>NC_139336.1:14985000-19785000 GCF_056507025.1 Lutjanus erythropterus
TACATAAATCCATACATACATATGAGCATACATACATATGAGCATAAATACATACATAGATATGACCATACATACATACATACATACATACATACATACATACATACATATGAGAATACATACATACATATGACCATGCATACATACATATGAGCATACATACATACATATGACCATGCATACATACATATGAACATACATACATACATATGACCATACATACATACATACATACATATGACCATACATACATACATATGACCATACATGCATACATACATGTGACCATGCATACATACATACATATGAGCATACATACATACATACATACATACATATGAGCATACATACATACATACATACATATGACCATGCATACATACATACATACATACATACATACATACATACTCATGACAATACATGTATACATATGACCATACATACATACATACATATGACCATACATACATATGACCATGCATACATTCATATGACCATACATACATACACACATACATACATACATGTGGTCATACATATGACCATGCATACATACATACATACATACATACATACATACATATGAGCATACATGCATACATACATACATACATATGACCATGCATACATACATACATGTGACCATACATACATACATACATACATATGACCATACATACATATGAGCATATATACATACATACATATGACCATACATACATACATACATACATACATGTGACCATGCATACATACATACATATGAGCATACATACATACATACATACATACATACATACATACATATGAGCATACATACATACATATATACATACATACATACATATGACCATACATACATACATACATACATACATACATACATACATATGACCATACATACATATGAACATGCATACATTCATATGACCATACATACATACACACATACATACATACATATGGTCATACATATTACCATGCATACATACATACATACATACATACATATGAGCATACATGCATACATACATACATACATATATACATACATACATATGAGCATGCATACATTCATACATGTGACCATACATACATACATACATACATACATATGAGCATACATACATATGAGCATATATACATACATACATATGACCATACATACATACATACATACACATGAGAATACATACATACATATGACCATGCATACATACATATGACCATACATACATACATATGACCATGCATACATACATATGAGCATACATACATACATATGACCATAAATACATACATACATACATATGACCATAAATACATGCATACATACATACATACATATATATGACCATACATACATACATACATACATATATATAAATTCTTTTTATAATTCTTTTTAATTTAAAATTTAAAATGAATTGTGACTTCTTGATGTTATTGAATATTTTTGCATATGTTTATGAAATAAACAATGTTCAAATTGGAAAAGGAACGTTCTTTTTTTTACTTATGCACCATTATGGTACAATGTTGCCTACAGGCAACGAACCCCAAAAACTTCCAAAAATAAAAATAAAAATAAAATTAAAATTTCTTCAGATTATGTTTATTTAGTCTATTTTGAGACATAAAAACACATTTCCCTCACTGGCATCATAATGTGTACCATAGAGGGATATGACCATACATACATACATACATACATACATACATAAATATGACCATACATGCATACATACATACATACATGTGACCATGCATACATAAATACATATGAGCATACATACATACATACATACATACATATGAGCATACATACATACATACATATATACATACATACATACATACATACATACATACATACATATGAGCATACATACATACATACATACATACATACATACATACATACATATGACCATACATACACACATACATACATACATACATATGAGCATACATACATATATACATACATACATATGACCATGCATACATACATACATACATACATATGAGCATACATACATACATATGACCATGCATACATACATACATACATACATATGACCATGCATACATATATTGACCATGCATACATGCATACATACATGTGACCATACATACATACATACATACATACATATGACCATGCATACATACATACATATGACCATGCAACCATACATACATACATACATACATACATACATACATACATAGATATGGCCATATATATGACCATGCATGCATACATATGAACATACATACATACATCCATGACCATACATACATATGACCATACATACATACATACATACATACATATGACCATGCATACATACATACATATGAGTATAAATACATACATATATACTTATGACCATATATACATACATATGACCATACATACATACATACATATGACCAGACATACATATGACCATGCATACATACATACATATGAACATGCATACATACATACATACTTATGACAATACATACATACATACATATGACCATACATACATACATACATACATATGACCATACATACATACATACATACATTCATACATATATATGACCATACATACATACATACATACATGTATATATAAATTATTTTTATAATTCTTTTTTATTTAAAATTTAAAATGAATTGTGACTTCTTGATGTTATTGAATATTTTTGCATATGTTTATGAAATAAACAATGTTCAAATTGGAAAAGGAACGTTCTTTTTCACTTATGCACCATTATGGTACAATGTTGCCTACAGGCAACGAACCCCAAAAACTTCCAAAAATTAAAATTAAAATTAAAAATAAAATTTCTTCAGATTATGTTTATTTAGTCTATTTTGAGACATAAAAACACATTTCCCTCACTGGCATCATAATGTGTACCATAGAGGGATATGACCATACATACATACATAAATACATACATATGACCATACATGCATACATACATACATACATGTGACCATGCATACATAAATACATATGAGCATACATACATACATACATACATACATACATACATACATATGAGCATACATACATACATAAATACATACATACATAAATACATACATACATATGAGCATACATACATATATACATACATACATATGACCATGCATACATACATACATACATACATATGAGCATACATACATACATATGACCATGCATACATACATACATACATATGAGCATACATACATACATATGACCATACATACATACATGTGACCATACATACATACATACATACATACATACATACATACATATGACCATGCATACATATGACCATGCATACATTCATATGACCATACATACATACATACACACATACATACATACATATGGTCATACATATGACCATGCATACATACATACATACATACATACATACATACATATGAGCATACATACATATATACATACATACATATGACCATACATACATACATACATACATACATACATATGACCATACATACATATGACCATGCATACATTCATATGACCATACATACATACACACATACATACATACATATGGTCATACATATGACCATGCATACATACATACATACATACATACATATGAGCATACATACATATATACATACATACATATGACCATGCATACATACATACATACATACATACATATGAGCATACATACATACATATGACCATGCATACATACATACATACATACATACATATGACCATGCATACATACATTGACCATGCATACATGCATACATACATGTGACCATACATACATACATACTTACATACATACATACATACATATGACCATGCATACATACATACATATGACCATGCAACCATACATACATACATACATGCATACATACATACATACGTAGATATGGCCATATATATGACCATGCATACATACATACATATGAGTATAAATACATACATATATACTTATGACCATATATACATACATATGGCCATACATACATACATCCATATGACCATACATACATATGTCCATACATACATATGACCATGCATACATACATACATATGAACATGCATACATACATACTTATGACCATACATACATACATACATACATATGACCATACATACATACATACATACATACATACTTATACATATAAATTATTTTTATAATTCTTTTTAAGTTAAAATTTAAAATGAATTTTGACTTCTTGATGTTATTGAATATTTTTGCATATGTTTATGAAATAAACAATGTTCAAATTGGAAAAGGAACGTTCTTTTTCACTTATGCACCATTATGGTACAATGTTGCCTACAGGCAACGAACCCCAAAAACTTCCAAAAATTAAAATTAAAATTAAAAATAAAATTTCTTCAGATTATGTTTATTTAGTCTATTTTGAGACATAAAAACACATTTCCCTCACTGGCATCATAATGTGTACCATAGAGGGATATGACCATACATATATACATACATACATACATACATACATACATACATACATATGACCATACATACATACATACATATGACCATATATACATACATACATACATATGACCATACATGCATGCATACATACATACATACATACATACATACATAGATATGAGCATACATACATACATACATATGAGCATACATACATACATACGTACATACATATGAGCATACATACATATGACCATGCATACATATATACATATGACCATACATATATACATACATACATACATACATACATACATACATACATACTTATGACCATACATACATACATACATACATACATACATATGACCATGCATACATACATACATACATACATACATATGAGCATACATGCATACATAAATACATACATATGACCATGCATACATACATACATACATACATATGAGCATACATACATATGAGCATATATACATACATACATACATATGACCATACATACATACATACATATGAGAATACATACATACATATGACCATGCATACATGCATATGACCATACATACATACATATGACCATACATACATACATATGACCATACATACATACATACATACATACATACATATGACCATACATACATACATACATACATATATATGACCATACATACATACATACATACATACATACATATATATTTAAATTCTTTTCATAATTCTTTTTCATTTAAAATTTAAAATGAATTGTGACTTCTTGATGTTATTGAATATTTTTGCATATGTTTATGAAAAAAACAATGTTCAAGGAAAAGGAACGTTCTTTTTCACTTATGCACCATTATGGTACAATGTTGCCTACAGGCAACGAACCCCAAAAACTTCCAAAAATAAAAATAAAACTAAAATTTCTTCAGATTATGTTTATTTAGTCTATTTTGAGACATAAAAACACTCCAAACATTTTTTCCCTCACTGGCATCATAATGTGTACCATAGAGGGTTAATCGTTTTCTCTCAGCTGCCTATTTCATTACTTTATGATAATTATTACAATAAAACATTTGATTTACTGAAAAAATGTCTTCTCAGCAGTGAGTGTGCTTTATCCATTTTCCAAACAATTTTGAAGGTTCTTTATATCATATTGGATATAATCCCCAGTTCTCCTCTTATTGCCCCTTGCGACAATCTAAATATGATCAGATATTGCACACGTTGTTGCTGGACCTGTGAAACCTGGGGATAAAAATGTGTCTGAGAATAAAGTGCTGTTTGCTGTAATGTCACAAACTTCACAATCCGTCATCGAGGTCTAAAGATTTTCTGACCACATTTGAATTGAATCATTTTCTGTTGCCAGTCAGTGGTGTGATGACCGAATATTGTCATGTTGAAGTTTGGGGCAGATTACACAATGTGCACTGAGGTTACAGCAACACACTCACAAGGTGTGGAGTGCACCTCAGATGCACACATCCACACATGCACCCACATGGTGCACCCGCAGGCTTGTTTCAGATCATTTGACCACTGTTCCTACTGTAGTAAGTTACCACATATTAGTCATTAGTTCACCTTGATATTATTTGTTTTTATTGACTAATGTAGTCTACACACTAGTCAACCATTAGAGAGAGAAATATATATTTTATACAGATAGAGGAGCAACATGTTTGAGTGTATGGTGCTTCATGCAGTATAGTATATGAAGGCTGTATATATAGGTGTGTGTGTGTGTGTGTGTGTGTGTGTGTGTGTGTGTGTGTGTGTGTGTGTGTGTGTGTGTGTGTTAAATTAAAAAAAGTATGACATACTTTTCACATTATGCACATTGTGAATTTAAAAGTATAGAATCACTTGTCATGAACCCTGTTCTACTCATCTGACAGAGATCATAAGACACAGCAGTAGATAACAAAACAATGAACAGATGATGCAGCTGTGTCATTTAACTGATGTCACTTATAATGACGGCTCAGAAATAAGGATGTCTCATTTTGTTAAATGCCTGTTGTCTTGACTCCTCTCCTTGTGTCTCTTCCTCACCTCCCCTGCTTTCATCCTAGGTAGGGAGTGACCAACATGTGAGGAGAGGAAGTGAGGAGAGGAACGGAGGATGTACAAACTGTGAAATGAGAAAGGCCTTATGGCGCCAAGAGGTTTTTTTGTACGTCTCTGCGTGATACGTGTGCCTACTGATTTTTGGGCATGTAGGTGATGTGTGTGGCAAGTCTGGTGAGTTTTTGAGCATGTTTAGCCTCTCAAAATTGATTCATTTGGGAAAGGAAATATAATTCCATCATTTTTAACAAGGTCCTCACACCAAGGTCAGTCCTCAGGCCCTCGTGAAACATGCTCAGTTTTGTTCGTTTGATTTTGTGAAAACAAAATCCAGTTAAGATGTGAAATCCATCCCACTGCCTTTCCTAGGACTGTCTCCAGTTGAGGTCAAAAGTTGATTGTGAGTTGTTTATTGCTCCAAGCCAATGTTAAGTAAAGAAAAATAATTATCTTTCCTACGATTATCATTCCAACTCCACCCTCAACTCCCAGCCCATTCCAAGGAAACTCTGTCTCTCTGATGTACAGTGTGTGTGTGTGTATTCCCATCATTAGTTTTCATGGTGTCATGCTTAAATTGAGGTGTCAGTTATCTGTCACTGCCAGATGCTTCAAAGTTGCTTTCCACTTTCCCCCAACAAATATAGAAAGAGAAGCAGACATCAACTGTTCAAATATTGATCCTGACTCTGAAATTTACTGATCATTCATCAAAATAAAACTTTTCAAACACTAATATAGTTATTTTTGAGTATGTTTTTCTTCAGGCTCACACTAGATTTGTAAAAATGACCAGATACGAGCTACATTTCAAACTTAAAAATAATTCCTCTCAGGATTCTAAGAGCAGATATTCATATTTATTAATGAAACGGTCATAATTATGGGATATATATGTGTAGACATTTTCTGGGCTCTTTTTACCTGCTTTGTATCTCCAGCTGTATGACAGCCATGGAAACATTTCAAACATAAAAAAAAACCCATAAATCTTTCTTTGAAGTGAGACTCATCTGCCAGTCTGTTGAAGGCCACAGTTACATGAGTTGTTAATCTTATAATAAAAGATGAGTTAAAAGAGTTTTTAATGGAGGCACTATCATGCTTCATTTCTGTCAAGGAACTAATGTGCCAAAAGAAACATAGAAGCTGCTGAAAATGAGCTTTGGCCATGTTCTCATCATTAACTTAGGAGCAGAAGTATGAAGGAGTTTCAAATTCCAGCTTCAACCTCGCCAGTGTAGACCACCAAATCTTCACCAGGACAAATCAGGGTCAGGGTTTTAGCATTTCATTTAAATAAACTAAGTGCTACAGATGTAAAGCATGCAAATAAAATATCAGCTAGGTTGGAAAATGGATGACAGCTTGGGGAAGACAAAAAATAAATAAATAACAATGAGAGCTGGATAAAATCAAGCCAAATTTTGTCGCACTGTAAAGATAAGCTTAAAATTTTGGAGTTGTTAGAAGTCTTGGTTGATGGAGCTATGCTTGACAAATATTTTAAATTTTCATACACACTGATGACTTAATATTTAACCTGACACAATGTGGCATGCAATTCCTGGCTGCCGCATTTGTTCAGATTAGGAAAGTGAGTCAAAACTTTAGGAAAGAACTGTAAGAATAATTTTTATAATTCAGCTAACTGAATAGTTTAATGCATTATAGGTAAAGCTGGTGCTATTGCCAGGCTAGCTCTTTCCACTTGCCTGTGCTAAGCTAGGCTAATCACTTCCTGGCAATAACATGGAGTAATGTCTTTGCCTGGGTCGGCAGTGACCTGTCAATATGGTATATGTCTACAATCAAGTAACATACTATCATACTATTCATTGAGAAACAAAAATATAGTCTACATTAGTGGGGATATAAATCAACAAATATGCCTACCTGAGGTGCCGGTTTCCCGTTAACAAACACTGCTCTTTTTTCTTAATAAGGCAATGTTGAAAATAATTTTAAGTAAGCAATATCCATGCTGGCCGCCGCCATTAAGCCTGTGCCAAAAAGTGTTAGCAGCCAACTGAGAAAGGATGTGGTGTGATAGTGTCTAGATAGTGAAAAGCTGCTGCTTTCACATTCTGGCAACAGCTTACAGCTACATTAAGTTAGCTGGCCCCTGACTGATGGGTTGAAATTGTATGTAGTGTGCGGATTGTGTGCATGGATTGTGTTTCATGGACAATCTGACAACTTGACTGATGCCAGACAAATAGTCAGCAGCCATCACACTTCCTACTGTCTGCTGACTGTCCATGTAGATCCAAGAAAAGTTTGGCGTTAGGATTTAATCAAAAGAAATGTTTCAGCGCTGGCTTTGTCCATGCAATTGCAATTATTGTGCCTGTCATTGAAAACTAATGGTCCAGCAGTATAAGACCCCAGAGTGAGGAAACCGTATGTGTGAAAAGAAATAAAAGCTACATAATGACTCACTCGGGCTGTCATGGGTCCATAAATCAGTTGCAGTTGCTGCTGTGAAGCCTCACAGGCTTTCTCTGTCTCATCTTTACGACCGGCCTCTAACGGACACCTGTCTACAGTCAGGGGGATGACTTAACCTCACTTCTGCACTCTTTTTCCATTAGGCTTGATCTCCATCACACCAGAACATTACTGCGGAGGGAAGGGGGGAGTGGGGTGACCAACAAAACCAGAATTAGTATTACTGCACAGCAAGAGAGAGACGGAGAGAGGATGAAGGGGTGTGAAGGAATGCAGCTGTTCAAACAGCTCTTTGATTTAGTGGTCACGGCGCCCAGTGTGACTCACTCTGGCTCAAACGGCGTGGAGATCACTCAGACGTTCATCCCTCTGGTCCGGTGGTTTTCTGCTCTCTGTCGGCATCTGTGTGTGTGTCTGAAACAGAGAGAGTTTAAATGTGTACAGTAACTGTTGTACCTGAACTTGATGACTTGTACATGTGGTAAGTTAAATGCTTACATGCAGTCTATTTATGAAGCTTGTTAAATACAGATTAACCACCTGGAAATATAGCTATGAAAGGTCCAACATGTTCTCATCCCAGTTCGTCTACTACCAACGCTTTTGGGTTAAAATAAGTTGCATTGCATTGTGCTGCATTGCGTTGCGTTAGTCAATTGATGTAAATCAAACAGGGCATAAGACAAAAGTTATATAATGCAAGTAGTGGTTTCATGTGAGACGCACACCCCAGTCTCCAGGGTGAAAGTTTGTCCCATTTATCCACCCCACCTCCTCCATACACAGACTTTCTTTAACCCCTTTCTTTAACTAATCTTTAGTTGCTCAGGCCGGGAACGCACTGAGCAATTTCAGCATGTTTCTGACTCAAAATTTTTTGAGCTAACTTATCTTAGAGTCAGACCAATTTTCAGCTTGGTCCAGCATCGTTTTCTGTGCAGAGAACAGGGGGAACGATAACTGATGATTGCATTTCTGAAATCAGAAATTTTGGTCGGTAGTTCTCTAAAGACTTCCCGAGGAGATTCCCTAGAAGAATTTTTTTTCTCACTTCACCTGTGCAAAGTGGCAAATAGACCATCTGAAATTGCCATGGCAACACAGAGCGCCATGTGGATGGAAACAGAGGACAGTCAAACATAGCAAGTTTACCTTAACAGTCCTCTCTGCTAAATGGACAATGCAGTTCTTCCTAGCCACCTGTGAGACTGTAAGCTCCTCTTGTTTATTTTTTTCCGCTGCAACCAGCATTTCTATAGGTCGATCCCTCTGTGGGCCTTTTTTTTTCATTATTGACTTATGCTCTGCCCCCTAAACTTTAGCCATGCACTCTTTCATAGCTCATGAACTGAGCCTTGCAGCAGGCATCACTGGACTTGGCAGTGTCCCTTTTTCTGCTGGTGTTCCATTCTACTCTATACAATACTATACCCATGGAGGCCAAGTGGTTGTGTGTGTGTGTGTGTGTGTGTGTGTGTGTGTGTGTGTGTGTGTGTGCATACAGATGTGGATGGATTTATAAGTGTGAGTGTGTGCACTGATGTTGTGACTGATGATAAAACTGTAGCTACAGTGTAAGCACATATATTACGAGCTGCTTCACACTACAGATGATTTGCTCGTACAGTAGGAATTGGAACAGGAGTTACAACAGTCCATGCTCTGTTTAACAGGCACCACGTGTTGCTGAGGGACGTGACAAATAAATAGTTTTGATGAGGTGGAAATGAAAAAGTACCCCTTACAAACATCTAAAAAACATTGTTAAATGGATCTTCAAACTTATATTTCATATCATGCATGCCTCACTTGTTTGTTTCTCCTCATAAGCATCTACTCATGATAGGAAACCTGAATGCCAAGAGAGACAGGGGGGTGAAAAACTGGATATGGATGAATTTGTCAGTTTTCCAATTTATCTGTTTTCGCTGTAGCCTCCAGCCTATGATATCCCACACATTGAGAAATATAACTGCAATCCTGAGATCAAGTCATACCAATTGGAATGTGTTACTAACTGTAAAAAATGCTTTGGCTGCAGTGGTGAAACCCATCTAGTACGAGTCTGTTTTTCCAGGCAATGATAAGACACTTGCAATCAAGGCTCCGTGCCTTTGGAACAACTCACCACAGGTAATACAAACCCCAAATATTTTATCTTTTTAATAAGAAACAAGTTACAATGGCAAATTAGAGGTGCCCTCTAAATTTTTTGGTTTCTTTTTACATATATTATTTCTCAATGACATGCATTGTGTTCATCCTTGAGGTCAATGGTGAACTCAGGCTTTTTTAGGGGGCAAAAAATAAAAATAAAATGGGCACCAGCTGCATGTGGTGTAGCACCAACATGCCGAAAGTCATGATGCATTTAGTTCCAGCAGTTCCAGTAATTGGTTTATTATGTGACTTAAACTACTACACATCTGTAATAAAAACACAGAGGACTATTAACTATTTAGCCATTTAGAGGCACATAGAGGCCAACTAATTTTCTAGCACATAGAGCAGCTTATATTGCACTGCACAGCATTTTCTCAACTGGAAGGGCACCCCAGAGGGCACTTTATCACACTGATTTGGACACTGGGCCGCCCAAAAGGTAACTATATCATTTTTTATCTACCACGGCAGCAACCAAGAGGGCACTTTTGCTTTCAAACACAGGGGCACCAGGGAGGGCAACTGCCCCTACTGACTCCACTGAGTCCACCAGAGCTGCAGAGAGAAACATGCTTAATGAATTCTCTTTCTTATAAAACATTTGCAAAACTGCTCATTTTGAAACATGCATTGCTTACCTGCCAGTAGTCTGTAGATGGGTGCAGTACTGTGTAACCACTTGCAGAATGTCCATCATGACAGTGGCTCACTGGAAAAGCCCTGCTGCACTAAATGAAACTGGACCTTAATTAGTATTTTTGGTGGCACCTTTTTTTTTACCCTACTATTTCATGTCAAAATGGCTGCTGTGATACTGGTTTGTTGTTTTTGAAACAACAAGAGCAAGAGCAAGAGCATAAACTACTATGGAGCAATTTCTTCTCAGAAAATATTCCAGCCTAAGACTCGGGCTAACAGGAGACTCGACAGGAAACTCAGCACCACCAACTGAGAAACACAAGGATCTGGTGTTTCCAACAGAGCCCCGAGTGCTCACCGAGCTTCAGAAATATCACAGTGACCTTTCGGCGATATGGATTTTTGCGGGGGTTGCCCACGCCAACCTGATAATTCTGGGTCGCAACCTGAAAATGCTGAGAACCACGGAGGACTGAGGGGTCAAAAGGGAAAAAGAAAATCTGGTTTGTAAAAGGTTTGATGTGAGGGATAAACAATTCAGCTAGACCATGAACCCAAAAAATTGTGGAAAAAGAAAACACACGGATGTTTTCATTTTTAGGTTGCTGATTCTGCTGGTGAACGTATCGGTACAGCAGAGGGGATTTAACGTGGCAGCAAGCCTGAGCTCAGAATGGCTAAAATGTCAAGCTTCATGTTGGAAAGAAAGTCAGATGTGTTCCTCTAGCGACCTCTGTAACCTATCGATCAATGAGAGGCGGTTTAACAGCATAACAAGCTCAAGAGGAGGCTGGTAGGGATAAATGTTCACGTCAAACAAAAACTTCGTGTCTGAAAAAGCATCACATCCCGGCTTGGCCTGCACGCTGGCCTTTTATAAAGCATGGCTCCTTGTTCACAGCAGCTGTCAGTCAAACTGCTCCCCTCGAACTCTTCTGGCTCACGGGGGTCAATACAATCTAAAGAGCCTCTCTGCCTTCCTTTTACTCTGCCACTGTGTCAACAGGCTGAGCATGAGGTTTCAGTTTCCTCACTGCACTTCTCACCTGCGTCTCATTGAAGTCGTGCCAAAAATGATCATGTAAAAGTGGCGAGGTTGCCCGTGTGTTGGCTGACGGTGAAAGTGCTCTTGTGTGCGTGCCCGTGCTTTTTGTGTCCGTGTGCGTGTTAAAATCTCTGGTCAGGTATCCGCCAGGCTCCAATCCAAAGCGCTGAAACACCACCTGATCTGTGTGTGTCTGATTATGTGTGTGTGTTGGAGTGTGTGCATCAATGAGAGCCTTGTGTTATCAGGCCTCTGCCATGCCCCCCTCCACACCAGTCTGATTGAAATGTAAATTGAAAGTGTCATAAAGCCCATATTGTCAGCCAAACGCTAAGTTATGAAGGAATAATAACAGGTTCTTTCATTAGGGAAATGACAGCTCTCGTTTGCTCTGATTTTCCTCCCAGTGGAATGATCCCATAATTACTTCAATATTGAGAAACAGAGAGTTGAAAAAAGAAAAAAAGAACACACATCTGGGATCAATGACAACATTTTCTTTGGATATTAAAAACAATGTTCTTTCTCTGACAGCACTTGTTGGTAAGAGCAACAATGTTCTGTAAAAAGGCTGTACTGTACAGTCTTTGCATTGTATGCCACTGTAGCTGACAGTGTCGAAGCATTAAAGGTGTCAAACTTTTCTTTCATATACTGTATTTTCAAATTTGCTCTACATCCAAACCACATCAAGCAAAATTCTCATAAATTCTGATGCTCTATAGTTCTTACAGTGCATCTCAAGGCTCAAATTGGGCCGCACTTTATTACTAATAAGACACAACAAGCTGTGCCCTGTATCACATTAGACAAAAAACAGAAATAAACCCCAATCCCCAAAAAAAGTTTTGATGTTGTATAAAACATTAATAAAAACAGAATGCAATGATTTGCAAAGCCTTTAGATCTAAATTCAATATTATATTACAAAGACAATGCCTAAAACACATTATGAAAACGTTGGGTCAGGGGCATGTTTACCACTGTGTTACATCATTTTTTCTTTTAAATCCCTTGGTAAGATAGGAGTGTGTGTGTGTGTGTGTGTGTGTGTGTGTGTGTGTGTGTGTGTGTGTGTGCATGACAGCTACAGGGACTTGTGACAAAGACACAGAGGTAGAACTACTTAGTGTGATTTATCACATCATACAAAAAGTCATTCCTGCCGTCGAGGAAGTTGTCAAAGCAAGAGTTCTCGACCACCTTAGGAGGGGTAAGAATAACCCATGTGCAAGTACAGCTTTGGGGACAATCTCAACTCAACTTGGAGAGTCCATACCTCAATGTTTTGCTGATTTTTTGGGGGGTGGAAGTAGAAAATTATGGTGAAGAAGAAGATCTGACATACCTGGTTGAGTACCAACTTTAAAGGACATTAAACTGTTAACTGTTACAACTTCTGTCAAATAAAGAACATATTATTTCTAGTTTTTGTCTAATTTGATACAAAGTACAGCTTGTTATGTCTTATTGGTGTACTGTAAAATAAACATATAACCGTAAATTGCATGCACATATTTTTATTTATACTGATGTTGGTTGTTTAAGTTGAATTAATCTCTCTGACTTAAATATGAGAGACTGTCTGACCATAATGGAATGATAATGAATCAGACATCATGTGGTCATGTTCCAAACAACAGCAGAAGAATTAGGGGCTTTTGCCTGGACCACACGAGAGGAACCGTGTCAGTACTGCTGGTTGTCAGGCCTATGTTTAATATTCATGACTCACTGTCTGTCTGTGGTGATATTTTATTTTCTCAGTGACTTTCCTTGACCTCATTTTCTCTACCCTGATTCTTTGTAGTTGAATTTAGTTAATGACCAAATGGAGCAAACTGGAATTAGAACATACAGTGACCACCAGGCAAAATGTGGGGTTATATGGACACTTAACTGTATTCTGTACATGTTCCCTGAAACTATAATACACATTGACTGGAAGACAGATGTCATGACAAGACTAGTCTGACTCACCGGATGCACACTGCTGGTATTAGTCCTGCCACTCGGTCGCTTGCTGCCAGTGGCATCGAGGCGTCTGTGTCTATGTTTTCCTGGGGAAACAACAAAAAACCTCTGAGCTGCAACCTACATGCCGAAAATGGCAAATTACGCTAATGGCATGAATGTAAACAAGCTAACAGCTGTTACCAATGATGTAGTCCTTTCTGCATCCTGGGCTTAGTACCACTCAAGAGGTTTGTGATTGGTTTAAAGAAAGAAATGCAAACAAGGCAGGGTGTTTTACAGAGTGTGTATGTATGGAGCCAGACACTGCTAAGTGCTAAGTCAATTTTCCTATCATGCCAATGACCTGAACTATATTACCACCTGAAATTTAGTTAACAAAAATTTTGACTGAGTATCAGCACTGAACCTCCAGCTTCTATCTATTTTAAGGTCTAGTGTGTAAGATTTAGGCAGGCGTTATTGTCAGACTATGGCAAAGATATAATATTCATAAGTATGTTTTCATTAGTGTATAATCACCTGAAAATAATAACTCTTGGATTTTCGTTACCTGCCTCCAACTTCTCCGTAACACTCATGGGCAGACTGCTAACATTAACTTACTGCACTAAAACAGTACAGCGGATGCTGAATGTACTTTGTTTTGCTGGTATTTGGTGATAAATGTAAGCACTGGACACATTTTTCCTGATGATTAAGCCATATGGAAAAAGAAGGTATCATCAGAATTACAATTAATTCTGAGGGGAGCAAGGATGTCTGACAATCCAGTGAATCATTCTGAGACATTTTATTCAAGAATTATACTAATTAAGGGTGCAGCTGTTGTACATGGCGGCTCACAAGAAAGGCTCAGCTACCTTAAATGGAATAAGGCCTTAATTAATATCATTGGCAACATCTGGGTTTATCCTATGATTTCATGTCAATATGGCTGCTGTAAAAAACTTGCAAGCAACAATACAAATGTGGAACAACTTAATGACAATTTACTTACTTACAGTAATTTGTTTTTTGGGAACTAACTTTTATAAATTAACCATCAGCATGTTCCTTGACTCAGGTATGGAAAGTGATAACACGCTGGACTGTATCCATCGCCTCTCCTCCCTTCAGTCATGTCATGATGGAAGTGAGCGAGAAACCAGAGGAGTACATTTTTATTGACTCTGGACGTCTGCCGTGAAATGTCAGGAGGAAGCACCCAGAGGCTGAGGTTAGAGAGAGAAAGGAGCTCTCAGGAATGAAGGATGGGACACTGATACAGGGAAGTTCCTGTGTCCGCAGCCTCGAGGGGCATCCAGGTTCCATTTCCCAGGCTGCGTGTGCACACATTCAGTTCATGAGAGGGAGATACTGAAAACCTGAATTCAGCATGATCGATACCTAATACACAACTCTGACTATAATAGTTCTGCATTAGAAAGAGGGGTTATATGACAAAAGATAGGATGGTGAGTTAGGCTATAATCAGGGAAAACCTGTTTGTTTGTTAAGCCTGATTCACAATAGTGTGACTTCAAGTAAAGCCCAATTTTGGATTATGGGTAAGTGATAAGAGTATCTTGGTTTTCATGGGTACTTTCAGGACACAAAAATAAGTGGGAATTCCTCTCCTATCATCTGTCCTCCATGCCTGATTCCGATTCTGTCTTATCTGTCTAATGATATCACGAAAGCAAAGAAGCACTGCTGGAAGGGGTTTAATGAAGCAGTTGAAGCAAGTGTTCAAATTCACCACATGCCTAGTCTTGAGTGCTTTGAGTGGTCTGTGTATTTGACCTTTACCTGCTCCTCAAGGTTTTTGCCCTATCCTGCTCAGGTGTGATTTCATCTAGGATGTTTGTGCTCTTCTTACAATTTGTTTGAAATCCAAATTTCACTCAGCTGGGGAATCTCTCGCTGTGAGTGAAATTAATGAAGGGACCTCTTCCCCACAGCCATACCATGGGAACCAGATGAGGGTCAGTGAACCTTATAACTGCATACACTGCTTTTTTTGACTGCCTGGGGGCAGCCACGGTTGCAAACACACAACTGACCTTGTAAGTTGATATTGTGAACTTGTTAATGGCTTGCTCATCCAGACATCCAGCAGTTATGGCACAACGTTAGCATTCGTTTGGGGTCGTGTCTCCTGCCACCTGGCAAATGCAAGTGCAACACTTTTAGTTCCATTTTTGGTCTCCACCAACTTTGGAGAAAAATATATGCTAAATGGGCCTTCTAGTGGATCATAAGTGATGTTTGAGAGGGATTGTGTTTATGAGTCCTAACATTATAAAGGAAAATGTTGCATATCACGCCTTTAAAAATACAGATTTTAGCACACACATTTGAGATGGTGGATTCATTCATTCACTAGCTCAGTCCAGTTTAAGTTTGCATGTCCACCTTAAAAGTTAATCAATGAAACCAGACACAAGAAACAGCTCAGTATGTGTGTTGTATCTAATAACTGAGAAAAATGTTATCATGGTCATCATGCTATGTAAAAATTAAAAACAAACAGACAAGCAGTCTGTTTTATACAAGCTTTATTTACAATGTCATTTCCAAGTTTCGCAGTGTAGGAAGCACATTTTCATCAATAGGTCCTTGTCGGACAGATGCTATATGAAATCCAAACTAGACATGAGTTTTATTTTCTCATTCTCAAATGGCCAATCACCTCCTCTACCACTGTCACATAAAGTTATGTACATAGTGTGTTTGTATACAAGCAATATAAAACTTGGCAAATGGAAGGTTATTTGCTACTTCAATATGTAAAGAAAAGTCTGCCAATGAGTAAAAAAATACAGCACACTGCACACGTTGTGATAGATTCTGACCTGTTAACAGCCGCGTGTTGTTTGTTTCATCTCTTTAATACACTTTTGACTGGCCCACAGTGCAATCAGCAGTCAAGTTACACTAGGGAACACTGGGTACTCATTTTAGGTTAGGCATGTGAGTAATACACCACATTATGATAGTTTTGTGAGGATTACTGCAATACTTGTTCAGTAAGTTGTTCTCAAACATGAAAATTTAAGAACGATTTGGGGTTATAGTCTGAGTATTACATCAACTTGTTAACTTTCCTTCTTTTTTTGACAAGAAATTAGCATTAGTAAGGCCTGAAAATTGTACTAGCTGGCTTTGAAGATCTGGCTGGATTACTGTAATGTAATCTTTCCCCCAGTATGTCATTATTTGCCAGTAATATTGAGTATATACACAGACACATATAAGCAACAAAATACAGTGGTTGACATGATGGGGGATAAAAGGGGACAACATAATATGCTTTCTCTTAGGGAGATCTTAAATAACAAAAAATGTTTCCCCAGCATCCCTGATATCAATTTAAACAGGCCAACCACAATGTGGATGTGTTCCATTATATACAGATTTCCAAACCAATGACTAATGGGGATGGACGGTTAAAAGAGTTCTGTGTAATATAACTTACAGCTCAAACTGTGGATGTTAATGGCAAGTGGTTTACAAAATTTGGACAGAAACAAATACACAAAACACACCATCTCTTTACTTAACAACTGAATTTATACAGCAAATGTTTTTTCCACTAATTTCTGGAAAAAAAAATGAACTTCATGCCCAAATGTAGAATCTGATTAGTCTTAAGTTATCATGCTAAACATGTGAGCTCATTTCATTCTACTCAACAGCTAATGAGCCTTTTCCCACAAACATGACTCCAGTCTTTGTTGCTGTCACTAACACACTGAATATATGATCGTTTGTAGGGTCACAGTAAATTCACCAACAATTCAGTGAATTAAAAGTGTATAATGTGCTTTTTTTTTGTTCATGAGAAAATATTAGCATAGTCATTTTCCAAGAAACTCCTTTTCCTGAAAAGACCGGAGGTAAAAGCAACCTTGCTGTGTTTTCTCCATTTTTTTACACTGATCTGACACAGTTAATATAATAATCTGTGTGTCATTTTCATTAAAAGGAGACAAACACATAACCATTTCAACCCATCTCCTCCTTTTGTTGCATAAGACAATATTTAACAGTATTCTGATGTCGTATGGAAACTTCACATCCATTGTAACAGTTTAAGTGGTGATATAATAATACTACTAATATAAAAAAAAAAAATGTAACAACACTGCTGTACAAGCGGCAAAAGAATAAATAAGCCATTAAGATAAAAATGCACGGCATGAATTAAACCAAGGTTACACAACATAACATTTATGAGTAAAATAGGTTAAAACACAGAAGAAAAGCCCTCATTAAGCCTACTTAATCAAAACACCACAAGAAATTTATCACATGGATGAGACTAAAGCTCATCTCAGACTTTTTTCTCTTTTCAAATTGCAAAAAAAAAAAAAAAAACACCTGAAAAGGTGACATGTCTTGCTGCCTTAACTCATACAAAGACCTGCTAGTCTTTTTTTTTAATATCATGTTTTAAAACAAAGGCACTAAATTGGAGGATTCAACCATCTCTCTCATTTGAAACAATGTATGCACTTATGCCTATAACATGCATATATCCTTAGGTCCACGTGTTTCTTTTCCATTTTTTTTTACATAAATTTAATAAGCTCTGAAGATAAAATTTAAGACATTTCTTTAAAAGGCTACACAAAATGTACACTATGAGTTACTATAAGTTATTACTGATACTAGCACAGGTCTTGTACTGTATAACTTGTGTATTATGGTGAACACCATATGTTTAAGCAGGCTACTTCTTCCACTAACAATTAATGCCATACATGTTCTGCTAAGCTGTACTAACAAAACACTGTAAAACAAATACAGGATTACTACACTGTAAAAAAAAAAAAAAAAAAAAAAAAAAATTGAGAAAACTCATAATTTTAAGCCAGCTGCCTTTCCTGGGTTTTTCAAACTCAAACTCTTATGTTTTGAAGTAAACTAAACCTATCAACCTATAATCGTTTGTTGACATAATTTACTTTTGCTCTATAGATAAATTTGAATAGTTGAGTTTTACAAATCCCCCAAAATTTTATTTTAAAAATTGTTCACAGTGAACTGTGAACCTGATTATTTGAGTGCTTGAAAATGGTTGGAGAAATGGTTGCAAAAATGAAACATTTTTTGGGGGGGGTTCTAAAACTCAAAGATTCAAGTTTATCTATAAAAGAAACGCAAATTATCTCAACAAAACATTGTTAGTTGGCAAAATTCGCAATTAAAATTTGAGAGTTTTAGTTGGGCTTAAAACTCAGAAATCTATTTAAGTAAGTTGGCTTGAAATTTGGAGTTTTCTCAACTTTTACTTTTTCACAGCATATGAACTGTCTGTAAGGTTTCATCTGTGATGATCAGGATTTTGAGAGATTGTTGCAACAGATTCCCTTTCTACATTTTGAAATGGTTAGCGCATTCAAAACCAACCAAATGAATGAACAGCACATTAGCCTACAGGAGCTAACGTACAGTTACATATATTTAATTTCTGAATATTTTTTCAGGCAACAATTCTATTGAATTGCTTTTGGGTCAATTAGACCACAGGCTATTTGCTACACAATGTAGTAGTTAACTAAACTATAGTCAGAGACACTAAATAAATATGTTTCAAATGTGTGTTTAATCCAGAAATAGATGCTACCACTGAGATTAAATTCCATCTAAATAAATACTGAAAGTAGGCTTAATGGAGGCTTTTGTCCTGTAAATAAAAGCATATCTGTAACAATGTTATTCATTAACAAAGAAAAAAAAGTTACTTTGCTGTCCTATGCTCCTACTGCAAACTGTCCAAAAGCCTGCAGGGCAACACAGTAATGCCCCATAAGCTCTCCTTTAGTCCAAATACTTGAGGTAAAACCACTTCTAAAGATGCCATCTAGCGACATGTCGAAGAGAGACTGCTGGGGAGAACTGCTGCAAAAGATACACGCTTAGAAGTTTAAACAGGAGCCGACTCCTTTCTTTTGTTATGCAGGCTACACCTCTCTAATACTTGTCTAACACTCTCCTATAACCATGTCAATAAAAACAGATATGTGAAAATATGTCACTGAGGTATCCTGAAGCAGCCAGACAATGTCGAGTTACACGCAAGTACTACAGAAAAGGCTTATTAATAGATCAACTGCTTGATTGACAGACTACTGCCATATCCTGCCCCTGTCCGAGGTGTTTGTAACATAGGTTGAATTGTAACAGACTGAATGCGGTGTGGAAGCACAAGCAGGCATGTCCGTGAAGAGTGAGAAGAGAGATGGAGGACAGGAAGATGGAGAGCATAACAAATATGAAGAGAACATGAGGAGTAAGGAAGGAAGGTGGAAAGGAGTTTAATTGGGAGGAGGAGGGTAAGGGTTTGCTTTTTTTCCCCCCGATCTCACCCCTCCTCAGGCCTGTCTGGAGGTTACAATGCATGACACTGCAGAGGGTTGTTAGTGCTCATGCTGCTGCTGCTGCTGCTGCTGCTGGTTATTCGCAGGCTCGAGTCAACGCAAAGTCATGCAAACAGTAGGCAGGCAGGTAGTTCATGCACCGTGTGCCTCAGCCTGGCCAAGCGGAGGCCAAAGACAGGCCATGCTGCACCACACCATGCTTGGCCAGGTCATTGGTGTACTGGTCATGCAGTGACATTGCTGTTGGGGGGAGGAGAAAAAAAGCTCGTTAGCCTGAAATTTCCGGCCTTAGTGTGAAGACATACACAGCAAATGAACAGGGTTAATTTGAAGGTTCATCATGTTAATAAGAGATCAGTCATGATGTGCCTTAAAAACAAGGAACAGAATGGAAGAAACATGGGTTAAAGAGAGGATAGGAACATCTGAGACGAGCATACACCTTCAAGATTCCTATTTAAAGTGACATGGGCACTACTGTGTAGTGCTTTTCAAAGCACCTTCTAACACACCTTCAAAACCCTTTTCACCATGAGAATGCATAAACACTATATTGCCATTAAAGGGACAGTTTGGATTATTTGAAGTTGGGTTATATGAGGTATTTATACATCTACTTCAGTGGATGGCAGTCAACACCACCCCTTGTTTGGGGAAGCAGAGAGGAGTAGCAGCATGGGAGCTAAGTGATGAAAAGTTGTGTTTACCTTCCTAAGAAAAAAAAATATAAATATCAGTTTAAGTTTACACTTTATTTACAATATTTTCACCAATTTACTTTCCCGCAAGACAGCCCTTTCTGATATGAAACCACTGTTTCACAAGCCAAATATTGCTTCCTCCAAGCCAACCAACCTCCACAGCAATCCTCAGTAATGTTACCTCACAGAACAACAGAGTTACTTATCTACTCCTGCCTCCATCAGATACTTTCTTTGGGTTATTGTGTGACAAAACCTTAAAAACAATGAAGTCACACAGTAACACAAATACACTTTTTATTATTATTTATATTTTACTGCTGACCCTGTCCACAGCAATAAATTGCTTAACTTCCATGCTGGTATTCTTCGCTGCTTCTCCACAATGGGGGTGTGCCCACTGGCATCTAATGTTGGTAATACACCGACTATTTATGAGTACCTCATACAACCCCACTTCAAATAATTGAAACTATCCATTTAAGGGGCAATATACAGAACAAAACACATCTGAACTACCTTCTATGGACATATTTCTTTCTGTGTTATGTGGGGAGGGAAGCCTGTAGTGTTGCAAACATAACAGTTACCAAATACTGCAGTATGCACATTTAAATTCAACACTATGGCACATAAGGTGTTGTCTTAGACAACCTGGTAAATGCTGGTAAAGCCAAGACCATGTGATCTGATACCTTGTCCAGTTTGTTCAACAGTGGCTCTTTGAAAGCCAGTCTACCGAGCTGTGGATTGCAACATCTGAAACAACTGAACAGCAGTTACTTTGCTTCTTTTCTCGCGGGAAATTATTTTTCACTTACAATTATTGCTGTTTTTTCCCAAATCATGCAGTCCTGGCAGAGATCATTTAGCAAGCAAATGGAACACTTACATGTGATGATGACTTTACATGTTCCTATGTCTCAAAGGATTTGTGGTTCAATACTGATCTAAATTCAAAGATCCAAACATAATGACATGGCAGAAGAGCAACTTATTGTCACTGGCAAAACACAATTCAAACACTGACACATGTAAATGAAACTTGCTGTTGCCCTCTGAAAGCTACATCATTAGAGTTAAAACGGAAACTCCAGTCATAAAACAAGATGAACCTCAAATGCTATCACAGGTAGAGATGTGCATAAATACTGCATGGACAGACAGAGCGGTTCCTCTTAACAAAAATGTGAAGATGTGATTCTTCTCTGCCTTGGGCTCCAGGTTACCTGCCTGGCAAACGTTTGCCACAGAGTACAGGTTGAGGAAGGTCAGTGGTTGAGAGGGAAGAAGAGAAGGTGTTTGGAGTGATTAGTCAGACCCTATCAAATACGCTGGGGTGTGAAAAGGGGGTAGAAGCCTGGCATCACAGGAAGTCTGGATAAAATGTGCTTAATCAGGAAAAAAAAAGTGGTGCAAGTTTTGGGCAGCCTTGCCTGGCATCTCTACCTCATGGATCTGATCAAGAAGGGAAAAAAAGGAAAATCAATAGGCAGAATGCAGGGAAACAAGAACGTCCATTAGAAATGAATGGAAATAGAGTGCCTCAAAAAGGCACATCTACTGTATGTTAAGTTCAGGGCATTTGTAAGATAGTTTGTTGCAGCATGTTTCTGTCCTATTGCCATCTACCTTGCGGTAGCTGGCTGGACGTGGCCGGGATAGGAGCGGCGTGTGCTGGTGGCTTGTCTCTGCCGGGCCAGGAAGGACTGACCAGAGCCGGTGTTGGCAAGTCTGTCTTCAGCCGCCCTCTTCTGCAGAGACATACCCTGAGAGAAGATACAGAGGAAGTCTTATTAGTGTTCTTAATGGTCATCATCAGTTTAACAAGACTGTAAGCACACAGAGACTCAATAGCGCAGTATGAGCCAGAGCTTATTCAGGAGCACTAAACTGTTCTACCACGGAGTAACAGCGTCAGCAGAGAATCAGCCACGGTTACTCCACTAATCTTGATGCATGAGGAAGCAAATGAGCTCAAACACAATATTAGTGCCGATTTAACAACTCATAAACATTAACTCCAGCTATTGATCAAATGTGTAACAGAGCAAACACTGTTTGGTAAGCTTATAGAGCAAGCATATGGTGCCCTCTAGTGGTGAAAATGCCTTCATGTGTGACTGATGATGACTTCTTATTCCAGGCAATACTGAGCCCACACTACCAAGGGGTCTTATAGAACATCAACATTCACACATAAAATATGTGGAATGCCAAAAAGGAATACTGTGCAGTCTATTAAAAGATAAATGAAACTGAAACATTTGTTTTTTTGGACAGTTATTTTAAAATACTGTCTCAGCAAGTGTTTTTCAGTGATGTTTTATAGCTGGCAAAAGCTAATATCTGTCTTTGGGTCAGCTGTGGATCAGCTATGGAGCTACTGATGGTTTGGTCAATAAAAAAAACAATGTGACACCTTTAAATGCCTTGTTTTGTCAGACCACAGCAGTTAAAAACTGGTAACTGGTGTCACAGTTTGAGACTGTAGGTCCGTCTTACCATATTGTACCAGGCGGACACAATCAGCTTCTCCTCGTAATCTCTCTGGCCTTTTGTCTTGTCCATTTCTTTCTGTTTGGAGGAACATCAACAAACAAAAATAAAGAAATGCAAGTACATTTTAAACTACAATCTGCCATTTACACACACACACACGCTTCTCCTGTCAGTGGTTTTATCAGGTCCTCTATGAGGCCAATGTTAAACCCCAGTGGTCTAAAAGATGAAGAATTCACTCCTTTCCTCACCACATCATCTAACTCTTCTTATTCTTGATTACCTCCAATGAGTGCAACATCCTCTCCTTCTCCTGCAGCTGGTTTTTCAGGGCCTGGACCTCTGGACCTGAACCCTGGTTCTGCTTGGGGTCCAGGGTCCGGATCACCTGGAAGGGACATATTCACACATGACATCACATAAATTATCTTGTTGAGCCACACCTACAGCAAACATCTGGTTATAATATACCTGTTGTTAGTAATACAAAATACAGTATACTCACACTCTTGGCTTTCTCCAGGTATTTCTTATATCTCTCCTCCATCTGTTTCATGTCCTCATCTTTCTTCTTCAAGGCCTCCTCTAGCTCCTCCACTCGTTGGGCTGAGAGGGAAAATAATTTATTTATATTTTTTATAAAAATGTTACGAACAGATGGTAAGAGATGATGGAGGTCAAGAGGCTTCAACTGCACTTCACACATTCAGAATTCAACAGTGTTCAAACTCACAGCTGGCATTGTATTTAGGCTCCATTTCATCAATGAAGGAGTTTTTCTTAAGCAACTCGTTGTTCAGCTCTCGTAGTTTCTCCCTGTTGAAGAGTACAAAGCACCAACGTCAATTTTTTTTCTTTTTTTGGGGGGGGGAGGTGGTTACATTATCATGACATTATCCTGAGTTTCTAAGTCAATAACTTACATGTGCTCCTCGTATTTCTTCTTCAGAATGGAAGACTGGAAAAAAAGACAAATGATATGTGTTATAACACACTATAATATGATTACATTTTTGTTCATACCCAACCTGGCTATACCATGTAGATATACAAATTTAAAATCTTCAAAAAATGTTGAAACATTCAAAGAGAAGCTCTGTTGGATACATGCAGGAGTTGAAGCAAACTTGACTTCACTCTGCTTTATCTCTATACCTGCAACAACATTTGTATTTCTCCTATCGTCCCACAGAGGGAGGTGTGGAGCAGATAATGTTAACTTACCATAATGGTACTGAACTGCATTAAAAAAATCTAAAATGACTATAAACGCAACCAAAAGACAAGTAATGCAGACTTCAAACCAAACTTTGTGTGGGTGATACTAGGATTTTCCAGGTTGGATAATCACAAATTAGAGGAGTGGTGTAAAGGCAGTTACATTTTCCATGTGGTGTGCAGAAACATTTGCAAACAGAAGTCTCTAGACTATAAAGTCGACAGAATTAAGGAACAAGGAAAGTTGGGTTTCTATAGGACAGAAAAATCTTCATGTAGAGGATGTCTAAGGGCTCACTGAAGATGGAAACAGGAAAATGAAGAATCCCGACACCTAGCTAGGAAAAAAAGCAACTCTTACTATGTGTAGCAACTCAGCGTAACAAATGCATAAAAGGTAGTGAAATGCTCAATATGAGGTTAAAATCTAACGATTCTTTAGGTAATTCTGGCAGAACAGTAATTTTATTTGCAAAGAACAGGTCATGTTTTATGGAATTCTTTTTCTTTCCTTTTAGTCTTGAATTGTTTTATGCATAGTTTTTACATTGTGTAATTAATCACTTTCTGAGTTGTTACACTTTTGTTTCAACTAAGCAAACACCTTGAAATTCTGAGACAGGGAATTTGTCAGGAATCACAAAATTATACTTACTATAGTCTGACAGTGGGAGCATTGTTACAAAAAGAAAAAAGTGTTTTATTGATTGGCAAAAATCACAGGCCTGCCAAATGTGGATGATTTTACATCCATGTGATAATCTTTCCCATCTTTGCACCTGACATTGGACACACCAGCTCCTTACCTATATGACTGAAATTGTACGTCTGTGTAAATAAAAGGTCTTCCAAAGCAATTGTGTGCTTGTTTTTATGACCTGTGCTGAATTACAACATACTGAAAATAAGAGTTCTCTTCATGTTGAGTGAAAAGACAGATGGTTAAAGAACAACTGATAACATTGGTGACAGGATGCAAAATCCACACAGGCTGGCAGGAATAAAACCAAAAACCCAAAGAAAAGTTTACTAATTTAGTAGTGGAGATTATTAGAGTTAATTATGGAGTGCAAAAACATAGCAGCTTGTGAAAGATGGTGGTAGACGTGCATGCAAGCTCTCTCTCACACATAAACCTTCTTGGGAGATGCTCCAAATCTCCTCTTCCTAAATACCAGTCCACTACTAGGGACTAGGTTGGAGGAAACAAAGAACAGAGAAAAAAGTGATCAAAAGGTCTCATTTTCATCGCATTTCCACCTGGTATTAAAAAGGGATGTTTATCTGGATACACTATCTGGATAATAAAGGGTCCTTGGGATTTAAACCAGATATTTTAACGCATTCTGGTTATCCTCATTGAGATCGTATCTCTGCCCTCCAGAGCAAAACCTGCGCATGAGTAATCTGAGGTGAAATCATGGCATTTGTGAATTGCTGAATTAATGGAAATTTTAGAAATTTGTAAGATGCCAACTATGACAAAGTCCTTATCATTTGTCCCCTCTTGTAAATTCAGCATATGTGATATGTTAAGTATAAAAAATACTTTGCCAGTTTGTACCTGTGTGTTGCAGTAGGCTAAGAGGGTGACAACATAAATTATACGCCTTGTTAACAGCATAGCAGTTGCACAGATGAGTACAGTGCACAGTCACCCACACAGTTATATCTTATTGTATATCATTCATTTCCCACAGTTCTGTTAAATAACACATCTTTTGGCACTTCCATGGTAGATGGATAATTAGTCATTAGAAGCATGTTCAGCCACCTTGCTTGCTCAGACCAGTTGTGGTCAGGCAGATCCAATCAAATTCCGCATTTACACTTTGCTTTAACATGTGTATTTCCTCATCTGAATAACATGTCTGAATAGAGATCACATTTTTAAACAAAGAAAAACAGGATCATGGATACAATGAGTGTTAGAAATGGTTAATGTTAGGAGGAGTTAGTTACAACAAAAGAAAATGAAGTGATTTCAACTGTGCAAAACTAATTTTGCCTTAATTTCGCAAGTTACTCTTTAAAATAAAATGTCAAAACCCTGTTCTTGAGGAGGAGCGGTGTACTGCATACATGTGACCATCTTTATTCACCAAATGTGGTATGATGGGATTTTGACTTTCTGTGGTTGTTGCCAACATTTTGACTGGTTATACACACATAATACAGACATGTGTATGTGTGTATAACTCAGACACACATTGAGTTATACACACATAGTACAGACAAAACATTTCATAACTTACATCATCTGCTTTAGAACCCTGTTCTTGAAGAGACTTCTGTAGCTCCTCGACCTGACTCTGTTCCTCCATTAGCCGCTGATTGATTAACCTACAAGATAAAAAGTAGAAAAGACCAGTTTGACAAGATAGTTTTTATCACAGCAATGAGCAAACTGCAAGCTACACAGTGGTAGATAAAACATCGGAGAGGCAGGCTTCTGGCCCAAAGGTCATTGACTGAAATTCCAGTACAGACAAAGAAAATCTTTGTGGGGAAATAAATGGAAGTTTGATCCGCGTTCCAACATAGGGTAACACGATCTGGCCGTGTTGAACGTGTGGATCTCAAAACTACATGAACAGACCAAAAGATTCTAGGTAGTAACATATTCTCTTTGCACTGTTTTCATTAAATTTCAATGAGATGTGGAGCAGAAATGAGAAAATGGAACTGTGTTTTTCCTTTGGCAAATGCATGCATGTTTCTGTTCTCTTTGCTGACCTGTTCTCTGTCTCCAGTTCATTTTTCCTTCTGTTGGCATCTTCCAGTAAACTCTGCAACAGTGCGATCTTCTCATTGTCTGACCCCTCCTGGGCCAGCTTCAACATCTTGTTCTCGTGCTGAAGACGAATCAAATGTTCTCTGTAAAAACATATTGAACAGAAGCAAGAATTACTTTCTAATAACACTGATACAACTGATCACGTATAGGTAAACCTGTATTCACCAACCACAAAGAATATGTACCTCAACACATCATTCTGATTTCATATTATCATGGCTAAAGATAGATCACCAGTATAATGCATTATTTCATGTGTTGTTTTCTACATTTACGCACTGAAACAAATACACAAACAAGTCCAGGTGCACCTGTAGTTGAAGTACACAGCTCCTCTATGCTCATCAGTGCAGCTCTGTGTCTGCCTGTCTGTGACACAGCTGACAGGCTATTGTTCATGACTTCTAACCAATGAGATAGTGCTGTGGGCAGGAGATTGCACCAGACTACAGAGTGCAGTAGTGTATTATACTGTACAGTGTATAATTGCCTATTATATGTACTATAGTACAATACAGTAAAGTATAGTATTCAAAGTATACTGTATAGTACTATTATAGTGTAATTTTTATTACATATAATTATTATATAACTTCTAATTCCTTCTTCTTATTATTGTTGTTATTATCATTATCATCATTATTATTATATAGCATTACTAAGGTGATGACTACAGTCACAGGGAGATCAAAGCCAAGTGTATTTTTAAAATAATTTAACACTGATCCCACCGTCTTTTTTTGCTGATCTGAAAAGTGATTTGATTCATGATGTAAAACTGTGATGCAATCCAAATCGTGAGTTTTGTGATCCATTACTCCCATACATAAAGAAGTCTCCTGAAACTTCTGCAATCACAAGTTAACCAGCTCACAAGATTTCCCTTACAGGAGCAGGTTAAATACGCTCCGTGTAAAAAGTATTGAAAGCATTTAGCTTTCACTGTTTCCCACTGTTTTAGTTGAAGCACTGTGGAAACAGCTTGTCCACCCACTCACACTTGCCCATTGATTTATCTTATTTGCATTAGAAAATCATAAAAAAACTAGAAATACAAACAAAGTGAAACACGGCACACAGGACAATGGAAGGTAAAAAAAAGACAAACAGGACTGGGTGTCTTTGTATTCAAGTAAACACAAAAATATCAGGAGGAAAGACCAGCAGATACTGGAGAGTGGGACAGGAGGTATTTGATACTCAGGCTTCTCCCTTCAGTCCATCTACTGAACAGATAAGACTGGATGTGTTGTTTGATAGTGCTGGGTACAGTATGTCTCAGTCTGTAAGTCTTTTTAGGGTGTGGCTGCTGACTCCTTTCCAACTGGGGAAATCACTAAATGTTTCCAGACAAACTCACAGCTACTCACTAGCAGAGGTTAGGCCAGGAAGGGTGAAGGAAGACCTGAGACAATGTTCCAATACACCTTGTTAGATAAAATATTACACCAACATAACCAGATTTCTTCTGGTGGCGTTCTGATTCCTACTCTGCAGCAGATTGAAAGAAGATCTACAGTTTCAGCTGTTGTTGTGGCTGTTTTATAATTAAAAGAAAACTGACAGGTACAAATCAATCCCAGATGCTGTTTATAAAAACAACAGTCTGAATGTGGTAAAAAGACCATAAGTTTTCCACAATCTCTGTTGAATGCTGAACTGACACCCAACAGACATAAATGAGAATGAATCTCCAGATATTCAGCTACTAATTCTGTATTTCACACACAGTTCTTCTACTTAGATATCTCACAGGAAATGTAGCAACATCTTATTTCCATTTTCAAAAGCTTGCAGGATATGACAGCACTTCAGGGCTCAACAGCTTTTCTACCTCTAGAGCGTAATGAACACCCTGGAGTGGGTTAACTCAAGTAATGTCTTTTTTCCATTAGTAGATTTTAGAGGATTAGGATTTCAAGGTAAATCCACATTTTCTTTGGTTCATAGCACACAGTCCGCTGCCAGCAGAAAACCCAGCCCTCTTGGAAAGCAGCAGTCGGGCTGATGCAACTGACACACAACTATTACATAACTCGCTACAGAGACGGCTCTTTTTAGGCCAAACTCATGGACTTTAAAACAGCAGAGAGAAGAAGAGGAACAGGCTGGAAGCACCATCTGGCTAAAGAGTGCACAGCAGTGCCACAGACATACTGTACACACAAACACACAATAAGCAACATCAGAGGATCCACTGTCCACCTGAACACAAGAAATTTCTGTTTACTGACGTCACTAAGCTACTGAATATAAATACGATGGATGATCTGATATTTGTACTCCAAGCATACCTAATCTCTGGGGTGGTGATCTCAGCAGCCAGTGAATCGGAGCCATCATTGCTGGCCAATGGGAACAAGCCTGAAACAAACAGATAATTCTGTTAATACGGGGTAGACCCAACTACTGCACTGTTTTTTTCTAATTATCCAGAGTGCTGTAAAATCTAAATTTATTGAAAAAGATAGATGTAATCATTTAAAAAAAATAAATCACATTTTTATCTAAGGATATATATCTGCCTTAATCCATTTTTGTTGGCATTCAACCTACTTGCTGCACAGAAAGGGAGGCACACACCTGTGTTAACAGGGTGGTCTTAGCAGCAATAGAACAGGACAGACACTAAAACAGCATAAATTACATTTATGTTGACAGAACTGACGAGTTCTATTCATTTAAAAAATAATTCAATTAAAAAAAAAAAAAGACATGAATAACAAATTGAGGATCGTGTTCAAGGAAATTTATTTTTTTTGGTTGATCACAGCATAAAATATGACGAGAGAGTCAAATATTAATTCAAAGACCTCAACACAAGCTTTGAAGCAAAAAAAAGACTTTCAGAACAGCTTAAGAACTTGACTTAAAAAAAAAAAAAAAAAACAATGCTCACCTATTCATATCTAGCCTCTCTTGACAGTTATTAATTTTACCTGATGTAAGCTGTCCCTCCTGGGCTTGGACACAATGTAGCTCCTCAATCGTCTCCTTCAAAGAGTCTCTCTCCGTCCGCATACGCTACAGAGCAAGAGAAAAATATGTGAAAGACTTACACAGATAAGATGTGTAAGATGACAAAGAGAAAGAGTGCAGGGTCTCCAACAGAATTGATCTATTAATCAAGTAAGGACAACTATCTAGTAACTTTCTGAAACTGCGTCCTAGTTTGTTTGTTTGTTTTTTTTGTTGTTGTTGTTTGTTTCACACCCTTTGGTCTTACTTTCTACTTACTTGTTGAATAAAAGTCGAATTTAAAAGTTAGGCACACTCCTCTGGTTTTAATACATCTGATTCAATTTATTAAACAGGGCTGATAATATTTATGGTGGGATATTTTTTATTGAAACAAAGTATATTCAGTGTTTTAAAGAGTAAAAAACAGACTGTTGGGTCATTCTTTCACAGTGTGCCAACCCTTATATTAATAAAACCAACATCATACATACATCTTTTTCTTTTTGTAGAGAGTCCACTTTCTCTTTGACACGTTTGTACTCAAACTCCATCTTGTCAGCCTTTTTAGACTCTTCTGACAGTCTGTTCTGAAGTTCAACCACCTGTGCAGAGAATGGGCAGTTTAGAAGAAGTCATTAATATTCCAACTCCAACAAAATCACAAGTTGGCGTGCACATCACCTGCCCAAGGGCCATGTAAATAATGACTACTGCCTGTTGGGTACCTGTCTCTTGTATGTCTCCAGCTGGCTCTTAGCAGCATTCGCCTTTCGTAGATCTTCTTCCAAACTGACGTTGGTCTGCATTAACACTGTGTTCTTCTCCTCCATTAGCTTATTCTGGAAAACAGTGAGAGAAATGTGAGCTTCATTTGTACTGTTTAAATTAGACATAAAATCACTGCCAGGTTCTAGAAGATATCAGTTGTAATGACATGCTGTTTCTTACAAACTAATAGACACTGTGTAATGTATTATAAGAAAAAAATTGTCACAAGTTGCTGCTGTCGTCTGGTGTGTGTGTGAGACTGTACCTGTCTCCTGAGAAGTCCCATGTCCTCTAGTTTCTTCTTGTAGTGTTCCACTGTGCCCTCCAGTTTTGACACTTTGTCTGATGAATGTCTGGGAGAGAAGCAACAGTTTAATTTTGTGAAAGACATACCTGCAACAACTGAATTCTGAAATAACAGGATAGTTCAACAATAAACATGGTTTTTCCTGCCTATCTAAGTCTAAGGCAGCCTGCCTTTTTTTTTCCACTGCATTTGTTGAAAATGGCAACAAAACATGGGACTAAAGGTTTTTTTTTTAACCAAAACTATTGTGCCTTTTATCATTAACTGCTTTGTGTTATGCATGGCACTGGAGTTTGGAGGCAACATGGGAATGACATTCACAGTTTCTGCATGAACAAAGTAATCATGAGGCAAACAAATGTGTTTTAAATGAAAGATGAGTTAGCTTAAGTAACAGAAGTAAATAGGGCTGGATATCAATCCTCAGTAGCCACTTCGAGTGCCAGTACTTGACAAAACATTTAGAAAACACTTATGCAAATCAGCACTGATATTATCCCTGATTAAAAGGTCAAAAGCTGCTGTGCTTGTAACTCTACTCTGTGTGCTGACTCCATTAAAATGTGTGTGACACTGATCCCCCAGTAATAAGTCCTAAATCATCACTAAGTAAGACCACCTGTTTGTCTCGTCTCTACCTGTAAAAACTGATCACATATGGGGCTTTTCCATGGGTACTTTTGGCCACACCAAGTCAAACCATGCCACGCTGATTTGCAGTTACATTAACACTTTTTTTGCACCAAGCCCCACTAGAGATGGACCTACTCTGGAGTGGGGCCAAAGTGAGCATGACCCACCTCCATTATTTTTTTGTTTCATATTCACGTTACATATTCTACATATTCTATGTTTGAATGACACAAAACCAATGTTAGTGGGCTAAGTTGGTCTCATGTTTTCATTTTTTTCATTTTGATAGCTAATGTGTGATGAATTTACTTTTTTCAATAACTTCCATGTCACGTGACCAGTGACTGCAAATCAATACTGAATTGAATTACTGCATTGGACAAATAAGACACACCTCTTTTTTAATTACATTTTAGTATTTCTACGTGTTTATATTCATATATTTATGGAAATTTCATGATGTAATTTCAATAACACGCTCTGTTCTCTTTTGTCTATTTTCTCTCAAGTCACTATGCAAACAGTGAAATCATGTTAGTAGGGTCACTACAAAAGTGCACGCCCAAGATGAATACAGCCTTGCATGCAATGCAAGTTCTCCAGCCTTTGTTCTCTCTGTCTCAAAAAACAAATAAAAAAAAGGGTATCAGGGTAACCCTGATAGATTATTTGTCTTGTGTTATCTCCTGTCTTTCTGGCTCATTTTTACTCCCATCAAACCTTTGGTGTAAGCCATGTCTCTCATTCATCACTTTTTATACTTTAGGGCCACATCAAAGCTTTGTGAATCCACTGTACAATAAATTATAAATAAGCTCACAAAAAACAGGAAAACTTGTGATTTGCTGGGGCTTACTGAGACTTTTTACAAACAATGTGGAGAATCTCTTGTCTTGATTAGTGTTTAATTTGCTTTATTCGGGTAATCTCAGTATGCTGAGTGTGAAGATTGTGCATCCTCTGTCCTCTTACCTGAGGACATCCATCTCGTCCTTGAGAGACTGGGCTTCATCAGCCAGTGCTGTGAGCTCTTCATTCTGTGACTTCACATCCAAGAGTTCTTTTTCAAGCTCCTCACAACGGATCCGGTAGTCGTCTTTTGCTGCCTCCAACCTAAGAAAGAATGAGCAACAATAATTATCTTTCAGATCTGAAGATGTTTGACATCAGGAGTGAACTCAACTCTTGCTTTTTAAATGAAAAAATCTCTCTCCCTCTTGCAGCTCCACACCTGAATGTTTCTTCCTGTAGCTGCTCCAGTTGTGTCTGCAGCTGGAGGTGTCTGCGTCCAGCAGGGCTGTTAATATCCTCTATGGAGTCAGACTGGTTAAGTCTCTCCATTAGGACCTGGTTTTCTGCAAGCAAACTGCTCTTCTCCTCTTGCAGGGCTGCCACCTGTGGGAGGGAAGATAGCGGAAAGGCAGAGAATGGAAATGCAAAAAGGAAAAGGAGCAGCAGTGAGATATATGGAATTAGATAAGGAGAGAGAGGATAGGGATTTGGATAACAAGAAAGGTGGAAAATAGAGGGGAAAAAGGGATGATGTGCGAGGCAGAGGGATAAAAGGGAGTAGGGACAGAGAAGGATGGCGAGGATGTTAAGATAGAGAGAAGAGAGACAGAGCAAGGAAACAAATTAGAAAGGAATGATACTGAAAACTTTCAAGCTGTATCTCTCAAACTCCTTAAATGTATTTCAAACATATTTTCTTCACATCATTCAGTCCATTAAGTTATCTACAATAACTGCACTATCGATTTAAGTAGTAAAGCAAACACACACCAAACACACTTCAACACGGCAAACCAACAAACTCCAACATAGCAAAGAGGGCTACATGTGGTTTGATGTTGCCTTCAACGTGATAGACAGGGTATCAAACTCCACAAAAAGCGAAGCAGAAGCTGTTTTTTATGTTGTGTTTAACATTCTGCCTGCTTTTCTGTATAAACTTGTGTTCAGTTCAGTGTTCACGGGAATTTGACATTTTTGTGTGTCTTGTATTTCATTTTTAGTAGAAATATAGTGTCTAGAGTTAGGACACTAAAGTTTAATTCAGGGCTGAACATTTTAATGGTGTTTTTATTATGCCAATAAACTGTAACAAATGTGGATGATAATAAAGTTAATTAACAAGATTTAGATTTTTGACGATTTACATTCACTTAAGGGCGGTCTAAATTGTTTTTCAGGACAGTTATGGGACAATGGTGAAATGTTAGTCGAGAGCCCTGTGTTATTACATATGGAGAATCATTTTGCAATATTTATTTTGTGTATTTTATTAACCATTACAGCATTAATAGCAATGTTGCTTTTTAAAAATATTATAGACTGTTATGTTGAAGCATTCTGGCAGAACTTGCACCTGCATGAAAACTGCCTCACTGCAACAAGCCTACATCACATCAAAGATGTGATCAAGACAGCTCGAAGAGAAGGGAAATAAAGTGGGACTTAGCTGTTGTCATTCTTAAAACCAGATGATGGTGTCCAAAAAACATACTTAATTTGTACAGGTATTGAGTTAAGTAAGTGCAGTGGTGCTGCTGTTTGATTGCTGAACAGAGTTTTTTGATAACAAAGTTCTTGATGTGATGTTTTCTCCATTCAAAGAGGGAAGAAATCAAAAAAGCAATCTCATATATGATTAATATACAGTATGCGTAAATATTAACATATGTTCAACAGATTGGTCAAGAAATGACTCCTTCATGGGTCCAAAAGCCAAGCTTTACCCTCTTACTGTCTACTGTTGCTGTGGGAAAGCATGAAACACACCAAGGTTAAAGGGCAGAGGGTTATTAGTGAAGGGGTGACAACCAACACGCCCACACAAAACTGCAGTTGTGGCTGGTGTGCCCCACGTGTATACGTGTGCACAAACACTTGTGCACAAACGTGTACACACACATGCACACATAATTAGGATAAGGGGAATCTGGATTCCAAAGGGGATGCTGGTGCAAGCAGACTGAAAAAAAAAATCCAGGACTTTTAGACACACCACACACCATAGATAGAAAAAAGAGACAGAAAGAAAAGAAAGTTTGGATTTACCCTCTCTTCTAGCTCATTAAACTCTAACCTCAGTCTATCACGCTCCTCTTGGACATGGAGGGCCTTTAAAGCAAGGCACACAGTATTGAAATAGTCAGGAAATAAGAGGACACACAACAGGAGAGCAGGTAACCCCTTAAATTACAGCTCCGTTTTTCTGCCATAACTGAGTCATTAACAGAAAATAAATGTGAAATAAATATAAGAGCTATGAAAATGGATATAGAAAGTGTCTTACTATCTTTTTCCAACACTTTATCACTAAAAATGTGAAAAAATATACAACCTGACCAGGAAATAATCAAGTATGTGTAGGATAAGTCCATCATCAGCAATAGAATCAGCTAGGTTGATAGCATGTAGTTACAGTGTACAAAAAAGGAGCTGCTTTTTAAGTGTTACCAAAACATAGCTGTAAAAGTGTAAAGTATGGCACAATCAGTTAGAGAGTAAAAGAGTCACAGAATGTAGCAGAAAAAATGTAAGAACAGGGTTTGTATAGCTTTTTAAGAGTAAAATTCAAGCACTTTTCAAGCACTTTCATGGTATCTTAAAAAAAGATTTCCAGACTCTCTAAGCCTCTATAATCACATCTTAATTGTTACTATAAATGAAAATGTGAAAAACAAAGTTTATACAATGCCTTTATACCAACAACAATAAATTTATATTGTCACTTTTATTTTACCAGTTATTCAGAGTATATTTGATTTTATGTTTTGATGATGATCATGTAATGCTTGCTGATTTCAAGAGTAAGGGATCAACAGAGGACTTATCTAGTCTTCAATAACAAATGACGAAAAGACTGTTTCATTTCACATATTAAAAGCCTGCAAGAACAAAACTTTTAATTGGATGGATGAGGGAATACTACAATAGGAGGACCTGCACACTGTGCTATGATGTACAAAGCCAGTGGTCAAATAGTCTGAACCATGGGGATTACAGCTGCATAAAACCAACCTGCATGTCCAGTTCACGACACCTCTGGGAGATCTCTTCCTTGGTAGCCAAAGCGTCATTCAGCTCCTCTACCGTCTTCTTTAGCTGAGAACAGAAAGAAGTAACAAATTAAAGCCCTGAAGATTTGTTTCAACACGATTTATTGTCCACTTGGATAAGATGAAAAAAACAGTCATTTACATCTCAAGGGTGAGTTGGATGAAAGGCCAGGCAAAAACTATTACCTCCCAAAAAATAGTGTGATGTAGTGATGTTTTTGAGGCAGTTACACAATATTGTACACAATAATGATGGCACAGTATCACAGCGCTTCTGCTGAAGCTAGCTGTTCCACAGATCCAGCTGTTTTGCACATCTGTGGTCAAAAACCACAGGAAAGTGAGACATGAGGGGGTCATGTTTTATAGTATAATGTCAGTGTAATGACATTAGTGTTGAGGTTTCAGAGGAAAGTCCAGATACTGGAGGGTCCCTACGTGTGATTTCAAAGACTTTGGCATATTTGGGCCAACATTTTACCTTTGAAGTCAAGTCTATTTAATACAGAGAAGTCACATGTAAACTTAACCAACATCTAAATACTTCCTGATTGTATGAATAAAGTTGAGCGACTGTAGTTTTAAGTGAACATGTCCTAACTAGAAAAATCTGCATAACATATGGTGTTCCTTCTGACATTTGAGACTCTGTTCAGCATGCTGATAAACAACACAAATGCATTAAAAAGCACCAGTGAGCTTCTATAAAGTTCCCATACCTGTCTGTCTAGATCCACATATGAGTCATTTCCTCCCGTCACTGGAGTCTCTTTACTCATCAGCTACAGAAACACACAAAAATAGGTTAATGGTTGGTAGAAGTTAAAGGTATACACAACCAGCACTCAGTACATCCTGGTTCAGTAGTGATGACAATCAGCAGCAGCACTATCTGCAGGTAATTAAACAGAGATCTAAACAGCATGATAGTTTACCTCTTGGATAGCTGTCATGACAACATGCTGCACTGACTCCTCCATCACCATTATGGTCTGGATGTATTCTAGAGAACACAGAAAAATAGACAACATTTGAGCATCTGAATCATTTGTTAATGCAACATGATATCACAGAACATCGTTTCGCAAGATCAACTTACATATCGCACACAGACTGACAAACACACATAAAACAGTGTATGGGATATGCAGAAATAGGGTTCTCTGTGCATCTTCCAGCAAAAGAATCAGCTACTGAATCAGGTGCTCTCAGCTTCAGGACATCAAATTTTGAAGGAACATGGGGCTGGAGCACGTTGACTGATCTGCAGCTTTAACTGTGCAAACAGACTAATGTTTCAACAATACTGTGTCTTCATCAAAGTCAGAGAGTTTGGGATACGCAGTGTGTATTACGCACCTTGTTTCTGTTCACAGTTGACAGCACAGCCAAGTATAAGCTGTAGCATCCTCCCAAGTTCTGCTGCATCAGAGTGTTCTCCGATGAGGTTAACATCTGGTAACGTGAAGTCATTGATGTGCTGACCCAGGACCTAGAGAGGGACAATATATGAAAACTGAATTAACATGGTCTGTGTTGTGTTAAAGGGATTAAGGTTGGAGAAGGTACTCACAACTCTGCAACACAACTAACAAGTAATGTGGATCCTGGGTACTGATCAAGTCCTCCTATTTCAAAATGAATACCGTAGATTAGTCTTACCTCCTGGTTATAGTCAAGGATGCCTTTCAGAATTTTCTTTAAATTGCTGATCTGAAACGAGAAAGAACTTATGTAGAATTGGTTGAAGAATATCAGAAATATCAATGACAAACACAGGCTATACTGTATCAAAGTACCACAGGCAGCTCACAAAAAGGTTAAGACATAAATGACTAAATCTATGCTTAACCAACATCAAACAGTGGTTAATGGCCAGAGACAAATATTTTTTTTGTTCCTGTTTGAATTGTGTCATGAATTAAATACATAATGTTTGTCAATTTAAAAGATTATTTTACAAGTGAAGCGAGTCAAGGTTTGAGGTAGGTTTGTCATAGTTTAGTCTTGTGTGAAACTGCTCAGTGAACTACATATCTCATCTCACACAATATACATTATCAACACCAGCATTGCTGTCCCTTGTAATGGTATTGTACCTGAAATGTTTTATCCAGCGACTCCTGATCCTTTTATCAACCAGGAAAATAAGTAAAAAGGAAAATCCATTGCTTGTGTGACTATATCCCTGTATGATTTCAGGCTATGTGGTCTTTCTAATGACTTATCTTCACAGGCATACACTTATACAGTTTTATGACAAATGGTGACTTTCTTCACTTGTAAAATTATCTTTTAAACTCACAAACACCATATGTGTAATTCATGGCACAATTCTGTACTTATTTTTTCCTAAGTAAGGATGTCCCATAGTGGTCCACTAGAACAATCAGGTCATTAGGAACATAATGTAACAAAATACAATTACCATTCCTAGATCAATATAGAATTAATTTACACTTGGAAAGGTCTGGTATACCATGTAGTTAATGGGGATAAAAGAAACTGGAACTGTAAATCATAACTGATTCTTACCTTTAACCTCCAGTTGTCACCAACCTCTGGCTTGATTCTACTGATCCAAGCATCATTGAAATACACTACATCACTAGAAAGTTCAGACAGACACAAAAATAGAAATTAAAAAATGCCTTCTTGAATTGTGTTTTTGTGATTTACTTATTCACAATGTGTGTTTGTGTAAAAAGTGCTGCTGGCAACAAATTATGCATTTTCTAATACAACAACCTTAAGAATGAAAACTTACATTTTCTGCAGAGCTTGTGCCATGACGATACCACTCGTCAAGTCTTCTACTGTCTTGCATGGAGCCTCCACCCCAAAAGTCTGGATCTAAACCACAAAGAGACACATACATGCAATTAGGCTACAGCAAGTTACCAGTTGATTACAACCTAATCTGTTTGCAACATTAAACAAACATGACAAACTACGACATGCTCTTCACCAAAGGTTTCAACAGTTAAAATGTGGCAGTGAGGCTTGATGTTCTGTATTTGTCATGGTTGGCAAGGTCAGCTGGGCTCCATGTTAACTGTGAAATACAGTGATGTACTGAATTTGAACTGATCTCTGCTCTTCACTTTAGCTTGATGCTCACTAATCAGGAGACAGAGAAGGTAAACTACCTTTTATCATCAGGGTGCAAACATAATTGGATTAGATTATATGGTTTAGATTAGATACAAAACTTCAAAAGTATCTGTGAAATGGTACTTTTGATGGAATCTTTCTACGGTAGCTCTCTGAAGGCCAGAGTAAATACAGTCAGTTCACAGTACTGTTATTCCAAACTTTCTTTCAAGTCTGCTTATTATCATAGCTCAGTTTCTCTTACATCACCTCTATCACTTTTTTCCCCAGATCTTTTGTCTTCCGTCCTCACTTGGCATGTCTTTGTTCTTTTTCTTTCCTTTGCTTTCCTCTCTACTACTTTTCTCCAGACTCAAAGTCTGTTTCCCAGACAAAAGTGAATAGTTTTTAGTCTACATGACAACAGTCCACGTGCTAAAGGAATAGAGGAAATTGAGAGCAGGAATGTTGGATTTCTGACAGGAAGAAAATGACGAGGTTGAAATTCTGCCTGCACATTGTTCCACTAGTCTCACTTTTCATTTTGTGACAGCTCTAAAGCCCCCATTTACAGATTTGCCAAGAGCATTGGTCAACAATTAAGATATTCGACAGATTGGCCAAATGGTTTGAGAGATGGCTTATCAACTAGGAATATGGGTTAAATGCCTGATGAAGGGTTTATCATGGATCCACATGAAGCAAATGGGTACTGAGCAGAGTGCTCCAGCTGGACTTCAGCTTGTCATCGTTTCCAACATAAAACCCATTCAAAGTTCTTACGATTGGAAAAAATTACAGTGAAAACCAGCTACAAGCATTGGCTTGGCAATATTATGCCATTTAGTTAGTGTAGTCTTGATCCACTATGATGAAACTATGTGCTGTACAGTGAATTTTCTTAAAATAAACATGATGCAAAAAAAATTCTTTAGATTCAAGGTCAAACTCTTGGTCTTTGACGTGGAGTGGCATTTCATTAAGCCACAGAAAAGTATCTAACAGCCCTGTATTCAGACAGGACACCGGCCAGTAAACAAGAAGTCATTTGACACTGTACCCAGCAAAGGACAAACTACATGTGGCAACATGAGTCAAAATAACATCCACAACATCACCTGACAAATTAAAGTCATTCTAAGTTACAGCTTACTCCTTATCCTTACAGCTGAACATTAAGTGCAACGCTTCGGCCTTAAGGGAACCTCTAAACTTTTTTTTTCCTTTTTTCATGCTGCAATGACCACCTTCACCAGAAATACTGATTGATCAAGACTTCTCTTAAGTGCATCTTAAAACGTTGCGTAAAACTGATCCAACAACAAAAAACTGTCCAAATGGAGTTTAGCTCAACTTCTAACCTAACCAGGAACTTTGATTCAAAGGCACAGCTTTTAACTGACTGACTCGCCACCCAGATGACAGTCACCCACATTTTATCTCAAAATGTCTTTATTTTCATTGTGATTCCTACTAACTATTTTCCAGTGTTTCAGGGAGCCAAGGACCAATAGTGTCTTTGTGTATCAGTCAGGCACCTAGCAACTACAGCCAACCACTGGCCCTGAGCCAACACAGAACCATAACAATATCTCTGATTACACAACACCAACTACCAGTGACAGAAAACTTGACCTGCTTCAATTACCCACACAATGGTCACTCCATTATCTACAAATTCGGCTAAACAGTATTACCAAATTTATATTACAGCACAATCAAGATTACACCTGTTCCTGTGATGCTATGTTATCTTCCAGAATGGGTTACATGCTGACTTCCTGTGGTTAGGTACTAACAGAACACAGTACTAACAAATGAGGCAGTGTATTTCAATACATTTTATAATGGATGGAGCAGCAATCAAATATGGTGGCAAAAATGCTTCTGGCATGTTAAAAACGCTGTATTATAAAGATGGGAGTTATACGAAACTTATAAGCCTTGGTGAGATAAGGTAACAAGAGCACTACAGTGCTAAATTTAACTGAAATGAAACAAGCTTCATGGTGGAAATGGTTGCAAACACACCTATTGTTCTAAACTTGCTGATGGCTCTCCACCACAACATTTGGTCTGCATCGTTTCCCTTTGCAGGAAAAAGGTGCAAGGAAAGAAAATAACCAAGGCTCACAAATACAGACCACCCACAAGCGCCTCAACAGACACATTTCACCAAACATGACAGCATGTCAACCAATCCACAGCTGTCTAAAAACTGTTATAAAGCCTATCAGAGAATAAAATGAATCAGTGGTGCTTGACATTGATGGTAATGTGTCTGGTGCCTTATGTCCGGTTGGAATGTCGACAAAACACCTACTTTGGCTGGTGCTGATGAGATGAAGTATCGTAACAGTCATCGACAATCTACCAGATCCTTGAGGTCAGACATAACCAAACCTAGAGATAGAAGCTAACATTTTTAAGCACTGGCCCCACTGGCCGGGCCATCACACCCCTAAATTTGGTGGCCAAACAACATTTTTGGTGGCCCAGATGTAAACTAATATGTAAAAACAACACAGAAAAGGCTTAACACAACCTTCCTTAACTCAAACACTTGTGTTTGCGCACTTTTTCCTTGAACTGTGATGTGGTGTTTCCTGGAGGCATTGCTTCCGATGAAAAAAGGAGCTAGACTTCTCAGCTAGTTGAGGAAACTGGCAGCACACACTGCAGTACAAACATCCTTAAATGTGTCATTTCTAGCCACTTAAACTGCTGCTTCGATTCATGCTTAAATCTTCGTTGCCGTTTTATTTTTGTTTATAGTCCGCCTTTTGTGTGGTTCTGGTTCTTCTGCAAGGATTGCAGTTTCAATATGCTTATTAAACCCAAAAATCAGTAGCCCCGACATATCAGTAGATAGTCAGCGAAAAGTACTGTTCAGTTTTTTTGTAGAATGTTGAGCTAAAGGCGCAAATGAATTGGAATGTTTGCGCAACTGACATGTGTTGGCAAAGGCTTGCAGTATGGAGATAAGACTTGGTAGCCACAATGGGACACCTCTATGGAATATTTGGAGCAAATTAGTAACTTTGTGTGACTATAGGCCATCAGGCCATGGTTATTGTCAAACCCTGTAACCTGTTGCATTTTGAAGACTAACCAACAGGATCTCCTTTTTTGGGGCTCTGTAGCTCTTTTTTTGACACCCTATACTATTGTTTCCTACCAGCAGCAGGTTCCCAAGGCCAGCTCTCCATGCTGTAGTACACAACTAGTGGATTACAAAGCCTGTAAACAGAACGCATGCCCATGTGACATCTCTTGAAAAGCCTCCATCCACCCAGTGCAGGCGAGCCACTTAACGCTGTGTGGGACACGGTGCAGGTAGTCTCTAATAAGGCACATTTTTGTAAGCTCTATATCAATTACTGAGGATAACTATTAGTATCACACTCAATGCCTTTAATGTTTATCAGATATCACATATATAACGAAAGTTATTTTGGTTATTAAATTAGCCATGACAATCTATCAGCAACAGATTTAATTATTATATAATCATACACCACGATATGCAGCAAATAAAACTATTTTTGGTAAATCTAGCCACACTGTATAAGTATCAACAAATATTTTTTTGTGTATTCACACTTCATGGATGGTTACTGAAAGACTTGTCTATTTACAGTTTGCTGGCTGGCTGGCTCAAGTCTGTCTATCATGATGATTTGGAAAATGCATGGACATGGAAACCAATGCCTCTTCATGAAAACAGTGTTTCAAAGTTCTGCTAATCGTTGTGCTTAACCTCTGAGCTGTTGTTTCTGAGTTAAATGGCCCTTCAATGGTCTGTATTCCACAAAGTACAAGGATTAATAGGAGCTATCCACACTTCAATTTCAGTTGTAACATCACAACTTTTCACACTTGGCTCCGGGCTAATTCATGTCCCCCTACATCATCAGGGTCACCTCCAAATCAACTTATTATGATTAAATTAATCACTGAACCTTGAAGCCCTGACTGCAGAGTAAGAAGAGGTAAACAAACATGTCCGCATTTATTGGAATAATACGTTCCCTTCATTAATGAATAAAACAACTTTAACAGCAACACTGTTGTGCTTCTCATATCTACTAGGCTCCAAGTTCTTCCTTTATAATTCGAAAGCAATATCTGTCAGTAGCTGAAAATGTTGGTCCTTGAAAAGGCATTGAGCTTTCTGTCTATATTTCTCAAGTAGTATTTTCACATTTTTAGTTAATTAATTTCATATCATTACTTGGTTGAGAACACGTAGAGGTTCATACCGAGACACTGAAATTGCACAAAACTGGTTAAGCTGTATACCTGCTTCCTTGGAATACTGGATGTCCACCACAGAACATCTTGTGCTATTTCTCTGCATGGTATCTTCAGTTCTGCGACTGCCCAATCAAAGTATCACTAGCAATGTAATGATTGAAATTCAATTAAGCTGAAAACAAAGCATTGCGTCAACTGAGGAATTCTGAGGTTGTAATTTAACAAGATTTACTTATGTTCCATGGTCCGGCCAGATTACAATCAGCCTGCTTTGATCACATCATCCAGTAAGAATCTGCTTACAGAGCTAACAGTGTATGAGACCTTTAAAAGTTTGTACAATGGACCCTACGGACAGAAAATCTTTCAACAAAAGTTGTGTTTCCCATGATAATATCACCTTTTTAAGTCACATGCACAATATCTGATGTAATGACAACTTTTTCCCTGCAGCATGCAAAGGACAATAAAATACTGAGTTAATTTCTAATCTATTAGAAGTCATTATGTGTTCATCTTTGAATGAATATATTTTAAATGGCTCATGTACACCAACCAAGCATGGAAATATACAACTCAGACAGGGCATACTGAGGTCAAAAAAGGAAATCCACGCCTACAAGTTTGTGGAAACAGCTCAGAGAGGAGGCAATGAAGCTGTGGAAAATGCATGTGTCACGTGACTAGGACTACAGGCTGCAAAAGGATTCACATGAACTCATAATGAACATGATCGTGTGAAGAGGATACCTGTCCTTCTAAATTAGTAGCATCACAAGCACCCAAATGTCCACATTCAGCTGAATAATAGCAGTCAACTCTTTGGTTGGATTACAAGCCAATGTATTTCTTAAAAAAGGAAGACCACAATCCCAATACCATGCATGCCAACCTTGTACAACTTTGACAGTCACAGTGAGCGTGCGTGTGGTGCCTGATGAAGTAATTTCAGCTGCAAAAATATGTGCTACAAAAATAACCGAGACACAATGCAGCCAATGCACCTAGTTGTCTTGGTGATGTGAAACCCAGTGCATCATCCATGTAAAGCCTGAAAGAGCCATAAATGTCGGACACAATTCTTTTTAGAGGTGCTGCTATATACTGTATAAATATCCAGTTATTGTTGTATTACCTCTATAATATAGAGCTACAAAGCACATTTCTGGGAAATACTTAATTACAGACATGGGGCTAGCTAATACACATGGTGAAATGTGGCAAAAAATTTCACTGTGTGTATTGCCAACTTAAATTAGGCAACAAGACAGCTCTTGTAGTTAAGGCCATTGCAAGAGCTGTGCTTAATTTAAAATCAATATTTCTTGTACATACTAAATATGATATTTTAGGAACAAAGATGTTTAAGTGTATAAAAAAAGGAAAAAGCATATTTTGTGCCCAGTGACTACAATGTCATGAGATGTAATTGCATCATTTGCTTATCATTATCTTATTAGCTAGATAAACCAGTTTTGAACAGCAACCAAGAACCACCCGATAAAACATGGCTGCCAGCAGATGTACTCTCAAGGCACATCATAGCCTGGCATTTGGCTGATATTTAATTATAATTTGTACAATGGTACCATGGAATACTTAATGCTTTACAGGTATGCTGCAACCCCTTAAAAAAACTAGATACCTTTATTTATTTGTTCATCTTACTGCAAATGGTAAGATAATGGATAATAATAATAGCATTCAGAAGTAACAGTTTGTCAGGATATTAATTGATCATATACTATTTAGTGGAGTATAACATTATGTATGACGATGTGGCAACACTGTTAAGCAGCAATTACTTATCCTAGAGACTACAATTGTAAACATCTTCACTGTGGCTTTGTAGTCAAGTCAAGTCAAGTCTGTTATTACTCTATTTATTCGTCAATAACTATTACATAACTCACTACTTAGTTAGTCCATTCCATTCAGAGTCCTTTAAATCAAAACTACTTGAACTTCCGATTGAACTGTCCTAAAGCAGAAACAGTTGTCTAGACAGCTCCAATGCCATTTGTAAGAGGTGCAGTCTCACGTGTTCTAGGGACAATCAGTCAAACTCAGTGTTGTGACTTCACAGTTAACAGATATGTGAGGAATGTTTGCCAGCCACACCATTACTAGGAACAAGAAGAAAGGCCATTCTGAGTTGTCATACATAAACCAAGCTATGACAACAAGAGGAGGTGGTGAGAGGTACAGGGTGCAGATTGGTCGTGACTGGTCATGAATTGAATTAACAGAGTTGCCAAATACATTTTGTACCAGACAATCAGTTTGAAATGCATGTATTTTTTCTTCAAAGTGGTCACACAAAACACAAGTTCTGAAAGTCCTACTTCTCAGTTTCACAAAAGGGAATGCAAACTGATTTCAGACATGCTTACAAGACATGTAAAGAAGCACATGACCATGGGGGTTGGGGGGGGGGGATAGCTTGTACTAAGCTCTACTAAAGCCAGCAACATATGCATGTTTTCAGTATACACTATTGACATTTATGTCAGTGGAAACAAAAACATTTCGGCACCTATGCACAGTTTCCATCACATGTCATTTCGACCAATCCATTCACAGTTCTGTTAATACATCTGAGTAAGGCTTTGTGATGAATATATACCATAAAGGTCTACATGTTAAGAGACTTGATTTATTACACTCTAAAGGTGTGTGATATGAAAAGTGAGCTTGACTATCATATTTCACATCAGCAAACACCCTATTATTCTCAGATCTCCTCCATCTCTGGCTTGGAATAACTATTATAACAAAGCATTGACCGTCGGACCCATAACGTTACCAAATTTTAGGTGTACACGTTGCAGCTAAGCCAAAAATATCAGCCCAGCTCTGACCACATAAAAGCTAGCTTAGCATTTCAACGATGTAAACATGCACCAATCGGTAGCATGTGATTTCACAATCTGATGCTTTATTCTACTTATTCCACTGGTTCAGATAGCTGTTTCGTGATAGACAAGAACGATTTAGGCTAACGCTAAAGAATAAATACAAACCTAAGATGCTAACTATCTTGTAGGTAGCATTTTTGAATAGGAGGAGGCATTGGGAAGGAACAGACATGATGATAAATTGTACAACAATGACAGGAATTCAGACTCAAAGCAGACACCGAGCTGTAACGGATCCTCGATCCAGAGGAAAAAACATTCGTTACTAAAAAAGAAAAACGTCTAACCATAACAAGGCCAATGTCTGCCGTTTGATCCCCTCACAACACAGTACTGGGCATTAAGAAAGTTGAGCTAGCTAGTTAAATACCCCACTGCACAGAGCTAGCTAGAACGAAAATTATAGTCTTGACTGGGTAGCTAGGTGGTTTGCTGGCGGCTAACAAGCCACCACATCAGCAGCTAAAGCAGCAAACAGCTGGCCTGCATACGTAACCAACGTGAGCCCGTGTCATTTTCCTCTAGCCTGCTAACAGCTAGCTCAACCAGCTAGCATTAGCCTTGTATGCTAACTAGCATCGCCGGCGCCCGGAGAACTGTCTGTCAGTGAAAAGAAGCCCAAAAACTTAATATATGAACACCTACCCATGTCAAGAGGCTTTCACAGAGCTCCATTCGATCCAAAGACTCTGATGTACTCATCGTTACCTAACGCAGACCGACTTTCAGTAGTGAACACAGCCTGAAGTTAACAGTCGGCTTCATGTACTCCTGAGGTCTCTCGCTCTCTGGGTGTCTCACAAACCGTTGGCCAATAGTCGGGTTCGCTGCCTCGCCACTCCGGCGTCTGCCAGAGGAGGGCTGGGTGGGCGGAGTCTGCAATGCATATACTAGAAAACTCCCAATAAAACAAAAAACCTTGTGAAATTTAAATGTCACATAAAATGAGTGGGGATACATTAAGACATGAAGCTGCAATTTGAAGTGGCATATATAATTACATTCAGAGACAGAAAAAGGCATACAGGCCATTTGCTTGCAGGGCTAGAATAACCTGCTAGGGCTGTGGTTCTCAAACTGTGGGGCAGACCCCACTGGTGGGGCATAGAGCCACTGCAGGGGGTTGATGACCAGGGGCAAAATATGGATTGACACAAAGGTGAATGAATATAATTTGTCTCTAAAAGTGCTAGAGGTTGAGCTGGATGCCCCCTCAATTAGCCTGAGTTTTGGGTAAAAGGTGACCTCAAATAACCACAAAGTATTTGCCACACAGACAATTTGGGATCTTTGGGGGTTAAGACCCCTTTGGGCTGGTGGCAGCTTATCTCTTTGTTCTGCAGGTAGGCCTAATGCTGCAATCCATTGCAAGTCAGAAGTCAGTAGTTCCAGGTTGATATTCAACTTCACATCTAAATGTGTCCTAGTGCATCTGCTTGGGAAAAGCTGGACCTGGACTACAGCAGCTGATTTAACAGACTACAGAGACAGGAGGAGCAGGCTACTGCATGCTTGGAGACTACTATCAAGCACAAATCAACCGAATGAAAATAGACATGGCAACTACAAAGTTGTGACAGCACGTCACATCACAAATGCCAGTAAAAAAAAATCATGACAAGGTTATTCTGTCTGGTTGTATGTGCACTCATTCATGTGACATCAGGTGTACTTATGTCAGTGGATTTGGGGCTAGATTGATTTGCCTTTCCATTGCATTTTTCCATGGGGGAGGTCATTTTTTTCTGAGTTCCAAGTACAATGGATTGCAGTATTATCTAGCCTTCCTTGCAGCTTACCTGCATATGTAACCAATGTCAGTCCATGAGCACAAAGAGCATAAACATGTTAGAAGTTATCTGTTACATACTTCTGACAGTACAGTCATTTTAGGGCAGTGGTTCCCAACCTGAGGAAGCAAGTTAAAGCTACTATGAGGAACTTTTCCTATTTTGATGAACTAGATAGAAATAGCCAGTCTTCTCTTGGATAATTTCGTTTGTTTATGCAGGTCATATAGAGGCATTAGTATTAAACTGACTCATAACCAGTTAAAAGCTCCTTGTAGTAGCTTCAAATTGGAGGGGTCATGAGATGATTCCCAGCATAGGAGAGCAGAAAGCATGTATGCTATACAAAGCTACATTCCTGTGATGCATGCCTTTTTCTTGATAATTATTGGTTAATTTTACTACTCCAGTCACTTGCAAAAACACACTCACTGACTTGGAAGCAGACTATAATATGAATAGCTATCTCACATTAGACAGTATCAAAACCAAGTTTGGGAAAGCTGACTCACTTCTGCAGAGAGACGGGGGCGGGGGTTTGCTCAGAGAAGTCTGTGTCATGCTTGTACAGATTTGTCTGGAGAATCACAGGAGCTGAGACACCACTAAACTCAATGAATGGTAAAAGTAAATTTAAGTATCCTGACTGTATAATCCTTGCATCAAATTACACATTTTTAAAATGTATATCAATTGGGGTTAGGGTTAGTTGGAATACGGATTATGTCATAAATCTCTGATATTGTGTTTTCCAGTTATAGAAATAACATTTTTGAAGCCCTGACTCTTCCAGCAGCTGCAGTGTTTTCCCACCATGGTATGACTCTCACCCAACCGGTTCTCAGCTGTAGAGCAGCAGAAGCATTTACAACAGTGTTTGGCTATCAAAAACAAAAGGGGTGGAGGTTGCTTAAACACCCCAGAGACAAACTGGAGGCAACACTGATCAGTACAGACAGTGAAAAGGTATGACGCAGCCCGGCATGTGCCACACCTTAACACAAGACATTCCAAGAGGGAACTGATGGAACTGAAGCAGTGAAACAAATTGCACAGATTTTACAGTTGACTGTTGATCTGCCACATGAGCCTCAACCCGTCCCTCTACTATTCATACACATGAAGGCCAATGCTAGCTCAGCAAATAGAGCCCCAAGAAACCAAATGGCCTGGGTACAGTTTCAGTTACCACTCTCAAGCAGCCATTTTCAGCCTGAGGGTCAGGACCCCCACAGACTCAATATGTTTAGAGTGCCAAGAAAAGCTTAGCAGAAGGGCTCTTCCGGTACCAGTATTAGACAACTTCTCCAATACTGCCTAAATTACTGGTATCTGCAAATGCACAAGTCTGCACCAACGCTATTTTTTGTTTTAAAAATGCACTGGTACTAATAATAGTTCAGGTATTACAATTGGTATCGGTACATCTACTTGAACCAGAATATGAAATATCTGTCTGGCTAAACTGGTCAACAAAAGTTGGTTAACTGAAGGGGCCACAAGTCAACAAAGTTTAGAACAAAACTTCATCTTTACTGTGCATGAATTGATAACAGAGCTCTTCATTTGATCATTTCAGCAGTCTGATCCCATTCATTCATTTTTACATCCAATCTTGTCCCCAATAATATGTTCCTTCATCCAAGTAACTATATACCCATTGCAAAATATTTACAAAAATGAAATGAATCATATACCTTACCACAAGTTAACTTGATTTTCATTTTTAAATTTACTTGCAGATTTTAAGACAAGGACACCAATGTTTCAAAAACTGAAGAATTTGAGATGCATTGTCATGCATGGAGTTGTTCACCCACTGAGGACTGAAGGACTGAGGACTGAAAGATCTGCACAGGAGACATGAAACATCCTCACAATTATCTTTAAAGTTGCAAGGTAGAGTTTGAGATGATAAGTTAACATTCATAACTGGAGCAAGTCTTTGATGCCTTTGGTTGGCTTCCTTTTGTAGAGATGAGCAATATATTTATTTTGTGACATAATAAATTGTCTTAGATTCTGGATACTCAGAGATACTAAAAATCTCACTGTGTTAATATTTTGTTAAAGCAAAAATAGCCATCCCTGAATTTATTGATATTGTTGTACTAACAGTAAATATTAACACCAGGGTATTTGGCTAAAACTAGTGTGATATTCTGATTTTGTCATATCTCCAAGCCCTATGATTAAGGGATTATTTGTACTTCTTTTGAAATTAAAATTTGAAAATATCTTCCTAGGTCCCGCCCCTTTGTTCTGTGTTCCAAGAACAGTTGAGCAGTCTTATCTACTTTCTCCTTTTTCTGTAAAAGTGACACATATGGCCCATGTTAAGTTAGATAATGTTAGGAAAATGCTTGGTAATTAGCAAGCCAATGTAGTAAAACACTAGCAAACTAGCTGGCAATTGATTATTTTGTTAACATTGGCTAATTTAACATGTGAATATATGTTGCTGTTACAGGTCCCCCAACAAAGTTTATTAACTAGGTTCAAAATTCAGTTTTCTTTTCAACAGAGACAAGCCTAACACATAGCATATATAAGTACAAAAAGCAGGACAGGAGAAAGCTGACTGAGGTACCTGTCTTGCTAAACTGTAATACGATCAAAGGGAAAAAAGCAGTGGGACTTAAGAAGAGTCAGAGATGGTATTATTGCCCCGGTCAGGTTGTCCTGTGCGTCAACACTTCAACATGGTCGAGTACAGCAGGGTTTAGAATTCATAAGATGTGATTAATAAATGTCAACTGTTGGAGGTAAGACGATTCAGTGATTTTCACACAAGCATGAAAAGCTGTGTGTTTCAAGTCATTATTAATATGCATAGTCACGGGTTACTTGCAAGCAAGCTGTGATAGCAACGGTAAGATTGTTCCAGTTATAACACGAACATGTCTGACAGAAAACAATCCAGATGCAGACAGCCAATTTTAAATGCATATAATCAAGACACTGCCATCAATACGGTACATTCAAGATCACATTAAATTACACAATTGTCTCCATTGTGATGATATGCACGTTGACCAAATGACTGCTTTTGGCAATGCTGTCATTGAACTGGCTGGTAGTACGTTAATCATTTAGTTAGGGTTGTTCTTCACGTGCCTGAATGGGCCAAAAAGATCTCCCTGTCTGGTATAAAGTAGACATGTAGACCACTGTACGGTTATTTCCCTTGACCAACATCTGAGCCATCGATGGTGAATTCTATATACACAGTAAACAATCAGAGCTCAATCTTCTGCTCTCCAGTGATGAAGTAACATTCAAGGCTTCAAAGTGAACCTCTCTGAGAGAACCAGCATTACTGATCAAATGTCCTTTGAGCATTATTCAGCCTTGTCTGCCTCAGATGCTGCGTTCACCTCTTCGCAAGACTGATGTGAGTAAACTGAGGCTTTTTTTTACGAGCAATCATCTAGCCGTTCAGTCTTTGTGTGACCACCTCTCTGTACATGATAGAGATGTACACAAAGAGGAGTAGGATTACAAAGAAATCGTCCATGAACCCCAGGAGACCGAAGAGTGCCTCTGGGAGGATGTCGAGCGGCGAGGCCAGGTAGGTGAGTGCACCGACTAGGCAGAGTAGAATTCGAATCCTGAACATCCAGAAGAGGCCACCCACAGAAAACATCTCCCTAAAGGCATGACGAAGCAGGGTGGGCACATCGCGCAGCCTGTCCATAAACTGAGAAGGCAGAGGAGAGAAAATGTTATGAGAAAGTCTGTTCTAAATATATTCCTGCTTACACTGCACTGCACAAGTCAGTATCTCATTTGCATGTTTCTGTCTTTTACCAGCAGTGCAACAGATTCTACAGTTTGGAGGGACATTAAAAAAAAAAAAAAATATATATATATATATATATAAAAAATTCTACTGATTTTAACATATTTCAATTGACCAATTTTCTCGGAAATTTGAATCTTCTCTCATGTACAGCCCTGATTCCATAAAAGTTGGGACACTCAATAACTTTAGTAGCATCTCCTACCCATTTCTATTTCAAGAATTGTGGCAAATCACACATATGTACACATAATTTAAATATGAACATAAAGTAAGCCTAAGTTAACCTATACTCACAGATCTTGGCTGGCCTGAGAATCTGCGGTTGTAATCATTAATGTCTCTTAATATCAGCAGAGGCTCTGCCTCCCCATCCTGGACCCTCTGAGGACTGGCATGCTCATGAAATAGTGGGAACAGCAATGTTACCTGAGGAAAAAAAAACGTAATACATGACAATACCGATGCGAAAAGGGAATTTTATGGTGAAAACTACACAAATAAAAACATTTTACTGAGGAAATAGTAACACTGTGTATCCAGGGATGAAAACATCAAGCTTGGACTCAGAAAGAGATGAGAGACAATGAAGACCACTACAATCACCTAGACAAAAATATTAAGTGTTAATAGATGGAAATTTAGCAGTTATCTCTATGGGTACATTAATGGGTCACACTAACAGCTAAGTTTAGGTTTGGCATGGGAGAAATGGCAATAATAAAAGTTCAGGTCAACTATACCATGATCTGCTGCCGTGACTCCTAGTTGGAAAGGAGCCAAAAGAAGAAGAAGAAGAAGAACTATTCAACAAGCAACATCTATTACAAGTCTTACCGTTTGTCTGCAGATGGGGCAGTTAATAGCACCCAGCCAGGTGCCATACCTCCAGTAGGCTATAATGCAGGAGCCTATGCAGGAAAAAGACAGCACATTTCCACGCAACAATAATTATGATCAACATTATTATCATGAAAGAAAACACAACTGACATCACAAATGAAATGATGCCATTTCAAATCCTTGAAAGGTTTTCAATATAAAGCTTGGTGAAATGATTTCAGTGTATGTGTCTGTACTATTTGAACATTTCCAGCACATCTTAACAGTACCTCAATAATAACAATAGCCACAGTCACTATAATCACGGTATGAAATTTTCAGCCCGTTTCATCTGTACTGAATACTATCAAAATATAAGCCATGTCAGCATGCTAACAGAATTTAGATAAGAAAAGATGCTCAAGAAGTGACATTGTTTTTGCTATCAGCTTCATAAATGTAACAGTTTCGCTTTAAATCTTACCACAGAAGAGGTGTCCACAATTGGTTTCCACAGGCAAAACAGCCTGCTGTAAACATACAGGACAGGACATGTCTGTGTAATACTGCTGCCTGGCCTCCGCCTGAGTATTTTCATCCTGATAGAAAGAGATCAAACACACAAAAATCAGAAATTGAACTTAACCTCCTTACTGGAAAATAAACATTTACAAGTTTAGATTTTATCGTCCCAGTGGGAAGTTTGTTTTCACAGCCAATACAAAACTGAAACATACTGTACAAACATGACACAAATGAATGAAAGATAAAACCAGTCATCAATCCCGCAAAACCATAAGGGGTATTAACATGAACTTTTCCTACAATCAAAATATATTGAGCTAAATGTTCTTAGAAACATGTAGACTTTGTTCATGTAGCTCTTTTGCAGCTTCCTGTGGTTGTTTGACTTTTGCTTCTCCAGCTTTCTATTACTTTCTAGTCCAAGTACTTGAGGGTGTCTGGCAATTATATACACCTCTATTCAAAATTTACAAAAAATAAATCTAATTTTAAATCTTTCTTCCTTGTTATAAGATATAGATTACTTACTTTTGTGGGCATCTGACAACAGCTACATTCTATATATTCTAGTTAATGTCTATTGACTATGTTGATATCTGGTGCAAGGTACCAGATATGCAAAACAGAAAAGGTGTTCGAGTTACTCTTTATATATTTTTGTTGTTTCTTTGTTATCTTTGTCAGCCACATTTTCCTAGAAAGGCTCCAGTTATTTTTTCCTGCATACCTGCTCTGTTTGGAGCTGTTGTCGGACGGCTCGAACGTGCTCCTGATTCTCAGGATGAATGTTCAGCTCCTCTTGTCTGCAAAGTCAAAAGGCAGATATTTGGCATCGTAATATCCTCAGCTGAAATGTATGGATCTAACAGCACATAAAGTTACACAACCTGACAATTTTCACATCCAAATTTTTCATTCAGCAAATTATATGGAAAACAAATACAAAACACCAAGCAAAGCTTCGGTAACAATATCAAAACTCTGTTTAATTATACAGTCATCCTGTGCGAGACTGAGCTGCCACTAAAGCTTTGGTGTTGAGTGGAATATATTTACTGGACAGACTGTACCAGATAGGTCACCAGAGTGGTATTAATTATCTTCTACTGTTTAAAAAATATTTTCAAAAAGAGTTTATCCAAAAGTTTAAGTAATTCTCAAATGCTGGTAATATTAATTTAAATAAATATCACCCTGACTTTGCTGCTTACCTACACAGCAGAGTGAGAAGTCCTGCAAGGAAGGCAATACTAAGCACCACTACAAATAAGACCTGGTTGCTGACACCCTCAATGAGGGTGTCTTCATCTTGGATCAGGTAATCCAAGTCCCCACATTGATTGTCCTCCATCACCCACACTCATAGCCTACAACACTAGAAAACAGAGACAAAAAAGAGGTTAGCAATTCACTGGACACTGAACCTTAACTTGACTACAGAAAAAGTGCAAGAAAAGAAAACTTCGTACATGAGCAAAATACTGAACTATTATAACAATGTTTGTCGTTATCATTACTAGTAGTAGTTATAATTATTCTATGGATGTAATACTACGAACAGTCTATAAATTATAGAGATGCAACGATTAGTTTGTTAACAAAAATTACATCAGGAAATTAGTAGCCAGCTATTTTAATAACTGATTAATCCTCAGTCATTTATTAAGCAAAAATTGTCAAACATTTGTTGGTTCCAGCTTCTTAAATGTAAGTTTCCTGCTTTTCTTTATCATCATGACAGTAAATGAAGAATCTCTGGGCTCTGATAAACTGTCATGAGAAATGCTTAATTGGTTAAATAATTAGCAGATTAATCAATAATGAAAATAATCATTAGTTGCAGCCCTAATAACTTATATTAATATTGGCATATACCTTTTAAGATCAGAGTGACAGCTTTGACACTACTACATACAATAAAGACTACCAAATACTTTACATTTTAACATTTAACATTCTTCACTGAACAAAGCTACAGCCACAAATTTGAAGCTTGCTGGGGCTAATTTAGCAAAACAATGGCGGCAAACACAAAACTAAACTGCATAGAGGAACAACAGCTAGTCTGTTAATAACTGCCACTGTTCAGTCAGCGACGCAAGACAAACTCTGTCTTGTCTTTCTTGTTGTAATGTTTCAGTAGATATAGCTGTTAAAGTATCAAGCTACAAACTTTACAAAACATTAGTGAGTCTTGAACTCCTCTTACCTGTAGCACATTAACAAACTAGGTAGCAGTGCTGGACAATTAACCTTAATCATATTTCCACTACTACTTGTCATCCAATCTATCTATGAAGCAGTTTGGTTACTTTCCTGACGTTATCGGCTAACTATCAGCCATAAGCTTACAATTAACTTACTGTCACCTGGGCTACATTGCTAGGTTAGTTAAGTTTAGCGTTAGCGTGAAGTAGCACTGACCGATTGTAATGCGTTCTAATATATTTATGGATGGATGGACGCTCCTCCGCCGTCTTACAACAGTTATTAAACACCTAAATCCTGGCTCAACTGGGCCGTTTTCGCTCGTAGCTAAATCATAAACATAGCTACACTTTCGCCTGGTTAAACAAGAACGTCTTTAGTCTTGCTGCTATGTTAGCCTCCCGAAAACTCACAGTATGACAGACGAGCTCAAGTGAGCTAATAAAGTCTAGCTACATTGCAATACACTGCAGTCATGACGAATGACCTCACCTACCACCACCTAGAAGTCCACCTTTCTCTACAGGCTTGACTTGACAACTCCATTCACTGTCTTGACTTTCGAGACATTTTTCTTCCCAGCAATGTCATGTCTTAGAGGCTTAGTCAGACCACCACGTCAGAAGCGAGTGCCAGCATCGTTGCTTAATCACGAAATGCTTTTGCATCAGATTTACAAGCTGGTGTTGCTGTTTCAGTTTGTTGCTTCCTCTTCTTCTTTTTCTTCTTCTGGGATTGACAGTTAAAATGGTCCTGTATAGAAGGGAACCCTTGAATTGCAAAACTCTCGCGAGATTTGTACGCGTTGTTGCGTCATTGTGATCCTATACAAACTAATTACGTTTTATAATGTGTCAACACCGCGGTTGAAATATGGGTATTTAAGGGCATAAAACAATTAATTATGTTTAGGGAATATCATAAATTAATTTTACACGATCATTCTCGCGAGATCTTCCGCGGGTCTGGGGTTTCTTCTAGATAACGATCATTAAAAGCTTCTAATGCACGCTACCGCCCTCCACAGGGTAGTCGGTGGTTGGTCGTGCTAGCTGCAGCGTGTTATATTTCACATCTGATCAGTAGATGGCAGTAGTGAGCCTTACAACGGTTGTGAATTTCCCTGAAATCAAGAAGAAGTACAAGAGCATCAGTACATAAAATATAGCAAGCAGTGTTAGGTAGCTGAACTTTATTAAAGCACTTTTTATTGAGGCGAAATGCCTCGTTATGCGCAGTTAGTGATGGGCCCGGCGGGCAGCGGTAAGGTAAGTTATCAGCCGTTCAGTTATATGTATTAAAATGCCTTGTTATGCTAGTCGGCTAAAGCGCTAAGCTAAGGCATGAGGTTGTCTTCCAGAAAGATCATGTTCAAGTTAGGACTTCTTTCTGTTTGCTTTTTATCGGTGTTATACTTTCCATTTCAGAGTACTTACTGCTCCACCATGGTCCAGCATTCAGAGTCCCTAAACCGCTCAGTACAGGTGGTCAATCTGGACCCAGCAGCTGAGCACTTTGACTATCCTGTCATGGCAGGTAAACGCAGCATGTTTTTCAGTTAAGAAAAGTGTGATCACATCTACCGCTATTTGAAAAGAGAAAATCTCAGCTGTACATAACCCAGGAAAGAAGGGTCATAAAATACACAAAAAAGTAGATTAAGGAAAGAAATTAAGGAAAAAAAGTCTGTTATTACATGCTTATATTGGGTTTAGGAAGTGTGTTAGGTCTAATCTACATACTTACCACCGGAATGTGATTGAGTAATAATACATTAAAATATGGCTGTATAGATGAGTTGAACACACAATATATTATAACCACACAAATGGCCACAGTGGTCAGAAATTGATCAGAACAATAAACCCTTTTCACAGCAGCCTTTTTGACATGAAGCAGCGCTGTAAACACAGATGTTACCAATGATACTGATTAAGGTTCTGTTCCATTCAGGTCAAACAGTCAGACTGCCACTATTATGCACGTTGGCTGACTGGAAAGACTGCTGCACTAAGTGGAATGGGACTATAATTAGTATCATTGGTTACACCCGTTGACCATATTGTTTCATATCGTTATGGCTGCTGTTAAAAGGGTCCATACACCTTATAATAAAAGCATAACAGTCGGATTTTGACAACTGAGACTTGGTAATGCTTATGTAATGGCATTTACTATAGTGCAGGGCTGCCCAAAGTGGGGCCCACGAACCAAAGTTGGCCCACCAGATGTTTGCAGCTAAAAAAAAAAATGTTATGCTAAATTTTAAAAAATATCATATAAATAGTAATCTATGCCATAGTGTGTTAAATAAAGAAAAAGACTCCTTCTCCATATGTTTCTGTGGCTAGAGGGTGATGAAAATTTAGTGATATAAATGTCCTGAATCACTTGATAATCTTTTTTCTGCTATTATATTAAGTAAACTTGCCTTGTCTTCTGCAAGATAGTCTAATTGTTTCCATGTCCTCAGACATCCGTGAGCTCATCCAGGTAGATGACGTGATGGAGGACCATTCTCTCAGATTTGGGCCTAACGGAGGCCTGGTCTTCTGCATGGAGTACTTTGCCAACAACTTCGACTGGCTGGAGGAAAGCCTGGGCCATGTAGAGGATGACTACATACTGTTTGACTGCCCAGGTAAATACAAGAGGCAGAGACACGCTGAGTGCAAGATGGATCTACACTTATAACACACATTGTCATTACTATGGGAAGAATGTAGTGAAAATTTACATTTTTAGGCTTTAAAACAGATGTCCCTTTTGCTATTTGACACTGCAGCACACGGGTGAAAAGTAGCAGCACGAGGGGAATGCAGTAGAAAATAAAATAAAAATAAAAATAAATAAAGTAAAATAGGACTATTATATACAGTGCAATGATCTGTGTGTATATACATGCTCCAACACAAGTTGCTTGTTTTTCCTTTTGTTTTTGCAGGTCAGATTGAACTTTATACTCACCTCCCTGTAATGAGGCAGCTGGTGGAGCAGCTCCAGCAGTGGGAGTTCCGGGTGTGTGGGGTATTTCTTGTAGACTCCCAGTTTATGGTGGAGTCTTTTAAGGTAACATACAATTTTGTTTTCCAGTATCTTCATCAATTTATTTGCTTCCCTTTTGTGTTTGAACCCACTCTGTTTCTTATGTTACATAACTTCATGTAGTAATGACGCCAAGCATGATGTGATGTGAGACATCCTCCCTTTTCTGTAACTGCAGTTTATCTCAGGAGTCATGGCTGCTCTGAGTGCCATGGTGTCATTAGAGATCCCTCAAGTAAACATCATGACAAAAATGGACCTGCTCAATCCCAAAGCCAAGAAGGAAATCGAAAAGTAAGTTTCTTATGAGTGCAGTACAAGAGTGTCATGTGTGTTGCTCAGTTCACATGAAGAAAGGAAAGGTTATAGTGACTAGAAAGTTAGTGTGTCTTGTAAAGTCTAATTGTATAGTGTTTTAAGTTAATTATGGTGTTTTTTCAATTCTAAACCTGGCGAAAGACAAATGTCTACTATTTTCTGAATTCTTAAAAAGATTGCAACTTAAACTGTTTTTTCATTTGGAAGCAGCATTTATTTTGTTTTACTTTGTTTTTCACCAGGTACTTGGACCCAGACATGTACTCAATGATGGAAGATAACTCTGATTCCATCAAAAGCACAAAGTTCAAGAAGTTAACTCAAGCCATCTGTGGTCTGGTAAGTAATTTGATACTGCATTTATATTTTGTACCAGAACTAACAGTTACAATTTAAATTGGGTTTGTCTCTCTGTCCGTCTTGTCCAGATTGATGACTACAGTATGGTGAGATTCCTGCCCTTTGACTGCACAGATGAGGAAACTATTAACATAGTTTTGCAACACATTGACTTCTCTATACAGTATGGAGAGGACCTGGAGTTCAAGGAGCCAAAGGTGAAGAAAAAACTGAATCAAAACACATTCAAATATACTTCATATGTACATTGCTTTTTATTGAATTTTAATGCTTCTAAAATTCATGTTTTTGTCATTTCTAAATAGCGTAAAGAATATTATAACAAGATTACTAATGTGTTGTTTTTCCCATCCTTTCTTCTTTTTTTTTTTTTTTTTTTACAGGAGGTTGATGAAGAGCCTGCTAACCTTAATTATGATGAAATTTTTCAAGGCAGAGTGGACAGCTGAGGAGTAATGTGACTCCAGAACAAAATAAGGAACTTTTCAGAGTCTGAAAAAACATTTTGAGGCTGATGAAGAACCAAGATTTGCTACATCAAGCCCAGGTGGACAGTGGCATGTGACTGCAAGGACACTGAGAAAGGGATTTGTTGGGAAATAGACTTACTCTGAAGATCATGTATATCTTGTTTTGTGTGTTCAGGAATATATTTTTTTTGTATGTCATTTAAATTAGAGATGCAGAGATATAGATTTATTTTCAGCTGATACCGACAACTGTGTGTTTCCATTGCCAGTACTGATAAGAAATCAAATAATTTCACATTTTTGTATTTTAAAAAGAAGTTCAGATAACTTGTAGTCAGCAATTATTTAATATTTTGTAGCTCTGACTGAACCAAATCTAACTGACATCACTATGAGAACAAAAACAAAAAACAGTTCTGACTCTTAAAATGTTTATTTTTTCTAGTAAAGTGCATTTAAAAAAGCATTTGAATGAATGCTTTGGCATGCTTTGTCCAATCATCAATTATTATAGCTGATATTTATTGGCTATAATTTCAGTATCTCAATAATAAACAACATAATTTTCCCATTATCAGTTGATAATTTATCATAATTAATTGCGCATCTCTAGTTTTGATGACTCAAGAAATTTGTCCTTTCAACCCATTCATTTTTCGTTATTTTAGGACAGTGTTGAAGTTTAAAGAGTTGTTATTAAATACATTTATTAATGCTATATTTTTAAAAATAAAATATGACACAAAATACACAACCTGACTGCTTGTGTGGAGAAAACTGTCTAAAAGGGAACCCTTGATTTGCGAACCTCGCGAGATTTGTACGTGTCACTTCTTCATTGTACACGTTGTACAAACCAATTTTGTTAAACGAAAACATAACGCTGTGGTCAAGACCTGTTTTCAGTCGAGGACAATACACATTTGGTTAGGGATAAGGGTTTTGGGTTAAAAAGTTCACTCTCGCGAGATCTTTGGTCTGGGATTCCCTTTACGACATGACGGAGAACGCTTTGTGTTAGCTCCCCCGTGTGGCAGCTACGCTCCATTACATATAGCCACTTCCTGACTGTTAAGCTGAAGGGTGGGACAGGCGGAAGAAGAAGAGTCCTGAGGTTTTACTGTTTGTCTTTCGCTGAGCAGTTGGACTGATATTTATCACTCAACATGCCGGTGAGTAAATTCTACTTTATTTCTGAGCAGCAGGAGCGTATATTATGCGGTGTAGAGCGTAAATCGTGAACGCGTACTCCGCCGGGGCCTCCGAGTTGACGCTAGCTTTGGTGACGAGTCTCGTTAGCATCGTTGACTAGCTGTATTAGCATCTGCTTGCAATTTCATGACGTTGGACGTGCCAAAAAATACAGAATGTCGCTGTTATAATTTGCCTGTAAATGCTTCTTTGTTTAGTATCTGTAAAATATATTGTGTGGAATCATGTTAGCATAGCCGTTACCAAAGATGCAACTGTAGCATAGCAGAGATGTCACTAATGCTATTTGACAGAGATGTATCTAACAGTAGCTAGTGAATAAATGTGACATTAACTTTTTTCTCTTTTTAAGGCGTATCACTCAAACCTGATGATCCCCGAAACCAGGCTGGTGGGGAATATGGCTCTGCTTCCCCTCAAAACCCAGTTCAAGGGACCAGCCAGAGGAGACGGTAAGGCTGTATGGTCATTTTAATGAACAGAAAGTGGAGCTAACCACCCCTGATCACACAAATACACACGATATACTTAATTTTTAATATCTTATTCACTGATCAAATTTTTTATGTAGGTTCCATACCTTTTCATGACTCGTTTCTCAGTTCCTGATACATGCATCAGCCTCATTTCCATATATGGCCTGGAGAGTGCATCCTTAACTTCAACTTCTTCATTAAAGACCTTTAACGCAGTTTTTCAGATGTGATCGTCCCCATTTAAAGTGATAATTACCTGAGCAGAAGATTTGATTCAGTGTAGCACAGTGGGATCCTAACTTGATGTATTTTCACCATTGTAAAATAGTCAATGCCAAAATATACACCACACTTGAAGTTATTAAAAGCATGAGAATGTAATTGTGTAATGTTTCACATAAGTGATGGGATTTGGTCACTCACAGTGGTTTTTCCATCAGCCTGGAAAAAAAATAAAAATAAAAATAAGGCTTTATAGGACAAAAAAAGATATGCAGTGTGACCAAAACAGGAAATGATTCTGCAGGGTGCAGAGCCAACTTCTTTTTGCTCACCAGCCAAATGGCCAGTGAATGTTGCATGTATTCAGTATTGCTTCAGTGTCATTTCCACCACTGCTGTTATACTTGTCTCCAGTTTATGTATATTTGGTCCCTGACTTGTTTAATATATTATAACGTTTTTTTAAAAAAAAAAACAGTTAAGGTTAAGGTTTTACAGCATTTGGCTGCTAAAGTTTGTGTATTGGTCATATATGTTGAATATATTACACAACATGTTTGACAACACTTATTAATGCAGATTCGTCATATGCACTGAATTGGTGTATTTAATAATACCTTTTTCATTTCAGGCATAGAGTCAGACATCATTGATGAGGCTATCTACTACTTCAAGGCCAATGTTTTCTTTAAGAACTATGAAATCAAGGTAAAACATGTACTGCCACTTGTATTTTACATTTAACAATAAACAAAATAGAAAGATGTAGATTTTTTGACGGTTAAGATGTTTGGGTGAGGGACACATACTCACCTCTCTAGAGTGCTTGTTCTCTTATGTGTTTTCTCCTCCCCATCTCTCCCGCTCTGTCTCCTTCTTGAAGCAGATGGGCATTTCATTCTTCCACAAGCCCTAGCTTGCTTCTCCTCATTCCCCTCAGCTATGCATAGTTGCTTAGGATTGTGCACAACCTTGTACAGTTTAGGCCTGGCTGACACTGTACTGATTACAAGAAACATTTATGCTTCAGACAAAAGACACTTCTTTTTAAGGTCCAGTGTGTAAGATTTAGGGGGGGTTATTTGCAGAGTAAAGTATGTTTTTATTTGTGTATAATCACTTGTAAATAAGAATATTTGCAGTTTTGTTACCTTAGTGGAGCTGCAAAGATTATTCAATTAGTTGTTAACTATTAATCACAAACTATTTTGAGTAATCGTCCATGAAAAAAATAATTAGTTTCTGCCCTGTCACCATGTTTCTATAGTAGCCCAGAATGGACAAACTAAACACTGCCATAGATTTGGCCTTTCATGTTTTGCTGGCATTTCGCAGCCAGCGTAGGTTCTGTCTCTATCTCTTGGTTCTGCTGTTGTTTGCAGTCTGCAAGCTTTCCACTAGATGACACTAAATCCTACACACTGGTCCTTACAGTTTAATTACAGGTATTTCATGGTCTGTTGTGTTTCTTTCAGAATGAGGCTGACAGGACGCTGATCTATGTCACACTCTACATCTCTGAATGCCTAAAGAGGCTACAGAAAGTAAGTTGCATATTTAATGTACAAAGTTTACAGTGGAGGACTTCATGCACTTTTTTACACTGACTTAATGCAAATCTTAATATGTGTAGGGCCAATTAAGAGGCTTTTGTTTAAGCAGAGGTTCTAAGCCAATGACAGAGGACCCACAAGGGCTTACCATCTGGTTTTTAGGGAGTCATTAAATGATAAGTAGAATATGAATTGTTTTTTCTCACAAGCAGGGAGAAGGAATTAGCTGCTTGAATGCTTATTCAAATGTGTGCTGGTAAAACAGGTGATTCCAACTCTTTGTGTTGATGTGATACGTGTGTGCTTTTTACAGTGCAGCTCCAGGAGCCAGGGAGAGAAGGAGATGTACACTCTGGGCATCACTAACTTCCCCATTCCTGGAGAACCAGGCTTCCCACTCAACGCTATGTATGTTAAACCTGCAAACAAGCAGGAGGAAGGTAAGAACCAGCACTGTAAACTAGCTCTAACACAGCCTCAGGAGGTTTACAAAGAACAAAAAGTAAACAAACAAACAAAGAAATCTTGCTCAGTTGGACATTTCACCATATTTCTACTGATATCCAGCAGTGACTCATCGAGTCCCATTTATGGTGTGCTCTGAATTAGCACCAGTTTCCTTGTACCCTTCTCATATTTCATCTAATTCCCAATGTGAAGTTATATCAAGACAGAAATAGCAACGCTGACCAGAGCCCTATCAGTTTTAAGGATCTGAGGCTTGAAGTGCTGTTTCATGCTCATGTGGTGTCCCTGAACCTTGGCCTTATACATTATCATCCAGTGTTGTTGGTCAAACTCCGCGGATGTGGGCCTGGATATTAAAATATCCAAAGGGAGTTGCAGTCATTCTGATGTTAATTTTTCTGAAATAACACAACATCGATGTTGGCTTTGCAGTGAATCCTGTGTTTTGCCTCTACTTCTCAGTATAAACACTGGCTTCTTTATTCTGCAAAGAAAAGAAAATATTTAAAGCAGGTGTTGTTGTTATGCTACGGTGTGACTTCTCTCATTGTAATACAGGGTACCTGCAGGGTCTTAAAAGTATTTGAAAAAGAACTGAATAAAAATTCTCAGAGTTTTGAATTTCTTAACTTGGCAAATGTCTTCATTTTTTTTCATGTCCTTTCATAGAATTATATAAATACTGTAACATCCAAAAAAACTGTTAAACCTATATAAAGTTTTGGTGGAATTTATTCTCACGCTGCAGCCTCTCCCCTGCCCTATGAGTCAGTTCAGCTTCTGCACATACAAACACACACACACACACACAGGGAAGTCAGTGAACAGCAGAGTGATGAGAGGAGATGAGAAAGTGAAAATAACTCTTAAGACTTCCTGAGAAAACCAATACTTCCTTAATACACATGTTCAAGAAGCATAAGCATGTTAATATGTAAAGATATTGAATTTTTGAATCTTTGTTGTGTAGCAATTACTGCTGCTGCTCTGAAAACATTTAGTTGTTTAAAATATTAAATTCTAATCTTGTTCTGAATTTATTCTTTTTTGAAATAAAACATTTAAAAACAAAAAAGCAATCATTAAGTAATGAAAAAGACCCTATAAGTGCTGTTTTGTAAGTAGCAGCAGAATCCAAAATTCAAGATGGTTAATCGTATTCCAGGCAATATGAATGTGAGTATTCTAATAAAATGTTTTAATAACTCGGGTCTGAAAATGCTGGCATGGGGCCATTGTTTTTAGTTGTTTCAGGTCAACTGAGACTACTCCTTCATTTTCAGTTGAAACTAAAGCACGATTTTTGGCTTGATGAAATGATGCTCAGCTAGTCATTTCCATCACTCATGTATTAACAACTAATTCCAAGTGACAGAGGAGATAAAACTAAAAAAGAACTAAAAATGTATAGAATCTGCCTTTTAAGTGTAATGAAAATCTCTTTTGTAATAGAAATTATAGTACTAAAACTTTGAAATTGTAATGAATAATTTTGTAGGGCTTAGAACCAATAATGATTTTCCATTATATCTTTTATACTTTTGCCACGTTGGCTTTAAATTTTGTTGTAAGTGGCATTTGGTCTTACAAAGCCTTAAATTTAACTTTGAGAACCCTGTGCGTATCCTGTAATAGTGTTAAGCAGTAGTTGATGGCATTTGTGGCTTTGATATTAACACTGGTTCTGCAACCTTTTCCAGAGACTATGAGGGCATACCTCCAGCAGATCCGCCAGGAGACCGGCCTGAGGCTATGCGACCGCGTGTTTGACAACCAGACAGACAAACCCAGCAAGGTGAGTGCAACATGTCCATAATAACACCACTACAGCTTTACACGCCTGTAGCTGTTTCATCAGGTAATTGGCAGTTCTGATAAATTATGAACTGGTGGTTATACAGGCTTTGACCCCCATTTCCTGTGTTTAAGTGTAATTATCTGGGCTGAGGTAACCTTTATTCTGAACAGAATCAGAGTTAAATGCATCTAGGGCTGTTTAAATTGCAATGTGAAACAAAGCTTTGATACTCAAGGACATCATAGAAAATTGGACTTCAGCTGTTTCACCAAGCTCTCCATCCAGATATCAGCACTATAACAATGTGTGTCCTGTTGTCTTGTTACAAACGGATTGCGTGGTGCTCAGGTGTCACTTTTTTTGGAAACCTTGCCACAGGTAGATTGAGTGCAGAAGCTTCAGGCACTATTCTAACAGAGCTTTTGTTGTTTCTTTCAGTGGTGGGTGTGCTTTGTCAAGAAGCAGTTCATGAACAAAAGTCTGTCAGCTCCCGGACAGTGAACGACTCAGGACCACAGTTTCTATTCTACACCTGCAAGATGGATGGATGGATTTGTCTTTGGGTGGGGTGTGCATTTCTGTTGCTAAGATAATTTTATACTCTTTCAGTTTAAAGGATATGTCTTCTCTTGTCTGGATGTTGACCATATTGAGCTGGTGCTTAATTCAATAAAGCAGTCATGAAGATTGGAAAATAATGTGGTACTGTGTTTTCATTTAATTACACTGTACAGTGAAATAAGGCACATTTAGTCCTGATTAACAGTGGTTGTGAATGAAGTTGATCAGTCAGTCTGCAAGCTCACCACTAGATGTCAGTTAATCTTACTCTCACTCTCCTTTGAATCTGAAAATTAAATTTCAGTGTGTGATAGACAACAGGATTCAATGTTGTTTTTTCCACCTCCCAGATTGCTCAAGTGGATCAGAAATGTACATTTTTACTTGCCCCTGTAACGATTGTTTTATATATTAACAGTAATCAAATAATGACAAAGACTAAAGTTCATATTCGTGTTTAATCTGGGACTCCAACATCTATAAATTGTCAGAAAATGGTGAAAAATCCCAGTTTCTCAAAGGTGATGTCTGTAAATGTCTTGTAAATCCAAAACCCAAAGATAATTTGCTTAACATGATAGTAAATGCAGAAAATTCTGCCATTACTGCATGAGAAATTACTTAAAGTTTTGATAATCAATAGTTACATTTTTGTACCACTTGCCCCGGTTTAAGATGAAGACTAAGCAGTGTAGTGGAGGGTAGACACGTTTCACCAGTCAGTCAGTAATGTCCACAATGAGGTTTATTACCTGTTTTCACAATGCTACATTGATTGACTTATAAAGAGTGGGTGCAACTGCATACCTTTTATTCAACAAATTGCGTCCTTACTAAGCATAAAATTGCTATAATTATGTTGTTTAGCTGATCATTTTGTGGGTGGTATAGGCTTTTATCACACCAGACATTTTGATCCGTCATAGCAGGAAAAGCAGGGGTGCTACTAATAACATTAACGGTGGTTTCGTTCTTTTTCAAATGTCCCTGTGAGCTAAAAGCACCTAATTCAGACATTATTTTATTACATACGCCTGTGCATTACTATGAAGCCCCTCAAGGGTCATGGTGACAATTTTTTAAGGACTAATTTTACGTTCCCTCCCAATATATTTCAATACTTTTCTTCTTCCGTTCATCCTGAGTCTTGTGTCAATTTCCACTCAGCTTCTCCCAGAGCAACACCCCAGTATGGATCAGCTGATTGAACTCTACTTTGAATTCCTGGGCATTTAACTATGCTAATATAGTACTATATTTTACTAAGAGGGAATACAAAGCATATTGCCATGGAACACAAAAGCAGTCATCAAAAATATCTCACCCTGACCCTTAGGGGCTCCATATTCTTCCTGCAATGTGTCAAAACATGTCTTCTGTGGAAAAGGCTTAATTGAAGTGCTTCTGTACAATATCGACACACCACTTCTCCCATGGGCAGGGTGATGCATTTTCTCTGTACAGGTGCAATGTTCAAAAATGTATCGCAATTTCTTCAAGCAAGGACAAACTTTATATTTACAGAGATAAAAAAAAAGTGTAGCATGTTCATTAAAAATATATTTATTGGTGTACTGTCTTTGGTTTCTGCACAATATTTTTTTTCTGGATTCAGATGCGGTCCTTACTGAAGACGGGTTTCCTTTGCTGGCAGTCAAAATTAAGGCAGCGCTGGGTGATAAATCCCCTCCCCCCAGGGTGAGAAGGAACACCTTCTCTGCAGAACACTTAAGGTGTGCAGGGAGAGGAGAGCCAGTGTCTGTATTTCCATCTTTCATGACTGCAAACGCTCCAAAATTGCATGAGTGACGAAATAACTGTATACTGGTTGGCTCAGTGTGGCAGATTGAAAATAAAAAGAAAAACCTCTGTAACAGACGATATGCATCTTAAAATATAACCTCACTCTAAATAAATAGGTAAATATAAAGTAAACTAACTCTAGAAAATGGGGCATTTATCAGAGAGGATCGTTTCTACTAAAATCTGATGAGTATGTACATAAGATATGGTATTACTTTGTTTATTTGCTGATGCTTGAGTAGAAATAACCTGTCCACAGTCCATCAGTTGCAAATTGGAAAGGAAAATGGAACTTTTGGTGGCACAAATGCCATTCAGCAATATTTATAAATAACAATTCTCAAACTGCAAGACACAAATTAGTAGAGAAATATGGGTTTATATATTTTTTGTCAGTCTTTTTTTTTCTTTGGGTGGCTTGTTGATGTTGATTAAGTTGTGCCCCGTGGTCATCTAGCCCACTTAAGAGTAACCAGTTGTCAAATCCCCTGTGCAGCTCCAACCTGAAACAAAATGAGCATCTCAAGTTTAGTTATCACCACTGGTTAATGTTGTGTACACCTACAGCACTATTACTTATATGGCTTCACAAGGAAAGACACACAGAGGAGCAACAATTGTAACTTCACAGATCCAAAATACTGTGTTTACTGGAAGCAAAGGTGTCCCTGTGTGTGATTACAGTATGATGAAGCCTGACAGCTGGTTGTACTTACTGTGTCGATGACTGGAGTGAGGTCTTAGTCAAAAGCCATCTCTTGACTCCTCCGCACACAGCGTGCCACCTTTTTCTTAAAAACTCCTGTGGGATCCTCCCGCCACTCTTTCTGTAGGATATTGTAAATACAAAAACTTTATCGACAGTCTCATTAGTGCAACCTTTACACTTCATCTTGTGCTTTGTCTCTAATTACGTCTTGACCACGTTTTGCACAAAAGGTTCCTGTCACAGCTGACAAGGCTTAGGGCTGTCACAATTCAATTTGGCTTTTATCTTAAGGTCACAATTTGAACATATTTTTCTTTTGCACTAACAGCTGTGGCACTGCTCGGCTATTGAGTGTGGATTTGTAAAGATCCCTGATAAGTGATATAACAGCTGGTAAGCTACAATGTCTCATCTTTGAGGGTCTTTTTTCTGACATGCATCAGCAAGTGGCAGAGGTAGAGAGAAAAAAAATAGTTACTGCCTTTCTCCTGTCTCCAGACAGCACCTCTGATTAAAGAGTAAGCCTTTTTAACCCAAATGAGATTCAACTTGGCCGTGTTAGCCTGTAAATTTCCTAAACCCCAGGACCAACGTCCCTCAACCCACTCGTTTGGATTTCCATCAGCAAAACAAGACTAACCTGTGGTGACTAATAAAAGTCCTCACAGGGTTTTATGTACCTTAAGATACACTGCACCTGCATGTACTATATGTACACAGATATTACAATTAATGACATGTTTCTCATGGCTTGCAACTTAAATCAGGAAAATACATATCACCAGTAAAAAAGTGTCTGCAAACCAACCCCCAGCTTATGTGAGACGGTGTTCACTTACAGCTGCATCCACATTGGCAGGAGAGTCACCATTGGGGTCTGCCAGCATGGAGATAACACTGATCATGATGGTCTCTACCGTATGGATTGGCAGCCAGCGCTCCTCAGGTTTCTCATAGCCATACTTGTCCTCGCCAGGTTCGTGCAAGATGGAGATGCAGACGTCGCCATTTTTTGCCACTGGCCAAAAACAAGAAGATATCCAGAGATTACTGACATGTTGATTCTAAAGCAGAAGAGAAAATAACATGCTGCAGCTCTGCCCCTGCTGAAAACCTAATACATTTAGTCATGAAGCAATTCAGAAACTCTGCAAATCTTTTCAAGGGACTTTTACCAATGAGCTGTGGCTGCAAACTAATGTACTCCCAGAAACATGGTGGAGCAAAAATGAATTTATATATACATGATTGAAGATAATGATTAACAGAATGTGATCTTATGCATAAAATTATAATTTCTTCCAATGGAAAGTCAACATCTATTTGATTGTTATCGGCATTTTCAGCACTTAAAAGCACTATTTACAAAGACTACCCTAATATTCTTTTCAAACTAACTGCAAATAAATCTTTTTTTGATTTGTTTTCTTTGACACAGATTAGCTGGAGACACAAGTGGATTGGGAAATTAGTTCTTACCATTTGGATGCCAGATTTCTGTGATGAACTTCATCTTGGGAGGTCTTAAAGGATAGTCACGGGGGAAGGTTAAGGTGGCTTTGAAGAAACCTCCTTCACTATAAAGACAAAGAGGATATTGTTGAGATGTACACTAGTGATTGTAAGTAAATGTAATTTCACTGGTAAATCATTTCACTTACAATAATGTGTCTTGAGGCCCAATGACGACCACTTCCCACTGATAGATGTCATCATCATCTACAAGACCTGCAGAAAAGCCTTCCACTGGATTCTTGTTGAGCTCTGAAAATTAAGTCAAAATCAGCTTTTCAGACCTTTTTCACTGCAGCCATATTGATATAAAATAGTAGGGTAAACACAGGTGTCACCAATAGGTAGGTGTCTATAAATATATATAAAACACCCATGACCAGCAACAAAAATAGCAAAGTCATGAGCTTTTGTAAGTTGTAAACAAAATATATCATGCAAACTAGAGCCAAATTGATATATGGGTCGGCCTGTCACCATTATATTGGTCTATGATGGTATTAGCCCATTAAGTTGTCTGATATTCACTAATAGAACAGAACATAACACAGGATGTTTTTACTTGCTTCACATTTTGTGTAATATTCAACCTTTTGCTGAATTTTAGATTAATATATAGATATATTTTTGCTCTATTTGTGTTTTTTATTTATACATATTATAAACAGTGGTGAAAGTTGCCCTGATGTAATTTTGGACAATAAAGTTTCCTTTACATATCTTTGTCACAGTTGTTTGATAACAATATTTGAGAGATCCATTCAAATAATTGTATTTATGTATATATTCCATGTACTGTATAAAGAATATCAGCCTTTATAACAATATTGGATTTATTAAATTCCCTGGTATCAGTGTTGGGCCCTTGCGCAAATAAATAAGTATTGAATTTAAACACATATAGAAAAGTATACATGTCCATATAAAACATTTATATTGACAGTGACAGAACATGATGATATAGCCATATTTGTTAAAGGCGGAGTGCAGCTGAAACTATAAAAAATATAACCCATAATGCACCTTAAAAACTGAAATCAGGTTTTCGTCAAACATAAAGCCTGTCAACATGAAGTACATCAAATGAGTTATTGTGTGTCTGGTGATTTTGAAATACTGTCCGTGGTTATTGAGCAACATCACCTAGCTTTAGTCATATCCTGTATAACAGCTGTCTGGTAACAAGTTACACTTTCTACACACGTGCCTTTCAACTTTGTTATCGCGAGCCATAACTTATCTGAAGGCTACGTCATATCGTAGGCTAACGTAACCAAATAAACGATGGCTAAATGAAACGTAGTTAATGTTTTTATTTAATTTAGTACACACTATAATAAGCTCTAGTAGTAGCAAGTAGCAGTTAGCCAACTTACCTGCTAACTGTTTACGTAGTAACAACGAGGACTGTTCCGTCATTTTATAAGCTGCCGGTTTATATGTTTTTCCACTGTAGTTTGTATCAATTAACGCCAACTAACTGTCAGACTGTCAACGCGGTTAAATTAAATATCGGGCGAAGAAAGTAAAGCACACTGTCCACGTTTTCTTCTCTGCCTGTCTGCCTGTCTGACAACATCAATAACACGAGTCAAAAAAAGAAAAAAATGTTAAGAGGAAGACTTCAGGTAATTCGGCCCTCAGTTTTACCTATCAGGCAAACCTTGCTTCCAGGCTATGTACCGCCCCCGGTAAGGTCCACCTACTGAAAAAAAGTTAAGGTAAGAGTTACGGCCAATATTAAGGCAAAGTTTCGCAAATCTTAGCAAAAGACCTGGGATTTATAGCTAACCTTGGCGAGGAGGTGCTGCCTGTGAGGTTAAACCCAGGGAGAAAAAAACTTCCGAAGGCTCACTAACTTTTCTTCTTCGGGTAGGTGTGCAGCAGGCTACACCCCCATTGGTGCATTGCCGCCCCTAAGAGTTTGCAATAAATACTACACCTTCTATATTTGTATTCTAGACAAGTGGTTCTCAAATAGGGTTCCAGGGACCCCCAAGGGTCCATGAAATGTTTTAAGATTTATTATATAGTCTAATTTCTTTTATCATTATACAATCATTACTTGTTTAGACAATATATTTCCTTTCCTCAAACAATTTTATCATATTCCAGTCCTAGGCAAGGCCTGTTTTTTCTTTTTGTTTTATTAGGTATTCTGTATTTTTTTTTTTTTTTTGTACATTGTTTCACATAATCAGAAACCACATTTTATTTTATTAATTCACTAAGAATGAAACACTCCTGATGTGTGTCTATAAATATATTTAAGCTGCGTTGAATTATTTTGGGTCATATTATACTTCCCCATTATATTTTCAGACACTGGCTGAGAAAACAATGAGAAAGAACAGCACCATAAGCTCAAAGACTTAACATCTGTGGTTATTTTCATTGTTGGAAGAAATTTTAATTTTTTTTGAAGAAATTATTTTCCCAGTTTGGTGTGGAGAAACTTAACTGGCCTGGACAGAGGGTATCAGCAAGCTTTGTTAACACAGAGGTGAAGAGATTTTTAATGCGAAGCTCAGGGTTTAGCAAATGTGAGTCATAATTTGTATTTTACATGCTAGTTCCAGTATTTTGGACTCTTTTAGACTATACATTTTTATGTGACTACTTTAAAGTCAATTAAATGAAAACTACAGTAAAACCATCCAGTACTTCCCCACCACAGTAATGTGAGGAAGACTTGCACAGTCTGAGCTAAAGCTAGAAAACAGTGTCTCCATTTCATCACTTTTATCAATTACCAACAAAACATGTCCCCTGTTGAAAAAATGACATCCCATACTCTACCATATAGAACTTTCAGATCCATTTAAGGCAGCTTTCACATCTGCATCTCATTCTCTTCTTTACTTGCTATACATCCACAACCTCATAGCTTTTCACACCTACTTGTGCTTGAATCTCTAAAAATACCAAAGCACTCCCTACGTCCCCTCCCAGCCACGAAAAGCTCTGAAAAGATTCCAGTCTTGACCAAAGACAATCAGCCCAACTGTAATACAGGATCAGCAGATCACAAAAATACCTTCTTATTTCTTGTTCCTCTGGGTGAACATTAGGCTAAATATTATAAATCCTAACACCTTATATATTCTTATATACCTTAATGGTATTGCAAATATGTAACATGCTTGTGGTATTTGTGAATAGCAGGGGTGAATTCATATATTGTTCTTTTATGCTCTCATGTCCGTCTTCATATAGGTTTTACTGTCTCGTGAAAAAGCTGTCATGTGTCATGCGTTTTAACACACACAGGTAGAATAACACTGAACCAACCTTGATTCTCCAGCTTGTACATGTATTTCCCTCTATTCAGCTGGCCTGTATGTGACATGCTTTCATGGGTTTAAAATGGAAAAACTTCATGCTTTCCCTTGACATTTAACACTACATAATCTAGTCTCCAAAACACCCAAGGTGATTCATTCTGTCCATTTCATACTGACCAATGCAGTTTCGCCAGCAAAAAATAGGTTTATACCAGCGTCTTTCTAACTTATCTCACATTAGGCTCCCTTAAAATTGGATTCCTCCTCCTCCTCCTCACCTCCCTCATATTTATCAACTCTGACTTGCATGAAAATATATTTAGTTTTCTATGTATCCTAATCTTCTAACACTTGTATTCTACTACCCTTTGTTGACCAACGATGCTTTCACTACTGATGTTTCACACCGTCCACACATTTTACATATTTAATCATAGTTTTCTAGCCACTGCTCTTAAAGGGATAATTCAGATTATTTGAAGTGGGATTATATGAGATACTTATTAACGGTTAGTTTATTATCTACAGCAGATGCTGGTTGGAACAGCCACAGTTTGGAGAAACAGAGAGGAGTGTCAGCATGGAAGCTAAGCAATGCACTGCTGTGGACAGGGTCAGCAGCAAAATGTATTTTAGACACTTAAAAAAAAGGCTTTTCTGGGAAACTGTTGCTATATAAGCCAAATATCACTCTCTCCAAACCAACCAAACTCCATGTGTGAAATCAGTTATTTTGCCTGGCACAATATGGAAGTTGCTGTTTTAACACAGCCTCCATCTGTTAGTCTGTTCATGTTATTGCTTGACTTCAGTGTATCCAATGTAACCTTTTAAAACACCAAAGTCACACAATAACACAAACAATCAAGGCAGCAGTACACCAGCAGCATGCATATTCTGTAAGGTAAAATCACTGATTTTGCCAGTGGAGTCTGGTTGGTTTGGAGAAATCCGTATTTTACTTTTAAAATGTTGGTTTCCCATCAGAAAAGCCGTCTGACACCAAGGTTAAGTGGTGAAAATGTTCAAAATACAGTATACAGTTAAACTGATAAGTACTTCCCCACTTCACAAAGTCTGAACTAGTCCTGTAACCTCTTGTGCTTTACCATTATTAATTCTAAGTGATGTTTTCTCATAGCTCTCTAGGCTTTGTTCCTTTCACCGCGTGCATTATCACAAGTTCCATTCTTCCATAACATGGTGCCAGAACCTGAGATTTTATTCTATCATATCAAGTACCAATAAATATTTTAATTTCTTGCCCATTATAGCTATAACATACCCTCACTATGTTATTGTCTTGAACTGATTTACATCCTGACTGACATTCTTACATGTGTCTTTAGATCTCCCCTGACAACATCCGACTCCTCCAGGAACTCCTCTCCTGCCTCAACAAGCTCTCTACCTTGGGTGTTTTACTGGCATGTTTGTTTTTTGCTCAAAGGCACCCATCATGAATGCAGAGAAAAGACAGTTTTTTAATCAAATATGTATTAGGAGGAGTCTCCACCTGAGCTGGTCTTGAGGGTGGTTTTTCCCACACACTCACGGATCGTGCTGTCACCCCCACTTCTTTAAAAAAGCTTTCTCGCGTATGATCATTGCCACATCTCCCACATCATCTCGCATCCCTGCAGACTACAGAAACCTCCAACGTTTGAAAGAGGACAAGGGTAGGTGTATAAAATCCTCTCATGAAGCGTATAGCATTAATTCAGACAGAATACTGAATTTATGATTGTTCTTAGAAAATTTGGGAGCTCATTCAAAGAGCAGATACTTTTCTGCCAAATCTGACTGTTTAACCACTTGATATAAATACTCAGTTCCAGACTGACAGTTGTTGCTTTGGAAGTTTTTCTTTTGCACTGGTCTTATGGTCTTAATTTTCAGACCTTCCACAATAAGACAAGACTGCATCTGAGGGAAAGTCAGTGTCAGCACCATCAAAGACTATTTTTTGACTGTAATATTGCCTGGCGTGTAGCTGTCAACTATCCTTTCAGTTAAGAATGGTACAGTACTTTCATGATTTTGGCCTATTTAGGCTTACAACATTTATTTATTTTATTTTTTGTAACGTGTAAAGAGAATCAAAGCTACAGCTGTCAGATGGTATGATGAGCAAAATGTTGATTAAAAAGTCAATTTCAACACCTTCATCTTGTGTAAAGATGCAACAAAGGATGACGAACACACCAGGAATGACTACAGGGGGCTAATGTAGCAATATTTATTTTACAGCAGAGTGGTTTTCTTCAGTACCTTTGATGTAGATAGTTAGCTAGCAGTGCTAGTATTGCCCTGGTTTTGTCCTTGTGGCTGCTCCTCTGGTCAAGATTGTCCACTACCGTACACTACTTGTTTGTCTTTGTTTCCGCTGAGTTTTTGCTCTTTAGAGGTTGTATTTGTCTTCTCCTTTTTCTTATAGCATAGAAGTGTAAAATTTCAGCAAAGCAACACTTTATCCTTGCAGGGTTACTAGAGGGGTCATGTGCTTTGTGGGCCTGGAGAAAGCTTACACCTGCGTCCCATGGGTAGTCTTGTAGGGGGCATTGCGGGAGTAAAGGGTACCAGGGCTGTTGCTACAAGCCATCTGGTGCTTAAAAAACTGGACTGAGAGCTGTTTCTGAAATCAAACAGTTGTCCCTTGTCACGATTCCAATTTTCTTGATGTTTTTGGGACCTTGGAGTTGTGTCTCCGTTCTTTGCAGATGATGTGGCTCTGTTGGCTTCATCAGTCTGTGACCTTCTTTATGCACTAGAGTTTGCGTTTGTTGAGGCTATGGTTTTGTAAAAGAAAGCCTGGGAAATGCAAGTGTTGTACTGGACCATTGTGGAGAACAAAGAGCTGAGCTAGAGAACTTTCCATTTACCAGTCAATCAATTTCTGAACCCATCAGCTATCATCTAACGACGATTTAGCCTCTAGGTGCAACAGCCAATGTTTCTGGGCTTCCTGTGTACTGTTACTATTACTACTGTATTTTCATAATTACATTGTGGTGATAATGTATAATGTAATTCCTGCAATATGTCTTTAAGACAAAACATTTATATAACACACTGGATTCACAACAAGGTGGTTGAGGTGAATGGTCGGCATTCAAAGCACAAAGCAGCCAGACTCCTGCAACAAAGGCACTTTGGTTAAGGTAAGGAAATATTGTGATTCTGGTTAAGGTCTGACAAGAAAAGCACTTTGCTTAAGGTTAGAGAATGATTGTCATTTTGGTTAAATGTTATTGAATAAATCTCATGACTCGCTCTGAGTCACTGCTGACTTTTGAACAAGTTTTTAGTTACAGTGACTGGATAGTCTATTTCAAGATTGCCTATTTTTAGAAATAGATGAAATATGTTGTCTGTGAACATTTGAAAGATTAACATTTTTGTGTCTTGCCAGGTATGTTTATTAATAACATATCCTGATGTCGATAGAAAATGTAATTTAATAATTTCTCTCAAAACATATTTGCTCTTTCCTGACATAATTACTGTGACACTGGGCTGGTCCAATAGGTAGCAGACCTGGGGGTAGACCCAGAACAGCCTGCAGAGGTTACATATGGCTTGGAAATGCCTCGGGACGCCCCACGAGGAGGTGGAAAACTTTTCTGTGGAGATGGATGTCTGGACTACCTTGTTTAGCCTAGTGCCATTGTGACCAGGCCCTGGATATACAGCAGAAAATGGATGGATGGAACCTCAAGCACTTACAGTATCACTGGCATAAAACAGAAACTATACTTACTGTATATAAGCTGGTCTGATTTGTCTAAAGTAATGATGCTATTATATACTGTATCATTAGGCAGTGATATAGCACATTGATGGTAAAAATTCTCCATGCATTTCCCTCTGTGCATATTATCAAAGAGTGCACTCAAACTAGAAGGGAAAAAGATACAGAGCCCTGGTCAGTAGCTAATAGCAGGTAATTTGTTGCATTGATTAGAGCTGTCTCATTGCTGTTCTGAGGTCGAAACCACATTTGAGTATGCTATTGATATTCTTTAAACTGGGAAAGTGAATGGGTTACTGACCTACACCTCTTTACCCGAGACTGAAGTATGAAATGGAAGATTGCACGTCTTTTAAAGTGCCTTGAAAATTGCCCACTACTGGTGATGAACTGTACTTGTGGAAGCCTGAAACCTATAGAGTCACTGTATTTTCAGTAAAATATCATAAAGGTCTGATGACAAAAAAAAAAAAGGTCAAGTGATAGATTGTGATCGGCTCTGAGAAATGAATTTAATTATACATGTTTGTTTCAGCCTGGTTGAAGATAGATCTTGTCAAAAGTGGGGACAACTTAACAATAAAGGCCATTTACGACTAGCTTAGAAACACAGCAGATTTAAAACCTGTGCAAGTGTGTGTAACCTGAATACCATGGAACCAAGTTTCAAACACTCATACACTTTGGGATTTCACATATCACACAAACCACTCATACCTTTATGGTCCCAGATCTAGACTTTTGAGTATTCTTTTCACCCACCCCATCAAGAAAACTCTGAACATAACCATTAAAGAGATTGTCTGATGCTCATGGAGTGTTTGGCTTCTATGAACTCAGTGGGAAACACTGTATCTTTGAATGCTGAAAGGGATTTAAGGCAAACACAAGTTTGAGCCTTAGGCACGGCTGTTTATAGAAACTGGTCCAGGTGGAAAGGTACTTGCTGATTCAAGTGCTCCTCAACATAGATGGCTCTATCATTCATGAAAATATGATCAAAGCTAAACTACATTCCCAAGGTTATGAACAAACTATAGTCAGAATTGATACAGAGTCTTAGTGCGAGTCTTTTGACCTAATGTAGTGTTGTTTGTAATGCGTTGTGTTGTAATGTAATGTGTAATGTGTGAGTGAAATCTCAATTGATTTAACGTACAAACCCCGTCAACATATGTCTGATGGCTTGCTTCTTTACATATGTTCATGCCTGCAGCAATCAAAGGACTTTGTATTGTTTGTGACATACTTTGATAGCAATTACTATCTAAATGTCTTGCAGACTGTTGTTTTATGCAGCTTATACTACTTACAAAGGTGAAAAGTATGTTATTTTATACAAATTGCAGTGTGCCAAAACAGGCTGGTCGAAAATTACAGATTGAGACACAATATTAAAATAGTTAGCAACATTAGTAATGTTAACAATGTTAACAACATCAGCTTAACAGCAAAGTAAATTCGTAAATTAATGAGGCTCAAAATTTACTTTTACATTATGATTTGTTTGCCTGTCCTGACTTGGGACTTGAGTCCAAAGACTTGAGATTAGTGAGAATAAACAGTGAGCAGTGACTGTGTTAAGCAGCACTTCACTGTTCTCCATACTTCAGCACTTTCACAGCAACACTTCCTTGCTCTGACTAACATGTGACTGAATTTAACCAATCAGAAGCAAAAAGGACTTTGACTGAGGTAAATATATGGAAACCATGGAGGCAGGTTCAGCTTAGTATGTTGACCGTTTGAAAGATGCCACTGCAAAGTTGTTAACATGTAAATATGTTAATAAAAAACGTGTAAAAACACATCTGTAAATCATTAACTGTATAGACACTTTATATTTTTATCAAGCTAACACAAATATATGAATTTGCATAAACCTTATAATTGCAGGTACATTTTAGAGTGAAGAGCAATTTACATTGGTGGCTATAAAGAAATATATTTTACTGGTACTCATGAAACTGCAAAATGGCATGGTGAGGGAAAAGTCACTGTCATGGTGCTAAAGCAATTATCAGAAAGGTTGCTACCACTGTTGCACTGAAAGCTGGTGGGATTACTCACCCTCTTGGGATTATGATAGTAGTAAAAAGGGTCACAACGAACCGCTGCCTAGAACCAACAGTGTTTTTTTTTCTTTTTTTCTCAGACCAAAGGGGATTTTGAACTTTGCACAGCTTATCATCTTGGGAACCGAGTGAAGTAATTATTAGATTCAAACCACAGAGGTACAGAGATTATGTGCTCATCTCCATTTGTTTGTTTTTTCAGCCTTTGACACACACATGTCAAAACTACTGCCATGAAATTTTCAGCGTGCACATTCAAGCACCAGCAGGAAGAGAACTATTGATTTTAGTGACCCTGCAACCTTTCCTCTAGCAGTGTTTGTTAACTACATCTGCAAGTACTGAAGTTTCTACACTGAGTATCAGGAGTCCCAATTAATGGCATGACTTGTTTCTGGTCAACCCGCAGGAACAAAATTAGAGTATGTTTCAGCAGACATCCATAAAACTACATGTCTTGGTTGCAAAGTGTGATCAATCTGGACTATACTTGCAATTACTGAACCTATAGTCGCTTCTTAAGAATGTAAACATTTTTAATTTGAACTTTAACTAATGCCATTAATTACTTTTTAGCAAGGTTATGAATCACATTCTGACATTTGATTCAGTCATAGCCCTAAATGCAAATGTTAATCAATTACTTGTAAAACAAGTTATGTCGAAACCCAAACAATTTGTGTTTTTATTACCCTTTGATGATTGCTTGGTTTTGAGGTGAGAATGTTTGGTGAGCCCACCAGAGTTTATCTACACACACAGAATCCTGATTAAATTCTATCTTTGCTTTAATCATTGAATGTTTTTAACATGTGTGTTTTAATCACTGTGTGGGTTGTGACAGAGCATATAGTTTTGTTTTGTTTATTTTTTTCTGGGTTGGTGCAACATTGTTTATTTACTGTCCTGCATTGTGGTTTATAGTCAAATGATAGAAAGGCCTTAAATATTTGCATTTTATTTATTTTTTATTTTCAATTTTTATAATGTTATATATAACTATTGGTAACACTTTCTATGACACCCAGGTCTATAATGTATTATAATCATACTTATGATGCCTTATGCTGTGCTTATAGCTTTGTTTAATAATAGTTGCAAACACTCATAAATATTTTAGAATAATGCTTTAAAACAACAGTCATAGCACATTATAAAGCATTTTGTAATGGCTTATAAGCTCATCATAATACTTCATAATTGCTAGTCACTCACTGACATTTTTTGCAAGGATCATAGAGTATTATAATTTTCATAATAGGAACATATTACACTTACAATGCCTTATATTGTGCCTATAGCTGTGTATGATTATAAGCAGTCATAAGGAAAGGATCATGGTGCTTTTGCTGTTGACTTTTTCACTTTACTTAAAGCAGGCAATGACTGGTTACAGTGACTTATAATCAGCGTGTGATGAATTATATCTGCCTTTATCTCAGAGATTTTATGACCTAAAGCACGAAATGACCACCAATCACTTGTAATGCATTACAACATGATTATAATGCATTAAAACAATTATAATATATTACAACTATGAGAATATAATACACAGTCCTTGCCAAAAGATGTCAGTGTGTGACCAGCTTGTAAAAAGTATTATGATACTTGATCTTATAATTCAACATAAAAGGCTTTATAATGTGTCATGATTATTGTTATAAAGTATTATGAATATGTATGAATGCTCATAACTATAATTATACATTGCTATTAGCAGTGTATATAAGTGTGTTTATATTGTATTATAATACATTATAGACATATGTTACCAAAAAATGTTCTTCTGATGGTTGTAAAGACAGTTTGATTTCACTGTCAGTTGATCCCAATTGCTTTAGTTGTCTTTACTGAGGATCTGAAGGACTTCTTGTACTTAACAAATTTCATTACTGCAGGGGTTCACTGAAGGGAAGTCATCAGGGCAGGGCTATAAACTGAGGAACTGAGTGCATCCAGTCTGAAAGTTTCAGCACCATGGAGAGAGACATAGAGGGAGATTGTCACTTTAACTGAACTACCCTCTCTTTCAATTTTCACTACATAATATAGAATCTATACAATACATTTTTGCATTATCATAATTTAACTCCATAAGTGGCAGGTGTGATGTCCCTAAACAGTATTTTTCACATCAATCCGAGGCATTGTAGTGTGATTTTTAGGACAAAATGGCTTTCTGCACTAATTAATACTAATATTATTGCCATGATAGCAATCTTCTTTCACATAAGACTGATTTTAATAAAAGTTCTTTACAGACTTGAACCTTATTTCAGCAGCCAACCAGAGGCACTTTGTATTGGTCAAATAGAAGCCATTGTCTTTATAAAATACTCACATGTCTCCAACAACATTAAATTGGCTCACTTGCTATTGTTTGCTGTTTTAAATGTGGTTTACTTAAGGAATTTAATTTCTTCTCCATAGGAAATTATACATATTGTAAATATGAAATTCATTATTGCCTTTATATGCAGTTATATATGCCCTGCCTCACCACTCAACCACCAGGAAGGAAAATAAACATGTCTGGGAACAGGAAATAGATAAACAGACAGGCTGTCAAATTATCCATATCCATCATGTTTTAATAATCATATCTGTAATTGCCACAGCATGATTCATATAAATAACACATAATGCAAGCAAACAGTGATGTAGGATGTTTATTATATATAGATGAATAAGGTGAACTAGATGATAAAATGGTAAGAAGGCAAAGACATTCACTTTCATAAAAATGTTTAAAAGGTTCAGTGCATCAAATGTACTGTAGGTTGATGTTACCTTTCAATAGATGGCAGTGTGGCCTACACTTGAAAGCTATGAAAGCATAAGAAAGCTTATGTCTTCAAATATGGATGGTTTCAGATTACAACCTGCAACTTCTCTGACTCAAATTGTTTGACAGTTTACCTATTTGTCTATTTTTTTTCTATCCAGAGGAGGCTGCTGTGCATGCAATTTTCTGTACAATCTTGCAACACACCAGAGAGCAGCCTTCTGTAACCAACAGTGATTCCTGTAAACTAAATGTGAGAGATAAGAACATCACTTCCCCTGTCCAGCATCCTTCCTGATCATCTGGGGAACCACACCTGCAATCTTGCAGTCTCACAGCGGCTTTTCCCACTTTTCCAGGACACCAACTCTCTTGTTATCCTGAAAATCTGGACTATACATTAGAATGATTTACTGTAGGTCAGGGCTTACAGGCTCATTATCGTCCAATAGACAATAATTATTCATTATATGTATAGCAACTCCAGTGGGAGCAACACAGTTTTATTGGACACAATCAGCAGAGTTTTAGACTGGATTTATGCATTCAGCTGTGCTGAAACTGCTGAAAATGTGCCTATTTTCTGGGTAAATTGTGTAACCACGTTTTTAGAGAACTCTTCCATGGTAAGAATCAGCAAGTAAAAAGTGAATTTTGAGAGAAAAGACAATGGAAAGTTTGAACAGTTAATAATTTTCATTATAAAAGTGCATTTTAGAAGCAATATCCAAAGCAAAGTGTCTGACAAGAGAAAGAGAAAGCTGTTAAAAAATAGAAGAGAAACTAAATACTAATCTGATATATGGTGAAATCATGAATTCAGTTATTTTAGTTTGACGCTTGACGGTTGATGGTTGTGTGTAATTCTCGCCAGTGTGTGTTTTATTTCCACAATGATACAGCCTGGTTTAAATAATGGAGTATTAAATCCCCCAGGGACAGCTCAACACCCTGCATGGCTGATTACATCCTGCTTTGATTTAAATGCACTCATCCCTCACAAACATCACCGGAGTCCCCCCAGTTCTGCCCGGAAATTAGTGGGCCAGTCAAAATGATTAATAAATGGCTGGTAAATAAATCTAATTTTGTCACTGTGAAGCCGCCACATCACACTCAGGGTTCCAATATCACCCTGCTGTCCAAATTAGGGCAAAATTATAAAAGATGGTTTCCCAGTATGTATTCACAGAAATCCTTGAAGAAAAGTGTCTTTTAGAGGCAAGACTATTGTGTTGGGGTTTTTTTTGTTTTTGTTCTGTCTCACCTGCTTTCTATTGGTCAGCTGTGAATTACAAAGAGATAACAAAGTAAATTGTCCTATTTCTCGTTCTTATGAAAAGCCAGCCTCAAGTCTCCAAAATGACAATTTAACCAATCTGGGTAGAAAGAAAAACAGTCTTTTGCCATGTCACAACTCATGTTCACAGTACAACTACGAAGCGTGTTTAAGGGTCACAGGCAGACTTCATTTTAACACTAGAAGTGTTGGCATTTTGACCATCTGAATTCCAAACTCTAATCTCTCATGATAAATACCGAATTAAGATATTAATGCACTTGTTCAGTTATGATATCTTTTAAAAATGAAATAACATAAGAATGTGCATTTTGTCAAGTTTAATTATCAGTATACACAGAAAATAATCATAGCCTGCAGGAAAAGACTGGAAACAAGCTGATCTGAAACAAAAGCATACAAAAACTACAACATAATTTAATAAAATATAATATTTCCAGCAGTTGTCAATGAGTTTTGTTCTGCTTACATCTTCTCTGAACCAGGCACCGCCTCCATTTTGGTGTATACAGCTTTGGTTGTTGCGTTTGCTGCTTTTGTTATCTTTGTCATTTTTGATTGTTTGTGTAACACAAATTCAAATTCAAGTGAGCTATTGGTGCCGAGACATCAAGAGCTACAACTGTGCCTGTCTTCCCCTACTTTATGTTCCTCATTTATTCTTCATTTATTTCAGCGATTATTGGAGCTGGAGACTGCTTGTGAAGTTTTGTTGACAGACACAATGATTGTTGCCAAGATGCTTATCCAGCCAAGCGAAGAAGTAACAATATAACCATGCCAATTTCCATGTGGTCAGTATGACTGCGTACGGCTAAAGAGGGAAAACTGATCACAGTTTCTTTGCCTTTTGTGTAACTGTTTAAAAAGACATTTTGAGCGAAAGACACTTTAAGGAAAAGTCAAGTACCAGCTGCACTGTATTTTGTTTGCAATCTGTTTATGCAATAACTTTATTTTTTAATATAGTTATTGCATATATAGATTTGAAAATTGCCAAACTGACTGCCATTCAGTATTAAAGGGATAGTTTGGATTGTTTGATGTGGGATTTTGGTTCAGATACTTATAGTCAGTGTACTTACAGTAGATGGCAGTTAGGACGCTCCAAGTTCCTTGAAGCAGAGAGGGGCAGCAGTACAAAAGCTATAAACAATGAACTGCTTTGGTACGTGTAAACAACAAAATGTATTTTAGCAACTAAAAAATCCATATCAGTTTAAATGTCCGCTATATTTCGAATATTTTCACTGCTTTACTTTGCAGTCAGACAGCGTTTTCCAACTGGAAACTGCACTTATATGAGCCAAATATCACTCTCTCCAAACCAACCAGACACACACAACCCTGCATCAAATTATCTGAGCCATCCGTTTAAGGTGTTACAAGACGAAAAGGTTGGGAACAGGTGTTGCACACAATTACCACTAACTCTAGAAGATGAATTATGGGCTATAGGTTAATATGACACATAACAGCCCTTGAAAACAAATGAACATACTTGTATGCAGAACAGGCCTCTGATGTGTTTTTATTGCTTGTTGACATTTCAGTGCAGGACCTTTAAAAGCCACCACTGTAAATACATACTGTGGAAAAGAGGGACAATCCTTGCTGCTTCCTGCTTATAAAAACCAATTGCCCTATCACTGAACATTGTCTAGTAAAGTAATAGGCAGAGGCCTCCCCCCAGGCTTATATGACCAGGAATAGCTGTCCTGATTGTCCTCTCAGCTGGTGGCCATGAATGCGAGGCTCCATGTGTTCAATGTTCATCAATGTTCCTATTTATTCACTTATACAGATGCACAACAAGCTATTACACAGAGGAAATTGATTGATTAATGAGATTACAGGATGAAAACAAGATTGGCCTGGATAAAGCAACATCTAACAGAGATCATTCATGCACGCAAATGGGTTGAAAGACATGGAAGAGTGTAAAATGAGTTTAATATCCTCCTGAAAGAGCATTAGACGTTGAAATATTAATCTAACTTGAGAAAAGTGTGATTATGTGAGATCACATCTGGTTTTGGGGAGAAAATCCCTTGATCCTCGGCCTACAAGTACCATTGATTTTAAATGGAAGACGTCTCGTTTACAATTCTTTCCTGCTTCAAGTGTTTTAGATAAAATCCCTGTTAATGGAGATGATATAGGGGATTCCTACACTTCCTGTGGTTTCCAGTGCACATTTGTGTTCAGGAGCATTTTAATGTCTTTGTTTTTCTTTTGTGAAAAGCAATTCTTTGCGTGTCCTTAAGAGTGAGAGAGATTTACCATTGATGTTTTAGAGTGCACACATGGGAAATCCTCCACTACAATGAGACTCGGGAGGCAGAAACAAGGTTACTGATAATCTCTGTCAGAGAAGCTGAGTTTGGATATTACTTTGCAACACGACTGTGATGAACACAGCAGGTGGTGCAATCAGAACAATGGTTGGTATAATCGCGTTTTGCCTGGCTTTTGCATCCAAAGTATTCTGAAGATCTGTACAAATCCAGACATTTTCATATCATACTGTAGAAAAGTATAGTAAAAAACCCCAACCTGTTTTCATTTAACACTTGTCCTGATTGTGACACTTCTCACATAATATATCTCATCCATCACTTTATTCTGAAATGTTCGGTTGTTCACACACAATCAATGTATTTGCCTTTTTATGCTTTATATCCAATCAAATCCAAGTGCACTCGTCTCGTTTTGTGTGGGGTACTTGATAGAAAGATTGTAGAGTTGCTCAACCAATTTAATAAAACTGGATTTGATTAAACAATTATATACACGTATTGAGGGAGCTACAATACTTGAAAACAACATGACTAAGAGTGTGTGATTATTAGTATACAAGCAGAGAAGCTGAAACAATTTAACAGGATAAACAGCTTGAGTAGGCATTTAGCTAAAACGTAATGGATAAATGGTTGAAATAGCTAATAAAAAATCAAAAGATTAAAAATAAATCAATTTCATTATGTAGGTAAGTAAGTAGGTAGGTACAGGTATGTCTGTAGGTAGTTCTTAATTTGTCCCTGTGATGAAATGTCTCACAGCAGTAGAGATAAGAAGGAATAGGAAAAGAAGGGATAGAAAACAAAGAAAAAACAACAGGTTACATTAAAACAAGAATCAAGAAACTAACAATACTTGTGTAAGAACAGGGTAAGAAAAGTGCAGAAAGTGCAGAACAGTGCAAATGGTGCAATAGACAGTATCCATCAATAAAATAGAAGTTGTGAAATGTGCAAAATGATCTAAAAAATATTTTAAATAAGCAGTGCAAACTGATGGATAGTAGTAGTGGGTTCTCTGTATTTGAACGTTGTTGGAAACATTTGGGATAATGCAAGTACGCAATCAATAAAACATATAACGGATCTGCCATTTTTAGACATTTTAATGCAGAAACATTACATATTCCAGCTTGCACTAACCTATTTGCTTGCCTCTTTTCCTAAGGCCACAATAAAACCAATCATAACTGGAAAGTCTCCAATTTCCTTGAGTTTAGAATTCACTTGCAACTCCTGGTGATCGAGAACTTTGTGTTTATGTGCAGGCAGAGATTCCACATGAACCCTGTCACCCACAGTTGGTGTGAACTCTATCTCACATATCAGCCAGCGGTTTTGCATCCTCAAGTGCATGATGATTGCATGCTCCAATATATGATTTACATATTTTAATGTGGCGTAGGTGGACTAGTAAACTCAAAAAGAAAAAAAAGAAAAACCCCTTGGAAAAGTAAGGAAAAGTAACTTTAGGGCCTCACACAGGCATGCTATTTAATCTCTTACTTGTCTTATAGAGTGCCCACTTGCACGAAACATGACATTAAGGTGTCCCAGACTTCTTTGTCCTCAATTCTGCCGGTTAACGCATATGGTCCTAATTACTACGGAGACGTTCTGGGACTGAACAAAAGAAGAGGATAGCACTCCCAAAGGCTTTTAGCAATTTTGGGTGCTTGACTTTTTGAAATTGAAAAGATACATATTCAGCCTCTAGACTATACATTTCTCCCGAGGTTTCAGCCAGTATGCCAGTGCTTTTAGTGTAATTTGGAAATCAGGAGTTTGATACAAGTACTTTAGTTGTAATGACAGGCATACTCACCACCATTAGAAACAGAACCAGGCATGAAATGTGTAGGTTTCTGATTGGCAGCCTGAGTTTGACACTTCTGACTACATGTCATTAAGAGTTATCCAACCCAACCCTCATTCTACAGGGAGGATTGATGGGCAGCCCGAGTCTAATTTTACTGTTACTGTAATGCAAATTTGACATTGTTTAAGATGTCTTTTTATAACAACTTGATGTTTATCATGACAAAAATGTCTTTGTTTTGACAACTGGACAATTCAATATGGTACCACTTTAGTCCAAGTCCAAGACATGATTCATGACACTGCTACAAAAACATTTGACAGTGTAATAAAACGTTGTGACATCTTTATGATAAGTCCAAAATATATAAATGTATATTTATGGCACATTTGTAATGTCTCATGATGGCCTTTGTCAACTAAACTAAACATGATAGTGTAATGTAATGTGAACACATAAAGTTAAATATTTCTTCAAGTTTGATGAAGTCAAGTTGTCATGACACAGTCATTGATAGATTATGCTGTCTTGATTAATGTCAAGTTGTCATAACTGACATCTTAAAAGATGTCAACTTTGCATTAAAAATTACATAACTGAATGAATGACACTTAATGACAATAAACATTCACAAAGACAGGTGTCATGACATGGTTATGACAGTGTAATAACAGTCTTATGCACACCCAAATAAAGTGGTACCATTTCACTTCAACTGAATTGGGTCTATCGATTGGGATAGTTGATATTCCATGTATACTGTTGACCGGCCGAGTCCTTTTACCCAACACCATTTTTCTTTTCTGACATCCATTTATTAAAGTCTGACTGTCGCCATATAAAGAAACAGGATGTGTGTCCATGATCAAAGACAGCCTCAGTGTCAAAAGAACAATCCTCCATCCGGCTATGTCTTTACTGTGCCTACTTTGCATTATGTGCTTCTTTTTCCCCTCCAGCCTTGTTTTGCTGTGGATTGAGGAGAGGACAAAATAAAGGCGACTGCTGCAATTTCATCCCTATTGGCCCCGTGGCAAATTGGCCCTTTATCAAACGGGGCCCTCATCTATCAAGCCAAAGACGGGTATTGAAATTGCCCCACTGGCCACAAATCAGACCAATGGATCAGCCTTTATCTCAGACAAGGCCGTCATCACTCTGTAGTGGCTGGAAGGGGAGGAACCAGGCCATTTAAGAGTCTATCCTGCGTTTCTTTGCTGATGGATGTCGCCTGCTTGACCTCCCTGTGACCAGGAGCAGCTGGACGAGGGCCAAACCTGTGCTTAACCTGGATCATTATCTGGCTGCATGTGTGTGTTTGATTCGCTTCCACTCCCAGGCTTTATCTTGCTCTTTTTCTCCTAATCCTGACATGCCTCTGCTGTCGGTTTTTCACTCGCTCCTCTATTACTGTTTTTCTAACCTCCTAATCTTGTCCGTCTTTGTTTCTTCCCACATCTTCTCCCACATCTCTCTCTTTCTTTTCCACCGTTTTTTCCACTCCCTGCTGGCATTCATTTTCTGTAGCCAATCAATGCAAATAGAGAACGACCATAATGAAGGACAAGACAAATGGATGCCGTATTGTCAGCTGTGCCTCCCTAGTTTTAAACATTACTCTGTCTGCGATGATTGATGGAAAGCTGTATTCAGGTAATACCTCACTCTTGCCATATTGCCCACAAGCAGCTATCTGTAATGGTACGATATCCAGACTGCCTTGCTGGCATAATCCTACTGCATGTTCCTGTCAATATGAATAACATAAATTGTATTGTGAATATTGCTACCTCTATATTAATAATGTAAACCAATGTCTCTACTGATTCATACTGACACAAAGATCCACTGGGTCAAACGTTACAACAGAATTTCCAGCTGACAAGTTTTGATCTCAGAAGTGTGGCGACACAGAGTGATCAGTCTGACCCGTGATCTATCATTCGCCAGCGCTCCTCCTCCCTGGCAGCCGGCGTCTTTGCTCATCCTCTCTGATCAATTTCGTGACTTATGGGTTTAACTAAAAGCCCATCCACAATCTAATCCTCTTCTTAATTATGTTTTAACTACTCTGCTTTTATTTGATTAGATTCAATCACAGTGCAATGAACCCAATCAGAGACAGGGATATTATCTGTACGTGCAGACTCATTAACATAAACCTGCTTTGTGTCGTTGGGCTGATTGGAGAGCATCAGAGGCATTACGGGATCACTTTGGATTATTACATCTTGGGTCTTATTTTTGTACTTTAGGCCATAATTTCTAAGTGATTGCTCAGATCTGGGAACACGGCTACAGCAATACAGTGTGATGGGGCAAGAAACAGGGGTGGACTTACGCTGTCTGAGGGGCAGGGGTGAAAAAAGTAAGGGCACCAGCTGCGGGGTACCAGTGCACCAAAAGTTGTGACACACGCGATCACATTTTGTCCATTGGAAGGGCAACCTAGGGGGCACTTTACCATATATTGTCCAGTAATGGCCACTCTAGAGGGCATTTTATCAATTCTTTTCAATTTGAAGGTCAACCTAGAGGACAATTTACCACACTTTTACCACACTGAAGGGTATTTCAAAGGGCATTTTATCATGTTTTGTCCACTGAAAGGTACTCTAGAGGGCACTCTATCATGTTTTATCTAAATTAAGGGCAGTCAAGAGGGCACTTTTGTGACATTTTTTCAGACATGGGGTCATCATTTAAGCAGTACACCAGTGATGAAAAGTCATCCTGTAATTGATCCAGCAGTGTAGCCAGACATGTTACTTGGAGGTAAAGATGAGGACACCTGAAATGCTGGAATTACTACCGCGTTGCCAGCCTGTTCTCTTTCTTAGGTCATCTAATACTGATATTTTGTCATGCTTTTTGGTATCTCATATAGATGCACAAGGTAAAAGTGTCTGTATGAGACACACTGGGGTTTCAAGTAACTTCAATGCAAATTCAGGTAACACTGTATAAAGAGCAAGAAAGCCTATATATGGAAGTGGGATGGATGGATGGTTAAAAAACAGAATAGGACTTTCACCCAGGAGGCCGGGGTTTGTGTCCAGTGTGAAACCAAAAGTTGTTTTTTAGTTTGATGTATCATAACACACATCGAATCAAAACATAACAAATATAACATATATATTTATTTTAATCCAAGCAATGTGTTTTTCCAAACCTAACTAAGTAGTTTTAGTGCTTAAATCTAACCAAATTCTGGCTGTTTCAAAATGTTAACCACATGTTAGTCAGCATTCAGACACAATCTGGTGTTGAGGTGTTTAGCTGCAAGGTTGTGTGTGGGTGTAGGGACTATGCAGGTGTGTTTATTTGTGGTTAGAACATAACCAGTGTGAATCAATCAGACAATAACACTTTATGTCTCTGATTTCCACCTCATGATTTAGTGTCTACCTTACATGATCACAGCTGTGTGCTCTCTCTCTCTCTCTCTCTCTCCCTCTCAAAAAAAATTGACACAATCCAAAGGTTAGAGACATCAGGCTGACAGTGGAACAGTCTGATTGCTGGCTTATGTGATCGGCAGCGTCGCATTGGGTTGCATTTCTCCAAAAGCTGACTTTGTTTCAACTTTTCAGGGTTTTCTGGGTGTCCCCAGTGGCTTCCACTACCACAGCCTAAACGCACTACCCGCATTCAAAATGAATGAGACGACTGGCATTTTTGACACAATGCCTGCTGTCTGAACGTGCCATTAAAAAGACTTTCTGGCAGAAACTTTGCATAAACACACTTGTGCATCTGGATGAGATGCTGAGGGGCACAACAAAGCAGCTTCAATTTTTGAATACCGGGGATGAAAATGTGTTGTCATTGCACAGGTAAACTGTGTATTAATACAAGTACATTAGGTCAAAGAAAAAACAGAAAGTTTACTGGATATTATGAATGTGGGTGAAGAAAGTTCAGGTTTTAATTTTACTGCTGCTTCTTTGCCAGATAAGTTTGGCTTACCTGATAGTTTAAAACCAGAATAATGACTGTTTGTGTTTCTCATCCTTTGTTTCATTCTGGCAGAGCTTCAGTGTTCCAAGATCTCAGCAGTTCAATGTTTTTATTGCCAAAAGAAATGATGGTTGAAACTGCAAAATTGAGACACTTCTTGTAATAAACTGGAATTTGCCTTTAAGCCAAGTGGTGTGTTATTCCTTGTATGGTCCAGTGTGGATAACACCACCTTACCTGTGCCCCCAGCTGTTTAAAATAAATCCTAAGTATTCTCGCTAACGATATTTTGACACACATCTGGCACATATGAAGTAGACCGCATAATCCCAGCGCTTGCCCTTGGTGCAGGGCGAGAAAATGGAGCACCGTGAAATGCTAATCAAATTTAAGGGAAACCAATTCTGAATTCTGAAAGCCTTATCCCACCCCATCCCCTTGACTCAGTATGTGTGAGGTGTTATCAGTCCCTCGGGGGAAGCAAAGGGAACCTTGGCCTGCGCAGTGTTAGGGAAGGGAAAGACGGAAGTCTTCAGGGGCGAAGAACACCCACACACACAATGGACGCCTGCAGAAAGTAAAACAGGTCAGGACTCCAGTGGTCTGATAAGGCAGAGGACTCATGAATTAAAGAGTGGTGGAGGAAATATGACATTTTTCCTTTCCATTCAGTCTATCGGGACTACTCGCTTGCCAGTGAAATTACCTGGAGAGAAGCTGGTCCGATAATGGACTGCCAGAGACGAGATTCACTCTAGTAATTTCTCTGTGCTCGTAAGGGCAGATTGGCATTGAAAATTCAAAACACTTTTGCTGCCTTTTGGGAAATTTGAGAGACAGGGGAGTTACATTATCATAATAGATCATTTGTATCTGCTTAAATACCTATTTTTCTACTGTGTAATGGAAGCCATTCTTCCGCAAATCATTCCCTATTGGATGAATATTGGATTTACAAGGCTCATTGCGCTTAATTAAAGCAGCCGGTGGGAGCCGTCATCGTTCCCAAAAGTTATGTATGTTCACTTATATTAAGGTTTCACAGTAACATATCACATCAGTTTTTATTCGAAGCAGCAGCGCTTTTCAAGCCCATAGCTCAGACTTACTCGTACAGATCAAAGGCCAACAGAAACCTGTACCGTTGTTTTAGGCGTAAATGAGGACCTTTGTTCTTCTTTACTCCTTCTGCAGAGAAGCGGATGATTAATATGGAAGTGGTAATGGCAGAGCGGGGCAGGGATGCAATGGGTCTTCTTTCTCTAATGATTGGTTTAAGTGAGTGCTGTAATGGGCTGAGGTGCCAGGGCCAGTGATTTACGGGACCTCCTCCTGTTGTCATGCCTGTGAGGCAGCCTGGAGGGGTGAGGAGAGTTCAGCCATTGTTTCCCAATAATATCTGAGAAAAAGTTAACTTTACTTAAAGGGTTGTGCATGTGTCATGACACCAGTCATGAACTTGAAGGAGTCTTAATGAAAGTAGTCTTTATGAATATGTGCCTGTAATGTATAGGACAGATGAAGATATGACAGGAAAGGGGGAGAGAGAATGGGGGAATGGCATGCAGCAAAAAGATTTGAACCCACGCCTGCTATAGAGCGCTCTACCAACTGAACCAGCAAAGCCACACTTCAGTTATTTTTAATGCAAAGTTCACATTGGTAGAGATGTCTTTGTTATGACAACTTGACATTGACCAAGAAAAAATGTCTTTGTTAACTTACAATGATCAAACTTAAAGGAACTGAAACAGCTTTATGTTTTAACCTGGCATCCCAGGGATGAGTCAGCTAATTAGGCGGCTAGCTCGATGGCTAACAGAACTAACAAGCTAACACCGGCTACAGAAAACAGCAGATAGCTGTTAGCTTACTTTAGCAACTAGCTAAACTAGTAAACTAGCTAACCGCTGTCTGTCCATCAGCTATGTCTGAAGCTAAATCACTTTGGTACTGTACTCTGTTTACAAATTGGCATTATAGCATTTAATGACATATTTATGACAAGTCTAAATGGTACCACTTAAGTTGAAGTCCAGGAGATTATCCATGACACTGTTACAAAGCAGTGTAATAAAACTTAATGGCATCTTTATGACAAGTCCAAAATGTACCACATCACTTGAGGTGAAGGAAAATATTCATGACACACAGTTTGATATTGTTGATTTGTCATACCAAAGACATTTCTGTCTTGTTAATGTCAAATCGTCATAACAAAGACATTATTGGCTTGATTAATATCAAGTGGTCATAACAAAGGCATCTCAGACAATATCAACTTTGCATTAAAAATGACATCATTTACTGAATGACACTTAATGACAAGAGTCAGAAACATTCAGACATCACATGCTTATGACACTGTAATGACAGTATTATGCACACACCTTCAAATAAACTGTTACCAAAAGAGGAAAACACATCCACACAAGATATATATGTATGCATATTAGTATTTTTCATTCCTGCAAAGCCAAGTGTGGTTCTGCATATTTATTGCAGAGAGCGAAGGGAGAAAAGTGGCCTTGTTCCAAGCTAACCTTTAACTGAGAGTGTGGGTGATGCCACGGAGGTGTGTACTAGCAAGATGATGAATGGCGCCCACAAAGAAAAAAGCTGGATGCAATTTCTTACCATAAGTCCCAAAGTTGAAACTTTAAGATGATGCTCACTGCAGCGGTACCTCGAAACAGAACTCCTGAGTCCAGTTTTTGTCAGATGCCTCTGGAGTAATATCCATGAAGCAGTTATTTCTCACTTTGAAAAAGGTTATAATGTCCTCCATGGGGTCTTTTTGGTGGGCAAACAAAGTGAAGGGGAGCCTGAGGGGAGGAAAGGTGGGTAAATAGCTTCTCTAATGGAGTCCTAATCTGTGGAGGCAATCTGCAGAGAGCTGCCCCTGGCTGTGCCAGTTGGGATGATGAGACAGAGGTGACAGCGTGGCAGTTATTATTAGTGGTATCATTGATCAGACAGCCGCAGCGGCAGAGTTGGAGAAGGATGATGGATTCGGTGGCTCCAGCCCAGCTAAGACATGAAGGCTGTCACGAGCCAGTCAGGGAGGGGCTCAATGTGTCCATGTGGAAAAAAGTGGAAGAATGAGGAGTAGGGGGTGTTGTTCTGGACTCTATGTAAATCAGGAGGGGTCTTGGCCATAGTTCAGAGATGGGTTGGCTGTACTTGACAGAAGTCATCCATCTCAGGCAATGACATGTTTCAGATGAAGGAGTTTGTGTTTTAAGTCGGGGTACGCACAACTTGTACTGTATGAGGATACAGAGAAAGATAAGACTGATCAGCATCTTTCCATTTCTTTCTCTGAAGGTTTGTCTATTTTGACCCATAGCTTTTTTCCCTGACCCAGATTTTCCCTCGTTGTTGGTCATAAACTGAATACAGTGAACTTGCTTGCTCTGGCATTCTAAGTGCATTTCACTCTTTCAACTTTCTAATAGAAATATGAATTTGAACCAAAGTTGGGATGATTGTCTATCTTTGAATGTTTTCACCCACTCAGGATTATATATAGCCTTAAAAATTGTAAAGAATAGAATGAATAGGAGAAAAGACTCAAGTCTCCACACAACCATGCCGATGGCTCTGTGAGGCAGTGATGAGCAGCTGGTCAGGGTAAAAAGAAATGCTGAGATAACATGACAGTTGTATCAATTTATAATTTCTTCATATTCCTAATTTATAATTTTAGGAATTTTCTTTTAATATTTATTTATATTTATACACATATGCATGCATTCCTTGTGCTGCAGCTTGCTCCTAAAAGCCTTTCCTGAATTTGTACGAAGCGTACAGGTCAGACGCCAAAGTAGGGATGAGGTTATCTGTGCCCCTGTCTGCACTGAGGCCAACATTTTCATACATTTGTGCATGTGTAGTCGGTTCTCACACCGTGTTAAATAATCAACACTGAGGCAGAGACCAACCCTGTCTTAGCCCTACAGTCTATGGCTGTTCCATGTCACATGACACTGACTTCTTTTCACGCTTTTCCCTGCCTGGCTAGCAGTGCACCTGCACCTGATGAACAGCTAACTGTTCTTCAGGAAATTTAATAAATCACAAAGAGTTAAGGTACCAGTTGTGTCAGAGAAGCAGCCATTCAACTTTCAAGTAACTTTTGAGTTACCTGTGTTACCAATGACGTGTTTTCTGTCTCTTATCTTACAGCATAATTCATGATGTTTTATTGGTCTTCTTTCTCCCCAAAGTCTTGTAATGCCCGCAGGTATGACAGCAGGTGTTTCTCTTTGAAAGTCTCAAATACAAGCTCCCCCCACTGAGTCTAAAGAAATGAAGTAAAACAGAAATGACTACATTAATTCAAAAACAAGTATTTACCATTGAATGCCTTCTTTTCATGGTCAGATTCAGTTGTGAATAATTTGTTGAAAAAGAACTCAATCTTGAAGTGAGGTTTTAATGAATGCCAAAGCATATCATTGACAGTTGTCATGGGGTTGATCTGAAAGGGATGTTCTTTTGAATACACATAATTAATTTCTATTCATTTTCTTAGATTTTTGTACTTAACATATTGTTCCATAGCAGTGGGAGATGTTTTTATCTTTAGAATTCAGTATGAATAACACAATTTTCTGAGACATTGGTGCTTATGAATAATGTAGTTGCAAAAGTCCATCATATCCACTGAAAATGAAAACAGGATTTCAGTGCCACAGATTCAGACCATGGTGCCATGCTATCAACTCAAATATAATAAACTTTTAGCTACATGAGGCCTTGTTATCTCTGAGATTTTTATCTGAAGCTTTCTTGAGTATGCTGCTAAAATCAGATTTTTTTTTTAAAGTATTGATATTTCTACAGAATAAAGTTTTCTATGTGGATGGGATCTAATGTCGGTGCAGGGTCAAGGAGTCGTTCATAGACAACTCGTTTGCATCAGCAAATTTGTTTTGAGAAAAGTATACTGCACACTGAAATACGCTTTCTGTTAATATAATGAAGAAGAAATATTGTTAATGTACATACATTAAGTTGCAAAAATGTTGATACTAAAGTTTGAGTAAAATGTTCAGTGACAACGTATTCCATGTTTTCCACCAAAATAGGCAGTCTTACAATACACTATCCAGTAATTGTGATCATAGCATTATTCAAAAAGCAGCAGTGACCTGGGACATGAGATTCATTTATTAATATCTAGCAGAAATGACAATCTTTTTGTGGTGAAGTCATGACCCGCCCAACTGACTCTGATTGGCAAATACTTGTTGCTGTCATTGGCTTGGTTAGTTTGGGTTGGGTAGGTTACAGGTAGGTTTAGGCATGAGGTGTACGATTGGTGGGGTTAGAGTAAGATCGTCAGGGTGAGCCAATCAGAAGCTGAAGCCAAAGTGACTTTATAGCCAAAACCTCCCCAAATTCAGGATATTTCCTTGCATTAAACAAGGCACTTGTTGCTGGAGTCTGGACATGAACCCTGGACTGTGGTGTTAAAGTCCTGTACCTTATATGCCCACCACCTGTCCTAACCACCTCCTTGTGATTCCAGTGCATTATATAAATGTTGTTTCAAAGAAACATTGTCTGAACATAATCTAGGCAGGACAACAGTTTAATAACATACAAAGGTCATTTCTAGGACTTAAGATTGAAGAGTGCCTGATGCACTTGTTTTGAAGTAGGCTATACTTAGGCTTAGTTCACACGGCAGGTCTTAACGCTCAATTCCGATTTTTTACACAGATCCGATTTTTTTGTTTGGCGGTTCACATTACTTTTTAAATGTGACCTATATTTGACCAACATTGATTCCCGTGTGGACAGTCCACGGCCCAGAACAGACCCGCATGCACAGGAGAACAATAACAAAGACGTCAGGACATCACGCGCATCGCACTGTTTACAGTGTTGTGTCGAGAAATGCACCCCCTTACGTCACTGTTCAAAATCTACTATCACAGCCAAACGAATTGGGAAAACTCTTAACATTTTAGCATAATTATTTCTGAAGGGAGTGGAAAAGAAGAACATTGGCTATTTACACTATTTAAAAAACTGTAAATATCCATTTTCTTAGCAACAACCGACGCACAATTGTGACGATTGTCACTCAGTCGCTCTAGAGTGACGTAAAAGTCGCAGTGATTGCATTTGCATTTCAAAAAACATAAAAGTGGTGTTCATTTGAGAAGATCTTTTTGAACAAAATGTGTTAGAGTCATAACCTCGTATTCACCACAGAGCTTATTTTCTGCACTAATCCAAAATCCAATGGAAAAATACTATTAGATTTTTGTGGAGGGAACCAGAGTGATGCTAACAGAGGGTATCTGTAAAGCATAAAAACTTGTGACTGCCTACATATAAATAGCAATGCTTTCCCAAAATACTGCTGGTTTTGTGCTGCTGGCATTTTAAATCTGATACCTGCAGTTCGTCAGTTATCGCTTTCGGTGTGTTTGGGTCAAACGTTCTTGAAAGGAGGATCTCACCACAGTGACTTCAACTGACAGAGAGCAATTAATGTATAAAATAAGTAGTAAAATTACCCATATTTCCTTACTGCACTGTTATTAATGAGGCTACGCTTGCTCATGGTAGTGTTTTCTCTTTGACACTCCGTCTCACTCTGCCTCAGATCAAGCTGTTTGTTAGTCTGGCTGGTCTCTCTCTCAGACACACACACAAACACACATGCACTTATGATTGATCTTCAGTCAACCCTGAAGTTCTAAAGAAAACTATTCATAGTTTCAATATACAAGCCTGAACACAACTTTTAATATCCTAATCTTAATGGACATAAACCGGTGTTAATGGTGTTCAAAGCTATGAAATGTTATCTTAGATTCAAGTTTAAATCCAAATATATCAACTGACCTTGAGATCACAGCAGCCATTTGATATGAAATAGTAGGATAAACAGATGTTACCCATAATACTAATTGAGGTCTTGTTCCATTTAGTGTAGCAGAGCCTCTAGCCCCTAGTGAACATATTAAGTATGATGGGAGAAGCATGAAGAGTAAGAAAGTCCACATATGGATAAGATTGGGTAGATGGATGACTCAAATAAGCATAGGACTTTGGAGACACCTTGGAGACTAGGGTTCAAGTCCCGTCCATGTCACTTCAGTCACATGACATGCATAACATAATTACTTTAACCCATCCTAAACCTAACCAAGTAGTGTTTGTGCCTAAATCTAACCAAGCTGGAATTGGTTTACAATGTAAAATACACATGTAATGTCACGTTAATTATGTCACGTGACTTACAAAACATAGTTCGGTAAACCCGTCACTGCCAGTACTCTCCACCAGTAATATATGACACTTTAGGAGTCATTGGCAATTGACCTATTCTGTTGTGTAGGTATGAGAATATGTTTGGTTTGTCTGGATAGAAAGCACTAAAATTTTTACATTTCTCAACTGAATGTCATGGTTCATATTATACTCAGTGGTCTGTGGTCTACTCCACATCACAAACCCCTGAAAATAAAAAAGGACTCAGAAATGTTGACCTTATGGTGCTTTTTATCCATATAAAACACTGCTGTGCTGTTTACTTGTATGTGTTTATGGCCAGTCTTGACCAGACCAAAATAGTGGCGACACTGACATTCAATCTAAAGCCCAATGTGGAGTCTACGTATATATGTCTATGCACCATAGCAGCACCCTGACCCGACATATAGGGTTTACGTTTAGCTCATTCTTCCAAAACACTAACTAACTAGCTAGGAAATGATTAATATAGATTAGCTAGCTAGTTAGTGAGCATTTTGCTAATATTTGCTAACTTAATACATGAATATTTGAGGCTTTTACCGGTCCCCTGGCAACATCTTTTAACCATCTTCAAAATGTAGTTTTCTTTTCAACATGGATAAGCTTAGTACATAGCATATATAAGTACATCAAACAGGAAAGATGTAACTTTACCAAGGTTTGAGGCTTGGTCACCTGTCACCGGAACACAGGGTGAAAATGGGTGGGACCTAGGAAGGGTCAATTAATATCAGTGGTAACACCTGTGTTTACCCTTCTATGTCATGTAAAAATGGCTGCAAGTAAAAAGGTCAATTATGTGAAGCTTTTGCAGTTGGGGAAATGTATGAAATGATGCACAAGTCATTGAGATTATTTTTAAATTTAATTTAAATGGTGAATTCACGGACTGGAATATTTCACTCAATCAAACTCCACATTGCTTCCATGAAGAGCCAGGGCACACTCATGTAGAATATGCAAGACTGTCAGACTGAAACAGATTGAAATGATTTTTCCAGTGTATTGAACATCATTTTCATTTCATTCATAGTAATTTTCCAAGCAAAATGAATAACTTCCAAAGGGAAAAGCTCCATGCCTGTCTGGCTCGGGGCTTCACCAGCTAGAGGGCAGAGTTGCTCTGGAGTCGAGACTGGTCCAACGCCAACTCTGCAGAGCTCACCACTGAGCCGTGGCACATCAGAGTCAGTCCCATCCACTCCGCTGGCTCAAGACCAAACACATCTGGGCCACTTTGATGTGATCACTGTGAAATGCATTTTGTTGCCATGCATGGCAGAAGTAAAGAGAAGTCAGGACCAAGGATGAGTTAGATCACAGTTTTCTCTTTCTCAGCTGACCCCCTCAATACTTTTGATTATACCCATCAATGAAAGCAGCTGAATCTGTCTTTGTTCACACGCTGGATTACAGTGAAGACAGTTTGGTCTTTAAAGTGTCTCTGCTTTATGTTGTCCTCTCTGAAATAATTTCCCACAAACTAAACAGCTTTCCTGCCTCTAATCTCTGTCCCTCTTTGCAATTTTTAAGATGATAGTTTGGATTATTTGAAGTGGGCTTGTATGAGGTAAATAGTCAGTGCATAAACTACAGTAAATGGTGGTCAACAAGCCCCCAGTTTGGAGAAGCAGAGAAGACCACCAGCATGGAAGCTAAGCAATGCACTTCTATGGACAGGAAGAACAGAAAAGGTCCACCTAAAACATCAATATCAGTTTAAGTGCACACAATATTTAGAATCTTTTCTCTGCATTATCTCACCGTCAGACAGCTGATGGGAAACTGTTCATTATACAAATGAAAGCAGCTCCTGTGTTCTGCAAGGTAAAATGACTGATTTTGCCAGTGGAGATTGGTTGATGAGGAGAGAGCGATATTTGACTTATACAATGGCAGTTTCCCATTGGAAAATGCTGTCAGGTAAAGTGGTGAAAATATTCAAAATATAGCATTCACCTATATATACTATAAATCATTAAAAAAAAATGTGCCAGCTTCTGTGCTGGTACTCCTGTCTGTTTCTAAAAATGTGTGTGTGTCATCTTCTGTCTCATCTACTGCAGGTAATATACTCAGTGTTAGTAAGTACTTCATACAACCACACGTTTAAAAATCCAAACTATCCTTTCAGTGCTAAGCACCAGTTTTGAATAACTTATCTGATGGTCTGACCACTTGTTTTCCCTGCCCTGTTGGTACTTTGATCCAGCAAAGTGGCTGCGTCCCGGCATCAGTCTGCTGGCAAAATGTCACGTAAGAATTCTTAACAGCAAGGATGTACACAATTACTGATAATATGACCCAGGCTGTATTAAAAAAACGAATTTTCCTTTAACTTGCCAGGTGGCTTAGACACCTGCGTGCCCTCAATTATCCCTTTGTACCTCTAACTGTCTCCTGCCTGATCTCCTGAAGCCGCTCCTTGTCATTTAAGCTTCACACTGCCTTCTCTAAGACAGTTGGATTATTCTCTCCTCTATGTGGAGCTTTTACGTGACAGTCTTCAGCTAACAAGAGGTGGTGAAATAAAGATTCTCTTCATTATACTTGACTTAGCGTTTGGAAAGGGCTTAGGCTGGGATCCAATTTCTAGGTCCAATTTACATCCAGTTTGTTTGGTAACCTTTTGTACAAGATTTTGCATATGACACAATTTAATCATATACGCCCTGCTGGGTGGAAGGTGCAACCCTCGCTGTAGCCTTTTCCAACTATGTTGCCCTAATGATCGCTCTAGGGGAAACTGTTCACTGTCATGCTGCCTATCTGCAGATGCTGCCCTTCTGTACTGAACTCTGTTATTATGATGCAGATTTGAATATTTTTAAAATATGCTCTGCCTTTACTCATTTTAGTGAAAAGTCCAAACCTCCCACAAGAAGTTATGTGATACTCAGCCGAAGGCATTGGCAAGTTCCACAAGTGCACGGTGTGGAGATCTCTTCTCTCCACAGTGGCTGATTGAATCTGATGCCAAGCCATGTTGGTGTGCTTTAAGTGTCAATGTAAAATCCTAGGAAATAATCCTACTTGATTTTTCTTTTTTTGCACTAATTTATGAACCAAATTCTATGCACTACAACACATCATCTCATATTACCATCAAGAGGGCAAAGTGCCTCCTGCTCTTCACCATAAACTAAACTGAATAAACCACTTCCTTTATGATAACCTCCGAGGCTTCCATAAAATTCTCAATTTATTTTTTTCTGCTTTACATAACTGGCAGAGGACTCCATTAGGTTGGGAGCTGATGACACATTTTTCACCTTTTCCCCACTTGAGTGGGTATCATGTATTCATTGACCTTCCAGAGGAGGGATATTTGGAGGTGAGGCGTCCTTCTGCACAGAAACTGTTGAGTCATAGAGGTGAGTTTTGGTGCAATTTCATGGGATTAATTTTGCTTTTTACAACTGTGAAGGAAGCATACATTTTTCTACTATAGGTAAGAAAAATCAATTTTCACTGTAAAAATAAACTATTCGTTTTAACTTAAAAAAGAAAAAAATGTGTCTGGGCTGCCTTAAAAATTTAAGTTGACTGAAAAGACAAGTTGAAACAATTCTGTAATATTTTAAAATACAAACATTTCTAGTCAAATAAACTTGTATATTGAAGGACACATGTCCAATAAGACAATATGTGTCTTACTGAACATAGACAATATGTGAAACTGTTCCCACTGAATGTTTTACTTTTAATTTTAAGTAAGTGGGTAGAAACTGAATCCAATACTAAACGTCATCATGGTTTGCAATGGTTGCATTATTGTGAAAACCAACAACCACAACTTATATTAAAGTGTATTAGAGATATGGCAGGTTTTAAAAAGGAAGGGTCTCATGAGAGTTTCAACTCTAAAACAATGCATGCTGTGAAGACTGCTAATATACTGATCATGTTTGTGTAGAACTTCATTTAATGACTTGATCAAACTCTGTACAGTTCATTCATTCAACTCATCATTTGAAGCCAAAAAACTTAAAGTTTGCAGAACTCATACTTTTGAGTCCTGAAGTGCTGCGAAAATTTTTGATTAACATGAATAAATAAAACTTGCATATTTGTGTTACAGTAAATGAAAAAAGAACTGTTGATCGCTCTAAATTCTTGAATATATATATATATTTTTTTATTTATTTATTTATTTTTTATTATTTTTTACAGCATTCCAGTCAGTTAATCTCTTAATCTGCTGTATGTCTTGGTATCCTTGAGCCAAACTTTGGACAAGAATATACATGATATCATGTTGCCTTTATACAGATCACAGTTCACTGCAATTCAAAAAATCCTCATGAAAAACATTACATTAGAGTCCTTTAACTGAAGTGTGCAAACATTTGCACATTGCAGTTTAGTACAATAATGATACATTTTATTCAAAAGGCAATTTCAAGTCCGTCACCCAAGGACAATGTACAAATCACAATTAAAGGTCAACAAATATATACAAGCAGCAGAAAACAATGCAAAAGAGAAATGAAAAACACAGAAAACAAGACAAGCGGATCTGTCAAGGATAGCGTGATGTATTTTATATATGCAGATTAAAAAGCCGGGGGGAATGGCTTATTTAAAAAAGATGAATTTTCAGTTATGTCCTTAAAAAAACACAACAGATGTGTATTGACGCAAGAGCCAGTGGCATTGAAATGCTTAGGACAGTGAAAGCCTTGTCCCCTGGAGAGGGGATGCTGCACGGGGGAGGGAGACAAAACAGGCATCAGAGGAGCAACGACAAGGTGAATAGAGATAGAGAAAACCGGATAAGAGAGGACGAGCCAAACTGCAAACTTGAAACATTAGAATAAATCCAGCACTGAACCTCAGAGGTAACGTGTTAGTCAGAAAAGTCTCTCAGGACAAGGCCTGCTCAGGAAGGCACACCAGCGGTCAAAGGAACAATATGTTGCAATGGCATGTGCAAAATGAAGTACAGCAGTCTAAATAGCAAGTTGGTGCTTTAGATGGTATATTAAATAAGTTGAAATCCTATTTGCCGATCATGTTTCTTCAGAAACTTAATTTAGATTCTCATTAATATACAGTCTATGGCTGAAACAATGTTGTTCCTCCCTGCCCCTCTGCCCCAGACTTGGGGAAGCTCAGGCAGGCTGCAGGAACACTGCAGGAGCGCGGCACGTCTCCACCTTTGTAAATTGAAATTAAGCAACCACAAGTTCTTCACTGTAAGATGATCAGCTGTTTATAACTGTCAGTTGTCTATTGATTTAAAGCTCAGCCCATCATCCTGAAAACAAAAGCCCACTGCTCTGAAAATACACACTCTGGATGTTAAAGTAAGTTACTGCCTGTCTTACTGGCTGCCAGACTCCATTCACATTTTGCTCAATTTAACTTTACTTTCTAAAAGATTATTATTGATTTCTTACGACTCATTAACACTAACACTAGAGACTAACTCATTTGGCAAACATTTGTTATTCCAGGATAGAAATTTCAATGTGGGACACTGCAGATGTAACGTTGTCAGAGTGAGTATTTCAAGCTTTTCAAATGTTTCCTTGATCTGTGATGACATACTGTGGTCATTTAATGATTTATTTCAGTAAATAAATAGCAGATTTCGCATTTATACAACTGTTTTTTACAAGAGCAGTGGACAACATGTCTTGACCAAGACTGTCTACAGCCATAATAGTGGCTCTGTGAGGCTACACTTAGGTGCAGTAATGACAGCAGTGGTGCTAAATGCTAATGTCAAACACACTCACATTGACAATGCTCATATGCTAATGTCAAGCTGGTATGTTTACCAGGGCTGTCCCCTAATAGTCGACCACACCATTAGTCAAGGAGTAGAGTCTTAGTCGAACAAGTTTTCATTCATCCTTCAGTCGAGGAAAAACCAAAAAAACCCCATGACTTCTCAGTAGTCATTCCTACATTATTTCTATGTGTCATGACTGCATCTTGCATGAATGTAATGCTCTCACGTTAACAAAAACTGTCCACACACACAGGCCAACAGACAGAATGGAGCACCACAGTGATTTACAGCAGCTCTGAGCAGGACTCTGACCCTGGGAATGATGAAGATCCAGTGGGTTCAGGAACAGCAGAGGCATGAAGTGAGAGAGGAGCAAGTTTATAGTGAGTTAATTAGGAAGTATACATCATCCATCGTGTTAATAAGTCCACAAGTATTTGTTTCATGAAGCTGGATATTATTTATTCCTGTGTTTTGAACAACACTTGTGTGAGGTTATACTGTTAACATTACCATTAACAGACAGCTTGCTTCGTGCCCCTTGAGGGCCCCTCTGAGGATAATGAATGTCTGTACACAATTGCATTGCCATGCATCCGGTAATAGTGAGGTTTAGAGATATTTCAGTCTGTTGTTGGACCAACAGTTCAGCTGACAAGGCCACTACAGTAACATGGCTACAAATGGCACACTAGTCAGTGGAGAAAAGTGAGGTAACTTCCATTGTGATTTGGCACTATAATAAAAAAAGTGAAAAGGGCCTGACCACAGATGCATATTGTCGAAGTGAAATATTTACAAGGCTGCATGTGAACAAGACCATTTGTTGCAGGATATAACAATACAGATATGGTGAATTATTTCAATTAAAATAATAATAATAATTTTTAAAAATGCCAATAAGATACAAGACAAAAACTAATTACATTTAATCTGCTTTGTACCACTGTCATTTAATGTTCTATTAAGAATATACTATCACATTTCATAATGTCAAATTTAGCACATAAGCAGATAAATCCATAGTACACAGAGTGAAACAACTGAAAAAAAGGCAGTGAGAAGTAAAGTGTTGCCAGTGAAGGTAATTGCACGGGATGCTGAATAAACTGTCTGATTAAATCTTGCTCTTGTGTTCGTGTCAGTCTAAAGCAGGAAACCTGTTTCATCTTCCTCCCCCAAGAGCCTCTATTTACTATTCAGCAGGATGCTCCTCGTAATGAATGAGACTCTTAATTGCCCCGAGTCCTCCAGAGCCAAATGAATCATAAAATACATCCATATGTGATTGTGTCACCACTGTGCTGACTAAACAATAGGCTGGGTTGGCTGCTTTTATGTCAGGGTGACATGGTGAGTGGTTGCATAGTAACTTGTTAGCTAATGAGCTGACGATAGCTCCTCAGTACAGAGATGCTGGATATTTCTGGTGGGTGTTTATCCTGGTTGAAGTGGAAACAGGACATTTAAGCTAAGTATCAGCTGATATTTAGGTTACAAAAGCTTTGATCCATGAGCTCATATGTGCTAAGCGTTAGTTTCTTTTACTCTGAAAATAAAATACTTCAATAGATAATAATTTCTTTACTAATTAACCTGATATTAAAGGGATGTGCATAAGTCATTACATTACAGTCATGACCATGTCATGACACCTGGTATGAACTGTTTATTATGAATGTTGTCATTTATTGTCATTCAGTCATTTATGTAATTTTTAATGCAAAGCCGATATGTTTGAGATGTCTTTGTCATGAAAATGTCACACAATCAGACATTTAAAAAAGTTTAGCTTTATGTTATAACATTACATTAATGTTTCATATGTGGCTGGTTTTGACACTGGTCATCATATGACCATTATAAGTGTGTCATGAATATTTCCTTGACGTCAAATTAAGTGGTACATTTTGGACTTGTCATAAAGGTGTCATTAAGTTTTATTACACTGTCGAATGTAATAGCGTTATGAATAATTTCCTGGACTTAAACTAAAGTGGTACCATTGTCATTAAATGTTATAAGGCCTGCCTAATGACAGAGTACATTAGCAAGGTGATTTAGCATACAGAGGAACCCTAATATTGCTCTCATGATGGCCAGTGTCAAAACCACTCACATATGACAGTGTAATGTAACATTATAACATGAAGCTAGACCACTTCTTTACATTTGATAATGTCAAGTTGTCACAACAAATACACCTCAAACGATGTCAACTTTGCATTAAAAAATGTCTGAAAAGTGAATGACAGTTATTCATTAAGTCTTTAATATTCAGGACAGTTGTCATGATATGTTTATGACAGTCTAATTACAGTTTTATGCACCACCTTTCAAATAAAATGAAACCAAATCAGCTTAAATATAATATGAGCCTTTATCACTTAAATCTCCAATGAGGTAGGCTACTTCTTATTCTCAACTGTGACAAAACTAGCCTCCAAAAGCAACAGCCAATGCATATTTTTTGCAGATCAAGCATGACTGTATCAAAGTAATTTACACTGGTATCGGAGGAGATGAAAAACACACTTAAAATCTATTATTGCAATATCAAATCCCTGTTCACCCTCTTTTTCTTCATGCCAGAAGAAAAGAGATATATACTGTTTATGAAGGTAAACCTCGATGATTGTACATGGTCATTCGCTGAAGGATAGTGCACTCCTGGCGAATGTGATTAGCCTGGGGCTTTATTACCCTCTGTAAAACATTCCAGACTTTAATGTGCAATAGAGCTCTTCTTTCTTTATGCTGCTGCAGTGAGCCCTGTTCTTTTCTCATTACAAACATGCTGCTCCTGCAGTTGAACACCTCTCCAGCCTCTTCTTCGGTGCCCCCACCGCCTCCTTGAGTTTAAGCACTTTCATATGTCACTATGACATATACGGGGACTGGAGGGTAAACACTTTGGCAGGCCATTGCTTCCACCGTTAGACATTTCATCTGATGCTGTTTGATGTCGTGATTAGTGTGGTGGACGGCACGCCTTGAATCAACCTGTCTAGACAAACTGACAGAAACATGGCAACACTATTTTGCCCAATAACACGTCCTTTTGAGAGTATTTGTGGTGTCAGGACACCTTTTGTGTCTCAATGGGGGATGTGGCAGCACTGTTGCTGCAGCTGCATACTGACCTATCATTGAGGTTTGGAAGCTTACTTTAAAAATGTTTTCTGATGCAAATACTACCCTGCTAAAAAATGTAGTCAGTAACCAAATCCAAGTTGTAACTAGATAACATGTTTGTCTGGCATATGCTTGATTGCACACTTTGAATAACAGCTGCAATTATGTGCATTTAAATGTATTTTGTTAAAGGTATACTTAGGATTAATTGAAGTGCGGTTGTTTGAGGCGCCTGTTGATAGTCACTGTATTACTTACAGTAGATGAAGATCCACACACCTCCAGTTAGGAGAGGTGGAGAGTGGCACCAGCACAGAAGCTAAGAAATGTACTGCTCTGAACAGGGTCAGAAACAAAAGGTATTTTAGCCACTTAAAAAAGGTTCACCCTAAAAAAAATCTATATCAGTTTTAGTGTTAGCTAGAAGATTTTCACCACTTTACTTTGCTGTTAGACAGCTTTTTCTGATGAGAAACTGTCATTGTATAACCCAAATATAACTCTCTCTAAACGAACCAAACTCCACTGGTGAAGAAGTAGGTTTAGTTTGTAGAGTTGCTGGTTTACTGCTGCCTCCATCAATTAGTTTGTTTGTGTTATTGTGTGACTTTAGTGAATCCACACAAAAGTCACACAATGCCACAAACTAACAGCAGTAGACCAGCAACTCCTGTGTTCTGTGAGGTGAAATGACTGATTTTGCCTATTTAATTGTTTGGAGAGAGTGATATTTGGTTTATATAAGTGGGGCTTCCCATCAGAGAAGGCTGCCTGACAGCAAGGTAAAATAGTGAAAAAATTCTAAATATAGCACAAACTGATATTGTTTCTTTTTTTCCCCAGGTGAACCTTTTTTTAACATGGCTAAAATTAATTTTGATGCTGAGCTTGTCCAAAGCAGCGCATTTCTTAGCTTCCATCTACTGTAATACACTGACTGTCTGTAAGAGCCACATACAACCCCACATCAAATCCTCTCAAATATCTGTTTAAGTATGCTATTCACATTTCAAACTCAAACTAATGAAGTAGAAAACAGTTACCTTTTTTGTATCCTAATTAAGTAACTGTGTTACATGTAATCCATTATACCCCAAGCATGCCTGTGATAAATATGCAGACCTGGTTGTTCCCATGTTCCCAAGCATCTGTTATGAGAGTAAAAGTGATTTTATAGACCATTAGCATGCATCTCAGGTGACTGGAATGAAATCAGCATGTGACCACGTAATATAAACAGAGAATTTAAGTGCACACAAGACACAGATTGCAATCTGACTGCACAAACTACCAGATGGTCAGGAACACACTGAGACAACATTGATCATAAGTGTACGTGGAAGTTCACAAGCAGCAGCAACAAAAACACTTCACTGACCTTCTGCTCTGTTGCCTTCAGCATTTCATTTGACTCTGAGGGCCTCAGAGGGCTTCTAAACTAAGACAAAACTCGAATGCCCATTCACGGGGTTAATCAAAATCTAATGAAAGTTAGTCAGTTGTTTTGTAATGTCAGTAAAATTTGATCAAACTACACCCACACAGCTCCAGAGAAGTATATTATCTCAGTTCTGGTGTTAAACTTTTAATACTGCCTAAAGATGTAGCTTTTAAAACTTGACTGTTTATTTAGATGTGAATGTTATAGAGAAGTACTCAATATTTGTAGCCGAGTTTTCAGGGGCTTTAAGGGGATCAAATGACCTCACATCAATCTGATGTCTCTTACTTTTACTTATTACTCCTTTAAAAAGGATAACTAATGTTACCTTAAGCATTACTTGGTATCAAAAGTTATAAGTTGCATTATTTGTTGTTTAACTGTTAACACTCAGAAAGCTTTTGTTGTTAACTGTCCAAATGTTGGCTGTGGGGGAAAACAAAGTCTACATCTCTGAGTGTAGCCTTAGATTCCATCACCTCAAATTGTCCCTCAAGGAGGCAAACAAGTTCATTATAATGACAGGACTTTCACCTGTAGAAAGTCTGCCTTTCTCCCTCACCCTCATCCTCCCTCCTTCATTTAGCTTTGTGGCTAGCAGACCTGTTCTGACCTGCCACACATACACGTCACCAAAAGACAGCGTATCTAGGTCAAAAAGTAACTCAGAGTTACTCTCAGTAGTAACTGTAACATAATTATTATTTTGGAAATTGTACAGTACTCGTACAACAACAATATTGCAGTGATATATTTCTGAGTAATTACTGAGTAATAAAAGAGGCCCTATAATTCAAACTATGATGCTCCAAGATGATGATGATCCAAGGATGATCCAAGTAGTCCAGGTGGAGTTTCAAAATAAAGGCATGAAAACTACTTGGGTAAGTTCAAGGTATCAAAACTATTCCCGTAGGTTTAAAACAAAACTACTTGAATAGGTTTAGGAAAAGATCAAGCTTTGGGTGCAATGTAACATGTTACATATGTAAGTAGCCTATGTAAAGTATTATAATCATCACTTGAACATTCATAATGTTCATCCAAGTGAAGTTGATAGATAGTTTACAAACTAATTATTAACTATTAATACCATGTTACACCATATGCCTCCCCATGTAAAGGTTTCTTAAGGTTTGCAAATAATTTGGTAATCATCACATGCTTAATATTGTTTGTCAGCAGTGAAATAACTATTAACTAAAGTTTAATCAACTATCAAGTTACCATTTATTAGTGATCATTATTATAAAGTATTAATGATCATCTCTTCACGGAGGTAGGGCCCTGAGGAAACAGAAACACATCTAATTGTCCTCCCGAATTAATATATTTAGCCCTCCATGGATGCATACATTTTAATTCATGTCTGGCTCAGGAATCAAAGCGCCCCTCATGATATCATTGATAAGGATGACCAATTACCACTGGAGCTGAGAAGTAATTGAAAAGGTAACTGATTCAGTTTTTGGAAATGCATTCCTGATTTGCACTGGAGGTTACAGGCAAAGTGTGCTGCTGTTAGCCTTCTAAATAGCTGTGAGTGGATCACAAAGGCCTTTAGTACTGCAGGTAAATGGGCTGCAAGGCAATCTGTTGCTGTCTCTCCCACTTAGCCAGGGACTGCAATGGGGAGCTGATGTTTGGAGGTGCTGCAAAGGGTGGGATTACAGAGACACTAAAGGCGCTTTAGCCACCTGGGTGAGAACAGTGATATTCTCCATGCCATGAGGCTGTAACAGGAAATCTCTTGGCTGTGGGAGAAGTATCTCACCAGGTCTCTTGTTGATCTATTAACAGATATCTCAGCAGGTTTTTCTCCCATTTTCACATGCTGTGTGATCAGAAAACAATCAGATTTCCTTCCTGTGCAGAGAAAAGCACTTCCATGATACTGTCAGGTTGCTGAAATGTTATTAACACACATTCCAGGTAGCTGTCCAGCCCTTGCAGCTGCAGCAACATTGTCGGTATGCCTTGCATACAAATCAAACACAGATTATTATCTCCTCCTGTCTGACGTTATAAAATGTTAAGTTTCCTTTTATGACTCTGTGAATGACCTCATGACAATGATTCATCAAGCACTTTTTAATTGAAGCCGACTGTTAGTCTCCGTCTCAAGGTGTGTGGAATCAGTCTGGAGACGTAATTTAATGGCTGGACGATTATACATTCATTCAAAGGTGATGGGTACTTTGTGCCTAAAAATGATACCCTTGCTAGTCTGGTTAATTAATGCAGTTTTTCTTTAATTTCTTTAGACAAAGCTAGGTGCACCTCAGGTGAATATATATTAATTAAACTCAAATGTGGAGATTTTATTGCATAAGCCAAAAGCTTAGAAGTTGCTCTTTGTTATCGCTTCCCTGTATATTAGAGTTCTGCATGCATTTGTGAAAAGAAAACAGTTGTAATAGGTATCACACTTCTGTCAGATCTCACTCACTGTTATTACTGAAAAATAACCATTAATTTGCAATAATCAATCAAAAATAATAGGTAGGACTTTTAATAATCCTTTAATTCAGATATGCAGTGGTTTATGCAGTGCAAGAAGCGTCTAAATATTATGTTTAATGATTCATTCAGGCTCGACCAGCAGCTTCTTTCTATTTCTGTTGTGCTAATCAATGTGACAAAGAGTGTTGAACTGACCTTTTGATGCTCATTAACCAACAACAGAAATCAGATGTCTGCACCTTCTCTACAATTCTGTAAATAAGCATTCAGCCTCATGAAAAAAGCTGTTAAACCCAGTGGAAACTCAAATCCACAATAGCCTCCTGACTATGTAATTTAGGGTCTTATGTACTTATCAGTAAGCATCTAAAAGTTTTAGGAAGTTTTAATACAAATTTGAAATATTGTGAGTGTTTTTGTACACTTTCCTGATATTGGGTTAGAATTGGACTTGCTTAGAAATTTATTACATAAATTACGCAATTGATTCCGCAAACCAATCATAAAAATACACATCAGTTGTCCCATGAATCCAACATGCAGTATTATTAGCAAAGATAAAAAGGCCTCTTCGTAAAGAAAACATACAAAAACATCCACCTGTTCTCATCCCAAATGGTCAAATATCGGGTGTCTCTCACCGCCCCCCAGCATCTCTTACAGGCACACAGGGCCGTCCATTTACTCCAACATTAAAACCCATTTACAGTGTTATTAGGTGTTAGGAGCATTCAACACATTCTACTCCCAGCTTGTATTTACTGATGCTGCTTTGTCACGAACCCTGTGACATTGATTATTTTTTAACTTCACAAGCAAGAGACTGTGACATACCCTCCATATCAGAAACCACCGGCCATAGTACAGAGGTTGAGCCTAACGCAACTAACATTAGCCATGATACAACTGCTGCTGACTTAGCAGCTATGGTTAAGCTCAAAAAGACAGAAGACCCCAAAATATTCAATGCAGTATACATAGTAGCGGGTCTCTCTCCATGGCCTGAAAAATATGGAATAACCCTGGTCCAAACAGCAAGGTTTTCTAATAGTTATAAATATTTATTTTCACTGGATGCTTAATGAGACACTTGATATCATATATGATTTTTTACTATTTCAAGCCAAATTTCCAGAGGTCTCAACAACTGCAATTCTTCATGAACCTTATACCAGGAAGTGCAGCCTGAAGATTGCACCATCTTGCACAGTCGCATCAGAGTCATTGGGATTCCATGTGCAAAATTGTAACATAATTGGTTCTTGCCAATATGCATGGACAATCAGAGGAGGGAGTCCTGCATTGTCTCTGTGGTACTTTATATCTGATTGTGTAACAAGCAGTGCCATGCCACTGGACTCGTCATTACAAACTCATATCTTCCAGCCAAACATTGTTGAGACCCACAGCACTTTATCTGAAATCCTGATGTATATCCCAAAGTTACCAAACATACCCATGATGTCAGGCTGACTTTCTGGAGGAAAGGCGAAAAAATGCAGCACACATCTAGAATATTTCTGTTTCATGGTAAGGTACAGCTATTAAATCTTACATATTAAAAATTCATGCAGTATAAATATTTTGACATACTAAGATCAGCTTCAATTAAGAGCTGAAATTGAACTGCTTAGGGTGCTGTCAGACAGTGTGGTACAAGCTGATTTCAACAACCTTTAAGATGCTGAAATTGATTTTTTGAATATGCTTCTATGAGTGATGGGATCCAACATGAACACACAGTTTTCTGGCAGAGCTGAAAAATTGCTGGTTATTTCCCATGAGATATCTGTAGCGTATGTATTTTTGTGGGCAGGGCTTGGCTAGAAAAAGGCAATGTCATGTACCAACACACACCAACCATGCACCAACCAGGATTTAGCATTTAGGATTTTATATTTGAATAAAAAAAAAACTTGTGGCAAACAACGTAACATAAGAAATCAACCACTATTTGCATATCTTTCCAACCCACAGTCACTCAAATCTGATCAAACACCAGCCAAGCTGCCCCAATGAAGCAGATTAAAGTTTTTGACTGTTAAACTATTAATAAATAACAACTTTTTTTTTCTCAAATTCAACTTTATTACTTGATGAATATTTTATGTTATAGAGAAGAACTTCAACCACTTTTTCAGGGTCTTAAAAAGCTACTGTAATACTTTTGAAGTAGCCAAACATTGCACAGAAGATGTAAGCCTGCATTATTGATTTAATTATTTATCATGATTCCTGACTGTACACAAGTGGCTTTGCTTTATGTTTAGGAGACAAAAAGACTGGAATGGAATGTATCACCATTCCTGGAACAAAGGCAAATAATATTATACAACCTCTAACTGCAGTATGAGTTCTTCTCATATACTGCATGCTTTTATTTTACTCAAACACTTTATTTTAAAGGGTGTACATAAGACTGTCATTAAACTGTTATAACCAGGTCATGACTGTTGCAATTAGTGTCACTTGGTTAATAATGCTATTTTTAATGCAAAGTTGGCTTTCTCTGAGATGTCTTTGTTGTGACAACTTGACATTATCAAACCTAAAGAAACTGTTAAGGCTTTATGTTTTAACTTGACATTTAACTGTCATATGTGGTTGGTTTTGACACTGGGCGTCATAAGACCATCATAAGTGTGTCATGGAAAATTTCTTTGATTTCAAGTAAAGTGGTACCATTTGGAATTATCATAAAGTTGTCATTGTGGTAATGGTTATGATAGTGTAATGATAGTCTTATGTATACCCCTTCAAATAATGTGTTGCCCCAAAACCAACACATTCTCATACATATGACAGAATAGGTCAATGCCAGTTACGACATAGAGGGTATTGGCAGTGATAGGCTTACCAGACCTTAACATGTGGTTTACACTGTAAAACAGTTGCAACTTGGGTAGGTTTAGACATAAGATGATTTGGGTAGGATTAGAAAAAGAGATGTAAAGTGACACTCACACACTCACACAACTGACGTGACATTAAGAAAGTCCCATCCCTAACAAAATGTAAGTACTTTAAAACTTTATATAACTCCATGTTCACTTTTTATTTCACACAGGACTCAAGCCTCCTGGGTGAAATGTCCTGTGTTTGTTTGAGCCATCCTTCCACACACCTCCTCCACATGTGGACTTTTTTGCTCTTTATATTTCTCCTGTCGTACTTACTACACCCACTAGAGGTCGCAGCCTAACAATAAACAGACATATCAGTAGGAATAAGCTGCTCACTCATGCAACCAACATGCATGTTTTTCTGGTGAGGTCCAGCTGCCCAAAATACAGCTATACTACACATAATGAGCATGAGAGTATATAGTTCATTATAATCCTGAAATCCATTAGCTACACTGATGGACTGAACCACGCCGATAAAGTAAGGTTTTTACTTTTTATTCATGATGATAATGATCAGTCAATACTTTTCTCTTTCTGTTTTTTACAAGATACCATTACTTACGCGGGTGCACATTACATCTAATGGCTGTATCGCTGGTCATGAACTTTGCAAGTCGAGCCCGCCATATCAAATTGGCCGGTCACTCAGTATTACCATGCTCTACAGCGTATAATGGCAGCTGATGACAGCTCGGCCTTGATCCGAGCGCTCTCCCTGACTGCCTGTTGTTGGTAATGGCTGAGGGAGCGGAGCGGTGGGCAAGTAAAGACCATGGCAGGTTACACATCATTCTCCCCTTGTGGAGGAAAGGTCTCTCTTGGAGACTGATAAATGTTAATTACTCTACCTTGACATCAGCTGGAGAACGCGGCGGGTGCTACAAGAAGAGGGCCTCGTGATGGAGAAGGTATATTACTGGTGAGTATTCGCTCGTTTTTGCACTTGTGAATTTAGTTTGTATATTAATGTATATGTTTATGATTGTATTTCTTAGAACTGCTGGACTAGTGGATTAAATATTTTGCTTGTGTCTGGTCATCAGTCTGTTTTAGTGCTGACAGTTCTGGTATGGTTTTCTTTCTGTCAGTTTCCCCCTGTATTTTTTCTCTAAGTTGTGGTTTGTCATCCGTAATGTGTCCAATTAAAGGACTGATAATAAAACCCAGAAGACGGAGAAGGAAGAAGAAGAAGTGTCTGTGTCAAAGAGATATTCACTGCAAACCCTCAAACCTCAAAAGCTTTAAATATTAATTGAGGAAATGTGAACGACACAACAGGAGAAGTATTTATTTGGTGTAACAGCATATCCTCCATACATTTGTCCTCATTAATCAATATAGATCAGCTAACAGTCTCGCTCCCAGTCTGCCCAATGGCAGCGGCAAGGATGTAATACAGCAAATCAATACTTCAGTGATTTTGCCTGGAAGAGAACACATGCTCTGTGTGTGAACCAGCTGACGGATCCTGAAGAAATACTAATAAGAGAAGCGCTGGAATCACAAGAGGAGAGAGCTTCTCCTCAGAAGATCTCACAATCTGCATGTGTGTGTGAAGCAGAAAGAAACAATTAAAGGCAAACAAACAGACAGAGAGACAAAAAACATGAGACATCTTTGGATTGTTTATGAAAAAATCATGCTGGCTAATTGATGACAGCAATATTATGATTGATTGGTCTTGTCTTGTGATCCATTTCCATAAACTCTTCTAAACTAACCATGAAAGTGTCCTGAGTGGTGTAGGTGGAAAAATACAACAAAGCAAAATAGGTTTCTCTATGAACTCAGTTATTGATCAGTTTGTAGTCAATTCAACCTATGCTTATGTCAGTCACACAACATAACTCATAACATGGCACTCAGCAGAGGTACTGTTGCTATGGTTTCCTGTATGGTTTCCAACTTAATTTAAAATGAAAGTAAAGTAAAGTAAAGGTGACATTTTAAGTCACACAAAGAATGGTAAATCAATGCTCTGTTGGTGAAAGGATGTGTTATTTATTTGTTCAGAACTCAAAACTCAAAGTTTAGGACTTTAGACTTGATTCAGGACTTGTCAGTCTTGATTTGGGACTTACAAAATGATGATTTGATCCTACCTCTGGAATTATCAGTGCAAAAGTTAGAAATGTCTTGTTCTTTGATGAAAAAGTCAAAAACTGGTGTATGTAAAAACATAAACGTCAATGTCTCCCAAGCAACATTTTAGAGGGAAACATCAAATTATTTAAATTACTTAAAATTACTTACAATTATGATTTGTGAGACACGAATGCCAAACAAAAGCTAAGGGCTACACTTTGTATAAACCTGATGAGACTTTCCGTAGTTGAAATCACTCTAAATCAGTTCTGAGTCAGTTATGGATAAATTTGGCAACTGTGGTGTGGTGTTTTGTCCACAATTGCAATGAAGAAGAACTGTGACTTTGCTACAGCTCTAATTCCATGTCTGGCTGGTTTCTTCTCTGTAGTAATGGCAGGTGTGAAACGATTATTGTTGTGGTATTCAGAGCCATCCACCAAACCAAACTGACAGAAAACACGTCTCAAAAACATGCATGAAAAGGCTAAAATTACATAGTTATAGCATAAACCTTGTACACCAAATCCCTGTGTTTCTATAAAATCAGACAATGATACGTTTTATGCTTCATTCAATTTAACTTCTGTATTTATCTGTGACATAAATGGCTCATTCTAAGGTAACAAAAATACAATTATTCTTATTTACATGTGATTATACACTAATGAAAACATATGTATGGATATTCTATTCAATTTCTGCCATATTTTGCACATGAATGTCACTAAATCTTACACACTGGACTTTTTTAAAGAATTCAACTGGCAAAACATTAGGGTGGTAGTTTTAAATATTACACTGTGTAATGGAACAAGAAGGAATAGCAACGGTGAGCTGTTTGATGAAGAGCTGCAGGCGACAGGCTGCACACCCCCAGCTCCTTAGCGAGGTAACCAACTCTTTTTGCTGTTCCTGCTGTTGTGTGTAAAACTACTCATGCCATGCTCAATGTGAAATCAGGTTACGGTTGCTCATGGCGTGATGGAAAAAAGCCAGTTTTTTAAACCACAGAAGTTTGTTTGGCCTTGTTGCAAATGGATACACCAGTTGCTCTTCTGTTGTGTTTTCCAACAGTATATACACTGATCAGCACAACTCAAACCATACATCAAGGGGTGAGATATAATCGAAAGCAAGTGTACAGTCAGTTCTTCAAATTGATGTGTTGGATGCTGGGAAAGGGGTGGCTTAAGAATCTGAGCAAATTTAACAATGCAATGTTTTTTTGTTTTTTGGTTTTTTTTTTGCAATTTAAGGGTTCCATTAAGAACCATTTTCATCCCAAGAACCCTTTTAGAAGAAAGAGTTCCTCATGGATTGTTGTTCTTGGACTTGCTTGAGTGTGTTCTAGATAAAACCCTTGGAATATAAAAAGGTTCTCAGCAGAACCCCCTGGATGGGTTCTTGTTGACACTCTTGTTCTTGTTGACACAGAAGATTGAAATGTTCTGGACAGAACCTTCACAGAGGTTTCTGGGTAGAACTGTTACACCTTAGATGAGTTCTCTGTAGAACCTCTCATAGGGTGTTGTGGGTGGAACCTTTTACAGATGGTTCTAGGTATAACCCCTTATACTGGATCCTAGGTAGAACTCTCTGAAAGGGTTTCAGATAGAAGCTTCAGGAACCAAAAATGGTTGTTCTATGGGGAGAAGTGAAACAACCCTTTATGGTTTTAGTTATCACCTTTACTTCTAAGAATGTGGCACAAATTGATGAAAAAGTTAATGTTCCATGCAGCAATGGAAGACAGTGGAACACGTTCGATTGATGGAGGCCCCACCCTGCAACTTACAGGACTTAAACTCTTAGTGCCAGATACCACAGGACACGTTCAGGGGTCTTGTGGAGTCCATGCTTCGACAGGTCAGACATGTTTTGGCAGCTTAAGGGGGACCTGCACAATATTACAATATTAGGCAGGTGGCTTTAATATTTTACGACTGGACTGTTTGCTACCACACAATTCTGGAACCAACTGGAGAGTGCAAATCAACCTGAACTGACATCTTCAAGGATATTATTAAAAGAAAACTATGAAATGGAGAAAAATACATCTAAAGCAATGTCACCCACTTCACAACTCTATATCAATTGGTTTGTATTCACTTAGGTGTACTGCTCCACCATATGGTGCCCAGCCCATATGGGCTTACAAGATACGAAGCCAAAAACATCCAGGATGGTCACATGACAAATCAATAACAACAATTCCACGATTTAAAAAAAGGGAAGGTTTCAGAACATTCGATTTCCATGACAGAAACATATTATTACGTCGGATGCAATGTTCTCTGTCTTAATTGTCATGTACTTTCTATAAGTCTTGGAAAAACAAAAGTCTCCTCATTAAAGAGCCAAGGCAACATATCGCCATCAGACAACCAAAATAAATTAGGATTTTTTCAACCGTTCTTTTTCAAACAGATGGTTCCTCAAATCACTGTACTCAGGACAGTAGAGCAGAAAATGAAATTCATCCTCAAAAACACCAAGATCAGAACACATATATGTTGCTCTTCAGAGATGCCTTTATATCTGCCTACCTGAACTGCCAGTGGTAGGGTACCAGTTCTTAACTGGGCACATAGGGACCTCTGCCCTTTCTTTAAAGTAATAGTTATGTAAAGTTCTGTGAAGAAATCTTCTTTGATTTCAATGTAGTTTCTGAGCTTTGGTTTAGACCAAATCTCTTCTTTTCCCTTGCTCTTTATGGATCTTTAGTAGTTTTGGTTGTCTATATTTAGATTACACTGTAAATCGTTGCTGAAAATAAAATTTAAATCAGAAACAGAAAATATTACAGAAACCTCTTTTTCCCGAAGATGATTGCGAGCTCTATCCCAGCTAAAGATCGTTTTGTTCAGCCTTTCCCTCTGGCAATTGAACAAGGCAAAGCCAAACTATTTCACATCTCTGTTTCACAAGATATGACTCCCATCCCACGTCCCCTTCAACAGCCCCCTCAGCGGTACATTTGTAAACCCCAAGAAAGCATCTCATGGCTCAAATCTGAATAATATCACTGTCAAGGCTATCTATAACTTGTGAACTGACACAGAAAGGTTGTTAAATTGTTGTCCAGATCCATGTTTGAGATGTCATGTTGTGTTACATAATAATAGAAACCTTCCAGCCAGTCAGGAAAGGCCATTCTCTATGGAGGCAGTTGTTCTGGGGGGTTGCAAGTTGAAAAGGTTGAGAACCACTGCTGTAGGCTACCAGTGGAAAACTTTGTGAAAAGATAAATTTGCGCACTTGACAACATGTTTACTTCACTAATGCTTCTCTCCAACTGATCCCATTTCTCAGTGATTTTCAGCGACACTCTTGTCTCTGACCTCTTTGGTCCTTCATGCGCTTTGAGGAATATCTAAAAGGTACATCACATTGTCAAGGAAGATGTGTTTCACAGCAGCATCTGATCTTTTATTCATGACACATCGCTGTCATTGTGCATCTGCCTTTCTACTCTCATTCATCAGCACATTATGATATTGTTTTGTTTGTGTTGCTCCTGCTGTGAGAAGGGCATAAAACAATTTTCTTTTTAAATCTCTAATCAGGTCAGCCTCTGGTAATGACCCGTAATTAACATGTGTGCGTGTCTGTATGAGTGAGAGAGGAGAAGAAAAGATTTATTAATATGAGTGGTTCAACTACTGACTCATTCCTCTGCTGTCTCTTCTGCTCTTTATGTAGCTGAGTTCAATACATACTGCATTATGTAGAAAACTTTTAAACTGCAATTTTTTTGTTGTAAAAACTTAAAGGTGCAGCTGGGCCTACACCTGCAAAATTTAACATTTATAGAAAAAGACCAATGTGATTATCACTTCACTCTGCACTTTAATATTCGTTCCTGGACTCAAGGATGGGTTGGGTGCCCCCATAATTGGAAAAACACAAAAGTGCCCTTGTGGATTTGCTATGGTAGATAAAACATGATAAATGCCTTCTAGACTGGTCCAATGTCCGAGACAATATGATAAAGTGTCCTCTAGGGTGCCCTTCTTGGGGACAAAACATAATAAAATACCCTCTAGGGTGTTCTTCTAGTAGAGAAAATGTGACAAAATGTCCTCTGGGTGCCCCTCTCATAGACAAAATGTGACAAAGTGCCCTTTAGTGTCCTTCCAGGTGGCAAAAATGTGGTGAAGTGCCCTCTAGGATGCTTTCCTAGGGGACAAAATTTGATAAAATATCCTCTAGGGTGCCCTTTTAGTGGACAAAACATGATAAAAGTGTCCTCTAGGATGCCCTTCCAGTGGAGAAAATGGAGTAAAATGCCCTTTAAAGTGCCCTTCCAGTGGCAAAAGCGAAGTGAAGTGCCCTCTAGAGTGCTCTTCTTGCAAACAAAACATGATAAAGTGCCCTTGAGAGTCGCCCAGTGTCCGAGGCAACATTATAAAGTGTCCTTCAGGGTTCCCTTTCAGTGGACAAAAAAAGGTGCCCTTTTTATTTTTTTGCCGCTGACCCTCAAAGAATCTGAATCACTGGTGGAGATGATGCTTCTCCCACAGCTGCATAAGTGACCAGACAAGGTGAACTGACAAACCACTTACTGAACCTCAACCAAGGAAACATCACATTGTCTATTTACCAGTAGATCTCTGTGCACAAACTATTCAGTTGTAATGCCTGCAGTATGACAGCAAACAGATCGAAAATAGTGTGCGATCCAAGGCTGTCAAATACAGAGCTGCAAGCAAATGCTCATATTCTCCCTGCAACTTGAGGCTTGTTTGTTTAAGGGTGTCCATACCAGATGGAAGAGCTTGTAAAGCAGAGATGGAAGCAGACTGGAGGGTCACAGTTACCAGAACAAGCAAAATCCAAACCAGGAAGACAAATTATAAAAACTGTAGTCTATCATGTGATGTTTGAGTCTGGCTGCAGGTGATGGTATCTTGGGTGCTGAGCAGAGCTGAGCAAAGATTTAAACAAGTTTGACAGGCCAGTCTGTGCACACTGCTGATTAAAGCCCACTTTCTTTTGGTCTCAAACGTGTGAGAACTTGCCAAATTTGATTCTATTTGCACTTTCCTGGTCTTAGACAGTAATGAGGGAGAAAAAGGGGCAACACCAGGCAAAGCGCCCAGAGACTATCTGACCGTTTGATGACGTGATTTTTAGACTTTATCCACTGAAAACAGCTGCCAGCTTCAGTCAAAAACAATGACAAGAGAGCAGTAAATTGAACCAAGACAGAAAAATTGTGGGTCAGACCACCAAAACTATGACTTAGAAGGGGTGAAAGTCTTGGTAGAGCTGAGAGGAACAGCAGGGTCAGGTGATAATTCTCTGTTGGTTCGTCAAGACAAGCAAACCTCTTTCACGTTACACACAGACAGTTTTAGTTAGTGTAGTTTTAAATGCTTAGCATAGACTTAGACATCTCATTAAACCAGAGGTTCTTAAATTTTTCATGACTAAGTGTGTCACAGTTCAAGAATTACAGGTTTGGACCCAAATGCAGACAATGGAGACAGACGGGAGCTGTTCAGTGACATTTAATGAATAAAAACAAAACCATGGGGCGGCCATTTCACTCAGTTGGTAGAGCGTCCACCCCATGTATGGAGGCTGTCAGTCCTCTGCAGCAGCCACTGTTTCGAGTCCTGCCTGCGGCCCTTTGCTGCGTGTCATCCCCTTTCTCTTCACCCCCCTTTTCTGGCAGGCAAAGACAGGAAGTAAAACCAGCAAGGACACACAAGGGAAGACATGCCAAAATAAAAAACACGAATGCACTATGAAATCCCCAAACTGTTACAGAGAAGACAGCATATGATTGAGGGCTGCACAGAACAACCCATGAACTTGTCGTAGGATTTGTGCTTGGTCTCATAATGGTGTTATTAAATTTCTTAAGCACCAAATTCATTTGCAGATAAGACAGATCACTTAATCTGTTCCCCAAGGTCTAATAAATGCGAGTTGATCCATTTTTCCCGAAACCTCTTTTTCTTCTCAACCACACAGCATTTTTCCATGGTGGCTTTTCCATCTTACTTACACGTTAAACTTCAGAGTTGTCCATCAAAATACAGTACTAGCATTGATGACAGAACATAATTCCTGCAACACTTCCAAGGTGCCACTAGTTGCCATGCAACCCGTAGCTCTCTGCAAGTAGTCATTCTCACCTGACAGACACTTCTTTAGGGGGTGTAGTTTGATGTAACAGCAGATAAGTGTGTTAAATGTAAGTTATTGAAAGTCAAAGTACATAAACATACATACACAAACGTAATGCATACAAGTCCCTTTAGGGACTGCACAAAATATTTCTGACGGCCACCATTGGTTGGCATGCTGCATTGACAACCTTTGAGTCAAATGTAGAAATGGCAGTAGAAGTGGCTCAGTGAAGGGGCCTTATGAAAATATGATGTGCTGTGTTGTATAGGTTTCCTGCATAGATGAGAGTAGCCCATCTGGCTACTTTGTCATGCCCTCGTCTCTTTTTGGGTGAAAGCAGCCCCTCTGATTTGACTGACATTAAGTGCAAATTCTCAGGTCTTTGCCAATTTAATAGCACAAAATAAGAATACTGAATGGCTTTTTAGCTATAATTCCAAACCCTACGGCAGAGAAATAGCGGTTGATGAGTGTCCTTTCAGTTTACCTCTCTCCAAGTGGATGAATCTGACATATAAAAATACATTATTAAATCTCACTGTAATGTATCTGACTTTTTCTCATTAAAACATTTTATTTTGCTGTTTTAGTAATCTGTCCTTACTATAAACTAATTACATCTGAACTTCTGTCTCTGTTTAAATTGCCATTTGTGCTTAATAGAGTGATTTTTACTACAAGCCAAGAGAAGTAGAAAATATGTTGGTTTCAGCTCCACTTCTTACTATAATTTATGCTGTTTGCAAAGATCATTATTAGAAGGTAGGTCAATTCAATTTAACTGAATTAGTAATGTTAAAATACCCTCTGCTCATGGGGGTCTTTCAAAAGGACAGACTGTCAAAGCAAAGTTTATTATAAAAGGACGGGTTTTATGGTAGGGACAATTTTTCAACAATTAAAACTTTAGTTACACCATTGCTAAGACTCTGATTCACTTTGATCTACAGGCACAATCAGTACATGTCATATACTCAGTAACATCATTAACCAACCTGTTATGAAGTCTTTGCTACAGACATACACTGACAGCCTGGGTCCCATACTTTACCATTTTCATTCTCTCTATAGATAGCTTGACAATACGGATCTCTTCTTTTACCGTCATTCGCTCTGTAGGGAAGTAAAGAAAAGCATAAACTGGGCAGCAGCTTTTAGGCATTGTGCCATAGTTTTCTTCCAATTTGGCACTGGCACTTTAACAGGGCTTGTTTTCACCCAAAGATGGGTGTGGTTGCTCTCAAGACAGGGACATGATGTATGTCTGCTCTGATGTATGTCCATTTCAAATCCAAAACTGCAGTATACGAAAGAGAAAGAAGAAAACACAGGACTGTGACTGTACTGTACATAACGGTTTTGTCTCATTGCCACAATTACACATGTACGTAACTCTTGACTTGACCCTGGTCTCCACATGACTCTACTGTTGGGAAGTCAATTATGATGTTTCGTGGGCAATTTCTCTGTCCGTGACAAAAGCTCTTGCCTCTTGCGTGACACTGAACATCACAATCTAAAGGTCTGCACCTTATGTAATTCAGTGAAATGGAAGAATGAGAGATTTCTACAAAGTCAGCTCATTCTATAAACTTCTCACTATATTTTGCAAGCCGAGCGCCGGCTGCCAAGAAGCATGCAGCTGTAACAACCTGTCCCAGAGCGAAGGCAGGAGACGCTCAGAGCCAACAAGCGACATCCCTTGAGACTGTGCTCACCAGGAGGTAGACGCCAGTTAAGATTTCACAGCCGGGATGTGTGTCGGTGCGGGGTCACACCGAGCCTTTCCATTCCTCTGATACTGCCATCAGATAATCTGTTTTAAGTCTATTTTTGCCTCTTACATCAGTAGCTTATTAAACACTCACTGTGGGAACTATTAGGTAAAAAAAAAGGCTAAAGAATGACTTAATTCCTGTGAAATACACGGCTGCTTCTGTGTGTGTATAATACAGTTGTGTTTTACTGCGATACTATGTTATGTTTGATTCGGACAAACATTGTCTCAGAAATTATTTACATAGGTTAAAAAAAGGAAAAAAACACTGAGTAAAAGACACACTGTTACTCAAGACAGACCATTAAAAGGATAGTTAGGATTGTTTTATGTGGGGCTGTATGAGGTACTTATTGATGTTCAGTTTATTAATTACAGTAGATATTGGTTGGCACGTCCCACCAGCACAGAAATGAACTGCGGTAAACAGGGTCAGCAACAAAAGGTATTTTAGCCACTTAAAAAATAATATCAGTTTAAGTGCAAATTATATTTAGGATATTTTCTTTGCATTACTTTGCCATCAGGCAGCCTTTTCTGACTTGAATCCACCGTTACTTAGGTCAAAAATCGCTTTCTCCCAACCAACAAAACTCCATAGGCAAAATCAGTAATTTTACCTTGCAGAACACAGGAGTCGCAGGACTAACACTGTGAAACAATGAGTTCACAGGACTGACAAGTGAAGAGTTGAACACAATCAGACCAACAAGTCAATGCTTCAGTATGGCTGGTTTATTCATGCATCAAGGACAAAAGCATGGTACAGAAGACACAAGCTACCAACTTTCACGTTCATGGAGACACCTAGCCATCAGTCTGACTGGTGTCACCATCCTAAAAAAGTAACCTACAAAGGAATTGAACCATTGACCATATACTCAAAATGCTGAACCATGTGTTATTGTGTGACTTTGGTGAATCTGAACTATCCTTTTAAAACATTGAACACACATTTACACAAAGAAGCTACCATCAATGGTATGAGTTTGGTTGGTTTGGAAAGAGCATTATTTGTCTATTTCCCAACAGAAAAGGTTGTCTGACAGCAAGGTTGAGTGATGAAAATATTCTAAATATAGCATACACCTAAAATGATACTGATTTTTTTGGGGGGTGCACCTTTTCTAGTGGCTAAAATACGTTTTGTCACAACAGTTCATTTCTTACCTTCCATGCCAGTGCCCCTCTGCTTTGCCAGTACACTAATACACTGACTATGGATAAGTACCTCAGACAACCTCACATCAAAAATTCTGAACTATCCCTTTAACATTTTGTATTTTATGCATGCAGCTAATGCTCTCCCATCAGTGGAACTTATACTGAGTGCAATAAACTTAAGTTCTTAGATCACCAACATTACAAGGAGCCGGAGTGGATTGTAAAGGTCAGAGGCGCGGTGTCCTCAGAATATTTCTGCAACTGTGAAATGAACAAGTAAAAGAGCAGCTTTGTGAACAGAAAAATAAGTACAACTAAAAGGAGGAGAGGGGATTTTAAACTAATTAAAGTGGGCAGAGGCGGAGGTGATATCCTGATGAGAGGCTGATGTAAGAAACCATTTTAAAAAATGTGTTTTGAAGCTGATGACACTGTTTTGATTGTTGCTGTTTTAACATGAATATTGATAATCATCTTCTGTCACTAATAGCTCTGCAAAGCATTCACAGCATTATTTAGACATCATTTTTTAACATTAATAACATGTTGCAAGACACATACTGGGTTCCATAAATAACACGCAAGACACATAATAATTATATGCTTGGATTTTCAGCTTGATCCAGACGTGACAGGCCAAGATCCGGAAAGCAGCTGAAGTCTGAACTGTATATAAAACAGCAACATTAAAATGCACAATCCATATTTTATGTCAATTCCACGAGTGGGTTGTGTGTTATGGGAAGCCTCCTCGAGAGCCGTCATTTGAGACGGAAATTCAAAAAATGTTGTTTCTCCTTTGATATCTCATTCTGCTGGAATGGCACTGCTAGTGGAGCAGAGAGCAGGAAGAAGAGGAGACGATGAAGGAGGGAGCTCCTCTCTTCCAAACCTACAGGGTACCTCCACTTCTCTGCTGATGGCCTGTAATTGGTGTTTAGCACTGTTGTGGAAAGGCCTCAGCTGCAGGGTGGCTCCTCTGGCTGCCTTTCAACGTGTCGCTGGTTTGTGTGTCCCATTATGGCTTGTTCACTCTTCTCTTGAGGAATAGAGAGCATCTACACTGGCAGCTTGGGATCTTTTACCCAGCGGAGCGCAGAGGAGAGAAAACCACAGCAGCTTTGCTCCATCGTTCTTTAAATGCAGGAGGGATGGATGGATGGATGAAGCAACAGGGTTGTATTAATATGTTGATCATTTTCTCAGTTAATCATTTAGTTGTTTGGTCTATAAAATGTCAGAAAATGTTGATCACTCTTTCCCAAAGTCTGAGATGATACCCTCAAATGTCTTGTTTTGTCCACAACCCAAAAGTATTCTGATATAAGATACACTGCCATAGAGGACTAGCTTTAAGAAGCTGAAACTGGACAATCCGGACATTTTTTCCTAAAAACTGACTCAAAATGATAAGTCGATTATCAAAATAGTTGCACGTTAATTTAATAGTTTACACCTAATCACTTAATCATCAAATCTTTGTTTCCTAAACCTCATCAAGTAGTTTTACTGCACAACATAACCTAGGAGTTTTACTTCCTAAATGAGGGGTTCCAACAACTTTTCATGCCAAGGACTCCACCAATAGATGCATATCACATCACAGACCCCTAATTTGAGCTGATTTTGTCTTAAGAAATCCTCACTGGGTAACTTTTAAATTAGGTTTGACATCTTCATGGTCAATCAATGATCAAATTAGGATCACTATAAATTACACTAAATCAAAACACCCCAAACTTATTTCTTCCCTTGTTATTGCAACTTCTGAAAAAATAGCTAAAAGTTAAAATATTTTATTTAACTTTTTTTTTTTTTTCAATGACCCCTGTTGGTCCCTGGACCCAATTTGAAAACCACTGGCGTAAATCTAACCAAGTAGTTTAATGGTCTGAACATAACTAAGTAGTTTTGGAAGCTTAACCTAGCCAAGTAGTTATGTTGTCTCAACATAACCAAGTAGTTCTGTTGCCTAAGCTTAGCCATGTAGTTTGGCTACCTAAACATAATCAAGAAGTTATGTTGCTGAGGGTGATCAAGTAATTTTGGTGCCTAAACCTAACCACATAGTTTTGGTGCCTTGCCCTAACCAAGTACTTCTGTTGCCTGAACCTAATCAAGTAATATTGGTTCCTAAACCCAACCAAGTACTTTCATTGCTTAAACTTAACCTACCTAAAAGTAGTATTGTTACCAAAACCTAACCAAACTGCAAACTGTCAACAAGCTTCACATGGGAATCACACTCGTGATCACACCCATTCATCCACTACAGCCTACTCCTAGAGAGGACCTCAGATAAAGTAGTATAAAGAGGACTTTTTTGCTCTCCTGACTCCTAAAGCCTCTCTGTCAAACAGCTTTCCGGGCTTTCTGACAGCAATCTTTCTGCCAGAAAGACCTGAAGGCTTACTTCTCTAATGTGCCTCTCCCACCTTTATGTGAGTACCATGCCTTGCTCTTCTTGAGATTTTTTGGGTGGAATTTCTCCTAATTTTTGAGGATCATTTGAACTATATAAAGAAACTTGACAGAGACACTGTGACCTACTTTGTATTTACTTCACGTTTGAGATGTTCACTTTATTTAGTCTACCTCAGTATAATATACAGTAAATACAGAGTGTGGGCTGCAGCTCTGCAAACACTATTATTTTTATTGTGTCTTGATGCTACTTAAGAACCGACTGCTGCTTTATGCATATCATCGCGTTCAGCCTGCAGTTGTGCTGAGGAAAATATTTATGCAGCACCTCCTCATGTCTGAGTCATGAGTCACGGAGCTCGCTGAGGGCAGCAGCTTGCAGTCAGAGGTGCCCCGTTAGGGGGCACTGTTGGTTCTCATGAACGACCCATGGCACAACAGGTTGCACTGCTCGAGTCCTCTCCTCTCCTCTCCTCTCCTTACTGACTGGACACTAATGATCCATCCTGGTTATAGGAGTGGTGAAATAAAAAACCTATTGCGTGCTGTTTTGTGCCATTGTTAACCACTTTAACCCGAGTTTGGAGACATTTTCTCAAGAAAATCTGCGTTTCGTTTAGATTTCTGTTTTGTGTGATGCGGATTGCACTGGTATAGCCAAGATTCTCCTTGTGTTTATTTAATATATTAAAAATTATGCTGCTCCAATTCGTAGAGTAAATAATAATTTGCAGTGTTCGCTTTCTTCTGTTTAGATCGTGATTATCATCTGCCTGCAGAGTCCCAGTCTTCTCATTTCCACCATCCAACCGCAAAAAATCTAATTAAACATATTCATTCGTGAGGTGTGGAGCCCCTTTCTAATTTACCGTCAACTTTCTTGTTTTTTTCCACCGGTATGGGGACACACAAAAAGCGCAATCCCCATGTGATATGGGCCGGGAATTGGATGGCACAATACTTGCTGACGTGACGCCCGCAAACCCCTTTAATTTGCCAATCCAGCCCGGAGTGCGCGTCCTATTCCCCCCCTCAGTTTGTGCACCACCACCAGCAGCAGCAACACTCCTTTCTCCGGTCCACAGCCACAGGGTGCAGAGCAGAGCTCGTGATCCACTCCACTACAACCACCGCCGCTGAATCTGTCAAAGTTGGAGGACTATTTTGCTTCATATCGCATGTACTTGCACATGACTCGCTGCGTCCAGGTGCTTTGGAGCGCTGTGAACGCAGCACTCTATGAAAAAGAAGAAGAAGAACATAAAAAACTGCGTGTGTCATGAGATCTTTTTGGAAAACAGAGATTGTTGAGGACTTTTCTCGCTCTTGTCGTTGATGCAAATATTGCAGTCTGGTGCATTTTAATGTCACATGTTGGATGAGACCGCGGCGCCGTATCTTGTGCAATAAGAGAAATGGTAAGAAGCAAAGAAACAAACCAACACTGCACCATTTTCACACTTTTATTTCTATTTGACGCTGCTTGAAATGTTGCTTTTTGTAGCCGAAGTGTTTTACAAGTGTTTATTTTTCAAAGCCAAGCGTAAACAAGACGAATAGACTAATAAATAATTGATTCAGCACAAATTTGTAAAATATTGCGCTAAACACTCTGGGTTTTGTGTAGCCTGGTTGGTGACAGACGGTTTGTTTTCACACCTGTTTTAAATCCTCACAAATGAACAGCTAAATCAACATGTACCGCGAAGAAACGGCAACAAATTGGCAAGCAGGAAGTTAATTCATCACAGGTGTTTTATAAAATCACATTTTTGGGGTTTGAAAACGACAAATGCGGACTTCTTTTCCACCTTTTTAGGACCAAAATCTAGCTTCTAAGTGTTTGTGGGGGATGACACTGACCGTGCTTTCATGTCTGTGCTGGCAGGTGGTGTCGCACGGAATACAACTGTTCTGCTTTAAATGGAGAACCGCTCAGAGAGGATAAATTGCGTGCAAAGTTGCTTTCCTGCCTGCTAAAGGAGTTTAACCCCCTCCGAATAAACATGAGTCGACCACAGCGAGACGTGCGGCCGCAGCTCCGGTGCGTGGGACTCACCGTGCTGCTCCTGTGCACAGGTAAGAAATCTGACCAAATGTCAATGGGCACTTCTGTTCATATGCAGCCCCGAAGAAGAGGAATTATGGAAATGAAAGGTAACGGTCACATAAATGCATCAGCCTTTATAGAGTGTTTTTATTCTGCGTGGAACGCCTAATGAAATGCTAATTATTTCCTTTCAGCCTAGAGGACATATATGATTTATGAGACATATAATTAGCTGTAAGCTGCTGTGGCAGAATACAAAATGACTTGTAACATTAACATGAATGAACTGTGACAGTTGCCTAGAGAGTGTGTGGGTTTGGGTGTTGTAGCAGCAACTTAAATGGGATGCAGCCAGTGTGTGAGCATGGCACTGCAGAGCATCAGGAATAACACCAGGCTGCAGACACAGTCCTCCCCCCAAAAAAGAGAATGGCACGAAGTTTTGGGCAGTTTTGCATTTGGAAAAACTTGTGTGTTTTTTTTAATGGTGTGTGTGTGTGTGTGGTTATGTTTGGGGTGCCCAAGTATATTTGTATTTATGTTTGCATGTGAGAGTGTGGAGGATTTTTGGGTGTTGGGCGTGTTTTTGCAAGTTGTGTGGGCTGGTGCTGATCTGTGATTTCTTGAAAAAACTTAATTGTGTTTTTTGGCTTGCCAATCAAAAGCGTATGTCAAACACCCTTTCTCACTTGGCTGTGGCCCTTAGAAGACTGATATTTTCATGATGAGCATGATGTAGAAATAGTCCACCGTGTGTATTTATAGGAAATCGCATATTGTATTTCTTTACTTTTACCCATCTTTCTATTTGGTTATGACAGCAGGAACAAAACTTTTTTTTGTACTTCCCTATTTGCACAAAGGTGCATTTATTTATTGTAATGATATTTGATTATGAACAACATACACATGTTTGCTACCAAAACCATTCTTTTAAATTTTGGATAAATAAGTTGGACACAGTCAGACTGGAAACTGAATGTGAATTCTTACTTTTGGTCCTCTCTGTTGGGACAAAAGTAACAGTTGAACAAATTGACCACCAGTATTGAATATTTCTGGCATAAAATATTCATTAATACTTAACACTAATAATACATCTTAGTAGAAAATCAGACTGTCCATCACAGAAAACAGTTTGACAAGCTCTACCACACACATCTGGACTGATGAGTCCTCTGTTGGTTTTCCTCACCCTGTCCCTGGGCATTTCCCGAAAATGTAATGAGCAGAGAAATTTATCTGTAGTAATAGCAGGACAAAGGTACCATGCTGCTTTCGTACCTTCCCGTCTCCTTGAAACATAACCTGGCTACCACCAAAGATAGCTTTGCATGATAAATGAAACCTTCAATGATACTTTGCCTCTGGATAGGTTTAACAGATGATATACATTTATTATCTGCAACAAATAAACATTACCTTATAAACAGAAATCACTTCCATTTTGTATTTTTTACTTTACAAATGAATATTAGTTTTTTTTTTAGAGGAACTCTGGCAAACCTAATTGGATTGAGCAGATTTTTGTGCTGTGGCCTTGATGATGGAGTCGGCATCCTTTGGACCACAGGACATGTTCTGTGTTACAACCTTCCTCCCTATACTTTATTTCCTGCTCTCCTCTAACACACAAAACTGGGGTAGGTGATTCTGGAGAAAGATAGCTGATTGTTGAGTCAGATTCCCAGGCGGTCAGATACAGATGTTTTTGGATAGGAAGCTGGCTCTAATTGGTTGTTTTTGTTCAGGTGTGGTGGATTTGGTGGAGGTGGTTCATAATACCATACCCCACCAAGTATTTAAAAAAAAAAATCAATCAATAGAGTAGCCTATAATTCATTTCCCCTTTCCTCTAAAGTGGCCAGTTGATCCTCTTATTTTCTATAGTCCTGTTTTTTCCTCCGTACCTACATTTAAGTAGCAGAAGGAACTGTTAAGTATCTTTTTGATACCCAATTCATACAGCAAAATTACACTGTAACTCCCAGGCTGTATTATCAAGAGTTACCCATTTCATTTAAAAATGTCACCGCTGAGCTCTGGGAATGTTGCAGCTTTGAGTCCATTAGCAACAAGACCAGTCAGACTGTTTGACAGATTGAAAACAAATGGCCGGTTAAGCCATATTATCTAAAGCACTTATTTGAAGAGGTGGTGAGAGTAGCCAAAAACTGTGCTCAAGTAAAAGTACTATTTTTAAATTTCCAGTGTGTAAGATTTACAAGGATCTATTGGCAGAATATGGCAGAAATTGAATATAATGTTCATGAGTATGTTTTCATTCATGTACAGTCATCTAGGAATAAGAATTGTTGTGTTTTGTTAGCTTAGAATGAGCTGTTCTATATCTGTAGAGGACACAGTTCCTCTTCCACAGAGTCTGCCAACAATGGTCAAACTTTTCTGCTAGCCACTCTAGCTAGTTGCTGTAACTTCCTGGAAAACGTGCACTACATTGAATATGTCAGAGAGTGAGGAAGGAGGTTGGAGTGAATAAAACAAAAACGGATGCCATGATCCCAGGCTACTTCACAATGTCATTTGACTGTCTTTTGTTATCGTTTTAATATGAGAGAAACCCCTAGCAGCAGAATTAACATATTGTGTTTAAACTGTGGATTTTTTGTTAACAAATTGTCTCACTCCTCATTTTACATGGTCTAGTGTTATATCTCTAGTAAATTTCAGCAATTCAGAGGATGTGTAAATGCTATTATAACCAAATGGAAAAGTAGAGGGGAACATTAGGGAAAAAAAACTTGAATGTTCAGAATGTTTCTTGAAAATTGTAGTGAAAATATAAAAAATTGAGGCCAGTGGCTCTTTCAGCCAAGTGAAAGCCTCTCCACAAATATACAGGCAGGCCAAAGATTGATCTACATCTCACTGGATGTGGCCAGCCTCTTAATCTTTGCAGGTGAAAGTGGAGAGGAGCAAAAAAAAAAAGACAGATTCCATCCTGTCAGTCAACCCCCCTGGTGTGCAGCATCTCAGAGGATATTATAACTCTCCAGCCATCTGATTGCTTTCACCGAGAGGTTCGAGGTTGTCTCTATGAGACACATGCGCTGACAGGCACATACTGTACAGGATACCTACACACACTCACACACTGTCAGACTGGCCATCAGGACATTTTGGAAATACTCCATATAGCCTGGCTTGCTATAGGATGCGATAGAAGCAGTTTTTAAAAAAAAAAAAAAAGACAGATTGGAAGATTGTCGTGTCTTAGTCAGACAGAAAAAAGTTTCAGGGGTGAAAATTACCACTTCACAGTAAAACAAACTTCTAAAGTTACAGACGTTCTTACTTTATGACTGCATTAATACGGCTCCAGCCAAAGGGTTCCTTTGCTAAATTAAGTCCTGTTCAGTGGTAGGTAAATTCAAAAAGACATATATCTCTCTGTATATCTATATTTGTCCTTACTGCATACTGTATAATTTTCATCACTTGTTAAAAAAAGTACTTCAATGCCTGGTATAAAGGACACTGTGCTAAACAAGAGTGGGTGGATTCCCACTCGGAGTTTGCCTGCTCTTTTGTATCTGTGTGGGCCCGGCCAGAGTGGATTGGGATGAAAAGTTTAAAAGTTACAAAACTGAAACACATTTAGCCTTAATTTAATAATAGCTCTCTTGGTGTCTCTTTTTCTCTCTCTCACACACACCCAAACACACACAAGGCCATAACCAAAATCACAGTCGCCAGAGGCATTCAGGCTAACTGAGGGAGAACAAAATGGTTTTGTATGCAAGATAAAAGATAAATAAGATGAATATGATGTCAAAGAGACAAGTTTTAATTCCCCTACTCCAGTATGTTCCCCCATGCCTATTTCTTAAGGCTAAAGTTGATTTTAGAACCATGGAGCTAAAGAAAGATTGGATGGAAAGTGAATTAGGACACTGATCAAAATAAGCAATCATTTTTATTAGAGATGTACCGATTGGTCGGCATGACCCGGCCTTGACCGGTGACCAGCCGGTCAGCGTCATGATGGTCATGTGATGCATGCAGCGACACAAACAGTAATGTCACAACAACAACAGCAGTGGTCACAGCCACTCACGCATGCTTGCATGAAGTCAGCATTAGCGATAGATTTCAAGAAGAGGATAAAGGCAAGACAGACAGTCTACAACAAGATGGAGCAGCTGAGCAGCTGCCGGTGTTGTCGAACAATGGCAAACTTTCTAGCTCTTCAGGCTAATTAGCCAGCAGCAGACTGCTGTTCACAGGCTGACAGTTAAAATCTCATCTCTTGTTTGATGCATCAACTTGTTTTCTGTTGTTTTCTTGTTTCTAAAACATTTTCTCATTTAGACTTGTTTACCTTCTTCTGTTTTTCTCACTGCAAAACTTTATTGCAGCAAACTGCTGCACCGCATCCATCTCCATTTTGTTTACATCTGCTACCATGAGATCATGTGAAATCATGTTTCATATGAGATGTTGTGAGATCGTGCTCACCTCTGGTACATAATTTTAATATAATAATAGGTCTGGCTGTGATCAGGAGCTGAAGGATTTATTGATGGCTCAAAAGTTCAAATGATCCTATAGGGGAAATAGAATTACAGATAAATTATCAGTCTATACAGCTGAGATGATGGCAGCGGTTGTTGTGGGTAGAAGAAGTGATTGTGAGAAGAGGTTGGAGAAGCGAATGGGGATGTTGAAATGACCCTCTTGTACTGATGCAGGCATAATGGTTGACCTGCAGGTCGGGTGGGCCGGGTCATAAAAATCAACATTCTGATTAATAGTAGATGTGCTGCAGGTGGGTGAAATAGGCTGAAGTGTCTCCCTTTTGGGCACAACAGCATGACTGCAGTGACAATACTGCACGAAAATATTACTACATTAATGACTGAAAGCGGCCTCTCTAGTCATTAAAGTAAACATTAAAGAAAACACTCATACATCAATGCTAACACACAGTAAAGAAATCACAGGGAAAGCTTGCACTGGTTGACATGATTTATCATTTAATGATTAAAGAAGCTACTTTAAGTCATTTCAAACATTTCCATGCATGCAGTAATGTCACTGCAGCAAATATTGTTAATATTTAAGCAGCAAATCTAAAAGTTGTTAAAACCGTTTCACTGTATAAACCTCGACTTTTGTCTGTGTAGAAGAACACAGGACATTAATTACTGTCAGATCCTGACTGATCCTGTAGGATTAAGACAATCAGTGACGTTTCTCTGCCTTGTGCACAAATGTGCACAGTCAGTCTTCTTATTTCGCCCACCTGCAATCATCTGTTATCAACAAGAATGTTTTTTTTTTTTTTGTGGATTAATTGGAGTGCCCCTGAAGCACAGTGTGTGTGTGTCATGAACCAGCCTGTGTAAGTGACTCACACTATATGAATGTGTCCTTTAAATAACAAGAAAATACTGTGCCATTGACTTTAAAACAGGTTTTTGTTGGTCAATGCACCAACAATGTGCCTAACTACACCTCGACTAAGACACCCATGGGTGCATATATGGACACAAGTTCATTTGCTGTCTACACAACCTACACACTGGCCAATAACAAAATGACAAATGTGTGGGTCATAAGATGGCAATGAAAGCTGTACTGTGCTGTGCTTTGCTGTGCTGTGTGCCACTTTGCTCCGGGCGGAACATGGAGCCTCTCATGTTTGAAAATTTGTAATGTTTACGTAGAATTCGGCGGTTGGGAATAGACGCAGAATTTCGTGAGACACTTTCACATGTGGGATTAAAGCGCAATGAAATTGCAGACCAGAAAACTAAAAGATCACTAAATATGAGGCATATAATGGACATTCCACTTGGAAAATGGGAAGATAAAGCACTAATCAAAAAGAAGATCTAAGAATTTTAGCAGACAAAGTGGGAGTAGGACAGTAAAGGCACAACATAATATAAAGCACAGAAGACAGTTAGAGCACAGTTAAATGAAATCTCTACATAAAAGACACTCTACTGCCTGCATTACAACTGAATCTTAGCAAATCATCTAACATGAACGTAATTCCTAGGATACTGCGTTATTTCATGTTCGTCAAAGAAGAAACAGGCAGAGAAACTGGAGCAACATTACACTCCTGAATAGGCAGACTTCAATAATAACACATAAAATATGAAGAAAAGCAGAGAGAGAAGAGAATGTACTGTTTTACTAATGCACCTAGCAAATAGTACTTTCATTTTTATCTGTTAGGTTGTTTGGCCACGGGATTGTACCCCTGTAAGATCACCTGCCGAGAAAGGCAAAAAAACTGAATGCTATTCACTAGTATTATAAACAGTTGGAAGCTCAAATTTGGTGGGTGATTCTTGAATTAAAAAGACTTAATGAGCTCCATTAGCAAGTTCCACATGAGCCCCCAGAGGATCAGCCCCGCAATACTGTAGCTCAGTAAGCTTTGAAGCCATTTCCACAGTACCGTCCATCAAGATATTTACTCAATTCAGCTCAATTATCAGCTATCGTGATAGTGCTGTTAGAGGTTGCTATTTCAGTCCTGGCCCCTTTGCCCCTGACGCTAACAAACCAAGTAAATGAGTTGTTGCTGTTAACCTTTTCAGCTGCACTGTTTGTTATTTTGATGAACTTTCTTTCACCTGCCAGGCCAGGCTTTCACAGTGTTCACACCAACTTGTAAAGACCTCTCCTCTCCTGATTCAGTGTTTTCCATACGAGCTTCTCTTCATTTTTAAAAATTGCAACTAATAGACTCACACTGAAGTGAACTAAAAGCCCCAGACATGAAAAGGTTACCAATATTATGCTGCAACCAGCATTTCCACCCTTTCATGGCGCCTACAGGCCACACTGTGAGACATGGATCTAACAAACTAGGGTCCGACATAAGGTTTGATGTGCATAGACTGTATGATGGTCACACCTACTGGATCATAGGCTACGATGCAAGTCAGCATGCAAGAAAACATCATCAATCTGTGCCGCTTTAATTGTATACAATGAAGCTAAGCAAGAGTTGAGCCCTGTGATAGTGTTATATTGTGTTTCTAAACTTTCTAAAATCCAAAGGAGGAGAATGTGGACCTGCTCATGGTAAGGAAAAGGTGGCCAACTTGGAATGTCAGCTTTGCAGACAGAGCTTGAACTAGTGTTAAGGATTTTTTTTTTTGATAATATAGCATACAAAATACAAAATTGTATGCTGTACTGTGTGTAATGCGTGGTAGTGTCTACTGATATGATCTGTCTTTGTCCACCGACACACACTACATTCTTACTGGTTGGTTGGTTAGTTAGATGTAGGTCATAGTAGCAGTCACATTGTCAGATGGTTATCGTAAATTTTCTGACACTGGAAAAACAGGCTATCTTTGGTCGCAAGACTGTGAGAACAGCCATCTCTGAACCTCCCTCGCAGTGCGATGTAAAACCATAGAGCCACAGCCATAGGTGTTTCTTTGACGCTGGTCATCTTTTGTCTGGAACAGCCCCAAATCACATCATGTATACCCAGCTACAATGCACAAAAGTACATTTATGTATGTTCTTATGTATGCTATTTTAGCATGCTTAACATACTAAAATAGTTAACGGTACCTGAAGATCTCTTTGCGAAATTGGAATTCTTTTCCCTAGCGATTACTGGTTCCACATTCTCCTCCTCCCTTTTCTTTGGACTTTTTTTCATACACATTAATACCACTTTTGCAAGGGCTCGATACTTGCTTAGCTTGATTGTTTACCTCTGCATCTGGGCAGATGGATTACGTGCACTGATGAGGCATAATGAAGTTTTCTTGTATATTGACTACCGTCATAGCCTATGATTCAGCGAGTGTGATCATCGTACAGACTCCATACATCAAACTTTATGTCGTACACAAGTTGGACACAGCTTTCGCACAGTGGCTTGCAGTAAACTTAAGCTTGCTCAAGTCTCTCAGTCTGTAGGTGCCATTAGAGGCTGCAGTAGATTTCACAGGACTGAAGTCATTCTGTGGACTGTTATGGTTCAGTCGCCACAATGAGTGTTTAACAATTCTACTGCCAAAACAGGCGAAAACTGGAGACTTAAAACAGATTACCCCATGCCAATGTTAGGAGAGACGAAGAGCCCTGAGTGACCCTGCACACACATTAAGGCTGTGAAATTTAAACTGGCGTCTGCCTCCTGGAGAGCAAAGTCTCATGGGATATTACTTGTTGGCTCTGAGCATATTTTGGTTTAATGCTGGGAGGAGGTTGGCAGGCCTGTGTGCTTCTGGGTATAGTGATTTTGCTGAAAGAAAAAGAAGAAGCCGACAGAATAAGCTGACTTTGTAGAAAACTCTTACATTCCACTTTCCTCCTTTTTTCACTCTTGTTTTCTCCTTAAATGTTTTAAAAGGCATTTCTGTGAGCTGTAATGTTCATTAACATAAAACAAGCACTAGGATACTTGTTACTGGAGGCCTCGACCAAAACATTGAAGAACAAAGTGTTTGAGTTCCCAAAGGCAAAGTCAAAGTTTATCACCCTGAAAAAAACACAACATTTAGTCTGTAAAGCAGTAGCCCTCTAGACAAACACATTTAATAATAATTTGCCAAATGCAGTGCAAAAATGTGCTAAATTAAATGCTGCATGATAAGGTGATATATGACAGCTGGTTTGCCCTCCGTGACACTGTGTTATATACAAGGCTCCAGAGAGCAGCAGAAGGAAACGCTGCACCAGGGAGCCATATGTCACATTATATAGATCATAACACAGAGACACGTCATGAAGTGGACAGTCATATGTTGAGTAAAATCCAAAGTAAATGCAGTGCTCAAAACGCCAAAAGCTACTGCACTATTTACTGTCCTCTGGAATAAAGTAAACCTGAATTAGATTTAATTAAAAACTGAACTGAGCCACTAGTTATGCTAACAGATGCATATGAAAGTTTTGTTAACATGAACAAAGCTTGTACTGGCTGGTTTAATAATAGATTTGTAGTAAACTGTTGTACTTTGTTTTGTTGATGTATTACACTCAATCTAGTCAGTCAATCTATTTGACAATTTGACAAATAACAGTGTTGAGACTCCTGTAAAAAAAATCCCTGTGGCGACTCAATGAAGCATGATCTCAACACTGGTTAGCCAATTTTACTTGCATAAAGGAACAAGCTGTAAAAACAAAACTGAGACTTTGCAAACTTGTTATAAAGCTGTTTAATGGGCGTGTGAGCAAACAATTGCCTAACTACAGCAGATACAGAGCAACAATTTTGAGAGCAAATTTTGTCTTTTGTTTTTAACCAAAATGCTCTTTAGTTTTAGTTACATTTATAGTCAGTATTTTAGTTTTAGTCTAGTTTTAGTTTGCTAAATATCATCAGATTCTATTTTAGCCAGAGGCTGAACTAAACACAGACACACACCCTCGGGGCATTGGAGATTGGATCTCTTGCTCGTTCATTACCCCCTTACATTTTCATCTTTAATCGTTTACAAAAAAGTGTCAATAGATTTCATCATAGTTTTTGTCATCATAAATTACTCTATATTTAGTTATTGCCTCGTTTTCTCCAGCGACAGAATGTAGTTGATGAAAACTACGGCGGAAATTTTAGTCAGTGAAATTAACATTGCCTTTAGCTCTGTTTTGGCCTCCACCAGCCCTTGAGGGAAATATCTGTGCATATGACCTGCTAAATGTTCACTAGCTAGTTTTTTCAGAGCTTTTTTTGTCTCTTTTAAATAAAAACAGCTGCCTGCCATTGCTGCAGAATTTGAGATTTATGAGCACAAACATTGTGGACCAGAAGACCATAAAACTGAATGGTACTGCAGATTTGTGTGATAATTGTTTTCCACTGTGAGTGATACTTGTCACATGATATATGGTTACTTGATCCATTGTTAATATAAAGTGAAAAACTGAAAATAGAGACATGGAAGATTTTTATTAAGGAAGATGATGAAAATATACTAAGAGGAGAGAAATCCCAAGACATAGCTACTGATCAACAGCTACTATAATTAAACAATATCATTTTCCACTACCAGCTGTGATACAGCTATTAACCCACTGAACTTCTGTTTTTTTGAGACTTTCAGAATGGATTATTTTTTTTCTTGAGGACCACAAGTCTAGACTACTTGCACTGTGGCTTGTTGTCCCTGCAGCTGTTTTGGAGTCTTCAGACCATTAACCACCACAAGTTAGTGCTGCTGAATAAATACAACAGGATGCAGCAGATGGACCTGATGGTGAGAGATGATTGGTTACAGTAATGAGACAGCAGCAGCAGTCATTCTCGCCTTAGTTAAAATTGAGTTTTTGTGCATTTGTGTAGCACCAGTATCTACAGTAATTGTCTGCACTTCAGTTTTGTGTAATCTTTCACTTGATTCTCCTCAGTACTTGACTTTTGTATTTATTTTTTCTAATAGATGGTATGGTTGAACAATCTTGTCCCCAAGAAATTCTGTTTATGTAGCATTAATTTGTTTTGTCAAGTGCATTTTTTTAGGAAATGTAACTGTTTCCTGAATTATGTTTCACTGGCAACATTTTTTTCCAGTACAGGAAGTGATACATAGGCTATTTGTGCAAGTCACAGTGCCAGTGGTTGAATAAGGTACACACCGGCAGCGTTACCCCTTAATTGGCCAGGTCTGGCAGGCTGCCATGTTAACAGACACTCACACACTCTTTTTAAATGCCAAAAATGATCCCAAATATCAGTTCATTCAGAAATCAGTGCAGTGTTTCCCCTACAACTCCCCTCTGTGTTTCAGCAAAGGTGGGGCGCACAAAGTAGAGCAGAGGTGACGCAGATGACGTTACCTTGCTGAACTGATGTAGTCCCACACGGACAGCAATGCTGTTGCGCCCCTGCTACTGCCAGCCCTAACTTTCTACACTGAGCTCACAGAAGAGGTGTGAAGAGAGGAAAACCAGGAAGCAGTGTGATTTTTAACCCTTTTCCCAGAAAAAGAGAGCGCACCAGAAAAATACTGCCGTTTTTTTCATGTCTGTGACATATTCTGCAGATATAGACATTGAAACTGTAGTGAAACTTGTCATGTTGTTAAGATGTCAAGGGCTGTAAAAAGCTTACGATGGCAACTGTTGAACAACCGTTTTGCAGCTGATGAGGGAGAAAAAACTATTTAGTCTAATATGAGGAATATTCTCTGAGTTGTTTATTGCATCATCCTTTAATCTTTATGTTGGGGCAGACCTAAAGTAAAATATTAATAAGTTAAAGTCTGACACAGGCATATAGTGTATGAGTTATGCCTGGATGACCCAGATACGCAGCTCTTCTTGACACTAAACACCGTTTTGGCAATGAACAATTTTTAATTGATTCAGTGGATTTGAGGCAATTCTTGCCCCCTGCTGATAAACTCTTTACATCCACCTGGTGCACCTTATGTTTTTTGGAAGAAACGCTCTAAGCATCAGAAGTTCAAATAGAAGCAGGAACACGACTCACACCTCCGAGGCTTGTTCTTTTCCATCTAATTTGATACAAACAGAAGTGGGCCTCCTCTGCATTGTGTCTGTGGTAAAGACAGAGCATTTCCAGAAAGGTGGCTGTTTTATCAGCAGAGAATGTCATAAGCAGCATCAGACGAGGATAGATGTAACTGAAATAGATGGTGTTTTTTTTCCCCTTAGTTAGATAATGGCATTAGCTAATGGCATTAGCTGTGCAAGCCAAGTGACTGACAGGAACTGACTGTGATGTTGCACAGTTATTGTACTGCACAAGGATGGTTCAGCTCTTCTTTGTGCAGGAAATTCAAGCTATAGGAATAGTGCACCTTTGATTGCTCAGTCATTTGTCTTTTTTAATAACTTATACAGGATTCAGTGTTTGATGCTTTGTTTTTACTTGGGTCCATCTCCTTACCCAAATTCAATTTTCACTTTCGCTTGTACAAATAGTCTTTGTTGTTATGTGATTACCACCAGTAAACAAAACAATCCCAGTTTCTTGTTTTGTTAATCCAAAACCCCAAGATATTCAGTTTAATATGACAATAAATAGAGAATTACGTGAAATTTCTATAATACTTTTGAGGCTGATAATGGCATTTTCTGCCAGTTTTGCCTGACAAATTATTGTAATGATTAAAGATTATTAGAATAATTTAAAGGAGCCATATGTAACAACTGCGTGTCCAAAAATGAGTACTACAAATGTAAATTGTTGTGGGAAAATTATATGCAGAACTTTTTACTTTCTTCCTCATAGTTACTTCTCATGTTCTGTCAGGCACAGCTGTCCCTTGGGAATAACAATTTCTGATAACACAAGCACATCGTGACCCTCCTGATAAGCACTTCAGATCCATCCTGTCCCAAACTCTGTTTCTTTACCTTATAAAACAGGTGTACACTCTTGACTCATTATCAGTTCCTTTTACACTTTCTGGTGTGACTGTGTGCCAATTCTTTGCAAAACTCTGTGAAAATACCACAAAGACAATCTTGGTCTTGGTGTCTGTGTTTATTTTCAGATTTTCCACCACAAAGACTAAGCCCATTATCTTGGAAACAAAAGCACACTGCTCTGAAAATACACACTCTGGAGTTGGAGCTCAGTGACTGCCTGTCTCATTGCCTGCCAGACTCCTTAACATATTGTTCAGTTTAACTGTTATAAACACCTACTCCTTGCAAAAGATTTTTAATGACATCTTATGACTCATAAACAGACACTTACTCATCCTGTGAACATTAATCCGAACTCTCATTAACATAAAACAGGCACACAAAAATGGTCATTCAGGACTGGAATAGACATTTCAAGGATGACACTGTATCGTTGTCAGAGTAGCAAATATTTCAACTTAACATGTTTCCTTAATTTCTCATTTTATGAGTTATTACAGTAAAAATATTACAGTTTTCTCCTTTCAATAGTTCAGTTCTTCTTATCACTTGGCAACGTGGCATTTTACTTGCCCCGGGCAAGTGGGCAATCCTTATTGCTGTTATATAATAGCAATTATTGATGACAACTGAAAAAAGCCAAGCAGTTCTGGGGCTGCTCAACTCAAATGAAAATACTGAGGCATTCATTGAGTTAAACCTGAGAATTCAGAAAGGCGTAGGCTTTAGACAGCATGACAAATTAGGGGATTTTACTCCTTTAACTATTTCTTCAGTCATAGGACATGGTCATTTGCTTTCCCAGAAATCCATAGGATGTAATCCCACTGGGGGAAAAGAAATGCAAAAAGTGTCTTTCTTTTCCCACAGGTTTTGCTTTACTTTTTGCTTTAATAGGATCAAAGACGGAAAGGATGAAAAGGAGAATAATCAATATATGACGGCATTAAGATGAAACATTGCCCCGCTTTCCTTCTTCACTGCGAGTGTTTGGAGGATTGGGAATACAGCGTGCCTAACCGTGGCTGGCGCATGAAGATCCGTGCTGATGCACCCCGACACACATAATCACACACAAACGCACGTGCGCAGCATCACTAAAGCTTTTGTGACACATTGTGGCTGTGCACTGTAAACACACACACACACGGAGGCACACACGGACTCATCTGCTTGGGCAAACAACTTCACAGCCACCCAACTGGGAAGGGATCACACTCTGCGGGAGGTCTGGAGACAATTAGCATAACTAACAGAACACTCAGCGCACACCCAGCAAATCAGACGGCAATGAAAATAAACCTATGCAATCAGAGCAGAGGAGGAATGTTAACAGCATTTTTGTCACATCCTGTATGGAAGATTGACAGAGAGAGACCACACATTTCTCACGCATCACCAGCTTTGGTCCCGCAAGACAGTGGAGGTACAGTACATGTTCTCCTCCGTTGCTCGGGGCTTCAACCCCCTGCTAAGGTGGCTTCGCACCACATCGCTTTATGGAAGAGCAGAGCAGAGAAGTTTTCAGAGAGCCAATAACAGTTTTCTTTTCTTGTGTTTCTGAAGGGAGTTGTATCATTTTGTGTCAGTTTTTGTGCGAGAACGCTGCAGGTACTGAGGTAGAGATGATGACAGTGGTGATGGGAGCGCTTTCTGCTATTGCTGTTATCTGGTCAGGTCAGAGCAGGATGGTATTGCCTTTTTTTTTTTTTTTTTTTTTTTTGCTTTTTTTGTCCATACATGACTGATAACAGTGGAAACGGCCCCAACGGGCGGCACTGTCGGGAAGTCCTTTTCTGTTTATGTGGGTGTCCACAGCCACGGTCTCTCTGTCTCATTATTGTGAGGTTCATCGGGCTGCCTGACTCCGGTTTAGAGCCATTCCTCATTAGCTTAATGTACACCTTTTGCTGAATTTACAAGAAGGGCCAAATAATTGAGAATTTGTCATAGACAGTGTTTCACAAAGTATGTAAAGTTTCTCCTTACTCAACAACTCACAAAATGATGCATTTTGTAAGGGAGTCTGGGGATATTGCAGTTACAAGTGTGCTCATTTTGCATCACAGTAAAGCAAATGATGTACTTAGAGGATCAGATCATCCAGGAAGTCTGAACAAGGCTATACTGAAGTGAACTAAAAATACCAGACATGAACAGATCACCAAAAATATTTCATATTTCCTTTTTTTTTGTCCACATGATTTGATAACTGTAGAAACTGTCCTGATTGTGACGTCTTTGTCTGTCTCTGTGGGTGTCCACAGCCACAGTTTTTCTCTCGTTCTGTCTGTCTCTATCTGTTTTGTGATTGGCCTGTTCATCCAAGTGTCTGACTATCATTAAGAGACGTTCCTCACTGATTCATTAACAGCCTGGTTCAGATGTTATTGAGAAATTTGTCCCGAGTGTTCAAGTCAGTACTGCAGTCCAAATAGTGAATTGGAGCCACAAACAGAATAATAAATGGGTTGAATTCCCTTTAATACACAATATATGGTTGAAGAGGTTGTTTCCCCCTGACCCTTACTCCTTCTAAAAGATTACTGATAATTTCTTACGACTCATGAACAGACACTGTCTGCACACTTTTTGCATTAATTTTAACTCTATAAACGTGAAATGGGCAAACGGACCAGAATAGAAATTTCAAAGGACATACTGGTTGTAGTGTTGTAAGCCGGTATTTCAACTTGGTATCAGTCTTTACCATCTGATAATATATCACTGTGATTTTTTCATTTAGTATACTAAATATATGTCATATTTTTCGTTTAAGTGATGAGAAAATAGACACTCAGAAAAAATCAGCCTAGCACAACAACAGCAAAAGGGAAAAAAAACCCTCCACACACAGACAGGTGAATTTTAATTTCAAACTTGATAGGCACTTTGGAATTGAAAACTGGGGGAAACTATTCCACACCTTTAGGAATGTGGTTCCCAAACCAAGACTCAATTCCCTTACCAATTTTCAGCAACACTGCCTCAAGAGAGGTAAACATTGCTGAGAGCTCGAGCCAATAAAAAAAAAAAAGTATTAGCAATAGGACTTCCATCTTCGGAAACCTATATCCGTATAGGTGTTAATACTTTCATGCAGTAAGCCAAGTGAGGCTCAAAACACTTCAACCATACTGATAAATAGATTAGAATAGCTGCAGGACTTTTAAAAAAATAATTGTTTGGTTTAGATGGTCAGAAATGTGCAGCTGTGCATGTAACTGCTGACAGGTGATGCCAAATAAAGTGCTGACAGTTTGTATTCTATATGTTAATGTGCTAACTGTTGCTTAAAACAGTATATAACTTTGTGTAGGACCAGGCTATAGGGCCAGAGTGTGGATTGCTTTTCAGTGGCTGTATGTATGTATGGTTTACTTGACTGGGTGATACACTGGCCAGGAGAATGAGACACAGATATTGATCGATCTGTGGGCTTCAGGCCAGACCTGGGCCCAAAATTGTGAGCAGCCTTAATAAAATGTTATTGGTCAATTTCTAGTTAACGTTAAATGTGCTGATGACCAGTTGGTGGGCCCTATTAGGTCAGAAAATTGTAATCTGTGCAGCGGTGGAACAGATGTCATCACGGAATGAGAAAAATCTATTTTTGAGCATCAACAGTTGAGCGTGTGTGTGTGTGTGTGTGTGTGTGTGTGTGTGTGTGTGTGTGTGTGTGTGTGTGTGTGTTTATGTGGGGATTTGCGTGTGTGTATTAGCAGTTGTGACATACAAAATATCAGCTTCTCAATTTTGGCGTGGCCTGCCAAAAAAATGAATCCGATTCACCGTAATCAGAAATGTGAATCCTGACATATGGTCTTTGTCATCCTCTCTTGTTCTCCCCCTCTCATCCTCTTCATCTTTCCCCCTGCTTCTTCCATCTCTCCCCACCTACCATCCTCCCCCTCACCTTCACATCTTCATCATCTTTCTTGTCCGCCTCATATCTCCAAGGAAGGAGTCCCTCTTCATTCACAGTTTTGTCCCTTTTCCTCACATGTTCCAGTTTCGTCCATCAAAGAGAAAAACTGAATATACAAATGGAAAAATATCATGAGGAAAATTTAAGAGAGAAATTATTCGCAAGTTTTTCCTCAAAACAGAATAATATTCAGGAAGGCTGAAATATTACAAATGAAAAAGCTAAAACAAAACCTTAAAAAATATGATTCCCCACTCTCTACCCCCCTTTCATGTCCTCACTTCAGATTTCCTATCAATAAAGGTATAAAATCCCAAAAATAAATAAATAAATAAATTATTGGTTAAGATAAATGCACAAAATTTGCAACTCTTGTCCCTATGGTAAATATAAAGCAACCACCATCAGCGTTTAGCTTAGCTTAGTACAAGACTAGAAACAGGAGAAAACAGCAAGCCTGGCTTTGTCCAGTTGTAAAGAAATAGGACTAGCATGTGGAGCATATAGAGTGATGTCATCCACACAAGGTTGCGAGGTAACTAGCAGAGATGTGAGGGATGATTACATAAAAGACGTAGTAATTGATTCTGCAGACAGATGGTTGATTGTTGAATCAGAGTCAACAATCTATTATCTTTCCAACCTGACTGGCCAGAGTCTCCTGTCACAGGCTGGATTTTCTCAAGCTTGAAAACAGAGTCAAGACGAGGAGCAGAAGTCTACTTTTCTCTCAGACAGTAATTACACAACTTTTGTCTAGTGACACAAAAAATAAACTGCCCACCCCAGCTTTAATTAATAAGATAGTCAGTCAGATTTCTTTACCATCAGACAGAGACAGGCAACAGCCAACAGTTTCCCTGCTTCCAGTCTAGTTTATGCTAAGCTAAGCTAACAGACTGCTGGTTGAAACTCCATAATTAGCATGCAGGAATGAGAGTGGTATCTGTTGTTGTATCTATCGTCTCATCCAGCTATCAAACTATATATGTTATTTAAATACACTTAATGATCATTTGTTTAACTACTACCCGTGTATCTTGTGTTTGTTCTATGATTTACAGAGATATATTTTTAATAACTTAATAATTTTACATAATATCACTAGAAAATGCTAGCTGTGCAACACTGAAAAGCATCCATCCACTTGTAACTAATTGGTTTGAATTAACTGTAAAAGTTCCATCTATCAGCAGCCCTCTGCCTGCGCTGCAGTGACCAAATGTTTCATGCTCTTTTCCCATTACTGTTATAATTTGTCCAAACTATGCTGTAAATAGTTTCATATATTTTATCACCCACCAGTGCAGTTCAGTTCACTTGGCCTCTTTGAGCAGAATCTGCTGACCCGTACATCATGCTTTATGTCTGTAATCTATGGTGAGATCTTTTATCCACATTTCCAATTTGTACATTGCATCCACGGCTCTGTCTCCATGCACTCATTAGTTTTACTCTTCCGCCATCTGTGGCCTTTGCTTCTCTTTAGAATTTAATTACAGCACCACGAGTAACCACACCGACCAGCATACATTCTCACCAGAATCAATCTAGATAGAAGAGGAATGGCCAATCTGCTGCCTGCTCGGCCTGGCTGAACTGATTCAACCAGCAGACAAAGAGAAGAAAGCAAAGCTTGCTGCGCTGAGCTCTGATTTTTTCCATTTTTTTCCCCATGTGTGCTTTCAGTGAAGGGCTATGCATGTAAACACATAGCTCTCCGTATATACGTATATTCTACACTTTTAGAAATAATGGTTTCAAAATGGTTCTTCCTGAAGTGCTGAAGTTCTACCCAGAACCATTTGCTTCTGAAGAACCTTTTTTAGAAGACAGTTCTTCAAGGATTGTTGAATTAACTTGCTCAAGGGTTCTTTGTACTGTAATATAAAAGGGTTCTTGATTGAACCACCTGTGTGGGTTCTAGATAAAACCCTTGGAATATAAAAGGGTTCTCAGTATAATGCCCTGGGTGCCTTCTAGATGAAACACATTTATCAAAACATTCACAGTAGAACCCCCCATGGGTGGGTTCTGAATAAACACTTGGAATATAAAAAGGTTCTTGATGGGATCCCTGGGTGGGTTCTTGTTAGCACCCTTAGAAGATGAAGAAATTCTAGGTAGAACCCCCAGAGAGGGTTCTGAGTGGAAGTATCGCACCATAGAGGCGTTCTTCTTAAGAACCTCTCATCAGAGGTTCTGGGGGAAATCTTTCACAAATGGTTATAGGTATAACCCTTTATGTTGTGTTCTATGTGTAACTCTGAAAGATTTCCAGGTGGAATGTTTATAGAAGGTTCTACCAGGAACCAAAAAGGGTCCTCTTATGGAGACGAGCTAAAGAACCGTTAAAGGTTCTAGTTAACACCTTTACGTCAACAATCTAAGATATCTGCCTCAGTTTTTGAGGCTTTTCACTCATTTGGATGCTGTTCCAACATTTGTTGACACGCAGGAGATTTGAAGGCTTTGGGAAGCGGGTTGATCAGATTACCCTAAATATCTGATCATTTATAGGCCATAATGTGTATTTTCAGTGCTTTAATCTATGCTTGCCATGTGGCTGCACCCCATCCAAGGCAATAACAGTGACTTTACGATGTCTCTTATTTAGTCATCCTGTCCCTGTTTCCCACATGAGCAATATACCGTGCTGCTCTGAGCATGCCCAGGGCCAGATCTGGGCCCAGTGCCTCAGTAATAGAGGATAAATCAGTTCTTAAAAGGTCCATATAGGGGGGAGCCGAAATGTATCCAAAGCCAAAGGATTTAAACAGAGACATGAAATCCCCTTTGTTTCGCTGTGGGCATGAAGCTGAGTGAGTGAGCCTTGTGTGGGCTCTTGGTACCGGTCTGGGGCCTCATGGGTGCCAGCATTTTCCAGCGGGTAATTGGGCCTTTCTGAGCCAGTGTGTGTATGTGTGTGTATGCATGTGCGTGTGTGTAATCTCCATGAATACAGTGAGGATATAGGCCCCTCACTTTCCCAAGTGGGCGTGGAAGGACACATGTCACTTTTATTTAAGGTAACTGATGAGGTGGACAGCTGGACTGATGTGGTCCGCTCATGTCCTAACACTCACAGCCTGAGGTGCGATTTCTATCAGCACTTTCATTTTCTCATGGCTTCTCAGGCCTCCGCTTTGGTACCCATGCAGGTTCGCTTGATGGATTCCCAGGAGATTCAAGGACTGCTGTTGATTTTTGCTTTAAATAATTTCATGTAAGAGTAAGGTTGGAGATATATCATCATCTCTGCAGTCTCTGTGGAGCTACCTGCATGTTTGATAGAGGAGAATACAAAGCTCAAATTCACTTGACAACATGCCATCTCTCTAATTGCTCAGGGTGAGAGACTCTTCAGACCAACAGAATAGCCTCAGGAGCCAGAAAATATTGAGAAATACTGATGTGCAATAAACAAGAGCCGACAGCGCAGTATGCTACAAGTTTGTCCTTGTATTGCCTTACAATCTTTGTTCTACATCTCGCATGCAGGGTGCAGGATCAGATAGCTTTTCTCTATGCAGTGACTGCCTGTCCTACACAGTTATCTGCAGCAGCAGATGTGCTTTTGTTTAAGCCACAACAGAAGAGACAGATATCGCTGACTCAATGTCTGATACTAGGCTATACATACAGCACAGGGCGCATTGTAGAGGTTGTTAAAAGTGGCAGGGTTATTAGATGAAGTAGGTCTGTAGTGATTATTTTCATAACTGACTGATTTACAATGATCCAGACAGAAAAGTACAGCAAAAGCTATAAAATGTGATCTGAAAATGACATGAAGTCATCTAATGTTTGGTGTTTTGTGCTTCATAAATGACTTGTTTTCTGACTAGCTTTGTTCGGACTACAGGCAAATCAGATTTGTTTCTCAAATGAGATCTTTAAGACAAATTGTCCATGCTGCTTTTTGCAATTATCAGATTGGATTTGTATGTTCACACGTCACCAATCTGCATGGGTTGCTGTGGTAATCACGTTGGCGTCAGTATCTTCATACTCTGGTGAAACCTTCACACACAGTCAAGTTGGTACAGTCAGCGAGACATCACCACAACCCACTCGAAGGCTGATCTGGCGCACTTTTGCCACACTCCTGAGATAGCCCATCTGGGGCGCGACTTGGCACAACTTGGCACATTAACACTGGTCATGGAAATGCAAATCAGCATGACATGGTTTGACTTGGTGCAACCAAAAGTGCGATGGAAAAGCCCCATAGGTTTGATACTGTCATTGTGTTGTAACCACTTTGAAAGCTGATTTGAGTAGTTGGACTGCGACTTATATGTAGAAATCTGATCTGAAGTGACTTTTATCCAGTGATCAGAGGGTCAAGATTTTCACATCCAGCAAATACTCTTCACATCTACAAAATTTTGTGCAGATATTCATGGTTCCCAGATGATATATTGTAATCACGTTGGTGATCCCCGAATATTGACATTAGCATTATGTTCACAGCACCACTGCCTCACAGCCTCGCAGAGCTGCTATCATGATGGTAGACTTGTAGTCTACATATATTGATTTCCTGACTTATTAAATTTTCTGCTGATCGTGCTTGATGAATAGATCAAGCATTAATTTAAAGGGCATTTTTAAAAGCTCAGTATGTGTAAGTATGTGTGTAATGTACTTGCATTATGAATCACTGGTATAAAGTGTTTAAAAATCCAGCAGTACATTGAGGAAACATTTGCAAATCTTTGAAAGGTGAAGTCTGGATTGAAACTGGGGAACTGGGATGATTAGCTGTCATCTTACTGAAGAAACCTGCCATTCAAATAGTGTAACCTGGTACCTTAAAGCTTTTGTATCAAACATTTCATTTCTCTGTATAGTATCGTTTGTCTTCCCATCTTCAAAACCTGTTTGCCCTGTTCAATTTGTCCACAGCGTGCACACGTACACACTGCAAATATTCATCTTGCCATTCTTAGGTTGGATTTCCTCATAAACCGGGGATATACCTCCAATCTGTAAAGCTAATTACTACCACTTCCATCCCAGTGTTGTACAGCGCAGGGATTCTTTCATATGTAGATTTGATTAAATTATGGCATGGTGAGCTCATTAGATTGGATTTACATTTAGAGATGTTTTTGTGCTCCATCCCCCGTGAACCCCCTCTCAACGCGAGTACTGCAATCACAGGATTCTGATGACCTGACATTTCCTGGCCAGCTTTCCACCGCCGCAGCACTGCTCGCTCACAAAGTCGTGTCTGCTCATCAAAGCTAGGAAATGGCACCATGCTGCTTTTAAATTCAGGGTTCACTTTGCTATATTAAACACTCTCATGGTTTTGTAATGGGTCTAGCTGGTTAATTAAGTGGGTCAGAAAGCAGATCAAAGGCCTCTGGTAGATCCAGTCAGTAATTTGGACCACATCGGATGTGTGGTGTTACAGCACCAAATTTGTGTCAGTCAGTCAGGGATTGGACATGTTTTTTATTGACGAGTAACCAATGAATACATCTGTGATTCTGGTTTCTGTATCCTGAGGGATACAGTCATTTGACAGACTGTGGGAGGTAAACATGAGAACCACTGTAGGGCAGATGGGTCAAGTACGCAGGACTCAGGTCATGTATGGCAGCATATGTCAATGGCCATGATGTAATTGTTGATCTTTTGTTATGTTTAATATATATTTTTGGTTTGATTTTTGTTTACAGAATGTTTTGAAGGTTGATTTTATATGTTCTTTTTAATCCCTGAATAAATAATAAATCAGAAAATAAGCTTTTGTTTATGGTGGAGTGCTGATGATAAATTGAGGATACAGCAGTGGATACTTTTGTACCTCTTGTCAGATGGCAGCAGGGTTAGGGCTGCTGCTGGGTGGGTATTGTCTTTTTGTGTCCTCCTAGTTTAAACACTCTCACAGTTTTATTAAAGGTCTAGCTCAGGGACTCAAGCCAATTTGAGCTTGAGGCCACAGATGGTAGCGTCATCTCATTCGAGGGCCCCTTCAATGTTTAAGTACTACAAGAAAGTGCAAAATTACAGACCATTAGCTTTTCTTATTTCTCTCTTTATCTCCATTCCAAAACGACTAGCTGAGCATTTTCTGCATTTTTTGTCAAGGTCAGAACTGTTTTTTTTTTTCTTTTCAACTGTATTTTAGTTAAAACAAAATAGTATTCCGTGATGATTTCTATTATATTTTTGGCATCATTTTGCAGGCTGGAGAGGGGAGAAGCAGAGGCTGGAAATGGCTCCCAGGCTGGCAGTTTCATATGCTTTCTGACCTACTTAATTAACTAGCTAGATCAGGCATCCCAAAGGACTCTAGTAGATACAGTCAGTATTCTGGACCACGTCGGACATGTGGTGTCAAGACGCCAAATTAATCGGTCAGTCAGGAAAGTGACGCTTCACTCATCAGATTTTTCTCACTGATGAAAAATCAATTAATAAATCTGATTCTAAAATGTCGACATCAATGAGAAATCTTTACTTTTTCTCTTTTTTATATCACTGCACTATAATGTATATTTAAGTTGTTTGTCACTTTAGGGTTTGAGCCAGGCCTGTCTATGGATAAATGTGCAGGATGACTGACTGTTTTAGGTTAGCGTGTTTAAAGAAAGCAGTGAATCTAATCGTAAGGAAAAAAAAATTAGAGAGGTAGCCATCAATCATAAACCCCCGTTTTTCCTGCTGTCAAATTACCTCTGCGCCATCACACCGCCCCCGACTGCAATTTTATAGAAAAAGAACACTTTATCTTTCCAGCTGTCAGAGGAATGATCGGCTAGTTGATTATGACGTTAGCATTGCGGCATTGCCGGTTGAGTTCCACTGTTCAACATTTAGGGATGACTAAGCTGCTGCACACCCTGCAGTGCATACAGCATGCAAAACATGCAGGATAAGGTATGTGTATGAATATTAACAACCTAAATTGTTGCTGTATTTCCATTTGCTTGCAGCTTTTCTTTCATAATGATTTTTTTTCTATTTTTTTGCTGATGTGATATTACACAGGAGAATAATGGTGGTAGAATAAAAAGGGAGGATTGAGGGCTTATCTGGCTCTGCAGGTGTGGTATTACAGGCCTCTCAATGGGAATCAGACTTGTGGTGTGAAGTATAAGCTCCCGCACTGCGCAGAGCATTCTGCACATAATCCCAGTCCACTTTCCCATAACTGGGGAGCTGGGACACAGTGAAGGGCACACAGTCTGTTTGGCAGCGTGACACTGACAAGCGGCCACTGAGACGGGGGCACGAGTGCTTGTCGTGCTTTGTGCGGTTTTGCGATGCTGCTCTGGCTCAGCCCTGCCAGAGAGAAATATCCTCCAACCCAATGAAAAGGCGGTTTCTTTTTCTTCCTTTGCAGTGTTCAATAATACAAACAAAGGAGAAAGAATCACAAATGATGGTTTGATAATGTTATTAGAGGAGAAAAGGCTTAAGAAGGCCCATTTTACTGTACTGAGAAATGAGTTCAATGTGGACGAAACTATTATCCCACTGAATATAATGAAATTACCTCCAAACTAGCTCATTATATATTATTAGTGATGTAATACATTTAGATAGCACATCCTTCAAAGCAGTGCATCTATTTTCATTATGTATACTAATCTATTTTTGTCCTCCACAGCTAATCAAAAATCAGTCCCAAACTCGCATTATGTACTCATCTATTTTCATTCCACATTATGGTACAATGAGACAGTGGAGATCTGGACCACTGAATATTCAGCGAGTCTTTGTAGACTAATTATAATGTGTGTCTTCATAAACTTGGGGACTGCATGCGGTGACTGAATAAGGCAGAGCAGAAAATAAATTGATTTCTTGCTTTGATGCAGCTGTGTTGGGTGTGCGCAAGTGTCTGATGAGGGCCTGCGTGAAATAAAGAAATCTTTATTTCTTTTGTATGATAATTTAGGCCAGCCCCAGTACACATCGTGTTGTGCCGAATCCCTGCCTCAGCACAAGGATCGCAAGGAAAATCTATTCTGGGCGTTGTGATGAAATTAATGGCACATTTTATTGGTGCAGGTCATGTTTGTGGTGTTGCAGCATTGTAATGAAGAAGAATGTTGAGGAATGTGGAGGAGGTGGAACATTAAAATGCCCTCCGGCAGGTTCTGCTTGCTATTGAATGGGAAATAAGTCCATCACGGGGGAAAGCGGACTCAAAACAAGTAATGATTAATGTGAGTTTGGATGTATTTGCTCACATGTTTGCTGATTGAGTGTGTGCAGCATGTGCATGCAGACATCAGGGTATATGCATACAAATACACTCATATGAACATATGCACCATCTTATATAGTTATTCAAGCATTCAGGCACCTCGCCCACATTTATGCACACACACTTACACAAAGAGATAAAGGCCAGTCACAATAATAAGCACCAAGATGGTACACTTTGCATGGAAAAATGAGTCTGTGCACACTTTGCTCCTATGTATTGAATTGGTATGTTAAATACCTCACTTGTTTAAATTGAACTTTATTTCTGCTCACGCTCAAGACAACAAGCATTCTAATGGGTAGAGAGATACTAGAAACTGCCCGTGTGTCCATCGACATCAGTGGGTGCGAATTGAAACTTTAAATAGAGCTCAAAACTTTAAAACTGCTGCATTTAGCAATTTCACATCAGTAAAGCATTCACACATTCACTTTGAGACATCAGTGTAATTAATGCAAACAAATGAGACCATTAGATCTCAGCCACCATTCGCTTCTGTTTTGCATTTTAAAATGTGAGTGAAAAACACTGAAGAGGCCGGTTGAATTTTGTGCTATAGCAGATGGCAGAACAAATGAAACTTACTTACATAAAAATAAATCTCAAGCTGGGAGGATCAGCAAGCTGGAGGCTAGCGAGCAAAGTAGGGCAAAGTGAAATGATCAGCTGTAATTGGATCATATGAATAAACACCTGATGAAAACAGGATCCTGGGATAAAACGCACGCAATGGCAACAAATAACACTGAACCTTCTGCTATCATGTGTTGCTTTCTCTGCAGCAAAACAGAGTCAGAGAATCAGTGATACAGCCAGCTGCATTCAAGCATCTATTCCTTAGTGAGCCCTGACGCTGTTTTAGTCACAGTGCCTGCACAAAGTAACCACACTGTCTGTGCCGCCAAACACATTGCTCCAGAAATACTCTGTGATGAGACTTCTGGGAAAACTGATGCAAAGTTGAAGTTACAGGACCACTCACACACAGCTACTCCGTACATGTGTGACAAGGCCTAGGATGTGTTGTTTCAACTTGTAAAGCAAGGACTGTTTCTAGGTTTTATTTAGCCCTCCTGTCTTCCTACAGAGGATATGCACAGACACCACACACACACACACACACACACACACACACACACACACACACACACACACACACACACACCGCTCTCTCTGCTTTTCTTTGTGGCAAACAGGAATTTTTTGATCAAGAGAGCACACAGTGTATGGAAACATTATTGCTGCTGAAATGTTTGTTGAAGACGCCATAATTACAAAGAAAATATAAAATAGTCTAAACAGTGGTATGACTTGCACTTAAGGTCTGAGTTTACTGAAACACAGAGATTTGAAGTTGAGTCGTGTGACTTGCACTCAAGTCAGTCTTGAGTCGAGAGAAAGAGGAGAAGCAGACAGAGCTGGCAGCTGTGGGTTCACAAGCTGGGTGGAGGGCATTCACCTAGCCAGTGCAAATCAGCTGCAGAGACAACAATGAAACATCCACCGCTGCTCCACCACCTCGAGATGTTCAGGGATTAAAGGAGTGAAATACATCAGTGAGAGGTTGCTCCAGCTGGCGCAATGCCAGCATTGGAGGTGCATCAGGCAAAAACACCCAGCAGGTAAACCCCCCTGTGCTTACATCTAGACTAGAGCCCTTTAACTTAAATTAATGCCTTCCCCTAAGCCAAAAGATCAAAATATTTAAAAAAGTGTGCCATGAATCCATCAATTTGCCTTCTTTTCCTGAATCAACAGATGTTAATGGTATTCATTCTCAGCAAGTTGACACTTAATTCCCCAGATCCACTTTCTTTGGACCAATCCAAAAGCATCCAATCATGTGCCAGTTGCCATCAAGCTGAAAGAACCATTAAGAACTTCTGTTGAGTTACTGAACTCCAGTTGGACGACATGATACCAAAGTAATTTTGTTTGCATACAAAGATTATGCGATCATCAACAAAAAGGAATTGCAGTATGGAAAAAGTGCAGGATGAAAATTACAGACAGGTGCAGCAAAGAGTTGCACAAAGAACTAGGGATGTCATAATTCTCCAAATACATATATTTGACTTTCAATTTTAAGGTTAAGATTCAGGCCAAATTAAACATAAAAAAAGCACTGATGGCTGTTGTTATTGAGTCAATTTGCAAAGATCAACAGATCATTGGTTCCATGACAACCATAATTTTTATTTTCAAATTCAAATCTTCATTAAAAAGAAAGGGTCTATATGGTATCAGCTGGGATATAATGGCCAGCAGGCTACACTGTGTCACTTTTGAAGTATTTGTTTTCCTCCTGACACCCGATGGACATCATAGGCTGCCTCTGGTTTAACTTATAGAAACTGAAAGCTCATTTTGATGGATATTCAATTTTAATATTGCAATTATGTCAGACCTACAAAGAACTTTAAGTTGAGGTTCTGTTGTTAAAATGGAATAACATTTGGTGAAGAGCCCATTATGACTTGAGTGCAAAGACTTGAGATGTACTTGTGACTTGCAAAACAACGATTTGGTCCCACCTCTGCTGAAAAGTATGTTGAGGACACTGAAGTATTCAATTTCTGTCTCAAATTCAAAGAAAACTGAATCATTCTAACATCATAAAAGAAAACAGAACTATATTTTCAGTATTTCACAGTGTTGTTTTCTTTGTGAGCTCCTGAGTCAAAGGTTACGATCCTGGCCAGAGTTGGAGAAAAGTCATCATTGATTTCAAATCTTGCCAGTGAAGTTTGCAGGCATCTCTTGGACCTCTGCCCTGTCTTTACTACTCAGCTATAGTACATCAGCAAGAGCAAAAAGCCACAAAGAACACATTTCAAAGTGCTACATATAGCACATTTACTTAAAGTCTGTGGAGAGAAATCTACTCATCAGCTATTTCATTATGTGAAGAAACAATAATTTTGTTACATCACTATTTTAAGGATTTAACTGCCTTTATCTGTAGAGTAGAGTAACTGAAGGCAGAGTGATGGGGCATCACAGTGCTCTGCTGTTGCTGAGTCAGGTCAGTCTGGATCGCCAGAGGGCATCCAGTCAGGATATGGAGGATGTTCTTGCCTTAATGAAGGGATTGTCCACCACATCTTGTTAGAGCGCTTTGAGTTTCCATCAATGCCAGCATAATCCAACTTCAACTCAGCACAATACAACTGCTGTAACTTGAACTACTCTAACAGTTGCTTTATACAGTATTTGAGGGTGAAATGACTGTGTTTTCAAGGATTTGCTTCTAACTCTGTGACTTACACCAGGGCTAAACTGGGTAAGTGTACCTGTGTGTGACGGCTAATCTGTTGAACTGCTATGCCTGTGGTGACCACACAGACAGTGTTGTTGCTGCAGTAATGCTGCTGCCAGCAGTGTGATTTTTTTTTTCTTCTTGTTAAGGGAGACAATGAGAAAGAGAGAGAACAATGGAGTGTACTGTAAAAACTGCCCTTCGCTCACTTTTTTCATGTCTGTGATATATCCTACGGATATAGACATTGAAATTATAGTGACTGGCATCATGTTGCTGGTATAATGTTGATATGACAATTAACAGATCATTTTCATTGTCTATTTTTGCTGAGAACCACATGTCAATACTGAGCTGTATTGTAGCTGAACAACCCTTTTTCCAACACCAATTTTATCAAATCAATTTTAACAAAATGAAAATTACATTGCACATTGCAGTTTTATTTTTCAGCTCCTGTTTACACACCCAAAGCAGTTTCATACTGGTCAAAATTATGTTTCAGCACCACAACTTGTGGATCTATTCCTAAGGTACTGAAATTTGGTATCAATACCCGATAGTATTAACGCAATCGGGTCAGTGCCATAAAAGCACTGAAGTTCAGCCCTACACACTGCTATGCAAACTGTGTGGCTGCTCTAACCTGTAAATATGTACAACAAAATGAAAAGCCAGAGGTTCTGGTGCACATGTAGCCATTGTGGCCTGTGTGTTATACAGTACATGTAGGTGAGAAACGAGCCTCCTTAGGGTTGCTAAGGAGTTAAGACATAATTTAGGCTGATGCACGTGGTGGCACGGTCACAAACCATTTGGATGAGCAAATGCATCCATGATCTTGTGACATTTGATGAGCTTAATATATATATCTGTTCATGGTTAGTGTTTAGTACTTAGGGTTGGACATCAAGTACCGATTCCAAATCGATTGCTTATCAATTCCTACAAAAATTTTACACCATTCTAGTTTCAAATCAAACTGCACTGCAAACACTCATTTATATCAGCCTGGCTCTCCACCTGTGCTTATAGATATGCAAGATGAATGCATACACATCTTCCTGTCTTCTAATATATTTGTCATATCAATCAGACACTGCTGAGTTGACTAGTAGGTGAACAGCAATAGTGGCTTGTAACAATGACCTTAATTAAACAAATGCTATGGTACAAAACACTTTACAAGGACAGCATATTCCTCTATCGTGACAGTAAAGTAGCCTCAGTTAATCCCAAAATACTGAAGAAACCAGAAAGGAGACCATTGTTGTTGTTATGTTTAATTAGCCCACTTTAGCTTAGCTCAATTACTTATCCATGATAATTAACTCTGCTCTGAAGAATCAAGATTGAGAATTATTAAGAACTGAAAAGGATAAGCGGAATCAGAAACAGAATTGTTAAAATCCACATGGTAATTAGTAGTGTAAGCAGCCAGTTCAGTACTGTCAGGGAAAATCCAGGCAGTGTACTTGGACAAATGCAGCAAACGGTTTAGAGCTGGGCATTACAGAGTGCAATTGGCAGCAAGTTATGGACAGTTTAAGGATACTAAGAGAAGGAATGATAGCCTTTTTTATGCCGCTGGCAATTGTGAACTTTAGAGTGATGGTTTGAATTTGACAGGTGGTGTGAGTTACAGACCAGTATTGATGCATGGACAAAATCCGAGGCCAACATCACCCTTGGCTTGCCAGACAAAAACAAACAGCAGTAAACAAGGCTGCGCTAACAGAAACATTTCAATCCACAATGCAACACACACAGAAAAAAATAAAATTGAAACCATCCACAACAGACACAAGACGCCTTTTGTGTTCTCCCAACAATTGATTCTGCTCTCAAACCTCACTGTAGGCTGTCTGGGAGGATGGAGCGGAGCCTATCTATTTCACACACTACTATTCATGTAGTAACTTATACGCTAGGAGCTAATGCTGCTGCCTACTAATCACTTTTATCACAGGTCACTGCTGTCACCAGCTGGGGAGTAAATAAGTAGCACTTGGCTGCTCGTTTTGCTCATTCAGTATGAAAATTAACATCCTAACCCACGGTGTAAGACAACAAAAACAAGAGCTGACCCTGCATGCTCTCACACACACACACACTAAAATTCATAATGGAGCATCCTCTTGCTGACTGATCGTGTGACGGGGTGGTCCCAGCTGCTGATAATTGAGAGGATGCGTAAATACCATCTGCGTGTCAGGTGAGAAAATTTCACCTTTACAGGAGGAGTGTGTGTTGCAGGTATAAAAGACCAGCATGCTTCTAACAGACAACAGACTAATGCCCAGGAGCTGCTCAGTGACCCACGAAAACATATAACAGTGTCATAACAGCCATCTGGTCTGCTTCTATTGGTTCTATTAATAAATCTCCTGACTAAGCAGAGGAGGAGACGAGCAGGGCATGCAGAATAGTTGCATGTCAAGAGCTCCTCTCTCCTTTTACTTTTTCTCCCTCTGTCCTCACACTTGCTCCTCCGCCAGCTGTCATGTGTGCATTCTGAGGCGATACGAAAATTGTCCACAGAGGCACTGATGACTCAGGGCCCCTAGCTGAGGATGGCTTCCCCAAAATAAAATGCCTTCTGTGTTCTTTTGCTGAATATTTCAAACTTTTGTCTTGCACCACTTTGATTTTGAGGACTTGTTTAAGTGCAAAGAAGCAAAACTTTCCTAAAACTTTTAGAAAAAAAGACATGAGGCTGTTGTTATTTGAGATGTGATGAAACAAGTGGGACAAACTTGAGCAGAGTTCCTCCTCTCTTCCTACTTTGTCAATATAGACTTTTTCTATTCATTAATAAATTGGTCACAAATGTATGCTATATTTCAAAATTTCTTACTGCTTTACCTTAGTGTCAAAGAGCCTTTTCCAGTGGGACACCACCATTATGTAAGCCAGTAAAGACAGATTCCTTTGGCAAAAACACTAATTTTACCTCGCAGAACTCAGGAGTTGCTGGTCTACTGCTCCCTGCATCTTTTGTTCTGTGTCATTGTGTGACTGGTGAATCCAAACTAACCTTTAAGAACACCCAAGTCACCCAATACCACAAAAAAACTAACCAATCAAGGCAGCGGTAGAACAACAATTCCCATGATTTGGAGCGTAGTTGAGCATGAGAGAGCAATGTTTGGCTTATACACTATAAAAAAAAGTTGAGTAAACTCATAATTTCAAATTTTCAACTGCCTTCACTAGATTTTAGAGTTTTGGATCAAACCCAAACTCTTGAAAAAAAAGAAGCATAGTTGTGCCAACCTACAATCTTTTGTTGAGATTTTTTTTCTTTAGCCTTGATAAATATGATGGGTTTTTTTTTATATATAAGCCTAAATATTGTATTTCAGAAATAGTTCACAGTGAGCTGTGAACCAGATTTGCCATTATTTAGGTCTAATTATTATTATTATTCATGCTTTCACTTGAAATACAAGTTTTGCAAAGTTCCTAAAACTCAGATTCAAGTTTTTCTATAGAAAAAAAGTAAATTATCACAACACATCAATTTTTGGTAAAACTTTTTCAGAACTTAGGAGTTTGAGTTGGGCTAAAAACTCAACAATCTGTAAATTGCCTAATTTTCCACAGGAAAAGTTTGTCTGACAACTGGGTAAAGTGGTGAAACATTCTAAATATAGAATATATTTAAATTGGTACTGATTTTTTTTTTTAGATGCGCATTTTTTTAAGTGTCTAAAATACATTTTGCTGTGGACCCTGTATATAACAGCGCATTGCTTAGGTCACCTGCTGGTGCCACACTCTGGTTCAAACTGAAGGTGTGTTGACCAACATCTATTGTAGGTAATACATGTATTATGGATAAGTACCTCTTACAACTGCACTTCAAATAATCCAAACTAACTTTCGAAATTGTGGTTGAGGAGAGAAAGGAGGGAAATGTTGGGAGTCACCTTAGGAGAGTCAGGTACAGTTCCAGGGTTCTGTACTCAACCTAATGCAAACAGACATCCAATAGCTTCATTATTTTGCTTACAGTCAAACTTTTATCTTCATCCATTTGCTCATGGGCCTGTCACTGGAGATTGATTTCAGCGAGAAAAAACAGGAGGGAGTGAAAAGGGGATTGTAACAGGAACCAAAACAGAACTGTGTTTTTTGGCACACCATAATTATATTTCAATCATGCAAATGAGCTTGGTTTTGGTAGTTAGAGGGCTGTTGGAGTGTGTAATTGAAAATGCAAAAGATTGTCTCGCATCAAAATGTCGAGGAATGCTCTGGCTGGCTGCTAATCAGAATGGCCCCCACGTGCCGCGCACACTGAATCGCTGCCTCGATCTCTCTAGAATTGAATCGTTTTATCTTAATTAACTGTGCAGAATCCATCCAGGTTTGTGAGAGTGCCAATTTCTTTCACCAACCCTTTTTCCTTTTTTTTTTTTCCAGTGTGCACATAGCAAAAAAAAAACCTCTTTTCCCCCCACTCTAATAAATATTTCTGGGGCTGACTGTGATATCGACTAGGAGCAGTGATCGAAGGATGGGATGCTGTCAGTTTACTGTAGCTGCACACAGACTGTATCTTAAACAGATTGCCTGCTCGCTGCTGTCAGTGGAGCCGCAGTAATTTTGCTTGGTAGCGTGTGGCGCCACACCTCCTCTCCGTTCATCTTTTCCTTCGCTCACATGTGTGTTTGTGAGTGTATTTATGTTCTCCACTGGAAATACCCAATATTTCACATGGGGTGATGAAAATTCTAGCCTTGAAGCTGAAAAAACACAAAAGAATACTTTCCCTGAATTACATCAATGGGAGATTTTTTACAACATGGAAGCATCATTAATTTCTGGCTGTCCATTTTATGAGTACACTTTGTGTTCTCCTAATTTTCTTTTTCACTAACAACAGCTTTCCATTCACATCACCCCCATCAGTGTGATTTTCTAGCTGTGGGAGTGTGTGAGATTTGTGTTTTCATTAGTGTGGTCACATCTCTTCGTGAGCGCCAATCTCCTGCTGCGGACTTGAGGAACTTTTACACCAAGGCAGGCAATTAGAATAAAATCATATCAGAGGAAAAATAAGGGGAATCTAACATAAATTTAAAAAAAACAAAAAAGTTGGTTTGCTCTACGATTCTTTCCTTTTTGCACATCTTTACTGATTGAGAATCCCAAGATGCTGCAAATAATCTTGTCAATAATGAGCAATTAAATTAAATCATGTTCCCAGTCTGATTCCATTGCTGATCCCAACACATGTAATTTTGCAGCTTTAATTGCTCGCAGCAATTAAGTAGCCAGTGCTAATTGCTCCATTATGGCCACATTGAACATGAATAACGAGGACTTTATTTTAATTCTGGTTTTGCCTTGCCCATAAGATAAATTCAGAGTGTTCATACTGTTAGACCAAATTGGTCCTAAAGGCAAGCTGGCCCCCCTTCAAGTTCGCCCGTCTCTCACCTTAATTAGAAAAATCTGAATTTGAGATGTAAAAGTAAAAACATTTGGGCTTTGGAATGGATAAAGAGAGATAAGAGAGAAAAGACCTGGAAAAAACTGGAGAAGGAGACTTCACTGCAGCCGCTGCAATCGCAGCATGATTATTACACAGCAGCACCCTCCCATTTGTGCTCAGAGTCAAGGTCACATCAGACGATTTTAACAGTAATTCTACACCTGACTTGACCAAACCCGGCATCCTGGGCAGATCATCCCGTGGTGTGAACAGGCTCAGGACTGCAGAGTGCGGCTCTGCGGGCTGACAAGATGCTTTCAAACATGTCTGATTTTATCTGGTTCACGTAGTGTGAAGTGGTACAAGACTCAGAGACGCTGAAATCTGAGAGCAGCGTCGACAACAGATAATCAGAATTTAGACACAGGGACAGGAGAGGAAAAAAAGAATGAACTCGAGGTTTAACAACAGCAGCGCTCACTCAAGCAGATAATTTATAGCACCAAGACGCCGAACTCTACGTTTTAGACATGAGAAGCGGCACATTTGTCGAAAACAACACCCTACAATCTTTGTTTGCCCCTTATTTTCAATCTTTAAATATATAAAATGAAATAAAAATAAATAAATGATTAAATAAGGCTTAAAATAAACTTGGTGGTGGGGTGCAGAGGCCACAGCTTCAGGATAGAAGCTGCTCTGTAGTCCGATGATAGGGCAGCAGATACTTATGTGCCTCTTGCCAGATGGCACTAGGGTGAATGCGCTATGGACGTGGTGTCTTTTAGTATCGTCCTGCTTCCTCCTTTTTTCAAGGCTGAGGCAGCTTCACTTCATTTTTATTGCTACTGTCTTCCTGAATCTTTTCCACATCATTTCAGTAAGATCATGGAATTCTCAAAGTTAGTGGGGAGGCCTGAGCCACTCATTAATTAAGCCTTCTGATGCCATTTTAGCATATGGATTTTACAGAGAATTAATGTAAGTAGCAAAAAGTAAAAAACAAAAAAAAAACTTTCTTAATGGTATGTTTATGAGGCATTTTTATGGGGCCTTTGGTAGCTTGGGGCCAGAGGCCCACACTGAAAATGGTGAAGAGACTCTAAGAACCCACACAGAAATAAAGGGAAATTACAACATCAACATTAATGCAAAATCTGCAATAATGTCACATTCAGACAGACTTTTAATGAAAATCTAAGCCATAGTTTCTGTGCACAATACACAACAGTGGCAGGTTTGGAAGTCCAGATCAGAACTGATGTCATTATTCTTTTTTCCAATGATTCATACATTTTTTTCAGCTACAGTTGAAGCAATTGTAGCAATTTACAGTCTTTCTCAAACACACTTTGACATGCGGACAGAGGGAGACAAAGATCAAACCACGACCTTGCAATTAATGGATAATGAACAGTAACTCTTTAGATGCAGCTGACACAAAATTCATAAATTTCAAAAAGATTATATCAATGATTTAGTATGCCGTTGTCCACTGAAGACAGTGTATACTTCATTAATACTGCTAACAGCTTTTCATGAGTTTGTCTTAAGTTTTTAGATGAATTTCTTCACTTAGGCAGTAGAATTAGTGGATGGAGCCACCATGACATCACCCATTGGTTTGTGAACTACAGTTTTGAAGCCTTGAGTTTGGCGTTATTGAGCTTGCCGTCTTGTGTTTTTTTTGCAACTAGCACATGCGCAGTACAGATGAGAGCATGAAGCTGGTGGGTGACGTCCTGCAGCTTTGGCAGTGCAGTAAATTGGACCATAATTTCCAAAATGAACATCATGCTATATTGAAGAAAACTTGAAACTAGAGACTGAGACCAAACACTCCATAAGAAACTGTTTGCTGAGGTTATAAATTAAGTGAGAAATAGGGTCCCTTTATTATAAAACTTCATGAAATCTGACTTCTTTCTGCAGTCAGTGGAGTTGCCCCCTGCTGGCCATTAGAAAGAATGCAGATTTAAGGCACTTTCGTATTGGCTTCACTTTTCAGACCCGGAAGCTCCAGCCACGGTTTTTACTGTCCGCCCCCATGTGTTGATTCAACCCGTTCTCATCCCAAACACAGGTTTAGGTACAAAAACTACTTGGTTAGATTGAGGAAAAGATCGTGATCATCATGATCATGATCCCCTCTGATGGGTCTGGCGGTGGTCCACTGCTACAACTTCACACCATGCCTACATCCTATGCCCCAATTTATTTTTCTCTCTCACGCACGCTTCCAAAAATAACAACCCCCCAAAGAAATGTCAAAATCCACTGATCATTATACTTCCAGGCTGGACCCAGCCTTCCTGCCCCCTGCTGTCACACCCGACCCTGCACCATGGTCCCCACTGCCACCCTCTCACGACATGCTGGCCAGGGGCCTTATGTGGTCAATTTACAACCGCACAATAATCGACCCCTCCTCCACTCTGATCATCATCATCAGAATTTGTCATCACACATCATTTATTATTCTCTCTCCCTCTTTTCTTTGTCATTATTCATTCGCCATCTCGCTACAAATATACCTCACCTAATCTTACATATGTTGTCACAAGCACTAGCCAAACTCAACAACCCAGTTCAAGTACACTGCCACTAAAGTGTACCTCACATGTCTTTGAGTTACAGAGGGGCCTGACAAAACGTTGGTATTTGACAATTTAGGAATGAGAATGAGGATTAGACTTTATGCGGGGGGCACTCAAGTAGATTTGGTGACCTACTTAGCATTTTTATTTTTTTTATCCACTGAGAGAAAAACGCCATCCACAACTGAGTAACTTGGTCTAGTAAACGATCTCTGCATGTTCTGCCGCGCTCTCCCCCTCCCTCACCTGTTGGCTCTGCTGCTGCAGTGTGTGTGACAGTCACACTCTGCTCTGAACAATAACAAACACACACATGGGGAGTCTCCTGCTTAATGTATATGTCTACTCACACTATGTTGGTTTCGATTGTTTTAATAGGCTCCATCATTGACAACAAGCCTCCTCCATGCAGCTCAGCCTCTGCTGTAACAAAAAAAAAGAAAAGAGAATTGCTGGTGAAAAAAAATAGAGAGAGGGAGGCGGGCAGGACGAGCCCCAGCATATGCATGTACAGTAAGAGCAACCAGGGGTGAAGGTGTATGAGTACGGAGAAGAGTAAAGAAAAGGAGAAAACATCCACATTTACTTGAAAACCCTTTTCAAACAAAGTTCTGGTTCTTGATCCAGTTCCATTCAAGAGTCTTGGAACCTTAATGCTCTCTAGTTCCGGTTTCCACCAGTTTTTAGTGGACCCATTGGAATTAAAGATGCATCATCAATGGAGGGTGTTGCACAGTGCACAATGACCTGCAGAATATGACACGCCCAGGTTATCACCACGGGTAATGCACCAATTAAGTGCACAAACCAGAACGGAGCTGGTTTCAATGTTGGTGAAAAAGGCAGATGTATGGTCCTGTCTTCCCACTAGTATCAACCATTATAGTAATAATCTAATAAACCCTATGCAAGCCCATCACCAAACGACAAACAAGGTCAGCAATCACATCCAGGAATTAAGAAGTCAAGCAGCTGAAGAGCAAGATATTTTTCTCAGGAACTGGTGGCAACCAAAAGAGACCTAAAAGTAGAGTAAACTATTGAACTTAGTTTTATTAAATGACTGTGGATGCTGCTTTGTGATGGATGTGTAAGTAGGTCATTGTTTGCTAACATGTTCGCTTTACCAGTTACATACTATATGTTTGTATGCTTTTAGTTGTTATGCCTCCAAGTGGCTAAAAAAATCCAATCAGTTTTGGTTTTCAGAGGTAAATCTTGACACCTTTAGTTTTCATCAAACGTACCCTTGAATGATTACTTGGAAAAAAGTGTTTGAATCTGATATCTCTGGCTTGAACTTGACTTGAAAGTAGACTGTTAAAAAACCTCACTAAGCTGTTAATTTGCCAGAACACAAACAATGATCACACCAGTACATTGTGGCAAGGATAATGTGGATTTTAAAGCTTAATTGTACTATTAAAACAGAAATTTAAACATCTTAACAAACTGAAAAAACAACAGACTGAGAACCCCTGTACCAACTTTTCTTCACAGCTTCAGATCTGAAGGAAAAAAAAAAAGAAAAAGCACAACAGTTTTATTTGTTTTTGGCACAAGCCTTGACTGAAACCAAAAATGAAGGATGCTGCTTGCTTCCGTTTGATGCCTTTCCCACACTTCAAGCTTGGCTAAATGAAAGACAAATGTGTCTAATTAGCCAGGCAGCAGGTGCAGTAAAATGGTTGGTTTTGGCGGCGGGGCGCATCTCCTCTGGCGGGCTGTAAATATTGACTGTTGTAGATTGGATGTAGTGAGCAGAGCGCTGCAGGAAAGGCAGCTGACCGTGACAGTAGCTGTGACAGTCGCTGTACACTTCCTCTCGGCTTGCTATACAGAGACAGTGTCGCCTGTGTTCAGGGACGGATCCACTGTTCCTCAGTGTTTGTACATGCATGAGTGTGTGTTTGCCTTCATCTGTCTCTGTTTGTGGTTGTGTGTGTGTATATATAAAAGGTTTCATGATCACGCCTGTGGTGTTTCCTTTTAAGTGCAGGTTTGTATAAATTTGCCCCATGCACTTTATTTTTGTTTCCACTATACATGCAATACATATATGTACATAAATGAGTCTACATGTTATTTTTTGTGTCTTTGCGTGTGTGACTGACAGGATGTCAGGCTGTACTTTAGAGGGGTGTCACTGCAAAGTCTCTGTGATGTGGTTCTGACGGGGACCTGAGGGAGTTGAGTTTCTGTTTCTCCAGGGTTTAGCTGCAGGCTGAGGTGGAGAGAAGAAGAAGAGGAAGGAGGAGAAGAAGTAGACAGATGGAGGAGGAAAGGTTGAAAAATATAAATTGAATTCATAGGGAGGGAGGAAAGGAAGACAGAAGAGACACATAAAACAAGAAAAAGCTGTTTTGATCAAAAGTGCTCCTATTTACTCTGCATGAACTCCCCAAATGAACTTCATTTCAAGATGACTTAAAGATAATGCACTTTGTGAAATGAATTGAAATGGATTTAATTATGTGTCAGCTGTAAAACCAGCAGAGTGCAAAGATTTATACATTTGTTTAAAAGAGCAATGCTGCTCTGGTCCATTCCCTGCTGTAAATATAGGAGGCCTATCTAAATCTGTCTGCAAAATTGAATATTTTTTCATACAAAACACCCATATTCAAGTTGTCCATGTCTTATTTATATATCCAAACTCCATTCGAATATTAGCTCTTTCAATTCATTCAGGCACCTGAAAGGCAGAGGGAAAATGTGTGTGTGTGACTCACTAGCTGTCATTCACTTTCAGCTGCCAGTGCACTGCCATAATCAATCATACTAAAGACTTGAATAGGCTAAATCTGATCTCCTGTTATATCTCCATTAAGCCTTTGCATTTGATGCTGAATAGTGAAGGCTCTCTTCAATCTCTCCTCAATGTCAGCAAACACCGTAGTTCTGAATGTTTGCAATCAAGTATTACCATCAATCAAAAAAGTTTGTTAGGATTTTATCGATACCACTGCTTATCGATCAGGGACTTTAATGGTACTCTTATCCGTACTTTTTCATAACTAAGAACTTGCATTTTATATTATATATTACTAAAAGACATTTAATACATATTTATATTTTATATCTCAATGAAAACAAATTTAAAATTGTTTGTAACAAATAAAATACATCATATTAAGAAAAGAAGATGGTTGTTCTGTGTACTCATAAAAATAAATAATATTATTGACATCAAAATACTGAGTGAAGTTTATAAGGCATGAAGAACACTGACTCAGTGGGTATCTTCAACCTGTCCTCTCCTCCCCCACTGCCTGCTACTGTAAGTTTACAACAGTCTGACAATCTTTAAGATTCATGGCAAACTACACAACATACAGCCAGCTTTTGTTTTAGCTTGTCTGTAACAGTTTGCTATTAGAGCTATCGTGCTGTGCTTGTGTAAAACAGCAGATGGATGAGAGACAGCGCATTCACAAATTTGGTCACAATCTAATTTAGTACTGAAGAGTCACGGCCTGTTGTGCATCAGCCCCGCCTTATAAAGTTTGCTAACCAATTACAGACAAACTGCAACAAATGTGAAAAATCAAACTAATAAGTTTAGAGAAAAAAGAAAATAGTGAAGAGAGCTAGGTTTGTGTGATTGCTGCAGCATTTTTGGAGTTTTATCAAATCAACATTGCACCAGAAAGGCTGGGGTCATCAGGGTTCCTTCTATTGTTTTCTACACATGCACTAGTTGGAAAAAAAAATCCTGAGCAGAAGGCAGTAAATGATGTATGAAAGGAATAGAAATGAAATTTGAAGTTGAACTAGAGAGAAAGTGAATAATAGAGGAGGGGAGAGAGGTTTGGGCATCTTTTGGGTGATATCCTGCGATCCCTACGTGGAGACTGCATGTGCGAGTGAGCGTGGAAACCCCAGAGATGCCCACTGTTAATTTCGTCTCACCAGTATGATCAAGAGAGGCACTGTGGCCACTGGGACAGTGTGTGTGCGTGTGTGTGTGTGTGTGTGTGTGTCAGACCCCCCTTGAGCTGCCCGATATTCTTTTTTATATCCAAGCCACTGAACACTGTGTGCTGTCAGCTCAGCAGCAGTGTGTACTGGTAGGAACAGGCACTCCTCTACATGCCCCACTGATCTCTACAGGGGGCTGAGCACAGATCTGGAACATACACACACTGACGCGACACTGCTCGCACACACGCACACACACACACACAGAAATATTATAAACCTGGCCTATCTTATGTTTTGAGGTATTCATTATGCCCACATTTACACTAACTGCACTACAAAGATGTAACCTGTGTATATTTCCACACATACATATAGAGGCCCACACACACACACAATCTCCATTCCCGAGCGCAGCAGACCCCTCATACAGAAAACAGTGTGACCTTTGAAGCCATCTCATCTCTGACTGAATGAGGAGCGTGAAACATCCTGTGTGGCTGAGAAATGAGTTCACAGTGATGCCAAGTTGAGAATGAGAGCCCTGGAGAGCTTGCCCAGCTATGAACAGCGTCCTTGTGGAGATTCTGAGGCCAAGAGTTCTGTAGCCCCTGACGGGCTGTAATATGTTGTCATAGATGGGTCGTTCGGAAGATATGCACGGTTTATAACCACTGCCATTGTTGTTCAAAATCTAAAAATCTTGTATTGTCCCTTTATTTAATAGTTTTGCATTTTTTTGTCATAAATTAATTTGCTGAATTAATTGTTCAATTAGTTGACAATAAACAAACCACATTTTTTATAAAACATTATTCATTTATCAAGGAAAAATACCAAACAGTTGCTGGTTGTAGCTTCTTAAATGTGGGAATTAGATGTTTTCACACTGTTTTATGTCACTGTAAATTAGAGATGTTTTAACACCATTATTTCCTTCCCGATACCAATTCTGATACCTCAACATTGCATATTGCAGCAGAAGGTATAATTTTGGCTTAGTGGTAAAAGTACTGTAAGGTTTCCTAAAAGTAATAATGTTTTAGTATGCATCTACAGCATAAATATTTAATTTTTCCCTTCAGTGGTCATTCAAATTGTTTATGCATTGTAGTTTATCATATCTCATTAAGAGACACCATAAAATGCCTAATCATCCCATTAACAGGCTGACTCCTACATTTTATTTGCCTGAATCTGTGTCACTGAATTTGAGTCCTGCTAAGGGACTAGTTTCGTCTCCAGTGCTAGATCAGTACATCTAGCTGTTAAAATTTCATGACTGTTGTCTCTATGTGACAAAGAGCAACTGTGCTTTTATCTTTGATGGCTCTTGCTGCTGAAGTGAGAATATAAAAACAACAAGAGCTTGCTGGTGGCCAGGGGGAGCTACGCCAAGCTGCCAAGAGTTGCAAGGCATGATGCCCAATATGATGCTCATGAAGCGCTCAGCTGGGTTGTTAAAACACAACTAGCCATTGAATGTGAGCCTTAAGTAAAGACACTGCTGCTAAATCAGCTGCGGTTACTGATGAAAAAATAATACCTGCTTTGTTTTTTTTTTCCTCAGTGGACCTCCTGTCTTGCTTGGCTGGCCATCCGCTCTAGTTTATATTTCATCCTGGGAGCTGTGATCAAAGTCAGGCGGAGTCTTTGTTTTAACAGGGCCTGTGTGAATACAATGAATTTGTCCAGGATCACACACACTCGGTGTCAGATCAATGCAAACTAACATAAACAAGCGAGTTCTCCTGTGCTGGTGTTTAGGAAAGGTCATTAACTTTGAATGGAGATTCATTTTGGGTTCTCGGTTTGGTCGGAGATGATAATAGGTGGCTTAGATATTGATCTGCTCTCATCAACGGAGTGCTTTTCTCTAAGAGCCCGATCTGCTTTCTGGACAACCAAATATGTGATATGAATATCAATGCACGTAAGCACAAATGCGCTCATGCACATGCTAATAGAGAAAATCAAGAGCAGTTGTAAGTGCTCTCATTAGAGTTCTTACTGAACCACACAGGAACCACAGGCCATTATACCTATCTGATGCTCTCCTTACTGCACTTTCTGCTAATTTTCAAACCAGCCATGTTCTTAACAAAAGAGGTAACCTCTTTGACCCATCTAATAAATGGCTTAATGCTAATACTGGGAACTGAGGAGAGGCCAAGTGATCTCCAGATTGTGAGCGCGATGGCATCTGGATGATCAAGAGAAGAAGCCAAAAGGGAACAGAAAAGGTAGTTTCTAAGTGCTTTGACTGATTTCCAAGGACCCAGCTTGATGAGGAAGTGCCTGACCGTGACATAAATGTTATTATGGCTACATGTTGCTATATGTTGTGAAAGCATATACACAAAGCAGAGGAAGCGGAGGCAGTGGAGAGCATGAATGTATGGCAGCAGAGCTCAAAATAGAGGTGAGAGAAAAGCAGACAAACGCTTTTAAAGGTTATGCCCCCTATACCAACGGCAGCCACTCGTCTGTATGTTCAGACCCCAACAACAACACTGCATATCAGTAACTCAAATTAATGAGCACATTGGAGGTTTCTAGCTAGGATTATGACTCAAGCAAATACACTCCAAAACATTCCACCAAGACATAATAAGAAATAAGAAATTATCCATTGAAGCTATGTATGAAAAAAGAGAAACTAAAGCCTCATTCACAGTAGTGGTATTACCTGGGGACATCGGTCTGTATTTTAGTCGCTTTTACTGAAATTATCCTCCGGATATGATGTCAAGGCTCTGTTGTCTGATGTCATGCCTGTTGAAAGATAGAAAAATGTACCTTACATCGCCCACGTTCTGCCATGCCTGTCATCATCCCATCATCTTTCAAGACTTGATGGATTTGAACTCGCTCTTCCTGTGAATGGATCTGTGCTGTGTAGTGACATGACCCTTCTGAACTTACACCCAAAATACTGTTAAATCTTTTATAATTTCCGTCCCAGCTTCCGTTGGTCACGACTAATGAAACTAAACTCTTTTTTTTTATTATTTTCTTGTTCTTGACTTGGAAAGAGGCAGAAAAAAAGATGCAGAGAAAACAAAAAAAATCTTGCGAAACCACCTTCCACCTCCCCACCCCCCAAAAGTGACCCCAAATCACTAATTTGCACAGGAGTAATATATTAACACATGACTTTTTTTTTGTTTGGTGAAATATGATAGGTAATTTGTGGTGGAATTTTATGTTATGATAATAATATACTTGTATCTCAATTTTAACAACTGTATGATGTGTGATCAAAAGAATTCTAAAAAGTCTAATAATTTTGCCATTTCAGTTAACTCTGTACTAAAACCTTGTTTGTGACCTCAGAGCAACTAGTCACATGAGCACCATTGCTCACACAATCACGTCACACTGATCAAGCAGCTGGTAAAGCAGTGCGTAGATCAGGGGCTTTTGTTTTGAAGGGTAAGAACAAAAAGAGTGATTGTGTAATGTGCCATAATTGACTGCATGTGTAGCAATACACAGTTGCCATCCTGTTCAGACAATGGAGCCTCCATATAACATGGTGCACATGGCATAGTTAAACTGGTCTGCAGCCATGCTATTGGTTCTATGAGGCTACAGTGGCGCTTTGAGCCAACTGCAAATATCCACAAAATTACATGTTCATAATGACAATGTTAACATTCTGATGTTTGGCAAGTATAATGCTTACTATGCTCACCGTTAGGTTAAAAAAGTCAAATCAAAAAAGTCAAATAAGCCACAATAGACAAACTAAAACTTTGACCTGATGATTGTACTAAATGAAAAGTTAATACAATCCATCTTGAAGGGGACATCTGTACCAAATTTCACAACAGTCCATCTAATAAATGTTAAAAGTCATAAGGATACATCATCTGCCAACCATGAATGCTTGGTGAAAAATAATGTACCAAACCATTCAGAAGATATAGAGATAGTTCACTGCTGCTGGTGACGCTAGATTAAAATCAAAGTTGATTGGATTCACCCTCTGGGGATCAGGAATGTCTGTATCAAATCAATCAATGCAATCAATCCGATAGCTGTTGTGATATTTCAGTCTGGCTCACAGCGGCGGACCGACTGAGCGACTGTCATTTGCCAACCCTGGACCCACGGCACTTGTGCGGCAAAAAGAAATTGGCATCTTTTGAACAGAGTTGGAGACATTCAAGATCAGCAGCTATTTGTTGTGCTTCTTGCTTGAAGCACTTTCAAATTGGATTCAGCCTTCAGCCGTGATGGCCGCACTGACCTTTACAAGGTGGTCTTGTTGGTGTCATATCGTGTCACTGCAGTGTAGTTCAAATACTGGATATGTGCTTTGGTCCCACTCTCATCAAGAGAGAAAAAAGTTACAACTTCACCTTAAACGAAAGTCTTACTTTGTAAATATTGTCAGTGCTTAGCAGGTATCTGTTAATGAGTTCATGACCATTTTGGATACAGCAGGTGATACAAAATGTTTTTGTCTTTGCTAAAGTAAAATGTCATTGCAAAAGTTTGCCAGAATAATAGCATGGATATTACCTGGATGGGGTCTATCATTACAGCTCAATTTTGGTCATCCACAGGGATATTTGCAGTGCTGTTTAACCGCATCTTATATTGCTTTGTTCTGGTAACATTTATGTGGGTGATTAATTTAGCCTGCAGTTCAGGTTTGATGTCAAAGTGATTTCAAAGATACCTTTTATACTGAAAATACTAACCCTGCTCTCTTTATTTTTCAAAGCCAGTATGATCTAATGTGAGAAATGAGCGAAGTTTTCTGAAAGACATTTCCTTTCCTTAATGAATGAAAGTCAAAATGTTATTATAGATTCTCTTTTCAGTACGTCTTAGCAGTGCAGCAAAATTGTCAGTTTTATTGCAATCCTGAATCAACACACACAGACGCACATACACATACGCACACACACAGACACACATCAGTTTTAGATTTAAACAACCTCCATTAAACAATATCGCCTCCATTAGAGGGAAAAACAACTCTCCAGTCGATACTTGTAAACTCCACTGAAAAAAGACCACAAGAAACAACCCTGTAAAGCTTGTTATGTTGTTAACACCTTAAAGATGGTCTTAAAAAGTATATGTTTGTTATATCTGGCTCTCAAAGCTGCAGTGATTGTTTAAGATCTAGGTAGTTTAGTGCTTTAATATCCCGAGGCTGTCATGCATGATCATGTGACCTTGTTTCATGGCAGCCAGTCTATGTATACCATCCAAGCAGCTGGTTATCAAAGCTCATTTAGCACCTTTAGCACCCGAGTTTTTATTTTTCAATCTCAAAATAGCATCCTCATGTGAGGAAATGCTTTCTTTTCTAATCCCTTTTCATCCCTAATTTGACTGCTTGAGCTGTATGTCTTCATGTATTGGTAGGAAATCATTTATCAACAACAAACTAATGACTAATGTCCATTTTGGGTTTTGAATGCTCGGAAAAGATGAAGACATTAAACACATGTAACACACTGCATCAGTAATGATAACCATAATCTGTGTAAGCAGTATCCCGGCTGCTCCTCTCACAGTTTTTAGCCTAATTATTCATTAAGCAACCAATTTTATCGACTTACTTGGTAAAAAAAAATATTTTGGTAACACTATTTTTAATTTGTGCATAAGACTGAAGGATGAATGTCTCTGACCTTTGTCATTAAGTGTCATTTGATCAATTGTTTAATTATGAATGTAAAGCTGATGTTATTTGAGATGTCTTTGTTATCACAACTTGACATTAATCAAGCCAATAACGTCTTTGTTATGACAACTTGACATTAACCAAGACAAAAATGGGGCACCTCTGTAGCTCATTTTGTAGAGCGTGGTGTGCCCCATGTACTAAGGCTGTTAGTCCTCTGCAGCAGCCGCTGGTTCAACTCCCGCCTGCAGCCCATTTGCTGCATGTCATTCCCTCTCTCTCTCTCTCTCTCTCTCTCGCTACCCCCTTTCCTGTCCTATCTCCAGCTGTCACTATCAAATAAAGGCAAAAGTGCCCAAAAAATAATCTTAAAAAAGTCAAAAATGTCTTTATGACAACTTGACAAGATCAAACTTAAAGAAACTGTTTAGCTTTATGTTTTTTTAACATTACATTATACTGACGTGGTTAGTTTTGTCACTGGTCTTCATGAGACATTATAAGTGTGTCATGAATATTTTTCTTGATCTCAAGTAAAGCGGCACCATTTGAACATGTCATAAAGATGCTATTAAATGTTATAAGGTTTGACAACCAAGGTGATTTAGCTCATAGAGTTAGCTGATGGACAGATAGGAACTAGCTAGTGTATGTGTGCTGTCTTCTTTTATCTATAGCCTGCATTAGTTGCTAGCTGATTAACAGTGGAGCTGGCCACCTAATTAGCTAACTCCGCCTCGGGTTTCCAGGAGCCAAACCCAACAAGAAAACCACTTCGGTACTTTATTCTCTGTCAAAATGGCCACTGTTGTAGCAAAGACATTTTCGTCTTGGTTAATATCACAATGTCAACTTTGCATTAAAAATGACAACAATCAAAGACTCCATCATGTTCGTGACATGTGTCCTAACATGTTATGATAGTGTAATGAGAGTCTTATGCACATCCTTTCAAACAAAGTGTTACCAAATGTTAGAAAAGCAGTAAGGCATTTGGATTGATTTTTTCTTTGCAATTGTTAAAATGAGTTTTTCTTCTTTGCAGGGAACGTCTCAGCATCCATTGGTTAGACATACAGTAGTGTACAAGTGTCCATTCCCTTTTGTTAGACACCATCATTGAAAAAGCCTGAGAAAATGGGGTTAAAAGGTATCTTAAAAGTTTTTTTTTTTTTTTTTAACTCAGTCAGGAGTCTTTGTTTGTGGAGTTATGGGTGTAATGATAGTCTAAATGTCTCAAATCTGTCATTTCTTGAGGTGAGATTTAAGAAGAGTTTTGGAACCTTATTTCAGATCAAGAATTCAACTCTCACGCACATTCTCACATTCATTCATTTACTCAGTCAGAGGACACAGTGAGAGCGCAGCCACTCATCTTCTCTGCACACCACTGCTGCTGCACTACAGGGTGCTCCACACTTCTACATCCTTATTCTACAAGGTAATTTACTTTTGTCAGCCTCACTGTACCATCAGACTTCTCATCCTTGTTCAAGGAAATTCAGACTCAGCTCAAGAGTGTTTCTCTACCTGAAGATTTTCTTGCCTTAACAGCCTTTTCTCTCCTATGATTTCCACAACCTGTTATTACGGAGGGCCCGTAGAGTCGTCCTTTTTGTGTGTGTGAAACGGGGACAAGGGGGGGAAGAGAGATGACTCTCTCCTAAGTTGTAACATCTAGAAAAAGATGAAATAACAGATTGTCAATCTCTTACTTAGATTTATTCACGATTTATTCTACTTGCCTACGGGATGGGTAACCTTGGGCCCTCTGTATCACACATATTTCAGCCATGACTGATGTACCAAAGAGAGACAGCTTTCCACAGTGATGTAAAGACACTTTATGACGCGCGGCATCTTATTTTATGACCGGCCATAAAAAATGAAGAAACTCTCTGAAAAGCTTTTTCTCAGCAAAAACCCAAGGCGATCGGGAGGTAATTATCTGACTAAACCTTTCACAGCTTCTGTTAGTCACAAAATCTGGCAAGAGAAAGATGAGGCTGACAAATAAAACTAGGTCTGAGCATTGAGTGAAAATGATAGACAGCCTTTCTCTTGGCATCTTTATTTCCATTTCCCGCATATTCCCCTAACCACTAAGCTCACTCAAAGACTCAAAATTCTCTGTGGCACTTTTGGGGGAGGATATGGATAAAGAAATGCATGCCATGAGCGTTGCTTGCTGCAGGGAGAGACCTCTGAGTTCATCTCATTTCAGAGTTTCTGAGCAGCAGCGAAATGACTGTCTGTTCTCTCCCTCTGCTCCTGCTGGAGCGTGCAGTGGACTTCCTCAGGGCCACGGAGACCAGGCTCCTCTCTTCCATGCTGTTTACCACCTCGCTGCTGTCAGACGCGCGCAACTTTCCTCCAGTGCTACCGATCAACACAGGCCACTGTATCTGTGCCAGAGGCGTCTCGCTATACACAAAAAAAAATGCATTAGGGCTATTCTTACAGATATTACAGTTAGACTTTTAGAGGCTAAACTTTTGATCATCGGTGGTTTGACCAGTGGAGTGTTGGATGGCTCAAAATCAGAATTTCTATTGATGGAGTTTGCCCGAGGCTGCCTGACAGTCGTCTCCGAGGAGTTCCAAGTGTGTTCGTGCTCAGACAGTCGCACACATGCATAAATGTGCACTCAGACACACAACAATGCATAATAAAGCAGCAAAGATCCCACATCCACATACATTTTCAGCAGAGGCATGCACATTATCCTATGTGTCGACAAACAGTCACACACGACCCACACACACACGCAGTATGATCCATATCTCCTCTCTCCTGGACTCCTTTTTACGTTGCATGTCTGTATGGTACGGTGTGATCACTGGATTTTCTTCTCCCAACCACATAAACCTCAACACGTATGCTGTCACACATACAGCACAGCATTCATTATACTGTAGCACACAACCCCTAACACCACCCGGACTCCTGTTTAAATCCCCCCTCCACCAGGGAGCAGATACAGATCCTTGAGCTGCAAAAAATGACTTCTGCAGGAGCTTTGTGCAATTACAGACATCTGCAGACCGCGTCGCTAACATCTCAGATGACTTTTACTACGACTGTGTTGTGAAATGTCATTGTTTTCCATTACCGTTCCCCAGGATTGCCACGCAGTTCTGTGTTCTGAGTTTTGTTTTTTCACCCTCACTGCACAGTCCGTCATTCTTCTCATCCTTACGCACAGACATTTAAACTCAAGAGCGTGTCTCTAACTGAAGACGCATCCACTTACCTTGACGGCCTCCTTTTACTCTGATTTATACAACCTGTAATTATGGAGGGCTCAACAGAGCCGTCCCTCTGTCTGTGCGATATGAGGACAAGAAAAAAAAATATCACTTTTATCAAGGAAGAAGAAATAACAGGCTGTCATTCTCTACTATTCTACCTGTCTATAAGCCAAATAAACACAGGCTTCAGTAGTTTTTACAGTACTGTGGTGTCCTTCTGTTATCTTTGTATCTTACATTTGATCGCCTGTGGTTTTATTTGTCAATCTCACAATAATATCTTTGATTGAGGAAATGCTGTGTGAACATTTATCTGGCACAGCTCTCCTACAGTCTCTTTTCTAATCCTTTTTTATCCCTTATTTGACTGCTTATGCAGCATGTCTTCAGTTGTTGGTAGGAAATCATTTATCCATAACAAACTAATGACTAATGTCCTTTACAACGATTTATCATTCGTGAATTTTTAGGTGCTTGTTTGGTAACACTTTATTTGACGAGGTGTGCGATTTGAGACTTTCATTACAGTCTTTATGACTGTTTATGACTGTTATCATTAAGTGTCATTAGGTCAGTTATGTTATTTTTAATGGAAAGTTGACATTGTTGGAGATTTCTTTGTTATGACAACTTCCAAGACGACAAACTGTCAAGATTGTGCCACTTCATTAGTCATTATTCAAATTCATTATTATTCAAAACACTGTCACAAAAACATTTGACAATCTAAAAAAAAATGTAATGACATCTTTGCAAGTCCAGACTGTACCACTTTTTTATGTTTGACAAGTTGTCATAACAAAGACATCTGAAACAATGTCAGCATTGCATTAAAAATGACATAATTAATCAAATGACACTTTTTAACATCAGTCAATGACAGGGGTCATGACATGGTTATGACAATGTAATGATGGTCTTATGCACACCCCTTCAAATAAAGTTTTAACAAATGTTTAACTAATAAGAAATGAGATTTTGTGAGAGATATGTACAACTTGTGAAACAAAGCTCATTATTTCTCCATATTTCTCCACGTTTGTATGTAAAGACAGTAAGCGATTGCATTGAATTCCTGCCCACCCCTTCCTCTGAGCATAATTAATATTGTGGTTTGCATTATTTGACTTCCTGGAGCAGCTGCAGTGCCTGATGTCCAAGGCCCATTGACTCTCTTACAATGTAACCTTGCTGGAAATGCCAGAACATTAGTCACCCTGTTCCTTTTTGCCAACTCACTGCATTATTCTTACCCACTTAACCGCATCTGATTTCATATATTTGCACAAAAAAATACCCAACCCCAATGTATATTATTCGGTATACCTGAAATGGATTCACTTGGATATGATTACCATGTGCCCAGAGTCGTTGTTATTTATGACACAGGTCTCTCTCCGTCTGAGTACACCGCTGCTTCATCTGTCACTGTCACTACTTTTATTTGACTCACTTTCAAAGTGCGTTTACTTCACTGAGCGAGAGCGAGAGCTGGTCACATTCATAATCTCACCGAGGCAATCTGTGGTCTTAAATGACAACAGCAGAGCCCACATAGTTAAAGTTGAAGCCTTCGATTACCCCTGTGGGCGCCCTCGTAGGAAGGCTAACTGCTGCTCTGCTCCGCTCAGCACATTTGGCCCCGTTCCTTCAAGAGCACTCGTCTCCTAGTTCATCTCGTCTAAACAACCACCGGCTCCTTAGCGGCTCCCTGCACCGCCATTCACCTCCTCCCTTCCTGACACTGTACAATGCACAACACTGGGCCCACGGGCAATGGACAGAATTGAAGTGTCATAAAAAGCCCATTCATGTCCCAAATGTGTCTTCAAGGCAGAAAGCTTTGAGGTTGTTTTCCTCTCTGCACAACTGGCGAATTGCTGTTCATTGCTGTTGCTCGCTCCCCCCACCAGGGAGACGTGACGCTTTGCAGACTGAGCCGGGAAAAAAATGTTTTTTATGCACACAAAGAAATGCCTGGAAACCGCTGGAAGTTTTCCCAAGTCGGGCATAACTAATGCCCAAACGGGAGGTTTATCTTTTTTATTTCCATTAGTGTTTCTTTAAGATTCCTGTAACACTGAAATACATTATTTCCGCGCGATCAGATATGGAGGATGGATTTCAAATGTCAGTCTTAGCAGCAGTTACCTTTTGGATCTAATTGAGGTAGCTTGTGGTGCAACACTCTGACTATTTAAGGAATGGCAGCTTACAAACAGCTCATTTTCAACATTGTTTAGACCATGTAATATGTAATTACTCTGCATCTCCATTTCGGCAGAGACAAGGAGGGCATTTTAGCTTTCTTTTTGCTGTGTCCTTGATGATAATGTTTAACTTTTCGATTTGCTGTATCATAGAGCACAATGACAGTTTTCAAACTTTGAGGCGGCATTCATCTTGACAGCAAATGTTTTAGTTTCGGTCGTAGTCTTCTGATCAAAACACCATTTAGTTTTAGTCATATTTTAGTCATCTGAATTGCTTCAGTTTTATTCTGGTTTTAAAAGAATAAATCTACAGTAGATTAAGTTGACTAAAATCTAAAGGGATATATTATTTAAATGTTTAAATGTTTGTCTAGAATCTAGAATTGAAACTCACATTTGACATCTATTAACCTATTATTAAAGGAGAAATATGTAATTTATTTACCGTGAGATGTCATAGAGATTGAGGAAGCATGGTAAACTGAAAAACTGTTCCAGCTGTTTTTGGTTTTTTATATGCCTTTTTCATGTCTATTACAGTTAAAATGAACGCTGAATGTTTGCCAAATAAGTGTCTGTTTATGAGTCATAATAAATCAGAAATAATCTTTTCTAAGAAGTGGATTTTTACAGCGATTAAATTGAGTAACATGTAAAGGAGTCTGGCAGGCAGTCATGAACTCCAAATCCAGAGTATATTTTGGGAGCAGTGTTTTCGGTATGACAGGCCTAGTTTTATAATGACAGACAACTGACAGCTCGAAACAGCTGATCAACTTACAGTGTAGGACTTGTCGTTGCACGTCAGCGTCAAAATATAATGCTGTGCTTGCCTTGCTGTCCTGTTCAGCATCCCTGCAGCCTGTAGGCACCATGCCTGAGTGTCAAGTCTTGGGAAGGGGGGCCGAGAGAAACAACTCACTTTAACCAAAGATGGTGTATTAAATAGCGATTCAACCAGTTTAATATACCATCTATGGCTCCATCTCACTATTTGAACAGCAGTACACTAAAACATTTCTCCTTCAACATTAACATTAAGTATATTACATATCTGCTCCTCTCTTTCATAATAAAATTACACTTAGGCCAACTACACAATTAATAAAAGGTCCTGTTTTCCTTGACATCAAAAGTGAAATTTATCCATGTCTGTTCTTCGCCTCTTTTTCTCCTAAACATTGACATTTCTTTATAGTTTATGAGACATGCAGTAAGTGTATGCTAGTTCACTTCCTGGGTAGATCAGTAGTGTCCAATTGTGGATTGGATCTCTTCCCAACTCCTCTGTCTTTAACATTTTCATCTTAAGGTTAGATTATTAGTTGATCAAAATGATTTTGTCATAGTTTTAATCATAAAGTACTCTTTATTTAGTTATTGTCTCATTTTCATCAGTGAAAAAAATGTCTTTGAGGGGAACTGTAATGAAAATTATGAATGCAATTATCACTGCTTTGAGGTCCATGACTTACAATGGTCACCTATTCTAGACCCACTATATAGCAAAAGGACAAAGAAGCAGCCATATAATCTGAAATTGTTTTAATTCTCTTTTCTGGCCTATTCATTTATTTGACTTAATTAGCTATTAAAGGATGGCCTAGGCGGCACATGTTAATTATTTCAAATATATTAACATATTTGCCATAAAGAGGGATTCATCACAAAGGCTTCATTTGTCTTTGTGCCTTGGCAGTATTTAACATTACCCCTACTGAACCCATAATCTCAGGACATGCTAAAACATCTATTTTTAATATGCAAATGAATAATTGAACATTTCTGATGATTCTCTCGTCATTGTTAAGTGATGTGCATTTGCTTCCAATGGCTTCATTTATAAGATTATGGCTGCCCATATGAGAGTGAGGAATGTCTTTCTTTCTCCTCATGCAGACCGTCAGTCCCACAGGATTATGTGGCACTTGCTAATATATCTGTATTGATGTGATTGTATGTGTGTGCGTTGCGTGCTGGAAGGTGAGATGAGAGGCAGGTGCTCGAGAGAGACAGATGATTACTTATCTTTAGTCTAAGGGAATTTATTTACAGAAATGACCCAAAGGCCATTTTGGAGCTAAAGAGGCTATGGGATTTGTCAGAGATGAAAACAACTGAAGTTTTGAAGAAACATGAGGCTCAGACTTATTGCTGATATATAAGGCACGGAGCGTGGCCCCATCCATCTTGGTTGGGTCACAATACTTCATTTTCCCTCATTTCTCTGAAAGGGGAAAATATGATTCCACCTATCGATTGCTGCATAAATGTGTTGCCTAGTGATGAAAGATGAGGTGTGCTTTGCTTTTATGTGATCTGATTAACCTCCAGCTGGGAGTGGGCTCTCTGCTCTGCCCTGGTTCTCCTGCAGTGTCAGAGTGCAGGTGATGGGCACTTAGAGCGATTAGAGTTCCTCTGTGTTTTGTTTGTGTTGAGATACCACCCAGGACACTTCACTAACCAGGAGATTATATTGCTAGCCAGCGAAGACGGTTTTACATCTAGTAGGCTGCACTGAACTTAAAGGGGTGGTTCAGTTTTTTTAAGTAGGTTCAGCCTTTACTTTAGCTTTACTTACAAGCCAAATATCTCTCTCCAAAGTAACCGGACTACTTTGACAAAACAGTAATTTTACCTTGAAGAACACAGGAGTTGCTGGTCTACTGCTGCCTGATTGGTGACTTTGGTGTTTTAAAAGGTTAGTAAGGATTCACTTAATAACACAAACAACTAACTGATCAAAGCAGTGACAACCAGCAACTCCTGTGTTCTGCAAGGTGAAATTTACCAACCAGTGGCATGAAGTAATTACGACGGGCCCTAGTGCACCTTAGTCACTAGTTATGAAGCAGCTTGCTATCCTAATGTTACCTGCTGCATGGCTGTTGACACACAACAGATGGCAGCGTCGATACTAGTGCTAGCCGAACTGCTGTGTTGCTGCCATGAAGGGGGTTGTCTGTGTGCTCAGCTTGTCCATCTTGACAGATTTTGCACCTAAACTATCTAAAGTTTATGTATCAGGACTTGACAGTGGACAACATCAACATGCATATAACCCAGCAACCATCTTTACATATCCGTATATGACAAAAATACCAAAGACAATAAGAAATTCTTCCACATAAACTATAAAATGTATAAAAGCTATTCAGTGAAATTAATAAGCATGCTGTTATAGATTGCTGATGACCATCTTACCACGAAGGCATATATAGCAAATAGCACCATTTGTAATTTAATGTGAGTTCTTCTTGTGAATCATTCGCAAGGGCCATTTCTCTTTCCCACACATTGTTTGAAGGCCCACTCTCACACCATGGGCCCCAGTGCATCACACTGCCTGCACTGTCTATACTTACGCCCCTGTTACCGACTTGAGAGAGAGAGATATGTGTCTTACATAATGGTGGTTTCCTGTTGGAAAAGGTTGTTTGACAGGAAGGTAGAGTGATGAACATATTTTAAATATAATGTACACTTTAACTGATGTTGATTTCTTTTTGGGTGGCCCTAAAGTGGCTAAAATACCTTGTGCTGCTAACCCCATTAGCTTAGCTTCCATGCTTGTACTCCACTCTGCTTCCACACTAGAAGAGTGACTGTCATCTCCTGTAGGTAATACACTAACTCATACAACCTGACCTCATATGATTCAAACTATCCCCGTAAGAAGGCTCTAAGTGTCCATTTGAGATTGTAAATGGATGAGCCTAAGGATAATGCATATTTGTGAATTGGACTTCTTATAAATTAGGCATTTGTTTTGTTTTGTATGCCCTCCGGCCTCTCAGTATTCCGCTACTATAATGCTTGATTAAATTTCTTCAAGCCAGTCCTCAGTCAATACAGCAATTTAAATAGTTTGGGGGGTTTTCAATAGCTTTGCTAATTGTCGTGCTGCTCGGTGTCTTTGGACATACTCAGCCTCCTCTCCCCCTTGTGTGCACACAAGTCTTTATCAGAAATAGTCTTTGATAAGGTTTTTAAACTTCTTGACTTTGCCAATGGCATTTTCTCCACCTGAGCAGCAGCTGACATTTATATCTGGCCTTCCAAGAGCCCAAAATACCCTTTTCATCCCATTGTTCTGCATCTGAAAACGACAAAGTTACCTCTCATACTGACCGACAGCAGGTCCATTGATGGTGACTTTGAGGTCCCCTAAGCAGCTCCTCTACAGAACAAGCTCCCACATAGAGCAAATGTTTAACAAAAGGAAATGCCACGTTAAAGATCACGTCTTAATGTTTTACCTTGTGGACTTATGAAAATTTGGAATTTCAAAAGCTTTTTAAATGTCAGTATTAGAAGACGCAAAACAAGATGTGCCTTCCTCTTTAAAACACATAATCAGTAAAGTAAAAAGCTGAGGCGCTTCCAGACATGAAAGTGGGAGCAGAGTAGAACAAATAACAGCAACAAAGAGCATGAAAATGGCATGTAATGGGTAGTTTAACACGTGTATTGAGGTAATTTTTCTAAATAAGGATCCTCCATTTTATTTTTTACAATAACTGTATATAGTTGATTAGGCCTGTCTGTTCTTTTGTTGAGACCTAGAGACGATTGAAAAGATGACGAAAAGATGATTCATCCAACTGTTTTGTTTGAAAGTTGAAAAAAGGTTGAAGGAGTCACTGAGGCAAGAACAAACAGTAGACAACTTTTCACAAAGTCAACCTTAAAATTGTGTAAACTTAAAAAACAAATCCAAGCCTAGCCAACAGGTTCATAAAATATAAAGTAGGGATGCACGACAAATATAGAGGCTGATAATTATTAGCTGATAATGGGAACTTTATATTGCTCTTCATCACTGCAATAATGAAATTAAATAACATTGGCTATAATAAGATCTCATTTAAAGCTTTTGTCAAGGCATTTAATTTGGAACACAAAAAGTATTTAAAGTAACTTTAAAGCTATTTGATGTACTTTAATAGAAAAAAAAAATGAAATTTGAAGAGTCAGAACTGGTCTTGGTTTTGTTGTAATAATGATTTCAGTAAATTTTGGTTTGGTGAGAGCTATGCAATATTAAGTCCTTCATCTTTGTTCACTACATCTTAGTCTTCCTTACCCTCAGGTGTGTGTAAGATACAGATTATATGAACATTAAAATACAAAAATGTGAAACTATTGGTAATCTCATCAGTATTGGCCATAAGACACAAATAGCCTAATTATCAATTATCATATTGGCTGAAAAAAAAATGCCATCCATCCCCAACATTAAAAAAATTAGCTACAATCATTTAAGGCCTATTTAGATTTGTAGCATGAGTCTACAACCAGGCTTTCCACGATAAAAGGCTTTATGTAGGTACAGTGGTGCTTTGAGTTAAATGCTCATGGCTTGCATGGTCAAATGCCCAGGCAGTTATTGCTAACATCTGATGTTTAGCAGTTTTAATATTCATCATGTTCACCGTCTCAGTTTAGTATATCAGTGTGCTAACACTTGCCAATTAGCATTAAATAAAGTACAGCTGAGGCTAATGCAGATGTCAGCATTTTTGCAAGAATATGGTCATAAACAAGTGTTAACTTCTGGGAGTGAAAAATGAAGCCAACACAGCCATACGAGAGTCAATCCCTGAAGACCTAAATATTAAAACGCCCAACTTTACAGCAGAAATAAACATGTTTACAGCTTAGAACAAACAAAAACGGTTTTGTTCTCTGTAGCTAATTTCCTTAATATAGCTCACTTGTCTAAATTACCTGATGGAAAAAAAAACAAAACAGAACAATGATCCCTGTGTCCTAGTGTTTTTCCTGCAGTCAGTCATCAGCATTAGATCTTGGTCCAAACATGCTGCATGATGCTGGTGAGATTTCCTCCTTAGGTATTGAAATCGGGTATCGAATGACACCAGCTTTTTTGATGCTCTCTAGTATTGAAGATATTTTGACAGTGACATTAGTTTGGTACGTAGCTCTACTTATTATACAGTCCATGGTCATAAACCAAACTGACCTGATGATTGTACTAGGTGAAAATCACCAAGGTTATATGGTAAAATTCATCCTTCATAAATGTCTGAACCTAATTTCATGACAAATAAACTAGCTGTTCACTTCAAACAACAAATCTTGGTACAAATCACTGATGTGTGAAAGGTAAAGGAGTTTGCTAAAAGCATGTAGCAAATGTTACTCAAACAGATATAGTGCATTTATTGAGGACTATTTTCAGCTATGGATTAATCTCATTTGGGCAGGACTGTCTGTGGGAGGCTAAATAAACTACAGTGCCTGTGTTGGTGGTAATGAGGTAACATGTCACCCTGTGCAACTGTGTGGCTCATTGATGTGTTTTTAATAGTTTTTCGACAAAAATTGAGCTCTGTGGCACAGAGGAAAAACAGGCTTTGCTTGTTAGCAAGACAAATTCATCGCTGGTTTTGGTGTTTTCATAGGATTTCTTGACAGTAAGAAACATGTAGTATATATTGCCTTTTTGACACCTTCTTTGAGGCTTTCATGGACCAAAACAGAACTGCATAGGGTAAATAATGGATGGACAGACAGATGGACCGGATTTAGATTCAAATACCAGCCTTGTCAATAACCACTTGTGGCTGTTTTTTTTTTTTTTTCAGTGATAGACGAGACGGCAAGAGTTGCATCAGCAGGTTGGAAAACGGTGAACCCCTGTACAGGTGCTTCTAAAGCAGCGATGTTCCGCCGTCTTTCGTGATGGCTGTACAAGAAAAGCAAGTCTAATTTTAAACTGAATCACACAATGAAGGAGGCATGTGGGCCATGCACATCATCTCTCGCTGTGCTGTAATCTTTGACTTCTCCTGAACACTCACAAGAAGACAATCATCACCACCTCCCACTCCCTCGCCCCTCCTCTCGCTGCTTTTCTTCCCACCTCTTACCTCGATGACTTCTCTCTATAGATTTCATATAAGGAAATCTGTTTGATTAATGAATTACTGAAGTCAGGCCAACTTAATATGTTTGATGAGGGAGTGGTTGCAAGATGCACACATGGTGGAGGATAAAGATAGGATGAGAGGAGGAGGAGGAGTAGGAGGAGGGAGGCAAGATGAAGGGATTATATTTCTTGGGTGAAGTTCTACTTAGGTCGCCAGGGATCTGAGAACAGGTGATTATAAGAAACGGTTTGATTTGAAGCCACACATGGCTGTCTCAGGGACATGAAAGCTTTAATGCCATTTTGAGAGTTTATTTTAGAAGTTGGTTGCTGCGTGTTTTAGGAATTCCACGTTAGGTGCATTTTAATTCAGAGTCCCATGCTCCTGTGGGCCTCCTGGCTGCATGAATATAACATCAAGACATTTAATCCTGAATTGAACATGTGTCGAATGATGAGGCCAGTCCGGTTCAGCTGCGCGTTTGATATGTGATCAGACTCCTCAGCCCGTGTCCTGAGGGCTCGGCGGTGCCCAGAAATCCTCCGCAAGAGTTTACAGCCAGGATTTACCACAGGGGTTAAGTTATCTGCACAAATCATTCCCTTTTTCATTTGCAGAAACAACCCTGCAGACATGATTTACAAGTACAGTAGCCGCAGACATGAAATCCAAGGGCAGCTCAGGGCTACAAATCACGCCGGCTTTGCCTCTCTGTTTACGACGACCTATCGGTGTCATAGAACGGGACATATTCTAAATCCAAAGTTACAAATTACAACGTTTTTCGGCCGTAATGAGTTATTTAGTTTTGTCTGTGTCATGGTAGGTGGAAACTAGGACAGTGTGTCACGTCCCCCAGAGAAACGGAGAGAGACAGAAGAATCCTCTCTCTGTGCTGAAGGCATGATCCAGCACCAACCAAGCACCTGCTCCCCTCTTGACACGGCTCTGTTTTGTCATTTTTCCGGGTAAACATCAGTCCCTCAGTCAAACTGTGCAGCAGTAGTCGATCGTGGTAAACTGTCTCAGTGGAGGCCTTTACATGCTTTAGTGTTTCCTTCCCATCAGGGAGGCAGCGGTGTATAAAAATGCAGTTTAACTCAGGAGTCCGAGCAGTTTGAAGGAGCGCAACATGAATACCAACAAAAAAGCAGCTGCTTACAGAATAGTGCAACTAATTTATATTTATGATTCGTTTTTATTATTTCCATGGCTTTTCTGTTACCCGTATCAGTGTCAGACTTTCTGCTATTAATGCATATGATTATACAGAATAGAGGTCTTTAATTAGGTTCAGCTGTGTGGCTGTTTTTCATTTGGACAGCCAACACAATTTTCATAGCTGTGATACAGACAAAGGCCAGATTTTAAACATTTTCGTATTTATAAGGGGATGAAATGGATGCCATGTAGAGGATCTTTGATTTCCTGTCATTGAAGTTTCAATCCATGATCAGACCTGTTGTATCATACAAAAATAGACCATTTTTACACCAAAATTATTGTGTAAATGCATTTTTTTAACACAACTAAACCCAAAATAGGTGATTAATCCTTTTGACTTTGCCAGTGGATGTTTTTTTATTTGCTGATCTGCACCAGAAAGCTAAGACTCAGCTCACACAGGATGCAGTGTCTGTGTTAAACTCTCACTACATTTGTAGCTTCTAATTGAATCTGTGTGGTTGGAAGTTTCTAGTTTTTCTCCTGGCTGTTTCCTGTATGTTTCAGGTATCTGCTTTATTTTACTGTTTGCTGTTAGCTTTCAGTTGGATAGTTGCTAACTTTCTGCTGATTAAAACCCAACATTTCCAGATTTTTTTTGCTTCATAATAAAACTTTTAAATAACAAAATAAAGGGGGTGACATGTTTCCATCGCTGCCAGTCGGAGCTGGAGCCAATAAATACCTGTGACTGTTGCAGTCATTTGACCTGGGAGTGAATACTGATTGTACCCTTTCCCACTGAAGACAAAAGACAATTGTTAGTGTGTTACGGTTTTCCAGTGTAAAAGGGGCTATAGATGTAGCTGCTCCAGTTTACCTTATAGCAGTATAAGTTATAACAGAAGAAGAAGGATTGGTTATTGACTCTCTGATTGATTCATTAGATTTCCCATTAGGCTGGGTTGCAGCCAAAGACAGCACCTTTTGATAAAAGACATCTCTGAAAGACATACAAATGAAAGGTAGATAATGAAAATGTCAGTTCAGCACCTGTAGCTGTCCATATTGAGATCTATGACTGTAAATAGCTCAATGCATGGCATGCACCGGACACGAGAGACCCTTTTCATGACTCTTTTTGATAGGTATTGATTGTTAAGTGGATATATAAGGTCATTTTCATCAGGGTACATGAGCCTTAGGTATATATATTGTTAAATGTACAGTAAGCTTTTGTTAGGCTATGTTATGTCCTTATAACCAAGTGAACTTTGTGTCCTTAACATTAAGTGTAACAGGGTTTTGTTTTCTCCTCTGTGTCAGAGCTGGGATGGCCCTCTCTGAAGTGCTGCTCTTGTGCCTGATGCCGGTTCTGTCCAACTGGCCAGCCGGTCATCGTTCTGTTGCCACGAATTTTCACAAATCACTGCCACGCCACGTCTCCAACAGCACAGAGGGATCGAGACAGAAAATCAATGGGCTCTCATGGGCAACTCCATCAGTCCAAATATTGGAGCTTGATGGCGAAGAGAAACGGGGTGGGGAGGATTTGCAGGATGGAGAGAGGGAGGGATGGAAACAGATTTTAGGGCCATGTAAGGTCTGGAAGGAAAGAAAGACAGAGGGAGGCTCAGAGATCAGTGCCAATATGATAGCGGAGAACAGATATATTTTTCAATACTTTAGCAAAGAGCCACTGTCAGGCAGAGCTCCCAAGGTGGGCACAGGGGAGTTGCAGGAGAGGCTGGGAGAGATGTGAGGCAAAGATAGTGCATGAGGTGCAATGGTGGATTCAGTATGTCTGACGGGCAAAGGTGAAAAAAGTAAGAAGGGCTCAGGTGCATGTGGGGAGGAACCGTCATGCAGAAAGTCATGTTGCATTTATGATGAAACGCATCCAGACCCTGGTTAAGATTTAAATAGTTTCATTATGTGACTCAGTGATTTGTGTCAAAAATTATACTCGTTTTCAGTCCTGACTCAGTCTAAATCTAAACATACAGACATGATACACATATCGTGTGTCTGGATTAAGTGTGACGCACAACATTATGATCCCCCTAGAATTTTAAGGCCTTGTGGTATGCACTGCTGGTTTTGGTCAGATATCACAGCTGAAGGTCTGTAATTTATATTTGCGTTCAAACTTTTGTTCACTCTGTATATTCAATACTTTGAACAAAGTGAGTATGGCTTAATAAGCTGCATTCATAGCATAGAAATGCACTGTGTAACCTATGAAAGCTGCAAAACATTAGCAGATCATGAACCCAGTGTGAATGAAAGAGATCAAATACACATCATTGCTTTCCGAATGAAAGGATATTTGGCAGTATTTAATAAAAATAACGCCATGGTGGGGGTTCCATGGTCTGGTGGCCCACAAGGCGTGTATGTAAATGCAGAGAAGTGTTCATTCCCTGCCAAGGCAAACAACTTCGCCATTGGGTGAAGCTGTGACTTTGCCCCCTTAAAGTTCACTCAAGGCAAAGAAAGAATGCAAATACGTGGCCACCTCCCTTATTTCGCGCATGTATCACTGCGGCCTTAGACGGGAAAAACTGTCATTACTGTATGTCCACTGCAAATAAACGTTAATTGGTCTGCTTAAAAATTAGTGAAAAAACACACTCCTTGTAGCTTCAGAACTTGCCTGAGAATTATCTATTATCTTTTTAAGTTTAATTCAGGATCAGAGCAATCCAGTGATAGTTGTCTGTACATCCATGAGTGCATTTCAAAGAAGTACTGCTAACTTAGCTAAATAGCTAACTCGGCATACTTTTAATGGTGTAAATTTGCAAATGGAAACAAGTAGGTTAAAAACAGGCCCACAAGCTAACTAAACAACTCCAGGGCAATGTTAGATGGGTGTGACAGTTGTCTCAGTTTTGAAAGGGCTGCAAACACTGTCAGACCTTTAAAACCCCTGCCTGAGCATGAGGAATATAAACAGGTTTTTCTGAAAACAACTTTTTGTTTTTGTTAAAACAAAACATCAAGTGCTCACGCTATCTTAAATGTGTGTGTAAATCAGCAAACATAACCTGATTTAGATCAAGAAATATGTGCTCAAAAGTTCAGTGAAGAAAAATACTTTTCCCCCAACTCTACACTTTGTACTAATATTCTTAGCATACCACTTTTGCAGCAGTAACATTTTCTACTAACAGGAAATTATGCATTACTTGCACACAGCAGACATCAGTCAAGATGCAGAGATGAAATGCCACTGCCAATTAAACTTCACCAAGAAGAACCAAGATGTTTTATCAAAGATCTAATATTGTTTTTTTTTCCAAAATATTTCTTGAGCTGTCTCACCAGCATCCACAATTTGTTTGAATGTTTTACAGCTGTGAAGAGCTCCTCCTTCTTTAATGTATTGCACTGTGGGACAATAGTGCACATCAACAGCACACTGGAATATCTTTGTACACTAATAAGACTCTTTTGAGTATGTAATTCTGTCAGTTTTCCAGCACCATACTCATTACTTGCTCAGAATTACTAATGCAGTATGGGATTGGGACACATCTTAAGAATCTGATGCCAACTTTCCTTACTTGACAGTAGTAAAGCATAGGAGGAAGTTGGACTGACAGAGGGAAGGATGCAGGAAGGAGACAGATGATCAAGTCGGATGAGAAAAAAATGAAAAAGAATTGGAGGAGAGAGAAAAACAGATCGAGTTAGTGCATCATAATGAAAGGATCGAGAGCAGGAGGGAACGTGGACAAGCCTGATAAGCGAGCAACTCAGGAAGACGCGAGTGTTTTGAATTGAGTCTAACAAATCCTTTTAAATAAGAGCAGTGGCTCATGAAAGCGATATCATATGGAAATGTCTCCAACAAACCATTAAACATTCACCACTAGAACTGACTGGAGATATGATTGCCTCTGGTTGGAGGCAATGCATGCAAATGTTATGTTAAATGTGTGTCGTGAGTTATTTCCTCCAATATTTCTCATTCTGCTCCTTGATTTCACACCTGGCTCAGGTTTTGTTGATAGGGTTTAGACAATAAATCTTCCTCACACAGCTGCAAGTACCATGATGCATGACCAGAAGTAGTTTTTAGCTTGTCTGGTGAATTTAAGGTGAACATGTAGATAACTTCTTTGGTGGGAAGTAACTAAGTTGAGTTTTCAGGTATCTGTACTTTACTTGAGTATTTTTTTTCTGACAGTATTTTTACTTTTACTCCTTCCATTTTTACGCAAATATCTGTACTTTCTATTCTTCTACCATTTTCAAAACAGACTTGTTACTTTAATTCAAATAGATTTAAGGGGAATCATTGGTTATTTTTGTTTTGCATCATTGCACACCACTTTCCCAACATCAGGAGTGATTTCAGCTTAAATGGATGGGACATTAACACAAAGAAAAGAGAATTCCTTGATGCATCCATCAGTGCATATCATACACGACAGACATAAGAAGAAAATGACACAGAAGAGATAACATGATGATGACAGAAGACAAACAGTGTATTAAGACATGACAAACATGATGTAAACAACAACAAGAAGTAACAAGACAAAAACAATGTAGAATAAGTAACAAGATGTAATAAGACTAAAATGGTCTTAAAGAGGGGCGCCCCTATAGCTCAGATGGTAGGGCATGTGCACCATGTGTTGAGGCTATCAGCCCTCTGCAGCGGCTGCCAGTTTGATTCTCACCTGTGGCACATTTGCTGCGTGTCATCCCTTCTCTCTCGCCCCCTTTCCTGTCATATCTTCAGCTGTCCTATCTGAATAAAGGCAAAAAAAAGCCCAAAAAATAACCTTAAAAAACCATGGTCTAAAAGAGACAAAAACTATGTAAAAGACAAAAACGGCATAAAAGACATGACAAGATGAAAATGATGTAAAAGACATAAGACAAAAACTGTAAAGGATGCAACACGGTGAAAACTATATTAAAGACTTAAGACAGAAACGAGGTAAAAAGTGTAACAAAATGAAAACGGGGTAAAAGATGTAACAACACAAAAAATACAGACAGGGAGACTCGACCATGGAGGTGAGCTTCATGTAGCTTTGCACAGAAACACTGTAGAAATGTTCCTCTGGAGGCAACTTTATATTTTAATACTTTCAGTACGATCAGAGTCTGTACTTTTTCACTTTTACTTATTTAAAGATGTTGAACCAGTACAGTTTTTTACACGAGTGTATATACTTCTACTTGAGCAAACAGTGTGTGTACTTTTGCTACTTCTGGATAACATCTCCTTCTTTGTCTTTTTCTGTCTTTGTTTCAGTGGTGGACTGCAAGGTGATCCTGGAGGGCCTGCAGAGATACGGCCCTACACCAATCTATCTGCCAGTCAGCTACCGGATCCTCAACGCTGAGTCAGCATTCTTCCTACAAGAGGCCAATCAGGACTTAATGAGGAACTCCAGCCTGCAGGCTCGCACCGAGTCCTTCTTCATCCACCAGGCCCGGCAGATGCCCTTCATCAACGCCAGCTACGGGCCACTGTCCGTCCAGCAGCCTGTCCCTCTAGAGCTACTGCAGACTCTGCCCGGGCCATTTAACACACCCTCCTTCACCTCATCATCAGCCCCAACATCGGCTTCTTCGTCGCCTCTCTTCACATTCAACTGGAAGGTTCACACCTACATCATCAGCGAGAGGATTCACCCCAGCTGGCCAAAGGTTCAAGTGTTGTTCTACATTGCAGGGAGGGACTGGGATGATTACAGCGCCATCCACAAGCTGCCCTGCGTCAGGATGTTTGCCTTCCATGAGACTCAAGAGGTGCGTGGGACATGCAGGCTAAAAGGTGAGCTGGGGATATGTGTTGCCGAGCTGGAGCCCCTGGCCAGCTGGTTCAGCCCGCCCACTGTCAGGCCGGGCAGGCAGAGGGTCTCTGAGCAGGCCCAGGGCACTCCTGTGGAGCTCTACTACATGGTCCAAACTACAGACAGCGGAGACTGCAGCTCCGAGGATTCAAGAAAGGGCAGCTCCGTCCGCACAGACCAGCAGAGGCCGATGGGCTATTTTGCAGGGCATACACCTATGCAGCGCATTGGGAGCGTCAGGCTGTTTCAGCCGTTGTCTGAGCTGAAGTTGGACAATAACTTTGTGGTGATGGCGCCCTCCAAACCCATCCGGCAGAGAGAAACAGTCTCTACTTTTCTGGCTCTGTCCACACTTTCTTCAGTACAAATTTTCACCCTCAGGTGAGTCACCCTCAGTTTGCCCTGCTGCTCTGCTTAATGTCTGTCATTTTCTAGACTTATTAAAACAGACATCATTGGATGTATACTCAACAGAAATATAAACTTTTGTTTTTGTTCTCAAGACTTTTTCTGTGCACACAAGAAGTTCTCACAAATCTTTGTTCACAATATTGTAAAAATTTGCCAAGATAATCCATTCACCTGAGAAATGTGGCATATTGATATGCTAATTTAACAGCTTTATTATTGTACAGGTGTACCTTGGACTGGTCACAGTAACAGGCCTCTCTAAAATGTGCAGTTTGATCTCGAAAAAGACTTTTATTAGGTACTGAACTATGGATATTTCACATAGGGCTAGGCTATGCTGTTTTTCCCAGAAGTGCAAATTCATGACCTGCCCTACTCTGTCTCTGACTGGCTAGTACTCGTAGCTTTTGTTGGTTGGGTTGTATATAGTGTATATATAGTATAGTATATAGTAACTGTTAACAGTTTAAAGTACGCCTAAATGTATAAATTACATTTTCAGAGCAAACTCGCATAATAAATAAAACTTAACGCAACCATTTTTCCCTGGAGGGCAAAGTCAGATATTCTTACCCTAAAACTAACCAATCACTTCTCATGCCTAAACTTATCCAACCCAGCCAATTAGGCAATGAGTTCTAGCCAGTCAGAAGCAGAGTAGGGTCATGACTTTTCCCTCCTGAGGAAAAAAAATCAATTGTTGTCTGTAACCTTATTTGTAATAGCTAGGGGTGTAACGATTCAGTCATGCGCCCAATGCATCTGACTTGAATGTGTAAGATACGAGTGAATCGGTTCGGACGGCCCTGCATCGGTAAAAAGCTGCACATGAATCGGAAACAAATCGATGCAGCACTAGCGTATTGATACATCTCATTGGGATGCACATACGTTTAATTTTGGCATCAGGGAGCTACCACTGTTAACTTTCCTCCGTCTTCTCTCTCCTGCTGTCTCTGCCTAAACCGCTCTCGCTGGACGCCCGTTGCCACGTTCACAAAACAAGCGCTCCCTCCTCCCTCTCCTGTGTCTCCTCTTCATTTTCTCATAACAGACGGCACTGAAAACAGTGACAGAAATGACATTGTACCATGTCGCACCATCAAACTTTCATACGCTTAAGTGTAGGCTAAGTTTGGGTTTCATAAGAAAGACGAGAAACGCTGCTGCAGGTCATTTATGCAAAACGTGTCGGACAGCAGAGTACAGAGACACGAGTCTGACCCACAGAGACGTCATGTCACTGTGAGAGCATCACTGTTCCTCCACACTAATCCAAACCACAGCACTCTTCATATGAAACAGAGCAGCAGATCATCTTATTGCAGAAATACTGATATTTTAAATAGTTTGAAATTTTCTCATTTTTCTTATCTCATTTACACATGAGACTCATAATAAGATGTTAACATCACTGTAATGTTTCCTTCTCTCTGTCTCTACTGTTACTATATTTAGTAAAATTATCAGGATTTTTTGGCAACTAACAGCACTCTACAAATGTAGCATTACTTGAATCAAAATGTAAAGACTGACACATTGTATCGTATCGTGACAGAGCTGAATCGTATTGAACCGAATCGTTGGCCACTTAAAGATTTATAAGATGTATCATATCGTTGAACATGTATCGAGATATGTATCGAATCATCTCAGTCAGTGAGATACACACCCCTAGTAATAGCCATATGAGAAGTGCTCACTAGCATGGATGTTAACAAAAATCTAAACAAAATTTAAGAGAAGTACACCTTTTGTGTGAATGGGAGAAGTGTCTGATTTTTTGCACCTCAACTTGTGAAAAATGGGAGCAAAAAGAAAAGTGTGGTGCTTGTAAAAGAAGTTAAAAAGACGGCATTTGTAGACTTTTAGAGAAAGCAGCAGATACAAAACACACTCCACAACCACATATCTGACGATACGCAGCAACATTTACAGTGTACCCATCTGTCACTTAGCGTCTCACTTTAGTCACTGACTACAGTTGTGCTGTGGCGTATAGCAGGAAGAGATTTCTCAAGCAATCCTTAGTCATTGTTTGTCTGAGTCATATACTGAAATGAATCATGCAGGGGATAACTAATCTAGAACAATGCCTCTTTGTTTCTGAAACACTGTACTGCATGCAGCGGTGTTATGCAAACGTGTCAGATCTGCCTTCTTGTTCACAGTTTGTAGGCAACACAGTTATAATACAGTCCGACAGTGTACTGTACTGTATTTACTATAGGCCTACTATACTGTGGGGGTTTGCACACATTACTTATAACAGCTTGTTTAATCAAAATAATCTGCAGTTGGCAATATCAGGGATTATTCTCTGGCATTGGAGATTAGAAAATGTGTGTATGATAAGCTTTTGATCTGCCACACCATACTGCAGCCCACAGACAACGTTGCCATGACACTGCTAGTCTACTGCCCAGCATCAGTTAGGTTATTTAGCTTCTCTATTTAGGTCATTTTGTCTACTAATCAGGAAAACATAATAGCACAAATGAAAAGAATTGTAAACAATATGGTTGTATCCAAGAGCGACCTCATTGCACTCAATTACCTGGTCTTATTATATAAAACAACACAGACCAAATAACACTCTCAAATCCCTTCCTGCTTTGTTTTAGCAGAGCAAATGTTCATTTCATCTGGCAGACATTCTTGTGAAATAACATTTTTTCATTGACAAACACAGAGCTTGCCACACAGCAAATCTTGGCCCTGGACCAAACTCGAAACCTCTTGATACTTGTTTCAAAGTTGTCTTTAAGTGGAAGCACGAGCTACTTCAGAGATGCTCAACTTGCGAAAAAATTAGAAAAATCTGAAAATTGAGAGCACAGTTTGAAGGTTCAATTGTGGCCTTGTTTATGGTTTGTTATCTCATTTACAGAATATACACTGTTCTGAATATACACTATGCACACAAAAGGTTTATTTCTCTCAAATTTTGTTTGTAACTTTGTTAAAATCCGTTTTAGTAATCAATTCTCCTTTGAAAAGATAATCCATTCACCTGGTCACAATAAAAGGTCACTCTAAAATGTGCAGTTTGATCTTGAAGAAGGACATTTATTAGGCGCTCTGATTGGCTAGTACTTGTTGCCTTCGTTGGTTGAGTTAGGCATGAATGTGGGCAAAGCTAATCGCATAGCAGCACAAGTCCCACAGCTGGGGAACACACAGGAGCTCCACTTTGGTCTTGAGTAGATGTAGCCTTTATTTACTTAGAAAGTCAAACCTAAACTGTAAAGTCACAGCACCGTCACTGGCATATTCTGCCAAAATGACGATTTCACTGCTCACCTTTCCCTCTGCTCAGCATGCATTCACCATCACTCTGTCACTGTAGGCAATAATTAGTCTCACAATGAAACACTACTCTGACCAGACAGCAGCTTGTTTATTCTCTTACCTACATCATCTCTACTGAATTCAAACTAATCTGAACGGAGGAAGAGACATTTTCCTGTCCTGTAACTTTATCCCCAAGACACCATGTTTTTTCTTCTTATGAAAGCTTTGTCTGTTCAGCTGTGCTGCCGCGCAGAGACTGACCCCTGGTGGTATAAGATGCACATTACAATACAGCATCTCCCCATCAGTTTAATAGAAAGAGGAGCATATGTATTTATGACAGTAAAGAAAATCACACTGGATTTCTTAATACTCTGAACGAGGATAATGATGCCTTTATACTGCCCAAGCCTAGACGCAACAGTGTGCCTCTCTTTAAGCTCCACAAACTTGGTTTATCACAGCAGTACAAAAGTTGTGCGTGAGAGTTTGACGTGAAAACTGTCAAGTGCTGTGTCAAGACAGTAGGAGCAGCAGCAGCGAGACAGCACTGTCCCTGTTTAGTGTTCATCAGCACCCAAGCATCATATACAAGGATTATCAACACATGAAAGATGTTGCTATAAGTAATCACTTGTTTCTTTATCAGCTTCATGTTAAATATAATGTCTGCACTGTCGCTTTTTACATTTCGTAATGCGTCACCTAACAGCCATTTGTACTTTCTGTTTACTTTAACGGCCACGTGTGAGTGAGAAAATTGCTTCAACTAATGTTACAGACTGTTGTTGCTCTCTGCGACTGTTGCTACAGTCTGAAAATAATTTCAGTTATTTTTTGTCTCACACTGATGCAAAAATGTATTGCCAGTGATTACCTTACCTGGATATTACTCCACCAATGAAATAAATCCATGTCACGACCAGTTTAAGTTAGTAAAAGTACTGATTGTCCAGTTCAGGGAAAGGGTTGACACAGGAATTAAATTAATACCCGTCATAGCAATCCTTTTTAATTTCAGGTCTAGTAATTTTCTGATCAGGCATCTGGCACATGAAAATTAGACTAATTTTAGAATATGCCAACATTATCATTATTCTAATGTGCTTTGTGTGTTTATTTTTCAGGCTTATGATTGAATAAAACATTGAAATATCAATGAGACAAGGTTTTGATATTTATTTTGGCTAAAGTAATTGTTATGTTAATCAAAATCAATCAATCAAAATAAACTACATAAAAAAAGTTCTAGATCTTTTACTTCAACTCGTGAAAAATGGGAGCAAAAACAAAAGCCTTGTGTTTATATTTTTGTTGAGTGTATATTTTTCCCCTAGATCTTGCTTACATGATAAGATCTAATCTTCAGTACAACCCCTTAAAAACAAGCAGTTTAACCACATTTAGCTTGGCTTCTCTTGAGAAGAGATTCAGTGGCTGCTTTAAATGAAATATTTTTTTATGGACTGTAATGGGTAAAGTGCTTTACAGACAAGGTTTGTGTTTATTGTAACCTTCCAAGTCATTTTGGAGAGAAATTAGAGAGATGCTGTAGTGCTTAAAACCTTCCAAACTACATCTTTGGCAGTCTGGAGGGGATTGTTTTGACTGAATAACACCTAAATTACGCCTTTGTGCTGTTTATGAAGATTGTTTTCATGTACTCACCTTCAAAATTGCCTGTCTGAGGGAAATTTTTATCTGAGGTAATTTCACACAACAACAATAAAGTAGTTATTGATTCATTGAGCTTTGTCTTATACAAATTACCATTCAAAGTGACTGTAATTGCTCCATGTTGTGTGATGCAAATTAAGGTGTAAGGACTATGCATTTCCACCAGGCGACTTTTATGCCTGAGATCTAAATCATGGCAGATGAAACAGTTAGCAGCCTTAAAGTGGAGCTGTGACAGAGAGCCTTGGCAATTTGTCAACCCTGGGTGAGCAGGAAATCTGCCAAAAAGCCTCATTGCTTTTTCTCCCGCTCCAGTGATGATGAACTCCCATGAAGTATTAGCGCTCGCAGTGTGTGTTTATCACATTTGTCAGCATGTGTGTAAATGGGAACTTTAAAGGCGGTATTTTTCCTTTAGTGCCTTTTTGCACCAGTATTGCACCCCGATCGTTCAGAAGTTCATCTTTTTTATGTTTTCCGCTGGGATGGCGCAGACTTAAAATTCAACCAAAATACCTCATTAGCAACCAAAAGATTAAACCTCAAAGTGTTTGAAAATCACAGGCTACTTTACAGTACTTGACTGCCAGCTTACCAAACCCTGTAAGTGAATATCCGAATGCTGATGATTAGTCTTGCGTCAGCTTTGTTGTGCGCTGCTTTTATCCTACAGGGTTAAACCTGCGGTGCCATTCAATGCCTTTTTCTCTCAGTTGTTGGATTTCCCGATAATGAAAAACTTTACTTTAAAATACCCTTTAAGCACTTGATATCCCCAAGATAATGGTGCAATTCACCTTCTGATCATTGGCGCGTGTGTGTGTGTGTGTGCGTGTGTGTGTGTGAGTGTGTGGATCCTTGTTCAGGACTGCTGTTTTGACTTGGTATGTTAAAGGGAAAGTTCAGATTATTAGAAGTGGGGCTGTATGGGTACGTATTCACAGTGCATTCGCTACAGCCAGTGTCAGTCAGCACAACCCCAGTTGGAGAAGCAGCAGGAGTACTGGTACAGGAAGCTGAGCAACGTACTGCTGTGGATGGGGTCAAAAGGTATTTTAGCCCAGTGGTTTTCAAACTGGGGTGTGGGAACCAACTGGGGTCCTTAAGTGTATTATAGTGGGACTCCAGCAAAAAGATAAATAAAATATTTTAACTTTGATGACATTTTTTGGAAGTTGGAACATGCAGGGGACAACAAGCACTGGAATAGCAGTGGGTCGTTTTGATTGATTTTAATTTGTAGTGATATGAATTTTATTATTGATTAATTAGCACCGGAGGATCACCTCTTTTAGCCACTTACAAATGGTCCACCTGAAAAGTCATTATCAGTTATATTTATAATATTTTCACTTCTTTACTTTGCCATCAGACAACAGGACACTACCATTAAATGAGCCAAACATCACTTTCTCCAAACCAACCAAACTCTATTGTCAAAATCAGTAATTCAGCCTGGTAGAATATGGGAGTCGTTGGTCTGCCTCTGCTGTGATTTGCTAGTTTGTTTGGTTATTGTGTGACTTGTATGTTTTAAAAGGTTAGTTTGGATTCACTAAAGTTACATAATAACAGAAACAAACAGTGGAAGACTCCCGTGTTCTGTGAGGTCAAATCACTGATGCACCCATGAAGTTTGGTTGGTTTGAAGAGATTGATATTGGGCTCTCTTAACGACAATTTCCCATCAGAGAAGGTTGTTTGACAGCATAGTAAAGTGGTGAACATCTAAGTCTAAATATAGCATACGCTGTTCTTTGGTGGACCTTCTGTAAGTGACAGAAATGTCTCTGGCTCTGTCCTCTACTGTAGTTAATACACTGACTATTGATTAGTTCCTCACACAGCCCCACTTCAAATAATCTGAATTATCCTTTTAAACAGTTCGGTCTCTCGCTGTATGTGTTTGCATACTGCAGGCCAGTGTTTGCCTATGCACTGATGTGGGTGTATTTATGGGCAACTTACTTTACAAGTCGCTCTGGTGTGTTTCTCCCAGCGGCTGAGGCACCATTAACTATTTATGTTCTCTGGAGTTACTCCCTTCTCCTCCCCATTATCTTTTCTCGCCCTCTCCTCCACTGTCTGCTGTAACTTGTGACAAAAGAACACTGAAAATCTCTCTGGACAGCCTTTATTCCTACATGTGCTGCTGTCAGAGGGAATCAGTAGATATTTTTTTTCACTCTTTACTCCTTTTACTCTTGTCTGCACTTTTTGATATGCCTGTAAAAGTCTTTAGGACTTAACATGGTGCATAATCCTCTTAATGCATTGTTTACAAACTGATTAACTGACGTAGGATTACTTGTATTAGCCTGGATGAAGCACCTTGAATTTTTCCAGCTGATGATACACTTTCTCAGCAAAACCTAAAGAGAGACATGACGTGCCTCAGAATGTCTGTACACTCATGTTTTTGCTATTAATTTGACTGCCTTGCTTTTGCCAAGTGGCAAGGAAAACCTAAAAAACTATTGCTGCTTCTGTTGTGTGACAACACAGTAAGACGACTGACTGATTATGTAAAGCAAATTTTCAAGGGCTAATAAATCTTCATAATTCAAAACGAAGATGCATCAGTGTATATAATAATTTTATAAGGTGGCTTTGTTTGCTTGTTTTAGTACTATTCATACAATCAGCAGGTTACAATGCTTTTGGGTGACAGTGGTTATAATATAGACCTCAGTCTCATATCTCAGTGTTTAAATCCTGTGCAAAGAGGTTACAGCGCTCTGAATGCAAAGCAGTTATTTTATACTCAGACCAGAGCACCAAGGCTATTGATGGTGAATAACACGAGCGCAATATCCAAATCACAGAAGCTGCAGTTTTAGATAAGTGAAAAACGTGACAAACCAGCATTAGAATGAAGTAATGTAGTGCTGCAGGGATGCTCTTGCCTACGAATGTTGTTCTCCAGATGTGAGAAAACATGTTTGTTTGGTAAAGACCCCAACATGTTTTTCCAGTAAAAATGAAAATTGTGATGCAAAACTGATTCCCTCTAATCATGAATCATTTCTCTATTGCAGTCAGAGTAATTGCAATATGATTTTTTCTTACCATATTTTACAGCCCTACTGTAACATAAATATAATCATTGATACCAAAAACAAATAATAACAATTTCCTCAGTTTTTTCCTGATTCTAATGTTGAAACACTAAAAAAGAAATTTTCAGTCAGCTGCCACATGTCACTTTAGGACATTAACCTGGTGATCAAACTAAGCATGCAAAGTCAACTTTTTGAAGAAATCGAGTTATTGGAAACTACATAAACACTTTCAGCTTTCAAAATTAGAAATGAGCCGCATGTCTACATACTGACTGCCACTGTTAATGTCAGGCAGGTTTACCAAATAGAGAAGAATCCTGCAAGCATATAAATGTGTTTCCTAAAGCACCGGGACTGTAGAGTACCTTTCCTCAGTTATTTCTCTGTGTGTGTGGTTTGCTGTTTTCTTTTGGGTCATTCATAACTTTGAGTTGAAAGCCACATAGATCAAATAAATCTGTTCAAAGTCATCATATTTGTCTTCAGATTTTAGGGCTTCACTCAGTGCTGCAAAATATTCTTGACTTACTCTGGATTAGTGATGGGGATTGGGGATATGGCCAAAATCTTCTGTCATGGTCATTTCACTTTAATATCACTCTAATAGTATAAATCATGATACAGTAATTGCTCTGTAAATTCCATTAAGAAATTGTTTAAAATAACCATGCTGTATTGTACTTCATCACATCTGATTATTTTCTCTCCTTTAGTGTGGAATTTGCAGCCAACTAAAAATAACCCTATTTTGTAACAAGTTCTTCTCCCACATCTTGAGTTTGTTAAGATGCCTCTTGCACTGAATTTACAATTTTACTCTTCTCCTCCATGTTTTCTTGTCGCTCTCTTCGGCTGCAGTTAACAAACCAGCTTACACCACCCATGCCTTCATTATTTTAAAAGCTTTTATTTTGAAGCTGCAAAATCAGGAAATACTGGGGGTTTCCTCAGCAGCAACCCCTAACCAACTCCTAACACAACTCCTAACCAGCTGAAAGTGAACATGAATACAGTAAAACAAAGCAGGTACCTGACAGTACAAATGGTGACGCAAGAGAGAAACTAAACTTCAAACCACAGAGATTCAGTTAGAAGCTACAAAAGTAATGAAACTTGAACACACAGACACTTTTTTAAAAAACACCTTGCACAAATGAGGAAAGTCTTAGCTTTGCAGCTCACATCAGAAAAAAACAGAAAGGTAGAGTCATCTACTGGTAATGGGAAAAGGGTCAGTCAGTGATTTTTAATGGATTAAGCCATGTTTAAAAAAACAAAAACAGCATATACGTGTTAGATTTGGTGTAAAAATGGTATGAGGGATAGGCTCCCACGGAGGAAACAGTATTGGACACATTTCTCTGGACCTTCTTAGGAATTATACCAGACATTATATTACTTCCTACTCTCTACTATAAGTCGCAATATTTAATTAATAATTAGGGTTCCTCATGTAGTGGAACATGAATGATGACTTAAGTTATCATACATACCAGATGTCTAGCCTGCTTCAGAACCTTGGTTGCAGAGAAAAATCAGCATATTTAACCGAAGGGCTGCTTCACTGGCCATTTTTCTCTCTGCCATGTAATTGTGTAATTGGCTGTATTTGATCTAATCTAATCTAATCTAATGTAATTATTTAAAATTTAATTGCAGGCTTTTAATCGCGGGCAGGCACTGATGAAAACAGTCAGACCTTTATGCACACATACAATCATGAATATGCACATAAACACTCATGCTTGCAGACACATACCGACACTCACACACATACATGCATGGGCGTCCTCTGTTCCAACTGTTAAGTCATGGTGTGTTTGTCATGCTAAGGGCTCCCAGTGGAATCGGTAATTCCCTGCTCCCTGCCTCATTAGCCATGGAAAGAGTGGTGGACAGGTTGGAAAAGGGTTCTCTAGCTGCTCCTTATTCAACATGCAAATGAAAACACCATTTCCTCCTGAACAAATTAACAAGCTTTTCAAAAGATAAATTGCCCCAGCTGTATTGTAATTTTGACTAAACAATCCGACATATTTCCACAGATCCCCCCGGGGGCAGTGGTTGCTGATGAATGCAAATGAATTTCTAATATCTGAGAGTGTGAAGGTATAAGTGTGAGATTCTTCATGCTGCGCCAGCCCAAACAGTTGCTTTATTATTCAGAGTTTTAGCAGGTGAAAGAGGTAGGTTCAGTGTTGGGCTATGAATAAAGAAGAGGATTACTGGATTGAAGCTACAGCCACTTTACTATCTTTTTTTATTTTAAAACCAGCATTTTAAAACAGTTTCAGGAATAATCTCCATCCCTACTAAAATGTGCATATCATATGACTGTTCACAGACACCGAGCATGCACATGCCAGTGTAAAGAGGAAGCAGTGAGACAACAGGACAAAAATGAGGTTAGGAAATGTGACTGCTCTCCAGTTGATCCCATTGAATAATACTATTTTTATTTTAAAAAATTGTCAGTGGCATTGTGTATTTTGCCTTTCTTTTCCATTGCTCTATTTTCAATGTCTGTTTGAAAAGTCAACAGCTGAACTCACTAACAGCAGGCTAACCAAAGCTAGCAGCTAACTTATATCAGCAAACTTTCAAAATGAATGCATTATTTACACACACATGCGCACACACACACACATTTATGACAACTTGTCAATATAGTCCAGCTGCATTAGCCATCTTCTGTACTCTTCCCTCGTCATTCAGTTAATACCAGATGTTTTACAATAGGGGCTGAGTATCAGTACTCAATATCTTTTAGGGTATCATATGAAGTAACCAAGTACCAAGTAGTATCGAAACTTCTCCAGTCAAATAATACTTGGATTTGAAGCTTTTGGTACACAGACCTAGAAAAATAAGACTGGATTAATACAGGTTTGTTTATAGCCAATCACAGTGTTCTTCATAAAGAAGAGTCTTGGAAAAACAGGTATACTCCATTGGTATTGGTATCACTGTAAGGGTACAGGTACTGGCACTGGTATCATAAGATTTTGAATGAAACCCAGCCCTAATTATAATAAACGAGATACACTGCACAAACATGGCACCCATTCAGTCCAGTGACAGTTGCTTGCCTGGCACATAATTCAAAACTTACTACCTATCTACCTACCTAGTAAAATGGCACACTGAAGGTGTGTAGTAGTGTTTCCATCCTTGCCCCCACCCACAAGTTCCCACATGGCCCATAGACTTAAACTTTTCAGCTCTAGTTAAGTCAGACAGATATAAAACTTCCATGGATAAAAAAACAAACAAAAAAAGAATCATATAAAGTGTCATAACCGACCTTATTTGCAGTCTTGTCAACAGTTTTAGAGACATCTCTTTTATAGTGGTCGCTTATAGGGTAAAATGTTTTTTGGGCAGGTGGAGAATTTTTCACTGCAATACTGCCAATGGCCACTGGGAAAACTGGTTGCAAGACTGAGCAGCAGTGCATCTGGATTCAGATAGTACACCTATGGGTAATACAACAAGCATGCTGAAGTTGTAAATAGCCATTAACAAGCTCTGTTTGGGGTCCACATGGCATCTGTCTGTGGCTCAAAACTGCCAAAACCCAGTAAGTCCAAAAGTAATGCCAAACTGTAAATCAATTGTTGGGCACCACAGAAGAGATGAATGTCTCTTTTCTTAGTAAAACACCAGCTAGAGTAACGTTATAGATAATGCTCACCACCTGCCGTGGCTGTTGACTCAGCTGACAGGATGGTCAAATATGGGTTAATTGAGGCACAGATTAAAAGGCAGATGAAGATCAGTCATGAACTAGAGATCCAGAGAAATTCATTTTTAAACAAGCAGGGGGGCATCCAGAGATGACACGTCATGACTGCTAAGACCCAGTTAATTTTAAAATTATTTTCAAGATCTACCATGATGCACAACCTGCCTACCAATCAGACGGTGATAAATGTGCAAGTAGCCATTGACCTGTAACCCCAGCTAGCATCACTGGAGATTAGCAGTGTATAACAAATACAACAATGCATGCCTGCAGCTAATGCTAGAACACTTTATCTGCTAGTTTAGCGAAAAGAAACACAGCTTGCACTGATGACCAGCCAGACACGAGGCCTACAACAGCTGAGGAGGATGTTTCTCCATCATCCTCCCCCTCAACAAGTGTGACTCTTTTGGCACTGGCACAGAGACAGAAATGAGAAATGAGAATTCTGCGGGTCTCTTGGCAGTAGACTAGATGCCAGCCCAAATTGCGTACTGTCCCAGTCACCCAAACAGTTGGTGAAAAAAGCAGGAATTTTTCAGCTAAAAATCCAGCAGCAGAGCAATTATGCTCACAGGAAGACTAAATAGCCCACCAAGACGTGGGTTTTAAAGTGAAGTTAGAGAGACTTTGGAATTTAATTAAATAATTGAATCATTTATGGCCAAGCCACACCATTTAAGCCTTTAAGCTGTCAGCTTCACTTCTTATCTGTTCTATTGTAGGTTGTTTTTGTTTTATTTGATAGGCCACAAGAATGATTATTTTAAACATCACAGTGTGATCAAAGAATGGACTGTACTATATAATGACTAATGCCAATGTTATAGTATAAGTGTAGATGATGAGGAATCAGTGGTTATATTTTTGTGCATATTTTTGTACTGAAAATTAGATGTGGTACACCAAATTTTTCTGATGCACACCCACAGTCCTATTTCTGGCTATGTTAGTGATTCAGACATGATGCAGTGCTTCATGTCAGCTGATTCCGATCCTTAACACAGTTCAGGTTTACAGGTCGTGTGCCTTTGCTGTTTGTTATTGGTCATTGTTTGCTGAAATATCAGCAGGAGAAAAGGTTGGAATAAAGATGTTCTCCTCAGTGTATTAGCCTTATCTTGACTGCACTCCTCTGTGATTCAGTTCTCGGTAAAGGTCACCCGAGATAGGTATGTCTGTTTCCCATTTCCATTTCTGTACTTATCTGTACTTTTTCTTGTATTTTATCTGCCGCTCTGTCTCGGTTTCTCTCCCCTCCGTGTGTTGTTTAACCTTTCTCTCTGTGTCTGTACTCGCGCTCTCCTTTTCTGTCATACTCTTGCCTTCCCCGAGCATGACATGTTCCTCCTCCTTTGTGCTGAAACACTGGCAAAAAACCCTCCTTTTTTTTTTTTATTTAAATGAACCCTTGCCTCAGATTAAAAGTCAATTCTGTCTCGATGTACAGTTCAAAGTCTCTTCACCCTCTTCTGCCCTTCTTTACCCATCTCCCTTTTTCTCTTTGCTCAGCTGGCCTCCTCACTAGTGTTTACTTTGAAAGCGCAGACTTTCCTCATCTACTCATTAATAAGTAATTAGTAATTTGCAGCCTAGGGAGACTTTACTATTTAGATCCTACTCTCTTTAGGGCCCTGCCACCACAAAGCAATCACCAGTTGCCCGCAGCAAGTAATTTGAATCCTTGTATTTTCTACTATAATGATTTTCCATCACATTTCTCCTCTTGAATTTGTGTCTAAACTGATGAATTTATTGGACATCGGAAGACCAGAATGCATTGCTCTGCCACTTCCCTGCCGCCTGTCTTCATTTTTTTTCCCTTTGCTCTTGCTCTGTCCATCTGCCTTTGGAAAGGCTGCATGTCCCCGAGGGAGTTTTGTGATCCCACGGCTTGGCAGAGGGTCGTACGATCGCTGCGTACCACTCAGAGTGACACATGCCTCCAAGACTTTCTGCATCGACAGGGTCAGGGGTTGCTTTGGTTTTTCTCTCTGGGTGCTTTGAACTTGTGAAAGTCTTGCGGGCGTTTTATAAGGGCAGCAGAGAGAATAAAAGGAGCTGGAGTGGGGTCTTCCCAAGAGAGTGGTGCTCCATATCTGATCCAGCGTTATGATTGCTTAAGTATGTGCAGTAGGCGGGGAAGTGTGTCTGTCCATTTCAGATGTATCAACTTGTATCATGATACATAGTAATAATAATCTGATGTAAAAACAATCACCTTTGTAATGACATGATCAACGCTTAATGTTAAACACAACAAGGTTCAGATCTGGTTTTTAATTGATATAGTCATATTTTCGGCTTTTGTATCAGTTTTTGAATATATATAGTTTGGGCTTTACAACCCTAACAATAGGTTGTGCAGTTATTATTACTACCTCTACTGTGATTGTACAGTTTGATATATTTAAAATAGCAATATGTAGCCATTGTACATGCAAAAATGAGTGCAGCGATCCAAATAGTAAGTTGGAACCACAGACAATATATTAAATAGGTTGTGATCCTGTTTAATAAACAATCTATGATTGAAGTGAGTCATTTCCCACAACAGAGACAGGCAGACTGCAGGAGTTCTGCAGCAGCGCAGGATGTGCAGAACCTCGCAAATTAACAATAACAAGCAGCCGCGAGTCCACCAGTCTAAGTTGATCAGCTGTTTATACCTGTCAGTGGTCTGTCAACGTTAAGCCTGTCATCCTGAAAACAAAACCCCACTTCTTTGAAATAACACGCCCCGGATGATGAGTTAAGTAGCTGCCACTGACAGTCAAACTCCATTAACATTTTGTTCAGTTTAAGAGTTATGAACATCTACGCCTTCTACTTCTAATTATTAATGACTGCTTATGACTCAAACAGACACTTACTCATTCTGCAAAAAAATCAGCATTAATTTGAACTTTAATTAATTAACATAAAATGGAGATACAAAACAGTTATTCCAGTATGGAAATTACAAAGGCGGACCCCTGCAGCTGTAGCGTTCATCTCAAGTGAAGTGAGTCTTTCAACTTAAGATATTTCCTTGATCTATGATTACTCGTCACGGTTTATAGTTTAATAAAGTAAATATATGAAATCTTTCTCCTTTAAGGTTACAAATAATTGAAAAAACAAATAAAATTCAGCCATTGTTATCTTTTTCTGCCACCTGAAATAAAAACTATTCTGAGGTTTGAGGACAAAAGACTATGGGGGGTATTTACTGAGCCTGAGGCAGATCACCCTGTAGGGAGCGTGTTGCTCATGTCTGGAAAGTAATGCAAAAGTGCAAAAGTGATTTCTGCTGCTGAAGTTCGAATGTAAATTGAAGTCTGAGGGCAAGCAGTAGTTTCAATTTACTGCCATGGTGACAGACAAAGCACTGTATTTATATATTTATATATTTAGACTTTCATGCACCGAGTTTCAAAATGCATGAAACATAATTTCTATGCAACTTGACAGTTATATGAATCAATTAAAAAATAATCACAGTCTCATACTGTGAGCACAATTTAACAGTTAATTTCACTAAAATAAGCTATCTAGATTGGTAATTTGTTCATGTTTTCTCATTATAGATTATATCAAGTGTGAAGTGTCAATGTAACTACATTTGTATCTTTGAACCTATTTTGTATGATTTCCTCACTGGATAATATCAATGTGGACATGCTGTATTGCTTTTTCTTCTGGCACAGGCTACTTTATTTCATACTGGCTGTCCCAGAAATTAGGAAGAGAGCCGTCAGTGCATTAATGCTTATTGATACGCTGAAGGAAAAAAAAACACAACCTACTGGCTACTCAAAAGAGAAGCCAATGGATCAAGCCTCAGTGAGCCTCCGGTCAGTGCCTTCTACCTTTAATTCAACGAAAATTAAAAAAAAAAACCTAGACCTTTTTTTGCCACCTTCTAACAGCGTGATGCTTGATATATGTTTGCATTTTAGATAACAGCTCTGATTCTCGTGAAAACTTTATGTTTAAGCATAGCTATAAGCTAGCAGTAATATTCAGACAAGTTTTGAGTGGATTGTAGGGGGGTTTACACAATGCAATTCAACTACAACTTCAATTTCACCCAATTTTCAATCAAATAATGTTGTGTGAAAGTTTTGCTATGTAAATCCGTAAGGAGTCAGGATGGTAGCCTACTACTATGACAGATGTTTAACATGCTGTTAGCCTAAGCACAACACCTTTAGCGTTTAACCATCGCAAATGTTGTGAAACATATCTGACTACACAGCAACACCACCTCAAACAAAAGTACTGGTACGGCGTATTTCAGCATAAGAATACAAGGACTACGGTTTGGATACATTGTTAATGTAGAATTCACATGAATTGAAACTCACTCACGCTCTGTGTATGTTGGCTCCTTTCGTCTGAAAGGTTTGATGGCACTGTTTGCTCACTGGGTTTGTGAATTTATTATTAATCCCTGATGATCTACTTTGAATGCAAAGTACTTCCAGACACAACTCTGTTTAATATTTGCCTTTTTGATGAGTCAAGGTGGAGCTGTCACCGAAGCTATCGCTATCTCGCAACGTGCCGTCGTTGTTCTTCCGTCCCGGTAGATTTTTTTCTTCGTTTGGCATTTAAAGACAGACTAAAACACTTGTGGGTGTATATGTGCTGTCCCTGTCAGTTCTGGAAGAATTGCAAGTCTGGAACCTGCTGTACTGTAAAAATATGAGTACATTACATTTACATTTTTCATTCTGGTATCAACTTGGTACATATCAGTTCTCATTACATGTCTATTTAGAAGTGTAAAGTATTGATTTGAAATCAAGATGAGCTGTTTACTCCAAGTATAATAATCTGATTTGTGTAAGAAAACTGTCGGTATGTTTGGCATCCTGAAATGTTATGTCTCTCTATAACCTCATGTTACTAATTCAACAAGGTGGAGGACCCAAATGCAGACGACACAAGGGAACCAGCTCAAAAAAGGTTTAATGAAATTAAACAAAAGAAACAAAGGCTTACTCAGATGCAGGGAGGGAAAAATCTAAAGTTCAACGAAACAGAAACCATAAAAGACAAACTCAAAAAACAGTCCAGGGGAAAAAATAACGTGGTAGAAACACAGGAGGGAGACACATGAGAAACAGTCTGACTGACATGAGGAACAAGCACGAACTGACACCGACACAGAGAAACAGTGGGACTAAACAGACAAAACTAACGAGAGACAGGTGGACAAACAGCTGAAACTAATGACAATCAAAAAGAAACAAGAACAAGAAACACGAGGGAGGACCGGAACTATCAAAATAAAATGGGAAATAACCAACAAAAAAACCAAAACCATGACACCTCACTTGCAAAACAAAGCTGTTCAAGAACAAAGTAGTTATGGCAAATTACATATTGAGACAACCTGTGTAATCTAAATTCTATTAAAACCAATTTCCATGATATGACTGTCTCAAGAACTAACCAATAAAGATAAACATACTTTAATAGTCATGAAAAAAAACAAATACATTGCTGATACATCCAGTAGGCTATGAACATTTTGCAATGTGGCAAAGTCGCACATTTCTTCACCACATTTTTGTTGTAGCATATGAATGCAATATCTAGGAGACAAATCTTCTTCATTCATATTATTTCACACTGTCAAAATAAGAGACCCAAGACCCAACTAATTACTTACACAGTAAAAAGCAGGGAGGCGCTCTGATAAAACCACAATCAGTCAATTGTATCTCTAATCTTCACCTTGAGATAGAGATGTCCTAGAAAACCCAATAAGACAGTTTAAAATCTGTTCCTTTCTTTACTGTACTCTTCTGTGTTTTGTCCACCTCAGCCAGCTAGTGTTGCAGCACTGCTCCACAGCAATCTGCCTCATCAGCAAGTGCTAATTAGTGTGTGAATGTGAAAAATTATTTGGGCGCAGCAATGAGTGACTCAGTTTTGACAGCGAGGTTGGCAAAATGCACAGATATGCTAATCTTAGATACTTCTTATTAGCAAGGAGCATTGTACAAAACACTCAGGTAGCAGCTGACTGTTGAAATGGTGGCAGGTTATATCAGCTGTCGCTGTAACCTACTCTGCAACACCAGTGTGCAAGTGGACAAGAGTATTTTTATAGTTCTTTCTCTGGCAGATTGTGCCACATCAGTTTCAGGAGTTGCATTCTCCAGGTCATCTTTTTATTATTAAATTTATTATTACATCAATAATTTAAGCTTATTAACTTAATATTTTTGAATCAGGAGCTCCAGTATTCAGATCAAGCTCATGAAAAATAAGGTGTGTAAGATTAAGTTGCTGTATTTAATCTACATTTAAGCAAATATACGTTAAGTATCGGTTAAAATTCATTATTGGCAAATATCCAACATTAAAGGACTCTGATTAAGATCAGGGCCAACAAAACTTGATCAGGACAGCCATACTTTGAATCTTATCTTCTGAACTGTCAATGCAAAAAGACATGAAGTATATACTTGAGGCAGATCTTTTAAAGCTTAAATAAAATGCATTATAATGAACACAGTTCACATTCAGGTGGAAACCAATTGAAGGATGTTGAATTTGGAGGTTAGGTTTGCTGTATTTCAGGTCTCATTAAATCTTCTGCATTTTGAATCAGCTGCAGATGAGGAAAAGTTGGTGTTTCTTAGAAGCCAGACTGAAAAACTTTTTTTTTTTTCATTTGATTCACACTGTACAAAACCCAGAATAAAATATCTAAAAATTTCACAAATCTCTTTCATATTAGTTGTGAGATCCTCACAGTTTTCATAAAGTTTCTACATTACTTTTGGAAGCCCCAGTGCAGTCTCTGGCACCATTAGATAATTGCACATGATGGTACATGATTAGTCAAATTTAGCCTCTTTATCATTTAACCAAAACAAAATAATTATTTTGCTGCCTAAATTACAGTACAGCTCGAGTTTGGATCGCACACACATGGCTACGAGTCATGGAAGTTGCTGTTCTTGAATTCTAATGTATCATCATCTTAGAAATAATGAGGCGCCACATACTGTCCATTACAGCAGACACCCACTTATCGTAGGATGTGTACAGAGAAGCCAAGAATCATGTCTGAGCTGTACTGTAAGAACAATTAAACAAACTTATATGGGAAAGCACGTTGACAACCAAATACAAGAGGAGATGTGGTGAACCTGGAATATTTGATTTCTTTATTTATTTATGGACAGTCAGAGATAATTAATTGATGAATCGAGATGCTGCGAATGTGCTCAACTATCAAATAAGGAGACTTCCATGAATAATAAATGGTTGCTCTTAAACTTGTTCTCAGACCTCTACCATTACCAACAGAGGGAGGTGTACACTGTAAAAATAAACTATTTCAATCAGGAGAGACTTTGCTCTGAGTGGGCACTGGATTAGAAGAACTGTGCAAAAATGACAGCTGAAAGCGGCAAAGAGAAGAACAGATTTAAAGTTTAGACACGACGACATGATTGGCTGATGGGGATTGTGGCGAACGCCCATGGATAGCTGATTGAGAATAAATGGGTAAAGAGAGAGGGGGAGAGAAAGACAGGTAGGGATGAATTAGGCATAAAGATAGTCTTCCTGACTGAACTCATGCTGAGCTTAATTTGTTTTAAGTTAAAAAAAAAAAAAAAAAAAAAAGTAAAAAAATGTTAGTGTCTGGGTTGCCTTCAAATTTGAAGTTGACTGAATTTGAAAAGACAAATTATTTTGTAATGATTCAAAACAAGTTAAAAAAAAAAAAAAAAAACTTTTCTAGACAAATAAACTTTATATTAATTAAGTCCTACTGGAGTAAATATGTTGAATAAGCTTAAGATACTAAGAATCAACAACTCTTCAGTCATACTGACAAACACCACGAACAGATTTGATTTACACTTACATTTTCTGTTTGAAAAGTCAGTTCTTCATTTCACACAAAGAATGTACAGACAATATGGGAAACTGCTCCCAGTGAATTTATTCAATTTTAGGTGTCAGTCATCCTTCATCACGGTTCAGTGTTTTCATTATTGTGAAAACAAGCAACCATGACTTATCTTACATTGTATTAGAGACACATTGCAAGTTATCATATATTTTCTTCAAACTATAAAAAAAAGAACTGTCTCAGGAGAATTTAACTCTCAAACAATGCATTCTGGGAACAATGCTGCAAAAGAACTACTGGAGATTGAAGCTGGAGTTTTTATTTATTTTGCTGTTATTAGTACTGCAGCTGTTATAAAGTGTCAAGTTATTGTTGTTCAGTAAGGTTTTATTTATTATGGGAATTGTGTGAAGTGTGTTGTATTTATTTAGCCTATATACAGTATTTCAGTATACTATAAACTTAACAGTTTCAATTTCAATTTCACGTTCAAATTTGACTTAAAGTGGTTTATGTTTGAAAACTGGTCACCATTCACTTAAACTGTCTGGGAGATTCTGCAACACTGTTTTCCTGTGAAACCTGACGTTGAGTTTGCATGAGGATGAGTAGATAATGACAGAATTTTCATTTTGGGGTGAACTATCCCTTTAATAATGGGGGGAAAAAACCTTAATGTCATCAACCGTCATTTTCTGCGTCTTTTTAAAAAAGTATGGTTCAGACACCATTTTGGCACTGGTACCAGTTAAAAAGTATAATTTTATCACTGGTAAAACCCAGATGATACACAACCTTATTGAACTCTGCACAGTATATTCATTCAACACATCATTTCAAGTCAAGAGCCTTAAAGCTAGAAGATCTCATGATTATCAGGTCTGAAGTGGACTGAAAATAAATACGAATACTACAAATGTTTAGTTTGATTACCTTGAATTACTAAAACTGGAATATTTGCGTTAAGTTAATCAAAAAAATATTAGTTGATTCCACTAAATTCTACAGTATGGTGTATGCTGTACAGATTGTAAATCACTCCCAGAGTCTGGGACAAATGTACGAGTTTGGCCGATAAAAATAAACTTTACTTGATGACCATTACAGCCATTATGTTCTGAATGTAGTGTGCAGCTTATGATGAGTGTTGACATCTTAAACACTGACTCAAATTATCTGGAAATGACATTTGATCATTCTACTGGAGCTCCACAGTGCTGTTGTGAGGGATGTTTTTTTTTTTTTTTTTTTTCTGCAGCTGCTGCAGTTCCTTTACTTATCACGCTGTTGTTAACATCTTGAGGCAACACTTCTACTCCAACTTCTGCAACACTGTTAACTCCAGCTCCTGCAATCTGAGTTGACGATGATATATGTAGGGCTAGAGGGGTTGACAAACAGGGTGGGATTAGGTAGTGAAGCAGTCCTGGCAGAATAAGCTCTGCTGGCTAACTGTGGGTTGGTGTCTCTCCCTGTCTTCCTCTCCCAGACAATCATAAGCTTGGCCTTCTAATCACTTGTTTATCCTTGATGTTTCTCATAAGGATTTACTTTGATTAGTTTGATCTCACGGACTTGACAGCTGTAACACAAACTCAAAGTCATGCATATTTTAATGTGGACTTGAGGCAAAGAAATGAAGAGAGAGAGAAATGATGAAATGCTGTGGTTGTCATACATTGGGAGCCTGTTTTAGAAACTGACAGTCAGCCACAGAAACAGACAAAATGCACTAACTCGACTCTGCTATGTAAGAAATTGCCTCACCCACAGAGGGGTTAGAGAGATGCACAAAGATTGAAACAATCCGTCAAGCAAACAATAAACAAGGAGTCGGAGAGTGAGGGAAGACAAAAAGGGAAAGGGAAGCAACCAGCATGATTTTCCTACTAGTTAACTCAAAGTATGTTTTTTGCCCTACGGTAACAAAATGTGCGTGAGTAATGACTTACCCCATGTGAACTGTGCCTTTTGTTGCCGTCATTCACAAAATAGCAAATTTGTATGATAAAAATTAATCTTTGTTGAAGCCAAGGTATCATTTGAGTGACTAGTCATTTAAAGGCAAGCAGCGTCCTGGATGACTGCAGAAACACTCCAGTTAAACTACAATTGATGCTGTGCTTTGGTTAAAACAAAAAAAAAAATCAAAGGAACCGTGTAAATTAGCAAGGATCTGTTTGTGCAGTTGGCCTGGTCTTATCTGTGCAAGCCTGTTACCTCTGTGTCTGTTGACTGAGGGGTTTTTTCCCCTGGTGCTTTTTCTGCTGCGGCTCTTTGTACACTTTTTCAATTTAACTTTCTTCCCTTGTCTCTCTCTCAAAATAGTCAGGCACTGTCTTTTAGAAGCAAATAACTTCAAAAAAGCAATTACTTATGCAAACTTACAGACATAATGATAGAACACGACTAAGAATATACAATCACACTAGCATTTCTGTGAAGCTGTAAATAGGCACAGTGGTGTTTCAGCATCATGGTTACACTGCTATGTGTAAAAAGTATCATCTTTCACATCTTAGAGCGTTAGCATATTAAAAATTGTGAATTAGCAAGACATAAGGTTAAACTTAGTCATCAACCAAACTATCAGAAAATATGTCTTTTGTCTCCTAAATTAGTCAGGCAATGTCTTTCAAGGACAAAACCCTTAAAACACAGTTACCATGCAAACTTACAGATCAAGAACAAGACCATGGATCTACAGTCACACTAGAAGCTCTGTGAGGCTGGAAATTAGGCACAACAGTATGTATACCGTCTTAATTTAGAGTGTTAGCATGCTAACACTTGCCTAAATATAAGGTTGATCTTGGTCATGAACTAAAGTATTGGACAAATTGAACAATAGATGTTGAGATATTTCAAGCACAAATGTGAACTTCATGATGCCACTAGAGGAAAAGATTTTATTAGGCTATCGCCGCTACTAATATTGCAAAGGGAAATTTTAAAACTTAAACTCACCAGAAATGTTTGCCTGTTTCCACATGACTAACTTGTCATTATGTGGAAGAATAGCTATGTGAGGGTGTTTCCTACATTTATTCTACTCTGCAATCTATTTTTGTGGCTGACATAAAGGGTAAACCTGCTTCACTAAGGTGTGTGATTGGGAAGGGCAGTAAAGTCTTCACTGCATGCTGATGGTACTCAGCTATAATGCAGAACAGTAATGATGAGAGAGAGGCTCCTGAACTGAATGTGCTGGCAGGAGGTGCTCTGCAGTCCAGTGCACTACATGAACCGGTTGTTGAGAATCACTGATCTGACACCAAATCCATGCACAGTAATTATGCATAGGCATTAAGGGTGTAACGGCACACAGAAGTCATGTTTTGGTTTATAGCCCAGTTTAAGAGTCAATGGTTGGGGCTGAATTTGGAACAGTGGGTTAAAAATGCAGAAGGATACATTTCTGTGCATCTTGGTGATGCTGTTGAAATTGCTTTAGCTTTAGTTTGATGAGTTTCCATTCACATACCCAACAATGGTGGAGCAGCGCCAACACTCTCGTTGTCTTATCCACAACTCTGCCTCCTCTGCTGTTGTAGCTGACTGGGAACCCAAATTATTCCCAAATAATTGATTTAAAGTATGCAGGCGTGTCTACCAGACACCGACTGACTCTCATGCCAATCAGCTAGTTGTGCTAATCTCAGCACATGTTGCTGGTTTGTGGGCTGAACTCACACTTTTGAACTTCAGTTAGACTTGATTTTACTTCCGAAAATATGCGCTACACACATAAAATGTGTACTATTGTTCAACTTACTTGTGTGTAAATAAACACCAGTATTTTTTTGGACGCACTGCTCAGCACATATCACATCACTTCCTGCGAGCCTCTTTGCCAGTTTAAAATGTGGAACCGTGGTAACTTGTGCCAATGATTAACTTATTTAAAAAAATTATTAAACCCTAGCAAAGTGAAACCTTCTTTACATTTAAATTGAAGTATTGTTGCTGTCACACTTTGTTATGTTGTTGTTGCCACCACTGCATTGCATTGTGGGATGTTTAAATGCCAGCATTGTGTCCAGTGCTTGCATACTGTAATATTTCCCTGGACACAGTCCTTGGTATGAAACCAATGTAAGGTGCCTACTAACATTTCAAACATACAAGAAAATCTTACCTACTGTTTTAGCATATGAAATTGCATGTTGGTATGGGATTTTTGACACAGCCTTTGGTTACTCATTACATCCATCAATCCTACACATAGTCTGTGTGCGGGTGCATGCACTGGACCGTGACAGATAGGCATAAATACACAAACTGTTACAGACCTATTAGGCATACAAAAGAACATGGAAACAGCCCATGAGCCATGCTAGATTAAAAATGCTGGATCAATCATGTAGCAGCCATTATTGGCAGAAAATAAAAGGCAGCCACACTGACCAGGGGGACTCGCACACCAATGGCAGAAAATTAGATTTTGATTTGATTCGATGTATTTAACGCATTATTTATTTAGTATTATTGATTGTAGCGTTAGAATCTCCATGAAATGGGACATTTAACCTGAAATGGGACATGAGGGATATCAAACTCCTGCTAATTTTAAGCATTAATTTGCTGATTAGCCAATTAGCTCTTTGTTCAGTGGCTTCAGTGGCCATATAGCAGAAACATCATTCCAGCAGCACAGCAGTAGCAGCTGCAGTCCTCCATTCTGCCACAATACTGCTGTTCATTAGACCTGTTTTGGCAGAACTCACAACCCAATAAAAATCGTTACGCAAGTAAGTAGACTCCTGCCACCTTTTTAATTTTATAGAAATAAAGATGTCTACCCAAACTTTGAAAGTGTCTCAAAGTGACGCAGTGTGTGAATCCTTTAAGCTTGTACTGACGCACTATTAACGACAACAACCTCCTGCATTTTTATTTAGTTTGGTTAGTCTGCATTTTCAAAGAATCAAATGTATTTTCGCTCATGCCATATGTGATCACATCTGGGTGTTTTATTTCTACTCTGTTTTATGAAGTCAGTCACATGTTGAAACTTTTTACGCAGTCAGTGCTTAGTTGACCAAAGGCAATGCTTTTGGCTATGGAGTTTTAAGACATCTTGATGTGTGAAGGAAACCCTACATAGTTCCTAACAGTGGCAGTATCACTTCTGGTTTCATACATTTCAAAGCACTTTCTTGGCTTTGGAAATGATAGTTATGTTACAGAATGTTAAAATTCACCTTCTACTCCTCCAAAAATATTACTCTTTTATGTGTTTTGCTTTCATTCCCCGAGCAGGTCGCCTACCCTTCATAGACACAGGCAGAAATACAGAGTTTGAGGCAGTGACAACAAAAAAAGAGACAGTGACAAAGACCTAGAGAGAGCAACAGAGGAAAAAAACGAACTGACGAGCTGACAGAGTCTGGGCTTCTGGGGAGAATCATTAGACTGATATAATATTCAGCATGCAGCTTGGAGCAGTGCCTTTGGCTGAGCTTTAAGCTGTGTAGTGTTGGTCAGTCTGGCCATAGCTGGTTGGGAGGTTGGCCATTGATCTGCAGATATAAGCTGGTACTTTGGATCCAAGCCTTCATCATCCTGCGGGGCTACCACCACTGTGGGTGGATAAGCCTTGATCTGCTCAGGGGTTTGCATGTGTGTGTGTCTGTGTGTTTCAGTGTGTGTGCTGGGCAAGAAAAAGATGCAAGGGACTGTTGGTGTGTGTGTCCGCATATGTCTACAGATGTGGCTGTGTGTGATGCATGTGATGTGTATGAATCTTTTTTTGTCAGTCGCAGGCCTGCAGGGTGAAGTCGAGAGAAAGAAAAGGACTGAGAAGATAAAAGAATGACAGGTCAATGAAAGAGGTTTGTGTTAATGACCAACAGTAGGCAGCACCCACTGGTTAACACTGTGTTTCTGAGGACGAATGTTATTATTAGCTTAGAAATGGTTAATTATTATAACATCTAAATGACAACTGGAGCACCATGAGAATAAACCTCACAGGATAAAAAACATAATATTTGAATTAAATATTCAAACTGAGAGATTATGATTACTTGACATGGTTGCCTTCTATTTCTGATGGAGAACTGACACTAAATAGTCTGAAATCTGGGATCTTTAAACTTAAGGTTTTTGGTCCTCTTTTGAGCAATATTAATTTCTGGTGTCTTAATAATGATATCTTGTGTGTCCTGTTCACTACCATTCAACACAGTAGCTACCTCTTTGAATGTGCTGGCGCCACTTTAAAAACGACTGTCCTTTTCATCATCATTCTCAATCCATATCAAATTTAAACGCCTCATAATAAATACAGGCTTTTTCCTTCCATTATTGCGACAGAGTAGAGGGCAGCACTGGCTGAAATGCTCATTAATAATACACAGCGTGTTATACAACTTTACCTTATACTAAAAGATCAAAGGTAAAGGTACTGTACCTGATGGAGTAAACATACAGTTTTGTTTACATTGAGATTTTTCCTCAAAATGAATTGTGTTTATCATTGGGACCCAAAGCAAATCCTGTTGAAAGTCAGGTGACCCTTCCTAAGTCCTGCTCCTTTTTGCCCTGTGCACCGACAACAGTTGTACCTGACACATTTTCTTTTCCCAGGATTGCTAAAGCACATCCCACCCTACCCTGCCTCTGATTGGCTTCTTGCTCTAACCTTACCCAGTCACACTCTTCATGCCTAAAACTACCCAATACCTAACCAACCCAAACAACTCAAACCAAGTAAGGTACTTAGGATATGTGCTAGGCACATATGAGAGGAGTTAGTCCCCAGGGCTTTCTGCCAGAAATCTTACTATTTTACTACAAATGCCCCCCAGTAAGCCCTCACAAAAATGTCCTCCTGACCGAAAGCCTTGAAAGCTTTATATATATACATATATATATATATATATATATATATATATATATATTCACCAGTTAGCTAATGCTCACAAAACTCAACAACTAAGCTAGATTAGATAGATAGCATCTTGCTTACATTAACAAACTTAAGATGTGACTATACTGTATATATATCACAGGTCCCCTGGCAACATGTTTTAACCATCCTCAAAGTTTGGTTTTATTTTGAACACAGAGGAGCAACATATAGCTTAGATAGCTAAGTACCAAGCACATAGCTAAGTACAGGACGATGAAAGAAAAAAGTTGACAGGTTGCTTGCTCAACTGTCATTGAAGCACAGAGTGAAAAGGTTCAGGACTTAGAGAGGGTTAATTTTTGAATATTTTTCATAGTTTACATCCATGTTTGCCAGGTATAGCAGTCTACTTCTTACTCTTTTTTCCTGCACATTGCCATGTTTCCTGATGTGTTTCAGCTGTAATTGTAAGAAACCATCAGCAGGTATGTATGTGTCATCATGCTTTTATATGTGCGATGCTCTGCTCAGATACAAAAAGGACACGCTCATTAAAACATTGAGAATGCTTCTAGTGGTCAAAAGCTCGACTGAGTGCTTTAAATATGAAATGTAACTGCAAGAATTGATGAATTTGAAAAATGTGTCAAATGTGCAAGTACTAAATCTGAGGAAAAAGATATGAGAAAAAATAAAATAATCTGTGTCAGATAACAGTAAATGTTTGAACTTTAAAAGATACTTTGGATGAACTAAAGCACTGTTTTTTGATTTGCTCCATTTAAAGCAGACAGGATGAGTTTTATTAGTCAGGACTCAGAAGGCTCTTTTCCTTCCAATTTCCATTATAGTTTAGTTACAGAGAATAATTTCTTCTAGACTGAAATACTCATTAACAGTGCACTGAAGGTGATGCAACTACCCCTTGTGCTAAAAGATTAAAAATCTTGCATAAGATCAAGTTGGGAACTAATTTAACAACTTTTGGATTTCTTAGAATCACTCTGGTTTCCTGTGAATTGGGAATAATCACCGCTGTGTATGCCAGTGGTTTGATAAATGAAGGATACGCTTCATTTGCTGCAGATGAACTGATCTCATTATGTTGTGCTGCTGAATTTCTCATCACTGTATCGAGAACTTCCCTTTCAGTAGGTGGATCAAATCTCATTAAAGATAGCTTTTTGTTCATACAATATCAAAGGGCTGTCAGTATCATTAATCTTCATACAAACAGATAAGACTGCAAACAAACAAAAAATAAATAAGAAAATCTTCTGCTTTCATAATTTAATTTGTTTAGTTACCTATACTTTCAACTGAAAATATTTTTTAAACAATTCTTTCACTTTACTTCTTTTAAAGAGAGGCTCTACTGAAGGATCAGTATGTAGAATTTGGTAAGGTCTAGTGGTGAGGTTGTAGATTGCAACCAACTGAATACCGTTTGCCTTTCCTTCCAAGTGTATAGGAGAAGCTATGGTGGTGGTCGCCACCGTCTGATCCATGATTTTGGCTGGAACTGATTAGGGATGTTCCTGGCGACTAATTTCCCTGTTGATTAAATAGAAAATTTAATTTTGGCTAGTCGACTAGTCTAACACTAAGAAAACACTCAGAAAGCAGTTAACATTTAGCAGAATTTATTAATTTATAATGTTAAACACTGTCCGAAAAAAATATTGGGTGCTGAACTTCAGTTTAGTGGTGTAAAGTTCTGTCAGTTGATGCTGATGGAGTGTGTTTGTGTTCACATCCAGTCAGTTGTCATCATGTGGAAAGCTTGTTTAGTTTGTGTAATGTAGCTTCTGTAATGGCATCCTGCAACCATTGGTGGGGCGTTGTACAGTTGCAGCTTGTGACATTCACATGTACCACAGATAGTGCCACGAGGTGGCCCTCATTTCCCACGAGGTGGCCCTCATTTCCCACGATGCACTGCAGACAGTTTATGTTTGCTATTTTTTGTTCCAAAATTCAAAGGTTACTTTTTGTTAGTGTTTGTAATAACATGGTGGTTTATGGTGCCTTATGTTGGTTGCTGTCTTTTTGGTGTTGCTGATTAATTGTACCACGAGTGAGGTGGCTAGTACACTTCTTCACTTCTGCTGTATTTTCAAATGAGAACTTGGAACTCATTTCCTCTGTATTATATTCTAATGCAGAGTAGACATAAAAAGCACTATTAATCTTGCAGTTTGCACTGCTTAGCATAGTGTTTATAAATAGATCAAATTTGGGGCTGTAGAATTTAGATTGGAACGGGGGTCAGTGATGTGAGTCCAATATCCGATTAATGACTGATCTGGATTGGCTCAGTCCCATATCTATAACTAATACAGACAAGACATGAGTGTGATGCTGCCTGCTACAAAAAATAATTAAAAAAAGTATTGTGCACAGTGTTTTCCGCTTTTATGTCGATGATGTTAAAGTTTATCCAGAAGAAAATACTTTCTGAGTACGTCTACTTTATTAATGACAAAATTTTTAGGTTTCCTCATTTTCAAGTGTAATATAACAGAAGATGGCGCCTTCACTCAGTAGTGACACTCCCGTTTTGTTTTGCACTGCAGTCCTTGAGCCTTCACTGTCGTCTATGTTGAGTAATTTGAGGTTCAAATGCTGCTGGAGTAGACATCAGTCTAGAGTGCAGATGTGCATTTTCTATCTGGTCTTCTATTGTTTTACTGCGTGTGTCAGCCCAAATCCGCCCTTCTCTGGCCTACAATATGGGTGACTGGAGGAGATCTGGCGGTGTCACTCCACTTTTCTCAGTGCAGACGAGCTGTTATGGCCCAGAGGACTCACTCTGATTCTCTTTGTCTCATTTTCCTGACACAAAACTGCACACTCACACAAACACATCAAATCTCTTTCCCTACTATTTTGAGTTACTTAGTGGCTACATAGTGTATTCATGAGAATCATGAAGTGCGCTCTAGTCCATTTACAAGCCATCTCCCAGCACAGGGTCACACAGGGTCCATGTCCACACTGCCATGATCACTCATGTGGCTCGCCCAGATAGCTCTGTGAGAAACTCATTCACTGGAAACTCAACAGCAGTTGGTCTGTGTGTGTGTGTGTTAAGGCTGGGATGCTTCGATTTATCAGCCAACTATAGTTGTGATTTGGAGGTCACAACTGACCACACCAAGTTTTGTTCCAGCCTGGCTTATTTGGTTCTGACAGTCTGGATAAAATGATACAATCTGTGGTGTTAAATGATTTTAATCATGTGCTTTCTGATCTAGTTGCTGCTCATCATTCTCATTGCAGCCTCTGGAAATTTAGCTTGGAATAGTACATATGCATATATGATATCAAAGCCGAGTGTCTCATTAAGCATCCACATAAAACCTGAGTGAAAATAAACTTTCATAACTTTTAGAAAACCTAATTAAGCTCATGTTGCTGTTCAGACCATTTCTCAAGGCTGTGCAGTCATGACAGACTACATTTTGATTGATGTCTCCCTCAGGAAAACAAGCATGGAAGCTAAGCAATGTACTCCTGTTGACAGGGTTAGCAGTTAAGTGTATTATTAAGGGTTCAGTAATGTACACATTTTCAAACTGGTTTGATATTAAGCATAATACCAGACCCGATCAGTAATTCCACATTTTACCGCTATGCATCGCATGTGACTCAGCTGCTCCCAAATGGAACATAATGACAGGCCATGAAATAGAGTGGAGTTTCAAGTTTACTACAGTACATTCCTGTAAATGTTTAATGATAACAGACTTGTTAAGAAATGAAGAGGTTATGTTCACTGAAATGCCAGATGACCTTTAGTTTGAAATGGACACAGGAAGTTTTGAGTTTGTATTAACAGTGCAATGCAGTTTTAACAGGCTTTGTTCTGACTAAAATGACAAACTAGCTGGCTATCTGCCTCACTAGCAGTCAGGGACAGGGTTATATTAGCGTTGAGTCATTGTTTATTAACTTTCCAGTAATGTATTTCACAAGCTAGTTAGCAACTTAGCTCTGCGAGGTAAAATTATTGTTTCTGTCACAAGAGTCTGTAGAGATATAACAGCTTCAGTTCTCCATTCCCTGAGTTGGTTCAGAGAAGGCAGATTAAGCGGGAGTGATAAATGTCTGAGTAAAATCACACCTGATTCAAAAGCAATATCAGGAGAGTCTACAGAAACCTTAAAGAATATAGTTTGAATTTGGATTTAAACTCATTTCTAATGATTTTTAGATACTTATAATTATGTACATAAGACCATAAATTACATAGTTAGAGGGCTTTTTCAATTATTGCAAGCATGTTTAATTTTTAGAAGTACAACAATAGTAATTCTGGCCAAAAAGCCAAAAACAGTGAAATAGTGCTTTGTGTTATGAGTGAGTATTACTTTATAATTCAGTACACTCACCTTCAGCTGTCTCTGCAGAGTTTACATCCTCTGGTTGCCCCCCATCTCCTCACCCAGCATCTAATCCAAATTTAGCAAATTTTCCCATCATGTCATTTTCCCCAAAACCTGCAGCATAAATTAGCGAGAACTGGGCTGGGAAAGGTTGTCATGTTTGAGGTGTTAAAGGGGTTTCAATAATCGTGATAGCTATTCCCAGCTGTAATGACTAAGTGGAAAGAAATCAAGGTGAAAGTTGCGGCTGTGTGTGACTGTATGTGGATTCACACACCTACACAATGTGTCATAAAACTATAAGAAATGAAAGTACATTTGTTTGTGTGATGATGTATCTGTTCGCCTGAGTGCCCGGCTAATTAATGTGCCTGCAACGAAAATTACAACCTTGTGTCAGCCATTTCCTGCTGGTTAATGTCGAGGCCTGAAAGAGACGTGGAGTGAAATGAGCAACAGGAAGCAGAAAGGACTAAATGCAGAATTACTGACAGAGTGGCCGGCCGAGGTTTTAATGTGCTGCTTGTGTTTCTGTCTTTTGCTGGGTGACTAATGAAGCACTTTCCAAACATATTCTTTGCAAAAAATCTGAATGTTCTGCATTTTATATTGACTGCTCAGTGCTTAGCTAAGTGCTACTGAATGCTACTTAACAAACTCAAGAGCACATGTTAGTGTGTATGAGAGAAAATACTACACTCAAAATTTGACAATATGTTGAGCGCAGCCTTGTGGATGATGCTAAAAGATGACCTCAAATTATTGCTGATTCCCTTTTGACACAATTTTCTTTTTTAAATGTCATTTAGATGTTGTTCCTTTTTAATATCTTTGGTAAATAGTTTTCTATAAAAAACAGTAATTACATGAGGTACATTCTCTGCTTTCCTAGTTCTAACAGGAGTTGTGAAACCAACAAAAATACATGTGGATACAGCCATAGTGTTTACAGCTTTAGATTTGTGATGTAGGTTTTTTTTTTTTTTTTTTTTTTCTGCTAAAGTAAATCCTGGTACAAAAGTACCTGAGGGTTGTGATTTTGCAGTTCGACCTACCAGGGTTAATCTGTGCTTTGTCGTTATGATTCTTTAGCTGGCTTTAACACTTGAACTTGAACTCGTTCAGCTCCTCTGGATCAAATAAAAACAGCGATATATTGTTGCCTTTTTGTCCTGGTCCATTGTGTGTTCACACTGCCCTATAACTAATTCACTGGGAAGTTTTGTGACTGTCATCCCACATCATCAGTGCAACATGGACCCAAGGGGGTAAACAAAACACATTTTATTACAGGGACTGAAAGCAAGTCATGCTGCACTTTATTGTGTCTTATATGTTGTTTTTTTTTTTAAAAAAGGAAAACTTTTCTGTTGTTATTATTTTCTGTTATTATTATTTTTTTTTCCATTTTTTAAAGATCTTTTTAGACCTCTTATGCCTTTATTTGACAGAACAGCTGAAGATATGACAGGGAATGGGGAGAGTAGGGGGATGACATGCAACAAAGGGCCACACACTGGAATCCTACCAGGGCGCCCCAACTATAGTGTAACTACAGGCTTTATACCCACACCATAGGCTATACTGTGGCTGATATGTGCCTCCTCAAAACTGTAACCACACTTTCTGTAGTCTCTGTGGCCACTGGCCACCGTCGGTCTGGGAGGCTGTTCTCCATGTGGTATCTCTACAGAGACACCACATGGAGAACTCAAGATGGAAGACTGGGTTTGGGCTGCTTGCTTTTTCTCCTACAAGTTTCCAAAGTTAAATTGGCCCTTTGTATTTGGGTGATGATCTGCAGAAGTTGTGTGTCTACTAGGGAGGAGAATGGGGGAACAGCATTGTTTCTAGTAAGGCATGTCTTTAAAAAAAAATGTAAGAGGTGTAGGTTTGTTCATGGGTGTACTCCCTGCCGTTCAAGCAACTACCTTGCATTTAGAAATCCCAGATGACTGGTAGGAGGTAATATCTCTGATTATTTGTTATTGCAAGATTATTTAAGGTGGGGCTCTGGGTAATCCCTTTGGCCAAACTGTAAATCTATTTATGAGCTCACAAAATATAGATCACTTTTAGATCATCCTAAGAACACATTTCAACTATCACACGGTTTTGAGGTTGGTCTGATTTACATGAAAAGTCCACTTAAAATTGAACCAAGATGCACCGAGTGCTCTCCATCCAGTTGTTTGGTGCCAACCAGAGTTGGAGTGACAGCCTTCAGATTAACAGGGCAGAACAGAATGGGCAGTGCATAAGAGTTTAATTGAAATTTATCAAAAAGCATCATTTTAAATGCAGCCACAGTGATTTGCTGTGAGAATTCATGTATGTAATCATAGACGACGATCATAGCTCTATTTCAACGCACCATCTGAGTCCTGGTGTTGGAAGCGTTCATTTAAAAACCTGCAGACCAGCTTCATAATATCTAAATTGAAAAAATCTCATATACTGTATATTGCGTGACTCATATGTGTGCAAGTAGGTATTACATTTTATCCTTTTTGCTCACAACAAGGTGGTTGAGGCTTGAATGACCACTTGTCCCTGTTCACTCTTTCATGGCTCGTCCCCTGGCACGCAGTGTTTGACTGTGGTCTGAAGGAACAGACCTGGCATTGTCACTCCACAAGGCTCAATGCAGACAAGCTGTGTTGTGGCCCAAGGGAGTTGTGCACACACACACACACACACACACACACACACACACACACACACACACACAAAACACACAAGCAGAGAGAGCAGCCCAAGGGAATCCTCTATGAAGGGATCAGTGTAAACATCCAGTGGCAGTTGAGGTGTTGGTGGCCCTGTGAAGTGGAAGCGGTGCTCAGGGCATGGTGCTGGCTGATAAGCACTGCTAACATCAGGAGAGAAGTGAGTTGGTCATCCCTGTTAAAACACCGGCAGCCACCCATTCCCCCAGTGCCACATTACTGCTGCAACACACTGAGGGGAGGCTTAGACTCCTGCAGGGGAAGTAAAAAGAGGAGTGAGGGCATGAGGGCACCTGCACTTATGGTGAGTGTGCATTTTTATGTCTGCAAGTCAGTCACTGTATTATAAACGTCTCTGTGTATTAGGGGCAGTGCAATTAGTGGACAGAGCCACGGTGATGTCACCCATTGGTCTATAATAGGGGCTGCCATCTTGTTTTTTTGCAACAAGAGCATGCACAGCACCAAAGAGAGCGTGGAGCTCGTGGGTGACGTACTGCGACTTAGGCTGTGCTTGGTTTTGGCTCATCAGTTCAGCTGGAAATAATGGAACCCTGCCCAGTCACGATCTTGACTAAAACAAGGCAGTACACAAGCTTATGTTTCTAAAAACATTTTGAGTGAGAAATACCCCCACCCTAAAGCATACCCATTATGGATTATGGAGGTCATAAATCAAGTGAGAAGTAGAAACATTTTCATAACTTAATACGATTGTTTAAGGCTTCACTTGTCAGACTCAGAAGCTTGGTTATGGTTAGAGGATGGTGGGTCGATTAAAATGAGTCTTCACCAGCAATACAAACGGAGATCTCTTTATTTGACAAGGGACCTTTTGTGGTGGTACAAGCCGAGTGCCATGTAGTTCAGTCATATTGGAGAGAGGGCAGACATCTCTACAGCTGATATCTCTAAAACACAGTAACTCACATCAAACAATCTCGATGGACAGATAGCACTACATGTAAGAGGAAAATATTTATTTTTTAATTTGGGGTTATGATGCAGTGGTTTGGGATGACCAGGCTAGTGCCTGGCATGGTGTGTGTGAATGGGTGAATGAAAAGCAAATTGTAAAGTGCTTTGTCGGCAAAGGTCGAAAAACACTGTGAGTGTAGTCCATTGGTTGCAGACAGTTTTTGTTATTTCTCATTCACTGGAGAGGGTGAAGACCCTCTGGCAGTGTGAAATGCCCACTTTCATTTATTTTCTATAGAAAGCAGAGTGAATCTCCTTTTAAGGCGTTGTGGGATAGCAGGCAGCACAGGGCTGACCTGCAGCTTGAGAAAATGGACGGGATGAAAGTTGAAAATTTTGGTAACGACGGGGTGTGAATAAAACTCATTACACTGCCATAAGCATGTCATGACACCTGCCATGGACATGAAGCAGTCTTTATGAATGTTTATGATTGTTGTCATTTTTAGTGCAAAGTTGACATTGTTTGAGATGTCTTTATCATAACAATCTGACATTAACAAAGTGTTTAGAAAATATCTTAATATTACATTATACTGTCATATGCGTGTGTGTGATTTAGACACTGGTTGTCATGAGGCCATTATAAGTGTGTCATGAATATTTTCATAACAATGTTATTAATTTTTATTACAATGTCAAATACTTCTGTAATAAATAAATAATTTCCTGGACGTCAACTGAAGTAGTGACATTCAGACTTGTCATAAAGATGTCATTAAATGTTATAAGCCCAGTTGGATGACAGAGTACAGCACAAAGCTGATTTATCTTACAGAGTCACCTGATGGTTAGCCATGGATCTAGCCACCTAATTAGCTGACTCGGCCTTGGCATGTCAGGAGTCAAACCCACCAAGAAAACCACCTCAGTATTGTATTCCCTGTCGTCAAACTGGCCACCGTCAGTCGGGGAGGCTGTCCGCTGGCTGTGTTCCAGTCCATCTAGAGTCAGCTTGCTAGTTTTATGGTGGGGCCTGGGCAAAAGTGCTGAACAATTGGTACTGTGCATGTGCAACTCTCAACAGACATGAGAAGGAAGCAACATATGTTGCCTGTACTCCTGTCATCAGCTTCAAAAAAAGACAATAACAGTCTTATGCACACCTCTTCAAATAAAGTGTTACCAAATTTTTAGTGTTATGCAAATGAAAAATCAGAATAAAACTTTCCAAGAAAGCACCAAAGTAATTTACTAAAAACTGAAAGGAATCCAGGAAATGCCTCAACCAGCTGTGGAAAAATCTCTTAGAAAATAATGTAATTAAAAGATTATTTCGTTCAGCTGTTGTCTCCAAGATAATCAGGGCAAACAAAAATGAAAAGCTGCTTGGCACAAAGGTCTTGTTTCTCTAAATAGTTAGAGAAGTATTGGGATGATTATTTGCACAAAGCAAGAATTTGTGATATACTTGTAAGCGCTGATATGACAGCAGTAACAAGTGGCAGTCGTAGTATGAGCAAATATTTCTTATCTAGGATTGAAAAATACTAATAAAGCTGTATTTATGTTTTGATGGAAAAAGAAAGACACCATGTTTTCTCAGCAGAGAAAGTGATGGTGTGAGCTTCTCTGTTAGTATGAGACTGCCCTTAAGTCCACGGTGAGCTTGCATAAAAGCCCTAAATTTCACCCTGCCTTTGCCTTTGGTGATGTAAGCAGCATGCACTCCTCAGCGAGTGCAAAATAAGCCACTGTGGCTTCTCTGAAATGCACACCATTAACAGTGCATGATGAAACCATTTTGTAAGGATAAAGTTGTCTTGAAAGGTTGTTAAGAAGACGTTATTGAGTTTACTTTACAGCAGAGTTTATGCAGCGGGGTTAGATTGTTTGTCCAGACAGTTTTAATGTTCAGTTGATTTAAAATATTTGTTTTTGGTGAAGGCAACCTTTTATGCTGGTAATTTTTATCTCCACAGTATGTTAGATTTATAAATCAGGCATCGCTCTTACTCCAAGACATCTGACTTGCTCCAAGCTACATGCAAAACCTGTGCAGTTTGACTTAGCTTTGCTCCTGAGGAAAAACATCCACATTATTTACTTTTACACAGACACATAGTGATGAGATGAGGAGGGTTTGTTTTTCTTTATAGATCTACTGAGTCTCAGATCTCTGATCGGGGCCCTGAGAGGGAAACTGGGAGAAAAATAACAAGTTAGAGAGGAAGGGACGAGGAGGGAAAGACAGTGTGGGAGAGGGAGATTTTCGGAAAGTCTATTGTTCTTGATGCTACTGATAACAAAGCTCCATTTTGCAAAATACTCAGAAAAATCAAACAAAAATATCTGTATCTGTAAATCCCCAAATGATTTTCAAGATTTTTTTTGCTTGTGAGGGGAGTGGTAGGGTAGCACATTACTCAAAAACAAACACTCAAACAAATGTTCTTTTTGTTCCTTTTTTAAAAAGCACAGCAGCCAGCAGAGATTCTGTTGTTTTTCTGTCCAGGCCGTCATCAAAGTAAATAATTCAATCCCTAAATCATCCTATCTTCTCTTCGATTACTTCCCTTTTTCTCTGTCACCATAACATCCCTCACAGTCCTCATTTTCTTTTACAGATGCACACATGTTCACTTTTCAAACCCTGCCAGACGACTATAGACACTTGGGTCCTTTCCATGTCTCCTGTCTCCTGTATGTAGAGGAGTCTGCTCATGGTGACTTCTCAGCGGTGCCCACTGGTGCACATAATGAAGTGCAAATGGGGCTAATGTACTGGTTGACATGCCAGGTTTTACAGATCAGACCTGAATTGATTTACCGGGAATTGCAGCTCTGCTTTTTCCAATAATCTGCACACTGCAGAGTGCAGGGGAGGGCATGCAGACGTTTCAGACGGACGCTTTATGTTATCCCTGGAGGATGGCTGAGATTGTATGTGACCATAACTTTGAAACTGTGAATGAAACCGAGCTAGAAATTATGGTAACACTTTATTTGAAGGGGTGCTCATAAGACTATCATGACACTGTCATAACTATGTCATGCTACCTGCTATGAACATAAAGAAATCTTAATGAATGTTTATGACTGGTATCATTAATTATCATTCTGTCAGTTATGGAATTTTTAATGCAAAGCTGACATTGTTTGAGATGTTGTTGAGACAACTTGACACTCATCAAGCAGTCCACCATGTCTCATTAAATTGGGCTTAAAACATTTAATAACATCTTGAAGACAATTCCAAATGGTACCACTTTAGTTGAAGTCCAGGAAATTATTCATGATGCTGTTATAAAAGCATTTGACAGTGTAATAAAACTTGCTTGCTGAAGCTTCCTTAAATTTTTTCTCAATTATACCAAAACAGTGTTGCCTTTCGGAGCTTTAATGACATCTTTATGACAGGTCAAAACTTTATATTAAAATGACATGATTGACAGAATGACACACAAACATTAATAAGGACACCTTCATGTTCATTACAGGTGTCATGTAATGGTAATAACAGTCTTATGCACATCCCTTCAAGTGATGCATTACCAAAATCTTTATATTCCTGGATTTTATGTTTCCTCTGTGATAACAAGGTCCGTCACACTTTGCAAACACTTTGTGACACTATTGTGACAGTTTTTCCATGGACACTGTCTGAAATGTTGGGTTAGCATGGTGGCTGTCATTTTTCTTGTCACATCACCACTCCAGCACTTACTGTACTGCCTTCCCACGGCTCCGCACAAATGTCACAACACTGACAAATACAACAACACATGACATTTAGACCAAGAATGTGTCTACAGTTACCAGGGCTCACTCCCAGCAGGAAGCATTTAATCAATTACATCAAGAATATTGATACCGTACTCCCCGATGACAGGACAGCTGAATGACATAGTGTAACATTTGACCCCTGATCCTGATCACCTGCATCACCTGACTGCACAGCTGCAGGCTCAAGCCCCCAAGTCAGCCAGTCAATAAATCACTCATAGATGAAGTCAGGAGAGAGCAGGCATTTAGTCCCTGCTCAGCAACCCTGGCTCCCAGTGCCATTAATGCTGCACACTTCATCAGTCCTAGCTGGCTTTTGTGTTTGTCCCCAGTGTGTCACATCCTTCAAAACCTCCCACAACAGTGTATTCATACAATTTATGATCTAATTAGAGGGCATAATGAATAGTCAACCATTTGTAACGATCGTGATTAAAATGTTTTAGTGATTGCCAAAGATTAATTGTTTCAGTAATGGCTTCAGATTGATGTAATTTGCATACATATGGCAATTATGAATTTTTTGTTCTTCCTCTCCTTGATGTGCAAGCTGCAAAAGCTGTTTTCTGACAGTACTGTATATTCTCTGTCTGGAAGTCATTTTCTACCAAAACTTATAGTAGAAATGAGCTAAACTACCAACAGAAAGTTCAAAATACTTAAAACATTCACAGTGTCACTGATAATGGACACATAGTGTGAGATCAGCAGTCATTATGCAACTGTAATAAAATGCTTATATGCCTGTATTGGCACTCATGTGTTTATGTTTACAATTGTATATTTGCATGTGTGACAGAACTAAGCCTACAGCCATGCTAGCAGCTCTGTAAGGCTGTAATTAGGCACAGCACTGCTTTGAGCTAACTGCTAAGAAAACAGAGTTTACCCTGTTCACCGTCTTAGTTTAGCATGTTAGAATGCTGTGAGCCACTAATGTCTAGATTTTACCACTCCATCTGTTGAGATATTTCATTGCAGAGGTGGTCCTGACCTCCATGGAGCCATAAGAAAAATTCTGGTAAGGGGTCCATGTTTGTCACGCAGTCACACCTTACAACCCAGTGCTCCCACTACAATCCTCCCTCCATTAATCTATCTATATAGAATAAAATCACATCCAAAAAACAATATTTATTGAATAGATTATTCTGTGTAGAATCTTTAGAATACAGTAGTAGTAGTAGTTGTTGTATAGAAAATGTAGAAAATACTAAACATAACACTGAGTTTTGGGTCTGATGCCTGGTAATTAGTCAGCTAATTGGTTTTAAATTAAAAGTTTAATCCTGTTTACTTTTTTTCTTTTTTCCTGGCCACCTTTGAGGAGTAACATCATGTCCATTTATTGTCTGGACAGACAGGCTGGTCTCCACAGAGGCTGCTGCAGGAAAGTGAGCACACGCATATTAACGCATTTTTCTGAGCTACAGATTATAAACATCGCTGCACGTTGGTACTCAACAAACATGATAAATACTTGTATTTCACTCTCACTTCTGTCAGACACAAAGTCACAGATCAGCCCTGGATGTGTCTGTAAGCAGGACACAGAGTGAAAACTTCACGTTATTGTGAACAAAAGCTATCAAATTTGGAGAAGAGGAAACACAAGTTTACCTGACTACTGTTCATTCCATTCATTCTCTGGATGTTATTTTGTCTTTAGCTCTCCTTCATCCTTTCATCAAAGTTGTAAACACTGACACCTGCTTTGACACGCAGGGGAGGCGGGGCCCTTGCATACAATGTGGAGCCCTATGCAACTTGTGTAGTGTGCGTATAGGGCGCACTAAATAAGTGAAAACTTTGGTGATCTCAATTTTCCTTTAAAGCTGCTGGCAACAAAGTCATACACTTCCACAACCTTGAATGTCTGAAGCAAATTTTATGGCAATCAATCCAGTAATCATCAAGACATTTGACTCTGAACCTCAGGTGCCAACTACATTGTGATTCTAAAGATTAAATAGTCCAGTGTGTAAAATTTGCAGTGGTTCAATGGCAAAATATGGCAGAAACTGAATATAAAATTTATAAGTATGTTTTCATTAGTCCATAATCACCTGAAAGTAAGAACAGTGTTTTCATTTTCACCATAAGCCACCATTATAGAAGAGACATCTGTAAAGTTGTTGAAACGACACCGCAAACTAAATAATTTAAAAAAGCCCTTTTGTCATCACAATCGAAAGCCGATGGGCCAAGTGGGAACTTGCAGGATGAGGCAGGGGGAGTAACATTACTGCGCTTATTCAGTGCCAAGTGAGCAATTCTCATTGAAGTGATTGTGCCCCATCTTAGCATCCGGCATCCACTTCATGATAATAGATCCATGGGTGAGATGAGGTGATTGCAGTCATCAAGCTCACCACTAGATAGCACTAAATCTTACACACTGGTCCTTTAAGTCAGAGCATCACCAAAGCCATTGAGATTCATCCATTGGTGGATTGACCAGTCAGTTGGTCGACCAACAGACCATCCCTAGAGGGTTGGCATGGCTAAAAGTGTGAGTGGGCTGATGAGTTTAGCACTCAAAGTTTTGCAATCTCAGCCATTAAAGTATTTGCCTGATCTGTCACAAATTGATTTGAAAGCACCACCATCAAAACCATCCCTCATCTGTTTCTCTTCCTGAGTTTTCTTCCTTCTCTTTGTTTGAGTGTTTCCTTATCCAAACTGCAGGTCTAAGAATAGAGGGTGTTGTTTGCTGTACAGATAGTAATTTTGGCCTACATAAATAAAACTGACTACTCGCTGTAGGACTACTTTATGATGAGGCAGAGCAGGGATTTCTGGCACAGTTCTATTTCCAAGATGCGTGGAGAAGGTAAAAAGAGGTCAAAATTCCAGCAACATTTGAAGTATTAAGAACTTTATAGTCAGAGCAATGCATTTCGACTTGTGGTCAGAATGACCCCATGCTACAGTACGTGTCCAGTCGCTGCATGAACTGACAGCATCAGTGTTAAGCTGTGTAACTCTTTATACATTAGGTTTACCAACTTGCCATAATCTGTCCCACTACATCCTGAGATTACACTGCTTGGCCCCCTTCTGCGTCCATCCAAATATTGGATCAGTCCTGGATCATCCCTGCAGCCCTACAAATCCAATGCAAAGTCTAATTTTTATCCCCTGGATGCAACCTTATGTCAAATAGGTTTTACTGGAAGCAGTGTCTGCATGCCCTATCCCCTATTTAACTGGCTAGGCTTCCATTGAAATGGCAGCCACAGGGATCAAGCTTGTGTCTGCTACAACATGACCTCATTTCTTCAGCTAATCTACAGCAGCAGTAGTCGTGAGTTCCTGAAATCCAGCATTAAAGCAAAATGAAAAATTGGAAGTTTTGAGTGCACTGCTTGGCAGACATTTCTGCAATTATGCAAAAATAAAAAAAGGCAAACCATTGTGACACATATTTGAAATTTGTGTTAATCTGAAATCCCATGCAAGTCCTGTGACGCAAATGGTGGTCGAAACACACCACATGTAGGGCACCAGACTGGTGGTGTTCTTGAATTTTATGTTTGGGATTTTGTATCGTGAGGAGAGCGGGTTTGCTGATTTACTGGAGGTGACTTGCTTTTGGCCACAGTGGGTGTTGCGCTGTCACACCCCTCAGTGTCATCATCCCGTTGGCCCGCTTTCAAGTACACAGTCGCTGCACACACAGGGAGCTCTTTGTCATTACAGTCAATACCCACCCACATCCAGCCTGTTTCTTCATTCAGAATATCATGTATTATTTGTTGCTGCTTCTGTGACCATTTTTATACTTAGTTTGGGAAATAAGCTTGAATATAATGCGACATATAGAGATAATGATAGCTTGTTGGCAGATTGAGGAAATCAAAGTTATTAACTGCTCTAGAAGCGTTGATAAATTTAGCTTTTTATGAGCTGCAATTTTGTTTCTTTTCTCATTCTCTTCCTCTGCTTCCCATGTTTAAGTAAATAATGCCTTAATTACATCTTACACACCCTCTATGATAGCTTATGTATGGGTTGCATTCTGGCATCCAAAACAGCAGCTATGCATTATGCAGAAATGAGCTCCACATTAGTGCTATCTCATCTTATTATTATTATCACAGCACTCTTGAGGCCTTTGCTTACAAAATGATGCTTTAAGGATTCCATTAGCCTTATTTGTTCAGTGTTCGATAATATGTGACTGAAGTAAGGATAATTTGTTTCTTTTTAATGTGAAACCCTTCATATACCATGACACTTATCTAACACCCACTACTGAGGTAGTAATTTGCTTTTCAGCCATTACAACAATGACCGTTTTTCACCCTCGTTTCTTTACAGTCTTATATACTATCCATTTTGTTCATTTTTCAGCTGATGCACAAAATCTCTCATTTGATGAGTGAAGAACATCCATGAGGCTGGTCATTTTGACTGTAGATTATACTGACGCCATGGCTCAAAACACCAGGGATCCAAATCATATGTTTTTTTAACTTATTGAAATAAAAATAATGTTTTTCCCACCACTAAGATGTATGTAGAATGTACTGTATGTATGAAACCTTGCCCAGGTTTTCAAATGAAATGTTCCTTTCCTCAGCCAAACCCAGGGGCCTCTCTGAATTCAATTCATTTTCTCAGTGCTCCTGCCCATATGATTGCTCTTGATCTGTCATGGATTCGTTCATGTCATGAGGCTACGGCCAGCTCACATTTTGAACCTCTGCTCATTTGAAGTCAGCTGCACTCCTCTGACAGTTATTTCTTCTCTCTTTTTTTTTTTTTTTTTTTTTTTTTAAGGTGGGAGTTTGTTCCCAGACCTCAGGTTCAAGCTCCACATGTCAGTCATCTGGCTGCTTTTCCCTTTAATTAAAAAAAAAAAAAAAAATACAGCAAAAGTGATGTTAGGTTGGGCATCATCATGCTTGGTGTGTTTTTCAGACATCCAGATATGGATGAAGGGAGAATTTGGCTGAAGGCAGTCAACACCTCTCCTCTGTGAGTGAAAAGCAAATAGTCTGTGCTTTTCTTGGACAGTACTGTTGTATAGCCACCTGATTGTAAACATCTCTAGTGTTTGGTGACAGTCAGCATCTCCTCAATTAAGTAGCACTCAATACAATCCACTGGAGGATAAAGCACTTATAGCACTTTCAGAAGTGCTCCCTTTGATCATCTTCATCCCTTGATAGATGGGTAGGCTTTAACCCTTTGCAGCTCTGATACACTCACAACTCATCCATCCACTGTCTGGTTTGGATCACACAGATACCATCTGTAAACAATGGTGAGATGAGGAGCAGGTCAATAGCAGCAAAAACTTAAACTGACATTTCATAAGGGCAAAATGAAGGACGGGATGAACTTCACAGCTTTTTTTCCAGTAACATCCAGAGAAAATTAGAGGTTGTGGATAGAGGTTAGGTGATGATATCCTGTCTGAATATAACATTCTTTCCAAACATTCCTTCAATCATTCCAGTGTTTTCTAAGTAAAGAAGTTTCAACTCTCATTCATTTTTGAACAAGTTGAGCACCAGACTGTATCAGTTTGGAGACAAGGTAGTATTTGTTGCAAGGTTATTGGATTGGATACCGTGTCAATGGTGCGGCCATCCCCTGTATTTTCAGCTCGGTCTGAAGGTTAAAAGTCCATGGATTAGTTTATTGATTAATTTTTAAGCACACACAGTAGTGGGGATTAGAAAGGGCAGACAGAAAGAAAGTGGAACTTTCTTTAAAGTAAGTAAGACTAAAAGTCTGAATTGAACAAATTGAAAATTTGTCAATGTCAACCTGCTGGTGGTGCTACAAGAATATTCATAGGATCAGCAAAGTCAGTTGGTTTCACCCTCTTGGGCCCATGTGAGTGAGTTTCATGAGCCCTGTGTGTTGCACTGGACGGGCTCACTGAGAATGACTTGTCAGTTGTATGGTAGCCATGCCCTCAAGCATAACCTGCTATATCATCCATTTTACTCGACATGGGACTATACTTTCCCAAATGAACATCATGCTCTTTAGAAGAAGGCTTGAAACTGGCGCCTGATACCTTAAACTCTTTAGACAACTGTTTACTGAGGTCATAAATGAAGTCAGAGTTAAGGTCATTTTTCCAGAAGCTTAAATACATTAAGACTTCTCTTTGCAACCATTGGAGTTGTCCCCTGCTGACCATTAGAAAGAACGCAGGTTTTAAAGCACTTTCACATTGGCTTCACTTTTCAGACCTGGAAGCTCCAACCACTGTTTAATATACGGCTTATGACCTTGCTGCTAAAGTGGCTAAAAACTTTCAACAGAGTTCTTGTACACCATAAAGTCTTAATAACAGGTGTGTTGAGCCAAAAACTGTAAACTGAGAGGGATCCAGAATTTTTGCACACTGCCAGTCTATAGACCTTCAAATTACCTGATGAAGGCTTACCAACCGAAATGAGGTAATTAAATAAAGTGAATTGGAGTGACCAACAGTGTGGAGGATGTCTGGTTCCTTTAACAAATTAAAAAAATTGGAGTGCAGGGCACTAAAGCTAGACAAGGGTGGGGGTGGACTCCTGTGAAAGAGGATAGGGAGTAATGTGAGGAAGGCTCGGGTGTGTAGATACAGTGAGGGAGGCAGGCTGTTTCAGAGGAAACAGACAGAGAGGGAGATGGGAAAACAGATGTGAAAGTGAGACAAAAGGGTAAGATAGAGAGAAAACGCGGCAGAATGCATGGGTGGAGATGAGCTTTGTCTGGCGAGCGCTCTTTATCTGATTGTGTTAATCTTGTCCTCCCGTTTGCAGCATCGCCACGCACCAGCACTTTTAACTAGCTCTGATAATGGGGAGAACAGTATCAAACTCATTAATTGAATTAGCTCCCTCTTTATCTCCGCATCTGCCTGTGTCCGCTCACCCCTACAAACACTGCGACGACAACCATTCCTCAGCTAATTGACTCCGAGCATCTCCAGCACAGCCCTCCTTCACCTTACTAATTTATTGAACCAGCTCCCAGCCTGGTTCACCTGTCATTGGCTACTACCTAATTGAATTTTACCCCGAGGTGATGGAGATTATTTTGTTTCTGAGCAAGAGAGATAGAGAGAGAGGGAACATAAAGAAAGCCAGCTTTTAATGCCCAACAGCTTGTGTGTTTATTTCATAACTGGATTTAGCTGCAGGTGTTTGAGAATTAAGGGACACGGGCCAACTAAACTAGCTCAATGCGATTTGGCCAATTTCGCCGGCTGTCAGTAATTGAATTACGCTAAACTCCCTTTTTAAAATTCATTTGGAAAATAGGCTCAACTGTGAGTTATTGTGCGATTTAGATTTGTCTAACTAACCACCAGAGCAGTTTTTCATTTATGGGGCTTTCAGTGATTTTTTTTCAGACATTTCAATGTGGTTAGTTAATGATTCCTCAGAACCTGGTTGCTTGCAGGTTTGTGCTGCGGCTCATCTGTGTTACAGCTTCCCTCCATCTGCCTCTCCCTTTGCAGGAGCCTTTCTGTGATGTAGGAACTAAAGGTGGCTTCTTTGTGGTGTGAAACTGATATCAGAGCAATTGTTCTCACTTTCATTTATCTCCACTAAAGGTTAGCTTTGTCCACCTGCCCACTCTCTGCCAATGTGTTAACATTATATCAGATATAGACACCAACTAAGGTGTGTGTGCAGCCTATGTATGTGTGGTATGTGTGTGTGTGTGTGTGTGTGTGTGTGTGTGTGTGTGTGTGTGTGTGTGTGAAGTTATTGGGTTTTCTCAGTTGTGTGTCTCCATCTTCGCCAGAGTAATGATCTGTTATCACCTGGGAGCCATTTTCCTCCCGTTTCTTCTCATTTCTATTACCATTATTTTAACTTTGAGTTCAGCAGGTGAAATAACCTTGCAAATGGCCTGTTGAGAATGGCATTGACATATATCTCTCACCCATTGTTGGAAATATAAGTCCAGTGCAGACAGCAAATGCCAGCACTGATGACAAGTTGTTAAAGCCTCTTTACAAATAAAGCCCTCTCTTCAGCTATTCTCCTCCCCTGAATATTTTCCTTCCATCCTCTTGTCCTTTTTCATCCACTCCGATACAACACCTGTCTTTTCTAATCCTCCTGGCTGCTCTCTGTAAACCACCTCTTTCTGCTCAAACCCTTAACACCAAGCTATCCTTCCATTCTCGTGCTCACCACAAACACACACTCTGTTGTTTTTTCTTCTTTAATCCTAATGTGAGGCATTTTGCTTCAAACGTTCATTTATTGTCAAGGAAACCAGGAGACCTCATCTGAGGAACATGTTTTTGAATGACAGCATGTAATCATTCCTGTAATTTTTCCCTTGGATGCAATCCAGTCATTATTATCCACAAGTCTACTGAATTTGGGTGCTATTGCTTCAAAGGTATTCTGATCCTCACTGACTAGTCTAAAATCTGCCGGTTTTCATTAATTTTTAAATTCAGTGTACTGTCCCACCCCAATTTTGCATGTACTGTATTGCAGTTATACAATATTTATTTTTTCAAGGGTCACTCATCCATCATTTTATCATTAAAAAAACGAAAAACTGTTATATATGCCATTTTTACGCCTTCTTTAAGGTCCTGTAACTCTCTGTGACTCTTTATGTCCTTATGTGGTCTCGAGGACAGGATTAGGACTGTGTCCGAAACTTTGAACTTTACTTGGGTTTAATACCCTTTTCTGAATACCCTAAGAACAACAAAAATGCTGCTTATACATTATGCATCAGTGACAGTTCTCCAATAATATTTGTAAAAAATGTAACACGGATTACTCTATGCTTTAAGGCAGCTATAATAAATCTTCTTTATAATATTAATGTATGAAATGAGCCTATAGAGAATTATCACCTGAATCTGCAGTCCCCCTGTTTTCAGTTCACTCTCACAGCTTTCAAAAGGCTGTTTCTGGCTGCAGCAGGCAGCTGTTTTCAGCGATAAAACTCTAAAAGTCCATTGTACCTGGATCTACCTGGTAAGCACTAAACAGTAGAAAGACAAAGTTAGAGACTAGCTGGTGCACATATTGGAGCATTTAGCAGCTGGCGAGCCAAATGTTTTTCTCAGGGGTTGGTAGAGACTAAAAACAGAACTAGAGTGAATATTGGACTTAGCTTAGCAAGGTGGCCAGAAATAAGACTGGGTGTTGAAGTGCTGTATATATTTATATGCAATTAGAACATGTCAACTTAAAAGGTGATTATATGTCAATGCTGTGTTCATAACTTGTTGTAAATTGATGGGGGCATTTTTATACTGTGTTATTGCTACTTTTACTTAAAGCTGCAGTAGGTAGAAAGCCTAATAACACTTAATTGTTGAGTCTCATCTGAGTTAGGTTTCTTTTTCTTTGTCCTCGGCCCCTCCTACCGGAAGAACAGCACACGCTTCATGCTTGCAGGCAGCGGTGTGTAATAAAGCTGATACCTGAGAGTACAAACAGCGACAGAGAAAAGAAACATTTTAAAACATATCAATTCAGTAAGAAACTATAGAAGCACTGAGAGCTGAACATATGTCCCGCACACACATGAGTTCAATATCAAAGCACTTGTTTGTTCAAGGGTGAGGAAAGGAGGCTCATCACGGTTTGGTCAGCGAGACACAACTGCAGCTCACTCGGAGGCAAGTTGGACTCGCTTTGGTCAGTAATGGAAATGCAAATCAACGCAACACAGTTTGACTCAGCGCAGCCAAAAATGCCAATCCAAAAGCACCATGTGTGTATTTGTGTGTCCGTACAAACAGTATTCACCAGTCAAGGAAGTTGATTCTTTCCTTAAATCCAACATCTTAATTCTCACTCCATGACTTTCAAATAGATTTCTCCTCCGGTCAGCCGTCAACATGGACAGAGTGACTAATTATCTTACTTGTAAACACCGCGATCATCTCCTCCATGGTTGCTGCTGTGCCCAGGTTTACAAACAAACTGAAGATAAATCCACTTTTTAATCCCAAGAGTTTAAGCACAAACGCTGAGCTCTTATCTGGTCACACTGTGTTAAATGTGTAGAACTTAGGTTTCATTTTATTGATAAGGCATTGTACATCTTGATATATAGACAGTCTAAATGGACTTCCCCCATTAAAATTAAAGAGATGACTGCCGTTTTCACTTGATTCTATGTGAATGTGTTGTTTTGCGAGCAAGACTCATGGCCTTACACCGTCTTTCAATTTATTCAGAATCGTTTATATTCTATTTAATTTCCTGCTGTGTGTAGTGCATCAATATTAATGCACATGGGTATTTCATTCAGCATGTGAGAGGTATGTATGTAAGGTGTGTTGACATGTTATTGGGGCAGTGGCTGTCCTGACATGTCATTCCTGGGCATCCATCTGGGAGAGGTGGAAACTGTCTTTCCTGACAAGCTCATCTCATCTGTAAATACTCATCCCACTGATGCAGGTTTTCATGGAATTAATGAGGCAGCTTCATGTGCTGATGCATGTGAAAGGGGGTCTCCATTCAAATTGCTTTCCTTTATTGCCTCCGTTATCTCCCCCTCCTTCCCCCCTCACCAGAAATCATATTAGCCAAACCAATCTCATTTACAACATGCCATTTGTTAATTTATCCCCGTAAATGAATGCATGTGTGAGAGAAATAGATGCAAGTATAATGCAGGAGGTGGGAACAGAAAATGAGAGAAAATGGTGAGACAGCTGAGAAACAGGGGAAGAAAAAAGAAAGAGAGAAAGAAAAAGAGACAGAATGAATGAGAGAAAGAGAAAGAAAGAGAGAGAAAAGACATGAAGGGTGTGTGTTTATATAGCATTTCTTCCTTAAAACAACAGACGTTGACTACACAGCTAACACAGACATGCACCCTGTCAGAAAAAAAACTAATTTCAAGGCAACTGTCTTCATAATTCTTTTTTTTTTTTATTTTGAATAAACTAAAAAAAAAAAGTTACCCACCTATAATCTTGTTTAAATGATTGTCTTTTCTTCTTTTAAAAAACCTGAATCTTCGAGTTTTAGAAACAGAAACATGCCTTGTGAGTGAAAGCAAATTATGGTTAATAATTAAATATTTTCTATTGCAGTCATTTAATTTCTAAGCACTCAAATAACGACAAATCAGAAAAACTGCATGCTGTCGCAGACGCTCCCTTAGTGGCAACAACAGAAAAAAAAGACACTGGTGCTCATTGAAATAAATAACATGATATGGATTCTCAGGCTGACACTTTCTGGTCGGCTGGTCGATTGGTTTGTCCTTATGCTCTTGTCTGACCAAATTCTCACTTTTAATAAGGAGCAAACCACTTCTTAATCTATTATTGTCAGGGGCGGGACATATGCAGACCTGGTGTATTTTATGTTTGAGTGACAGGCTATTTACTGAACATTTACTCTCCTCCAAACTAATTGACACCACGTCAGAGAAGCAGCACAAATCGCCACATCAGCCCCAGCCTCAGAGGACAGAAGAGCTGAGTGGATAAAAAGTTTATTTTTGATGACAACATGTGAGGATTTTAGTCCGCCGGACTGCTTTATCAACAAGGGCCAGTACCAGTTTAAGTTAATGACAGAGTGATATCACCTGCCTGTGACTTCAATCTTAAAATCTATTGTTGATGCTGTTTTACTGTTTATTTTCTGGGTTATCCTGTTAAATTTGATCTTAGCATGATACTAATGTGGCTACTCCCACAGGTTGAACTGATGCTGGACTAATGTAGTCTTTGGTTGACTACAGCCATAATGGACACAAACCCTAAAACTGCAGAGTGTCAGGACTCTGGACAGCACACAGACACTGTAGTTCAGGATTTTGTCATTGTGCATCAGTCAGTGAAATAAGTAGCTGGTTGATGGATTGATCTATACTAACTGATTAGTCACTGACTCAATGAAATGCCAGACATAGTGACAAAACACCACAATTGCTCACTTAGTCTGACCAACAGCCAAAACTCCCCACAAAATTAAATTTGATGCAAAACAGACTAAACAGCAAATTTTCTCATTAGTTAATCAATTATTTTTTTGACTTACAGGCAATTTATTTTTATTCGAACTCGGAGTCCACTGTCAGTGCTGAATCTGCTTGTGAGTTTGTAGTAATTACCGCGCCGTGGTGAAGGTGACGACTGGGAAACAGGAGGGCAGACGGCAATCTGTCTTCTCCTCCTAGTTATTGTCTGTCTTCCACACCGGCCGCCTTTATCTTTGCTCGTCAGGAGCAGAGACCAACACAAGGCCAGTTATTACCGCCTCAGCGGCCTGGATAAGATCAAAGAAGACCGGTTGAACACTGAAGATGTAATGACTGGGCTCTTCTAAGGACTGCTGCATGGTTTGTCATGTCATTATCCCCCAGTTAACGCTCAGCGTTTTTTCTTCATCCTTTACAAGTCTTCTGCGCACTTCCAGAACGAGGATAGCCGGTTTCCAATTATTTTGACGCGAGGAAAAATTACCCAGCGTTCATATTTCACTGAATAGAAATGTTTCTTCCTCACCTTTTTCATGCTGTTGGTGTTTTACTTTAGATCTGCCCTTTTTCTTGCCGTCTCTTCCTTTTTTCTCCCTCCCTCACATAAAATATTCTGCCCCATTCATGCCAGTGGTTTGAACAAGAGCAATTTGTCACGTCGGGAAAGGAAGCGCTGAAAGCCACTCATGTACTTCATGGTAATTTCATGTGACAGAGGAGGAGGAGGAGAGCAACAGCGTGTCAGAACACTGGAAGTGGAGGAGGTCATGGTTCTTCTGCACCTGTATAGCCTCCCACAGACTGTGACCACGAGTAATGGAAGAGATGGAGGGACAAAAAGGTTGGGGCAGAGGAGGCAGAGATCAGGGTCCTTTTTGTTTGAAGTGGAGCTTGCCACTTGCATATTGCTCCTGGGAGAGTCCTGATGTCGGGATATTACAAGGCATAAAACAGGACTTACCATGCACGGCTACTCCTTATTTCAATATGTACTCTCATGGTGGTTAATGACACTTTTACAGAGGTTAATTTGATGCTACCCCTGACTCTTGATTATTTCTATTCAGCCATCTGTTGTCCTAATGCTACGTTTCATCACTGCTAATGATATAATTTGGCTTGTACCTGTCAGATTCACTTTCCTACAGCAATATTCATCCCGAGTGAAATATGAAAATGAAGTTTGAAAGCATTTTTGTTTCCAGTGTAAAAACTAAATTATTTGTTTGGACTTAAAAGGTTAGTGCCTTAAAATTTTAACTTGGCTGAACTTGAAAAGACAAGTTGACAAGTGATTTTGTCATGATTCAAAACAAACTTTTCTAGTCAAACAGACTATAGATTATTTATCTATTATTCATTATTTATTATTTGACTCATAATATTTATTCAGACGTACTCAGTTGAAAACACGTTTTATAAGCTTAAGACATTAAGTTGAACCAAAACCTCCTTAGTCACACTAACGAACATGACAAACAAATTTGATTTTGCCTGTTTGAAAAGTCAGTAGTGTATTTCACAATCAGAACTTAGAGTTGCAGCTGCTTCTGCTGAAATTTTCAACTGGGAACTCAGAAATTACAACTTTTCAGTTCAAATGGAACACATCATAAGTTGAACGTCAAACGATGTATGCTCGGAAGTCTACGAATATGATGATCATATTTCTTTTGAAAATAAATTTTATCTTCAATTAACTTGAATAAATAAAACCTGTACATTTTTATCAAAGGGACAGTTCCCCTGAAATCAAACATGCATGTTTCCTCAGGCCTGCAGTGCTATTGATCCATCTAGATCGTTTTGGTGTGAGCTGCTGAGTTTTGCAGATATCTGCTGTAGAGATGTTTGCCTTCTCTCCAGTATATAATCAGAACTTTCATTCTTTGATGGAATCCACTGGAACTACGTTCTTCCTACTAGAAAGAAGTTCCTACATGAAGCTGCTTAAAACATTAGTTCCACTTCTAGTTCCATTATACTGGAGAGAAGGCAGACATCTCTCCAGCTGATATTTCCAAAACTCTGCAATTCACACTACAACAATGATGATACGAATATGGATAAATAGCACTTCAGGTAAGAGGAAAAGGGAGGGAAAGTGTCCTTTAAGTTAATGAGCAAAGAGTAGTCAATGCCACTAAATTCCTGTGTGATTTTTTTTTTTTTACAGTGTATGAATCCAAGAAGGATAAGGTTCAAAACCAGAAAGAATTCCTTTATGAATCAGATTTAGTAAGAAAACTGTTTTTTCTTCTTTTTTAGCTCAGGTTGAATGCTTTTATATTAGTAAATCTATTGTCCAATAATCTTTTGTTCTGTAGCTAGTTAGATGTCCTTGTGTATAAGAGAGAGTCTGAAGAATTTCTTTAGTGACCTCTGTCATACAATTAAAGCACCAACTCATTTCATTTCTTTCTTTTGACATGTTTGTGTGTCAGAGACACTAACACAGAACATAACAGAGCAAAAGAGGCCATGTGTGTTTCTGAAAGCTTCCAAACTTAATTTGTGAGTTGTTCTGGTGATCGTTCCAGTATCATCTAATTGCATTTTTCTTCTTTTTTTGTGTGTTTCTGTCGCAGGGTTAAGCTGAAGGACGGCGTGGCATTTCTAGGAGCTAGAGCCAGTAACCCCGTTGTGTGGACGGTGAGTCAGGATGTCAGAAGTGAAGGTCACAGGATCGTCACCCTCCACTGTCGGAGGAAGGAGAACAGCTTCAGTCAAAGGTACGCCCGCCTTTCTCTTTCTACAGAATCAATCAATGCGTGAATGAAATATGAAGTGAACACCTTGCTGAACAACCAGAAAGCAGCAGCACACTTGTTCATTTCTCGGACAGCTGTCAGTAGAGAGCGATTGCAAAGAGTGAGGATGAAAGAGGACATGACTCAGCACCTGAAGCATTCACACTTTGGCACTGCCATACACACAGGTCCACAGCCAGGTCTAAGTGCAGTCAATAAAATGTATTTTTCAAGGCAGACAGTGAGGTGGTCTGGATATAGTCTACATTTTTCAGACTGTCGGTATATCCCATCAAAAGATCAAAACCAACGGACTGATTCTGTACTGCCTGTGAAGCCGAAGCCTGTTCGTTCCTTTGTGTCCCCGATGGCCACAGTTGTCCATAACACATTTAAATACACAAAACTGAGTCACACCATTTCGCTGGGTTGACATGTTCCTTTATTTTGAGCACTGCAGTCATTTAGTCAACCCCATATACTGCGTACACTCAGTACTGCGCTGAATCTGCATCTAAAAATAGTCCCCAACAAATGGAACCTTTACTCATTTGAATAGATGACTCAACGCCCACCTCAAACTGTTTTGGGAAATTTAGTCTCTATTAAAAATGACTGTACATATTCGTAGCAAATTTCCCACCTGCCACATGATTGTTAATTTTACTTCATTTCAGTCGACTATAAAAAGTGAATTGCTGTTATGATGTGGTTTTATGTTGCATTCAAACATGCATCGATTTGTAAGCACTTGAATGTGTTACACGAGTGAGCTTGCTTGTCAAAAATAAGTTGATATGATGGATGTTGTGAAAAGATGACTATAAAGCTGGTTGCTTTTTGCATGAAAGAGGCTGCTATTAAATAACTGACATTTGAAACTCAAACTCGAGTCCTTGAATGGACTGACAGTAGTCTGAAGAGAGTCCTTGCTTGTAACTCCATAAATGCAACTCTGACTTAAAAACTTGAGATGAAGAAATATTTACTACGAAGGACTAAATATCTCAGGAGGTTGTTCTTCATACTGCACACAAATTAAACTGAATACAAAATGCTGATTAAAAACGGGTGGCAGTAATGTGAGATACAGTAAATTGAGTTTAGTGGCTAAATTCTACAAAACCACTTGTGTAATTCTATGACTAGTCTATGATTGAGAAAGGAAAAACATGTTGTACAAGTCTAAGAAACTTACTTAAAGCTATTATATGTAAATGACAATTTGTAAGAAGCTGAATGACAATCTGATAAAAGCAATTTATAGAGCATGAGAAAAGATTTGTAACTCTAATAACGACAAAAGGACAAAACTGTGTGTGTGCTCATGTGTGGGTGACTGCTGCTTACAGTACATGATGGCGTTTCCATTAGCGAATAATAACTACTTGTCTCTTTTTGAGCGTGTGTCTGCCTGTGTGCGTCTCTGTACAGTATTTGACATTCAACTCAACAGCTAAATGGTTTTAGGCAAAGACAAAGTAGCTGCACACAGGAAGTGACACGCCCTGGCTGGGCCGTTATTTCCTCCCGGGTGTCAAGGTGACGACAGTGATGAATGACAAGCCATCTATCATTTCCATGCATCTCTTTCACAGCCCCGCTGAGGAGAACAGACATTGAATTATACAGGACTGCTCAAATCAAGGTCATACATGTTGTATCTGATATTATGCCCTGTAATTCTGCGCTCGACAAAAGACTACCTTGAAGTATTGAAATGATAATGCAACACCTGCTGTGACCCTGTGCTTTTAGGTTTCTTTAGCTTACATATCAAATGGATTCACTGAGGCACATCAGAGAATAAAAGGTCTTTGCAAAGTGTGAAGTTTATTAAAACATTTTCATTTAATTTTGAAGATTTCTTGGAGGCTTAACAGTTGTAGGTTGGTAACAGTTGTAGAGAGAGAATAAATCATGTTTTTTTGCAAAGGGAAGTACAAACAATTTGTTGCTGTGCTTAGGTATATTTTTCAGGTATCTGTATGTTACTTGAGTATTTATAACATTTACTTTTACTCCCTACATTTTAACACAAATATCTGCCATTCCTACTCCTTACATTTTTAAAACAGCTTTGTTACTTTAGTTTAAATGCGTTTGAGGGGAACTATCCATTGTTATTGTTATTTTGCATCATTGCATACTGCCTTTGCAACATCAAGACTGATTTCAACCTGAATGGAAGGGACAATAACAAAAAGACTATTGCTTAGTGTATCCATCAGTGGATATTGTGCACTACAGGCGTAACGATAAAAATGACACTTACAATGACACTTACAAGATGAAAATAACATGACAAAAAAATATTACAAGGTGAAGATGAAAACAATGTGATAAGTCAAAACAATGTAAAAGATGTAACAAGATTAAAATTATGTAAATCACCTAAGACCAAAAAACATAAAGGACCTAACGATGAAATCGATATAAAAGACAAGAATGATATAAAAGGCATAACGAGACGAGAACGCCAAAAAACATTACATAAAAGGTAAAAATCTGAAAAATCTACATAACAAGATGAAAAAAGTCTTAAAAGCCATAATAAGAATAAAAAACATCACAAAAAGACATGAAAGACATAACAAAATGAAACAGACAGAGAGGGAGACTCGACTGCAAACAAAAGATGAGGTTCGGTTTGCTTTGCACAGGAACAGCCAGTAGAAATGTCCTTCACAGTGCACCTTTTCACTTTTACTTATCTTTAAGTACATTTCAGAGCCTGTATTTTTCCACTTGACTAAAGAACTTGAGTCAGTAGTACAGTACTTACTTTTACTTTTTTTTATACAAGACTGTGTATTTCTACTTGTGTAAAGAATTGTGTATTTTTGCCACCTCTGTCAGAGGAAGAAGTGTCCGTGTCATCCCCCTGACCAGCAGCGAAGACAGCTCTCAAATTCTGCTTCACTTTTGTGGCGAGGCATCAACATGAACCCTCCACGCACCCAGACAAACACGCTGTTTCATGGACTTTTATTGGTCTTCTGCTTTTGATTTCCAGACGGGAACAAAATGACTGTCTGGTGGCATGGACATCGTCTACTGAAATCACTTTTTGAATTACATTTTGAAAGAAGCAGGGCTTGCAGCTACAGAATCCTGCTTAATTTATGAGCCCAAAAACAAGGTTTAAGAGTCGAGGTGCACAGTCGCATCATCCGTTTTAGCTCTCTGATTGGTCAGCTGGTGGGCTCTGTTGACTCTCTGTAAATGTTTTCCAGATTACCGTAGGAAAAGAAACATCTTGGAAGGTGTAGGCTGGCTTAAGGCTAGAGCGGAGTAAGATTTGTTGAATTATGTCTGAAAGCCTTGAAAGTAATTTTTCAAAATTAATTTAATTTAGCTCCCTGGTACCTGCATGGATTTGCTTTTTGCCATACTTTCTCCTGCTCACCAGTAATAAGTCCATTCTCAGGGAGTGATTTTATTCCACTGCTGTGCTGTGGGTAGATAGCCCATCAGTCAGTTTAAGTGCAAAAAGATCTTCATTAGCCAGAATCTGAATGGGGCTAATGGAAATATGTGGAGATTGAAGCCAAGAAGTTTGAAAAGACGAGTGCCCTAAAACATTAAACTTCTCCTAATGTCAATTGAAGCTCACTTTGCCGATCATTAAAACAGCATCACTGCCAGAGACGTGAACATAAACAACAGGAGCAGGACGCGTCTTCTCTGGCTCATAGGAGAAAGTCTGACATTAAAGCCAATATTGTGACCCCCAGGTTCAGTCTGACTTTGATAGATTGGATGACTTAAAGCTACTACAAGGACTTTTTTATTGGTTATGAAATGGTCTCAATTCATTACTGATCCCTCTTTATAACCTACGTATGTTAACAAGAGCATTTGCAAGATGCTTTCTGGATCATTGTTCTTAATTCTTGCCACCTGGTTGGATTCTCTGTGAAATCAGATGAAATGATCCTGTGTTTGTTTCTCCAGGCAGAGTTTCAGTGTATCATTCTGTATGTTGGTTAGTTAGAAAGATGAAAGAGGATATTTTTATTTTTTATGTTATATTTTGTGCTTATTATTGGTGGAAACATTATGACTTTAGTCTACAGGGGCCTCCAATTTCTTGTTGTAGCTTTACAATAATCTTTACTCTACAGCCAGCGTTAACTGCTGTCAAATGCTCTTTGTTAAACAGAGAATGGGGGTGTGGTTAATATTCTAATGTAATCCATTGCCATAACAACCAGATTGGTCAACATCATTAGCATGGAGAGCGACAGCATGGATATTAAACAAGAAACCCAACAAAACAGGAGTCTGCCGACAGTGACCCTCCCCCCCTGAGGTGCATTCAGGGAAGGCAGTGTCCAGTGTCCGTTCTTCCCTCGGCTGTTTATGTCCTGCTGAAGTCAACGCCGCCCTCGCTTGCTGCACTTGCAGAGCGACCCGTGATGCCCACCGTCTACGCTAAGCGAGCTAGGGCAGCGTCGACTTCAGCAGGATATAAGCAGCTGACTATCAGGTACTGAGCTGGATGCTCAGCGGCTGACAAGCAACATTCCCTGCCAACTAAGAGGGCTGTCAGAAGTATCAAAGTCCTACAGTTAGTGCTCATTCACAGACTCTGTTCAGTTTAGTCTTTGTTGTCCTGCCTGAAATTTGGCTTGCAGCAGTCAGCCAGTGATCCGTGACTTTTTCTGCATCAGCATTGTGTGCAGGTTGTTGTGCCTTGTATCAAAGTTTATATTTACTTTGTTCTGGCCGAAGTGTGGCGCACACTGAAGTCAAGTCTAATTTTATTTTTATAACTTTAGCCCACATCATACAACATAACCAGATGCTTAAGCGCCTAAAGGGTCAAAAGTGACAAAGAGGCATGACAGCGCTCCTGTGCAGGCTTGGAGGATGACATATGACTTCAGCTTCTACTACAGTCATACATCATAGTTATTTGTCAAAAAATATTTGGCAAACAGTGGGGTTAATCAATATCATCAGAAAACGACTCAGAAAAATATGAACTATCATAGAAATGCCACGGTACACTGGAGTGGGGCTTTAACTCCCAACAGCTCAGGAGAGATGAGTGTCAACTGTGAACATGCAGCCTTAGAGAGACAGTCTCATTAGATGGGAATGTTCACAGACACAAACTACATTCAAACACACAGATATTCTACATTATGACCATGTGTCTGTTTCAGAACGGTAGTCCAGTTACCTTGGCAGCCATATGTCCACTGTACTGATCTCCTGTGCTCTACAGAGATGAAGACAGCTGAGAGATGAGGTGTGAAAAGTTCAATTACAGTGTGTGAAACATTAGTATATGCTAAATGCTAGACAATAAAATCCACAACTATTTACGTGAATTTCTGTTCTTGCTTTATGCAAAAGAAGAAAAGAAACTGAGAGAAACTGCAGCAGACAGAGCTGCAGATTAGTTTTTTTTAATTGAATCCGTAAAGGTTTCAGAGTAACATGAGGAAACCGTCATAACTGTGATATTGTATTTATTCTCATACAATATTTAATTTGACTTTCCAACAAACATATAGAAAAAAAATACATGGCTGACTTTATATACATGTATGTTCATCATGTGAAATATTTTCTCTGCCTGTCTAGCAACATAGCAGTTTCTCTATGCCATAGAATCCACACTCATTATTTTGACAAATGCTGACTTAGCTATAGTACAGAAGCCTGCATGGGAATGGCTTACATGTTGAACTGTTTCGGTTTCAGTACCACACTTAAAATGAATTGTCTTTATAACAGCAAAAACAGCTTGCCTGCCTGCCTGGTGGCAAGACTTGTATTCCCTTCAGAGATAAAGTGAACCCGACATGAAAATTTACACCTATCATAAGGACTCAAAATCTTTTGGATTTCATGTGTGCCCAGAGAACTACTTTAGAAACCAATCTAGCAGTTTTTTTTTTGTTTGTTTTTTTTTATAAATGCTGATCTGAGTCGCAAAATGCTGTGGTCAGCATTTTGTAGTTGAGGGCATCTGTATGCAGACAGCAGGGATTGCAGAGTGGGTAGTGCACAAGATAAGAAAATCCTGTAGTGAGCTGGACCTGATCCTAAATGTACTGAATAGCCGCCCATGGTGGTCTACCACTGCCTCAGTTCTGGTTTTTAAAAAGGTTAGTTCTAATTCTCCGAAGTCACACAATAACACGAATAAACGAACAGACCGAGGCAGCAGTAGACCTGCAGCTCCTGTGTTCTGCAAGTTAAAATGACTCACTTTCCCTATGGAGTTTGGTTGATTTGGAGAGAGTGATATTTGACTTACATAACAGCAGTTTCCTGTCAGAAAAGGTTGTCTGATGGCAAAGTAAAGCAGCAAATTGTTTTGTTTTTTTTTTCTGTGAACCTTTTTAAGTGGCTACAGTACATTTTGCTGCTGATTCTGTCCACAACAACAGTTCATTGCATAGCTTCTGTGCTGGAATTCCTCTCTACCTCGCCAAACAGGAAGCATGCCGTCAGTGTATGTAATGCTAGGCATGTAAGGCACCATGTTTTGTGCACTAAGCAGTCATGACACATCTAAGCCGTTCTCACAGCATATCAAAACGTGTTACAAACTGACCTCAGAATACCTAAAAAAAAAAAAAAGCAATCCAGTGTCTGTGCCCCTTTCTTAACACAAGAGAGTCCATGTTGAGCAGATTTAGCAACAAACAGGCTACTATATACATGATTGTGCAAGTCTCCAGGCTGTAATAAAGCTGACTGATGCCAGACCCAAGTGGCACAATGGTCGTCAGACGATACTGCCTGCTCTGTTATGAAGATGTATTAGGACACTTAAATGTTAAGAGCTGTCCTTCACCAGCCAGTCCTCTGCTTCTGTGTCCTCAATCCTCTCCGTTACCATGGAATGAGCGCCTGCTTCTCCCTACCATCAAGCTTATTCATCTTCTTTTTGCTTGCAAGTACTATTGAAGGCAAAATCCCCATCAGCTGTTGGCATAAATAAGCATGGGAATACACTCACACTTGGGGGAATCTTATACACATTACGTCTGTGCATATGTTGATGTGAGTGGGGAAGTCCACATAAACAGAGCTGACAGTGATCCTCCTATAGGATAATCACATTTCAAAATCAAGAAAGAGAGCTATCAGCCATGCATGTCAGGTACTCCGGCTTCTTCTGGCTCCATTATTTCTTTTTAATGAAAGCTAACACAATTTGGGCTTCCTGTTTGATTGAGGGGAAGAGTTGAGGAAAGGAAACAAATGAAGTTTTTGTTAGCGCAGTAGCAGTTCTGTGGCCCAATACTCAGCGTGTCAATCAGTAACTTTTGCAAGCTGCGGTGGGAGTTCGATTTGTAATTGCAGGAGGTGAGGCGTGGCCTCTAACAACTAATTAAAGTAAACCGAATCTAATGGCCAACATTTCTCAATCTGCTCACTCCCTCAAATTAACACATGCACAGAGGGACGTGCTGACTTCAAGAGCAGCAGAGCTTTTGACAAACATGAGCTTTTTTTTTTCTGAAGCTATTTGTTAGACTAAAATTATATATTTTGGGCTGACAGGACTATTATGGATGGAGCTGCAATGCTTGTGCAATATTTGGTACAGAAAAAGAAGCAGTGGAACTGAAGGAGAAGAGCAATGAGTGTAAATATGAGGATGTGAAGGAAGACAGGCTGCATCAGTTATGGATTTCAAAACTGATTTGTATATGAAGTATCTTCATTTTCACAAATGATTAATCTGCTCATTACCTTCTCAATCAATCAGTTAAGCATTTTGTCATTATAATTTCCAAGGTGTCATCTTAAAATTCCTTAATATTACTTATTTTATTCTATATTTATCTGTATTTTCCAACCATCTGTCCAATACCCAAAATGATTCAGTTTACAATATGACAAAGACAAGCTGAAAATCCTCACATTTGAGAAGCTGAAACTCAGTGATGTCTGGCATTTTCCACTTGAAAAATGACCGAATTGATTACAGTTTTTTTTTTATGTTACAGATTAATTTTCTTCCAATTAAACTAATCGATTAATTGACTAAATATTTCAGCTCTAATTTGACATCTTAATTAGTATGAGAGATACTTCTCCCTACTTTTCACTTCAGTTTCACCATTTATTAGATAGGCAGCAGATCTCAATATTTTATATTCTGAAAGCAGCCAAGCGTTGTAAAAAATGACAAGACATTAGGTTATGACTCTCATTTATATCCTCCTTGCTCGCATGCTGATTTTTAGCAGGATGATCATAATGTAAGCCGTTGTCACTGATGAAAGCTGAAGATTCAGTGAAGGAGGCTGACAGTCTGATGAAGGTCTCACAACACAAGGTAAAAAAGAAATCAGTGAAAACATCTTATTAACTGATCTGTCATGAGACTAATCTCCATAGCAACTTAATTGTAAGATGGGGATGGTACTGTTAGAGAAACCAGCAAGAATAAGCTAAATCTTGACCATATCAGATACTCAAGCTACCAAGTTAGGAAATTCTGGTTGCACTTTTTCTGCCAATCTTGCGCAACCAGCTCACTGTAGCTGTAGCAATATATCTGCCAGTGACTAACATTGTGGAAGACTTTGGCCATGAGTGTACAGAGAGAGTGTGCAGGGTAGTGATGCACGGATGGGCTCTGAGTTCGCATGTACATATAAATCATTTACCCACCACCTACCCAAACATATTATTTTCTCCGCAAGCTTTCTGGGTGATTTCTTTATTGTGTGTTGTATAGATGTTGAGTGTTTTCTTTAAAGATTTACTTCAATGACCACAGAGGCTGCTTTCAGTTTCATTTCTACACAAGCAGCGATAGTGCTGCAGCAAATATTGTGGGTCTCTGAGGCAGAAAAACAAAAATCTGTGGTAAGAGGAAACAGAATTAAATACTCAGTGAAGTCGTGCTGCTGTGTCTTGTGTGTAAATGCACACTCTCTGGGGAGACACTCCGTATTTCCAACCTTCTATTAATTAAATGTTGATTTATACGACACAACACAGCTGATCAGTGCTGCAGTGCCCGTGCTAATCATGCTCAATGAAATAATTGGATGGTCTAATTACAGGCCTTTGGTGGCCACAAATACCAGATTTTTGTCAGAGTACTTGATTTATTGGTTGCTTTTGCTGGATGTAAATACTTTACCCACCCTAGCTTTAAGTGACACACTTATTGTAGCACTGAAGGCAGAACCACATTTATTATCCCTCTTTGTTAATTTAACCTTGTGTTACTGTAACCATTCTGTTAAAGAGATGGCATTCATCTCAGACTTCTTGAAATTGTAGTAAAAATGTTTCTACTGGGGCTGCAATTATTCTGACACATATTGTAATTGCATATGATTCACAATTAGTTGAAACAATATTTTTTCCATTAGAATTGTCGATTTCACCAAAACAATATTATAATCATGATGATGTGACATTTTTTGGGGTCTGTACTAAACATTTTCTTACATCTGGAGAACGAGATTTGTAGGCCGGGGCATCTCTGCAGCGCTACTGTACTTCAGTATAATGCTGTTTTGTCATATATTTTTTACTTTTATCAAAAAACCCAGCTTTTGTGATTTGGATATCGCACTTGGCCTTATTATGATGATATTTCTATTAATTGTGCAGACCAGGTTTCTACTATTTCCTTTGTGACTTAAACATAAAAGTAATTCAGTTATTTATTCAGACGTGATAAACATTTATTCATGTAATCCACTGAAACAGGCTGCATACTGTGAAGCATAATACTCAATTGTGTTTTCCTTACTGTAAATATTAACTCTCGAGTCGCGTCAATGTGTGTACACAAAGGCACGTGTGCACTCATGCGCAAACAAACAAACAAGTGAACAAATAGAACCCTCCAGCATCTTTTCACCTTCAAAGTCTACAGGATCATGAAACATGCCACCACATTCAATTTGTCTGCTGTTGCTAGAGAGGACTCCCGCTGCGAGCGAGTGGGAGTAAGGCTTACTCTAAAAGACTGACAAGACAGCCTAACAACACCTACACAATGATGCAAGCCGGTAAACCAAAGTTCTTAGGGCTGCTATCTCAAACAACACCATAGTCTTATGTCTGAGTGACAATGCGACAAGACACCAGGATAAATGGAATCATATTTTAACCAACAATGTATGCTTTAGTGTGAGTTTCATCATGTTTGCACTTATTGCAGCTGTAGTGAAAAGTAATTTTGAGGTCAGCATTTGGGGAAAAAAATCTTGCAGGCAAGTTGCATGAAAAGTCACAGAGTTCTGCTGAGCCTTTGATGAGGAAAGTCTGCTCAGTGTGCGAGCTCCGGTGTGAAAATAGGTTAAAGATTCAAATTGTTTTCCAACAGTTGGTGAAATCATGTTTTAAGCATCAGTGAAATCGAGGCTTGTCATTCTGTGTTTGCCCCAGCCATCTGCTGAGGGAGGTGACATGAGCCTCTGAGGGTCTTTCTGTGAAACAGAGGAAGCGAGCATCAATGGGGGAGGAATGGAAACCCCAAGCTAGTTTTAGACTGAAATGATTAGCATACGCTGCAGTGTGCCAGGGAAAGAAGGAAGCCACAATTCCCATATAAATACTCCGTAAAGAATATAGTGAGATAAGTCTGCCTCTACTAAGCATTGTTATATCTCCATGCAAGAGTTCTTTCTAGTACACCATATAACCTTTTCCATTGTTACGTGAGATTACCTGCCAAGATGTATAGATAGCAGTGCCCTTTAGAGGGGCAATAAATCAACAATATCAGTTAGGAATGGATGGATTGCCATTAAAGGGATAGTTAGGATTATTGGGCGTAGGGTTGTTTTGGGGTACTTCTCGAAAGTCAGTGTATCTACAGTAGATACCGGACGGTGACAAACAAGAAGCAGAGAGGTGTACCAGCACAGAAGCTAAGTAATGTACTGTTGTTGATGGAGTCACCAATAAAATGTACTTAACCCACTTAAAAAAAAAGTCAGTTTAAGTGTATGCTATAATATTGCTTTCTCTAAAACAGCCAGATTCCATAGGCAACATCGATAATTTTACCTCACATAACATGGGAGTTTCTGGTCTATCACTGCCTTGATTTGTTAGTTTGTGTGTGTTATTGTGTGACTTCGGTGTTTTCAAAGGATGATTATGATTTAATGAAGTCATGCAATGACACAAATAAGCTAACAGATTTAGGCAGCATAAGACCAGCAGCTCCTTAGTTCTGCAAGATAAAATTACTGATTTTGCCTATGGAGTTTGGTTGGTATGGAGAGAATGATATTTGGCTCCTATAACAATTGCTTCTTGTCATAAAAGGCAGTCTGATGGCAACGTAAAGCAGTGAAAATATTATAAATATAGCGTATACTTAAACTGATGTCGATTTTGTTTTTGTTTTTTTTACATGGACCTTTTTTTAGTGTCTAAAACATCTTTAATTGCTGACTGAGTTTAATGTTAATCCAGCGGTATTGAGCACATTAGCATGCTCATGGAACTAACATGGTGAACATGTTGATGATGATGATGCTAAACCTTAGTAAGTTAATATTGAAATTGTGAGCATGTTAGCATACTTTTTTTTTTTTAGCCTAAAACATCACTGTACAAAAGTAGAGTCTGACACAGCCAATAGCATAGACTCTTAAACTGTGGCCCTAATTAAAGGTGTACACTAATTGCAACAGGTCCAGAGTGTGTTGAGCAATGTTTACCAAACTGGCATATGACAATGTCCACAATTAAATATTGCCATGGACAATGATAACATCTGGCTGGGTCTAAAAGGGTCTTCATCTCTGCACCACATGTCTGTAACTTTGCTGTGTTTAAAAATAATATATAGACACGACATGGATGTGGAGTGCCATGAACAGCAGCAATAACTTCTTTTTATTTTCTCTCCCACATGTCAAAAATGGAGCAATTCTATGGCAATTCAGAGGGAACACACTAACTCAAATACAGAGGACTTTTGAATCAGTGTTCCAATGGTACAGTGCTCTCTGGTCCATGACTGTCAGCCATCCTCTATCAGCCCTACCCTAGTATGTAGTGTGTTGTCACTAGAAAAGTGACAAAATGTAGCACTCACAACAACAAATGTACTCACAACAGTCAGTATAGGAGAAGTATGCAGTTGACGGAAACAATGCTACCACAATGAATTACAGGCACAGGAGGAGCTGATTTAAACTACTATTTGTGGATGGTGTCAGCAGTTTCAGGAACTCAGGAACAGAAAATAAACTATAAACTCTGGAAAAAGATTTTGTTGTCTCCTTGTTACACAATTAGAAGTCGCATCGTAAAGTATAATCTTCTGTCAGTGTAAAATTGTTGGGTTTATTTCTTGGATGCTAGCTGCAAAAACAGTATGCTATAAAGATTCTAATATAGAAATTACTGTTCACAGTATTAACTGTAAACAAAAATAGGGACTAAATCATTTTTATAACACAAAAAAAACAAAGTTGGTACTATCTTTTTTTGGCCTTGAGTAATGTCTGCAGCCTCTAGTAAGGTATGTTGCCTGAGAAACAAATCCCAGGGCAAAAAAAGTCAGGTAGGCACTCACTTTCCAACCACTCACTGTTGCACGTAAAGCTCAAAGCAATATTGCTTTGAGCACAAGGTAATAACTGGAGGTGACTCAGTTGAGTGTATCAACATTTTTATCAGCTCAGATCTTCTCTCATCTGGACTATGGTGGCTGGACAGGAAGAGGACAATGTTCAGAGAGACTTTATTCAGAAAATCAACCTGAAACAATAAACACGAAGGGGACAAATATAGTACTTTGGAAAGTTAGAAGGGCATGCAAAAAGTACTCGACTGGAGTGATGATAATGCTCTTGAGATTAACAAAAGAAAATCTGAAGTGATTCTTTTTGGCTCACCATCTGATGATAAGAAGTCCCCATGTGTTATCCATAATGGAAAAAATAATTAAGCAGGTATTTTCATACAAATACTCTGATGTAATGATTGACCATCTGTTATCCTGGAAAGACCACAATTTGTCTACAAAAACCCAAAACAAAGAATTTCTTTTCCCTGCCATTTTAGGTCTTTTGGGATGAATAAACAAATTCTTGTTTTGTTGTTTTCACTTCTGTGATCATGAGTGTTTGACAGGGCTGTAATACTAAATGGTACAAGTGTTTGTCCACAACTTTGAAGTCAGAGCTACTCCACCAAATGAAAAGCTCAAAAATTGCCAAAAGAATCGCCCTACTGTAATAAGATATTAAAGCCTGCCAACAACATTGTTACTGACCCCAACCATGTCCTGAACAGTGAATATTGTTACCATCATATCATTTTCAGAGATGGTTATCGTACCATGAAAATCACACAAGGTTGCAACCCTAGTTTACCATGCGCACAATCGGAAGTTCTCAATGAAGATATTCCATTGTCAACCCAGGCAGCCCCGCATGTTCCTGCAGAGAGCTGAGACACGTGTGTGGATAATGCTGCTCGTGCTTATGATGAAGCACTTCTTAATCTATTATTGTTGGGGGGCGGGACATATGCAGACCTAATGTGTATTATTTCTGAGTGACAGGTTATTTACTGAACATTGACTCTGCTTCAAACTAACTGACGCCATGTCAAAGTAGCACCACAAATTGCCACATCAGCCCACATCAGAGCTGAGTTTATTTTTAATGAAAACGTGGATTTTTCTCTGTTGGACTGTTTTATCAATGTGACTGTTCAAGTTCAATAATAGATCAATGGCTGTCCTGACTGCAGACTTGAAAGCTGTAAGTTCTGCCATGTTTTATGTTGTTTTAGTGTTCATTTTGTAGATTATCCTGTTAAATTTGGTGCTAGCATGTTGTTAATGTGGGCTGACGTTGGACTTGTAGTATTGAGGGACAGCAAAGAGAAACTGTGTGATATAAATATAATAGCTAATATATAAAAATATAAAGCTAATTGTTTTCAACATCTATTTAATTTAACATATATTTGTCACATTGCAAAATATGTCCATTTCAGAAAATAGTAATATGGTGATCATTTTGAGTATGGCCCAGCACTGGAACAAGAGGGGAAATAGTAAAGAAAGACCATATTTTTATTGAACCAGTTGAGGTTTGCAGCCAACCAGAACATGAACACGGATCAACAAATAGATGGAGGGGTGTCGGCCCCTCGATTTCATGCTGTGTTCAATCACACGTAGGTTACCTGGGGGCCTCAGGAGTGTGAACAGCCCACTCTGTGCCACATATGAAAGCCACGCTGTATTCGTGATCTCATTATGCATGTCTAAGTGGCCCTGAAACAGCATGTACACTTTAACCCAATTTGAGTGATTGTTCTCGTGATATGGTAATAATAGCCTGAGGCCTTGTATGGGGTGCAATCTTCCGCTGCTCTCATCACTTCTTCGCCCCGTCTCAATGACAGGTTCCCTCACTTTCTCCACCCTTCATATGAAATGCAAGACAGTTATTATGTGGCTCCCCTTATGGAAATCCTGTCATTAGAAAATAGTAGAAATCCGTCATTCACATATGCATTTGTTTTAATGAGCAATAATGTCATCCTTCAGTGGATCTGGTTATTATATTCTATACGTCAGCTGGTCGTGTAATTTGTGAATTTTTGTATGTAAAATTAGGCCGTAGAGCTACAGTTTAGGCATAAATACATACATAAGAGCTTATTTAAATAAAAAATGGTTTGTTCATTCATTGCTGACATTTAACTACACCCCATGAACTGCGAGCCCATGCAAATGTAGATTGTTTGGTTTAGTGAATATGTGTCTATAAGGCAGCTTTACTCCATGCTGGGGAGTCGTTAGGAGCCACAGTAATTGACAGAACAATAGTGGATGAAGATTGAATGAGAAGGGAGTTCGATATTCAGACCACTTCAGATCAGGCAGAGAGGTCAGAGGGCCTCGTGCTGTTCTCTCTGATTGCACCGAGCTTAACTCACACGGCGAACTAACACATACAATCAATGGCCAGACCAAGCAAGACCAGTGGGACCGCATTTACAACGTGAGTTAAATCAAAGGTCCCTTCAGCGCAATCTGAATCCGATGGAGGAACTCTCCATGCATCAGCGAGACGCATGGACGTTAATGACCTGCCCGCTGAGGGTGTCTGCGTGTGCGCGTGCATGTGCACCTATTTGTGCGTATTTGATTAGGTGGGAAATTAAAGTATATAATAGCATTAGTGTGGATCTTGAAGAGCGTGGCGGTTTTGATTAGTTCTGTGTTGTAATCTGTTTAATTAATACTGGTTAAAAAGCACACAGGCAGCAGACCAAATGGAGAGATGTACACCATGTGTGGAAAAAGATGAAATATGCAATAACAGAAAGTAAGAAAGAGATAAGGTGCATTTATGTGTGTAGGTGTGTGTGTGTGTGTGTGTGATTGTGCATATATTTCCCTGCATGCCCTTGAATGTGTGAATGTTTTTTTTTTTGAAAGTACGATGTTGCTGATGATGGATAGGGGAGGCGAAGCAATTACCCTCCCAGGTGGTCTAATTTGTATGTTTGTGAACTGCTGTTTCCTTCAATTGGCTTATCACAGGTACAGGTAGCATACAATTTGGTATGAAAAATATTTCAACGTGTACTGTAATCCTTTTAAGTAATCATCCAGACATCTTATTTTCCTGTGTTTGCCAGTGGAGCCACTAATGCATCAGTGAAACGCTTCTCAATGCCGCCGTATATTAAAAAAGATTACTACGGCTGTCTAAGGCAGGCAACTATGTGATCGTTAGATGGATCTGCTGTATCGATTGTATGTAATTTAATTTGTATGAGTGGCGTGTGCGTTGCTGTGCCTTCTCCTGCATTATGCAATCATAAAGGCTCCACTGAGAAAACGGTCCCCTGGGTCCAACAAAATAAAAACACAAGTCTTATTTATCCCCTCGAACCTGTCGTCATTAATGGAAATCAAAATGGACGTGATGCCACTAATGAGCTATAATTAATTTAATCTCGGGGGGAATGATTTACACCACATCCTCCCACTCAGAGATACGCTCTGCCTACTCCTCCATCCAGCCTTCTCCCTGAACAGCTCGAGACATGAATTAGATATTTACTGTGGATTCTATCATATCCTTGACCTGCATGTTATCAGTGAACGAGTGTACGCCTGTGAAGTGAGGCATCCTTGATTGAGCCCTCTGGGACTGAATCTGGCCTTGGCTCTGTGGCTAATCCAGGTAAAGCAGCCAAAGACGAGGATCCATGAAATCAGCTGGAAAGCAACATAAGGTTAACTTCTTTGGTTATCTGCTCCGTTAGTCTCTTGTGTGTATTTTTTGTTGATTTGTTCAGGGATCATGTTTATAACATGGTCTTTCCATGTTGCAATCATTGTCAATGGTCGAGTAACAGGTTAAACAGAAACCAAGGACGATTCAAGTCAGTTTTATTTATACAGTACCAAATCATAACAGAGGTTATCTCAGGACTCTTTTCATCCCCTTTTCCACCTTCTGGCTTGGTTTAACTCAGTGTGTCAGCCCAGCTTAGCAGAGATTTGCATCTCCATTAGAACGGGGCTACCTGCTTAAAGGCATGTCTTTAAATGATCCGTACTTGTCTTGAGTCAAGTGGCTGTAATGCAGCGAACAAACATGTTTCATATCATTTCTTCATGATAAAATACCCATGTCATTTTGATATTGAAACATTTTTAACCAACTCCTTAATGTTGATGCAGAGTTGCAGACAAGAGTCTTAAAAAAATATTACCATTACTATAGTGGTGACTGTAAAGACATGCAGCTATATCTGAGCAAAAACACATTTTAAAATTAATTTAACCCTTCTTTTAAGTTTAAAACTGTGATAAGATCTGAACAGTGACTTTTGTGATCCATTGCACTTTTTGTGGGTGGCCGTGTTGTGGTTGAGAAAGAGGGAGAACCCACTATCAGATAGGGAAGCCCTGCCGTAATCTGTATGCATCTGGGCAGTCCAAACTCTTCCCATTGGTTAAAATTAAATGAACTGCAGAATTACACACTGATGTTTTTATGAAGTATATATCTAGGAATTGAACATATTAATAATTTTAAAGTAAGCAACGTCTCCTTCTAAAGCTCTGCAGTTCCTCAATCTGACTTTTATCAGCAACCAAAGCCAGTGCTGATGGGGAGTTGCCCACAGACAACTTGGAGATTGGCCATGGAGCCTGGTGGTGTTTGATAAGGCAGGCCTGTTGGCCTTGGGACCCTAGGCTCAGACCCTCTGATCCACTTCATCTTCTAATAAATCATCTACTGAATCCTTGGCCCCCGCTAATGCTTTAGAGCTCTCTTTGAGGTGTACTTTATACCTGAGGTACTGCAAGAACTTGTCAAGGGATTTCCAGCACACAGACATTCGCCAACAATTTAATCATACTGTTTAGTGGGTAGAGAAGCTCCAATTAGATGTGATTCGTTGGTTAGTTTATAAGTTTTTTCAAAAATTGTGAATCACAGAGCCTCTTCAGTATACAGTCATAAATGTGCAGCAAAAAAAATTGGCCGATCAGTCCAGCAGTTTGCGAGATTAGCTGCGGACAAGCTCCAGATGTGTTTGTCACACACACACACGTACAAGTGCAAGTGATTGTATCATCTTATGCCTGGGGAAGATAAGTAATAGTTGTGACCTTAATAGAATGAGGTTCAAATTAGTGGAGTGGAAGCAAGATACCAAAAACACAACAAAGGCTTATGTTTTATCATAAAGTCTAGATGTAGCTTGGCTTAGATATGTATATTTAGCAAAGTGTAAGTGTGTGTGTCTGTGTGTGTGTGTAGGTGAGAAGTGAAGACAAATCACCAGACTAACGCCTCAGGAAGTTGTTTGCTCAACTGTTGTGTTTAACACCAGATGGAGAGAAATGTAAGGGATGGCAAAATAAGGGCCTGTGTGCTTCTCCCTCTCTCTCATCAAATCCCTCTCTCATTCAGTGGGTGAGGAGGAGGAGAGGGTTGTGTTTACTTGACAGATTAATGAGGCGAGGGAGCAGAAGTAAGGGTTCAGGCCAGCAAGGGGTCATGGTGGGGTCAGCATTCTTATTAACCCTGTCCAGATATACCAATCTAATAAACTGAACCAGGGAGCAGTTTGTTTGTTTGTTTAGGTTTGTGTTGGGGCGTGCACATGCATGCAGGTTTCTTGCCTGTTTTTATATTCATTTCTGCCTCCGAGTGTGTGAGAGAAAGACGGAGTGTGGAGATTTGTGGCCAGAAGTCATGTAGGTGTCACTGATTAATCTGGATCTGTTCAAGGTAACATACCTTTGTAAAGCCTGCATATAAAAGCATGCACAGCATAAATGAAACATGTAAAATCCTGAAAATAAAAACAAGAACTTTTTAAAGACACAGCAATCCAAACCAAGCTGCCAAATATGCAGCCCACTCATTAATGGTATTTTTGAAAAAAAACTGTATTGGTCTAATTCATTGGTTAGTTGTTCAAAAATTAATAGTGCATTCAATAGGGTGCACATTTCCAGGCAGAGAATATTTGGATGTCATACCTCTGTAAAAACTATTGACATGTAACTAGTTACATGTAAGTAATTACTTTCCAGCACTGCTGTCATAATAACTGTCATAATTAGCATATGAAGTCTTAAGTCAAAAATGTGTTTTGCGGGTCACAGTGACCTTTGACATCTAAAATCTAACCAGTTCATTCTTGACCCCAAGTGGACATTTGTGCCAAGTTTGAAGAAATTTCCTCAGGGTTCTTCAGATATCATGTTTACAAAAATAGGATAACCCAAAAACATCATACCTGAGGCCACAGCTATCACCGACATGTAGGCATAAAATAAAGGCTTTTCAAGTTTTTTCAAAGACTGTGACCTCAGAGGTCCTTCAGAATACAGTCATGAATGTCCACAAAAATATTAGGCTAATGAGCCCAGTAGTATACAAGATTAGCTGCGGATACAGTAAGAAATATCCATGGGGGGTGAATAATTTATATAGGCACTGTAAGTGTCAGGTCTGTTAGTCAATCACACACGCATGCACATATGCAAGCCAGTGTATGATCCCTTCTATTTTGATTAATCATTGATTGCAAATATGTCAAACATTTGCTGGGTTCATCTTCTGAAGTGAAAGGATTCCCTACTATCCAAGACAGCTGCCAAATATGCAGCCCACCAATTAATGATATTTTAGAAAAAAACATTTAAAGTTTGAACTTGTTTTTTAAAGTTTGTTTCAAAGACACACAAAAGACATAAAAGAACAGGACTGCAAAATCTTCCACCAAAGGAAATTAGTGCCACTGTCACATTGATTAACACTGCCTAAAATGGTGAAAGGAGTAAACAAAAGTCTAATGATAATCCATCAGCATCATAAAACAACCCACAACACAGTGATACAAGTACTGACAAGAGAAGAGAAATGGAGACCTCATTAGACCTTGAGTGGCAAAGAGGTGCTGGACAAACAGAAGAGGGAAGCTGAAAACAATCCGAGTACTACAGCAAGGGCTGTGAGACACTACACTCTGTAATGGAAACATAGCAAATCAGATTTCTCCTGAAAAACATTTCAATGTATTTTACTGAATTCTCAAAAACAAGAGACCTTTTCAACCATAACTTTCCTGTGGCATCACAAGATGGTTAACAGCTTTTTCACAATGTTTCACAAACCAAAATGGGCCACCAAAACACTTCTACTGGTTTGCCAGTTGGAAGAGTAAAATCCACACAGTTTTTCCTCAAAGCTTACATTACCTTTATTTACCTTGGTATCTTTTATTTACCTCAAATACAGAAGGTAACAGGCTTTTGAAGCAGACCTATATTTTAAGTAGGTATTTATTTGTAATTCCCTTTGTTTGTTAAATGTAATTAGTCATATAGTAGTAGTGCAGAATGAGAGACAGAAGAACTCTAGAATGAAACAACAAAATACAGCTGAAATATACCACCTTAGCAATTAAGGTAAGCAAGTATAGATGTTATAGCAACCCATGCTGTATTTTGTATTTTTTTGGTCCTAAGAGAAACCAACTTTTCTTTTAATTTCCTTTTGGGTCTGAAAAAGTAAGGGGACCCTAGGTAAAAAAAAAAATATATATACTAATTTTTTTTTTAAAAATCTAGAGGAGTTCAATTTTTTAACTCCCTCTACATTCAAAATATTTTACGTGCAGCCACATTTTACAGTAAACAAGATCGTCTTGTAGTGAAGACAGCTGAGAATATGTTTCTGGCAACAGAAAAGACAGACTGGTTATGCATTTAATTTACATCAGTGCAGATAAATGCATGAATGCGTTATTGTTTCAACATTTGTTTACCCAGAGTGTATTTTCTTAGCAGTGATGCTCTTTTAATGCTCTCAGGAACTGAGCAGTATAAAATTCTTCCCATGAAATTGAATTAAAATTTCCATCTTACATCTTTTTAGATTGTTGCAAGGCAGGTTTACACTGCTGGGTACAATCAGCCACAAAGCCATGCATTTACGTCAAAATAGTTAGTTGTATACACATTTATCCATTGTATTTAGCTTAAGAAACACAACAGTATCTTATGTCACATAGCCTTAGCTAGCTTATGCCTCATAGTAAGAAAACAGCCACTTGCATTAATGAAAATAAGAGTTCCTCAGAGCACAGCTGCCCACAGCCACTTCATTTACATGATCGCCAGAGGGCTTATTACATTACCATGTAACTAGCATTGATTTATTAACATTCATCATTGTTGTCATATTCCCCACCATACTCGTTCAAAAGATCCTCCCACATTGTGCACTCCAGTGTGGCAGAACTGTGATTGTGCGTGTTGAACACGTGTGTCTGTACTTGGACTGAAGGAGAACATGGACACTGTGTTTATGACACTGTCCATGTGTTTCAGGAGGCACATGGTCACCACATCTTGGCAATTTCAAGCAGGCTAGCCATTAGGAATTATGGACAGGGGAATGATATTTTCCAAATTGTGCCCCTCATCTACACCCTCTCTGGCACAGGCAGGTTGCACCATAATAGCTTTACAAAGGCAGGAGAGCAGGATTTTTTTTTTTTTTTTTTTTTAAGATGTAATTAAGTCAATGCGGCTAGGTAAAGTTTTGTTTGCTAGTCTAACTCCTCACCTTTGACAAATTCAGCCTCACCTGCTTCTTCACATTTTTTTTTTGGGCCAGAAATGTGGCCATTGCCTCTGAGGTCCTTTCAGTTTCTTGTTCTCTCTGTATTCTGGCTTTTTATTTTGAGCCTTGACTTTAGTTTCCTTTACAGCAGTGCCACACGTGTGTTCTGAACATCTTACTGGCCAAGTGTTTGGACCACACTTAGGTTGTCAAAACTGTCATTTTTTTCCAAAGCCATGTGTTTTACAACGATACAAAACTAAAAGTTTGCCGTATTGAAAATACTAAAGCTATAAAATAATAATAAAATAATAAATAAAAATCTAAGTGCTCATTCAAGGCCTCAGTTCAGTTCAGTCTGTATTTTCCTGCCTGAATTTTGGTTTGCAGCACAGCAAAACCAGATGCTTTTCCTATACCAGAGCTGTGTGCAGGGTGTTTATTTTAAAAATACCCTATTTTGTGTGCCTCTAGACTGCATCATTTTCACAATAAAAGGGTATCAGATGACAAGTTGAAATGTCTTTATTTTCTGTAGGGTCGGTGCATGCCAGACGAGGTTTGGGAACCACTGGTCTTATGGGATCTTCAGTTTGTACCCCTATGTGCCGATCTGATATATTACTGTACAGATAGACATGCAATTATTGCTTTGTACTTTATTTTAGAATATTATCCACGCCCCAAAACACAGTCGACCAAGGGAAAACACTGCACAGACCTGCATTGCCAGTGCAGAATTATGATTTGGCATTGCATAAATAAAATTGATTTGACAGAACAAAAGCAAGAGTGGCAAGACCCTGCAAAAGCAAACACTGAAGTCTCTAATTTGGAATGATCCATAGAGCTTTTCAAAGTCAGACCTTATATTGACTTTCTAGACTATCAAAATGGAAAAGAAGGTGCAAGAGTCTCACAGGAATGCATCAGTCAGAACACTTCATGCTTCTTGTGGCAGAGCACTTAGTTGAAGTTGACACCAGCTTTGTGCTAGATTTCCATCCAGTAATAAAATGAAAGTTGTTCAGTCTCTTAGGCTGTGCCTGAAGGAGGTCCACTGAATGTATTCAAAACACAGACCAAAAGATGAACACTGTATTGTCGTACTCAAAATCAAGAACATAAGAGGTACAGTATGAGCAGGGGTAAAACTTTGTTTTTTTTCCAGACAGGTAAATCCTTTGTTTGGCCTTTCTGTGTAGATGTTACAACCAAATATTGAAGTCCCTTGGAGAGCAGAACTGGAAAGACAAGTGAAACAGGGAGGGCAGGGGTGATTACATGGCAAATTTCCTCCGTTCCCACAACACTGCAGCACATTGAGAGAGAGACTGACTCAAAGAAAAAAATAAATAAATAAAAAAGAAGGGGAAATGAATGAAATGAGGGGAGTGGTAAGCCAAAAGCAAAAAAATACAGATGAAAAGATAGAAATATGAAAGAAAACTCCAAGCAAGTGTGATCAAAGAGATACCTCTCTGGCCACAACATAAAAGCCTAAATCATGAGATCCAACAGCAACTGAGAGGCAAATTGTGAAAAAGGCAACTTAATCTAATCCCTTGTCATCTGTGTGTATATGTGTGAGTAACAAGGAAAAGAGGAAGTGTCATTTCTGGTGGAGAGTTTAATCTCCACGGGGAAGATTAGCCAGTCACACTGAGTTGATCTTATTGTCCAGGATAAGAGGATGAGCACCATAGCCCTCTGGAGAATCTTACTAACACTCCTACAGCTCTCAGAAATCAATAAGGGGATAGAAGACGGTGTTTATACAGTGACTTATAGTGTTGCATTGTAGTCGCTGTCTTAAGCATAGCTTGTAACTACCTGCCGGTCACTGAGAGCGTTTTAGTGTCCAACGGTTAAAGGGGTCATGGTGGTACTGGGTGACTCTCAACCTGATGCATTCTTTCAACGCCATGTCTGTCAACAAATTCACTCATTTGATGAACTTTATATCCAGAGAGATGGGAAGAAAAACATTTCTCAAAATCGAATTTTGCGAGGACTTCACTCACCCCCACAAATTCTTTAATCTCATACTACAGTGTAGCTGACTCACAGGTAAATAAGTAAACACTTATGTTCAAAGGCTTTATAGGAGCTGCATTTATTTCTGTTTTCAGAGGTTAAAAGGCTTTTTTTTTCTGCTACAAATACAAACTAACTGTGATATTCTGTTTGCAATTTATGGGTATACATACATTTGCATTATCCAAATGTATGTATACCTTTATAGCATATTAAAGTACCCAGGCAGAATATTCATCCTTTACATTATAAGTACATGTGAAAGGTCGCTACATATAGAAGACCAAGATGAAAATGGGAGGAAAATTGAGGTTGCAAAAAGTGGCAGAAGTCTGTGAAATCATGAACAGAAAATGAACATAAAAGAAACACCACTGCTACCATGGTAACTGAACATCTCATTTACCTACCTGGCCAAGTTTAATAAGACTATAATAAATGTGACATGAAAATGCCATTATTGCCATTATTGCAATGAAAAGCAGAACCAGTTCGATGGCATCGGCTCGACCCTACAAGGAATACATTAACTTATGAAACAGTAAACATATTGTGAATATCCCTGTCTGGTACAAAGTCTGTGCATATACTGCTTTGGTCTATACATTTCAGAGGAATGGTAACTGCCAACTGGATTATGTTCACTGGCAACATTTTTTATCCAAATCCAGGAAGTGTGGAGTATTACTGTAGATCTAAACCCAGAGGAGTACATGTTAGGCATAGAAAACAAAATTGCATATTGTAATACTGCAATATTGATTATCCCATTGTCAAGTAGACTTTTCAGAAAATTCACCCTCTACCATCTTTCACCACAAGACTGCCATCGTCTCTCTGAGGTTGTACATAGGTACAGCTTTAACGATAAATGAATAGTGGACTAATTGAAATTTTGACCCGATGATGACAACAGAGGAAATGCTACTGGGCAACCAAAGACATCATTCTGAGGGGGGACATGAATGTCTGTCCCAGAGTCTTCTGTCTATCCATCTTGTAGATTTTTAGATATTTTATAGGACAAGTGAAAATTCTGACCTGCTGACCTGCTACATGAAAAATCAGGAGATCACCAGTCAGTAGAATTCATCATCTGGGCACCACAAATATCAGTAGAAAATGTTATAGAAATCGACTCAGTAGTTGTTGAGGTATTTTAGGGTGGATGAAAGTGACCAACCAACTGACCAAAAGACAAACCAACATTTTGATGTATAGAGACACACTGGTAATGTGCTCTATGTTACTCAGGCCGACGTTATCAGGCGCAGGGAATATAAATGTCATAATATTATAGTGACAATAAATTAAATATGTTGACCGTGAACAGCTTGCAGACGCATTCAGTGTTAACATTTCACAGTAGCTGTGAACAGATACATTCAATAGGAATTCCATTATGTTGATAAATGTACAATGTGAAGCATTTATGTTTCATTGCATATAAACAGAATATTTACAGGATTGAAATGCAACTTTGTTTGATGGGTACAGTTTTTGCCACTTCTGTTTGAGGTTTACATTTTGACGAGACAGATGAAACATTCCCTTGATATGTTGTTTTTTTTCTAAGATCAATTTACATACATTTTAAGGCACCCTGTTGCTATGTGATAAGCAGGGCATTTCAGAAACAGCATGTTGAAAGAAATGGCCACTTTTTTCATACGTCTTTACAGAAACCTGCTGAGACTGTGTGAGGAATCTAAAAGACTACTATTTTAAATACTAATTTACATTTAATACATTATACAAGCTTAAACTGATTATGTTAGTTTTATGGTGAAAACAAAAACGTTCACTCTGCTTTGACATCGCCTTTCTGGTTTATCTAACTGAGATTCAACTTTTAAAAGATGAGCTCACTGTACAGTTTCTGCACCATGTTAACATGTCCAATTTTCCGGGAGATGTCTGTGTTTTCTCGGCTGCATTTTAGACTTGGCTACGATCTGATGCAGAGTGGCGACACTGCCTTTTGATTGGTCGGTGCGTGGAGCCACATCTGTTTCATGCAGGAAGCCCGAATCCTCTCATTTCACACACCGTTTGAGAGGAATATAAGAAAAATGTGGCACAGAGAAAGAAAGAAGAAAATAGACCAGGAGGCAGCTGAGAGAGGCAAGACGCAGCAGCAACAAAACAAAAAAAAACAGAAGGGGGGTTATTTCAGAAAATATTGAAGAAGGAGCAAAAAGGCAATTTGGGAGAAGAAGTGCAATGTTTTCCTTTATCCTCTCCCCATATCCACCCGTTTTGCACTCCGCAGGACTACTGTTAACGCAAAGTAATCTGTACTGACAGGGACAGGGCTGACGTCGCAGGTCTGATAGATCCTGGGGGAAATCTCCAGCATACATAAATTGGTTATTTTACGTTTCATCTGCCGCTTGACATGGATTCATTTTATGATATCTTTCATTATCTGTCTGTCATGTGCCAATGTTTATCGCTCCATAAACACATCCATTCCACACAGATGAAACAGGCATCACAGGATGGAAAAGCCACCAGTACCCCAAACAGCACAAGGTTAGGACTACGGTGGGATGTTGCATTTATTACTAACATCTGTGACGTGGCTCACTGGGCTGTCTTTGGGGAGTAATTTTAGCATTTCACAATGAATAAAATGAATAAATCACAATCACTCACACGGTTCAAGCTATTTTTGCACTTATTAACGTGACCAGAGGCAGTGGGGTTTCGAGTCGTCCCAATCTTGTCAACATGATATCTCAAGAACACTTTGAGGTCATTTCTTCAGACTTGGCCCAAATGACCATTTGGCCTCATGGATGAACTGATTAGATTTTCGTGGTCAAAGGTCACTGTCACCTCCTATCCATCCCATTCTCGTAAAAGCGATATATCAGGAATGCTTAGATGAAATTTCTCCAAACTTGGTACGAGCATGCACTTGGGCTCAAGGATGAACTAATCAGATTTTTGTGGTCAAAGGTCACATTGATCTTTCTAAACCCATGTTTGGCCATAAGTTAAGAATTCATAAGGCAGTTAAGACAATTACACACAACTAGCTAATAAGATAAAAGGAGGTAATGACATTTATATCCAAAAGATATTAAAAAAAACAAAAGTTACAGGTCAATATAGTGGTAAGTTACACATTAGATTCTTTCAACATCTTCACTTTACATTACATGAGTCCGACATGGATGTAAAATGCAACTTGATTGTTTGGTGGAGACATTTTTTATGACCATTGACAGCTGACTTCTCATTCTTCTTAACTGGCCACTAGGGGCCATAAATGATCAACAACTGCTTCAGTTTGACATCTTGTTTCAGCTGGGGACATCGTATGAGGGGGGTCATGCTAATGTTGGTGGAACTTTGCAAATCTCCGCTGGTTGCATCTGGCAGTTGTGGTGGCATTGCAGTAGGTTCTTCACCATCTGCTGCCTGGCAGGGATTTGCACTCTACTAAGTGCACTCTTCTAGTATTATTCAGTGACCTTTTTTACAGCATCTGTTTCTTTCTCCGTCACCCTTTTTCCTGTTCATCAGACCTCCTAAGCCCCACAGGGCTCCCCGATGGCCCTGCTGGCTGAATAACTTTAACAACCATCTCCAAACTATCATGTTTAGTTGCATCTCAGGTCGGCTGTTCACCGGTGCGGTACAGGAGGAGTGTTGGGGGCGAGTTCTGCTTGTTTCAATAGGATCTCATTAGCATCATCGGGGAGACGAGACAGATATTAGACCTGAGATAGTGAAACTCATTAGAGAGGAGCCTGAGCTCTCCAGGGATGCACGCACGCACACACACACACACACACACACACACACAGACACACAGACACACAGACACACACAGACAGACACACACACACACACACACACACACACACACACACACACACACACACACACACACACACACACACACACACACACACACAAAATAGGGTTTCTGCTACACCAGATCCTAATTTATTAATCATATATTCTAATGACCCCCACCTACACCCAGCTAAATGACCTCATTACACACACACTTGGGTTAGCTTCTGCTGAACTACAGTAGTCTGAAGTAGTCTCCACTATTAATGTGCAGTGACCTTTCCAACTACACTCTAGTGAGCAGCAGATGGAGCTCCTGTTGACACCAGGTTTCATTCATCGGGGATATCATCCGATTTCCCTTGAGGCCTTGGAACCAATTACAATCAAAACGTATTTCTGTTTGGAGAGACATCAAGACTCCAAGTACAGAAAACTCTCAGCCACACAGCTGGAGAGTAAGTGAACTACAAATAATTAAAACAGCTGCAAAAGCAAGTCATCCATGTCGCCACATACGGGGCACTGAGGGAGCAAGAAAGAGGAGTAAATCCATCACACTCAAGCATCTTCCCTGCACAGTGAGAATTCAATTAACCGTTGAGTCAGTAACTTTTATAAAAATAACTTGGTCATATTTGCTGAAAATGTCACTATGACATTGGTACATGAGACAGATAATCTGTGCAAAAATCAGGTTCCTGTCCTCAGGTGCTCCTAATGGCGTAACATCCAACCAATCAGGGCCAGGAGCCGTCTCCAGTGCAGATGATTAAGACTGAGCTTCCAACCCAAAGCGATGGTCTTTGATGACCTGGGAAATAGATTCAGCAAAACAACTTTGTTATCCAGAATTGCCAATCCTAGCTTTAAAGGAATAGCTCAACAAATTTTGGGAGTAAGGTTAGTTGGTTTTGTGCTGAGCATAAGATAAGAGCCAGTCTCTGTACATATGGAGCTAAAACTGGGAGCAGCTAGTCTGGCTCTGTCCAAAGTTCAAAAATACGAAAGCACAATAAAGAAGTCCTTATATCGTAATTTTTTAATTCAGGGATTCCCAGAGTGTGGGCCATGAAGGCCCTGCAGGTGGGCCTTGACAGATAAGTCTTTAAGTTTCAATCCTATAAAATATTAATGATTTTTCTTTTAAGCATAACTAATAACTAATCAATGAGCACATAAAACAAAGCCACAGGATTTAAATTATGAGTTATTCCTCATTTATCTGACCTATTTTAATCGTATTCTGTGATTTGTCACATTAACACCGGAACGTATCTTGTATCTCGTCACTGACACAGTTAGTCTCATGTGTTGATCAGAGTTTTGATTAAAGGTTTGGGCGGGCCGCAGAATATTTTCAGATTGTCAAATTGGGCCATGGCATTCATAAGTTTGGGGATATCTGGTTTAATCCATGCAGAAACAGAAAGACAAAAACAAGCTGCAGTTTTACAGGAAGTCTCATGTTGGCTCTCCTGTGACTTCCTGGAGTCTTGTCCTCATCATGAGGTTGCCGGGGAACCAGCAGAGACTCCAGGAAATCACTACACCCCCTGCCAAGAAATACATCCAAAATTCCACACGACTATGCCCAAAACCTTAGTAAGAAACCAAAAGTACACAAGGTGCATATTATTTCTGGGGAAATATTACAGTATGTAAGCACTGGACATATATGTCCCCATAAATATCCCATAATGCAATGCAGTGGTGGTGACAACAACAAGACAAAGGTAGACAGTCACTGAGGCAGCTGAAGCCTGAATTTAAACATAAGTAAGGTTTCACTTTGCCAGCCCTAATATGTTTACTAAATTAGTTCATCGTTTGCACAGGTTACTGCAGTTGCACATCTCCAACTAGCATGGAGGCTATCAAGAAGTGATATGACGTTTCGGAACAGTACATCTGAAAAGATGCAGAGGACCTCCTTGTAAAACGTTCCTGTTTGCGTAAGCACATTTCCCAAAGACTTCCTTTAACGTTTCTCTTTATGAAACCTGCCTTCTTTACCAGGATGGAGATGTGTGATGTCCATGACAAGTTCTCTGTGATGTGAATTCCCAGGAACCTCAAACTGGACCTAAAAGTATCATTCAGTTCTCTGAGATTCCCATGTGTAGACCCTTCAGTAAAGTGAATGCACACCACAAAGTCCTAACGACAGGTGCAAAGGACAAAGCATTCCCTGAAATTCCCTGGAATCTTACCAGGCGAAGGTCTGCCAAGCATTGTTACTAAATAGAGTGAGTGACTGACGGTGTGCAGGACTTCTGGTTTCTTTCACCATGTTTAGATCTTCAAATACTCACTAATTAAGATTTAACACTTTTTTTTCAAATTGAAAAAGGAAGATTTGGCCAGCACATACAGGAGGGATCAAAGCAGGAGACAGATCTTTATGTGCAGACAGATGGCCAGCAGGAGTTGCTCATCCCGCCCACTGTCACACCTACTTTGTTGAATTACTGTTGGTCTCACATGTCAGGATTCAATTATGGCGAAGGCAACTGTGCATACTGTTGTCCATACAATTTCTCCATCTGTTTATACTTTGCTGTTGCCAGCAGGACTGCACCAAAAAAGTCCACTTTCTAATAGAAATAACTAGTGCTGAAACACTTAATTAATGGAAAATGAAACTGTTTGGATAATCAGTGAATGTTTGAAGTTGTTTGAGCTTAAATACACAGATGCAAGCCTTTTAAATGTGAGGAATTGCTGCTTTTCTGTTTTACATCATTGTAAATCAAATATATATGGAGGTTTAACACTTCAAAATGTCACACTGGGTTCAATGTAACGGTGGCCACTTTTCAGTATTTTCTAACACTTTATAAATAAGTGATCAGCATAAAATTTTATAAAAATGATATTGTTTTTTTTAAATTTTCAGATGTAAAACCATCTTGCTGATAAGTCATAATAAAAACAAACATACTGATACTGCCAACAGCAGAAACATAACAGGCGGCAGCAAAGATTCCAGATTAACAGCAACAAAGAGTGAGTTACATAAAATATAGAAAAAAAATGTCTGGTATGCTTCTGAACACACGTTTCTTGGAATGCAATTTCACGCAGATGTCTTCTTCTCTTGTTCGTCTGACCCAGTCAACACGCACACAGAAAACAGTATGTGCAGGGTCACAAACATCCGATCCACGGTACATCATATAAACAAATTCTCACTGGCAGGAAGATCCACCACAGAAATCTGACCACACAAGAAGAGCAGTCATGGCCAACCTTTTTCAGGCAGAAAGTTTATTTACAGCATATCCTCACACTGGCTGAGAAAATGAGTTGGACAGTGAAGTAAATCCCATAGTCGTCTGGCTTCTGTAAAGGACAAAAATCTATCCTTTCTTACCTGAATGGAGCCATTTGATGTATCATAGAGCACACAAACCAAAGAGAGCAAAAAACACACATTCTGTACTCAAGCAGAAGTACCAACACACACATCTTTTAAGTTGTTTTTTTCTTGTTACGTCTTTTACATAATTTTTGTCTTGTTAAGCCTGTGTCATATGTCATCTTATGTCTTAATACATCTTTTACTTATCTACTGCCATTTCTGACTTGTCACATCTGCCATGCATGATATGCACATGTGGATATCCCAAGGAATCATCTCGTCTGTGTGTTACTGTCTCATCTATATAAGTTGAAATCGGTCTTGATGTTGGAAGGTAGCATGAAATGATGCAAAATACAAATAGTAAATACATTAAAACTAAAGCAATGGGTCTGTTTTAAAAACTTAAGGAGTAGCAAGTGCAGATTAGGCTTGGGTTGTATCTATTTTTTTATACCCTCATACTCTCCTGATATTTTACTAGGCTATACCGTATTTGTGTAAAAATTGATTAAAACGGCTCAACTCGACTGCAGTCCACTGTACTGTAGTACTGTCTTAACGCAGGCAGAGCGACACTGTTCCTACAGCTGAGAAACAACACAAACACACACACAGGAGCTCTGCTTTGGTCTTTAGAAGCTGCACCTTTTATTCACTGACAAACTCAAACCTACACTGTACATTTACAGCGCTGTCACTGTGCGTCAACTTCACTGCTCACCTTTTCCTCCACTCAGGACAAATTCACCATCATTCCCTGTCGCCTTTAACTGTAATTAGTCTGCCACTCAGCCTCTCTTATGCTAATTTAACACACTCCCCACATTATGCTACTCAGGCCCACTATGCCTAGTCTGCAGTGTTTGCTGACTTACCTTTAGCATCAGGACAAAACCCAAAATACTCCCAGGGCAGATGCATTGATCTTTTTTACTAGTTAGTCCTGTAACTTTATCCCACAGACAGCATGTTTGTCTAAGATGCGCTGCAGCACAGAGACTGAACCCTGCTGGCAGAGGCTCCCCACTACAACACAGCATCTCCCCATCGACTAAATAGTAAGAGGAGTGTCTGTATTTAGGACGGTATTGAAAATCATACTGTTGGGACTTCTTAATACCCCAGTATACAGTAAAACATTTATACTGCCCAAGCTTAGTGCAGATATTTGTTAACTATAGGGGGTAACAGCTAAAAAAGATATGAGAAAAATAAAATTAAAATAAAGTACAGATGCCTGATAACAAAGTATTTGTACTTCATTACTTCCCATCTCTGATCCAATCACATACTTTACAGACACACACAAACTGTCTCCTCCTATTGTTGGACTTGCTGTCGATTCACCGTGTTGAAATAGATTCAAGTCTTTGATGTATCATTGTTGTCAGTGCTAACCAAATCACTGCTGTGCATGAAAGGAACCCCCTCGGGTCTCCAAAAGAGACAGCAGACTTTTCTTTTCACTACCTTTCTCGGAGCCAGATATCCACAGAAGTGTTAAGAGTGAAAAGAGGAAAACATGGCTGCATGTTTAACAGGGCTTTTGTGTACCTTACCTCCGCTTTTATTCTCCTGTTTTCCAACAAAAGGAATTTCTTTGTCATTTTTTTGCTGTTACACCACTCCTTTTCCTGCTCAGAGCCCCTTTGTTACTACAAGGGTGCGTTTGAAATGTATCTTACAGAATTTAAAGTGTGTGCGTATTTTCCTGTGAGTGGATTCTTTTACCTTGTTCTGTTCGTACTTTCACGCCCTAACAATAGGACTGACAAATGGAGATACCTCAAAAGCCTCTTCAAAATGACATGACCGATTTTCCACCTCATTTCACCACAACAAACTGCGCTACCGGGGCATTGTGGCATTGTCGCTTTGCAATTTTTGAGTGGCACAGTCAGTCCTGTGATCCCAGCAGACATTTTGCTTTTATTGTAGCCCTTTTAACCCCTGTTTCCGCTCTGTTTTGTCCCCGTCACTGTGTCCACAAGTCAGGGCGGGAGAAGTGATAGTTGGCAGTGAGTGTATTGAATTGTATGGTAATCGTGCTGAGAAAAGGGCATGCGGTGCGGTTATGATTCTAATGAGACATGGAGGAAGCAGGCTGACCTCTCCAAGCGGCGGGCTGCAGACATTCATCATCCCAAACACACGCTGGCTGAAAGGGGTGAGGGTGAGAGGGAACTGCCCTCTATTGGGAGCAGCGAAACACTGCAGGTGAGCCAGAGGATTAAGCGAAAGAGAGGGGAGGAGAGGATGAAAAAGACGAGAAGAAAAAGACACAGTAATAAAGACGACATAGAAAGAGACAGATTGAATAAGGAGTGAAGGGGAGTTGTATTGTAGTGTTCAGCACTAAAGCCCTGATTGTTTGCAGCTTCATTGTAAAGCACGACTGTCTGTTGCAGATAATTGATTTGGCTGTAATTGTACACCATAAGCGTAAACCACATAATCACTGCAGTCACTACCCCCTGAGCCCAGCATGTTGTCGGGGAGTGGAGGATATCCCACTGCGGCTCTGGAGCACTTTTCTGTCTGAGAACGAAATTGAAAAGGAAAAGAGAGTGATGGATGGACTTGAGCTCCAGCAAGTGACTCATACTCTACTCACAGTCCACAGCCACACACCTAAAAGTAGGGATTTCCAGCAAGTCAGTTAATGTGGGTAAACATCTAGAACTAGAACCTGCAGTATGGGTTGTGTGTGAGATGTTTGCTCTCAGCAGTTCCCCCATTTTGCTTTTGGTGCTTAACTCTGATGAAAAGAAAATGAGTTTCAAAGAGCAAAAACAAGCCTAGAAATTTTTAAACGGCGCCCTGCATGAAAGCATGGTTGACGAAATGCAAACATAGTGTTTTTAATGTAACAGCTATGTAGTTTTTTTGTAGTTATGTCATCACAACTCATTTTGGAGGAATGCTTTTGATTTCAAATGTTTTTTTTTATGAATCCATTCGCAGCTTTTGGACTTTTAGGTCCAAAAAGACTTTAAGATATCAAATGTTTTTTTCAGGAGGGCAAAGTCTGAATCTGCCCTGCTGTGCTTCTAACTGGCTAGTGCTTGTTTCCTTTGTCGGCTAGGTTGGTTAGGTCTAACCTTGAGGTGTGTTTGGCTAGATGTGGGTAATAATATCAGGGTAAACTAATCCAAGGCAGAGTAGGGCGGGTCACGACTTTACCCTTCTGGGAAGTAAAAGTTATAGCTCTATGTGAAAAAGCCATAGTTCTGTGCCTAATAAATGTATTTTTTTCAAAATAAAATGGCATGTTTTAGAGTTCATGCTGTTTAATCAGCACCTCTGTATGCCACACCCGTCAGGTGGATGGATTCTCTTGGCAAAGAAGTGCTCACTAACACAGATTTTTGTGTCCATAGAAAAAGTCAGAGATTTTTTTTTTTTATTTCAACTCATGAAAAATGAGAACAAAAGCAAGTGTCTATTTTTGTTGTATTTGCCACCAGAAACAGAATTTAAATTACATTATTTAACTAGAATAATTGTGCTGAAAAACTGAATGAGAAAAACAAAGCGTGAAACTGAATTTAATATTATGAAATGAAATTTAATTCATTTGCTCTGAAACTATATTTGATCCCTACAGAAAACTGACTCACTTCTCACAATAGACCTTTTTGACAGCAGCTATATTGATATGAAATAGCAGGTAAACACAGGTGTCGCCAATGATACTAATTAATGTCCTGTTCCAGTCAGTGTCACAGAGCTCTTCCACTCCAGTCAACATTCACAATAGCAGCACCCTGAGTCTGTTTGACCTTAATTAGTATCATTCGTAACACCTGTGTTTACTCCACTATTTCATGTCGAAATGGCTGTGGTGAAAAAAAAAAGGTCTATTCAAATTCAGTTTCTTGCAATTCAATTTTCTACTGAACTATTCTTTAAAAACATGTCACAAATACAAAGTTTCTTTTTTTAAAGGCTCAGTAATTTTCTTAAATGGCAGTGCTCTGAAGTTTTTTTGTTTTTTTTTTTAGGAAACATTGTTCAAACAAGAGTAAATATTGCTTTTTTGGACTATTTTCAGACCGGGGTTACTACACATTTGGTGCTCTACTGATTATTCAAGGCAGCAGGAGTGGGCATTTCTAACAGACTGGCCCTGTTTTCAAACCTAACACCAACTCCACCTGTAAGTTAACATAAAAAGCGTGAGATTAAACCGTACCATACTAGAATCAAGAATGACATACACTATAATCACTACACGCGTGGACGTACGCCGACAAGGATTTAATACAATCTGAAAGCAGTAAGAGTGCTAGATGCTACAACCTGATACGGTCCACTAAACGCACAATCAGCAGAAATACATAGGCTCTAGTAAGACACAGTATATAATAATACAACAGCTCCACCAGAATGTGCACAGCCACAATAAATAATCATAAATAAATGTGCCAGTTCCAGATGGCCAATCTGTCACTGGTCACAGTGCAGCTCTATGGAACAGAGGATTAAAGGGACAGTTCCAAAATCAAAAATATATATTTTCCCTGGCCTGTGGTGCTATTTAGACATCTTGATTTTTTTGGCATGTGTTACAGATATCAACCAAAGAGCCGATACAATAGGGCTAAATGGCACTCAGCTCATCATGCAACACGCACAAAAAAAAAAAAAAAAAAGACAAATTCAAAACCAGTGTCTCCTTCAAAAAATCATGACCTGGTCGCTCAAGATAACACTCAGACCTAAGAACTCATTTCTTCCTGCTGTGAAACTGGAACTACTGGAACTACTTTCTGTGCCTCCACGAAACTGCTCGCAACAAGGTGTGTGAATTATCTTCAGTAAACAGGCCATGATTTTTGGAAAGAGACACTGGTTTTGAATTTTGCAAAGGTATTTTTTAGTATTTTGAGCAACCAAAGCCAAGTTCCATTTATTCCCATTGTATAAGAGGGAAGGCAGATATTTCTACAGCCGATTATCTCCAAAACTCTGCAACTCACCAAAAAAATAATCTAGATGTGTAAATAGCTCTACAATTGTGCAATTTGTTGACTATAACAACTTTCAGTTTTATCCACTTTCACCACCTTTTTCATTTAGTCTAAGTTGAAAAATACAAAAAAATGTTTCCATTCGTAATTTATGGTGGGAAAGAAGTGTTTGCATCTGTTTTGGGTAAAAAAAAAAGGGGGGGAGAGAAAGTCACTCGAGGATTTTCCACAGTGTGACAGCATCACAAAGAAGCACCACCCACTGTGCTGCACAACACCTCAGTATACCTGCATAATTCCTCTGTGCTCAAACAGAATTGTGTCATACTGTGTAGCCAGATTCACACCAATATTCACCTATAAATCCCTGCGAGCCAAAAGCTCCTCACTGGTATTTGGAAACATATTAAGTATAATTCATGAACATTACCATCAGCTTTTCCCGCCTGAACCAGAATTGCTATTCAAGCTGTTTTCATCCGCACTGATTTTCGGCTTCCAAAAATGTTTCTCCCTTATAGTTTCCTACCAGAGTGGATCCTTAAATCTGCACTTTGAAGTGAGGCTAGCGTCTGAAGTGCGAACACATAAAGGGGGGTAAGTTGGGGGGGTGGTTTTTAAATACAGGCTTGGCCAAAATATGTTCAAGGGAAACCTTGGATCTTACCCTCCAACGCCCCCCTCCTCATGCTCAGTTTGGGCTCTCTCCAGCCTTGTTTTAATTGTGTGACAACCAAACAACAAACATACTGCTCAGGACAGAAATAAAAGGAGTACATTAAAAAAGGCAAGATGCATGCGTCTATTGCCTCTTTGAATTGCCTTTAACTTTTTTTTTTTTGTTTTGTTTTAGCTTTTTATGGGCCACTTCTAGATCCCCAGGTGTGAATTGTATTTTTCACGACAGCATGTACATCTGTGGTTGCTGGAAAAGGTGTTGCATCGAGTTTTGACTGTGACAGAGAACACCTGAAGGAGAGGCAGCAGCTTGATCAAACCTAGCGTTCGGCAAATCAAATAAGTTTGGAGGATTTTACTTTGCATTCATTGTTTTTTCTGCTTTGTTTGCATCTCCATCAGCTGAGAGAAAATTATTTGCTCAGCCCTGGCAATCTCTGCAAGAGAAGCTCCATATTGCAAGGAGGAAAAAATAAATTGCTTTTTTTTTGGCCAACATCATGCCTCTGCGCGGATGTGAGAATGAATTTCAATAGTGCCGCGATTAGTTTCATATCAGATTGCGAGATGAGGGATACGTTGCTTACATTTTAGAGGAAAAAAATAACATAGCCTTATGCAACATCTGCATGTGATACAGAAGAACCATCCTCTACTCGTGAAATATTTGTGTTGTATATTTTCTTTACACCTGATTAAAATGTGCAATTAATTCTCAGTCGTTGTTTATCAGTTCTTTTCTTCCCCCAACAGCATACGCTCCTGTTAATGGATGATAAAGAACAATTTCCTTTCTGTTTTCCCTCTGTTTCTGTCTCCACACCTTCTTTACACCAATTTTCTTTCCTGTTTCGGCTCTATTTTTTCCTCATCCCCTTTCCACCTTCTCTTTTTGTTCACTTTTGTTCACATGCTTTCATCCCTACATTCATACTATCACTGTATCTTTGTCTTTTTCCTTCCTTTACCTCATTTATTTCCCTGCTACTCCCTCATCCCTTTTGACTCTCACCTTATTCCTGTCTTGTTATCCTTTCTGATTGCCACCTATCTTTCTGCGCTCCCATTTCCTGCCCCTCCTCTTTTATCTAAATCCACTCCTGACTTACACAACTTCTCCCTCTCTCTCCTCGCAGAGTGGATGCAGCGGGCTACCAGCGAGTGCTGCAGGTGGACCTGGAGGTGAACGGGCTGATGGTGATTCAGGGGGGAAGGGAGGTGACGTGGCAGGTTGAGTATCCGCTCACCCGCACCCTGACCAGTGAAGTGCCGACCCTCATCCGCCTGGCGCCGCAGGACCTGGGTGGCATCGTGCCATTAGCCATGGTGAGGAGAGGGGGTAGAGCTACGGAAGTGGGGAGCTTATCTGTATACAGACATTTGTGTATCTCTCAACACTGGGCTGCACCAACAGGTTAGATCTAAACAGAGCAAAACTAGGTTCAAGATGAGTAAATCCAGATTTAAAATTAAACAGCTCTGTTGCAGAATTCAGAACTCTCTGTTTAGAAAAATTAAAATAAAAGTCACACCATGATTTAATTGGGGTTAAAAAGGAATGTGTTGAAATAGTCACTTTGGTGCTGCAAAATCTATATTAATGCAGGTTAACACTCCACTATGTCCAGAGAGAATACTTGATTCTTATTGGTGGAATAGTGTGTGTTGTTTTCAAAATACCTGGCAGCTCTAAAATATCATCCACATAACTCTTCAAAATTAACATGCAGAAGCAATATTGCACCAGTGGTCCATCTGTTCAAATTTAAGTTCAGCAACATGCATTTTAACATAAACTTGGACCTTTTCAGGTGCACCAGAGACCAATTAGAAATGGAGGAATGGAAAACCTGCCTGAACCATACAAGCAGAAATTCATTTTCTTATAAAAAATAAAAAAGAGAGATGATCCGAAAAGGACCCAGGGACAGTCAAACTCGGTCCAGATAGAACTGAGCATAATTAGACTCGATCCGAAACAGAGACAGAATACAAACAAAGCGGAAAAAAGTCAAATTACAATACCTGTCCTTTTTTCCAAGTCTGCTGATGATGCTTTGACGTTGACAAGTATTCAAATCATGCCTTAATTCTGTAAAAATACTACATTAAAATCATGCATTGAAACTTTTACTTGAGTAAATATACGTTATCATAGTTAGGTGCTGCATATCAAGAATAATTGTGTACTTAAAGCATTAAAAAGTAAAAGAAAAAAAATGGACACTGTGACTAAACTATCAGATTATTATTACACATGCATTAATGTGCAAGCAGCATTTTACTGATTTACTTTGTTGTGATGGAGCTCATTTTCAACTGCAACTATTGATTATTTTCCAAATGGATAAATTTCCTGATTATATTCTCGTTTAATTTGTAGTCACAGTCAGTTACCCAGAGCCCAAACAACTAACCTGATTAGACTAAATATAATTTGGGTCTTGGTAACGATGAACCAACTGCACCTGTGAAACCCTCCAAGGGCAAAAAACATCCAGTGCAGCCGCTGAGTATTTTGTGTTTTCCATGCCTTTGGCTACATTTAAGCACATTAGTTGAGAAATGCAAAAATGACAGATTAAGTGCTGAGTTTCAGTTTACAGAGCCTTTGAGGGCCCTTACTGTGTGAACTGTGTAGCAGCATTTTTTAAGTGCACCAGGACAATGATCCTGAACAAACAGACAAAGCAGCCAGGGATTTTTTATGGCCAAACACTGAAAAGCACTTGACTGGCTGAGTTAGTCAGCTGTCCTAAATCCAACTGAGCATATTTTTCGCTTGTTGAAGACGAGACTGATGGTGAAAAGCAGAGCATCACCAGAGAAGGCACCAGTGTCCTCTGATGTCTAGCAGTCATGGACTTAATAACTCAAATTGAATCTGAGACTCCACATCATAGTCATTGTTTCATGTCCGAGTCAGTGTGCTGGAGAACAGAGCCAACATAATAAGAAACATCTCCTAACACTTTATAAATTCCTAACTGTGGAAGCATTAGAAAGCAGAGAAAAAAGGATAGAGAAGGAAAAAGAATTAAACCTCAGATTAGAATAAAAGTTAAACACCCACATTACATCCTGCTTTTCCAAGGATGATCGTTTTGGCCGTTACTTGGCAACCGGTTCTTCCACTTGTTGAGTGCAAACACTATCACATTAATCCAAAGAGTAAAAAAGATGGTGAACAAACACAATGTTTCTATTTAAAGACTGTATTTTCCCATTAAATGAACAAAGAGTTATTATACTGCATATTTGCATATTGTTCATGCAAGAAAGACCTCCTCAGTGACTAACAACGGATATCACTTTGTCTAAGAATCATCCTCTGCTTTTTGCAGATGACTTCTTCTACATCGCAGGTTATGTATCATCTTTTGTTGTCTGATTGTGCCAAATGCAACAAAGTGTGTACAGTCTTCATTATTAGTGATTTTAAAAAATGTGATAAATTATTATTATCCATTGGTCCCTTAAAAAGTGATGCCCAAGTATTTTTAACACAAAGCTTGTCCTTGTTAATTGTCAGTAATCTGGTTAATACTGCTCTCAGAGCTTGCTGACGGAGAAGTTAATTGAGTTTGGATTTAGACAGTCCAAACATGGATGAATTGGCAAGTGGCTTCAGATTGCTAATTGTATTATGATAATGACTATGCAAATTGTTTTCCCAAAATGAAAGGAAAACCATTCGGTATGCTGCATAGAGATAAGAATAGTTTTAATTTTCCTCGTCGATAGCGGCCACGTAAAAATCAAATGCCTTGGAGCAGTCCATAAACTTTCATTAAGGCAATTTGGTGAGGCAGCAGTTCACCGCTGATTTATGGTTTCTGGCCAGGAGAGTAGCCTCGAGAGTTTGACTATATTTCTTAACTTTTAATGTCTTTTTAAAAGTGAACAGCTTTCTTTGTCAATGTTGGAATTGCTTTTTTTGCTTAATAAATAGACAATGCAATTGTTACGTAATGCACACCTGGTAGACAAGTGTGTACAGGAGCGAAATGCAATGAAGAAGGTGTTGATTTAGAAATGCAACATTGCATTTGAATAAACTTGTCAACTTCATTTAATAAATATAAAAAACAGGAGGGTGCTACCTAAATGTTAAAGGCACAGATTGCAGGATTTTCACAAACAATGTATAGACTCAGAAAATAATCCCTGTCAGTCATCACTCATGACCCACCACACATGGTGTCTGTATCTGCAGAGACATTGCTCTCTGCCTGTGTTTTCTTATTTTCTCATTATTTTGCTGTGCTAGGGACATTTCTGGGCATCAGCCTTTGGGCAGTGGTTTGTTTCCCCCAGCCAACAGTGCACAGGTTTTGAGGTATAAAAACATCATCATCATGTCTCTTTCCTCTGCTCTCTGTCTGTGAGAGCTGCAGAGAGCGACACACACACACACACACACACACACACACACACACACACACACACACACACACACACACACACACACACACACACACACACACACACACACACACACACACACACACACACACAGTGTCAGGATGAAGGATCACTTCTGCTATATTCACACAAAATGAGGAGGTGTAGGTGTGTTTAGTTTTTCTTTAGAATGGAATAGAAGAGATAACAAACAACACGAATACACGTTTTTCTGATTCACTGCTTTGTAAAGCTACTCAGTCACTTCATTCACTCTGTACTTCTCATTACCACCACAACTTTGAGACTCATTACAACTGACAAATTGTGCATATTCCCGCTTTAATAATGATAACGATGTCCATCTATATGTTTTTAAAATGATAGTCACACTTGAGATATATCTAAAAGGACAAGCAACAAAAATTATAACATAAGACAAAATACTGGGCAATAACAACACTTAGTCCAAACTGAGATGGATAAAACCATCAAGATAAAATCAATAAAATGTGTCTTGGGACCAAATTAGATTCTCTGACAGTTGAGGCCCAATTATATTTAGCCTTTTAAGGATTTGAACATCTATTTCAACATTAAATAAGCAACTTTATTGCTGAAATCTGGCACCATGACGAGGTAAGTGACTCAGATCGGATTTATAAAGGCTTACTCAGAGTGTGGAGTAGGCTAAAGTGGTCAGTTTGTAGAATATATTGATATATATACTGAACATAAACCAGTAAAATGTTTATCTGTTACATCAGGAACAGGAACAACAGGAGCAAAGAACAGCAACGCTACTCGACTGCAAACAAAGCTTCAGTAAACATGGCAGACAATTGTATTTGCTTACTGTCACCCAGACAAACAGCTGTGAACTTGCACTGATGATTATTGACCAACTCGTAATCACCAAAGAGGAGAAGGGACTGGGTCACTTCTATAAGATTGACAAAATGATAGTGGAAATGGATAAGAACATCAGTGGAGCGCGCGCGCGCACACACACACACACACACACACACACACACACACACACACACACACACACACACACACACTTTATCACTATCCATTAAGTGTAATTGCTTTTATGTACACTTTTGCACATTTATAGTTAGAGACTGTAGCTCCACCTCCCTACACTCATTTGTTTTTGCATGTAATTCATTTGCCAAGAAAAAGAGGCCAAATGCACAATAAATAAAGTTAAAGATGAATTTGACTGACAGCACTTTTTTTTTTTTTTTTTTTTTTTTAATTTTCTATAATATTGTTATTTATGATATTGTGACTGCCCTCCCTTCAAGTTTATCCAGCTTTTTTGTTAAGTTACTCTAGAGTTAGAGTAACTTATAATTTTATGTTGCTCCAACTGATTTTGAATTTTGTGACTTCTGGCTAAAAAAAATGTTTGAAAACCCAAAAACGGCATTTGTTGTGATTGGCTCTTAGTATTTTGTTATTGAGGTTGATGGTTTATAACAGATTAAGATGACATTTTCACCATGTTTCACCATGCCATGTTTCTCAGCTCAGCTGTGCTTCCTTGTCCATCAGTGGAGAGACTGACGTCTTGTGGCACATGCTGTGCACTACAATACATCTCCTCACTGCAGCATCTCAGTATCATATTGATAAAAAAAAGAGGGGTATGGGGTATCTGTATTTTTCACAGCAACTGGAAATCATACTGTCACTATTTCCTATTACACTGGTATACCGTATTACCTTGATACCACCCAGGACTATGTTTTAACGGTAGATAAGTCTACAAATAGTTTGATTAAACTGGATGTTAGTGTTTGACATCAATCTCAACCTTTGCAGCAGAACTTGTAGGTATACACCGAACACTTGCTGACACTCAGCGGTGCTCGTCTGTGTACAGAATGCCCGACACCTCCGTTCAATAAAACTCTCAGCTCACTCTGATGGCTTCTGGCCTACACTCCCACGGAGAAGCACACGCATGCACACACTCATATAGTCTGCCAAACATAACATACAGGAGGATTTTGTGCTGTCTTGGTTTGACAGCTGCAACTGTCTTTAAACTTTAGGATGACTGAGTGAAACTGTGACAAGTATGTTAATTTCACCTAGGGCTGCCCTTGATACAAGACGGTTCGAATCATTAGTCGGAGCCCACCTAGTCGACTGAGATTCTTCCAGTCGAGCATTCGATTTTATTTTTCCTTTGTTAGGCAGTGTGCGTAACAGTTACAGGATAAAACACAAGCTTACAAAAATGCACAGGGAAAACATTTCAATGACGAATTAAAGGCAATCATAAATATAATTTTATATTAGCAGGAGCACTTATTAAAAAATATCCTCCGGACCATATGCGCTGCAGGTTGACTGATGAAAAAAGGTGACAGGAGAAGGTGGCCGTAAGCAAAATTTCAGTTCTTGATTTTTTATCTGCATCACTGCACACAGAGCAATGTAACAGCATGACAGGCTGTAATCTTAACAGAGTCTCAAAATCACCACAAACCACAAAACTAACTGTGATGGAAGAGGAGAAGAGCGACAGAAGCCTGACGTGCTGTCATCCGCCTCATCCAGGCGCACCTGCTGGGTGTGCAGAGCAGGTGATGTTTGTTTGCTTGTTGTTTGTGCTCGTTTTTGGCACTGAAAGGCTGAGATTGTTATTGTTAGTGTCTGACAACACTATGGACAGGATCATGACAGTGAGAGACAGTCACCAACTCTGGTTTGGTTGGAATAAATCCTTAGTTCATGGCACGGAGGAGTGTGGAGTGTGCAGCGAAGGTGATGCTGGACAGCAGCTGCAGCCTCTTAGTCAGGGACAGCCCAAATTGTAACCATGGAGAAAGGTTCAAGGTAATTAGGTAACATGATATTAAAATGTTCAAAGAGAGTAGGAAAGAAATGGGGGAGTGTAAGAAAACCAAGTAAGGGAGACAGCAGCTTTAGACAGAAAGAAAATGGTGGCCACTCAAGGAACAACTTGGCAATTAAGTTGTTACCAAAGGTTTATTTCTTAAACTCAGACATCCAGCCTCCTGGTGGCTGCAATCATGGCATAAAAGCAAGAAAGCTAAGAACTAGATATTATCCAGCAGCTGCGGACAAAGCCCATCATTTCACAACAGGTCCTTTTCCAGGATAATAAAACAGAGCAATTTGTACTGTAGTCCAATCGATGACTCACAATATTCTGTCTTTTGTGGCTCTACTGGACATTTTAGAACGCTACATCAATGCCGAAGGCACAGCAGAAAACATTTGTCTTAAGTAATTTAACAGTCAGTTTTAAAATTTAATTTTTTCAGAAGATGGGAGAAAAATTCTGGCATTAGAATGAGATAATTACACTCGTTCTCACAGCAGTTTTCCTTCTTTCAGGAATATTTGATGCCTCATTTTCTTCAAACAGGGCAGAATAAGAAAGATTGATTCACTAATGTAAGTTATTTTAGAAAATTCCTAGGAAGTTAAGTTGATTTGTATCGGAAACAGGCTGAAATGCCAATTGATTTAAGAACAGTACATTTTGTGGACTCAATAACAGAATCCATGGTGTGTTCAGATGAAAAATTCTTGTACTGCAGTGCATCTTATAGAGACTCTGTTACCCCCAGTGGTTCTCTAGTTCAGGATATGAAATACTCTCTGAAAATTTTGAATCAATAGATTTTTAAAAGCCCCAAAACTCTCAAAAGTGTATAGTGTGTAGTGTCATGTTTTTTGCATTTTTGCGTATGTTGTTAAATAGGTGCACAGTATCACTGAGGATGTGATCTAAAAGGGTTAAAAAGGCATTTTTAATTTCAGCTCAACTTTATGAAATAAATCTGGCACCCTTAGTATTGTACATTACTGTGATATTATGAACTCCCTGAACTCAGGGATGGCTCACTGTCCCAAAGACAAATGCCTGTATATTATTTGAACTTGCCTAATATGATGTTTCTCATTCAGATTCTAAAAAAGGAGAATCAGAGAGAGAAAACTGCGCAACCCAGAGCTTATCAAGGTAGACGATGGGAAGTGAGACAGTGAAAGCGTTTCATTAACAGGCTTGAAAGGCAGAACATGCGGAGAACATGCCAGCTGAGAGTGCGCTACTTTTTACTGCATCCTCCAATGAATTTTTGATCTTTCTCTTGCTGCGCTCTGCCTCTCTGTTCGCTCATTAGAAGAGACAGCCAGTGTGGCCCCCATAGCTCTTTACAGTACATCCCAAATGCTATCATTAGCATTTTATTCATAGCCTCTGAAACTCAACTCCATTTCAAACTCAATAACATTAGCTTTGTTCTCATAGTCCCATAGCATTATAATCAGGGCCATTAGCGGGAAACTCAACATTAGCTTGTTTTTTGGTCACGGGTGAGCGCCTTTGTTGGGAATAATTAGGATTTGGCCAAATGCAACTTCCTCCATATTGACTCCGTACCAGCATTTGACAGATAGTGACAGACTGGGGCAGTGAGGACAACAGACTTAGTGAGACGTTGCATCCTCTGCGGGGAGGGGAAACGGATAAGTCAAAGAAAAAGCGGCCCTCATATCTGTAATTTACACACAGCGCTATCGCAGCATCAGGAGCAGCCAGCGGTATTCAAGCAGGCTGCCATCAGTCACACTGTCACGCTGTCAGGAACTGTATTTGGAAATGGCCTGGCAGAGCTCTATTAGGCTGTGCAGTGAGGCTATCCACCGGCATGCTAAGTGTCCTCAAGGCAGCATTAGCCATCTGCATGTGGCCATAATGCCCCTTATAGCTTAATTAAGTCCTCTTGTGTATATATGGGCCTCTAATTCACTGTGCTATCTTTCTCATGTGCATTTTGACAACATTAATTCTCTCTGCCTCACTCTTAACCCTGGTGGATTCAGTCGCATGCTCCAGGCTTATTTCTTGTCCCTGGTCCTGATTATATTATACTGCAAATATGAGAGAAAAAGAGAGAAAGACAGCGAGTGAGAGAAATCAAAATAAGGAAATACTGTTCCAACAACAGTTTTAGGGTTATTTATTTTACTCTAGAAGGTTATGTCTTTCTTCTTTTCCCCTCTTTTTTGGTCTTTATGTCTCAGTTGCCTACATTAAAGCCAGAGGTTTCAGGCTGATACCACCAATATTTGTTTAATGTAAACAAAAAAAGGCGATGACAACACTATTTCCACCACAAGTATATCACTTGGCTTCCTATACTGCTTTTCTTACCATCGTTTTCATTTTCAAGCAACATATTCCCCTATGTTGATATTAAAGCTGCTACTAACAATAATTTTCATTGTTGATTATTTCATTTATTAACCAACGAATTGTTTTGTTTATTAAATGTGAAAAATCCAACTTCCTACAGCCAAAGGTGACCTGTACAAAAGAGCGACAAAACCTCATGTTAGATAAACTGGAAAAGCAGATAAAAATTTACTCAAGCGATTAATGGATCATCAAAAGTTAATTTTCTGTTGACTTACTAATCAATAAATTAATAAAGTGGTATAAGGAATTAGCAATGTGTTTGTAAAATCCTATTAAAGATTATCTGAGGCAGTAACTGTGGTTAGCTGAGTATAATTAAAACTCAATTTACTAATTTTTTCATCCAGTTTGGAGCAAATGGAAACAGCCATGAAGAAAACATTGACATATTAGTCGTTTGTTAGGTTGAAATGGTGACAGTTTTGCATTTGTATGTCCAGCAAATATGGATTACAATCATAATTTCATGTCAAGTTTCTGAATGTAAGCTTATTAGTCACTCTTCTGTAATTTTTCCATATTAAGGTCTTAGAAGTTATTAACAATACTGTTTTTAATAAGCCTATAAAAGTTTTAATCATAGCATCATAACATGTTTATTGTTAGGTTATAGAACATTTAAAAGCACTTATAAGAAACTTATCGAGAGTTAATAAATGCTAAATGTAATACCATTATAAAAAGCATTGTAGGTTTGATTGTTTATAATGGTATTACAAACACATTTTTGACATGAACTAACTTGTCTATTATGTCAAGGCTAAATCTTTACTAAGATTTGTTTGTTGCTTTATCAATATTGAAACATACTTTCTGATGCCTTTATTAGTAGTTAACGATGCACTTATTAATCATTAACTATGCATTTTGCAGCTACTGGAGCTAAAGCAAGACGGTGCTTTGTTAGGGTAAAAGAATCCTTTATTATGCATTTATTAACAGTTAACTAGGCTTTTTGCAGCTGTCCGGATCTAAAGGAAGAGCAATCAGGGTAGATTTAAAATCAAGGCTTGTCTTATAATTGGGTCAGTAGAAGAGATGAAATCAGGGTTGTCTAGTATTCGGGCCAATGGGATAGATACATAATCCTGGCTGATGGCTAACATTTGGGTCAACAGGGTAGATTTATAATAAAACAAAGTCAAATATCAGGTCAGTAGGGTAGATGTATAATCAAGGGTTATCTATGGTCAGTGTAGTTTAATGATCAGAGTTGTCTAATATTATGGTTAGTAGGGTAGCTAAGTATTAGTTAATAGATAATAAAGGCCCTCCTCACAGAGGATTTAAGAGTGGTATTACCTATTAACTATCACATATTACAAGGACCTCAATATAGGGCTTTGTCCACTCTTATTTTAGTTCTATTTTTGGCCTCTACCATCTCCTGAGGGAATTCTCTGGCTCTTTAGCTGCTAAATGCTCTGCTGTTTTCATCAGGTAGTTGCTAACTTTGTTGAACCAAAATAGTTACCTGAAAGAAGCTGTATAACTCCACAGAACTAACAGAAACTGTAGAGTAAGGTAATAATTCACTACAAGTGAATTTCTTCACATTAAATAAAGTCATTTGATCCATTGTTATCATGAACATATTGTTTACAGCTGCTTGAATGTGTGCCAGAAGCAAGGAAATCTATCCTGCTTTATCTTATCTAAAAGTGCATCATAAGTAGGTCATTAATTGAGGAGCATGTCAGCATGCAGCATTCTTGTGACTCCAGCTTACATATCTTAATTATTAATAATAATGATTATTAATTAAGAGATTAAGAGTAATTATTATTAATAATTGTAGAAAAACACAATCCGATGCATTAGTTAGACTCCAGCCTGCATTAGAAAAGAGAATCTTTCCCCACTTGCATGAAAACTTAGGTCAAGCTGCCTTTAAGCAATTTAGATAACCCTCATTTGCTTCACTGCAGCTGCTCTGTGGCTTGAGTAGGAGTCATGGCATATTCTAAGTGTGACGGTATGTAACTGAGGCAGTGTTGCAGAGAAAGAGCAAGACTCTGTGGGTAAATAACACACGTACTGTATGCATGCCCTCTGTACTGTAGACACACGCACCCAAACTTTATTGAACTCCTGCCACCCAGCATCTCTCTCTTCCCTCTCCCAGGGAACTTCTATGTATGTCAGTCAGGCTTTACTTTGATGCTAAGCCTGTCCATTCTGTAATTTGTTGATGTGCGGTTGTTTGTTTTTTTGCTGGCTTGTCTTCCCTCACCCTGTCCCCACTCTGTCAGTGTAGCTTGGGCGTCTTTTATTCAGCCAGCTAAGGCCGGGGTCCAGCGCAGTGCAGCTCGACTGGCTTATTCTAATCAAACGGCCTCCAGAAGCAAGAGAGGGGTCCTCCAAATATGGACAGGCTTTATCAGGGGCAGCCGATTTACCACTGCTGACTCTGGAATTTCCTCGCCCAATGTTAAAAAGTGAGAAAGTACAAGGAGGGAGAAAAAACAACAGCAGCTTAATATTTAATCTTGCTAAAAGTATTCCAAGCTCACAGTTCACAACAACAAAATCCAGCAGATTGTCAGGCCAACAGGTTATGTAATAAATCAATATCTAATTAATGAGGAGAGTATAAATCACTGCAAGTCTTGAGTTAATAATCAATAATGGTATTTCTTACTCCTGGTCATGGCAGAATGCCCCCAAACTGCCCCCAACTCTTTATTTGCTAATACTGCAATTATAGCTGCTTTGCCAATTGTGTTAAATCAGTTGAGACACAGGAGTTGATTATTCAGCTTATTTTATCCAAAGAAAAAACTAAAATTCAACTAACAAGGCTTTTTTTTTCTAGTATGCGTAGGTGTAAAAGAGGCAACATGCTCTTATACCGTTTTGACACCCAAATTAGCACCTATATGCAGGAGAAATCTTAAATATATTTATTGTAATAAATCACAAAATGGCCGCGATATACACGGCCTGGCCAAAAAAGGTCACCACCTGGATTTAACTAAGCAACTAGGTAAGAGCCTTCCATTGGATAATTACTGCAGTGATTAATATGTGTCAGAAAGCAACAACTTATTTAACCCTAACTGATAGCTTCTCATTTGATTAACATCTCAAAAAATTGTTACTCTGCTTGATGCAGGCCAATAATTTGACCCTTCTGAAACAAAGAAAACAACTCAACTACTAAACTTGGGTTAAGAACTGTCCAAAAACCTGGAAGGATGGTGGTGAACCATCATCTTCCAGGAAGAAATGTGGTCGAAAAAAAAATCTTGAATGATCGTGATCGGAGATCAAACGTTTGATGAAATCAAATCGTAAAAAAAAATCAGACAGTAGAACTTAGGGCTATGCTTAATAGTGAAAGTAAGAGCATTTCCACACACACAATGTGAAGAGAACTCAAAGGATTGGGACTTAAAAAAAAACACTTATCAGTGAGGCTAATCAGAAAAAAGGCTTTGATTTGCTAGGGAGCGTAAAGATTGGACTGTGGAGCAATGGAAAAAGGTCATGTGGTCTGACGAGTCCAGATTTACCCTGTTCCAAAGTGATGGGTGCATCAGGGTAAGAAGAGAGGCGGATGAAGTGATGCACCCATCATGCCTAGTGCTTACTGTACAAGCCTGTGCGGGCAGTGTTATGATCTGGGGTTGCTACAGTTGCGCAGGTCGAGGTTCAGTGACGTTATGTGCCCAAAAAATTTGGTCAGCTCACAACCTGAATGTACTGAATGAGCAGGTTTTTCCATCAATGTTTTTTTTTCCTGCCCTGATAGTATGGGCATATTCCAAAATGGCAGTGCCAGGATTCATTGGGCTCAAATTGTGAAAGAGTGGTTCAGGGAGCATGAGACATCATTTTCACACATGGTTTGGCCACCACAGAGTCCAAAAATAGGTGATTGACCCTTTCCCATTGCCAGTGGATGAGTTGCCTTTCTGTTTTTTTTGTTTTTTGTTTTTTTTTTCCGATGTGTGGCTGGAAGGCTGAGACTCAACTAATGTGGGTGCAGCCGAGCAGAGAAAAAGGCATTTTTAAAAGTCCCCATGTTCAGCTCTCAGTACTTTTGTTGCTTCTCACTGAATCTCTGTGGTCTGAAGTTCAGTTTCCCTCCTGTGTCGCTGTTTGTACTTGCAGGTATCTGCTTTATTCTATTGTTTCATGCTTGTTTTCAGCTGTATAGGAGTTGTGTAAGTTAATGCCAACAACAAACAACACAACATTTCCTGATTTTGCTGCTTCATAATAAAATTTCTTAGATAACACAATAACGGGAGACTTTTATTGTGAAGAATTTATAGGAAAGAAAATGTTTATCCACCGTTCAGATGCTTGACTAAAGACGGGTGCTTCATCATTAAATAAACACTTTCAAGTGGGTGAAAACTCTGTCCTGCACTAATGCACTGAATCAAACCAGGCAACACATGAGCAGATATTACAGAGGGAGTCAGTGAGCCTTTGAAAACAAAAACTAGAGTTCGTGGGCGTCTGTGTTTTTTTGTTTTTTTTTATCCAGTTTGTAAGGGGCTTTAGAAAGTGATTCTGTAAACAAGGTACAGGGTTTTGTTCACCTCTCTGAATTAAAATTTATCTAAAATCTAGTGATTAAAAAAGTTTCCACAGCTACACCTGAAACGACTGACATCTTCCTCGCTTGTGGACAAAAAGAAAAAAAGTAATTTTCCATCTTTTTGCCTGTTCTATCAAATCCCTCGTCATTTCAGTTATCAGCACCTCTCTCTGACTTGAACATCTCGGTGCAGAATAACTTGGTTCCTGTACCTTTTTCCTGAGCTATAACCATAAAAAGATTACATTCTATGAACACCACTCTACCCTGCTGTTGTATCACCATTTCTTTAAAAAAAAAAAAAAAAAAAGTGTTGATTCTTCCCGCCCTTGCTTTCATTTCATCTCCTGCTATAAGCTGTGAGATGTTCGGATGTTTGTGAGTGGCACAGGGAGACTGTAGAGGTCCTGGAGCGAATAGACGTTTTATTGATAATTGATATGAACTGAATAGCTGAGAGTGCTGCAGTGGCAATATTAAATCGTACTCACGAGCGCTGTAGGCCAACACAGCACAGGACCCTGGAGCTCACTGTCAATCTCAGCTGGTTGGTGAATAGCTGAGCTGTGGTTCTCCGCGAGTCAGAGGCATCTGTTCAGTCAATGAATAATAAATTGCTGGCCAGTGTTAAGCAGTGTTGAGGGCCCTGATCTAAGCTAAACGTATCTCACATGTCTCCTTCTCCTCATCCTCTTTTCCCTTTGAATAAGTAGTCATTAGTCTTCTCTTAGCTTACAGCATACCTTCTCTGGTACAGGTTGTACTGTAGCAGTGCAGGGCACTTCACATGCATAAGATGGTTATGTGATTTTGTAGTTAATTACTGCACATTGCTTCATTCTCTCTCTCTCTCTCTCTCTCTCTGTGTGTGTGTGTGTGTGTGTGTGTGTGTGTGTAGCAACAATAATAACAGCTTGGATGTAGGTCCATATTTTTTTTAGGGAAAGCCACAATTTCTTCTTGATTATTTTTAAAGGTGATTTGCAGCTAGAGCAGGTTTCTAGACAATTGTTCACTGAAAGATTGTTGCCCGGTGGTGCAGTGGCTGGCACTGTCACCCCAGCAAGGAGATAATGGTCAGGCCAGGGCCTTCTTTTGAGAAGTTTGTATATTCTGCCCATGTGCAGGTGCTTCATTTCCTCCAACAGCCCAAAGTAAAGTAGGATCAGGTGAACGGGTGACTTGTGCTTTGTCTGACAGTCTCGACTCAGTTGTTTAGTCTGCTCGAAGTTTGATTGACAGCTTTCAAGCCAGCCCAAACGAACTGCACCAAGTGTCAAAACTCCTGACAAAGCGACATATGGTAATAATGGTCAAACATAATTAACTGCGAGTTGAAGCCGACAGTCAGTGAATCTGTGGCCGCCCAGTCAGTTCTCAGGAATACTGCGCTCAGACTTTTGTCCCTTTGAATCTCCAACATCAGTGTCTGTCCTTGAGCTCGCAGACACTCCCATACAGTAACTATTCTCTAAACAGCGGTTGTGTAGGTTGTCTTCTACCTTACACACATCATTCATCCACAACCATATCAGCCCCCACACACTCCACCCTCATACCCTGGCTGCACAGAAGCGTAATGGCCTTTTATCGATTCTTTCTTCTCTTTTCTTGCACTCTCCTCTGCACTGCAATGAGAGGGTTGTTAAGATAAGCTGTTGCGTGAGGCGAGAGCCATGCCTCTCTCTCTTTTTTTTTTTTTTTTTTTTTGAACAAGACAACAAGGGTGTGTTTGTGGTTGTGTGTATACAAAATGTAGAATATGTGTGTGGGCTAATAATGCAGCCATTTAGAGACATGAGTGTTTATCTGCTGTTGTGTACAAATAGGCCCCTTGAAGAGGACATGTATTTCAGCCCCTCACAACCCCAGGAGGGCATTAGGCAGCCGGGCAATGCTCGGGGAGAGGTAGGGGGATTTCATGGAAACAGATACCATCTTTTGTACCTCATGCGTCACTCCAGCAGTCTTGCTAAATTAATCAATTAATTCAAGTCAAGAGAACATGTGTTTACGATCGTGCATGTTATATGTGAGCTCACTCAATATTCAACTCTTTGTGGCACAAACAGTCTTCATAATACGCGCTGAAGCTCATTAAGTCCTCTCTTTTCACAGTGTTGTTCCACTGTTAATGGCTCATTGAGTAAAAATGGACACATCATCATATGTAAGCACAGACTACACATGGAACACTCCTCACAGGTGCTTGTTTGTCAGCAGAGACTGTGCATTCTGTATTATGATATAATCATGATCAAAGATGTTCGTTGTTCAGCGATGAACGGGCAAGAGAATTGATGTAAAGGTTTCAGATGCTGACTGTTGGCTTTATAGCACCTAGTGCATACAAATGTAATTTCTAGTTACCTCAAACACAGCAGTATATGTCACTATCATTCTGATACCAGCATTTGAGCTTCCCTCCCTGAGCATAATGTCAGACGAAACCAGCCGCCATTACGGTCTGTGAATGGGGTCAGCATCAGAAGGTATTTTAGCCACTTAAAAAAGGTCTACCTAAAAAAAAAAAAAAATCAATATCACTTTAAGAGTTTTGAATATTTTCACAGCTTTGCTTTGTTGTCAGACAGTGTTTTCTGACAGGAAACTGCTGTTATAGAAGCTAAATGTCACACACTCCAAACCAAACCAATCAAACGCTATTGGCAAAACCAGCAATTTTACCTCATAACACACAGAAATTGCCTTCTACCACTGCCTTGATCTATTAGTTTGTTCATGTTTTTATGTGACTTATATAAATGCAAACTATCCTTTCAAAACACCAAAGTCACACAATAACACAAACAAACTAACTGACAGAGGGAATGATGGACAAGCAACTCCTGTGTTCTGGTAAATGACTGATTTCTATACAGTTTGGTTTGTTTGAGCAGAGTGGTATTTGGTGGTTATCTGTCAGAAAAGGCTGTCTGACATCAAAGTAAAGAAATATATTCTAAATATAGTGTATAGTTAAAGTTGATTGTTTGAAGTGGACTTTTTATGAAGTAGCTAAATATCTAATAATCTAATATCTTTTGTTGCCAGCCCTGTCCACAACAGTATTTAGCTGAGCTTCCATGTTGGTACTCCTGTCTGCTTCTCCAAACTATGGGCGTGCCGACCACCATCTACTGTGGCTAATACACTGACTATCTATAAGTACCTCATATAACCCCACTTCAAATAATCTTAACTATTCCTTTAACTTGAACACATCGAGCATCCACCCGCCTGTTCATATGAACATGACACCTAAAAGGCATCAGAAGCCTGATGATTTTGCACCAGATATGTACAGAATAGCACTCAACAGCTCAGTTTTACCACAACACCATAATAGCTCATTTCTCCCCCACCTCCTCCTGATTTCCAGGAACAGATTTTGTGTCCCTTGTGGCAGGCAAAACAAATTCACAGATGCTGTGAGAAAGATTTGTGATAAGCTGTGACAGTTATTCACACATTTAAAATGTGTGAATATAGAAGAAAAGCTTTGGATCACCTGTGCAAGGAGGTTTAAAAAGCAGAAGTTCAAGGTGAAATAACTAGAAATTTCTGTGAAAAGCTGCGATCGGATGTTTATTGTTCATTTTAAAAGACCCTGAATAGCTGGTGGACAGCACTAACACTGCCATGTGAGAGCACAGTTCAGGTTTGTTTGAGTCATCTGAGAATGTGCAATGAGTACAAATGGGGAAAGTCCTACTCAATTTCACTGTTTTTTTTTCTAACCCTTTCACAGTAATGGTTTGGAGAGTGTTCAGTCAACTAAGTTTAAGGACATAACATTTAAGAATCAACAACAGCACCCGCTCATATTTTCAGTCGTCATTTCAATGCATGGGCAATGAAAAGAGAGTTTAGACCCGTGTGCTTTTATTTTATTAGGACTTTTTCTGTAACATTAGCTTGTCGTGAGACTGCTGTTGCCTTCACCTTCAGTTGGGTCGGATAAATAAAATAATAATCTTCTTCAAAGAGGATTCAAGAGTATAGTATTGACAATCTGGATAAAATAACTTTCAAACACATGTCAGAGAGAGCTATCACAAAACAGAAATATGATGTACAAGAGAGCAAAAAACAAGGCAGAGGAGACCTCTTTTCATAGTCTTGGAGTTCCTTAATCTACTGTTGAGCTTTAAGCTTTTTGTCTCAAAAGGAGCATGAGGGTGAAGAAACAAAGTAAACAGAGAGACTCCAGTTTTGATGAACAAAGAGCTGTCTGGAGAGACCAGGTTTCCTTTGCCTTTCAAAGGTTTAGGCCTCTTAGTAGTCCTTTATTGAAACTAAGCTGTGATGAACAGGATTCACTGTTATAGCACATCCTTGGTACAACCAACACGCTGAGAGCTCAAGGATTACCAGACGTTGTCTTAATTGATCTCATTATCTTCTTCCTGCTCCTCTATAAGGCCTTCCATTCTCAAGTGTATCGTGTGATATCTCTTCGACGCTTGCAATTTGACAAAGTATTATTGTCTACACTCTTTTTTTTCTGCTCGAGATGAGTTCCGAGGGAATAGCTGTAACACACTCAAATGACTGTAGTGTGGCACTACCTCGCTATAAACCATTCGTTGAAGGAGAACTCCATCATTTTACTCATCAAAGTCCTCATTTCTGCATTAACTGCTACTGGCGTAACACACTTGGATCTACGTCTGAACTGTCAGTGGTCACGTTGCATTGTGGGTAACGTAGGCCCCAGGTTTTGACAAAGAAGAAGACTGCATGGGATGCAAAGGATATTTCTAGTTCTGTTGCATTGATCTTTATCCTTTTTTGTCCATTGTGAGTCTGACAATGTTATGGAGATGATACTTTTAACAAGACGTCAGGCAGTCTCTTTCAAAACAATTCAAATACATTAATTGTCACAACAAAAAATGCAGCTGATGCAGCCCTCATTTTCCATCATGGATTCTGAACTGAGTAGTATAAGTCTGCTATTTTGTGTTACAAATGCAAATGTTACTTTTTGTTGATTTCTGTTTGTTCAGATCATTGTGGTTTATGCTGGTAATTTTGTGCTTGTTATTTTTTTAACCATTAGTGAGGGGGGGCAGCAGTATTTTGCAAATTTTTGAGTGCTGGTCCTTCACACTGAATGTCTTTAAGGTCACTGAGACTCTCATTCTGTGCTGCTGGCCACAGTGTGTTATGTTACTCTCCATAACCATCTGGCAACCTCCAGAAATTATCTTGCAACTCCCCTAGGGGTCTTGCCAACAATGTATAACTATTATAAATCCTGAAGATTAATTTGTTGACTTTGTTTTTTCAAAAGTTGACATGTAAAAACATTCCAGGCATTTTCATTTCTTTATATAACCCAAAACATTAAAAAACATTAACTTTGAATGTATTCTATTCACAATGCAAAACATTTGCAGTTTCCAGAGGACTTGTCACTTTTCCTGGCCTCATTACATAAATTGTAACAAACTACAAAACTTTTGATTGGCATTTTTCATATTTTTATTAACTATTTGATAGCAAAAACAATTGCCGAATAAAAATAATTGTTAGTGTCAATTTGAGACATTCTTAAGAGCTCGATCACGTCACGTCTGTGTGCTTTAAATAATCCCTGTGGCAGTAAACATCACTGCTTATGGCTGCTCATCATTGTTTGGCTACTTAGACACGTTTTAAGGGAACACGTGATGTGAAGACTCTCAGAGCAGGCAACTATGGTCAACGATTTCAGAGGATCTGGCCTGTCGAGTAAATGGTATATGAATTCAGCTTGTGAACACACACCTGCAGCAAGGCTTCTGATCAATAGTAAACATGGAGATCATTTTATTTTTACATATCTTGCTGTACATATACTGATAGAGATACAGTATTCCTTCTTTATTTCTGAACTTAAGTTTCATATATTGGATCAACACTTCTCAGATCTGCTGACGAACGCTGTTGGCGGCTCGAAGGTCAAGGATTTGTTTTAGGTCCAACACTATTGAACAGCCTCCCCCTCAGCTGAGTCAGTGCTGCTTTAAAAAACTTCTAAAAGCTTGTCTGCACCTATTGGCCTTTTCTAATTTGTTGCTCTGCCCCCATCACCTATGACAGTTTGTTACTTTGTTTTATTTGCTGTTACTTTGTTTTATTTGCTGTTATTGTGCACTTGTAGAGTGATTAATTCAAGTCAGTTGTAATGTGAATGGTGTATTTTACCCCTGCTGTGCAATAGTTGTGCTTTCTTTTATCAAAGTCATTATTTTATGTTGTTTATATGAATCACTTTGTAACTAGTGCTCTGAAAGATGCTATAATGAGTAAATATTTTTCCGTTTTATGGTAGAACACACAAAGTGTCTTACCACTCCATTTAAACTCAATCACTCAATCATTACACTTGATATGACTATTTCAGTTAGAGACACTAAGCATGACAAAAGAATAAACCAAAAGGTGATGCAATTAAATTAAATGGAAATTGTGAAGGTGTTTTTCAAGTGAGCTCTAAAGTGGAAAGAGAGATTTTGCTTGAAGAATGTACATGGAGGAACTAATCTCACACTAAAAACATCCGAACATACATGAAGGAGGAGGTGGATGGTGGAGCAGCAAAATGTCTTTGACATGAAGGTATCAGCAGTGCAATAATAAGAACTGTTATAAAAGCCTGCTGGCTTTATCTGTATTAATAAATGATTGGATGTTACTAATCAGCTGGTAGCCAAGCAGTTGATGGTGAAGCATGAATGAAAAGTACCTTGAGATGACTTCTGTTTCATTCGGTGCTATATTAATGAAACTGACTTAACTTGAATCTGGCCACCATTGGAGTTATGACTCGTGTCTATCGGGAGGATAGAAGGAACTTTGGTCATGTTATCATAGAGATGCAAATTATGCATTTTGAGAATGACTTTGATCATCAGTTTCTTGTGACCATGACCACAATCTTTGCCAAACCTTAGTGACTAGTAGATCTTATTGTAACCATGACAATGAAGGTCCCCTAGCCTGAACAAAGAAGTCATTTCAACACCAACAATGATCTTTCCCTAACTCTAACGAAGTTGTCTTTTTTTCTAAACACATCCGAGCCTAAACCATTGTCCATTTGTAAAACTGTTATTTTTTCAACAGTAATTTGTAACAGTTTTGGAAGTCTCAGACAAATGATGTTGCCCTGAAAATTCAAGCATCAGTTACAAACAACATATTTGAACCTTTCATTTCGAGGACTTGTTGCTTTATTATCTAGTTTGTCCAGCAGACAGCACTGACCTGATCTTGGTCACAATTATTTAGGGACTAAATGCCAGGGATCCTTATGAAAAATGACTCTGCATGTTAAAGGTTTATGTTAAAAAAACATAAAGAACATTGACCAAAACGAATGAATCAGTCCTGCTCTAGTTGATAGCACTAACACTGATCCATCTTTCTGTTCCGCCTTGCAGGACACGGAGATCCTCAACACAGCTGTCCTCACTGGGCGAACAGTCGCAGTGCCAGTAAAGGTCGTCACTGTAGGAACAGACGGAGCGGTCTCTGATGTAACAGAGTCAGTGGAGTGCAAGTCAACAGATGAACAGGTTATCAAGGTTAGTGGGCATGTGTTTTGAGCAGCTGCCTTTTGTTTTACCTTTTTCCAATTTGTCTTTATTGTTGTCCGCTTCATGGTCAGCTTTTTAGTGGTACGTGGGTGTGTGAGCAGAATGAACAAAAGGTAGTTGTGTTGTAGATGTGGTTTGTGCTCATTAGTACAGGAAGCAGGTGCTAAATTCCCTCGAGCATTTTGTTAAATGGTATGCCAGGAATCGAGAGCTTCTCCTCAGGTCATCGATATCTCAGAAATTCAGGGAAATCCTGCCTTCATCGAACATGCTGCTGAAAGAAAGCATTTTTCCTTGCAGTTGTGCTTCAAACTGCTGTTTTTAGATGCATCATATTTGCATTAAGGATACCAAGTGGAACTTTATTGAAACATAAAAGCCACGATACCATAAAGTGACAGAAAATGCCATTTTTGTAGTTAAAAATACTGTCTTTGAGGAAATCTTACAGGTGAAGTTGTTCTCGTATAAATTGCAATTTTATTGTGAAGAGTGAAAGACTGAAAATACGAGCAGTGTTTCTAGAGAGCACAGGCAGAATATGAAAAAGTTAGAACAGTAAAAGAATGTTTTAAAAAGACTCTCTACTAGTCTTGCTTGTTTTGATCATCCTGTAGCCTGACATCTATTCTTCCTCATCTGACACGGAGAAGCCAAAATTCAAGAAGACAGCAGCTCAGATTCATATTAGACAAAAAGTTACTGTTTATTCTTTTGTTGCATGAAGGGCATATGAGGCCAGTCCAACTATAATTTCTCTGCTCGTTTTACTTTCCTCCAGATAATGTTAGAATATTATTATTGCAGTGCATATATGGGCAGCACTGTTCATAACCATGCCATGACACCTGACATGAACATGAAAGAATCTATCTGAATGAATTATGTCGTTTTTAATCGAGACAAAAATGTCTTCATTATGACAACTTCACATTATCAAACTTAAATAAACTGTTTTATTTATGCTTCAACATTGCATTATACTGTTATATGTGGTTGGTGTTAATGCTGGCTGTCATAAGACCATTATAAATGTGTCATGAATAGCTGACTTCAAGTAAAGTGGTACATCTTGGACTTGTCATAAAGACATCATTAAGTTTTATTACACTGTCACATGTTTGTAATGGTGTCATGAATAATTTCCTGGATTTCAGCTGAAGTGGTACCATCTGGACTTGTCATAAACATGTTATGAGGCCAGTTTGACAACAGGGAGTACGTTACCATGGTGGTTTTCTTGTAGGGTTTGGCTCCTGGCACCACAGGGCTGAGTCAGCTAATTAGGTGGCCAGTTGACCAAGCTAACTAGCTAACACTAGCTACAGATAACATGATATAGTGGTTATCCAACTTTAGCACAAGTAAACTAACCAACCTCTATCTGAACATAAGCTAACTCTGTAAGCCAAATCACCATTGGTACTGTATTCTGTCGTCAAAGTGGCCTTATAACATTTAATGACATCTTCATGACAAGTCCAAAATGTACCACTTAACTTAAGGTCAAGGAACATATTCATAACAGACTTATAATGGTCTCAGGACAGCCAATGTCAAAACCAACCGCATGTGACAGCATAATGTAATGTTATAACAAAAAGCTAAACAGTTTCTTTAAGTTTAATAATGTCAAACAAAGATAATGTTGTCTTGGTTAATGTCAAGTGGTCATAAAAAAAGACATTATTGGCTTGATAAAAATGACAGTTGACTAAGTGACACTTAATGACATAAGTAGTATACATTTATTAAGTCTCCATCATGTCATGACATGGTTATGACAGTCTTATGCCTTCAAATAAAGTGTTCCCTAATAATGTTATTGGAGTGTATAAATGCAGTATGTTATGAAAAGCATAGTAAGAATTTGGTCATTTCCTGCATTGAAAGGTTGTTTGTTTGAAAGCTGAGTGTACGCACTAACAAGAAGAGTTTTCTCAGCAGCCGCTGTTTGCAATTTCATTACCACTTGCCAATAACATAACTTTGACAAACCATAAAGGTGACAAAGTGTTCAATGTGATTGGTTTCCTATCTTAAGTAAGTTTCAAATCTCTGTAAGTTGATTTTCATCGGCTCTCTGAAAGCTTGGGTAATTAATCTTTGGCTTATTGACTGCTTTCGGAAATATTACACAGGATTTGTTGTTAATCAAATATATGCAAAACCACTAGTATAATGCAGTAAGGGTGTTAGGTAAAGATTGAGCTTTTGACTGTGACAACATTTGATTTAATGTGTCCTTCAACATGTCCTCATCCTATTATGTGAAAGGAGAAGTGAGAAAAAAAAAGGAAGTGAGAGAAATGAGAAAAAATAAACTGTTTGTTCTTAATTGTCAGTATGTGCGAGAGGAAAAGCGTGTCTGTGTTATATTGAGGAGCTGATTTTGTGCATTTCTGTGTACCGTACATGCATATCAGAGAAAAGAGAAGAGGCAGATCTCTCAAAGGGTTTAATTATCCGCTGAAGTTGTACCACACATTGTGACGCTGACCTCGGTAGCGCACTCCCATGCCCACCCATCTAGTTTGGGGAACAGTAAGCGGTACCCCTCCTCTCTCCACCCTATTTTCAAAGGAAACTGAAAATAAAACACTTTTTGATCAGAAGGCATCTCCATCCTTCCTCACTGGTTCACTGGAACTTTGAGGGTTAAGTTCTTGTTGCGGCACGGGTCATGGTGATGTTAAAATCATTACAAACCTAAACATATTGTTGCTTTTCTTCATTTTACCCCACCATTATGAATTGAACTGAAAATGTTGTATTTATGTGTGAATTTTTATGTTGACTGTAGAACTAAAACATTTGATTAATTAATAGATTAGTCAATCCACACACTATTTTGAAAATTGCTTGTTTCTTTGTCTTTTATGATAGCAAATGAAATATTCAGAGTTTTGGACTGCTGTTCAGACAAAGCAAGAAATTCAAAGACACTGCCTAGGAAACAGATAACGCCTCTCAGACAGCCTGGTTAAATACAGAAAGAAAGAAAAAAAGAATTGATTGGTGAACCAGTTCTTGTTTTCCTCCTGAGGAGCAGGTGGGGAGTTATCACACCTGTAGTCCGGTTCAGTTGGTCAAGACCATAATACCACAATACAACCTTACACCTGAATTCAAGTTTCTCTCTTTTACTGAAGTAAGATGACCTTAATTGGCTCGTTAACTCCTTGAAAAACACACTTCATTTAAACTCAACAGAAAAACAAGTAAAACTCATCAAATCCATCTTTGTTACTCTGTCCACTCTTGCAACAAGCACCAATGTTGGTTTGGTCAAAATAAATCCCCACTTTACCTCAGTCTCACCCAGCTCAGTGCACTCATGGTCGGCTGAGTGGGTGTGAACTGCACCACTAGATGAGAGCGCGGTGCAGAGCAGAGGCTGTCATTCTGCAGACTATTACATTAGCAAAATAAAATGACAAATATTGCCCTAAAAATCAGCCAATCGGTGATGGATTCAGCCCATCGTCAATAGACAATATAGTCGTCCAATCGCCCAACCCTAATAACTACTATGATAAAATCCTGTTATGGTGTACAGTGTTTCCTCTAGGATTTTTTCAGCAGCGGGGGCAGGCGTTCCGTTTCTCTTCTTAGAGAAATATTTCAATAAACTCATCTGAAAAATGCAGTCAGTTGTTACATAATGGTGTGTAGATATTAACGTTAGCCTAATACTATCAATTAGTTTACTCGCGTTAGCGACACTGAGTTGGCACCGGGCCAAATTAACTTAAACTACCGATAAGTTACGTAATGTTAGCTGGTCATCAACATATTGTGAACATCTGTTTAACTTGTAAAATCTATGTCGAGTTATCTCAAGCTAATAACTTACGTCTACCTCTTCTCCGGCCGGTAATTCGCTGCTTTATTGTTTATTTGTAATTCGGGAATTATCCCCAAACAACGCTAGCATCATGCAAATGAGCACGCACAAGTATATTTCCATACTGAGCAAGATAGTTATCTGCAGTTTACCTTAGTGCTCGCAAGTACCCGACAGGAGTCTGTTTTGAAGGTGGAGAGATGCGGCGGTGGTGTATTTGCGTCAACAATAAAAAATAAAAAATAAAAAAAAAAGAAATTTGAAGGAGTGGCGGCTAGGATTTAGGAGTGGCGGGCCGCGACTCCTAAATGAATGTAGAGGAAACACTGGTGTATGTGTGAAAGCCCCTCAGTGCTAAGTTCCAGTCTAGTTATAATATACTACATATCTGGGGAAACATTCTGCAGATACTACAGAAAGGAGACGTTTTAAATGATACATGTTTTGCTCATCACTCCTTTCAAAAGGCCGAGCCCTCTGCCAGGCTGTGGTGGTTGAAGCTGTGGCTGTATGCTTATAGGTTAGACTATGGCTGCATCTATAGTGCTATAGATAGGGCCACAGTAGACACACTGTCGCTGCTTTTTAAGACAACTACATTAGCCAAAAAAGGCCAGCATTTGAATCCTTCACTAGCATGCTCAGTCAACACAACCATGTCAATTTCCTGCATCTTCACCCCTTGCATGTTGTCATGCACCCATTAAAAGCAAATGTGCCACAGCGATAATCACATAAATGCACATCCAAAGATATATCATCCCCACAACCAGACCATCTGTAATATATAAGATTGTATCATAATACAGCTCAGCCTTTGTCTAGCAGGGACTCCCCTTTCAAGTTAGCTCTGACATCACATACTGTACTAACAGTCAAGAGCTACGCTAGTGGAGGATCAAACATTCCAAAATGAATAAATAAATAATCAAATACTAAAGGATAAGAATAAAATGGTCATATCTCTCGGTTTAAAGGCCCTATCAGTACCTAATATACATGACAGTGGATTTACCAGCCTCCACTAGGCATGTTGTATTGCGGTGGTGCAAGGACCTACACACACCTGTGTCCTCTGATGATCCATGCTGATGAGCCCAGTAAAGCAGCCGATGCCAGTCGCCTACTCTCCCTGTTATCATAAGGCATACAGTACTGTACAGTAACAACCGAGGCCAGGAATTAGCAGGGCTCAGTGGGCCCTTTCTGCTTTTGATTGGCTTCCAAGTCATATCCATGCTTTGTGACTGGGCTAAACAAGCATTGTTAGAATATGCTCTAATAAAATCACAAGTGGAAAAAGGTGAAAAATGTACAGCAAGGGAACGCACTTATGTTTATGAATTCTAAAAACTACCTTGAAAGCCAGGGATTACAAGAAATCCTCCCCCAGGTCTTTATCTCTAAAAGGCAGATTGATTTTAATATAAATTGAGACAAATAGTAAGATGAAGCTCAACGAACAGAATCAAAATAAGCAAGTGTTTTGATCTTCTGTTTTAACGAGTTGTACTTGATATTTCTCTTTTTATCACAATTATGTAGAGCCCTAAGGTGTGTGCAATAAACCACTGAACCTCACACCATATACTTTACAGTTTCAGTGAGTCTTTATAGTTTAGAATGATGGAAATAGCAAATACTTGCTGAAAAATCACTTATGCTCGGTGCCCTAAATTTCAGTTAAGTAAGACAATTATTTTTCACTGAATTGAAGAATCCTTTATAAAGCGTCTGCAGCAGAAATGTCCCAGTACAATATAGTGTGCGTCTCAGACACTCATCCATGTGTGCCACACTCTGAATCAGATTCTGCGGTGTCCTTATCTGTGTTTGTGCACGTCACTCTGGATAAATTTCAAGCCTGTATGATTAGCAACACAATGTATCATTGCCATTGAGAACTGACATTGATTTGTGCATACTTTCATGACACATTACTGGTGACAACAGCAGCTAGAGAGATATGTCAAGTTCATCCCTGAGTCCAAGTGGTCATTTGTGCCAAGTTTGAAGAGATTCCCTCGAGGCGTTCTTGAGATATCACATTCATAAGGATTGGATGACCTGAAAACTTAATGCCTCTTGACATAGCTGTCAACAGCATGCAGCCATTAAAAAAAGGCTTTCAAAGTTTTTCAAAAACTGTGAATCAGAGGTCCTGAATGTACACAAGAAATTAGTCTGATCAGTCCAGTAGGATTAACTAAGCTTCAGGTCTGTTGATCACTCACTCACGCATGCACACACGTGTAAACAGGCATGATAATAATTAGCAGAATAATTAAGACTACAACACTGAATTTCAGACAGACAGTTTATTTTTTAGTGAACTGAGAGTACCATGTGTCTGTCATACACATACACATCCACGTGTGCCACACACTGAACTGGATTCTGCAGTGTCCTTATCTGTATTTGTGCGCGTCACTCTGGATAAATTTCAAGCCTGCATGATTAGCAACACAATGGATCGTTTCCATGGAGAAGCGACATTGATTTGTGCGTGGTTTCATGACACATTAATGGCGATAACAGCGGCTAGAGAGATCAGTCAAGTGCTTAAATTTTCCCGAATAATGTCACCTCACAGAGATCTCAATTAAATCTTTATGGTTATCATCTCTGATACCTTTCATGAGGAAAGATAAAGACGGATGTAGAATGTAGAAACAAAGTGGAACAAAACTAGAGATTGAAAGGTAGAGATGGGTTGACATAAATTGATTCCAGCAGAGATCAGGCAGCGAGAGAGAGAGAGAGAGAGAGAGAGAGAGAGAGAGAGAGAGAGAGGGAGAGAGAGAGAGAGAGAGAAAATGAACACAGCAAAAAATAGAGGTGAGGCTGAAGAGACTCAATGAGGAGTGAAGTGGATTCTTTCAGCTCACTCTCTGGATGGTTGCCTTTAGAAACCCTGCAAATTAGTGCATGTCGTGTATGTGTGTGTTCCAGTGACTTTTCTGTGTGCACACACCCCTAAACAGACTAATTTACATACAGTATATAAACCATGTTCATCAACTCACATTAATTGTTCATCACAGATGAGGGCAGACAGCTCTCTCAGCAATCTAGTACTATGTTATTTCTCTTCTCTCCAGTGACCGTATCAGACCATCTTATAAGACAAGTTTTCTAGGCTCCAACTTACAATTATTTTGTCATTGTTCATTACCCTGACAATTATTTTCACAATTAATTATTTGCTTAAAAATAATGAAAAATGTCATAAGAATTTCTCATAGCTCGAGGTGGTGTCTTTGTCTTTTCACCGGCCCCTTCTGATTTGATTTATGACCTCTGTAAACAGTTTCCTAACGCATTTAAGGTCTCAACTACTAGTCTGAAGTTTTCCTCTATAAAGTATGATGTTCATTTTGTAAATGATGGCCCTATTTAGACTAAAACAGATCACAAAGCAGGATATGCTTTAGGGTGGGGCTTTTCAGTGAGTGCCTCTTGTGTAACACACAAATCAAATTGTTAAACTAGACAGTACTGATGATATGAATCAAATAGGAATCAAGATTCTGTTACTACATTGCCTATTTCTGTCTTAAACATTTTTAGAAACACAATTTATTGTACCATTTAGTTGTAATATGAGAAAGATCCTTAATACATCCTTGGAAAGATTGTGACCAGGAAACTGCCACTGTGTTTCAGGTTTTCAACAGAGCCTCCCAAAACTTAGATCAAGCTGTAAACTAGGCTGAGTTGCTCAAATATGGATCAAGATTCTGTTCCTGCATTGCATATTTTTCACTTAAAATGTTCTCATGAACATATTTTAGTGTCCTGTTTAGTTATAATATGAGAAAAATCATGACTCCACCCAAGTCACAGTACATTATCCATCAGTTCCACGCTCTCATCGGTACTGTGTATGATCTGGTTGCAAAAAACCAAGATGGCTTCAAAACGGTAGTCCCCAGACCGATGGGTGACGTCACGGTGTATCTGTACTCTAAATATTCTGTGTATGACTTAAAGTGATGACTGCTGATCATCAAATGACACCACACTACATAATTTTGATATCTGATGTTAAACACTTAAACATGACAGATGCATTGGGTGGAAAATGTTTTCTCATCATAAGCAACATTTCACAGATGGTTCGCTTACAGACCTTCATTTGATTCATGCAAATGATCATTTCAACAAAAACCAAGGTGAGATCTTAAACCCTCTTTGATTTCTGCCTAAAGAATTGTCCTTTGTGAAGCACAAACCTGCTCTCATTATAAAAAGACTGAACGTGTAGGAGGTACAGCAATACTGTAGTAGACTGAGGGTGAGAGCGAAAGAGTGGGAGAGAGAGAGAAAGAGGAAATGAATGGGAGGAGGAGAGAACTGACAGATACCAAGCTGTCAGTTTTGTTGTTCAGAGATAGGGGCTGGTCTGACATCGTTTGAGAGTAAAGCTGCCAAGTTATATGCAAAGACGTGGAGACAGATGACAGTCTTCTTGTGACTGGTTGGTTAAAAGGAAGCAACTGTCAGTACTGTGGACTTCTGCTGAAATTACCAGTTGTGCCAATCAAGCTTATGATGGTATTTCAGATTGAAATGAATTGAAATGCAAGTGATTACAAACAACATTTAATGACAGATCGTAAAATAGATTTGGTCCTCAGAGGGAAGAAACGTTTGATGAGGAGATTGTGCTGCTTTGAATATAACGACAGACACATCTGATGTTCTTGCTATATCGTTTCTCTATGTTGGAGATGCATCTGAGAAACCTAAATAACTGATTGGAGCTGTATTTTATCCAGCCAGTCATAATTCAGTTTGAGTGATTTTTTTTCCCCCTACGGTTGGATGAAGCAGGTCCTGTATCTTTTCTCAGCGCCATCTGTTAAGTTGGACCAAAGTCACATTACTTGCACACATATTATCCTGCGCGCACGGGCATTTAAGTTGCATCTGCAAACATTCAAACACACACACACACATGCAGAAGAAACTGAGCAGACCTGACACTTGAGGTTTCACTGAAGCAATGCCAAGTCTTTCCGCCCTCCAGCATGTTAGAGAGGCTGTTGACTGAAAATCTTCAACTGGACAAAAAGAACAGAAGATAATCTTCCTCAGAGTGGTCCAGACAACAAAATTTCACTTCTACATGTACTATAGCCATCATTTAGAAACATTACATTTGAATAACAGGTAGTTAGTGTCTGTTTAAGTTGTATGAAATCCTTAATAAACTTATAGAAGGAGTAGACATTAATAACTGTTAAAATGAGTAATATGTTAATGAAGACTGACAGGCAGAAAGATGGGCAGTCGATAAACTCCAGCTCCAGAGTATGTATTTTCACATAATGAGCTTGACACTGATAGACAACTGAAAATTATAAACAGACGATCAATTTACAGTGTACGACTCTTCATCAGTTGTTAATGTCAAATTTATAATATTGCTCATTGCTCACAAGTTCTACACTGTGAGCTGATCAGCTGTTATCCTGAAAACAAAATCCTGCTGCTCTGAAAATACTCCCTCCTGGTCACCCTGCCAGACTTCATTAACATATTGCTCAATTTAACCATTTAAAGCATCTACTAAAAGAATATTAATGAATTCTCATGGCTCATAAAAAGTCACTTACTCATTCAGTGAACACTCAGCATAAATTTTTAACTCTAATAAACATGAATCAGGAAAACAAAAACAGATACTCTGGACCAGAATGGAAATTTCAAATGAGTACATGCTGGCTGGCTCTTGTCATCATTTGTTTTCAGTCTCAAATTGATTAGTCGTTCTTTATCTCTTTGTGTCCTCCTCGCATTGTGCCACCTCTCTTATTTTTCCCTTTTTCCTCCAGGTGTCGGAGCGCTGTGACTATGTGTACGTCAATGGAAAGGAGACAAGGGGAAAGAGCAAGGTGATGCTCAACTTCACCTACAGTTTTCTTAGCGCCCAGCTCGAGATGAGCGTATGGATGCCCCGTCTGCCCTTGCTTATTGACGTGGCCGACCCTGAGCTCAGTCAGATAAAAGGCTGGCGGGTCCCCGTCAGTACGGGTAACAGAAGGTGAGGCTTGATTGTCTATTGCATCTATACTGTTGTATTTTGTACTGTCGATTATTCTTACATTTATTTTGAATGGAACTCTCCTGCAATATACCAGCAGCTATTGCCAGCAAAACAAACTCAGTCTTTGCCTAACACTAAACTCTTGAACGAACTAAACCATCGGTCAACATGCAAAATAGATGTTTGGCTTCATCCACTGAGATCATTTTAAAACAGTCCCAGGACATGTCTAAATTAACCGGAGAGGTTTTTTAACAATCCTTGCATGAGAATCCAAATTCTTTACATACATTCTTTACTTAGTAAAAGAAATGGAGGTTACAATAAATTGGTTTGGTGGTGTTGCTTGAGACATATGAGGCATAAAATGCAGGTGCAGCTGCAGAGATGGTATAATGAGTGTCTAATAATTCATTCTCCCAAAAGTACTTATGCTGAATAAGAAATGAGTAATAATTTCAAGCATTACAGAGCGTGGACAAAATTCCTGAGGCTGAAAACTGACACAGTACGCAATGATCTGTGTGGCGCATCGTGAGTTGTACAAGGCGGTTGTAATAAAAATATTTAAATTAGTGATTTCTCTTCAAATGATTAAAAAAGAAATAACCCTATTTAAATTAAAACAATCACTGAGCACTGGCTAATTTACATTCAATAATAGCCTATTATTATTTATTGTGGTCATACAGACAGTAACTATGGTGAAGACATGAAGCACTGAAACACTAGTGTCTTTATAATGTAAAAAGGAATGAAATTCTTCCACGTGCCCCCTCATCAGACCCAGGATATTATATTCATGTGCAATTTATGTGATGAAATGAAAACAATAATTAATGTAATGACATGTACGTCCTCTTTAGTGTTGGCGATTTAATTAAATGAATAACAAATGAGAACATCAAGTCACAATTTGAACTGGATATACTATAAATGGAAACATGGCTGACATTTTAAGCTCAAGGTGAATGTGCAAAGTCCGACTGAGCAAATTAAGCTCCAATTAGCAGAAACAGTGAATGTTTTAAACATTGCCTAGATAATAACTTTTGATTGAGAGAAATCAACTAACCTTTTCTCATTATCCTAACAGTTTTATTTTGCTCAAGCAGAAGCAGCTGTAGCTGTGAATTCTGTGTGTGAAATAAACAGCTGACTTTTCAAACCGAGAAAATGTAAAAGGAAATCAAATTTGTTTGTAATGTTCGCCAGTGGTTCAACTTACTATCTTTATCTTACTGAACATGTTTTCTTGAGTACAATTAAATTAATATCAAGTTTATCTGACTGAAAACATTGTTAAAAAAAATGTTTTGAATTATTACAAAATTGCTTCATCTTGTCTTTTCAAATTCAGTCAACTTAGAATCTGGGCTGCTTTAAAATTTTAACTGTTTAAAGTTAAAACACTTTACTTTTACAGTGATGGGTAAGTTTAGTAAATGATTGTGATTAGGGTCAAAATAAATATGTTACACACGTACATACTGTGTAACACATAAGTTATGGACGTAGGTATGTAAGGTATTATAATCATTGGTTCAACTTTATAATAGCGGCCAAATAATGTTTATAGACTGTTTACAAACAATTAATTATTTATAATCAAGAAAGTATCTTAAATAAATACTTAATACTTATTATATTATATAAAAAGTTAAATGTGTGAAACAATCAACTGTTAGTTTAATAATTGAATAATTCTCTAATCTCTTATGAGCTGATACAATAAAAATATTTTATAAACCTATTTTACATTAAACAAACTTATGAGAAAATAACACATTCTAGCATTACTCATAGCATAATTATCATTTCAGTGTTTGTTAATGAAAAACATACAAATAAAATAATCTAATGATGTACTATTGAGTGACTGGTGAATGTTCTGCTGTATTTGAAGAGATATTTTTTTTTTTTTATGTTTCTAAAACTTTACAATGGCTTAATATGTCGTCTATGAAGCATATATGAACATTATTTAATTTTTATAACAGTCAAATAACTGTTTATTTAAGTTTAATTAACTGTTAATTTACCATTTGCTAGTAATGATTATTATAAAACATCTTAATAAAGTACATTCCTGCCACAAAGTCACTGTGTTGTCGTTTCCCATTGGCCTTCACCCCACAGGGGGGCACTCTAACACAAATACCCCTGTTATCCTGGTCTGATCACACCAGTCATGTCTCTGAAGCGCATCACTACATGAAGAGTTTGTGTACATATTTGTAAGACAGAAAGCTAAATGAAGATAAGAAAATTTCTTGGTGTAGGTTGATCTTTGTACGCCACGCGCCAACTTTGTGTGGGCTCATTCACATTCACATAAGCGCGTAAGACACCTCATTACACTCCCGACACCTTAGCTGACCCGTCACTCAGTGCTACAAACATGACCTGACCTCATGTTTCTGTTGCCAGCCACAAATGTCACCTTGGTTTAGTCCCTTCACTGATGTGGAATAAGGAAAGGGGAGGGGATAGTGAAGGGAGGTTAGGAACTAAGCCAAGCCGTTGGGCCACAGCATGTTAACCTGTCAGCCCATTTTTCTGCCTGACCGGCCATGCCTCATTAAACCTAATGGAAACTGTCACTGTCACTCCCCCTGGCCACCTGACTGTTCCGAGAGAGAGAAAGAGAGAGAGATGCAGGCAGAGCTCAAAAGAGTTGGAGAATAAAGGTGAGAGTGGAGGGAGAGAAAGACAGAGTGAGTTAAAAAATAGATTATAGGAAAGTCGAGTTAGAAATTGATGTGAAATATAGAGTGAGAGTCAGGCATGCAGTGTGAGAGGGAGATGACAATGACAATTCACGAGACAGAAAAAAACAGACCTATATCCATGATAAAGAGTGATGGAAGATGAAGAGTGGATGGATAAGAGTGATGTAGATGCATAATAGCCATGGCAATGTTTCTCTTCATCGTCAACGTGCTCAACTCTTTCGAGCGGATCTGTGTCCCAAGGCCACATTTCACCCGTCATTGCAGCTCCCACAGCTCAGCCCGGAGACCAAAAAATACAGTATGTTGTTGTTTAATGTGATGTATTATAGCAGCCGAGGGAGCAGTTTGTGTCTACAAGCGGTTTGAATGTATTTTTTTTTTTTTTTTTTATAGAGTTGGGACCTATAACTTTTGGGAGGTACAGTAAATTCCAGTTAATCATAAAGTGAGACAAACTGCTTAGAAAATACAAAACGGCAGAGCATAATAGAATCAAATGAAAACTAAAATTGTATTTCAGATGTTTATTGACTTAATGTTATTAAGTGCAGTAAAACTTGTATCAAACATCTTAGTGCCATATAAATCTTGCCCAGTAATGGCTTTGAGACGAGGTTGCACTTTATTTTATGGTACACTAATGAGACATAACAAGCTCAACTTTGTCTCATATTAAAAAAAAAAATTACTACAAATAATTAGACAGTATTAGACCCTGTATTAGATCCTTATCAGACTTTCTTAGAGGGTAGTTAGGGACACATTGCAACAGAACTGTCCTGTAAACTAAATCACTTATCTGCCACTTCTCATCGCATCTACTTTTCACGTCCTAAGATGTATAATGTGACAAGAAGGAAAACTCTTTTTCTTTTACAAGGCCAAATACAGCTTGTTACATCTTATTAGTCTACTGTAAACTTAAGTGCGACCTGAGACTATTGTATCTTTTTAAATTCTACTTCACTGTCTGTTTGTATCGATGTATCAGTGTCTTATTAGGTCCACAGTGGAACGTATTTTCCTTCTTTTCTTTTCAAGATAGCTCCAGTTTCTCCCATTAAAGGGCCATTTTCCACTCCCTTTCTTTGCTACCTTCTCCAGTACGGTGTGGGTCTCTTAATGTGATAAAGGGCCACATAAACTTGACTTAAACAGGAGGAAAAGAATAGAACAGATGTGTCACAAAATTCCCCTACTGGGTTTGCGATGCATTTGCAACAAAACATATCTTCTGAGATGGCTATATCTGCAAAGTGTTTGCCGTGGGCCAAATAAATGGCAGACATACAGCAAAATATCAGTTGCCCTTTTAAAGAAAATGAGAACGCAAGCACAGCAGCCGTTTGTCTCTGCAAGCTGTTTTTAATGGATTTTTGAAAACACTGGAAGCCTACGATTTTTGGGAGGTCGAGAAAACCTGCAGCACAACAGACAGCAGACACTTTAACTGCAGTAAATACATCAGAGGGTTTAGACTTTATGGGCATTAATGGTGATAAGAAAAAAATGAATTACATTGAATTGTGATAGGAAAAGGCAGAATTATACTGGTGATAACCTTCAAAGTATGTTTTTCTCCTGAGGACTTCTCTCAATACAAAGAGCTTTCAGTTATTTTTACCCCAGAAACAACCTGAAGCATTGTGATGTTATCTGCCTCTATAGTCCCCACTTTTATAAGTAATTGATCCGTGATTTATTCCCATTGATCATCTGACTTGTTTTCACATTCCTGTAGGTATGAGAGGGTCACTGACGACAAGGATGAAGATGGTGCAGCTGATGAGAGGACTGAGAACAGCTGTGTGCCCCAGTATCAGAGCACCACCCTGCGCGTCCTCACACACTTTGTGGCAGATAACGAAGAAGTTAGAGGAGCCTCAGAAGAGGACGGACTGGGCCAGCAAAACTTCCTACTGGGTAGTGACTGGCAGGTGGAGGTGACACAACTGGTCAAGGATTCTCTGAAGGTGGCGGACCCAAAGGTCGCGCAACTGTTGGAAGGCCAAATCCTAACAGGACTGAGCGCTGGAGCCACCAAACTGCAGGTTGTATGTGTGTGTTTTTGTGTTGTGTGTGTGTCTTGATAACATGGCCTCATTTATAGAAAATACTTAGGATCAATTTTTCGTGACATGTCAGCCAGCATTAAGGAAACAGGCTAAAAGGAGTGGATGTTTATAATGGTTAATTTAAGCAATATGTTAATGGAGTCTGGCTGGGAGTAAGGCAGGCAGTCACTAAACTTCAACTCCAGGGTGTATATTTTTTATTGCAGTTTGTGCCCAAGCCTGCAGTGAACTTTGGCACTACCTTTATGAATAATGTAATAGGGATTATCAATTAATGGTGTGAGGAATTAATTACGCTTTGTTTTTCAACCCACAATATGTTCCACAGAATAATACATGCTGCCTAAGACTAGTTCAAGTATGAATTTGAGAACATTTTTATAAATGAGGCTCCTAATAACTGCATTGTCATTTTGTTTCACCCTATTATTCAGTCTGACATCATGCTCTTGTTCATGTTGGACATTTTCTATTTGGGGTTGACGGGGATATTCGGTGTACTCTCCTGATACCAGACAATCTGAGATTTTCTGGGGATTTCTAAATGCAAGGTAATTGCTACAAGCTTAGGCCCCTTACCTTTTTCCAAGGACAGTCCTTTCCTGAAACGATGCTCTGCCTCCATTCTCCCCAGTAGTCAGCACACAATGTCTCCCCCAATGTGAAGAGCCATCCTAAAGACTCTGGATGGCCTTGACAATGGAGTCGTTTTTATTTATTTACTTATATTTCTTTTCAATAGTTTTGCTAGGCTTGGAGAGAATTAAGGTAAATTCCAACGGTATAAATGAAAATACAGACAAACTTTTTTTTGTATTACACTGATACAGAGATGCTGAATTTAGATGATGTATTGTAGTGTGAAGCATAAGGGGTCAGTCTTTCCAACAGTGGACAAGACAGCTAAGCTGAGAAAGATGGCAGCTGAGGAACAAAGTTACAGGACTAGTAAAGAATGCCTCTGCCCCTGTTCGGGAGTATTTTGGGTTTAGTCCCGATGATAAATCTGACTGATAAGAGTAGCATAGTGTAGAGTGTGTAACTTTAGTTGACTGAGCTGCAAAGAGCGAGTGGCAGAAGGTGACAGCAGTGAAGTTGTTGCTGTGGCAGTAAATGTTACAGTGTAGGTTTCAATTTGTCATGGAATAAAGGCTTCAGCGTCACAAGACTAAAGCAGAGCTTCTAGGTGTGTGTTGTTTCACAGCTGCAAGAACAGCGTTGTTATGACAATCAACCTACAATGAAGGGATACTAACTGAAGTAAAGTCTACCAAAAAGAAGCAGAGTCAAGTTGAATCCATTTACACAAATATTGTCTTAACACTGTATACCACCGTGAAATGTCAAGAAGTTATGAAGGTGGAAGTCTGTCCTCAGTCTCTGGGGAAGTGTTTAGAGACTGACTTGTGAGTCTATTAGGGATGTACCAATCGACCGGCCAGTTTTTTCAGCGTGGCTGGCCCTGACCGGTGACCAGACGATCATATCTGATTCCATGATCTTGTGAGATCTCATTCCCCCTATTCATAATCTTAATATAAAAATATAATAAGGCCTGGTTGTAACCTGGAGGAGTTTGGAGAAAATGTAAAATAGTATTTAATGAATATTTAATTGTCAGTGTTTTATTATGGACATCCAATTTAATTTTTACAAGAAAAGCTGCAAAAATGTTTGTGAATGCTGTCAATTACAGTTCTTAGAAAGACGGAAAATCAGAATCGGCAGGTCAGACCCTTAAAAAAGTCAGAATCTGCCACGAAATGCACGAAATCGGTGCATATCTAGAGTTTGGAGTTACCGTTGTTTTTTTTCACACTGACACAGGACACTGATGTCCACATTCTTAAGCTTGCCTAGAAAGATCTAACTGGCTCTGTTGGTTTTGGGTTTGGAGCGAAAACATAGATATTTTCATACGGTTGGTTTACAGGGAAACGTCTGAAATGTCTAAAAGAAAAGTGAATATTGGGGTTACATTCATCAGATAGCTGAGAACATGACTCTGAATGAATGCTAATATTGCCCTGTGCATAATGCATAAAATAAGCCATTCTTTGCAAACACATAAGCCCATACTACATTAAGACTCTTCTGCTCCCAAGAGGCCAGAGAAAAGAACGGATGTAGCTTTTAATAAGATGTTTGCGCGATTGCACCATAAAAGCAGAAAAAAATCAAGTAAAGAGATTGAACTTGAGCTACACATATAGAGAATGTGGAGTAAGACAGAACAGGCTCTGCAGTGGAAAGGTAAACGCTTTGAGTGCATCACGGCACAAATACTTAAGCCTATCATGAGCTGACAGAGGAACATGCCTCTGTGGCACGTCCAATAAAAGTCTGCACTCCACCGTCTCTTCTTCTCTCACTCTCTCTCTCTCCTTCACACACACACAAACACTCAGAATCCTATTTATCTAATACTACAACCAGGTCCTTGCTTGGGACAGCACGTGTGCCCGCTTGCAGTGTAAATCAACATCAATCTGGCATTTACAAGATAGCACGAAACAGAACAACACATTGTCGAAGCAGTGGAGTGGAATCATAATCTCCTTCTCTTTATTTATCAACTGAAGAGCTGTGTGCCCTGCAGGAGTGATTGTATGTGTGTGTGAGGCAGGCTGCTGTTTTACTGCTGGCCATGAAATGTTTTAAACGGAAGAAAAAAGTACTGGAAAGATATGTAAGATTACCTTGTGTTGAGTTTGATACTGATGAAATGAAAAAGAGAAACTTTGTTCCATTCGTTATCATTTATTTTACTGTAAAATTATCACCTGGCAGAATTACATCTTACTGAGCTGTGCAGATGTTATGTGGTGGTATGAAGGTTGGCTGTTTAACAAGCTTCAACACTGGATACAGCCCTGATTTTGACACGACTCAGGCCAGTGCACTACTATATGGTGTGCATGAGTACACTAGTAGACAGATCGGAGACTTACAATGTAATGCAGCACAAAAGAGCAGCCCCACAACAATATACAGTCGCTCCAGGATTTCTCAGGCCTTTTTGGTGATTTCAAGTGAGCTTTTCTAAAAAAAAAAAAAAAAAAAAAAAAAAAAAAAAAAGCTTGTATTCATTTATTTGTTTATATTTATTTTTTATATTATTTTTTGTACAATTCATTACAAATTAGAGGGCCAATTGTTTCTGAGAGAATAAAATGCACTCTGGTCTAAGTAACCTTACCCAAAGGCTTAGGGCTGCAAAAATTCAACAAAATATGATTTATTTTATTTGATTTACATATTTATGTTTCGCTATTAGATTTTGATCCATTCAAATTATTATTATTTAGACAGTCTAGAAGAACAGCATCATTATCTTTATTCAAGTTAACAGAAGCTACACTGGAAGTCAAGGGCTCAGCTTGACAGGAGTCTCTGCTGCGCTTGTTTTTTTAGGCTGCATGATGCAGAAGCACATGCGGAAGCTATGGCACGGAAGTTGGTTTCATGAGCCACTGAGCAACTGATTATAGGAATGAAGAGGGCCACCTCCAATGCTGTATCCAGTTCTTTCTAATACATCTATATGAATACACATATCAGACTTGAATAACAGTCATAGATGAAAACAGTGAACCAAGCAGGGGGGTCTGTAGCCCACAGCACATCCTCCACCCCAAAGCAGTCAACCCAGAGTGAAACATTGAAAATCTCATGCATTTTTTGGGCAGAAAAGTAAGTTTATTTTTAGGCTAGAGTTGGTTTGTGGTGGTATTTGACACATAGCCATGTTGGTCACACCTTTGTACCTTTGAACAGTTGTGGCGATGGTGACTGATTAGCAGTGTTGATTTTTCTTGCTGGCAGATTTTGGCCATAATGGCAGTGACTGCTTGGTTTGCAGTGTTTCATCTCAGTCTGCTTTAAGGGAGTGGATGGGTTGCATTTTAGTTTCAGAAAAAAAGAAAATTATACATAGATTATACTGTTCTGTCAATGCTCATTTACATAACATTAAAGAGTTATAAAATTATCCTACTCCACATAAACAAATATAAAGCAGATGATATAATGGCATAACAATTATACTTTTAAGGACTTTTCACACTGCACTTAGCCCCAGGCTGAAAGAGCAGTCAACCACAGGCCAAGAACTCTCTTAGCCCGGAGCTAAGAGAGCTTTCGCACTAGCACAATCCCGGCCCGTTCTGAAGTGGGTTAACCCCAACTTCAGCAAGGCTGGCTGGCCCTGCTCTAGAGGAGGGTTAACCCTGAGTTTCTGGGGTTATCCCCTGAAAATCGACTAAACCCTGGACTAAAAAGTGCCAGTAGTAGTCATGTTACATTTTAAAATGTTCACATCAGTTGTTGTATCAACAGACATGTGACCCAGGGCTAGTAGATGTTTGACTCTTTGCCCAGGCAAAGGATGGCCCTGGGTTAAGAATATCCAGTGAGAAAAGCCCTTTAGATTGGAACAGTATCCAAAAAAGAGATCGAGAGGAAAAAAAAGAGGAGAAATTTTTAAAGGCAAAGAATTACATTAAATAAAAAATGACATGGATAAATAGATATGTCTATAACAAATAAGGAAACATATAAATCTGCATTTTAAAGTAGGAACATTCCAGTAGCTTCAGTTTCTTACCTTTATCTACCCTGTTAGTCTCCCTCATTTTTCTAAGCCTCTATTGTTTCCCTGTCCCCTACCTTTGTCTCACTCAATTACTTATATAAAAAGAAACAGTGTGTAGGCATAACTCAGAAAATTCTGTGTGTAATGTGTGAAATAAGAGGTTGCCAAATTGTATTGTATTGTGGGAGTCTGCCTTTATGGAGAATACTCTTAATGAATTGAAGAAATGCATTTATACAGTGAATATAGCCAAGTGAAAAATATGTAAAAATCTTTTTTTTGTCTTCATATTACTGTAAAATATATTCCTGCACTCGCTCACTTCATCACTTTCTTGATTTTAAACACAATCAATCAAGTGGACTCAAGCGTATTGACAGTTGTGTTAAGGAGACTGACATTTGTTTAATTCAGATCAATTTTAGGTCCCAGCTCAAACACAAGTGCTTTCCAATTGTTGACGCTGAGATCCAAGTGTAATCATTGCAGTAACAGAGGAAGGTTTGCAAACATACATAGGATTTCAACCCATAATATGTATGTTTTGGTGTGTCTCTAAAGCACTGAAGGAATAATTTCAGATATGCTTTTGGTTCCTGTTCTCATTTCTGAAGCGAATTATAATTGCTGGTACCTATAATAAGTAAGCAGATCCCTTGAAATGCAAATTATATAACTGAACATAAAGGTTAATTGTACTGTTGAATGCAGACATAATTTGATAGTTAATGCCTCCACTAATTAATCAACATTTTGTGATAGTTATGTGTTCAGTCTCGTCTTTGGTATGCGGCTCAGGTGGTCTGAGTAAAGGTTAAATCACTCTGAATGAAAACATGCTCTTTATTTAGGACAAAGCTTTTGGGCTTAATCCAGAGGAATTGTGTAAACACTTACTAAACTAGAGGAACAAAGCAAAGCATGAAATCAGCTCAATGAACTACTGGGGTTACGTATTTGAACGGCTTTCCTAATTTTCCTAAAAACAACACAACCCATTTCAATATCACTGTTCCCTGTGGCCTTTATTTCAGATTTAAGATTAACAGTGGTTGGGATGCTCCAGGGTCTAACTATGATAATCAGAAAATCACAGTTGATGTGGAAAAAGTACAAATACTTGTTTTACATTTTGAGTATTTGGTTGTTCGATTTTTTTGTTTATTTTTTCCAAACATTTTTTTATTTCATTTCATTTTGATTTGTTCTCCTTGTGTAATGCCCATGTTAAGAAAACAATATGTTCACAGTCACTACACAAATCCATTTATACTTCTCATAAATAAAAAGGAGCAGGGAAAAGATAAATCTTTTTTTGCTTGCCCCTTACTCAAAACATAAATAAACAGCCAAAATATTCCAATCTATTTATTATAGGATAACTAGAGTTTTCAGGATAAAAATCCAAAATAAAAAAAATAAATAAATAAATAAATAAATTCTCAATACCTCGCTTGATACCACTGCTAAAAGAAAAAAGTACTAAGCCCACAAGTTAGGATAATATGTAAATATGGTTTTATTCAGACATTATGTAAGAAGAAATATGGAAAGTATTTTATTTCTTTTTACAACCCAGAAAGATTTTAAAGACTTTAAAAGACAAAGCTGGGGATTTCTTTAGAGCCAGGTCAAAACATCTGTCAGCCCGACATTTCCTAACACAGCTGTACATACATTAGTTGAATTTCCTACCTTCCAAGTAGCCAGTGGCTCCCAGTCATTTAGGTACATTCTTGATAATAATACTACTGTGATATGCCTTTTTTATCTGTTTCATTGTTGCCTTGCGCTTGTGTGCTATTGCAGTTAAAAGTGTGGACTGATTTCAACAATACACTGCTATCCTATTCTGTGTTCATGTGCTGGTTGAAGGCTCCAAAAGTCTGAGCTGTGAGTTGGGTGCCAAACAGCACTGCCTTCATGAGCTATGCTGTCAGAAAGTCAAACCCAGAAGACACAAAGTAAGCAAATATATGGACATTGTGAAAAGGATTATGTGAACTTGAGAACTCCTTCATTAAAAAAAATGGAAAGAGCCCTGCCTCAATCATCCAAGAAACATTGTGCTAATACATTTTTATATGCCCCAATTTCTTACGGCTTTGAATACATAAGGCATTAGGATTTTTATTTTGATCAAACTATTCAGAATTACAATGAAGGACTTGAAATTGACAATCAAATGACAGCCAAGGATTTCAAAAGGCCACTGAGGTATTAGAAGATTCCATACTGGCCATAGAATTGGTAATTTCATCATTAATATACTGGGCCGTGAGTTCACTGGTGTATCAGGAGACATGAATGAATCCTTTTAAGCACTGTCTGTCTGACGTGTTATAGATAGACTGCTGGCATGCAAAACACATTTTGCTATTAACCTTTGAAAAAGTGTCAGAATGATGAGTCAGAGTGACATTGCTCTGGGCAACACTGGATTGTATGTAATATTGTTGGTTTCGCCAAACTAGATCCAGGTGCAAATGGGATTTCGTGGGGTCAGATAGCGAAAGCCCTCTGAGATCTGGACAGAAATCATAGTAGACAAGACTCTGACAGCTCTGAACGGAAAGAGGGAAGCCTGGAAGGGGTCTTTAATTGCTCTCTGGAGGTGGGCTGAAGCAACCTGTAAACTCTGGAACTGTGAGGAAGGGGCTCGACACGTCTGGTGGGGGGACTCTTGCCACTATGGATGCAGGCCAAAGGCTGGAGCAGCAATCTTTCAAATGTGGTGGAGAGACACGACATGTCTGAAAATTGGACAAAAGATTCTGATGAAGTGGAGGAGAAGGAATCTGACTTCCACGGAAACAAGGACAGGAGCCTTGACATCTCTGAAAGGAGAGCAGCAGAAAGACTGGACCTTCTTTAGAATGTAGTCAGGGTTAGGTTGACAGGATTGCTTAGAAGTTTGAGGGATGCAAAAAATGCTCCTGACATCTTGTGGAGAGTTGTGTAGGGAGTTTATAGATTATACACCCTTGCATCTTTAGAGGAGAGAGAGACATAATTTTTTTTTTATGGTTGGAAGTTAAGTAGATTCTATTGCTAAGAGAAGGTGATGCATGACTTCATGAACTTTACACTTAGATACACTTTCAGTAACTCAGTGATCTATTTGCTAAAGCATAGCATGCAGTGTGAATGTAGTCCGATTTAATTTTAATACTAGAGGAGTGCGCTCAGTACAGATCTCCACCGATCAGCAGATGGTGAAGCATCTACTGCAATGTCATCACAACTGCCAGATTTTCTGCCAAAAATGTTTTATATAGTGTAAGTTTTCTTAATAGATGACTGCAAAGTTTTTAAACATTTTTTTTGTGTAGTCTAGTCACGTCTTTGAGATGCATTGAATGGGTTAATGGTATTATAACCAACTGTCCTGGGTTCATCTAACTGGAACAACTGGAACATTAAGTCCAAACTCTTCAATTTCCTCAACATTATTTATTTATTTTGTTATTTATTTAAAACATCACAAGCAACAGGGTGCCTTCACAACAATATAATAGATATAGAAATCCAATTTTTGGAGAATCTCACAAGATTTGAAACAATTTACACTTGATGCCTGTTCATAGGTTGGAGCCTGCATGTTCCAGTGGAAGTTGATTTAATTCCACAATCATGTTCAATTTCTCATTTTTATAAAAAAAAAAAAAAACAAATTTCATGAAAATGAGTGCAGAATGAAGCCAGTTATTGTTGATTCTGTAGTGAAGTCTGCATCTTTCATTTACATATAGCGGCAAAAACGTATAGCGGCAACATAAAGCAGGGATTTATTCATCTAGTATTGTGCCCATGTTTAGTGGATCATAACATATTGAGTATGAAATCAATCTCCAGATACTCCAATGTAAGATGAAACTAACCTTTTATATATGGATGTTGACTCAACAGTCAATATAAAACAGTCAACAAAATAGGCTTTTCAGAGTTTATCAAAAATTGACTCACCATGCACGAGAGGTCCCTGAGCATACAGTCATAAATGTGCACAAAAAATAATAGGCTGATGGGCCCAGTAGTATGCAAGATTATGCACACTTGGCATAAGTTACTCAGTAATAAACAAATAAATAAATAAAAGCATCAGAAGATGGAGGCAAAACACGTATGAAGCTAGTCTTAGAAAACCCTTTGGCTACCAGAAGTGCAACTGCCAACTTTACGAATGCAGTCAGACAGCATACTAATTTTCCAGATTAACATTTTGAGTCATTGGTTATTTGGCTTTCCTTTTTTCATTAAAAAAGCCACTTCACTTCAGCCACTTCAGACTTCAAAAATCGTTAGTGGGAAAAATCACCACGAGGCCGCCTCTTTAACCTTTGCCCTCATCTCAGAGATAAGGTTAAACTATAATTCCCGTTTTGAGAAACTACACTGATTTTATCTGTGTTTAACATTCAAGGATGTCAGTGTCACTGTGTCGGAGGCAAAAGGGAAAATGAAATGAGATAAACCGAAAGGGAAGAAAACAGGAAAAAGGGTCTGTACAAATGAGGCAGTGATCGGTGCTGACAGTTCATTATGGCTGGTAAATGCGGCCATGCGGGGGCGGCTGGAGGAGAGACTGGAGCCCTAATTGGAGCGGATGGGAGGGATTCTCATCTCATAACAATATCACAACTATTTACATGCTTACCCCTCTGGTATCTCAGGGAGGTAGAGAATGTATTAGAGGGGTGTAGATTATATGTTTGCATGCGAGTTTAGGAGTGTTTTTATGTTAGTATGTATTAAATATAATCACAATAATTCTTTATGTGTGCAGAGTTCTTGGACATGTAGTCTCCATTACATAAGAGTTTTGAATACAGAACAAGTGTATTTCTTGTTCTGTACATTTTTATTGACCCAGTACACAAAGAAATATAGGTAGACTGTGCTCCCAGGAAAAAGCAACATATGTTCACATTTAAGGGGCAAAGCCCACTGGAAAAGATCATAATTATGAGTCTTGGCCAAAAGAGGAAGGAATGTTCTCAGCATCATATGAACATCTTGGTTTCTTTCTTTTTTTAAGATTATTTTTTTGGATTTTACCTTTATTTTGATAGTAACAGCTGAAGATATGACAGGAAAGAGAGGAGAGAGAGAGAGAGAGAGAGAGAGAGAGAGAGAGAGAGAGAGAGAGAGAGAGAGAGATGCAGCAAACCGGCAGCGGGCGGGAGCCGAACCAGCGGCCGCTGCAGAGGACCAACAGCCTCAGTACATGGGACGCATGCTGTAATGGCCACACTATAGGGCGTGCCTACCTTGGTTTCTTTTAACCATGACCCCAATCATTCAAGTAACCATAACCAAGCCCTGACAATGAAACTATGATCTTCCCCGAATGAAGTTGTTCTAGTGCAAAAAAATAACCAAACCTCAATAAAATAGTTAAACCAAGTTATTCCTCTAGCCGTGCTTTATAAAAGTTTTGGAAGACACTGATAAATGTCTTGTTGAAAGAGAAGTCAGATCAGAAAAGGCATTTATGTGTCATTCTGGAGGGCAGCATACAAACAACAACCTTTATCATTCAATTTGGAGGACTTTTTTAACATTGGTATAGACTGATATTTCCCATTTTTTGAAGAGAGGTTGTGTGAGGAACTTATGAATAGTGTATTAGCTACAGTACATGCCAGGCGGCACACCCCCAGTTTGTAGAAGCAGAAAGGGGCAACGGGACAGGAACAGGTTCAGCAAGAAAAGGAATTTTAGCCACTTAAAAAAGGTCCATAAAAATATCTATATCACAAGGGAAAGGATAGTTCAGATTCACTGAAGTATAATGATCCAAATAAATATTAATCCAAATCAACCCTTTCAGACACAACTTTATAGCAATGAACTTCAAAGTGACATACATCTAAGATGTATGCAAATATGTGTATACATTTTTCAATATAAATATAGTTTATTGTAATTTTTGTACCACTGGAACCCAGAAAGTATAACCAAATTCAAAGAAAGGACTACAAAGCCATTTTTGACCAAAGAATTGCAATGAAAACATGAAACAAGGTCAGCACACTGCAACTTAATGGTACATCCACAAACGATGTTTTGAGCTTATGCTCTTCTTTAGACTTGGCAGACTTTATTAGCTCAAAACTCCTTATTTCATGTTTTCATTGCTGTCTTCTGTTGGTCCAGCACCTTCCTTAAATGGTATTTGCATGTCTGTGACTACTACACATTGTTCGTCATTTCTTGACAAAACTCCATTTAGAGCGTAGGCTTCAGCTTGTAGGGCACTATAGCATTGGAAATCTTATCGTCTACAGTGAAAACATTGTCAACAATGCTGTCCACTAGCAGAAAGGCTCTTCCTCTTCATTCATAGCAACGTCACCTCAGATCTTAACGGACAATCATGACTAGTGGGTGTTTGCATGTGTTACAGGTGCTGTCCCCTCTGACATCGGCAGTCCTGGGTGAGAGGAGCATCAGGGTGCTCGATGATAAAGTCAGTGTGACAGAGCTGGGGGTGCAGTTGGTATCTGGACTCTCTCTGTCCCTGCAGCTCAGCCCAGGGAGCAACAGGGCCATCGTTGCCACTGCAACCACACAGGAAGTCATTGAATCACTGGCACAGGTATGTATCAAAGACATCCAAATATCTTGCAGCAGTTTAGTTTAATCTTTACTGTATTAGCATTGTACAGTGTATTGAACTTGGCTCTTCTAGTTGAGGGCTGGATCAGGGTTATTAAAGAGTCTATGATGAGAATTGCAGTTTTCCCTTTATAATTAATACGCTCTTGATATAGAGAAGCCATCGCTTTGATTTGCATATCCAACCACTGAACAGCTCTGTTATTCCTATAATTATAATTTCAAATGGAAAAAAGGCTACTGTCTCTTCCCTTGGAGAGAAAAGAATATTTGGCTTTCAGAAGAACAGTTTCATATCCACTCTATTGTTTCCATGAGCCTTTCTGCTGTAATTAAGGCTCACTTTGGCTTCCAACATGCTCCCTTATTTTATTTTCCTGTCATTCTTATGCATTAGCTGGAAATTAGCAGATTACTGTTTTTGGAGTTATTTTCGGGGTTATTTGGGTTACTGCTGTTGCACTGACACCAATTTATGTTTGTATGTGTATCTTCTTAGGAGTCCCTCATCAGTGCTTGGCTCCAGTTCAGTGATGGATCCATGACTCCTCTAGACAACTACAACCATGCCCATTTCACCCTGGCAGCCACCTCTTTGGATGAAAAGGTAGTGGTGGTGCAGCGCAGTGCGGCATGGAAGTGGCCCATAATTGTCGCCAAGGGCGAAGGTCAGGGTTTGCTTGTGCGTGTTGAAATGAGCCCAGCAGAGGTGTGCCAGAAGGGAAAACGACGTACTATTTTAGCCACTGGAATGGCAAACATACAGATCAGGCTTGGTCAGTCAGAGGAGCAATACAGACAACCAGGAGACCGGCGAACACGTCCTGATCCTCCGTATTATGGCGGATCTATCTCTGACATGGAAACTGGGTTAATCAACCGTGGAGCTACTACCATCAGGGGCCAAGTCCCAGTGAGACCCAACGGGGGACGTCTGTCAGCCGACAGCGGGGCAAGGGTCCCAAATGACTTCTCTGAATTTCCAGACAAAGCAGAGCTGCCTCGTAGCCGGAGCACTGATGACGACTTGTTGCCATCCCGTCGAGGTCTGACAGACCTTGAGATTGGTATGTACGCCCTGCTGGGTGTCTTCTGCTTGGCCATCCTGGTTTTCCTGATTAACTGCATCTCTTATGCATATAAGTACCGTAGCAAGCAGCTGTCCCTGGAGGCCCCGGAGGCGATGCCCCACGCCCACGACTGGGTCTGGCTGGGCCAAGAGGAGGGGTTGTGTCTCCAGCAACAGCAACAGGACGAGCTGAGCGGTACACTCGAGGAAGGTAGCCAACTATTAAATGGTGGCGTCCAGCGTGGTAATAATGGCGTGGGTGGCTGTAGTTCGAGTGCAAGGGATAACAGGAATGAATCGCTTAACTCACCCACCACCAAGAGAAAGAGGGTGAAGTTCACCACCTTTTCCAATGTCAAGTCCAGTAATGGATGTCCTGTGCTCAGCCCATTAGCACTAGTGCAGACCAGTGAGATAAAATGGGTATGTCCGGACATCGAGCTTGGGGACTCGAAGGATCTTAGGAACTACATGGAAAAGCTTAATGAGAATGCAATTAAGAACATTGCATAGGGGGTACTGGGTGTTTTCAATGAACTAAAGAGAAACTCACCTGAATGCCTTCAGAATGAGGAGGGAATGAGGGAGAAAGGAAAGAGGAAAAGAATAAGGGGTGCAGAAAACAGACTGGGGCTGCTGTTAAACTGTACCTCACCATAACAACAGGATAGTGCGCTCAGCCTCTGTTGTTTCCATGACAGTACTCCGAAAGGGTAAAGCAATGGACTACAAAGAGACATGATTTGCCACGACACTACAGCATAGTTATAAAGGGGAAAATGTGAACTTGATATTGTTGCTTAACTTAAATGTACGTTGTTTGTCTTTAATTGAGGTTTAGTTTTCTTTTCTACGCGCCATGTACTTTGTTTTATGTCTTCTTTTTTAAATCATCATGTTTTAATGTTGTATTTGTTGTACTTTTTTGCGCTTTGTTGCTTTTTTTAAAGAGTTGCTGTATGCTCTGTACCACAATCAGCAATTATAGATTCTAGGAGAGAAGAGTTAAAAGCAATTTTGTATTGTAAATAAAAGCAGAGTTTGATTTAAAGGTATTATATGTACAGTAACATTTTGTAAAGTGCTGTTTGGTTTGGTTTGGTTTATGTTTTGTAGTTTAGTTTTCATTTTGTTTCGTCTCCAGAAACCAGATCCATGCATGATGTTATTAAAGAGGAGGCATGTGTGTCTGATCTGGTACCTGAAATTAAAGTGTGTAGATAACTTGTACCAGTACCACTGGAGACAAGTCAGTTTAGTAAAACTCCATTCATTCATCATGGAGCTGAGTTTTGGGTTGGTTTTTCAATATGTTGATGTTGATTTATAAAGTTTTGTTAGCCCGTACATTTTCCCTTCTTATGTTAATGTTATTATTTATGTGACCCCTTTCATTCAGCTGCATACTTCAGATAAAGTAAACATTTTACACTACTTTAAATCCTGATTTGGCCTGATATTCCAATTGGAACTTAGTTATTCGGTAGAAGAACACTAATCACCCTCAAGAGAATCAATGGACAATCACAAAAATAATGTATGGATCAATCTCCTCAATTATAATGTTCCATAAAAAACAGTCCAGTTTACAGTTTGTGTGTCCTGAATTAGATTGAGAGCATAAACACATTTAATTTCTTAAACTGTACTGTATATGACATTTTGGATCCCTGACAACGAGTCATGACAGTGAATGAACAACAGATCACAAACTGTGAAGTGGAAGCCCAAAGTCTGACCTCTTCTTCCTTTCCTGCCATCATTTTCTATCTCTGTTTTAAAATTGGCTGCTGGACTAATTAAAGCTGAAGGTGACTCTTCTCCATCATGCTGCTGTGTGATTCATTTTTCTGGCTGCTGTATTCTTCTCGCGGTCTGTCTTGTTTTGCTCATCTGACTGGTTTATGTGAGCACACAGACAGTGGCTTCATCAAATATCAAAATGAAGTGCCTGTTGTTGTTGACAGTCCGTGCAGCTGCCAGCTGAAGCAGGAGAGATAAGTTATCTCGCACCTATCATCTCACCACTCTAAACAACCAGTATATTCAGATATTCATGTATTTTCTCTCGTCAGTATATGAGTGATGGGTACTGTCTGTGAAAGACAACCTGGTCGGGTAAAAGATATTTTTTCCATTATTTGTTTTTTAAACTATAATGTTTTAAAATAATGGTCGATACCAGTAATAACTTACAGTGTTGTTGCACCCAACACTTAGAATTAGATAAATAGAATTACCGCCTCACTGTTACGTGCCTCTGCTAACTCGTCAGTTTACATCTATGTCTGTTCAGACTAATATGTGAAGTACTTCAATACTTTGAAGGATTTTAAAAAATATATATTAAGTGTATGTTTTGTGAGGTCACAGTGACCTTGGCCGTTGACCCTCAATGTTTAATAGATTCATCTTTGAGTCTAAGTGGTTGTTTTTGTCAAATTTGAAGAAATTCAGGTGTTCCTGAGATGTCGCATTCACTAGAATGGGTAGGACATGAGGTCACAGTGACCCCGACCTTTGATCGCCAAATTCTAATCAGGTCATCCTCAAGTCCTAGAGAATGTTTGTGTCAAATTTGAAGCAAGGCTCTCTTAAGATATCACATTCACAAGAACTGGATGGACAGACAATCTGAAAACACAACGCCTCCAGCCACTGACTGTCACTGGCAGACATGCAGGCATACATAGTAAAAAACAAAAGACAGAAGAAAATGTCTTATGCATTTTATACAAAAATTCACTCGAGTGTGCACTTAATTAAGAAAGGCTTCTGGTAGGGGCCGGATGTTACTGTGCCAACAGAAGTACTATAAAAAGCACAAAAAAACCTTCAAGTTGTCATTACAGATACTAAATGATAATTCATGAGCACCGTCAGTGGGGGAAAAGAGGCAGTGAGTTGGAAAAAGACAACTACCCAAGTATAAGAAGTCGAAAAAGTAATGCCATTGAGGAGAGGCAGGAATAAAGTTAAGCATAATGAAAATTTTTATCATCTGCATTAAGCACCATGTAATAATACCTGTGAGTATCATTGTGTATCATAATAAGCTGTTAAAAAAGGTTCGAGGCCAAGTGCACCAGAGCTCTGAAAAGCTTCTTAACCTTTTTTCCACGGGATCACAGATATGTTCCCTCTTCTAAAAGGGCAACCTAATTAGAGATTACTTAGTTCAGTCTTATTACATGTTAATGTGGCATTTCCTATGCAATTTGTCATGCCCACTTACTGTACCTAAGAATCTACTCCGATATAATTTGCAACCTAATTAAAACAAACCCAAGGACCTATGCACTGAGGATGTTCCCATGTGACCAGGAAAGTCTTGTGCTGTAAACATTTTATTTAAAAGAAGCAGCATTGTGATAGTGATGCTGTTTAACAAACCTGCCTTGGGACAATGGTATATTTTCAGGTTAAGTCGATAAGTCTCAGTAGCTGTATAAAATAAAAGCCTGTGCAACATCCAAATGAGCATTGTGCATCTCTGCAAGGTCTTGGTGGATCATGGGACAGTCAACACAATAAAACAAACATATTTCAATGCTATCTATGATTAAAAACAGAGAAGGTGCCAACATAGTGCATAGTACAGATCTTTTAACTGCAGGGCTTATAAAGTGGTTCCTTGTTTCAACTAAATCATTTGGAGGAATTTTGTCTGAGGTTGAACGTTTATTGGGAGGGTAATTTATGACTCAAACTCTGAATCGCAATTGTCACTCTCAGCTGCCCTCAGTTCCCAAACAGCAACTGACAGAAGTGCTGCAGACAACACTCTGTGCTCGGCATTGATGAAGTGCACAGGCTACCATGAATTACAACAGAATATTGCGATACTTTAAACTAGGATATTTGCACTGGAGATGACTTGTGATCTACATGACACACTTGCAATGACTTTGAATGGTGAGTTAGTTCATAAGAATACAATTTAAATAGCTAACTTTCTCACGACTTATTGAAATATAAATTGTTAAGTCATGTCCTGTAACTGAGAATTCTTCCTGGAGGGATAATCTGGGTGCAAAACCTACGGCTAAGAGCAAGACTGAACTCCCACTAAGGGCAACATTTCTAGCTTCAGCTCAGTCAACTTCAACCCCAAACAGATTTGAACCTCTAATAAACCTTGATTAGAAAGAAGCAGAGATGAGAGAGAGACAGAGAGCTGCAAAACACAAATTATGCAATGAATGTATATTAAAAAAAATCTCACATCAATATAACTAAATGAATGAAATTTCTTCAAATAAACAAACTCTTGTCAGCAGGGATTGTCCTTTTAACAGTTTCTGTGCTCAGGCAGTGTTGCCAGGTGACATGTTGCATCATGTTGGTTGTGCTATTTGTGTAGGTCATCACCCTCTTGTAATATTTGCACACAGCCTTAATCTTGTCTGTGATCTTCTCGCCCTCTTCATTTTTGAACACTTACTCTTACGCTGATCAAAAGCACAAGTGGAAAGTGCGAGGCGCAACTGATTTAATTTATTCAAGGTGTGTCCAAATCCACTTTTGCCGTCTTGCGCCAGGGGCACAGGGGTATCCTGCCCTGTCCTGTCCTCTGCACCACCAGCGCACAGTGGGATACACCCATCAGGTGTGTCCAAGTGCCCTCATTAATTCACCAGCAAGTTTAGGCCGAACATGGAATAAGCTGACCAAAAAGTCAGCTATCATCACCTTTAGGAAGCAGGTGTGCCAGGGGCACAAGTGATAGCAGCATGACAGCAGATTTACCAGGAGGAAACACAGAGAAAAGATGTGCAAAGCGGGGAGACACATCTCCTGGTTTGAGGAGTGAAAGCACGAGAGCACACAATATATCATATTCTTCCCATCCTCACTCCTCCATCCCGCTAACACTACTGTGGGTGTAGGAAACAGAATTTGAAAGTGTTTCTTTAGTTTGAAGTGCGCAGAATTACGCACGGTATATCCAACACTGTCATAAGCACACATACCTTTTTCTGTCCAGGTTGGGGCGGTCTCACGCAGTCTTATGCACTCTCCTCTTTAAAAATGGTATTGCGATTCATTTTCCATCTCAACAGATTTGATTTGTCACACATTTGTATCGATTTTTAACTGTCTCACAATGCATCGTTACATCCCTAATGGTCTAAAGTGTATGGCTTAAGTGTATGAAGGATGTGTCCATCTCCCCCTTTGCCAGTTACAGCAAATAATTTGGGCATAAAGTAAGGCACAATGTGCAAAAAGACTGTATTTAATCTCTTAATTAATCATAGCTGTGTTTTGGATGTAACATGATTTAAACCAATCAGAGTGTCATCATCCATTCCATTTAAAAGCCAGGTGCACTTGCACCTGGCACATTGCTATTTACATGGAACCTGAGAACCGAAAGGTTTTCTGCTGAGAAAACAGATCTGCTCATGTGCAAACTCAGGGGATGCTGGAATTATCCACTTGCAAAGAAATACACTGCAGCAGCAGCTTAAACAGCAATGGAGAGTGCATATGGACAGCTGGTATTTGTCTCCAGATCATCTGGCAGGAGATTACAGATGTTTTTTACAACCTGACGGGATAAGTTTACAGCAGCATTCATCTTCTCTGAGGGACAGGTATGTGGTCCTCGGCCAGTGTACCCTCTGCCATTTCCCAATACTCTGTCCCATCAACAGCTCCATTTGACTGTATATAAACAAATGCACCAATATGTGCTGCTGCATGTCCCTGTGCGTGTTATGGTGAGTGTAAGCACATTGTGAACCTTCTTATGTAGGCAGATAGCTTTTTATCTGAAGAGTGCACCCTTTAAATAGCAGGAAAATACTGCACAATTGACTTTAGATTTAGGTTTGTATTGGTCAAAGGCACAATCACTTTCTGCTGCCTCAAGATAGCAATGCACCAACAAAGTGGTTGACTATACCTCATTTTGAGACCAACACACCCATGGGCAGACAGATGAAGTCTATTTAGACAACATGTGTCCTGGGCATACAAATGACAACTTAGGTTGGAAACTAACAATGACAGTTGCACTGAGCTGTGTGCTGCTTTGCAACAGGTGTGGAATAGAGCCCATAAAGAAAAATCCCTTAACCGATATCTTAGAACTCCAAAATTAATTAAATTATTCTACATGTGGGGCCCCCAATGATGTTTGTGATAAAGCAGAATTTTATTGAACTGTTCAATGCCCAGTTCTTCATTTGTGGACCTCTGCCAGGGGTCAACAGAGTGATCAACAGGTTCAGCGGACTTTGATCATTGACAACATGGTCAGCAAATCCTGTGGTCTGAAAGGGATCAACTGCATTGATAACTTATAATCTGTTCTGCGGATGCAGTCATGTGGAGCATTTCTGGTGTAGACCGCAACACCCAGTGATCAGGCTTAACATGATACACCCTGCCACACAGCAGCCCCTCAATATCACAGCCTCAATGTCAGCATGCGGACAACAAGTTCACCTGTACACATGAAAACGAAACGAAAACGAAACACCACAGCTTTTATGTCAATATGCTAATAGCCAGTTTACGGAGCAGTGTTCCAATTCCTCCTGCCTTCACGCTCCCCTCTCTCCTGGCTCACCCAAGAAAATATGCCTGGGATCAACACAGACATGAAATATGCATGGGCCCTACAGTTCAGGGTCCCTGCCCCACCTCTGCTCCTTCAATATCCATTGTCTTTTCTGTATTGAGCATGGACCTATTACATGGGTGCCTCCTTTACTCCCAGGGAGCACGCTCGACAACTCTACTCTTCTATATCTATTCTGGTTTTGATAAGTAATAGAATGAACAAGATGCACCAGACTCACACTGCAAGTTTATCAAATTTTCATCAGCCAGCAGGCTGCAGACTGTTCCCAAAATTCAAACTAACTATGAAGAAGCAGCATTTAGTTACTCTGCACCACACACCTGGAACAAACTTCCAGAGGTTATTGGACTTCCAGCAAAATGAAATCCAGGTAAAAAACTTTTACTGTGTTTGGAACCGCCTTTGACTGACCCATAAATACTCATCAGGAACCATCTTGTTATCCTATCCTGTGTTTATGTGTCTGTTCCTCTTTTCATTTCCTTGAAAAAGGTCCCACAGCTTTACTTGCCTCCAGCAAGGTGAACACTTACCCTTCCGACCATTCTCAAACCCATCTTACTCCTCCAGGCCACCACTAACTGTCTCTCCTATTTTCTGTCAACTTTTGTCAACTCCTCCCACACATTAGGCTGCAAGCTATCCATCTGTCATCATTCACTTACCCATCTTCACAAGAGATCAAACCTTATTATGCATATAATGTCTAAAAACTACAGTTTGTGTTGCTTCTTTTATTCCTTTCCAAAAATCTTAACCTTTTACCAACATCTCAGGGGACATTCTTATCGCACTAGACCACAAACAACCCACTCTGCTCCACTGAGATTTTTCACTCTGAGGCACTCCTGACTGCCTTTCACTTTAACCCTCTTAGACTTGTGCCTGTGTCCTCAGCACTGAATTGCCAGGTATTCCTCTTGCTGACATAGGGGTCTGTGGGTCTGCACTCACACTCACTAACTAACTGACAGCTGCTGTCAGGCATAACAGCGCAGACCCCTGTCAGCATTAAGAACCATCTCCACTGACATTCACTATGCCGATACATCACTAGTCATCCCATTTCACAAATTTTCCAACCGTTGCCATGCCAACAATCCTCAACACGACCTTCTCTCTTTACCTCCTCGTTTCCATCTCTTGCCTTTGACATGCAGACTGGGGCGAGGATCACCAATTGCAATGCTGATGTCACCTATCAACCCACCACCCTCAAGCCCATCTCTCTGTCACTGCAGACAAACTGCCATGACTCACAAACTGATATAAAATGGCAAAATATCTGGAGTGATTCCAGACAGCTGCCCTTAGGGTTTCCACTGCACTCATTACCCTATCCTGCACTGGCACTACAAAAATGATTCTCATATAGAAGGGGTCTAGGGAACCTCCAGCAAGGTGTCCACAGAAAAACTGGGAAAAGGTAAATTGCAGTTCAATAATGGACACACATTTGCCAATAGACAAGAATACCTATTCCAAAAATAGATTTTACTGTAACTACAATTTCTTCATATTCAGACTGTAAGCAGTTACACAGCTGAAAACTGTTTTGGTACATGGTTTTACTGTATAAAACTGAGGGTCTGTGGTCTTATGATGGTCTATTCAAAGAAAGAAAGAAAATGTTCAAGGACACTGACGTTACAGTGGGGTTGTGATTAATTATTTTAATTATTTATAGATTTCTTTAAAAAAGTGGGTGCAATCTTTCAAAACGTGAAACTGCATTTTTTACATCTATAATTGGCATATGTTCTTTGTCACTGAATTTCATTACCTAAAATTGACTAGACCCTGACGAACAACACCTTTTAAAAAGTAAGTGACTCACAAAATGAAGTAATCAATCATCAAAATTGCTACAGATTGATTGACTTCATACTTAATTGACTAATAATTTAATTCCTAGTTTTCAATATAGTTAATGACCAAATAACTACATTAACTGAAGTAGTGAAACAAAAAGTGATTAAGGTTAAAGGCGGGGGAATGGTGGTCTACATCTCAAGTTTTGTGCTTTTATTCTTTATCTAAAAGCTTTATGTTAAACAAAAAAAGATCATATTTAAAAATCTCAAACCTTCATAAATTCACAGATTTATCCATTGTCTGTTGTACCCATGTGCATCCTTCACACATCTCCTGTATTCAAGTGTGTTTGCACACATACGATAGATCATAATGAAGTATTGTTGTTCTGTTCATTAATTTAAGCCAAATTTATTTTGGAAACAATCTGGGTCCAGTCCAGGTACAAGAGGAATAAGGGTTTGCAAGGCCTCTTATTATTGTTCACATGTGTGCACACACTGGCCCGTGCATATTCCCGCTGGCATTCTGCACACTTGTTTGTCATCGGGTGGGTGCAGATAAACTGAGAAGAATTATCCTGCGTGTGTGTTTGTGCATGTGTGTGCATCAATGTGATTTATGGGTTAGACCAGTGCAATTAAAACAGGTTTGAATGTGGTATTGTTTTCTTTATTCTGCTGACATTGAAACACAGCGCTTGGTGGGGATGAAGACGACAGCAAATGAAATCCAATTTTTTTTAAACAGACGCCTTTGACCCGACTCTGTCTACAATTGTAAACAATTCAGTGAGATGGATCAGGCCTTAGAGAATGTCATGATGAGAGATTTGATACAGCCCTGAAAAACAACAAATAGTTCATTAAGGGAAAAGAATCACAGCATTTTTAGGTATGTGCAGTGAAAATCCCTCTGGTGATGGCCTTATTGAGCTCCAAGTAGAGACAGGGCTGCAGCTGTTAATACACCCTCTTCCACTACACATAACCCAACACTTCTGCTCTCATCTGAAATTTATTTTTCGCTTATTTTATCTCTGATGGTATTTTTGTTTTTAGGTCTGTTTTTCCCAGCGTCCTAGGGGGAATGTGCATTCAGGGTCCCTGAAGTGATAATGATGGCTTGCTCACTGGTTGCTTTGTTCTGCAGCACAATGCCACACTGACAGACCAGGCTAAGAGAATGGCTGTTGGAAATAGTTTTGTAGAGAGGGAAAGTTCAGGAAGCAAGAAAGCAGACAAGCAGCTGCCGCTTGCTTAAGAGCATACTTGACTGGAGACCATTGTTGTGTTCGTTAGCTAGTGAAGCTTTCTTTTAGCTTCCACTGAAAGAAAACAAAAAAAAAGCATGTTCTTTGGGTTGAAATAAGAAGAATCATAAACAAGCTTGTGCAACATAATGCAAGCATTCCAAAGACAATCCATCAAGTCCTCAGAGGCCTGTGTCTTTAAGATGCACATATACAGTGCATCACTTTGGCTGTGACACTCACCTGCTATAGAGCAGGGGTCCTCAAAGTGTGGCCCACTGACCAAGGGCAGCCCTCAGACATTTTGTGCAGGCTCTAAACATGACACGAATGCATTACGTTTAAATACTTTCACTTTCAATAGCCAAGATTTAATATAACATTCAGCCACTGTGTAAACAGCACCTCGCTGACAAGCATCTGCCAGGTTAGGAAGGACAACTTATAAAAACCTACTGGTTGCATGGCAACGAGTGGTACCTTGCAAATGTCGCAGGAATTACATTCTGAAATTACAAAGCCACCACGGAAAGAAAGCTATGGTTGAGGAGAAAAGGAAGTTTCAGAAGAAATGGGTTAACTCTTACTTTGTCTGACTTTGGGGGACAGATAAAGTGATCTGTCTTATCTGCAAACAGTTGAATTCTGTGCTCAAGGAAGTAAATATTACATGTCAATGACCAATCACAAATCCAATGACAAGTTCTTGGGTTCTCCTGTGTGGCCCTCAATCATGTGCCGGCTCCCTGAATTGGCATGCAAGTAACCACAGAGGAACACAGCATAAATTGGTTGATGATTGACAGCCTCTCAGTGACGAGTGTAAAGAATTTTGATTTCAGAGCAGCCAGAACTTTTTTTGTGAGTTGAGGGCCTATGAAGGATTATATTTTCCTCCATTTTTGAAGATTAATCTTTAAAGATTGATTTGTCCTATAACAGACTGATGATTCAAGTGTTTAGTAACAGAAAATATTTGAAAAATGTCCTTATGATGCATAAAATATCTTTAATTTAAGGTTACATGCAAATGATAACTAGACCCTGCAGCTGGTAACATATGGTTAATCACGGGTCAGTGGCTCTGACCCATGGAAAGTAAGTGTAGGACCAGCTCCACAGAGAAGTCTGATCAAGGCTTTTGGATAAAATACAAAGCCTAATCCTATAATTGCTATTACTTAAAGGTCTCTGACTGAAGAATGCAACTCTTCAATCCGTATAACAGAAGACCAATCACTCTGCTGGATTTGCTGGAACTACAGATTTGTGGCTGAGCACAGTTGTCACCTTGCACAGAGCACAAGTTTTTGTCATGTTATGAATATTCTCACAGAATTAACATTAGTTAGCATCAGCTGATAAGACCTGCTGGTGGCAACATTTGTCTTTTTAAAGCTGAAAGTAACAGCACTGGAAGCACTGGCTAAAATGAGAAACTGCTACCTGAATCTTTAGTACCTGTTCTTTGCTAATGATAAACAGTGTTGCAGTTAACACAGAGGAGTACAGGCAAGAAAGGATTTGATTTTGATCGGCTTTAAACTGATCTATTGAAATATGCTTGGAAGCTCAGACACTGATCCTCAGAATAGTTCTCTGGGTATCTCTGTGCAATTGCCTGTGACATCCCCTAGTGCAGATTTATGTGCAAGAGTCCAAGTGAGATTTTAACTTTCCTGGCCTGGTTTCAAACCCCAGTTGGCCTGCCTTTGCACAAGCAACACAATCACCTGCAGATGCAACACGGTGAAATGAGGCATTCTGCTACTAGAAGCCATAGAGAAAGATTGAATAGACTGCCGAAGAGCTCGAGCACTTGCACTTGATGTGATGAGCAAGGAGAGCTTTAAGCTCATCTTGAGCTTCATCACTGATACCCTTGGCAGGATGCTGGAGCACTGGCATTTGGATCAGTTTATCCTTCTAACATTTTGGAGAATTGCTCTGCAAATGGCTACAGAGCTAACCTGTCATATAATTTTACAACGATATACTGTAGTCAGACACAAAAATATATTGTTTGCATTGACACAGAAGTGTTAAAAATGTAATGTAAAAAAATCTATAAATATGATCAACTGAGTAAATTATTGATGCATTTTTTGAGAGCACCCCACTGCCCCACTCACAGATTTTTTTTGTCTGTGTTTGCTGCCGAAAAGTTACAGGAGAAGAGTCTTTGGTTTTCTGTGTTTCTAGGTTCCATCTGTCTGTTTGTGGAGCTGTGGAGAGACTTGCTTAAGGCCATCCACTGCAACAATGAGAGCTAACCCAGGTGTACCAAGTATCCAGGCACTACTAGTTGTTCTGAATGCCAAGAGCTGGTGACTTTACCACGATGGAGGTTCCACACTGCAGAAACATCTATGTTTTCTGGAAATCTGCGTCTCTGTCATGTGCTGGTGTGAATAAAATGCACATTTCCCCTTGTTCTATTTGTTTCAAGTGTTTTAGGAAAATCAGTTCAGGATTTATTTACATAAATATACTGACAGAGGAGATAAGAGAGATATTTTGCAGAACAACTTGGCCTCCCTTCAGTCCTATAAAAAATGAAGTCACCAGAGAGGCTGCGCTGGCGTGCCAATCCAGCATTTAACAGACAGCAGACAAATCATTTAGATTAGATTTTTTATGTAGGTTTGGCCTCAAACCTGTCTGTTTCCTGCATTTCTGCTGTCTGTCACGTTCCTCTCCCCCTCTCTCTAACACCATTGCCAGTAATTTTTACAGTGAGGACTCTCAAAGAGTTTCATGGTAATTTATCATACGTTGTGAATTCTTTGTTTTTATTTATAACTTGCAAAATGGACTTACAGATAACAGTATTTCAGCCCTTGTACTTGCAGTGTCATCGCGCTTGGCACCTGATGCCAAATGTTATTAGTGCTGCTCTTCCCCTGCCTCTCATTAGTATTTGTCAGCCTAATTTGAAAGAAGGGCTACTTTTCACTACCTGTCATCTGTTAATTAAAAACAAAAAAAATCAGTTGAGGTGTCAGTCAGATGCTGAGAAGGTTTGTGTCCTCTGTTGGGTTTTGTCAGCATGAAATGGATGTGTTATTCATGCACAACAGCACCCAGGGTAAAAAATAAAAAACGGATTCACTACCTCACAGATAAGCTGTGTAGCCATGTATGATTCCAGAGCAGTAAGAAACATGCGGCCTTCACTCAGAGACCATCATGATGTCAAGGTGAAGTTGACCTTTGACCTTCTGGATGTAGAATGCCATCACGTCAAATATGAGGAAATTCTGTCAAAGCTGGGGATGGATATTAGGTCAGAGTGACCTTGACTTGTGACCACTAAAATTTAATTAGTTCATCTCTGAGTCCAGGTGGAGGGTTGTACCAAATCTGAAGACATTCCCTCAAGGCATTCATGAGATATGACATTGACAAAAATGGGACGGACGGACGTGGCAATGGCTGTTGCTGGCATGAAGACATTAAAAAAAAAAAACTGAAAACCCCTGGAACATAGACTGCATTTGTTTACCATTTAAATGTGGACACAAATATCTCTAAATCTGCCACTAATTTAACTGCAATACATAAGCCATACACAGAGCATTTGCAGTCAGTTTTCCCTGCATAAATTAAGGTTACAACAATTCAATAAAATCGCCAGGAGGTACCCAGAATATAATAAGACAAAGCTGCTTCCACCAAATGTGTGCTCTGTCTGTGTGTGTGTGTGTGTGTGTGTGTGTGTGTCTGCTATTGTTCATGTGTTAAGTAGGCACCCTTGTACATGTGTGTGTGTGTTTGCTTTTGTGTAGGGATAGAGAAATATTGGCCAGCGCTCTACCAGTAAAAGATCTACAGAATAAACAATGGCAGCAGGAGAAAGCACACACACAGAAATACACACACACACAGACACACACAGTTTGGTATCAACACTCTTGGGAAGAGCATATGTTAAAGCTTTGTTTCTAACAAGAGGCTTTAGTGGCAAACAAATGTCTTTTCGACTGCAGCATGTGAATTGGAAAATATTTATGTGCTGTCTTCAGATGTAAACATTTTAGTTCAGTGTTTTTGTCAGTTTACTCAGAATTGACCACATAGCTCGCTTCTGTTGTCTTACAGTTTACTATTTGGGCTCCATGCACTGATCGATTGTAGCAACAGTATTGCCCCACAGTGTGAGAGCATCCCTAACAAGGATGTATCACAAACAACATGTTATGTTGAAGATTATATTTAAAAATTAACACAGTATCACAGAAAGTACCTTCAGTCAGGACTTACATTTTGTTCCGTTCTCACACATTACCTGTAACGAGTCCTGATTCTGCAAGGACACACATTTTCATTTACTACATGCCTACATGTTTACACTTTGGTAGTTTGGAAAGAGTAAGCAGCAGCAGTTATTGTAGATACAGAGGAGATTCAACCCAGATTGTGACCACCGCAGTGGCTGAGATTGCATTGTGCAAATTGTACGACTGGCACTTCTTTAAAGTGAACGATATCGCGTTGTGAAAATACATCAAGCTCCTCAGATATTACTGTTGTGTACAGAAGAAAAAACACCCCATGGTCCCTACTGTAGTGTGCTGACAATGACAAAGATAGTGCAGGTAGACACAATTGTTACTGGAAAACCTGTAAAATATAATGCAATCTGATGCAATAGCTTTGCAGCACTGCTACTTTTTTTTTAAAGCTTTTGAAGTTTCTTTTTTCCTCGCAGGACTGTCAGAGAGGCGTTGATTCACACTATGGTCAATTTTGAGGTTTCAGTTTGTGTGCTGTTGTAGTATTTTATTATAATGTGCATTTTATTTGGGCTGCCACTATCAATTACATTCATTTTAAAAATGATGCAAAAACAGAGAAAAACAAGACAACCTCATGTTTGAGACTGTGGAAACAGAATGCCTCTGCTTTTACTTGACAAGTGACTTCAGTGATTAATTATTAAAACTGTTATTGATGAACTTTCTGTTGAGTGGCTTGAACTGATTAACCAACTAATCTTTTAAGCATGGTGTTTTATATTGGGGTATATAGGGGAAATGATATGGGTATAAGACAATACAAATTCGTCAGTCATTTTCAGTGTTTGATTTTGGTCCAGACTAAATATTTCAACCATTGGACGGACTGCAGTGAAGTTATTATGTGATTATTTTGCTGAAAGTGTGATTAAGATGTGCGATACAATTAGTGGGAATTATTGTTTCTGCATTACAATTTTCATTTTTACAGAAAAAAATAATTGCAATGATGTGACATTTGTTTGGTCTGTACCAAACAAACAGTTTCTCCTTTATCTGGAGAAAAAGATGCAACACCACAGCACTTCATTATAATGTTGTTTTCTCACATATTTTTCCTTTTTCAAAAACGGTGCTTCCAGTGGTAACTGTTACTTTCACCTTCATTCTGTATTTATAACTAAACAATCTTGGAAGACAGTGGTTATTTTCTGACGATGATTTAGCCAACAGCCAGTGTTTCAGGGTTTATGGTATAGCTAACCCAGTTTAATAATGCACATATTTTTTTTTCCTCCCATTTGCAGAAAACATGAAGTCTCTCCTGTAGTGGATTTAACATAACATAATGCCTACAATTATTGTGATGGCCCACTGCCAGATACACAGATAAAATACAAAGCTTTTCAAAATGTACATGTTCACTGGGCAAAATAAGGAAACTACTACTGACAGGTTTTGTTATTTTTTGTTTTGTTTGGTTTTTTGCTGCTTACTTTTCTTTGTTCTTCAAAAAATTCATGGTAATGATCAGGATTATGGCTCTTAACGAGAATTACATTTGTAGGTTTGAAGGAATGTTATTTGGCTCGTCCTCGCATGACTGACCCTGAGCAGTCACTGCAAAACACCAACTTTGCTTCTTTGTCATCTTGGCAGAAATGTTTATTTCAGACCGATACTGATATTGCATTTTAAATTCTTTATTAGCTGACACTGATAATGTGCTGATATTATCATGCATCAATAAATATCACAATATTGAATTACAAGTACTGTGATCTCGCATTTTATCAATATCACTCACTCCTAATTGTAAACACATTCAATTTTGTTGTTACCTGGGTCGCCCTCCTGCACACACACAGGGCAGGCTGTAATACAGAAGGGAAACTGTGATGATCCAGACTCCTAATCAAAGGTGGCAGATCACTGTTCTGAATTGTTTAAGACCAATTTAACCTGTGCCTACGGCCTGAGCTTTTCCAACCATTCTGTTGTGACAACCACAGCCTGTTGCTTTTTAATCCCACTCTCTTCCTGGCAACACAAATCACAAGTATGTCTCTCAACATGAAGCCATGGAAGAAAGGGGCTCTATATTTAATGTGCTGTAAAAAGGGATCGGATGATCGGTGTCAGACCATGGGAGGCCCCTGCACTGTCGAGCCTATTCTCACTTCATCTCAGCCCAGCGATTTATCAAATTACAGCCTGTTTCAAAGAGCTGACAGGGGAGATTACCACTACATGGAGAAGGAGAGGTGGTTTTTCAGTGAAGCCCTATGCCTCTAATCAATGAAGCATCCTCTACTGAAACATATCCAATCTTACATGCGCTCTCTTTGCTGTCTTACTCTCAGGCTTCCATCTCTTAAAGAGCTCAATACAAATCTTGAGAGCGTATGTGACACGCCTGTATGCGCGTGTTTGTGTACAGCAGCATGTCTGCATGTGCAAGTGAATGTGTTTTCTGTGATCGTGTTTTGGTGAGGTGAGATGTAATATGGGAGAGCCTCTGGCAGCTCCATTATCTGGGTGGTGTCAGCTTGTCTGCCTGTTCGCGCTCCCTTTCTTTGGGCCCACTCTCGCATTCAAACATTTATTTGCTGCCCTGACATACCCTGTCAAGCCCCTTCTGCCTCCCTGTCAGTGAGCCAGGCTTACTGTACTGCTAACGCTGCACCGTCAAGGCTGCCTGCACTATTATGTGACCCCTTTTTTAATAGCATTTTAAAACATTTCTGAACCTTGACTTCCACACAACATGGCAAGTTTAATATTAAAGTGATGAAATTTGTTTCAGTCAGAATCACCTAATCTTTATAAAGAGATAAATGTATGTATACAGATATTTTTGTAAATGAATAAATAGAAAAAGGTAAATCATTGTCAGATGAAAGCAGATGGGTTTCGAGATCAGCCAGTGCGTTTGACCTCTTTTGCTCTCCACATGAACTGTTTACCTGCATGCAACCCACTTAAACATGAATTGTTAATACTACTCGACCGACTACAAGCAGAAATCAGAACACTTCTGACACCAAAATCTTGTACCTTGCCTACAGATTCTGTATTCATACGTAGATATCTGTTTATAGAAATTAATGAATGAAACTAATGACATACCCGTCAGCCACAGTTACACAGTACCTTGTTTTGGGTGGAAATTAGCAAATGTTACCACGCTTACCGGTGTCAGCCTGTCAGCCCGTAAGCGCTCCCTTTCTTTGGGCCCACTCTCCCATTCAGACATTTATCTGCTGCCCTGACATACCCTGTCAAGACCCTTCTGCCTCTCTGTCAGTGAGCTGGGCTTACTGTTCTGCTAACTCTGCACCTTCAAGGCTGCCTGCACTATTATGTGACCCCTTTACAGCATTTTACAACATTTCTGAACTTTGACTGCCACACAACATTACACATTTAATATCAAAGTAATAAAATTTGTAGAGCTCTACCTGACTAAAAAAAGTTTTTTAGACGCCGCTTAATGCACCACACTAAGGCCAAGATTTCCTCTTCCATGCACCGGTCACTGGCTACAGTTTGGCTAATCACTATAAACAGACATATGCACATACGCAGATACAGTTTAAAATAAATAAATATAAAAAGTTATACAAATATTCATTGATTCTTTTGATTTTTCATGAGTATGCTTTACCAGTAAGACTTTCTTCAGGTTTTATTTTTACTTTAGTTCATAATTCCTGTACATGTGGGTAAGATTACATGAAGTGCAGCTAATTTAGGTATTTTGATATACTGTATATGCATGCAATAAGTGCTAGCTCTCTGTCTGAGTGCTAGCTGACTTCCACAGTGACTCAGCATTTGATTAAGTCAGTAATTGAGGGCAAAGTGTAAATAGATTACTGATTCAATTAACCCTATTACATTAGGCAGTTCAGATCACAGCCAGACGTTTAGCCTTTCCAGTGAAAGCCTCACAAACCTGCAGACAGCTTTGGAATATAGATGGATGACCAAAATGGAGCTTTTGCAGACGACCAGAGAAACACTTTCTGGAGCACATGGCAGCTCAATTAAAAGTGTTAAATGTGGAAATAATTCTGGGTGCCATTTTACCAACCGCCTGGGAGGAAGCCGCAGCAGAGAAATGTCATTTTACTTATGCAGCAAATGAGAGCACGATTAACTGACTCTGGAGGCCGAAACAACCTGCTGCTTAGCTTGCAGAATAAATCAGGAGCCCAGGAGTGGCCAGTTGTGGCTTTCAGATAAGGCACTATTTCAACTTGGCAACAGTTAGCACCCTTCACATGAAAGTAGTATTATTGATGACCAGTAAGGTCTGGATATTAATGCAAGGAAAGGTTAGGGTCTTGAGGCAATTACTGTACTTTCTCCTGAAAAGTGATAGAGGTCACTGTGTTTCAGGGTACTCAAGAGTTTTATCATAACATCCAACAGGGCCATCACAGAAGCTACCCTGCAAGTGTTGCTAAAAAAATTAAAACGGGTAGAAGTCGACGCTAATGCGTCGATTCTGATGCCTCCGCCTGCAAAAGTTTCATACAACTGTGACTTTTTGTGTTCCCTACACCTGATTGAAACCATTGATTCATTATAAATCCTATTTGCAAGTGTCCCAGGAGTTTGAGAATTATGGCTCTATTGATACAGTATACAGTTAATGAGAAAAGATTGCAAGGAAAGAGCTATTACCTTTATTACCTAATAGTATCCAACATAGTTATTCAAAAATATATCAAAGTCAAATATAAAAAAGTTATCACGCAAACAAAAAGTCAGCCATCTTGAAAGTGTTGGCCTCCAAAATTTAATCAGTTCATGTACCTATTATATAGTCTTAGCACACAAGATTTGGTGCAAATCCGTCCACCCATTCAAAAGTTATCGTACAAACAAAAATCTGTGACTGACGGACGGAAGGACGGACACACGGACTCACGTACGGCCGGACAACCAGAGAACAATATGCCTCCGACCCGGCACCTTCAGCAGGCGGAGGCATAAAAAAAGAAAGAAAGAAAGAAAACATTGTTGGAATTTGGGAAGATTCAAAATTTTCCATATAAATGTTCTGTCTTGCAATACAGTTTTATCATTATATATACAGTCAGATAAGCAATCTAGTACCGTTGGTCAGTCGGTCAGTACAACACAACCAGACAGAAATATGTCTGTAAATATTGGATGGTCATGATATTCATGAGGAATAAATGAGGAATTTTAAAATAAAATTCTCTATCACATATAACATTCTTTTGTGAGCTCCATTGTTTGGAGCAATGTTGTTTGAATTGCTGTTTGATATGCTACATGCCCACCCAACACCTCTACCTCCCCACCTTTACTTTAAGCCTCCCTAAATAAAGTCCACACAAATTTCTGTTTGTGCGCTGTCACTGAAAAGAGACCTTGGTGTGAGGTGTTACCAGTGGTACAAATGAGGGTTCCTTTCTTTTTAGGTCAGACAGAGTCAGGGTGCTGCTACTGTGCATGGTGGTTCACTGGAGAGGCTCTGCTGCACTAAATGCAAAGCAATCTTAATTAGTATCATTGGTAATACCTGTGTTTACCCGTCTATTTCATACCAATATGGCTCCTGTGAAAAAGTTCTATTGTCTGATGTGAATGCAATTCTCAGGGATTCCAGTCTTAATAGTAAGAATGATAATAAACTCTTTGTCAATTATTAAAAAGTCTCCCATATCCAATAATTCAAGTGAGGCTCTTATCAAAAAGACATCAGATTTTCCACGGTTTTAAATCAGAGTATTCTACCCTGAGCTCTGGATTCAAAGAATAATCTCTTCACTTTCCTCTATTTCTCTCCCACTGCCCTCCCACTTTTTTCATTCATCTCCTGCTACCTCCCAGCATCTCCCTCCTGGCTCCAAAAGAAATCTGCTTCAAACCATCTGTCTCCAAGCGCAACACATGCCTCCTCTAGTCACTAGAGAGAAGGAAAAGAGCATGTGGGGACACAATAGACCCATTATAGGAGCAAATTGTCTCCCTTCTTCCTCTGCCTCTCCTTCTCCCTTCATCCATCCAGATGCCGGAGCTCCACAAGTCGGGTACTGTCAGGGCAAGTGGGATAAAGAGAACCAGCTGGTGGCTACGGAGCAGACGTAATGGAATTGGTACACAAGGAAATTAAATAGTATGGCATCAGTAAGAAACATGAGCATCGGAAATGTAATGTAAAATTCACTGTGAATTGTCAAATATGATACTTGAGCTATATGATCAAAGTTACTATGAACTAACTTTGAGTGCAGAATACCAGTTTTCACTAGAAATGTTCCAATACCATGTTTTCCCTGATACTTATTCCGATACCTTAACTTTGCACAGCCAGTAAAGAGTATTGATTTGAGTGTATTTTAAAAAATGTCAGAATTTAATTCACTCTGTAAAGAGTCCATTTTGTTTTCTCCACAACCCCAGAATTATTAAGTCTAATCTGGTTCACAATCACAATAAAAAGAATGCTCCGATTTGCCACAGGTCCCCACAAAACTCAACAGGAAATAAAGATTTAAGTAACAGGTCGATATCATAGACCGAATATTAAAAAATGTACAGCGCTTCTGGGTTTGAAAAGTAAAGGTGTTGCAAAAAGAAGTCCGATTGTATGCACCCTTTTGGCAAATTGAACCTTGTCACTTGATTTATGACCTCAGTAAACCATGTCCTAATGGGTTTAGAATCACAATCTCTCGTTCAAGTCTTCTTCAACACAACATAAAGTTAATTTTGTAAATTATGGTCCCATTTAGTGTAAAATGGATGATAAAGCAGGTTGTGCTTTAGGGCAGTGCTACCACGTCGCTGACATCCTGTGCAACACGCAGGACTTACAAAACTCAGATCAAACTGTCAAACTAGAAAGTGCTGTTACTGCCATAATTTCCTGATGAACTGAAAATTTTCAGTATTTCACCAACCAGCTTCACGCTCTCATTCATACTGCGCCTGCCTGGATTATAAAATATCAAGGCCGAAAAAACCTTTAATTTCAGTATCAAAGCTTTAGAATGGTAGTTCACAAACCAGTGGGTGATGGTACGGTTAGTTCACACTTAGTCTGTATTCATACTTTAAAAACAGACGATATTATGTACAATATATTGAGAGTCTGTAGTATATACAGTCTGTATACTGGAACAGTCAGTAACTAAGTCCTGTTTGCAACACCAGCCCTTGACTGGCAACTCAATGATAACTATGATAAAATCATTGTGTGTTATAGCCAATATCAGGATATTATTTATCAGGTTTTATACATAATATCAAGATATTATTTATAAGTCATATCACCAAGTCCTAATGAAAAGGTAGTATTTGTTTTTGAATTTTGTATCTGAAGTTGGAAGTAATTATCATCATCATCACTTTTGCTATTATAAATATATAGTTAAATAATTAAATTAATATCCTAAATGTGAGATGACTAGTCGAGTATTGGCTTTAACCAATGACTACTAGTCAACTAGAAAAATCTTAAGTCAGTACTGGTATGGCTATCAGAAAGACACTGGTTTTCACTTTTACACCAAAACTCCTCACGTCTCCTGTAGCACTAATGTTTATGTATACAGTAAGTGAGTATGAGTGTGGTCCTTCATTTCTTATTTCGGCAGTGTCTGCTTTCTCACCAGGGCTCCTCTGAATTCAGAGCCCTAGACAAGCTGGTCGGAGATCTCAGCAGGACATTTGGAGGCTGCGATGGAGGATGAAGCCCGCATGATACGGACCATGGGGCCTGCATGCACAAATACAGACTCCACAGACAGACGGGGTGTGCATACGTGTTTGTTTCAACTTCGTGATTGTTCTTGGGTAGGGGGTCCCAATGTTTTCCATATAAAACTTGTAATACTCTGGGGGCTCCAATCGCCCCGCTGAGCGTCTGAGTATATCCCAGCAGAGGTCACTTTTAGAGCTCTTCTTTATTCTTTTATCAGTTGTGATAAAAGAAAAATATGTATGAATGAGTGATATACACTTGGTGGGTGCCTCATCTGTGTTGATGTACATATGCACAAATAATTCATACTGAGCTGAACAGTTTTCAGTGTCATTGTCCTAAATCCAAACAACAGGACTGCACCAGTTGTACTTTTGCTACACATCGTGTCAATATGCAACAACAATAACAGTCTTCCTTGTTGTCCTTGAATATCACTCAGAGGATGCACAGATGCCACAGACTGGTAATCTTGCTGCACTACAGCAAAAGACTGACTACAATCTAAAAGATGGGCATCAGTGCTGAATCACTCATTCAGAAATGTGAAGGCATTATGCAAATTGTGATGATATGAAACTTCTCTGACCAAAGCCATTAAGAAACATGTTAAATTGAGTTTTTTTTTAAAACCATTTCCTACAGTTACATCAAGGCTATTTCACCATGTTCATGTTCAGCATGACAGCAACAAAACTGACAGTGGTCAACAGAAGAAAAGCTTCAGCAAGTCACTGTAAAATGCCGACTAGTGAATGGAAGTTTGAAACTTGACTGGAGTTTCTTGATGTATACGAAGGGTCACGATGACGCACATATTCTCATGTCATCAAATAATAAAACAATAATAATGGCTGCACTCTTTTCATACATGTTCCAGAAACATCAGTTGGCTTTCAAAACTTTGCTGCATATCTGTGACTTGCAGCATTAATTAAATGCATTTAAAGAGAGTTAAATGAGCGCGGCTCGGCATACTGTGTGAATAATTAATATGTGACTAAACAGCTGTTGTAGTGACCACGTTTCACTGTGTGTTCACAGGAATACAGGAAAAGCTAGCTGGGCTAACCCGTTAGCTTATCACTTTAAGGCTAATATGAAATGAGTCTTACTCACATTGCAGTGGCACAATAAATACAGTTAACATCTACAAATAGGGATGGGTATTGAGGACTGGCACTAAATTGGTACCTGACTGTTCTGTACCCAAGTATTGATAAGCTCCTGGACAAATGGTGCCGCTGTATTTATGTAATGTTAATTCGCTCCAAAGGCCACTTTCAGACAGAATGAGGCGTTGCAGCAATCAGCCACAGGGTTGTGCGTGGGTGTGAGGGGTGTTTATTTGTGCTTAGAACATAACCACCGTGAAACAATCAGAAAATAATGTTTTGTTTCTCAGATTCAGTGGACTTTCTCCCCATTCAGTGTGTACCCTGCACACTGCCTGCTCTCTCTCCCCCTCCGTCCCCCTCTCAAACACATTGACACAAACAAAACGAAGCTTCATGTGTCACTATTTTGCAGCATAAACTGCAGCCAAACGCAGACGTCAAAGCTGGGTACACAAAATGATCCAAGTGAGGACACAGCTGGGAGTGCTGTGTTTCTCCAAAAGTTGACACTAGTTCAACTTTTCCTCTGCTTATTTTTCTTTCAGCATCCTCTCCTGATGACGTAGCCATGCAAGTGGATAATCAACTGAGAGCGAAGAATTCACCAAATGAAATGAATAAACTATTATTTGGGGGGGCGGCGGTGCCATTGGGGGTGCAGACACATTTTCGCCACCACTCTCTGCCAATCATAGACAGTATTTAGTCTGCAACTCACTTTCTCTCACGCTTGCTAAAGCTACACATTACATTACAATACGCCACTTTGACCAACCTTTATCATGGGGTATGATAGAATGATAGAAACTCGCCATGTTTCTCAGCTCAGCTGTGCTGCTTCACATTGTAATTTACAGTTTATAAAATTATATGATTTTATCTCGCTTTGTGAAAGTGAATGTCCATTATTATTGCTGCTTATTGCACATCATTAACATACACAGTAATTAAGGTCAGTATATGATGAAAGTGTGGCCTGAGAATGTGCCAGAGACCACCAAATATGAGCTTTAGAGACACAGTTTGTCTCTGGGCAGACTCGCCCCTGCTCACCCTAGCTGGCTACTATTTCCCACTGGCTGGCTGCTCCATATCCTTGTGGAAAACCAGTCAGTAGTTGCACCTGGGCTTTTCCTGCATAAACTGTCTTTTAAAAAAAAGGCCTATTGTTAGGACTCGGCACTCACCAAGGTTCTGACCTCGCCGCTGTCACCAGCAAGGGAGCTGTCCAAGGTACCAACTCCTGTCTGCTCCAGCAGTTACGGTTACAACAAGGACCGATGTGTTTAGTGCGGGTCAGACGTGTCCTATTACAGCTAACATAAGTTTAATGTCTTTCCTGCAAAACTCACATTTTAATGTCTGCTCTCAGCTTCTATCACCCCCTCTGTTTTCGTCACAGTTTTGTACTAAAGTAATTTAAAAACAAGACTGGTTGTTAAAAGTTTACAGCCTGCCATTCTGTTCTCCTGGGTTACATTGTGTACAATCACGCAGCTAATAAACAAAAAGGGCAGTGATTTAAAAGTGAGGAAAATTACTGTCATAAAAACAACTGAATTGACATATTGGTATTAAGATGCTGGGAGACTAATTGTAAGTAACTCAGAATAGAAGAGCTTTGTCTGGAGAAGTGCTAGACTTCTCCTGCGTACGTGTATCTGTCTAAAAGAGGACATCAATAATTAAGGGAAACTGCATGACTGTTGTTGATAAAGAGGGACAGAAACCTGAATAAGTCCATTGACATTTTGGAAAGGAGAAAACAATGAATGCTTTCTCAGAAGTTTATCCATCCCACCAAAAGGTCATGCTTCATGTTATGTGATGACATGATGGTGTAAGATGTAAACTAAAATGTATAAATGCTGACGAGAGATTGCCCCTCATGAGTCATATTGTTGTACTGCTGATAATGGCTCTTTTTTTTTTCAAGCCATAAAAGCTGACTAAATGGCTGAAATATTGTGCTGGTGCGATGGATGAATTGGATACCCTGATCCACTGAGACTGATTTTCAGTTTCCAAGAAACGAAACGACTCCAATGATGATTCAAATTGTCAGTGTTTAGTCTGCAGTCCTATTGCTTTTCCACATCTCCTCCAAGTCTCCTCTCTTTATCTGCACTTGGGTTTTTATCTTACTACTGTTGACAGAAATAAATCCATAATGTGTACCAAGCTGTTTTCAATAAAAAGTAGCAATACTTTAACTTGCTACATTGAAAATATTGTTGAAGCTTATAAAAAAATAAAGTCTACAACTGAGCACTGGATAGAACCACAAACACTGTGAATAAAGCATATCATCACATAAAAACCTACGGCATCATAAAGTCCTGCAGCTGACAGAACCAGCCTGTGGATTATGCCCCTATTAATTTTAACGATGCCCACTTTGATTAATTTATGAACTAATTAAGAAAAAAAAAACATAATTAACTATATTTCCTCTCCAAACTTGCACCCACTTATTGCTTGAAGTTCAATCCCATTTGTCCAACTGTACCATGTGCAGCCAAAGGAAAAGCTGTTCAATGTACTGTACAGTCTGTTTTGACAGTTGAGGAAACATCCTGTCGCTGCTGTTACACTGGTGGCTACCTAGCAACAAAACCGCTGCCAAAATGTCTCTTTTGACTTTCAAAACTAAGAAGAAAGCTGCTAATGAAAATAGACTGTTTCATAGTGAGCAGAGAGATAAATAAATGGTTGTGCCAACTGGTAAAAACCACGTCTTCACTGTGCAGTGTCAGTGTTTCCGTGAGAAATAATTGCACAAATCAATTAGATCTCTTTTATGCTTCGTGCTGTGGCTGCAGCTGAAATATGACGGCACGATGCAGATTTTTACAGGTCAAGTCACGCAATTTTCTACACATCTCTGTTTATGCCATACACCAAATATCTCAGTTATGTTATTAGTGACACATTCCCAGTGTTATGGGGACAGTTTGTTTTATTACCTACAGTAGATGCCGGTCAGCACGCCCCGAGTTTGGAGAGGAGAGAAAAGAAAAAGAAGGAGAGAGAAATGAACTGCTGTGGACAAGATCAGCAATGAAACAGGATTTTAACGACTTAAAGGTCCACCTAAAACAAGCACTTTCAGTTTAAGTGTATGCTATATTTAGAATATTATCACTGATTTACCGCGCCCGTCAGACAGCCTTTTACAATGGGAAACCACTGATAAACAAGCCAAATAGCAGCCTCTTCTTACCAACCACACTCCATAGGTGAAATGATGTAATTTTACCTTGCAGAATGCAGGAAATGCTGGTCTATCACGGCCTTTATCTATTTGTTTGTTTATGTTACCGTGTGACTTCAGAGTTTTAAAGGGTTACTTTGGATTTGCACGATAACAGAAACAAAGTAATTGATCAAGGCAGTGGCAGACCAGTAACTCTTGTGCTCTGTGTGGTAAATTGACTGTTTTGTCTATGGAGTTTCACACGTACTTCACCTCCACTTTAAATTATATCCTAGAAATTTCAACAAGACTTGGACTTGAAAAGCATGATAGTAGCAGACAACGTTTTTTGTTACTGCCAGCAGGATGACTTTACCACCCCGTTTACCACTGCCTACAATAAAATACACACAAATGGGCTTAATTCAGCTACTCCTGGTTGCAGAATCGTCGAGCCTGGAATGGTTACGCGTACTTCAGAACGAGGTTTTGTTTTTATGAAAACACAGCACACTAATCTTACTCATGTTTATAATATGGGCCTTTTAAAGCTCTGCACACCCACACAGGTGTATTCAGTCACCAAACTCCAACGTAGCAGTTGAAATTGGAAATGTCACAGGTGCAACAGGAGGGTGAGAGAGATGTCAATCAAACAGAGCATGTACGAGCCCACACACTCCTGAGAAGAGATCTAATTAGGCAAAATAATTGAGAACACCTGTGTGGGTGTTCCACTGCTGTGTAGGGACTTTAATCGCAGCATAACACTGCTTGATAGGAGAATAAAGAGACAGCTAATTTGTGAAATAGCGGATAAACATGGTGTTTACAATATGTCAGCTGTTGGTTAAACTTTGGAATCACAATGCCCTTCTCGTTGTGTAGGAATACGTGTGTTAGACTGTGTACGGTACAGAAAGCATCCAAATATGCTCTGATTTTTCTCAGGGAACTCCAGACAACAGGGTGTTATGGACAATTAGATCCAAATGAGACCAAGAGGACAGCGTAAATAAAGCCATGTGGTGCAGGCTGCTATGGCAATACGCATACAAGGCATTGTTATAGTAAAAGAGAAACGATGCAGCCATAAACTGTATGTTTGACCAGGATGAGTCCCAAACCAGAACTGAAAATACAGCAGAGCAGCTGCCCCACGTCCAACCTGACTAAAACTATATGGAAATTTTGTCTGAGCTCAACTTTGACAGATTATCCTGATCAAACAATTTTATGGTAGGAATTCAATCAAATATAAAAGTGATAATTCTTGCAGTGTTCAATAGCCCAGTTCATAGAAGTCAGAGTCACCTCCTGTCAACAGTTATTAGACTAATTCCATGTCCCTTATAGACTCTTTTCCATATGATGAAATGCTGCCAAACCATATAAAAGACCAGCATCTGAACTAGGAAATAGAGACAATAAAATTAATGTAAATAAACAACAAAGGAGCAATTAACAGCCTTTGATGGCAGCAAATCATCAATCCAGACGTCAGCCATGTTGGCAGTGCTGACCATACACTGCGCATCTGAACTCCCCACCGTTCCTCATTGTTTGCTGCCTTCAATGGGATTGTGTTTTCTGAATGTACCATATAGCAGATGACCATATTGTCATATTAGAGAAGAAGTGTTTCCACTGATCGCTGCTGAGGGGCAATTACTTTACTTCAGTGAGCTGTAAAGTGTGTAGATCAGCTCAGATGGCGGTATAACAGTTACTGAAAGGCTGTCACAGAAAAAAAAAAAAAAATCCATCTCATGTAACATCACTGTCTGTGAAAAACTAAATTAGCTACTTAACATCTGTGAGAAATTGTATTTTTTATCACCATGACAAAAAAAAAATCACATAAGAAAACGCTATTGATCAATATTAATAATTAAAGATTCTTTTAAGTGTCTTTAGGCTGACTCATACCGGTTCAGCCAGTATAACACAAGTGCTGTGGGTGTGTAATTCAAGTCCACTACTTCAGCAAAAGTATGAACACCCCATGTTGAAAATACTCCAATACAATAAAGGTATGTCAGTATTATTGCAATATTTACTGAAAGTGTCAAAAGTAATGGTCTTCATTGTGCAGTAAAATGATTCCTGTCTGTGATTTACTATTATATCTGATGTTTTTGGATTGATATTACTGCTGCATTAAAGGGATACTTCCTCTTTTTAGCAACTCTGTTTTACTGTGAAACTCAGCAGTGTTTTGTGGACTAAAAAACTAAACCTGACCTTCAATTACCGTGACGGTGAGTAGATAATGGCTGAATTTTCACTTCTGGGTGAACTATCCCTATAATGTTTAGCTTTATATGCAAGTTGGGTCATTTAATTTACAGCAATGCATCATGTTCTGTAAGATTATATGTTTGCACTATTTAAGAATTCACAAAATGTTATTTTAGAGGAAGTGTATATCAAGATATATATTTATTGTGGATTAGCCTGAAAATACCCAGATATTAAGCCATATCAAACAGCCCAAGGTTTCCACATTTTCCTGAGAGATGTGGTTGGTGTATAAAGAAAAAAGATATGAGCAATGCTGTCCTCAACATGTCATATCACAGCCTAAGCTACAGATTCACAATTGTGAGTTTCCGGTTTCTTTTAAAGAGCTAATCGCAGTTTCCCAGAGCCTCCTTCGTGTTATGTGCATCATAACTTGTACCTACCTGTACAGGAGGTCTGAACCACTCATAAGCTGTCCCATAGTTGCAGTATAGTTCACATCTAGGCAACTTCATGAAAATGAATTATGAAAACAATGTTTCTGTTTAGAGTGTATCATGAGAATGTTGTCATTTAATCTGTCTATTTTTTATCATGATGGTAGCCTATAATATAGATTAGTCCAGATTAGTTCAGACCGTGTTTATTGCTGTAAACTAAAAGTGAAACGAAAACTGAAGTAAACAGTGAAGAAAAGGTTGTAAACTAAAATTTAAAAAAAAAACTATGCCCTTTAAGAAAAACTAAACTGAAAGAATTTTGTCTGGTTACAAAACAAGCAGTATAAATGATCATAAATTCATTTTAGCTCTCAGTTTCACTGATAAGGTATCAAGGTTCCTTTATTGTCACTTTCACTAAAACTAAACCAAAATGAAATCTAAAAGTCAAAACAAAAACTGAAAATGAAAGACTATTATAACCTTGGTTCAAACCACAGAAATGCAAATTTCCCTCTCACTTTTTCTCTTCATACTATGAGAGAAGCCATACTTCTCGTCCCTAGTCTTGAGAACAAACACGCCCCCATCTGGGTGAAAAAAGGTGCTGTATAAGTGTCAGTACCAAATTAGGGAAAAAAAAAAAAAAACAACAACAGTGGCACCATGCCTAAAAGTTGCTGCACCACATTTTGCTTGTCAAACACTAAAACAACCCAGTTTTAGTTTGGCTTAACAGTCTTTTCAGTGGACAGACCGTCAGAAGCAGAGGTTATTTTGACATTATTAAGTCCCATACATTGAGCTAACCTTCTAGTAATGAACTTTGTAAACAGCATAAAATAGCAAAGGAAAAAACACCTTTTTTTTTTTTTTTTGGCTCATAGTAAATGGTTGCTGTATGAAGCATAGAAGGCAATAAAAAAAGAGACAGCTTTACCACTTACAGTAGAGGCAGACAAATATGGAATTTTTTAGATTGATTCCGATTTTAGAAAATTCACTGATTACTAATATTGTGGCCACAACAGTGAATTTTTGAGGTGGAATGAAAAGAAGATATTTTCTATTTGAATTGTGCACTGTTAGTATGATGCAAAGATACCCTGAAGGGTGTTTTCTTGAACAAATAACTTTACTAAAGAATATTTGAGTTAAATATTCTTTATTGTGTTAAAATGTTGAACCACTGTTGAACCACTGAGAAAATAATGAATAAGTCAATAGCTAAACAGACATCAGAACTGTCTGGTATCAGTCAATTGCTGATTTTTAGAGCTCCTCTTTACCTCCTAAATGTCCCCCGCTGTGCTAAATCTAAATCACTTCAAGCAGTGTTTTCTGCATCATGTTCTTAGGCATCTACACTGCTATGACATCGCCTATCAGCCCATAATTGGGTCCATATCAGGCCCTAGTTTACAGTAAGGATCAGATCACCAAAACAGCAACATAAAATTTCATATTGACAGAAAAAGTAGCAGATGTCAGAAACACATTCCCTAGAGATTCAATTAGGTAGCTGCATATGTCAAGTTCATCCACTTCATCAACCCCTAATTCTTTTTTTTTTTCAACATAACTATACTGATCATTGATCGACATAAAATAATTGTAATTATGGTATTCTTATTTTATGCTATTAAATCAACAAAGACCTCTGAATCTGCACTCACTGCCAGTCAAATTAGAGGCGCTGCTTTCACTCAAATGACATAAGGGAAAAGTACTGCTCTCTGCTGGGCTGCTCAAACTATCTGCAGCTTAGGTGCATGGTGTGTACCTTAACTTGCTGTAATTCCAAGATGCCAGAACAAAGATTTATCACAGCAGGAAGTGATTCACCGCATATGCATCATTTGACAGAGAGACCATGGAAATTGCAAACAAATATGAGTCTTTTCAGGAGGTTACTTTCAAACAACTGTGTGTCCTCACACAAATAAGCACTACCACCCACTCTGATGTCACACACCGAGAAAAGTGGACATGTGTACAGAATTTTACCAATCCGGAGGCACACATGTACGTTTTAGGAATTTTTGGCTGACATTTTGATCCACAGTGAATATGGTGGACAAACCTGGCTAGTGCCAGTTTCCACTGAAAGCTCAGTGTGAAATCAAGACCACTGCTGGTGTGACATGAAGCCCACCTCATCCTTTGAAATCTGCAGCCAATGTACGTTCAGCTTGGCTCAATTATCATAGAGATATGGTGAATTAGAGGGAATCTTTGCAGCCGAGAAACGCCGCAAAGACTATGAAGAAGAGCAGCAATTAAAAGCCGGCATTTTCTGTGGTCTCCACTGTTTGATCTTGATATGTTAACCTCCTATTTTCAGCGAGAGGAAAGACACGGCAATGCCCACTGAAACAGTCAGAGCAGTTACATGACTAAAGTCAGCATGATGTTTTTGACACCCATCACAAAGACAAGCTGCTCCCACTTGTCATGTTTCATTATGAATCCCAGAGGATTAAAGAGCATACTGACACACACTGTATCATGTAAGCCTGTTAACTTCCAGACTGTTTCATAGAAAAAGGCTTGTATATCCTGGATGCAATTATAATAATACAACAAGGTCTACAGCTACATACCTTGTGTCTGTTCTCCTGAACAGAGGGAAGCTGAAGTTCAAATACAGTATCATAAACTCTTGTAGTAATTATGCAGTTCCTCCCCCTCTTTTTCGATAATTATACAATAAAAGACTAACTTTTTACTTTGTGTGTTTCCAGCAAACACAACATATGCAGATTCAGTGGTAAACACATTTTTATCATGACTGAGTTTGTTAATTATAGGCTAAAAGATTCAAATAAGTAATTCCTGGGAAAAACAAACTGTTTAAGCCATTAGACGTCAGACTGTGTTTTAAGTCGGGAAATTTCAAAAGATGTCCATGGTTGGTTTTCTACCAAGTCAATTAGCTGAACAAACTGAGCTCTTTGTGATTAGACATGAGCAGATGGGGAAAGTCAAAAGTAGTCATGAATGAATTTACAAATAATAAGACCTGCCAAGAATTCATTCACTTCTGATCAGCAAACACAACTGTAAGTGCTTACAGACCTATCTGTTTACTATTCTACTTTTAGAAAATTGTCTTTCACAAGACATTTAAAGCGACAACTGATGTTGCAGGGAAGCAAATGTAATTTATTCAAATATAAATTACAAAAGTTCAACTACAATTTTTTTTTTTATGATTAAAACACAGGGCTGTTAATCTAATATCACTTCATGCACTACGCCACACAGATGGTAAGATTCAAAGTAGATTCCTGTATTAATGGCAATCCAGATGTGACCATCTTTTTCTACCTCTGCACTCTCTGAGGACGTTAACCATTTTAAGGTCCAGCTGAAATCAGTTTTATTCATCCTGTTTAGAGTCAAAAATAATTTCAACATGTTCTGTTACTCTGTTGTTAACCGTTTATATTATTAAAAGGAAGAGAAAAAAGTCTTTAGGGATATATCAAACATGCACATGCTTTTGTTTTCGACTCGGGCACTGGAGGGGCAGGTTGGTTCTCTGTTTGACTGACAGCAGCTGGCAGACAGAGCTCTGGTGGGGGAATAATCCACAAAATAAACAAACTTGCACTGGACAAATAGTGTGTTGTTATTACTGGCATTTCAGAGCAAGAACCACACCAGTATTTAAACAGACTGAAGTGACATTTTCAGATAGGTTTATATGCTGTTTAATGTGCTGGGGCTGAGCTGCCAATAGGGATGAAACAGCAATCATTTCCACGATAAACTCATTCCTGACTTTAATATTACTGTTTCAATTTTCAATTATGCCGATAACAGTGTTTGGTTATTGCTCTTTGAATAACTCAGTAAATGCTGTCCAGCATCAAACGCAGTGTCCCAGACACAGACGCAGCAGCTACATGGGTTTGTTTCACATCAATGAAAAGACTGATGGTGCTAGAGGATGCGGACATGATGCCATTTCAAACTGCGGAGAGGTTTTTAATATAAAAGATGGCGAAATGATTTCAGCGTGTATCAGTACTTTTTGAACATTTTCGTTTCAACAGTGATAACAATCCCGCGAAACTAATTTTAACTGTGATCATTTTGGTCAATTTAATCGTGATTTTCATACTGTGCAGGAGAGGATGTGTGTTCCTGTTGTTTGATGAGACAGAGGCTTTAGCATAAAAGCGTTGCTGTGCTGTGTGGCCGTCTGCCTGTGATGGAGCAGTGACATTACTGATTCATGTAAAGATGGTTTAAAGGTAGAGTCAATTTAGAGGCAACTTCCTGCAACCATAGGTCTTATATTAAATAGGATTTTGACCAGTTTAATATACAGTCCATGACTCCAACTCGCTATGTGGACTGCAGTACTCATTTCTGGATACACAATTGTTAGATATTGACTTTTATTTTGACACCTAAGCTACCCTGGCATTGAACATTTACTACACACAGTATGATACTGTACACTACTGCCCTTGACTTAAAGGCTATCCTTGTTGAACGTTATCCTCCTTTCATCTCTTCTTCACATTTTAAAAAAAGACCAAATAATGAACCTCAAGTACCTACAGACATAAAACGTGTTTTGGATTAGCTTTTTGTACACATCTGTGATAGACATCAAGATCAGTGCTGGAAAGAGTACTGAAAATTTGTACTCAAGTATAAGCACTGTTACATCGCTAAAATATTACTCAATTACAAGTAAAAGTACCGGTGTTAGAAATATACTTCAGTAAAAGTACAAGGTATTTGAGAGTAACTAAGAAGATTACATGGTGAAATGAATACCTAAGTACAAGCAAAAGTAAAGACTTGAAAATCTACTCATAAAAATACAAGTACCCCAAAAAAACTACTTAATTACAGTAATTTGAGTATTTGTAATTAGTTACTTCCCCCCCAGTGGTACTATTCATAGTACCACTGCTTTGCTCGCCGTTTGATTGATCAGATCAGTAGCAGACATCTGACTATGTGGTATCAGTCTATCCCGTTCTATTTCATGCTGTACTTGACAAGCTCTCAAATGAGACTTGTAAGATATCAGACAGACTTCCAAATTCTCACAAGACCATCTTTGTAGACTTGTGTGAGTGTGTGTTTGTGTATATGAGAAAAGAACAGGTGGTCATTGATTCAACCTTTGGTGGAAGAGCAACAAGACACAAGGGACAGTAAAAGAGAGAACAAATGTGACAATTTCTGCAACCAAATAAAAACCTGAAACAATGGTGGATCAAAGAAATTATTCAGGAGCAATTTAACCATTATAGAGGCCCGAGGCAAGCAATACAAACAACTTAGCCAGCCAGTAAGCATTAGAGATGTAGACTCATGAATAAATGATCCTTAGATCTCCAATTTGACATCACAAAGATACACACTGGGCCCACCATCAAAGGCCCTCCATCTCTGCCAGTGAGTTGTCACTGCAGAGGTAATAACTTTCTATTTCTCTCCCTACCTCCCTCCTTCCCTCTCTGTCTCTCTCGGTTCATTTTTCATGCAACACAATGTAATTACATCTCTCCGCCGCTGAATCCAGGGTAGCAACGTTTGATACTGACACACCCGGCCCCCAGACGTCTTGTGGGTGTCAAGACATCAGACGGCTGTGGAAGTCAACCACCTGCTGGGTGCACCCCCGCACGTCGCCGCTTGATCGGCAAAACCAATCCTGCACGATTTCAGATATGTGTTAATACTGACAATCAAAGTCCCACGTTTGGAAATGACGCTGCATTCCTCGTGATCTCAAAGCTGTCGCGGACAGAGCACACATCAGTTCTGGTGACAAGTGTACTGATGCAGATACTGCCAGATGGAAGACTGAGGCGAACATGTGGGCTTCTAAATAAACTCCTCTTCTAAAGATTTTTTTCCTTTGTTTTACCACAAAGATTGGATTTTACAACTTTGTTGTGCATCAAGTGACTGGCATTAATGAATGTATGAAAAAAATTACATAGAAGTTAAAATTTAAAAGGTTTTCATGACATCATGTTCAAGAGATTAACCATCAAGGCTACACGTCAGTCAATAGGATAAACATAAAATATGTAAGTTCTGACACTGAGGGTCTCTCTTACATTAAAACAACTATAAAAGACATAGTTTGATGACATCTGAAGTAATGTGGGGAAGCTGTACCACATTTAGAACAAACACCCGGCTGCCATGTCCAAGTTTGTATGTTTGCTTTTTTAATTAACTATTTAGCTAGCGGTTGGATGGATGTTGGACTATAAAAAGCAAAATGAACACAACCTGACATGACAAGTTTATGTGATTTACACTGACAAGTGCTAAAGTGTCAATTACTATACTTAAAGCTAAATGTCTATTCCATACATAATATTTAATTGCATTGTAAGACTCACCAGTGAACAAGTCCAAAGGACATACCTGTCAAAGTTACATTGGCTTAGTTCAGGAATTTATGTGCTGATATTAAGATATTTTGAGGCATTGTTTTTCAGTCCACCACAAAACCAACTGAGCTTTATCATCACGTCTTGTTACAACGGCGAAAAAAAAAGACATTATTTTGCTTGATTTCTGGTGCGAAGAAATGTATTATACATGAACCAATATCTGTACTGTTTGAACAGCTGATACCATTTTATTTTCTCTGTAAGATGGTGCAAAGTTGGCGATTTCCATCTGTGCAATCCGTTATAATCTCCCATTTTATTATAATATTTTTGGCATTTTACTGATTTTAAAGAGGACATATTTTGATGGCCAAAAATGTTACCAAACATGATGCTCATTGGGTCCTGTGAAAAAAAGGAAATTATTTTACATTTCTTCTGATTAGACCTATCTTTGCTGCTAAATTGTCAGCCTATATTGGCCTATCACAGCATATCAGTCTAAATCAGTATCGACATATATGAGCTGATAAATATTGGCTCTTATAAAATCTGATTTGGCAGAAATTAATTTGAATTCTTAGGCAAAATGTTGTTTAAAAACCAAAGTATGGTTAATGCATTTTTTGAAGAAAGGACCAAGAGAGGACCAATCTTTCATCTTCATCAATGTTTCATTGTTCACAAAACATCTAAAAAAAAATTATTAATTACCAAAGATTTGTATCCGTTTTTGGATCCGATTATAATGCATGTCATCTTGTAAACATTCACTTCTGTAAAATCTATTTTTTACATCACATCATCATATAATGTGCAAATAAACTAAACTAAACTGAGTCTGAACTGTTCTTTGTTTTTGTTGTAATAGTGATGTCAGTTACATTTGTTTTGGTCAGAGCCATAAAATATTAAATCATCCATCTTTGCTCACTATATCTTAGCCTTTCTTACATTTAGGTGTGCAGAAACTGCAGGTTATATAAAATTATTTATAAATACAAACATGTGATCAATATTGGCCATGAGACAGGTAATTATTGGTTATCAGTTACACTTACTGTTACTGTATAAGTACAAACATTGTTATTTGGTAGCTAAAATGATATGAAAGCAATCCCTTTAAAAACAAAAGCAAAACTTACATTTTGATGAGAACCCTTTAAAGTTAGTTATTAAAGAATGTGACCATGATATGAGATAAAAATGAAAGTTCTCTCTGTAATGGCAACACTTTCTAAATTACCTCAAACATATCTTTGCTCTTCTGTTACTGCACTTTTCTAGTTATTTTGCCTAATGACTGACATATATGCTGCTATGTGTGATAAGATAAAGTAGGCTGAAAGTTTAATCACCATGCTGATGCACTGGTGGGGCTCTAGTAGAGATAATGACTTTTGAATACCAAAATGGGACAGTTTAATGCAGCAATGTTTCTTTTTATGTACACAACATAGACATTAAGTTAAAAATGTTACAGAACAGAGATACAGTGATGAGGTTTAAGTACAGGATTATTGTGGCTAAGGCTCACACAGCACACATCAGTTATGTTCCCTTATACCCGAGTGCAGCATCCAAAATATGTCAACAGTCATCAAGAAGGAGCTGCAACCTGCATGAAGCATCCGCTTTGAAAACAGGTCCCACACGTGTCTAAACACTGGCCACCATATTAAAAGGGTCAGTAAGCCATGAATAATTATCTGCTGCATGAACACAGACCTGACAAAAAGATGAAGCCCTGCCTGACTCGCAGCTGTTGTCCACGTCTTGTGTAAATGGTTCAACACGCAGAGAGAGGTCAGCTCTCTGTTGGGAAATGAAAGTTTAACACAGACTCTGATTGTAGCCTAATCGGGGTCTTAGTTTCTCCTATCACTGAATGCCTGCATTACCCACAAGGCATCATACTGAGGCAAGATTATTTAGCGAGTAAACAAGCTGCCACACGTGTCAGAGAGATGGATTTCTTTCATCATTTACTATGCAGGTAAAGTTTGTGCGCACAGAGATACTGTATGTGATTCATTCACAGTGTTCTTTTATGTTCGTGCATCTGCATGTAATTTTGATGAGAAATTCACCCGATGTGTCAGTCAGAACAGGATTAATGACGTATCTGCTATCATAATGATGCAAAATAAGTTGTCAGCATCACTTCAAAGTCTTCCCCTCTCACTACAGCAAATAAAAAGCATGAACTCAACTGATGGAGGAGCTCTAAACACCACAGGTGTGGTCTGGCACACTGCCTTTGCCCCCATGGAGCTTTACTGCAAACCTCAATGCAGTAGAAAAATGACTCAAAGACAATGTGGTAAACAGACTTCAGCTGAATTAGTATTATCTAAATAGAATCGCCTTTTCTTCTTGGCCTGGATAAGACAAGTTTAGCACCGTGGCACAATTAACATAGTGGCCTGCAGCTGAATGTGGAAGAGAGAAAGAGGCAGAGATAAAGCACGAGAGAAAGAAACAGAGCAGCAATAAAACTACAAATCAACTTTACGTGTTCGTGCCTCCTGGTTAGTGACGCACAACAAGTTCAGATGTATAATGCTTAAATATGAATAAAATATATTCCCAGGTTTCTTTGATTCACCAGCGAAAAAGCTCGTTTCAGTCAGCCAGCTTACACAGAACAGATGTATTATGTTCAAACCAAACATAGTAAACAAGAGCAGAGGAATGATTTGGCATGTAAGTGCTGACCTCATCACCACCCACAGGCTCGAGACAAGAGTAAACTTCCTCTTCTAAACCACTAGTTACAGAGCTCAGCACGAGCTTTCATTTACCACAGTGTTTGAGACCAACCATCGTGTGTCAGCTTACCTGCGAGGCACCTCAGGCCACAAGGGGAACATACCATGTACTGATATAAGAATGGATAAATCTAAATCCAGCAATGCACCTGCACTACTGCAGCAGCAGCAGCAGCACAAAACATTTCAGCTATACAGCAGATAAAATACCAGCAGCAAATTAAAATCACAAAAAAGTAGCTTTTTATATGCATGGCACATGAATTTCCATCGGGAATAATACAGTTATGTCTTATCATAAAATAGAAGAACAGCATATCAGCAGTTTTTATCTAAATATGACAAAATAAATATTGTTACTTAGCTATATATTATGTGAGAAGAAACATGTTGAAATTCATATTAAATTTAGACTACAGGGAATCAATTAGGCAATGTGAGGCCTGCAGTCATGTTTATATCCCCATCACATAAATAATATTACTCTCACCTTAAAAAAGACCAAAACAAAAACTACAACCAGGGGAGAAACATGCCATAAAACCACTTAAACACACATTGATATTCAACAGATAGGAACTGAAAACATCAAAACACACCTGCAAGACATAAACCAGGTGAAAATCCGCTCAACAGCTCAGCTACCAGTACTAATGCAAATACTGCACACAGATTGATGAGATATATCAGCGGAAAATTAACAGCCGGCAGACAAAAAACCTCAGAGCAGCATCAGCCAGGTACAACTGTGACCAAACACGCAGCAAAAAAGCAGCAGGTACTTACTGCGGTGAGTAAACTGTGATCCAGACATGTGCTTGGAGTCAGGCCCGACTGGAGAGTCCACTTCAGGCTTTGAGTGGCGTTTGACACCGCAGATGATGATGAGATGAGGTCCGGTGTGAGGAGGCAACCGCGCCAAACTGGATTATCCCTCAACAGAGGCGACCTGAAGTGTCTTTGTGACTTTGTGACGGTTAAAAAAGTTTGCTCGTAAAGTAACTATAAATGTTACGTGGGGAGCAGCAGCGTTACAAACATTTACCTCCAACGGTGTGCACTGTCACCTAGCTGACAAGGTGTAGGTCAGAGCTGGGGAAGTGGGCGGGGCTTTCTCAGTTTAAACAGCACACCTGTTTGAAAAAGGTGCGTTTGATTGACTGAACTGGTCGGCCGAATTGACAGCAATTTAAGTAGGCCAAATGTGAGGCCTCCGTTTTTTGCCTTAACTGGCATATGTATTGTTGTGAGTTTATAAACCAATATCAAATAAATAAGACATTTATTAAATCACTTATAACACTATTAAATACAAACAAAATATTTGAAGATCCCCTGCAGACATGGTTTATAAATTGTTCTACTAAATATAAATGAACCTCTATCTGATCTTTTCACACACAAAAAAAAAGTTCAGTTATCTTGTTAAAATCATGGTGAGACTTGGGGGACATTTTTTAACAGTTTCCTTCAAAACTCAGACTACTTTAATACAGTAGTCATCTTTTGATATGAGAAACATACATGTGTGCATTAATTATTAATGCAACTGATATATTTTCACCGATTAAATGCAATGCAAAAAATGATGGGGCAACTGTAACATTAAATAAATAAGTTATATTAGTGAATCTCAAATAAAAGCACACCTCACTGCTGTAGTATCTAATTATATTACTTTTCATTGCTGATTTTTTTTTTCTGATGATGATTTTTTTTCTGTTTATGGTTCAGATTCTGCTCAATGTCAGGCATCATATAAGTCTGTTTCTATTTTTGTAGAATTGAGTTAAAAGTAATTCTACATTTAAATTTAGTAAAATACAGAAAAAAATATGTCATTACAGACAAACAAGGTGCTCACATTGGGCGATGTGGATCTTGTCACCTATATTAATATTAGCTTATTCTGGTTAACTTTTGAGCAATAATCTAGAGATTAAATTGATGTAGGTTTAAATTTGTAATTATCTAAGATTTAGACAGCAGAAGAAAAATACTGTGCAACCAAAAAGTAACATTCATACCTCAAAATCAATTTTTTGTTGAGAACTTGTGCTGAGGTGAAATGATCCTGCTCCTTTTCCACAGGCAGAAAGAGAGAGAGTCTTACCGAGTGTGTTTTTTACTTCACTGTTAAAGCCATTCTCGGTGAACCTGCGCTGGAGGCTTCAGGTTTCCACATCACACTTTTGCAAGTTGAATATTGGACCAGGATTAGCATCCAAACTATTTTTATATCACAAATCATACTCGTAGGCTATTTTCAATGCTGCACGTACAGAAACTTTCCACTTTCTGCAGATAAATGTGTAAATATCCTTCTAGTGTCAAACACTGCACACATTCTGAACAGTGAAACTCAAACATTCGAATACAGAACAACATGTTTTTGAGTGGAGGTGGACTTCAATATATTGAGAAGAAAGAATGAATAATCCAAATGAATAATAATGAATAGAGAATGTCCTTTTTAGAATGTTCTTAGTTTGTAATGTGTTTAGTTCATTTTTACCAATTCAAAATATCACTTTGAACCACAAAATCTTTTGGCTGCCAGTTGAGACAAACAAGGCAAAGCCATTTGCTTCCAGCAGAGTGGGCAAACAGCCACCACTTTGGGTGCCTGTTTTCATAGTTTTTCATAAGCAATCAACACTTGGTAAGATTTTAAGATTTTTTTTATACAGAATCTAATTATTGGGACAGATATTTCTGGCAGTCATACAGACATTTCCGAAAATATACCTGACAATATAAACTGTGTCAACTACAAATCTGTCACCTCTCAGAGAAAAACCCAATGAATGAAAGGAGAAACACAGCAAATATAGATACTAAGACACATGGGGAAACTGAGAGAGAGAGAGAGAGAGAGAGAGAGAGAGAGAGAGAGAGAGAGAGAGAGAGAGAGAGAGAGCACTTTCCATCATTATCCACTATCACTCCACTATAATCAAAATACCAAATGAGAGAAAAGTGTTCATTCACTTCCAGGGAATTGTAGAATCTATGCCAAGGAGCTTGAAGCTTTTTTAACCTTTTGTTGGTTTGAACTGTAATTTCTCCCTCATTTATTCATAATCATTTGTATTAAAATTTTTAATCACTTTGTTGAAAAGTTCTTTCTACACTGTAAAAAATAGTTGAGTTAGTTGTATTGAGTGAATTTTAAAAGAACAAGTTGAAGTAATTTTGTAATGACAAAAGAAATTAACTTTCTAGTCAAATGAACTTCATGTTAATTCACTTGTACTTGAGAAAACATGTTCATTGACCTTAAGATATTAAGTTGCATCAACAACTTCAGTCGCACTGTCAATTTTGATTTCTTTTTACATTTTCTCAGTTTGAAAAGTCACTTCTTTATTTTAGTCAGACAAATGTCAGAGCTATTTTGTTCTAGCTTTGTGACAAACATCATCCTCTTCATCAACTTCATCATGGTTCACAGTGTTTTCATCATGGTGAAAAAAACAACCATGACTTCTCTTAAAATCTCTCTTAAAACACAGCAAGTTTTCATCATATGTTTTCTTCAAACTATAGAAAAGAAAAGGTCTCAGGAGAGTTTTTACTCTCAAACAATGCATGCTGGGAAGTCTGCTAATATGCTGTTTATACTTCTTTAGAAACTTCTCATGCCAACCATTTGTCACCGACCTTCAGCGCCTGACATGGATGTACAAGTCACCATTTAGTGGCTATATTTGACGTTGCCAGACAACCTTTTTAACACATGATTAATGTAGTAAAACAATCACAGTTTGGTTAGGTTCAGACAAACTACTTGGTTGGTTTTGTATATTTATGTTAAGTTAATGAGAAACTGATTCCACTAAATGACACTTCCTGTATGAAATTTCAATTTAAAACAACAGCAAAATCCCAAAAAAAATCAACTACAGTTGAGCTTCCTTTAAAGACTGAAATCTGAATGAATCCTATATCTCCTGTCATTTCACCTTGTGTCTGACACTGAGATATTCTGCAGACAGAGGAAAAAACAGTGTCAGCAAAAAACTTGAGGGGGAAACAAATATCAAGAGGATACAGTGAGAGTGGCAGGTGTGAGGGAAGTGAAGAGAGTGAGGAAAAATAGCAAGACAGGCAGTCTTTGTTTAAGGCCTGTAGGCAAGATGAATGCAGCATGTGTATAAAGTGTGAAGCAAGTGAGGAATCAAGTGTAGGAGAAAGAGACAGAGAGGCAAAGGGGGAAAATAATGGTTGTCTAGGATTAAATGGATTTAGAGAACTGTCCACTGTATACAAGACATAGCCCCAAAATAAATAGACACTTTAGATGAAACATTGATGCTTATACGGTTGCTTCAAGATGTTCGTCAGCTAAAAAAAGAAATATTTCAAACATCTGCGTGAGCTTCAAGAAACTCCACCGTACCAACCCTGCAACCTGTCATATGTTTTCCTTATTTCTGCTGCGTCTGACAGACCAGTTCTGTCTCCTTTACCTTCATCCTTAACCCACACCCACACAGACATGCACACAGGAACACTCTGTGTGTGTGCAAGCATGAGTATGTGTATATTTCTCTCTCACACACACACACGCACACACACCCTACTCTTCAGATCTGAAATGAGGTGGAAAAGTAACTGCGAAGCCAGACGGGCGCCTGCAGCTATCTCAGGGATGAATACAACTATTCCATTACAAACACCTTTAATGTCGCCATGGTACGTCTGACTTGCTATGCGGTCCCATCATTTCATTTTTCTTGAAGGTACCAACCCTATTATTTCTGGTGGCAACTTTGTAGCGTATGACTCATAAAAAGCGACAAACAGTAATCAGCCAATATGTTTTCTTAATGAGAAGAAATAAAAAAAAAAAAGTCCTTTCATGGCTTTTTCCAAACTGAGTTTAGTTGTGTGCAACACATTAAAAGCCTTAGAAAATAAATTCAGATTACAGACGTGCTGGAGGTGAAAGAGCCCAACTTTGCTGTGATGTGTGAAAGACGTGTGACATCTGTGGTGGCAGGATTACTATAAATGCAACACTCCTCGTTCCTGTAGACTATTTTAATCCACCCATCACAGCTGTGTAATCTAATGTGAACTTTGTGGTAGATTTTATCTGTTTTTTTTAAAATGATATTCCTTTAAAAGCTGTGATTTTCCTAAACTAGACATTAAACTTCTCATGATAACCTGTAAAAGGCAGTAAGTATCTTCATTCCCTAAGCTCACCTACTTTCCTATATTTGTACATTACATATGATTTAAATTATTTGAGTCTGAGTTGGAAAGCCCAGAAAAAAATCATTACTGTGAGCAGACCTTTTTCACAGCATCCCCAATTTTCAGAAACATTATGTTTAACTATAACACAAGAAATATTGTAACAATTTGGCTCTCATTTCTGATGGAGACTCACAAAACTCAGATGTTTCAGACGCACATGTATGAATATGTTCACACAGTCATCCCAGACAAACACAGACGCTTGGATAACAACACAAACCAGCAGTGTGACTTCATTCTTTACTCAGACTATTGCCATTACAAACACCTACATTTTGGGTTGGTGGCTCGGACTGAGGCTCGGTATTTGACAACCTGGGAACCACAATCAACTGTCTGTCTCCAGAATCGCTTACTGCATCGCCCTGTGATTGGCCAGTCTCTCATCACGAGCTAGATTTTGGGAGGTGCAGAGTTCTAGTTTTCTCTCATACCACTTTAATTACTATACGCTGAAAAGTTATTATGGATTTTTGTGCCCAGTGATGCCAAAAATAAACAGCCTACCACAGCTTTAACGTAAACTTGAATAACTGCCAGCCTTGGAGCATGTTTGGTGTTTGTTTGCTTGGACTCAAACCCATCTCAGTCTTTCACTGAACAAAATCCTTGTTCAGAATAAAGAAACCATTCATACTGTATCAGAGCCAGAGCTTCTCTTTATATTAACCACTATTTCTATTGCACTTAGCTGGTTTGTGCTACAATGCCTGATGGTTAATGTGAGCCCACATGTACCACTTTCGACCAGTTCCATTTTAAGAACACTCGCTGCACTTATATACCTTACCTTCTTTCTCTCATTGCATTTTTGATGCAGTAATTTAGCAGAAAACTAGTTACTTATATTTGGCTTTCACATTATCTTTATATTTAGCAACTATTGATTCATTGAATCATTTGTTAGTTCAGTCACTTGAACCTTTTTAGATTCTGTAGAATTTGTATCTTTATTTGGTGCTGATCTTTCAGTGGTATGGACCACTTAAAGACTACAGACTGAAGTAACTCAACGACTATGAGATGGCTTGGCTGGATGGATGGCTGCATTTTTAGTTTTGGATGAAACGTCTTGACAGCTTGGGAATGGTAGTAAGACTTTTTGTCTGAGCATCAGTAACTCAGTAGATGTCTGTGCTAGAGCTCTTAAACTTTGATACGCCCATATTTTTCTACTACAAATAAAAAAATCACTTGGACATCTACTGCGCAATCACAGGTTTTTTGAGTCTAGCCTATCCCAATACACACCAGCTGGACATAAAGGTAACAAGACATAATTTGCTCCGATCTATGAAAGAACTTTATTTTAACTTTTTTTTTTTTTTTTTTTAATGAACCTGGCTAACTGTTTTAGCATGTGGGCTTGAATGTAGCATGAATGCAAAGAATCAAATTAAATTAGAGAAACTGCTACTGTATTTTAGGTTATGTAGCTGAGTGTTATCAGCATAGCTATGGAAATTCACACCACACTGTAGTCAATATTTGCTGTCTCTGATGATATATGACTGAGACCAACTGTGGTACCAGAGAGACCAACTCATTTCTCAGGACAACTGAGTAATAGATTGTGATCAGTAGTGTCAAACGCAGCACTAAGGTCAAGGAGGATGAGGACAGACACATTTCCATTATCTGCATTCAATCTGAGATCATTTAAAACTTTAACAAGAGCTGTCTCTGTGCTATGGTTTGGTCTGAAACCAGACTGAAAATGGTCAAGAAGGCCATTCATAGAAAGGTGTTTGTTTAATTGCTTTAACACCTCTTTCTAAAGAACTATGCTGAGGAAAGGTAAGTTTGAGATTGTGCGGTAATTATTAAGAGAGGTAGGGTCTAAGTTAGGTTTTTTGAGTAAATGTTTTACAGTTGCAGTCTTAAAAGGGTTTGGGAAAATGCCACTTTTGTAAAATGACTCTAGGGAGGAATTTATAATAAGGAGTGTATTTGAAGACAGTTTATCATAAGTGCTCTTAAAAAGGTCAACTAGAACAGGGTCGAGAGAACAGGTAGATGGTCTCATAAAGAGACAATTTTGAATAGCTCATCTTCTGCGATTACATCAAAGCTAGTCATGATACTCTGTGTGAGAGGGGTGGTTTGAAGTGAATCAATTGCGTATCCTGGGATGGCCTGAATGTTGAGCCCAATATTATATTTTTTTTTTCTTCAAAGAAGGAGGCAAATTCTTCACATCTAGGAGGAGTCTTGGTCTACCAGGTCTATGGTTGAATGTGGATTTAAGATTCTGTTTATGGTTGAGTGTGACATGACATCTTGACATGTTTAGTAAAAACAAAAGAATCAATGAGATTTAAAAACTCTAGAGCTTTCGAGTTTTTGTGTTGATCTACACAAGTTGAAATCTCTCCTATAAGAACTAAATCATCAAAACTGGTACAAATATGAGATAAAAATTCTGAAATTCAGACAGGAGGTTGGCAATGTGTTTAGAAGAGTGATAGATTTTTACAAGGAATGTCATTTGGCCTTTGCTATAATACCGCTACATAGTCAAAGAAGGGGAATAGACCGAGGTCAACCTTGGAGCAAAGAAAATGGTTTGAGAAAATAGATCACTGAATCCCAGGTAAATTTAAAGTTAAAACATGTTTTACTTAATAATAATACTTTAAGTGAATATCAATCTAGTTTCAGAACTAGCCTCAGTAAAATTACTGCTGCTACAGCTGCAACAAATGATCTCATTGGTGCCTTGGACAGAAAACAGCGTTGCATTGCCTCAATTGTGGATTTGATTTGATTGATTTGGACCATGAATTGCTGCTGAACAAGCACAGCAATACCGGTCTTGGCTCTAAGGCTATAAAATGGTTCAGAAATTATTTTGCAGATTGAACTCAGTGTGTCTATGTAGAGGGCCACGAATGTGATTTTATTGAGATAACTAAAAGTGTCCCACTGGATTCCATTTTGCGACCTATTTTATTTTCTCTTTTTATAAATTACTTGGGTAAGGACATTCAAGCAAAAATACACTTACATGCTGACATTCACACACATGCTCCTGCCATAGTACAGGTGGTGCTACTTGTTGCTACTTTTCTGTTTGTGATTGACTCGCTGACATAATGCATATGCATGCAGCCTCCTCCATTTACAGAGCCTTGCTTCAGTGTACTATGCATCTCTGCATTTCATTACAAATGCAGTCAGTCATGCAGTCACTTACACACCACCACATTATTTATGATTTGGTGGGTGGGATGTCACTGACCACTTGCAAACAACAGCACTGGTATATTTTTATCTATGAAGTGATACTGGGTAAACTTCCAGCCTCTGTACTCCTCTCTGCGTGTCAGCTGTGGTTACCAGCTACGCTCCTCCAGCTGGTTGCTTTTTAATGTCCTCTGGGTTTTGACAAATCTCAGGAAAAATTGCACCTTTAGCATGGAATAATCCACAAAGATATCTAAAATTATATACACTCGTATCCATCATTGAATTTAAGGACATTTTAAAGAATATGGTGAAGAAGACTTAAAATGTGCATTTTTGCACATCTTGTGTATGTTGCCAGGTCTCTCAGATAAAAGAGATACTTATCTCAGTGGGACTTCCTAGTAAAATAAAAGTAAAAATACATGAATAAATACATTGGTAGTACTGCTTTCTCAAAACACATCCTCTCAGAGCGGCTAGCTTGGTTGTAGACTCTTGTTCAACGTGGTCTCTCAAATCCAGTCAGTTATATTTCACCATTGTCATGTTTTAAAGAAATTAAATTTGCACACATTAACATATTCATAAAAGTCTACATGACCGGGCTCCTGAGGCTCATATTGACATGACAAAATGGATTTGGCTCAGTGTCTGTGGGGAATTACAAAGTGCCTTAGCTCAAAAATTACTTTGGGAAACATTTTTTTTCTTTGTAATTCCTTCACCAAACAGCAGAAACATCATAACTGGGATCATTTAAAAATTCAAACACTTTTCGAGGAGCAGGCAGCCGCACAGTCGTGAGTCACCCTGCCATTCTGTATCCCAGTCTGTCTCTTGAGAGCTCTCTTTTCCTCACACCCTCACCCCCTCCCTTCCATTTTGCATTTGCAGTTTCATTATGCTTGCACTTTGCTACAAACATGTTGCCTTCTTACTTAAATACAACTATTGTGACCACGATCGTTTTTTTGTTCTCTACACAATGCTTCATCTAGTTGAGATTCCTCTGTTGTCAACTGTCTGTCCCTTCTTCTGCTCTGACAAAGTTGTTTTCCTCAATCTGTCTCATTAACACAAAGAACTTCTCCTCTGCTTTTTGTCCTCTTCTCTCTTAAAAAAAAATCTGTGACATTATCTTATGATGCACACTGAGCACTGACACTGTGCTGACAAGTAATGACAGCGACGAGTGTAGTGGGGAAGCACAAGGTGCTTTGTCTTAATGAGCTGCCATACTGTCTGAGTTCCCCTCCACCTGTGATATGAGAGTTACCGCTCTCATCTCTGTACTCATCTTAGTACTGACTTCAGCGTGTGCCTGTCCTCTTTTGTCTATCGTTGTCTGCCGAGTTGTTTTCTTATCCTCTTTTTACAGTAATTCTCATATCTATATGTATACATAGCATCTTAACTACAGTCCATTTTCACATGCGAGTTTTTCCATTTGCAGCTGCACCTTCCCACAAACACCTGCCTCCATAAGTGACATGTGTCCAACCTGTGGGAAAGCAGCAGCCTTGTGAAATAAGTGACCTTGTCTCTTTTGGCCTACATTATCAGCAGTGTGCCATGGAGAGGGTCCGCTAATGCACATTAATCCTCCAACACAATGACCCCAATCCCTTAAATCTGTCAATAGGGAAGCTGATGCTCCAGATTACAGATTCTGCTGTGATGATACTGAGGGACTCTACTTCTGTCTTCTGTTGTTTACAAGACAAACTCGTGATTTATAATTTACATGCTTCATTATGTGCATATTAGCGCTGTCTGCTTTGTCTACAGGCTTGTATCTCCAACGTGTCCTCATGCCTAAATGACACAGTTGGTTGATTGCCAGTGGCAACCTGAATAAAAGACACACCATACCTTTGTCGTACCAGATGTTTGTCATCATTTGGCTAAAGTTGTGAAATGTTTGCAGTGTGGAAGGTTTACACGCAACAAAATTACTTGGTAAGTTTTAGGAAAAGATCACGTTTTGGTGTTAAAATAACTAACTGGACAAAACAGTTTTATTTAAGTTAACTAAACTACAGAACTTTTAAAAAAAGAGTTAAATGAATGTACTGTACAGAGCTCAATCAACCCATTAAATTAAGTTTCTAAAGAAACATGATCAGCACATTGGCCGACTTCCCATCATGCATTGTGTGAGAGTTCAAACTCTCCTGAAGGTCTTCTTATTTATTTGAAGAAAACATGTATTTTGAGAACAATAAGAGAAGAATAAGTCATGGTTGGTGTCACAGTAATGAAAACATAGTGAAAAATTATGATTTGTATTAAATTCTCCAGCTCTGGCAGGAACAGTTGTAGCTCTTTGTCTGAAATGAATAAATGACTCTTCAAACTGAGAAAATGCAAAAGAAAAACATATTTTTCTATAATTTTTGTCAATGTCACTGAAGAGTTGTTGGTTCAAGTTAATATCTTACTGAAGCTTATTGAACATGTTTTCTGAAGTACAAATAGTCTAATATCACATTTTTTGACAGGAAAAGTTAATTTGTTTTGAATAATTACAAAATTACCTCTACTTCAAATTCAGGCACCTTAAGGCAGCCTGGACATTAATTTTTCTAAGTTAAATCAAGTGTTTTTTTGTTTGGTTGTTGTTGTTTTGGAGGCCTTTTAGCCTGACAGAAACAGCTGAAGACTATAACAGGAAAGTGGGAGAAAGAGACATGCATCAAAGGGCTGCAGGCCAGAACCAATCCCTGGCCTGAGTGAACGTCTGGGTGTATTTAACCCATCTACAGAAGATGATAGCTTCAAGGCTTTCTGTCAGAAAGCTCCCCTTTGTTCAGTTTGGGGGGGTAAACAAGTGAACCTTAATTAGTATCATTGGTAACACCTACTCTACTAAAAAACAGGACTCTAACACAGACAACCTATACAGTTGTTTTTCTCTTGAGTCCAGGCTGGTATCCCAATGAATTCTTGCCAAAATAATGCAAGTGGAATTCTATGTATCTCAATGGATTATTGCCCAAATAATAAAACTAGAATTAAACTTCATTATGCTCTTTCCCCAACCCCTCAAGACAAATTCCTATTGCAACCAAAGCTGGCATGATGAATATGAGTAACTAAACTGCCCTCCCAGGACTGTGATTCAGCCAAATACTTCACATAGACAGCATTTCTTCCGTTTATATGCGGGAGACCAAGAAAAGAAGTTGAGAGAAAAAAATGTGAGGACTCAAAAAGGCTACGGGATTTCAGTGGAAAAGCATATATACAGAGAGAGACATATTTTGTCCCTCCATTGTTGTCATACAAACTGTGCAGCTTTTATATCTTAATCATTACTGTGTCAGAACTTTTCACTTCTGAATTCTGTGTCCTATATGATAGAGCAGGTCCACAATCAAAGATGCCGGGCCATGATGCACCACAGAGACAGCTTTGAATCACTGCTTATCTCGGAGGGGAGTTTGTTTACTTTTTCCTGCCGCTGCTGGACAGATAAATCGACTGGAAAGGGGAGAGAGTTTATACACGTACAAAAAAATGCTAGGCCTATAGGTAGAGAATTTGGGGAGAAAGTTATTAAAACTGCTTTTATCAACACTCTAAATCCACCCGATGCTGTCGTGCGGCAAGAAGCAGCGATGCTTGCTGTCATATCCACAGCTGCCAATTCCTGAGGTGCAGGGCATCAGATTATCTGGGCTTCTTTAAGCAGGGGACGCTGTTTATGCATCACAGCACCTAGAATGTAATTTTGAGGAGTGTAGATGTGGTCACCTCAGAGACACAGGAAGGAGAATGGAGGAAAAAAGAGACAAATGAGCCATGAGTTATCATACGCAAGCCTCCAGCGCTGATAAAATACCTGTAATTCTTTGGGGACGCTGTCACAATACGCAGAATGGGAATCACTTTCTCTTTTCCCATCATGCTCTTACTCTCTCTGTAACAGTTATTCTGCACTGCAGCACAGATTCCCAACACTGGCACGAACATCAAATACGTTCCTGTCAGTATGACATTTCACTGAATGACATCAGCCTTAAATCACATTCAATAGTGATTAAACATAATTAAATCCCACTGATTCATAGCTGAGCTTTAGCCTATAATCCAAACCATTCACTGCTTCCCTATGAATGATACTTTACTCTTTTAAATGCTTTAAAATCAATGACTTAAATTGAATTTCAACTATAACAAATCTATCCATTTGTTCTTTATTGATAAGATGTCATAGGAAATACACATCACATTTTGGTTTAAAAATAAAAGGACATTACATAGAAAAGGCATCGTCATTTCTCATTCACACATGAAAAACCCCGGAGTTAAATATGTATCGCTCTGTGTCAAGAGACCGAGATTAGACATTTTTACAAATTGTAGAACCAGGCCCCCCAGGAGAAGCCCAAGGTAACTTTGTTAAAAAAAAAATCAGAAACAATGTCCACCTCAGACTCTGCACAGACTATATTTGCATAGCATGCATTTGATTTGAATAAATATCTGGTGAAGACTACAGTGACATATTGCTCAAAATAACTTGATAAATGTTGCATATTCTCTGACAAATTGCACAGACTCTTCAGGTATTCGCTGGAGGAATCCTAGAAAAAAAAAAAGAAAGTACAAAAGGCTGGAAAAGAACAGAATTATTTACAAGAAATAATCCCTCCCGTACTGCATTTACCCTGACAACTAGCAATATCTGGAGCCGTTTCTACAGGGGCAACAGAATTGTACAAAAGAACAAGGAGATGAAAAATTCATTTGTTTTGAGTTAGAAATGTAGAAATAAGTAATAGTATAGATATATGTATATTTACAACATCAGAGAGAACATATCTAAGCATCTGGAGAGTACAACGTTTTCAAATACAAGAATCTTGTATTAAGAGGATGCAATCATGCTAATCGCTTTGAATCTTTAAAAATTAACACAATATCTCTAATGTTACTCATCATGGGTACACCTTTACATAATGTATGCGCAACAAAAACAACACAACACCTTTTGTTTTTGCTCCCATTTTTCACGAGTAGAAGTAAAAAAAGACGTGTGTGGACACAAAATCTTTATTTTTAATTTTGCTCATATATACATTAAAGTCTGTGTTAGTAAGCTTGACAGATGTGGCCTTTAGATATACTGATTAAACAGCATGATTACGGTACAGATGTGCCTGAGACTGGACATTCATTCACTCCATTTCTGTATCAGAAAATCTTTATATAAACAGTTTTAAGCCTAGAACCAAGCCAACCAACTACAAGATGAATAGTGATTATAAAACAGTTAATTATGTATGCATGTTGTTTGTGTGTGTATACATGTATATGTATATATGTATTTGCTTACATATATATACAGGCTTGTGACTTTATATACCATCATTTCACAATCTCATAGCTCGTGGTCAGACTATGTTGGATGGTTACGACTAATAATCAAAATCCTATTGTCATTATGTGAATAGGATTTTCACTTCTGGAACCTCACTGCTGAGCTCTATTAAAGGCTCTAAAGGGGCTATTTCACAGAGGGCTACAGGTAGCAATTTTTTTCCCAGGAGGGCAAAGTCATGAGAAGCCAATCAGAGGCAGAGTAGAGTGGGTCATTACTTTGCCCTTTCAGAAAAAAACATTTGTAGCCTTTTATGAAACAACCATAGTTCAAGATCAAACTGCAAATTTTAGAGTGGCCTGTTATTGTGACCACACCTGTGTAATAATCATGCCATTTAATCTCTATATCCACCTACCCGGTGGATGGATAATTCTGGGCAAAGGGCAAGTGTTAACTTACACAGATTTGAACAAATCTATGAACAAAATGTGCAAGAAATAAACCTCTTGTGTGCGTAGAGGAAGTCGAGATCATTTACTTCAACTTGTGAAAAAAGGGGGCAAAAAGAAGTGTTGAGTTTATATTTTTGTTGAATGTATTTACAGGCTTTCGCTGAGCACATACATTTTTTTAATATAAAATATTCTTTATCTAACTCTCAATAAATACATCTCCTAAAGTGATTTCTCTTTTATCGAAAAAACAAAATCCAGCTTCTTTTCTTTTAGACATTCTATACCAGAACTTGCTGTGTATGTACACTTCTTTGTTCTTGCTTTCTCTGTCTCTCACTCAAACTCATACACACAAACCCCAATAAACTCACTGGGGTTCTCCTAGAGGTTTGACTACAGGCCATGGCATGTCAGGTAAAGGTGTCTGGGGCTCGGCGGGGGCCTGTTGTTGTTGCGCCTGCTGGTTGGCCCAGTTTAAGTCCACACCATTCTTCTTCAGTGCAGCCAAGTGTTTGATGTCCAGCGTGGTGAAGGTGGTGAACTGGACCTGGTTCCGCTTACTGGTCGGGGAATGAAGCGGCTCACTGCGGTGTGGCCTGGCCAACAACGTGGCTGAACGGTTTGCCATGGGGTCGAGAGACTTTCCCTGAAACTGCTGCTGGGAGCTGGTCCGGCTGCGGCCAAGTGTGGCAGTCCTTTCTGGGATGGTGGGGGCGCTTACAGTGGGCAGGGTGCTCTGGCCGATGGAGTCCATGGAATGACGGGACTCCAGAGGGCGATGGGGCTCACGTTTTAGCGTGGATACTTGAGCCGGGACACCTGGGGCGGGAGCGCTGTGATTGTTGCTCCCCAGCCACACCCAGTCGTGCTTATGATCCTTCGGGTCCCCGCTGGGTGGCGGGCCTGCCTGTATGGGGGTCTTGTGATTCCGGAAACAGAGGTTATATGAAGCACAGTTGAGCAAAAAAGCCAAGATAGCTACACAGGAGACCCCCACCAGGGCGTACATGCCAATTTCTAAGTCCGACATGGCTCTGAATGTCCTAATGAGGTCGCTCTCGATTACTTTTGGAGTTTTAGACTTAGGAGGCTCCTTCTTGGGTGTTACGTCTGCTTTAGGAATGTCTTTGCTGTTCGAACTGGGGTTGTCGAGCATGTTCCCAAAGCTTCTCTTCTGCCCTTCTCCTCTACCAGCTGAAGCCACCGTCGTATCTGATGGTCTGGCAGTGTTCAGTGTTGTATTCAAGCTCGGTTTGCTTGTAGTTGTAGCAGTCGAGGAACTGACAGCATATGTGGCACCTCTTGCAGCTGTGGTTGTAGTTCCAATCCACACGACATGCGGCTGCATGTATCTTGTTGAAAATGAGGTGGAGGTGGTTGTTTCTGCCTGGGTGGACTCCGGTACTGTGCCTCTGAACAACCATTTATCCATATCTGTGACAGCACGCTGTGACGTCACTGTCGTTTTAAGCTCACCCACCACTTCTGATGCACCACCATCAAAATCTTTATTTACGTCACCGGCTCCTGCTGCGACTCTACTGCCACTCTGGAAGTTGATCTTGAGGAGCCCCATGCCCACTGCCAGTTTGCTCTTCCTCTTAGACTTCTGGCATTCCTCACAGATCCTCAGTTCCACTCTCACTAGTGCCCCCCGGCCTTCACCTTCACCTTGTGCTACTACAAATGTGGACTGCGGGGTGCGGCGTACTGTGGCCACCCCTTCGTCCAGGGTGGAGACTGTCAGAGAGTAGATACTGCGGTCAAACAGCTCCAGTGGAGTGATGGCGCCATCGCTGAACTGAACCCAGCAACTAACTGCTGCTTCCTGAAGAAATAAAGAAAGAATGAATGAGTTTGATTTTTTTTTAGATAAAATTTATTCTACAATACATTATTAACTACAATGCAAGTCCAAAAATACATATATCAAAGACATCTGTAAACACATCTGTAAAAGGGAGAAAAAAGTATGCCTTCACAACCCACACCTTGTGCATCTGAATCGTCAATTTAAACAGAATATTTATGCTCTTTCCTACTTAAATAAATCACCAAATTTTCTTGGCCTCTTTTTTTAACCATAAAAAAAAATCTAAACAAATAAGAGCATCTGTTCAATGAAATGCTCACAGACAGAACGCAACATACAAGTGCAAACAATTCTAAATAAAGGCATCAATCTAGAACATTGTATAAAACAATGAAATATGGCTCTTCAGTGGCTGTATGTGGTGGAACATCAGCACGCTGAAAGTTGTGGTGCATTTTATCGCGTTTCGTCAGCTGGAAAGGCACTTTATCATGTTGCGTTGGACAGTTTTTTTCAAACATGAGTCGACCAGTGGGTCTCTCTTACATAACAAAAAGGACAATCATCTAAAACTGTAGGATTTAACACTGACACAAATGCATTCACTGCCACAGCTCCATGCTAAATACACCATTATAAATCACAAGTGAAGAAGGAAAGAAAGAGAGAGAAAGAAAGAGCAGAACTGTACAATGCAGAGTTCATATGGCGAATAGCAGGTCAAAACACATGCAGCAAATCAATATTTCCCCCCATGCCATCAGCGAGCACTTCATTCTCCTCATGATTCTTAATAAGACTAAATTGCCTGAGCTAAACTCTTTATGATTAGACTCAGTAGGGTGCTATTGTACTGTGGATTACAGTCCCATGAAGTCATATAATGAAATACAATTCAACCAAATTGGATAACGTGAGTGAGTCCTTTGAACAAGTACAGAACATACAGCGAAGGGTCATGCTAAGACCAGAATTAGCCAATCCATTCACATTAATACACAATGACCTATTTCCTGTTGCTAATGTGAGCCACTGGGTCATTGCAGAGCTAACCTATATTTTGGATTTGAATACATTATGAATTGCCCTGAGCAGAACATTAACAGCTTGCCATCACAGACACAAATGGCTGGTCATCTGCACTGGCATGGTTCTAATAGTTTGTTATTGACGGGGGCCAGACCAGCCGCACAGACAGTACACTGTAGGTAAAGTGAGCTGTCGTTTCAGCGGCTGTGGACCGCCTAATTGCTGCCCCATGCCTGTGTCTGGGAGCTGGTTTAAAATGGGCACAGTGCCATGGCTAAATGTGTGAGTGAGCTTTTAAAATGATCATCTGTGCACCCTGTCTGCCTCTTCCGATCTCTCACCCAGCACGATAACCGCAGATGATAGTCGAGGCTGTGAATACAATGGGTTCACATTCATAGAGGCAAAGAGAAAACACAAATATTATTACACCCTTAAGGTTTTTGTCGTGTAAATCTGCTCTGTTGCGGCAATTCTTATCATTCAAATCCTCTCTGTAGAAGCCTATTATATTGTTGCTGGAAAACAAACATTTAGGATACGTTAATAACACACTATTGTATCATATCAAGTTTAAAGTATAATTTGAAGCCCCCCTTCACAGAGAGTTTACAATAAAGTTGTTTTGAATTATATTATTTGTGGTGCATATACCGCTTCTGCTCACCACGCAGGAACTGCAAATTGAAGCTCACTGGAGAAAATTTAAATGACTGTGGAATAGTGTGGTCATCACCTAACATGACACATTGTTCTTTTTGCTGTGGGGGCCTTGAAGGTGCACTAAGCGATTCTGGAGAAAGGGAGTTGATTGCCGAATGTCATTCCCAAGTTGTCAAATTACTAGTCTTGCATAGGCCTTGTTTGTATTTCTCTAAAGTCATCACAATGGTATTTGGCGCTGCTATGCCCAAGATGCAGCGACGATGCCCCTGCAAAAATAGTGTCGGGGGGTAACTTGTTTTGGTGGAATATTTGGACGTTGGGGAGGTGAGGCCTGGCATTAAAATGGCTAAATAAAAGAAAAGCTAACAGCGGCTAGCTTCTTAACGTTCATGCCGTTAGCAACCAGGTGCTCACTTGTCATTTTCAGAGTCTGTATTTGACGATCTGGAAATGAGACCCATCAATCAATTATCATAGAGACCTGTGATTGGGCAAAGTCTCCGTCAGGGGTTAGATTTTCTAAAGCCTGAAGCAAACGTGCAGATATCTAGTTTTCTATACGACCACTTGAATTAAAATATGCTGAAAGCCTATCATGGAATTTTGTCCAATAATATGAAAAATATACTGTCTACCCCAGCTAGAAGCAGCCAAACACCATCTTGGTGCGAGAGACACTGACTCTGATATGTCTGCACATTTGGAAAACTAACGTTTATATTTACAAAAGCATATGAGGACTTAGAATACTAGAACCTATTCAGGTAAATGTGGTCAACACCATAGAATAAAGAGGGAAATATTTCTTTTCATACAAACATGAGAAGAAATATTTTTTCTCAAGTGCCATTTTTATGTATTATTCCAACCAAGATCCCTCCAATTTTCTTCAAACAACCAAGATCGATTTCTTCATTCAGAGTTTTCACACTCAGTGTCAGGGAGTAAATAGTTACATTTAACAGTGTTAAGCAATTTTATTACAAAATAAATGGTACTGTAATCTGTTAGTTACTGAGAAAAAGATGCAATTAAATTACAGTAACTAATCAAAATATTGGTGTTACATCTGAATTTTATTTTTTTCAGTAAAAAGCTTACAAATCCAACACCGTCAAGGATAGGATGGCTCACCAGGAGTGGAGGAGGCCTCCATGTCTAGACAGTCTGCAGTCATCGGGCAGTACGCACTCAAATTTTGAGTGTTGTTTTTAAGCGCCTCTCTTGTTTGACTTTGCGCTACCTTTCATCTGCCAGTCAAATCAATGCCCTTGCTATGGGCAACTGTGTCAAAACGGTGGCCATGTCGTCGCCTTTTAGTGCTGGAAATTCAACAATATTTTCCTGAAGAAATCAGAAAAGGGCTCTAACATCACTGCACAGTGTAAAACTTGTTTGTTTGAAATGTGATGAGTTAACATCTAGTTAATGTCACTGCAGTCAGTCACATATAGTAAAGCCGTGACGTTTACACTGCCTGGTTTAAGTGTAGGATTTTAGGACTTTTCAGCTTTATTGCCCAGTTAAAAAAGAAATTTACTAATCTACATTACTTTGATGTAATAGTTACATTTTGAACAGGTTAACTAGGAATCTGTAACCTATTACATTTCAAAGTAACCTCCCCAACACTGGCCACATTTCTCTTGAAACTATACCTACGTTCTAGATGCCACTCCCCTCTCCTGTCCTCTGTCCAGATCTAACTCCTTGTCATCTTCCAAAGTTTCCATCTCCACTCAACCAATATCTAAAGTTTTTAAAGGAAAGGGAGATGACTGGCTGCTCTGTAAAACTCAGCCATAGATCAAACATGTATTGAGGGCATTTTTAATAATTTAGCCACAACAATAAAGGATTTTTAATATTTTCTTCCTTGTTGTTACTATTTTTTCTTAGAGTTTGGAGTGTGTGGATTGTCTTCCTGTTTATCTTCAGTTTTTACCCCCTCCAAACATCTCTCTGAGCAACAGGGAAGGTATCATTTCTTTGGATTCTTTGCATGATCACTCTCTATTACCTGTATCCACAGTACCCTAATGAATCAAATAAAATGTTTCATGACAATAGCGCCTTCCAACTATTCTTTCTCTACAGATGTCTTGCCGAACACCTCCTGTGGTTGTAGCACGAGTATGATGCAAATAGTTTTCTCCCTGCTGGTCCCATTGGTCCTAACAGTGCACTCTCCAGGCACACAACCCAGTAGATTTAGTATCTAATCAAATTAAATCAAAATGAAAATCAATCAAATCAGTTCAGCAGTGAAACTGGGTTAACTACACCTCCAATGTAGGCAATTCCTTTGGCTTCAGTCAGATTGTGATTAAGAGCTAAATCCTAAATCTAAACACCAAGATCAATACTTATGTTTAAGGTTTGATTTGCAAATCAAAGAGTAGCAACACAAATCTTTTTTTTTTTTATCCTGCTAACAGTGTGAGAAGCATATTGGTCTTAAAATGCATGGTGACATTATTTATACTGTTGCTTTATTATACACGCATCTGTCAGAATTTCCAGGCTGGTGTGCGTAATAAAATGTGGAACCTTGTCAGTGGAAGTCATTGATGAATGCAAGGGGCTTGCTTGTTAAGTGCTCGCATTTTTTTAAAGAAAAAAAAGGGATGTTTTTCAGACTTTTTCCACACAAAACATTGCTGCAGTGTTAACAGATCACCACAACAGGGAATGAGCTTGTTAAGGAGCCAATAAATAATTACAGCTAGGATAAATACAGACAAAATAAAACACTCTGGACTCTCACCTTTGATATTTAATTACAGCTGATAGCAATCTGAATTCAGTACTTATGCTTGTGGTCTCTGATGAAACTCCATGGCAGTGGATCAGAGCTTCTAAATGTGAGTTACAAAGTGAGAAAATCTGACTGCCAAATCTTATAATGCTGGGGCGATTCGTTTATGTAATCAACGTCATCGATTACAAAAATACATCGATTTGCACATCATGTGTTGATGCGTCGCTTTGAACTGCTACGCCTGGTCAGAACGTGGATTCACCCAGAGAACAAGCTGCAGAGAGCAAGACTCGCCACGATCATCTTGAGTGTGGTCATATTTTAGACAGAGATGCCTCAGTGTGGTTCTCTTTAACTCCTCAGATGCGACTTATCAGAGTGGGACAGCTGCTCTGCATGAGTGCTGGAAGTGAAGCACCGAGCAACCTGTCCTCCTCCTGCAGCTGCAGCATCACCCCGTTTACTTTCTGTCAGCACCCAAACACGATATATGAGGATTATCAACACGCGGAACATGATCTGTTAGTAGAAGTCACTTTAAATAGATTTTCCAGAAGTCTCCTCATCACCCCCATGGTAAAAGTGGTGTCTGCACAGCTCCTGTTAACTTTACACCATGCGTTTTCTGACAGTGTTATTCTATTTTGTACTTTTCTGTTCACTTTATGAGCCATGCATGAGTCAGAAATGGCTAAACATAACGTTACAGACTGCCTGTAATTCATTTCAGTTGGCAGAAGAATATGACTCCGGTGATAAAATACCAGTTTAAGTTTTAAGTCAAAATACTGATTTTTCAGTTCAGTGAAGGGTTTGTAGTGATTAGTGATTAAATTAATATTCATCCATGCTCCTTTTGAATTTGAGGCCCAATATTTTTCTGATCAGGCATCTGACATGGAGTCTATTAAATAGGGCAGAAATGAGACAAATTTTAAAAATTGCAAATATGATCATTATTTCAATGTGCTTTATGTGTCAATTTTTCAAGATTATGATTGAATAAAATACTGAAATATTACATATTATTATTGAGATATATGTATTTTTGGTAAAAAAAAACAAAAAAAAACAAAACTATATAATTAAATAATAATAAAAACAATCCTTAGATTAATCAATAAATTAAGCAATAGCTCAATTGATTAATCGAAAAAATAATCAATAGATTAATTGCTTAAAAAATAATCATTAGTTGCAGCCCTACCTATAATACATTTGATGGAATGTTTTGATGTTATATTTCCATGCTTACTTGAGAAATCTAATGAACTTTTACAAAATTTATGGTTGATTTACTAAACATAAATAACCCTACAATAAGCAAACACATCTGGTAACACTTCATTTGAAAGGGTTTGCATAAGACTGCCATTAGACTGTCATAATCATGTGAGTTCACCTCTCATGAATATGAAGGAGTCTTTATGGATGCTTATGACTGTTGTCAATAAGCACCATTCTGTTATGTCTATTTTAATGCAAACTTGACATTGTTTAAGATTATTGTTATGACAACTTGACATTAACCAAGACAACATAACCTGTCAGTGTCTTTGTCAAGATATATGACATTATCAAACTTGAAGAAACTGTTAAGCTTTATGTTTTAACATTAGATTAAACTGTCAGATGTGGTTGGTTTGAAATTGGCCATCATGAGACCATTATAATTGTGTTATGAATATTTTACTTGACCTCAAGTAAAGTGGTACATTTTTGACTTGTCATAAAGATGTCATTAAGTTTTATTACACTATCAAATTTCTTGGACTTAAAGTAAAGTGGCGCCATAAAGTTGTCATTAAATGTCTTAAGGCCAGTTTAAGTACAGTACTAATGTGATTTAGTTTACAGATATACTCGATGGACATTTTGACGAGTTTCTTTAAGTTTGGTAATGTCAAGTTATTGTAACAAAGACACTGACATGTTATGTTGTCTTGATAAATGTCAAGTTGTTGTAACAAAGACATCTCAAACAATGTCAACTTTGCATTAAGAATTACATAAATGACATAAAGACTCTTTCATGTTCATGACATGGTTATGACACTGTAATGACAGTCTTACACACATCCCTAAAAAGTGTTACCACACGCTTTTATGATCTCACATTGAATTTATAATTACTACTGCATATATTATTCACTGCTTTTGTTTCTTTTGTGTCCCACATGATTTTCACATCTTGTTGAATGGTCCTTCACAGGTTATGTGGCGTGGCTAAAAATGGGTGACTGTAAAACTAACAGGCATAAAAAGAGACAAGTATCATCAAGAACAGCTGAGCCGTACCTCACACTTTTATGCTTTGTGTGGTGCAATTTTCCAGTTGCTTACCTGTTTGAGCTGCGTGATTACTTCCCGTGTGGTTGCCGTGGCGACGATGGCCCTGTTAGTCCCTGCGTTGAGCTGTAGGGACAGAGAGAGTCCAGAAACCAGCTGCACTCCCAGCTCTGTCACACTCACTTTGTCATCCACCACCCTGATGCTCCGCTCAGCCAGGACAGACGACGTCAGAGGGGACAGCACCTGCAACAAGTAAATCCTCATCCCAACTGCAGATGGATATACATGATTATAGCATGCAGTTGCTAAAACCACACACACGCACATCACGGCTCACCTGTACAGCAGTAGTACCCACAGCACGTCCCTGCAGCACCACCCCATCCTGCACCCGGGCTACATCAGGATCTGCTACTTTCAGAGAATATCGTACAAGATTGGTCACATCCACCTGTCCAACCAAAAGAGAGAACAACATTACTTTTAATTGTTTACCATAATGATGAATGATTATTATCACTCCACTAATTGACCCTTCCTATGTCCTGTCCCTTTTTGCTCTGTGCTTTAGTCAGCCAGCTTTCTCCGTCACTGTACATAACTACGCTATGTGCTAGGCTTGTCAATGTTGTCAATGTTGAAAAGAAAACCAAGTTTTGAAGATTGTTAAAAGATGTTGCTAGGTGACATTGTTGGCAAAACACTAGCTAACTAGCTAGCTAATAACTGACATAGATTCACTAATTAGTCAGCTAGAGTTTTGCTCACATTAGATTAAATTGTGACAACAGAGTGCTGCTAATTGCATTTTTAAGTAGGCCAACTTGGAAATTAGCATCGCCCTGTTTTCCTTGACAAAAAGCCAATGGGATTTTACATTGGATTATTGCAAAAAATAAGTTCTGTGGCAAAAAATAAAGTTTCTTACATAATTTTTGCAGCCAGATAATCTTCACAGGTGAATGCCACTTTAATGATTTTTAAAGTGTTTTTAAATTGCCAGAAATAAACATTACATGTGTATTTATTGCTGGTATATCAGCTTCAGTTAGAACTGTTAAATGCTCTTACCTGCCAATCAGGACCGAGGAAGTACTCCACAGGCTCCGCCCCAGTTAGTGGGTCAGGCAGCACCTCGGCGTCAGCCTCAGCTATGAAGTGTGTCAGCACCCTGAGTGCTGAGTGCTGATACTGCAGCATGCAACCCCTGCCCTTCCTCATTTCCTCCTCTTCCTCACTGTCCCACGTCGACCTGACACACAGAGGTCATCAGACAAAACTTGAATAACAAGTCAAAGGAAACAGGCTCTTTTGCTTTCTTGCAGAGATGACAAAAACGATATCGTGTTCATGCCTGTACGTTAATATGAAACTACAGTCAGGAGGTAGTTAGCTTAGCTTAGCATATACTGGCTCTGTAAAGGTAATAAAATTTGGCTACCAGCAATCTAAAGGCAACTAATCAACATATTATTTATTAATGTGTAAATGACCTGTTGTGGTTTTATGGGGGGTTACTTGTTGAATTATTTCTTGGCCATGCAAAAAATAGTCCAGCACAAAACACTGTTTTGTTGTTTTTTGTTTGTTTGTTTGTTTTCTTTTACCTTGGGACAAATCCAGGCTGATTATCTACCCCTGCATCCAGTCTTCATCCTAATATAGGCTAAGCTAAGCTAACTGTCTGCTAAATGTAGCTTCATATCTGACATGCAGGCATTTTAAGATTAAAAAGAGAATAAATGGGATTTAATCTGTCCCTCTTTGTAAAAAGCAGCACAAAGATAATTGATTGTTGAATGAATTTTGGGTTGGTCAAGCGTCCCAAGGACAGTAAAATAATGAGAAAATTAAAACATATGGGCAGAGGGCAGTGTCTCAAGTGCAGCCACACACTACTGGTGGTTTGTGGGTGATGATTGAGGGGGATTATTTTAGTATGAGTCTATGCATTGTTTAGGGAAAAATCTTGCATATTATGACATTAAACAAGATGTATGTTTAAAAGACAATGCTTTAAAAGCTGTTGCTTCAGCTTTTATCTTTTTCCAAACTATTTATGTTGTTTATTGAGAATTTGTTGTATAGGTTTACTGTTAATATCCTTGGTTATTTCTGTTTTGTTTGTTTTTTTCTTGCATATATATTGTCTTTTTAATATATCTGAAATGCTTCAATGTGGTATCCAGTCTTCTTCAAGAAAGCTAATAAGCTTATTTTCCAAAACATCCAGCTATTCCTTTCAGCACAAAATTACATATAATGTGTTATTGCTTGCATTTTACTACACAATTATTTACAGACATGCGGATATTTTCACTATTTTCAAGTGTAAATTCTGTGTATTGTGGATTTTAAGAACCTGCTGCAAAATAGTTGTGCGTAGTAGTCCAAGCTTGAATCAAATGTTTGAATTATTGAGTAAAATACACTGAGACCCATTCAAAATTGTTGATCTCTTCTTATTTAAATTGTAAACAGATACACAACAAAATCATGCTGTTAATCTATGGTGTGAATGCCATAAATGTCGTGTCTGCTTGCCAGCAGTGGGACAATGAAAATTCAAGAACAACACTGGAGTCCAGCAGTCCGTTTGTTATGAGTCGTGAGTGACCTTTCCCTCTGAATGAATTCACGTTAATTTACCCAGGATCCCACAGCTGACTGGTTTGTTTGTGGATGTTAGAGGTTAAGCTGTGAACCACCCTCAAACCCCTCAGCAATGATCATATAATTATCATACACACAGCTGGTCTGCCATGCGCTGCACCACAGGTGTGCTGGAGGGCTGGTGGATATGCTTTCACACCGCAGGCAGAAAGCTACTGTCAAGAGCTACAGTCCAAATAAACATCATTATTATATAGCCTGAGGTCACAGCTAAACATGCGATGGAAATACTGCTCGAATTAAATAAGTGTGACTCAACGCCAGACAGCAAGCTAACTCTCTCCTCGAGAGATGTCTGCCTTTTCTCCAATAAAATGGAACATGATCGTCCTCAACTACAAAAATATATTTGAATGGCTCAACATCAATGTCTCTTTCCAGAAATCAAGACCTGGTTACTCAAGATAATCCACAGACCTTGTTGTGAGCTGTTTCATGTAGGAACTACTTTCTTCCTGCAGTTGAACCTACCAGAACTACTTTCATTCTACTAAAAATAAAGTAGTTCCTACATGAAACTCCTCACAACAAGGTTTATCGTGAGTAACTGGGTCATGATTTCTGGACAGAGATATTGTTATTGAGTTCTTCAAATCTCACACCAAAACTATCTTATGCATTAGTACCACTACAGGCTACAAGCAAATTGCAAAGGGCAGTAACTCACACAAAACATTTCATCCATGCCTTTATATGTTCTGATATTTTTAACCCTGGAAATATTTCTTCTACAAATCTCCATTTGTTCTACTTTTGTTGTTGACACTGGCTGCTTACTGTACTATACAATAATGTCTATGTTGTCTGCTGTTGTGTACTAAACTGTGATTTTTAAATTCAGATTTCCACAGTAGGTAAAAGTTTACTGGGAAAAGTCAATACTGCACAATACTGTCATAATATGCACATTTGTATGTATAAAGTTGTGTGTTTATATATGTTACATGTACTTTGATCTTTCATGAAAAGTCACAAGTTGACATCTATGTGATTCTTAGTTCACACAACACTTCAACAAGAGTTTGAAGATGAATGAATATATAAAAGACAGACAGACAGACAGACAGACAGACAGACAGACAGGCAGGCAGACAGGCAGGCAGACAGGCAAACAGACAGAAATTGTAAATGGTTGGGATCAGAGTGCTAAAATTATAGCAATCAAAACATCAAATTTACAACATAAAAACAGCAGCAGTCACTAATATCTAATAAAAAGTCATTAGTTTTGTAGCATGACAGCAAATGGAATAAAAGATCTCTCAAAGATTAATTTCTCATTGCTGTGGGTACCCATTATCATCTTGAAGGGCGTTTATTTGTTTTTATTTTGAGGCTCTTTGCCATGGTTATTCAAGTTTCTCTTCCTTCTTATATGACCTTTAAACCATCATGCCTTCTACAGGGTTGCCATCTTGCTAATTAAAATCATCTCGTACAGTGTTATAAATACTGTTAATTAAAGTCTGTTTGTGTTAAATGATTGAAGTTTCTTTTTCAATCTATTCTGAAACAGTGATCAAATATCTTACAGAGAATCATAAACTGTTGCACTCCGTGAATCCTAACTGTTTTAAATCTGTAATGTTTTGTCTATTAAATCCAAAGTTTAGTCTGTTCAATTCAACAGAAATTCCATTTGTTTCTCTGCCACATATATACACAGCACATGCAGTAACACAGACACGGCTCAGAAAATTCATCTCTTTTTTCAACATGAGCTGAGACTGGCCATTACAACCACCACAGACATTTCACAATTCTGACCCCATATCCGTTTGTGTCTGGAGCTGGGTATTGAATGTTTTTCAAAATGAAAGCCCCAAAGAGTTTTTTACCCTGGAGAAAACCAACAGACCATCAGTTGGCCATTACCATTAGTACTGAGTGAAAAAGTAATGACTTTACTGTAAGTATTGAGTGAAATTCCACTAACCTTTACCTCCAGGGCAACTGTGTTGCCTCTACAGCATCCTGCCAACTAATGCACCAAACACAGATGTCATGTCTTTATGACTCAATACATATACAATATACGGATACTAGAAAAGTCTCATTATGCTGTAATCCAATTTAACACCACCGCTAAGTACAGACTCAAAAATTACCATACAGCTGAATCTACATCTCTCTGATACTGTGTCAACAAAAACTGATTAATATAAACTTCACAAAGACACAGAGTAAGACTTCTTGTATGGCTAACTTAGTGTCCATGTGCTGCAGCTGATTCTTTCTCCTTTTAAATATTTCTTCAAGTTCAGCTTCATAAAGCAATGATTGGCTGTGCTTATATGAAAACATCATCGAACACATTTAATTTTCTTTACTATTTTGGGGGCTTATTATTCCTTTATTGTGTAGGACAGCTGAAGATATGACATTAAAGGGGAGGAGAGAGTGGGGAGGCAACATACAGCAAAGGACCGTGGGCTGGAATTTAACCCACAGCTGTTGCAGAGGACTGACAGCCTCAGTACATGGGGCACGTCCTCCACCAACTGAGCTACCAAGGCACCCCAAACACATTTAATATGACAGGAAATAATTATAACATATGTTTCTAGAAGAGGTATGTATTATAGTGTATTCATTCTAGCTGCAGCTCTTGTATTAAGCCCTTTTCATGGTTTTTACTTTCATCTTTTGACTTGGAAAAATTAAATATCTGAAGATTTAAAAAAGCAAATTAACTCTTCATTTTCTCGACAGCAACTGGTGAACTTTGAACTGATCCAACAGTGAAAAGTTCTTTTGTTTGCCCAGACAAGCACATAAATGGCAGATGATACCTCAGATTATTACAAGACTGTGTCCAAAGAAAAACAGGCAGCCACATGCAAATCGTTCTGCTAAGAAACTGCACATGGAGGTGCCAGAATCGGACAATGTTCAAAAGTTTCAGACTTTAGCTTCACAAAGAAAAGAACAGTATGGACTAGATGGTGATGGTGGTGAAATCAAAGAGCCCTCTTCACAGCTAGTGTGGCAATAATAATCATTACATTAAAGATTTTAAGACTTAATGTCCTTTGGACAAAAGATTCACAAACTGTGCTGACAGCTCCCAGCAGTTTTAACGTCAAAGATCTTCCTTTCTTCATATCTTTGATGAAGATCTCTGGCAAACTAACAGATCTATGTTACATTGACACTTGCCTCAATTAAAATTGCTAAAAGATATCAGTACAGTGTGTGAATCTTTGGACTGATTCTTGCCTTCACTTTGCTTTTTGATCCAGCAGTTTTTGAGTGTAGAGACATACTCTACTCTGTCCTTGTCCTTAATGTTGTAAAAAAAAGAAAAAAAACCCTGTCTGATGTTAGCAGGAAAGTTACCAGGAAAGTTACCTAATGTTCCTGTTTTTCTACAGTGTTTTGGTTAAGACTAGAAATACAACATTTAGGACTTGGACTTGACTTAGGACTTGTTGGTCTGAACTTGGGGCTTGGCTCAGGACATTATAGCAAAGACTTGAGACTTGCAAAACACTGACTTGCCACCAATATTGCTTTTAACTATTATAGTTACAAATATATTGGAAGAGGTATTGCACCCTCAGACTCATGCTAACGGGATGTGTAGCAACAATATTTAAAAAAATATATATTATTATAGTACAAATATTATAGTACAAACATTTGTGGCATTCTCAATATATCATATCATATCATAGTGTTTACAAAGCATAAAGGAAACAATCTAGCAACAACAGTTGTACAGCAATGCGACAGTTTGACACAAAACCGGTCTGGCCTCACCTCCTGTTGCCCGTAGTAACAGGGACCCTCCAGCCTTTGATCTGGCTGAGCTCGGGGTCGGCTATATCGATCATCAAGGGCAAGCGGGGCATCCACACACTCATCTCCAGCTGGGCGCTCAGGAAACCGTACGTGAAGTTGAGCATCACCCTGCTCCTCCCTCTCGACTCCTTCCCGTTTACATACACGTAGTCACATCGCTCTGACACCTGGACAAGACAGACAAAAAAAAAAAAGAAAGAAAGAGGAAAGGTGAATATAGGCCTCGTGGGTAATGTCCTGGATTAGAATTTCACCCTTAAACAGTCAAATGACAGTCCTCTGTTTCTGTCATTCCATAAATATCTTGATATTGCATGAGAAAGTGATTGTAAAAAGTTCAGAAACACTGAACTAGGGTTCTGTTGTCTGGTGATTTGGATTCAACTTTCTCCAGACATGCACTAGTGGAATTTCTCCATGTAAAGCCCCATGGAAAATGATTAAGAAAGTTTTAGTAAGAACTGACAAAGAGAGGAAACGGGGAACAGAAGCACCAATACAAATAAGCTAAAACCACACAGACACACACATTTTATTCATTTCGCACTACTTCCAAAGTCTGGCCAGGGAATCGCACAATGTTTCTGTTTATGTCATGTAAATTCACGGCCGTGGTCTCTATGAAACTGTTACCGAATATAAATGAGCTCTGCCTTACGACTCTTCCTGTAGCGCTGTACTGTAGGTGGGAGCGTCGAAGTCCCCACCAGTGCGAGCAATGAGGTGAGACACAGCAGTTGGTGTGTTTTATTTAAGATTGGAGGCCTATCTCCACTGCCGCCTCACTTATCTTAACAAACCAGTGGCTCCACAGAGGTAATTGGAGGGCACTAGACTGGAGAATAGAGTGGAGCAGCGGAGAGAGGGAGGTGGAAAGAAGGAGGCGGAAAAAGTGAGGAAAAAGCAGAGGGAGGAATGACTTCCAAGGTAAGTCAACTCGAACTTCTGCAGAAATGTTGAGGGAGACCAGTCTGTGAAGACCTTTTCCCATCATGCCAACCGGTCCGCACCAAAATCTCTAATGTTTTGTGCAGCTCTCCAGTGCAACTATGAAGGTCAGCTGACACTCGAAAAATAAACTCTATAAGCACTTAAATCACCTGGGCTTTTTCAGGTCAGTAATGACACAAGGTGACAAAAAATATCACAATTAAAACTTTTCAAAGTTAGTCTTTACTCTTTGTGGTTATCCTCCTGTCTACATGCACTGATTGGTCAGTACATTGAAAATATTGCATTTAAAACACCAGTACCACTGGTGTTGCATGTTTTAATTCATCAAACCCATTTTGCAAACTATCCCTGCGGGGTTTCAAAGATTTAAACATTTTAATTACCATTCCAGTATTCATCTAATTCTCTAATATCTAATAATTTATTTAAAGCAACTACAAGGTGTTTTTAACTGGTTATAAAACAGTCTCATTTTAATACTGATGCCTGTATATGACCTACATAAGTTACTGAAAATATCCACGAGAAGATTGGTTATTTCTGTATACTTATTCGTAATGCCTGCTGCCAGATTGGATTCTCCTACAAATGAGATGAAACTAGACTGTGTTTACATTTTCCCAGGCAAAGTTACAGTGACTAGTACATTAGGCAGTTAAAAAGACGCAGGAAGATTTATTTATATTATATTTTGTTGTTTTTACAGTGGAAAAACTTTTGCAAATATAAAAGTTCCACAGCACATTTGTAAACAGAAATGACAGAAATTAATAGAGTCAGCGGCTGCATGAGGCAGCAAGAAAACTGCATGTGAATGTCCAAACTTTACATGGTCATTAAATGCACAATCTGTAAGTTCTTCTGCAAGGTGTCTCACATTAAAACAGTGACGTAAGATGTAATTTAATAGCTTCGTGAAGTAGTTTGGGATAATGGGAGTTGTTTTCTTCATTGTTAAACAATCGCCACTACTGATAAAATCTATCTGACATGACTCAAATCATATTCATGGACGAGGTAATATTTAAATTATGTTAAGACACGTTTGCCATCTCTGTCCTCACTCTCTGACATAGTCGATGTATCCCGTGTTTTCTCAGGAATTACGGATTTCTCTGGGTCTGACGATTGCTAGAAACATTTGGGATCATGTAAGTACACAATTCAACTATATATACTACATTACATAGGTCTAGCATTTTTAGATATGTTAATATGGAAATGTTTCATATTATAGCTCACATTTATCACCCAACTCTGTTGTACTCCTCCCCACTTTAGACCTTTTGTTTAGTGTTTTTCAGCTCATAAAACTCACCTGCTAGTTGCTAACTGACAAAATTACAGACTAGCAGGTGAACACAGTGGAGCATTGTATGACTAAAGAGTCAGATACTTTCCTTTAGGAGCTGTTGGAGACCAAACCAGAGCTAAGAGAAGAGTGAATATTACATTCACAATCACCAGGTGGCTAGAAACAGAATTTCCAGTGAATACTAATGTTGTAGTTATTCTGCCAAATGTGTCAACAGGTCACTGTTTGCAAGTTCTCCATAGCAACTTAATAATATGATAACACTGTATGCCAATATGTCAGTTTGTTCCACCGCCCCCAAGTGACCAAGAAAAATCAATAAATGCTGCTTTACAAGGGTTAAAAATTTGCAACCATACCCTGAATCTTATGTGAGCAAGTAGTTATATCTTAAGATTTATGTACTGTATATGAATCAGTCCCTAACGGAGAATCACCCCTGTGGCAGCTGTAGTATAAAAGGTGAAATTTGTGGTTTTAGCTTCACAATCATCTGTTCGGAGACACTGCTCTAAAAGGGTTCAGTGACCGCAGGAAGCGTATAAGAGACCATTCAGAGACACAATAATAACTGGATTAAGTTCCTCTACCGATACAGAAAATCATTACAAACACAGTCTCCCTCTCTTTAGCTCTTTCGCACTCGCTTGAGCTTACACACTTAAACACGCCGCCTCACACTCACAAAGCCAGTGACTGCCGCGTCGTCTAATGGAAAATAATATAATTCCCCGTCTTATTCTCTGGTATTTTCTTCTGCACCTCCCTCCTCTCCTCCCTGCTCTCTCCTACTGTCCCAGTAACATGGATCCATTACACAGAGGTCAAATCACTGTGCTTATGGACTGAGTGCTGGGATCATGGGCTCAGTCTCTAATGCCATATGGTAGAGGCTGCTTTCATCCACAATGCTTTCACACACACACAAACACACACACACACTCAGGCTGAAGTTGGACCTGTTGAGCATGATGGCACAGCGACCGTGGATGTCTTGGTATTGGACACCACAATGAATCTTGTTTTTTAGAGTCTCCAAATTGAATTATGCATCCATTTGTTTAAAACTCTCAACTGATTACATATTATTTATGGATTCTGTGAAGTGTTCATACACAGTGAAAAAATAAATGATCAAGCTGCCTGCTTTCGCGTTATTTAAGATTAACATGTTATGTGGCACTAATACACCAAAAGGAAATTCTATTGGAAAGTCTTCTACTCGTTTTTTGCAAGAAAAGAAAGGCATAAAAGGAACAGACTGTTTGTCTTTCACTTTGTATGACTAATTCACCACATGATGAAACACAGCATGCATGCATTTCAACAATCCTGGCAGTGCAACTGACCCTTCACTATGCACCGCCCTCCTTAACTACTGTCGCTACGCCTGCCAAACTTTCCATTCTTGCACTGCATATATGTGATTTACAGTGATAACAGGTGGCAGATTAAACATTGAAATTTCTCAGTTCTCATTTCTACATGATAACGGTGGGTTTTGTCCGCTAAAATAAGGACTCACAAGCAGATTTCATAAGTGTAGCAGGCTAAAGCTAACTTGAGCTTGAGTCTGCTGAGAAGTCTCCAGTTTCCATTTTACACATTTTAAAACAAGAACCCTGTGAAAGTGTAAATGCAAAGTTACCTAACAGCTGTGTACATTATATAACATATGCTTAGACCTGAGACAGAGAAGAGATGCATCGTCATCAGCCCACTTTGATTCTACATCAGTCCACAGCCTCCTCCTCAAACCCCCACATAACAAATGCAGATGCAGTGGTATCTAATAAGTTTGGCTGGATGTAAAGCATCTAATGAGCTAGTGTTAGTTTGCCAGACATGTTAACGTTTGCAGCTTATGTTCGCGCAGATGAAGATAATCCGTTCTCCACACGTGTGCTCCTGGGTTTCACATTTTTGAGAGACTACAATAAAGATGCTACCGTCCAGATTCATGAAACGAGTACTGCTCTTCTCAGAGCCTCCTGCACACTGCTTTAACATGTTGAGAAATGGAAAGCTCGAAAGCTCTAGTTACAGTGGCTAACCTGTTATTGGACAGTTGCTGTTTGGAGGCAGGGTTTACCAAATGGTCAATCAGAGCAAACATGAGGAATATAATTAGGTCTACTCCAAGTCTGCTGTATCCCCCAAAATATACTGTCAATACTTCCTGTGTTATTTTCCATATTTTGCAGATATCAAGGAAAAAATATATGTACAAGGAACAAGGAAATAATAACAGTAAGTATTTCAATCTAAGGTGATAAAACTTGTGGTTGTAGTGACTTACCTTGAGTACATCCTCCTCTGTAGACCTGCAGCTCGTGTAGTTGGTCACATCAGTGACTGAGCCATCGGCCTCCACGGCCAGAGTTTTCACAGGGACTGACACCATTTCACCCGTTAGCACCGCAGTGTTCAAGATATCAGTGTTCTGTCGAGGAAGAACAGATCAAGATCAGGTTCATCAGTGTCACAGTTTAATTCCTTGCAATGAAGAAGAAAACTGAGGGCTGTTGGGAAAAAAATGAAAGAATAAGAGAAACTTGTAGATGTGTTTTTATTTTATTTTGTTGGTGTAGTCTGAAGGTCGAAGGTTGAGATTAGCTCAGTGGATATAAGGTGAAAGTTAAGGGATTACATCAAACCTTAACAGAGATGAAGGGCTGCTCCAACTGCACCACGTTTATTTTATTTATTTTATTTTACTTTGAAATGTATTTATTTTTTCATGATTTATGTCCTGTACCAGTTTTCTGGTACAGGACATAAATCCTCTACACCAGACTCTACAACTCAGAAAAAAACACACAACAAAAAACAACAATATGCTTATTTAAACTCGTAGAGAGGTAGGGAAACACTTAAGCATGATTATTTTTTAATGGGTTCCCTCTTAATTCATATCTATTCTTCCAAAAGAAGACGACAGGATTAGGTGTAATATCATAGATTTCTGTGACCAAGCTTACAAACTCTGATCATGTCTCCTGTATACTAGAATTAGTAATGGTAATTTTCTTAACCTCTCTTCAAATGAAATCCCTTTCAGGCCTGGAATTAGTAGATAAAAATTGTACTTTCAAAAATAACAAGGTATTGATCAAACAATCCAGTCCAAAACTACTTCTTCACACAGCAGCAGCCAAATCTCTTATTCTCAGTCCTTCTACGGATGGGTGTTGCAAATTAGAATTCACTAAATCCACTATGAGACTTCAGCTGGATAGCCGCACTACAAGCAAATAAACCATAAATAAATAAACAAAGTAGCTGACAAAATAAGCTGGTTCCAAGCAATAAAACAGAGTCTTGGGTAAAATCTTTAGTGCTAGGTTCCTTTGATGTTGGAGGTGTATTATACCTTAGATGTCCAGTAATTGAGCTAAACTATGAGTTAATTTGAATTTGACTTTATCATTCAGCATGTTCAGTATAACATCAACCTGCACACCGAGAAACAAACAAATAAAAAGTCCACCAGTATCAAGATTACTCTGCGTGACTATGAAACCACAGAACTTCTATGAAACCCAAACTATCAAGTAGCCTACTGCTTTGTTATGAGGGTGAAAGTATCTAGAAAAAAAAGGCTTTTGACCCACCATACATGAACTTGTTTGAATAACCTGCTGGACTAATACATTATACAATACAGTCATCGCTATTTGTACGGGGGCAGGGATGACAGGCAGAGGGTGTTAGGGATTAAAACACTCGCGGGCTCACAAACTTGATTTGTTTAAAACACGCTGACGTAACACCCACACACAACTGGACAGATGTGCAAGAACAAATTTTTAAAAATACTGTCTCTCTCTCTGTAATGATAATATAAGTGTCTATCTCTTGCGACCTCACACACCTGGATGAAAATTAATCCTCTACTGCATTATATTATCCATACAGTAGATCGCCACTCAAACACCTAAACCTGATTACATTTCTAATCTTCCAACCTATTTTTCCACCTTGTACTGTACATCTTTGTCAATGCTTAGCAGCAGCTTAGCTGTCATACATCCCACAAGTTGTCATGAAGCCTGATGTAGCTTTATTTTTACACTTTAACTCCTCCTTCAAGATGGATTTACATCGACTTTCCAGTTCAGATGATGTCTGATAACATCTTTTTAATCTATTATAGGTAGTGGCAGTGTGTGGGTAAGAAGCTCTGGGTGATCAGTGTTTATTTTTTTTCCCCTCCTGATGCTTGCGGACTAAAGCATCAGGCAACACTCGGCAGATGTTCCCCAGCAGCCTCGCATTCTGAACTCTGTCGGCTTGACAGCTGCTGACCGCAATTCCAAAAGGACATGTTCTAGTTCAGACTGCGACACTGACCCAAACATAAGCCACTGGATCAGGGGGAAGCACAAAATCAGAAAGCAATATCAGCGCTCTGTGGTGCCGGCGGTGCCACGCTGAGAGATCCTGACGTCCGATGTTTCCACGCACTAATCTGGCTCGCAGTGATCAAGTTCAGCTCAAGTAGTTCAGCACTGATTTAAATCTGGTTCTTTTCTGAAAACAGTGTTATATTTACACTCTGTTGGGAAGCCTTCTTATTGTCCTTTCATTCATTCTTTCATTAACTTGTTCATTCAGTGCGTCTGAGTGCTAAATCTGTTCTAAGGTTATATGTAAAGGAGATGAACACTTCATTATCATGGGAAAAATGTGCAAACATCGCGCAGAAAGGTCAGGAAATCAAACACACAGCTTTATCTGCTGCTGATCATAATAAATGTACATTTTCTGGTTCAGTTTTATTTCCATCTGTAGTGGTGGTGTACAGTAATTTGCTGTGCTTGAAGTATAAAGCTACACCAATCTTACAGTCCCCTTATGAAATCAGTTTATTCAGTCCAGTCTTACAGCAGAACAAAAGGGTTCTTTCCTCATGTGAATCTTGTGTCTGAGATGAAACAGCTCCATAATGTTTGTTTGATTCATGTTGACTGCTGTACCATGAAATAGCCCACTGAATCTCCTGTCAACGACAGATGTGTATCTACCTTGTGATTTCTGGTGCTTGTTACCAATGTAGAGTAAAGGTTTTGAGAGAAGTAAAAACAGCAACAGAGAAACAGTATAAGCATTAAAAATAATATTAATGCATCACAGATAACACTGTGATCACAGGCAGAAGTGATTAGTAAATTACTGAACTCTGGTGTGCATACCTGTAATAATTTGACATGGAGGTAAAACTAAATTAAAAATGGACTGGTAATAAACTCCTCAAATAGCAGGAGCAAGATCGAAACAGATCATTTGCTGGGGACCCTGCAGGAAATGCTGTGTTTCTATGGGACAATATTCTTATCTCCCAACTTGGGTAACACTTTATTTTGTTGGGTTGTGCATAAGACTCGTTACACTGTTATAACCATGAGATGTCTTTGTAAGGACATTAACCACGACAACATAACCTGCTAATGTCTTTGTTATAACACTTTGACATTATCAGTCTTGAAGAAAGAAGAAAGAAGAAAGAAAGTTTTAGGTTTAAACATTACATTAAACTGTCATATGTTGTTGGTTCTGACCCTGGCCGATATGATACCATTATAAGTGTGTCATGAATATTTTCCTTGTCCTCAAGTAAAGTGAACTTGTCATTACAATGTCGTTAAGTTTTATTACGCTGTCAAATGCTTTTGTAACAGCATCATGAATAATTTCCTGGAATCTAAGTAAAGTGGTACCATTTTGACTTGACATAAAGATGTCATTAAATGTTATATTGCCAGTTTGATGATAGAGTACAGCTACTTTACTTGTTCCTAGTAGGCTAACCATTGTCTGCTCAGGTGCCAGGAGCCAAACCCAGCAAGAAAACCACCTCGGTACTGTATTCCCTTGTGTTGGCACCGTTGTACTCGGAGGCTGTACTAAGAACTGGTCTGACCAAGATCTCCAGTTCAGCCAGACTCAGCTAGACACTGGGCCAAGAAGAGAAGGAATCAAGATGTCTCACTCCTCAGTTACTTTCATCATCACCCTCAGATAAAAGAATGAGTGATTTTGATTAAGACTTTTTAAAAACAAGTTTCATTATCTTTTTCTTTTTGAGTTTTGACCCTGTAGGTTGCTGTAGCTGGTTAGCGTGGATAGTTGAAATTGCAGGGCAGCAGATTGAGTTAGCATTGTGAAGTCAGTAGCTTTTCAAGCACTTTAAAGTATAAGGAATATATGTTTGTCTTCCCATTATGAATTAACAGCAGGCTAACAAATTAAGGGCTACTTGTTTAGCATATATACAATGAAAACATAGATTTGAAAATCGTCAAAAAAAAAAGAAAAATCACAATACTTCCGTGAATCAAAGCAGAAAAAAATGCACTATAATGTCCACATTTTAAACAGTACAGAAATTAGCACAGATGTTGATCTTACCATGACCAAAGGTGCCAGCCCCACATAGTCTCTCTGAGTTGTGTAGATCCGCATGACGCCCACATCCTTGATGTTCCCCGGCAACTCAAGACGCCAGGAGATCGTCTGACTCTCAGCCTGCTCGGAAACATCTTTTGGGACAAAGTCCAGCTGTAAAACTTCTAGAAGACCTCTGTTTGGAGATAGAATTTTTTAAAAAAACACCATATGGTTAGACAAGTTAAAGAAGAACTTTGCTGAGCAGTGGTCAATATGGTCAATAAGTGTCTGTCACAGGACAATGGCAAAATACTAAAGCACAAGTAAAAGGTCACTGACTAAGAGATGTCAGTCATACTACAAAATGTATTCAAAGTTCCTTAAAAAGGGCTAACATTAGTGACTATGAGCTACTGGTTTATCAGATCAAGTGCAACTAAAGCAACAAAAACTGTAAGCGTATTTAAAGGGACAGTTTGGATTATCTGAAGTGGGGTTGTATGAAGTATTTATCAATAATAAGTGTATTAGCTACAGTAGATAGCAGTTGGCATACCCCCAGTTTTTGAAAAGTATCGAGAGTCCTTTATACTTTATTTTGCCATCATACAGCCTTTTCTGATGGTAAACAATTATTATATTACCCAAATATCGCTCCCAACTAATTAAATTCCACTGGTCATTTCAGCTCACAGAACACAGGAGCAGCTGATTTACTGTTACCTTTAAATGTTAGTTTGTTTGTGTTGTTATGTGACTTTGGTGTTGACCAGTAACTGTTGTTCTGAGTGATGAAATTACCGATTTTGCCCATTAAGTCTGGTTGGTTAAGAGAAAGATATTTATCTTACAACAGCAGCAGTTTCCCACTGACAAAAGCTGTCTGATAGCAAAGTAAAGCAGTAAAAATATAATTACGGTGTACGCTTAACCTGATGTTGATTTTTTTAGGTGGTTAAAATACTTTTTGTTGCTGACCCTGGCCCACATTGCTTAGCCTGGTGCTGGTGCTTATCTCTGCTGATCCTAACTGGGGCACGCTGAGCGACAACTATAAAACACCGACTATCAACAAGTACCTCATATAACCCAACATCAAATAATCCAAACTATTCCTGCAAAGGTGGCTTTAATGTTTATCAATTTAGTGTTTCATTTGTAAGATGACTAATATTCTGTTATGTTTTGGAGAAACAGCCACTACATTTTTTTCATTTAAATCAAAACTATGTTGTGTTTGTGTTGACATGCACTGAAACAATACAGACAGCATTCCTCATAAAGGTCTAGTGTGGAACCTTCATGCTGCACATGTATTATAAATGTAGGCCATGTTGATAAGAGTCTCACATTTACTTTTAATGCAGACTTACTTATACAACACAGCCAGAACCGTGCTATCTCTTACAGAAAAATTAATAATGAAAACTAAACTAAATAGAATTTCAGCGAAGGGTTTAATTGTGGAGAGTAATGAAACCTGAACAAGCACTTAGTCTCTGCCCACATACAGTTCAAGTTTTACTGCAATCATCACTAAACAAGTTCAACTGTGTTTTTTCATCTGGAGAGTGATATGATATTGTTTGCACAATATCTAAAGGTAAATTAGTGTAATGTTAAGGATTATTTAGTTGGAAGTTGCATAATGGAGACTAACACTTCAGTCAGGAATGAATCCAACAGAAACCAAATGTCGCCTGTTAAATATTTGTTACTGAACGTCTGGAAAGTGTCAGATTTGACTGTTTTGGCTGGTGTGAAAGACGCTTCAGTATGGAAGGAGCTGCGATGAGGTGTGTGCTCTCGTGCTCCTTTGAGAGTAACTGCCTAAGAAAATAAAATTTAAAAAAAAGATAGAAATGACTCTGAAATTTGTCAAAAACAAACTGCAGAGTTTGAACCAAAAGTGAACGCAATACACAAGAGGTCTCATTTCCATCAGCAGATGGAAGAAAAAGGTAAGAGTGTGGAGGGAAGATTAAGTGAGCTGGCAGAGACTTGAGCCAAGTATTCTGGTCAAAGGATTGTCAAAGAAATGGCATGTGATGTTATTTGATGCTGGAGAGAGTGTGTAGGCATACCTGCCAGGAGGAACAGATCAAAGGGAAAATAGAGCAGAATGTGAATGGAGCTGTGGCACTTTGAAGTGCAGCAAAACTTTGCATAAAGCAAAACAATGAACCGCTGCAGCGCATGGCTAAAACTCGCATTTCAAATGGAATGGGCACAAAAAAAAATCCTCAAGGACGCACACAAAAACACATATGAACATATATAAGTATTCATTTTGCACCAAATGGAACTGCTGTGCCAGTAACAAGGGAGAGTACCATAAATGAAATAAAAGAGCCTATTATGAGAGCTCTTGGTTACTAATGAAAGGCACACAGATAACAGGAAACCCACTCCTCCTTTTTTCTTGTATGCATCCATAAGCTTTGGAGTGCGTGACTAAAGATTAAAAGTACAGGCAGCAGATATTGTAAAACCAGAAAAATCTGTTTCCGATCTCTGAGGGTGAGATTCTCCTGACCGACGTGAAGCTGTTCACAGAGGGTCAGTGATACCACGCTGAAGCTGCACAAAGAGAAACGTCTGCTGAGTATTTTCACTGACAGCCTCACAAAAGGACCTGACAAGCAGAAAATGGAGACCATGAAGTATCGTTTTCATCAAAGCACATCAAAGACGGTATAGGGCGGTATGAGATGTTACCAAATCAACCTAACAGTTGTGAGTACCCTTAAAAAAAGAACTGGACTTAGTGTGAACAAGGAAGACAAGGACCATAAGAAAGAAATAAAGTAGACGCTTTCATTGGAAAAAGTTTAGTTTGCATGCTTTCAGGTATATTTGGCCAGGACGCAAGACTTAGAATTACATGTTAACTTGCAGGGCGACTAGGTGGCTCAGTTGGTAGAGTGTGTGCCCCATGTATGGAGGCTGTGAGCCCTCTGCAGCATGACGTCATGTCCTCTGCAATGTCAGTGTTTTAAGCTGTGCAAAAGAAACCCATGTTGCTGCTGTGTCTGCATGTGGGAGACTGTTGCTAACTTTGGTTTATGCTGGACAGCATTTCCCGTGAGTTGACACAGGTATGACGATTACAGTTTGAAATGGTAATACCAATAATCTGGACTTTTATCACCGTTTAAAGGTGCTGACGTTGCAAATTTGTATGCAACAGTAGAATTATTTGAAATGTATTTTTTTGTAAGGCCAGAAAGGTAACCTATCAAGAGCAAAACCTCTGCCAATTCAGCACCATGGACAGGGCCAGCAGTCAGCCAACTAACAACTGCAGGAAGAGTTTGTATTTTTGCAGCAACGGGCCTTCAGATCAATGGTTGTTTGTGGGATAACACATCGTTGTACAAATGGTTTTTCAGTCCAATGCAACATTTTTTTTTCACACTTCTGGGATTTCAGAATAATGAGCTGCTGGAACAATGGCCAGTCCCTGGAGCCAGTACAGTACACTGTAAAGCTATGAATCGTTGTTTACACTTTACACTGGGTTTTGTATGGATTTTGCACAGTATGGTAAAAAATAAACAAAATACAACATGGAATTCAGTGACCTGTTCTAGTAGATGGATTTTTTTTTTTACTTTTGGACAGAGCAAAGCTAGCTGAGCTATACCAACCAGCTGCTGGATGCAGCTTTCAGGTATCTGTACTTTACCTGAGTATTTATTTGTCTGACAACTTTTTACTTTAACTCCCTACACAAATATCGTTATTTCTACTCCTCTTTAAACAGCTCTTGTTCCTATAATATTTTGAGCCACCTTCCCAACATTAAAACTGATTTAAACTTAATTGAAACTGGGCCATTTAATACATACAGATTGAACAACATAACAAGACAAGAGACAAGAGAGGGAGTCTCGACCGTGGAGGAAAGGTGATTTTCTGTTCGCTTTGCACAGATGCAGCTAGTAGAAATGTCCTTCAGAGGCCTGTACTTTGTCACTTTTACTTGAATTAAGAAGTTGAATCTGTACTTCTACTTTTACACAAGTATCTGTTCTTCTCCTTGAGTAATAATGTATGTACTTCCTCCATCTCTACTCCCATCTTCCCCCATCATCCCCCATCTACTCATTTAACCCTCAGCAAGAAATCAAATAAGTTTATTTTCCAAAATGCTAAAACTCTTCCTTTAACAACCTCCACAGAGGGCTATTGATCCAGTATTGAACTTCCTATGCCAAATGTACAATTAGACAAAACTAGAAAAAAGTAATTCTGTTGAGACACTGTGTGGAATCAAAGCAAGTTAAGGTTTATTCTGAGTCTTTGTACTTTAACAGTATGCCTGAAGTGATTATCCCTGAAAGCATGTATATTTAATATGTTCCATTTAAAATATCTTCTCAGTTTCTTCGGTATGGTCCTTGTCTTCTTGCGTCTCAGACATCTTCTAATCAGACTGAAATGATTCGCAGTGAAAATACTGCGAGAGGCTGCGTGAGAGGTAGACAGTGAGACACAGAAAGGGTTTATGTCCCTGTTTCCTGGAAATCCATCTATTAGGGGGGACTTTAAACCCCTGGACATATCATCACTTCAAAGCACTGTGGTGGGAGTATGTGTGTGTGTGTGTGTGCGTGTGTGTGTGTGTGTGTGTGTGCTCGCATGTGCTGTATGTGTGTGTCAGCTCAGTACAAGGGACACGACTTGGAATATCTCTCCCTCCTAATCTCCCCCTCTGAACGTGCAAGCGCTTAAGCCTGGATAACGTAGCCGTGATTATGGATGATTACGGATAAGTGGGTCGGACGGACGGCGGGTGGTGTGGGGTCTGTGTGGGCGGGAGGTTGCTGGGCAGAGGTGGCTGCTGCTGGTGTGTACCACCACAAACAGCAGCACCAGGGAAAAACTGTGACAGTCAACTGCTGTGTATCGAGCAAATCAGCCAGTGACAGCGCTACGAAATTAATTTTCATTTACTGTTAAGTCAATAGAAGAGAAGAGCACTTCACCACATTTTGATTTATTTCCTGCCACTGTTTAGATTTACAATTTATTTTTGTCATGTCGAAGCAGTTTGGAAAGTAAAGGATTATAAATTTGAACATATTTTTAAGACAGTGTCTCCCAATTTGCATTTCTTTTTCTTGTCTTTGTTTCTATCTCTCAATACTTTTTACTTTGTCATATATTTCTTTTTTCTATAAGAAATTCTAAACAAATGTATGGGTTTTTTCTATGATGTGCGTAGAACATACATAGATCATACAGTTGTGATTTTGTCTGATTCTTTTGTAAAATATTTAATTATGTACACAAACAGTCTTCTTGGAACAATAATGTGTCTGATATGTTATTTTTTTCTGCAAAAAAGTATAATTTCCACATTAAAATCCTTAAAAAGGCATCTACTCCTCCTCTTTAAAAATTCAAGAATGTGCAAATGAAGTGTATTCTTTCAGTTTTCCTGCTAAAAACAAGATGTCTCCTAATTCACTACTTCACTGCAAGTTCATACTAAATGTGTGCTGGTGGCTCCAAGGTTCACACTTATATAGGTTGCAAACTGGATCAGAAATTATATCCAGTCTAGTTGTGATGTCACAAATCCGACACTTAAAATTAGAGAAACTTTCGAGTTTCAGCAGATAAAGAAAACAGCATTTTAGTGTCAAACTCTCCACATACACACATCATTCTGTACAGTGAAGCTTAAACATTCAATATATTGTTGAGTGAAGGGGCTTTAAGCATTTTAGGAAAATATAAGTAAATTCAGAGTAGGCTAAGTTGAGCTGCTGAGTTGCATAAAAGTCCAACTAAGTTGTTTCTGTCTGAATTGCAAACAGGAAGCCCCAATCATCCATCTCTTATTTTTGAGCACTTGCTGTGTTTCATTAACACCTTCGATGCTTCCTAATGAAAATGGAACACAGCCGGGACCTTACGATTTTTCTGTTCCTGCAGTATCATTATAACATTCTGTGTCTAAGTAGTCTATATTCAGACACTGAGCTGACTTTAGAAATTAGTGTTAGTCAGTCTTGAAGGATGTTTTTTTTTTGTCAGAAAGACTTGCACAAAAAAGCATCTGCAAATAGCAGAGTGTCACAGTAGGTGAGGGGGAACAAAGAAGACCACCCTCCTCTCCATCCCCTGAGAGCAGAGAGAGAGCAGGAGCAGTGGGGTTGTTTCATTGAATATTACTGTTACTCAAGTCTATCTGACTCACTTGATCCTTTTTCCAAAAGAGGTTTGCACAAGTTAGAATCTATTGCCTAGACCACAGCTCTGAAATATCAGTAGCCTTACTGTGCTGTGTATAAATACATGGTGCTCTCCGTGGTGCTGAAGTAGCAGATGAGTTTTTCTGTTAGTCCCCCTGTTCTTTCAGTTTCATCTTGGATCTGTAACATTCTCTAAACTATGTAATACAAATACTGTGTGACTTCAGTTACACATTAACACAAACAAAGTAACAGTCACACAATCTGAACTAACTTTTTAAAACACCACAAAATAACATAAAGTAGCTGATCAAGGCAGCGGTGGAGCAGCGTCACCCGTGTTCTGCAGGGTAAAATTACCAATTTTGCCAGTGGAGTTTCACTGGTTTAGAGAGAGAAATATTTGGCTCATATAAAAATCAGAAAAGGCTTTCTGGGGGCAAGGTAAAGCAATGAAAGTATTCAACATTCTAGCTTCCTACACCAGTACTTGTGCTACAGCAACTGTAGGTATTACACTAACTATCGATAAGCACCTCATACAACTCCTTCAAATAATATGAACTATCCCATTAAGATGTTCTGTAACAATGTCCTTTGGGAGGTATACATGGGTGGATGTGTTAATTGGTGATGTGCGGGCAGGTGGGAGCTCCAGCTGGGCTTTTTAACAGGTTAAAAATGAATAAATCACCAATTGGGTATGCAAGACTGTTTTCTTTTAATGCTAATTTTTTTAAGCTACACATGGGTGCTCTCTTCCTCTATAGACTAAAGCAAGTTTAGACTGCTACATGAAAACTGATGCACTAACACATTCTCTTACACAGACAAAAATAACACTGTGTGCACTTGACTGCTTACAGTCTGTGCACCACTGAGTAAAAGGCCACAAATGATTGCTTTTCTCAGTGGAAAAAAAATCATTTTCAATTTGTCCCTGCTCTCTGGAGCAAACGTAACACTGAATATATTTTTTCATGATAACTGATCGCTTTTCCCTATGGTAGCAGGTGGGATTACTGAAATCTCACGAAAACAAAAGACAATAAGTTACAATTGGAAGTGATACAAGATAGGGATGGTGTTTTTTCTGTTGGAGAAAGCACTTTTGAAAGGGGGCTGGTGAAAACACGCAAACGTCTATCCCGTGCAGTGGACTGACCTCTTTGCAGTGACAGCAACCTTCCTCTGACAGACGACAGACACGGTGTTGGGAGTCACTCCTCTGCCAGGCTCCACAGCGATGTCCCACAGCGCCGAGTCACTGGGTCGCGCTGCACTGAATGACAGGCCCGATTTTACTGTTGCCCTGCAGTAAATACATATACACAGTCTAGTTAGTGCAAAGCATGAATTTTTCCCACACATACACAGTCCATATAGTCTTTAGGAGATGTCTCACTTCTAACACTTAATACAATAATGTGACAGTTACCCAGAGAACGAGTGAGGTATGAATCAGGAACAACCTGATAATTAATGAATTGTTGAGTAATTCCTGTATAACTGTGATCCGAGGACTATAGTAGACGATTTGATTACCTATAATCCACCTGCTGAGAGGCATAAAGTAGTGGCAACTCACTGAGTAATGAGGGACTACTTAGTAACTGCTCAGTAGGATGTATCAACACGTGAGGGGGCACAAAAAGAAATTCATTTTAATTAATTAGTAATGAGTCATCTCTCGTTTGAGCCGCCCAGCAGCTGGTTAAGAGTTAATCAGAAGCAACTCATGAAGAAAATGGTCAAAATGTCGATTCACAGATATTTATAAACTAATCATTACCTAATGATTCACTAATATAATATCTCCCTGTCTGTTCTCTCGCTCATCATCATCTGCTACATAGTGCTCGAGTCACACTTATTAAAGGACACGCTGGTCCTTTAATAACTCTGACTGCGTAGGATTTAGTGGCATCTAACAGAAAGCTTGAGGACTGAAAAGATCTCATCTCTCGCTCCCCTTCCAAGCTTGTGGGAGAATCTACAGGGGCTGCAAAACTCGTGCAAAAAGTGGGTTTAATCAAGAGCCAGTGCTTTGTTTGTCCATTCTAAACTACTATAGAAACATGGTGGACTATACTGAAGAGGACCTGCACCCTCTATCGACCTCTGTCTTCCATCTCACAGTCAGTCCTGTTTTCACGTGATTATAAACTAATGAAAACACACTTATAGATATTATATTTCATTTTTGCCATATTCTGCCAATAAGTTCCTGTTAATCTTACACACCGGACTTTTAAAGACCCTGAAGTTCAAAAATGAGTACTGGAGTTGGAGCCATAGGCGAAATATTAAATAGGTTGAATCCCTATTTAATATATGATATATGGCTGGGGCACCCTGGTAACTAAGGTAGTAGAGTGTGCACCCCATGTCCAGAGGTATGAGTAAATAGTGGCACCCATAGGTCCAATTCCAGCCTGAGGCCCTTTGCTGTGTGTCTTTTGTAACAATCATATTTTTCTGTATTATGTGTTGTATTAACTAACTCAGGTTTGATGTGAACTGTGTAGTAAAAGACTAAAGAAAGCTTCATGTGCTGTCCTTAGTTTTTATTTGTGTACTGTGTGTGCTGTAAAAGACACTGTACAATGTAATAATAGTGCTCTTATATTGAACAGAAATACTTGAAATCTAACTATCTGTGTCCTTTGTCTCTTCAGCAATACTGAAACAAAGCCAAGCCTTTGTAAAAGATTTCTCTTTGTCTCGGTATACTGAGGCACACCAGCGTGTGGGAGGGTTCTAAGGACTGCTTGCAGAAGAATGTGTACATACATGCGAATGTTTTGTGTGTGTTTGTTTGTGTGTTCACGTTGTGCCTAACGAGGTGAGTCAGCAACAGACTGATGTGTTGCAGGCTGCTGGCAGACTGAGAAATATCAGGGGTATTTATTCCCATTAGCCCTGGGGAGAAGTGGGAATCAGTTAATCAGATGTCTGATTCAGACACACACATCACTCTGCTGGGAGAGATAAAACACTTATTATAAATAATGTGAATGGACCAGACAGTCCTGGAGGTCCAACAATCACCAAGCCTTTGGTTTTTTTAAAGCAGATGTCTTGCCACTAAATTGTTGCATCGAATATCATTGAACAGGGTCATCGAGCAGTTATTTGAGTCATACAGGATGAAACGTGATACAAAAGACAGGAGGCGCTTCTGATCCACATTTAAAATGCAATGATTCACTAATCTGCACTCGCACAGACACCTACCTACGGGGTGGGAGCCTTGTGTGTTTCCAAAACAGGCCAATTTCCTCGTGGCAAGGATTCAACGAGGTGTTGGAAAAGTTCCAGAGGGAATACAGCCCCGGCTTACTCAAGAGCATCACTCGGCTCCTGCAGTTTTATCAGCAGGATATTCATGCTGAGAGTAATTTGAAAAACCTCAACCTCAATAAGGTGCCGTGTTAGGTTTGCAAACTGCAAATGCAGCTGGATTGAAGTCACCAAAAGAATCTTGTGATGATGTGTAACACAACCATGTGACAACGGGTAGACTGTTGCCATGAAAGGATGCTAACCGCAAACTAGAGTCACTTTGAAGGGATGTAATAGAACTGCATTTTTTCTCACTATATTGGCACATATGATTCCAATGAGAAACATGCTGTCTTCATCTAGACACTGTTTGTACAGAGTACAGAGGACTGATAAAGACTTTCAAGTGTTTTTGCATAACATGATGTCACAGTGAAGTTTGGCTTTTTGGATTTAAAATGTCATCACTTCATCATTTTATCCTATTAGACGTTTGTGTAAAATTTTGTCAAAAGTCTTGAGTTATGGGCGAAAACATTGTTTGTCTGTTCACAGTGATCTTGGACCTCAAAATCTAATCACTTCATGCCGATACTCTCTCTGGGGATTCCTGGGACATCGTATTCATGAAAATGGGAAAAATGTCACGTCACAGTGACTTTGATCTTTGACCACCAAAATCTAACCTTTTCATTTTTGCCAATTTTGAAGAAATTCCCTCAAGTTGTTCTTGAGAATTCATGTTCACAAGAATGGGACATAAGGATGGACAGATGGACAACCCAAATAGCTGTAGCCAGAGAATTTAAATGAAAGCTAAGATAAACCATTAAACTCCATCACCAGTCTAATATGTTGATACGAGGATGGGCAGATCTACACTTTCATTATGTCTAAAACAAATTCTGCTCATGCCATCAACAGCAGCCCTTCAGCCAGGCCACTTTATGGTCTGATAGAGTCGTAGATTAGCATAATATACTTGGAAATTGTAGAAACACACACTTTTTCTGTTCTTTTTTTCTTTTTTACACATTTGCTGCCCAGTAATGGTTTAGAGAGACAACCTGTTATTTTACGGCAAACAATCTGTGTCTTATTTGTGTTTTAACAACATGTAGTTTGTCATTTCAGCAACAACAAAACAGCCTTCAAATAGCTGAAGATCATTAAAACTGACAGATGGAAATAGACATACACACACACACACACACACACAATCTATTCATGCTAAAATAAGGGTCAGTGTGTATGCCCCCGTGTTCAGAACACACACACACGTCCAATACAGACACTTACATATACTGATTTGTAATCAAATGCAACCAGACTAATCAATAACCACTGAGACGGGGTCAAGGTCAACGTTGTTGGGCAAATGAAATGCTGGATACAGACATACTTTTGTGCAGAGTTCAATTGCTGGATCAAAACCATAGAGCCAAAGGCAAAATCTTCACATTATTACATTTTAATTAAAAATCTGAATATTTTTTAAATCCACTAAATACTAGAAGAGTACACTAGAATTCAGATCCCTGGCAGACAACCAAGGGTGAAGCACCTACTGCAATGCCACCACAGCCACCAGTGGAGATTTACAATGTTTTGAATAAAGTGGCTTTCTATCACCTCAGTTTTCTTTAACATGCACAGAACAGATAATGAAGCTATGGCTAAAGTTCAGTAAGGAAGACTACTCTTTTGCATGCTTAGGCCAATAGTTCTTTTCTCATTCTTTCCGCCTATCAGTCCACTCATGCATGCTCACTCTTTGCTGTCACTGTCAAGGGCTGTCTTTTATCAGCTGTTCTCATCAGCTGGTCACATCTGTCCAATAATGCAGCAACACAACTTCATAATCAGCCTATCATCATTCTACAGTCTGTGAAAATATGATTTTTCTCTCTGCCTTTAGCTCCGCCATGCTCCTGTTACACACACCCTTCCACCTCACCATCCCCACCCAGTCTTTGCATATTCATCAGCCTCATCAGCTTCATCAGCCTCCCCACCAGAGTCCTGAGGATTTATCTTGCCACTGCTCTGGGCAGACGCCCTTTGACTACAAATCTCCCTACAGAGTCTAAGGAGCAAAGACTTTATTATCACACTTCATCTGTTATAATAAACTTTATTTTTATTTCATTCATTTGTATCTCCCGTTTGAAAGGATATTGTAACTGAGAATCCTGGGTTCATCGGACTGTATGAACTTGATAAGGAAACAACAGGATGATATAAATCCAAACATTTTCCCTTCCTCAAATTTAGCCTGAATTGTGGAACATATTTCAGCCACGTTCCCGACAAGCTGGCATTACAAGGTCGGTACCAATAGATGTCTTAGGTTATCCAGTTTCATATGATCTTCACTCTAACTTTAAAAGCCAGTGAAAACAGCTTATGAAAGATGGACAGATGTAACACTCACACACCCATACACACACATACACACAACCTAACACATGATCACCTCCAGGTTTCGCCTGGTGGGGATAATAAACATTGATTTAATTACAAAGATCAAGCAGGTAGATCACAAAAACAAGTCCAAAAAATGAGACCTCAGTTAAACCTCAGGAAAATATATCAGTTGTTTTCATATGTCTTAATTTTTCTGATTCCCTCTGTCAAAATGATAATTTGTTCTGATCACAGTGGAGAGGAAAATAACAAATGATGCTTCAATTAAGGGCAATTGTCATCTCTGATAAATACTTTTAAAGTGTTTTTTGAACATCACAATTTAACCAAACCAATCCATTATCTCATTTTCTTGCTGCTTGTCCAGCTGAGCATCACAGCGCACAGCAGCACCTGATGAGCCACCCTCCCAGGAGGTCTAAACCACTTCAACAGGCTCCCATTGAGTGTGGAGGTGCAGTAACTCAATGCCAGGATCTTCCTGGATCACTGAGTTTCTCACCCACAAGCAGACACGAGCCTCCCTGCAGAGAAACCTCATTTCGGCCACTTCTATCCTCGCTCTTTGTCTTTGTCAGTCACTACCCACAGTTCATGACCACAGGTGGGGGACAGAATGGATATCGACCTGCGAGCTGAACAACTCTTCACTGCTGTTTTTACCAAAGTCAGTCCATCTTTTTGTTTAACAATGTGAATGCTGGAAAGCTCCCAATTCTGTTGTTTGCCTGTTAATTTGATGAGCCATTCATGCAGGAGAAAAGCAGTTTTCTTCTGCTCTTATTCTATTTTCTTCTGAAAAGAGTTGTTTCTGTATATGTGTTGTCTGTGGATGTGACATTTTGTGCTTCTCTCACCCTAAATATAAATATGATGACACTTTGTTTGAAAGAGCATAAGACCGCCATTACACTATCATAACCATGTCATGGCACCTGTCATGAACACGAAGGAATCTTTATGAATGTATGACTGTTGTCATTAAGTGTTCAGTATTTAATCATTTTAATGCAAAGTTGACACTGTTGAAGATGCCTATGACAACTTGACATTATCAAACTATATGTTTAAATCGGAGTGTTATTAAGACTTTTTCAAAACTGACTGCATCCAGAAGACGTTAAAACTTGTTTTTAAAGTCAATTATGTTCTGAATCAAACTCAACTGTTTTTTTATTGTAGTTGATAATAAATGTAACTAGGAGTGAAAAATCTCACTTGCTTCTCATCTCTGTTGAGAGTTGCACAATATCGATGGACACTTTCCTGCATCTAGCATCATCATTAGTGACTGAGTTTGGCTGAACAGGAGATCCAAGCCGGACTGGGACTGAACACAGCCAGTCCACTGATGTGGTTTTCTGACTGGGTCAGCTAATTAGGCGGCTAGCTACATGGATAACTGAGCTAATTAGCTAACACCGGCTACAGATAACAGCAGACAGTGGTTAGCCTACTTAAGCAACAAGTAGACTAGCTAACTGCTATCTGTCAAGTAATCAGGTACTCACCTGAGTACCGTACTCTGTCAACAAACTAGCCTTTTAACATTCAATGACGTCTTTATGAGGTCCAAATGGTACCACTTTACTTCAGGTCAAGGAACATATTCATGACACAGTTATAATGGTTTCATGATGTTTCTTTAAGTTTGATAATGTCAAGTTGTCATGATAAAAACATCAACAGGTTATGTCGTCTTGATTAATGTAAAGTTGTCATAATTAAGACATTTAAACAATGTCGACTTTGCATTAAAATTGACATAACTGACAAAATGACACTTAATGACAACAGTCAAGAACATTCATTAAGACACCGTCATGTTCATAACAGGTGCCATGGTTATGACAGTGCAAATAAAGGGTTTTCACCACTATATTATATATATTTTCACTTTCTGATGTTGAGCTATTATGTTTCTTTTTACATAAATGCCAACTCACAAAATGCTAGCTATTCAATTTGATGAAGTATTTGTAATTCCGTGTGATGACATTTCGAAAATTGAATAATAATAAATGTGTTTACAAGTTGCCCGTACTCTTAACAGGTGGATATGACTGCCTTACAAACCAAACATACAGAGACACACACACACGCACACACAAATGTACATGGTTAATCCTGGCAGTCAGCCCAGATCATCGCTACCCCAAAGGGTTAACCTCTTGATTCATTTTCAATCAGGGCCACAGATTATCTGGCCTAACTCTGCTGGAGTGGACTCAATCTTGGGCCAACGAGTGAAGTGGAGCAGGGATTTCTCCCAGGAGGAATCAATCACTTTGCCAAGCTCCTCAGAGCTAGCCTTCACTTGGACTTAACCGCTGGACTCTGTCCCCTCAGCTTGTCCAATCTCATTCTGGATTGTGGCAGTAGGTCAGAAATACACAGACTGAAAATCACTGACCTGACTGGAGAAACTTCAGCGGCACGGTCAGTGAGCCAGGGTTTGGGGAATTTCAGGTGGAGAGGCTGTAAATCCTCCCAAATAGTCAAAACAACAGCAGATGTTAAGGGTCAGCGTCTCTCCACCAAATCTTATTCACATAATTTTAAAAAAAATGCAGCAGAGCTACATTCAGGTCACTAGGTCTTGTGTTTGTGCCTGTGGATGGTAAGTCTGATATTTGAGAAGAGCTGAGTGACAGCCACAGGTTTAACTACTGTATGTGCCCTGTGGATTAATACACATATCTTAACATTTCTCTCCATTTGCCTGCAGATTACTGCGGGGTCGGTATGTTGTTTGCAGCATGATATCACTAAATCATAGGATTAGAGAGAAATTTGTCTTGCATTTCAAACAAAACCATTAAGCTGAGTAAAGACTGGAAACCTCACTGCGATCGTGTTGCACTTTACTGATCTGAAGCATTCTGATAAAAACAATTTCACTCCACTCAGTGATGTGCATCAAAAGGCAGCAAGTCGAAACTTTAAAACAGATTGAACTGTGTGTTTCGGTGTGACAGGGCCGCTTTTATATTAAGTTCACTTTTACCCAAAGGAGCCAGGAAGATTTTAGTTATTTGTTTTCCTGCTCCATTAAATAGATGCATTATTTATGAGGTCGAATACCCAGAGAACCTTGTTGAAATGTTCGTGGGATGTTGAGATATGAAAACCGGTGAATCATTTGCCAATTATTTCCCTGTTTATGGAAGAGCGCTCTCCATAACTCCCCCACTAACTGAGAAGTTGGAGTAGACAGGATATAACATGTCAGTAATTTATGAAGCCAGTGAAACTGGCAGACAACACAAGTCATGTTGGCGCTCAAGCATTTTACTGAACGGCCTTGATGGCGAACCCCATCAGTATTCAAGCGCCTTAAGTAACCATTTAAATGCATGGAGCTTATCCCTCATGAAGATGCTCAAATATACTGTACATCACGATGATTCACTCGGTTTCAGTCTCTTTTTCTGCTTCACATGTTTCGGCGACAATTAAATTTTATGTGACTCCTCCTAAACTCTTGTCCTCTGCGAACTCAGCAATATAGCTGAATAATTATAATGTTTTCTGGGAATGACATTTTAAGCTAAAAAGCCTCCTGCTTTATTTAATTATTCAGGGCCAAAATGTGACGTTGGCATGATACTACAATATGTGATTATCCTGGTTCAGTGTCATATTAGTTTATTCCCTAGCAAAACGGCAGATACAGGCTACAGCACTGACATCTGTGGCTTACAGTCTAGCTAATTACTTATCAAAATCTGGCAACAACATCACACTATGCATGCAAATCAAACATGCAGAATTCATTTACACTGGGTATAACCTCTACAGAGTAATACATAAAAATCATGAATGTCAAGTTTATCCAAGTAGGACAGCACCATGTAGGCCTTCCATAGCCACATATTTGGAATATTTAAAATCCACCACCAGTTATGTTTTAAACATAAAATGCTCTGCATGAAGTAATAAATTGTGTCTGATATGTATTTTTGCAGAGTAAGTCCAAATACCATGCTAAAATGGCTTATAGCTTTACACCTTGCCTTCATTTAGTATTCAGGAATTCATGAATATACAAATAGTCCCTCCCCTCTCCACCCCCCAACCCCCAACCCTACCCTTAAGTAGCTGCACCTGGCTTCTCCTCTTTCTGGTCTTTTATGTTTATATATCTTGTAACACATGAAAAACACCACATGAACATGTTAACAAAGTCAAAAACCTGTTTTTCTCTGGAGAGGGTCTTAAAATAATAGTAATGCCTCTACATTAAAATGATTTGGTCTCACTTATGCAGTATTTCCTATACAATACACCTTTCTCACAGCAGACACACTGATAGGAAACAATAGGGTACAAACAGGTGTTACCAGTGTTATTAATTAAGGTCCCGTTTTGTGTAGCAGAGCCTTTTCAATGAGCCAGCATGCACAACAGCAGCACCCTCACTCTGTTTGAATGGAGCAGAACCTTAATTAGTCTCAGTGGTAATACCTGTGTTTACCCCACTACTTCATGTCAAAATGGCTGCTGTGAACAAGCTCTACAGCACAAGTCAATGGGATCCCCTCATCTGGCAAAATGTTGTGTTCCATAGTTCAACATTTTGGGAAAGATGCTTATTCACTTTCTTGCTGAGAGTTAGATGAGACAGATGCTGCTCTCATGACTGTTGGATAAATATGAAGCAGTAGGTTATCTTAGCTTAGCATAAACTGGAAATGCTAGAGACACGGGAAAACAACTAGTCTGACTTGGTATGAAGGCAACAGATCCATCTCTCAGCAAATCTAAAGCTTACAAATTCATGCACTACATTTTGTTTGCCTAATCCGTACAAAAACCAAAGCATGAAATTAGTTGTTTAATGGTTTTACAGGGAGTTAAGTGCCAGGCTATTTCTTGGGTGTTGTCATCACAGTGGAGCTCCAACTTCAGGAAGTCACTCCTCCAGGCCATGAAATAGTCTGGCTAAGGAATTAAGTCAGCAAGAAGGGGACTAAGTGTTTTTTCCCAAAATGTCAAACCATTCCTTTAAGAGTAGCCTGACAAAGAATAAGAGCAAGGTCTCTTACTTGAGAGTGAAGTTTTCCAGGGTAGATGTGCTAGCCAGGAAGACATAGAAAGTTGCGACGTCTGTGGTCTTCAGGGGTTTGGAGGAGGTCTGGATCACCACAGCTCCTCCTAGCCTCAGTCGAAGAAAGGTGGGATTCCCTGGTGGAGTTCTGAGCAGATTGACACTTCCTATTCTCCTCATTGGGGTCCCTGATCCCCCAGAGTCTCTTCCTCTTCCCACTCCTACACGCTGCAGACTGTCCTGTGGGGTACACTGGCCTGTCTGATCTCTCCGACTCTGAAAGTAGACCTCCACAACATTCCCTTGAAGCCCCTTAATTCCTTCGGTTCTTCCTGCTTCCCTGCTAGAGCTTCCTGATCGGCTGCCTGAGCTGAACCAGGCGGGTTCTGGCTTCAGCTGTGCCACACAGAATCCACCTGGAGATACCAGGCATGCCCCCCGGACTTCCCTCGTCTCCCAGAAGGCATAGGCCGTCACACAGTGGGCTCCGTCCTTTACCTTGGCTCCAGCGCTTTTCCTCCCATTAACCTCTCCAGACTCCGTCTTTTCTTGCCCAACAGTAATGCCACTATTTGTGGGCATGTGGAAGAGGATCTTGACAACAGGGGATGAGGAACGAACCTGGCGGACCAAAATGACTGGCAGGATCCTGGGGCCACTGAGGGCCTCATCTGGAGGAATTGGGGCATCTACAGTCAGGGGTCCGTATGAAGCATTGACAGCTGGCTGGAGCAGCCCAGCGCCTGGACCAGTGATGAGGAAAGTCTGAGTCTGAGCCTTCAGGCTGGAGTTCCCTGGACTGGACTCTTGACTGTCCTGCCTCAGAAACACATGGTTCACATTGAGGACCCGAAAGTCGACGGTGGGATAAACTGGTGTTGGAGTGGAAGATGTCCCAGTGTCTCCAGAAACCTTCTGACTTTCAGCAACTGGGAGGGGAGAATTTACAAAGAGAAATTAGTACAATCAAAGCTCTACCGTTGCTTGAACTCATTGTTTCAGTGTTAGGTTTCAAGGGTTGCCACTTACAAAATTAGACTGATATTTCATTTGAGAACATTTGACGATGATGGCAGGAAGGTGAAAGGAAGGGTTGCCAGCAGGCAGGAAGGGATGATAAAGGGATCATGGCTGGAGACAGAAAGTGAAAGGTCGAGGACAAGGCTGAGTTGGGTGCGAGTAGGGAGGGCAGGTTGGTCGTCTTGATGCAGCAAATATTAATTTCCCAATGCAGTTCCTCCACTGAAAATAGAGGAGAGCAGAGGAAAACACACAAGATGTTTGTGGTGGAGTAATTTAAGAGTTGAGACAAACAGAAGAGAGAGAGGTTAGGAATGTAAATAGGTTTGAACAGTTCAAGGTCTGGGCTTTGATAGCAACACTACATCCAAAAACTGCTAGGAAAATGTTTGATCAAATTTATGTGGTAACATGACTTAAGTATTTACTAAATCTTGCAGAGTAGTTCACAGAAAGCAACCTAGATTTCAAAGTCAGCAAAACCAATGAGCTGATTGTTGATTTTTGGGAGAAGGAGGCAAAGACCTACACTCCTGTCTAGATCAGTGGAGCTGAGGTGGAGCAGGTGAACAATTTTAGGTTCCTGGGAATCAACATCACACGGAACCTGTCATCACACATCTCTACCCTGGTAAAGAAAGCTCAGAGACGGCTGCAACTTAAGAAGGCAAAATTTTGATGCCGTGTTCTTGCTAACTTCTACAGAGAAGCAACAGAAAGCGTTGTGAGTGGAACATGCAGCCCAGAACTCAGTAAGTTTGCCACAAAACATTCCTGTACCTACTAGTGCTATACTAGTGCTTTTTTTGTTTGTTTGCTATTTTTTCCTCCACAATGCAAATGCTACTTTTTGTTAGTCTTTGTCATGTGTATGTTCAGAATATTGTGGTTTATGATTGTTATTTTTGTGCTGAATTATAGTTTGATCCATGAGTGAGGTGGCTGTTACATTTCCTGAGACCAGCTGTATTTTACCACCATCATTGTGTGTCTATCTCTAGCATTGTACATAACTGATAAATTAATGTTGCTGGAGGTTTCCTCTATCTGTATCACAATCATCACAATATTACGGTAAAACAAATGTCAGTCTATTCAGTTAGCATAAAATCAAACCGGTTTTGGTTTGCACCGGTGTAACCAAAAAACGAGCCTACAGCCTAACACAGGACTCTGTAGCAGGCAATGAAAACTGCACAGAATATTACTGGCATCCAGCTGGGTGAACATTAGTTATATTGGAGAGGTGCTTGCACAGGGCCCAAAGGATACTGAAAGACAATACCCACCTCTGCAACTGCTATAGCCTGTTCATTTTGCTGCTGTCTGGCAAGAGGTACATAAGTATCCACAGCCGTATCACCAGACTACAGAGCAGCTTCTTCCCTCAGACTGTGAGATTACTCCATTCATCCCCAGCATTCAACTGTGCAAATCTGTTTTATTTTTACTATTTTTTCAGCCATTTTACTGCATAGATTTTTTGATTTAACTTTTGTTTTTGTGAGTGGCAAAAAGGGAACTACAACTTATTCTCATTATTCAACTCGATGTTAGAAAATGATGAATCTACCATGCACTGTGACATTAAGACCATTCATTTTCTCCAGAACTGCTGTGTAACCAAGAACATAAAGTGATTTTTTAAATGGCACATTTTCTCACACCTCACGCTGCCTTTCAAGCAACTGCAAACCTTGCCTATTCCTGTCTCTAAAAGCTGCAGAGATTATTCATATGACCCTCAGCAAAACACTGTGAAAACTGACACAATGCTCCTCTGAAGTGATTCACTTCAAGATATTATGAAGCGCAGATTTAACAGTCTCATGTTGGCACTCATTGTAGACTACAGTTATGGTAAATCCGCAGGTTGCTAGTTAAATGTTCCGGAAATTACAACACATCTTCCTTCTAGTTACCGCTACCACTACCACTAAAACACAGGAAGTGTCTAATTCTTATATGGTAGGTGACAGGTATTCTTGTCCTTCAACAGAAATGTTATTTTTCCACTCTCCACTTACTGTGCTTTGATGCAACAAAAGGAATGGCAAATGTCTAAGTGGTAAAAAGCCTCTCTTGTAACTTTCCTGAGATGACTGTTTGTCCCAACAGGATGCTGTACATGACAGCCCCAACTTCCTCCTGCCAAAGACACTTGGTAATTTGCCATCCTCCGTGCTGAAGTGCTCCAAAATTAATGCGTGAATTTGACTTCCCCTATCACACAAAAATAACTTCTCTAAAGGCAAACATGAAGCAAAGCAGAGCCTCCTTTCCCTCTCAAAGGTCTGAGAAGTGATATATCATTCTTTTCTGATTTTCAAACCATATTTTTCATGAATACATCTATATGTAAATCAATTTCCTTTCTGAAGGCAAAGGAAAATCTATGAAAAAAAAATACAGATGTCGAGGTTGATATTAAAAATGTAGTATTCAGAAAAGTGCACAGGAAACTGTCTTATGGATTCCAGAGATCAGACTGATGCCGTGGGGAGTTTCATTAAAAAAAAAAAAGGCCAAAATATATTTTGGCAGGTACACATCATTTTTGTATGATTTCTGCAAAGGCAAGCTGAGGCAAACCAAAGTGAAATTAAACATAATGCAAAGGTGATTCAAGTGGATACCAGTGGAGTTTTTTTCTATTTGCTGCTGCAAATCTGTCTGCCTGGGGATATCAGAACAAACAATGAATTTGATTTGTTTAAATAAACTGACATTTTATGGTACACTTATCATCTCCACCAAGGAGACTCCCTTATTGCTGTTGCTGCTGAAATTGATGTATGAACAGACCTTTTAAAAGCCATGAATTCTATTATGTTCAGTGGACAGATAGGCCCGATTTCCACTTTTAGACAATTATTGTAGCAAATTTTATCCAGTAGGATAAATAAATCAACCTGAAAAAACAGTGTGTAGGATTTATCAGTATCTCACGGAGAGCTTGCTGATTGCAAACATGTCGCCTCACTCTCCTCTTTCAAGTTTGTAGGAAAACCTACAGTGCCTGTGAACCTTGCACAAAACTCAAAGGTCGTATAGTGCTTGGTTTGGCTGTTCTGGGATACTGTAGAAACATGGTGGTGCAACTTGGCAACCTCCACGGAAAAGGATCCTCTGTAGATATAAACAGGTCATTCTAAGGTAACAAAAACACAAAATTCTTATTTTCAGGTTACTATACACTAATATAAACATACTTATATATTATATATTCGGTTTCTTCCATATTCTGCCAATAAATCCCCATAAATCATATACACTGGTGATTCCAAAATTTAATGGGTTCTTCTTTGACCCATGCTACACCCTTCCACCAAGTTTTATTAAAATTGTGCCAACAGATTTTCTGTAATCCTGCTGACAAACAGACAAGCAAACAGAACTGAAAACATAACCTCCTTGGTGGAGGTAATAAAAAGTTTTATAAATGTTGGCTCTGGGTTTAAAGAGACAGATCAAACATATGTATTTTTTCCTCTGTAGTGCTATTTGTTCATCTAGATTGTTTTGGTGTGAGTTTTCTAGTTTTGGGGATATCTGCTGTTGAGATATCTGCCTTCTCCTCTATAATAGGACTAGATGTCACTCAGCTTGCGGTGCTCAAAGTACAAAGAGCAACATCACTTTCATGTCGGAACTATTTCCTTTCTATGCTAGATAGAAAATACCAGAGAAGGCAGACATCTCTCCAAATCTCTAAAATATCTTTATATTCTTTATTTGGACATATCTCCAAAATTTGGCAACTCACACCAAAACAATCTGAACGAAAAAAGGAAAAACATGTTTTTTGATTTTGGCATGTGGGAACTGTCCCTTTAAACTGGGGACTTATTCTTTGGTAGATGTTTCTTCTCTCTAGTTTACTTTATCATCTCTATTCTCCTCAAGCAAGTATGAGAGAGATGTCTGAATACTTTTGGTTTTCATCTAAAAATAGTCCATTTTTGACCGTTATAAAGAGCCCATGTAACAGGCCGGCCGGTACTGTGTCAAGGTTGTGAATTCGTCTTGTTAAAGCATATCCTCATACTAGCAAGATCCTATCACATAGCAGGTGTGCACCGCAGGTCAAAGCAATCAATGGAATGAAGAAAACACAAAGAGGAAAATAATCCTCAGTCTGGTTCAGAACAAGTCAGCAACATGTTCGACTTTAAACTGAGAGAGCGTAGTTCACACCGAGGTGAGGTAAGCACTGGTCTGTCAGACAGCGCTTCCAAAAGTTTGATAATTTGATAAAAACACTGTAATTAGATGCCAGTATTTTCAGTTGTAGCCTCCGATCTGAGGCTCAGAATTAGTCCATTGCTGCTGTTCATCACTGAAGATAGTTGTATTATTTATTGATCAAATATTAATTTGGTGAGTCCTGGTTGGTTCTAGTGCTCCAGCTAAATCTTATTTTATTTTATTTATTCATTCTATTGATTATATTCTCTGATCAGTTGTTTGGTCTAAAACATGTCAGAAAATGGTGAAAAATGTCAATCGGTGTCATGTAACAGAGGAGTAAAGAAACCAGAAAATATTCATATTTAAGAGGCTGGAATCAGCGAATTTTGACTTTCCTTCTTTAAAAAATGACTTAGACTGACTAATCAATTGTCAAAATAGTTGCCAATTTATTCATAATTGATTAATTGTTGCAGCTCTACTGGCTTCTAGGACTGCAACTAATTATTAATTTCCTTGTCAATTTATCTGCCAATTATTTTTTGGAGAAAATTCACTGCTTCCCAAAGGACAACATGATGTCCTCAAATGTCTTGTTTTGTCCACAACCTAAAGATATTCAGTTTAGTGTCACAGAGGAGCAAAGAAACTGAAAAAAACATTAACAGTTGAAATCAGACAATCTTAAAAATATACTCAAACTGATTAATTGCTCATCAGTATACTTGGTGATTACTTTAGTAATCGATTCATAATTGATTAATCAATTAATCATTCCAGCTCTACTGGCTGCTAAGGCTGCAACTAAAAATTATTTTCATTGCCAATTAATCTGTTGATTGCTTTCTCGATTTATCAATTAGTTGTTTGGTCTATAAAATGTCAGAAAATAGTTAAAAATGTCAGTGTTTCCCAAAAATTATGTCTTCAGATCTTTTGTTTTGTACACAACCCAAAGATTTTCATTTTACTGTCACAGAAGACTAAAGAAACAAGAAAATTTAATTTAAGAAGCTGGAGGTTTTAGGTTTTTTAGTCTTTAAAAATTTGCTCAAACCAATTATCAAACTAGTTGGTGATTCATTTAATAATTGATTCATAATCGTGTATTCCCCTCTTGGTTACATCAGAAGAAAAACAAACTATTTGAGGAATTTAAACTGCTATTATCAATGTTAGTTCAACCCCAGATGGGCTTGCTGACACAACAGGCAGCACATCTGTGAATGGACAGAAAGATAAGGCCTCCATGCATATTCATGGATCACAAGCAGAGAAGATATCAAAGGCAGAACTCTATCACTTAGACACGCATTGAGAACACAGCTGCACAGCTGAGTCCTGCACCAGCTAAAACTCAGCCGTCACACATACTATATACGATGATGAGAAATGCACAGGCAGATATCATGTGCAGATATAAACCCAGGCAATCTCAGAAAGTAGTCTTTCGCATGATATCGGTATCACAGAGAGACAGACAGCTTACTGCGACTTCATAGCTTCCAATGCAGGTTATCTTTAAACAACCAGAGAAACAGCTGTGCAACCTCAGCTTCGGGCCTCTTTAATCCCACAGATGAGGCTTCCCGATGCACACTGGAGAGCATGCTGTCACTTTCATTTAGACAGAGGGACAATGAAATGGACAGAGGGCATGGGCTAGCAACCCATAAACCCTTAAAAATATGAAAACACATTGCTATATATCCAGATATATCATGCAACATGGTTCTATAATCCCAAATGTGAACAGTTTCTATATTTTAAGGCTTCTCAAGCACCTCCTACTAATATACAGACACTGCATCATCTTTTGGTGATCCTACTTTAAAGTTTGTACTAAAAATAGATAAAGCAAATAGCAGCTTACTGTCCTATCTTGTGCATATCCCAGAATCATAACTTAAGAAGGGGCAATAAAGCAAATTCTATATATCCTCTGTGTGTGTGTGTGTGTGTGTGTGCGTGTGTGTGTGTGTGTGTTTTTAGATGATCAAAGCATATACAAGAGCATATACACTCATTTCATCTGCATTAATGCTCACTTGTAAACACAGCTGAAGCCTTTAAACTACTTCCAGCCCAGTTATTTTCATATATGTGAAGACTTGGGTCTGCTCCAACACAGAGTACAGAGAGTAGAGGAAACTTTATTGTGCCCTGGGGGAATATTTGTCTTGGGCACAGTGCTACAGTCAGTACCCTCACATAAATAAAACAAACATTTCAAAAAATCACAAAAACATGAGAAGCATTTGACACGATGCTAGACAGCTGCTTCACACGAAAACATCTTAAAGGGATAGTTTGGATTGGACTGCTTTACCTTTATATAAGGCAAATATCATTTTCTCAAAACTAATTCAACTCCATCCAATCAGTGATTTTACCTTGTAGAACAAGGGAGGTGCTGGTCTACTGCTGCCCTCATTGGTTAGTTTGTTGGTGTTTTTGTGTGACTTTGGTGAATCTGAATAAACCTTTTAAAAAAAACAAAGTCACACAATAACACAAAGAAACTAACAGATTGAGGTAGCAGTAAACAACTCCCATGTTAGGTGATGTAAAATTACTGATATTGCCAATAGAGTTTTGTTGGTTTGGAAAGAGAAATACTGGGCTCTTATTAAGGTTGTTTCCCTTCAGAAAACCAAGGTAAAGAGGAAAACTGTTCTAAATATAGTGTACCATTAAACTGATAGTTTTTTTTTTCTGGTAGGGCCCGTTTTAGGACACAGCAGTGCTTAGTTTCCTACACTTGTTCTCCTGCTTCTTCTCCAAACTGGGTACCTCATACAGCCCCAATTAAAAAAAATTCCAAATTATTCCTTTAAAACATAAAGGAGACATTTGACTTTGCATACATGAAGCCACTATTAATAAACGCGCTAAGTGCATTATTGTGCGTTAAGCCTGTTATTGCAGAGAAATGCACCTGAAGCGAGTCAGGTAAGTGAAATCTCACCTTTAACAGCTGTAAGAACAGCCACTGCGACAAACGGGAGAAGGTTGAGCATCATTTCAGCAAAGCTGCAGCTTCTGGTCATCCAGCTGTGGTGACTGTGTGCAGTCGGTTGAAAGAAAGCGCAGGAAACAAGATCATTACATTGTCTGGTGCCCCGGTTAACTTCCTTCCCCTGACTCCAGAGGGGGGAAAAAAATGTTGGTTTACTTTCTTATCCGCGCAAAACTTCGATGCATCTGGTCTTGAAAGTGTGTCCTCCTCCTTTTCCTCCAAAATGATGAGAGGGCTGTTCTCCGGTGGCACGGCTCTGGCAGGCAGGAGCGGCTATTCCCATGATAGAAATCAGTAAACATGTGCCGTCTGTCAGATTAACGAGAGCCACGTGGGTAATCGCCGGTAGGGGAAGAGCTGCGAGAAAATTAAATGCACATGAGGTCAAAGGGATCAGTGACGTCTCCACCAGTCATTTTAATGCTGATTTAACAAATTAAGGATATGATTCTGGGATAAAGAGGCCACGATTATTATTAATTTTATTACTTACTTGTCAAAAAGAATAAAAACAAAATAAATGCCATTATTTCTTCACTATTTATAAGTTTGTTACTATATTTAAAATTTCTCTTGCATGCAGAGGGCCTTTGTATTAATTTCGACAGAGGAAAAAAAAAAGTTTAGTGCAGGTTTCACCAGCTGTCAGCTGCAAATTCTTCTTTGTCCTTGGCATCACATGGGATCATACTGTGTAGGATGGAGCAGATGGATGCAGGCACTATATCTAAAGCCTTGTGGTGTCACAGCACACTATACATTTGGCAACGTGGTACAAAGGATCATGCAAATGCCACTCTTGTATGACTCCTGCTAAACTACACAATTTTCCATTGACAGTTTGAGACTTACTGTAAGCCTCAATTGTCAAGTGACACAAAGTCTTAGTTTAGAGTCAACAAATGATCAGAATGACATGGAAACTTCATGTTCACTTGACACAAACAATCATCCCTTGTAAAACTGACATATTTTTTATTGATCTTTTTAGTTCATTTTACTAACATTCATAAAGCCAATAAAGCCAGATTACTTCAAGACTAACCATGCATTGTGCATATTTAGGGAGGCTAGAATGAACTAAAAAAAATGTTGTAACCACTAAATGATTTTATGTTCAAATGATATGTAGTCACTGTCTTGTTATGACAAACTTTGTCCACTTAATAAAATAAAAACACATTATTCTAATAAAGTTTTAGTGTCTCTACCAACCTATTATTTTCATGTACACACAGCTGAGTGAATATTTGTCAAAGCCATGTTTATTTTCACACTGTAAAACTGAATGCCTAAAATTGATTAACTGTAATAAGTAGTAAGAATTTGCTTCTACTAACTTAAAATGCCAGTGCCAGTAGAATTATCTCTCTTTTTTGAGTTTATTAAACTCATAAATTAATATTTGATTTTGAACTTTTTGATTAATATATAAGCAATACTTAAAATGATAAATAAAGAGTTACTGTCACTTCACTTTCAGACCTTATAAACATGAGATAACTTGAGGTCTGTTGATGTACTGGACAGAGTTCAATCAAATCATTAAAATAAATGTTGCCAAGCAAGAAAAGTTCGCTTGCTTTAATCATTACAACTTGCCTTTTCAGAATTAGTTAGCTCAGTTAAAATTTTAAGACAACCCAGACACTAACTTTTAAAGGTAAAACAAATTGTTTATTTTTCCCGTTAAGATGTATCCACAAAGTATTTACATATTTCAGATGAGTGCGCTCAGAGTCAAATAAAGAATAGTAGAAATGCATGTAGAAATGCAGCAGGCCTTCAGGCCCCATTTAATTACTTAGCACTCTGGGTAATTATATTTTTTTCTCTTTTTATGCATATCATTTCATCTGCCTTGACCTAAAATTCCATACACTTATTATAATGAGGTACACTGAGCGTCAGTGTGAGTTCAAAGCCTGAACTAAAGCCTGAAATAGCGTGGTGTCTTGTTTCAGTGTGCCCTACAACCAGGGAGATGATAATATGAGCAGTTTTGTGTCTCAGAGTGAGCCAGGGGTGGGAGTGCAGTTTAAGTACTGTGGCATCCATCCACTCCAGTGACATCGGACTAACTGCTGACATCACATTTATGGTAAAGAACACCTAGTGGGTTTAATGAGCTTGGTCAGACTAGTCTTCACTTCTCCACTCTCTGACACTCCCCTAAATACCTGTTCTCTGAGACAAATGTGCTTTACTGGCAGAATATGTCTTCCAACTAAACCCACTGTGCCCAGTGCCTCAGTGCCTGTTTTATTACCAGGTGGCACCAGTGCTAAGGTGACAGCATTATACATGCAGGCATCACTGGCGAATAAACATTTTCTCTCTGACAGCAGAGGCTGATTAAAATAAATATGTGCCTTAGAGAGACATTTAGGGATCTCTAAATGCCAAATAAAACTTTGAAGAACTAATGGAGTCTCTATTATCTCGGGAGAGGAACTTGCTCTTACTGTCGGCGTCACTGTAGTGTTTACAGTGCAGGGTTATTCAACGCATCGCATTTTGAAGCCACTGAGCTTTAATTTGAGCCGTTCGTCTGTGTTTTTGGCTGGATGTGATTATTAATGCTGACAGTGGCAGAGGCCACCGACTATTGAGTCTGGGAACGTCTCCAGATCTCAGTTGTTGTTCCAGACATGCAACCTGCTGCAGCTGCTATTAGAGATGACTGAGAGGTGGTCCGATGCACCATGTGTATGACTCCAGTGCTGGATATAAAGCTGCTGCCAGGTGGCTCAAAGGTTTTTGGAGGTCGTTTGATGTGGAGCAACATGGGTCAAGACCTAAATCCTCATAGCTATGTTAATGGGTTTAAACAGGAAGCTGTGCCTCACTGAGATGTTAAAAGACATGAATAGCAGGAGAATTTATCTGGGTAACAACTGGTCAGAGCCAAGGCTTGGTCAGGAATCCAGGAAATAGACCACTGACTCTTTTGGCCACACTATGGCAATGTCAGTCTGTCAGTCGGGCATTTGGTTGGTCCAGTTTGGTCCAGACTGATATATCTCAACAACTCTTAGATGGATTGTTATGGAATCTGGCACAGATGTTCATGTCCCCCTCATGATTTACTGTGGCAATCACTTTCCTTTTCACCTAGGGCCATTATCCATTCAAATTTTAATTTTAGCGTTTGGTTTATGACCAAGAGACTGGACTCCAGCATGCTAACATGCTAATCTAAGATGGTTAACATTGTAAAAACCTGCTGAATACCCAATGAGCATTTTTCTGTTGAAAATATATTTTAAAACACAAATTATGGTCACCAGTGACATTTATCATTCTCTGTGTGCAAATAATATCCCACTGCCACTTTGAAGCCTAACTAAGAAATTAAATCAGAAATTCTCAGTTCAAAGACAGAAAAAAAGCTGCCTCACACAGGACTTGAACCTCATTTGAATGAATTTAATCCATTGAACTGAGAGACTCTGAGAGAAAGGCCTGAAGATTTTAGTATAGTATCAACACAGTTTAACTTCCCCTAATACTGCATGTCTTGGTGTGCTGGAGTAGTCAAAGTTGTATATGCATGTCAAGGCTCATTATGTCTCATTTATGTATGAAAATAAATAGGTGTGTTTCAAATGATGTAACCATCACTGCCCCATACTTTCATGTGTCCTTTAGGTTAACATAGGTGTTGGGCAACACATCTACTAGTGGGCACCACTCAGTCAAAAGTCAAAAGTTACCCCAAAGGAGAATAAGAGTCAAATGTTTAGGACAACAACAAACATGGCAGCACTGGAGGAAGATGTAATAGCATGGTTCTCAAACTGGGGCGAGGGCCCCTGTAGGGGGGCACAGCGTCACTGCAGGGGGGCTTGGATAACCAGGGGAGAATGATAGTGAGAGAGAAGGAAAGTTAAATGAATATGATTTATGTGAGGAAAATATCCTGCTGACCTTTATTTTACTAAAATTCTACTTTATTATTTTTTTTTTTTTTCATCAATTGCTTCCTCAAGTTTTGTTAATGATTGATAATAATTGTAGAGCAGGGGGTGTGTAAACTTTTTTTGGCTCCTGAAGGGGGACATGCCTGAAAAAGTTTGGGAACTACTGGTGTACCTCATGAAAAAGAGGCAAAAGCAGAGGCAATGTTGTAAATGTTGGTCTGTGCCATATGTGGCAACATGTGAACTTTCTTGGCCTCTCGTGGTTGCGTCTCCCTTGCACCATCGGCGACCCCACTGCAACGCCCCCCACATCTACCGGTAGTACTACTCTGTTTCATCTGTATCCGTAAGCCTTCAGAAAATTAAATTTAACATAAATGAGCTGTTAGGCTACAGCAGTAAGCACAATTTCTTATTTGACATTAAAGTACAGAACCTCTCATATTATAATTTCCTGGAAGCTTCTTGTCAGCAGCATACACTGTCTATATAGTTACATGAAACATTAAATATGCTGTTGTGTTGACAGCTAATTTCACACTAATCAATATTGTCTCTCTTTCAGCCTTCAACTGAACAAATTATCAAAATGATTAAACAAATTTCTTTTTTGTGACTCATTGATGTTGTAATTGCATTTTAGCTGGTAAAAAAAAAGACGTTGAGACCAATTATCACCCAGTTTTCCACTAGAAATCAAAACTATAATCGAGGTCGGTGCTTACTGGACATCAGCATATTAGCCTTTTCATTGTGAGCATGTTAGCATGCTGACATTAGCATTAAGCTCAAAGCACAGCTGTGTTTAAGTAGCTAGAGTCACACAGAGCTGCTAGCATGACAGTAGATTCTTAATCCTGTTGGATCTGCTGCCAAAATTTAGCCAGTCTATTACAAATTGACAATATGACATTGGTTGGAAACACATGTCCAGATTTTGGCTCATGCATCAAAGCTGTATAAAACAAATTGTCTGTTTAGAAGTCTGCCAGCCCACTACTCTCTGTCCCCCAGTATTAAATCACACTACGTATTTTCATGTTTACTCTGTTATCGACTCCAGTGTTTGCTTCCTCATTCATGTGTCATTCATATCTCTGATACCACTGACTGAATTTTGATAATATTGGAAATAATGCATCTCACCGCTGTATGCTTGCATTTTCAAAATTGCGCAGATTTACCTGATAGACACTACAATTTCATATCAAAACATGCTGTCAAAAAAACAGAATCTGATGTTTTCTTGTTCCCCACCTGTTGAAGACTGTTTTGGTGGTGCATGCTACCTCTCTCCATTAAACATCAAAACATGATGGTACAGGTGATTCAGGCTGGAAGTAATTTCAAAAGCATTACCCAGAAAACATATGAAAAACAATTCACATCTTACTGTGGTTCAAGAGAAAATGACTTCCAAACAACAAATGTGCAATAAAAAATAAGAAATAGAACTGATTAAAGTGGTGTGCACTACATACAATGATCTATGTATGAATTAGACTCACAAATCAGTCTTGAAACACTTCACTTAATAGAAACTGAGAACAATCTCCCAGCTTTCATTTTTAAAACCTGGAAACAGGTAGAGAGTTGAAATAAAACTGCATTGCAGAGCCTATACAAAATCCTTGGGGTGGCCCTTCATATGAAGACAGTGACATTCAGAAATTGTGTGTTAACCACTGAGGACAATGGAGGGAGAGCATCGATTCTGGTAAGGCACGTCCTTGAAATAATGTAAAGCTGCATGCACACTGTACAATTTGAGCCCATTTCTGACCCAGTTTTTGAGTACAGGTGGGAGTGAGAACCGACCAACTGCTCTTGAATGGCCATCATCTGTTCAGATTAATTTCTGATATGTCAGAAATTTTGTTCAACCGTTGTCTTGTACAACCGAAGCAGAGCCACAAGTTGATTCTGAGGGGTCCGCATCTTTTTCCTTTTTTGTGTGATCAATTATTTATTGTTTATATAAAGGGTAGGAGAGGCAGCAACAGTCAAAAAAGTGACAGCATGCAAGGCAGGACAAAATGTAACTCAATAGTTTCTGCCCCTAGATTTCCCTTGTTTTCTTCCCTCCGTCCCACTCCACCTCCATGTCCGACCCTGTCATGGTGAACCAAAGCAGTGGAGCTGCCAATATTAGTCACTTCATCAACCAGTCGATCAGGAAAAGATTAATTGCCAACCACCTTGACACCATTTTCTCACAACACCTTTGCAAAATGACAAACAGAGCATCTGAAATTGACTTAATAACATGACACATCAGATGGACAGAAAATATGAACAGTAAAATGTCGCTTTCTTACAAAATGGGCACGTCATACTATTGATGTCCTCCGAGGCCCTGTGAGTTAAATACACCAAAGCATCTTTTCAATTCTGCCTTGTTAGCATAATTGCTAGCTAAAATGTACCTACCACAGAGATTTCAAACAAATCTTTATTGAAAATTGTCAATAGCCAAAACAGTTCTTGGGGGCCAAAGGGACGTTTTACTTTCTAGTTTACACACTCAGTGTTAGCACTCAGGTTGTGAGCTTTGGCGTTACATCCAGACAATTTACTCATACGGAGGCAGTTGAAATTAAACTACGACATTTCTAAAAGTGTTCAGTGTTACATCCAGGTTTGTGGGCATCAATTTGTTGTTACTCACCAATGTCCAATTCTACCTTGCACTTCGAAATCCCCAGACGATCGGTAGGCAGATCTCAGATTATCTGCTGTAGCAAACCTATGTATGAACGAACTAGGGCGGATTATATCAGAGATCACCTGGAGAACCTTTCACCTGGAGTTTGACATCCAGGTATGACAGAACAGAAAATATGACCAGCGTGTGACTCCTCAGTGCACACTGGGGTCATCATATGATTAGTAGATCTATTAACCTCTGCTGGCAGTAATCCAGCTCAGTGTTGGATTTTGAACTACAGCGATATTCTGTTGTCTTAACTTTCATCAATCCATCAAATAATCTTCAGCTCTGTTTCATCTCGTTGATGTGTCTGATTGGCATAGGAGCACACAAACAGAATAATAACAACCGAAAAAGTGATTCAAGAATACCCAAGACAATTGGAGCCATGAGCATTTATAAAGCCCTCTGAGTGGAAATCATTGCAAACTGCTTCTGTATTCCCTCCGCTGATCTCCAGGGAGTGCTGGAGTCCAGTCTCTCGGCACATAAAGCTGCCGTTACACCTGTGTGATAACACTTAGCACTACAGCCTGCCAGGGGGCAGCCAGCCAGCCAGCTAGCCAGTCTTTTCAACGCCCATGGTGCTCGAGCTCTGAGGGCTCTCCAGCCAAGCTGTGCCCCGTGGATGTCTCCCACTCCCAGCACTCTCGGCAGAAGATGAATCACCAAGGCGAGGCCTGCGCCCCGGCTTCTTCCTTGCCCTGACGTCAGCCAACATTCTTCTGCTGATGACGAATGAATGCTCTTCTCCAAGCGTGGCTGCCATAAACATCAGTTTTCCACCCCTGCGGGATGCCTGGAATGAGTTAGCAGCCAGGTGGTATATCCTCCCACCGACAGCCTGCCCTCAGAGTGCCATGATGGACAGGTAAGAGGCTTGCCTCAAACCACCCGCTGGGAAACGCATTAATGTTGGAGTGGATGGATGGACACAGGTGAACTGTTCTGTGTGATCTGTTTTCTCTTTTTTGTTGAGAATTCTTCTGGCATGAGCTGAACAAAGATATTATGTAAAACTTACAGTACACAGCTCGAGGTCATGTCAGGTCATGTTTTATTGCTTTTAAGCATGCAAAGAAAGGATTTATATTTTAAGCACGCAAGGCTGGATTACCAATGAGGCGAAGCAGACAGCTTTGCCCTGAGGCCCAGACCCTTGGGGGCCCAAAGGCTGCAGATTCATTGTGCGACAATTATTTTGTGGTAATCTGATTAATTGCAAATTTGTTTCATAATTATGTGTAAAATGGTTAGAAAATACACTGATTAGGCATGAGCTGTGCAGTGACCTATCTGGAGACAAGTTATATATTTATGGTATTGTCTTCCTGCAGAGAGTGGAATAAATGGTAATAAACAGTCCTCTGAGTCTTTCTTATTCGTGGCCAATTAATATCTGTTGCATGCAGCAGTACAGCACAATATAAACTCAAAAGATAGAGGCCTGGAGGCAGTTTCTTTTTTACCTAAAGCCAAGGATCTGTCTTATAGAGAAGTGGCTTCTAAACTGGGTAATGGGCCTCCACTGGGGGAGCTTTATTTCAATGAAATTGCATTTTGAGTATCTAGCTTCCATATTGTCACATATTAGTAAAATAGGACAGGAAATTTGGAAAGTGGGTGTGTCATATCAAACATGGAGAAGTGCAATGTTGTTGTGACCTAGCTTTGCTTTACGAGAAGACAACATGATTGGATTTTGATGTTAGAATACAAAGAAATGGATTTTTTTTTCTTTGCATCTATTGTTAAATAGATCTAAAAGGGTGAAAAAGGCATTTTGACAACAATTTATTATTTTGCTGGTTTATCCTGATAGGCCTGTCAGCATCGTACCATTAGTGCTGAAAACTTGCACCCTGGAAGTCTCACCTGTCCTTCACTCGCTCTTCTGTGAATCCTACCAGATTGCTACAATATCTACTCTCTGGAAGACTGCCACTGCCATTGTAATCTCTGCACCACAAAAATACCCTACTACTCCCCCATTGCCCTCACATCAATAATGAAGCGCTGGGAGAAGATGCTGCTAAACATCACTCTGCCAGCTGCCACCCCACGAGTAGACCCCCTCCAATTTGCCTATAAGACTAAAAGGAGCACAGAGGATGCTGTGACCTGCCTGCTGCACCTCCTCCTCCAACAGCTGGATTCCCCAAATAACTTTGTCAGGATCATTTTTGTGTACTTCAGCTCTGCTTTTAACACAATCCAGAGGCATCCAATGATCTAAAAGCTACACCATCTCAACACTCCTCCCTCGCCCGATCCACCTCATTCGCGACTTCTTAAGCGACAGACTGCAAGTTGTGAGGGTGGCACAACCATGTCACCTGCACTCACCACTAACACAGGAGCCCCACAGGGTTGTGTACTGACCCCTTTCTTGTGCACACTGTACACCAGTGACTGCACCAGTCTGTCAGCCACCACCACCTACCTCAAAGACTCAAACGACACAGCCATCCTTGCCCTGCGTACAGATTACCACTCTCCTCTCTCACACACTTCACACTGTGGTGCGAAGATAACCATCTTCACCTCAGTGTCGGTAAAACAAAAGAAATAATACACAGTCGGCCCTCACCACAGCAGCCCATTTTCATCAACAACCAAGCAGTGGAAATTGTGGGCAGTTTCAAATACCTTGGAGTCACACTAGACAATAAACTCAGCTTCAAACAACACACTAATGACATTCAAAAAAGGAGCCACCAAAGACTTTCAGCCATCTGTAAGTTCTAGGACACAACACTGCCCCGCACCACCTCTTACTGCTGTACCAAAGCATTATTCAGCCGATCCTTATGCACTGTTCCACCTCCTTTTTTAATAAGTTATCTGTTATTAACTGGGCCAACCTCACATGCACAACCAATACTGCTGCCAGAATAATCAGTCTCCCCACACCCAACCTTACCAAACTATTGAATAAGGCCATAACATGCATTGCAACCACAACAGCACAGGAAGTATAAGTCTAATACTGTCAATGTGCAGCCTTCAAGCCAGTTAATCCGGCTCTGTATGTCTCCATAGAAGATATATAACATATAGAATTTAAGCATACAGGTATTTCATGGAGAGCAACTTATAACGTGTCTTTGCCACACAGCTACCGTATAAACTTGGTGAAGTTTTAAAAACTGTTGAAGCCCAGAGACTTCAAAAGAAATCTCCAACTGGCCACATGACATGAGGTCTCTCGGTATATCAAAGTCGAATTAAAATATTTTACCTGCGAGATCCCTGCTGCGAGTTTGGGGCAGGGGGGTCAAACGGACGTTGAGTGTTTAACCGGCACTCTGAGGTTTTTGTGAAATATTCAGAAAGGCCAGCAGAAGATGGATGTCTCCTTATGCCCCCCTCTGGTGGCGTGGCAGGCAGGACGAAAGCGAGTGATAGAGAGGTTACAACTGGCAAGAATTTTAAACATCCAATGGCCCTCGGGGAGTCCAGAGACTTACAGCTCAATATAGATCTGTTGGATAGTGAGGGAAAATAAGGGCAAGAGAGAGCAGGAGTGGAGGAGGAGAGGAGGGGGAGAAAAGGAGGGGAGTGAGAGGGGGAGAGGAGAGTATAGGGTAAATATATTAGAAGCAACAAAACAAAGATTAATAGATTCACAAATTCAATCTTCTTTTCTGTCCTACCACCCCGAGAACATAATGGGTGTTTCAGCATAACTCCGCTGAAACACTGCAGTATTTTTCTGTTCTTGTCTTTGACCTGCTTGGATCAACATTAAAATTAAGCAAATAGTAAAAACAAATATGCATGAACAGGAGGGTATATAGAGGAAGAGGAGGAGGCTGAAGGACCTTTCTGATGCGAGATTTCTGTCTGTGTGCTGACATCAGCAAATGTTTAATCACACAATTAGATTCATTGATGAGACCTGGTTTGCCACCTTATGTGCTACATCAGTCATTGTGAAACTGCAGTCTTCACAATCTTGTGCTGTCACCGCCCAACTGAAAAGCACTGCTGCCCTCCTGAGGACTGTGGTGTAACAGCATGAAAACAGCACGCAGCAATATGTGACTGAAGAGATGTTAACACTGGACAGTATAGTACACAAAAACAAAAAAAGGAACAACTTTAATGACAAAATTAAAACAAGGTCAACCTCAAACAAGTTAGTTTAAAATATTTAAATACAACATAATGAATGCACAAGAAATGTAGGACAGGACGTGTAGGTTAATTCTAAGTTCAATTGTTTTGTTTTTTTTTCTTCATTCTGCCTATTTGCTCTTTGTGTAATGAATGTTTTTTTTTCCTTTGACTGAGCTGTGTATATTGGGGCAAAGTGCTGGAATATGTAGCATTTCACAAAGCATATTCATAAACTATTAAAAAAGAGGGCAAGACTTGATAAGTAATAACTTTTTTCTAGATCCAGTTACTGCTTACTTCTATTATAGCTCATGAGTTACTAACACTGATAACTTGCAAAAGAGAACCTCACTGTAAATTGTGAAACACATCACCATTTATTGATGACTAAGACTGGGTTATTAGTACACCAAGTAAAGGAAGATTACCAGCTGTGCCACACCTGGAATTCTGTCCAGAAAAGGATACCGACCATATGGTAGTTTGATATGTTAATTAGATATGTCAAATGACACTTTTTATATGTTGACAGTGATTAGCGCTAGCAGCTGATCGGGATAGATCTGAATATATTATTTGGGAAAGCACAAAAAATGTTGTTAATAATTCTTCTAACCCAAGTTGTTCACCATTACTCTGGAAAAAATAATTTCCAAAGTTTAACACAGTAACGTTAAGAGTACTAACTTTCATTTTTATCTAATAATATTCTAGAGAACTACATTAAGATTAACACACCAAGAAACATGAATGCAGTGTCATTGCAACTGAAGACTAGTCCCTTCAGAGGAAGGATATTTTTTAATGTTTACTGTGAAGAGTTTCTATTTCCAATGCCAAACAGAACCTTTCCTTTTAGAAAACATTCCTGTTTTTCTTCTTCTTTCTATTTTTTCTTGTTGCTCAATGTCCTCCAGTTATTGCTGCCTTGAAGGCACAACAGTTGCATTGTTAATGAATATTAGGTTAGAAAATACATACATTGCCTTATTTAACACAGCCTACAGTATATATCACACCCAACTCCATACAGAGACAGATACTGCTGTTGATCGAGTGGCCACAGAAACAGATAATGATGTCTCTTTCACCTCTAATATGATTGATTAATTATCAGATTGTTCCTAAATCGTTCTCATATTTTTGTGTACCACACTGTACAATGTTACCAAAGAGCAGAGTAGAAGAACACAAAGAAAGAAGAAGAAAAAAGGAGTAACCTGTAGAAATGAATTCAAACCTCACCTGATTCAAATGAACAGGCTGTTACCAGGCTTCTGCAGAGGCTTAATGATGAGCTGATGATTTGAATCAGGTGTGTCAGAGCAAGGAAACATCTAAACATGCAGGGAAATGCTGTTCTAAATGACTCCCAACTCCTAGAAGACTAGAAGAGGTCACTCAGAGTGAAGATCTCCAAATAACCCCAAATTAAAATTTTGGTGTTACCCCTTTGTAATCATTTCTGATTAAAAACAGCAACTGTAAATGATTACAATTACATTTAAGTTTTAAATAATTCCCTCAATATGTTCGTGAGATATTGTCTTTATAACAACAGGATGGCCACTGCTGTCGCTGGCGTGTAGCCATAAAAAAAAAAAAAGTCTGAATCACAGTGGTCCTTCAGCGTACAGTCATCAATGTGAAAAAAAACAAACAAACAAAAAAAAACCCAGACATGTACACAAGTGATTGCTTATGCCTGGCGGAGATAATTAGGATCTCCCACAAAGTTTGCATTGTCTTTAGTTTAGTTTTTCTCCCATAGAGTACATCATCTTCCCAACCAAATTAATTAGAGATTTCTGGCCAGGTTTCAGCTGTATTCCCACACAGAGTCAGAAATGGCCACAAATGCAGGCTGGGAGTTCTCAGCAGCAGCCATGGCCATGACTCCAGCCTGTGGCCCTTTGCTACATGTCATGTCATTTTGTACAAGCTGATATTATCACATTAAGTCACCTCGATATGGATCCGATCTCATAATCCAAGGGTGCAGGATGGATGGTTTAGGTGCTGAGTATGTTAGCCAGTTCTACAGCACGTGTTTGCTCACTGCTCTTCTCTTCTGTTGTATTTTAGTGTCAATCTGTGAGCTTGCTTTGAATTCTGTAGCTTGAGGAAAGAAGTAAAAGATAAAGGTATGTTGTCACAATATAATCAGATTTTGCACATGTTGTTGCTGCATGTGAGAAACCTGGGAATAAAAAATGTGTTTGAGAATAAAATGTCTTTTGGTGCAATATCACAAACTTCTGAATCTGGTCACCCAGGAGCAGTATATCACAATAAACAGGCCCCGATGAATGAAACTGCATCTATTTTCAATACGTTGCAACTGTCTCTGTTCGTGTTGCAGCTGTCCCCAGGGTTGATGTTGTTTTCATCTTTAAAAGGTATGTATAATTAACAGACTGATGTAAATTTAATATAACCTATCAAGCTTTGGCTTATCAACTACAAACAGTCTCCGAGTAACTGAGAGAAACACACCATCCAGTCTCCCATACTTGCATGAAAGATGGGTGTTTATGAGCTACATTGTTGAAATACTCTGCTAAACTATATTCCAGCTTTTTTACACTTATATTTTTCAATAGATACATGCAAATTCTGACCTGTCATTATTACCTGTAATATGCAGCCTAGGGAATGCCACCTTGTAAGCCTCTGGAGGGTTTTTTAGGCAGTTCTCCTTCATGTTTTCTTGCCTGCTACTGTGTCTTTTCTATATGTGTAAATAAGCAGACTCAATCATTGTAGCTCACCCCGACTCAACTTTTCAGACTCCTTCCAGTTAGAAACAGTTTGAAGTCACGGATGATAGTCAACATCTGTTTTACTTCAGATCTCCTGCCTTGATAATTGGAAGTCTAATTTTTACAGACAGACGGTCGTGTTGTTTATGAAGTGCCACCGTCGTCACCTTCCCTTCAGCTTTTTGTCACTGACGTTAATGACAGGCAGGATATGATGTGCTGTGATCTCCTGGACTGAATGACAGCCCACCATTAGACTGCTGGTAGGAAGAATATTAAATATGGACAGAAATGTAATTCAGTTAATAAACTTCGCATAAATTAATTTATGAACTCATGTAATTAGTCACGTCTTGATTAAAGTGATCACAATAGAAGACTTACTCATTCACTGTCGTCCTGTTATCATCCTTCATTAATGAGTGTGAGGTGTCACAGAGAATTTTTAAAGTTGATTTGGTGATTTTCTATCCACACGGCCACTTATCATATCTGATTACAACCTGAGATCATTATTAAATCAAACAAATAGTAGATGTGCCTTATAGGGACAGTTAACCCCAAAATCAAAAATAAATATTTTTCCTTTGGCCTGTAGCGCAATTAATTCATCTATACTGTTTTGGTGTGAGTTGCTTAGTTTTGGAGCCGTAGAAATTTCTGCTCACTCTAAAACAGTGGAACTACATGGTACTAGTCGTCAAAGTGCCCCACCAAAAACATATATTTGAAAAACTCAACAGCAATGTGTAACTGTGTCGTGATTTCTAGAGAGAAACACTGGTTTTGAATTTTTCAAATATATATTTTTTTGGTGCTTTGAGCACCACAAGCCAAGTGTCATTTAGTCCCAGTATACTAGACAGAAAGCAGACATATCTACAGCTGAAAATAATCTAGAGGGATAAACAGCACTGCATGCCAGGGGAAAAATATGTTTGTTTGTTTTTTATTTGGGGTGAACTGTCCCTTTAAGCAACCTATAAGCAATTGGTTGATTTGCTTATTAAAATTCAGAGATAAACTTCTGAAATACATCTGACTGAACCCATTAAGACAAAGTCTCTACTGATGAAATTCATATTTACAGTAAGATCCACTGATAGTGAGTCAGGCTCCTCATCTCATGTCTACAGCCACGCTCCCCAGTGTTTCCCTGTTTTCCTCTCTCTCTGTGTCTCCTGCCTGTCTTAGTGTTTCTCTTGTGGGTGTGGTCTTCCCTCCCTGGTCTCCTGGCTCCTCCTGGCCACTACATCTTGTCAATCCTGCAGAATATCTGCCCCTGGTTTTAACACATCCGGTTCATTCAGTCAACCAGAGTTGTAAGATCTCAGGCCTTTGCTGTCTTTGATTCTAGTTTTCCTTTACTTTCTTGTGCGTTTTCTCCTATTTGATAGTTTCTTCCTTGTCTTCCAGGATGATTTTCATCGGCCTCTTTGCTCTTCTGCCTGCTTGCATTCGTAGGAGTCATGTACAGTTAGTCTGCTGATATCCAAACCAAAGGTCTGGGCGACATAGCTGAAAAACGTATCACAACGTAATTTCATATGTCGATGTCGATAATTATTGATCATGTAGGTTGTGACTGAAGACAAGGGTGGAGGCGACTAAGGTAATCAAATGAGTCTGTTGTATTATCACTGGACAATATAAAGAAAATCAAATATCACAATATATTTTACCAAATACTTAACACAACACAACTTAATACTTAACATAACACTAACTTAACAATACTTATCATAACACAACAAGATTTTTGACAAAAGAAATCATCAGTAATGTGGTTGTAATGACTAAGTGGGTGGAGGCAAGTAATAGAGCAGTGGTAAGTTCACAAAGTGATATCACTGTACTGTAATGCAGCCTTTAAAACCAGGAAAAGACAATACTTATGCTATATCACAATAGAATGATATCCAAAATCTGTCACAATATCAATTCTCATATCACAATATGATAAAATGTCGAAATATTGCCCAGCCCCACTAATGACTGTATATTCCAATAGTTTTAAGACATTTTGAGTTTAAAAAATGAATTACACTTAGTAATTATGCCAACAGTGTCCTGTTTGGCTGCATTTCAAATTATAATTTGATTGTAAATAAACACATTAAGCCTTTCAGCATTAATTTAATGGTGCATCATTACCTACTGTTGTGTATTGGTTGCATATCTTTACATGCAGGTTGATGAAGTCGCTGTCCAGGTGAATATCCTCACTTAATCTGTCCTCTGTCTCCTCCAGTTGCAGTCATCCGCTGCCCCTTGCTGTGGTGAGACGTTTTTTTTCCTTTGAAGCCATGGTCATATCAAGATTTCTTCTTTATTTCAGTGACAGACCCTCAGGTAACGCGGCATTAACGGCACTCGTTTTCCCATTTCTTCGCTTTATCAGGTCCTTTAATTCCACTGCCGACCCTGTTAAAATGACAGATTTTTCTTTATGGATCTCTGAAAGTATGACATCAAACTCAACTTCTTCTTTATTCTCTTTGAATGAACACTTCTTGACATATGAGTGAAGGGTGAGTTAAATGGAGTGGCATTATAAGTGTAATATTTGCCTCTGAGACGTAGTAGAGTAGATGTATAAAGTTGCATAAAATGGAAATACCATGAGGAAAGACTCAAGTAATGTTAAGTACTTGAGTAAATGGTCTGTTACATTTCATGACTGGTATTAATTATATAGCTTTAAACATCATTTTGATAATGTAATACTGTGCTGAACCATATGAAGAATGTTCATCTCTTTTCTTTTTAGCTGAAACCCTTCAGAGAGGGGTGAGTGAAGACCCTACACCATTGGTTCCCAACCTGGGGTTTGATGACCCCTTGGGTTGCCGAAGTTTCATGGGGGGGGGGGGGGGGTTAAGGCCTTCTTTATTTTAAGGGGTAAGAAAACTTTTTTCCAAAAATATAATAGGCCTAATGTTCACAGTAAATCATCTGCTCAGAATTCATCTAAATGACTTATTTTTCACAAATGTCCTGCAGTCATTATGTGAACTTTTTGGCTTAATTGTACAGTTCATCCGTTGTTTTGTCCTGTTATTGTTATACATTGAATATATTAGATATTTATAAAATATGTCACTTTGTCAGGGGTTACTACTTTACTCAATGAGTTCCTTTAAGGTAAAAGGTTGGGAACTACTGTCCAAACCAAGACCTACCTACCTACCTGACTAACATTTTTCTGCTGTAATAAATACAACAGGTTTTAAATCTCACATGCTGCCTTCAGTGAAAACATAAACACATACAAAAAAACATAATAACACAGACAAATGAACGTAACACAAAGATTTTTCTAAAAAATATCAAATTTAATTTGGTTATAAAAGTTGTATTTTTTCACATGCACACCCACACATAATTAATCACCATAAATACTGTCCAATGATTTCTCTTTTTTTTTTTCTTTTTTTAAACTTTGATTCACAAAGCAAGCACATACGGTGGACTGATACATCTGATTCCAAAGGACACTATGGAGAATGCTTGCAGTCTTTTACAGGGAGAGGAAATCTCAGTGCACTAACAAAAAGGCTGTCGTAAAATCAAGTAGAAACATTTATAAATTATCTACAAATGGATCAAAGTACAAAAGAGCTACAGTGTTTAGAGACACCACACCCATTCACAAGTGAATGATTTGGTATTGGGACACCATATTACAATATTTCAACTTTGTGACAGACTGAATGAGAAACTATACATAAAAACAGCTTTGGAACAAAAAGAATCAGATGTAAACCTATCGCCAGCCAAACCTTTCTTACATTCCATTTTGGCAAAACCCTCTCTTGTCATTTCATTGAATCGATATTAATAAAGAATGAGGAGGGGAACCCTGTTTCCACAATATACTCATATCTGACTCATCTTTCAAGTGCAACTTGACACAAGAGACAACTGGAGACAAACAGGATAGAGTGGATGTTCAGAACGAAACAGAGAGAATAAAAGTCTTTAAATTATTAAAGCTATGAGACATAATGTCCCTCCAGTTAATAATCGGGTTCTTGAGCACTTTTAGTCACCTCAACAGCACAAAAAATGTTGGTGCAGTATGCAGGTCCTCCCCTTGGTAATAATGCAAGTAAATATTTGCTATAAATAGCAAAAAAAAAAAAATCCAACTCAGAATATTATTTCTATAATCTTGAATAATTAGCACACAATAAGTGCCTCCATGACAGGAAAAACTGTTATGACAGTGGGTGGAGTTGAAGATTATTAGCGTCAGCTATAAGGGGGAAAATGAGAAGAGACAGATTTTTTACATTTTTGCATTTAAAGAATAAAGCTGAAATGTCCAGAATAAAGTTAAAATCTGAACTTTCAGTATTAGTCCCTGGCACAAAAAAAATAAAATCAAAGGAAGAAGTTTGAGTGTTTTTTTGATTTTGAGAGTAAAGTTGAAATTAAATGCTGAGAATAGCTGAAACACCATTCTGATAATAAAGTCAAAGTGGTATTTTGACTTTATTCTCAATAATTCGACTTCATTCTCCAAATGCAAAAAAAAACAAAAAACTTCCTCTTCTGATGTATTTTTTAGTATAATACTAAAAGTTCAATTTTATTTGTGACATTTTGACTTTATTCTCAAGATGCAAAATCAAAAAAATCTCAAAAATGTTTCCTCCTTATTTTCCCTTGCCTGGCCAAATAATAATAATGATAACAACAACAGCAACGTTAATAAAAAGTTTCAATGTTTGTACAATCAGATAAAGACAGAATTAATGAGCTGTGACTATATACGACCAGTGAGATGGAAGGTCAGCAGTTTGAATGTCTTTGAAGTTCACTTATGTTTTTCAATGAAATCAAAAACTGATTCAAAATTATGAAAAAAAAAATACTCTGCAGGGAAAAGTCAACATGATTTCACCAGAAAAACAAAACTTTAGGGTTTCCATTTAGAATTTGATTATCCACATTATGATTATGCCTGTAGGTGAAGGCCGTCACAGGGGTCAAGGACTGAATTTTATATTCTGGCTGCAGGAGGACATGTGAAGGTTAAAAATTCAAGCTGAATGTATGAGTAAATTAGAGAAAGCAACATCAGAAGAAACTGTGAATGCTGGATGTTGTGAAACTGAGGCTAAACTACACTGTTTGCTTTAAAAGTTGAAAACATATTTTATTGAGTGAAATGCTGACATTCAGTTCCACTAATCACATAGAATCACAGATTTTGTTGTTTTTTCTGACTCTATCCAGACCCATTGTTTTGAAGCTTTTAGTCTGGGAGCGAATAAGAAACTGATTTAATAGACAGTCAGTGTGACAGCCTGCAGGATATTAAGTCGTTTCTACTGATCTGATTATATTTTCTGGTGCAAATCTTTTAGCAGCATTATGCAAATAGGTTTGTTTGTTTCTGGAGACTCAATCAAATGTATGAAACATTCAGTGAGTCAACAAACTAAATGGAGCAACAACAGAATATTGGCATTACTGATGATTGTGTGCGCTCTGCAGACTCGAGCTTTGAGCACATCTGCTTATTTCATGAATTATCCAAGATCATAGGAATAAAGTCAGTATCTACTCTGGACTAGATTCCCTTTACAATGTATATAAGAGATGTGACGCTTTTAATGGTAACGTCCTTTTGTACTGTGAGTACAAGCTATGTTGAGCATCAGTGTGAATGGTACGACTTTATTTGAAGGGGAGTGCATAAGACTGTCCTAACCATGTCATGACTTTTGACTATTGTTTATGTGTGTTATTAAGTGTCATTCACACATATGTTATCTTCAATGCAAAGTTGACGTTCTTTAAGATGTCTGTTATGACAACTTGACATTAACCAAGACAACATAACCTGTCAGTGTCTTTGTCATGACAACTTGTCAAATGCTTTTGTAACAGTGTCATGAATAATTTCTTTGACTTCAACTAAAGTGACTTGTTATAACACTCATAAAATGTTATAAAGCAAATTTTATATCACTTTATTTCACTGAAATCCAGGAAATTATTAATGAGTCTGTTACAGTGTGATATAACATCTTTATGACCAGTCCAAAATATACCACTTTACTGGAGGTCAAATATTCATAACACATTTATAACCGTATTATGAGAGCCAGTGTCAAAACCAGCCACATATGACAGTTTAATGTCATGTTAAAACATAAAGCTTAACAGTTTCTTTAAGTTTGATGATGTCAACTTGTCATGACAAAGACATTGACCGGTTATGTTGTTTTAGTTAATGTCAGGTTGTCATAGCAAAGACATTATTGGCTTGATTAAATTTCAAATTGTTGTATCAAAGACATCTAAAGCAATGTTAACTTTGTATTGAAAATGACAATGGACCAAATAACATTTAATGACAACAGACATGAACATTCATAAACACGCCATATTCAAGACAGGTGTCATGAAATGCATTAGACAGTGTAACGACAGTCTTATGCACACCGCTTCGAAAAAAAAAGTTGAATATATGATAGTATTTCTCCCCACAGACGTCAGGTAGATGAGACAGAGCCAGCAAAAGATGCACATCTTGACATTTTGATTTGTAACTTCTATGAGGCTTTAACGTGGCCCTCTATATCAACATGAGACAACAAAACTACCAGTGCACAGGCGATGGAGGTAGCAGCACATCACTAGATAACATGACCACACGGCCCCTCTTTCAGAAACAAAAAAACAAAAGTGAACAAGATACATGAAAGGTGCAAAACATGAATGCATTTACATACTGCCTTACATACACACATACACTCACACACACAAACGGGCACACAAAACATGTCTTTTACCAACCGTCAGACAAAACACCCACCTTTGTGCAATAGGAAGACAGACACAAAATTTTGTCTTGAACTAGGCGTTTCATGACAGCTTGACAGCGAGGACAACAAACATTTCTGCTGTGATTTAATACTCCAAATCCAAAAAAGTTGGGTATAACGTAAATTAAAATAGAATGCAATAATTTGTAAATCATTCTCGTCTTACATTCAACTGAATACACTACAAAAACAAGATATTTTTTTTATGTTCAGATTGATAAACGTTGTTGTTCCCATCTAGACAACAAAGCAAAGATGCATTTTCCGTTTGCTTTGCAGTAAAAGAGGTACTAGAGTGACCTGCCTGCAGTCCAGACCCATGTCCCATTGAAAATGTGTGGTGCATTATGAAGCACACAATATGACAACAGAGACCCCAAACTGTGGAGCCCTTGAAGTCGTATATAAACTTCAATAATTTGTGTCCTCAGTTCCAAAGTGTTTACAGGATTGTTAAAAAAAAAAAAAGGTGATGTAACACAGTGGCAAACATGCTCCTGTCCAAACGTTTTTTTTGGAACATGTTGCAGGTATCAAATTCAGAATGAGTGTATATTTGCAAAAAGCAATAAAGTTAATCAGTTTGAACATTAAATATCTAGTCTTTGTACTGTATTCAGCTGAATATAGATTGAAAAGTTTTTGCAAATAACTGCATTCTGTTTTATTTACGTTTCACACAACTCTTTTTTGGAATTGGGGGTTTTATTCTTTTAAAAAATGACAAAGCACAAGTCATAACACGAAAGAACCTGGTTTAAATCAACCTTTGCGATCGAACTAGGAATGTCATGCTCATATTGTTTTCATAAAGGCCACTGAGACAGCCAAGCTCGCCCGGTGTTTCTGATGTTAATGCCCTGATGCCAATCTGATATTCGTTCTTTTTTCCTTTCATCATAGAAAACTCTCCGCTGAATCACAGGAACACATAGAAATGCTTATTTTCTCTCCTCATATGCTACCACCTCTCCATGATATTGCACTGAATAAAGCCTTTGTGTTAGCAGCCAGCATTACTTCACAGAATGCCTCAATAACAGTGTAGTCTATTTGAGATTTTCTTAGAGGAGCGTGGTTTCTGTTTGTGGTGACATCAATACTTCACAAAAAATTATTTTTTATTTTTGCTGAGATGTAACCGGATGCTTTGTTTTTCACAGCTACCCTGCGTCAAATAAATATTCCTTTGACTAATGGGAAAGAAAAGAGAAAAGAACATGTCATGAAAATCCTAGTTTTTTTGTTAGTTTTTTTTTTTTTTAAGTCATCTGTTGATTTAAAATACATCACAGTAATATGTTTTTGTGTCTGCAGGTCACGTCTCTCTTGATTTTGGCACTGCACTGTACATAATTTAGCTGATTTGTATCCATCATCACCAAACATGAATAATTGTATCACTTGGTTATATTCAAATAGGCTCACGCAGTCCAAGCTCACATCCTCTCTGTCACGTATTGATCAGAGCTGATTGTATGGATGCAATATACAGAGCCCAGCATGTGCACGTATTGTACATGTATGCTTTTTTTTTTTTTAGTTATTTCACGGGGGAGAGTCTCTTCAGCAGCTTCTTCCCCTTAGAAAGTAGTCCTTTCTTCTTCTTGTTCGCCAGATCTTGGGAGTCCCGGGGGTCCAGCGGGATGTGGGGGCCCCTCGTAGGGCTGAGGGGTCTCATGGTGCCTGGCAGTAAGGGCCGAACGATGGGGGACGGCGCTCGGACAGGTGCGGCGTTGTTGTCGACTGTGTCAGTGGTTTCTGTGGTAGCCTGAGGAGAGAAGCGATGGGGAGGTGTGGAGGCATGGGGGTGGGGGGGCAGCGTATTACAAAAGAAGAAACACTTTTTTTCACACTGCAGGCTAGGCCTCTGTCTGTCTGCCCACCTGTCTGTCTGTCTGTCTGCCTGTCTGTGTTAACTACTAAACTCAACTATCTGCCTTTGATGCAGAAAAGTGTGGTGAAAGTTCTCGAAGTGGCTGTTTTGTACAAAAAGCTGTATGGTTTGTTAATTTAAAACCTCCACAAAATAAGACCCCACTTTTCTGAATCTCTGCGGACTGAGGTGCATAGTAATAGATTACATGTAATCAGATATAATAATCAAATCACAAAAAAGTAACTATAATCTGCCAGGATTACATTTGAAAAAGTGTGTAATTAGATAGATAGTTACATCATCATGGACGACTTGATTACTTTATTAATTTGGTCTACCTCTTTAAAATATGTCGATTTCAAAATTATGAAACTTTCTTTCATGGTAACCAATGATCTCATGAAAAGTGTGTCTCACATACGGGTGAGTGTGGCAGACCTGGCAGGACAAAAAAATTGCAATGAAAATGTTTTAAGAAATTTAAAGAGAAAAAGAATATTTCTGGAACTCAAATTGTTGTGTCTGCCTCTTTTTTAGTATGAGGTGCAATATTTTCAATGTATGATTTGGAAGTAATCCAAAAATACTCAGGGTGCATTGCATTTTTATAATCCAATTGATTGTTAAAAATAACAAAAATGTCATGAAGCTTGTATTCAGGAACCAACTTCATTCCAAACTAATCTGATCCAACCCTGAAGGTGCATTCATTGAACACAAAATTAACAAATTAATTATTATAGGCACGCTTTACCTGCTTGTCTGTTGCTTTCATCCTGTGATACGACGAGATGGACATGTATTTTGTATTTGTACTATGTGCATATTTAAAATGAAGTATTTTTAATTACCACTAGCAAGAAGGTTAGTCCTGTTTGTTTGAATGTTTGTTGAACTTAAACTTCAGTAATGGAGTCAAGAGATGTTTTTTCTTCTTTCCTGGCAGTGCCAAAAGAATGGCACGTGTCACACATCTGTGTAGCACAATGAATATTTTGATGCAGATCTGGATTCAGATGCAGTTTGTAAAGAAGCTGAACACCTGCATCATTCAAAGAATTGAGACATTAAAGGAAGAAAACGGATTATGTAGCCTTGGCAACACTTTGTGTCCTATTTATTCATGTAGTATCATTATATGCTGTAGATTATGTAGAGTATGGTCCTAGTATTTTAAGTTTCAGTTTCTGGTTAAGATCAAAAGTTTTCATGTTTTTATCCATCTATCAATCTATATGTCATCCATCTATCTTCAAATTGGGTAATTTATTTAGTGAAATTAACTTTAATATAATCAAAAATACAATGTTTTGTCAAACAATGCATATTGTTGTTGTATTTTCAGTCTGGGATTGTTTTGAAGTATGAACCATACCAATCTAGGGAGTGTATCCTTAAATAACCATTTACAAATAGCCAAAACTATGACCGGTCTTTTAATCTCTATTGAACTGATAGTAGAGATTTGGTATGTTTTCCCACGCGTGCACACACACACACACTCTCACACACACACAGACACACAGTATATATGTAGAAGAAACACTGAGGAGGAAGCCATCAAATGTTGAGCACAACATCAGCACACCACAGAGCCGGAGAAGTCCACCATCAGTTAGGCCATGAGGGAACATACAGTACAGTCATATACAGTACAACACCCAGGGACACAACTGTAGATACCAGGCTTCTCATCTAATGCAGCAGCTGGATGCACAGTTGTGCATTTGTACGCTTTCTGTAAGATGATAATTTGAATTTGATATCATGAAATTTCTAAATCAAAAAAAGTCTGAGTCTAGATTTCTCAGACTCGGGTCCAAAGGTTCAGTGATATACCATAAACATACCACCTTTGGTTGACAAAAAATATGCTGGGTAATATTGTGAGGCAAATACTAACGTTTGGTCGCACTTTATTTTACAGTACACTAACAAGACATGAAAAGCCTTACTTTGTATTAAATTAGACAAAAACAAAAATAATATATTCTTTATTAGACAGTATTAGACCCTTTATTAGACTTTGTTAGTGTGTAATTAGAGACACATTACAACAAACCTGCACTGTAAAACGAGTGAAATCATCTATCTGCTGCTTGAGACACACCTTCTTTGGCCGGTCCTGTACAAATGGCAAAGCAGCCAAGACTGATGCCTATTTCTTTGATCAAATCACTTTATCCACCTACAGTATTACATTAAGTCTGTGCATTCATCCGTAGACAAAATATTCCTCTATCTCTATAATTTTGTGTTACTTGGTCAATCTGGATCGGGAAGTAGCAAATATGTGATTTCACTTTAGTTTACAGCACAGTACTGTTGTAATGTGTCCTTAATTACCCTCTAGTAAAGTCTAATAAGGGTTAAAGTCTAATACTGTCTAATAAAGAAGAAATTCTTTTGGTAACTGTCCAAACCGCAAAACCTGAAACATTTTACTGATCAGATACGTCACCACAGAAAACAGCATTACAGAAACACTTAGCAAGTGCTTCCATAATCTGAGGTGGTATTTAGAGGCGTCTACTGTGACCACGAGCTGTGTGCATTAGAGCCACGAGTTTGGTATCTCAAGTTGCCGACTTACTGTACAAGGCAGACAGAGCCATTTATGGTGTGAAATGAACAATCTTCTTCTGTTTGTTTGTTTTGTTTTGCCAAGCGGGTGAGGAAAAACAAAAAAGAAATCAGATGTGGCAGCATTGTCACCGTCGCTAAAAACCCACACCACTATGACAACTGAAAACAACAACAACAACAACAACAACAACGTCAACGACACCGACACACATGAACACAGAGCGCAAAAAAAGAATGTTTTTAATATCCAATTTTTTTCCTTTTATTGTTCCATTTGTAACAACACAGTATGGATGTATCAGTGCTGCGATTAGTTTTTGTCTCTCGAGCTCAGAGCAAACATGGCGTATCCACTGTCGACACGGCTGAAAAATAGATCTGATGTGTGTGCAATATACATAAAGAAACAAAGCCTCTTTAAGGAAATACAGCAGTCGAGCCAAGAAAGTTATTATAAAATGTATCAAGTTTGAAAAAGGCATGCTTTTCTTGCTTTTTAAAGTTTTCTTCTCAAATGATTTCTTTCAGTGTCATTGGGTAGCAATTGTTATGTGTTAATAAAGCACTTATTATAATTATTATATTATTATTATTATACACAATAACCACAATTTGATTTTGTGTTTCAGTGCAAAGAGGTACCAAATTATCTTGTGTAAGGAATGAGTTGAGCCTTTTTCAAGTCCTCCTTAACCAGTGCTACATGCATAAATCACCCGCAGAGCCCCCACAGTCTATCCTCTCTCTGTCCAGGTCAGGCTTTGCTTCTTCCTTTCTCTGAGACTCAGAAAGGTGTCAACACTGGATTTTTGTCCCCTTTTCCAAAGGGTGAGGGTGAGGAAGGAGGGGGGCGGAGGCAGGGGCGGAGGGAGGAGTTGTTAGTTTGTATAGAGTCACCACTGTCACCACATGGACAAAACACACACAATGAACAGCACACAGACGGCAAAGTGGAGGAAGCGAGAGACGGAAATCAAGAGAGAGGACGGAGGATGGATGAACACAGGGCCTAGCGCTGAGAGCGGCGATGATGATGTACCCGTTTGCCCTCTGAGACGGCGGCGGCAGAGTTGGCGGGGGGCCGGTTGGCAGGCTCTTCCTGGGGGTAGTGGGATGGAGTATCGGTCAGATACACCTCCACGTCATCAGGCACTTCTTCCAGGAAATTAGAGGGAACCAGGCCGCGGTGGCCGTTCATCTCACCCTGTGGATGGTAACGAGGAGAGGAGACATCTCTCTCAGTGAACATAATGTATATCATACTTTCAGTGTCGGGGAAACTACTTTAAAAGTGTAGTTTACAAGTTCTGCCACTAGGGGTCTCTCTCACATTAAGGCTCCTTTCACAAAAACAGAAATTTTACCTTACAGGAGTTTCTGGTTAATCATGCCTCAATCTGTTAGTTTGTTTGTGTTATTGTGTGACTTTTGTGAATCCAAACTAACCCTTTAAAACAGTGACACACAACAGCATAAACAAACTAACCAGTGAGGGGAGCGGTCAACCAGAAAATTGCCGCCAAAGAAGTCTACTTGGGTCTGGAGAGAGTGATATTTGGCTTATATAAGGGCAGTTTCCCATCAGAACAGGTTGTCCGACAGCAACGTAAAGCAGGAAAATTATTCAAAATAAAACATACACTTAAACTAATGTTGATTTTTTTTTAGGTGGGCCCTCTTCAGGTGGATAAAATTCATTTTTTGCTGACCCTGTTGACAGCAGTGCATTGCTTAGCTTCTACACTGCTACTCCTGACCTCCATCTACTGTTGGCAATACACTCACTGTGGATAAGTGCCTCATACAAACCCATTTCAAATTACCCAAACGATCCCTTTTAACAGCGAAGCAAACATGGCTGAGCAGCACTCACGTAATAGAATCCATCTTCATCAATATCTCCAAACACAGCGATGATGTCACCAGCACAGAAGGTCAGCTCAGCCTATCAGGAGACAGAAAGGGATATACAATATCCTATGTCTTAATCTGCAACGCCCTTATTATTCATACGCATTAAACATCTGATACAGCACTTTCTCTGATCTGTAAGTATGCGTCTGTTAGTGATACCTCGACATCAACATTAGGGGAGCTCTCTCGGGGATCATAGTCGTACAGAGCCACCATCCTCCTCGAGGCCTGATCTCGGCGGAGGCCTCTTCTGTTCTGCTCTGGAAGCACCAACAGGCAGCATGTTAGCAGAAAGTAACAATTAAACCCACAGAGCTTTACTTGTTCAGGCGAGCATGTACACTTGCATAGTACCTATTCTGTCCACAGGTGTGCTGAGCGGCAGGAAGCCCTGCTTCATGAGCTGGTCCAAGGTCTCCTCATCCTCAGCTCGTATCTCTGACACCATGTTACAGGGGATCAGTCCCATCCTGCCCCTCACCTCTCCTCTGTAAAATCCATCTGTGTCTTTATCACCGTAAACCTGTCAGACGAGAAAGTGAAAGAGAGTGATGTTTACAGCTGTCGCTTTAAAACGTATATCGTACGTCTGGTCTGATGATTGGCAGCCAGTGATTTACATGTTTTTCAGACATGGTTAACCAGAGGCCTCACACAAAATAATTATTATTTTATTTTCAAATAAACATAATTAACAAACCTTTTTGAAGGGACAGTTCGACCCAAAATCAAAAATACATATTTTTCTTCTGCCTGTAATGTCTGTTTATCCAACTAGATCAGGCTTATTCAATTACTTTTTAGAAAGGGCCAGATTTGAATTCAAGTTAAGTGCCACGTTTACATGTATGTTTTACTTACATTTACATTTGTTATTTCTGATACGTAAAGTCAAAGAATAAACAATGCACCTCCTTTCTACTTAATTAGTTTTCACAATTTGAAAAATAACATTAAAAAATAACGGGAAAAAAAACAAGTTGATTAGAAGTAGGTTGTTGTTTCAGTAAACACAATGATGCATTTAACATCTTTTTCATTCAATCTGACTCTCCTAAATCCCCTCTGCTTAACCAGTTAAAACTTTTTAATAAAACAAGTGTCTCTGAGCTCAACAATAGACATAACCAAATAACTGGCTGATCAGCTTCTCATTTGAGAAGTTATCTGCTGATGGAGATACTGCTGTTGAGTTTGGCCGATATCTCCAACACTCAGCAACTCACATGAAAACAATGTATTTACTTTAACTATAAAGTAGAGCTTTAAGGATGAATAAAGATTCAGCAATAAACTTTGTGGGCAGCAGGTTTGATTGCAGAGAGGCAATTTTACTGAAAGTTAGTCTATACACTTAAGTTCTGCAGTAAAATCAAACAATGATGGAAGGTGAAGTCTGAGTCTGAGTGTGTGTTCACTGCCAAAATTAGTAGTGCAAAAAAGTATCTGATCATCTTAATTGTAAATTCCCACCCTAATGATCTGCCCCTCTTTGAAGGGCAGCTCCTCGTCGGCTGCATCTGGGTTGGGGGACATGGACAGAGGATCATAGTCGAAGAGGGCCACAAAAATCCGGAAGGACTCCTCGGGCTCCGACTCATCGTAGTATGTGGGAGAGCGGCGATCCCGGTCCCTGTAGCCATCTTAAACACATTGACAACCCCCACAAAAAAATAATAAATAAGTTAAAATAATTCCATCATCCTGCATCACAACTAGATGGAGAAAGCAATAAATGAGATCCATCACACAAATTTGTAAAATGTGAGCCTGTGTTTGTGCTTGACAACAAAGCATATTGCTGCATACAGTGTATACACTACAGTGACGGGCAAGTCCGTTATGTTTACACAGTGATGTATCTTAGCCATGCTTCAATCAAAGGAAATCAATGAGACAATTTTTATCTTGTCTTCATAAGTGTTATAGATCTGATCGAGCAGTTCTGTATGACAGATTCGATTTTCTTGTCTAGCCGTATCTGTGTCTGTCAGCATGCAGGAAGAAATCTGTGCTTAGTCAACTATTTGAATCATTTACTGCAGCACACACGCATGCACCCACAAATACACGCACAGTACATGTATTTTTTTTTTCTTTACATATTTTTCTATTTTTAAGTTTGAATATGCAGTGAGAGACAAATGAGGAGCAAGACAAACAAACATGGTGCCAAACAGACAAAAAGTGATTCATGGATGTGACACCAGAAACAGACAAGACTCTGACATGCATGCTACAAAAAAACTAAATATAAAAAGATCAATTTTCACCAGCGGTGGAATGTAAATAAGTACATTTACTCTAGTATTTCCATGTTATGTTAATTTCTATTTTGTACTCTACCGCGTTTATTGTAAAGCTTTAGTTACTAATTACTTTGAATTACTTTAAATTATCAAAATAATATATAAACTAATAAATGATGCTATATTATCATTATAGATTTTAAGCTACCCAGAAGTAGGGTTGGGGCTGTTCATCACATCACTGACTACAAAAATACGTCGATATACATAATGTGCATTGGTGCGTCGCGATGAATTGCTGCGCCCAGTCAAAGCAACGAGCAAACCTTGCTGCGATCATTCAAAGATAGTGACACAACAGTATGCTTTTCTATAAGCTCTGCAAATTGGACATGGTTTAATCAGAGCAGTACAAAAGCTCTGCACAACAGATTGAAGTGAAAGCTATGGAGCGCTCTGTCGAGCAGCAGCAGCACTGTTCCTGTCTAGTTTTTGTCAGCACCTGAGCATGATGTGTTAGGATTATCAACACGTGGAACATTGTGCTGTTTGTAGAAGCCATTTAAAGTAAATTTTGCAAATGCTTCTTCATAAAAGTAATTTCCTCACTGATGCTGTTAACATAACATTACACCATCATCTAATGTTGTTATTGAGCCATATTATATATTCTGCTTGAGTGAGGGTTGCCACAAAATATTTTGAGGCTATACTTTTACTTTTAGTCGAGTAGGATATTGAATGCCGTGATTACACTTTCTACTTGTGAGTATTTTTACAATGTAGTATTGCTACTTTTAATTAAGTCTAGGGTCTAAATACTCCTTCCACCACTGATTTTCACTTCATATAAAAACAAAATGTTAAGTGCAATTAAATTCTAAGATTTGAAGCAAAAAACTAAAACTTCCCACACATCGCCAACTCTTGTAGCAGCAAGAGGTCTAAAGCAGCGATGGCAGAGTCGTTGTGGAAGTGAGTCATTTACTTAAATTTGGCATTGCAGTGTGATACTGTTGGGGCCAAAGCTTTATTTCGGTGCTTGAAAATACAAGCATGATGTGAAATGCATTGCTCCCTAGTGAGCACATGCCAACCTGCAGAAGGTTTGGTAATTGTATTTATGTAGTATTAGAAACGTAAGGGACAACTGCATTTCCAACAGCTGATATTTCAAACGCAAATGTTCCAAATGAACTCAAACATCTAAAGAAAAACAAGAAAGCAGTGAACGTGTAGTCATTCTTTAATGTCTACTGCTAATATTCCTTCAAAATGTCATGCATGACTGCTCTCGTTAGAGGTGTAGTAGGTGTGGTTGTACCACAGAGGGGAGGGGGTTTAGCAGGCATCTGGAGTTCAGTGCAGTGAGTGAGGCATTCCCTGAGCAGTCAATCAATCATTTATCATCTGCAACTGTGGAAACGTTCATCCTGGACCCCAGGTATGGCTTGCCAGTGGGTCCACCATTTCAGTGCAGTGCAGTCATGCTGTTCAACTGAAAGCATAATAATAACTCTTATTATTTACGACAGAGAAACAGGCACTTGCAAGTGTCCACAGCTACTTCTTGCCATTTGCCAGGTGCTGGTGGCATTTTTTGTCGCCATGCTGTGGTGGTAAAAAAACAGGACTGCAGGCACATACCATGGGGAGACCTGGTGCCGCCCATGTGCCTGCGGGATGGCCACGTCCTGTGCCGAGCTACTCTGCCATAGTAAACATCCTCGGTGATGGGGGAGAGGTTTCCCTCACTGTTATTCTCAGAGGTTACCTCTACAGGAAACACCAGTTAGAGGGTGATGGGGTTACAAAGCAAAGCTCAACATTGCCCTCCCAAAAGGTTAAATAATGATTTGTGCTGCCAGCTAAAGCTTCTTATTGCTTAGACACAATGTAATAACTAATACACACAGGAGAACAACTAAGAAAAACTGTCATGGTTGTCAGATTCTTTTTTTTGGACTAGATTAATGCATCAATGTGTAGAGTAAGCAGTAAAAAATTGTCAGCTTGTTGCATCATAATAATCTCAGCAAGATCAAACTCATGTTGAGGTAGTGAAGGGCATGAGCATGGTTCACAGACACAGAGGTGATCTGGAGACACAGAGAAGCTCATGAAGGTTTTAACAGAGTAACAAACACTACTGTTCTGTGGCACAGAAAACATCAACATTACAAAATAAAAGACTCAGTGACGCTTTATTTGAAGGGGTGTGCATAAGACTGCTATTACACTGTCATCAGCATGTCCTGACACCTGTCATGAACATCCCACCATAAGACCATCATGACTGTTTTCCTTGACCTCAAGTAAAGGCGTACATTTTGGACTCGTCATGAAGATAGGCAGATTGCAGTTAGCTAATTTAATTGTTGCCAAAGTTAACTAACCACTGTCTGCTCTTATCTGTAGCTGGCATTAGCTAGTTCGCTCGGTTAGCTATGGCGCTAGCTGCCTAATTTTCTGACTCAGCCCCGGGGTGACAGGAGCCAGCAAGAAAATCACCTTGGTACTGTACTCCCTGTCAAATTGGCCACTGTCAGTCTCAGAGGCTGTGAAATAATGTTAAGTTAAGAAATGAACAAGTTGTGTTGTCTTGGTTAATGTCAAATTGTCATAACAAAGACATCTCAAACACTGTCAACTTTGATGATATCATCGACCAAATGACACTTAATGACAACATTAATAAACATTAATTAACACTGTCATGACGACTGGTGTCATAACATGGTTATGACAGTGTAATACCAGTCTTATGCACGCCCATTAAAATAAAGTGTTACCAAAGATTCTCCCTTTGGTTTCTCTCCGGCCACCTCCCTTCCCTGTACTGACCAATGGAGGGGACCATTAGAGGTCGTCTCTGAGGCTGTGAACCGCCATGATGAACTCTCCTCCCAGCGTCCCGGTCATGACGGCCTCCAGCAGGAGTGTTTGTCTGAAATGCAAAACACAAACATAGAAAAACATTCGCAAACATCAAACATTCATGAGTCGCTCATAAACTCATGGACGTGCTCGCAAACAGTGTGTGGAAAATAAAACGCACATCAACGTACTTGTACAAATTGTATGTAAACAAAATCATGCAGCACTCACAGGCAGGCACACTGAAACACAGACACAGAGACGCACACACAAACACGCACAAGCCCACGGGAAACTTTAACATTCCAAAATTAAGGAAATGCTGATAACATACTACTATAAAACCAAAAAATAAATAATGTACGGCTGTGTCAAACATATCAGTATGTTGCTGTGCTGTCTCCTCTCACAGCGTTTAACTGTTCAAGCTCTCTGTCTCTCTCCACGGTGCTGAACACATTCAAACCCAGTCTATCTTCATCTCTCTCCACAGTGCTGAAACATTCACACGCTGCTTCTGCTTCTCTCTATCTGTTTCTCTCCACGGTGCCGAAACATTAAAGCCGCTTGCAGACAGCAAGAACCTGCAGACTGCCTGCAATCCTACTAATAACCTGTACCATACACCCAAGGCTGCTGTGATCCACCTAATCTGATCACATAGGTAAACAGAGACGACTTCAACATAGGAAACATGACATTAAAACAGCAAGCTTTCCTAACTAATAGTATAAACAATGGTCCAGACTGGATAATCAAACTTTGAGCCTGTTTACACCTGTCATTGACATGCAACCTGGGTGATTCAATCACAAGTGGACAGCTCTATGGACATTGTATGCAAGTTCACACCTGGCATTACAATGAATCTCAAGTGAGATGATTAAGAACTTGCTGTAGACAATTCACAAAGTTTTTATAAAGTTTCTCCTCACTGAACTCAGACTCACAAAAAGTGCATGATTTTTAAGCAAGTATGGGGATATTACTGTTACTAGTTTATTGGTGAAATCGGCTGAAACAGACAATGTATTCCCCAAATTGAACCAAACTGAAATCAGACAGCTGTTTCGTGTGTACGGACAGGACGTCTGTTGAGTAGGCGGTCCTTCAATGTGGCTTTTAAGACACACTGCGTACACGGGTGTTGGTCAGGTTCACACTTTACAAAGGCTTGCTCAAAGCTCAGTTTACAGAGAAGAAAATGAAATAGTTTATATGAAATAGTTTATATGAATATGAAATATTTGATAAAGAGAATCTCTTCCTACCAGGTACACTGGTATCTATATGACATCGTACTCAATGGTGTACCATATTCATGTTTTTATATTAATTACAATGGTCAGGATAGCATATCTACTAGTTATTAACAACAATTTTCACAATTTGAAAACACTTTTACACTACAGCAAACAGCAAATTTAAACATCAACATACTGTTATATTCCCAACTGGAAATTTGGAAATTCCAACTTTCCAGTTCAAACTGAATGCACCATCATGCATGACAACTGCAAGGAGATGAAGAGGAAGGAAATCTGTTTCTCGCTATGAAAGAGATTCCAGTCTGCAGTGTATCTCAGGTCACAGACTTCATGCTCCTTGAACCAAGAAAGTTTTTCAACATTTCCATCTTTGTGGCCCCTTAGAACCCTCGGTAGGGTTCATTCACTACGAGCTGTCCATATGTGATTGGATCACCCACGACATGTTATTACCAGGTGTAAACAGGCTCTATGTTACCGTGTTTTCTGCCTTCATGGCGCTTAAGTGCTCAGGCTCTCTGTGCCTCTCTCCAAGGTGCTGAACTCATTCAAACCCAGTCTATCTTTGTTTCTCTCCATGGTGCAGAACCATTAAAGGTGCTTTCAGACAGTGAGAGGCTGCAGGCTACCTCCTACTAATACCACCTACTAATAGCTTGTACCATACAACCCAGGCTGCTGCTCTGCACCTAATCTCCTCATATAGCTAAACAGAGAAGACTACAGCTTAAAATACACAATATGGTGAGAATTTATATTAAAATAGCAAGGCTTGCTAACTTGTTGCCCCAGTATCGCTTCTCTTTATTCATATGTTAGTATTCTGCCAGAAAGCATCAAAACCCAATCTGTCTCTGTGTTTCTCTTTGTAGTGCTGAAGCATTCAAATTCTCTTTTTCTCTAAATTTGAATTGAACTCAGCACACACACACTAACAACACACATCAAATGCAAGTCAAGGCAGCAGTCTCAGTTGAAGTATCTGTGCCTGTGCAGTTCGCTAAATAATAATAAATTTGGGAGGTTATGACTCTTGGGTTTTAGAATAAGTGCAAAGAACTGCACCTTGGGTGTGTTGTGCGAGTTGCGTCGGCGTCCCTCTTCCAGCTGCATCTCAGAGTACAGCTCCTCCTCATCCTCTTCCATGATGTCAGACAGGTCAGAGCCCCGGCTGCTTTCGCTGTGATAATCTTCATTGTGACTATAGTGAGGCTTTTAACAGTCACACACACATACATAAACACAAACACACAAGACGCAGTTGTTGTTTAAGTCCACATACATACATACACACATGCACACACCAAACGCACATGGATGGGTGAACATTGGAACACACACACAAAGAGACGGGCAAAAGGGAGTGTATGCATGCAACCGCCCAGACATGCATGCACACACACACGTCCAAACATACGCACACATGTGAGAGGTTCTCTCTTCATAAACACATTGGGGGCTGAAGTTCAAAAGGAGGCAAAAGATTCATTGCTCTTCATGTACTTCTTACCGGCCTCCCCAGCTCAGAGCCTCTGAGGAACTCGTCAACTGAGGGCCCTCTCCGACGGCCGCGCGCAAAGCCTTCCTCATCCTCTTCTTCCTCATCAGAGTGATGCTGGTGAAATGAATGACCCTGCTCTCCATATCTGCCCTGCCTCCTGTCGCCCTGGAAAGATGGATAAAGAGTGGGGAAAGTGGGTAATTTTGCAGTATTTTGATAATAACTAGATATTATATTTTTTTTACCTTAAGCTAAGTATTGTTTTGTACACAATTAACACATAGCTACATACCTTTAAAGGGATCATTTGGATTCATGAAGTGAGGTTAGGTGAGGCTTTTTTAGGTGGCTAAAGTATGTTTTGCTGCTGACCCTGTCCACATCAGTTCATTGCTTAGCTTCCTACACCGAGACGCCTGATGCTTTTCCAAAGCTGGAGTGTGTCGCCCAACAACTACTGTAGGTAATGCACTGATTACTGAGACCTCATACAACCCCACTTAAATAATCCAAACTATCCCTTTAATTCCACTTAAATAATCCAAACTATCCTTTTAATTCCCAGCCTCTAATTTACAGGGGTTTTTTTTCATTCTAATTACAGTTACTGTCATGCTCTAAAGTTATTCCACTTTTTGGATTTAGCATTTCCATTTTCATCAGACCTTGCCACTTTCTGCTGCCACCCTCTGCGCTGCCTCTCGGGCGATGGCTTTGGCCACGGTGTCCGGGATAAGCGTGCCTCGGGGCTGCGGGAGAATCCTCTGTGGGGACGGGGAGCGTGGATTGGCAGGGGGCGGGGCCTCAAGGGTGTGGCCTTGCATGGGCACAGGAGGCTGTGAAGAGGGCGAGCGTGTGGGGTCCCAGCCAGGCTGGCCAGGTGGAATAGCTCCCCCGTGGTGGGCCGCGTGCTCTTTGGCATCCAGGTCTCTGGCACATACTGGTCTCTGAGGTATAGGGTGGTGTTGGGGGTGGGGTAGCAGAGGCAGTTGGTGCTGTGGCCTGGGACCTTGGTGGGGCGGGCGAGGTTGGAGGTGTAGGGGCTGGGGCTGTGGATGCGGGGGTCGAAGCTGGGGTTGCGGGGGTCCGCCAGGATGGGGAAGTCTGGAATGGGGTTGCGGGTGTTGAGCATGGGGTGGGAGTGGTTGTCCGTGTGCCTGGGGTGGAGCAGGAAGCTGGGGTGTGGCATGAGGAAGGTGAGGGGATTGGAGGTGGGGCTGAGCATGGGGGTGCGGAGGGGGGCCTGCGTGGGGGTGCATTGGCGGTGGCAGGGGAAGCGCAGGTAGAGGCACGAGCAGGTTGTTTGGAATGACGGCGACTTGGGAGTCCTGGGATTCTCCCTGTACTGACAGCGTCCTGACGATGACCTCCCTGGCCTCCAGGCACTGAATCCTTGTCAGCTCGACAGTGACATAGTCTGCCATTGGGTACAACACCTCAGCTATCTGGATTCAAAAAGAGAATATAAAATGTTAACATCAACAGAGGCTAACAACAACTGAACCAACATTAGTATCATAATAATGCACAGGAACTGTGAGGTACCCCAGGGTCAGTCCACAGACCACTACTGTTCTCTCTCTACGTTACCCCTGTGGCATGTCATCCGCGAGCATAATGTCACTGGGTTGTACCTCTCTAAATGGTTTTAACAACTACATCCTTGACCTCAAATTCTGAATGTCTGTCTGGCTCTCTGTCCCAAAATATAGCCTGATATCGCAAAGATCTTGGTGTCATCTTTCCCATCATACAACCTCCAGATTGTCTTTGTTCCTCTGCGTCTTAGCTTTTTTTTGCATTCTCTGTGTTTGTTTCCCTGGATTTTTTTTTAACTTTGCCTGTTTTGGAGTTGAGAATTTTTGCCTATTCTGTCTGTTTCGTTAGCTTTTTTGGACTCTAGTAAAGACCGTGCTTTCTTTTGAACCCCACTCTGTCTCCTGTGTGTTCTCTGCTCCTGAGTCTGAGTTTTCACCAGAGTTACTACAAAATTACAGTTTTTCCAAAATGCAGAAGCAGACTCCTCACCAGAACCACAAAGACAGAGCACATTAGTTTCTCTTCATTGGCTCCCAGTAAATCTTGTAATTGATTTTAAGATATTCTTGATAACTTTTAAGGACTGCTCTGGACTCGCACGTAAATACATATCAGATTTTCTGACAACAGTGCCCGGTCGTAACCCGAGGTCTTCAGTCAAGGCTCTGTTAGCCATTCCACAATCCAGGCTGAGGACTATGGGTGACCAGGCCTTTTCTGTAAAGGCCCCCACTCTTTGGAACACCGTCCTCCGTTCTTGTCAACTTTCAAATCTCTTTTAAAAATGGAGCAGCAAGACTCCTTACCATGACCAAAAAAGACAGAGCACATAACTCTTATTTTAGCTTCTCTTCCTTGGCTCCTGGTAAATCTTAGAATTGATTTTAAGATAAGGGTGACTGGGCCTTTTCTGTTTGGGCTCCCACTCTTTGGAACAACTTTCCTGAAGCGATCAGGCAGGATCCTCTTTAAATATCAGTTAACATAAATGTGCTTTTAAAGGTATCTGAATTATCTATTAAATCACTTCATTAAGCCTTTTTTATACAAATGCATTCTCTCTTTTTATTGACTGTCTATTTTAATAGTTTTCTATTGTTTTCTATTTATCATATAGCTACATTTTCTTAATTCTGTACAGCCTTTACACCATTCTTAATTGATTTTCATCAGCATTTTTCTACCATTTTATTTTGACTTCTGAAGCACTTTATAACTTTGTTGTGAAAAGTTTTATATAAATTGAGCTTCAATCCCACTGCTGGTAAGGCTGAGAAAAAAAAAACAGTTAGTACCCTCTTTGTTCTCCCACACATTTTTTTTTACTTTTGCAGTATTATGTGAAGCACATAATGAGACAGAAAACACTGTGCTGTCAGAGTTTCAGTGTATTGTGCTGGTTTACTCTGGCAGTCACCAGAGGGAGTGAGAGACCTTTTTAAGACATTCACAGGCCCGAGACAGAGAGTCTTGCACTGAACATGAATCACAAGTAGGTGGCACTGCTGTGTGCACTGAGAGCACTGATGACATAACGCTAACTCAACAACACAGGCTATTACCAGCCCGTCTGTGATGCATGTTGTCATGTTTCAACTAGATTAAATATGAGAAAATCTCTGTGTTTTATACTGGGATGCAGGTAGGCCTTTAAAATATGGATCTCATAGACGTGTGAATTCTTCACAAACCATCACTCACAATATCTCTTAACAGAACGAGCTGAAATGATAGTCACAGTAACTCACCCTCTGTCCTTTAGTGCAGACTGCGTAGCCAACGACGTTTGCTCCATTGGATGTGCCTGTCGGAGAGAGGATGGGGGGCTTCCAGTGCACCTGTAGGACCCCTGGAGCCTGCCCACAGAGAACTTGTACATCCTGGGGAGGCAGGGGGGGTCCTAGGAGGTGAGAGGACAGGTGTAAGGAAAAACAACAGCAAAAAAAAGTACGCAATAAATTATTCTTTGAACATCATTAATATACAAACAAGCGGAAAAGGTGTGAAGCATTCATCAAATGCACACATTGGCGCACACACAACCATGCACAGAAATGCCCACATACAAGAGTGGGGGGGTGGGTGGGAGGGGTGAGGTGCCAGGGGGATTCTGGGATAGAAGAAACAAACTTGGTTCATTAATAATTTGCCCTAAAATATTTAAATTTAAACTTGTGACAGAACAGCTGATTGAGACTGTAGAGATACACAGTACATGCTGATATTTGTGATAATGTGATATTTCTTGTGGGGGACACTCAAAAGTTAAGCTGTGATTATAAAATAAGTATATGAAAAGTTATTACACTTGCTGAATGCTTTTGCACCTTTTTTACTTGTATTTTTAAATGTATTTTATACTTTCTAAAGCTTATTTTTGTATTTTACTATACTTTACTTATACATTCCTGTATGTTTATTCTTTGTAAATATGTGTGAATCGCACCATTTGAGGAATGACAAAGTTTTTGAACTTTGAGCACTCAACATTGGCAAAACAAATGTTTTTGTTTTTCTCCAATTTTATACTCTTTATTTATCAATTTCTAGTCCGTTACAGTAGTTACTTCTCAAAAGGATAGAAACAGAGGTACCAAACAACTTTTTAGCTACTGTACACCCCTCCCACCCATGATTTAATATTAATAACATTAAAAGTAATCATAGTGTATTTGGTTAGGAAATTCAAATAACTGGAAAGAAAGGGGAAAAATATGAATACCTTAACAAATATGTTTTAAAAAAACGTGAAAAAATGTAAAATAGCATAAAAAATTAGACTAAAATAGAATAAGTGTGGCTCAAGGAATGCCCTAATATTCAAATAAAATATTAAAAAATAATATTTTCCCTCTCCCATAAAAAAATGTTACTTAAATTCCTAATCCTGTGATTTATTTTCTCCTTTTTATAGATTTTGTTAATTTTGTTAATTCTTCCATTTGCTTAGTTGTGGTGCCTTTTTTGTTATTTGTTTAAGCGCAGCTCCTCTTATATTCTAAAACTATATTTGTCAAATTGTTGAGACAGTGGTTGTGGCGTTTTACCAAGTAATAAGTGCTCAGGCCCCTTTGCTTTTATCAGCCCAGTATTGCTGCAAAACTAAAGTTACTTCATAATCAAGATGAGTTATAAAATGAAATCCTCTTAGCGGAGAAGTATTTTTGCAAAATATTTCAGTCTGTATTCTTCTGGTCTAGTACTGCCCCATAACCTCATACTACTCTTATGAGAGGAGAATAAATGAAGGCAAAATAAAAAAAAAAAAAAAGTGGGCTTCTAGGCCTCCTGAGAGAAGCACTGTTGTCTCTGCATGCAGGACACAATCCAGAGAGACTAACTACAGCCCATTGTTTGTCTTCTACTCTCCTGTATCACTGGATAAAACATGCACAACTGCATCCAAACTGAAGCAAATGCACACTCACACACAAAATGGTAATTTCAGTGAGCAGTGGAGTGTCACTGCTTTATATAGCGCTGGTTACTAGAGGCTAGGCTATAGGCTGAGGAAATGACTCATCAGAATAATAACTGATCGTATCTTGTGATGCGTGGCTCGTCTCTAATTAGTGATGTGCTCAGTGCAGTAAGCGAACTTGGGCAAAATTGCAATTGGATTTGGTTTCAAAAAACAAAGTGTTTAAATTTTAAAACATGCATGAGGGACTACATTACGTGTGGATGAAAAAGGCTTTTTAAATCTCAGAATCATAAAAAATGCCATTTTGCCCAAATCCCTTCATTGATTGCTGATATTGAACAATGTGTCATAATTAATCTCAGCTTCTGACTATAAGGCTATTATGTCGTCTCTGGCCAGTGGTTTTCAACAGAAGAAAATCATGTAGTGCTCAGATATATGGGAAACTCAGCCCAGGACTGATGTTTCATTCTGACCTGTTCTGCAATATGGTGTTGGACCTAGACAAAATACACAACAATGGCATAGTAAGGCAATGCTGCACTGTACTCTTTTACAGTACAGTACAAGATTTACAAATTGATATGGCATTATGTTACATATTAGAGGTGAAAACTGAAATAAATAGAGTAGTAGCAGTCTGTCATCTCCATCTGTCCTTTATAGCGACTATAAGGTTGTTAAAAAACAGACCATTGATAATCGTCTGCTTTGGAGTTGAACACATTACTGACATAAAGGGGTGTCACAATTTCAATATTAAGTCAAAAATCAATTGAAATGAGCTTTCAATCTCAAGAACGGAAATCAAAAGCAGGATTGGCTGTTATACCAGTTTTTTTTTTTCCTCTACTTCCGCCTACTTGCGGCATCCAGACGTGTGTCGAAGAAATTAAAAACACTTAAAAGATGACACAACATAGCTTACTGGCTGTTATATCAGACTTGATTCCACACAGACTACCTTCTTTATCAGGGCATAAAACCAATGATGTGTTAATCTTTACAAATCAAGACAAGGTAATCTAAGAATGCCATAAGTACTAAAACATATTTAAATTAAAGAAAGAAATCTAATCAATGACTCAAACAGCAACCTGAAACTCGTAAGTCAAATCGAATCGTGGATTTGGAGAATCGTGACACCCCTACTGACATTGTATCTCTGTGTATAGAACTGATCTTTGCTGACCTGCAGCCTGAGTACAGAACTCCACTCCAGCTTCCTTCCTCTCTCTCTGCTCCAGCGGCAGTTGCCATGGCACCTGGTGCGGCTGCGCCACCACCGTCACTTTGTACACCGTCAGGGGCTTCAGGTTAAGGAAGCGTAGTCTGTACCTCCCTGGCTTTATCACTGCGTGCTCTACCCCGTCCAAGAACACGGTGTGACCATAGTTACTGTTGCTAGGCAACCAGGAGAGCTCGGCAGTGTCACGCTGGATGTCGTCCACCCGCAGGCCGCAGGGCGCCACCACCACGTTGGCTCCGACCAGGACGGTGCAGCGCAGCTCGTCCGATAGGCCCCGGTCGGTGACGCTCTGCACTGACACGCGATGGACACAGCCGTCCAGGTCCAGCTTCTCAAGCAAACACTTGGTCCGGCCGCCGTATGCAATGCTGGCACGAAGCTCGCCGTCAACTAACACGTTGTAGCCAGAGATGTTCCCCCAGCCCAAAGGCACTATTGGAGGCTCCCAGGCCACGATGACGCTCCGTGCCAGCTGCTTGATCAAGGAGATCTTTCGGGGATAAGGCACAACGTCTTCAGCCAGGTCCTCAGGGTCCAGGGGCCCCCCTGTCCCATTGCTACAGGGAACCAAGGCGTTAGCTGAGCCCAGGAGGCTGTCCTGGGAGGCACCTCCATCTACTGCTGTCAAGGCCAGGGGTGTATGGTCCAGCGGGCCCAAGTCTTCCCCTCCCTCACCCGACTGAATCGCTGGTTTCTCCTTGTCCTGGACAAACTCCACAAAGTTGGAAGGGACAAGTCCCCGCTGGCCATCCAGCAGTTCCCCTGTGACACAGAAAGAAGCAGAGAGGCAGGTGTAAAAAAGGAATAGTCAACTTGAGGCCAACTGATAGTGCTGTTGAGTGAGTACAGCAAACGTCAAAAGGTCGACAATGAAAACAGGCAATTAAATGAAAAATTACAAATCAATTTGCCTTTATTTTCCCACCTAATACCAATCCTAAGAAAATTTTATCACTTTATCTGACAAATAACATTATTATTAATGTTCATTTATTAACTGGTCCCTAAGCTCTTGCCATTTTGCAAAAAAAGGCCCCCTGGCACAGCAGGTATCCCTGGTGTAGAAGATGAAACTTTGTGATTCACCATGTTCATGTAGATGAACAAAAAGCTAACTGTACAACCTGACAACGCTACCCTTTAACAACAAAAACACAACAGTCCCTCCGTGATGCCTCCTTCTTCAAATGTTGGACTCAAGCTCCACTAATGGCTCCTTACAAGTCGAAGACAAAGGAAAGCTGCTACTTGAAAACACATAATCATCAGTGAGAGCTATGCGAGGTGGGAATGAGTCAGTGAGTGAGAGGTGGGAGATATCCAAACATACAGTATGTACTATTCCCTAAGATGTAAGATTTACCGCTGGTCCTCTGATGCTATCTTTTATACTCTCTCCAGTAAACACAGAACTGAGAAAACACTCCTTTTCAACATTTCGAAGAACTTGAACTTTAGTTCATTGCTTTTGAACATTTCCAGGAACACCCCTGAGCATGTAGATACTGTGGTCAACACAGGAAAAAAAAAAAAAACAGCAGAGATTTGCAGTGTAGTTTTTTTGCCCAAAGGGAAGAAGTCTGTCTTGAAAAAAGCTCCCTATCATTTTGTCCTTCAATCCCTTCTTCCACAGAGGCCTGAGAGACCTTAAGACCATCTGTGTGTGTCCGCGTGTTTGTGTGCGGGCTGAGTGTGTATGTTGTTTGTGTGCACTGATGATTAAGCTGAGCCCCGCTGGATTAGTCATCAAGCTAAAAGGGACCGAGGTCCCATCTTGACAACAGCTTGGTCTGAGGCCCGAGTCTCCCTCCTGCGTGGTAAATACAAGGCTCCTCCACGATGCCATGCAATCTCACCGCCCACAGCTGATGAATCACTGCAGCTGAGTACTACTGTGTCTGTGGCGGCCTGCGCTGTCTGCAGGATTGCTAGCTAGGGGGATTAGGATTGCCCCTGATGGAGAAGCCTTCATAATTCTAAAGAGATTAGACAGAGAGTTACTCCAATCACCAGTTATAAAAGTGTACAGGAAGTTTTCTTGGTGTGCACTTTAATACAGGTGCAACCAGAATAATGACCAACTTTAAAGTAACTAATAAATAACTACAAACTGACACAAAGGTGATACAACAGGCTGAATGTCAGAGTTGCTTTTTCTCAACTGAGGGTATTCGTCAAGTCAGGTCTACTTTATTTAGATAGGAAAAAATCAAAACAGAAGTTGGCTTTGGAGACTATAGTTCACACTTTTATTTAGTTTTGCCTCGACTACTGTAGTTCTCTCTACGTAGGAGTTAGTCAACCCTATCTCGCCTGCAGCTGGCTCAGAACAAAGAAGCGAGACTCCTTACTGGCACCAGACATCTCCCCCACACTAGCCTCTCTTCACTGGTTAAAAGTGAAGTACAGAATTGATTGTAAGATTATTTTATTTGTTTTTAAAGCACTGCATGGACTAGTACCGGGCTGCACCTCAGAACGCCGAGCTCATCCCCTGTCCCCTCAGATCCAGTGACCAATCACAGCTCTTTATTTCCATGCACTCAACTGAAAACCAGAGGTGATTGAGCATTTTCAGATGTTGGCATTAACAATTAGATCCTTCCCCATCATTGAAATCTTTGAAACCTTTTTGTTTGTGAAGCACTTTGGTCAAGGTTTGTTGTTTTTAAATGGGCTCTATAAATAAAACTGACTTTGTAATATAACTTACAGAGACCCAATAGTTTCCACCAAAAGCAAATCCTAATGTGACAGTAATGAGGAAAAAATCTTTTTAACAACCTCAAGCAGATCTCTTCTGTATCTATTGTTTGTTTGTAATTATCTAAATTATTTTATCCTGTTTAATGTCTTATGCATTAGATTGTATTTACTCTTAATATGTGTATAAATTAAGTTGTTGTTGTTATTATTGTAGACTTTAAAGTGACTTGGAAGGTCACTGTACATATACAGCAGTTATACATATCCTCATATTGTGTAGTACAGTATATATGTGGTACAACAGTCAATACTCCCCAAACACGGTCGTTTTAAAAAGATTTTGAGGTGATTTAGATGCTAAACACAATCCGAACAAATTCCTTGGGGGATAACTGTGTGCTGAGACACACTTCTTGGCATTTTGTCTCATTGTGAGATAATTAATATGCCATGATGCACACGCTTGTTGTGACTGTCAAGCATTCTCAGCAACAGCAGCAGACGAGGACTCAGGCAAAATAACAGACTTGAAAAGCAACAAAGGACACATCCTGCTGTACTATTATCTTTCATCTTTAGACTGCAGTATTTTTAAGACAACAGGCCTTTTCCCCCCAGCAGCCATACTGCCAGGAAATAGCAGGATAAACAGAGGTGTTAATGATACTAATACAGGTCCCATTCCATTTAATGAGGCAGGGTCTTTGAGTGAGTTTCAATAGTAGCACCCTGACTCTTAACCTGAATGGAACAGAACCTTAATTATAGCATCAATTGTAACGCCTGTGTTTACCCCACTATTTCATGTCAAAATGGCTACTGTGAAGTCAATTCATTTAAGTGTCAAAGCTTAGCATGCCAGTTAGTGCTGATATTATTGTCCATGTCATCTGTGAGTCTTGTTTTACTTCTCACCTTCATAGAATCCATCATCATCCATGTTTCCATACACATACAGATACTTTCCAGCCACAAGGGGGAGTTCTGCTTCCGGATGCTCATTTGGTCCATCGTAAGGGTTATAACTGAGAGACAGAGAAGAGATTTTTTCATTCATTCATAAACTTAAAGATGTAATGAAATGAAAAGTTCCTGTAGGCATGTAGGCCAACCAGTTTCAACCAATGACATGATATTATTGGTTGAAACTGGTTGGCCTACATGCCTACAGGAACTTTTCATGTCATTACATCTTTAAATCAGTCTTCAACTTTTAGCAGCCAGGAGTTAAGATTCAGTAGTTTCCTAGCTATCAACAGCACGATGCATCAGGTTAAGTAACACCCATATCAAATTACTTCCAACATGATCTCCTGCCTGTCTATCCTGTTTCACTCAAAAATACGTCACGATATAGAAGCTAGATACTCTTGAAATGCTGTTTCATCTCAATTTTAACAAGATAATGTTCAATAAAGTGAACAGTTGGTGTCATTCACCTGTAACGGGCAGTGCAAAGGCGGACCTGGCCTGTGTAGCGAGGCTTGGACCTGGGTGATGGGCTGGCCTCATCCTCCATCTGTATATTGACAACAGACTTAATGATAAATGTCATCCACATTAACATCTATTATTCACAATTAACATTCAACCCAAGAGTAACCAAAGTAAACCAATACATTTGAATATATGAATATATAAGTCAGCCTAACCAGGGTAATATTGAGAACAGAGAAAACTTAAAACCATCTTGAAGATGATTTAGTTTAATGTGGTGAAATGTAGTGTTGCAGTGTCACTTGGACCCACCTCTGAGGGGGTCAGCTGTCGAGGGCTGGTGGGGCGGTCCGTTGTTGCGGTGCTGGGTTTGACAGACAGCAGTTCTGGCCTTTCTCTGTCTCCAGTCTGTGGTGTGCAGGGCAAGAACTGGGAGATCAGTAGCGGCGTGTTTGCCGCGGTCTCATCGCCTGGGAGACATTGATTTCCATAGCAAATAAAGAGCAACTGTCATTCCTTCTGCACCCATTTGCTGCTCGTTGCACAGCTATTGATCTCCTGTTGAAGCGAGTGTACAGCAGACACTCATGGCAAAGTCTATTCCACCCCCATCAACACCTCACATCTGCAATGCATTTGTCCTTAAATACCACACAGGTCCTCAGGGGGAGAGAACACACTTGAAAGAAAATGCATAAAATACAACATAGAAACTTCAGCTCTAAGAGTGCAAACATCTGAATTCCTTGAGGAAATTAAAGTAAGTCAACAACATGGATCCTGTATCAGTCGGTTCTTGTGGTTTGTAATATTATGCATTAGCACAAAAGCATCAGCAAGTCCCTCCTCTGTTTCCAGTGAAGAGAAAGATAAAACAGGATTTCCAGCACTTCAAAGACCTTTGGTCTGTGCCAGACTGTATAAATCTACATCGCTGATGTGGCTGTATCTGCTGCCTCTGCAGGTTGTACTTTATCTCGTTAGAATACTAATGCGTTAAACAGCACTCATGTCATACATCAGGCCTGTGATCAATTAGGGAAGATATTGATCATGAATAACCAGTATTGCCATTAATGGTGTGTACCTCTGGTCAGGAGTGAGCTGATCCAGTTGTTATATGAGCTGTCTGGGGGATTAGATCACTCTGATTCTCATTTCATTCATAAGCCTTTTGATCACATGTAATTTGGTGGATGCTTTTATCTCGAGCAGTGGCTCTCAAATGTGGCACTCTGGCAGGGGGTCCAGGGAAAGACTTCAGATTCATTCATCTAAACGATCAGGATATAAAAATATATCTGTTTATTTATTTTACAAAAAGGTAGAGTTCAACAAGTAATTATTTTTAAATCTAAAATATTTCGAAGATTACATTCTAATTTACCCATCTATAACTCATACATATATAACTTATATATAAATCTTCCTCTGACCAGCCAAGCACCAACATGCCACCCATTAAAGGTGAAAAACAGCTGACTCTACATTTCTCATGTTGTTTTTTTTAACATAACTAAGTAGAAGTGTAAAAAATAGACTACATCAAATTATTCTAAGAGACATACAGTATATGAGTGGATCTTGGTCTGATCTAAAGTGTCTTGACTGAATAGATTTTTTTTTTTAGAGATGGGTGAATGCTACTGGGGGGCTGACTGTACCCATATTTCAAAGAGAATCAGAAAAGAGTCTTAGTGATGGTGGAACTAAAGCTTTAACTGTGAAAAATATGACCCTGTCATTAAACTTTTGAGCTTTAGAATGGAGTTTGGTTTGTGGCAACCTACCTGAGTACAGTGACTGATGTTAAACACAGAAACCGGTTTAAAAAAGTACAGTACAGACTGCATGCTCACAGCCTGACCATAGAAACAGGCAGATACAAGAAAACATTGCTGCCAAAAGAAGAGCGTCCGTGCCAACAGTGTGGAGGAACACTTCCTCACACAGTGCACAAAATTTTAACCTGTCCAACAGAAGTTCTTACCAAAACTCGGCAATAAGCTTCCACATTTTATTAACTGAAAAAAAACAAAAACTAAAAATAGTACTGGAAATGGAAATGAAGGAGAGCTGCGTTCTTGTCTTTGCCTGCCGCAACCTGACCTGCTGATCCACAGGCCTCAGATTTTTCTTTACTTTTAACTCATTTTCTTTTTATTACATATTATGTATTCTGCCTAAAATTAGTGATCAATATTGTCCCCATACGATTCCTTTAGCTTTTTACATTAAGGGAACTAAATCACATTGGTGTGGTTTTCTTGTCATGGTGAAGTTTCATACAATGTGCTGTTCAAAGTGTATAAATACCTCACAAATACAGTAAATGTATACATTGTATATTCCTCTTTATATTGTAGCTGTAAACATCATTTGTATAGTGATTCGGCAATACTGTTTGTCTTTATGATCCTGCCAAAAAAGCCATTTGAATTTGCATTTAGTTGAACAGTCTCTCCACTTGAAAGACTACTATGTGCAGAGGATATATATATGTGTGTGTGTGTGTGTGTGTGTGTGTGTGTGTATATATATATATATATATATATACATATTTATACATATATATATTTTTTAAGATTACTTTTTAGGGAGAGAGTGGACGACACGCAGCAAATACGCCGCAGGTGGGAGTTGAACCAGCAGCTGCTGCAAGAAACTGACTGCCTTGGTACATGGGGCAAACACACACACACACACACACAGTGGGATGCCTAATGTAGCCTCCAGCTGCTAGCCTCAAACAGAGTTTTGGAAAACTTGTGGTCTTCAGACCCCCACGATGTTAACTGACATCACTTGAGGCAGTGTATCAGATTTTGCTTAGCTTTTTTTGGCGCCACAAATGGATTTATACAACTTTTTTTCACCAACACCTGTAAACCCGTTCCCTTACATCTGGAGAAAATATTTTGTAGGCTGGGGCATCTCTCTAGCACAACAATGCTTCATTTATTACGGTATGCTGTGACACGTTTTACCTTCAACACAAAACTGCAGCTCCCACGATTTGGACTTCCCATATTGAGATTTCAATAATATCTTGATTATTGTTCAGCCCTATTATAAACACTACTGCCACGACTACTACTAATACTGCAATAATATCAAGAATAATTACAGTAAATTGCAGAATACATAAAAAAAAAATTATATATAACGATTTCTTTTCAAAGGGTCAAAACTTATTTGAAGTTTGTTATGAGCTGAGACCCACCTGTCTTTGTCTTGGTTTCAAATCCAACAATGACTTGTGACAGTTTTTTGTCCGGCGAGAGGGGGATCTGGGATGTGGAGGTGGGATTAATCTTAAGGATGTCCACAGGATCTGATTGCAAACGGAAGTTCAGCAGTTCTCTGGACAGCTGGTGGTAGTGTTCACTCTGTGACCTGCATTTCTGCTCCAGGTCACGAACCTTGACCTTTGAAAACAAGGAGAGTGGAGAGGGTAGTGATGGCCAAGAGGAGGGAGTGGGGGAAAAAGAAGGAGAGAGGAGAGGTAAGGAGTGAATCATGAGGGAACACATAAAGCATGGAGTGTACTTCATCACATGTAGATATGAATTCTCTGAAGAAAAGCCAACATTTCATCTATTAATGCTGATCAACCACAGAGCCAATTAGAGAAGGATCCCTGAAGAGCCATTTTTAGCTTATAGCAGCATGTTATATTAAAACCACTGCAGTCTAATCACAGCATATGGAAGTGTAGAGTCATCTGCGCTGCTGCAGCTGATATATAACACTGCTAAACTCTGATAACAAAGCCTGAGCACAGCTAGAGGATTATAAAACTTACAGTATAGACATTAAAGACATCATATCATAGACATGATATCAGGGGAAGTCAAGGAAGACGGATGGGGGGTACAGTGAGCATAGTTAGTTCTCAATCTGATTCAGTGCAGATATGGATTCTCAATTTGCACAAAATACCCACTAAAGGCTTTGAAAGCTTTAGTGATTTGCTGAAAATCCACACATTTGACTGAAAAAAGATTAAACTAACCAAGGAGGAAAATAAATACCTGAAACATTCTGTCCTTATTGTTCTGTTCAGACAGAAAAAAGTAAAGAAAGGAGAAAAATTAAAAGAAAAAGCATGCTGAACTTAGAACCAAACATTGATAAATGCCGTTGTAATCGATGCAATGGAGGAGAAGAGGAAAGTGAAACAATAATATATTTATCAGTGCAGATAAATATACAAAAGCAACACAAAATTAAAACAAAAGGAGCTAAAAAGAACTGAAAAACACAACAGAATACAGAGGGTTTGTTTGACCATATTGAAAGTGGAGCTACGTTTTTCTTCTCGCTGAACATTGTGTTCACCCATTAGTGTAAAGAAACGGGGCTGCAAATAACAATTAATTTTTATTATCAATTAATTATCTGAATATTTTCACAACTAATCAATTAATTGTTTAGTATAAAACAGGCCATGGCATTTATCAAGCTCATACTTTCATTCTACATATGTGCTTCCTGTCAGAAATCTCTTTCCTTTAAATTTACGCTCTCAAAACAAAGCATATGAATGTTTTTTGACAATCATCTACAGCAAACAAATAAAATTACTGTTGAGCAGATTAAAGACTTTTAATTATTTGGAACTTTTATTTGAGATTTAGAATGTAAATTTCCTATAAAATATAACACGTGTAATGTAACTTTACGTAACATCAACATTTGTTTTTGAAATTTCAGCACCTCTGGTCTATAAAATGTCAAAAGAATGTGAAAATCACAATCTCATCACAATTTCCCAGAGCCACCCAAACACTCACTATCATAAATGACAAAGAAAAGCAGCAAATCCTTACATCTCAGAAGCTGGAACTAAGAAATGGTTGAAATTTTGGCTTGAAAATGCCTGAAACAATGAACTGATTATCAAAAGCGTTGGCCTCTGATCAACTAATTGCTTTATTGAGAAACAGGCCTGTGAGAGAAATAGATTATAAACTGATTTAATGGATTTGCAAGAAGGGAAGTGCCTTCACATGACAGTGGAGTCTCGATTTCTCCAAATCAAACTCTGGATGTTTGTCTGAGCCAAACTCAAGCTACTTGCTAAGTAAAATCGCATTAAAGTGCTTCAGATGGATAATAACATGACCTCGCTTGAACTACACTCAAAGGAGTCCAAACACTGTTGTCGTGACAAAAGGATTTAGAGTGAAATGAGAAAATAATTTCAAGTAGATCAGTCAGTGACAAGCATCTTAAAGTCTGTGATGAAACACAGCAGGTCAGTGATTTGATCATAAGGGAAATTTATAAAAGTATTCAAGGTCAGTCTGGATGCAGGATTAATGGGATTAATGTGATGCGCGAGTCTGCGACTACTGTGATAGAAAAGTTTGTAGTATTTTATACAACACCAGAGAGATAAGTATACGAGGTAGGAATATAAGTGCAAACATGGAAGCTGAGCTGAGTTTGTTTATACTCTCTCATGTATGAGTCACAAACCGGTGTGGAGTATTGAATAACCTACATGGTATTACAGCGTTTGTTCATAACAACTTCTGGGCAGGAAGAAGTCGGTGTACTCTCTGTGGAATTCAAATTTCAAGACATAATTTATGCCACACCACCTGTTTCAGGGCAGAGGGCACCGGCCAGCACCCTGACGACGTTCCCACAGTCCACATCTCACTGACATTCAAAACCAAGGCAGTTTCTTCTGGAACTTGTGTTAAAAGATGAGCCACAAACTTTCAAATGATTTAATTCTGGCAATTCAACAACATATATGTGGAAGAAATTATTCAGTTATTTAATATTAGCATATAATTATAATAAAATATTTCCATATCTGCATACTGCACTTTTCATCTATGTTTTTACTTTTAGCTAAATTCAGGTCAGATTCTGGTTTGCATTGGAAACAGAAACTCTACAGTAAGGATATACAAGTATATAAGAATATCCCTCAGTTGAAGGGAATAACATTGGTGCAATAAATCAGTGATTGATTAAGGGAGAGGCAAGCTTTTTTAAATACGCCACGGTAATCATGGAGCTGACTTTTTCTGAATCATAATGAGATACTTCAGATAGAGGAAATACTTGTTTCCATTGTATTATTTGTGCTTTCTCAAATAACATATTGCACATCTGACTAATACTACAATGAAATGTCCTGAGGCTTTTAGGCTGTTTTATTTCACCAGAAACAGATCTAAACCACATTTAAGAGAAGTAACACTGGGCTAAGATCTGAGTTTGTACCTCTAACAGGTGTACTGCCTCCTCATGCTCTTGGTCAGCTTGAACCCGAGCTTGCACAGAACGCACAGAAACACACAGTGACAGCTGACACTATGATCACAGTCCATGAGCTACAATAGACAGCGCACAGCTGACACACTGTCAAGCCAATACTCTGGCAGAGGCTCACTGGTTGATCACAGCACTGGTACTTGAAGGGAGTCCTGATGGCGCAGCTCTGATGAACAGTTATTTTGGGGGTGTGTTAGTTTCTAAAAAGTGGCTGGTAGCACAAATAAGAGCACGGTTTTATATATGAAAAACCTTTTGTGTAAGTAGTCTCTGTTTGAATATATTTTCCTCTGACTTAATTACTGATCTATTTGAACAAATAACACAAATACAGGATAATAAGCAGGTACATACGGACTACAGACAGAAAAACCTCACAGGTTTCTGAGAAGGCAGTCACTATTCAGCTCTTTCATGGCCGTATCAAAGCCTGAGTGGTCTAATCCGATGGGTATTTTGAGAATATTTCCATATCAGTCATTGGAATAAGAGGATTTTGAATGGGCTTTTTGTTTTATCCTTGTATACCGTGTTAAAAGTAAATGATGCAACAACAGGACAAAGACAGCAAATTAAACATTTAAAACTACATATATTTGCTCATTCAGTAATTAAAAATGTAGAACATCAAGTTGATTGAGTATAGGGGGTCAGAATTCGCAAACTTTTAAGTTTAAGCATTAATCTGAGCCGCAAATTTGGGCCAGACACGGCCCAGAGCATGTGTAATTGAAATCCATGTGTCCCTTGTGATATTTGAAGTTTTGAGGATATTTGAAGAAAATATCCCGATCTTTAAAAGGTACCAGTGGTGTGTGCACACTGAAAGATGTTCACGAGGTGTAGATAAATTTATCAACAACTAGAAAGGCAACATTTTTAGCAGAGAGCTCTTCATCGCACTATCAAACAACATGAAAGGTGTTCACAAGCTGGACCTGCATTTCTAATAAAACCTGCTGATTTTTGGACAGGCTTCAGAGGTGTTTATGTTTTCTGATACAGTAGCAGTGATTCTGTGACGGTGATTCAGCACAAACTGACACATCTGCTGAACAAGGAGCTTTGGTTCTTCACCTCTCAAATCACAAAACCAATGAGCCAGGAGGGTTTGGTCTAAAGTATAAAAATTGAGCTGTTTTTTTTTTTTTTGCTTTATCCATCTGTCCATACCTTTTGCAGTTGATTGATCTCCTTCTGCTTGGTGTGAAGGGCCACCAAGGCTTGCTCATGCTCTATCTGCAGCTGCTGCTTCAGCTCTACAGCCTCATGCATATGCTGCGGAGAAACAGACAGAGGGAGAGGATGTGGTTACACTGAGGGATGTTATGTAGAGATGTTTTTTTTTGACAGTATCCCTACAGAAATACCAAACCACAATATATATCTACTGATGGTGACAGATTCAATAAAGCCAGACCTTGAAAGGCTGAACAATTATCAGAATACTGCTGTTGCTAACCCCGGCACTGAAAGGAGGGTATAGTCTGCAGTGGGCTGGCTAACACCCTGGTAACCAGCCTTTGAGGAAATTGAATCCAGTCCACCTGAATGGCAATTAGGTGCAGGCAACTCTGCATTCTGACGTTTGAGAAAAGAAAATGCAAACATATTGTGATATCAAGATTGTCAAAATATAGCAAACAAAATAACAAATTTAAATATTCACCAGAGCCTCACTGATTAACCTAAATAATTAAATTAAAGTAGCATTTTCACATTTTAAGAAATGCTGCTTATTTGCTTTCTTGCTGAGAATAAGATGTGAAGATCTAACTCCCATGTCTTTATGCCAAATGTGAAGATTCTACCAGCAGCCAACTACCTGAGCTCAGCATAAAGATGGGAAAAAGGGGGAAACAACAGGTTTGGCTCTGTCTCAAAGTAGATTTAAGAATTTTACTGCCAATGACTGCTTTACTGTAAATATCAAATAAATATAACTATGAAAAGAGCTATTGCAACCACAATTTGTAAAATCATACTGCGCTATTGACAAGCCAAGCACAGGAAATGGCAAGAACTGCAATGTTCATGTTCTTTCTTTTCCTTTTTGTTTTGCATATCAGTGTGTGCAAAATGAATGAATCAATGCTTCAAAAAAATTCAACAAGCAATACAAGAGCCAGTTACACCTAAAGCTCGAGGATGAATCAATACTGATTGTGACCTGACTTCAAACTTTGAAGCTGTAGGTTTTTCTGTGTTTTCTGTTGTTTTTAGTATTTCACAGGTTAACTTGTTGAACTCAGCGTTAGCATGTTGCAGGACTAATGTGGCTACTACCACAGGCAATTTTGTAATATTGAAACACAGTAAAGAGAAACTGTGATAACTGTTACTAGCAATCGGCAGGTAGATTGATCAGACCACAAAGATTCCAAATGATTTAATTTGTCATGAATGATTTGTAAACACAAACAAACAAATAAACGGTGCTAATATGACATACTGCACTACTGAGCCAATATAAATAAAAAATGCAAGGGAAATTCTGTCACCACACCAGCCCCAACCATAAACAGGTATTAGATTTTAGTACCAGAAGCATCCTGGTTTCTATTTGTCATCCGTTTGTCATCCAAATAGTATTGACCAGTCATGTTTGAGCAGGCTTTGGAAGCTAATCAGACTCACTGGAAGCCTCCAAAACATTGGCCATCGCCTGCAGAGGCTAACCTGTTGTCAGACGATAGCTGATGGGTTCTGAGATAGCTGTAACTGGTGTGCGTATGGCAATAAAGTACTTGAAAAGGTAACAAAACCAACCAGCACCTCTGATGCTAACTTATATCTTCTTGTTTAATTCTTACAAAAAATGTACATGTCAGGAGCAGTTGCTTCCTATAGTCTTGTTGTTACAGCTAAATTCCAACAGGCATGGCTGCAACATGTCATGGCTGCGCCACGTCGGCCGGAGCAGATCGCAGCTATTCTACACAATGCTTGCAATTCCACCGTAACTGGGGCACATCAAATATGCTCTGAGTCTATTTTTGACAAATGCTACATCAATTAGCACAGAGCAAAATACCAGACCCTTGCAGACTCGCGATAATAAAGACAGAAAAAAACAATTCGATGATGCAACCCACTTATCCATGGTAGAAGCACAAAAAGCAGGGGAGGAGGACCAAATCAACATAATCAGGCAGTCAAAATGCCCCACTTCTGAAATGCTGCTGGTGGGACCTGCAGCCATGTGGAGGGCAGATCAAAACTGCGGCACAGTGGAATCAAACAGTAACCATTACAGATTAAACAAATTAGCAACAAGCTGTTAATCAGTGAGTTTTTAATGTGCTACTAGACAGATTTCGTTACCTTCATATGAAGCAAGGCTAGGTGTTTCCACTTGTTTCCAGTCTTTATGCTAAGCTATCATCTGCTGTTTGTACCCTATGAAAGCATATAAGCCTCTTTCTCAAAATGTCAAACTATTCCTTTAAAGTAAAATTTTGCAATCTCAAGTACTCAAGTATTTAGTTCACTGCAGTGGTAAAGTATAATGATGTTATATAGTACATGCAGTTTTATATATAATTTGAAATGTATATCAGATTCCACCTACTGTACTGCATATTCTGAACTGACTCAGACAAAGCTGACACACTTGGTCTACCATGCCGATCCCAAATCTACCCTTTCCCAAATTAGCCAAGTCATGACTATATAGTATCTATCCAGTGAGTCACGACCAGCTGCCACATCTTGCAGAAACAGAGTTAAGGCCATAAGATGTTTCTGCAGGCTTAAAAAGAAAAGACAGCTTAGAAAGCTCTGACATTCATCATTTTCTCTCTGTGTTCTCTCTCCCTTGAAAAAAAAGAAAAGCCTCTTTACCTCCTGGGGTGGCTTCGAGGTGTCCTGAGCAGGCAGCCACTGCTTTGCATAATCAGAAAGAAGCTCTAAGCTGCAGAGGACTGGGCTGGCTGAGAGGCTGTCACTGGAGCCCTCGTGAAAACAAATTTTTTTAACCCTTGGATTTTCAGGAAGGGCTTGATGAAATCACCTACATTTTCAGTAAAAACCCTGTTGTGATGTCATGTTGCAACAGAAACAGACAATTAAACCAACAACCTGTCTTACACAAGCCTGCTCCTCCAGCCTGCAGAACACAATCAGCCTTTCCTATTACTGATGCATCAGTGCAAAAGGAGACGCTCCAGTGAGGTACACAACACTGTAAAGTCCAATCTTTGAGAAAGGTGACGTTTACTGCCGAGCAGCAAGGGTGTGGACTTGAGTTACATGACTTACACTTGAGTCAGACTCAAGTCACAAATTTGATGACAAAATCAAAAATGGCTTGCAACCTGACTTGGACTTTAACACCAATGACTCATGACTTCACTTCAGTCTCTTGACTTGAAAATGCTTGATACCTTCCCCCAATCCCACATAAAAAAAAAGTGTCTTATTTAAAAAGTGTGCCACAATCACTTCATTTCCCTTCATTACCTGAATCATTTCACATTAATGGTGTTCATTCTCAGCAAGTCAGCACTTCATTCCTGAGATCCACTTTGTTCGATCAAATCAGACAGTATCCAATCAAGTTGCAGGAAAGGACTATGATGAAGTAACATTACGTTACTGAGCACTAGTTGAAAAAAATGATACCAAGATAATTTTGTTCATGTACAAAAAAATGTGTGGTTGTCAGCAAAAAACTTCAACATCTGAAGTAGCTCTGAAGGAAGTCATGGCTCTGTTGTTAAGATGCCGTTATATTTGACACAAGAGCGCATTATAACTTGTTTAGGACTTGAAACTCAAAGTTTAGGACTTGAGACTTGTCAGCCTTGACTTGGGACGTGGCATGGGACATGAGTGCACCTCTGTAGCTCCTATCTCTGCTTGAGGCTAGTGGCTCGAAGCTACAAAGCTACTGTGCAACTAGCAGTTTTTAATCAGATGGATTGTCCTCTTCTGTGACAGTTGAAACAGACCATTTCATTTAACATCTGTCTTTCATATTGTCCTTAATACATTCTTGTAGGATTGAAAGGCCCTCAATAAGATGTGGCCATGCTGACTTTGTATTTAAAAGATGCCAAGCATGATTCTGGAGAAAGATACGTAATTGTCTTATCTCATTCCCAGGTCATGAAACACTGAAGTTTTGGGGATGGGACTCAGTTGGGACAGTCAACTATTTTGCTGACCTGTTACTGGGCAAAGTCTCCCACAGACTCAAAGACTAGATTTTTTAAAGGCTGAAAACAGATCCAAGAGGAGGAGCAGAAGACTAATTTTATCTTAGACCACTTGACTTACATTATGCTGAAATGTTATTATGGAACTTTTGCCCACAGGCAACAAAAATAAACTGCCTGCCCTCGCTTTAATTCCCCCACAGAAATGTGACAATAAACCAGATTATATAACTTAAAATCCAAGATTGACAGTTGTTGTATCTCATTAGTTTTGACTGAGCAACCCTTTTTAAAAATAATCAAGTCTGTCTTTTTGTTGTTGTTGTTTTTTTTATGTTTGTGTTTCCTCTATCTCTGCTTTCTCCACCCACACCGCCCTGTGTAATTTTCTCTAAATAGTCTCTTTGTCTTCATAATCAATACACAATGAGAAAGTGACAGAGCTTTCTTTGCTGTATTAGGGAGCGGGTCAGTTTTTCTCAGATGGGTACATTTCTCTCTCAAATATCCTGACAAACAGACAATCGATAGGAGATGCAGGGAGGCGAGGATTTGTAATGAGAGTGCCCCTCACGGCGCAGTGAGACTGTGTCTGATTACTATTGGCGGACCATAACACGATGAAAAAAAGAGCCTCTCCATGAAACCGATGACACTTCAACTCATGAGTTGCATCGCTCTCCTTCTAAAGTTTTCTTAGAAAACAAACACATGAGACATGGGAATATTTCCAGAAGAGGCAGTGAAAATCAGGCCTGAAAAGTCTCCAAGTCTGATGAATGGTGTGAGCCTAACAGAAGAGGGGATGAGTGAAGATGTGAGTGCTGGAGAAATGCAGTGAGATATACAGGATGTCAGTGAAAGAGTGGACAGCAAGACTCAGTGGAAAGGAGGATAATGCATAAAAGACTTAGAACCTTAGAGACATATTGCTCAGTGGACAAGAAAGAAACCATTCTAGATTTATAGCATCAATCCACGGACTAAATTTAGATTCATTTATATAATCTAATCCGTAACAGGAGATAATTAAATCTCCCTTCTGTGTGCAGACAAAGGAAATTTCTTCTTTGGGGGAGGATATGTGAAAAATGGCAAATTGAAATCCTTTGAATTGAACTCCTTTGATCAAGTAATCCAAGAGTTTAGTTTCTTCAGGTAAAACTCAGTACTGAATCCGAAGCTTACTGACAGGATTTCTGAGTTCTCCCTCAATGCTCAAAATTGCTTTCTGGCATTATTAAGTTATCTGGAGCCGGCCACATGGTCTTTTTTTTTTTTTTTTTTACTCCTCTTTGCCAGACAACTAAAATTGCCAGAGCGCTACAGTAAAGATGATTCAGGAGAAAGTCTCAAAGTGTCATTTAGTGAGAAATCAGGGACAGAGTTTGGCAAAATTTAAAGAAGTTGGGGAGTTAGAGATTAGTTTGCGACTGTATGTATGATTGGTTATAAAATAAAAACTTGTAGCAACACTTTTATATGAAGATAATGTCTATAATGCATTATGAGCACACTTTTAAGACATGCATTGCAAGGCTTTAAGAGACTCTTCATACATGTTTATACCTCCATGTCAAAATGACAACAGTACTTGAGAAAAGAAATCTGAGTCCTGAGTTACACAACACATAACTACCATAACTTAAGCCAGAGAACTGCTCTAACATGTTATAACAGTTTATAAGTGATATGTTTCTGAAATGGGCCAACAAACATCAATAATACACCGTAGCATGACTTTACTAGCTTTAAGTAAAGTGACAGCACTGTATATGGTTATGATGTTTTGACATGTTTTCCTTTCAGAAACTTCGAATTCATCAGTTAAGGCAGTTCTCTCTAACTAGGTTGTACCAACAAAGATTAATTTAATCTAAGGTTAGGTTTAATCAGTTTAGCAAAATAGTAAATAAATAAAATCCAAGTATCCCGAAAACTGAAATTAAATAGTTTAATAAATATGAAGATGCTTTCTAAACCAAATTAAAATAAATTAATAAGTTAAAAAATACATTTGAGTGCTGTTGGGACTTGAATGTATGAAAAAGGCGGAAAATATAAAAGTGGGAGAAACCGTTAACTTTTAGTTGCTCTGTTTTCCTAATATGTTCCATTGTTTGGCAGCTGGCTAAAAAAACGTGCATTGTTTTCTAGCTAGCTTTATTGTCAGTCAGCCTAGTAAGTTTACTCATGATGGCTCTGCAGAGAAGTATTTTGCTTAATCCATCTCAAATATGCAGCCATTTTAAAAGTTAAACCTCCTCAAATGTAACTTCATAGTTAATACTGGATAACAGTTTAAATTGGAATTTCACTACTTAAAGTAGTTCACTACTTATACTTTACTTTTACTTTGCAAATCTTGCTATAAGTTGACATGCATGATTATAAACATTTATAAAGATGTTTTATAAAGCCTTATCAATGCATTATAATGCATTATAGACACTGACCCAGAAAAGGAAGGAGAGAAAGGAGGGATGGAAAGCAAACATAAATGGAGAGACGTCTCACCTTTAGAACCTGTTCCAGGTTCTCCACTTTGCCCTGGAGTTGGCTCCTCTGCTGCTGGGCCACGTCTCTCTCCTGGCTCACTACAGCAAAGGTCTGTTTCAGCTGCTCATAGTCTGATCGCACCTACACGAACGGAAAAAGTCCAGATGCAAGGGAGGGAAGAAAAGATGAAATAGAGCAAGAGTAGGTTAAGAGGATTATTAACAACATGGATATAAAAGGCCATAAAAAAAAGCCAAAGAAAAAAAAACAACAAAGTGAGGGAACACACTTTAATTTCCTCTGTTTTACTTGAAGAGTTTCACAATGTTGCCATTATTCTGCTTTTTTAAAAAGAGGAAAACAAACATGCAATTTTTATGAGGTTTGTTCTTGCAGCAGTCCTACTTTTTCCATTTATGAATAGAGGCTGAAGTTTTTTTTGGCTGCAGGGTTGATTGGGAGTTCACAGTCTGAGGAGAAATTAATCAGCACATTTCCATTTAGCCTTGATGAGACAGAGCTGCTGACTTGAGCGTTCTGCCTCTCGTTCCTTCATCAGTCAGAGGCCTTGAGCTAAGCTGGTTCCTCTAAAGGTGGCCTCGCAGGATCAGGCAGAACCGTCCCTCAGCCACACACCAATCATCTCATTAACTAACATAACAGAGGGGCACACAATGGATACACTCATTAATTCAGATTGTGCAATTTATGACTGGAGCTGGAAGCGGAAGCGCTTGTACTATCTGAGCTATATCACGTGGGACAAGCGGCATAATATTATTTATTATTGTATTTTCAAGTGGACTAAAAAAAACACATTTTATTTTGAAAGCACAGTGATGCTTTACATGATCAATTAAATGAAGTGTCTATTTGCACTTAGGTGAGAATAGACACATGGCAGCTATTAAGCTCTTCACTCCCTCACCCCAGTTTAGCTATAAAGAGTGAGAAAGTTTCTGTGACCATGGATTCAAAGCCAGCAAACCTTAAAATATTAAACATCATTCCTACACTATTGGTATTATTCCACATAATTCTTATATTTTTTTCAACAACATATTCATCTGTATAGGTGTTAGTACCAACTGATAAATTGTGTTTTCATCAATGTCACAATACAAATATTTAGAGGAATAATACATCACAAAAGACTACCTGAAATGCAATGAAAAAGGAAAGTCTTTTTATTTGACCTATCAGATGGAGTTCTGGATAGATGAACCATGCATTCACACCATTTGACCAGTCAGATGAAATTCCAACTACCTGTCAGCTACCCTCAGATTAATGAGTGTCAATTTGGTGACGACTGTGAGGTTAGCTAGCACAATGGCTGAGGAAGGAGAGGAGAGCTTGGAAAAAGTGGCTGACAAAAACCTCATGGTGAAAAAGAACAGCACTCCTGCTTTGGATGCAGGAGAAACAACATGTTACAGAAACATATATTGTGTAAAACTTGCACACAGTTGTGACTGTGTCACAGTATCTGTGTCACAGTTCTGAGTTCCAGAGGAAAAAAGTTAATGTGCACAATTCAATATTTGTTTATTTATCGCAAGTAATATCGTCATGGCAATACTGAACAATGTTATCGCACATCACAGATTTTCCTCATACAGTGCAAGTCTAATTGGGGTAAATTAATTTTCTTGTGAAACTGTCAGAGATAGGCAGTTAAGTCTCTTGAACTCTAACAAATAACCTCCAGAAAATGTGCAATTTATTTTCTGTGATAACTTCATCTAATGATACCACCGCTTTTATGTTTCCCTTTTCTTCTTCTCTCACCCTCTGGTTCCGCCTTTTCCTCTTTTCCCTGTGTCATTCCTTCATTCTCTCTCTATGCACAGTCCACCACATGTTGTCTGCGTCTTTGCCCTCACCTGCCAGTCACACTTCACTCATACTGTATATCTGGCAGGGCCGAACGCACTTTTGCCCCGCTTCCTTTTCATCTCCCTGCCCACCTTGTCGATGCACAGATGGCATCTTTTTGTGTGGCACAGTGGAGCAAAAGCTCTGAGCTGAGTCCCTGGACACGTGTCAAAACTGCCCCCTCTATGAGAGTCACTATTTGCGCCAGAGTAGCTAATCGCCTACCATCACAGACTGTCTCCGTCTGGGCCTGCGTGCATGTTTGTGTGTGCATGTGTGAAGTGGGAGACTCTGGCTGACTGTGCCAGTAAAGACACGAGGATAGGAAAGGCACATGCCATCCTGTGCTGAAAAGGCAATACAAAGAAGATACAGAGGTAACACATTATAACATATGCGATGATGATAACAAGGCTGCAGGGGCCATATTAAAGAATTAAGACAGGAAGTATCTAATCTAATCTTTTCCTACTTTGGTATTACACAAGCAAGTCCTAGCTAACCTTAGGAATTCTATCTTATCTTACTTCATCCTATCTTATCTCAGGTTGGGAAATCCTAAATTCTCACTCCAACATTGTTTTATGTCTGTTTTTATGTCTGCTACCTAGCAACCTTTGACATGTCGCCCTGCTAAACACCTTATAAACTCTTTTTTGAACACTGAAACATACACTGAACCATACAAAAAAACAGAGCTAAAACAACGGGCATTTAACTTCAAGACAGATGAGTTGGAGGTGTGGGTAACATTTGAGAAATCCAAAGCAATGAAAAATCTCCACTGTATCTGACATCCATTGTGCAAAAGTGATAAAAGAGCAGCCATATGGATCAAACAAGTTAGCTAACACTTAACTACTGTTAGCTAACACTACCATTAGCTAATAATAGCAAACACTACTGTTGGCGAACACTACCATTGGTTAGTGTTACCAAACACTCTTGTTAGCTACTGTTAGCTAACACTATGGTTAGCTTTTAAGTTAGCCACTATAGGTGGAAAAGTGAAATTTAGGTCAACTTAATTCCATTGTGTAAAAGCAATATAAGAGCAGCCATATGGATTCAACAAGATGGCCAACACTTCGTTTGGTGCTGTATTGGCTGATATTACTGTTACCAAACACTACAGTCAGCAAATATGCTGTTAGCTAATTTGTCAGCTAGCTACTACTACAGGTGGCGTGAAAGTGACAGGACAGCTTAACAGTTGCCCTGTGAGTTTGTTTAAGATTTTGGGATGTTAGGGTGGTTGTGTAATACACATTTCCAATCGTACATTAGGATAGCAACACTATAGGAACTGTTCATCTGTAATGGCTTTTTTTCCTAAATCAGGTCATGACCCTAATTACCATGGCTACCAAACAGTTAAGATTGGATGTCCAAGTTAAGAAGTTTCTATAATATGAGCTCAGATGTACTGATCCAACACGACTGATGCTGCAGCCATTTATAAGACATTGTGCACATGATACATAGCCCTTATATCAGCAGTCGTACAAAATACAATACATTCTAGTATAGGTCATGGACTGGTTGACCATTGATCCTCATTATCTGGATGCCTTACCTGGTCATACTTGGATGCCTTCAGGTGGTGGTTGATCAGCTCAAGGTTCAGACGATTTTTCTCCTGCAAGGCAGCATGGAGCTTTGCTTTCTGAAGAACAAACAAGTAAAAAGAAAAGAGAGTTTAAGGTGTTGTTACATTGTGATTCATAATCTTCCTCATTGCAAAGACTTGACTGCATCATGTATGCAAGACACACGGCGTAACTCCATCTTAAAACTATTATATAAGCGACAGATGAAAGACTCAGGTTAGTGCCGATCCCTCCCTCCGTCTGTATGCATGTGTGTGTGTGGGGCTAAGCCTTCTCTAAGATGTTGTCTGGAGAACAAAACCCACAGCTGCATACTGTCACCCTCCATTTGGTAGGTGGCATTAGGAAAAAGAGGGGGGGCACAGGAAGAAAAAGACCTGGAGACACAGAGGAAGGAAGCTGGGATGGAGGGATGGTGAGAACATGGAACAGGAAGTGGGAGAAGGTTTAAGGGAGAAATGTTCAGGAAAAGGACACAAACTGAGTAGATGAAAGGATGCAAGTCCAACGTTGGATGCATCAGTCGAATGCTAAATAAGCAAATGAGTGCATAATGTCAGTAAAATCCAGCGAGCTCGAGATGAGATTAAGTTGCATATCACGTAAAAAGGATTGAAAAGAGGTGTGCAGTTCCTGTCTGCACTCTCTCGCTGCCCGGATTCACATTCAGAAGTTGTCATGCCGCTGGTGCTGCAGGTACTCAAGCATTACATAATTACACCAGACTCAAACTAGGGCAATGCTCTCCTCCTATCACAGCTCTGAGCATTCAAGAGTGATTTCACTGCGACTGGTCATATCCTGGCACATAATACCACTTCATGCTAGTGCACTGTGCTCATACTGTTGATTGTCATTCTCGCCGTCCTGGCTATAATACACGGATAAGCATAGCAATCAGGCCTGTTCTCTATTCAACTTTGTCTTAAAGCAAAAAGCAACAGGATCACAGGTTTATTTTGGTTGAACATCTAGCAGGATAAAATGGTGGCTTCAACACCAGCAGGGTTTTGTTTCAACATGTGTTATTGATCTGAACGTATTGCCCCCAAATGAAAATAAGCACATTTAGTAGATTTATCTCCCTGATTGCAAGATGCCTCATTCTTCTCTGCTGGAAGGAATAAGAACCTCCAGACTTCACAAGATGGATTAGAGACATGATGTTTTTTTACTTCAGATAATCCAATACAATCTTAAAGGCTCCTTGCAAAAATTTAGGAAGATCTGGGCCTCCCTTTACAGAGCATTACAGTTTATATGTACCATACCAATACTGATAGTGGTATTGATACTAATCGTTGCACTTTGTCGTATGTATCCCTTCTGTAAAAATTGATTTATAGTCTCCAAAAGACAATTTCATTCAATTACCTTCTAAAATATGTGTAAGATTTAAAATAAACTGGCAAAAATGTAGATTCCTCTATAACAACTGGGCAGGTGGAAGATGCATTCTAGCTGCATAAAGCACAGCTGTCTGTGTTGTTTTATATTAGGTATTAGGAAGTATATTTTCTTTCTCAGATTTTCATTAAAAAACATATTAAAATGGTTAGGGTGTGAGTTTTGTGCAGATCTGTGACCTACAAAGATGTTTTCTTAAAGGCAGAATAAGTAGGATTTGTTAGCTGCTGTTTGAAAACGCCCCACAAAGACAGTCCGTGTGATGTCTTGTGATGTTAAATATTGATGTTTTGGGTTAGTAAAGCATCTGATCACAGCAAAATAATGAGAAAAGTTAGGGGCAGAGGGTGGGGTCTCTGCAGATGCAATGCCGCCACACACATTTGGTAGGTTATGGGTGATGACTGAGAGGGATTATTGCAAGCATATGCATTTTCTTTGGGAAAACCCTGTGCAGTTTGTCTTTAAGTCATGATCAAGGCCAGGACATCTCTGCAGCATGATAATATTTACAGGGACAGTCACCACAAATACACATTTTTCCTCTGGTTTGTAGTGTTGTTTATCCATCTAGATTGTCTTGGTGTGAGTTGCCAGGTTTTTGAGTTATCAGCCGTAGAGATGTCAGGCTTCTCTCCAATATAATGGGACTAAATGGCACTTGGCTTGTGGTGCTCAATGTGCCAAAAAAGCAATGTCTCTTTCTAGAAATCATGACCCACTCACTCAAGATGACCCACACACCTTGTTGACAGCAATCACACAGAAACTATTTACTTTCTATGGTAGAATCTGCTGGAACTACTTTCGTTTGACTACAAATAAAATAGTTTGATTAAATTGTTCAGACCTATGTCATACCCCATACACACATGCATTATACAAGCTTGAGCCTCATTGCTATGATATATTCAAGCAAAAGAGGAGTTCAAGCATTACTTGCCAGCTTCTGCACAAGAAAATATTGTGCAGCTGAGAGTTTTTATGATCAAATTTATCAGTACAAATCGAGGAACTCAATAAGCCCTGAGCCAAGAGGAAGAAGAGGGAAAAACAGACAAAGTGAGGGGCCAGCCAGGTTCATCCGTCTCTTTGTGTGCAGGCAGAGAGACAGCCAGGCCTGTCGCAGGAAGACACAATCAAACCAAGACACAGATAGAGAACAGACAAGGACAGGAAGACACAGAGACTGGTGAGTGAGTTCACTCGCTGCTCTTATTGTGTAATGCTGTCGCCACAGCACATCACTGCAGACTACAGAGCTGATAGTGTAGCCACACCTAGCTACAGAAGCAGCCAGAAATGATGGCATTCTTCTGCTTTTGACTGGTAATTATGGAGATGCGGCACATCATGAGGTGCCAGCTGTGGTTGTCCTAAACACTGACACCCTGCTCTTGTAGTTGACATCATAAAAAAAAGTGCAGGGGGTGGAGGAAGGGATATAAAGATGATTGAGGAAAGGGATTGTGTTGAAATTTTTGAGGGGGAGGGAAAAATGACAAACACAGACAGGAAGATAGGTCGAGCAAGATAAAGTTTTGTTGAGGCAATAACAAAAGAAACGAAGAAACCTCGGAAAAGAAAACACAATGACCTTTTAAAGGCTGATTTTTGTGGGCCTCGGGATTGATGTCTGCTTCTCCTCTTCCTCCCACTTCCAGTGAATCACACATTCACAGCTCTGCCTAACACTCCGTAACATCTTGTAAACACAGTGCTATGCTGCAAAGCCAAGGGACACACACACATTTCTGTGCCAATTTAAACCTTCAATATGCACAAATAAACAGAGAAATCTGGTTTGAATATATAAAAGATATGATAATTAGGCTTTCTCTTAAGAAAACACAACCAAACGGGGGATTTACGGCACTCTGAGGACATCTGTGCAGATCTGTGTTTGAGTGAAAGTGTGACATGCGTGTGTGTATGTGTGAATCTGAGCGTGGCTGTGAAATTGGAGATCCATATGTGCGTGCAGAAGAAGAGTGGACGGGCTAGAGGGAGAGACCTCAACACCACTAATGACTAATTCACTTTGACAACTTCTTTCTTCCTTCCTCTTCTGTCTTTTCTCCTCATCTATCGCTGTCTCACACACACGCGCACGCGCACACACACATGCACATGCACACACACACACACAGACAAACTGATGCACTTTGCTTTCCATCACCGCCATGATTATCATTCCCTCCCGAACCCCACTAATTTAGCCGCCGGCCCTAAATCTGCTTTGCTCGCTGTGGTCAGCTGCTCACTGAGCTTCTAAAGTCCAAGAGTCTACTGTGTATCCATACAAGCGACCATATAATGCCAGAATATGTCTCACTTTCTATTTAAAATGTCTACATTAAGAGTATTAGAATAATTTTCTGTATGAGTAAATCAATTATTTCACAACAGTAGCATTCTCCCAAATGGTTCAGAAAAAAAAGTTTTTCATAACTGGCTGGTTGAGAAAGCTTTAAAGTGTTTGCTTGACTTTTTTGGGAAATACACTTATTTGCTGTCTTGTGCACATAAGAGAAGTTAGCTATTGGGGTTTTCTGTCACAAGGCTTTCTGGAAGAAAAACAGCAGTCTATTTTAATCCAATCCAGGATCTTTTCCTTAAGCTAACCCAACACTTTTGTTTGTTACAGAAGTGACAGACAACTGAAAATAATAATAAACACTTGAGATGGTAACTCAACTAAGTCTAAAAATAAGCTAACAATAAGTTTCACATGGGAGTCAAAACCCATTCTCTGGGGCAAAAGAGCTGTGTTAGCCCATTTATCCACCACAACCTGCTCCTGGTGTGGACTATGTCTTCTTCAACCTGTGGCTCTCAACTTGTTAAAGCCTTTCTGCCAGAAAGCGTTCTGGCAGAAAGTCCTGAAGTCTAATTTCTCCAATGTGTCTTTCTTGCCGAGAGTTAGATCGATTCCACTTTCCCACCACTTTTACTAAATATAAAACCAGGGCCAGGCAATGGTTAGCTTAGCTTAGCATAAAGACTGGAAGGGTAGTTGGTTCCCTGATAAAAACTGGTTGTTTTACACTTTGGTTTTTGTTCAAATTAAACAAAAAAGGTATAACGTGTTAAATAAATTAATTTAGATGTGCTGGCAGGCTGATTTTGTCACCTTTAGAAAAGCTGCTAAACTAATCTGACCATCTCCTGGCTTTACCTTCATACTGAATCCTGGTTCAGGGCCTTTCTGTATGGAGTTTGCATGCTCTCTTTGTGCCTGCGTGGGTTTCCTCTGGTCCACCAGTCTCTCCCACCATCAAAAGCACATATAGGTCTAAGTCAATTCTCCAGTCAGCACACCTGACCAAGGTGCTAAAGTTGGTCCCCAGGCTCCTGGTGGTGGGATGTAATTATACGTGAATCTCACTGTATAATTGCATGTGACAATAAAGTTGACCTTTAACTTTACGTTAAATCTTACATACTGGATATTTCTGTTTCACTTTTGGCATCTGTAGGCTAGTACAGTAATAGTATAATTGTCTCTAGGACCATATGTTTTGGTAGATGTAATGACGTAAAATATTAAGACAACTTGATGCCTGATCATATTGTTTGTTTGCTCTATGTGTCTTCTTGTTATGTCATAAGACAGAGTGTTGTTTCATTTTTGGTTTTTGTCCTGTCATCTTTGCCTCTGAGGTGATTTCTGCTTCAAAAACATATTTTTTAGTTAACGTTTAACAAGAGTTTTTGATCATCTTAGAAAGCTGACACAGGTTAGCACTGGGCTTCACTGTATCAGCTCATGTATCCGCCTTTGAGAGCAAACCCAGGCGAGTAAAGCAAAACTCACAACGAGAAGCTGAAGCCTGAACAAATGTTGACTGGAGTCTACTTAGATCTGTTGACAAAGCTGAACAGAGCAGTTCTCCAGACAACAGACAGAAGAGCAGCAGCACCAGCACCTGCTCACAAGTCTGACAAGATTGCGCGCGAAGATTGTGGAGAAGCCGTGGGAGTGATTTGAGAAATCTCTATAAATGTTTTTTCTCTTGAAGATCTGTGAAATAAAGCATTTACAGTGTCTGTTCTGAGTGTTTGATGCCGAAGAGATACAGTTTGGGTGGAGCATGACTGAAGTCACGAGAATCTTCATCATTTGTTTCAAACAGACACATTATTGTGATCAGGCCGCGTTGAGGGGAAGGGGCCAAGCTACCATAAATAACACAATTATGACATTAGATTGAGGCCATGCTTCTGGTTATTGTGCGTCACTGAATCAGCAAGTCTGCAATGAAACTGCAGTGTCATGTTTTCTGTCATATGAACTCTAGTCCAAGCCAGACCAGGAAGTTACTCTGATTTTGCCAACAAGATAAAGGCAGAGCTCAAAAGATAACGAATGCTCACTTGCCTGGGGAAAGTGAAATGTCATTTCCAGCTACTCTGATTATCGATTAATGGGTAAGTCATTTTTCCATGCAAAGATGACAGAAAATGCTGTTTTCTCTCAAATATGGAAATTTCCTGCATTTCTCTCTATCATTAAACTGAATATCTTTGGGTTTTGGACTGACAAAACAAGACATTTAAAGATATCAACCTAGATTTGAGACACTAGGAAGGACATTTTTCACTATTTTCTTATATTTAATAGATGATGCAGCACTAATTAAAAAAAGACAATCAATAGATTTCTGACCAGGCAAGTGAAAGACAAAACAAAACAAAACTTTAACATCGAATCCTGTAAAATTCAGTATATAAAATATTTATTTTGTTCCAGGTATTTCCCGCTGGGTTTCCATTACATGATGAGGAGGATTTGAGCAGAAAGTAATTGACAACGATTTAATTTGACATGCTCGAATCTCCTGACATTTATTCACACTGATCCAAACTGGGTTAAATATGAATGGGAAGAATCTTGGAATAGTTCCCTCTCTTCATTACAGAGCGAATCACAGCTTTGTTTAATCAAATGTAAATTTACTTCTGTCCACATGGCTGTTTTTAGCAATACAGGCTTTAAATCTAGAGCGTGTTGTATTTTACAGTGATGCAGGCTCCAAATGTGTTTAAGGACGTGTTAATGCTTTCCGATTGTGGATGTGCCACTTAAGAATTAAACAGCCGTTAATGAGAATCAATTGCAACATTCAAATCTTGCCAACAGAGAATTACACGGACAGGATCTCGGATTTGCTTAATTTAAAAATACAGGTTTTGGATCATGCTGGTAATATTAAATACTGCAATATACTATTCAAGCAGGAATAAACCAGCAGCTGCTGCAGTTATAATGCAGAAGTTATAATGGAGAATAGATGGATGAAATCATGGGTGCAGAGATTTCTACGATGGTTACTGCTGACTCTAAATAGGGTTCTTGTGGGTAGAGGATTGCTACTGTTCTCCCTTAACTCCTGGGGGGGTTGTCATTAATCAGATGTTATGGTGGAAACACTTTGTTCCACTTGGAACAGTGTGGGGAAGATACATCTGAAGCACCAGTGAAGTCACTGGCAAACAGAGAAGTATCATGCGCCCATTAACTTTATTAGGTGAAGTTATGACGTTCATTTAGAATATTATCAGTTCTGCAACATGATGAGATTTGCATTGCCAAAGTTAAACTGGAGTTCATATTAAGTTCTGAGAGGAGATCATACGAGACAAATTTACAAAGATGGAATTCTCTTATAATTGTCAACCCAAAAGTACAAAAAGCATAAAATCTCCATTTGGCTTTCTTTTAGAAGTTATAGCAAGTGCAGTGCAGTTCTTTAAACTGATCCTCAAACAAAAGGCTTCACGCTACTGATTCAGATTATTGTAAATATGAATATATTGTAAATGGATAACTCCTTTCATTGCTTCCACTAAACTTTGTGCTGCTGAGTGGCTTAATAGGGCGACTACAGTCAATGTGTGTGTGCAAACCAAAAACCGTGTCAAAGATTGTTCTGCACTTATGTGGTTGTAGAATGGGCAAATGGAGTCAGAGCCATGATGACTGTTGTCCTACCACTAATAGCTGCTGCAAAATCAGCTGCCTGTTCAGCACCATCCGATGTCTGGTGCAGCCAGGACCACGGACAGCTCTCAAAACTGAAGCCTTTTAAACTACTGTAGATCACGACAACTGCTGTTAAAACTGGACTGGCGATGGCAGAATCTGCCTCTACACTCTATAACCACGTTTCCATGCAAGTTTATCATAAATTTTAACCTAATTTCAGGTAAATTGGGAGAAAAATATACAAATATATGCTAGTTTCCATTAGTGATATACAATTATTATAGCCAAGTGCAATATCCAAATCACAGAAGCTGCAATTTTTTGATAAAGGAAATATCTGTGACCAAAAAGCATTATAACAAAGTACTGTAGAGCTCCACAGATGCACTGGCGCACAAATCTCATTCTCCAGATGTAAGAATACAGGTTTGTTTTGTAAAGAAACTTGAACAGATGTCACATCATCATCAAATGATCATGTTTTTGAAGTGAAAATTCAAATTGTGATGCAAAAATGATCATTCCCACCAACTGTGAATCATACCGCAATCATAATATCTGTCCAAATAATCGCATGATTATGATTGTCTTTTAACATATTGTGCAGCTCTGGTTTCCACTACCGTTATGCGATTACTAGGAGTTGGTTCATCAAGTTAAGCGGTAGATGGCGCCCAGTCTCCAGTCAAAGAAATCATTATATCATTGCAGAAGAAGATGACATAATTAAAAGAGTGCCAGTTGAACCTCAAATGGTGAAAATCAACATAGAAAACACAAGGTGTACCCCCCCACCATTGCTTTAAGCAGGTTCCCTGATACCACTAAATTCCTCACACTGCTCCTTTAATGTGATGAACGTTGCTTCAGATCTGTGTGGAGCAATCATGGATTTTTTTCTAGAGCAACGGGAGCAACGAGGAGACCGTCAGACTCGAAACAATTACAGATTAATGATAAATATGTCAGAACTTATTTGGAAAAAGTGTTCCCATCTCACTAGAGCAGTGAGGTGCCCTCATGTTTGTTGTCTTGTTTCTTGTTATTATGCTACGAAATAAAAAAGAAATTGCAAAGGTCTTTATTGTCATTGTGCAGAATACAACGAAATTGGGAGCGCCACCGCTGATCAGTGCAATAAAAGGACAATGTAAGCTGCTGCTTATCATCAACATTGCGTGGTAATGCTATTTGTTGTACTGTCAAGCTGTTGATCTGTTGATTTGTTGATTGTTGTCTTGCTATTGTTGATTCTGTGTGTCTTATGAACTGTCTGTCTCTCTTGCAGTGCACGCCTTATTTGTATCTGCATATTTTTTGCTGCTTGTACCTTTTATTGTATTTTGAATGCTTTTATTCTCCATGTCTGTGCTTTCCACTACTCCCTGCCCAGAGGCTACAGATCAAAATAAGCCTCTCTGGCTAACTCTGGCATATTGTCAGAAATATTATTAGTACACACTGCCCCTTTTAAATAAAGTAATGAATTAAACTAAACTCCTATTATCTCCTGTTTTCTCTTTTTAAGAAAGGTAAAAACATCTTCAAGCGAGCATACATTTTTTTTTTTATTCTGCCATTTCATTCAACCTAACCTAACTAATGTGATATTTCAATGATTCAATGATCTGAGTTTAATTGTGTTATTCCCTTCAAAACCTGCAATATACAGTACTTTAAAGTACGTATATTGCAGGTTTTGAAGTCTCTCCACTATTACAAACTACTATTTTCTAGAGCAATGTGTTTTTTTAAACTGGGGTTCAGGGACCAACAGTGGTCTGGGTTTAAGGGCATTTCCAGCACAAGGAGGAGTATAATGTTTTAACTTTAATCACATTTTTGTGACAACAAGATAAGAAATAGTTTATCATCTTTAAACCTAAAGAAAAAAAAATACTATGTGTTTTACTTTACTTCAATGTACTAAGAAAATTAAAGGAGTTTTTGACCACTAGTAGTGCTATGGAGAGATGTCGTGCATGAGGATGCAATCAACATATATTTGTTTGAAATATCTGATATATATTGGGTATATATTATATTATATATTCAGTTACATTATCATAAGATCATGCAGTTTGGAAGATGGACTATTGCTTTTCACAAAACTAAAACAACTTTTCAAAATGAGTGTAGTACCATGTAGCTGTAGTATCACACTGCATAAAAGTATATTTTCACAATGATGGATCACCCACCTAAAGCATATTTAAAAAGTATTAAAAAACACTGCTAATAAACTAAAAATCATGATCATTTACTGTAGATCACAAACCAGTTAACAACAGCAAAATGTATCCGAAGGAGGAGACGCTTTCAAGGTTGATGTTACCTTTAAAGCAGTTGTGCATTGGCAGTGTGCATCCCCTACTTAAGGAATTGGTTATGAAAATGAGGGGCATTTTGGAGATTTATTATGTAGCATTAGTGAGGTCTTTACTGCAGCATAAAAGATGATATATAACACAGAGTTCGTCCTCTGAAGGGCTTAGTAGGTGTTTGCCTTTTCACAAGAAAATGTGCGACTTTCAATCCCACTTAATCTTCAACCAAACATCAGCTTCTTTGGCAGACTGTCTCAGGAGCGTTTTGAGATCAATCAGTTGCAGTGATGCTAATGCTGTGCACTACCTGTGGTTTACAACATGTGCTTGACACCTGAGCAAGTGCTTTACAATAAAAGGTTTCTGCAGGTGTCAGCAAGTTACTTTATAGAATTTAAGACCATTTTGAATGCAATTTATGACTTCACATCCATACTGGCATATAGTTTGCATACTTCTGCACAGTTTCCATTAAAGTTGTTGGTTTCATTTTATAGTTGTTACAGTAGGTTCAATACATTTTCCCCCAAAAAAACACTAAAAGCAACACTAAAGTTAATGCAATTTTATAAAACTAATGTTAAATACAAACAAACATTCACTATTTAAGACATTTTAAGATGATTTAAGGCTGAAAATTGAGATTATTTTTTAATTTCATACTTTTTAAGGCCCTACAGAAATCCTGCAATAGCTGCACAGTGCATTTATAATCAGCGATTTCCTGTAACCTTTAAGTCTTGTATGCCCATGTGGGCCGTTTTGGACCTTTTGCATTACTTATCTTGGTGCTCGTCATTAAGTGCAGTTCAGGGTGACTGTTACCATAATGTCATCAATAGATAATTCATCAACATCCGATCAAAACACACCCCTGTATGTGTCAACTCTATTACCAGCTGACATCCCCTAACCTATGCCACTGATGTGTCTCTACAGGTGCCTCATTCATAAAACATAAATGTGGCTAATCTAGTTGTGATGCTACTGTGTGTGTACACGTGTTTATGTATATGTGTGAGCAAAGACTCGAAAGTCGCAGCCTATGAGGCCTATGAGGCAAAGAAGGCTGATTGTGGACGCAGATGGCAGTTGGTAATGCCGATATATAGCGAAGTGTGAGTTGAAGTATGAAAGAGTCTGCGTGTGTGTGTGTGTGTGTGTGCGTGCAAGCATGCAAGCATGAATGAGTTGCATAACTAGCATCTCCAGGCATACATTAGCCTTAAGCTCTTGTGCTTCCACACTGTTCCAGACCTTTCATCTGAATCCTGAGGATTCAAAATCCCTAAAAATGATTCACGTTGTGAGAATTACTCCGCATAATAAACACACATGCACACTCCGTCGAGTTAAATACGTAAGTTCTTACGACGTATAATTTGAGGGAACCCCCTGTTGTTTGTGGATATGTAAATAAAGGTTTGAAAAAACGTCTGAATATGAAACATGTGACTCACTCCTGCAGATTTAATAATGTGGATCAACTGGAGCTTGAATGGAAACCCGGCCTACGCAGTCACAGACGTTTAATATTAACAGTGTCTCAAGTCCAAAAGACATCAGGTCAATGTGGCAGAGAAAATTTTATGTACATACAAAATCTTTTGTGAAGAGTCTTTTGTGCTTAGTGAAGGCTCAAGATTTTATCAGGAAGTGTTCGTATCTGTGCACAAATAGTCTTCTGGGATACGCAGTTCACAATTTTGCTCACCTATTCTCTTGAGCTAAAATCAAACAGCTGGTGTTTTGTTAAGTTTCTCTGCATCCTGTCATGTGTGTGTTGCAGTGTGTCTGCCTGCCTCTCACTGGGCAGGAGACAATCCAGAGTTTTATGGAGGAGAGAAGACAGAGGAGAGGCAGGGAGAGGCCGGCGCTACCGTCAGGAGAGATTAACTTCTCCTCCATGTGACACACATCCACATTCACCTCGCTGTTCGTCCTCCTCTGTCGCTTCTCCTGTTACTCATGTGAGCTCTGCTTAGTTGTTGTAATGTTTGTGCTTGTGTATGTGGTGTATACAAATATAGCTGATACAGTGTTTTGCTTTTGAGTCCCAACAGATGATCCACGATTCATGTGACCATAACAAAGCCGAGTTCACATGTCGAACAACTTTAAAGTTTTAGTCACACATCTGAGGCAAGGTTTTCTCAAGCAGGTGTCTCACCAAATTTGAAACATGATATCATTTCCTCGTCCATTATTTTTGACACTTTTCACTGATCAAAACAAATAACATCATTGCAATAAATGCATTAGCATGGTGAGAAGCCTGTGGATCTCTAAAAGTTATCTGCAGTTCACAGGCGACAGTCAATTGTGCAACGTGATGCTGTCATCTTTTGTGATCAGCATATCTTGAACCACTTCAATATAGGTCCCTATATAGACGTATGGTTTAGCTTTATGCCTTTGTTGGATAATAATCGTGGAGAGATGATATGATATGCAACAAAGATCTGCTGTCCCTGTTTTCTATGATCGTACAATGTACGCTTTTGGTTTTGGAATGATTTCCACCATAGGGTGCTGGAAACTTGTGGTTTGGCATTAACCACTACTTTCTGCCATTTTATAGACTAAACAAATTTACTGATTAACCATAAAAAATATTGCACAACAAAAAAAATGAGCAATAATGGAATGGCTTTTCATTACTTTAGAATGAGACATTTATTAAAGGTAATGGTGCGTTTCCTCCCAGATGGTGCTAGCTAACTAGTGACTACAACGTCTATAAAAACAGAATATGTCACATCAGATAGATTTTCATCAGCTATGGTGGTTATTTAATAGTTAAACTCCTATGATCCCTTGCTTCTTCACAACATCATCAAACTATGTCTTTAGTTATTCTTTAATTATGAGACAGACGTCTAGTGACAGAATTTGTATACATATATATACACATAGACACACACACGCACATATATATATAACATCTTAACAATAAATTTGACATTTGAGGCACAATGTGTATCTAAATCCAAACTGACAGTCATCTGAACAGGGTCAGGGAGTAAAAGGGAGACCATGTGAGCAGATCACCTTTGACTGTGAACTATATGTGATACGTAGAGGTGCCCCAGCTGCACTGTATATGGAGAGCCCTCTGGGGAAAACACTGGCCTCTCTTGAGAGTGCACATGCCCCATGGGGGAATATTAGGGCATGGGAGTGTGCATATTGCAGCAGTGTGTGTACATGTGTGTGTGTGTGCTGTATGTACATACTGTGGGAGCAGGCAGTGAAAGTGAAATAGGGCTCCCATGACGTGGGCAGCAAGGCTTCCAGTCACATCGATGACATAACACATTTGATGTGAACAGGACCTATTGTTCCCTCCGGCCACACAGAGAATATCAGAGGGCTGCAAAATAAGTTCTGAGGAAGATCAGTGTAATGCTAATGAGGAGCCCAAGAGCTGGTTAGGGATTACATGTGCTTCGATGGGCCTTCATGCTCACATAATGCTTGGATGGACCTTGATGCTCAGAATACACAAGTATGCACGCACGCGCGCAGACACACACACACACACACACATGCATACAAGCCTGCATTTAAATGCTCAAGCAGACGCAAATCGACACCCAGCCAGGGGCGCGCACACACTTCCTCGCACACGCATACGTTTCTATATGTGCATACACACACCCACGCCCACATCCACACACGCACAATACCCACAAATACATGGTCACATGACCCCAATCTGCAGCAAAACATACTGCACAAGTGCTAAATAATTTACATCTGACCCCATTGCACAGTTGCTAAAATGTACATGATGCTAGAAATTCACTGACAGAGCCTTAGCAGAGGTTTCGTCGCCATTGCTTTCAATAGGGGTTTACAATCTAAATCTAAACATATAAAAAAAAATCACTGTGAAATATTGTATCACGCTACAAAAAAGGGCATATAAGGACGAGCTAAGGTACTTCTGCAATGGTCAACAGTACAAAACTTGCAGCAATTTATGCTCATCAGCAGATGCTTCAAAATGCTGCAGACTGTCTTCTAACAAAGACAAAGCACTGGGAGAACATTATGCTAGTGTTGGCATCCTTCCATTGGCTGCCAGCAGAGTTTAGAATTAATTATAATATTTTTTGTTTTATTTATCAGGCAATGAAGTCCCTGAGTACATTTCTTAATTGACTTGAAGTCTCTCAGGTTGCCTAATAAGTGTCTACTGTATATTCCCAAAGCTCTGCATAAAATGAAGATGGGAGTTTTTGCTAAACTTTGGAACATTTTCTACTCTCAATATTACTGTAGATCATGAATATTAGTCTCTCATATTCCCTTGCTTTCTTAATGGATGTATTCTTTTGATGACTTTTGAGCTTTTCTGTTGATAATGATTTTGCATTTGTTAAAATCCTACTTGTTTAATGTTTTGCATGAAATATGTTCATTTGTAACTTTTTGTGGGGCTGCAACTGCCTAACTAATTACTTTAATTGCTGATTAATCTAAATTATTTTCTTAATTCATGGTTTGGTCTATAAAATGTCAGAAATTGGTGAAAAATGTCAATCTTTTTTTTTTTTTTAATCCCAAGATGATGTTCCCAAATGTCTTGTTAACTACTGATTGAAGTAATTGATGGATCAATTTCTGCAGCTCTAACCAGGTACTTATGTCTCCTAAACCTAACCATGCAGTTTTGTTTTCTAAACCTAACCAAGTAGTTTGGTTGCCTAGATATAACTAAACTGGAACTGAAAAGTGCATCATAATTTAAAAAAAAATGCAAAGTCAATAAGTAACACTGACTTCTAATTTCATACCAGACTAAAATCCTACTCTCCCAGGACAGAACTCAAACCCCACTTTCCCAAGGCAGAGTCCTGTGCTTATCCCATTCACCCATGGCAGCGGATTTGTCGCTATTTATAGCTATCCTGATGGGGTCAGGTGTGAATAGCCAAATAGCTGCTGCATGCCTATTCTCACCCACTCCAGTAAAGAAATCATTGCTTATTTCACGTATTTACTCCTACAGTATTTCCTCCCCATCAGTGGTGCACAAGCTACCAAGTGGCTCCTCTTGTGAGCAGAGCTGCAACTGATCAGCAGTACAACACGGAAAATAAAAGAATCAAAGCGCCAGTTTAGTCTCTCATAGATTTCCGCCTTGTCAAGCTCACTGATATCTGGAGAACGTCCCCTCGAAAAAAAAAAAAAAGGATAATAAGACACTGGAATTTAAAAACAGTCACTTACTGAGGAGAAACAGAAGATCTGGTTCACATCAAAAAGCTGTATTTTACTGTATATAATTGATCCACTTTATTTGCTAACCTGTATTTGTGCTTGGATTTCTGTTCAAGATTCAATGACACAAATATGAAGATTTCTATAATGGCTGTCGTAACACTGCAAGGAAAATGCATGTGACCGAGTTTTAGGTCTCAAGTGAGCAGGACTCAGTGGCACAGAGCAATAGGTGACAGTTACAGGAGCACGGGTCCTGTCATGTCATCTGTATCTGAACAGGCCGGTCTGTCTGACATTGTGTACTCCTCTCTCCCTCCATCCGCTCTCCTTCTTTCCCTCCACGTAGCTGCCCTTGGTGTTCAGTCCACCAAAGGCTTCTGTCCTATGTTTAATCATTCAAGCCCTTCCAGAGACACAAAACACTGGGGACTGAGAGAAAGAGAAGAGGGTGGAGGGGTTGAGTGAAAGAAAATGTGGAGAAAGACAGAAGCACAAGACAGGTGCAATTTAGGTAAGAGAATGTAATCAAGAAGGTATTTGGAGGAACAAAGAGAAAAGTGTGATCACAAGAGAGAAAGGAGCCCAAGGAGAAAAAGGGGGCAGAGAGGGAGAAGACAGACAACCTAAAAAAAAAAATTACAGGTAACAGTGGGAGACAAATAGTTCTGTGAAATTAAGAGGCCTTTTATCAGCATGATCCTTTGCTAAAGGCCTCGCCGAGCCTGGCAGTGCTGTGGTGAAATTATGCTTCGGAAAGGGCACTTTGATTTGCCGCACTATTCTATATTTATGCCAAAACTATAAACAACATTGTATAACTTGGTTGAGGGTCATAGAGGCTTTTAGTGATGTTATACAAATGACTCCTTAATTGATACTCAGATGTACCAATCTAGTATTACAGCAGTTCATGAAATAGTCACAGATGTTTAGTCAGAGTACTCCGGTCTAATAGTCTAGAGATACAGGCACATGGGCACAAATGGTCAATATTGGCCAACCTGCGGCACACTCTTTTCAATTAGCTCACAATAAGAGCATAATCAGACTTGATGACAGTATCTCTTCTGTCTCTTTGCATGTATTAAATGGAGAATACCAACTTGTGCCCTCCAATAGGTGATTCAGAGTCCCTCCATTTTAACACAACAGGCTGAAGAATTCTTTTATAAATCAATCCATGCTTTTGCTAAACCAAAATCAGAGTGTTGATAACTGAGATCTAAATGCAAAGAATATAATGTGATGTGCACTGAATATTTGTCTTGACTCTTTGTTGTGTCTTTGTACATTTATGGAAATTGTCATTGGCATAATGTATGTTTAAATCTGTGTGTAATCTTTGTACGGAGCTGCCCAAGGATGTAAAATTCATTTCGGTGCATAGTGACAATAAAGTTGTATCGTATCATGCTGTATAGTATTATATCATATCACACTGTATCGTACTGCATCGTATTATTCATGACAGTCAGCTTGATTTTCATAATTGTGTGATGAACGTAATATAAAGACGGAGGAGGGTGGATGGACGGGTCAAACAAACACCTTTCACACAGTTATTTTAAGCCAAACCACAATCTTTTCCTAAACTACACAAAATCTATCCAAGTGTACCTGGATGCTGAATATTTACTGTTTTAAAGCAAACATTTCTGCATTAAAATGTCTAAAAACACCAGACATATGTTACATTTTTTGTTTAGTTGTGTTCTTACACTATCGCAGATGTTTCCAACACTGTTCATACACAGAGAAATCCACAATTCATTCAAGGTAGTGGTGTGTTTCCTGTTAGCCATTGCAAGCAATCCACTAATTGTTTTAGCCACTGGGGGGGGCTCTCTATCACATTAAAAGGACAAAAGACATAGTTTAATGACATTGTGAAGTTGTTGGGGAGTTGTTTTCACTTTCAAACAACCACCATAGCTGATGAAAACAGAAATCATGTTCATGGACAAAGTTTTTCCAGAAGATAGCAACTGGCTAGCAAGGCTAGCAGGAAACTCAATGTTAGCTTGAATAAATTATAATTATAGATAGATAGATAGATAGATAGATAGATAGATAGATAGATAGATAGATAGACAGATAGACAGATAGATAGATAGATAGATAGATAGATAGATAGATAGATAGATAGATAGATAGATAGATAGATAGATAGATACACAGGTATATCTGGCATTTTTAGACATTTCAATGGTAAAATGTTACATATCACAGCTTTAAGGAAGTATCTGGACATTGCAAAATAATTATTGTTAACCCTGACTGTGGATTGAGAGTGCCGTTGGATAATACATTAGTTTGAAAATTGTGCTGATAGATTAAATGTGACTGTTTCAGAAACTGCCCTGTGACCGTCTTGGAAATACATGTGGTAGAGGCTGGCAGTCTGAAAAAATATCCAGAAATATGTGTTTTATATACATTCAGTAAAATCCACCCAACCAATCTACGCCCATTTATCTCATGAGACGGTGAATGATTTGGAAAGCAGCTCCACCTGCATGACAGGATACAGTAAGTGCTACTCATATTAGTTTTTTTTATGAAACTGTATTTGTATTTACACTTCAATCAGACCTCCATTTACTACTGACGTTCCCTCTCTTCCTCCTCCTCTCACTTTGCTTCTTTGCCCCACCCTCGTCTTTTTGCTTTTTTCCCCCCTCTGCAGTGCTCTGTGTCTTTCCTTTAATATAACTTCTGTGTATCTTGAAAAGCTGCCAGGAAATGTGCGGAGGAAATGTTCCTTTATTGTTTCCCTCTTTGCTTCCCCCGCTGGCTAAATGACATCAACACTTATGGCATGTATGCTCCCAATCAATATGGCACTCACTCATATTCAGGCATGTGTTCTTGCTACACAGCTACACAGCTTGCATGTACACACACACACACACACACACACGCACATGCACACAAAGGGGGTGAGGGTGAGGGGAGGGGATGATGGGGTTGCTATAGAAACTGTTCTCTTTCAGGTGTGGAGTGTCAGGATGATAAAAAAGTATCACATCTAACATATCTGATGCCCTTTGAATTGTCTGAATGTAAGCGTACCGCAAACAAAAGCCGTCTAATTTATTTGCTATTTAAAACCAGCAGGATGAATGAACAGTTAGTATACCAAAGAAGCACAAAACACAAAAAAACATGACACACATATACAACACACAGTACAGAATCAACTCTATGTCATGATAAGAATGCATAGTAGAGCTTTAGAGTACATGAAGTGTAAGCACGCATGGATACACACTGTTAATAATACAGTGAAATTGCGGGGGAGTGTGTATGAGGGCATGTAATCCAGGGTAAATGTCAAATGTCTGATTGAGTTCATGTAAAGGATATATAGATAAAGCTATCCACATGTACAATTTTACATGTTACGGCACATATGTAGGGTGATTATTTTCACTATTGATTAATCTTAAATTGTTGGGTCCATAAAATGTCAGAATGGTGAAAAATGTTGATCACTGGCAAAGATATTTAGTTTACTGCCATAGAGGAGTAAAGAAACCAGAAAATATTCACATCTGAGAAGCTGAAATCAGAGAATTTGGACATTTCTTCTTAAGACACAACTCAAACCGATTAATCGATAATCAAAATAGTTGGCGATTAATTTAATAGTTGACAACTACTCTATTAATCGCTGCAGCTCTACACATATGGGTCTATTGATACGCGCTGCCACACCCCTGCAAGGCTGTTACTGCTCACGGATTATTGCAGTGCCTGTATGTCCCGGGGAACATTTTGATTAGTCGAGAAGGCTGTCTTTTGGCTGCCAGACTTGCTGATAATCTCAGGAGAGCGGCAAGGAAATCAGCCATGAGACTGAAAACACAAGTTTCATTTCCCCCCTATCTTCTTTCCTCCCTCTCTCCTTCTCGCCCTCTGGCATCCAACTGAACATCAGCTGGCACAGACAACCAGTCTGCCGCATGGAGATGAAGAAGTGGAGGAAGAGATGGGAGAATGGTGCAAGAGGAGCATGATAAGGGAGGCATATCAGATTTTTTTCAGCAATTCTACAACCTGATTTTTATAACTTCATGTGGTAAAAATAAAGGAAAAGGAGAGACCAAAAAAGGTAGAGACAGAGAAAGTTACACCACTTATACAAAGCAAAATGTTACAAAAAGAGACTTAAGCAGAGCTGTCTAGGCACTGATTCTCTTTCTCTCTCCGTCTCTCTTCTGCCATATTTCTCCTTTGGTCTGTCACCCACCCACACAGCCATATATTCAAACATATGCATGGTGCAGGCATATGAACCATGTATATTCTAACCTCAACACACACTTATTTTAAGCATACAGTATAGTAACACATCCACATCCGACAGAAAAATGAAAGCAGTTGCTGATTGGCTGGCAGCACAGGGATAGTTTTGATTTCTCTCTTGTTTCAACAGCTGACCTGATAAAACCAACTTCAAGAAAGTCCTCAAAAAGTGTCAGAAAATGTCACACATGCTCCATGATAGGACAGGATAGTTTTCTTACCATTAAAAGATTAGAGTGGGACATGACAAAAAACATTTACCCGTCCACTAAAAAGTTTTCTTTTGTTGCACAAGTCTTTGAACAAAACTGATGCAGTTGTAAATGGTGTCGTTTCCACAGACAGATTGGAGTTCAGTTGAATGATGTCCACAGACAGTTTGACAGTACTTTTCATCCGTTTTTGCTGTAACTAACAAAGAGCAGTGACATTGCATAAGCTTCAACTACTGGGCTATCCAAGCGAAGCTGGCCAGCATGCTACAGCTGATGCACAACAGCTGGTACACTGCCAAAATGTCCAAGGTAAAACTCTAGGGTTCTGTCTAAAATTCCTTATTCACTACTCCAGACTCACCATCTAGCCATTTCTAGGACTACACAATGAGCTCACTTTCAGACACTATTCTCTGCATCGTTAACTTAGTTTTTGCCACTTTTTTCTTTCAGCGCAATGCATTATGGGATATAGTGCTTGGTTAGAGACAAACTACTTTTCACATTGCATTGTGGGATAATTTGAGTCCACTGTATAGGGTATAATTCAAGGGCAAACTCACCGTATAGTGGACTATAAAGTGAGTAGTGTGTGATTTTGGACACAACGTGAAATTTCTGTTCCATGTATGCGAGTAGTTGATATAAACAGACACTTCTGACAGATTGGGTCATTGTGCGTACCGATAAAGGAAGTTGTATACTGATCCAAACGCCCTGCACTGAACAGTTCTGGATGAATACATGGTCCACCCCTACAACATACATATGTTTGCTACTGATAAATGTTTAATTTGAAAGCCCTTTTTGTAAGATTTAAGGGAATTTATCAGCAGAATATGGCAAAAATGAAATATAATATTCATAAGCATGTTAGTGTATAATCCCCTGAGAATAAGAAGCATTGTTCGTTACCTTAGAATGAGCCCTTTATATCTACATAGTTGTCTTCCATGGAGGCCGCCATACACACCCTCATGTTTCTACAGTAGCTCAGAGCAGAAAAAATAAAAACTGGCTATAGACAGGGCCACTTGCATTTTGCGTGAGCTGTGCAGCCAACGTTGTTTCTCCTACGCGCTTGGAAGGGGAGGAAGAGGCTGGTAGTTTGAAATCTGCATGCTCACCACTAGATGCTACTAAATCCCACACACTGGTCCTTTCATTGTTGTCAGTACTCAGCTCTTTAAAGGTTTTAAAGCTTTGCAGCCCTAAACACCTGGCTGACCCACAAGTGTTCCCACGAAATATCCTACACACACGACATGAAATATATTTGCAGAAGCAGCAAGGATATGTTTTTGGAACAAATGTAAAGTCAGTATGAGCATTATATAAGTTAAGATGAGCAGCATTTAGCAACAAGGGAGGAAAGGACCCAAAAACCTGATATTTAGTACGTCATTTTTTCCTTATCTAAATAAGGAAAAACTGTTACAAATGTTACAAATGTTTAGTCTAAACTGATAAAAAAAATGGATTGCCAAAATATTAGAGACACCTCTTGGTAAAACAAAATATAATTCAACAACAGCAGCATAAACAAAAAAAAAAAAAAAAAAAAAAAAGTTGAATATATATTTCTCTACAACAGTTCCAGCAAAAACTGAACATGCAGGTAGGAACCGAAGGGCTGAAGGGTTGTGTTAGACTGCATTAGTTTCAGCTGCTCTAAAAACTGGAAGGGTGTAGACGATACAATTTTACCATGCACACACACACACACACATACACACACACACACACACACACACACACACACACACACACACACACACACACAGACAAACACATAGCAGGGGACTTTGCCTCATGAGGATAAATAAGCTGCAGAAGAGCAAGTGTCAATCAGCCAAGAGTGGGTTAATATTCATCACCAACACCTGGCAACCCCTCAGCAGGCAGGAACCAGGAAAAGCTCAGGTTACTCAAGCCGATAACGTCAAAGCACACACACACACCGACACACACAAAATCAATTTGTTTGACAAAGCACCACACGTTTGTCTCTCTCCTAGTGTGTCTAAGTGATCATGTGAACATGTGTCTACATATGTTGTTTTACAAAGGATAATGCTTGCATGTGCACACACACAATGGAAAGATTATATTCAAAATTTGCACTCTCACTACACACGCACGTACTAATACACATACTAATCTTTCCGAGCCTCAAACACACCATTAGACCCATACGCCGTAACCCCACCCCCAACCCCTCAACACACACCGCACACACCCACACATCTCCAAACAGGTGGCTCTGCCAGAGTCAAGAACCAGAGGAGCCGGATGTTGCCTTTTCCCTCATTAAGTCCCGGCAGAGACAAAATGTACAAATCCCCCTCTCTGTCCTCACCTCTCTGTGGATGTCTGTCTCCTCCTGCAGCAGCTGCACAGACAGGTTCTCCCCAGCTGCTTGGCTAGGCTAACCCCGTGTGCACTATATATAGGATCTCACCAGAGCTAAATCAAACACAAGCACACTCTGGCCACTGATGCAGAGACGAGAGATACACAGCAGCAGTAAAGAGGAGACAGAGGAGTGTTGATAAAGGATTAGTATTTACCGTGCGTGCTGTTCTAGCACAGGAGCATCTTGACTGAGGTGTCGTTTACTCCTTCTTCCTTCCTTTGCTCTGATCTCCTCCCTTCTTCCCTGCTCTCTCTGGGTGGGGAATTGTCAAACGGCTGCAGCAGCGGCAGCAGCATCAGTAGCAGCTCCGGGGCCTGCGTGTCTCTCTTTCCTCCGCCCCCTCTCCACACACACTCTCTCTTTCCTATATTCTCCCTTTCCTCTCACTCTCTCCCCACCCCCGAAAGACCCTCCTCCTTAACACCCTTCCTCCATCATTTTCTCCTTTTCTCTTCCGCACTCTCTCTTTCTCTCTCCTCCTCTGCTCAATTTCCCCCCTTTCTCTCTCACGCTGTACGTGTGTGCAGCGAGCTGCGGAAATCCACTCTGTTGAATTAATCAGCCAGCTCCACCGCTACAACCATCAGCTACATCACATGCTACTGTTAGGAGAAGAAGAGGTATCATTGGCAATAGGGAGCAGACATCTTGGAGTCTGGGACACAAATAAGGATGGTTTATTATTGGAAAGCTGCCCCGTACAACCACAGTCTGGACCGTCCTGCCTGTCCGTCTGCCAAATTGACTGAAATGACAGCAGCCTGCATGATACTGGCTGGCTGCTGCCAGAGAGACCCTCCCTCCTCTCCTCCGCTCCCCAATTCATGTCTTAAGCCATGACACTAATTGAGCATGGTCTTGATTGATGTCACTTTTGCCATCCTATAATTCATAAACTATAGCTTTAGCAAAGGCAATGCATATAATGTTATACAGTCTAATGTTTGTGGTCCTAAGCACTGTCATTTACATCAGAATTAATGGAATATGGTATATGTCTGTTTTGTAATATGATGTTTGTTTGCATATTTAATAGCCAACACATAATGTTTGGTTGGTGAGCTAGAGAGTGACGTGTAAATTAAGTCTATCCTGTTCCATGTGGGTGCATTTAAATTGTTGTGTCACTGCAGTAGTCACTGTATAAAATTTGATGAGTAAACTTTCCTTTTATTCTGTTGTGTAACTGTTTTTCGGTAGAGGTGAGTGACACAAATTAAGATGCTTCTATTTTACCCCGGCTGAATATGATTAAAAGATTTCTCTGAAGTGCTCTGTAAACAAGCAATTTCAGAGCAGAACAAGATCCAACAGTTTGAATTGTTTAGAACACCTGTTTAGAAACAGTCGAAATCTACACTGCAATTATAATTTTGCTTAGCCATTATAGTATAAACATAGACCTACAGATTGATAATAGTAAAGGTAAGGCCGGGGTGAAAGCAGCAGCAGTTTGCTTATAAATTTGGGACATTTGGAACATCTGGGAGAAGTGCACTACGCTGCAGATTTTAGGAATTAGGAATTTAGAATCTTTTGTATACCATGAATAGGGTGACTGTAGTTCATAGGTGTTTTTTTGGTTATTATTATTTTGGTGCTCAGCGAACTTACTGAATACACTTTACATGTACGCCATAAAAAATAGCATTTTTCTTGACAGGAAGGAAGAAGTAAGACTCTTGGAGCTCTGTAGTAAAGACTGTTGTTCATTTCAGTAGTGAAAATTAGGACAGTTTCGTAGTAAATGCTGAAAACCACAACATTTTACAGATATTTGTCAGGGTTTGGGACACCCAGCTTAAAAGCAGGAAAATCGTGGACGAACTGGTCAATGTAACCATGACAGAAGACTAAGATTATAGAGCCATGCTGGCAGTTCTGTCCAGCTGTACTTGAGGGAAATGCTAACATCAGCATGCTAACATGCTTGCAATGACAATGCTAACATGCTGATATTTAGCAGGGAATGTTGCCATGTTGGTCACAAAGATATGTGTATATATATAGAACGTACACTGGGCATTGACGCTCAGCCTCCAGTTTTCCCCAGTGGTCACTTGCAGTATCGCACAGAAAATCTCCTCTGCAGCCCAAAAGACATTTTCCCCATAAGCCACCATTTAAAAGAGAGATGCCTGTAAAACTGTCGGCAGGACATCTCAAACTGCAAACAAGAGGTCTTACATTTTACAAACTTGTACCTTTTTAATGGGGCACATACCAGAGAAATACATCTTCAAGACTTGATTGGATATCATTACTTTTGCAGATATTTGGTTATAAACTGAAGTTGTAGACAAATTGGAATTTGGACATGCTGCTGGGGCTTGATGAAAAGTTAAGGAATCATCATTTTATTTCAAACCATCCTGAGGGAATCATGAATGGCAATCCATTTACTGATTATTGAGCTATTTCAGTCTGGACAAAAGTGGTGGAACAAAATGCTGGCATCGCTGTCCACATGGCCATATGTATTGTTACCACTGTGAATCCAAAAGGACCACAGCCATCTTTCTTCATGATGGAGCACACTACAGACATTTTACAGCCACCTTTCAAGGCAACGGGGAGCGTTTCATCCCAGCATCGTTTCTGTAATTTCAGTCCACATTTGAAGCTGTGCTCAGATACTCCAATTGAGGTGCATTAATGTGAAGTTTATGAAAACACAACCCAAACACGTTTTTTTTCTACATGTATCAAATGCGTGGCTAAATTTTATCCCCATGCAACCAATTATTCCGCTCTCGGTCTGTTCCAACTCTAATCCTCGCAGTTTCACAGCTTTTAGCCTTTAACTACAACACAGAACACACTTGCTATCACACTGCCTACACTGCCTTGTCACAATGAGTAATTATATCATATTGACATCAGCTTATGTGTGGGGGCTCATGCATGTCCATGTGTGTGTATGTGCGAGAGCGAGAGTGGGTATACCACAGTTAGCCCCTAAAATGATTTAATCCGGTTAAGGGGATTTTCAATTAATCCAGGAGGGCCCTACATTTTGACAGAGCCATATTTTTAGCACATTTTCTTTCTGATGCAACAGAATTTATTTCCCCTTCCTCTTTTACGGCTAATATGATTCAATACACCCACAAGATGGACCGCAAATTTGTTTTGGACGCTGTTAGTACCTGTCTGTCTCTGTATCTGTCAGATTCTGCCAGTATTCACAGATTTTTGTCTACAGCCAGCTCCAACTCAAAGAAGGATTACAGCAGGAGTTGCACCGGAAAGAGCGCTGTACATTGTTAATGGCGGTTATTTCTGAATGATTATAGATCTGAGACAGATCTGAGATCTGCATATATTTTTTCCAGAACATCAAGTCTTTCCTGTTGTGAATGAACATATTATTCTGCCTACTCTTATCATGATGGTCCACCAGCAGATGCAGACACAAAATACAATGCTTTTCAAAATAAAATCTGTGCTTTTCAATTCATGTTCACTGAACAAAATAAGAACACAACTCCTTTTCCCATCTTTGCTCTTAACAAATTTGTCATAACAATCGTAATAACGGCTCTTGAGATGGACAGTAGTGTTGAATAAATGTGACTGGTTCCTCCTCACTGAGCAATCAATGCGAGCAGCACCTTTGATATCTATTTAGAAACTTCCACCACACTGCAGACGTACTTGCGTCACGAGCACATAATCAATGCTTCATCGTATGGGCAGAAATATCTGCAATTTGAACAGATACTAGTATTTCATTCTAACGTCTTTATCTGCCAATAATATCATCCATCCCTAATTATAATCAGTAGCTCCATTTTGATGGTATTCAAAGTTAAGAGTAAAGTTGGTAGAAGTGAAAATACTCCATAAAACACAGTTTGCACTGGTGTTTTAGGAAAGAATGTGTCTAGGCCTTTCAGGTAACTGCAGTACATCAGACTGTAGCAGACTGTGATTGTGGCTGTGAGTTTGCATGTGTCCTAAGTATTGATAATCATAGGAAAAACTTAAATGATACTGGTGTTATCATTTCAGTATGATCCACTCAGTACCAGGAAGAAAGAATAACTCATTTCAAAATTTGTGTCTGGGATGGACTCTCAGAAAATGCCTGTAAATGCGATTAAGGGCAGGCATGGCCCTCACTGATATACATCGGATCTGCTTAAATTACTGCAGGCATGAAGCTACACAGGCCAGACCGTTGGCCTCAGTCAACCCCCTCTGCCTGGGTGTGGGCACTAAGGAGGTTAGGACAGGAAGTCAGAGGGGGGAAAGAAGACTGATGGAGACAGAGGAGAGAACAAATGTATACATAAGTAAAGCAGAGAGAGGGGGAAGACTTGGAATTTATGTGAGAGTGAGAGGTGAGACAACAAAGGAGATGTGAGGGAATAAACAGAGTTGAGAGAAATAGAACAACAACAATATAATCAACTAATACAACTTGAAAGGTGAGGATGACCAAAGAGGGTATCCGAGTTAGTGCTAACCTGCTTTTCACTTTAGGCTGTGTGTGCTGTGGGTTTAACATTGTTTTATGAATTTTTATTTGAAAAAATTAATAATGGACACACGTCAGTACGAACTACAGTGGCCCATGTGGGCAGCATTTAGGAAAAATTGCAAATACACAGCCCATAACCAAAAACAGAAATGCTCCAAGTCATACAGACGACAACGGAAACTGTTTCCAGGGGACACTAAAAAGCGATGAACACACCTCGACAGGGCTGAGACACACTGACCAAAAAAAAAAAAGAAAAGAAACAGATTTTAACTCATTTTCTCACACCGCTTAAGGATAGCCGACTTCAATAACTTCATGAGTCACAAACCAACAACAAGGTTTATGACTCACTACAAGCGTGTCCCAACTGTGTTCATCACTTTGTAGTGTCCCCTGGAAACAGCTCTTGTTATCGTCTGTGTTACTTGCAGCATTTCTGTATTAAGTTGTGTCTTCTCTTTTGGCAGTATGTGTCTATGTTTGGTTGTGTTTTCTCACTCCTGTTTTCACTTTTTTTTTTCCAAATGCTGAGCATGTGTTGACAAATTGATGACATTTTTTTCAGAATTTGCTTGTGTTTTGTCTCTTTGCGTGTGTTTTCTTAAAACTCTCTTCCTCTCACAAGGCCACCATCACAAACTGATGATTGAAAATTACGTGATTGGTCTACTAATTACAATGGCTTTGACCTGTGCCCTCTTGATTATCTTATTTTTCTCTAAACACTGTGGACAGAGCTGGTGGAAGTCTTTGTCATTAAGATAGATGCACATAATAAAGAATTGTAAGGGAAAAATCTTGTTTTAATAAGTTGTGACAGTTTGCGTAATACAAGTAATATATGTAATATTGTAATAATAGAACTGTAATTAACTGTAGTCTCATCATTTATACATTTTTAAAAAAATTCCATTGTTGAAAACATAACTAGCTTCTTGAACGTGTGCTAGTGATGCGCGGACCACAGTTACAACCATGGACACTGCAGTTAATCAGTGGAACGGGCAAGCCAGGTCACTGAAATGAACATTTTGATTAACAGCAGATGGGTTGCTGTTGAGAAACAGGGTGTGTCTCTCCAGTAATAAAGAGGACGTGTGTGAATTTCCACACTAGGCACAGCAGTGCAGCTTCATTGATTATTTACTTCTGTGACTTTCCTCCCTTTTGTCAAATTTATAACTACACCTTTTAGTTTTGCTACTAAAATGTGCCACGATATTTGCTGCAGTGACGTTACAACATGCGTGTAGACTAAACTAAAAACGGCCTCTCTAATCATTAAATCTTAAACAAAACAGTCAAACATCAGTATATTACGCAATAAAGACATCACTTGAAAAGTTTGCGCTGCTCAACATCATTTAAAAGGTAATACAGCCTACAGGAACCAGCAGAAGTGCAGGTTGTAGCAGCCCACTTCCCTCATGGAAAAAGAGCGTATTAGTAAGAAAAAAACATGAATATGGTTTACTCTTTTCTGACCAGTTCTTTTAAAAGTTAAAGCTTATTTTCTTGCTTTAGCTCTCAGTAGTTTTACTGAAAGTAACAAGACAAGGAATGGGAAATGGACTGGGGAAAAAGAGCGTAATGTAGTTATATAGAGACAACTTGAGCCATCTGAAAGCACACTGTCTGAGATAAACTCAATTAAGAAAAGAATAGAAACTTCAGCCAAAACACACCCTGACTAATATCAGTTGTTAAAGCAGCCTTGTGAGTCAAAACAATGTGAATTTTCTGAACATCCTGTGGGTGGTGGTGGTATTATTCCAGCTGATTTGTGTTACATTACACTGGACTGCTATTAACTCTGCTTTGTCTGGGCATCTTTGATTAGAGGGAGTTAAAATGGAGATTACTGGGTCAGCAGAGATAACACGCCTATTACGGATTATTGATTAGACAGTGTTCGTCTTTACACTGAGGCAGCCCATATCATCATGAGGACTATGATCTGAGTGGGCCAGCTGCTAGCAGTACACAATCGTTGCCATAGGGATGGTGTCCAGGGAGACAGCTGTGGCCTTTTAGCTGCAGCCACACAGCATACAGAAGGTTATTCCTCACCTAAGGTACCTTTCTCCGACTGTCCATCACTGATTGTTTCCAGGCAACCGGTCTAAAGCTTTTTGTTTCTTTTTTTTTTTCTTGGAAGCAGTTCACCTTCTCAGTATTTTTTCGCCATTTAGGTAGCAAAATAACAAATGAATTTAAAAAGAAGACAGAGACACAAGAATCTAGCAGAAGTGCCCGTTCTCAACAATCCAACGGGGAGTACATGCAACAGTGCAAGGTGGTGGATTTTAGACATTTAGCGGACAGTCTGATCAAGCAGCCTTATCTAACTATATAACAGGAGAATCACTTCCCTGACGCGGGTGTGGTCGCTCTTTCCCCAAAGATGTGGATCGATAGAATCACCCTTAGTCTAGCCCCTCAACTCAAGTGTGAAAAAAATGTGCACACAAACTCTTTCACCACACTAAAGGCAGCAGTTCTTGGGAGGGAGCCAGCATCGACCGCTGAAACATGTACAGATACCCAGGCTGCTGACAGATACAACATTGGATTTGAAGCAAATACTCTACTACACTGTCTGTACTAAGATGAGAACCACACACACTCAACCAGAATACGTTTGTTGGAACTGTGCACAAACTGGGATGTTATGAGTTGGTGTAAGATTAATTAAACCCGCATAGCTACATTTTGCGCCCCCATTATCACCTGTGCAACAGAGACAGAATTCTGCTATGTCATGCTGATGATATGCGACCAAATATGTGACCTGTTTTACAGCAACAGCTGATATCCTATGCAGGACATAGCATGGAAAAGAAATTACAATAAAGAGCCTTTAAAATGGTATGAGGTTTAAAAATCTTTCAATAGAAAAAATGAATGAATTGTGACCTTAAAAATAAAAGTCATATCCTGGATTATGACAATTGCAACACCTCTAGTCTTTTGAATGTTTTTGAAATGACTGAAATTACACATTAACATTAATCCAATGTGCTATTAGCAAATAAAAATCTGCCTATTTGTTAAAAAAAAAAGAAGAAGCATTTAATTTACACAAAAATGACAGAGGGCTACCCATGAATCTTTGTGAAATCAGATGAGCAAGCTAACCGACTACATCACCGTGGAGACAATCTTGTGAGCCACAATGGATCATTTTGTAACTTCAGGACCAAGAGACTCTGACATAACCTCCACCTCAGAAACCACCAGTCAAAGTGCAGAGGGAGAGGCAAACATACTGCCTAACCCTAAACGAGACAAGATATGAAACTATTCATTGCAATGTATGTAGTAGTGGGTCCCTGCTTTGTGTCTCTATCAGCTGAGGGGACTGTGGGCTGCAAAATGTTGAAGACACCCGCATAAGATTATTGAATTTAATTTTAACATGCGAAGATGCATTTAGAGACAGCTAAATTATATGCACCCATTATACAAGACAGAAGCCCACTATGTCATGCTGATAATATGTGACCAAATATGTGATTTGTTTGACAGCAACAACTGATACTTTGCAGTAATAGCATATAACAGAGCTGATACTGAAGAGCCTTGACAGCCAGGAAAGGGCACTTTGTTGGTGAAGCCATTCATTTACACCATAACTAACTAACTGGCTAATCAGCCATCTGGTGTGTGCAAGTGTGTGTGTTTTGTACCAGCATATCTCTTAATCTTATATCTTCCATCTAATAAGTGTTTTGTCTGGATCCACTTCAAGGCATCTTTTGACCATCACCCTCAACATTTAGCCCGGCTGTGATTTGATAGTTATCAAGAGCTGTTTGTAAAACCTAGATTATTTAAAATAGAAAGGAAAGTAATTTAGCATCAAACTCAAAACTGATGATTGTGATACTCTGCTATCTTTTCTATTCCTTCAATACCCTCAGTAAGCCCGCAGTATATCTGCATGAGCAAATCTGCGAGAGTGAAGCCGCTCTCATGACTGAGCTTCTCTTAGTCTGACTGATCCATAGCTGAGTCTGTCTTTGCATGAATGACCATGATGCAGTCTGTGATAGTGTAGCTGTCAGCAGTGACAGCAAAAAGACTGCCAGGCACCCAGCTGGACTCCCTGTAATAGTATCTAGCCATATATAAAACACACAAACAAACAAACACACACACATACATAATTACATAACATGATTGAGTTATGTTGCTGACTGCTGCATGTTCGCGGTGATGACAGACAGGCCAAGAATTTGTCTGTAAACAGGGACAAAATCTCCCACTGGGCAGGCTGCCATAAATGTCACTATTTGAAAAAAAGTTGTTATGTTCAGATAAAAAAAATGCTAAAATGCTAAAACATTAACATTTGCTGTGTTGTAAGTGTTTTCTCAGCTCCTGTAGTGAAAAGAGAGTGCCCAGTGTTTGCTAGGAAAGTTTCACACAGGATGCTTCTTCTCGGTGGGAGAAAGTGACAGCTTCAATTACACCGTATGTACTTTTCATTTTTGGAGGAAAGAAATGGGAAATGCAAATTACAATTTATTTTCAAATGCTTACAAGCAATACTTAATCCATTTTTTTCAAAACTCTTAACACAGTCTGTTTGGAATGAATATTTTGTTTAATTTTCTGGTAGGAGTTTCTATACATTTAAAAATGGCTACTGCAGAAATGCACACACTTTGTCATCACTCTATTCTGAACGTGTTTACCAGTTTTGAAAACACTGTTGTCATGAGGAAAATGTGCTGCAAATACAGTATTTTGCAGGTGGAGAAAAGAGCATTGATTGATTTGATTTTGAATTTTGAAAATGTGATCACTGAAGGCATTTTGTGTGAAAGCACTGATTCACAGTTTGGTCCACGTGGACTTCTGTTTCAGTAATTGCATGGAGAGTTTTGGCAATGTGACTTCAGTTTTGACCAATGCATGTCAGCAATTGAAATAACCTGCTTTTGCATTTCGGTCCCGACCAGGTTTTTCAAATATGAACCCATGTAGGCTTTTATAGTACATCAATGAAGAAAAGGCGAGGATGCTCTCAATCACAAACCAAATGAGTGGTGTGACAAACTATTTTAGCCTGAGAGCCTCACTCAACTGAAACATTGTCAATAAAACATTTGTAAATGCAGCTCTATTTTACTGAAACTAATTTCGAGCCATCGAGGCTTATAATAGAAGCAGCCATTATGCTCTGTCAGTTCCCCTCTGACAGTCTGTCCACACTGCTGCAAATCGGCGTGTTGCCAAGACAACGGCTCACACACCTTGCCATCTGAGACCACCTGGGGGAGGCCGCTGAAGAACAAACTCACTAAATACACAAATGCATGCACGAACGTACAGCGCAAACAAACGTATACATGGCCCCACAAGCACACACACTTCCATACATAATACACACTAAACTACACACCCCTCCTTATCTATTTTACACCACATTACAAATACCCACATGTCTGCATAACCAAGACCAAACAGAGGGAGTATATGTGTGCAGGACCATGCGAGTAACCCCACTGTACGCAGCTGCGTCCTTGAAGAATAAGAGCTGCAACAGGGACAAGAGTACTGTGTATAACACACTCTTTCTATGTACGTACAGTAAGTAACACAACAACAACACCTTAACTGTTTAAATTCCAGAGGAGAGTTCATCTCAAATAACGAGTATGTGAGCAGTGCAGAGAAAGACGGAGTGTAGTTTACCAATTTCCTATATTGCTGTTTCTCCTGGCGAAGTGTGGCCACCTCAAGCTTCAGAGCTCGGTTTCTCTCCTCCAGCAGTCGAAAGCGGTTCACATTGTAGACTGAGTGTCCTGTAGCCTGTTGGGCTGAAACTTCGTATCTGAACTGCAAAAAATAAACAAAAAAGGAAAAATGAGGGAAAATAAGGATCATATAATTAATATGTGATATTTCTGGTATTACTATCATGTATTAGTAGTAGCTGTCATACAATACAATGTAAAACAGTCACAAGATAAGGGGGTGTACCGTAATGCTAGCAGTTCTGTGAGGCTTTACTTGGCACAGCAGCACTCTGAGCTGCATGCTAATATCAGCATACAAACATGTTCGTAATGACGATGCTGACATGCTGATGTTAAGTATAACGTTTAACATGTTTGGCATCGTGGTCATGCAAAGCAAAACTTCACAGAAACTTATGGTTTTGGATTACTGTTCAATTATTTTGTGTTTCATTTTGGTAAGAGTCTTCCCTTATGTATCTTTCTTTACTTTACTTCCTGTTGTTGTTTTTTCCCGGCCTTTTTTGATTACTGATTAGTTTCACCTGATTATCCTCCCTGTGTATTTAGCCTTTGTGTCTTTCCTGTCTTTGCCAGTTTGTTTTTGTTTCTAGTTAAGCGTTCCTAACCTTTGTATTTTCCCAGTGTTGTGGACATCTGTTTCCTTTTTTTGGACTTTGGATTACCTGCCTGCCCCTTTGGCATTTATTTACCTTTGGACTATTTTGACCTGTGTTTGCCTACCCTTCATAAGCCTTTTGTATTTCGTCTTTGTATTTTTGGTTGAGTATTAAATCATTTGAAATGAACCAGCTCTGCCGCCTGTCAACATATTGAGCCCTTCCACCTGTTTTTCTGTTACCCTGCTGACATATTGTGACTGGATCACCGAAGTTAATACAATGAATCCTGACGGGGACATGAATGTGTGTACCAAATTTCATGGCAATCCATTTCACCACAGACACTAGATCTACATCATCTGGGAACCATTTCAGTCTGTGTAAATTTCTTTGCAGCAATTTGTAAAGAAACATAGGAATATATCCCTGGATAAATAAAAACTTTAACCTGCTGGGAACACAAAAGAAAAAGTCAGAGGCAAGCAGCAACCTGCAGCGCTGAAAAACTAACATGCAAGTGCCAAAAACTGCAGTTCCTCGAATGGCCACTTGAGTTGGGCTCCAAGGGCAAGTCAATCCCCATAGATTCCCATATTAAACTTTACAGCAAAAATGAGCATGTTTACAGCCTGGTGCAAAAAACAGTTCTGGTCCCTATATCTAATTTCCCTTGTCATGACAACCATACAGCAGCGACTTTTTGTATAACTCATCTATTCAAATTCTATTAAGGCTTAAAGTTATTCATAACTAGTTCACTAACTAACTGGCGACAAATGTGATTTCCAATATTTTCAGATTTTCAAACCTTTGTTGTTTTCTGTGGTCTATTGACCACACTGCCCCCCATGATTATTGGAGATATTGCTCTGTTTCATTTGTATGTATAAAATGTCAGAAAACATGCTGAAATACGGATGAAATAAATGGAACTCCACAATGGCTCACAGAGACTACATCCATGTTTTATACAGTCTATGGACACCAGTGCCAAATTACATGGCAATCTATCCAACTGTTGTTAAGATTATTCAGTCTGGACCAAAGTGGCAGACCATCCAACAGACCAACAAACAGAAACAAAAAAAAACATATGGAGAAAACAAGCATTTGATTAAAGTAAGTTATGAAAAAAGGACATAGGGCTACTGTCAATCTTGCTTACAGCGATGTTCTCAGGCTTTAGTTCCATCCCGTGGGGTCAGTCACAGGAAAAGGATTACCAGGCCTGAAAATGAAGCTGCTACTGCAACAGGTTTTGAGCCTCAGCAGGATTTGCCAGTCAGTGTTTTTCTCCTTAGAAATTTTCTTGATGGGATTGAACCCTCCATGGAAATACACTGCATATCTGTAATAGGCAGGCTGGAAGCTTCTCTTGAGGTCTGTGAACAGTTTCCTGTACTGCTCGGTTGGTTTTCCTTCATGCCAGACATCAATTTCTACAATTTGATGGCACTTATTTAAGTTCACAGTTGTCTTGTTTTGGAATAGAACTGCTCCGCTGTCAATTTTGCACTTTTAAGAATTACCAATCACTCTGACGCCACCAGGGAGGTTGCTGGAGATAAGGGAGAAGCCAGATGTAAATTCTGCCTGTGCCTCATGAAATTTCCTTCAAGAATGTAAGCATCCACTTTGCTCTGGTTTGTGTCAGAGGAAATAACTCTTCACTGTAAGTTCATCTAAAAGTGGATCTGATGCTATGCTCCAGTCTGCCTTGTTTGAGTAATATGAATATATGAAACGGGAACATTTCAGAGAGCTACAATCTGAAATCCCAAATGCGGTGTAGTCTTCCCATTTGCCTCTTGAAAAAACACACTCAGCCAGCTCAGCCACTCCAACATTACCACAGCTATAAAAGGAAGACATTACCACCCTAGACAAAAGAAACCTGTGCAGCATTAATCTGAAGCCTGTACACGTTTCCCGTTTGAGCCCTTCTGCTCTTTCTCCAAAATTCAAATTACCCTTTTCCAGTTGGAGGAAAATTAAGGACGAGGTGAAAATGTCATCACATTTTTCTGTTCAAGCACTTTTTCCTCATTGCAACTCCTGACAGACCAACCAGCAGATGGTTCTAATATCAGTTTATATTATTCTAATATATCAATTAGCATGTTAGCAGAGCATTTGGTGTCTTGTCAGGCGCACAGAAGAACTCACACACACAGATCCCCTGACTGCACGCCAAACTATCATCCTCCACAAAACAAATACTAAAAACAAAGTTGCAGGCAATATGTCAGCGTACACAGACAGCCAAAGCTACCAAAGCCAGTGTGATGGACCTGCCAAGCAGACAGAAAGACAGCCAGATCCACCTGCTAATACAGCAGACCTGCCAAGCAGACAAGCTTACAGATAGACCCACCAGTGTAATATGGTGGACTATCCAAGAACAGACAGAGAGATAGATAGACCTGCCAACCAGTGCTGTGGGTTCTCCAAACAGACAGACAGACTAACACATTCAGTCAGCCTATTTAGAGTGAAATATTCGGCCATATGGACATCCATGTGAGAACTGATTTATGGGTTATTTAGACCACAAAACCACTGGTGCAAAAATTCAGTGTGCACTAAAAAATCAACTTGAATTACTTTGTTGTGGTTGTATGCGTCCACCAACCAGTCAAGTTGCATTATACAACCATGTCTGTCCAGGCTTATGTAACATGTAGTGAATAATAAAAAATAATAAAAGGTATTAAATTACAATGCCTCAGATATGAATGTTGCCACAAGGAGGTTGATATCCTACAACATGGCTGCACAGATCTCTAAAGTCACTGCAGATTCAAGATGAGCGTGCAAGATTAGTGTCAGCGATTCAGTATCTGTCCAAAAGTAAAATCAGGGTACAACAATAAGGACTGTCCAATGGCCAGGGGTAAAAAAGTTATGTAAATTCAGGGAGCAATGCTCCCAATCAGGCCAGTGCTTGACAAAGTTTATTAAATAATTACCATAATGGTCCAGATACTGCTTCGCAAACAATGTTACTATCTCTCCTCTACTTTCTGAGATTTTGCTCTGATCTGCATGTGTCTGTCGTGAATAGAGTGTGCTGTATGAAGGCAGACATAGTCAAGCTTATCACAAGTTGAAAAGCAAAAGCGTACATACAGATGCACTGTTGGATTTGATGTAGTAGCCAACAAGGTCTAGGATAATTCTGGACTGTTTGTTAAAGAGAAATAATGCCACAGATGGAGGAGTACAGAGGCCTAAAGACTGGTGGTCAACATGCGGTCAGGACAGAGAAGAAAAAATATAGCATGACAGTGACAGTTGTTGTGGACGTTTCACATCAGGGCTGCACAATATGGTAAAAAAAAGATGTATTGCAACTATTTTGACTGAAATTGCAATTGCAATATACAATATGATTGGCAGGACTGATTATTTTCGCATTACAATTTTCATTTTTACTGAAAAAAAAGATGATGATGATGTGACATTTGTTGGGGTCTGTACCAAGCATACATTTTTCTTACATCAAAACAAGATTTTTTAGGCTAGTGCAGCTCTGCAGCACCACAGTACTTCATTATAATGCTGTTTTCTCACACATTTTTCCTTTTTCAAAAAATTGCGATTTGGTTATGATTCTGTGATTTGGATATCGCATTTGGACACATTGTGATTTCAGTAATATTTTGATTAATTGTGCAGCTTATTTCACGCAATTCAAATCTTTCGATTCCACACAAAATTAGAAAATATGAAAATTAATTATTGTGTCTATAAAAGCAAATATAATAGTAGACACTAACTGACATCAATATCAGGCTGAGACATCTAATTGAGACATTATGAGTTCAGTCCCCAAATCAGTCATGCAGACAACAGAGGCTGTGACTACTAGTCCCATGTCGGGCAAGACCCAGTTGCGCCGTCCACTTGGGAGACATCATACTTGCACCGAGGGAGCTGCCAAAGCTGCTGTGACAGGAGCTGCGTCAGAGTTGGGAATCATGACGCACTTGTTCACTCTGGGGCCACAGGAAATACTGACAACATCTCCTGCTAAATGTGAGCCAGGAGGGGAGGAATTAAAAAAAGGGAACAGAGAAAAGCTTGCAGAGAAACATTGTGGGACATGCATCCACTCCCGAAGGTGTGTCACCTCACACACTGCCTGAATGCCAGCATCAGGAACATTTCTGATCCGAAATGTAGCATTTGTTCATCCAGTTATTATGTGATAGATGCATTTTGAGTTTGTTTTCCATAAGATGGATGACCACAGGATAAGATACCAAAAAAGTATAAACACTGTCTGAATAAGCAGATTGAGAAAGTGTGGAAGGATGAGACAGGAACAAAGCATTCATTAGTTGAGAAAAACTGCGTGTTAGGCAGTCTCAGAAAGAATGAGAGCAAGAAGACCCCGCAGCAGTCACCTTGAGACTCTTAACATCAAACAAAGGATTTTCCTTTGTGTATGTCTTTAATATTAGGTCTTTCTCTTCCTTTTCCTATTCATCACGGCGGGACAAGCATGCACAAACAAAAAATGATGATCATTTCCGAGCGCTTGTCTTCATCTGTTACAGTGTCTCATAAGTTGCTCTCACACAGTGTCGCAAAGCACTTTATTAAAAATGGCTTGTTTCCTCTTGTATTTCTTTCAGTCTTATCAAATAAAAGTAGTGTCAGACAATAACAGTCCGTCCCATAGATTCACTCACAGGTAAAGGATTATTTGAGCTACAATTGAAGTTATAACTGGAGGAAAGACAGGGCTGAGACAGCATTTAGCATTTATGGAAACTGACTGCCGAGCCCTACTTGTGCTCGCAAATGTCGCCATGTGAAAAATGTTTGTCAACACCATGTGCCCCCTCTGTCCTACCTATCAGTTCGGGTATACAGAACTCAGAGGCAGTCTTTCATTCAATAAATCTACCAGGTAACTACTAGTGAAGATAGTGTCCGTTTCCCAGTATCACTTTTAAAAGGGAAAATCTGACACCTTTCCAGTCAGTGTTGATGGTAAATGTGATCAACTGAAACAATAAATTCCTCAGTGCTACTATGCTGACCGAGAAAACTGATTTCCCCTGCTGCAACTTTTGTCGCTCTTCCTGCATCCAGTGATCTCACAGCGATGTAGTTGGTGTCAAGAAAGATCTGCAGGCTATTTCAGCTTGGACTTCTAGTCTCCACCTCTGGGTAGCCAAGGGGCGTGCTAGATGAGTCTTTTTGTCACCTCACACTATGTTTTCGCCCACAAAGTTATAGCTATAGGCTAGGGTGGTGATACACAGCAACATGGGCATAGGTGTCAGAAGCTCGAACGCAACATACCCTGGTACATGTAAGCAGTGCTGCATGGCTTTGTGAGCAAGACAGCTCAACACACACTGAGAAAATTATTGCTTCAATTGACTACATTTACCATTAATACCGGCTGGACATCCACATGAAAAATGCTTAATTTTCCCTTTAATGATCTGTTCAGTGTCCTATACCTTGGTTCAGTTTGCTGGGTTGATTTCAGCGACAGTCTAAGTGTTTTAGTCACTTCACATGCTTTATTATATCCACAGCATTTTTCTCTTCATCCAAAGAGAGACGTTCTTTTTGTGTTTACCAACCACGATAGAAAGGTCAAAGTAGTCAATGTACGGCTCAAAGGCATGTCAGCAGAGCAGATACATGAGGCCCAGTGGAGTTCAAAAGTTAACGTTTTGTTGGTCGAACGTTTACCTTTAAACCATATTCCAGCGGGATTCGCAAAAGTGAGATTTTCCATCCTCTACAACAAACTCCAGGCCTGTGGGCCGAATCCAGCCAGGCACCTCATTTTATGCGGCCAGCGAGAGCTCGCAAAGAATGTAATTTGTGCAGTACAGCTTTATGCTGCTTTACCAAAGTATGGTGTCCATCAACTACATGTCCAAGAATGTATTTTGGTTTTGTTCTAGCTGCAAAATATCAATATCATATAGCCATTTCCAGCAGTGTCATTTTTGGTTGAGTGGTTGTAGCCTGTAATGTTAAAAGTAGCTGAGCAAAACATCCAAGAAAAGAAAAATGATGCAGAGGTAAAGTAATTTAATGAGAGATGGAAAAGCAAATACAAGTTTGTGCTTAATGGAGACAAGCCTGTACATCCTCTTTGTCTTATACTTTTTTTTCTTATATTTTTAAAATACATTTCATAAAAATTGTACACTTGAATGTTTAGTTGCTGTTATTTTCCTTAGACTTCTGCTAGTTGTTCATTAGTCATTACTAAAAAACACAGATGCAATTATGCAATATGATACACAGATACATTTATAATCAGCCCTTTAAAGACAACCATAATACTGACGTAGCTCCAGATTAAACTGAGTTTGACACTCCTGCACTACAACGTGTAAATAAAAAACCTCTCATCATTTGAACACTCACTAAGAAATGACATCCAGATCTCTCAACTGAAAGCCAGAAAAACATTCTGTCACACAGAGGGCTCAAACACCTGTTGCCTGGATGAAAGTCCTACATTTAACCCACTCATTCATCACATTTTGCTACTAACTGAACCTACTTTGGTGCTCTTTATACTGCATCCCAGTGCATATATCCCAGAGTAGTGAAAGCTGTAACTAATACACATAAGTAATTGCGCATCCACTTTAGGCTTTAGGCTGTTCAGACCGTATATCACCCAGCTGTCAACTAGAAATCAAGACTGAAATCTTAGTCATTGCTCACAGGGCGGGGTCAGAAGGGCATTAACCTGAGTTAAAGGTTGGACTTTTAACTACTATGCTGCATTCACAAAGCCTTCTGAGACTACATCTGTTTCAAAAGAAAGAAATGAATACACTATACAAATATGAAGCTCATGGACACCTCACTAGAAATAAAATATTAATTTCTGTGAAAGCAACATCAACTGTAGAAACATGTTTCCCACTAACACAAAAAGAAATTTCAATGCTGTGAATTGTCGGACCTGCGCTACTCTGTCGACACACCCAGCGATGGGTACACTGTGAATGGATTATCCATTTAAAAAGGCTGGGGTAACTGTTTATTAAGCAGATAATGTGGGTAGCTATTAAGATGTTACAGCATATAATTATGTAATAGGGGCTTTTTACTACTTTATGCCGTGCACAGTTGGTCTTTTCTCCACTTTTGCCGTAATTAACAGCTACAGATAGCTTTTAATTCATCATGACATCAAGAAGTGCTGTGTGTGTCTTCATTCAGTGGTTCACTTTATAAAACCATAATTTTCTTAGGGTTTTATGGCATTTCTGCTTTGCTGGATGACTTATGGTGGAGGGACACAGGAGAATGGATTAGGAAAGCAGCATGTGGTGGCTGGACTTGGACCAAGGGCATTGTGGTTAAGTGGTGTGTGCTCAGCCAACCGAGCCACCAGGATACCCCCGAGGTAATCTCATTTTGACTGGCGGTGATTTAAATAGATTGTCATGTCGCCATCTGGTGTGTGAGAGGAATACTTGCATTGGTGCTGCTTCAGCTGCAGTCAGCTGAAGATCTACAACTACTGACCTAACATTTAGCAGATTTTTAAAAAGTAAAATCGATCTTTTCATGTTATTACGCTACTCTTGCCCAGCATATGAGTTGCTGTGAATGTATTTCATTTGGGCTGGGACTTAGGCTCAACATACTGCTACGATTCCAGAGTCAACTAGTCAGGAGAGAAATAATTCACCATCATTCACGATCACTTAGTGGCTGCTATAAAGTCAATGCATTCAAAATCTCTGACAACCACAGCAAGTACGGCAGCATCTAGTGTATCATTTGTGTGTTTTGAGATTAAGAAAATCAACAGTATTAAAAACAATCTAATGAAGGGGACTGACTGCACAGACATGTTTTTACTGATACAAATAATGACAACGTCCCTACCTTAAAGGCAGCAACCCCCTTTGTCCCAAAATGACTCTCTTCCCTTCCCGTCACATCACAAGCTGGCAGTGAAGGCGGAGGTGACGCGTCCGTGTGTGTGTGCACATGTATGCCGCTGTATGGGTGGCTGTGTGTGCCAGTGCCAGTGTTTTCCAATCTGCGGCTTTAATAGCTAGCCTGGTCTGTGCTGCCACTGTAACAGGCTGGATGTCTCACCCTGTCAGTGAAAGCAACAACAGCTACAGTGGCTTGGCACTCTCACTCTCACACACACACACGCACGCACACACACACACTCCCTCAGTCAGTCCCACCCCTGAATCTGCTGGCGCTTCCTCTCGCGCTCTCTGCTCCTTCCTCCAGCTGCGCTTTAAAAATCCCCCCATCTCTCCTTCTTCGCTCTGTCCCACTAATACGCAGACATGTGCACGCCCTGTTCAACTGACCGAAAAAAACGTCACACACGCAAACATGCATGCATGACAGCTTTCATTTAAATAAATCTGTTAGGCAGTGATGTGTAAATCATTACTTATTTTCACTGAACACTCTTCACAAGCAGAGTAGATCATGGTTTCCTCTGCATCTAACTTTCCAACAGATATATATATTATAACAAATATGTTCATTATCAATTATTTTCTCAATCAATTAATTGACAGTTGTTTGGTCTATAAAGTATCAGAAAAGTGGTGAATAATTTCGATAAGTGTTTCCCAGAGCCCAAGATGACATCCTAAAATGTCTTGTTTTGGCCATAACCAAAAGATGTTACTGTCAGAGTGGAGTAAAGAAACTAGAAAATGTTCACATTTAATAAGCTGGAATCAGAGAACATTTGTTTAAAAATGACTCAGAAAGATTAATCCATGATGAAAATTGTTAGTGATTAATTTAATAAATCAATTGCCAGTAAGCCATTTTATGAATAAGTAACCTTACACTTAAAATGAGAAAAAAAAGGAGGAAAAATGTGTTTCGTATCTTACTAATCATTAATGATCAATCAATTGTTATTGTTAAATTTGCAACTCTTATGCACTGCACACAAAAGGTGATTTTCTCTTATTTTCTTTTTCATAAATGTGTTAAAAACTGTGTTCGTGAGCACTTCTCCTTTGTCAAGATAATCCATCTACCTGATAGGTGTGGCATACAGAGATGCTGGTTAAACAGCATTATTGCACAGAAAAAATCTTAGAAAAAAAATTTAATAGGCACTCAACTATGGCAAACTCATGACTTGCCTTAATCTGCCTCTGCTTACCCTGATATTCTTACCCTAACCAATCACACCTCATGCCTAAACCTAACCAACCCAGTGAACAAAAAAACACTGAGTACAGCCAATCAGAGGCAAAGTTGGTATCATTAGCCCTGCTAAAATAGCCATAGTTTTGTTCCTAATAAATATAATAAATGTCTGCACATTTTAGAGTGGGCTTTTATTGTGACCAGCCACACCTGTCAGGTAGATGGATTATCTTGACAAAGGAGAAGTGCTCACTGGCACAGATGTGAATAAAATCCGAGAGAAATAAATCTTTTGTGTGCATAATAGAAATCTGAAATCTTCAACTCATGAAAAATGGGAGCAAAAACAAAAGTGTTGCATGTATATTTTTGTATACATCTCTCACTGTTTTTCCCTCATTAGTGTTTTCTTGTTATTGCATGTTGTAACTTTCCTCTGGCATCAAATTAAATCTACACTGTCATGTTCCTGGACAGGCCTCAGATAAAACCATCCCTTTGCTCTCTTCACCTTTTCTAAATCCCTGATCAGAGGACTCAAATTAAATCAGCGTGGTGTTTTTGTCAGTGAGGCTGCATCAGCAGCGGGCACTCTGTCGATAGTCATTCTCTGTTTTAACACTGGGACGGAGGCACAGGACAGAGGAGAGGACAGGAAGAAAGAGACACTAAGTGTGCGTGCGCGAGTGAGAAGAGAAAGCAGAACGTACGCTCTGTTCCACTCTGTTGCCTAGCAACACTTGCTCGCTGTCTGTTCCCATCCCTTACTGTGGACGCATTACTCTCGCTGTGAATTGGTTTTCAGGCCTGACATGAAGCCCTGTGAGAGCAGGGTTCAGGAACAGATGGAAACTGGATTAGGCAGAAATATGCAATGACCCCTTTAAATATGCAAATAGCTGAAGGCAATGTGTCATTTAACCACTCAAACGAGCTGCTACGTTTGGACAACGTCAAGGCCTGGCCTCTGTCTCAACTTAGTGGATGTTTAACACTGACATGTGTTTTTAGAAGTATGGTGTCCTCTTCTGGACATATTTGTAAAACACTAGGAATGGAATAAAAGTAACCTGTGATGGTGTTACTGGTTGAACACTTTCCTCACACCTGGTGACACGTGATGCGCAGTTTTCCAGGAAGCTGATAAATTAGATTTTGTAAAACAAATATTAAATGGGGTTGTATTATTAAAGTCAAGATTAAATTAAAAATGTCGTTTTAACTCTCACAGTCTCAGTCATATTGTGCAGCCATGTAATAATATATTCCTCGAACTCCCCAAAATTTATTTCTTTGTATTCTTATATCAAAATACAATCATGTTTCTTCCTGTAAAACAAAATATGACCATTTTCCACCAATATCATGACACGCACCCATCAATCAAGCTTCAGCTTTTAGTGTCTCAGAGCTAAGATTCAAGACAGCCATGTCCACTTTTCAATGTTCAAATCAAATTCCTCCCACCTGCCTATTATGTTTCACTCTCAAATACATAACAGTACAAAATACAAAAAGTTTTGTTTTTTTTTTTTCCATATTTCACTTCAAGGCCATTCAAGCATAGAAAGCTTATTATAACCTATCATTCCCTTTTATAAAAGAGAAATTAAATTCTGTGTGTTGGGTAGTAGGTATGTAACAATGTATAGAATATCGCAGTAAAAAAGTTTCAATACCATACCAGACTGTGATGATATATACAGTGATTAAGTGGTTAATTATTTTATTTTATCATTTTTAATTTATAATTGGACTGCTACTGACTGCTGCAATGTTTTTGTTTTGCAATTGTGCGTATATAATTCAAGAATTAATTGCCAAAGACAGTTCTGAGCATTTTTTTTTTCACATGCTCAGGTCATGACTGGCTACTTTTATTTAATGTGTTCAAGAAGGAAAGCACAAGCACTTTAAGTTAAAAGGAAAGACGAATGTTGCTGTAAACATCGGATTTCTCATTTAATAAAAGGACCTTTTTTCAAGTCGTCATTGGCCTTTGTTTTTTAATATTGTGATTAATATCGTATCATGGACTTTTTATTTTGGTGTTGGTCTACCTTGAGTTTTTGGTATTGTTACATCCCTATTGGGGAGCCATTCTGAAACAGAAACTGTCAAAGCACCCAAAAAACACAACAACAGACAGGTGTACGTCTGTGAGGGCCGGCTAAGCTGAGAGATTGTTGAAAACAAGGGATTTGTGGTGAAAAACACAAAACTCTCTGCCTTCCAAATGTAAAGACCGGAGCAAGATTAAATGACATTCAGCAAAAACAATGATTGTGCTGGAGAACACCAGCTGTGAGATCACATTGTAATTTTGTTGTATTTGGATTGTCTTAAATGGACTTTCTTGTTCTGCTCATAGATCAGAAGATAAAGCAAACAGACATTTGTAAAAGGGAAACATTTGATTTTTTTATAGTCTAGTTTGCAGTGCTAAATATTTAGAAAGGTTTGAGTTGTTAAATTACATATCACAATGAATGACATTGTAGTGACATGTGTCTGCGTCCTTACTAAAGTTTTGGAGAAGATGCTTGACAAACAGCAGCTTCATCATGGTAACTCTAAAAACAGTTGTCCAATGTTACGTCATAATGATGTGTAATGAAGATCTGCCAGATTACATTGAGCAGATGTCCCTTTTTTTTTTTAAGGACAGACCATAACTTTGCTGTTTTATCCCCAGATTTCCTCCTCTCAAAGTGGAGTGATAACAGAGTAGGCCTGTTTAATATTAGTAACAGGATAATTTTAGCATGGCTAGAGGGAATAAATATGAATAAACTCTTATAGTTATGTTTGATCATAGTTGTAGTAGCAGTAGTAGTAACAAGCCTACAGTATGTGGTACCACAGTACCTTGCCCTTGCTGTGCAGGTGGTGATGATGTAGGTTTCTGGCAGCGATCATGGCCAGCTGTCTCTGGATCCACTGTAACTCCATCTGAGACTGCCTCAGCAGCTCCTCCACAGGAACACTGGAGGTGTGATCCCGCATTATCACCTGAAAAACCCACACAACCAGAGATTACACACACTGCAAACCTCACACTCTCCTCACACTTCCATGTAAGCATACGCTTACTGAGCTACACACTCAAAAAAAAAAAACAACCAATCTGCAAGCAGATGTATACACAAAAAAACATTACATCTACCGTGCATTTTACCATGTATTTTTTTTGCAATGTAACTTTCTTTTATTTTGGACTGCACCTTTATTTAATAGCATATAATAATAATTAATTCACAAATCACAATTTCAAGCAAAAAATAACAGGAAGTGCACGTTGCTTATTACAAAGGCAACAAAGATCATGCAGAAAAGATTTTTCTTAACCACAAATGTCCCCAATGCTAAGCTAATCTGAAATACATTAGAATATAGCAAACAAAATTGTATTACTGCACTTGAAATGAAAGAAAACAAGTGCACAGAGAAGAATACACAGCAAGTTACATTTACGTAGCACTAATGAATCTAGCAAATAGTTTCTTGGCACTTACTGTACAATTCCTTCATCTTCTTTCAATAAAAATCACATAACTTGCTTGTTACTGTGAATACACAATCAATCTCTAACAGCACACACTTCCAATTTCACACTGCTGCCCCCTGCATCAGCACGAGTGCACGTATTAGTAGGTGCTGACTCGTATGATTGATACATGTGTGTGCCCGCGCGTGTGTGTATGAGTGTGTGTGTATGAGTGTGTTCAGTGAGAGAGAGAAGTGCTCCACTCAGTTACATAAGAGAGGATTACTGTATCACAACAACACAAACACAGTGACAGGGGGCAGCGTGGAGAAAACATCAGCTTTTATCAGTCAGTCATAAATCCCCATCTACTGTACTATTCTCCTGCTTTGTACCTTTGCGCAAACACAACTCACACGTTCATGCACAGGAATACCATATTCACAGTAACTGCTACACAGTGACACATGGAAGGTTAAGAAGGTCAACGCTGCTTGTACTTCAAGAGATTTGACTTATCAGACTCCACTGCTGCACCATAATAAATACTCTGCTGATTTCAGTCATGTGATTTCTGTTTTTTTGACTGAGACTAATGTGGTTTTCCTAATAAACAAAAACAACTGCAAGATCACATTTTAAAAAAAAACATTTTTTAGTAAAGGTACACAAAAATTGACCAGCTTTTTTGGATAGTATCAACAACAAAGTGGCAATAATTAACGGACGAAGAAGAAAAACAAGTAATTTGTTTCGATACATGCTTTTCCTCAGGTAATAGGGAAAAAAACTGTAGGATAAATTTGTCTCTGCCAAATGCTCGAACAGCTTCTCCATGCTGACTCACCTTGGACAGCTTCAATTTCCTCGCAGGGGACGGGAGGAGGAGGAGGACAGACACAACAACAACAACACAGAAAGCTCCGGAGTCCTATAGATATATGCAGAAATGTCCCATCCTGCCAAGCCCCTCCATCAACCTGCAGTGAAAAGCATCTCTCACAGATTCATCAAAGTGAGAGGACAGAGCCGTGCTTACGTCATTATCCAGGCCTGAATAGGGTTTTATATTTCCTGTCAACCTATTAATTAATCTATCAGCCCATTACTATGATTGATTTCATGATATTGACACTTAATTTTATAGGAATGTAAACTTTCTTTGAAGAGGACATTAGTGCATTACTATTATGACTCCTCATTGTTGCACTGTTTACACTTGAGCACACAGTCATACTCAGTTTTAGATGTCATGAGGAAAAGTGGATGTTTGTGCGTTGTCTTAAACAAAAGAAAAGAACAAAAACTGTTACTACCACCCCCAGTCTCCCCTAAATGGTTTTCAGCGCTTCACTCCGTCTGCAGTGGAGGAATTTCCGAAACTGGACAATAACTTTGTAAAACTGCAGTTTGCATAAGGAACAAAAAGTATATCCAAGGTCAAGGATAATTATGTTGTACCTGAAAACTGTAAAACTTAAATGGTCATAAAAATCCTTTACATGCATGCAGTGAAATACATAACTTTGCAAAATTGCTTACCCATCCAAGTGATGCTCTTCAGTCTCTCTCATCCTCTTCACAGAGATCCTCTGTTTTGCTGGCTTCTCACCTTCTCGGTTTTGGCAAACTCTCATGCCACGTGCCTCCCTTGTAATCCTGAATAATAAGCCTCAAAAAAATAAAAATAAATACATAAGCAACTCTAAAACTTAAAATCAGAAACTGCAGGGACGCTGTCTGTCACTGCACTGCATAACCACGGCTTCAAATGTTGTTTGCTTCTTGGTGTGTCTGGCTCTCGGTACATGTTTTGGACAGCTTCTCTCTGATATGACTTGCTCTTTTCAAACAGAAGACAGTTATGATTCAGAATTTTCTCTCACGGCGTTCTTGTACCCAAGGCTGCCTGCTGTGTGGCCATATGGCACGCTTATCAAGAGGAAGGAGTATAAACAGGAGATGGGAAAAGAGTTTTTAAGGCTAACCTCTCACCTGTTATCACAGTATAAAGGGTGAGCTGGCAACATACATTAGCATATCCCTGATACTTTCTGCTAAACTAACACCTACAGTGCATAACACATGATGTGATATGTAACCAACAAAAACACGTTCTTGTTTCATCCACACAGGAGTTTTCACTTTCCCTGATTAGCTTGTAGCATGACTGTCTGGTCGTACTTGACCTCCACCCAAATGCCCTGTGAGCTAATTTTGTTGTACCTGTTCCAGTGTGCACGATTGACAGCGGTTTATTGGAATTAAATATACATTCATAAGTATGTTTTCATTAGTGTATAATCACCTGAAAATAAGGATAAATGTGTTTTCATGTCCTTACCTTAGAATGGCCTTTATACTGTATCACCGGAAGGTGCGGGTCCGTTTCTACGGAGGCCGCCATAGGTCGAGTCTCGAAGGGAACCCCAGACCCGCGAAAGATCTCGCGAGAGTGATCATTTTTAACGTAAAACATGATCTATCCCTAATTAAATGTGGGGTTTCTTCTCTGAATCTGCTCAGATCCGCAGCTGTTACATCATAAATTATAGTTTGTACAAAGTGCACGACGCGTAAAAATCTCGCGATAGTATGGCAAATCAAGGGTTCCCTTCTAGAGTTTTTTTTTTTTTTTTTTTTTAGCAGAAAATGGCAAACTGCTGCTGCAGCAGTGAGTGAGATTTAAATCAACGATAGAAGTACCACAAAATGAAAAACAGGCTCCTAAAGGCTGACCACACAGCATTCAAAGTTGTTAAACTTGTTAAAGGTCCAGTTTCTATAATTTACAGCAATTTATTGGCAGAATGTGACAGGGATATATTATAAATGCTTTGATAACATGGAACCTTTTCTATCATGCAATCACTTAAAATGTTGGAATGATTCATAAAAATAATCCATAAAAATAATCTTCTACCAGGGACAGAATGAATAACACATTTAAGTTCTTTTAGTATGAAATATACATTTATGGGATCAGAATGATCTTCTCCTCAGCTAAGTTGTCTTTCACTGTATAACTCACCGTTTGTTCTTTTGTACTCTGCACAGCCTGAAAGGCCATCACACAAACATCAGCAATCTCTTGGTTTGTAACAACCTGTCCCTCTCAACAGCTGTCCCTCTTTCCTTGGAAAAACAGTATCAATCATTATAATTTCATAAAGAATTAGAAAACGGTTGGAAGGCCATCTGGCATCCTTTCAGGGTCCAGACTTGGTTGGTCACCGAGTATCACTGTTCTACACGCTTGGAATGGGAGGGTGAGGTGAGGTGTTTGACATCTGCAAGCTCACTGCTAGATGCCACTAAATTCTACACACTTTTCCTTACAAATGGCCCATTAATTTGCAACCCCAAATGCGTGCTTCATAAAAGCAGTCATTCACCATGAGCTTTAGAAAAGGTTTTATTGATGCACTACACAAAGACATCAATGGTCAAAGAGAAAAACATAACTTCAGAGCAAATGCTTTATAACTGTTGTTGCGTCTGCTCCTGCAGTAGCTTGTGCCGTTATCAAAGATGGATTTGTGTATGTTTTTTCAGTCTACGCTTTCTGTTCAGGCCGAACTGCTGTGAAGAGTCACCTTGTCGGATGAACTGGTCCCAGACATTTCTACCACTCTGTGAATGCAGTTCTTTGTTTTTACTTGTTTTTAATCCAGACAGAAGTGCTGTCCTAACACATCTCCTCCTCCTCTCAGTAACTGTGTGGCAGTTTCAAACTCCAGTGGAACGCTCTTGATCTGAGACTGATTCAGGTCTCTCTCCATCAGCTGGGGATAAGAACATGAGGCACATTATTCATGCTACTCAGATGACTGTAAGACGAGTAGTAGTAGTATTAAACTTAACTTCTATATAGTTTCTATACCCAAACAGACAACATAATGTAGTTTGAAGTATCTGGAAGTCACCTCATATGTCGTTATCTCCAGCACCTCGCTGATGTCATCCTCTTTTTCTGGCAGGGGTGTGTTGATCAGCACAGCAGCTTTGGCCACATCTGGATGGTAATGCTTCTGCAGTGTCTGCAGGGAAGGATAAGAAAAGAATGAACACTTTAAATGAAAAAGAATACTTCCATTAAGTCAGGCTTCTACGCGTTTTTAATTTTCCTTCATCTTGTTTTTCCAATCAACGTGACAAAAACCTTGGCTGACGCAAGTCAGAGTCAGTTGTCGTCAGTGTCATGGATGATTCATTGGTGAATCCGAAACACACCTTAATCTCCCACAAGCTGCTCTCTAAGGCACGGCTCTGAGCAGGATCCTCTTCATCCATTAAATACGGGTCCTCCAAAGACTCTGCCATTATAAATAGAATCAGACTTCTACATATAAACCAAATATGCTTCTGAAAAGGATTGTACAATCATAGTAAAATTCATAGTATTAAATATTACTGAATTAGACTGTGAGTCTAAAAAACATACACTAGTGCTGTAACAATGTTGAAGTTTTAGCTTCAACATCAATATTCAATACAATTTTCAATACCATGAAAAAATTGGCACAACATTGAGGGCAAAAAAATAGGGGATTTTTATTAAGGATACAAATAATAAGGCTATAAAAACACAACAAGGAACAGGCAGAGGTGGGGAGTGAATGACCAATCCTACGATTAGTAACTGACCCAGTCGATCACTCAAGCCACAGCAGCCCCAAATTATCTAATTACTAAATTTCTAAGATTAAAGTTAATAGTTAATGTGTATTAACAGCATCTAACTTAATTTACTTCTAACCATAGTCAAAGGAGGTGGGGCTATTGCCTCGTGTCTGAATGTTAGATTTTAGACAACAGTGCCTGGAGATTTTGAATGGCTATAAATATTAAAGTACAAATATAAACAACACTGGCCAACACTCACCATCTTCTGCGCTGGGCTTGTGAATCAGGACTCTGCTGGATGGATGCCGACGGATGAGGTTGTAGATGAAGGGCAGCACAATGAGGAGGGCTGTGGGTGGTGCTGTGAGAGCCAGGCGAGCCAGGCGTTTGGCAAATGCAGCCACCAGGTACACCGGCAAGTGACTGCAGGTAAGCACAAACACATGTACAACAGATCTGTTACTATTGTATATATATGCTTTTGAGCCTTTATATTCATTGTCATAATAAACACACATTCTCCCCAACAAATTACTGCTGCAGTGTCATTTGTTCTCCACTGAGACAAGTGGGACTCATCATGGACCAGCAAATTAAACATGAGGTTATACTGGGAAATTTTTGCAACAAATCGAGTACTGGAAGTCAAAACAAAGCTTGTCCAAGAGAACGGATGCAGACAACTATAACTACATAAACTGATGGTATAAAAAAAATAAACTTTAAGTGAAGCATGAATGATCTTACCTGGAGCTGAGAAAGATGTTAGCTAGGTGGAAAAAGCGTGCTCTGTACTTCACATGGAAAACAGAAGGCTCAAGCAGACTATACAACTTCTTGTAGAAATCGGGGTAATCCCTGCAAAAAAACACACATACAACATAAAGTACACTATGTATATAATTGAAAAATACCTTTTAGTCAACAGAATCTTTACAGAATCATAGATTATTACTAGAATATTAAAAGTGGCCAAATGTGTGTATTTTCACATAATACTCACAGGTTGTGTTGATGTATGAGTACAAAAAGGCCATTGAGAGCCAGCAGGCTGATAGCCCCACCTGTTCAACAAAAATAACACAAAGTACCACATCATGATTACCGACATAAGTCTATAGAAATAAAATTATATATTTATATTTCAAAGTTGTCATTGAGTAGCAGCACAACTTGCCAACTTCATAGGCAGCAGTCAAGAAGTCAATCATCAGCGTGGGTTTACTCATGTGGGGCAAAATGGAGTCATGGAGGATCACCAGGACCTTCTTATACATGTTACTTGGCAGCTACAACAGAGAGACGAGAATTCATGACATTGAGCAGTATAATTAGATGTGTACAGATAATACATTTTGATGTAATTGTTTAGCATTTAAAAAAAATAGTTCAGGGTTTTATTTGTCAAAAGCACAGTGTAACACAGGGTCATTCTGAGCGATGAAAGAGGAAATATCAGATTTTTATAGATCACAAATACGGACAACAAAACAGCAAATAAAATAGCAAACAACAGATAAAATAGACTTAGAATACATAGGCTGAAAGCAGCAAAGACAGAAACAGCTGTCTCACAGACTGAGAAGTTGGGGAATATGGACAATTAGAGTGTTAATTATGTAAATAATCTATTCTCTCTCTTTTTAGGCGTGATGGTGCAATCATGATTTCATACCTTATACTTGAGAAAGCCAAGCCACATCCTTTCAAAGGCACGCTTGTGTTCCTGTGATGAGGTAGAACATTTAAAATTGGATCCAGGAAACTTTTAAGTGAGAAAACAGGAACATGAATGTCTGATTACAAATATTTTACTTACAATCAGTTTAGCGGCTTTCCAGTCTTCATGCTTAGCTGGAAAAAATACATCACTTTACAAAACTGTACAAGAAATAAATAAAAACAGCCTTGTCTTACTACTAGAGTTATCAAGATTATCATGCCGGAGAGAGCACAATCTCATGTGACTTCATGAAAAATGTGATCTCGTGTGATTTCATGGGGAGCAAGATTTCTCATCGTTTCATGGGGAAGCAGGTGTAAACAATGGAGACAGATGTCGCGGAACAACTGACTATATTAATGCTTTGCAGTAAGAAAGAAAACAAAATCAGAGGTATAAACGAGTCTGGATGAGAAAATGTTTGTGGACACGCAGTCAACGCCATATGTCTACAATAGTATGTAACCTAATGTCAATCACAAAGGCTTTTTTAGTTTAAGTTTAATTTAATTTTAGGAAAATTACTATAGTATAAAGAATACAACACCATATGCATAACATTTGAGTTAAAAAAGCTAGGTTTTATGCAACAGAACAGGGAAGCTAGAAAAGAAATTTAGCAGCACAATACAGTGCTTTTGAGAATTGACAGAGTATCACAAAACATAATATTGTGATGCTCAATATTTTCTTACAACCCTACTGGATTATCTGGGCCAAACAAAGGTGCCAACCCGAGGTCCAGTCGAGATTTCTCCTCTGATTTGCAGGAGGGGTGAATCTGAGGAAGATCGGCCCGAAACTCCTGTAGTGTGGAGTCAGCATTACCCCCCCACACACAGTGACAGTTCAATATCACTGCAAAAAAGAAATTCATATCGTGGCATTATAACATTGTCAAAAGCAGGTCTCACCTTCCTGTTTGACCATAAAGTTGGTGAGCTCTGATTCCTGGCTTGGCACACTGATGCTGGATATGAGTGTGAACACATTGCTTTGATAGATGGGCACCACTGCCTGAGAGGAACAAAACAAGCCAACATTATTCAACAAACCAAGCATTATATATTGTCTAATTAAAAATCACGTTTCTAAACTTCACTTAACTTGAATGTACACACTGATTAAACAACATCCTGTTTCTAAACTTTGTCTATTGAAGGAGTGAGCTCAACAGTAAACAGCTTTCTCCTACCCCTTTGTTTTTGTCCATGACTTGGCCCACATTCTCCCGGACGCAGCTCATGACATAATAGCGAACATCCTCCATCTCAAGGAACTCCTGGAATCTGGAGATCAGCAGGGAGTTATCTGTAGTTTTGGACAGCAGTCTCTCCACCACCACCTGCCCATGAAATAATAACAGAAACGTCACAGCATTAATATTAATGCTTTTTATTTCATTACTCACATCACTGATGGCCCAGTTACGTGACACAAGATCCTACCTGGATGAGCTCTCTTGGGAAGCTGTAGTGTTCACTCCAGTCCAAGTCCTCCAGGGGATGCTGCCCTTCTGCTGCAGCAAACTTCATCAGGCAGCAGAGAGCGCTCTCCTGCATCCAGACAGTAGATCATTTAGCAGGTCCAGTAAGAACAAACTGCTATCATCAAAGACGATTCTGACTCCAGGAATTGGTAATAATAACAGGGTATTTATCATGCCAGCCATTAATTTATGCACAAAAAGTTAAGAAGAAAACATCTATATTGCCTGTGAGAAATGTAAGAAACATGTCGACTGAAAGAACAACTACTATCACATATGATATATTCACTTTAATACAACTTAATGTCAGAAAAAAGTTTAAGTAAATGTCTGTCTAATGGAACAAAAATCTCAACTCCATCGTATATGACCTGTTCAAATATGTTTCTACATTAACAGAGCAGCATGGTTCTTTGTCAAGTGTGTGTGATCACCATTTCCATTCAAACTATCAGTCAGCTCACCTTGACTCTGTGAATGTCATGGCTGAGATGTTCAAGCAGCAACTCTACACAGCTGTTATAACGGTGGCGCATGAATATGCGGTACTTCTCCTCAGCACTATGTCCTCCTGAGCCAGAAAAGATATGGACAAACAGAACGATACAGAATTATATTTTTTAAGACAAGCTTATCCTTTATTGGTCCAGCAATGGGAAATTTTCCAGTGTTACAGCAGCAAGGTGGATAGCAAAATAGAGGAAGAATCAATAAAAAGCAATAACTATCAAATAAGTAAACAAGTAAGATATAAACAAGAGGAAGGAAAAAATTAATAATAATGATAACATTAAAAAATTGAATTTATACCTTTGCACATAGGATATATTGGTATTGCACAGTATGAAATGATATTACTTGAGTGAAATATTGATTTAGCACATTTTGTATTTATATTTGCAACCACAGAGAGAGTTAATAACCATGTTCTTCTCTGATGTAGCACATAGTGAAACCCAGAGGAGTGGAAACTATCTCTTTAGAAGATGTTGTTTAATCAGTGTTTACATTATGTGTATTGTGTACATTTCAGCACAAGTTTCATCTAACATTTGTTTCATGAGCTGTAGGCAGTATTGATGTGAGACAGTGGTGTTACCAATGATACCAAATTAAGGTTCCTGTTACATTCAGGTCAAACACAGTCAGGGTGCTGCTATCCTATGTGTTGGCTCACTGGAAATATTCTGATACACCAAAAACAACAGGGCCTTAATTATCATTGGTAACACCTGCGCTCGACTATTTCATATGGTTACAGTGAAAAAAGTTCGATTATGGATTATCAGCAAATACTCACCGCTGAGGGCCTCGTCCTCTTCAGGCAGTTTTCCCATGAATAGCTCTTTCCTTTCCAACAAGGTGCAGAACAATTTACTGCACGCACCGACAGCACTGACAACATCCTTCTCTTTTTCTGACTGGACACATGCAGAACACAAACACATGTAGAGTAATAGTTTAGTAACACAGAGAAGTAAGTAGACAATCTACCAGTTAACCAACATGTTTTCAGTTGGGGTGCCCAAAAACTGAGTGTTACTCTGTTGTGTATATTTACCTCAAGGACCTCGAGGATGTCAAAAACGTCGTTGGCGTGTTTTCTACTCTCGAGTACACTCTCGACTGTGCTATTCAAGTCAATTTTAGCTTTCTTTACACTTTGTTGGCTTGTTTTTTCCGAACTCACGTTGCGTTTTTTGGCCGGCGCCATGATTGAATGATGCTGCGTTCAGGTGTCATTCGAAGAATACGAAAAATCATGTATTCAAACATCGTGAAAGTCATACGTCCTAGAACTGTATTTACGAATTTAAACGCACAATTAGACTATGTTGTATAAATATTTCCATACAGGAAACGGTGTATATCACATATATACTTTTTGTTTGTATTATTTCACTGTCGTGGAAGTACGGCAATCATAGTTGAGAGGTGGAGTACTGCTTTGTCCTACGGTCAAAGAATGCATTATCCACAACTCTTAACGGTTGTTGCGCCCCCTGGCGACTGGAGGATTATATTTTATCTTACTTTGAGAGTATCTAATCACTGTAGTACAGCCAAGAACCGCATTTTATCAAGAAAAAAACTGAAACAGTAGCGGCAGTATTCTTTTGCTGCTAATTATTTATTGTGTATTTGTACACTGGATGTCAGTTTGAATACTGTATTGTTTTTTAAATTTAATAATAATAACAACAACAACAACAACAACAACAACAACAATAATAATAATAATAATAATAATAATAATAATAATGATAATAATAATAATAATAAGAAGAAGAAGAAGAAGAAGAAGAACACTGGCATTTTCTTATTGTTCTTTTATTGTGATACAGTTAGTGACTCTGGGATGCTGGCTTGATAGCTCCTTTAAGGACAGGGACTCCCATCAGAGAGTAGGGCACAAACTCAGAAAAACTCACTATCCTGCATGGGCGTAATAACAGAACAGAGAACAGTAGACTTTCCTACATTTACTTATTTTTATATTGTTGTATTCATAATATTTTTAAAATCAGGTATTGCAGTTTTAATTCCACTGTGTTGTCTTGCAGCTGTATAATGGCAATGACGAATGTCAAATTGAGATTATGTTAAATTGTTACTTTAATCAATAATTGTATATAATAATATCCTGTCCCATGTTAACACTATATTCACTAATCAAGCTCTGATGTGAAAGTGTCCAATTTTAATACTGATAATGACTTTCACAATTTAGACATGCCAATTAAAATGGACTGAAAATAAAAGGTTTAGAGAAAGTTTATCATTACATTTTCACGTTTTTTCCTTTTTAACAGCACTATTTAAGGTTTGTATCAGTTTGTCGTGATCTTGCCAACACAAATTTAGGTTTCAATCATGGGCCAATAAGTAACTATAAAAATTTGACCCAGGGCATGAACATTATTTTCCATGTACATCTCAAACAAATAACTGATCACTGAGATTTTACAGAAGATCCACTGGATCTGGCCAACTCTCGAGTGTGGAACCCTCATATTAGTTTTGACTGAACTATAAAATGCATTTTTGCAGGGAAACTAGACGGCGGATTTTATCCCCATTCTCTTACAGTGGAGTTGTGGGAAGGTGCAACTGCCTCACAACCAGCATGGACAAAATAAAATTATAGCAACCAGTACAGCCACTTTCACCATGGACATATGTGTATGTGAGTATTGTATAAATATAGACTTGAAAAATCTAAACACAGTTAGGGTCAGTTTAAAAGAATAATGGGTCTGAGACAGAAGTTAGCTGAAACCATCCACATTTGTTACGGGGCGAAATTAACATCAGGACACAATCAGGGTACAATAAAGAACAGCAAGGATTTTATTTTCTTGTTGTTTGTTTAATAACATTTGTATAAGAGAAGCAGAAATGAATCAAACTAAAAAAGTCAATCTTAGAAGATATACTAAACAGAAAGCGTATTCCCAACAAAAGAGAAGTTTTGATGAGAAAGTGTCTCTTCTTTCAGCAGTCAGGGTGATCTAATCGGAGTCATTTCCTACATCTGCGTTGTCCTGTGGGAAAGGGAGAGCAACAGTGAGTAAGAACATACAACATACGGGTTTTTACAGTTAAACATTACTGTTATTAATAAATTTGTTCCTCTATTATGACTTCCAGATACCTGTTTCTGGTCCTTATCTCGTGTGTCAGTAGCTGTGGCGTCAAAGTCATGGATAGGAAGTGTGGACATCCAACTGACCATGGAGCCCTCCAGACACTCTGTCTCGACAATGGTGGGGTAGATGTGAGCCTCCTTGAAGGCCTTGATGGCCGCCTCCTCACGGTCCCACTCTAGCCGCTCGTGCAGCCCGTCCCCTCCAAATCGTTTGTTGTAGCGGTCAAAGTGAACCCTCTCCAGGACCAGCCCAAGTCCTGGAGCTTTGGGCACATCCACCTTCTCCTGTCCCCAGCTCCGCTCCATCACTTCCTCCTTGGCGTAGCCCTTTATCACCGCAATCACCAGGCCGATCATCTTGCGGATTTGGTGAAGCATAAAGCTCTGGCCACGCACAGTAATCACTGCAAACTGGGTATCATTGCAGATGAAAGGCTCTCCGCAGGACATTTCCGTGATGTAGCGGCGGGCGCTGGGATCATTTGGAGCCTTCTGAGAGGTGAAGTTGTGGAAGTTGTGGGTGCCTTTGTAGAGAGCAAACAGACGGTTCACAGTCTGAAGTGTCTCTGGGTCAAGGCGAAAGGCTGCTATATTCCCTGTATCATAGTCTTTAGGGGAGAAGGCCACTGTTGGAAGCATGTAGGCGTACGTACGAGCATCACAGTTGTTTTTGGAATTGAAACCCTGGGTCACCCGTTTAAGACCTGTCAGAACAAAAGCAAAAGTTACTTGCTGTAGTCGACATTAAAGGGATAGTTCAGATTATCACGAACCAACATCTCACCGAGCACTCTGATCTGTGGTGGCAGATGCTCATTGATTTTTGCAATGATGTCCTCAATCAGCCGCAGCTTAAGAGACACCACTTGACCAGCTGCAGACACACCCTAAACAAATTCAAATAGACAAACACCAACAAATATATTACATTTACATTCTCAGAATGTTTTTTTTTTTTTACTAAATTCTGAAAAATATTCCTACTAAGTTGTGTATATGGCTAATAAAAATGTCTGCTAATTCTAGTTTATATGCAGCTGTGCATTCTCTTATTATGGAAAAGCAGAACAGCTGGAGCCGCTTGAGCCATTTTGCTTCTTTGCGTCAAAATTGTGTTTTGTTTTGTTTTTTTAGCAGATTTGTTCATCCATGTGAGCACAGCCTCCATCTTTAATGTGTTCAACCACTGTCTTGAAAGGGTCGGTGTTGCAATATTTGCACATATCCAAACCTGTTGATATTTAAATCTTTCATAATGTTTAAAAGTAGGTGTGTTTCTCCACAAGACAAGAAATGTTCTGTTTGTTTGTTTTTTTTTATTTAAATTTGTGTATGAGTCTCTACCCCAGCCTTGCAACTTTGGTAAAAACCTATATGCTCCTAAAACCTGAATAATACCCGCGTGTCCCACGTCTCCATTGGAAAATGCTATAATCGGATAACTGGTTTCAAGATAAACCACGAAAAAAGTATTACAGTTTCAAAGTTTAATTTTCATTAAAAACGTATTTGATAGCAACAGTCTCTCAGATGCAGGTGCAGCATGCAACATGGGTTTGTTTAGTGTCAATGAAAAAATCACAAAAGACATCATGCCATTTCAAATCACTGAGAAGTTCTAAATATTAAACTTGGTGAAACGATGTCAGTGTGTGCATCAGGACTTTTTTTTTTATCTTAACATAACCACAATGATACTGACAATCATGACAATTTTGTTCACTACTTGTGATATGACATTTTCATATAATTTAATCCCATTGTGCCAAATACACAAACTCATACCTTGTCTGTTCTGGCACATCTTTGGAAAGACATTTTCTTCATTTCATCACCATGGTTTTCAGGAATGCAACCAGATTTAATGAGTGCAGTGACCAAATCATCTTCAATGGTCCTAAACTGAGTGGTTCCAGGATTTCTCTAAAGAAAAAAAAAAAAACAAGATTACATTATGCAACACAATAAATAAACAAATAAATAAGGTTCAAAACACTAAGAGCAGAAACCTGCTATAAAATGGAATGTACCTGCATGCCATAATATCCTTTTCCAGAATATGCCATGAGGAGGACCACTTTCTTTTTGGGATATTTCTTTTCATCTTCAGTGTTTTCCCCCTCTGCTTTTATTCTTTTTGCAGCCTGAAGCTTCTCAGCAGAGTCTTCATTCTCCTCGTTGGCTCTTTTCAGCGTCTTGGCTGTCTGCTCGTCTCTGGCTCCTTCGCTCATCATGCAAAAGAACTTACAGTAACCACCTGTGTGTGAAGAAAACCCGAGATATTCAGTGAGAATCAGGCCCTGACACACCACCATGGACATTCTGTAGCACATTACGTACAGTGACTCCGACTTAACCAGTCAAATACATTTTTGCACATATTCAGACGAAATAAAGAGAAGAATCTTGAGGAAAAGGAAGATTTAAAGTCCAAAAACAGCACAGAAACAGACTCATCAACAGCTTCAAATTAAATTCGCACAGTCACACTGTATTTCTTCCGTGATCTTACCGTTTCTCCCTGACGTCAGTCTGTGGTTATTAATTAAGGCACTCAACAGTGGTCGGATTTTAAACATGCCACGCTAAGCCATCATGACAAGTTCATGCAGCTAAAAGATGCACACTGGCATATCAGCTGTAAGCTAACGCGGAACAGGACACAATATTCACATTAAACTAATTTTAGTCATCCGCTGACGAAATATACACTCCCCTAAAGACGTAAGCCAGCCTTGTATATCAGATTTCAATGACTAAATAAATAAATAATTATAAATACAGTGCAAACTTTAGCTAACAGTCCTGTAATAGATGCGGCAACATACACACATGGCCAATGTCAACTTTGACCTCTCGTGTAAATCTCGCGATATCCTCCTTGATCACGATTGTGTACACGTCATAGGAGTTCTTTTTTTATTTTTAAGGGAACAATTAATCAAATTTAGCCTCTCTGTGGACATTTTTTTAAAATTCATGACAGTCTTTGCTAACTTATTGTAGTTTTTTCTTTTTTATTATCTTTATTTGGTTTTTAATTTTTATTATCATTACATTTTTTTCAGTTTTATTACAATGCGGGGGATATTTATAAATATGGCTATGAAATAATTCGTGAACGAAATAAATGAGGCAACAAACATATAAATAAATATAAATATAAATGAGTCAATGCAGTTCAATCAATAAATAGTTTTCTATTTAAAAAGGACATCTCTCAAAAGACAACTTTTGTTTATTTCAGGGGATTTTTATTCTGAAAATGCCACATTAATTCTTTTCAGTTCAGTTTATACTGTCTATGGCCTGAATCTATGCGGTCACGTCCTCTATATTTGCATATAACAATTGGAAATAAATGTGGTATTATGAAATAAAAGTAGTAGTAGTAGTAGTAGTAGTAGTAGTAGTAGTAGTAGTATGAAAATAAAAAACTAAAAACCTATTTATTTATTGATCTGTATTTACTCATTTATATTCATAAGGAAATAACTTCAACACTAATCTTGCATCATCCAACAAATTTTCAGGAAATTAGTATCTCAATATTCAACCAACACTCAGAGACCTGTTGTTATGGAAGTCAACATGTAATAATAATGTTTTCGTGTGTTTACTTTAAGTATGGGAATAACATAAAGAACAAAGTAGACCCACAATCAGCCAAATGTAGAATTAGGGAAAATTTTCACATGTAGTAATATTTTTGTCCACTTGAGTGCAGCAAAATCACACAAACAGAGGAGTCACCCAGTGGCTTTAGTATGTGTTTTTAGATTTAAATGGCACCAGTTTGTTTTTAAGGTTATGGTTTGCAATCTGACTCACAGTAAATTTCATGTTTTTATACTCAGGATAAATTGTAGACAGAATGAGATTTTTAATTAATTGAGCTCTTATTCCTGATATATATTATAGGATAGACTAAAATTTATTACATAATTCTCAATACCTTGATGTATGGACTGGCTGATTGTGTCTAGATGTTTACTTTCTCTCACCACCACCAGTAGCCACTCATTGTTATGAGCTGTGACTAATGTAAGTGTAATGCATGTGCGTAAACCCTTAAGTCAAATTATAGTGGCAAAGAGGTTCAGCACTTCCAGAGCAGAGAGGTGTTTATGTCTTTCTCAAGGACACCACAACAACAACGAGGGATCCTGGTTGCTAAGACACCAAACCTTTAAACTCTTCATCCTAGGATGGCCTCAGAATGTACACTTGCATTTTTTTTTCATAGTACCTTATAAGGTGATCAACTAGTTTTCTGCTGGAAACTCAATGCCAAACATAGACATGCGATGGGAAAAGGGCCGCAACCCCATATCACGTAGGGAATATGCCCATTTTTACAACAAACGCCAGTTAAAGTGGACACTGACTGGTGGTTCAAAATGTGAAAGAGTGATTCTTCAAGATTGTAAATGCAGCTGATGTGGTTTGGCTGGATGGAACAGCTCAGAGTCAGAGTATTTTTAGATAAATTAGCATCCCTTGCTTTACATAACCTTCTCTTAGACAGTGGCAAACAGGGGCACGAGGGAGTGTTAAATCCAAAAATGAAAAAAGCTGTGAAATGGCTGAGTGTCGAGACAGTCTTTTTCAGTTCTATTTCAGTGGTGATAGTCAATTTATGTCCTCCTCAGATGTCTTACAATAACTACTAAGTATAAATGACAAAAGGGTCTCTTAATTTGAAAACCATCTGTGACAAATTAATTGTATCTGTTTGCAAAGTTGCAGAAAAGTTAATTTATTCCCTGGAGTCATACAAACACATACAGCATTGTTTTTATTCTCAGTGTTCTGAGATGTTCTGTTAAGTAAAGTCTGAGAAATCTGGTGGAAAGAAATGAGAACCACGAATCTGCAAAAAAGGATTCTCCAGTCTCCAAAGAGAGTGAACTGGCCTCACAGTCACAGCCACTAAATAAGATGTCAAAATAGACCTAAGCTTTTCTACAAAGCTCACACTCACCTCTACTCCTACATAGTGTGAAAACGCCAGTGTCTTTTTCTTTTCTTTTTTTTTTTTAAATAAGGAAACAGTCACAGCAGAAGCTTTCTTTGACTGAAACTGACTGCCTCTGCCTCTTCATGTAACAAACAGATTTAATTAAAAACCATCCACTTTAACAGAAAAGAAATCCACAGCTGTTAAATTTACAGTGGACAATGATATTCCATTATAAAACTGATTGAAATAACCATTCTTGACCATTGCATGTCACAAACAATAATTAATTAAAGGGTTCCTTTAAAGTAAAATGTGTGTTTGTGAGCACCTGTGCTTTGTTTGGAAAAAATTGCAGCCAGTCTGAATCAAACAACCAACCTCAGTTAGCTAGCATGTAACCCGTTAATCACAACAACTCTATACAAACAGGAATCATCTGGGTTCTACGTGTCTGAAATACTATTCACACTAAACAACACCCACTAACATCTGGCTTTTGTCTTCTGTGGGACAGGATACAATCGGTATTTACTCTCAGGTTAAATGAATTAGCAGTAGGCACAGATATTTATCATTTCCAATTCTGATGAGCAGTGGTAGGAACATGACACTCAGGTGGGCATGTTAATTTCCCCCACTTTACGGCAGAGGCAACGAAGGCTTGTCGAAACTTAATACAACTCCAATGAGACTGAAATTGAATGTGTCACAATAAGATAAGGCAGATATCTGAAAGTTCAAATGGTGATGCAGCGGAGAAACTAAACTTAAAACCAGAGAGATTCAGTTACACGCTTCAAAAACACTGGGCACTGAACACACAGATATGAGTTGAATCTCAGCTTTCCGGCACACATTAGATAAAAGGCTAAGTCATCTTCTAGCAATGGGAAAAAGGGTCAATAGTCTATTTTTAGCAGGTTGGGCTCCTTTGGCTGAGTATAACAGATGTTACAATGTGAGGTAGGTACAAGGCATCAGAGAGAGAGAGAGAGGTGGTTGTTTTGCATTTTGTATGTTTTGCATTGTTCAGATTTCCTACTTTACCTTTAAAACTGTTGCACTGCTGGGTTAAGCTGTTGAACAAAACAAATATTACATATTTGTTAAAAAGGGACTGGAGTGACTTTATTTTCAAATTAGCAAATAATCAAATATGATGCACATGAATGAAATAAACAGAGAGAAAATATCACATATAACATTTTTTTTAGTTCACTTTACCAGTTACTTTTAACATCATGATACAATGCTACAAGTCGACATAATGACAACTGAACTCTTGAAGTTTGAAAGCACTACATCATCACTTTAATTCTCAAAGTTAAGCAGCTTTTAATGCTATAACCAACTAAAAATTACAAATGCATTGTGAGTCTGTGTCATGTCTCATTCATGGCACTTTTTCATTCTTATTTCAAGCTGCTTGGTGTCAGAATAGTTGCAAAAGAAAGTTTTATTTTACTTTATTCCTTATCAGGCTATCCAAACTGTCTCTGTAGCTGCTGCATAGATTTAGTCTTTCCTTGTCATTGAGCAGGAGTGTGATTGTGGCAGCACGCATTAATCACAGTGTCTGAAAATAACTCCCAGATAGACAGCAGATAATGTGGGCTGCAAAGACAAAAACCATCTCACACAGGAGCTGTCTGATCATTTGATTTGAACAGCTTGAAGGATTCTTTTTGTTACCTATGAGCTCAACATTATAGCCAAGTGAGAAGCCTCTGTACTAGTAAGATAGAATACTTTAACATCTACAGTAATTTACTGGCAGCAGTTAACAATTCCTTTAATACACACAACAATACACACATGACTTTTCAGGGTAGTACAGTTATATATAAAAAAACACAGACTGGGACTTTTCTCTGTATATTCATGTAATACACACAACAATACACACATGACTTTTCAGGGTAGTACAGTTATATATATATATATATTAAAAAAATACAGACTGGGACTTTTCTCTGTATATTCATGTAATACACACAACAATACACACATGACTTTTCAGGGTAGTACAGTTATTAAAAAAAACAGACTGGGACTTCTCTCTGTATATTTATGTAATACACATAACAATACACACATCACTCTTTAACAAAATACCTATCCAAGGTATTAAGGACAATCTTAGGCTTCTCTGGTTTATCTGGGTTTGAATATTTAGATTAAAGTAGTACAGAAGAGCAAGGCTGTTGTAACTGAGACACACACACACTGTGAGCAAGACCCTCTAAATATCGTATCATACACTCGCTTTGGGGACCAGGTTGTTTCTCCCTTTTAACTTAGAAAGACATGACCTATCACATAAACACATTATACTCATCGTCCGTTTCAGGCTCGCTAAATTCTGCCTCTTCGTGATTATTTGATTCTATATCAGAAGCCCCCTCGTCCTTATCCGTTGTAGACTCAATGTTTTTTTTTTGTTTTGTGTTGGGTTTTTTTGGGGTTTTTTATTTAACGTGCAAAGACAATTACAGAACAAGTCAAGACAAGTGCGTAGACAACTCAAACAGGATTAGACAATAGACCAACACAAAAATAAAGGACAAATGAGTAGAATAAAACAAATAACATAGAAACAAAGCAACAAATAACATGAGCCTAGTGGGTATATAGCAAACATACATATGTGGCAGAAAGTTATGGGTGTGTATATGAAATGTTTGTATGCGCAAAAAGAGGAAAAGAAAAAGAAAAAAAACATTAAAAGTGTGTGTGTGTGTGTGTGTGTGTGAATGTGTGTGTGTGAGTGTGTGTGTGTGTGAGAGTGTGTGTCTGTAGACTCAATGTAATCCTCCCGATCGATCTGTTCCTCATCCGAGGACTCCTGTCCAGTCGGAAGGGTGGGTTGTGTAGCTGTATCCCTTACAACCTCTCCACTTTGCACTAGGGGCTGTGGGGTTTTTAAGCCCTGAGTTTTTGAAAACGTGAGTTCTTTCCTCTTGTGTGTTCTCTCCCCTTGCTCTAATTCATTAGGAGGGTGAGTGGATTCCTGCTCATTCTCTATAGCAGAGTGACTGAGTTCAGGTGGTGTCTTCATACCTCCTGCCACCTCCACCCCTCCTGGCGCCTCAGCCCCTCCTGCGCACTCAGTTTCCGAGTCTGACGGGCTTAAGGGCGATTTTCGGTTAGGGGTTAGTGTGTTCCTACCAGACTTGGTAGATTTCTGACAGCCCTTGCGCTTCTTATCTCTGCGGTCTCTTTTACGTATCTTGCCATTGAGAGTTTCATGTTTGATGCGCTTTGGGTCCGGCTCGTCTGCTTGCGACGGTGAACGTTTACGCTTCACCTTGTCACGTACATAGGCCTTCGTAGCACACTTGCTTTCACATGCATTTCTGCTCTTACGAGCCTGTTTCCTCTGGGCAGCCTGAAAAGACAACATCACTTTGCGTCTCCAGTTGTCGGTCGAGGTGGACCCTAAGCAATCTATCAGAGCTTTGCTGAGTCTATCCTTTAGGTTGTACATCTGGAGTATGGTGACAATGGTTCGGTTGTTAATGACCCACTCGTGAAGGACGGTTCTGTTTCTACTATCCAGCAGCGTGTTATCCAATCCCAAAACAGTACAAACTGCTTCTCTCCTGAGATCATCATCAGTCAGCCAGGGTTCGCTCAGCAGCAGAGTGGACAGGTTCTTGATCCACTTTGAAATCGGAACAAAATCAGGTGTCACGATAGAGTACAGAGTTTCGTTATCGTCGACGATTGCCTCGTTGGCACCATCAGCATCATCATCGTCGTCGTCGTCGTTGCTCTTGGACTCATTGTACACAGAAGGTGATTCACTATGTGGGTCACATTGTTCTCCATCTAGCTTTAGCCCTTTCTTCATTTTGCTATGATACGTGCAGAGTTTCAAAAAGAGCACCTTGACATTTGCGCAGATCTGCACAAACTCTTTGTCTTTGATATTACGTGTATCATGCTAGACTAGCATGTTCCACATCTTCTGAGCTTTGAGTACATTTAGGGGCTGCTTGGACAAGTCTTCACACGCCTTGATCACCGTGGCATTTGCTGTCTTCAGAGCATACTTCGTCATGTTTTGGATCAGTGTAGCCCAGTCCATTTTCATCTGATCCTGGACCATAGTGATACGCTTATTCCTAACGCTTGTGTGAACGTTGTTATCTGACAAGCACAACGTCCAGAACTTGAGATACTCTTGCACCTTGTCAAGTGAGCAATAGAGCAACTCGGCCACTGCGAATGCATTTGGGATCTTACTGTCCATGAATTTGATGGCTAGTTCCACCGCCTCCACCATACAGGGGTCCATGATCATGCTCTCTATGTGCTTGGGTAAATAATTGCACCAGCTGGTCGGGTTCACGTGCTTGATGAACGCTGTCAATGCAGGATTGAGTATCTCGTGATACATCTCTGTTCCGGTGATGAAAGTTTTCCTCTCCAATTCTTTGAGTGGCTCGTTCCAACAGCTCACTAGTTGCCCGTTGCCCTTCACACAAGATTGTTTCACAGCTCTGCAGAACTTCAATGTTGTAGATACGTACAGCGTAGGAACCTGATCTTGGCCACTTGCAAGAGCAACCACTGGCACGAGGTTCATCTGCTTACCATCCACGCACTTTTCGGATCTTCTAAAGTAGATACTGCGAGGACCGTTATTTGCATAGTGGAACTCAGAGAGATCGCATATCACTTGGTCTTCGCTGAAACAATCTATGCTACCTTCACATTTCTTCTTAACATGTGTCGGTTGTCACGCAACACATTGGTTGTATCACCTCCATGTGAGAAACCAGTGCAGAACCATCGGATTTCAACAATTGGCAGGGTTGGATTTGTTAAAAGGAAGGAATGAGAGCTGTGAAGTGTGTGGGTATTTCCAATGCCATATCCCAGAAGTCGAACCTGTCACCAGTGGCTTCTTTCAGCAACACGAGACTAGCAGGTCCGGGAATAAACAGTACCTCTTGTACAAAGTACTACTTCATTTTACCGATTGTTGGAATGAGCACAGTGTAGGATCCGGTCATGGACCTGCTGCTATCATGGTAGACTAGGTTGTGCTTTTCAAAGTTTTAAATTAAAGTAAAAACTATAAGTTATATGAACCTCTTTTGAAAATACAAACATGTGAAGTCATCTGTTATCTTATTGGTATCAGCTATGTGAAGCAGGTATTTATCTCATCAGCTTTTAAAATCTATATTGTGCATCCCTACATACAGTATAACCTGTAATTTACAGACTGCTGAGGGAGATAAGGGCCAAGGTGTAGTGAGCAAAGATAAGTAATTTAATATTGCAAACGTCTGAACGAACCAAACTGAGGGGTGTACTACGAAGCAAACTCAACACAGCCAGGCTTTCTTTGCATGATCTGGATCGACAAAGTCTAAAACCGCAATCAGAGATGACGAGTATCACGATGGTGGTTATCAACTTGCTTTGTTAACCCAGGCTTTCGTCTTCTGACTCTGTGCGCGCTCACATAAAAGGGGCGTTTGTTGCGTCATTTGACTCTTCTTCCGCATGAAATGAAGCGATCGCGAGCAAAATATACATTACGGCAAAAAGCAACATTGTAGCTGCAAATAAAGCAGGAGAAAACGTTTGCTGTCAGAAAATTACTGATCGACTAAATGCGGTCTTAATGCTGCCGTTTATTCTAACACGAAAACTGCACATTAAACAATAAAACTTCATACAGCAGATTTAAACATGATGAAGTCTGTCTGACACCGAGATCACATAAGTTTTGGCCAAACAAACGTAAAATGAATGTAACTTATTTAAGATTGTCCGTGATGAATTTTCTAATCAGTGATCTGAGCGGCAATATCACCAAGATAAAACGGATAACAGTAAAAAGTATTCAAAATGTCTGTAGTTGTTTCATCGTTGTTTTAGTGTGTGGATTATATACGATGTAAATTTAAAGTGTTAATATGATCTGGAGCAAACGGGAAAAATGACTGTGCATCACCAAACGGCGATCAGCATGACAGCGCGATACATACAGTTTGTGCTGCTGTTACATTACATTATGTTACATTTTTACATTTTATGGATTCGTTCGGTGGTTTTTACGAACATACAAGTCAGCGACTTTTTATTTTTAACGCCTCCCCTCAGTTTAAAAGCTACATCGCTCATAAACAACCTTGTTAGGACAATAATTAGTTAAAGAACGGCGCTTTTTACAGGCGATTTAATCTGAAAGAGTGAGAGAAGCTCCCTGACGCTTTCATAAGGTCCAGCCCACAGGAAGTTTCGAAGAGAGAACGTCACTGTAACCATAGAAACTCAGTACAACTGACCTTCCTCTGCTGCAGTTTTCCTTGGTCGGTCGTGCACCTCCGGAAGCGAGCCGTAGATGTCGGAGCGTCTCACGGACGGAGCCCTTTTATAGCGGCACTTCAGGCAGCAGCCCGAGTCTGTTCTGTCCAACCGAGACCCCATCCAACCGAGACCCCAACCGACCGAGGTAGACATCCGCTCGAGTCTGTTCTTTCCAACCGAGGCCCCATCCAACCGAGGTAGTCCAAGGGGCTGTTTAGAGAGGACACTCAGACATCCACTCGAGCCTGGCGCTATGCAACTTCGACTGCAACTGAGCGCAGTGACTGTTAGGACCTATGTTCCAATATACACTGAGATTCCAGCGGCACTTTACAGCACTCTACAGTCAGAAATTCATGCCCTGGTTGCTTGCAATTAAAATGTTCCGTTAAATCTGTAATATGTTTACTGCAATAAAACATAATATGTCATCAAAGATCATCAGATCAGAGATTCTGTGCCAGAATAACTGTTTTCCTTGTCTGTTTCACATTAATCAGAGTTCAAATTAATGCTGAATATTCTCTGAATGAGTTAGCATCTGTTGATGAGTCATAACAAATCATTAATAATCTTGTAGAAGACAGATTAAATTAACAGTTAAATTGAACAAAATGTTAATGGAGTATTTTCAGGACAAAAGGCTGAACTTTACATCACCTGACAGAGTTATAAACAGCTGATTAACTGACAGTGGAGGACTCGTCCTCACTTGTTATTGTCAGTTGACCATGTTGTGCTCGTCCTGCAGTGTTTCATTTCGCTCCCTGAGTTTGGAGAGGAGGCAGCAGGGGGAGACAACTCGCTTAAACCACAGGTTTGTATTAAAAATGATTTCAACCTATTTAATAGACTCTCTATGTCACCAACTCAATATTTAGACTACAGTACTCATTTTTGCATGCACAATTCTTGCATATTGCTTCTTTAAAGGTGAAAATGAATAAAAACCCTGAAATGGAATTTGAACCAAAACTGTGGAACAAGTTTTCTTCCTGGGGTGAAAAAATCCTCTATCTGGAGTGAAGTCTTCTTCCCTGCACTGGAGGAATAAAGAGGAATTAGTTACTATAGTATAGTAACCTCTAGTATAATTGTATAGTAATACATACAATATATAGACAGGTTTCTTGTTTACAAACATTACAGAGTGTACATGCATTCAGGGGGCAAAACAGCTTTGATACCTGGCTAAATGATTATAGTCAACAGATATAATCAACCTATTTAGCATGGTTTCGTAAATCCTTGTTGAGTCAATGATAAAATGCTATTTCAGAGTTGGATCTGTTTCATTTCATATCAATATATGACATACAAACTTTATGTTTTGCTGACATGTCCTGTTAATTTTGCTTAATTTATCAGATTTTGCTGGTTATTGATCCTGTTTATCCAACTCATTTGTTCATAGCAGGACCATTGTTGTAACATTAGTATCAATAAGCTAATTAACTCTTAAAAATGTTGTGTATACATAAGGTTAGATGTGTCACTGCCCAGTTTGACTATATTGTATAAGTCAGACACCTTTCAGGATTACTTTATCAGATAAATTCTTTCTGAGACCATGATAAAAGGTCTCAGAGCAGACATAAGGACTGTGTTATATCACTGACACCGCTGCTTCGTCTGACTGAGAATGGGATTCCTGTCACACAATCCCAATAACACTGACAAATATACGATAATAAAAATATTTATGTATTACCAACTGCTACACCTTTTGTTGGCAGCATGTCTTGAGGGACAGTAGGAATTCACTAACATAAACCTAAACTTTACATGCAGCTCTCTCAAAATAGAGAGAGGATTGAAGAATGTTTAGAACAAAGTAAGTGGGACAATGCGGAAAGATGTTCACTTATATGAACAGGACATTTTGCGATGAATATACTGGTATATGAAATGGTAGGGTAAATACAGGTGTCACCAATGATGCCAATTAACTGTTTAGTGTATGAGAGCCTTTCCACTGAGCTAACATACACAATAGCAGCACCCTGACTCTGTTTGACCTGAATCGAACGGAATCTTATTTATTATCAGTGCTAACATCTGTTTAACCTACTATTTCATATCAATGTGGCTGCCATGAAAAACATCTATTGTGCTTGAAATAAAATGAAATATGCAATGTAACAATTTAAGCATTACCAAGTGTCAGTGTCACAAAGTTTGTCACAAAGTGTTTGAATGCATGCAATATATAAAACATCACAAGGGAAATAGAAAATTAAAAAGGCATACAGGGTTATAAATGTATATTATTACTGAATTATTATTTTTTTCTTCCAACATATAGGCTTATTAGTAAGAAATTACCGACATACTTTCTTAATTGCCCTGATATCTATGGCACCACACACACACTCAGATCCATGACACACACGTACACATGCAGGAACCATTGTCGTGGAGAGAAAAAGAGAGAGAGTAGGACTTCCGGTTTCTCCACCAATCAACTGATTCCACATGCGGACACCGAACACCGCATTCGACGCACGCGAGAGCTGCAGCGGACAAACGCGATTGGTCCCGATGAGGTCGCTGGTGATTCCGCAACACACAGGCAGAGCAGAGCGGGCGAAGGGAGCCGAGCTGCAACTTAGCCACATGTTTAAATCAGCTATTTGGACAAATTTACTCTGGAATTCTCTGTTTTAAAAAAAGGGGTACGGTATCAAAACATCCAATTGAGACTGCGATGTTAATATGAACTGTTCGTTCAAGGTCTCACAGGAAAGCTAGCGGAGTACAGCCGGCGAATTCAAGCGGAGCCAAAGGAACCCAACAGTTAGCTAGCTGTAGCCTGTTAGCTCTCCGTTAGCTCAGGAGCCGCTAACTCGTTCACTCTCGCCAGGCACCTGCACGCCGTGCTGTCCAGTGTCACAGCTAATTAACCGGTAACCGTCAACACCGTGGGCTCCCGTTCTGTTATATTTAAGTATCTTTGTTTTAAGTGCCGGGGTGACAGCAAAGGAGCTGTGACAGGTTGAGGTTAGGACCAACAGGACGAAACAAGCGGTGTCCTCAAGTGGTCGTTCACCATGGACAACGCACACACAAAGACGGTTGAAGAAGTTTACAGCTTTTTTAACGTGAATGAAAGCACAGGTCTGAGTTTAGAGCAAGTGAAGAAACAGCGGGAACGATATGGGCCAAACGGTAAGGAGATCGTTTACATCACTTTGTTCAAAAAACAAGTCGCCATGACTCTCCCGGTGTCATGTATGGCCCATGGCTCCCGATTTGTAACGGGCGACATGCCGAACATAAAGGAAGGCTGTTGACGTCAGTAACTGTATGTTGAAATACTGGAAAGCATCACTTCTGTGACTCGCTTAGTAAGCAAGAACTGTTACATCAGCAGCCCCTCTTTGTGTTTAAATTTAGCTTCACTACTGCTACAGAAATATGATAATATGTCTTATCAAGTACTGACATTTGAGTAACTGTTTGTCCTTCTCTCCTTTGTCTGCCGTTTGAATGGGGGGGATGATCTACAGAATTACCAGCTGAGGAGGGTGAGTGGATAAATGTGTATAAATTCAAATAGTCACCTATATATGTTTAGAACCTCTCATGACTTATTTTTTTCAATTATAGGGACACACTGGATTCATTTTTTAATGCAGCTCTTGTTTTCCAGGTAAATCTCTTTGGGAACTAGTGGTTGAACAATTTGAAGATTTGCTTGTGAGGATCCTTTTACTTGCTGCCTGCATATCCTTTGTAAGTATCACAAATGTTTTGATAGCTGTGCAGGTGGTTTGTTCAGTGTTCACTCAAGCAGTATGTGTCTAATAGATATGTCTATAAAATTAATTAAATGGCTCATTCTTGCACACTTAGCAGGACATAATGATAGAAATTGTCCAGTTGCTTGGAGCAAGTAAAATGCTAGGTCTGGCCAGTAAATGTAGCGATCCACTTGCCCAGTCGCGCAAGTGGTAAAAAGGAATTAAACACCTAGGAGTGACCCATCTCCCTTCCTTCTCAACTCTGTTGAGAGTTGTACAAGTGCTGTACTGATCAGGCACTTACAAAAAAATGGCAGGGTGTAAAAATGAAGTTGATGAGCTGAAGCAGAAGCCAGTATTTCACTTATCCTGGAAAAATGACCTTAGCTGGGTTTCGTTAGCTGATGTTGTCAAACTCCAACTGTGATATGCACAATTTACAGCAAGCTTGAGAGCAAGACAGATTGAACTTGCTCATCATTCATACGCAGCGCAAGTTTCCAAAAATCGTTGCTGGAGTGCCGTAACAAGAGCCGACAGCACCTCCCTTGCATGAAAGCTAAGAGGGTCACTGACAACCCTTCCTCTGGGGCCTTGTCAGTGCTTGTATGAAACGTAAACGCTGAGGCTAGTCAAATAATCACAAAATTGATTATCACAGTGTAACATCTTTCAAAAATAAACATTAGTTATTAGTTTCACTAATTACTTTGCTGTTATATAAAAACTGCTAATAAATAAAACAATTTTTATAGGGACAAGTAACCCTGACACTTGGGCACAACTAAGTGCTCTAAATCTTTTACTACGTTGTTATTATTATTGGTAATTGTAGTCTGTGAACAGATTGTGACATGTGTAAGGGGAAGAATTCAACATACAACTCAAAATAAAATAGATTTGAAGCTTGGATATGCAGGTTATTTTTGGCGTCACTGGGCAAAATTTCCATGATAACCTTTAGGCTTATTCTGATTCAAGTGGTCTGAGAGAAAACTAGACTTCTGCTCAGAGTGGGAAGTGAGCACAAGCCAAATCCTGGTAAAATGTGAAAGTGGCTGGTGAATTTGAGTATTTATCTCTCAGTGGCTGGTAGATGTTCACGTTTAAAAAAAAGTAGTATCCCTACTTGCTTGTGTGCCTCCTTTTGGCTCTGTTTTCAGGCTTCAGAAAATCTAGCCTGTGGCTTTGGACAGTCACATCTTGGTAAGATAGTTGATTGAGTTTCATTCCCAAAACAAGTATTTGACGACCTGGGAATGAGACTCTGCAATCAACCATCTTCGAATCACCAATTAAAAGACCTCCAAACCAAAGCAACTCGATATTCAACTATCTTTCTCCAGAATTGCTTCCTGCACTGTTGAGGACAGGATACTTTACTGCTAGAGTAGTGAAATCTTAAATACAAGAGCCTGTTTCATTTCTTCCAAGACAGAATATTCAGTGTTTAGGGGAAGATAAAATAGTAAAACATGGCATTCTGCCAGTTAAACATTGTCTGTGTTCATCTCCAAAACCATCTTTCTTTTCACCCTTTCAGTGATGAGTTCATTGGTCTTTTTTTTTATTTTCTCAGCACCAGCTCTGTCATCCTACAAAGTGTATATATAGTCCTTTTCTGATTGATTCAGTGCAGATCACAGCTTAGCAAGAATGCTGTTCAAAGTGGAGAAGAAAGGCGCCCAGAATCTGTCTAGTGACACAACCCAGATGACCTTTTTTTTTTCCCTTCATAATTCTGTCGTAAATTATTATGTTAGTGGCATACATGCTAATTTGTGAACAGATACTTATGGCACTTGATGATTATGTGGCATATGTTTGGAATGAGCAGCACGCTTGATGTTTGGCTGTTAAAGAGTGAAAGTGACCGAGACCTGAGAAGTCTATATGTCTCACTGGTGATTGAATTTCCTGGTGTTAACATGCCATCATACTTGAGTGATGACATTGCTCTGATGTCCAGTGTTCATGGTGCTCTAGTGAATACAACATGATGACAGTTCCATAAATGAGCAGACATAACTTGGGATGCATGTGTTCTTGGCACCAGTGAGTGGCAATCCTCAGTCTAATTTATGTGTGACACGGTGTTAGGTTAACTATCCTGAGATGCTGATTCTACTGGGATTGGCTGTTGGCCTACTGGCTCAGAATATCACCTGTCACCAAGGCATGGCGATGACAGCCAGCTAAGGTCACAAAGCTTATAAATCACCAGCTGTAATACACAGCTCACTTTCAAACACAGGCACATACATTTAGGCTATGAGGTTATAAACAAAACACTTGTTAGACATTATATTCAGTTGGTCAGGAAATGAAAGGTACAGTGTTATTGATAGACATTTAAAATTGAATTAGACATTTGATTGGCTATGATTAAATAGGTTGGAGTAGAAGATACAGAGCTGTTGGCATTTTGTTTGACACACTTAACTGCTGGCACAGATTCTAAAAGAGGAGAAAGTGGTTACTACATTCTCAGCCTCTCTGACATGACTTTCTAACACACTTGGCCCAGATTCCGCAGCACTGGCAGGAGCTGGCTTGATATTTATGAATTATTAAATGATTGTTAGATACTTAAATTCATTGAGCCAAATATGTAAAAGTCAAAGTGGGGTTTTGGCTCAACTTCAGCCATCAGCAAGGTGTGTGGAAAAAACATATGGAGGAAATCTTAAACAAACCTGATCAGAATCAGGATTGTTGTAGGTTTTCACATAGAAGAAATTTGCCCTTTCTATTTTGGCACACAATGATTAACATTGTAAAAGCAGTTAATTGGTAATCTGATATTTACTATTGTCTAACAAACGGGGTACAAAATTGGCACCAGCCAAATACAGGTAAAATATGCAAGTGTCTGGTAAACCTGCTTCACTCACCAGCCAAAAAGCAGGGCTGATATATTGATTGGCTGACAAAATGTGAACATTCACTAGCTATTTGGCAGATGGACAAAAAGTTAATTCTCCACCAGTTAGTAGAAAAATATGTATGAAAAATACCTGCACAATGGAAACGGAGCCACACTACTGTGGTTATCAAGCAAGCAGGACTGTCAATTTCTGGTGTTTTGTACAGCTAATGCCAATGGTTTCTCAGTGTCTCACAATTCAGTTGTAATTACTTGTGGTGTGTTTAATTATTGTAACTTTATTTTTCTCTTTTTTCTGTGTCTAGGTACTGGCCTGGTTTGAAGAGGGGGAAGAAACCGTTACCGCCTTTGTGGAGCCTTTTGTTATCCTGCTTATTCTCATAGCAAATGCCATTGTAGGAGTCTGGCAGGTAAGCACATTACATTGACAAATCTACCTTGGTAAGGGTTATTGAAAATTATTCTTCTTGAGACAAATGATTTTGTACTGTTATGATTACTCATAAATAGCCTTGAGTGGACACTACAGGTAGGACAAAAACAATTCACTTAAGTATCATGATTCTTTTTATTATGATTGCTTAATTGATTTTTTATATCTATGTATATAAGCATATATAACTAGCACTTAGTCTGTTAGCTCAATGTTAACGCATAATTGGAAGTCCCATTGACGAGCTACCAGAAATTAGCATAACAGTTGCAGTAATATAGCTTAATTGGTAGGAACAGTTAAATGTAGCAGTTTACTTCAAAAAGTATTTGAAGTATATATTTTAATACTGATTTTTCACTAGATTGCATGATATCACAAAAAGAAAATGTGCATCTCTGACGAGTTTTTTTTTTAATAGTTGTCATTAAATGTGTGTTGGGAATATACAAGCTCAACGGTAATCTTACTGGAAACTAATGCCATGGAAAGAAACATGAAATGGAAAGCTTATAATGAAATTTTTATCATGGAAGATAGAAATTTGAGACATAACATTCCCCATTCAGGCTATGCATACAGCACACATTCTATTGGACCCTCAGGGTAAAAACACACCAATCTTGTACACTTCTCCTTGTTTCTGTCACACTGGATGCCTGGCCTGCTCCACTTCCTTCTGACCTTATATTTTCTGGGTCTCCTTTATTACCCTGTCCTTTCAGGGAAAACCTTGCTCTTAACATGGACTGAGCAGGGAAACATTTAGTCTTAAAGAGTAAAATGAGAAAACAAAAGAAGATCTTTTACACCTGTTTGTTTATATGTGCCTGTCGAGTCCTGGCATTCCCCCAGGATTTACAGCGTCAGTTCCTTTGAGAAGCAGTATTGATTTGTCAGCATACCCCTTAATTATAGGCAGGAAGCAAGAGGCAGCAACAGTCGTGGATGGAGGCATTCATCTGGACACACAGAAAAACTAATTATCTGGGTTTTTTTTCCACTGGCACCCTTTCCAATCTAATTGAGAATGGCCTAGAAAACAGCATCATATCCTGGAGTCAGTAATAATGAATAGGTACACTGGCTCCTAATAGTGTTAGATGAATACACCCAAAAAACAGATCAGGGCCGATGTTGTCAGGCAGATCCCAACAATCAACCATTAAGTAACACATCTGTCAAGCTTATTATCCAAATTATTGATATGACATTTCTTAAGTAACCATGTGTCAACTATATGACCTGATATGTGGCTTTTATTCCTGGAATGAGGCAATGCCTACCAGCACTGTTTTTTTTTGTGTTGCGTTAAAAGTTAATGTAAAAATAGCTGAGAATTGAATACATCTCATAGATTTGTAACTATATTCTGGCTTGTTTCGACAACACAACAACTTTTCATATCCTGAATAGAATCAAGTAGGGGAACCCCTGAATCATATTCTGTGGTTAATATGTACAGATGAAAGAACTTCTCCCCAGAGGTCAGTGTTGGAGATCGATTGCTGTAGATTGGGTGTGTCTCTGCTGGCTTCCTTTGTAAAATTAAATGCTCGTTTAAGGCTCTGTTGAGGCTTGTGTAAATGGGGAGTTGTTAAGTGGCTGGTTGTTCTGGCTGGTCTTTGTTTATGCAAAGGAAGCCTCTATAAATGATGCAGAAGTGGACGAGGCTGCTTTTTGTCTTGTTCATATGTCCCTCTATGAATTGAAATTAGGATAATTTTCCCCTGAATTCAAAGTTTTTGTTGCTTCCTTTAACCTTGTAAACCCTCACCTTTACTTGCAGCCATTTTAACAGCTTCGTGTCCCTGTTGCTATCCCTTAAAAAAGACCTTAATGTCTGGGGTTGTGTGCCCTGTCTTGCCATGTCTTGTTGAGTGCTGCCTGCCTGCCAGCCAGGCTGGGAGCTGCCACTAAAACTGTCCACTCTGAGAGCAATCAGTTAGACAAGGTAACGTCAGCACTAACAGAAAAGTGCAAGTGAAGAATGATTAGGAAGGAACTGAGCAGGCAAGAAGGGAACATTTGAAGAAGTAAGACTGCCATTGTAGTCATAGCGACATTTTTGGTATCGATAAGTCCCGCTGTTAGGTAAATCTGAGATGTATTGTTTCTTATCTGAAAATAAAACTGTGAGACTAAGGTGATCAAGTGTTCTTTGCATTTTTTTCAGCCTTTCATAGCATGTCCCAGTGTTTACGTAGGTCTCGTCTACCATCTATCTCAGACCACTGGACATTTGCACATAGTTAATTTTTCATTTGTCATTTTGCTTGTGTAACAATCAGACTCTCATCTGTCCACTTTGAATAATGGTGCTCTAACTGAAACAGCACATCTGAGAAGGTGCTTTGTTTCCGGCTTCCTTATCATCCAGTTCTTGTGACATGCTTGGTGTCTGTGTGAAATTTACTTCATTTTAACCTTTTCCCACCCTCTTTCTGCTGTTCAGGAGCGAAATGCAGAAAATGCCATTGAAGCACTCAAGGAGTATGAGCCAGAGATGGGGAAGGTGTACCGGCAGGATAGGAAGAGTGTCCAGAGAATCAAGGCCAGGGACATTGTGCCTGGGGACATTGTGGAAGTGGCAGGTAAGATTAAAAGTTTTAAGCATTGTTTATGCTCTGCAAGTAATTTTGTTTCAAGATGAATAAGTTCAAACCTGAGCAGGTATGCCTGTACAAAGGTCGCTGCGTGTAAAAATGTTGTATTTCTACTGATCGTGCCATCTTCTAATACATTTTTTCAGTAATTGAAATGGATGCTCGGTATAAATAAAATTCTTTAGACGATTAAATTATTAATAAGATTTAATTGCATTTTATTAAAACTTTTGTTACACATAAACTGTACATATTCATTTATTTATTCATCACATTAATTCAAAATCATTTTTTGGTAACATCTGTAAAGTTTGTGTTTAAGTTTATTTTTTACATTTGCAAGCAGTGTGTGTGTGTGTGTGTGTGTGTGTGTGTGAGAAGGCCACTTGGTATGCTCCAAGGTGAGGAGGTTATATAACCTTAAATTCATTCACACACTGACACCCCCCACTCTGAGAGCACTTGTGCCCGTCCTTGTCCCTGTCTCTTCCACAACGTATTTTGCCAATGTGGCTGCCGGTGACACCAGAAAGCAAAATTCCACCACCACTTAAGGATGGCATTATAACTTCCTAACACTCATGACAGGTGCACTGCTTTCAGTCAAGTGGCCTTAAATTCATGGAAAGAGAGCCACCACACTGGGAAATGAGGATACATTTTGTCATAGGATGTGGAAGAACATGAGCAATGGCCTCGTCAAAGCCCAAAAAGGAACAAGCAGGGACTCAGGTGGAACCAAGTTGGTCTTGGTTTGTTTGTATACCCTGGCGGAGAATACTGAAACACATTGAGCATAAAAGCTGTAGGCATGCACTCAGATGGGATGCTGCATTCTAATAGCCTGAAACTTCATGCTTGCTTGTAAGTTGCCATGACAGAAGAAAGGGAAGTCAGTAACAAAATGAAGTCACATTCAAAAGAGTCAATATAAAGAAAAGTTTGATTTATCATGGTGTGTTGCCTAGAATCTTAGTCTTTTTGCCATTTATTTCAGTTCAAAGGAGTGAAGACAATGATAGGTTGCAAACTACAGATAATCCATATGTTGACCAAAGCATTTAGCATGGTATCATCAGTTTGTAGCAATAAGAAATTAGTTTGATTTATTCATGTTGGCTTCATGTGCGACTGAGTCTCTGCCATGCTTTTGCCAGATATTGTTGGATATAAGAGACATACAGATAACATTGGTCATTGATTCTGCAAACCTCATCAGCAGTGTAATAATGTACGCTTTACAGTTTTAAATGCACACAGCTGATCCCTCATCCTGTTCATCCCCATGACAATTTCAGAATAATGGTAGTACAGAGTAAGTAAAGCAGTTACGCAATACAAGGGCAGAGGTCCAATCTTTTCCTCAACATCTTCTTTTCTTGGCTAACCTCAACTTGGATAGGGCCACATATGTTTGTGTCTTTTGCGTCACTGCTCCTCATTTTACTTGTTTTCTCTTTCTCAGTGGACCACTCTCTCTTTTATCTTTCTTCTTTTGTTGTCTTTCTATCATTCTTTCTCTGTTTCTGTTAATTATGTAGCTTCCTATAAAAGACTTGTTTTCTTTGTACCAGAGCAAAGATTAGATGATTATTGTAAAAGAAAAGATTTCTTTACAGTCTGTGGATTTACTCAGTGTGGTTCACATGTCTTAGAGTCAACGCTGTATTACATTCTGTGGCTCAAATTCATACTTGAATAAATAACTAATTCAGTGTAACTTGAGCAAGCTAAAATTATCTTGTTGGTTGTCATACTGACTCATTTTTTATGCCAAATTGATTTGTTAATTTAGGATAATGTGATCTTGCATAATAGTATACTTAATTCAGATGAAGATATAAATGAAGCTTCAGTTAGGTCAAACCCATAATCATCAGCATTATGTAATTGCCTGGCATGGCATCATGGCCTTCAGTGACTGTAGCTTTACTACAGCTGCTGCACAGCCAGGGGAATGTGAGACTTCTGAAACATATGCAATTAAATCTTACCTGCTTCCTTCAAATGATACTGAATGACAGACTAAAGCCACTCTAAAACAAGCAATAGACTTGTATGACCAATGTGGACCTGCTGTGCTTTGTTCCGCTCCACAAGTTACAAAACATCAGCGTCTTAATAGTGTTAATGATATTAGAGCTAGCACTCACGTTAAGTCAAGCATCACAAACTACTGTACAGCAATGATGGAACAAATTGTAATTACTATTAGAACAATCAAATGCAATGGAGGAGGACTTCCTAACATGACAAAGCATTTACTGTGGCATGGTATAAAATCATTGACGCACTGTGTAGTACTTCATAGTTCCCTACGGTCAACTAATGTAAGCACTTTTAGCCTATGTGAAAAATAAATGTGAAGTACTCAACAATTTATGCAGCGCAAAATAGGGAACAAGGTTTTTAACTTTTTTGTAATGAAAAAGACAAATCACCTAATCATGTCATTCTTTTTTGGCACTTTTAATCTGCTCAAAATCAGGTACTTAGTTTGTTTATTGCATTTGACATTGGTGTTTTGGTTTCTTTTCTTACTGCAATAATAGAATCATAGTTTGGTAATAATTTGACCTGGAATCAGAATCAATTGAATTTAATTATAAAGAACGGCACCTAAGCCCTACTTTCAGGTTGAGGTGATGCTCAGTTTTGAAATGCCTTGCGGCAATCATGTGGCTGCTATAGCCTCCTCGTATCAGATCTTCAGCCTCTGTTTATAATGCTGCAACTGTTGTGCCATACTAACAGTTGTATAGATCCTTCAACCTGCCATCTTAAGTGTTTTAGAGGGACAATAGGGGAATCAAACTAGCTAGTCTACATGGTTTATAGACACCGTTACAGCCATGTGATTTACTGTCTACGGCAGGAAGCTGTTAGCATTAATATGGCCTTAAACCCACAGTATGAATTTGTCACAGAGTGAAATGAGCAGTATCTACAAAAGCTACCATAGTTACGTTTACTTGGCCAAAGAGCTATGTGTGCCTGTGTTTGTGTTAGCAGCAACAGGGACACCAGCTACTTGATGAGCGAGTTGCAGCGCAACGGCTGATAATGTATGAGTGTAATGCCCTGCTGAAAAGTGTCTTGTCAGACCAGGCATATGGTTTATATCTTTCAAGTACTTTTAGATCTAGTGCTGTGATAATTTTGCCACACAAGCTTGGGTGCTCTATTAGAGCAATTGTTGTTAAGTGGTTGGTGGAACTCTGTGTGCGGAGTGTGTGAATCCTTATGGTTATGTGTCTTGCTCTGTGTTTATGAAGAGCTTTTTTTCAGCACTTTCTTTGGATACTTGGTGAGAATTATGTCCACTCCTCCTCTCCCAGTCTCACATATACTCCTGTCTAGTCCCCCTGAAGAGTAATTTGGTTCTAAAAAGCTGCTGTCCCAACTATCCAGAGGACATCCACTCTCTTGTCAAACAGGATAAAGCATCTCTTCTGAAACATTTTCTTCCTACAGTGTTTCCTTACTTGCCACAGTTCAGTGTTTTGCCTTTGTTGTGCAGACAGTTTATTTAGCTGCAGTATGAATTGAGTATCACTGACAACAGTTTGCTTTTGCTTGTCTTTCAGGGCAGAGCATCAAGTGACACACCTGCCCTGTTTTTTGCATTAGCAGCATAGTTCTGAGCCTCCAACTTTGACAGTAGCTATAAAAAAAATCTCATGTATAGATATCTCAATTCACATGGAAGGTGTATATTGATTAAATAATTGTGGTACAGTAAGTGAGCACACAACACAAATGTATTTGTGTAGTATGATAGTTAGGTATCATTGTTAAGCTCAACCTCTGTATGCTAAGTTTCTTGCTAAAGTCAAACATGTTTTTCCGTTTTAGATTTTACCTTTTTTTTGTCACATTTCATTGTACAAGGAGGTTTCTTAACTCTTCTGATTATCTTCAGTCATGCCTTTGATTCTGGTTTGAGTTTCCGACATCATAAGACTCACCGTTCCTAAGTTGAGCTATTCATACACTTGGTCTTTTGAGTATTGCAAGGTTGGTTTCATTTCCAACTCTTAAGTAAGTTGACTGGCTTTATTTACTGCCAGATCTCGACAGACAACAGTGATATTTCTTTGCTGCTTTGCTCATTTTTGTTTTACCTCGCCATTCCTTATCAAACATGCGGTTCTATGTTTGTCACCAAAGCAATGCGTTGACCCTTGTAGCACCAACATCCTGTGCATAGAGAATACAATGCCCTTTCTTTCTCAGTTTCTTTCCTGATTATTTCATGTAGGTTGTATACAACCTACATGTATAATATATGTGAGTGATCACCTCTGTTCTTCCTGGTTTGTGGTTTCAACTTAATCACCGTCTGATGGCAGTGTTAACCATTAATGTTGTCCTGCCCAGGAGGGAGCAGACATCAGGACAGGTTTAGAAACATTACAGATTCAATTTGATAAATAATTTGTGCTCCAGATGGCCACATGGCCAGGGTTCCTCTCTTGTGTTTAAGAGCGTAGGATAGTCTGTCTATTGTCATCACCCAACCTATTTGTTTCTGCCCAGTCCTCTGCTGACGGTCTGTTCCATTTGTCCCTGCTCTTTGCCTTTTTCCTGTGCCACTCACTTGTGCAAGGTATTGCTCCATTATTGGAACACACAGAAATCATATGGAATGTAGTGTCATGTGTGTTTGTTTATGTTAAGGTTTGGTCTTGTGATTTTTCCATTCATAAGGGGAGTGGAGTAGTCTCTTAAGGCATGGAGGACCTCATGAGGGTCCCAGGAGGCTACAAGTCTACGTGCGAGCATATCAGGGAGCCCCAGTCACTGGGAGAGAAAATATACAAAGCCCTGAGGGCCTTTAAAGTCTCACTGGACCCCCCATGCTGCATAGTTGGGTGCTTTGTAATCTGCCCTATTAGCTAAATCCAAAAAACATTGTTATTTTGGTGTGGTTGTCTTCTGCAAGAGTAATTGCAAGAGTTCAGACTTAGATTATCAGTCCCATGGGGCAGGGGTGTCGACCATGCTTAGTATAAGGGAGGAAAGGTGTGGATGCAGACCCTGGATCTTATCACTCAAGTGTATGCAGAGTGACATTTGTCCCTCACTCAAGGGAACAGATAACATAGATAAAATCCTTTGTTCACATGGGAGAAAGAAAGGTCCCAATCCCAGAGGCTGTCTACTCTTTTCCAGAAAACTAAGAGCTAAAAAAGGAGCCTATGATGTAAGATCAAAGGAAAGATAATGCCACTGCTAGTTTGGAACAGCTGCAAATCAAATGTATTCATTGTTTGCCAAAGGTCATGTGGTAACATTAATAAACAGTAACAGTAATTTGAGAGAAACAGAATTGTAACTGACCACTGCATGATCTGAAATGTTATATGTTCAATATTTGCTGGAGAAATAAATTTGTCAAGACAATGAACTGTCTGAAAAGGAAAACACATTTGGTGAGTTACCATCGTTTTCTAGGATAATGTGGAATGTTTGTAATGCATGGCCACACATTCCAGCAGCATTTAAAATAGGATTTGGTTATTGAAGAATATGATAAATGGCCTCAAATGGCTCTTAATACACTTGACTAGTCTTACTCTGTTCCAATTCCCATATTATCATAATATGTCCCAACACATAGTCAGTCAAATATAGAATGACAAAAATACCAGGATGTCCTATTGCATCCAGTCACATTTTGCAGTATGCAAGCCAGCATGCTTTTCTAGCTGTTCTGACCCACCATCCTTTGTGATGGGCACCACCTGCTATTATTTCAAGGTATAAGATTTTCTAATTAGTGACTTTTTGTAGGAACTTTCCCGCAGGGCAATGAGTCTTAAATATTTCTAGCAACTGCTATTCCTCACCCCCCTTGTGCCCCCTCATGCTGTGCTTGGTCTTCTCCTTCACTATCTCCTGTCAGTCAAGAGGGATCTAGTTTGAAAGCATGTGATGATGAAGTGGTTGTGATAACCTCTCGTCAAGTGGAGGACCAAATTTGGTAGTGCAGTTGGTGCAATCCAGGAGAGACAGTACTCTCCATGAATTCAGCATTACGACATGTTACAGTGCATTTACAGTTTCAGATCATTGGTATAGTGTAAGAAGGATGTGAAACAGTGCAATGATGTGGTCTTTTTTGTTGGTTACTTAGTTCTTGAATAGAATTCCCTCAGCTCTATCTCTATTAGTGGTTTAAGTCTCACAAACACATGAGAATAGTGGGAATGAATGAACTGTCTGTATGCAAGGACAAGCTGTTTCACACTGTTTCTATTTCAAACTCTTATGACGAAGAGTGGGTTCTCCATGCTTGAAACAGATTTTTTTTTTTTTTTATCATTCCCCTCCCCCAAATCCAGCAGCAACAGTTTGCAACTGATCAAAATAGTTTTCCCATTTTTGGACGTGTGTTTTGCAGGACTCATCTAATCCCTCTTCCCATTCTCTCCTCTCGTCCGCCCCCCTCTCTTCCTCTCCACTCAGAAGGGCACTGCAGAGGCCCAAGGGTTGGTTTACATGTCTGTCACCACTCTCCACTGTCCACAGAGAGGGATCTCTTAAGAGCCTGTGGGTCATTGCTTTATATTGCATTTACCTTCACCTTTTCAAGCTTCACAATATCTCACTGTAAGCTGAAAGTAATAGTTCGCTTTGGTGCAACAGTGGCATTTTTCCATGGAGCTTCAGAATTTCATTTAAACATTAGCTATCAATTTTGGATGCTGTGGGGACCCTTAGTTGGCAGTGTAGTAGTACAGTGTTATGCAAGAAACATAATAGTTATAAGACATTAACAAACTTTACAGACTCTTTTTTTAAACATTTTTCCATACTAGATTTTGAATCTTAATCATACGTCTGGCCTTTCATAAGATAATATAAGCCTGTCTCATGTTTGTATTTCCAGTCCCATCCTATAGACGTGCTATGTAATGTTAACATTAGAGAAAAAGCAGAAATTAATCTGAATGCTAAACAAGGTCACTCAAACCGCTAAGCTGAAAGGTTCATTATCAGCACTTTTTATCTGACCCAGACTACATTTAAAATCTTAAATTGAGCCAAACTGTTTGATTTTTGCCTTTTAAGCAAAGCTAATAAATGTCAGTGGCTTTAATGGTACTTTCTGCAGAGGAAACACTTGTTTGGACTTTGGTGTATATTTACATTTTACATTTGTTTTACTGGGGCTTGCTAACACCATGTGTCAGTGGAAAGAATGAGCAGCAGTCTATTTGTGTCCTGGGCAGAAAGAGATGTGTGGAACATTAATAATTTTTTAAATGCATGACTTTCCCTCAGCCGCTCTCAAACAAATAACTCGAGTTTGATTATTTTATTACTCCCAAGAAGCATGAGCTGGGATAACACGGCAGCTGATTTTATTTTCAAGACCTTAGTGGCTGTGTGTGGTAATTTTTGTTTTATTGCATTTATCTTGTCCTCTTTTTCTTGACAAAATGCTCTATTTTTAGAAGTGTTTACATTTGCTTTTATATTGAGAAAAGCTACTTAAGTTTCTCCTTTGCTTTGTTGTTTCTGTCCACAGTTGGCGATAAAGTGCCTGCAGACATCAGGCTGACTTCTATCAAGTCGACTACTCTGAGGGTAGACCAATCAATTCTTACAGGTAAAAGCATTTTATTTTATTTCTTTTGCAGGGACAGGGGACAATTAAAGTAATTCCACCAGAGTTAGCTAGCAACTAATTTGCATATGTTGTTCTTGGGCAACAACAACAACAACCACAAAACTACATAAAACTGCACAATAATGATCCATCAGAGTTGGATAATAAATAGGATCAATATGCTGATTTTAGCCATAGCGTGAGGCTGGTTTTAAATGCCGTAAGTTTCCTGAATCTCTGATTTGTGTAGGTATGAGATTCCTCCTCCTCCTCCTCCTCCTCAGTATTTTAATTTGAGAAAGCAGATTGCCCAAAGGCTATCTTTCTGAAAATCTAAAAATGTGGCTCCAATAACTCCATCTTTATCAAGAAATTTTTTGCTTCTTCAACAAAAAGCAATTTCTGTCAAGTAATGCTTCTAAATTGTTAAACCACTTTTTTTGTCAGATTCTGTGACAAGGTTTCATTATACTGAATTATACATTTCAAATGTTTCTGGTAACAGCTACTCAAATACTCTATTGTGAGAATGAGGCTAAAAAAATCTCTTAAGTGCTGCAATGCATCATGCCCCACATCTCACCTCTTTTGATCAGCCCAGACACAGAGCAAGAATAAGCAATATCCCCCTCCTTTTGATGCACATGCCCTCATTACACCCTGTTGTCATGGCTGCTCAGTCAACACCAAAAAAAATGAGTGATTTGAGTAAATGGATGATGTAGATGGAAAAGATTGGAAGGGAGGAATATTTAAGGATGTGTAATGTACAAGAGAAGAGGTTTATGTGAATTAAGTCCTCAAGTCTCTTGTGTTGCTCTACTGCCTTAATTGGTAGCAAATTCCATGGGATATTTTAGTGTTTCAGCTATTTTTCTCCTCTCTTCCCTCCCCATTCATGGCCATACCAGTTGTCAAAACGCTCCCTGCCTTACTCAGAACAGTGCAGACCTTGCACAGTTGATTAAACACACAGACACACAGTGCAAGCACACATCAGATATGGGGTTTGAAAAGCAGTGGCAGTGCAGTATTTGGTAATTGTCAGGCCTGCTCAGTCAGCTGCAAAGCCTTTTCCACACACATCTGCCCCAAGTGTCAGCCAAGCATCGCAACTAAAACTTTTCTCTCCTGCATAGAAACTCTCTCACAGCTTCCCTCTTTGATATCTTTTGTTTATTCCTCATTCTGCAGGAGAGTCTGTGTCTGTGATCAAACACACTGACCCAGTGCCTGACCCACGTGCTGTCAACCAGGACAAGAAGAACATGCTCTTTTCTGTGAGTGACTCACAAGTCCATTTCAGTCTCTTCAGTATTATTTTACACTTTTGTCCTATAAAGGCAACAATCTTCTACTTGAATCTTCATCCTCTTTATTACTTTTTTTTTTTTATCTCACCAGCCCTCACATCCATTTATCTGTTTGAGAGTAACGGCACATATGGAAAATATTGAGTTATCTATTTATAGCTTCACTTTTTCTGTCTTGTACATGCAAGAGAACATACGTAAAAGGGCATGTCTGAATAGCCAGAGTCCATTTATCTACATTTACATTCTCTTCATGTACAAAGGAAATGTCACATTTGCTTCCATGACAGCTTGTACCGTTTCTAAAATTTGTACTCCTGGTACATGTTTATGCTTGCATGTTGAATCATCTCCCTGTGTCTTTGTGACACGTCTCTCAATAGTTGCAAAACTAGTTTTACCCCTATGCTCAGAAGCCTAATGTGTATTACGTTTATTTTCTCCTGTCTGCCTTGCACTACTCTGCCACCACAGGGCACCAACATTGCAGCTGGTAAGGCTGTCGGTGTGGTGGTGGCCACAGGTGGCAACACAGAGATTGGCAAGATCCGAGATGAGATGGCATCAACAGAGCAGGAGCGCACGCCCCTGCAGCAGAAGCTGGACGAGTTTGGACAGCAGCTTTCCAAGGTAATTTGTTTATTTCCATTATTCCCTTACATTGTTGTTTTCACTTTTCATTTTCACTGCAGCTTTTTATTTAGTTTTAGTCATCTGAAATGTTTTAATTTTAGTTTACTAAATATAAGATTTTACTTAACTGAATCTTGAGTAAGTTTAGTTGACTAATGGGTTACACTGATTATTGTTTACAAAAGGGTCTGACATCACACACAAGTGTGAAATTTGTCCATGTTCATTCTGTGCATTTATAACATTTTGACCTATATTCAATTGAATACAGTACAAAGACAAGATAAGACAACATGTTCAATATGATTAACTTAATTGTTTTTTGTTTTTTTTATAAATGTACACTAATTCCAAATTTGATGCCTGCAGTATGTCCCAAAAAGGTTAGGACAGGAGCATGTTTACTACTGTCGTACTTCACCTTTTCTTTTAACAACACTCAGGAAGGGTTTGGGAACTAAGGACCTCAATTGTGGAAGTTTTGAAAATGAAATTCTTCCTTGTTCTTGCTTGATATTTGATTTCAGGTGCTCCACAGTCCGGAATCTCTGAAAATGTGTGGCACATTATGAAGCGCAAAATATAACAACAATGGGAGACAGGTCTAGACTACAGGCAGGCTAGTCTCGTACCCAAACTCTTGTACTACAAAGCTACGGAGTTGTAACAAATGACGCATATGATGCTCCAAAACCTGTATGTAACTTTCTGCATTAATGAGGCCTTCACAGATGTGACAGTTAGTCATGATTTCATGGGCACTAATGCACAAACAATCTGGAAACACAAAGTCCACAATTTCAGAGAACAATCGAAAATGTGGACTTGTCAGCCCACAGCACATTGTTCTGCTTTGTGTCAGTCCATCTCAAGAGTTCATGAGCTTGGGCCCTAGAAGTCAGCAGCATTTCTAGATGTCTACTTGCATTTGTAAATGGAGAAACAGCGGGTTTACTGTCATCGGTTTTTTTAAGTCCCCCAGAGAACATGTAGTATCATGCTGATTTATGGCCTTGTCCCTTATTTGCAGAGATTTCTCTTGATTCTCTATTTTATTTTCATATTATTCATTGTAGATAGTGAAATCTACTACTGGACTATTATTTGCCAACATAGTTTTCACAAAGCGGTGAATTTCACTTTGTCCGTGCTTGTGAACAACTGAGCCTTTTGAGGATGCCCCTTTAATACCCAATCATGATACTATCACCTGTTAACCTGAGAAATGTTCCACAATTTCCCCAGTCTCCAGTTGCCTGGTCACAACTTTTTTGAAACATGTTCAGAATTTTTGTTTACAAAAAACAATAAAGATGATCAGTTTGAACATTAAATAGCTTGTATTTTCAACTCAATATAAGTCAAAAAACCTTTGCAAATCATTGCATTCTGTTTTTATTCATGTCTTACACATCGTCTTATAATTGGGGTGTGGGCATTGGGGTTGCAATTCATGAGACATGCAGCAAGTACATGCTACTTGACTTCCCAGGTATATCAGTACTGTGCCATTGCATGAGATAGTACTGAGTAATTTTTGTTTTTATTCACTGGCAAAAGTGTTAATACATTTTACATAGTTTTTGTCATCATAAATTACTTTGTACTTAGTTATCTCATTTATGTCTGTGAGAAAATGTTGATGAAATTATTGGTCAGTGAAATACTGGGTGTTTCTTGCCGTTTTGTACTTTAAGGTATTGGTAAAGCAAACCTTAGCTGTTTCTGTTTGGTGTGATTAATTAATTACTGTTATTGCCGTCTTCTAAATTTAAATCGCTGTTCTTTAATTCAAGGTTATTTCACTGATCTGCATTGCTGTTTGGATCATCAATATTGGACATTTTAATGACCCTGTCCATGGAGGCTCCTGGATCCGTGGCGCTGTATACTACTTCAAGATTGCTGTGGCTCTGGCAGTTGCTGCTATCCCTGAGGGTAAGCTGCACAGCTGCACACATGCAGTTCTGCTGCAACAGTTGGTACTTTTTGGACTCTTTTTCAATGCTTTGTGATACAGGGACAAAGAATAGTATTTTCACCACTTGAGTAAATAAATGAAATTTCTATAACCACTTATCTCCTCTCAGATATGTATAATCCTCCTCTGTTGTTCTGTTGCCATTCTCCAGGTCTGCCAGCTGTCATCACTACTTGCCTAGCTCTAGGAACACGCCGAATGGCCAAGAAGAATGCCATTGTCCGCAGTTTGCCCTCTGTGGAGACCCTTGGCTGTACATCTGTCATCTGCTCTGACAAGACTGGAACACTGACCACCAATCAGATGTCTGTGTGCAGGGTAAGATGAGAGTGAACAGTGGCAGAGACAGAGAGAAGAAACCTAAAACCTTTATCAGCTAGGCTTGCCACAACACATCGGCGTTATCGGTGTTACTTGGTGTTGAATGATGTTCAGGCTTACTTTGGTTACACAGATAGCACATTATTTACCCACCACCCCAAACTTTGTTTTACTTTAAAAAGTAACTAAATAAAACATATTAAGTTCATTTTGACTTATCAACACTCATATTCAAATAAACCTCTAATCTGTAAAATACTAAGAATGTTCTATGACAGATACTACAATTTATAAACTGAAAGTGTCTGCTGCATGCAGCAGAGTGGCAGTACAAAGTCAAATTTCTCTTATGTGATGAAAGTGAGAGTTGACAAGATGATAGTGGAGAATTTGTTGTCAAAGCAAAATGCAAAAGCTTACCTACTATTAGAATAAGATTTTAAACAATAATTCACAGCCTTAACAAATTATGGCATGATACAAATCAAAAATAAATACTAACAATAATAGCAGTATTAAAGAACATTTGTCATCACTTCTCGATTAGGGCTGGGCAATATAGAGAAAAATATCTATCAAGTTGTCATGACACCCGAACTTTAAACTTTGGTACAATAGTAGTTTAAAAGGATAGCTTGGATGTTTTGAAGTAGAATTGTATGAAGAACTTGTCTGTAGTCAGTGTATTACCTACTGCACATGGTGGTCAGCCTGCTTCCAGTTTTGGAGCAGCAGAAATACTGATGTAGCAGGCTTAGCAAAGCTAAGACCATTACTTTGTAGCTAACAGCTGAGTTACATAGTTAACTAACTTTTTGTAGTTTTAGTTGATCTGTATGCACATACATGTACTGATGTGTGGAAAGTGATGCCAGCCTCCCTGGTGTCTTTGGTGTTTCTAGAAAGGCAATGGGGTGCTGCATAGCTGACAGCCAATATTGCTGCCCGTAGTTGGCATTTGTAAACAATACTCATGTAAGATGGCATACAGTTATACCGTGAGTTGTGCACAACGTCACATCTAGTGTTCTATATATATATGGTTCGAACATGCATGTTTGCCAGGTCTGTTTCAGCCAGGCGGTTTAGACCATGAAAATGAAATTATGTGATCTAATTTGGTGGTGTAAGGCTTAAGGGTTTCTATGTGTTTGATTAAGCCATGAAATGCTGTATTTATCCCATGACTTCCGATGTATACTTCAAAGGCAAATCAAAAACATGTTCCCATTGAAACTGTCATCTGTAGTCACCTCATTAACCTTCAACAGTCAGCTCAGTTCACCTAAAATGATGTTGACAGTGTTAGCCTATCTAACAATATTTACGCTGGTTTCATAGTAACCATCGTAACTATGTAAATAGTTGTTCAGCACTTCTGAATGTCAACAGGTGAGAGTGCCCGACTAGGCTAATAACTAGCTCACATTATAGGAACATAACAAAACAATAAACTGCCATGATAATAGATTATGTTGCCTTAGTCCCAGGACTCTTTACATGTGTAAATGTTGTATAGTCACTCTGCAACAATGCTCTCATAATCACTCCATGCTGTGGAGTACTAGCTTAAGTCCCTGCCAGCAAGCTATGATAAATGAGCTCTCAGTGCCAGGACATGCTCACAGTGTCTCACTGGATGAGTTGATTGAAAGTTAATTGCGAATGGGCCGAGTGAAATCGGTGTTCTTTTTGTGCCTTAAAATAGGATTGCATCAGGGAAGATATTTAAGTGGCACACTGTAATATTAAAGCTGAAGACGCAGTGAAGCTGAAACTGCCAGGTATTAAGCTGAGTGATCAGTCTCTTAAATGCTTTTTCTCCTAATGTTTTCTGTACCTTGACCTACTTTTAAAGGGATAGATTGGATTTTATGACATGTGGTTGTATGAGGTTCTTATCCAAAGTCAATGTATTACTTACGGTAGATGGCAGTCTGCACACCCCCAGTTTGGAGAAGCGGAGAGGGGCACCAGTACAGAAGCCAAGGCTTGAACTGCTTACTGTGAACAGGGTCAACAAAATGTATTTTAGGCACCTAAAAAAATTTGTATCATTTAAAGCGTATGCTATATTTTTAATATTTTCACTACATTGCTGTCAGACAGCAGGAAACCACAGTTCTGAAAGCCAAATCATTCTCTCCAAACCAACTAAACCAAAGGTGAACACAATAACACAAACAAGCTACCTGATTGAGGCAGCGGTAGATCAGCAGCTCCTGGGTTCTACAAGATAAAATTACTGATTTCGTCCATTGTGTTTGGTTGGTTGGCAGAGAGTGATTTGACTTAAAGAATGCTGGGTTACCATCAGAAAAGGCTGTCTGATGGCAAAATAAAGTAATGAAAATATTCTAAATATAGCTTAACCAGTGTTGATTTATTACCTGGGCTTTTTTAGGTAATACATTTTGTTGCCCTTTGTTGACTCTGTACATGGCATACACATGGTGTCTGCACCATGTGTTACTGATGACTGTGTATGGCTGTCTACATCCTCCCCAGGGCAACAGCACAGTGAGTTGTGACAGAGGTCTGCAGCGAACAGAGAATTGGTTATTTCAAACTGGAAGAAAAATGGGAGAGAAGTCCAAAAATAAATAGAATTTTAAAACAGTTTCCATACATGGAAAGAGTGAGGGCTGGCTACTTTCCTGACATCTGAGAACTTTTCGAGTGTAACTTTTTACTGAGCAAATAAAGCAACCCCAACCTTAGTGATTTATTGAGCACTAAGCATTGCTAAGGTTGAAAAGCTTACGGATAATGAAGGCTGTAGTTGTACTTAAGAATCTTATTTCATCTCTGCCTATGTACATGTTGTGTATATATTTCCCCATGCCTTATGAGCATGAGTAACCCAAGATTATATATACTGTTATCTGTTTACTGTCTATTTTAGCCTTACAAAGTGTTGTTGTTACTCATGAGCCATTAATTCCCATTCATTTTTTTGACATTTCTCTGTCCTGCTTCATCCCTCCATGTTTCTCAATGCTCTTCCTCAGAACCTTTATCTTGTTGGTCTTCTGTCTCCCGCCTCCTTTCTTCTCTCCTCACTCCACTCTCCTCCCCCTTCTTGTTCAGGCAGCATGCTGATCAGTATGCAGTAGTTAGTCACTTGCAGCAGAATCGGCACTAGAGTTGCATAACTGACCTTGTGTTGAAAGATTCTCTCTTTCTCTTCTCTGTCTGTTGCTTCTTGCCTTGCTCATCCTGAACAATTTCAAAGTCAAAATTATGTTTGCAGTTTTGGTAGGCCTCTTGCTGGTAACCACAGAATGCTATTCCTAGCAGTTTGATAGAGAAGCCTGTGTTTGACGCATTAGCAGCACCCAAACCACCCGTGTCCGAAGGGCAGCACTAAGATTTGTTGCCCTGAATGTTCCTTTTCAATTCCTTACTTTCTCTTGTGTTATGGGTCACAGCGCTGCTGACACCACTGCTTTTTGTAGTCTAATGGTTGCCCGGGGGAAATGCAGTTATAATGCCAGCTCATCATTTTATTCAGATATGTCTATTTTCATCTCAGTATCTGTCCTGTGCTGTCCTGGCAAATCTGGTGCTTTTGAATGAGTGAATGCATACCATTGACAGCTACGGTAGCAGTTTTGGTGTTGTCAGACTGAAAACATTAGTAGTGTTTTTTTTTTTTTTCCTTTACCTCTTTTGTCCCCATCTTAGAAATATTAACAACCTCTTATATTTGGATGCAGAACAGAATATTCATAATAAAATAAAACCCCTTCCTTGTACTGTCAGTTGAGAAAACTTTGAAGTCATTCATGAAGATGCTCAATAAACCAGGCACTATAACCAGCCTCCTTCCCCAAAGATTTGGATACTCAAGGTCAAACTGTTTCTGCCTTTGAGTGATTCACTTTTACAGAGTGTATTCATGTAGTGTGACTGCACACAGAGGAATTCTGTGTCTGCCTTACTGTAAGATGACATTTATGGACCCTCCCCACCGGAGTGCCCTGTGTCTGGTTTGGCTCAGCATTTCATTATTACACACTGTTGTATGTTCAGCTGGACTCACGATATGAAGCTTTCTTTCCTGTGGATGGTATTCTGCTGCCACCTGCTGGATGCAGCGTCAATCTTCTCTTTTTGGCATTTAGATCTAAATATGTAACGGCACTTATAGTGGCACAAAATTACTATTGAAACTCTCATTTTCCCACAGAATGTACACACGTTTTGAGTGAATATTAAATACTAATTGTTTCTCTCTACAATGTTTGTGTTTCTAGATGTTCATCATTGATCGGGCAGAGAGCGAGCACTGTTCATTAAAGGAATTCACTGTTACTGGCTCCACATATGCCCCAGATGGAGAAGTGTGAGTATCCAGTGCACTATAAGATGAAAATTATACAATAAAATAAATTAATTTCACACCACTTTGGATGTATCCTTCTAAGCTAAAGGGAGCCTTTATTTTTAGGTCCCTTTCCCACCTTGTTTTCCTTGAAATCGAGTCACTTATTGCTTCCTGTCTATATGTGTCATTTGTTTAGGTTCAATGATGGCAAACCAGTCAAATGTTCCCAGTATGATGCTCTGGTGGAGCTGGCCTCTATCTGTGCTCTCTGTAATGATTCCTCATTGGATTACAATGAGGTTTGTAGTGAATCCCATTTTCAACATTAACTGGTACATCATCTTTAAGTACTCGTGGTCAGTTGGCAGTACGTCACATGTTTTTGTGATATTGTTTGATGAAGATTGACTATATGTTTTTAATTTTTTTCTGTGTGTGTGTCCAGGCCAAAGGTGTGTATGAGAAAGTGGGTGAGGCCACAGAGACAGCTCTCACATGCCTGGTGGAGAAGATGAACGTGTTTGATACCGATGTTAAAGGCCTGTCCAAGATTGAGAGAGCCAATGCCTGTAATTCTGTATGTAAACTTCTGTTGTACAGTCACTTCTGTGGAATATAAATTGTGTTTTTTTAGTTTCCTGTACTTAAATCAAGTAAGATGAAGCCAGGTAAATGCAAAAAGCTAATAAACTTTGTTTTATGATATCTTTAGGTGATCAAGCAGCTAATGAAGAAAGAGTTTACCTTGGAATTTTCCAGAGACAGGAAGTCCATGTCTGTATACTGCACTCCTAATAAGGCCCGTTCCTCTGTTGGCAAGATGTTTGTAAAGGTAAGGAAGAGACAAATTAGCGATTACTACAGAATTTGTTGTTGTACTGTTACTACAGAATACAGTCATACCCTTTACATTAACTTGATAGTACTATAATGATCATGGTAGAGTCAGTCTTTATCATTAGCACATGGTGGACATTTTAAATATCGGTTTCCTATAAATATTAAAATAAAGTGTTTTTCTTAGATACAGTTTTGTGTTTTTCTCTGCTTATTCATCCTCCTGTCTGTGCCTGCAGGGTGCCCCCGAGGGAGTGATTGACAGGTGCACACACGTTCGTGTAGGCAGCAACAAGGTGCCTCTGACCCCCGGCATCAAGGAAAAACTGATGTCTGTAATCAGGGAATATGGAACTGGCAGGGACACCCTGCGCTGTCTGGCTCTGGCCACCCGAGACAGCCTCATGAGCAAAGACGACCTGGTGCTGGAGGACTCCTCCCGCTTTATTGAATACGAAGTGAGAGCACAGACAGATTGATGTGGTTTTGGTTTCTGACAGTTAAAAGCAAGAAAAAGCAAAATAATCTGAATCTTAAATCTATTTTTCGTTTTATCATCCAGACTGATCTGACATTTGTTGGCTGTGTGGGCATGCTGGATCCTCCCAGGGCAGAGGTGGCAGCTTCGATCAGACTTTGCCGTCTTGCAGGCATCAGAGTCATTATGATCACTGGAGACAACAAGGGTATGTAGGGAATATCACATCTGCGTAGAGAGAAAATTTGACAGCACCTTCAACCACATCATTACACACAAGTGAAAGGGTCACATAGTGTATAAATGTGTTTTCATTTGTATCTCAGGGACAGCAGTGGCCATCTGCAGGCGAATTGGTATTTTTGGAGAGGACGACGACGTTTCCAGCATGGCATTCACCGGACGAGAGTTTGACGATCTGTCGCCTGCTGCACAGAGAGACGCTGTGGTGAAGGCCCGCTGCTTTGCCCGTGTTGAGCCATCACATAAATCCAAGATCGTTGAGTATCTGCAGTCCTATGATGAGATCACAGCTATGGTAAGAAAAAATAATGATAAAATATACAATTATTATCAAATAAAGTCAGATATTATTCAATCAAAGTTTATCATACACTAAAATACTAAAAATTCTTTTTAAATTCTGGTTAATTTCATGATAATTTCATGATCTCCTGCCCTGATTTTCACCCTCCCTGCAGACTGGTGATGGAGTCAATGACGCTCCTGCTCTAAAGAAGGCTGAAATCGGTATTGCCATGGGCTCAGGCACTGCTGTGGCCAAGACTGCCTCTGAGATGGTGCTGGCGGATGACAACTTTTCCACCATTGTAGCAGCAGTTGAGGAAGGCAGAGCCATTTATAACAACATGAAACAGTTCATCAGATACCTCATCTCTTCAAACGTGGGCGAAGTTGTCTGGTAAGGATGACTGATATATATGCAGAGACTCACCCGATTCACACATTGTACCTTTACATTACACATTTAATTGTACTCTTTCATGTGTTTGTGTGTGCAGTATCTTCCTGACTGCAGCGCTGGGGTTCCCTGAAGCCCTCATCCCTGTCCAGCTGCTCTGGGTCAACCTGGTGACCGATGGTCTGCCTGCCACTGCTTTGGGCTTCAACCCACCAGACCTGGACATCATGAGCAAGCCGCCACGCAACGCCCGTGAGCCCCTCATCTCAGGATGGCTCTTCTTCAGATACCTCGCCATTGGATGTAAGTGACTGCTGCATGTGACACTCATAAGTAGTGTTTCCGTTCTTCTCCTTCTGAACTCAACAGTTCTGAACTTGTTTTATTTATTCTTGGTACTTAACTTTGAGAAGCAGCAGCCATTAGCAGGTGTTTTAATGTTCTGGCAGTACCACTTCATTAGTGCAAAAGATATCAATTAACCTAACATCAAAGTCTTTGATTCAACAGAGAAGTAAACAGAAGCAACTTTTCATTTCTAGCTGGCGACCATGGATTTTGTTGGTTAAACTGATGACTCGACAGCAGATTTCATAAGTGTAGCTCACAAAGAGCTAATGCTTGAACTCCTTGAGTCCATCTCTAGCTGACTTATTAATATTTCCATCTGACACATTTTAAAACCAGAATCCTGTGACAGGGTCTTAAATATGTAAAGTTACTTAACGTCTGCCTATATGATATAACATTAATGGCTAAAGCAGCATCCCAGCAAGCATCAGTCAGATGGTGATGTACGACGTACATATGTATACAAGAGAAATGAAGAGTCACGGGCCTGAGGTCCCTTTTTACAGTAGCTAATATATGATTGGCCAGTTGCCGTTCAGAGGATGGGCTTAGTGTAGGGTCAGTTGACTATCTTAAATCTGCTACATGAGCACAATGTGAAAGTAGAGTTAATGCCACAAGAAAATACTCGCATCTAATTGCGGTTTACTTTTGTCTTAGATTTAAGTGACCAGGTGTTGCTGTCATCGTGTGTGTGTGTGTAGAATGACGTCTGTTTGGTTTTCATCACCAGGTTATGTCGGTGCTGCCACTGTTGGTGCTGCCGCCTGGTGGTTTGTTGCTGCTGAGGATGGTCCAAGGATCACCTTTTACCAGCTGGTATGAAGCCAAACAACTCCTATCACAACCACATAACACACAGTTAAACTTGCTTTTGGTTTTAATGTGTGCGTTTTTTACTACCACTTGTTATAGAGCCACTTCCTGCAGTGTGGTCCAGAGAACCCAGACTTCAAGGATCTGGACTGTAAGATGTTTGAGTCCCCTTACCCGATGACCATGGCCCTGTCTGTGCTGGTCACCATTGAGATGTGCAATGCCCTGAACAGGTTAGTTTGAGCAATGCATCTTCTCAGCTGTTATTACCAATAAATTAAACAAAATGAAGACTAATCCACTCAAGCCTCGTCTGTGACTGTGTGTGTACTTGTACTTGGTGTGATCTCTCTTTTTGGACGTGTGGCCTATGATGAAACGGTGAGTGGGAGGCAGACGACAACATGCCGGGAGGTTAGCGTTTCAATGAGTGTTGGCTTGAAAAAAAAAAAAAAAGACTAAAATGTTAATTGCATTTATTTTTTAGCTGATAGTTTTATATTGGGTCAGCCAGGTTACATAGTACACCTAAAACTTTGTTGCATTTTCCTTTGTTACCCTTTTGTAGAATGCTACCACAAAATCTAATTTTGGTTGTTTATAGCGCAGTAACATCAGCTTTAATGTGATGAAGAAGTAAGAAAAATAATTTTGAGTACATGAATATAGAAATGTGTCATTTACCACAGCTGTAATGTGATGAATATGCTTGAAATGCACCTTGACTTTGGAAACCTGCACAGGTGTTTTACCTTGTCCATTGTCATTTACTGCAGACCTAGCTATTTTTACTACTATTTGTAAATGTCTGTATCTTATCATCCTTTTTTTTTCTCTACTTAAGATAATTCACACATATCACTAAGTTCTGTCTCGAAAGTCAGTGAGTGACTTTTTTAAACCAACATTTGTCTTTGTCATTCAGTGTGTCAGAGAACCAGTCCCTGCTGAGGATGCCTCCCTGGGAGAACGTGTGGCTGCTGGGAGCCATCTGCCTCTCCATGTCCCTTCACTTCCTCATTCTCTACGTGGAGCCTCTTCCTGTGAGAAATATTTCTTTTAGTTTGAAATACTGAATATGATAATGTGAACTGAGGGAGCAGACAGAAGAAAAGTGAATGATTTATTATTAAATGGTGAAATGTGTTGTGACAGCTTGACTTTTGATGGTCCTTTTATTTTTATTAGTAATATTTTTGTTCTTTTTGGGGGTGCCAGCCAGGTCTCTCTTCTGGCAGGTTAGGTTTTTGCTTAGTATCGTTTTGTAGTTTATTATTTCAACTTCACAAAGGATGCAAATATATCAAAACGTACACTCTGTACACTTAATGACGATACTCAGGTCAACAAGATCAACACAAACACAAAATCAGAATAAATGTAATTAAAAAGAGTTTTCAAAAAAACAGCCAAAATCCCACAAAATATCAGTGCAAAAACCCAAACATTCATATATTCATAACAAAACCCCAAAAATCCTGATCCAAAGTTCACAAAGCAAAGAAATTAAGGTAATTCAGTTGAACCACACCAGCTGAACCGAACCTTGACTTCTATCTTTTTATTTGTGTTCTTCCAGATCATCTTCCAGATCACCCCTCTGAACCTGACACAATGGCTGATGGTGCTCAAGATCTCCCTGCCCGTCATTCTACTGGACGAGTTCCTCAAGTTTGCAGCCAGGAACTACCTGGAGCCCGGTAAAGAACTGGAGAAACCTGCCAGCTCCAAAGGCTGCTGCCTGTCTGCATGTATGGAGGGCATCTCCTGGCCCTTTGTGGCCATTTCCCTCCCCCTGGTCCTCTGGATCTACAGCTCCGACACTAACATGGCCGACATGTTCTGGTCCTGACTGACTTGAGCACAACCTCGACTTTTCCATTCCCACCCCTTCCCCTCCGACACCACCACCATCACTTCCCTCTCTCTCCCCTTCTCCCTCTTCTCTGCCTTCCTACATGTGCATAGCTAGCGTGTGTGTGTGTGTTTGTAGAGTTAGTGTGTGTACTTGTGCGTGCCTACCGGTGTGTGTATGAGAAGGACCAACTTTAACACGTAACAAATAATCTAAAATGTTAACAATGAGGAGTCACCTGGGTTGAGTTGGGGATCTAATTTGAGAACGGGTGAGGATTTAAATCCGAGTGTTAGAAGACCATCACTCCTGTAGCTGTGGACTGAAGGAAAATATACTGTTTTGCCATTTTTTTTCTTATTGTCAATATTGCCTCTAAGGTTTATATTTTTAATTATTTTGGTAATATCATTTGTCTCATGTCACTACAGCAGATTATTTTGTTAGCATCCCTTTTCAAGATACAAAAATCAAGATATCAGAAATTCATTGATTTGTACAGAGATTAAATTTTATGCAAATCTTTTTTTTTTTTCTTTTTTTTTTTAAATGGCTTTGTAAATTTTTGGACCAGCGTGGCTTAGACATACCGCCTTGATTTATTTTCTAATGTTTACCATTGTGTCTTCAGTATAAACTCAGAACTCTTTCAGAGAGGACAAGCTCCGTGTGGCAGACGAGGACGGGGGAAAGGTTTGGGAGTGAACGTTTGAATGCTCCGCTTAAACAAAAGAAAAACAAAAAAATCATGAAAAACAAAAGCCGCATGTCCTGTGACCAAGCATGAACTCTAATGTGGTTTCTCATTTCTAATTTAATTGTGTGTCTTTCCCACCCCCCTAAATTAACTTCATGGATGTTTTTTTTACTCTAATGATTTGAAAATAAGCCAGTTTTTCTGCACTGGGCAGAGCACAGCTACCTCAATATGATAAAAATATTTTTTTTGCTCATCTCTAGATGCTTTTCCTAAATGTTCTCACTAAAAGCATAACATCTGAGGTGTGCCCCTATTTGCTTGTGCAGAAAACAGAACAAAATTTCCCTTCCCTCTGACGTTTTTAAGGATATATTTTGTTTGTATTGATTTTTTTTGACTCATTAACTTTATTTGTGTTTTGTCTTTGGAGACAGAACTGAGTGGGGATGAGGTATGTTAATTACCATCTCCATTGCGTTTGATTCAAAGGACAGTAATATTGAAATCTTAAGGAAAAAAATACTAATAAAGAAAGTACTCCAAATGAACTTGGATTGCAAATAAGAACCCAAAATGTTGTTTTTTTTACTTCAAAGGAAAATACACTCATGAACCCTTTGAATCAAAGTGTTTTCTGTCTTTATTTAAAACGATTGAAGCCAGTGGTTATCAACATTATTCATATCCAGTGTTTTTTTGTATGTGCATATAATACTTGAATACAACTCATGTTAAACACAAATGCTTCAGTTTCCTTGAAACATGATAAGAAGTATGGAGGACTGAACTGCCAAAATCAGGAATAAATGACTCGATAAATAAAGTAATATGCCAGAAATAATATTTGTAAAATTTTAAAGAAATTTAGGAATTAACTTATTAAAGTGCCATAAGTGAACATTTCTGTTTTATCTTGCTTCTGTTTAATTTCACTTGTATGAAGTCACATTCCTACTAAGTCTTCTTTCCTATTTAATTTACATTTTATGTATTAATTTATGCATTTTTAAAATGAATTAATGATGTATTATTTCCCCCATGTATTTCCCCAAAAGTATTTGTCCTTTTTTTTTTTTTAACAATTGTTGATGTATTTATGCTCAATCATGAAAATGAGGGGGACTGACTTTTAAAGTTTCTTTTCACCTATTGAAAAAATGCAGTGGGAAATAATACATAAATGTGTTTAAAAATAAAGGCATTAACTAAATTAATTTGAAAATTAAGTAGGAAAATAGATAAGGGACTTGATACAAAGGAAGTAAATACAGGAGCCTTTTAAGACAAAACATCAATTTTGTCACATTTTATAAATTAATTCCTATATTGATTTACTTTTTTTGCCTTTTGATGGAATATTGCTTTATCGAGTCATTTGTTTTTTTTATTTTGTCATTTTCTGGCCCCCACATTATATACAGGTTATATACGTAGATATTCACGACACAGAGAAACAGATCTTGTGTATATTTTACTCTTTATGTGCTTTAATATTTCGAGGTCTTCGAGGTCTCAGTTTGGACTTATACTTTGTGGTAGTATTTTCATGTTGGATCAGAGCCCACACAGTCAGTTGCACTCATTTTAGTTCCATTGAGCATTACTTTGTATGGAGTTTCAACATGTAAAGAAAAACACCCCTGACTAAAGCATGTTTTTTGGGTAGAAGCCTGGGTTTGTTCGCACTGTGTGTGTTTGTGTTCCACTTTACAACAACTGTGTGCTTTTCTCCCTTCAATGCCTTCCATTGGCTCCCCTGTCACTAGAGTGAGTATCCATTTGCTTTTTTCCACACACTCCTGAATACCAGTTCCCTATAGTAGAGTCTAGTACGTCAAAAGGACAGCAGAGACGTTTAAAAATTGAAATTAACCCATCCTAAGTCCTCCCTTTTTTTGCTCTGTGCTCCAATCACAGTTGAGCAAGTTTGGTAGCTGGCGGGTCCTGAGGGACCTGTAAAAATTACATATAGCCTACAGTATATAGTTAACTAATGTTACCAAAGCAATAATGCTTGATGCATATTAGCTAGCTGGGTAGCTCAATTGCTTACATTAGCTATCAACTGTAACTAGCCAGGTAACAGTTGATATTGATTAGCTAGCTTTTTGCTACAGAGCAAAAAACTAGCTAATCTACATTATTTGTTAGCTAGTTGAAAAGATGTTGCTGGGGGACCTTTAACATATGCATAGTTACATCTTAAGTTAACCAAAACGCTAGGGAACTGGCTACCAAACGATTTATGTAGATTAGCTAGTTTTTTGCTCTGTAGCAAATTGCTAGCTAATTAGCTAGTTAAATCTGATAGCTAATGTTACCAAAATATGCGCTAACAAGCTAGCTAATCTATGTCAACCTAGTTCAAGTTAGCTTCCCAGTTAGTTAATGTTCTGCTAACCTAAGATGTGACTGTATATATTTTGCTTTTGCAGTTCCCCCAGCAACATCTTTTTAACTTATTTTCATCATAGACATGTCTGGCACAAGTACAGGAAACAGGAACGAAGGAAGTTGGCCGAGATTCAGTATGGGGCGTGACTTATGAAGGGTCAATTTGAGTGCTTTTCGCCCTTAACTTGAGAAGCATTTCAGGAATTAGGGTTAAGCATTGACCACATGCCACTTTTGTGAATGTCACTGTGTGCTGATCTTTTCACCCCTCTGACACTCGCTTATATGCACAAAACCAATACCTACTCTTGATAGTGTGGTAGAGAAAAATGTCTAGATTTAAAATGGAAATTGGTAAATGAATTTTTCATGTGTTTTTACTAATGTTTTTTGCTTTCCTTTTCTAGGTTGGCTCTCCTAAAAGCTTCGCAAAATTTTAGGAGTGAACTCAGAGGCTGGAGTCGTCCTGCCATCCAGCATGTGTGCTCACTCTGTTTAACTTCACACACCTCAGACACCATGATGACCAGCAGTGTGTGTACCCTTGCACAGACAAAAAAAAAAACGGACACTAATAAAATAAGACCAAATACATACTTAAAAGTGGGTTTGGCTGGAAACGCAGTCTTCTTTGCCCACATTGCACCACATCACACACACACTTCTTAACACACTTATACCTCTGTGTGCAGATGCTATATCAATACGACACTATTCCAGTTTTGTGTGCGGGGAAGTTCTCAAGATCCTCAACGTTCCTCTTTGCATGAAGAACTCGTTTCCAACTTCCATGATAGCTTTGTCACGTAGAGAATCTTTAAAAACACTGGGTTTGAATGGTCTTAGCTGTACATCAGTGTACAAAAACATTCATGCATGCGTTTCAGCTGTATGTAGGCTTTGCGATTTGTATTTATAGATTCTAATGTATATTACTCAAATGACATATTGAGATGGTTTTAAGATGGATATATCGCAGATATTAGGAAATCACTTTTTATTGTAATGGTTTGGGTTATTTGCACAATACTAGACGTGGAGAAATGAGTCGTGCTGAACTTGACTGTGCTCTACTTGAGTTTTTAACTTTATTTTTTTTCCCCTTTAGGCCGATCACTGATCTATTTACTCTCTGATGAATTAGTCCTTTTGCAATGAGGACAACAGACTTGACACTTTGATTCATTGGTAATCCTGCAATACAACAGTGTTCTTCTGTTTTATTATTATTCTCATGTATACTTATCAACTGCTGTAAAACTGTGATCTAATGTGAGAGGGCCCATGCAGTCCCCTCCGAGACACCTGGTCGAAGAACAATATTAACCATATGTAAAAAGACGATCATTATTGATGACTAATGATGATTGTACATGCATTACTGAGGTTGTGGTTTCAGGTAAATAAAACAATATAGTATTTGAATTGTGTCCTTTTTTCACATTCCAGTGAAGTGAGTGATACAGTCTTAAAACAAATGGCATCAGGTTAAATACATATTTTTCTTGTAGCTGTCGTGCTGTTTATGCATGTGATTCGTTTTAGTGTGAGTTGGCGTGTTTGGGAGATATCAGCCAAATAGATGCCTGTCTTCTTTCAACTATAATGCAACTAGAAGGCACTCAGCTTGTTTTGCTTTGATTGCCAAGAAAATGCTTTTGGGAAAAAAAAACAAAACAGAAAAACATTGCTTTCCAGAAATCATGACCAGGTTACTAAAGATAATCCATAGACCTTGTTGCGAGCAGTTTCATGTAGGAACTATTTTATTTCTACCATGCACCAACCATTTCATGGCCCAGAATGAACCGTGCATCTGTTCACAGAAGAGAGGCTTGTGGTTGTGACAGTGCAGGATGTAATCATTAATGTCATCCTCCCTGGCTGAGCTGCAGCCTGTCCTCCAGGAGTAGATGCACGCTTCGAGTGTCCAGTACTATTATATTTAAAAGAAGGCAGACATCTACTCAGCTGATAGGGCTGGGTATCACTTCTCAATACTTTTAAGATATCGATTGAAATAAACCAGTACCAAGTAGAATCTAAATGAATGATACCTGCATTCAATCTTTTTGGTACCCAGATTAAGAAAGAGAACTATATTGTTGTTTGTAGCCACATTACCACAAGTGTTCTTCATAAAGAACTTTCAAAAAAGGTATGGAGTGAAAAACCCAGTTGTACTGGTATTGTAAGTTTTAAAACAATATCCAGCCCTAACGGCTGATATCTGCAAAACTCAGCAACTCACACCAAAACAGTCTAGACAGATAAATGGACCTACAGGTAAGAAAAAAAACATGTAGGCTGTTTTTAATTTTGGAGGTGAACTGTCCATTTAATAGTTAAGAACTCCACAGTGACATCTTTAAATATATTTTGGTCTGTAAAGTAGAAATAAAATCACATACATACGATATTAGTCCATCAGGTGGCAGTGTTGGGTTAAAGATACCAACAGCATTCCCCCTGCATGTTCTCCAGTACCTGCTCGACAGGTACAACCACTAGGTTTTCGAGGAACAATAAAGAAGTAATGTGCTGAAAATATCTTTATGAATAACTGGTGTCTTAGTGGAAATATTGGGAGGAGCGGTAGCTTTATATCTCTGGAGACATAATATGACGACCCTCATGATCATGAGTTAGTCTTTATGAATGTTATGAGTGTTGTCATTATGTTATTTTGTCAACTGTGTAATTTCTAATGCAACATTAACATTGTTTGAGATGTATTTGTTATTACAACTTGACATTAACCAAGACAACATAATTAGCCATCCTAATTATCAAACTTAAAGATCTGTTTAGCTTTATGTCTCACATTTAGGTGTCACATGTGGTTGGTTTTGACCTTGACTGTCATGAGACCATTATAACTGTGTCATGATTACAGTTATCGTAAGGATGTCAATAGGTGTTATTACACTGTCAAATTAATTTAAGGTGTTGTGAAGGTAAATAGTTTAGTTAATAGTCTTTAAGTGTATGTTTATGTCGTAACCTGTCATAAACATGCCACAGCAGGCCCATTTTTATCAACTTTAAAGAACCTATTTAGCTTGATGACACAGGTATAAAAGCATTTGACAGTGTAATAACATTTCATGACTGTCTTATGACAACTGTATTCACAACACAAACAGGACAATGTCAAAAGCAGCCATATGTGACCCTTTAATGTAACACACAAAGCTAAAAAGTTTACTTATGTTTGCTAATTAAGCTTGCCATGGAATATGTCAAGCTGTGATAACAAAGACATCTCCAACAATCAACTTTGCATCAAAATGACATAACTGACCAAATGACACTTAATGACAACATTCAGAAAGACTCATTCATGTTCATGCACATATCTTCAATGAATCTTAACACGCTATTAATCTAAAGAGCCAGGCCCATTAATGAAGGGTCATGCAGCTGTATTAATGTGTTGCATTATCAAATCATATAGTGTAAGACATCCTTCCAAATACTACCACTACTCCTAACATTTACACATACATCCCATTATTAACAATAAAGACTACTTCGTTTTGATTACAAAAGTGTCTACAAGATAATATATGAGCCTGGGCTTCTTGTGCAAAAGTTTCTTTTAAATGTCAATGTATGAAAATAAGTGTGAACAGTTAAATTGCACATAGCCAGAAAATAAACCAGACTAGTAATGAGGTGAGGGGTGACTGTCTGCATCCCTGCTCTGTCTCTTTAACCAGCAGGCTCGCTGTCACTCTGGTCCCTCCCACTCCTGCAGCCCTCCAGTGCTGCTGGCCTGAGATGGGAGCGCACACAGCAGCACCATCATCACGGCTGAAGAAGACACGGGATAAAGCTGGAAAAGAGCAGAAAAAACAACACCGCACAGGTGATGTGGGAAAAAACATGGGATAACGTAACGATTCATTGACTTTTCTTCCGGATCCCAAGCAGCTTGATCGCGTCCTGTGGAAAAGAAACTCAGATGTTGTCGTCGCTCGTGTTTTGCGCTTTTTATCCATTCTCCTTGAGCGCCGCTGGTACAAAGGCGCCCAGTCCGGAGCAGCAGCAGCAGCACCTGGGATTACTGCCGTATGAATGGGCAAGAGTGAACGGACCTACTAAACCTGGGATGGTATAGAGACAGACAGTGAGTAAAGCCAAACGGGATTAAAACACTTTCCTATTTTCTGTCTGTCGCTGGGAGCCAGAGTGACAGATGCTGTCATTGTGTCGAGATTTTAAGAGCAATTCTTCCTCTAAAAGTGGCCTTTTCTGGAATAATGCATGAGCAAGATCGCAGCTTTTTATTCCTTTTCATGCCTCACGCATTTCCAGCTCTTCCTCTGACTGAACAGTCGGTTCCTCTTGTTCAGAATGGGATGTATTGTTGCATCTGCGCAGCCCACGACAAGTGTCAGCAATTAGACAGTGTGTTTCTGAACGGGTTACCTCAAGGCCTGGTCTAAACACCGCTTTCTAACTGGAGGTCGCCATTGTTGTTGAGAAGTGGACTGAAAAAAAAATAAAGAACTACAAGTGCATCTTTGGCTTCATTCAGTGTGAACCAGGGTCGGTCACAGACATAATTTGGGTACAACATGGTGGAGCCGGTGGGTTTCATCGAAGCGTGGAAGGCACAGTTCCCGGAGTCTGAACCCCCCAAGATGGAGCTGCGCTCTGTCGGAGGCATTGAGCAGGAGCTGGAGAAGTGCAAAGCGTCCATCAGGCGCCTGGAGCAGGAGGTTAACAAGGAGCGCTTTCGCATGATCTACCTGCAGACCCTCCTAGCCAAGGAGAGAAAGAGCTATGACAAGCAGCGATGGGGTTTCAGGAAGACCCCCCTGAATGAGGGGGTGGACTCTGCAGCCACACAGGGAGCCGAGTGCCAGTCCCAGCAGCCACATGTGCAGGAGACAGGTGGAGTTGGAGTAGTAGTAGGAGGTGGAGGTGGTGGTGGAATGTATGGTGGTGGCGTTGGGGATAGGAGCCGTTACCAGCCTCTTGGTGATGGAGCCGGACGGTCCAAACCCAGGCCTCCACCTGCCAGGAAGTCCGCCTCACATGGAGATGGCCTAGAGTCTGCCTTCGAGGTGCCTCAGCAGGCTGAGTCAACGTCCTGTGACAACCTAGATGGCCTCTCACCGTCCAAGCAGAGAGGCGGCATCTCTGTTTCCCCCCGCAGGCCCAACCTCCCACCCCCAGACAAGGAGCTGCCCTCTGACCCCAAGGACAAGCTAGGGATGGGACTCGGCGTGGCAGCTCTTAGGTCCAACTTTGAGAGGATCAAACGGGCCAACTCTCATTCTGCGGGTGATGTAGCCAAGGGACAGGAGAAGCAGCTGCCGCCACCTCCGCCGCCGTTCTACTCTAACATGGAATTCCACCATGAGAGGGGTCTGGTCAGGGTCAACGACCGCGACGTCTCCGACAAGATCAGCACCCTGGGCAGCCAGGCCATGCAGATGGAGCGAAAGAGGTCCCTTCACTCCCTCCCAGGTAACCTGGCAACAGTGGCAGGGGAACTCCGTGCCAGGCCGGTGTACAGAGGGCGGTCCACTGAGAGCACCTGTGGCTATGATGCAGAGTATGAAGATGGGGAGCCCAACCAGCGACATTCAGGAAGGGCCAACGGTGGAAAACCTCCACCTCCTCCATGGCAGCCCTCCGAGTTCCAGGCCTACTCCAGCGTCTATGTCGGTGGAGTGATGATGGGTGAAGGTGGCGGTGGAGATGGGAGAGGTGGTGGTGGAGGTGGTAGTGGTGTCACAATGAGAGACCTTGGGGGCGGTGATGACCACCTCCTCACCTGGCCACGCCGTTCCTACTCCCCAGGCAGCTTTGAGGATGTTGGTGGAGGAGGTGGCTACACACCGGACTGCAGCTCCAACGAGAACCTGACGTCCAGTGAGGAGGACTTCTCCTCTGGCCAGTCCAGCCATGTCTCACCCAGTCCCACCACGGCGTTCCGCCGGCCCTTTAGAGAGAAGAGCCGCTCACCGTCCCAAAACTCCCAGAATTCCCAGCACTCCTTTGACAGCAGCAGCCCCCCAACGCCGCAGTCCCAGAAGCGTCACCACCGGCAGCAGGGAGGCCACGTGGTCATGTCTGAAGCCACTATTGTGAGCGTTCGCAAGACTGGTCAAATCTGGCCACCTGCTGCCCATCATGACCTTGTGCCCCATGGTAGAACATCCCACGACAACAGTTTCCATGGAGACCACTTAGGTGAGTGGTGGCTGCTGTTTCTAATCTTTGTTGTGGTGGAGAGCAGGTGGGCTGGAGTGCAAAGGACATTTCAGAGCTCACACTGAGAGTATGCTTGGCTGTGTGTGGAGGAAGGAGAGATGAATGAAAGCCTGAGTGAATGAGTGTAATTTAGTCATGCTGAAATTATTTTGGCATCCATTCTTTTACATTTATAGCCTCCCTTTCCTCTTAAAACCGCAAAGCAGCCAAATGTTGACGTGATTGATAGTGTGTGTGCGTGATGGTGTGTATGTACACGCAACCACGCAGGACTGCATGTCCTTTGGATGGCCTTGTGTGGGAGACAGATGAAAGATCCACCTCTGCTTATTCCTGGAATGTCAGTCGGGTGGGTGAACAATAAATGCGGTCAGTCTGGGTTGAAACTGCAGGTCTACCCTTTTTCAGACGACTCCTGCGGCTCTGAGTATGGAATTCCAATCACAGGTGTCTGTCTGCCTGCCTGAAACGTGACCGAGTAGAAGACAATTCCCTGAAACTCTTCACCAGCTTTTAGTGTAGACCAGGACAAAAGAAATCTCCTCCAATCTCCAAACAATTATCCGCAGTATCCCTATCCACTAAATTGCAGCCTTGGAGCCATGGCACCTGTAATAGAACAGCAGCAAGCAGATAGATGTGCAGCCTGGAGCTAAAGACATGGGCTCAGGCTAACTTGGCTGCCACACTCAAGCCAACAGCAGTTGAGTGTGTTGCTCAAAGAGGCGCATTAGGGGGGTTTAGTTTGCTGTAATTCCTCAGTAAAGTTTCCATTGTAGAGGCTGTGCCAGCTCTGAAGAAGTAAAACCAAACACTGCCCGGGTAGTTCAAATATTTGACATCATTTTTAGACATTAAGTGTTGTTTACCAAGGCGTGGTTAGCTGCAGTTGTACACATTTTGTGTGTTGTAGTGAGGAGTGTTTTAGTGCATACTGTACTGTAACAGATTTGGGACTGGTGCCCTGCCGGACCAGACAAGCTGCAGGGTGCAGCCATCACAGACTCTCTCCAGTGCCAGGATGAACTGGAAGGAGAGGATGAGGAAGTCAAATAGATCGTGAAAGAAAGAGAGTTGGAGTATTAGATGGAGGAATGAAATCCCTGAAAGAAAAAGAGAAGGGAGTAGTAGTTTTTCTGTGTAAGCTAGAGCTGCAATGACTAATCGATTATTTGTCAGCTGTTAAATTAATTGCCAAACTAATCTGACAATCAATTCAACCGTTTAAGTTAAAAAAAATCTAAATTCTCTGATTCCACCTTCTTAAATTGGACTTTACTCATCTATTTTTTATTTGTTAGGATCTCCATTAGCAATGCCTAAAGCAAAGCTGGTCTTCCTGGGGTCCACATTTAAAAATTTACATACATTTAAAAGAAAAATATATATTAAACCTTTTATTAAACCAAATCAACACATTTAAAACAGTTATTATTACAGTAGGACTGCAAAATTAGTCACAAATTCATTAAAATTGCAATATGGTCAAGTGCAATATCCAAATCCCACAACCAGAACCAAATCACAATTTTTTGAAAAGGTAAATATGAAGGAAAACAGTATTATAATTAAGTACTGTGGTTCTGCAGAGATGCTCAGGGCTACAAATATTGTCTTGTCATATCATCACTTTTTTTTTTATTATTTCAAGACAGAAATAGGAGGACTGTGTTTTGGCAAGAGCCATAAGCAAGGTGATATATTGCTATTTTGAAATCTAATTTTAGGAAAACTGTCATAGTTTAAAGAACACACCGCACTATGCATAAAATGTGAGATAAAAAGTTTTATTTTTTATGCAGTCACAGCAGTGAAGATAGATAACATAGCAATATTCAAGTGTATTGATATTTTCTTACACTCCTAATGAAGTTCTAGCTAATTTAAGGAATGTGGAGTCTTAATACCATCAATGTTTTGCTGCTGTGATGTGTGATTGAGTCCTGAAGACATTACTGTCATCATTCTGGGTAGCGTTACTGTCTGAAACCTGATCTTGCTCATTGCCTAAATATCCTGAACAGAGAACAGGTCTCTGTGCATCTATAATTCATTTATTTCAATAGAGCCACTGACACAGTGGCCCTGGTGGAGTCAACTAAAATGTTTTTCCAGACAGGATGCGCTCATCAAAGTACAGGATCGCATCCTGTCCGGAAAACCATCCAAGACATATTTGAAGTGAAAGTGAAAGACGTCTTCCCTTTTAATTACCATTCCCTCACCACCAACAAACAATGAAGCACAATGCTACCATTCTTAGCTCCAGCAGCAATTAAGATTGTGCACAGTTAGCATCAAACCGAGATAGCGAGTCCCTAGCAAATGGCTAGCTAATTCCCCAGCTGCTATGTTTAGGATTATCGCTGCACTGTCTGCTCTCTTTGTTTTAACATCTTTTCCACAACAGTGAGCCCTGTGGGGAGTTAGGCGAGCCGGAAGAGCAGGGACGGAGATGGAGGATAGAGGAGAGGGGGGGATGTGTTGCAGACAACGATGCATTTAGTGGGATAATCTGGAATTTGAGCATACGAAGTGAAATGTTGGTTAGACACCCTGCAGAGTGGTCTTGTTTTCTGGTTGGGGTTTAAGCTGAGGGCAGACAGGCATGATGTTAACGGTGAAGGTGATGATGAGGATGAATATTGCATCATTTTGGGTCCCCGGTGGCGTAGACGTTCAGCCAACCAGAGCACAGAGAGAGATGATAGTAAGGGGAGAAGAGTTTGAGAGTGTGTTTTTGGTGGGCGGCGGATGATAATAATGAAGAGTGGGACGGTTGTTGTGAGGAAGACTGAGGGAGGCAGAGTGCAAGGCAGAGCTGTCGTTTCTCGCTTCATTGGTCAGGGATGCGGGGGCTGCAGAGAGGCACAGATGGGAAGAACTCTCCCGTTGCGTAACAGAAACACATAGACTCCAGCTCACACACAAAGACACACAAGCTTGATGTTTACTCTCAAACCTTGAGGCTGCTTTGCCTTAAGCGATAGGTGTGCACGAATCTGTTGCCGCGTCGGAGCTTGAGATATGGTCGGACTGGGTCGTAGAGGGAGGATGCTTCCTGCCAGTGGTTGAACCGAGTCTGGAGGGGTCACACCATTTGCCAGAGCTCTTCTGATCTACAGTCTTCTCTTCTTTTCTCTTCAGTTAGTTCTTTTTCTCCTCTCTTTAAGGTCGGGTGCCAAAAGGGTACCGACTGAATTTCGTCTGTGCTACTGAGTTCAGATTCACATCAATTCATTGTGCCAGAAAAACTGGCGAGGGCAACACATCTAACCAAAACAAAATCTATCTAATAGCTGAAGAGTGTACTGTGTGCCACAGCTAATGTTAGCATGCCTTCAGCTAGTGCCTAAAAAGTTTAACTTAACCCTATGGACAACAAAACTTTAAGTAAAGCTTTCAGTAAAGCGTCAACAACTTCATCAACATCTTAAGTGATTAAATAGCTTATTGGATTAATTGTAATTGAAGATAACTGGGCTGTTTATTTTGTCTGATGTTACTTTAGCATTCCTACTAATGTTACCAAATATTCAACCACTGGCTATTTTGTAGAGTCATTGTTTTTTTACAGCTGAAATAACATTTCTCTTCTCTTCTCTTCTCTTCTCTTCTCTTCTCTTCTCTTCTCTTCTCTTCTCTTCTCTTCTCTTCATCTAATGTTAATTGTAGGGGGGTTTCTAGAGATGAGCAGGTCTTTGTGACAACGACAAAAACAGAATGACAAAATGACTGAAAGATTCAAATAGAGACATTTCCCTTGAGTGTCGTTTAGTGGGAAAGCAGAGACGCCTGGCAAGCGAAAAGTAGTCTCGTTAAAAAATAACAAAACATGTTTGGAAGCACATGCTTCAGCTGCCAACTTTTCAGTTTTTTTTTTCAGAACCGTGCTGAACAAACGTGAGCAATGTTACGTCAAACGTTTGATCATTCGTGCCAAGTTAGATGGCTGACGAGTCTCTTTCACATCGCCACGAGTCAGTTTTTCATCTTTTCCTGCAAGCAAAATTCTGCAAAAGTGAGGAAAATTCTCATTAAATGTAGAACATTGAAATGAAAATGCATTTAGAAATGGGCCAAAGTTCATAGTCAGGTCTATGATGGAATAAAATGAAATCAACAGAGCAATCAAAGGGTTTCTCAGGCGGGAGAGGTGTCAGGATTTGTGGAAAGGTGAATTAACCTCACACATATTGAAAGTTTGAGTGAGGTCTGCTTATTGAAGAAAGGGAGCTTTCACTACCTCCTCTAATGAAATGGGTGTTAACTGAAAATATTTCTCCATTCGCCTTTTCCGTTGATTCTTTTGGAGGGAAATCTGCCTGTAAACCAGGGAATACCTGTGGGTTTGTGTTTGTGAGGGCGGGGATGCCAAAGCAGGACAGGCCTGAGAAACCTTGAATGGTTGTATTGTCTACAACCTCCACCTCCCTCAGCTGGGTCCTGTCAGCGGCTATATTTTTAGGCAGGTACAAACTCTTGCTTTTTTTTCTTCAACCTCTTTCAAGCCGGTTCTTTAAATGTTGTGAACACCAATGAAATCCCAACCTGGACAACTCCCTAGCTCTATATAGCACCTAAAGGGTTATTAGGTGATATTAAGGGTAATACTGTGGGTGAACTCACCCTTTGGAAAGCCTGGGAGGAGAGAGGCTGTAACATTTTTGTGAGGGGAAAAGTTTATTTTTTAATTTGTAATAGCACTTCTTATTTTTAGGTGATTATACACCAGTGAAAACATACTTATAAATATTATATTCCATTTCTGACAAATTCTGCCAAGATCCCTGTAAATCTTACGCATTGAACCTTTAAAAGTCTAAAAAAAAAACTGTCACTTGTCAACCACATTCAACTTAGTGTTAACTGATGTGTCTTTCCACCTGCAAATCATCCAATCAAACCTTACTGGGGTGTCTGTGTGCTATTGTATGTGTTAGTATGTGAGTGTGTGTCACTGACAGAGCAAAGGGTTTGGTGTCCCTGAGGGACCTTTGCAGATTAAATTGGATGATGCCATCAGTGCCGCTGTGTGTCTTTCTGAGTATTTTGCTAAATATATTTGTTGCTTAACGTCATGATGTCAAACATACGCTCATGCTTACTTCCCAGGAAATCAGCTGAGTGTGATGCTTGTGTGAGTGACTGTTTGTCTCAGGGGATTTTGTGAACATAAATCCTGTAACAAACGGGCGATCAGTGGAGATGACGGTCTGTAGAGCCGAGGATCTGAGGCTGTGTATATTTCTTCCTCTCTGAGCCTTTGTGTGTGTGTGTGTTCAGTGGTTGGTTGCACCATGTGATTCAGCACATATTACCATGTGTGCAGAAGATGAAAAGGAATGATGGGTAGAGACGCTCACGAGACACAGAGAGATTTTGTCAGCGGTACCTCCGGCCAACCCTGCATGCTTTACAGTAGTCCGGCGTGGCACAATGACCCCCTTTTCACACAGAGGAAGGGGGGGGAGGGAGACTGTAGTTTTTAAAAAGACTTGCTCAGTCTGTGCTGTCAAGTGAGCTTGGCAGCGAAAGCCTCAGTTACCTCAGCCAGCACACAGAACAGGAGCTGCAGGCTCACAGTCAGGTCCTGAGTGGAGGAGAGGAGAGGAGAGGAGAGGAGAGGAGAAGAAGAAGAGGTGGAGCTGGGGGCTGAGCGGATCTGTCTTTCTTGCCAGCTGGGTGCTCAGCTCAGCCTTTCATTGGCCTGGTGCAACCTGCTCAAACCAATTATACAAGCACAAAACGGCCCCTTTGTTCTCTTTGCTGGGATCAGTTTTGGAGGAAGAAAACTTCCTTTCTGAGGAAAGAAAAAAAAAGTGAAAAGCCTGTTTATTCAAGATTTGAATAGCTGTTACTTGTCTGTAATGTTGTTGGTGAACTTTATGTTTTTACAAAAATATATTTAACTGCATTCAACTGTAATGGCAACAAATAGAAAACAATTAGAAACATGATATCCGAATGATTCGGTCAAATGCTCTCTATCTGTTTGCATAAACCACCTTAAGTTTCAAACTTAATTTTGTAGCAAAAGCGTATATCTAAGCTGATTGTTATTGTCACTTCTGCATTGCATTGTGGGATGTTTATGCTGTCATTGTGTGACTGCTGCATACTGTAATGTTTCCCCTGAAGTATTATGCACCTCGTGCACTATTAATTTCATACTAGGGTTTAGGATAAACTAAAAAACCTGTCATACTGTTTTAGCTCACTAAAAAGCACGCTGGTATGGAATTTCAGAGGCAGCTGTAGTCAGCCTGTGTTAGCCAGCGTCTCCAAAATGATAAACAAGGGGAAAACAAAAAGAAACAGAAAGCCAAATGAACAGAGGATGAGAATGCTGTTTTCCCTCAAAGAATATGGGAAGAGCAAGCAGATAATCTTAAGTAAATTTAACCCAGACATAACAAATTTGCACAAGCAGAGGATGTGGCAAGAACAAAACCAATGTGAGAAATGCTGTTGTGATACAAACCCTGGATGAAGTGATGAAGAAATATGAAAATATTACTGTGACAGCAGGAAATGAGACAAACATCAACACGAGTGGACAAAAACTGGTGTTTCAAAAAAGCAATATAGGGTCAGCTAACATAAATATACAAAACAGTTTAACTAGGTAGTCCTAATGTCAAATCTATGCACTAAGAAGGTGCTAGCTTCAGTGTCCAGTGGAGTTTCCTTGTCTTGGTATCTCCTCCTTCTCTTCAATCACCATAAATTCCATAAATTCAGTCTTTGTCTTTTCTTGTACAACTTATTTCACTTTTAAGAGACTGTTATCGGTCTCTTAAATTTTTCTGAGGCGTAACAGAATTTGCATTAAAAAAAAAAAATCACAGCTGAATGCTTCAAATGTAAAAACTCGTAAATGTAATGTGGATAGACGAAGGGTTTGCTTGCGAGTGTGTATTTCAAAAGCATGGCGTTCAGTCTGTCTGATGCTGCACCCCGTGTGTCTGTAGTAAGAAATCCAGTCTGAGCCTGGCACTGAGGCTGGCGTGGCGTTTCTCGGTTGGCAGTGAGCAGGAGGGTGGAGCAGCTCCAGCAGCTACCCAGAGAGAGTCAAACTGCCTGGCTCGGTTTGTGGGCTGCCAGTTTCTGCCCAGCACTCAGACGCGGACCTCTGCGCGTGTGTTTGATGTGTGTGGAAAGAACAGTCACAGGGATGGTGTGTGTGTGTGTGTGTCCTCTAGTCGTTAGTTTGAGGCTTGGGTAGAGTTTTTCGGACATTCAAGCTAACCTCTGGGTGAAGGGAAGCAGATTGGATGATCATGACCGGACCCTGCAGACAGACATGCAAATACAAACACACATAAACACAAACTCAGTGCCCTCCAAAGGGTAATTACTCTCCCCTGCTTCTGTTTATTTCTTCTCCTTTGTGTGTATGTGCTTGTGTACTTCTTTTGCCAAACATCCAGCCACAATCTTTCCTTTCGTGAAGGATAACTCTTGAAAAAAAAAAAAAAAAAACTTGGAAAATCCCTTGCATAAATTCTGATGACTTGTTTCTCCCCATGTGTAACTGCCTGCCCTTTTGAACAGCGGCCATCTTGGCTCTCCGTACATTGTCGCAGTCACTGAGCTTGTCCTCTGGAGTGGCCACAGTGCATGCAGGGAAACTGTGCTAGTTAGCGTCCACCGCTAACTGCTCACCGCAGGCCTTTGGCCATGTAGTGTAAGTGCTTGCCGGTGTGTGTTTTCTGGTTTTTCTGCGTATCCTAGCTTAGCTGCATGGGTCGTTAATCACCAGCGGCTCTCTGAGGGACTGCGTTAATGTTGGGGGGTGGGATGGAAAGAAAGACCTGGTTTATGGTCACAGTGGTTGAGACCACAAGGCAACGTGGCGTCTATGAAGATTAATATCAGAATGACCCATAAGGACCTCAGAGAGAATTCATCCAGATTTAGTGGTTCTCCAGTCTGGACATTAAAGGAGCATTCCGCCTATTATATATGTCAAATTTGCTCACAGTTAGTGCAGCACTGTGAAAATGCCTCTGAAAACTGATGTATAATGTCCTCTGTGGCTCTGGAGGAGCTCTGTCAGGTCCAATCCATAATGAAAATTATTTGAAGTTGCAGCCCTGTTTGAAAGACTTGGATATAAAAACATCAACCATTGCATCATGGGAAGTGTAGGATCCAGTGTTTTGCGTTCTTCATCCATATATGCAAGTGATTTCAGGATTTGACTGCTTGTCTTTGCTTAATCACTCTCTTGTGAGTCCCTCAACTTGTGCAACAGCAGTGTAATGATAAAGTGCTGTCCTGCCCTTTTTTAGTATGTTCAACAAAACAAGTCTTGCAAGTCTTTCAAAAGCCGCCATAATGTGAGTCCAGACATGTACTGTAGAAATGCATCAAAAGACACTTAACATATCTTTTGATGCATTATATTATATATAAATTTGAAATTGAGAATAAGGTTAGCATATAGTCTTGTGGCACACATGTACAGTTGAAAATCTGGTGATAGTCTTTCCTGGATTAGAGGGCAGCACAAACCTGTCTAGTCATGCAAACATGTAAACCCTAATCTGTACTCTTTAGTCTGGGAATTAGAAACTGGCTAACAATCAGATTACCACTTCCCTACATATAACACAGCTACGCTCATTACAGCACTAATGTATGATGTCCTATATATTACAGCTGGGATTATCATCACTCAGAACCTTCACTGGCATGTGTAAATAACAGGTTATAGAGAAATGATTGCTGCCTAACACAGTAAAAGGGATAAAGTACTAGTGATGTTTCCTCACTTTTAAAAAATTTAATAAGTCATTTCCCTCCACATTTCTTCCCCTAAAGTTCATCTCTCTTATCTTTCACTTTAGTAATCCTCTTTTCTCCATCCTGTCCTACCTTTTCCCATTTCCTTTCCTTTCTTTATCTCTTTCTCTCCATCTTTTCTCCATTCAAACAGCTGCTTCTAGTTTCCTTTTTTGCTTGGAGCCAATTAGAGGTGCATCACCTTTCCGCCTTTCTTTTCCACGGGTTTTCCACCAAGCAAGGGGAAAAGCAGGGAGAGATCAAAGTCACGACCCTCCCTGCAGGAGTGAGCAGGCTCTCTCTGTAATTGTCCAATAGGGGTTTAACTGACGAATGCCTATAAAACAACACAATCAATGCCAAATGTCAGCAGCCGGCCTGCTTGTTACAGAACGGTATGGACTGCCGAGTCTATTCCCCTGCGCCTGAACGGCTGATTCCCTCAGTCTTTTTGTCTTCTCTTCTTTTCCTCCAGCTATTTTATGTCTGCATGTCTGTGTTTCTCTCGTCTGTTTGTCCATCATGCACTTGCTCACATATGATCAATGTGTGTAGTTTAAGTTTGTGTGTGTTCGTGTGTGTGGACAGACAGTTAAAGGCCTGTGATTCTTGGGAAAATGGGTTTAGTTTACTTTAGGGGAGTTAACCTCATCTTACTGTGGAACTCAGTGTCCTTGAAATCCTAGATATCGAGAGCATCAGGGATGCATAATCATAAAACACAGAAGTGAGTTAACATATTAGCCCTTGTTCTTCTGTCATCTCAAAGATGAGTGGGTTTTCCATTATTTGCCTGATATAAGGTCTGCTGGTTAATACAAGCATAAAGTGTTTTTACGTTTTGTTTGTTAACCAACAAATGTTTAAATAAGACAACACTGTTTGTCGTGGACACTTAACATCATCATGCCAAACACTAATCACTTAGGGCTGGTGGTGACGGAAAGTCTCTTTATAGTCTAACATTAGCTTACCTCTTGTGATTACATTAAAATGCATAAAATATGCATTAAAGCAGTGTTCATTTATTAAGATTATTTTGCTGTATAAAGTGCAAGTACAAAGTTTTGTTCACCATGGAGGTCATTTTCTGGGCTAATCCATGTGTGTGCAACATCTTTTAGCCATTTTAAAAATTTTGTTTTCTTTTCAACATAGCTTAGCAAATAGCATATTCAAGTACAAGAAACTGGAAAGGAGATTGACTGACTGACTGAGGTTCAGCAAAAAGGGGCAGAACTTAAGAGGGGCAAATTGTTAGTGAAACTTGACATGTGTATCATCTTTGAATGTATCCTGGCTTCTAGAAGAGAGGCAGCAAAGGTTGGTTGTATTCACATCCAACCCCTTGCCGGGTTCAGATGATGAAGGAAGAAAACCCTTGATGGTCAAAACACTGCCTCATTAAATACTTAAAATCCAGCGCGGGGACTCCCACAAGAATAGAAGCACGGGAGTCATCAGCGCGGTCCTGTGAGGACACAAGAACACCTGAAGTTGTTTCCACAGCAGAGCTGAAAGGCTGCAGGAGAGGGAGGGAGCACTTCAGACCTTATTAGCTTTTTTGTAGTTGTACATGATGAAGAGCTACAGGATGAGACACCTTGTCCTCTTCTCCTCTGCCAGACAGAACACATGCACACACATAACTCTCCATCAGACTCTCTGTGTCTCTAACTCAATCCCACAAGCATGGATGCAGACATACTGTATTTATCTCTCTGCAGACATTATGCTTTGGCAACGTTTTGGGTTCAAGGGCATTTAATCGAATTCACTTTGGTTTCAACATTTGTTAGCAACTTAAGTTCAAAAATAACTAAAAGTCAAAGATTTAATTTAGACTTGTTGTTGCTGAATAGACACAAATAGAAGTGTTTTCATCATTGATTACTCTGTCGATCATTTTCTCAATTAATTGATTAGTTGTTTGGTCCATAAAATGTCGAAAAATGTGAATCACTGTTTTCCAGATTCCAAGGTAGCATCCTGAATTTTTTTTGTTCTGTCCACAACCCAAAGACAGTTTATTTTAGAGGCTGAAATCAAAAGCTGGTGATTAATTAATAGCTGACAACTAATTGATTAATTTACTAATCATTGCAGCTCTATACAGAAAATAACAACATAATCAGCTTTATAAACTCACAACATGTAGCTGTGACCTGACTTAAGCTCACCTTATTTTTCACCAGCTACTTCTCGAAAGTAATGGAGCTGTCAAGCTAATAAGTTAATTATTGCTAAGATGTGGATGAAACGTTAACTTGGTGATTCACAACACTTAAATTCACAGGACACAATCAGCCAAAGGTTTTAGTTTGGCCTTTTGGCAAGTTACATTTAGTGTTAATGTTAATTGGCTATAGCTGATAAATCATTTTAAGTGTCAAAAGCGACAGTCAGCACTGACTAAAACTGAGAACTGCCTCAAGACTTTGTTTATTCTCTTTTGCAGAAGATTCAATAAGAGATTCATCCGTCTTTAAACTGAAATCCAGGTGTTTTTACTGACCTGGAACCAAAATGGAACCAGCTCTCTGAACCTCCAAAGCTTCCACAGACACATTCATGCAACAAAACAAAAAAAGTCATTACTGCCAGCCAGTTCTTCATCTACCTTTACTGCTACACTCTGAACCTTCTGCCTCCTTTTGGCCCATCAACTCTCTCTTTCTTCTTTTTGTGAGTGTGTGGGTCTCTCTTTCTTCCCTCAGGCTCTTTGTTATTGGACTGTGTTTGCACTGGGCAGCTGGATGAGTTTGGTCAATAAATGCCACTTGTTTCAGGCTGCCAGGGCTATTAGAGGTGGAGGTATGTATGTGTGTGTTGTAAGTTTAAAGAGAGAGAGAGAGGCTGCAGAATAGGGCAGCTCCCCTATAAAAATAACACATTATCAGAGTAAAGTGACTGGCTGTGGATTAGCGTTGCAGATGGCTTCTTCTGTCTGGTGAGGGCTGTGGACCAGAGCCAGACTAAACGGCTGGAGTTGAGAAGAAGAACCACATTGTAAAAATGATTTAAACCTAATTTCTCAGTTCATCCATTTGTTTCGGACGGGATAAGGCATCTTTTGTCACTCCTCAGCACTTTTCCACACTTTCTGTTGGGTTGAAAGATGCACACAAGACGCCTTGTCCTGCACATAGAAGCACAGATGTGTTGAAAACTTACATTTGATCAGAGTGTGAATGAAGGCGTGAAAGTGATTGGGGTGGATCTTTGTGTTTCACAGAATATGTTACTTGCAGATGAGTAAGTAAGATAATATTAACTAGTTAATAGTAGTGTTAGCTAACAGTAGCTAATGATAGCATTAGCTAACTTTATAAACCCATATGGTTGTTTTTTTTTTTTATTGCTATCTGGTATCTTAGCCTACTCTGTTTCTTTTATCTTGCAAGTTAGCACTCATGTAAAATTCCCCAAAAGAAGATCATTGGTTTTCTCTTTCACACCAACACCTATATCTCATTTCTCTTGAAGTTAATTGTCCATAATTGTTTTTTTTTTTTTTTTTTTCAGTGGATGTTTCAGTGTTTCAGTGATTAAAAAACAACAGTTACAAAGTTGTTTAGCTTGGCAGTGTGAGAAAAGTAGCATCTTTGCTTCGTAACAGACATAAAAGTTTAGTATTGGTGTTGGATTGAGTATTTAGGATTTCCAGAGATAAGATATGCTCTTAAAAATGTACTGGATTAATGAATTTTGTGTTCTTGCACCTCAATGTCATAATAAGAACAAGAAAGTAGTAAATGTGATTCATGTCACAGTCCTGAAAATGACGGTAGGGGTTCATCAGTCATTCATGAGCATGGTAAAAATGACTCCATATGAAGGCACCAACAGATGCATATGGATTCAGGAGAGACACTGTAGATGCTGTTTGGAGGATGGGTGCACAGATGGAGGGAGGAGACAGGAGTGAGAGAGAAAGGAACCGACTGTGCTGTGGTCCGATCGATTTTGAGGAAGAGCAGAGTCTGTCTTGTCTGAACGGACATTTGTTAAATGTCAAAAAACATGAAGACAAAAAAAAAAAAAACATTTTACCAGATGTAAAGAGAAGTTTGATTTCCATTAAGGTTTTTTTTTCCGTCTCTGGCTCCTTTTATTGTCTGTTGTTTGTTGAGCCGCTTCAGTTGCAGAGGGACTGGATAACTGTAGGCTCCTGGGGAAGATCAGATTTCATGTTGCGATCTGCCTCCCTCCCCTTCCTCCATCTCCTCTCTGAATGCCCTTCGGTAACATCCCTCCTTCTGTGATATCTCTTTTATGTCACTTAATATCCCTTTCTCTATCCCCCTGACCATTTCTCTCCCTGCCTGCCTCTTTCACTCTGTGCTATTCAGCCTGGAGCACACTACACAACATAAAGGCTGATTTTAAGCCCAATTTGGCCATGACAACTGATTTTCAAGTTCGTGGAGAGGCTGCACTTGTCTGCAGAAACATGGCACACATCACCATGGACAGTCCACAAACGTTGTCTTTAGGATTGTAGTTCTGTGTCTCTGAGGTCAGAAGCAGTCGTGGTTATATCAAATCAAATATCAGAACTGAGTTTTAGATCAGTTTGAATGCGATCCTGAGCAGGTTGGCAGAAACGTGAATGGAAATTTCACTTATCTGCAAGAATCTGTCATTAAATGTGTGATGCCGAGTCTTTTCACAGCCAGTCAGAATTTTAAAACCCCCCTTTTCTCTGCAGCTGTATTGTCCCTGTCCCTGTCTTTCTGTTTCAGTCCATTGTTAGACCTCTTTTCTTCTGACAGGCGGCAGAATCCAAGCCAGTAGCTCTCTCGGCCCGATTCTCCCCCTACTACCTTACCTCAGAGCAAAATGCAGACAAGAAATCCAACTCTCTGACTTTTCCAGCTCCACCTGTGCCCCCAGTGAAGCACTTAAATCACATATTTTCAAGTTAATGATAATTTACATAACTTTAAAATGATGCAGAGACTCAAAATCACCTTAAAGGAATAGTTCGGAATATTTTAAGTGGGGTTGTATGAGGTACTTACCCACTGTCACCCACTGTCAGTTTATTACTAACCGTTGATGGCGGTTGACACGCCACAGTTTGGAGTAGCAGCAGGAGTACCTGTGTCAGAAAGAAAGCAATGTACTGCTGTGAAAATGTGGCTTAATTAACCGATCATGTGGAAGCAGCGATAGGCGAGCAAATCTCATGTTCAGACAGCCTTTTCCGATCGTAAACTGCTGTTATAAAAGCCAAATATCATTCTGTCCAAAGCAACCAGACTCCATTAGCAAAAAGTCATTTTACATCACAGGAATTGCTGGTCTACTGCTGCTTTGATCAGTTAGTTTGTGTTGTTGTGTGACTTTAGTCTTGTAAAGGGTCAGTTTGGATTCACCAAAGTCATAAAATAACACAAACTAAAGCTGCATTTCCACAGCAGGAACTTTGCCTAGGGACTAGGAACCTTTGAAGGAAGTCAGTAGATTGCCAAACCAGTAGCCAGGGTGTAAATTAAGTTTTGGGGACATTATTTTATGCCCCAAAAGTCCCTGCTAGAGGGTTGATAATTTCCAAAATACGGGTACTTTGGGGATAGAGCTTGCAACACTGATCATTTCAGATTTTATTTCAGACGCCATTTTAAAAATCTACATCTGCAAACCAGTTTCTGTTCACTGTGCTTCAATACATCAACATGGAGTTAGAGAAGAAAGCGTACAACAGATTGGACTGACAAGTACGTGGTGCTGAGGCTGAAATCCAGCGGGATTCTGCACACAAATAAGTCCTGTTGATTGCTTTATATGATACATTGTTGTAGTATACTTGCAAACAGATATGATGTCTAAAAACAGCCGTCGCTTTTTCAAACGTAAGTCTTTGTCTTAAGACCATGATGGAAGCACAGATAATGGGCTGAAGGAACCTTTTAGTTCCTTGAAAAGTAGTTCCTGGGACTAAAAGTTGCAGGTACTTTGGGTGGAAATGTAGCTAACTAATCAATCAAGTTTGTGTTCTGTGAGGTAGAATTAATGCTTTTACTTGACTACACTTATATTGATGTTGATTTTTGGGGGGTTTGCCTTTTTTATGTGGCTAAAATAGGTCTATTTTATGTGATATTCTGGTTAGACCAGCAATCTCTGAGTCCTTGTGCAGATATTCCCAACTGCAAGATAACAGAGTCAGACTCAAGGCGTGTGACGTTTGCTCTGGGCTGACACTTTGTCTGAGACGGCAATGAGCCAAATAGCCAATTTGACTCAAACATAAGCACTTGCTCATGTTACTATCCCATCACAAATCAGATCAGGAGCCCTGAGAAAAAGAAAAAAAAAAACATTTGACACTTCTGTGTAAAATGTCAAAATAAACTCACCAGCTGACTGGGAAACCTTTGACTTCACTGAAGATATTCTTCTGTTTAAAGCACTAATTTGAGTGACAGAGCTGTTTGTGAATGTAGGAGGAAGAGAATATGAAGCGATTCCGCATGTGCTGCTTTGTTGTGGGATGTGGAGCTTCCTCTGTAGCGTCCACATGGTGTCCACATGATCAAAACGGTCTCGTTTAACTAAGCTTTCTGCTCTTTCCTCCTCGTTCTTTGTCAGCTCTTTGGTCTCTCTGTTTTCTTTGCTCCAGTTTTACATATCTTCCTGTGTCATTGTCACTGCAGCTCTCTGTCGTTTGGCCCACTTTGTGGACCTATAAATGGCAGAGCCCACTCAGGGCAAAGCGGTTGTGATTGGCTTAGAGTGACAACTCAAGAAGTATTTTCCCTGTCACATCAGTAAGGAGAACATACAGTAGCGTGCGTGTCTTCTGTCCAGTAGCCTGAGGATGTTTCTGACACCAAAAGGATAGTTCAGATTATTTGAAGTGGGGTTGTATGAGGTACTTATCAATTGTCAGTGTATTTCCTACAGCTGATTGAGGTTGACACGCCCCCACTTTGGAGAAGCAGAAAGGAGTATCAGCACAGAAGTTAAGCAATTAACAGGGACAGAAACAAAAGGTAGTTTAACCACTTAAAAGATGATCTGACATAAAAAATCAATATCAGTTTAAGTTTATGCTGTGTTCAATATATTTTCATTTTACTTTGCTGCCAGAGTGCTTTTTCTGATGGGAAACTGACATTACATTACCCTTGTATTGCTCTCTCCAAACCAACCAAAGTCCATAGGTGAAATCAGTCATTTTGCCTCTCAGAGGATGGGAGTTGCTGGTATATCGCTGCCCTGATCTGTGGGTTTGCTTGTGTTATTATGTGACTTTGGTGTTATAAAAGACAAGTTCAGATTCACTGAGGTAATACAATAACACAAACAAACTAACAGATTGAGGCAGCGGTAGACCAGAAACTTATGTGTTCTGTGATTGACGATGACTGATTTTGCCCATGGAGTTTGGTTGGTTTTGGGAGAAAAATAAAAATCTGAAAAAAAAAATTAAAATTAAACCAATAAAATATGTTTTGCTGCTGACCCTGTCCACAGCAGATTATTAACTTAACGTGTATGCTGGTACTCATCTCTGCTTCTCCAAACTGGGGCCATGCAAACCATGTACTGTAGCTAAATATCCTGACTATAGATGACGACCTCATACGTACCCACCTCAAGTAATCCAGACTGTCCCTCTAAACTTCAAGCAGTCAGCCTCCCTGCCTATGCACATTAAAATATGTCGACATTTCCCCAAAGTAAACATTTCTAATTACCTCTGTGTGCTGTACATCTCTGTTGTACATCACTTCTCCTCCTTTGCTGCCCCACATGAATACACAAAAATGCAAATAAAGATATTTAGAAACAAGCTTGCTGAATACACATCCATTAATTGACTGCTGAATTTTGATAAAAGGACGTGTTAGCACACATGCATGCGCCACTCTGCCTAATCCCTTTCTCTGTCATCCATTATTGATGCCGGAGCCCACTTGTTGCAAAACTAGAAACTGACTGATGTGACGCAGGGTGTCGTGTTCCCTGCTCCCCACCCATTAGTCAGCCTACTATGTCCACATGCACTCCCTCATTCACACAAAGGACATGCACGCGCTCACGTCTACACTAATCTGATGGGTAAACCAATATCTACAGTATAATAGAAATGTAGGTCGTGATCTGTGAAATGCTGACTCTGCATGGTCTGATCCTATGGCAGGGCTTCAGCTTATGAGCATCGCTACTGATTCATCATTTGCCCAAAAAAGTGAACAAATAAACCAATACTGATTGCAGTTTTATTGGCTGCTCCCAATTTTCTTTCTTTCCAAAAACTTTAATTTTGACAGCATAGACAAACATTTTTGTAATTTCTATTTAAGAGAATATTCATTTGTATATTCATAATTAAGAAACTGACTATTAAATAACTCTGACATTTTCTTCAAAACTGCTCCAGGCCTTGTCCTCTTTTCCTCCTTTTCTCTCTCCCTCTCCACCTTTCCCTTTTTCCAGCCTTTCTTCTCACCTCGTCTCTCCCTCTGTCTTCTCTCACGTTTCCTTGCCCTCTCTGCTGTCCTCTCCTCTATTTTGCTATTTCTCCCTCTCCTCTTTCTCATTTGGCACACTTATTAACAGATTAGAGCAGCCACACAGACTGTGTGAGTAGTGCAACTGCAGCAACGTTGATCATGGCCAGTCAAGCTTATTGCATCTTTTTTTAAAAAGTGGCCTCCCCATTTTTTTAGTCTTAAATGTCTTAAATTTTTTTTGTTTTTTTTTCCTGGCCATCAGTAATTTACTTTCACATATTATGAAGAAAAGCAACAAATCCTCACACTTGAGAGGTAGAAACAGGAGAATATTTGGCATTTTTGCTTGTCCAAGATATTGTCAGATTAATTTTCTGTCATGTCAGCCACAAATGATGTTGTGTTGAGACTCTACATATGTTTTCCCAAAACAGTAGAGTAAGGCTTTATAAGTTATAAGCCAGAGATAAACTTGCTTTTAACTTCACATTTGCACATGCAAACACATGATACAGGAAGAATATCTCCAGCTTGTTGTCATCTCATTGGCAAAAAAAACATCTGCTCCCAGATCTAGAGATGATGAATTTATGATGTTCATCTTATTCCAAGGATTTTTCAGATTCAGTATGCGTTAATGACTCTTTCCTAACATTACAAAGCAGTGTTCCCCACTAGTTTAGCACAAGTTGTGTCTGAGTTTGGGTAAAAAGCTCTTTTATTGGACACTTGAGCCCAGAAACAGACCCCTTCCCAAGTAAACTTAAGATAAAAAGTAGTTTTGCCAGTTGCCCAGTGGTGCACCACCTCTGTTTCCACTGAATCTGCATTTTCAGCAACAGATTTTGAAAGGAAGAAATAATATAATAAATGCAAAAATGCAAAAGTAGATTAAGACAATTTTGTTGAAATACATACATACTATATATGCATCAGTTAAAGCCAGAGAGAAAGATGTGCCGCACATATGGAGTACATACGGACAAAGTGTCTATATGTTTAAATGTTATTCTGTCAGTGTTTGTACCACCACCATGTATGTTGTTAAGAGGTTATAATGGGATGTTTATCCATGCAATCAGGAGATCCTGTTCTTCCAGTGTTGTCCTGAAAACATGACATTTACAATGGAAGAACAAGACAAACACTGCAGAAGACGAGTCCTGCTGCAACTTGAGTCACATAAGCACTAATACCTGCAGCTAAGCAATTATTGTGCAACACGATGACTTTCCCACCACTGTGTAACTTCTTTGTGTTTGGGAAGCTTTGTTCTACCTTTGTGTTGACCACTGTTAGGTTTGATGTTGGATTTAGCGAGGGGAGCTCTGTTTTTTCATCTGTAAATACTCGCGTAGTTTACAACTCAACCTAAACAGTCAATTACAAGCAGTGTGTGGTAGCAGCAGATGATGAGCAGTATACACAGCAGTGTAAACAACACTACAGTAGGCCTGGATATATGCTCAGTCATGTGGCTCCATCTGCCAGGACAAATTTAGGTTAGTCACATATTATGTGAAATAGAGGCGGATGTAATTGACTATACACTGGATAATGCAGATTGTGCTGGAAAATGAATCGAAATCAATACAATAGTGCGCTGCTTTTGTCATTTTTTATTGTGCGCTCTGTAGTTTTATTGTCTTATTTGATTTGAGTGACAGAGGATTTTTTTTGGGGATACGTGCGAACATTAAATACTTTTTTTTCCTGGATTGAAAGGGAGTTTCTGATTCAGTTTATTATTGGACACCCACAGTGAGAGACTAATTTCTGACAGGACGTCCACAGAAGCATCACAGTCACCGAGAGCAGCCGCAGTGCTGTGACAAATGATTGACATGGCGATGTCCCCACCCCCCTCTCTGCAGTGGATTGGATGGTGGCCAGAGGACAAGGTATCTCAAGGAATCCCTGTGTCACCAGAGAAGCTTTGGCGTAGAGCACACAAACACACACACACACACACACACACTGCAGAAAACCTCTCACACCCAGCAGTGTTTACTCTAGACACACTTCCTCCTGCTCTAAGCCTCGTCATGGGATCTTGACTTGCGTTTCCTGGTAGTTGGAACAAGCTTCAGACAGGGTTTCACCTGCAAAGATAAATTTATTCAAAGTTTAGTTCTAAAAGAATAAAACTAGGTTTAAAACACAGAAATCCAGATTTAAAATAAAGGGGAGCTCTGTTGCACAACTTAAAACTAATCAGTTTAGTAAATTCATGTGTATTAATGTAAACAGAAATTATATAGAGTTGAATCAATGTATTAACTCTTGCTTACCTGAATTAAAATAAATAAAAAATACATTTGAGTGCTGTGGATCTAGTAAGTATAAAAGAGGGGAAACCATTAACTTTTTTAATTTTAAATTGGAGTTGAATGTTTTGGTGCAACAAAAATAAATTTGATCTAGGTTTAGAATAAAGCTACGTTTCAGTTTAAATTGAGTTTTTCTTTGTTTCAAATGCAGCATAAATTAAAGTTCAATCATGATTTGATCAGGTTTAAGAATTAATCCTCGTTGGTGCGGCCCAGTCTTAACAAAAACAACACAGCGGTCCCTCAGTGAACTGCTGTTCTTGTTTCTTGGAAAGCTTCTTCTCTCATGTGCACTGTCTTATTGGCCACAGAGGGGATGCCACTCCCTGCTGTTGATGTCTGTCTGTTAATGTGTGGGAGCAAATGTGTTCTTGTTTTTATTGTGTGTGCTTTTGCCTGTTCGCCTTGAGAGTGACCTTGCGTCGAAAACAGAGCAGTTGATCTATATGAGGACCTGTGGCGTCTGCTCTCTGGGCCAGAGGAAAGTGGAATAATTTTATTACTGCTGTGCCACGCCAAGAGATATTCATAACTCTATTGATTACTTAAGTGAATCCATGGTGAGGGCGCCCATCAGAAGACCTCTATAAATCTTTGCAGAACAGTTGTGTGTGAGATGAGCGTACTCTGGATGTGTGGCAGGCTGGTGGTGACTGAAACTACCCTTTACTCAGACAAGCTTTCACCTTGCTGAAGTCAAACTTCAAGCTACAATTTTCTGCAGCTGAACAAAACAAGTTTCATCAGCATCAGCAGTGCTGCAGCTGCAACCCATTCATTGTCAAGATTATGGAAATCAGCACTAAAATCTATGTTATTACAAAAAGCTTTCTTTCTAAAGACAGTTTTGTTTTGTTTTGGTCGATGAAAACTGAAGAAAAAGATCTACTCATTTCCTCCCAGGCTTGGTGCAATAATAACTTGCACGTGCGTTCAGTCTGGAGTTTGATCTTAATGCTGGTTGTCTAACATAAAAAAAAACATCCAGCTACCTGCCATCGTCGCTCTCTTTCCTGAAGAGAGAAGGCTTCCAGAAAACCAAACAGATGGCTCGACCGTGTGAAGAGACGCAGCACTCCACACGGTGGAAACTTCCAGTGTTTTACACCGACACAATTAGCTGTAATGAATTGAATTAGCCTGCCAGGGTAGAGATGTCTTCAGTGAAAAACACAACATGGAGAGAATCGGATTCTCCTCTGGCAAACTCATTGCGGCATCTTGCCTCACGGCCTTCGATCTTTCACAGGGAGAAACAGATGTGTTAGTTTTATGGAAGTGTGTGCGTTTGGGTGAGAGCTCAAGTGTGGTTTTTGGATTATGAGTGTGTGAGCATGTTTCAAAGAAGCTGGACGCACTGCTGATTCCACAGGGGTGTCCCCCTGTCTGTCCTACTCAGTGGAAACAGGAGCCTTGTCGCTGATAATTGTATAATTTGTCATGTATAAGTACTTATTTATAAGACTGTGGTGTGGAAATGATCTTATCAAGAACCAAAGTTTAGACTTGACGTAAGTGATTTTTCTGCTGGTAATGTCAGGGTTTTGCAGTTTTATTATTTATAGTTTTGATTTATATAGATTTTATTCACCAAACAAAGAGAAAAGGTTTTAACATAAATGAAAGGTGTTTTTTTTTATTGTGGAGACATGTATGCGCATCTCAGCCAAGCGCGAGACACACACACCCACACACTTTAAACTTCAATATTTACACTTTATGCTGAGAGAAAATATGCTCAGAAGACACTTTACTAATCCACACTCCTGCGTGGGGAGAAGACTGAACATAAATGCAGCTCTTAGGCAGAAATGTTTTTTTTTTTAATTCTGGGTTCCTTTTTTATCATTATAAAGCTCTGAATGTAAACATAATGACATTTATTGATCAGTAATTATAATCCCCTTATGATCAGGTTGTCCTCGAACAACAAAACCCAGTAAATAAAGTGTAGACGTGTTATAGGGGAGGCTGGTCAGCCACTGGAACAAGTAAAAGCACGTGAGGAGAAAAGAAAGGCTCTTGTTAGCTTTGATTAGCATGTACTGCCCTCCAGTCGATGCAGTTTGGCCTGCTGTCATTGGCCTGTCAGTCAGTCTGGTAATAGGCCAGTCACAGAAGAGCAACGCCGGTGCATTAGCTGTCAGTCACGTGAAAACAAGAACCGGAGAGGGTTAAAGAGACAAAATGCTTGTGTGTGCGCGGTTCTCCAATGTCATTAAGGTCACTGACACATTTACTGCACATAATATACACACATAAGCTGGAAACGATTGTGATGCACGTGAAGAAGAGGAAGTGCCAAACAGCCTGGCTCTGTCTGGACTCGAGATTAAAACTAAAGTGGCATGTTTCCAGAAATACTGCAGGAGAGTTACATCCCTTCCTCTGTCAGCGGAGTGTTGATCATAGTTACTAAATCTCCACCGCCTGCGAGCGTGTCTGTGTGTGTTAAAGAGTGCGAGATGATTTGTGGAAGAAGAAATCTTCACAGGGCGTCTGATGAATCCACTGCGATATAAAAAATGGCCCGAAGCTCAGAGTATATATGAGAATAATTGCAGTGTCGTTTTATGTGTGTAAGCTTGATGTCGTGTTAATATACTCTACTTCTTCTGGCTGAAACACAAAGGATAATTTAGAGCACGCAGACTTGTAATAGCCTATGAAACATGACATTCTTGTGACATTTTTCATGACATTTTTGTGTTGTTTCTCTGCCTCCTGCCTAGATGCTCCTCTCTGTTTATTCTTCGTATTTCTCTCCGTCACTGAACTTTCAAATTCACGTCTCAGCTGAGGCTCTTATGTAAGTGAATTAGCTGGCAGTGTGTTTCACTGTGTTTCATTTTTCATGTGCTGTGATGGCGATCAGAGACTAGCTGGCTTATGTCATCCCCCTCTGACTGAGGAGGAAGATTTAAACATGAATGCAGCTAAGTCTGTGATACATCTGAAAATCTTTCTTACTTTTATTACATCGATCTTCTCTTGTCCTACATGCATCATTATGCTTTATTTCTGAGTAGGTCTGGACTTTAAATTGAATTTATCAAATTACCCAAACCCTAAAGCATAGATACTATAATTGAACCAGATACAGGACATGAAAGGACACATTATACTCTTAGAAATAAGGGTTCCAAAAGTTTTCTTCCTGTAGGGCTGAGGTTCGACAAAGAACCATTTTGATTTTGATTCGTTTTTGGAAGAAAGAGTTCTTCAAAGACTGTTGAAATCCTTGAAGAACTCTTTTGTCATGGCTTTGTCAAGGCCTCTTTGTACCATAACATAAAAGGGTTCTCAGTAGACCCCCCCTGCATAGATGGGTTCTTGTTAGCACCCTTAGAGTAGGCTTGGGCTGATGGATGATGCTGTTGTCCATCACGATGCCTGACAGTCATCAACCACTGAGCCCTCTGCCATCATAACATCATGATTGTAAAGTACTTTTCTCTGAAAGGAAACAAAAAGGGTTCTCCTATAGGGACAAGCCAAAGAACGCTTTTTGGTTCTAGTTAGCACCTGTATTTCTGCAAATGTAAAGGTATTGCAGAGTCTGAAGGACAAAACCCCTGCAGTGGCTCTTGAGAATGTCTTACAGTAACAGCCGGTATATTTTAGAGCACCAGGTCCAGGTTAAATGGTGTTATCCTATTGAGGTGGATGGATTGGTATTGAGTGTGGGCCATTTCCTGTTGCTGTTTTAGTCTCAAGGCCAGACCTCTCGAGAAAAAGAGCTATCTGCCAGTAAAAAGCCATTATCTCCTTTTCCCTCCGCAAAACAAAAAGTGCCATCTCACTTATTTTTAACTCACTTTAAAGTGGAAGCAGGGCTGGGAGGGAAGATGATGAGCAGAAAGTGTGAAATGAGTCCTTAGCGAGAAAAGATTTTTAGTAAAATATGAGAGGAAACAAACTGTCTAACTTAGGGTGTTTTCACACCTGAAAGTCAAAACCAAGGATGGCATTTTTGCTGCATTGTATACATTGGAACAGGTTAGCTTTGGTTTCATGTTGTCATCACAGTTACCTGCGTCTCCAGTTGATTGGGTTTGATGTTGGTGTGTTGTCAGTTCAGTTCACTTCCTGTCCCTTTCTTCCTCTTGGAAAGTAATTGAGTTATGTGAGTTTTTGTTTTGTGGGAAACTGACTTTTTGTAACTCCACTGGACCAAATGTCAGCTAAACATTTATTCTCTCCCCATGTGCCACCACAGTTCATTTAGTTTTATTGTGTTATTGTTCCCTGTTCTGGTTCTGACAATGGCTTGCTAGAACTTCCTGTAAGTAGTCTGAAAGTCCAAACTATGCAACAAATGTTTGAACCATGGTTCAGTTTGAGCGGGCCGAGACCTCCTCTTTCGGACTAACTAAGGTTCGACCGTTTGGTCCGGACTGTGGTCTGAGGGAGGTTTCACACTTACAATAACCTTTAATTTTGGTTCAGATGAAACTGAAAAGATTGCAAGTCCAGACCAGACGAGGTAGGCATTAAAAGGACCCTTGGAAAAAAAAAGCACACTACATTTGCAGGCTACATGTTTCGTGTGCCATTTAGTCATTTTAAAGCTGCTGAAACAAGCTGTGAACACAACATTATCACCATCATCATCACCTTTTAAGTTGATTAGTTAGCAGACAGTTGCCTATTTACAGATCCAACAGATTTAGCAGTTAGCATTGCTTCATTTCATTCATTTTGAGTTATGTTTCTGTTCACCAGGTGAATGCCAATCCAGTATTTACTCATTTTAGCTCCATTTTGAGCTCCTTTAACTCCTGAATCTTTTCACAGCTATCTCAGTTAGCAAGTAGACACTAATGCAGCTAGCTACAGCAGCAAGCGCAGTGGGTTTCCTTTTGCGTTTATTTCAGTTTGTTTGAACTGAGAGTTTTATATTATTTATGCAACATTTAAGTTTATTTGGAGAGCTTTTGGCGGATGATGCTTCTTGTGCTGATAAATATTGTTTTGCTGGAGTTGTATGTCCTGAACCTCTAAAACCTATAAAACCCAGTCTGAAGAATATTAGAATTTCTCCTTTACAATATGGCTACTCTGCTAATGCATTTGGTAATTTTTATCATAAGACTTTGGGTAGTTTGTGGACCATGGATGTAAATGTTAATGTTTTAAAAAAGAAAAGCGGGATTGGTGCAGCAAACTCAAAATATGAGCATGACATCATTCTGAGGATTTAATAACTTCCATGGAGGTAATACCTTCTGTCTGGCCAATGTTCACTTTGTGCGTTAATGTGGATATTTTTACACGTGTTTATTTGTGGTCATGGCTGAACAACAGCAGAAATGCTCCTGTTAATGCTTTTAAGTCAGATGTAGGCAGCGCTGCTATATTTTGAGACTGATGTCAGAGTCACTCATCCCGTCTGTGCGAGGCTGATTCATGGATCTCAGGCGGAACATCTGACCGAGGGGACGACAGGGGTGGGCCATCACATATGAGTGTGTGCACATATGTGTGTGTACATGCATGTCTTCATCTGTGTTCGCTTGAATGAGAATCAGTCTATTTTCAATCTGGTAGGGTCATTTTAAGGCGTGGAACATCAACTAACAGACGAAAAAGAGGACAAAACGGATTTTTAAATAAACTCATTGGATGAGTAATGAAGAAAGGGACATAAAAGGCTTAAGAGCAACCGCCACAGGAACAAGTGCTGTGAAGTATTTTCAGACTGAGAGTTAATTTTGCTCTGGAGGCAAAGCCTGTTAAAACATATTTAAGACATGTGCCATTTGGTGACTCAAATGAAACAAGCCTGGGTCCCATATGGTTGTTAAAGAAACAATCTGGATACTGCAGGTACTAATTTGGATCTCAGTCACATCTGTTAGAGTGCAGTAGTGGACCTTTTCATGGTCCTCTTGAGTTAAATCTGGACTTGTCCTTTTAAAATGCTTTTGGGTGCACGTCTCTCATAGTAGTTCAGGATCAAGAGAGTTTTGTTTCATCATCTCAGACAGCAAAATAATGTAAAAAATATCAAATACAGTGGAAACCTCTTCAGTGATCATGTCTGTCCAGGGCAAATCACTATAATGTCATGATTTTTTATTTTCTGTCTTAGTATATTTATTATGTGAGTATAAAGTAATGAAGAAGACAGCTTCACTGAATTTTATTAACTTACAGAATACAATGCAGCTATTTCAAACACTTGAAAAATGACATTATTTTGTATAATTCAAATGAGTATGACGCAGTATAGTGCTGTCTATAAATTGTAATTGCTTACTGTAGTTTCCCTGCTGGTCCTCGATGGCTCTTTTTTTGGCAATATGTCATAATCCTCAAGGAGACGTCATTTTCCGTCATGATTTCAGTGTGCGTGCAGCACCAGTTTAAGGTAGTCAGCCGGGAGCAGACTGATTACACCACTGTGAGGCAAAGTACATAGGAATACATTTAAAAATTAAGAATTATTTAGACAGCATTTGATCCATATTGGCAGCTGATCACTGCAATGTGATTGCTATACCACTCAAATATTTAGCTTATGAGCTGTTAAACAGAGATAATACATACTCCAGGCTAAATGTATCATATCTTATAGAAATTTAAGGGCCAAATACAGCTGATAAAAGCTATCTCAGATGACAAAAAGGTTATCAAAGAGTTGACAAAGTTGTACATTTTTCAGGCCTCAGGCCGAGTGTGTGTGTGTGATAAGAGAGAATTTGTGGACCACAGATAGGTTGTCAGCCCCCTGCCCCCCTCATTTCACTGTGAGACCCGTGTGCTGCGTTATTGATGGCTTCAATTAGAGACTGAATTACCCCATGAAGACTCTCACACCCTGCTGTACCTGTTCTCCACACCGTCTTTTTCTCATGGGTAATATTTAAAGCTCTCAGGGTGCAATACAAAATGTTGCTGAAGGGGCAAAAAAAACCAACCAGTCTGGATTTGGCTGAAAGGCTGGTGTGGAAAAAAAAAGTACAGTACGTTTATGTGTTGGCTCTGAATTTTAGTTTTGACTGTTTGCTATTTTTACTTGATTGTTTCTGCTGCATTGTCTGTGCTGTATTATTATAAACTGAATATATTTGTCCTTTTTTATAAATTTTATAGATGTAACAATGAAATGATTAATCAAACAATATACAGCAGGTTACCACATAAAGAAAATAAACATTTGCAGCTGCAGATCATTCAGGACTGATGTTGTAATGATCAGAGAGATATAAACGTGGGAGAGAGGGCACAGCTGACAGAGATCCAGAGCGAGGTGAAGATGAACCGAGGCACATGCTGCTTTCCCACGCCCCTCCCTGTCTCTGCCGACACACGTCTTTCTCTCCTCTTTCTCACATACGCACACACCTACAGCCTCACACAGTTCTGCGTGACTAGCTGATCGTTTCGGGAGTATCAGTGGTCCACTAACGGTGAAAAAGTGGGTCACTCAAGGGTCTTGTCCCATTTCTTTTTTTTTTTTTGCAGGGGAGCTATTATTTGTTGTCAGTCGAGTGTGGCGAGGCCCCCGCCGTTCTTTGTCTCACTTCTCAATGGATAATGGTTTCCCTCCCTCTCAACCTCTCTGCCCCTGTCTCTCCCTGTCCGTCCGTCCTTGACCACTGGTTGACTCAGTATTGCCTCAGGCTCATTGCCAAGGGCTCACGACTCTGTGCTAAAAGGTTACTTACTTTGGCAAGCGCAACTGAAGAGGGTGTGAGATCGCTCAAATGTTTTTCTGAGTGCACTGACAGCAGTGTGTCAATTTGTGAATGTCTGTAGACTTACATGTGTTTATTTTCCTATTTTACTGCCAAGCAGCCATTGTGAGACAGGTGGAGGTTTCCTAATAAAGATGAATACCTTTATTTAATTAATTTACTCAGTATTTGTAAATGGGTAGTTCTGAGGTACATGTACTTGAGTAATTCCAACTTTTTAGTTCTACTCCACTCAGTTCATATGACAACATAGGGCTACTATATATTTAACTAAATGTATTTAACAAGTGTTTCTCAAATGGGTACTAGAACCCCTAGAGGTACTAGGAGCACTGCAGGGAGTACATGAGATTTTTTAAAATATCGGTCATACATAATTCCTAAAATAATTATACTATAATACGTTTAATAAAAAATGTAAACCACATTTTATATTCAGTATTCCAATTTTCGCTGCAGTCGTTAACAGCAAAAACTTTTCACTGCCGCAAAACTTCACAGAAGAAGAAAGCAACAAATGCAATCATGTTCGCTGTGAGCAGGGAGCCAGTTGACAGTATGGTGGATGGAAATCAAGAAAGAAAGAAAGAAAGTGCTCTGTTGTACCTCTGAAAATGTTTATCAGTGTATGCAGGTCCATCATGACTTGCTGCATCACAGAGTTGCCTACAATCTAATGTATTAGTAACCATATATAATATATAGTAATATGTAAAGTAAAATCATGGCAAACTTTCTCAAAGTTGTCATTGAATAATGACAAAGCTTCTTATTATTTTGAGATAAAGTCATTATTTTAAGGAAAGCTTTGTCATTATAATGACTTACAGGATCTTTTTTCATCACATTGGAGGTAATAGGCTTCCATAGAGCGAGACAGCACATCCGGCAGCACAGCGAAGAGGACAAGAGTGTAAATAACATCACTGCTGACAGAGACTCCAGTCTGCAGTGTAAACCACAGAACTGTAGAGCAACATTCAGGCTTCATGATCAAAGAAAGTTTATATCACATCAACATTTCTGTTGGTATCCATCTGCTCCATTTCCCATACTGGTCCGCATGAGCACTTTTCCACAGCAGCTACAGCCTTCATGGCTGCTGTGGATTTCCTGCCCTGCTAGGACTCGGTGTTAGTTGAAATGTTGTGTTACGTGCATAAATGTGACATAAGTAAAACTTCTTTACTCTCTGTCAGAAGTTGGACTAATCATTGTTTTGCATGTCACGTCTTTGCACTTGAGACTTGCAATTTCAAGTCAAGACTCACAAACAAATAAGATATATAACATACTTTTTAATCTTTGAGCTTGGTGTAAGGTATTGAGTATTTTCAAGTCAGAAGGCTCAAGTCTCATTGAGGTCACAAGTGTTAAAATCCAAGTCAAGTTATGAAATCAGATTTTGTCAAGTCTAAAGTTGTCAATTTGTGACTTGAGTCACATGACTCTGCTTCCTGTCACATGCCAGTAGCGAGTGTACAGTACTAACTGTGCTGTGCTGTGTGTGTTGTCATCCGGCAAAGTGTGTCAGACTGAGACACTGGGAGACAAGTTGTTGATATAACTCTGCACCAGTGTCCACAATGTAAATTAAGTCCATACTCAGATCAGCCTTGCTCTAATAGCAACTGTTTCTCAGATAAACTGTTTCGTTAATAGAAACAAAACAAAATTGATGCCTGGCGAGGTAGCTGGTCTAATGGAAGATATCATGGCTGTGCTGGTGATTTGTTACACTTTTAACCATCTTTTCCTGCTGTGTTGTAGTAGAGGTGTAGTGCAGACTGTTGTGCTCTTTGTAGTGCTCTGAGACAGGAGTGTTACTCAACAAAGCCACAAGTATAAATACTGCATGTCCTTACACTTCTGTGGCTAATTTGGGTTAATTGTTTCCATGCACACAGTTGAACTGGTGTGTGTATCTTTACACAGCCTGTCTGACAAGTCTAATCACACACACACTCAGACACACACCTCGTCTTCTACCCTTGCAGAGCAGGATTTGGGTCAGACACCTCCTCCCTCTCACACTGACTTGTGCATGTGAGTTTAGGGGCCCTGTCCTTTGTGTCCCACTGATATCCCAACAGTAGCTCTCTGCTATCTGTTTCTGCTTATTGTCAGTGAGACAGCTCTCCTGTAGTGTTATATGAAGGCTGCTTTTGTAGGCAGATAGGGGGTAATAGGGGCACAAACACAGATGACATGCTGAGGAATCAGTCATGTGGTTTTGGGTTTAAAAAAGGTCTTGGTGGATGAATACTCACCTGCAAACTGAACACAGAATTGTTTTTTTGGCTTTCCATCTTGAAATATTCATGTAGAGCAGAGACAGAGACTCTGTGTACGTCCTCCTCAGTCAGTCTGATTTAGTGATTCTGTGTCTGCTGATTAAGGTGTGTGTGTGTGTGTGTGTGTGTGTGTGTGTGTGTGTGTGTGTGTGTGTGTGTGTGTGTTTGTCTGTGTGTAGAACACACTTTATGCCTTCATTTTTCTACATTGTCATTTGATCATTTAGTCAGTTTAGAGATTTCAGTCAAACAGGTGCATTGTGGGATTACAGATCATTCACAGATTCATTTGTGACATTCATATGTACGCTCTCAGAAATAAGGGTTCTTCCAGAAGCGCTGAGGTTCTACTCACAACCATTAGCTTGTGAAGAACCCTTGAAGAAAGGGTTCATCAAGAGTTCTTTGTAAGAAGAAGGGTTCCATTAAGAACTCTTTTCACCCAAAATATCCTTTTTGGATGAAAGAATTCTTTAAAGATTTTCATCAAGGGTTTATTAAATGTTCTTTGTTACCATAATATAAAGGGGTTCTCAGTAGAGCCTCCTGGATGGGTTTTAGATGAAACCCTTGAAATATAAACATGGTTCTTGATAGAACCTCCTTGGGTGGGTTCTAGATAAAACCCCTGAAATATAACCATCTGTGGGTTCTTGTGAGCACACTTAATGTAGAAAGAGAAAGGTCCTGGATAGAACCCCCAGAGAGGGTTCTGGGTGAAACCATGACACCATAGAAGGATTTGCTGTAGAACCGTTCATAGTGAGTTCTGGATGAAATCTTTCACAGATGTTTCTAGGTCAGAGGTTGGGTCTCTGAAAGGGTTCAAAGTTGAACCTTTATAAAAAGCTCTGCCACGGACCAAAAAGGGTTCTCCAATGGGAACAAGATGAAGAACCCAAAATAAAGTTCCTTCTAGTTAGGACTTTTACAGCAATGACAGGACAAATAGAGACTCAGTTCCAGCCTTGATCCTAAAACCTCCAGGCAATGAGAGATTTTTAACCAGACCTTCATGAAACAAAGCAGATGATGTCAGATCTGTTTCTGTGGCTGTAGTTGTGGTTCTTGTTTGCCTGTATTTGTGTGTGTGTGTGTGTGTGTGTGTGTGTGTGTGTGTAGGAGTAATATTAACTCAGAGACTGTACATCTTATGACTCATTGTATCTGTCTGCTGAGGGTTTATCTTACTCACTTCAGCAGAGGTTAACAACGTGGTATACTCAGCTGCAGATGGAGGCTGTTGTTTATAATTTGGATATTTTTAAAGTTTTTTTTGTACTGTGTTCATATGTCTTGTCTGGTTGATTGATTTGATATGAGTGGCGTTCTCTCCCAAAAAACAACTATTTTTTTAGGAGTGGACCATGATGCTCTATAGTTAGCCTCATGTTTACTGTAAATTATCCAATCTCATTTTTTTGTTGTTGTTCTTGTGGTATCTACTACACAGTTGCTATGATTGTTATTGATTTTGTTTATGATCACAAACATCTAACTATAAAGGAAAGCCATGTTTATTACAGAAACTCATATCCCCTGAACACTTTGTGCCACTGCAACCACATTCAATCATTATGTGTAGATATGATGTCTGAGTGACCATGACCTGGTGCCATTTGGCCAATAATTAGCGCTGTAGCAGCATCGTCTAACTATATGTATGTATGTGTCTATGACTGTCCATTGCATATTAGACCCCACAGTGCTGCACACATGGTATAAACCAGCTGTTGTGACATATAAAGTAGGATGTTGTATTCATATTGCATTTTCGCTCCAGACTGTTTTGTTTTGTGTTTGCATGTTCCTTGACAGAGTAATGTGATTCATGACATAATAGATTCAGCACTATACCGTCTAAAGACACTCTGCTGCCCCACTCACCACACAGTGAGCCTCATCTGTGGGTGCGTGCGTGTGTGTCTGTGTGTGTGTGTGTGCTGACAGTGAGTTTTCCAGCAGCATGCTGATGTGAACGCTCATTTGAACACAGCAAAAGGTTGACAATATGACTGTTTAACACAGAGGACAGATATCCGTATTAACAAATACACACGCACATGAATAATCTCAACAGACATACAGTCGAACACAGAGGTATGGCTACACATGTATGTTGCAACAAAATAGAGACGTTATCTACCTTCTTTGTCTCCTTCCTTGTCCATCAGGTCAGACACTCTGGCCTGGCAGGCAGATTAGTGAACCGCACAACACCCACAGGGGAATATCTGTGTTTGTGGCTCTGCAGAGTGGAGCTGAGCACCTTTTGGGAGATGCACGCCAACTATTTGTGTTTATTTTGACTGAATAAACTCTCTGCATTCTGCTCCATGGTTTATAGATAGAACTTATTTTTTGAAGCAGACAGCTGCAAAACAGTGAAACGAAAATTCAACTTAGAAATATATCAAGATGGATGCCATCTTTTTTGTGTTTTTCAGTTTAAAATACACCCGCTATGTCAGCATCCATCAGAAAGGCCAAAATGTCAAAGTTGAGCAAATGTACACACAAAGGACTAAATGCAGTAGCACTGAACGTAATCTTGCTCTGTTGCAGTAAAAATATATTTAATATTTAAACTTTATGGTTACAGGCAAAATAAAATTGTGAAAAATTGTGTGCTACTTGTAGCCTCATGCAGAAGAGAAGCTAAAAATACACTTATGGTGTTGTGTCCTCTTCTCTCCCTCACTCTGCGCTGTTCCCCCGTGTGTTTGTGTATCTTGTTTGTTTACTTTTGTGCATCAGCCCATATTGATGTGTGGCTGTTATTTGTTTGCCTCTGTGTGTGCGTGTGTACTCAAAGCTTGGATGTGTTCCTGTGTGTCTGGATCTCATCATAGCTTATTAATGCACTGAGTATATTAACAACAGGAGTCGGTTGCTTGTAATTATAGAGTATGGTAATTATATTGACTGGAGCTACAATGATTGGTCTATCAATCGATGAGTTAATCAGAAAAAAAAATTTATAATCAGTTGTTTTAGTTCTTTTTCAAGTAAAAATGTCAAACATTTGCTGATTCCAGCCTCTCAAATTAAAGGATTTGCTTCTTTTCTTGAGTTGAATGAGAGAGTAAATTAATATTATTTGGGTTTTGGACTGTTTGTTGGACAAACTGGCAATTTGAAGACGTCACTTTGAGCTCTTAGAAATCATGATGAGTATTTTTTTTTTTTCATTTTATAGACTAAACCAGGGGTTAAAGACCTTCCAATAGATGTTCAGGGACCCCCAACTTAATTCTTCTTTTTTAAATTTTAAGATGATAAATACTTATTCCATGAATGATCAAACTATAAGTTTTAATCAGTTGACTCACATGCAGAGCTGCAAAGGGAGGCAAAAGGCATTATTGATTATGACGAAGATAGATGGAATTTAAAATGGCAAGAAGTTGGAGCATTTCATTTAATAGAATAGTAATTACTCATGAGGGTGAAGAAAATCAGACTTACTTTTTTTGTGTCATGCTCAAGTTTGGTGACCTTTGACACAGATATCTGTGTTTGACCAACAGTTAACCGTCCTGACAGTGCTGACCTTTGGAGGAACAGGGAGCTGAAGGAAGCTTTCGTAACTTATTAGCTCACCATGTACTTGGTGAAGAAGGCAGATGAATTTCGCTGCTTCACCTTGTGGTCAGACAGCCATTATATGGGTCAAATATGGCTCTTTCTAAATCAACCAAACTCCACAGGCGAAATCAGTAATTTTACCTGACTGAACATGGGAGTTACTCATCAACCACAACCACTGCCTCGATCTGTTAGTTTGATTGTGTTATTGTGTGACTTTGGTGTTTTAAAAGGGCAGTTCGGGTTCAACAAAGTCACACAATAACACAAACTAACAGATCGAGGCAGAGGTAGATCAGCTGATCCTGCGTTCTGCATGATAAAATTACTGATTTTACCTGTTGAGTTTGTTTGTTCTGAGAGAGAGCAATGTTTTGACAGGAAAAAATGGGCACGCCCTTTTAACCCCCCCACCAGTTAACCTCGCTTTTACTCCTAAACTGTACACAAGACGTCCAGCAGTTCATGCGTCTGTCCATCCATCCGTTCCTCATATGTAAACTAGTAATTTGCCCCTCTGTGTCCTCTCGCTCCAGTGCTGCTGAAAACAACATGAGGCTGAGCTGAGTCCAGCTTCTCTTTAATTAACAGCTGGCTGGTCTAATCATAGTGATGTGATGATGCTGTGCTTTGGTTGCATAATGACTTTTCCATCATCGTCATCCTCATCCTCATCATCATTCACTCTTATTTGTGCATTCACGCGCAAACACACACAGAGGAGACATGCAGGCCTGTCAGAAAACCCTGTACTTGGAAGATGTCTGGATTAATACTTAAGGAGTTTTCTCTCTCCTATTTAGTCCTAGTCACTCACTCTACCTCTCTACCTCTTTGTTTTCCTGCTTCTCTCGCTGTGTTACCCTGATTCTGTCACTTTGTTACGCTGTGCTCTCTGATGTACACGGGAACAGATGGTTCAGTGCTGATCAAGAGTTTCAGCTGAAAATTAAGTGTTTACCTGCTCTTGGGAACAGTTTGTTCAGGTGAGATTAAACATTCCAAACTACTTGAAAAAAACATTTTAATATCTTAAAATGTGATTGCATTTCAAGACAAAGGAAAAAACAGAGCTGGGCAATAGCTGAAATGTTTGATTTCAGTTGATGTTGATAATTATTGGTAATTTTTAACATTATATTTTAAATAAAGACTGTATAAAAAGTGCAAAGAAGAATTAAACTATTAAACCACCAATAATTGCTTAATTACAAAGTATTTTTTAATGTAAAAAATTGCAGAAAATGCTGTTTTCAGACTCAAATATGGAGATTTCCCACTTTTCTCAGTTTATTATCATATTAAACTGGTTATCTTTGGGTTTTAGACTGACAAAACAACTTGTACTTCAAAAAACAAAATTTCACTAAAACAATTTCACTATTTTCTGACATTTTACAGATGTTGCAGTCCTATATGAAACACAACAATTAGTCTTTGTTGTTATTTGATAACAGCGAACAAAATTAGCCAATTTGTACAGGGGGAAATAAAAAAAAATAGTTTAATTAAAACAATTTAATTGAAACGTTTTAGTTTGTGTCTATTGCAAGTAGATATGACTATTGCTTTATTGCCCAGGCCCAGGAGAAACCCAGGATAGGGCAAGGTGTCGTTTCACAGGCGCCCATTGCAGTGGAATGTGATCAGATCTGCCAGACCACCTCCAGAGCTGGTCTGGGTCACATTATGAACAGGATCTCAGTCTGATTCAGCCAGAAATAAATACAAACCATGTGTGTGTGTGTGTGTGTGTGTGTGTGTGTGTGTGTGTGTGTGTGTGTCACACCTCTGCCTGCTAAGATCAAGCACAAATACACTTAGTTGTCAGTCTTTAATCAAGTAGAAGTTACTTGTGTGAAAAAAAGAGAAGAATAGTAGAAGAGTAGAGATACTGATTCAACTTCTTTACTCAAGCAGTCATCTCTTTTACATTCTGTTAACTTTGAAAGGTACATAGAGGTTTTGGGCAACATATGCCGCCATTCAGACGTATTTTGCAGAGACATCCTTGCTTACGTCAGCAAGACACTGCTGAGACACATTCTGAATGTGTTACAACAGTGTGGCTTTGTATTAGAAGAGTTTGGCTACTAGACTGACCTGCCTGCAGTCCAGACCTGCCTGCCATTGAAAATGTGTGGTGCGTTATGAAGCGCAAAATACCCCAGACTCTTGAGCACCTGAGGTCGTATATCAAGCAACGATGGGTCTTTAAAATAAAAGGTGATGTGTCACTGTGGTAAACATGCTCCCGTCCCAACTTTTTTGGAAGGTATCATAGGCTTAATATTCGGAATGACTGTATATTTACAAAAAAAACAACAAAATGAATCAGTTGGAACATTAAGTATCTTGTTTTGTGCTGTAGTCAATTGAATATAGGTTTTGCTTTGTTTTTATTTCTATTTTACACAATGTTCCAACTATTTTTTTAAATTGGGATTATAAATATACAAATAAAGTACAGACACAAGTACAGTAACGAGGTATTTGTACTCTGTTACTTCCCACCTATGCAGTTAATTATAGGTACACCTAAAACTAATGCAGTCTAATGCAAAAGCCCTGCAGTAATGTCACTTTGAATCTGACTCACAGTCACAGTGTATTTTGTAGCTTCTCTGCAGTTTGGGGTATTAAAGCCACATCAAGGGTTTTCAGACAGGAAGTGTTTGGATTCAAGGGCAGCAGGACGTTGGAGCTTTAGTTGAAGAAGCAACATTTTCAGTTTTCTTCTACTGCATTGCTGCACAGTACAACGTGAGGGAACTTATACACCACATATCACACTTGTCGAATGGTGAGACACTCCTGATTCACTGTCACACAGTCACACACACACACACACACACACACACACACACACACACACACACACACACGCTTCCCAAGGGTGATGACAAAAATGACTCCTTTGTTCTTCTGCTGTAGTTCCACACAGTCTTTCTGTCTGCTGCCTTTTTTGGGTCATATGGAGTTTAATGTTCCTGCATGTCTGCGTGTTGATGAGGAAGTTGCCATTTGAAATTGTCATCGAGCTGCTACATAACATCTGGCCTGAGTGTGTATGTGTGTGTGTGTGTGTGTGTGTGTGTGTGTGTGTGTGTGTGTGTGTGTGTGTGTGTGTGTGTGAGGAGTACAATTGCACGTAAATACGCCTCAGTGTTGATAGATGGCATTCATGTGTCCTTGTGGTGCATTCTGCTCCATATGAGGTCATGTTTGCGCAGGCGTGTGTGTGCGTGCGTGCGTGTGTGTGTGTGTGTGTGTGCAGCTCCCCTGCCTTGTCCTTGGTATGTAATAAGCATGTGGGACTGCGGCTCTTTGCACATCTGTCTGGTGGTCGAGAGACTGTGCAGTGCTGCTGCTGCTGTGCACCATTTCCACCAGCAGCTGCCCCACCCCCCACCTGCTCTGCCCTCCCAGTCACTTTGCACACACACACACACACACACACACACACCAGAGGAGGTCGTTTCCAGAGAGTTTGAGGACGCCCACACTCCATGGGGAAATTTGCCTCTGTCTGGATGTATACAAGGACCTGCTGTGCTTTCATCATGTTTCTCCTCACTGTGTCATACTCTCCTGATGTATGTATTATGAGTTTAGCTCAGTTAATTTTTTTTTTCTTGCCTGTCGGCCCCTCACTGCGCAAAAACAGCAGTCTGATACAAAGGAGAGGGTCTTTTACATTTTTCAGACAGCAAAACTGGTACTTTACCTCCCTTGGTCAGCAGCAGATTTTCACTCAGGGTCCTGGTCTGTAAAAAGACATGTCAACATATTAACACATATCATGGCTTATGATGATATGTGTAGAAAGCTGAAGTCCTGATGCCAATTCTGGACTAGCCTTTATTCCACTTACCTCTGTTGGAATAAAACACTTCAAACTTAAATTATCATTAAAAACATATTTGATTACTCTGGCAGTAAATACTGTCCAGCATCAACCAAAGTTTACAACAGTCTTGTGTAATTTTGTGTCAGTGACAACATGGCAGAAGGCAGCACTGTCAGTAACTTGGTGAAATTATTTCACTGTCTGTGTCAGTACTTTTTCAGCAACAATACAAAGATAATAGTCATAACGCAATCATTTTAGTCACTATAATCATGATATGATGTTTTAATACTGTTTCAGCTCTACTTCTTTCACTCAATGATCATTTATTTCATCAGTCTTAAAAGAAGTATATTCATATAGTTTACAATCCATATTCTTGCATAAGTATAAAGTATCTACTTCATCACTCATTTGTTAGCAGTGAAAAAAATTTATCAGTTTTATTTTCAGCTTTTCCAACATTTTAATCTAGTAATCTAGTAAACAACTAAAAACTACATGTACCTGTCGACTCCCATTATTCACTTGTGTCTAAACTCTGTGATAGTTTCACAGAATCCAGTAGGTTGCAGCTTATCACAGAGTGCATGCTTGTTTTTGAATTGAGTCGAATCGTTTGGTACAATCGAGCAAAACCAATATTAGCTTTCTGATTGCCTGTAGGAACTGAAGCTTCAAAAGTGCTTATATGCTCTGCTGCTCTCTCATAATGCACCATAGTTAAATGACACCCGTGGGCGTACACCCATGCATATATATGAGCAGCTCTACAACCCGCGGTGCCACGCTCTCCTCTGCTTGTAGTGTCTTGTTACATAAGCGGGCTAATGTTACCCTAGCAGGCCGTGTAAGTGGCACCTCAATATCAGTCATCACCCCAGAGAGAAACGGGGGTGAGATGAAAGGGGAGCAGAGGCAGGGGAGAGCAATGAAATGATTAATAGAAAGTTTGAGAGAAGGAGGTCTGAGAAACAGAGAGGTGTGATTGAAAAGGTAGCAGGGACAAAGACGCGAGTGAAGATGAAGAAAATGGGAATGAGATGAAGCCAAGGAGGGAACATGGTCTCCTTCCTCCTCAGCAGAAGTGCACAGATTCACTGATACTCAAATAGAAGTACTGATACTTGTGTAAAAAAAAAATGACTCAAGTAAAACTAGAAGTACTGATTCAATTTGTTTATTCAAGTAAAAATGAAAAACCACAGGGTCTGAAATGTCCTCAAATGTTTCTCCGTCTGTTATGTCCTATTACATTTTTTACATCACTTTCATCTTGTTACCTCTTTTGTTATTTTTTTCTTGTTACGTATTTTTTCATTTTCATTTTCATGTTAAGTCTTGTATGAAATTTTCATCATCCTGTTTTGCAAAGGAAGGAGTAGAAAGTACAGATATTTGTGTTAAAATGTAGGAAGTAAAAGTAAAAAGTTGTAGTGCGGATACCTGAAAGCTCTACTAAAGTACCGTAAGAAAGTATTTGTACGTTACTTTCCACCTCTGCTCCTGAGTATGATGTTTTTTAGCAGAATTCTTTGCAGTTTTGAGTGACAGTCAGCTGCCCTCATGGCCATGTTTGTAGTTTTCAGTGACAGCTTGTAGCCTTGATCTGGCTCAGTGAAAGCTCCACTCCTGAATCTCTCAATTACCATCCAGCAGAGAAACACAGAAAAGGCATTAATCCTCCAATCCATGTCTTGCATGCACTCCGGGCCTGTCGCAGTGTTTCCTTTCTAAACGCATTCTTTTAACCCAAATTGAATATATCATTCCTCCCTCGAGGCGCCAGAGAAGAAAGACTCTAATTCACACTGCCTCCCTCACCGTCTCTCTCTGAGTAGTTAATGCTTCTGAGAGGCTCCTATCTCGTCTCATCTCTCCTCTCTCGGTTTTTCTCTCACTAACTTTCTGTCAACCCCCGTTCGTTTCTTGCCTGTCGCTTTTTCTGTCTCAAGTTGTGTTCACAATTTAACACAAGACAGATATAACTTTACAGATCTGCTAATGATTTCCACACAGACAGTGGATTTGTTGTGCCAGCAAAGCAAAACGCAACACTCTCTGGTGGAAAAAAAGTTCAAATAAATTCAACTTTGAACTCCCCTTCTCCAGTTTCTAACCTTTTAACACACTGACAGTACCTCTCCCGCTGTCTTTGTGAGTCTCATCACAGTTTTCAAAGAGGAGGAAAAGCTCAAACTGCATGTTTTAAATTTTTCAAAGAGGTGCAGCCGCTGTGTATATCAGAAAAGGCCACAAAAGAGCCACTCTATGCATGATTAAATGTCAGCCCTCTCATGTCTGCTCTCACTCACTGACTGCTATTTCAGACTGAGCAGGTAATTGCACAAAAGCTATATATACTCTTAGCAGAAGCAGATTCTTTAGGCTTGTACTGTTTTTTTCCTCACCATGCATTTACATATATGTCCTGCATATAAATCTAACAAACAGCAAATTACAACATTGGTTATAACAATGGTGCTATGAGAAAAAAAAATTGAAAGGGTATGTACTATAAAGGACAATGCCTTGCCTTATCTTTGATTGATGTTAGAATGATGTTAGAAATTTAATAGTAAAATAAAAATATAGATATTACCACATATGAATTATTGTTTTATAACCCCAAAAATTGTGTATTGTCTGCAGGTCTTTCTCTCAAGCTGCATTCAGCCCCAACAACCTCTGGCAGAAAATAATATGGTTGCCTGAAAGGCAAACCCCAGGGCAAAAAAAGTCCACAAAAACTTGATGATGCTAGCTAAGCTTACTGCTTGAGCCCAATGTGATAATTGAAGGACACTAAGGAACATATGAACATTTATATCAACATTTCTCCTCTCTCATCCGAAAGAGGGATGTTCCTAGTGGGTAATTTCCCTGTCATTTAAATTGAAATTTTAATTTAGACTAGTCCACTAGTCTGAAAGTAAGAAAACAGTCGAAACTCAGCACATTTATTAACTCAACATTTAAAACATTCTCCAAAAATATTGTGTGTATTTAAGAGCTAACTGAACCTGTTCTTCAGTAACCAAGTGGTATTTTAAATGCTGTGTCATTTTTTGATGCTCCAGTCCTGATCATTTCGTTCCCTGCACCATGTATTCTGGCACAATAATTTCCACTGACTTTCAGAAGCCTTTGCCTTCAACGGAGTTCAGTGGAGGAATATCTTTTGAAGTCATTGCCATGATGAGCTATGTTATCTTTTCAGGTTGAGCAGGATCACAGCGTCTGTAGGTAAACAATGTCATATTTGTTTGCCAAGTGTTGCTAATGTTAGCAGTGCTAACACCAGCAGCCTGATCACTTTGCAGGTTAACGTCCACATGCCAGTGGTGAAAGTGGTTACACATTTCTCAAGCAGCTCTTCTGACAGCCTGCATCCAACCTTACTTTCATTTTCCAGATCAAATACTGGTTTTACAAGATGCCATTTGTCGCACCTTCCACTTTGCTAGTTTACAACATCTGGGTCATCTGGACATTAGCACAGGGAGAGGGTGCTTACAGTTAACTGGTCCTGGACGAGCCCTCATCTTGTCACGACCTGGCTCAAAGGAAGGACAAAATATGGAGACCTCACATGACTCTTTAAAGTGAAATAAGTCTATTTAAGAAAACTAAATTAAGTATAAGTGTTTTAGTTTTTCTGGTGACAGCTGGTGAGGGTAGAGACATTCAAAAAATTATTTAATTGACTAATCACACACATTCTTAATCTGGAATATAGTGGCTGGACAGTCTAAAGACAGATTTTTATGAGGTTTCAGTAAGATAATTGGCCCAAAACTACAAAAATGAGGCAAACAAAAGTGGGACTTTGAAAAGTTAAGGGGACATGTCCACCTTATCCCAAATGGAAGTAACTCTTTTGTATATTTTACACTTCTTGTTTCACTGTCTGTATAGCTCAGTGTTCTCTGGAGTATAATAATGTTAATAATGACATGGATGGATGTTGGGAAAGCACTTACGCTTGCTTTTGTTTTCCTATTTTGAACATATATCCTAAGTTAGCCTGTGTTGACATGTAGGTATTAACTGTCAGTGTGACATTGGGTTATTATGAGTCGTGTCACTGCAGCAGAGCCGTGGAGGACAGTGTGCCTGCATACGTTTCCAGAGGGAAGCAGATGAAGAGCACACACACACACACAAACATATACAGGTCTACTCATAGCTTCCTGTGTCTCCCTGCTTGGTCCTGTTGCCAAGGAGACTGGGCCTGGGCTGTACGCATCCAGTAAATACCTGGGAGGATTTAGGAGTGGGAGTGAGGGGTGGAGAGAAGGTTGCTTCATTCAAACATCCCTGTTTATCATATCACAGTGCAGCCGTAAAGAGACCAGACATGCCATGCAATTGGCTCGGCTGCCAGCCATTGTTGGTCTTAACATCACAAGTATACCGTGGAATCTGTCAAAAAAAAATCCTTCATCCTAACCCAAGGATATGGAAGTCCCTTCCTGCCAATGTGATGAAAAAAAGGAAAGGTTCTGTAAGTCATTATAATGAGAAACCTTCTCAAAATAATGAATTAATATTTTAAAATATTGATTTTAGGACTATTCACACCAAGAACTATGATTATAACTTTAATTATTACTATACTGACTATAAATATATCCTTTTAAAAATCGCTGTAACTCAGGTGGATGGTCAGGGCCACGACTTTATAATTAGTCCTTTAGATAGTCCTTGGTGTGGATGGGATTGTTTTGAAAAAACTTCTCTGTATTTTGAGATAATAAGTCATTATTTTGAGAAGGTTTCTCGTTATTTTGAGTGAAATGCTAATTAATTATTTTGAGATACTACATCATTATTTTGAGAAAGTTTTTAATTATTTTAAAGTACTACATCATTAATTTGAGATACTACATCATTAATTTGGGAAAGTTTTTCATTTAGAGATAGTACATCATTATTTTGAGATATTATGTCAGTATTTTGAGATAAATAATTATTTTGAGATGCTCTGTCATTTTTTTGGGATACTATGTCATTATTTTTAGATATTAAGTCATTATTTGAGATAAGTACATCTTTATTCTAGAAAGTGTCTCATTATTTTGAGATACTAAGTAATTATTTTGAGAAGTGTTCTCATTATAATGAGTTACAGTATCTTGTTTTTCATCACACTACATTCATCCCTGTCAGCCAAGTATTTCTACTTTTTTTATACAGTGTGAATTGTTTTACCTGGTCCAGACAGCTGCCACTTATAGTGAGAAAGATGGGATGGGAACACAGCGGTTCTCTGGCACAGTGATGAGAGATCCAGCATGGGGATCCTGCGTGGACAGGAATCAAATAGCAAGCTGGCTCCTCATGACTAAGTCCCAGAGGAGACTGTGGTGAGCTGAGCCCATAACCTTCAAGAGACAGCAGCCAGACAGCCAGAGGAATAGAGATAATTGAAATGACTGTCTGTGTAGGCACCGACTCTTTTTTTCATCTGGCTAATTATTCAGTGTCCTCATTTTGTGAAAGTGTGCATGTGAGTACACATGAATAGAGAAAGGCTGAGGGGGTTTTTTGTAAGTGTGGATACGTTCTAGTATCTCATGAATGTGTATTTGATCAGCCACTGTGTGGGGGCGAGGCATGTATGTTGTACATGTATGTGTGTAGGTTTTAGAGCCATAATGGGAATATGTGAGTGCTGGGTTCAGGTAATTGATGCTGGGACGCTTGAAACTGGCAGACAGTCGGACTGGCCCAGTGCCAGTATAAAGAGGGGGGAGGAGAGAAAGGGGGAGGAGGAGAAGATTAGAGAAGAAGAGATAGAGGCCGCAGAAATTCCATGGCAACCATCGGATTGGGTGAGAAATGCATAAAAATGATGTTGAAATGACAGCTTACTTTATGGAGGAATGCAACTTTAAATTTTTTTCCCTGTTTTTTATTTCAAAGGTAGCACATTGGCGTGATGAGAGCTGCTTAGGTCTAGATGTCAAGAAACAAATGATAAGGCAGGTTAGATCTATGTGTGAATAAGCAGTGTCCATGAGCCAAATGTCAGTCTTTCAGGGTCGTTCACTGCTTGCTAATTTGAAATAAAAATAGCCTTCATTAGAGATTAACCTGGGATACTTCATCCCTTCTGGTTATTTTTCCTAAGTAGCATGAATAAAAGCCTCTTCTGTATCCTGACAGGTTACCTAATCAGAAATGAAATGCTCTTCCTGTTGGCTCTGGTAACCCAGGCAACAGTTCCCCTGGAGATGGGCTTTGGCAAATCTCTACGGTCCGTTTAGCAAAGTCCTAACGCGTGTCCCCTGAACAGCTCCGGCATAAAGCAGCAGTTTATTGCCCTGAGCAGCGATGATGCTGTGGCTTGTGTTTGACCAGAGATTAGGCAGATTGAGGCCTTTTGTGCTCGTTCTGCTGTTTGCCGATGATAAGCGCCGCTGCAGGCCGTGATGTCTGAGCCAGGAGCCGTGGGACAGGGGACAGGGTTAAGGTGAACTGAGTGGAGTCTTTTCACTTTTTCTGGTAGGGTTGGGCATATAATGATTTTCTTAATGCCTAAAAGTGTTACAGCGTTGCATTTCTAAAGTAGGGGCTGCTGCATATTCAGTTGCTTGTACAGGGAAATCAGGTGTTACTTTTTCAGATTGTTAGCTGTTTTTGCGTGTCACACACCTAATAAAAACAGAATGCAAAAAAGTACAAATTTCTTACATTTTTGTGTTTCTTCCCCATGACTCTAACAATAAGTGGTATAGGGGGTCAAAGTACATGACAGCTATGTCACGCTAACACTATTAGGTTAAGGTCAGCAATTCCACATCCTGCCCGCAGCCCACAAAAGCCAAAAGAAAGAATCTGCCCCTCTTCGCCAATTTAAGGACAGAGCCAGTTAGAACAGATTGTGTGGATGACTGGCGCTTTGTGTAACCAATGAAATCCTGAAAATGACAATATGATTGTGATTTGTACACAAAATTCCAGTAGCACTTACAATGATTCTGACTGTTAGGTTAAATAACGTCTTTCAAAAGATACATGTAACTGATATGCAGTTGGTTAACACCTCTGAATGGTCCCACTCCATAAATATTTTGTTCAAAATATGAATGAATCCTGATTTTTAATAATATCCTGCTGTGTTTCAAATAAGCTAATTAAATCATTAGCTTGTATGAAATGATGCATACATACATGCCACAATAATGATTGCATGTCATATTTGAATATTAAAATGGCTTTCAGTGACTGTAAGACAGTTGTATTGGCTATAGGAAGCTAACTGCAAAAGTTCAGTTGTTTGGCAGAAAAGGATAGCAGGGGTTCTGAGGGTTTGATCTGGTTTCTTAGAGACGACGTCAGGAGCAACAGCAGCACGAGTGCAGCATTACCTGCTTTACAGGACTCTGGAGATTGTAATGGGGATGATGTGATGTGCCCTAGAGATGAAATAAAGGCAGGAACACACACTCATTGAATATCAGCCTGCTGTATGAAGTACATAAAACGATTGGATGCCGTTTCAAGCAGCATGGTTGAAAGAACATATGAGCCATTTGCACTTGACTTCATGGCCGAGGATTTTATAGCTACTGGAAAGAAAGCCCTAGCACTTTGTGCTCAGGTGGGCGCACAGTAGGGCTTTACACCACTGGGAAACTTCTCAAAGCTTCTCACATTATGTGGATGAAGCCACAGCCTCCAGCTGACGGATGCTAGTCTGACGTCTGATGTGCTGCCAGAATTTATTTCCATTATGCAGTACTCTGGCAGCTCTGCACCACCTAAACAGTACATATACCATAATCCTATAACCATAAAACTCACAACCACTGCACTTTGTAGAAAGTGTGACTCATGAGCACAAAAACCAGCACAGCTCTTGAAGAATCACTTCTCCTGGGAAACTAACAAAGCTTTTTTAATGACTTGGTTTCCGCTTGTTGTTTCATGGTGAAACCAACCGCTAGTGGTAGAAGTACTAAAAGTAAGTGATTCTTGAGAGAGAGAGAGAGTTGACTGTTGAGTCTCATTCAGGTCATCAAATACTTACATTTTACCAAGGAGACTCAACAATCAACAATCTTACCAACCTGTGACCGACCTGCTCAAAGTTCCCCATCACAGGCTAAATTGTCTAAAGCCTGAAAACAGAGCCAAGAGGAGGAGCAAAAGTCTAGTTTTCTCTCAAAGCACATGCATTACATTATCTTTAAAGGTTATTATGGAACTTTTACCCCATGAAACCTAAAAATAAACTGCTGACCACAACATTTAGTAAACGTAGCAGTACCACAGTGAAATAAAGGTCTTTCACTCCATATTTTTATTTTAAGTACAGAAGTGTTAGCATCACAATGCACTGAAGAAACCAAAGGTAAAAGTCCAGAATAATATTAATGATATTGCTGGATTATCATTATCTTTGCATTAAACAATGCAACAGCTATAGACAGCAGTTACTGCTGCTGGATAGCTTCATCTATAATCCCTCCATCCATACATCAGTCCATCCATCCAAAGATACATCTATCCATCACCATCCAGGGTCGTGGGGGGCTGCAGCCCATTCCAGCTGACATTGGCCGAGAGGTGAGGCACAAGAGGGACAGGTCGCTGTCAATCACACGGCTTCTCATAGAGACAGATAATTCATTCCTGCTCAAATTCACACCTACAGGCAATTTATAGTCACCAAAATAACTATGGATGGGTATCATTTTGGATTTTATTGCATGAGTAAATATGCTTCATTTCCACCGCTCATCCCCATAAATGGTGCAGTCATTGAATTGTTTTATCATACATTACATTGTATTAGTTGTTGGGTGCTTGTGTAGTATCACATCAGGCCTGTTTTCTAAGAAACCAAACAGAAATACAATAGTATGCTCGGTAATTGTTGTAACATTAGGCGTAATAGTAGCAATACATTTGTCTGTTTATCTGAAAACAATGTGGTACAAATAGAACTACACGATAATCATTTTTTGAAGAAAATTTGGTCAATATTAATTAGACCCCTGTTGAAGATCAGCATGTCAGACAAATAATCTACCTTTATTTGCAAAATATTGTGGCCTGTCATAGATTATTGCTCAATCATTCTGTCAGTGTAATGTCTCAGATCAGATCCAAATGGCAAGTTGTGGCAGTGCACTCACCAATGATAACTTTAAAGTGTCAAATTCCCTTTCAAACATCAGACGTTTACATGAAACAATCACTGCTTCCATTTACTTCTGTTTTCACATCATGGGCCTCTGTCAAACTGGATAAAATGAAACAGAAGCAAAACCTTCTTGTGTTTCTTTTCTGCAAAAGGCTAAAACAAAGCCAGATGAAATGTGGATAGCTATCCTGATGTTGTGAGCCATATTTCCTCCACAGCAACATGACAACCACATTTGATTACACTATCTGACTGATACAGACAGGCGGTTTTATATTTTTGTGTACATACTCACCTATATCAGTTTGTAAGTGATCGGGGGGTCAGTCAGATGTTTTAATCCACTTTGGTCCAGTTGAGACCAGAGGTTTGTGTTGCCAGTAGCTGGTAAGGGCCAGTGTGCATTTCATAGCTAGTGATTTTATTGATTGAAGTAGTAATACCGTTTGTTAATTGGATTTCAGCTCCCCTGCTCGAGGCACACATGGATACACACACACACACACACACACGACACAGAGTAACACAAAACCCATGTGACCTTTGTCCCCACTCCTCCAATGCGTTAACCTCTAACCTCCAACCTTTGCTCTGCTCGGGGCTGTGAGTGCCTCCACCCTCCAGCAACAGACACATGAAAACACTTAACACCTGTGATTGTGTGCAAACATTTTGTTACACCGTATGTTCATTTGTTGTCTTTTTATTAGCCTTTTCCTCTAGCGCCACTGTGAGGTTGATATTTGCTATTTTAGGTGAAATGTCTCTGGATTGTCATGAATTGGAACAGATGGTCTCCATATCCCCCTCAGGATGAGTTTTCAAGACTTTAATGATACCTTAACTTTTCATAATTTTTTTAAATTATCACCTAAGTTCTTGAGTAAAAATTTGCAAAACAACTGATGTTTCCATCAGCCTCCGTTGTACTTTGTATTAGTGCTAATTGACAAAGCTTAGCATGCTGACACAGTAAAGCCATAATATGCAACATTTCCACATAAAATGTATAAAAACAGTAGACATATACATTTTGTTAAGTTAAATACTTACATTACCCCAAATTTTTCAACGCAAATGCAGGGAAATCCATGATTTATTCATGGTAACAGCGCGTGTCCTGCTAGCCGTTGCTAGCTAGTCACTACTTGCTATAATCTCCAGGACAACAGACAGTTAAACAACATTGTCATTACCTTTCAGGGTTCTGGCTTGTCCAATAAGAAAACTTTGAGAAAAATTTGCTGAAACCCAAGTGAAGAGATATGTGTCCTTGATGCAGAGCATCCTAACTCCTGCCCCTTTTTGTTCTGTGCTCCAAGAACAGTTAAGCAAGCCTGATACCCAGCAGTAATGTTAGTAAAATGCTAGATAAATAGCAAGCTAATCTGCATCAACTGTTAGCTCTTAGATAGATATTAGCTAATTACTGATGTAGATTAGTTAGCTAATTATCTAGCCTTTTGCTAACACTTAACATATGACTATATGTGTCGCTTTCACAGGTCCCCTGTCAGCATCTTTTAGCATCCTCAAAATGTAGTTTTCTTTTCAACATAGATGAGCCAAGCACATAGCACATCTAAGAACAGGAAACAGGAAAAGGGAAAGTCGCCTGAGGTTCTGCTGGATACCAAGCTTGCTCAACTATTCTTTGAGCAGACCGAAAAGGGACAACATGGGGAACTTTTTACCACCCTGTTTTATACATCGTGATGAGCCCAACAACATCTGCAGTTTGTTTAGTTAAACATTTCTTGCTTCTTCTACAAAGTTGAACCAGACTTCACCACATGTATAAGGAGTTGTTCATTGTCATTGTGATCTTTTGTTGTGGTTTTCGCAGGAGGATTTTCATTCTGCATACAGTGGCCTTATGACATTGAATTCAGTCTGAATAAACTGTTTGTAAGCACCTTTAAACCAAATTTAACTATTGTTGCATCTCTCTCAGTCCCATTCATTCTATTTTTATGGAGCACATTAGGGCATTTAAAGCCCACACGTTACTTTTGATGGGCCACAGAGTGTTTTGCAGATAGCCATGGAGATTTAAGTGCCAGCTTCAGTGTAGATAAATTAATGAGGCTGCTCTCCGCCCACGCCAAAACACACGCAATCGCTGCGGTGCTCATGATGCATTAAAGAGAGTGTCAGAGGGCTGAGGTCTGCCCTCAAGATTTACCGCCGTGGTGAGATCGCAGACTGGCTCCTCCAGAGGCCGACATGGAGAGGAGACACAACACAAGAGAAACAACAAAGAAAGTTAGAGACAGAAAGAAAGACAGAAAGCTCTCCTGTTGTGTGATATGATTTGGAAGTAATGAGTGCAGTGGAAATAAAAAGTTTAGTTTTTGTTTCAGTTTAGTTTATTTACATATCCAAAGCATTCATACCAACCTGGAGACCTCAAAATTAGGTCTTCAAGATTCAAAACTAAAAGACTGTACATTCAGAGACTCTTTTTCTTGCATTTTGATGACTTTTAACAAATAAAAAATAAATAAGTACACTGCAACAGCATTTTTATGCTTGATACTTTTTATTCTTGGGAAGAGTACAGAAAAAGTTGCCCCTCTGTTGTGAACTTGGCATAAACTAGTCATCAGTTTTCTTTCATTCATTTATTTTTTTCATGTTAATTTTTCAGCTACTTTGACTCGTAGAAATTTAATGTGGGGAAACTGAATTATTCTAAAATTTTTAATGCATATATTTTATGCATATATTGCCTTTTTCTTTTGTATACTTTTAATTTTTCTTAAACTGTATGCTAAAGTTTGCATGTGAAGCAATAAGATGTGTCATCAGCAGATAAAAAGAGGCTGTGCATTATTGCCGACCCTCAGTAGATCATTCATGTATATCAAAAACATGAGAGGTCCAAAGATGGAGCCCTGAGGAGCTCCATAAAATAGCTTTGCTCTATTTGAATTTTGCCATTTATAGACACATGCTCTTCTCCGTCCCTTGAATTATCAAGCAACCATTTTAGAGCAACATCATGAAAACCATACTTTTGCAATTTTGCAATAAGGATAATGTGTTTACCTTCATCAGATGCAGAGAGCAGGACAGTGCACGTACTGTAAATACGACTAAAGACCCATCATTGCCTCTCCAAGCTAAAATTCCCATAGTCTACCATTTGCTGACTTAACAATCTAAAAGCAAAGCATCCTCTATTTTTCATCACATATTACCATCTTTGCCTGTAGAAACCGCAGTCTAATGAGCGCCGTCCATGTTCCAGAGTGGAGCTGGTAATTTAGCATGCTGTATTATTAATCAGAGTCTCTGTGTGATTTTGCAGCAATTTGAACGCTTATTTCCCCCATAATGCTTCGGGGGTCGGGGTAATGAGTCTCTTTCCTAATGACTTTAGCAGTTGACAGAGAAGACACGACAGGCGCTTGTGGAATCAAAGGTTCGTCTGGCAGGATGATGGTGGAGTGGTGTGTGTGTGTTTTGAGCGCGTGTCCACTGAGACAGGAGACAGCGCTCTCCTTGAAAGTCTGGTGTGATCAAAGGAAGCAGCGGCAGGATGGAGAAAGCCAGAATACAAAAGATGTAGACTAAAACGGAGAGAGAGAAAAACGGATGTAAAACACACAGCACCAAGGGAAACTGACAAAACACACATGATACAACATATGGCTGTTTGTCATTCACAGACTGCGTGGCTGTCTCTATGATTGGTTGTGTCCATGTCTTTATTTCTACTGTAACTATGTCTATTTTTGTGTTTGGACCATTTTCTTCTACCTGCCTGGCCGTCTGTCAACTTCTGTCCTCCTCTCACTGTCTCTTTTCATCTGTCTTCTCCCCATGAGTCTACCTTTACATATTTTATTCACGTGTGACAGAGATGCAGTTTCCCCCTGGTAGCAAACTCTGTAAGGATGTGGCTGATGAAAAACAGAATTCAAATGTCTTAACTGCTGAAACAGTCAATTAATGGATTAGTCAAACCACTGACTCAAAATTGATGCCAATACCTCTAATTAGTGGTCGACTTATGTGGGTTTTTCAATGGCTGATGCCATATTTAAAGAGCAGGGTGGCTCTTTAATACCAAAATCTAAATAAAGAAAAGTCATGTGTAATAACAGTAACAGTCTACATGGTTATCTAAGCCAGTAACATGTAGTCTTAGATGGAACTATTATTATTTAATGAAAAAGAAAAATTAACTGGGTTATGCTAGTGTTTAAGGGGGGAGAGCGGGGTACAGTATGTCAGTAGTAACATCATTCAACTGCATTTTTCTACACATTATAACATGGTATATATATTCAACACTAGACAGTAATGGTTTTAGATTAGATTCACTGTCATTTAGGATGGTAAAAAAATGTTAACATTTATGACAATGCAGCAAATTCAGAAATGCTCTTTTTTATTCCACACATTCTTCTTTCCTCGTCAGAACCTGCAGCCTACATTACCCACAGTGCACTGGTAAGCTGTCTAACTCCACGCCCACAGATTTTTTTCATTTTCAAACCTGTATTCTTCAGCCCCAAGTGACGCTGACTCATGTAACATCACTTCAGGCAACGAATCAGATGTCATGCAGCTCCCTTTGGAGGAACAAAAGTCTTTATACAACTTTTTTTTTAAATAGGCAAGACCTGTAAACACACTCTGATGTGTAAAATCATTGGAGTTCCCTTTTAGGTTTCTTTCATTGATCATATAGCCTAATATTTCTCTGGCTTTATCCGTGTGCCACCTGCAGACAACCCTAAGCAGACCCATTGTTAAAGATGTTATTCAAAGAGCTGAAACTTGTCAGTATCAAAGGAAAATCCAACTGCAGCAGGTTGTGATACTTAAGAACTTGTTCAGTGGCGGCATGTTAAGCAGCTACAGGCGACGCTGCAGGTGGAACTAAGTCATCAGTGCCAGCAGTCTGGATGCCATATCTGACATTGTTTCTTCCTCTGTGCCTGAGGTGTGTGTGACAGGGAGAAACCGTTTCCATCTGTCGCCATGAGTAGTTCAGGAAAACACACAAACCCACACAAACATTTAAACATATAAAAAAAAAACTCAGCTCACTAACTGTAGCATTGTGAAGCCACACGATAAACACACACCGCCGCACACACATACGAATATCCTCTTTCTTCCTCCAGTAGTGTGATTCCAGGCCATGCCCTTTCCTATGTTGATTGTTCTGCCTCTCATCTCTCCATCCCGAGACAAAGGGACAACTACACCACTATAGAGGGCGCTGTTTGTTTTTAAAGGGGCAGCGTCTCTGACTTGGCGATCATCCCAGCTGTATAACTGAAACCGGCTGCTGCTGCTGCTGCTGGGTTATTTCCACAGAGATTATCAACGCTGAGGCAAAGAGATTACCTCCAGGAAACAAATTGGTTTATTATGATTTCTCAACTCAAGTAACAGTAATAATGCCAGGAAGTGGGAAGAAGGAGTTCACCTGCAGATTTCACTATGATTCGTGAAATGATATTCATGATCATTTGACTACAATTGAAGGACAGGATGAGCAGATTCCTTGCCTTTATATAGGGGATCATCTCAAAGGAGCAGTAGAGATACAAAAATAAATTCATACAATAAAGCAAGCTTCCAGGGACACTGGAGAGACGGTGATTTGTGCAGCCAAACACGCACTTCGCTTGTTACATGCAATCCAGGGCAGTCATATCTTTTACAGCAATTCAGTGAAGAATGCCTTTAGGATTCATCTTTATCTTGTGAGAGTCATTTTGCTTCCAAATCTTGTTACACTGAATGGTTGCTATGAGGGATCCAAAGTGCCCCCTGTGACCTCAAGAGAAGGCAAAGAATTCCTATCTAAAGTGTCTCCATCATCTTCTGAGGAGAAACAGAGGCCGTTCTGCATCACAAAAGGCTGTTTGATGGCAAGGTAAAGCAGTGAAAATGTTCTAAATATAGCATACACTTAAACCGAAAGTGATTTTCAAGGTGGAACTTTTTTAGAGGTCTGTGCTTGTACATCTCGCTTGCTTCTGTAACTGTAGGTGCTATACTACTTATATACCCACTTTAAATAATCCGAAGTATCCCTTTAAGAATATACCTGCCAGTCTGTGTGCCCTCAAATGACAAGACAGCGACGTCTATCAAATTAACTGCTGTCAAGTGCCTGTGCTGTCGCAGGAGGATTATGGGAGTAACGCTGTGTTCAAGTTCATTTGATGGCACGTCTGTCCCCCCCAGCGATGTTGTAGCTGAGGCTTCACTTTAATTTCCACAGCTTCCCTCTTCCACTCATCTACCAGCCCCCTTCTCTCTGTGTTAAATTGTCTCTAAATTGGATATTTAGAGGATGGAGGAACTCAGGGGAAGGGGTGCCCTCTCTCCTTGCGGCGACTCCCACCCCACTTTCCTTTCCATCATAGTTACTGTACTGTTCTTGAGTCTTTTCTTTTCGTGCCACTTTCTACTTCTACTCCACGATATCTCGGTAGGAAATAAAGCTCTACATTTATCTGACAGCTTTAATTTCTAGTTTCTTTAAACCAACAGTTGTTCTCAATGAGACAAACAATCAAGTTGGTCTCGCTTTCCATTTCTTAGTTGATGGCGCTGTTGTTGAACTTTGAGGTGGCCCATCTGAATACATAGTCTCCATTTCCTGTCCTGTCTTCTGCTGGAATACTTTTTATGAGAAGCCATTGCTCCATCTTAGTCATTCCATGTAATCACTACCAAAAGTGTCTGAATTCACTTGGTAGAGCACAATAATGAGACACAAAAATGTTTTTGTCTGTGTGTGTGTGTGTGTGTGTGTGTGTGTGTGTGTGTGTGTGTGTGTGTGTGTGTGTGTTTGTGTGCGTGTGTGTGTGTGTGTGTGTGTGTGGCTGCAGCTCAAAATATAAAGTTATAGACCGGTATTCATTGCACTATAGGTGGTTTCTAAAATTCAAATCTTCAAGTTTATCTAAGGAAGAAAAGTACATTATCTCAACAAAACATTATTGACTGGTAATTTATTTTGGGTTTTAGTCAGGGACAAAACTCAAATAACTATTGAAGTAAACTGCCTCGAAATATTGAGTATTTTCAACTGTTTTGTTTGTGTCCAAATCAGAACTCATGTGCATGCATACTCTGACTCTCACAAACGCACAAAATAATATCTATTATAAGGCAAATTATATTGCTGGTACAGGCGATGCACTGTAGAAACCATTCCCCAGTCTTAAATACAGAACTCATTTCCCTCCATGCCTACTTTACTGGACTGTTTTATTTTAAAGATGTCTTTTGTTTTGTGCTGGTTTATAGTTTTAACCATCAGTGAGGCGGCTCTTACATTGCTTGACACCAGCTGTATTTGCATGTATTTGAGTACTTATGCCTAATGTTGAATATTATGAAGGGCTTGATGTCCCTAAGAGCTGCATTCTGGCTCTTATTCTATGCTGCTTGCCACAATTTTACTACCCCGGCCCCCAGGTTGAGAGCCACTGCTTTACAGTACAGTGCTGCATATTTGACGCCATTTTTCAGGGGAAGTAATGAAAATTGCAGAGACCGGGGTGCATCTTATTTATCTCCAGTATCCAGACTTGCCCTCTTCAATAAGCTTAGCCCTCCCAAATCCACTGTGCCCTCCTTGCACCCTGTATATGAATCAGATTTACGAGTTTGAGGCAGGGGGGCTGGAGGAAGCCATTAAAACACGCCATTCGATCTCTGATTACATTCAAATCAAATAGCCTGATTTAGAAAGAGGAGCTCTGAGTGTTGTAGCGTAACATTAGCATCCTGCGGGACTGGGTGGGGCTTTAAGGTAAGAGTGTGTGAATGTATTTGTCGGGGTTATATTGGCAGTGTTGGGATGACAGGCCTTTTCCTCCCAGAGGCCAATAAAGGCGTCGGCAGCCGGGGCAGATTTATGACGACCACGCTGAGTGGAAAGGGCGATGGGGGGATGGAGAGGCAGCTCTCACTATCGAGGATATCTTATGCCTCCACTGAGAGTCGCTCCCTCTCTCCGTCTCTCCAATTTCATGGCTCTCAGTCAGTTGCATTGTCTCCGTCTTGTCTCTCTTTATTGTCATTTATCATTTTCTTTGTTATTATTATAGTTTCCATAATTATTTCTGTCAAAACAGCGGTTTGTTTCCTTGTTTTTTTTACTTTCTCCCCTCCTGCCCTGCAGCACCACACAGAGCTTTGAAGGGCTTTCGGCAACAATTGTTTCCTTTGTCTGCTGGCCAAAGCTCTCTTTATTGTAATTAAACTCAGAGAGGCCTTTTAAAAGGCTGTGTTTGTGAGAATGAGTGAGGCAAATAGAGGGTTAGCTCATTCATCTTTTGAAGCTATTGCACTTTTAGCACTGCAAAAGAATGCATGGATGTTGTGTCCATTATGACTGAGAGTCACAGTCAAAGAGAAGAGGTATGAGAATACAGAGACGATAAACGAAGGATAGCATGAGACAAAGAAGGCACGGCGTGTTGTCTCCAAAATATGTCTCATTACAGTAAGGCACCTACTGTATGATCATGCTCAAAACATGTTGTGCACTTAAAACAGCTAACAAGTAAACAAGATTCTGAACCTAATCAGATTTTCAGTGGCAACTTTTGGTAGCTGACGGGTTTCAGTACTCAGTACTATCGATACCAAGCCCTGGTCTGCTCAGGTTCTTTGAGAGTTGTTCATGAAACACACAATGAGATGCATAATCCATTCGGAGTCTATCAGGCCCCTGATTGTGTACCATACAGCACACAGACATGTCAATGATTTAACAGCCTCCATGTACGGTATCTGAAGCCCAAGTCTTCTGTTCTATGGGACATCCCATCAACAGATCAGCGTCACATGACACCCTGATACCCTGATACCCCTGCCCTGTCTGTGATATTGTTTTGGAAAGACCCATGTGTTACCATGGCAGCGGGGCTGCAGCTATTCCCTGTGTGATCGTAGTTTTCCACCTGCAGCAGGAAAAAGACCTGTTCCCCTCCCAAACACTGTTTCCATGTAAACATTTTACAGGAATGTGTGTGCGTATGAGCTTGTGTGTGTTTTTATTTCTGCGGTTTGAAGCAGAGTTCGGTTGTTTTATTTTGCCAGTAGCTCTAGGAAGAAATCAATATGTGGTTATGTTGTTTTGCTGTTTTTTTGGAGAATGATGTATAAATGTTTATGTGTGTGTATTTGCACCTGCTCTGAAGGCACATGTGTTAGCATCTCTGTCATATTTGCAGTTTATTCTTTTCCTGAGGGGGGGGATCGTTTGGGAAACAAGAGAGCAGGAAGAGGAAGATGGTGATCTGTGAGAAGCATGAGGATGAAGAGGCCAGCTGTGGAGGCCGCAAATCAGCAGAAACATGAGCGATGTGTACACAAGGCAGAGAGAAAAAAAGACAGCAAAGGAGGCAGTTAGATATATACAGAGATGCAGGGGTATATAAACAAAGAGCGTGAGAGGACAGACGGAGAGAAACTGACTCAAGGCGTCGTTAGGAGCAGTGTCTGGGCCAAGATGAGGTCAGACGTGGACAGACTGAAGCCCAGTGTTCGACGACCACAGGCTATAGTGACCTATTAACCAACTTGTAAAGCTCAGTCCATCCCCCCATTGGAAACTGCTGGTCATGCACGCACACATGTTCTGCTGTGATCCATTACAGGTAACATGCTAAGCTGGTTTGAGCTGGTTTTCCAAGCCTACTGGCAGATATAAAGCTTGCTTGGAAAATATAAGTTAAAAAAGAGAACACAACACCCTCAACCCAGCAGCACAATGTGTTTCTTTCTCCACCTAAGAGGTGAAATCGTGACCTCATCATAAAAGTAACTCTAACACACAATACAGACACATGGAGAAATGACATTTGTAGTTTTTCAGTTCCTCCTGGGAGGGTATGAAGAACCATTTGTGAATATTTGGTTTCTATGGTAAATTTACATCCAAATACATTAAATTAAACTATTTTAGCATCAACAGTGGTGTGCATTTTACATGTAAGTAAATTTCCAAACCCACTTTACTTGAATCTGATTAATTGAACATCTTGTAGATGTATAATTTCTTCTAAAGGTGTTTGATAACAGCATTCCTCTGTAAAACCTTTAATGAAAACCTCTGTAAAATTATTGTTTTGACTTTTATTTGAATTGATATATTTTATTTAATTTGACAGTTTTTGTTTGGCAGTCTTTGCTGCCAGGCATTTGTTTTTACGTTTGTTTGTGTTTTTTACAGTGCAGTAGTGGTCTAAACAGTTTTGATGAATTGGTAATTCTTTTATGAATCCTTAATTTGTTTGTAAAATAAAACTTCTGTTTCGTCTTGTTTAGTTTGTAAGAAGCAGATAAACTGGAGCTGTTTGCCTTGTAGCACTTGTGTGCTTTTGTACCTTGGAGACATACATTCCCCAGAAGACAATCTGTTTAGTCAGAGCTGCGTGGTTCATTTGGAATTTCACGTATCCTCTTCTTCTTCTTTTTTTTTTTAAATACCATTTAACATTATTATTCATGATTGTGGTTTTATGTCTGTGGCTGTGCCCTCCTTTAGCCACGAGGTGGTTACGGCCTAAAAATGGTTGTTTGGATGCCTAATATTTCTGGCCTCGGGGCTGTGTGGGCACTAAAGACATTCCACACACACATATGCATACACACACCCTCAGAGTGTTTCTAGCGACAGTATTTTTCCAAAGCAAGGTGGTGGGAAGATTAAAACATTTCAGCTTCTTAACATGAACACACAGAGGTGGGGTTGGGAAACAAAAACATGCCAGGATGCCACTCACTCATTTCCCTCTCTGTGTTTTTCACATCCACACCCTGTATTTTTACACAAGCAGTGAATCACTTCTAAAACTGTGCATTTGTTTTTGTTAGTATGTTAAGTATTTAGTTGTTAACAAGCTCTTTAGTTACATCTAGTCATGCTAATGGCGGAGATATACGTTTTCAATCATGCATTTGTGTTTGTGCATGCGCAGTGCTAATTTGTGAGAGGTAGCCATGTTGCATTTGGATGCATATGTGAACAAGTAGTTAAAAGCAAGTACATCTCCAGCCTAACAGGGATGAATACAGATCGCTCCACCCTGCTATAGGCTGAATGTGTCTGTGCTTTGTAAACACATAAAATCTAACCTACAGTGACATTTGGGTACACCTTACATCACTTACAAAAAATAGCCACTTCAACACAATCAATTTGACCCAGAACGAAGCAGAGTTCAAGGAGTTTACTAATACTAACCCTCCTTCTGTGGTTGCACTATCTTTATCAGCATTGTCCTCAACATCATATATAACTACATCTTCATCAAAACAGCATGACAGTACAGTACACCCAACCTCACTCTGTAGGGCTCACAACTCATACCTGTCCCTCCTAAACAATGGCAGGAAAGTGCTGTAAATTGGTGGTATTGCAAAAGAAAAGAACTATATCGAAACATCTCTAACTGCAAGTTAGTGAAGAATACAACAAAGAAAAAACTGAAGGAGAAGATGAAGGAAGGTGTTAATGAACACAAAAACATATTAAGCAGGAGTCTGTGGAAAGTATGAAATATATTAATAACAGCATATGTGCAGGAGTTTCAAAATAACAGCAGTGGCACAAACTAAAATGAATGGAGAATGTGTAGTACACTACTCAGTTTGGTTTGCTGCGAGGTTTGGCATTGTGGGAAGAGACTGTTTGCACACACACACAAACACACGTAGATATACACACACACACACACACAGAGCCTCTATGTTGGTCTTTGCCTGGCAGGACGCCGTTGGTCGAAGCAGGCACGGTGGGCAGCACCCACCCACAGGCAAGCAGCGAGTACGCAGAGCGAGCGGAGCGGTGGGTGGGCTGAAGGTCAGACGGGCCCTGGACACACTGGCATTGTTCTCTCTGTCATTTCTCTCTTTTTTTCTTTGGGAGCATATGTCTTCTAAGTAGATTTGTTGTAAAGCTACAGAATGCATGTAACCGGTGTGATCTGGAGTGCGTTGTGTGTGTTTGTGTTTGACTCTGGAAAGTGCCATGGCATGTTATTAGTGTGAGTCAGCACAGAGGAGCCCCGGCCAGCTCTCTCTGAGAAGCGCGGCTCTGTTGAATGTAGGAGTGGGAGGAGATGAGCAAAAGGTCTTCAGTGACATTCAGAGAAGCATGATGTTGTCTTCCCCTCAGCTGTTACACACCAGATTCCCCGAACCGCTGACTGTACACTCCCCCCCGGACGCTGAACAATTTCAACCCATGTTTAGTGGAAGCCACAACTTGCACGTCAATGAAATGCATCACCTCGCTGAGTGTGATGTTGCAAAGCAAGTCATTTGTAGTCAAATATTACTTTCTGACCTTTGTTTCCCGTTCTGTCCATCTCGTCCCACCTCTCCTTGTAAAGGGCAGCGCTCATAAACGTAGGCAAAACCACTTTGTGCCGGCAGAGCTGTTATTTTCCCTCCGAGAAAGTGATAGAGCCCACCACAGAAGCAGGTCAGAGGGAGGTTGCTGAAAATTTCCCTGGAGATGCCGCACTGTGTGTTCAAATTATTTGAACCTTGACCCAGTTTGTAGTCAGCTTCTTCAAGTGCCTCCTCTCTGAGCTTTGTGTTTTTCTGTGAATGCATGAACAAAGATGCAGGGGGGGGGGGTTTGGGGCTCATTTTGTGTGCCCCAGTTTTTAGACCTGCATTAATTAGTGTTGGAAATTAACTCTGCAATACACACGACAACCTCGTGTGAGCATGAGGCCAACCAGCAAAACAACACATGAATCTACCCATTGTGTGTAAAGGCACGGGCAACGTGAGTGGATTTTGGTTGGATTGAAGCTCACTAAAATTGTACTCTATAAAAGATGTGAAATGATGGTTATGAGACTTTGGCATTGCCAAATTCCAGTTCTGTATCTCCCCACCTGTGTTCCTCTTAAAACTGCGTGCAGTGCAGAAAGCTTCACAGTAAGCATGAATCATGTGTGGATTGTGAGACAGTGGGCCCCTGGGGAGAAACATGTAAAAGGCCCCCCAAAGAGAGACACCTCTTTGTGATAGTTTCATGTCTCCTCATAGTGTTTTTGTCTCCTTGTGGTAGTTTTGTGTCTCTTTGTAGTCATGTGATTGACTTTGGCAAATAAATGTTAACAGTCACTTCAAGCAGACACTCTGGGGCCAAGGGGCCCTTGGCCCTGTGCCTAGTGGGCCATTCAGAAATACATCCATGGCATGAATTTGTTGATTTGCAGGTCATCAAACATCTGCATTAAAAGTGGTTAAATTTAGTTAAAAAGTGATTTTTTTTTAAATATCACATTGTACATGTACATTGTGTCAACAGCATTTACATATCTTTTTCTATATAGCACATCCTAACTATGTGTATGAAATATAGTAATCAAGATGTTGAAACAGTGACTGTAATTAACCTCGACTTTGAGTTTTCAACCAGGTTTAGCTCAGTTTTAAATTAGACATCCAGAGATCTTTTGACCTGCAAATTAGAGCAAGACTGATAAATCGTCAGGCCAGCATATCGGCCAATATTTGCTTACTGCAGATATATTATAAAATATGTATATTTAATGGATGATAAGTAAAAAATGCAGGAGAGAAGCGCAAAACTTGTGCATGCAGCCATCACAGCTCTAATGTGACACACACTCTTTATCTCTGAACTGCACACTTTTAGGTTAAAAACATCTGGGGCTGGGCCACCAGGCTTGCAGCTCCCCAAGTGCTTCTCATAACGCAGAAACATCAATAAAGTTGAAAAACTGTTGAAGATACTAATTCTTTTTTTTTTTTTTTTTTGCTTCTCTCCCATCACAGATGGTCATTTCACAGGGACCCCTCCCACGTATGGTTACGATGCAGACCGCGCAGAGGAGCAGCGGCGGCACCATGACATCCTGCCGTACATCGATGACTCTCCGTCGTCTTCACCGCACCTCAGCTCCAAGAGCCGCAGCAGTCGGGACACACTCTCCTCTGGATCATTAGAGTCCTCCAAGTCGGTCAGTGTGCCATCCAGTCCATTCAACCATCTCCTACTGCATCAGCCAATTTTCAGTTTGTTCAGCTGCAGAAATTAACTCAAAACAAACCAAAGCTACTTAATATTACATATTTTTCTTTTGCTATCAGTACAAACCATTAATACCATATGAATATATGATTCTACAAACACAGGTGCCAATACTTCCATCCTTTGACCTCAATTCAGAGCAGTAAGTGGGGTAATCTATTCTTAGAGCAATCCCGCTCCGTCAAAAATCTGTCAATTGATGAGAAATCAAATCCGCCATTTGAGAGGATTGATAAAGGACAATATCACCGTGCCTCATAACCCCAGAAGCAGTCATCCAGCGCAGAAACTCATCCCCCTTAAGAGTCAGGCTTTTTCTCATCCAGGGTATTAGGCAGAATTACCTATCACCTCCATCACCCCATCACTGCCTTCATCCTCTTACCCTCCCTCCTCTGTTTTTTCTTGTCTGCGGAGAGAAAACCAGTGATCTATGACGTCTGGTGCTCTTCAAAGGTTACCATGGAGAGGACAGACACACACACACACACACACACACACAAAACCCCACCATCAGCAAAGCTGAAAATGAATGTGGATATATTTTTGTAGTATTTATATTTTTTCTTTTTGTTATTTACAAGACATTAATAATAAACTTGTTAGCAATTTATAGACTGCTTAATAATGTTAATAAAAGCCTTTTGAGGTTTCTACAAGTATTTATGTCATTGTTAAACCTTAACTAAGGTTTAACTAATTAGAAGCAATCATGGGTAACTGTTAACAAATGCATAATAAAGGATTAATTAACCTTATTAAACCTGTTCATACTTTAGATCCGCAACCCTAAATCATTGTTAACTGTAAATAAGTGCATAATAAAGGATTAATTAATTTTAATAAGTATTGTTCACACTTTAAAGCCAATGGCCCCAAAAATGCATTGTCAACTGTTAATATGTCAATAGTTAACTGCTAATAAATGCATAATGACATATGTAGAAGTCTTAAAAAAGCACAACTAAGGCTTAATTAAAGTTTAACAATCAAACAATACGTAAGTTAGTTGACCTAAATAAATGTGTTTGTAAGTTTATAGTGTAAGATTGCTTATAAATGTCTTAAAATACAACTATCAAAATGTTTATTATGCTATTATTATCATTTATGTGTCTTATTAACACATATTGATGTTAATAAGCAGGGTATTATTACACTTAAACCAAGGCTTAATAAAAAATATTACCAGCCATTTTTTGCATGAAGTATTTGCAGGTACATAGCAGATGAACACACTAGAGCCATTTGATTGATCAGGATAGTGAGGTATTGTGGTAGTGTGTCATACTAAGCTAATACTGCCTTTCTCCACTGTGCCCTTGGAGGAAGTAATCGCATCAGTGGTCATGAAGCGGGATCGGTTACTCCGCCCCCGCAATCTTTGCTCACTGTCTGAGCTGGTGAGGCAGCGAGTGCCTGTCAATCTGATTGATGGCCTGAATCTGCCAATAAATGATGAGTCCCCTGACTGTGTGCAACCTTTGACCTGTGAGCTTGGAACTCTTGCTGATTTTAATTTATACACACATCATGTCATCTCTGCTTGAGGCTGCACAAGCCAGTGCGCCTTGTTTTCTTTTTTTCCCCCCTTGTTTTAAGGACACACTCTAGCAGCAGAACAATAAATTTATTGCAGAGGATATTGAAGACAATTTGTTCAGCAAACTCTTGTTTCTTGCAGACAGAATCCATGAACAAACCCATCATTGTGGGGGAGTGTTTAAAGGGATAGTTTGGATTATTTGTTGGAGAGGTTTCCTGTCGGAAGAGACAAGGTAAAGTAGCAATAATATTCTAAATATAATTTACACTTAAACTGATACTGATTTTTTTCATATGGACCTGTCAAGTGGATAAATTACCTTTTGTTACTGACCGTGTCCACAGGAGAACTTTGCTTAGCTTGCATACTGGTGCCCCACTCTGCTTCTACATACTGGGGGTGTGTTGTCCAGTATCTAGTGTGGGTTTTATTGATAAGTGCCTCAAACAACCCTACATTAAATAATGTGAACTATCCTTTTACGGTTGGTAAAAGCAGTGTCTGATGTTCAGGTGAATATATTAAACAGCCAAACAACCCCAGACCTGCTTTTACTAACTGCCATGATAAAGGAGGTACCATAGTCCTTGATTCACCCTTGGACAGCCCCTTTTCAAACATCAGTCTGCTTCACTAATTGATGAGTCAGAGCCCAGGCATGCTCTGATTGGCTCAGCGGAAGCTGATGGTTTTGTGATGTCACTGTGATGAGTCATCACCATCAGCTATATTGCTGATTTAATTTTCCACAGTGGCTCTTGTTCCCTCATAATCTGACTCTGCACTGAAGAGGGAAGAGAGAGCAGGGGGGGGTCACTGATTGAAAGTCTGCTGAAGTGTGATGACTGTGCTTTAATATTTTTTAACAATTCTGCAAAAACACTGATCATTCTTATATCTTATAATCCTATAGGTTTATAGGATGGCACATACTCATGACTCAGTCAAGGACAGCCAGAGCCCACTTTATTATTTTATTCTCACCAAGTTAAAAATCTTGTTGAATATCTTTTATTGGATTATTTATTTTATTGTATCATTTATTGTAGTAAATGAGTCTTTGGGTTTTGGACTGTTGGTTGGACAAAAGAGACATGACTTTGGGCTCTGGGAAACTGTGATGAGCATTTTTAAGATTTTTTGACATTTTATAGACTAAATGATGAATTGATTAATTGTGAATAGAATCAGCAGATTAATTAAAAATAAACATTAGTTGCAGTCCAAGTTAATAGAACAAATGATGACAAGCAATGAGGGAGGGAGGGATGAGAAATGACATACAGTAATGCTCCTTGGCCGGACTCAATCCTGGGATTGTTGCATTTTATGATTGATGATGCCACTACCAGAATTTTACTTTTACGTTGCAAGCTGGTCCTCATTTTCTTTGCTCCTTCATCCTGTCTGACATCACACCTCGAGGCCACGACCTGATGATGGGGGTCATTTCTTTTCCTACTTATCCAGTGTTAAATCTCTACATGACCAACTTCAGTGGATTAGGATGCTAGGAAAGATTGAAATTTCCTTTACTATGATCTGTCCCATCTGTAACAAACCTTCACTAATTGCTGATTGTTACTCTTTTTTTCCCAGTTGTTTAAAAATGTTGTTACATTTTTATTAGTTTCAGTATTAATTTTATTTTTATTATTTTGTCAGGAGCAAAATTCAGCATAATTATCAGGGTCCAGTGTTAACAAAAAGTTTTTGGTTTTTTTTGGTTTTTTACACCTAGTTTTAGTTTTTGGTTTAGCTTTAGTCAACTATAGTAACCTTGGTTGCACCACCATGCTTCTACCGTAGTCTAGAATGGGCAAACTAAACACTGGCTCTGGATACGGCCTTATGTGTTTTGCATGAGTTTCGTGGCTGCTGTAGGTTCTCCTACACGCTTGGAAGGGGAATGTAAGATGAGGTGTTTGCAACCTTCAATCTCACTGCTAAATGCCACTAAATCCTACACACCGGTACTCAGAAGTCATGGCGTGATGCGGCATTGCAAACATCCCATGCAGAAAACCCCCACAGACACCAACTCTGTCAGCATTTGTCACATGTGGCTGAAGTGCGGCTTAAATAAGCAGAAGTAATGCTGCCTCCTCTCCTGCAGCACAGGATCATTCTGAGACAGCTCCATTACGTCGCAGACGTGTGGAGATAGGAAGCAATCACATTAGGCGTTTCAGAAAGTGAGGGATGGCAGAACAGGACGCTAAACAGATTAGAATATGAAAAATGAAAATTGAAAAGGGTTAATAAAGTGTGGAGCAAGGCATACATTGCTGCTCACTTCTCTCCTCTCCAAACCTGGCTCTGAATGTTTATACGAGGCTCCTCCACTCCATGTGAAAGAGACAGACAGAGGTGGAGAATAATGTTATTACAGTCGCTGCCGCTCAGTTTCCATCTGCGCCTCCTGAGCAACATCGGCCGGCTTGTCAAATAAACACTGTTTGTATTGATTCTCGTGTATCTCCCACAACATTATCCGTGCATAAACAAATCAGAAGCAAATCTGAATTTCTAAATCATGTTAGGTGGAGCCACCGCTAAGGGTTGTTGTGTGATCTGAAAGGGTTTAAGTGTGGGTTCAAATGTGAAATATTTGCTTTTGTTAACGTAAAAATGTAGACACACAAACCGTAATTCCCCCAAAAGCAGGGAGTTTTACTTTTACTTTTTTATTACCAAAAATACAGGCAGACACCCCTTCAGTCTGAACCCTGAAAGAGATGGGCTCATTAGTTGCCACGGCGATGAATAAAAGATGATATGTCTGGAGATGTGGGTACTTCCTCGGGGAGTCGTCTGGGCTCTGTAACGATGAATAAACACTTTATGGCTCTCATCTCCCGTCTGCTCAGTTCAGTAACACGTGGTTGAATGTTAAAGTTTTCCTGCTTCGAATCATCCTTGACGCTTCAAATGGACCCTCATGTTTCGCTTGTTCTTTCACCAGCGGGCATATCCTGCGAGGCTAAAGTCGCTCGACTCATGCTGATACTTGTAGCTCGGCAATGATTCATTCATTTTTCATTAATTCAGCAACATTCAGGGGGCTCCGTTGCCGCCCCAGGCTTTCCCTTTTAAGTCACTGGAGAGAGACGGATTCAATGCCGCTGCGATGCAATGTAATCCATTTAAGAGCGATCATAAATCATAATTACATTACTTATTTACTTTCAATATCCCTTTATTTGCACTCTTAATATGAAAAGAGAAAACTTTTTTGGCTGTCTAAGAGTCTGTACATAATGAGGCACGTACAGCTTTTTCAAGGGAAACTGATATTGCTATGTACTGAACAGATCCCTAGACAGCTCAGTGTGATGAATAATACATGTCTGTCAGAATCATTTCCTTCATCCTTCACCTAAGAAACAGAGACAAAGAGAGAAAAACAGAGAAAATATACAGTAGAAGTATTTTTTCTTATTTCTAATTTTTATTTTCCAAAGGACATAAAAAACAATGGCAACTACATAACCCACATGACAGCTTGAAAAACATACACCACAATGACACACTTTCTACATCTACTTTATTACATCGCAGAGGAAAATATTGTACTTTTTACTCCACTACATTTATCTGACAGCTTTAGTTTCTAGTTAATGACCATAAAATAACATAAAACATAACATAAAATAACATAAAATGACCATAATATGTCATCAGCGATTAAGGAAACAAGGCTTCTCTGACAACAACAGACATGGTATCATGGTGGAGTAACTTTTGTTATTGTTTCGTTTCATGTTAATTAGAGTTCAAATTAATGCCAAATGTTCACCAAGTTGAGTCTGGTGGGCAATAACTGAACTTCAATGCCAGAGTGTGCATTTTTAGAGCAGTGGGCTTTTATTTTCAGGATAATGGGCTGAGCTTTACATTGACAGATGTCTGACAGTTATCGCTGGTTGTTACTACAATATTGTGCTTGTCTTGTGCTCGTGCAGTGTTTCTGCAGCCTGTCACTTCAGCTACAGACTGTATATAAAAAGGGACTTCAGCCTATTTAATGTTCTGTCAGTGGCTTCATCTTAAAACAGGGAAAGAAGGCTTTGTTCTCCCATGGGGCACATAGCACACTGAGTGCCCAGTGCCAAGGCAGCTTTCCAGTCACCACTAATCTGCCAGTCTAACGTCATGACCCCTGTCAAAACCATAGGCTATACCTTACATCAGCTCACGTCCTTCTCACAATCATGGAGCACATCCGCACACATGCATACACTTCAGAGTCAAGTTTTTATTCTATTATTCATGCATTCTTTGATGAGTCCATGGGGCAACTAGCCCATCATCATCAGTCATTTTTTGGTTGAGGCTGTAGATAGTCAGTGTATTAACTATTGAACATATGATCAAAATTCAGATGTAGAAGAGGAGAAAATGCATATAAGTTAAACATTGTACCTTTGTACTTGTACACTTGTGTTTAATTTCTCCAAAATATATTCATAAAAAGTAGGGCTACAACAATTAGCCAGTTAGTTTTTCCACAGAAAAATGATTTAAATTGTGTTATTTTTTTCAAGCAAAACATTCCCTGGTTCCAAAAAGTGTTTGAGTAGGAGCACTGCCTGGACTCAAAATGAGTGTGTTTGAGGTGCTCTTTGATTAGGGACACGTGTGTACACAAAAATCACAAAAAACTCAAAGGCAGTCTTCAAGTGAAATGCCTTTATTGGCAAGGTAGGGTCTTGTTAGACCTTAAAACAACATCGCTGTTGCATTTCAGTATCAAGCCTTTGTCAGGGAGTTTTTGAAAAATCCATCTTGTCAGATCTTGTCAGTGAATATTTGTTGCTTTTCTCAGTTTTTATGAGCTTTTAGACTGTAAGTTGGACAAAACAGGACATCTGAAGATAAAAAAAACTCTTTATAGACAAAATTATTAATTGATTAATCAAGAAAATAATCAGCAATCAGAATTAGGATCACATTTATTGGCAAGTAGGTTTACATATATGAGGAATTTGCCTCAGTGATTTTGGTGACTAACAGTAAACATAGTATAGGATACTAGCAGGTACTTCCAGTCAAGAAGCACAAATAGAAAATACAAATTTGACTGTAACATATGGAAAAATATTGTAAAACATAAAAATATAAAAATGCATGCAATATTTTATTTACATGAAAAGGCTGTACAGTTACTAAATAACATAATGCCATCTTTAAATCCTGCACACATCTGTCTTCTTTAAAGCTGATTTGTGTAAATGTTGATTCTCTTTTAAATTGTGTGCAGTAATTCCAAGTCAACTTGTTGAAATGAAATCTAAATTTATGGTGTGCAGGATCTATTTGATGCCTTTAAATCATGTTTTTGACTAACAGGCTGATCAATAGTCTAGCCCTGCAGTAATAGTGCTGATTATAGACTTCTATGTAACTGAGTCCATAATAATCCTGGACCATTTCATAATCTTCTGGGTTGTTACAGTCCCCTCAGACCTGTGCTAACATCTGCTAGTGCTCTGGCCTTAGAAACAGGTTTCAGGCCCAATTTACCCTGTCATTTAAATAAATGCATGTACACCCACAGACATCCAAATTTTCTGCCACATCTACTCTGTCACTCATTCACACATGACACGGATGTCTGTGTCAAGCTACACGTGTTAAAGAGATAGTTCTGATTATGTAATGTGTGGGACTTAAGCAATGTACTGCTGTGGACAGGGTCAGCAACAAAACATATTTTAGCAACTTAAAAAGGGCCACTGAAAAACATTAAGATCAGTTGAAATGCATTCTTGCGGTGGACCAGCAGCTCATGTGTTCTGCAGGGTAAAATGATTGATTTTGATTAAGGAGTTTGATTGGTTTGGAGAGAGTGATATTTAACATATATAAAAGCAATTTCCCATTGGAAAAGGCTGCCTGACAGACAGGTAAAGCAGTGAATATTCTAAATACAGTGTACACTTATAATAATATTGATTTTTTTTTTAGGGTGGTCCTTTTTGCTAAAATACATTTTGCTCCTGACCGTCCCCTCTCTACACTGTCAAATATATAAAAGTTGTAGTCCTACTCTCTATCTTTGTCTCCTCTGCCAGATACTTTGCCGTTTCTTCCCTCTCCCCTCTCTTAATTATACTGATTCTGCAGTGTCTCCTTCTCCATCTCTTCTTCTCCTCTTCTTTTTTTGTCTTTCTCTCTCACCCTTCCTTCCTGTTTTCTCTCCTTCCTCCTCCTCATAGCCTGAGGGACCTGATGCTTCCACGTCCCAACCTGGGCTCACTGTGCTTGTGTGTGTGTGCGTGCGTGTGCGCATTCTCTCACAGGCACATATTTATACGCCAACCTTTCTCCCACGGGAGACCCTGCCTGTTTGAGTTATTTCAGAGTTCGTGGTTAAACAAGACAGCCCGAGGAATCTCTCTGTCTCTCTGTTTTCTTTCATGTCCATGCTCCTCGGTGAGCTTTGACTGGGCTGAGGGGAACTGGGAGGCAACCAGGGAGGATTTCTAGAAGGTGCAATTGTTGCTGTTTGATTTTGCAGGCTGTGGTGCTCACGAACAGCAAAGCTGCAAGAGTTTAAAGCACTCCTAAGAACTAGGAACATTTCAGTCTGACACTTACAAGCAAGTCATATTAGAGGCCTTTGTTACCAGCTGATCTAAGGAATCATCTGATGCTTTGAATGTTATTGTGTGCCTTCTGGTGTGGAAAGCAAGATAGTGTTTTATTATCATATGCATCTGTGTGTGTTTGTTACAGACTGAATGTGACCTGGAAAAAGGTTTGGAGATGAGGAAGTGGGTCCTGTCTGGGATCTTGGCCACCGAGGAAACATACCTCAGTCACCTGGAGGCACTGCTGCTGGTGAGAACACACACACGCAATCACTGCATATACCTTTACTATACCGTCATTGAGGTAGGCTGATGTATTAGGCAAATTATGGACGTTCTGACATAAGTGTGCAATTATTCAATGACACACTATTCACACTACCTTATGCTACATGTGGGTTAGCCTCAACCCCTAATTATTGCAGCCAATGTTTTGTTCCTTGTTCAATAATATGGTTGAGCGTACTTGGCAGCATCTAATTGATTGGTTGATGGAGAAAAAAGATTCTACATGTTATCTCTAGATAAACTAAATCAGCGTTGTCTAAAAAGGTGCTAATCAAAGTTGCACAATGTTGCTAAGCAAATAAATTTCTGATGATTGACCATTTTCTTTTTCTTTAATTACCCTCAGGGTGTCTGTCAAGTAAATTTACATACAGCAGCAACACACACACCAGGTTCACAGAGCAGAACCGGACACCAGCTTCCATATGGCAACAAAGCTAATGCTAACTGAGAGCTAGTGCTGCAGTATCAACTTGTCATTACTTAGTTTGCTTCAAATGAGGCTTAATGTTCACACAGTTTCTCTCGACTGTGCCTTAATATTACAACATTAATCCACATAGCCCCAGTGGGAATTAGCCACATAAACAGTGAGGTCATGCCTGACTAAACAAAAACAAACAAACAAAGAAACGAAATAAACACTAAATCAGCATTAAAACATGACAAAACTTACTGTACAGCTTTCAAGTTTACTGACATTATCAATCCATTATTGAGCATATTAATAATTAATTAATAATGTTGAGTTACCAGCCAGCCCTCATTGATAAAGCTACTGGTATAGTAAAATCCACACACACGTCGTCATGAAAAATAAACTTTTTTCCACTTATCTCTTCTGTCCTCTGATTACAGGGCCAAAGTAGTGATTTGTGCTGGTACTTTGGCATGGTGTCAGGTAGTCTGGAGAAAGTGTTCAGTAAATAAAGTTAACCTGTCACTCGAAAATAAACTATATATCAGGTCTGCACATGTCTCTCCCACCTACAAAAATGAAGGATTAAGAAGCACTTCCTCCCTATGAAAGTAACATCAGGGATTAATTGATTAACAGACCAGAAAGTGTCAGCCCTACTTTACAGATGCAGTTAGATTTTTGTATCAGCAGAACAGGACAAATGTGTTTTTTTAATTTATGTACAAGAACAGATATCCTGCATAAGCACTTCTTAACCTGTCATCTCCACTGTTTGCTCCTCTCAGCCCATGAAGCCTCTGAAGGCTGCAGCGACGACGTCACAGCCTGTGCTCACTGTGGCCCAGATAGAAACCATCTTCTTCAAAGTGCCTGAACTCTATGAAATCCACAGGGAGTTCTACGATGGACTTCTGCCCCGCGTTCAGCAGTGGAGCCACCACCAGAGAGTCGGGGACCTCTTCCAGAAACTGGTGAGGAAAATAAGAAATAGATAGGTGAAGGGGCTTGTTGGGGCAGTTGGAGTATGTAGTTTCTGTCTGTACCCGTGACAGCAGAAACGTCCCTGGGTGTAACCGCCTAACGTTTCCCTTAATCGAAGTGACAACGCTGGGCACCCAAAAGGGTTTACAGTATCAGAAAGACATCCAGCTGCAGCTACTTTTTCTGACCTTGTGGACGCAAAGCAAACCCGCTGTGCTGGAGTGACATTACTCACAGTAATGTCGTTTCTTGAATTAGGAGGCTCTCAGAAGCGGAATCTGTCAGCATAATTTAATAAACCAATAAAACAAAATGTAGATTAGATTTTTGAAGCGATGCTCTTCTTTATCATTTTAAAAGTCGACAAATTGAATCTGAATCATGCTTTTCTTCCTGTTTCCTCCTCAACAGACGCTCGCTCTTACTCTCTCTTGGCCCTCCAGTAGTTTCTGCCAAGGATGTTGGGGCCAAATGTACACTGGGTCTATTTAATCATTTTCACAATGGGTCAATTAACCCACAATGAATCGTTTGTTAATTCTCTCCCAAATACTGCTCCTCTCCCACTACTGTCTCCCTCACTCTCCCTGTCTCTCCGTCTCACACTTAGACTCACTCTTGCTCTAACACACACACATATGCACGCACACACACACACACGCACACACACACAGAGGGAGGTGCAGCCATGTTTCACAATGCCGTCTTTCTGCCTCAGGCAGCTGAGGCCATCACTGCTCTGTGTGCTTTGTGTCTCGAAGAAGCTGCTATAAATAGGAGTCTCTCTCTCTCTCTCTCTCTCTCTCTCTCTCTCTCTCTCTCTCTCTCTCTCTCTCTCTCTCTCTCTCTCTCTCTCACACACACACACACACACACTCACACTCCTATTAACGTATCTCAGGAGGCTCCTCTTGGGGCTAAGATAAGAAATTAGGTTTTAATTTGTATCTTTTATTGTCAAGGAGGCACACGACAGTTTTTATCAAATGGTTTCTCATTTGACTTACATATTTTTCCTGCCTAGAAACTGCTCTCAGTGACATTCGCCTCCCATCCAAGTCATACTCACCCTCGAAAAAAGATGACATCATTGCTCTGATGTGAAGTTAAAAAATAAATACCGAGCAGAGCGATTGTATACTGTTTACAGTGTTTGGTTCTCCACCTCTGAAGAGTGAGATTCAAAGCTGGTTAATCACGCTGTCTGTGTTCACGGTGTAAAACCATGAACACAGACAGACAGAATACAGACTATTATGTTATGTCAGGAGGCTCCAAGCTAAGAAATTAGGTTTGTAATTTGTAACTTTTACTGTCAAGAAGGCACATGCCAAAATCCAGTTTCTTTAAAAGCCTGCTTAAATGATTTTATCCTTCCTAAAAAACATTCGCCTCTCATCCAACAGAACTACCTCACTCAGCCTCAACAAAAAGATGACATCATGGCTCTGATGCGGGGTAGAAACTGAACAGGCCTACAGAGTTTGAGTTAGTAGCCTGACACTGAGGCTTGGGGAGTAACAGATTACAGGTTATGCAATTACATAATTAGGACACAAAAAAGATAACTATATTCCATTAGAGTAACTGAAAAAGATGTAATCAGATTACAGATATATTTGGTAAAAAATGGGCGTTATTAGCAGGATTGAAATTTTAAAATACATTTAATGAAAATTGATATAAAGAATGATATATACATGTGCACCGTTCAGACAATAGTTCATAAGTCTCACAACACCACTCTGGTCTTAGTGAAAAAATGCTTCCTGGGTTGAAATTTCAATATTTTCTGTCTTTAAATAAGAAAAGAAAAGCAACATTACAGCACAATGACCGTCCTGCCTTCAGCTGTTAAAATATCTCATCAGGACATAACATTTGCTAACACAGTATGTTAGCAACATTCACCAACTGCTATTATTGGCTACACAGATAAAACCACTGATTTATAATAAAACTAGAAAGGGCATTGCCACTCAGCCTCGCCACCAATTTTCCCAGTGGCCGTGGTAATACAGCAAAAAATTCCTCACCCGCCCAAAAAGCCTTTTCCCCAAAGCCCACCACTATAAAAGAGATGTCTTCAAAACTTATGACAGGACACCTCAAACTGCAAACAACGTCAGTTATGACTTTCTATCAGGATTTTTTAATACAGGGGGTTTTTAAATTTGTAAAACCTTCCTTGAGCCGGAATAAGCTATTTAAAAGTCTGTTATCTCATCACAATGTGAGGTCCACAGGCTGGGTTGGGAACTTGTAGGTGGGGGCAAAGGGGGGGAAACCCTACTGCGCATGTTCAGTGGGTCATTTAACCAGGAAGTGACCGGGACAGTGTGTGGGTGAAAACACAAGCCCCAGAATAAATTTATGTCAGTTAACATAAAACAAAACATAAATTAACATACATAATTACCATTAAACTAAATGTTCATTCACATATAACAAAGGAAGGAATGTCTGGACCAACAATTAATAAACCTAACAACAAACATAAAACACTGAGACTCATTAAATTTACATTACTTTAATATTGTGACACTTGGATCAGGTTACTGACTACATTCTTTTAAATTAGTGACTGTTTCGGACCTGCCGACACTACAAGTCCACCAGGAGACATCAAAACAGGAAACTTCAATCTTGAGCTTGTCTTATGCGCTTGAGTTTTAAGATGGAGAGAATATTTGCAAAGACTGGACAGACATTTACCTGTTTTCTTTGTTAGGCCTCAAACATTACGTCAGCCTGAGAGAGACAGTTTTTTCACACACTGCGTTGATAATCTGCTGTCTTTGTCACTCCATAACATGTACACACACACGTTTACACTGTACACATACACTAGTGCATTTACACACACACAAACACACACACACACACACACACACACACACACACACACACACACACACACACACACTGGCCCGTCCCCTCCCTCTCTCCAGACAGTAGTTAATAGAAGTCAGGAGGAGGAGAAGACGCTGAGCCTCCAAAAAGGGAAAAAAAAGGGAAAATGCTACATGACAGCCATTCCGTTAGGAGGGGGAGAGGAGAGGGAGGGAGAGATTAGATGAGAGCAGAGGAGGTGATACAGGCTGGGAATGGGGGAGGGAGGATGATAGTCGGGTTGGAAAGTAGATTTAGGCGGCTGCAACTCTGATAGAGCTGTCTCACCATGACTCTGAAATGTGTGCGGGGAGCAGACGGGCTTAGGAATCATGAAACATCAGAACAAGGAAGGAGAGAGACCGGGAGAAAAGAGGAAGAGGCAAAGCGTCACTGACAGGTTATGAGCATGAGTGTCAAAGAGAAGTGTTTGAAGGCTGGAAATAGGGCTAAATCACACTCGTGCTTCTGCTCTTCCTGAACACGCACTTCATACGCTGCCGTGAAGTGAAGGTTTTACACCATAAAGACAGACAGGCGAACTGATAAACTGGCTTTGAATGTTGCTCTTCAGAGGTTGACGGCCAAAAAAGCCTGATTCTGTGAATTTATAGAAGGAGAACAAGAATACCTCCTGATCTTTCATTTGGTCCCGCACAGCCAACCTACAAATCGTTCTTCACTCTGTTGAAGAATTCATAAGTGATGTGTCTCTGAGGTGGAAACTGTGAATGAGTGTATTCAGTCAGTGTCAAAGAATGGTTCATGTCTGCTATGTATATGTATTACACTTCTTAGGTAGTGTGATTTTACAAGTACTGTGATTCAGTATTATGATTTACTGCGATTTTTGGTTGCTTTAAACACTGTACAATATGAGTCATATTTCTGAAAACAAAGCACACTGAGTTTTGCTTTGAGTTTTATTTCAGCAACATCATTTTTATACTGTATATAAAAGTAGTAAATGAAATAAGTTTTGAAGTAAACTTTAACTGTTCCTGCTCATCAAGCCAGTGCCAAAGTAAAAAAAGAGAAATTAAATAAAATGTTAAGCCAAAATGAATAGAACCCTTGAAAACTGCACACAGTGCAAAAAGCCTTTGAATTATCTTTTTTTCACATAGGAAACTGAACTTTAAAACTGTGAATTTTTAGTTTTAAGTTTAAGAGTGAGTTAGTGATGTGTGACGTGATGGTAAGCATGTAAAGTCAAGTGGATCCGTTTGGTAAGATTCTGTTATCGCAATCGTGATGCTAATTTCCGTCAGTGTGTCAGTGTAAATTCCTACTATGTGTTAGCATTGAGCTAATGGACTAAGTGCCAAGTATCGCAAAAAAAAAAAAAAAAAGAATCACAATAATCTTTTTTCTTCCACTCCAACAATACCCTAATTAGTTTATTATTATTTATTATTTATTAAATATGTTTTTTCTTCAATAATGGGCAATTTTTCTGCAACAAATATATTGGCTGTCAGCGACTGGCCATTGCAAAGCATAAATTTTGAGCCATTCCTATTTAAATTCTGGCACACAACAACACAGCAAGATGACAGTTTTGCTTGGTTACATGGTCTACTACTTTTCCCCAGTTTCTCCTTTGTTTTGCCTCCAGATAACACTGTGACATAATCATGCCTTCTGCACTAAAACGGTGTATATCATCTAAACAGACTATATTGTGGTTATAAGGGTGTTTGTTTGACTCACTGACAGTTGCTCTCCTTTGCTGAAATGTGATTGATTAGGAAAAGTATCAGTAGTCCAGGGGACCTCGTGATCTAAAAATTACCCTCCAGTGTCATGTGTTTCATGTGGCACATTCAAAGTCTGTATTTCACATGAATTTACCGACTTTGTCCCCCAGATATGATGTCCAGGCTCCGTGTAGCATCAGTGTTTTGAAGCTGAGCATCTGTTCTTCAGCACCCACATTAATAATACAGTTTAGAGTTGTTTTGCCCACTTTCTGCATGTGTTACGAGCATAAATACACATTTGCTGCTCATTTAGAACAACAGTAACAGATGCTTTGTGGTGCTACTTGAGTATGACAACCTTTTGTTGCAACTAACTGTCTCTGTCGTCATCAGTCATTTTAAACATCAATATAGTCAAACTCACAGCACAGCTGTTGACTGTTGTTCAATATATCATCAACAGCGATCAAATTTCAGACTTGTTTAGTGGTTGACAACAGGAAACAGATGTAAAAGAAAATGACTCTAAATCACAAAGATGCTGATTCGCACAAGACTAATATTATCACAGGATCTTTTGTGAAATATGGGATGTAATTTGCGATTGATTTTTTTACTTAAAAATTACAGACATGGCAGATTCACACAGGATTAAGATTGTAGACGACCTCAGGAAATCTAACAAATTAATGGAGATCCCCAACTTTGAAAGATGGACAACATGACGGCTCCCCAAAGTGAAGCCAAAACATATCTGGGTCACTTCCTGGTTGCTGCCTGCAGTATCTTTAGTTCATTAACCCCGCCCCCTCCATGTTAGCAGATTGGACCTGGGCCAAACTAAAACATCAAAGTAAACATCAACTAAATGTGATTTCTGTCATGTATGATGTATGTTCAAGTGTTCATTTTTCTTTCTTTCTCTTTTGCTATAAAAGGAGGTTTTATGTAAAGATTGACAGCTCGCGATTGAGTCGGCTGGGTGTATGGGCGGGACCTCGATACTGCAACTCCAGCCCTGATCACTACTGCGCAGACTCTGGCTCCAAATGATGTCAACCAGCATAAGATGGCTGCCCTTGCATCCGCGATATTTTGACTTAAATTTTGTCCAGTGGGTGGAAGTGGAGACGCGGTGTCTATCTTTATTTACAGTCCCCAGCTGATACTAGTTTAATTAGGCGTGTTCAAGATGAACTGCGCCTCGCTTGGAAGGTAGACGAGACCAGACGGCAGCAGCAGGAGTTGGAGACAAAAAGCTGTAGTCAAGTCAGACAGTTTCTAGCCGCTCTCAAAGAATATACAGGAAGTGACACTAACATCTTGTGAGATCACCTGTAGTTTGCAGACCAAGTTCATAGCTGATGAAATAAAGCCCATTCTTGACGATGAAATAGAAGAAATCCTGCTTCTGTTTCATGAAGCTCTGTTCTTTTATCTGCCTTGTAAAGCACTTTGTAACTGTTTGATAAGTCATAAATATATAACCTGTATTATTATCAGCCACAAAATATATGCTCATTAACAGATTAAAACTTAATTGCACAACATATAGCAATAGTAACTTATATTTAGCGTGCGTGTTAGCATGCTGGTGTTAGCGTTGACCTCAAAGCACTGCACTGCTGACATGGCTGCTCTTTAATTTACTGCCAAATGAAGGGTCTTAACCTTTCAGTGTCTATTCATATCAACATGACACTGTAGACAAAGCAGTGCTTCTTTCCCGTGTAAGAAAATATTTCAGTCTGTTAGAACTCCCTCACAAACCAAGTGGCTAAATCCAGCCTTCTGGTGTAATGGCCGTAGTCTGTCATGAGGCTGTTTTCTTAATGTTGTTTTCCGCTGTGGATTACACACAGACTCTCACACACGCGACAAATCCCAAACTGAGAAATCCAAACACACAAGCAGTTTCTTTCATCACCCAAAGCCATTTTCTGCTATGATGGTGTAGCTGCAGCCGTACGCTCGGTAAGCCTTCACGGCGTAGTGTGGATGTGGCTGGCAGACATTCAGGCTCTCTGTTCTCTCCACAGTCAAACTGTCACGCTCTGAATGGCCTCCGCTGTGGTGCAGATTGTGTGGCCCAGGGCAGGACACAGGATTGCAGGATTGTGAAAATTACTTTACTCCTCGCCTTCCTCCTTTTCACTTCTTCCTAGTGTGCAGATGTACTGTATCTGCAAAACATTATATATATCCACTTTAGGAACAATTTTACTGCCTGAAATTCATCTGTGACTATTTGAAAAACACAGCTCAGAACAATTATTTGTGAACAAAAGAGGTACTAATTTCACTTGTGTGTTTGCTGTGGTTTTTCATGGTGGCATGCAGCCCTGCATTATTTTTAAACTTTTTTTTAAGATCTACCACCAAACATGAGCTGTATCTTCCAGCGATAACATGATCAGACCCGCTCATGACCGCAAAGATCAGGGCATGTCAGAGGATCATGCCTGAATATAGGATGTGAGGGGGGAGTGAATGAGGTCAGTTTTAGGCTAAAAGGTCTGAAATATATATGTGAAGTCATGAGAAGCCTGAAAGGTAATAATTCATGTTCATTGCACTCAGGTAAGAATTTCTGGGGTTTTTGGTATTCTTTTTAGAAGTGTGTAAGAGCATGTGTGTGTGTGTAAGGCTCTCGACATCACACACAAAGCGCGTCTCCACTGTACTCTCTCCTCCTCCTTTGGCTTTTGTTCAGGAGAATTGATTGTCCTTTTGTTCGCCGTCGAGATGGATCGCAGCGCTGGCAGGCAGCGTTTGGTGTGAGTTTTATTCAGCCATCCAGCTTCCTAAATGTGCTTTCATAGCCTCCGTTACACCAATCATTAATTACTCAACCCCGGCACAGTGCAGGTCTCGCTGGTTGCCACGGCAACGGGCCCGGCTGCGAGGAAGGAGCGCGGCGGTTACACGCTGTTGTTGTGACCGTGAGCCGTGTCTTCCCTCTGCGAGTCACACACAGTTTCCGAGACACAGCTGACTGGGCTGAATCGTCCGTCTCATCATTATTCAACCCACTGTTGCAATTATATTTTTGAAAGTTACACTGAAATGCTTGAGCTTTTTGTTGCTTTTACTATCTTTACAATGAACTCTTCTGTCAGAGAGCAGTGAATGTTGTTTGCTCCTCCTAGACGCTAACCTAAGTCTTTACTGTCACTGTGTTAACATCTTTATTTGGGTTTAAGGGGTGGATTGTGAGCAAATCACAGCCACTGACAAATGCTCCAATATGTCTAATCTGTTCATTAAAATGTCCCTCCTCTGTTTCTTTGTCTTTCTGTCCATCAGGCCAGCCAGCTAGGAGTTTACAGAGCATTTGTGGACAACTATGAGCTGGCTGTGGAGACGGCAGAGAAATGCTGCCAGGCCAACACGCAGTTTGCTGAAATCTCTGAGGTAAGAAAGAGAGAAGAGAGAATGGATCAGGAATCGAAAAATACATGTTTTATTAAAAGCTGTACCATCAATGTAGGGAGAGTAATTGGACAAAAAGCAGTTACTGGTTCAGCTTCTATCTCAAAGCCGTTGTAGAAGTTGAAGTTGTGATCCCTCATTTTACCACCATGTAAAATCAGTCAGTCAGACACTTAACCCCCTGCATACCGAGGCAATTATCCAATTGAGTTTCACAAGTTGTTCTTTTTTGATGTGTGGAGCAATGCTGCATCTAATTTAGATAAAAGCAAGTCCAGGCTCAGTTAAACATTCATCACAGTGATTTTCAACAACAATACACTAACTTGAACTCCCATAATTCCTGCCTATACTGAGTGTAAGGTTGGTGATATTGTCCTTGTACACGCTGTTTTGTTAGAATACAGGATAGAGTATAAACTCTGTGAACTAAAAATACAACGTGTTACTACTACAGCACATTTAGTGTGTAGTGGTACTGAAAGTCACTAAACAGTGTGGCAATGATTCATTTATTTCAGGATGATCTTAAAGGCATTGTTTGGACTTTTTGAAGTGGGATTGTATGAAGTACTTATTACTCCAGCTCTTAGCTGGCCATAAGATTTTACACATCGGACTTGTTGATCAGCCAAGGCCACCCCTTTGCTGAGTAAAACCTGTTTTTAATCACAAAAAAAAGAGAATCTCTGTTTTATAATAATAATAATAATTATTATTATTATTATTGTTATAATAGTAACTTATCAATTACAAGCTCCTTTGACAGACAAAGGAAGAGTAGGATACCCAGGAGGCACTATAACAACAGAAACAGTGGGGCCAAACAACAGCAAGGAAGTTGAGCTATAATTGAGGTAAAATTGCAACACAAAGCAAATGACGCAAAAACATATTAGAAATAAGACAGAACAATAAAGGAGATAAGAACATAAGAACAAGAAAAAAGCTTACCAATATTAATACACTGACTATGGATATGTACCTCATACAACCCCTCTTCAAAAAATCTGAACCATCCCTTTATTCTTATGTAGCTGTATAATCCGTCCATCTTGCTGCCACAGCAGCAGGACAGTTTGTGAGAGAAAGGTAGTGTTACTTTTTTAAACATGAATGACAAAGAAAATAACTGACTTACAACAGAGAGTGTTAATTACTTGTTATTTATTAAGGAAAGGAACTGTTTCAGGAAGATGTCGTATAGAAAGAAGTCTACTTCGCGGCTGCTTAACAGTTTTGTCCCTGATGTACTGTACTTGCAAAATGCTCTCCCATTATTCACCCACGCAGCTTTCATCATTCCCCTGCATTTAAATTTGAATGTCCTGCTGAATATTTCTGTACAAATGCAGCCAGAGGCAATTTTGTGTGTGTGTGTGTGTGTGTGTCTGTGTGTGTCTGTGTGTGTGTGCCCTTGTGTAGATTTTTTGTCTGTGCACGTGTGGGTACATCACTTAAATGGGGCAATGCAGAGCGTGGTTGTTCATACTTTCTGTAGTTTTAGCTCGGTCTCATTCTCTTCGCTGACCAGGAAAATTTGAGCTCAGTACACAGACTGCAGATGAGCCTTGACAGCGTAATAAATTTGTACATTTATCTATTCCCCAAACACAAGTTTCCTGTAGTGTCGAGGGCTCAGGACAGTTCCTTTTTTCACAGACAAACTAGATTTGAAAACACTTACTCTCAAGCCCAGAATCTAGTTTCAGAGGCTGATACAACCAAATTTACTCTGGTTTAAACTTGTAATCTGCTTTCCCAACAGTCCTGTATTTTATAAGGCTGAAATTGTGAACGTTCAAACACTATTACAGCTCTTGTCATGCATTTTAGGATTTTTCAGTTTGTCCAGTAGCCACAAACAGATGCAGCCTTTAAAAAGCATGTTTCATCAGTCCAGTGTTGACCAGCGATGTAGCAGCTGATGGATCTTTGAGCCCTTTTTTTGTACGTTTTCTTCCTTTATTTTTTCAAGCACGTGGCAGTTTCTGACACACCATCAGTCTTCGTCTATGTTTTATGAGGTCTACCAGTTAGCGTTGAGGCTGGTGTCTACATGTGGGATGGGGAATTCATCATTGAGGGTTGTTAATGGCCTAAGTAATGATGCATGACTCTGAGCCATCTGAGCAAGATGGTGGGGGGAAAAGCTGCTGAGGATGGCATAATTAATTTGGAAGTGGATGACCTCAGTACTAGGGCAAGGATAATAACATCACTATGTTTTCACATTATTTAATCATACTGAACTGGTATTTAAAGGTCTCTTTTTAAAAAAAAAAAAAGGGTTGAACACTTTGAACCTGTATTTGTCTCCAAACAGAACCTGAAGGTGAGGAGCCCCAAAGACTCCAAGGACCAGACGGCCAAGAACTCTCTAGAGGGTCAGTCACAGCATACTGGTTTTTACTTAAGTCTACTTAAATATTAAAATGAAACTCAAATTAAAACATTTACATAAAGCATGTTATAGTATTTCAGTCTTACACTCACTTCATTCTCCTTTTTCATGTGCAGCTTTGTTATATAAACCAGTGGACAGAGTGACACGCAGCACTTTGGTACTTCATGTAAGTAAGAGTGAGCGCTGAAGCATCGACACATCTGGATATTGAAGCTCAACCCAAGTCTCTAGAAAGAAGGAAATACAGATTGACAGATTATAGACTTTTTATGTAATCAATTACCATTTACTGTTCAGCATTCAGAATTTAGTTTATTGATTGATTGATAATGTGTGCATTTTAGACAGGAGTTTGAGGGTCGCAGTTCATTTGAAGTGCGGTGTATAAGACTGTTATTACACTTTCCTAACCATGTCATGGACAGAGAGCCCCTAGCTGGTTTATTGATGATGTCCATCAGCTAAAATAAGTCACCTCAGTACTGTACTCTGTCACCAAACTTGGCCTTATAACATTTAATGACATCTTTATGACAAGTCCAAATGGTATGGTGATTAATGTCGAGTTGTCATAAGAAAGACATTTCCAACAACCTCAGATCAACTTTGCATTAAAAATGACATCACTGACCAAATGATACCTTATAACAATAATCATAAACATTCATAAAGACTCCTTCATGTTCATGTCAGGTGTCATGACATGGTTATGACAGTGTAATGACAGTAAAGTGTTACAGTTTTGAGTTATCAGATGACTGAACTGTTTATCCATCAAAGAGTTAAAAAGGAAAGGAGAAAAAGAATGTACATGAATAATAATAATATGCTTGTGGCCAAACAAAGAACATATAGCTGTGTTGTTTTAATCTTTTGTAAGTTAATACTTCTCATCTACTCCAGGACTTGCTCAAACACACACCCACCAGCCACCCAGACCACCCACTTCTGCAGGACGCCCTGCGGATCTCCCAGAACTTCCTGTCCAGCATCAACGAGGAGTCAACGCCCCGACGCCAGTCAATGACTGTCAAGAAGGGCGAGGTGAGCGTTTTATGACCCATTTACACTGCTCTTCTTCAAACAGCTGATATGTTACGTGGATCTGACGGTTACTGATTGATGAAAACAAAGTAGTTTTGCATTACTAAAAGATCTGACATGAAGGTTAAGCAGCAGACATAAATTACAGTTGTTGTACTGTGTTGTTGTGGATTCCAAAGGCTTAATTACATGTTGTGTTGTGGCTTAAAATGTTTGTGTTTTAATGTAGGGGAGAGAAGGCACTAAGATAACGCAGTTATGTTTATTGTTTCATATGTCAGGAAATCTGATGATTCAACAGTTTATCAGTATACAGGCAAGTTGGGTTTAACTGTCAGGAGTCATTGCTGGGATGGAAGTAACATTTCTTTCTGTTGTTACTCACTAAAGCGGTCACACACTGTGTATTATAGCATTTGTTAAAGCAGGCGTGTGTGTCGTATTTCATCTTCAAAACATGCTTAGATTTGTTTTATTTTAACTTGTACAACTAAATCAACAAATGAAAATAAAAATGGGATAATTAATATTGAATGAAGTACTAAGTTACTTTTACATTGTTATACTGTTTATATTTTCTGTTAATTTTCTGTCTTACTGTTGGTGTGATATGTTTGATGAAGATAAAAATTGAAACTGAAAAATCTTTTTTTTCATTAAAAGAAAAGAATAGTGAAAACAATCTAAGTTTAAACCATTACTTTTGACCCATCCTTGTGTTACTTCCATCCCAACTGACTAGGTCGAAAGTGGCAATACACAACTTGTGTTCAAAGCCAAATTATACCGAAGTCATTACACATTTGTATAAAATAGCACCTGGCATTGATAGAGAACATGTGTGAGCTGTGGATTACAAAAAATAACTTTCTGTTTGTACCGTTATCTTTTAAAAGATAAGCTTTATCTGAAAAGTGTTACTTTCGTTCAAGCTCTCCCCTACTTTTGACAATGTCACAGTTAAGAAAAGGAGCAAATAACCATACAACACATTAATATCTGATTTATGGAGACTTATGTATTAAAATTGGGACTGTCCCAAATTAAGACCTAAAAGTGATACAATGCAACCATCAGTTTAACTTCCAGCTCCGACATTGAGCACAGTTACGTCATGACCCCACCCTCTAAGTGACCTTGAAGTCACTGCTAAATGAGTGTACCGGGGCCGCCAATCTGCAGCCTAAAGCAGAGCCCATGCCCTTATATGGTCATAACAGGGTTGCCTGGTTGAGGGTGATTCTCTGTTTGCTCTGTGCCTCTCTGGTGGCTTCCCATCCCGCTGTCTCCCGTAACGCAAACACACACACAGTCACAGTCTACCCCCCACTGTCGCTCTCATCCCCGGAGATGACTTGACGCACTTGAATGGATGCCTCTTGATTGATAGCTTGCGTGACACTGCCGTACATAATGCCTTGTAATGAGGCGCTGGTCCGCTCTGACTGGCAGATTCCGAGTTAATTATTCATAAATAGAGGGTGGGAGCGAAGGAGCGAAAAGGCTGTGCCGGCTCCTCCCTCGGCTCACAGGGGGGTCATTACCGCACCCTTTCCACACACACACACACACTTACCTAGTCTCTGTTTCCATTCATTCTTTCTCTTGTTTGCCTTTGAACGTATACACACACCCAGACGCACACACACACCCGGCCCCTCCTATCCCCGCAGGCCCCAGTTCCTTCCCAGTCTGTCCAGACCTCCACACCACAGCATCAAATATTTATTATGGATACATGAAAGCAGCATGTGGAAATCGATGGGGCTCATTATATTGTACCTTACCATAGACAGAGTGTATATGATACGCCAGAGGTTTTTGTCTGCATTTCACTGACTGAGCTGCAACATATAAGTCGCTTCAGTCATCAAAAGACTGTCGTAACTTGGACAGGAGGACAATGCCTGGAGGCCTAATAAATCTTAAATCAGTTCTAGTAGAGAAGATGTAGTTGTAATGCTGTTTTAATATTAATAATTATGTAAAATGTAAAATGCTCAAGTAACTTGAGCTTGCAGGTCTAATCTACCGTCAGCACTGGGGTTGTCGCCGTGATGGAATTTCCCCAGCGTTTATTTAATTTGGCTTAACTGTTGTTTTTGCAAAGTATCTAATTTATGAAAAAAAGTAATAAAGATAGTTAAGATAAATGAAGTAATTTGTTGCAGAAACACTAAGTGTAAGATGATCTGTGGAGCTCACCTCACTGCACAGTGGAGCAAGTGAGCTGCTTGTTGCTAGTCATAGTTACACAACATTGCTTAAGGATTCCTGCAGTTTGACCATTTCTTTTTCACATGTAGTGTTTTCTTTACATTCAGGGGATGTCTGTCTAATAAAATTAATATTTCATACAGTAACAACACACACACATGTATCAGCATGGAGCATCTGTATAACAACAAAGCTAACAGTAGCTAAGCTAACATTAGTGCTATAGTATAAAGTTCCACAAAAAGCAACATGAAAAAGAAGTTATCAGCATTCAAAGAAAACATGAACATAGCGGTTGTTGTGGTGGTTTGCTATGTGATTGGTTTGTCAGTGGAGCACTATTTCAGAATTGCGGCTTTGATTTCTCCGTGCTTAGTGAAACACTTACCCCGATTATCCTTCTGCCATGTGATGTCAACACAAATTAAATAACTGCAAGATGTGTGCAGGCAAAATGGCGTTCATTGCATATATACAGTAGGTATAATAATAACAATAATAATAATAATAATAATGTTACATTTTATTTATGCTTATATGCTTTATGTTTATGTTTATAGAATGCTTCATAAAAAGATAAAATACAATAAAATGATAACATTCAAATATAAAGAAATAAAATGAAATAGAATAAAATTCACAGAGATTAAAAAAGAAGGTAAAAATGCTGCTTTGTTTGCTCAGACAGAGGGCAGGAGAGGTAGGGAGTGAATGAAGTGAGGAGAACAAAGCAGTGACTCAGAGAAATGAAAAGTTAATTTTTGATTGTTTCACCGCCATTACTTTCTAAATAAACAGGCCCTCACCTTCACACAATGCCAAAATTTGTGTGAATACAGCCAAAGCAATTCTCAGTCTTATCCACCTGTTTGTTTCTGTTTGTATGTCTGAAAAACTCTTTCTCCAACTCTCACAGACAGAGATTATATCTCATACATATATATAAAAGATATAACCATTGGTCACTATGTTTTTTTAAAGTCCCAGCCTCAAATCCTGGTAGTGTATTTGGCTGGGATCTACACACCACTGCCAAACAGGCTGAGGCACAGGAACATCCTGAAGACAGCAAAATGTGAGAAAATAAGAAAATACAGGCAGAAGGCAGGATCTGGGTTGATACAGACGCCACCACACACTTCTAGTAGGTCAGAAGAGATGATTGAGAGGCATTATTTTTATATCTATGCAGTGTACATATCTTTACTTTTTTTTCTTTAAGAAAATCTTGCATCATATGCCTTTCAGAAGAGATAGCCACCATCAGCTGATCTGTATAGTGACACTGGGCTGGACACATTTTAGTGAATTGATAAGTGTTGATTTTGCACCTGCTTTCTGTTCATTTTCATGTGTTGAAGGGTGCTGAAGAGGCTGCACACAGTGCTCTGTAGTTGCTGTGCAAACAATCGGAAATGTCAAAGGAACTCTTAGTCCGTAAACATTAGAGATAACACTGATAATTTAAGGGTGTGGACAGAGGTGGCAAAAGTACACACATTATTTACTAAAGTAGAAGTACAGATATTTGTGTAAAAAAAAGGACTAGATGTACTGATAAAACTTCAAATTAAAACTTAGAGGGACATTTCTACCAGCTGTTTCTGTGCAAAGCTAACTGATCCTCACCTTTCCTCCATGGCATCATGGGAGTTGTTGTCTTCAGCTTATCTTCACATTATGTTAAGTCACATTTGCCTGATGTATCCGACATATCCCAGGTTTTCCCTGAAGTGATAGCAGCTAGCTAGCCGTGGCTAGCAGGAAATGCATGTTGAATAATCTCACAGGTAACAGAACAGGAAACAGGCCAGAGTGCTCATCTATGAACTGACCTGATATGTCGAGGACTGAGGGAGCACTTGCCCTCCATGTGTATACGCTAGCGGGTAACCTGTGGTTTGTTCAGTGGAGGCATGCAGGAGCAGACCAGCACAAGTGGCCCCCAGAGGCCCTGGTCCAAGCAGATGAGGGGAGGGGACAAACAGAAGCTGCTTAATTAAAATGCAAATGATGGTGCTGCTAAATCTCAATTCACCTCCTCGCTCTGCTTTGTTTGCCTGTGGGAAAGATATGTGACTGTGTGTGTGTATTTCAAGTAGAAATGCACACACTCATCTACACCACTTTCATCTGTCTGTCTGCACGTCTTTCTTACGCTCTGTCATTGCACGAGCACATCCTTCACACATACACTACTGCAGAACACACAGGCGCAGAGATGCCCCTTGAAGCGTGTATTCTAAATATAAACACGGATCTTTTGTAGATTCATGCCATTACTCTCGTACACGCTCTCAGCTAGGAGATGGTCAATATTTAATCTGCATTCTGTGCTGCTGACAGCGTACTCTGCCTTGCGTCGCTCTCCCTTCAACATCGGTGTTGCCGATGTTCCGGTCAGCTATTATGAGAAATGGAGAAAGTCGCATTTCTCTTACTGGCAGTTCGATATTATGAAAATGTCATCTGATGCGCTGAGACAGCTGGTTTTGTTAAGGATGTGTTTTCCCCCAGTAGCAGAGCGAAGCAGCAGTGTAAGCACATTTTTAAATTCATCAGATTACTGATGTAGGAATGAACCCCAACAGGAATATGTGTCTGCACGATAAAACAAAGAACCTTTATTAAATAAGAAAGACGTTGAGTGAGTGTTTTGAACGTGCAGGTTAAACAGATGCTTTATCCCTCCGCATGATTCCCATTCACTCCAACACAGTTAGAGGCCTGTAAATCCCTAATCTAGCTGTTATCCCTGCCTTTATTTTATCTCTTTATCATGAGATCAATGGAGGAGAGGATTATCACTGAGGCTTGATGGGCAGCGTAGTTTCTCAGTGGGTCATTTCAAATACCTTACCTGAACATTAGGACAAATCTAATAGCTCTGAATTCTGCTGACCCTTCAGTTTAATCTGCGTGAGTCAATGCTGGTAGTTCATCAGTTACTTTCTGTACAATAATCCAACTTAATCTGCTGTTGTACTTTGTTTGATAATCCAATCAGTAATTGAGTCCAGTTTCAGAATTTGCTGCTGACTCGTCATGATTATCACAGGAGATTTTAGCTTGTTGGATAACAATGTAGCTATCACAGCTAATGCTCAAGTTTTAAAGCTACATTGTGATTTAAACTGAGAAAACAATGATAATAACTCCACAATAGATTTTGGAAGGATGATTAGACCAGGCGAAGATCCTCTTTGAAAAGGTAAAAAGAAAGTTAGAAGAGGAGAAAACAAAGAGAGAAGCAAGTAATGAATAAGTATAAAAATAAAACTGTACAAAAAGAGATGATGAAGGTGATTCCAGCTAAAAAAGACTGTACATCCTGGTTTTTGACATGAGTATGAAGTGAATAAGGTGCAGCAGTAATTTAAATCTGTAACTAAGGTAGAGGATCTAACTTATTTGTTTTCCGCTCATTAAAATTTAGTACAGACATCAATGGAATCCTAATGAAAGAATCCTAATGACTTTGATGATCCCCAAAACTTTTCATCTTGCATCTCCAGCAAATCGAAGTTTTCAGTCATCCGGTGAAATATCTCAGCATCTACCTGTTCCAAATTTCTATTTTTCCAATACTGTGCTTTGGTTTATGACTGAGTGCTAACCCACTGTGACCCAGTGGTTGGTCAGCTACTGTTCTGGCACTCTGACTGTCACCATTTTGTTTTTTTTGTTTTTTTGAGCCAGAAGTGACCATATTTGGATGAGAGTGTGGAGCTGGGGAGGTTATGCATTGCTACGCCTCTATCCTGATTGGATCTGTGAGAACTGTGCCAAAGTACTTCTAACCATTGGCATATAGAAAGAAGAACAACATGAGTGCTCTCAAAACTTGAAGCCAAAACATCTCGATCATACCCTGGTGGCAGGCTGCAGTATAGGTCATAACAACATCCCCTCCATTTTAGGAGAGAGGACATGGTACAAACTAAAACATTACAGTAGAAGTCAAATGCAGTTTTTCCAAAGATTATGTCAGTCATTTTACACAGTTGTCATCATGCTGATGCATGTTCAAGTGTTCATTTTTTGGTTTTAATTAGTTATTTGATATATTTTCTTCACTTTTGTACAGTGACAGTGAGAAGCGTTGCCCATAGTTCCACAGCAGAGCAGCTATGGCTGTGAACTCTTGGTTTTCAGTTGTTTTTTTTTTTACATATTTTATGTATGAACGTTTAATCCTTATATATACTCTATGTAATTGGCTTTGGATTAAATGCCCTTCAGACCTCAAATCCATGATCATATTACAGCACCAAGATCCAACTGATGGCGTGCTGCACACCGATGGTGCAGCGGTGCTTTAAATATGCATGTATGACTTCACAGTATATCTTAAGCTCTAGTATTCCTCATTGCTTCAGTTGTAATGTTGTATTTTAGTATAAAGCCAGAACTAAGTGGAGCAGTGTGACCAGTGTCTCTCTCTAACTACTGTACAGTCCACGTCCTAAATATAGACTGACATGACAGCATGTAGATTGACAGAAGTAAGGCAAGATGGAGTCTTGTTTTATATTCAAGTTAGAACATATCCTCGGGGGGATTACATTACATGTGCACTGACTTCATAGATGTGCCATTCTCGTGGAATCAAAGTCTTAAAATCTAAAGACGGAGGCCGAATGATGAACGTGTGCAGTAAATACTTAACCGAGACTCGCTCAAACTGGATCAGGAAATTATATCAGAACCCGTAGGCAAGAGGAAGGAGTGAGCTGTTTTGTGTGTTCTGACAGATGTAGCATCTAGAGAAAAACGCCAGACAGACAGCGAGCAACTCATCTGGAAGTTATCTATCACAGGCCGTCATCATTGCAGGCTTCATTATCTAGCTGGTAATGAGTAATTACATCGACTAGTGGGAATTAGAGTTCTATTACATCCTTATTTCAGGGATCAGAATTTGATTGCAATTTGACATAGAGTAGGATCTTCATGTGTGCATGTGCATGAGGAAATGTCTTAAGAATGGATCACTGCAGTGGAGCAGCTTTGGTGACGTGTCACATGGTTTGGTATCTACAGTAAGAAACTGCAGCGTGAGATGTAATCCATCGGGAGCTACTCTGTCTTTCTCATTTCTTCTTCTTGCTATGTGTTTCTTTCCATCATTCCTTTCACTTTCTCAGTTTCATGCTCTCATCTGTCTCTGTCTCTGTCACCCTCCCCTCGACCCTCTCCATCATGCACGTGCGTCGGTGCCGAGTGACACAGCATGATCCTCCTCTTTGCCGGCAGATGTCCAGTCAGGTTTTGTAAGCACACGAACCTCTCCTGCAGAGGCATCGGCTCCACTTCAGTGTGTGATGGCGGTGATAGTGACTATGTGGTCATGATGTCGGAGAGGGGGAAGGAGGAAGGGGATGAGAGGGGAGTGCACAAAGACTGAGGATTGGGACATGATTGGCTCTAAACAAGTGTGATGTCATGCTTCATGGCCTTGCTGCCAGGGTAAGGTTGGATAGGTTTGGAGGGGTGGGGGTTCACCGGTGAGGCCCCTTAAACAGCAGGGAAGAGAGTAGGAAGGAAGAGGAAGAATAGATGTTGTTTATAATATAAGTTTTTTGCAGATTATGGAGGACAAACCTATTTTCTGATTTCCCTGGAGAGCAGCAGTTGATATACTTTATGTCTGGTAATTGTTTTAAGTGCATTAGCTGCCAACCCTCTTGTCAGTGTGTCTTTCTAATTCCAATATTGATATATTGGGTGATATTGCAATGATTCTTCAATTGTGGTTATCAAACACTATTGACAATGATAGGCAATGGAGGCATATGTAATGCAGGCACTTTTAAAGTTTAACATTAAAATTTAATGTCCAAAATGACTCCAGGGCACTGGAACAGTAAGCTTTCACTGATATATATATATATATATATATATATATATATGTATATATATATATATATATATATATATATATATATATATGTATATATATATATATATATATATATATATATATATATATATATATATATATATACATATATATATATATATATATATATATATAATTAAATCCACTGTTGTCCCTTATATCTTTGCAAAAGTTTTACCCCATCAAATGTATTTGAAATTAAAACAAAATATCAGGCAATTACCTCAAATGAATTGGTGCAATATTCAAGGTGAAGTGGCTGAAATCAGCTTGAAACTAGCAAACACCTCGTTCTCGACTCACTCACGCAAAAGAACGCAAAAATTAACTTCAATATAACCTTCTCTACTCAGTCCTACCAGCTCTGTTGCTGAGTTCAATACAAAATCCTCTTTTCTCTCAGTTTTTCACAGTAAACCTGACTGTTTGATACCCTGCACCACAAATAAAACCAAGGTTATGTGCATGTGAAAGTAAAGTATTTACTATTGAGTTGTGGTTTGACATTTGTCTGCTCCCTGTTTTTGTTCCAAGTCCATTCTTGTAAACGTGTTGTCTTATTTGTACAATGACATCACTGCCCCCTTTTGGCAAACGGATGTATTACATATCTCATTACATAGTCTGACATCAGTGATAATTCCCACAGCTCCAAATAGCACTCTTCCCTTTCCTCTGCTATACGTCATTCATTCCTCCGTGTCCCGGAAACTGATGATTATGCCAAAATATGACAAAAGAATTCATCACTTCAATCAGTGCAATTCAGTGCAGACCCCTCCATGCTTTTGGTTAGTAATTTGATCAATTTTGAGCACACGAGCTTTGTCACTGATGATCAAGTGAAGCGGACATTTTTGATGATGAAGCAGCAAATAAAACTAAAGTCCAGTCTCCCTTGTTCCCTCTCTTTCCTCTGCTCTGTTCTTAACTTCGTCCATATATCTTGCTGGTAAAAATGAACTGTATTATTTGGCCATATTGCTCCAATGATTCCGCCAACAGAGGAAATTAAGAGTTAACTGAGCTACCAAACTTTTTAGGGAGCTATCCAAAGGTGTAAAGTTTTTTTCATGTTTTGATTAGCAAGCGAACAATGTTTATTGTGTTTACATTTTAGCTAACTAGCAAACAGTACAACCTTTTAACTTTTTAGCTGGTTAGCAACAATGTAACGTTTTGTTAACTTTTCAGCCAGCAAGTAAACAATGTAATGTCTTGTTAAGTAGTACAGAGAGCTGATAGTTAACACTTTTCTTCTCTATTTTATACTTTGCAGCACTCAGTATTATATATTTATTTTTTATTTTATCAATTTATTAATTTCAATTTGGCTAAGCAAGCATCTCAATATTGATTAAACTGTTTTATTTTATTTTTTTTAGTTTAAATGAGTAAACGGATTTACTAAAGTGAGATTAGTTTTTAACAGAGCTCTGCTTCATTTTTAATTGGGATTTACTCATTTTCAACCCAGTTTTACTAAACTGATCATAACTAGTCTTAGACTGAATAAATTTTTGTTGGTGCAGCCCAGTCTTATGAGGATCATATGTTCTAGTTTCATTGATAAGTATTGATTTCAGTGCTTATTCCATCAGCCAACCTAATGTAAATACTAACACCAATGGTTTTTGTGTAACAGCTTGGTAAAATGCTTCTTTAATGCCAGCTGCTGAGTTATCAACGCTAAAAGCTTTGTGTTACTGACCCACTGCTGCTGTCTGTTGTTGTTGTTGCTACAGAACCGCCAGCTTCTGAGGGACAGTTTCATGGTGGAGTTGGTGGAGGGAGCGAGGAAGCTGCGGCATGTCTTCCTCTTCACTGATCTGCTGCTCTGCGCCAAGCTGAAGAAACAAATAGGAGGGTAAGAACTGCTCATTTTCATTCATGTCACTCAAATTAACATTCGTTCCTCTTGTTAAAATCCCACTACTAATGACATCTCTGATTCTAAACTGAGTTCATTTGGAACATGAAGCGCAGTATTCAAGATGTAAACACCCCTGAATTTGGAGACTCTCTGTTTTGTTTTTGAAAAAGAGGAGGGATACAAAGCTGCTGCAGGCCCTTTGGCAGCAAATAAAAAAATCAATCACTAGAAATTGGCTGAATCCAGCAACACCTGTATTGGAAGATTGGTATGGAATAGTTTTGGAAATATTTAAAATGGAAAAGTTGAACTATTCGTTGAGGATCCAGAAAGACAAATCCTACCCAGTTTGTAATTTATGGATTGAATTAACTCTTTAAGACTTCAGTAACATTTCATGCTCTTTTCCTCTTCTTGATGGGATTAGTTAAAATGTAAGCGCTCCTGAAAAAGGGTTTTATGTAGGGTTTTTTTTGTGGTATTGCCTTTTCCAAGTAAAGTTTTTTTTAAAAATTAGATCTCTAAGACCTGAGTTATATAACATTTCTTAAAATATCCATAAAAGTAATCTAAATATTATATTAAAACTAGGGAAGCCCATTTCCACTAAAAGAAAAAAATATTTCCATGGTCTTAACTGGGACAAATCAGAATTATGAGCTAAACAAAAATGAGTTCAGATGTTCTAAGTATGAGATAAAATTTTGAGATAAAAAAGTTGAAATTATGAGATATAAAGTCATAATTATGACACAGAAATGATGACTTTTTATCTCATAATTATGACTTATCATGGGGATATTTGTTTCTTTGACTGGCAGAAATTGGCTTCCATATAAAACATAATCAGAAATGGACATGAAAAACACACGCTATTCAACGCTTGCTTAAGTTTTGAAGTTCAAGTTTTTCCTTAAAGTCTGTTGATGCTTTTTCATAAACACAGATAACTTGTTTCTCTTTCTGCTGTCTCGTTTTCCCCATTCATCCACATCTTTTATCATCTCCTCTTCCTCTCCTCTCCCACTGCAGTAAAAACCAGCAGTATGACAGTAAGTGGTACATCCCCCTGACTGAGCTGACCTTCCAGGGCCCCGAGGAGACCGAGCCGCTTACCATCCCCCAGGTCCCCGATGAAGAGCTCGACGCCATGAAGGTCAAGATCTCACACCTCCGCAGCGAGATGCAGAGAGAGAAGGTAGCATGGATACACACTGTTTCGTAAAAATATGGGGGGAAAACAGTCTGGTTTTCACATTGACAACAGTGCATTTTTTTAAGTTGTCCTGTGGGATTTTAAAAGATTTTCATACAACTCATTGGATCTACAAAAACACACAGTCAAACGTTTTCTCCTCTGTGATTTCAGAGAGCCAATAAGGGTTCAAAAGTCATTGACCGTCTCAGGAAGAAGCTGGCCGAGCAGGAGTCTCTGCTCTTGTTGACGTCTCCCAGCATGCCCCTCAGAGTCTACAACAAAAATGGCAAGGTGATGACACTCTCCAACTTAAAGTACCCCGTTTCTTCATTCTGCTTTTTCATCATCATTTCTGCTCCATCATCCTCCTCCTACTGCTCCCAGTACATTCCTCTCCTCCATATTTCATCTGTTTTTTCTCATTTTACTGCTTTTTTTGTCGCCCTCTACTTCTCTTCCAGCACAATATCCCCTCACTGATCTTCTTTAAGATTCATTCTCCTTTATCTGTCTCATACTGAGACTTTCTTGTATCAGCATGCAGAAATTGCTCTAGGATATCTTACATCTGTTAAAGCTGGCTGGATGAGAATACATTTACATGTTGAAGTTGTATATTAGCACAGATGACATGTCTCCTTTTCATGTCTGCCTCTCCCCCAGATCAATGATGAAATAACAGATGTTTTTTTTTTTTCCTGTGTGTCTCTGTGTTCAGAGTTACAGTTTCCTGATTTCTTCAGACTATGAGCGTGCAGAGTGGAGGGAGATGATCAAGGAACAGCAGAAGAAATGTAAGTGTCCCAGAAATGTCCTGACAGATGATGTCTGATCCAGATCAGAACAGTCGGATTTTCCCATTTACAAAACATCAAAAGCCCTGGAAACATTTTGATCAAGATTTAGAGACATGCAGTGATGGAATGTAACTAAGTACATTTACCAAAGTTCAGTACTTGAGTACAAATTTGAGGTACTTGAACTTTATACATATATAGACATTCGCCCGACAGCTATACTTATTTTTCAGTTTTCAGTTTTTCAAATTTCTTCAGCAGTGTTCTTTTTTTATGTTTGTGATAAACCAAAGGATTCAATGCTCCTTTATTGGTTGTGAAAATTCTGCTACTTCTTAAGCTAAATAAGCTCTTTAAACACCCTCTTGGATCATCTGAAAAATGCAAATCCTTTACAAACCTGACAACAGAGCTATTTTCTTGAGCTTATGAAAAGTTGACTTTTTAGAGATATGTGGTTCTCACAATTGTCTTATAGATTTTGATCCATTGCTGAAGACTCATTTAACCAACAGTATATAAAGCAGTGCAGCAATAATATTATGTAAATGTAAAAACATCATATGTAATAATAAAACACTGACAGGCACACACACTGCACAAAGTGTTGTTTTACTTGTTACTGTAGACCATTAAATTAGGAAAATAAAAAGACTGAAATCTCATAGCTCATATTTTCTTTAGCCATTGTTAAGAAACAAGCCAACAAAACCTACTAGCTAGTTCACATGGTTCAGGAATTGTTTTGCCTCCACCTAAGCTCCACCAAAAACCAAACGTCACCACTTGATACATTTACATGAGCAACACCGTGTGATGGAGAAACAGAAAACAGAATATAAAGTCTTTCACAGACTACATTTATTGTCTTCCCTCAAGGTTTGAAAACATCCTCCTTGACTTCCATGGAGCTGCAGATGTTGACCAACTCCTGCGTCAAACTGCAGACTGTCCACCACATTCCACTTAGCATCAATAAAGAAGGTAACGTACTAGTGTTTGTGTTTTAAAGTTGCACTCACATGCTTCAGCTGTAGTGCGTTTCTGACGCCGTCACATGATGGATTTAGCAGAAATTCCCCAGTGAAATTATAAGGGCTCTATGTATAGATGTGTGGTTACACTTTCACACTTGCTTGATTATGATTAATAACTGTGATGAAGATGAGGATAAAAAGTACGCAGAGGTTTAAGCCACATGTTTTATGCTGTACAGGGCTGGTTTTATCCCTTCCTTCCATGTCTGATTCTGCTCCAAAACAAACAGAGATCTGCATGCTTTTCTAACCCCTCCTTGCTGTGTGTTTTTTTCTCTTCTCTCTGCTTGCTGACTGTTTTTCCAGAGGATGAATCCTCCGGTCTCTACGGGTTCCTGAATGTAATCGTCCACTCTGCCTCCGGCCTCAAACAGAGCTTGAGTGAGTCACACATCCTTAGCCTCCTTGCGAACAACAGAAAGTACAGATAATCAGATGAAATTAGTTTGATGCAACCGCAGAGAATCAGAAGTGTTTCTCTCTTAGGGTCAGTCAAGGCATAATTATGAGATAAAAAGTCAAAATTATGAGATAAAAATCTGAATTATGAGTTAGAAAGTCAGAATTCTGAGATAAGTTCAAATTCTGAGATTAAAAAGTCAGACTTTTTGAGTTAAAAGTCGTAATTCTGAAATAAAATGTTGAAATTATTGAAATTCAAGTTTTCTATTTTAATGCAGCATAATACAGTACATTACAGAAAGTCAATGAAGAACAACTGGCAAAGCAAAAAAAAAACAAATCAAAAGAGATCTTGGCACTAGACTGTCTAAAATAGGAGAAAAAAGGAGTTCACAAAGTGCTTTTACAAATAAAATGGGATACAATGTAAATGGAGTGGCATGCTTAAAAAGGTAGGAAAATTAGACCAAACTTCATAAAACTTCTCTTGATAATTATTTGTCCTTGCGAGTACTAATTCAAAAGAGGCAATGTCTGTCATTAACTTCAGCAATTTAACAGGCTTTGTCTGACTTTGTCTGACAATGGTGAAGAACAATACCTGAAGCAACAAAAAAGCCTGCCAAATCAAGTCCTAAGTTTTGCATGGACACCTTGTGGTAGAAGAGTCCTAATAAACACAGATGGATAGATTCTGGCAACCAAACTCCAATACATTTGACTGCTTGTTTCCAAAAAGGGGAAACAAATGAACAATCCAACAATAAATGTATCTGCTTCCTTCCAGTACCTCCAGCAGTAACTATCCTCCATTTTTTTGAATTTTAACCTGTGTATGATCTTATAGTGTGTAAATGTGGTTTGAGAGCTTTTTTGCAGATTTTTCTTCAGCTTATGGTTTGGTATATTTACTGAGTTGCATAATACTTGCCTGGAAATAAGTGTTTGACAAATGTGACTCATTCTTTATTAGCTTTCTGGAGATCACATCTAACTTTATGCCAGTTCATCTGCTAATATAAAGCATTCGCAAATAACACTTTTGTAGCCATAAACATGTAATATATTCTCAACCCTCTCTCCATTATCAGATCTCTACTGCACATTGGAGGTGGATTCCTTTGGCTTCTTTTCAAATAAAGCTAAGACGAGAGTGTATCGATACACCACTGAACCCAAATGGAATGAGGTAAGAGGCTGCTATAAAATAATTGTGCAACATATCACATTATTCAGAAGAGTCTGTATTAATAGAGGGGTCACATGTCATATTTTAAAGGGACAGTTCACCCCCAAATTTTCCTCTGATCTGTAGTGCTGTTTATTCATCTATATTGTTTTTGTGAGTTGCTGAATTTTTGAGATATCAGTCATATCACTGCTCAGAAAGAAGCGTGCATCTACTCATGGATGAGAGGCTTGTGACAGGACAGCTAGGTCAAACCCACGGCTGCTGCAGAGGAATCACAGCCTTGGTACGTGGGGCGCACTCTCTTTCAACTGAGCTACCAAGACACTTTAAAACAAGTTACTATTAAAAGTAAGGTTCCCCAATGCTGAACGTTTGCACCACTGAGCTAGGTAACCTGGTGATACTGTTGGCAGGTGTAGTTTGGATTAAAGAAAATAGTTCCTACACGAAACTGCTCACAATAAGGTCTGTTGATTATCTTGAGTAACCCAGTCATGTTATTGCAAAAGATACATTGCTGTTGAGTTTTTCAAATGTGTTTTTTGGTGCTTTTAGCACCACAGGACCAGTGCATCTTAGTCCTATTATATTGACAAGAAGAAAGACATCTACTCTGCAACTCGCACCAGAACAATCTAGATGGATAAACAGCACCACATGCATAGGAAAAAAAAAGTATGTTTTTTTTATTGGGGGTAACTGTCCATTTAGTTAAAAGTTTGATTTGCTGTCTGCACAGATTTGCAAGATGTCATTTCTATGTCATTGCTATTTTATTATCTATTCATCATCAGTTATGCTCAACATCCTTTACTGGAACATCATCAACCAACAAAGACATACATGCAAATACACTGTATCTGACATCTGGTCCTGTAACGGTCCATATTAGAATAAAGATGTCCAACAAAACCTGCACAGAGCATCTGCAGCCCCTGCAAACATACAGCAAACACATACATATATGCATACTCTATATGCATGCAAGCAGGCATACATATGTGTAAATATATACATACAAACATGAATTCTTTAATGACACAGCTGGATGCTGAAGGTTAGCAATGCAGAGTAAGAAGAGCTGTGATACAATCAGTGGCTCAGTTCATCTGTGGCACAGTTTTTCCATCCTGGACCCAAAGACTCTTTGAGGATTTTGCTCAGTAAAGTGGAAATAATATCAGCTAATGAGGGGCTGCTGGTGATGACTCACATCTGTCCAAATGCTAAGTGAACCAACACAGTGTGGGCCTCACAGCGATGTGCAAACCATATGCAGAGTTCTGTACTGTACATAATTATAGGGTGTTTTGGTCAGCTGTGGTGGGATGTATTAACATGCAGAGTGGATGCTGATTTTTCTGGATGTTTATAATCTCATTATCGTTGTCACTCTTGTTGTTATTCATCCTGTCTCTGTTGATGTCATTTTAGTCAAAGTTTGGACATTTTTGCACCTTAACGAAAACTTTTTTTTCTTCATTTAAAAGCACAGTTCAATCCAAAATCACAAATTAATCATTTTTCTCTGGCCTGCAGTGCTATTTATTGATCTGGATTGTTTTAGTGTGAGTTAGAGATGTCTGTATCTCTCCAAACAACAAAATGATCTGTCTCTGTATCTGTATTCAAATAGAAGACCAGAGGTGGGTGTGGTATATACTGGGAGTCAGAGTAAATCAGGCAGTGCAATTGTGGTACCTTAAAACAAGCAAATAGATTTAATACTGGCATTTCATTCATGTATGTATTTATTTATTTGAACAAAACTAAGTTTTATTACCTGAACCACAGCACCACTGCCCCTTTAACTGTCCAAAGTGCCAAAAAAATAAATCTCAACAGTATGTCTTTTTGCAGAAGTCATGACCCAGTTTCTCAAGATAATCCACACAGCTTGTAGGAACTATTTCCTTTCTACTTGATTATACTCACCAACTGTATCACCGTGCAGAAGGATGCCTGCATCTACTCATGGAGGAGAGGCTTGTGCTCATGACAGTGTGAGATGTAAACATTAACGGTGTTGTAGTCATCTGAGCTGTCACCTTATTTAGACCTGAGTAGATGCACTTCCTTCTGCACTGTGATACGATTGGCAGATGTAGTTTGGTAGAAAAAGTTCCAACATGAAACTTCTCACAACAAAGTGTTTGGATTATCTTGAGTAATCTTGAGTTGGTCATGATTTCTGTAAGTAGACATTGCTGTTGAGTTTTTCAAACTTTTGTTTTGTTTGGTACTTTGAGCACCATTATATTAATGAGAAGACAGACATCTCTGTGGCTGATATCTTCAAAAACTCAGCAACTCACACCAACACAATCTAGATGGATAAATAGCACTACAGGTAACAGGAAAAAATGTAATTCTGGATTGATTCTGGGGTGAACTGACCCTTTAAAATATTTTTTGATACTTTCAGGACATAAATTACTTTTTCACTGAATACATCATAGGCCTAAACAACAACTTGCATGCATGTGCAGTGCATCTGTCATCTTTTTATGCAGTGTTTCTGGCTCATACTGTTGGCTTTCCTTGCACTAGGTTTTTGCAAAAGAGAAAAACATCTACCTTCAGCAATTTTTGTGTTGTTTTTTTTCTTCCCCTCAGGAGTTTGAGATTGAGCTGGAGGGCTCTCAGACCCTGAGGCTGCTCTGCTATGAGAAGTGTTACAACAAGACCAAGCAGAACAAAGAGGATGGAGAGAGCACCGACCGCATCATGGGAAAAGGACAGATCCCGGTAAGACATGACGTAACCCCCCCCCCCCCCTTTTTCAGCAGGCCCACCACCACGACTGATCGCTGATAGGCAGTTATGTCACCACCACTGCCATGGAGCATGAAATGCATATTATTGCTCAATGAATGACTTAAACTGAGCACGATGTCAAAATTGGCTGATTAGATTAATCACCCTCTTATGTAATGGATGGGTTGGGGGTTTGTTAAGTGGAGGGAAATTGCTGTAAGTGGTGATGTGTCACTCTGTGCAGTTAAGATCACAAGATTCACAATGTAGTTAAAATGACACAGCCTTTAATTGTAATATAATCGATCATTGTGCTGTCAGTTTTAGCTGTTTAGAATGTGTCACAGTTCAGGAGCTAGAACAACTATTAAGTAACAGCAATGATAGCAATACTATGAAGTGCTCTGCCTGTAAAATGTCAAAATCCTGATGATACTCCTAGAATAAAAACAAAACAGGTGCTGCCCTGAGCAGTCTGACCATGAGACTGACCGATAGCCTGTTGATAGCAGATCTACAGTCGCAGGTGATTAGGTTGCCAAGACGACGCCAGCTTGCAGGATAATGCCAAGTGTCACTGAGTGGATCAACAGGGAGACAGCAAAGACACGGGAAAATAAAAGATTTAGACTGAAACATGTTTCTCCACTGATCCACTGCCATCAAAAACCTCCTTCGCTTACTCCTCCATTCACAGCAGGGCAGGCGTGTGTGTCTTCATGCTTCACCTTGCAGAAAGACACACAAACTGATGTTCTGAGAAGTAAGAAAAACAGAAAACACAAACGCATTAAAAGAATACTAATGACTGTACTCTTATATGTGTAAAAAAAGGTTGTAACATTATCTTCGTGTTGTGTCATACGGACACTGAAATCACAGAAGCATTTTCCAGAACAGTTTGTTCAAATTGCAGCAGACAAGTGTCTTTGTTGCTTGTTTTCTGCCTATGAATCACAATCACAAAGCTCCACCTAGTGGCTCCTCTGGTAACCATGGTCCATGATCACTTCTTGACAGATGATGTCATTCAAAACAAACCGCCGAGAGTGGTGAGAAAGTCGCTCTGCAGGATTTTCATGAATCCAGCAAACTGCCGCTGCTGCCTTCAGTAGAAAACACAGTGGCTCGTGAATCCCACCGATTACTTTTGAGTTTCACTGATTTTAAAGCAGAATAGAATAACCAGAGTGGCTGTGGTGGAAAAACACAGAGTTCCTCGGGTTCCTAGTTCCTGGACAGTATAAATTGTTGTCTTCTTTCATCTGTTTACACAATGTTTCTATAGTGTCCCAGCTTATACTGTTGGCTTCATGTCATCATTTATTACAGTTTAGTTTAACAGATCTGATTTATTAGAGGAGTATATTTTTAAACAGCACAGGGCTCTGTAAACCATCGAACAGTAAAGGCTGTAGAAGATATAATCTATTCGTTAGCCAAAAATTTGAGCTTTTAAAACATTTTATCAGGAAGCAAAGGGAGCTCGTATGGCTTTGCAGTTTTTAGTGGAACATAATTCTTTGTAGATAAACGGCTCAAAGCAAAGAGCACTCTCAGCAGCGAAAGATTCAGTTCTGAGAAACATGATCCAGCTTTGCACGCAACCAGATGGGCCTTAGCCTGGGTAAACATACACCATAAAGTATACTGTGTGTGTTTGTTTCCATGTGTCAGATGTGTGTGTGTACCCAGGTTTTATTGCCCCAGATGGCATGTCTCTTCAGATTGAAGTGTGTGTTTGTGCATGTTTGGCTGTGAATTTAGTGTCTTTAAACACATTTGTTGATAATATTTATGAAAATACAGTAAAGGGATGTAACATAACAACAAAACCACCTTTGAAAACATTCCAGTACGATAAAGGGAAGATTTGTACTGTTGACGCAATGATAACTTGATGCACTGCTATGTTGACATAACTGAGCGGTAGGACAACAGTATGGAAAGATAATTTAATCATAGTTCATGAGAAAATATTGAGGAGATAAAGTATATAACTTTTTTTTTTACATATGTTGCTAACTAAGTAACCAAAGGGCAGTGGTGGACAAAGTATTTAGATCTGTTTCTTAAGTAAATGTACCAAAAAAAATTTAATTACAGAAATATAATGTATCAAAGTCAAAATAGTGGTTCTGCAGTAAAATGTGTGCTGTAACTGATACGTACTAATGCACATAAACATACATATATTAACAGCATTTCGCTGTTGTAGCTGGTTGATGTGGAGCTGACTTTAACTACTTCACATGCAATGAAATATGTCTTTAGCTCAATTGAAATATCACTTTAACATTAAAGGAGATCATTATACTAACATGTATTGTCTCTGTCCTCCACCCAGCTTGACCCTCAGACTCTCCAAGGCAAAGACTGGCAGAGAACAGTTATTCCCATGAATGGGGTGAGTAGATCACATTAATTCTACTTTTTATTAGAGTACATTTTCTCTTTTTTGTATTTCCTCCCCTCACATTTAAGGGTTTTCCAGTTATCTGTTGTCTCATAGCTCCAGTACAGCCATATGTTTATATTATAATATCACACAGAAGTGAAGAGTATTAGAACAGTTTCTCCAGGATGTGGTTCGGTTGCAGTTGATTTCTCTGTGGAGTCTACATCTGGTTTTAACATGGCAGGATTTCCTCGAGATCATGGAGACCTGTTGCAGATGGATTGCACGCTTGTAGATCAGCTTCTCGCTCTGTAAACCTGTTTTAACACTGAGCCCCTTTTTTCCTGTGTCAGATCGAGGTTAAACTTTCCATGAAGTTCACCAGTCGAGAGTTCAGCCTGAAGAGGATGCCCTCGCGGAAACCCATGGGTGTGTTTGGAGTCAAGATCTCCACAGTGACAAAGTGAGTCAACATCATCTGGTCACCTGTGTTATTAACCTCTCAGACACTTATCCTGGCCTCTGGCGATCTATCAAGGTTCAAAGGTACATTTATATTCTCCAGTGGCGTTCCTCAGGGCTCCATTTTAGGCCTCCTCTTCTTTTGTGCTGTTTCTTTACTTACATTCCACTATTTTATGCTGATGATTCTCTTTTTGTAAAGGAAATATTGTCACTTTCTCATCACTGTGCAGAATAACAAGTGTCTCATTCTTATCCTAGACTTTAACAAACCCTCTGTAAACCACTCATACAGAACACTGTATGTTTTAAACCAAATAATTAAGAAGACTAAGAGCCTACAGCACATAGTCCTAACATGCTGATGTATGGCAAAGATCATTTTTACCATCTTAGTAACATTTGCAAATAAGCACTCAACACAAAGTATAGTTGAGGATGATGGGAATGTCATTTGTTTTGCAGGTAGTGGTGAAATATTTCAGTGAAAAAAAAACGAAACGTCAACCTTATGGTGGTGTAAAATAAAAAGTCATTAGAATTATTAGTTATTAGGATTCACCAATGTCTGTACCAAATTTCATGCTAATTCATTCAGTAGTTTTTGAGATATTTCAGTCTGGAACAAAGTGGTGGACTGCAATGAAAATCAACTTGCAGAAACTTTCAGACTTGAATATTGTTCCCTGTCAACACTCAGTCACCTTAATATGTTTGGTTAAAGTAGAAGAAAGAAAGAAAGAAAGAGGGAGACAGCTGGGAGGTAAAGGGGGAGAGAGCGTGTAGTAGAAGCATCAGCGTGTTTGTGCCCATTGTTGTTGCTGATGAGTGACAGTAATGAGGATTAAAGATAACAAGTGAGCTAACTAGATTTACCAGCAAAAATCAATTGGTGTTGTAGATAAAACGTTTCAACAGGAACACAAACAAAGACCTAGAGGCATTACCAGGCCTTCCAGTAAACAAAACAAAGCAAAGCACGACTGTTTGTTTATTTCGCCCTTTTGTCTCAATAAAAACTATTTAGTTCCTCATCATGCATTCTGTATTTATGCTGGTAAGTGTCTTATTCAGTTTAAACTGCTTTTTGGTGATCAATGATATTTGTCTTCGTCCAGGCGAGAGCGCTCTAAGGTGCCCTACATTGTCCGGCAGTGCCTAGAGGAGATAGAAAGGAGGGGTATGGAGGAAGTGGGCATCTACCGAGTATCAGGCGTCGCCACTGACATTCAGGCTTTGAAGACCGCCTTTGATACGAGTGAGTACAGTTTTCATCTACAAGTGTATATGGCTCTGCACAAGTTTTAATTTGTAATGATTTTCAGTAAAAAGCTGCTTATTTTATTTAGATTGTGCTGCCATCAGTATGACCGATTTATGGTTAACAATATTTTGGTTCTAATAGTTTAATTGCCATGAATTTCTAGGGAAGAAGGCTGATGTGAAATGATTAACCAGATTTATGAACTTAATTCTGTGTGCATTTAACTGTAATTCTCTATCACATACTTAAAAATAAGATGCATGGTGACTGCAGCTTGTGCCAAGGTGTTCCCCATCCTGTCATCCCCACTGCACAACCGCCAGTCTTCATGTTGTTCTTGTCATTTTCCTGCAGATCATAAAGATGTGTCAGTGATGATGAGCGAGATGGATGTTAACGCCATCGCTGGGACCTTGAAGCTGTACTTCAGAGAGCTGCCAGAACCGCTGTTCACTGATGAGCTCTACCCCAACTTTGCAGGCGGCATCAGTAAGTCACTATTGAAACAGCTAATTATCAGTGAATTAATCAATCAAGTTAACTATAAAAGATGTAGTTGATCACGGTAGTTGCAACTTCTAAATATCAAGAAGTTCAAGAAAAAGTCCTTTATTTGCAGGATATGTACAAACTCTGTTTCTTTGCTTCTGTGCAGCCCTGTCCGATAGTGTTGCCAAAGAGAGCTGTATGTTGAACTTACTGCTGTCGCTGCCAGAGCCCAACCTGGTCACATTCCTTTTCCTTTTGGATCACCTGAAGAGGTAGGAACAAGTAAACACACATGCTTGCATAATACGGTATGTAGACATGAATGTTCAGTAACATTACAGTGTCATAACCATGTCATGACACCTGTCATGAACACAAGGGAGTCTTAATGAATGTTATGTGAAGTTTGTGTTTGCAAAGTTTGTTTGACAACTCGACAACATCACTGTCATATGTGGTTGGTTTTGGCACAGGCCATCATGAGACCATTATAAATGTGTTGTGAATATTTTCCTTGACCTCAAATTAAAGGGTATCATTTAGATTTGTCACAAAGACATCATTAAATGTTGTATATAGCCAGTTTGACCACAGAGTTACAATACCAAGGTGATTTAGCTTTTAAAGTTACCTGAAGGACAGATTTTGGTTATTTAGTGAGTTTATTTGTTGCTAAATTAGACTAATCCCTGTCTGCTGGTATCTGTAGCTGGCGTTAGTTGCTTTTCCTAGTTTTCCAGGGAGCTCGTTGCCTAATGAGCTGACTTAGTCCTGGGGTGCCAGGAGACAAACTCAGCAAGAAAATTACTTGGAACTGTCTCTCCAGTTGTTATACATCGGCCATTGTTGGTCTCAGATTCTGCACACACTGGCTGTGTCCACTGAGATATCTCAGTCCAGCTAGAGTCAGCTTGCTGGCTACAAGCTTTCAAGACCAATGCTGGCCAGTTTGATGACAAGGAATACCATACCAGGATGGTTTTCTTTCTAAGTTTGACTCTTGGTACACTGGGGCTGATTTGCTCAGCAAATTAGATGGCAAGCTCCGTGGCTAAGTGAGCTAACGAGCCAACACCAGCCACAGATACCAGCAGACAGCAACAAGTAAATTAAAAAACTGCTATCTATCCATCAGGTAACTCCAACCACATATGATAGTATACTGTAATGTTAAATCATGTTAAACAGTTTCTTTAAGTTCGATAATGTCAAGTTGTCGTGACAAAGACATTTTTGTCCTGCTTAATGTCAAGTTGTCATAACATCTCAAACAATGTCATTTTTGCAACACCAAATGACACTTCAGGACTACAGCCATAAACACGCAAAAAGACTCATTCATATTCATGATAGGTGTCATGAATGGTTATGACAGTGTAATGACAGTCTTATGCACACCCCTTCAAATAAAGTCTTGGCCACATCCACAGAAAGAACAAATAAAACTCATGCACATACATTAATATTAATAATGTTTACATGATATATGATGTTTACTACTTACAAATAGGGACATAATGTTTTCAGAATGGAGAGTTGTTGTGTGCAGTATTCACCTTGGTCATTTCTGTTGGATGTCATTCAACTGCAACAGCAAAATGTCTCCTGGTTACCATGGTGATCTTGAATAACATGAGGCTCAAACATTATGTGAGCACTAACAATGCAGATACGTCCATTTAAATGCATTGCATGAGTGTGTATTGTAATGGATGCTGCAAGGTTATAGCTTGACTTGATTATCAAGAAAATCTGAATTTTAAATTTACAGTTAAGCAAGACAGATAGAAAATAGTTTCTCTTTCACTTATTTAATATATTGTTAAAGGCGAAAGAGTGAAAAGTTCTCTTTTTGGGGGGGAGAACAGTAGATGCTGGAGGTGAAATGATTATTTCCATCATCAATTAATTGGTGGTGTCAGCTGTCATAGCAGGGGAGACATGATACTGTTTGAATATGTGAATAATGCCAGTTGTAATGTAATGTAATGCCAGTTGTAATTGTAATAATGCCAATGGCAATGCCAACAATTTCTCCTGGAAGACATTCATAGTGTTGCATTCAGTTATTCGCATGAAAAGTTAAAGAAATAGCTCTGCCAAGAAGAAAAAAAAAGATAATTAATAACCTCTGCACAGCTTTCCATGCACAGTGTGAAGGGGGCATGAAAGTCAGATTGTCAGTTTTGAAAGGTTACAGAAATGGTCAGACACAGGCCCCCTTTTAAAATGGTTTGAATAGAAATAAATTAATGTGAAGAAGCAGATGGTTGTCTGCTTAATGAATGACTTAAATGATTAATCAAACATCAGCAGTGTTCTCTCAACCGGCTAATCAATTAATCATCTTACCACTAGTAATTCTAGGTCCACTCTCAACACACAGGTCCATCAGTGCACATTAAACTCACCTGTATGTGGTCTTGCCATCTATCTGTGTCACAAATAGACTTGTCTGTCTTTCTCTCCTCAGGGTGGCAGAGAAGGAGAGCATCAACAAGATGTCTCTCCACAACCTGGCGACGGTGTTCGGACCGACCTTGCTGAGGCCTTCTGAGAAGGACAGCAAGATCCCTGCTAACCCCACCCAACCCATCAGCATGGGGGACAGCTGGTCCCTGGAAGTTATGGCACAAGTGAGCCACACAGATTCTTCTCCTGGCATTTTATCTTTGAATTTCGTGAAGCTCTGCTAATTGCGGACTTGAAAATCACCAACTTTTCTCTCTAATGCTTTTCTGTTTCCTTGCAGGTCCAGGTGTTACTTTATTTCTTGCAGTTGGAGACGATCCCCACCCCGGACAGTAAACGACAGAGCATCCTCTTCTCCACTGAAGTATAGAGCTAACACTGACTCTGCCGAGCTGAGACTTTAACCATGAAGGAGAGAAAAGGAGATGGACCTTGGCTCAAAGTGAGCCTCTAGTAGTGTGTTTTTGAATTGACTGGCCAGATGCCTGAAAAGGATTGTCTCTGGTGATGCCTGCTCCCCTCAAACACAAGAGGGTGCCATTGGGCCTCTGAAACTCAGAGGAGAAAGTGAGGTCCTTGTCATTCATATCTCTCATTACCTGATATTTAGTGTGATTCCTTGTACCTTCAGTGATGGTGTGGGTACATCTGCCATCCACATTTCTCCACCTTGCTCTTTGTTGGTCTTAACGTTGAACCTTTACAGCTTGTAGACAGTTGTGGTTCACCATAAGTCAAGAAACTGTCAAAAATCAGTCCATAATACGTCTTTCTTGATTCTTGAATTAGGTTGCCAACAAATCAGAATCTTCACGTATCTTTGTGTTTGGGCATTGTTCTCTATCTGTGTTTATTTTGGACAATCATCAGCTCAAGACTGCAAAATATGTTAATCCATCTCAAACACTGCTTCGTGTCCTGTTGAGGAAATTTCAAACCGTGTCTTACATAATCTCAGCACACTGCTTCTGAGAGAAAAAGAGGAGACATTTGTGCCGTTTGTGGGAGTTAAAAATGAACATCCAGAGCTGCCACAATGTCAGGAAGCCAACACCTGTACGTTACCCGTAGTGTTTACAACGTAAACAATACCCCCGGTTGGAGTCTGAGACAAATGCCACAGCTTGAAGAGCGACTGTAAGAAAAGAAAAAAAACATGTAACCCGATGATTAGTAATACACTGCAATCTGACTGCCGATCATAAAAGCAAATTTCCTCTATTTGTGTTGTCGGTGTCTCAAGGTAGTCTTCAGCTTAAATATCCAGGAAGCAATATATTTTCTAACATAGGAATTGTCTGTGTTCATATCTTTGCTGACGACGTGTCCTTCTTCTTGTAACATAGGACATCTTGCCAAATTAATATGTTGTTTGTTTGTTTCTAGGAGGAAAGGAAGCAGTTGTATTTACAGATACAGTATGTACATAATCTTAAAGTTGTATTTTTTTCTTTTGGTTTAACGGTATAATCATTGTTGCTATTGTAATTTATTTTGGGGGGCCTGAGGGGAGAAATCGGTTTGTTTTTCTATGTGAACTTTTTTTCTGTTTGTTTAAGAAAGTGGTAGGTCTTAGCCTTGACTTCAAGTCTTGCAGTAAATAAAGCAGGATTTAGCCTTGTTCTTATAGAAACTACTCTGCTGTTCTGTCCAGCCTATCGGTTCTTATTATTCATTTAGATAATATTATGAAGGTAACACACAACATTGTAGTTACATACTGTATGCTGCTGTGGAAAAGGCACAAGCTCTTTAACTGCTGGGTGTGATCCTCAGCAGACCGTCTCACATCCAGAGACCATCGCCTGTCTAGTGTAGACATTATGCAATGTCATAATACAGCACACACACATGTGTACACACACACACACGCACACACACACACACACACACACACACACACACACACACACACACACACACGCACATATGACATTGTCTCTTTTTGTACCATTTAATCTGTGGCTGCAGAAGTGCACTCATGCAATGTTAGAACTACTGTATTACAATTTAAGTGACCTGAGCACTCAGCGTTTATGTCCATCGAAGAGCGTATTTGTTGTTGGTTTTAATGAAGGAATATTATTTTGTTTCGTCTTTTTTTTTTTTAACTTATCTCATGCAAATGGCAAAATGTCCGAATAATTCTTTGTCCCTTTAACTGTTCTTTATCCCGTTAAGCCTGAAGGTGTTCACCCTAATGGCCAATTTAAAGGAAAGCTCTTAAGATGTTCTGTTGATACTAAAATGACATTATTTCTGATTTTGATTTCTGTGTCCTTGATTTAACATGCAGGCATGTTTTATTGATATTTTTCCTTCCTTCTTGGTCTTGTTATTGCTGTCTTGCTCACAAATATGTCATCATAGACTTTGGGATGTTGGTGACTCATGAGTATCTGGTTTACAATATTAGCGTTTCCTCTTCTGGTCAGTTTTAAAGGCTAGTTTTACAGTTTATCAAATCTGTCTCAAAGTAATTGTCGGATTTCCATATGAGCATTGAAACAGGCTTAACTTCCTCATGTTCACACTGGCCTAAAGATCCCTTTTTAATGCATTTTGGTGTAACCCCTGTCTTAACTGCAAGGGCGTCAGCCATGCTTTTTGTACACAACAGAAATGCATTTTAATTCATGCAGCGGTCTGCACCAGCTCCATGCATCTCATGTCCCAGCTGTGTCTGATGGGCATAAACTGCCCATGTTCTGAAATGTTCATTTAGACTTCAAGGCTCTTTTTTCAACAATGTGCGCATAAATATGAGGCTTGTGCCCAGAAAAAGTCAATGAAAATGTATTTTATCCACATGCTTGCTTGCTTGCTCCACGCAAGGTGGAGCAGTGTGCCCTCCACAGCCAGCCAGCAGATCACTCTGCTCCGGTTTAATCCTGCAGACTCTCCCATCACCCAGCAGCTGAGTAGCCACAGGATATTAATCTGTATGCTGTACATTTACTGGCAAATCAGTTTCTCAAATGAGATCTTTAAGACAGACTGTCCATACTGTTATTTGCACATAATTACATTGGATTCGTGCATCCAGACATCACAAACCTATCTGTATGGGTTTCTGTGGTAACAATGTAGGTGTCAGTAACACTGGTGACACAGCATACCAACACGAAACATGAAAAATGGAGGAACATGGAGACACTTTGAAATCAAATTTAAGCTGCCAGAGTGTCCAGACTGAGATGTACCTGCAGAAATCTGATTAGACTCATTTTTGAAAACACCTTCAAATGTGGCTTGGATCAGATTTAAAAAAAAAAATTATATGTTGTTTTTTTTGCTGTCCCAACTTTGTCCCCATCATTTACATTGGAAGGGCTCTTTGAATGACCAGTATGACCAGGAGACATGATTACATATGGGAACCTGACTATTGTTTTAAGCCAGTCTTGAAAATATGTAGACCTATCCTTTGAGGGCAAATATCATGATTGGTTTCCCTTAAATATTTGTCATAAGCATAAAGCTATAACCAATTGACCAGTTTAGTGGTTTTGAAAAGGGCTTGTGTGTGGTTGTGTCCATGTTTAAGATAACATCGGGGGGCATAATTGTTACTAATAACAATGTTAAGTTTTTAACATAAATGTATTTAGACTTTGAAAAGTAAGAGGTGTCTTTCCTTTTGATACATATCAACTCCTTAAACGTCAACACATTTACACTCTTTGCACATGATAATATAGATAACACACCATTATCATTTGTATCAACCCCATAAAGAATAATGTTGACACTTTATTCAGAAAGTGGTCATGCCTTCAGTTTTTTTTTTTACTGTACTTCCACTAATTTTGGCCCACTGTAGCATGCACACATTGTTCCATCTTCATTGTTTTAGGATGTGAGACAGAATGAATCCATCGTTCACTGACCCATTCATCCAGCCGTCACCTTGATAAGAAGTCCCAATTGCCTACACTACTCTACCCTATCGTGCCTCAACACTTTTTTTGTTCAGCGCCTGTGGTACTGTAAACGTCTGACAGTGGAAACGTTGTTCAGTCTCCTGTTGCCTTCGCTGAGGACGGCCACACATCTTTCATCTCTTAAAAACTAAGACAGGACCTTAAACTTAAGCATGGTCTTAGCTCATACCATTCATGCCCTTTCTACTCGCCACCTTCATCTGACTGTGATGCTGTAATTCAAACTGTCAGTCTTAATGGGGCAAAGGACAGATGTTCTCGCCCATGTGCTTGTTTTAACTCTTGAAGTTTCAGCTCCTTTAATGCCTTTTATTCTTATTTATTAATGCTTTGCCCCTGTTTGGTATAAGAAGGTCTACTGGAGCTATTTATTTATGATAGATAGTATCATCTAAAGCTGAATTAATGTTAGAAAAATGGTCTTTATATGGTGTGCTTTCTTTTAAGGTTATGTTTTATCGGACATCCTGTTAAGTTTCAACTGTCTGTCACTATTTTGTCCCAAAATCACAACCACAGTGTACAACTGCAGACATCTTTTGACCACCTCCTCCTGCCATCATCGGCTCATCTCTGTAGTTACTTGTGTTGTACAACAGACTGGCCACTGTGATTGTTTAGCTATCTGAAGATAACTGAATAGCAGGTGCAGGTTCTTGTCGGTTCAAAACGGTAGATTTTGTGAGTTTACAGAACTCACACTTCTCTTACTTTTCCATGGAGTTGTATAATATGTATTATACTAGAGAGTACATTATTTGGTTTTGTTTTTATTTATTGTGGCGTCCACTGATGTACGATCGTTACGGATCGAGCCGGTACGCCTCTAGTCTCTTTGAAAAGCCAAGCTGTCAGTATGTGGTAGAGGAGAAAAGAGTCTTATATTGCTCTGAAATCTGCATTGTTTTGGTCTGTTGATTGTCAGTGTAACTGCATGTACCCTTCATAACCTCAGTCCCTTAGTTCTGTACATTAAGAAGTAAATACAACAAAAAAGGTTTAATTTTTCTGTGGAATAGCCTAAAGATATGGAACATATTGCTCTATATGAAAGTTACAAATCTCTTCCATTTATTGTACATGGCCCTGGTAGTTATCACTACATTTCCATACTACAGTTAAAACTTTCAGTAACATGTAAACTGAAGGGGTGTGCATAAGACTGTTAGTACAATGACATAACAGTGTCATAACACTTGTCATGAACATGAAGGAGTCTTTATGAATGTTTATTACTGTCATTAAGTGTTATTTAGTCAATGTCATCTTTAATGCAAAGTTGACATTGTTTGACATGTCTTTGTTATGACACCTTGGCATTAATCAAGCCAATAATATCTTTGTTATGACAACTTGACATTAACTGTCACAAAAAATGTTTGTTATGATAAATTGACATGATCAAACTCAGAGAAACTGTTTAGCTTTATGTTTTAACATAACATTAGAGTGTCATTTGTGTTTGGTTTTGACACTGACCGTCACATGACCATTAAAATTGTGGTTTGAATATTTTCCTTGGCCTCTAGTAAAGTGGTACATTTTGGACATCTTGTCATAAAGATGTCATCAAGTTTTATTACACTGTCAAATGCTTTTGTAGCGGCATCATGGATTATTTCCTGGACTTCCACTGAAATAGTACATTTAGGATATTTCATAAAGATGTCATTAAATGTTATAAGGCCAGTTTGATGACCGATTACAGTACAGGCTAACCACTGTCTGCTGTTATCTGTAGCTGATGGTAGCTTGTTAACTCAGTTAGCCGTCTAATTAGCTGACTCAGCCCTGGGCAACTCTCAAGAGAGATGAGAAGGAAACAAAATGTCTTACTCATAGATATTTCCGTCGTTAGCTCTGGAAAAAAAACGATGCGTTAAACCCAGAATGTTATTGATTAAAACAAGGTGTCATGACATGTTATGGCAGTGTAATGACAGTCTTAATCACATCCCTCCAAATAAAGTGTTACCATACTTTCTAACGACCCTCTGTTGCCACTTCTATGACATCAAGCTGACATGTGATTCAACTGCTTTACCCTTTTGGAAATGTACTGCTTTTGTTTTATTTCGACACGTTAACGTAAAGCTGAGGATGAGACTTGCTGACCAACCACAAACACTCTTTTTACCTTCCTCAACTTTTTGACTCTTGTTCCTGTTCAATATTCAATGTTCTGCTTGTAGAACTGTAAAAAGGAATACTGTATTCTGAGGGCAAACATGTTTGGAAGGCATTTGCAGCCTATGTTTGTACACAAAAATGTTAAATAAAATCTCCTTGTATCTACATAGAATGATATGTTTGATTTTCTTTATTAATTTCAGCAGTAAGTGTGCAGTTTACAGGTCACTGTACATTGTCCTGTGCCCTCTGTCCCTTACGTACTTGAATACAATGACTTGCTCAAGACTGGTGGAACCGTGGGCTGGTTCACTAGATAGCACCGAGGTTCCAAGAACTTGAAAGGAAATGATTCAAGAACCAAAGATAATTTGGTGGGAAAAGGTCTCCAGAGGACAAATTACAACATCCACACTCCTACACAACATGACAAAGATGATGACGTGATGGATTCAGTAAAAATACAATCTGTTGTTTGCACAGTAAAGGCCAGAAACTGGTTCTATATCACATAAATACAGCATCCCAGCCAGCCTGGACCACATTCAGTACCACACTCTGGGACAGGATATTGGACTTCCTCACAAACAGACCCCAGACAGTTTGAATCGACAGTCTCACCTCCTCCGCTCTAGTGTTCAATACCACTGTAGTGTTCGTTACCAGATAGCTAATTTTCACAAAAAGGAGGCAAAGAGGCACACACTCCTGTGTACATCAGTGGAGTTGAGGTGGAGCAGATGAACACTTTAAGCCTCTAATGTCACAGAAAACCTACAAAGGAGCAATGTAAAACATCCTGACAGGAAACATCACAAACTGCCATGGGATTTGCACAGACCTGGACAGGAAGAGTCTGCAGCGGGTGATTAAAACCTTCAAGAGCATCATTGGTGACCACGTACCCAGCAAAATAGTTTGTTTCATTTTTATTTCTATTTCTTATCATTTACTCAACTAATCTCTTGTACATTGTATATACATTTTGTATTTAACATTTGTTTTTTCTTTTGAGGAGGAAAAAGAGAATTACAACTCAATCTTGTTATACAACCTTGTCTTGCAAAATGATAAATAAATCTACCTTGTACCTCATTAGTGTGATTCTTCATCTGTATCCATCATAAACAGAGCAAAATTATATTAAGTGACAGATATGTCTATTGGGGCATTTGAAAGAAAATGAATAACAACAGAAATGACTAACTAAAATTATTCAATTAATTTCTTTCATTTGATAGTGTCACAGTAGTTTTCTTTAACTTTTTTTTTTTTATCAATATCCCACATGCATGATATTATCAATATAACTGGGAATTAACTAATATTTATATGAGCATTCCTCTTGCATGACTCAGCATTGGATACAATGAATGACGGACAGATAATGTAGTCATTTTTCTAAACAATTTAAGAGCCATTGCAGTCTGCACTTACAATCACAGCTTAAAGTTACTTGTAGCCTATTTGTACAGGGCCTATGAGACCTACTTTTTACTAAGAACTTTTTGTTTCATAACTCAAAATTTAGGACCATTCATATGACCATTTAATTTATATACATAGAGGTGTAGTGCCTCAATTGACTGACATGTATTTGTGTTTTTCACTGAAACTGGAGACAAACAACACAAAGCGTTTCATAGGGTGCATAAATTGCATGATTTCACTGCAAAGTGTAAAATTTGTCAGGTTGTGGAGGACAGCAGGGAGAAGACTAACAGTGACTCCCTCTGGTTCACTGTAGGTGTTACAGGTTTCAGCTCATCACTGAAGACTGACTCAGAAACATGTTTGCACTCACTTGATATCTCAGGGTTGTCTCTGGGTGTTGAAGATGTTGGTGGTGATGATGTTCATTATTTCATATCTTCATTTGTGAAGGATTAGTTGAAATTCTTAACTCGTTAATGGTAAACTCTGCAGGATTTCCCCCAAAACTGTGCATAGACTCATAAAAAATAACCCCCCTCTCACCCAGTATTTATTTACAATTTCTTCAATTACTGCTGTTGAGTGAAAGTTTGCTTTTGCCCACCATATTTCTGTCAGAAAGCCTCCAACAGTGTCAGTTTCATCCTGCAGAGAGCAGATCAGGTAGGATGTAGCTCTTCCACAAGAAGTGATCAGAGCATTAGCCAGCTGAACATTTAAACAGTCCAAGCTGATGCCAGACCAGTACAGTCTCACTGCTTTTATCCTGGCAGCCATCTGGTAGGACATGGTGGGGGTCTGGGTGTGCTGCAAGATCCGTGGTCACACTTGGCAAAATATCCTTGAGGATGAAGTTGTGTTTGACAGGCTGGATAAATGGTAAGCCGTGCCTACGAACAGGAAATCTTCACGGGGAACAAGATTGCAAACACTGACACATCTTCAGTCCCATCTGTGATGCAGTATTGGTCAGTTCTGCACAAGAAAAAACACTTTAACTTGGTTCTGCCTGACCTTAACTATTTCTGAACTTTACATTTGTATGTTACCTCCACTGTACACATGCTTTACAGTTCTGTTGAGGAAAGATCATATTTCCTTCATCAATTATACAGCATCACTGTTGTCACTGTGTAGTGATAATTCTCTTGTTTTGTTTATCATTTATTAGCAGTGCACAGCTTAAACTTGTGTAAATGGGTCTTAACCAATCAGACAGAGCTGAAGCTGAGAGAGTTGAGATCTGAACACTACAAGGATCTCTGTGGTTGTGAGTAGGCCTGGGCCATTGGAAATGTGAGGTGAATTAGAATTAGTTGAATTGCATTAAGTGTTTAATTGCAGAGTTATGTTAGGCTTTTTCTAAGAGCAAGAAAGATAAAGACAAAGAAAGAGAAAAACAAAAAGAGATGAAAAGAGAGAAGTAAAACTGCATGAGTTTAACTTTAATAAAACATTATTTGTTGAAGAGTTGATACAAAATTACATATATGATGTTCTAACCACATGTAACACTGTTAACTCGATTTTCATTTCCAACCAAAATTCGATGTCTGTCCAAGGCTGGAGGATGATGTCAAGACGGGGATAAATTTTGATATTAACCTGACATTATTTTCCAACCAAAATTCAACACCTGTCCAACATTGGAGACTGATGTCAACCAAACACTGGGCATTGACGGATTCCGACAACATATATCCAATTTTTGACACTGATGTAGACAACTTTGGGTTTTGACGGACTCCAAGTTTAATTTCCAACCAAGATTCAACATCTGTCCAATGTTGGAGGCCGATGTCAAGATGAGGTTAAATGCTGATGTCAACCCAACAGTGAGTTTTGACGTCAACCTGATGTTCATTTCCAATCAAAATTCAATGTCTGTCCAGCATCAGAGGCTCATATCAAGACAACGCTGGGATTTGTCATCAACCAGACTTTCATTTCCAACCAAAATTCAACATTGCTTTTGACAGATATCTGATTTTGAGTGTCTGTCCAACTTAAGAGCCCGTCGTCTGTCTGATGTCAATTTGACATCTGGTGCCAGCTCAGAGTTCTGAGAGAGATGTAAAACAGCATGTCAGCCAAACTTTAAAAAAATGTTTTATTTGTTAGAGAAGGGATCAAAAATCATGATGTGCATGTTAAAAGTGACACAAACGCACCATGCTGTGCAGTATGCACAGTACGCTGCAGATCCATATACAATCAAAGCCCAGTAGTAGAATTTCAGCACTTAATCTTAAAGCATACAAATAGTTTGCAACCTTCTTATTAGACTGTTTTGTTTTATTGTCGGTGCTCTTTCCTTCGTTCTTCACTTTTTTGCTCCTCATCTTATCATCATCGGTTATTTCCATTCGTCACGGTTCACCGCAAGACCCCCTCAGCACAGTCAAACACACACACCCGCACACACAGCGAGAGAGAGAGAGAGAGAGAGAGAGAGAGAGAGAGAGAGAGAGAGACGGAGAGCTGCGGCCGCGCTCTTTCCTGTTGCTCTCTGAGTTGTTGAGCGTCTGAGCGCACAAACCGAACCCGAGCGGTGGAAGCACATCAGTGGATTTACACCTTGGTTTCGGTGTGTTTCTCAGTGCGCTTGTTCACTGCACTAACTATATCTGAGCCAAATGCATCAGCTTTGTGCGTCGTCTTCTTTTAACGTGCGCTGTCAGCCGACGGAGTGATCACCTGAACACGCCGACTGGGTGGAAAGACTTCTTTTTGCGCACAATCACAATAAGGTAAGAAAAGAGAGACTGCTTTCTGAATGTTTGGGTTATGTTGTCAGTTGATTTTTGGGCCCATTTATCTTGTTTTGAGTTGTAACAGTCTAACAGGTGTTTCCTCATCATCTATATGGCTCAAAGTCAGGGTTTTACCAGTGAACCAAAAGCACACTCAGACTTCAGGAATTCAGGAATCAACTAATTTTTTGTGTTTGACTTAACGTAAGTATACAAGTTTTATCAATTCAAGTTAAATAGTTGATTGAATGCACTTTACAGTGATGAGTTAAATCAGCTCATTAAATCAAGTTTCTCAAGAAACATGAAGGCCGGCTTTGAGTTCAGTCTTCCTCCTCATATGTAACCCCTCCTCACCTTAATATCTTAAGTTTATTGAACATGTTCTCTCAAGTGCAACAAAATGAATATCAAGCTTATTTGTTGTCAACTTGTCTTTTCATATTAACTCAAGTTTGAAATGTTAAGGAAGCCTGGACACTAAATGTTTAACTTAAAACAAATAGTTTATTCTCACAGTGTGGGTAAGCTTACTGAAATCAGTCTGTGGCTGTAATTATAAAAGTTGTGTATTTATCTCAATTTTTGAAGATTGTAATGCATGGGATCAGTGGCAAAGCTTTTCATCTTTAGTCATCTGTTATATCAAACACTTAAGGTGCCCTGCAGTGCAGTATTGGCTCAGGTCATGTTTATGTCTCTGATGTCCAATCTGTTCCAGCAATCAAGAGTTCACAATGATGATGTCAGTACTTCCCTCATTATTTACATATACAAAGTGCTTTGGCCAATAGTAATACAGAATCTTTTTGTTTTCCTTTGACTTTGGTGGAGCGGAACTGACACATTGATTGACAGGGCAGTGACAGATCCCCTCCAGCAGGATGTACATTTTCTTATCACTTCCTCCAACACCACTAGGCACATATAGCCCTGCTCATAATCATTGGGAGTGGCTGTTGCCAAAGCAGTCAACTGGAAGACAGTTGACCTACGTTATAGCCTATAAACTTCAGCATATGGGAAAAGCTATGTAAGTCTGATTTTTTTTGTTTTTTGATTTCAGCTTTGAAGAATTGTTTTTTCCTGGGCAGGTTCAGAAACTTTTTCATAAAACTAAAGGTCTGGATAATTTTCTGTAGCTTACCAAACCAACTGGATAAACCCTGGTTTTTAAATTCCTTTGGCTTGTGAGAAGGTTTCAGCAGCAGAACAATAGTGGAAAAGCAGGACTTTGGTCCGACGTACTGCCAATCAGGATCAGTGCTGGTAGATCTACAGGGTTCGACTATATGTGGCCAAAAGAGGTAGATTAATGAAAGAACTGTGTGACAGCTGCATGAACGCGCGACAGGGAGGAAAATGGTTGTTTTTTTCTGTTTCCTTTATATATTCAACACTCATCGACAGTGTGTCTTTACGTTTTCATGTATACTGTTAGAATAAACTATTAAAAAGAAAGACTCCAGGTTGTAAGTAAATACATTTACATAAGTTGGCTTCATTTCAGAAGAAAAGTTGAGGTAATTTTGTAACGATTCTAAACAAAAAAAAATTATATCTATGATAGTAAATCAGTTGTACTTGAGAAAACATGTTTCATAAGATTAAGCTATTAAGTTGAACCGACAAAACCTCAGTCACAGTGACAAACATTACAAACAAATTTGATTTCCTTTTACCTTCTCTCTGTTTGACAAGTTGGTTCTTCATTTCACACAGTTTACCTACAGCATCAGCTGCTCCTGTTGGAGCTTTATGTTCCAGCATCAGCACAAAGACAATGTGTGAAACTGCTCCCAGTAAATTTATTACATTTTATGAATTCAATACTCACCTTCTTCATGGTTTCCAATGTTTTCATTATTGTGAAAACAAACAACTATGACTTATCTTGAAATGTATTAGAGACACACAACAAGTTTTCATTAAAGTGTTTTCTTCAAACTATAAAAAGAAAGGTCTCAGGAGAGTTTGAACTCTCACACAATGCATATTAAAAAGTCTGCTAATATGTTTCTAATATCTTTAGAAACTTAACAGTGAGTTGATTGAACTCTATACAGAACATTTATTCAACTCATTTTAAAGTTAGACAAACTCATGTTTATAAGTTATGAAGTGCTCTGAAGATAAATGCTAGAAATTTTAAGTTACATTTACATGAATAAACAAAACTTTTATATTTATGTTAAGTTAATGAGAAAAGATTTGTTGATTCCACTACATTCCTATATGTTTTTTTTTTCAGTGTAAGGACACTAAAGTGCAGTTAGTCTTTTACCTAGTTTTCTTCTTACATTATAAACATTGGCAGTTTAACTGAGAAGTAAACTGCAGTAAAATATCACTTTCTAATCATGTATAAGTCTGAAATGCCACAGACAGGAATGTTATAGTGAAGTAATAGCACATAGAAATCCATCCTCAAAATTTTTGATATTACTCAACGGGGGATTCCACAGTAACTGAATTTAACTGAACTGAAACTTAGCTAATTTTCTAATTAATCTAATTACCATAGCTTTTCTAATACAATGCTACGTCAACTTCAAAGCTGATTTAAGGTTGAGAATACACTGAAAAAAGATGATTGTTTGACCAACTTAAAAATTATTTCAGTTGGTAAATTGGTAACACAAAAAACATGAATTAAGTGTTTTTCAAATCAAGGTAAGATGTTAGATTAACACAACTGATTTGAAGAAAACTGAATTAATTTGTGTTTTACCCACTGAATTTTTTTATTTAAAAGTTGGACCAGCAATTCTCTTTTTTCAGTGCATGACAGGCGTTGAAATTTTAATACAATGATCTGACATCCACTAGATGTGGTAGAGGTATGACTGCACTGAGACCTTATCACTGTCATATTTAATCTATGGACACTTTTCTGACACAATGAGATATAGACAGGGATAGAAAATTGTGTCAATGATTGAAGATTGGGTCGGGAATTCCTATTCTCTGAGATATGCTCGCGTAAATCACTCCAAATAGGTCAGAATGGTCCCAGCATTGCTCCTATAGTGACCAGATTTCCCCATGGTTGTCCCAGAATCATTTGTTTGTTATTCATTCAGTCTTGTTCAATCTTATCTTGTCAAATCTTACTCACTGTATAGACCTTGGCAGGAACTAGGTCATATTTACAAATCGCCTTTTTTTTCCACTAGAGTAGTCGATAACTTTTACCTTTGCGTCAATCCATAAGAGATAAAAGCAGGCTTTATATGTATGTTTTTGTGTTTCAACCAACAGGATGAATCATGTGCCAAATAGTCTGAGTGAACTGACATACAGCAGCCCATTTAATATCTTAATGCTGGTATTATAGCCTGGATTAAATGTATTCCTGAAGCAAATATTCAATAGTTAAAAAATCTATGATCGATACTGACATTGTCATTTTTATTGCATAAGTGCTTAACAAAAGCAAGCGTTTTTTGATGAGGATCTTAAAGGAATGGTTAAATAACCTGAAAGGTAGCATCGGTCTGTTTCCTTCAACAAAACGCAAATTTTCCTTTTGATTTTTTACAGAAAATAAGCTCTGCAGCAAACAAAAGTTTATGATACTTGCATGTTTTGTTTAGCAAGATAATATTCACAAACAAATGTCACTTTCATGATTTTTGAAGCATAAATGCAATTGCCAGAAGTAAAAAGTTAAGTGTTCAGCATAATGATGCTTATTGGTCCCAAAAACTTTTGTAATCTCAATCAGCCACTTGTTAGCACTGCCTTTTTTTCAGGCACGTAAAAGCTTCAAAGTTCTTGAGTTGTGTATTTACTGATGTATTTTCTGTCATAGAACAAAACTTGAAGATCTCTTAAACTTGTGTTAACCACAGACCTTATTTCAGGCTTCTTATACCAAAAACCCCTAAAAGAAAAAAAACCCCAAAAACTATTCACTTTAAGACGATGGAACCAAAACTGAAAATATTAGTGGACACATTTTTTAACTATCACAATGCCTCATGCAAATTCTTAGCAGGCTCCAGCACTAACTTTGTAGTTCAAAGATAATTTCCTCTTTCTAAGTCCCATCCCTTTATCTCTGTGCTCCAGTAACAGTTGAGTAAGCTTGGTACCCGGCAACACCTCAGTTACTTCTCTTCTTTCCTGTTTTCTCTACTCAGATATGCTATGTGCTTGTTTATGTTGAAAAGAACACCAAACTTTGAAGACGGTTAAAAGATGTTGCCGGGGGACCTGTAAAAATGATAAATAAGTCAGTCACAAGTTAAGTAATGTTAGCAAAACTAAAAGTTACAGGTTAGCTAACAATTTATATGGATTAGTACAGGAGCTTTTTTTCCCAAGAATGTGAAGTCATGACCCATCCTACTCTGACTCTGATTCGCTACTACTCGTTGACTTCATTGATTTGGGTTATTTGGGCTGGGTAGGTTATGGGTAGGTTTAGGCATTAGGAGTGTAACTGAGAAGGGTTACGGTTAAGGTTACGGTTAGGGTGAGACATGATTTGGCATCCTGGGATATTGTGTACCAGAAACAAGAAAGGACAAAGGCGACCTGGGTTCCACAAAATTTGGCAAACCTTGGGAAAGGTCAATTCTAATTATTTCTAATTACTGGAGAGAAAATAACCACTGATGCACTAATCTGCAGTATGGATGCCACCATGGTTATTTTTAGCAGACATGATCTGGAAACCTGTTTGTCGTCCTTTCTCACTCCCCTGAGCTTTCGTACCCCAGTAACCTGGATAACTTGGCCCACATTTCATGCAAACTCCTCCTTTATGAAGGTTATCTGAGGTTGTACCATGGTGTGGAATAATGTACCCTAATCTGCTTACAATTTAGCGAAATACCCTGAAAAAAAAAACAAAGCCGAGATAGTTTAACAAACTGTTACAGTATTGATACAATGGCTCTGAAATTTATAGGTAATTTATTTTGTGTAATTATCAGTGACTTTGGAGGAAAGCATGTGAGTGGTGGGAATGATTAGTGTGTGGAAGGGTTTCGGGAAATTTTTCCTGAAATAAAAGGTGCATTGTTGGACTGTCTGGCCCTGTATATAAAACAAACTGTCCCCCTGTCTTCCTGAGATTAATCGCTTTTCTGACCCTTGTGTGTCTGTGTGGTTAACTGCAATCTGTTTGTACAGGCTATACTTCCACTGAGATTGTGTTCTCGCTCTCTTTCTCTCTCTGCAGCCCACTGCTCTTAATTTGGCCGCTGTCGGGCAAAACTCCCAGACGCTTCCTCCTCAGCATTCTGCTGCTGTCTGTGACAAAGTTCACCAAACCGAATGCGAAAGAGACAAAGAGGAAGACTAACAGACTAGTATAGTGTGTGTGACAGTGAAAGGTACGATTTCAATCAAGCATCACAGCGGTGATGTTTGTGGTGGGAACTTCCTGCCTTGGCTGTCCTCCTGTGACACAATCGCTCTTCTCTTATGTCACACCATGCGGTTTGGCAAACAGGTATTGTGTCTAAAAACACGTCAAGCAGCTGACTCTGTGGGATGAAAGCGCAAGGAAAGCAAGAAAGAGGAAAAAATAACCATGCTGGAGAATGACCAGCTGGTCTATATTGGCCTGGAGCTGGTGATCGCCTGCCTGGCTGTGGCTGGGAACATCCTGGTCTGTTGGGCTGTCTGCCTCAACTCCAACCTGCAGAGCATCACCAACTTCTTTCTGGTGTCACTGGCGGTGGCTGATATTGCTGTGGGGCTGCTGGCAATTCCCTTCGCCATCACTATTAGGTATGATTACGTTTCATACTTTTTTTTTTTAGCAGACTCAAATTCATTGACATCCTGAATAAAAGTGTTGTAATTTTGGGACTGGTTTTGCTTTAGCATGATTTTGCTAGATTTGTAAGAATGTAGTACTGACTTTTTAAACACCCAACCAATGTTTTTTTTTTTTCTTGCAAATCAATATCAGTATTGGTTTTTGTGCCAACTTCTTCGGCTGCCTGTTCATCGCCTGCTTCGTCCTCATACTCACCCAGAGCTCCATCTTCAGCCTGCTGGCCATCGCTGTGGACCGCTATATCGCTATTAAGAACCCACTCAGGTGAGGGGAAACAAAACAAAGATTGCATTAGTTATACTGAAAACGGAAACAGAAACTCACTTTTCCCACTCTTAGGTTCAGTATGCAGTGAAAACCTACAGTGAAAATGTTTGTCTGGGTCAAACTGATCACAATAAGTAGATTTTTACAGTTTTCTTAGAGTTATAGTCTGTTTCCCTAGTCCACTAGGTGCCAGCAGAACGTTTATGGTGAATAAAGTTTATGATACTTTAAAGTTTTGTTAGCAAGATGAACTTGACAAAGGAACACCACGTTTAAAGCTAACTTTAGGCTATAATCAAGCCACACCATGTTGCATGACTCAGTGTTACCATTACTAAGAGACTAGTGTTTGGCGTGATGATGTTTTACATCTACAACAACATCTGTAATCTCATTTAACCTTTTGTTAGCAAACACACTTTTTAAGACACGTAAAAGCTTCAAAATTCACAAGTGGGATATCTATTGATGTATTTTATGTTATAGAACAAAACATGAAAATCTCTTCAGCTTGTGTTAACCAAAAAACTCACACAAAAAACTCAATGACTTTGAGACGAGGGAACCAGAAGTGCTAATATGCTAACTCAAGCTCCACTACTATGAACCACATTACCAGTGAACCCCCCTCAAAAAACATTTACTTGCCAGGCTTGTCATGGTTTGGCCACGGCCAGCAGGACATGACCGCAGCCCATTTGAAAATAAGACAAACTCCCTTTGTCCCTGTTCCAGAGTCGGTCCGTCTCGGGCGTGGTTCACTACAATATAAGCTGTAATGGAAATGTAAATCAGCGGTGACATGGATGGGCTCGGCGTGTACAAAAATGTCAGTATCAAAGCCCTGTTAGTGTATTTGTGTGTCGGTACTCACGAGAAAAAGTCAGTTCTTTCCTTTACATCTCTCCTGTCTATACTCTCATTCGATGACTTCCAAATACATTTCTCCTCCGATCAGCAGTCAACATGGTGAGAGACTATTTATCTTACTGTAGACAACACTGTCGCCTCCTCCGTGGTTGCTGTTGCACACAGGTTTACAAGCAAATGTGAAGATAAATCCACTTTTTAAAAAGTTTAAAAAACAAGCATTGAGCTCTTGTCTGGCCAGTCCGCAGGTCCACAATTTCTTTGTTGCTGCTGCGAGTGAGAATAAATCCTCTTTTTAATCCCAAAAGTTTAAAATGTACACTCTGAGCTTCCCTCCTGCTAATAACGGAGCTGGCATCAGAGCAAGGCTGATGTCTCTTTCCTCCAGAAGCTCCAGTCTGTTACTGACCCTCTCTTCCAGAGCTCCCCGGCTCTGAGCAGCTGTCTGTCGGCTCTGTGTCTCAGCTTCACCCGGTCCTCTCTGCCGTTGCAAATCCCTGCAATAGACGTGAATGAACTCAACTGAAAGTGAAGTCAAAAATAACCAAGTGAGCTGACAAAGTCCTGGGCTGAGCATGTTGCTCATTTGCTGGACTCTTTAAGATTCTCTTTCTGATAACTCAATTTTATCAGGAGTTTTCCTGTAGGAGTTTCCTCCATTGATTCAGGGTCTCACCAAAGGAACATGCATGCGCAGCTGCACTAGTAGTTGGTCCTGGTCTGAGACGACCTGCGACTGGTTTAAGTCTACCGTCACGGGCCAGATTCCCTAAATGCTGAATGTGATCGCTATAAGCGATTTCCACTGTACTCAAATGATGCCCTTTAACACATGGCACTCAAGTCAGAGGAGTGTGGGCAAACCATTAAACATGAGAGGCATCGAAAGCCCATATGCAGTGGCGCAAAACACATTAAATTATAGGGAGCTCTTATTCAATTAAGGCTAATCTGGCCGGCTGTGGGCAGACATTGATATATGTCACCACAGGTTTTATTGGGTTACAGTTTGTGTACTGCTGGAGGGATTAAACCTGCTGAGGGCTTTGATCATTTTCATCCTTGTGACACCCACACCATTCAAAGGCTATTTCTTTGAAATTGCTCACTCAGTGCCACCGTGTTCATTCTTCCTGCAACCAGTAATTGACATACAATTGATTCATAATGACTGTATGTGTGTAACCCAACTCTGCTGTTGTTTAGTCACAGCTGCATTCTTTACTCCTGTCCCGGGAGGATATTTCACCTAGTAAGCCACAGCAGGTGACACATTTGCATAAGCAGTTGCATAACAGCTCAACACTGGTGCCACAATCCTGGCACCAAAGACCAGAGAGCTAATAATTCATCAGAGTTTTAGGAAGCTTAATATAGCCTACTGACTGCCACTGTGGTCATGAAAGAGCTCAGTCACATGGGACATTGGCTGTAGGTGAGGTGATGTTACCAAGAATACTTTGGTTATTCGTGCAGATTTTCTATTTTTATTCCTCCAGCCAAACTTCTGCATTCTTTATGTGCACATATGCACAAAGCAATGTACACATTAATGGTGCCTACAAAAATAACTGTAGGCAGTCATTTGTTGTTAGGCATGTCCAGTTGTCTGGCCCGCTTGCACCTGACTGTGTCTGCAAGTATTCTTGATATATCTGAATCACATATCAGAACCAACAATACAGTTGATTTTTTGTTGGTTTTGTAGCAATAGACCAAAAGATAGCAAACTTCAGCACTATAACATAAAGCTGTTGTATATTTAAGGTAACATAGTCTTATCAGTGGTTGCATTGTAAAATAAATTTCCTAATCTACAGCATGTTGAAAGGTATAGTATGGAGCCGGGATTTCTAAATGAAATTGTACATTTCTCTGTATCCAAGCCCAAACCTGAGTTAAGTTACAAGCCATCAAAACAGTGAAAAGCTTAGATCTTCAACTACAATTATGTGTTTGAAGATTTAAGTTCCAATTTTTGCATTTCACTGCACTGCTCAGAAGCTTTTCTATGCTGGATACTGAATAACAAATTAATCAGAGCTTTGAGTTAAAGTTAGATTTTACTGTGGGTGCGAAAGAAGTGTGCTGGTAAATCACAATATAGGAAGGAAACCCCCTTTATTGCAGATGTATGTGTGCTCTCTCAACAGTTTGCAGAGTCATGCAACAACACAGCAAGATTTCACACCGTGTCTACTCCTCCGCCTTCTAACTTAGAAGGAAAGTAGAACACGAAAGCACCACTTTTTCTAGATGAAGCCACTTGATGTACTGGCATCAAAACATCTGAGTTGTTTCCCGACCTGTGCAAAATTAGTGGATTGAGATATTTGAAAAACTTGATATGTGGAATGTCTTTAAAAGGAAAATTCTACACTTTTCATGTGGATGAATGGATAAATGTAGTCCACTGAAGCAATTAATTCCTCACTGTGTGCTACATTGACTAAAAAAGCTTCTGATGTCCACATCCACTTTTTTATGTATATCACCACCCACCCAAGCCTATAACTGTTACTTTGTCGGCCAAAACATAGCATTAGGTGACAAAAATACCCTAGTGCCTAGCATGTTCCCCTGTTACATAGAGGTGGAGACTAGAAAGCCAAACTAAAATAGCCTGTAGTTCTTACTTTAAGTTCCCCTTGAAATGACTAGGCCTACTTATTGGTTACTTGTTTCCTATAAAACAGACAGCTAGGTAGGGACTTACAGCATTGATCGGCATTTGATTAGCCACGCCACCCCACCATGCAGCTAAAGTGGCCCACGGATGTACTGCTAGAAAGGAGAGTGGACCTATTAGTTGACTCTTTTTGTACTGAGAACCTCCAGTGAACATGGCCATACTGACCAAAACAGCCTCTGAGTCAACGGGCGCCAGTTTGGCTCACAGCACCCCAGGGCTGAGTCACAGCTAACCAAGCTAACTGTCACGGTTAACTACTTTAGCAAACAAATAAGCCAATAATATGTGTTCGTCACTGAGAGCTGAGGCTGAGCAGCCAGGGGACATCAGATGGGAAACCAGAAAATATTTCTCCATAAATGATGATCCCATTTCATCAAAAGTGTATAAAGTTGTTTTCCAGAAAAAGACAGAAAAATATGGGATAATACCTACAAAATAACTTTTTTGTCACTGTGGGCCAGATAGTGATGTTTGTGTGTTGTATAGAGCAATTCATATGTGATTAAAAAAACACTCAAACATCAATTTTGACTTTATAGGAACTTTAAAACCAACCAGATCACTGTGATATCACTGGACGCAGGAAGAACAACATATTATTCAGCTTTCTTGGTCAATATAACACACTGAAGAATTTATAACTTCAATTACCTACATTTACCATCATGAAGTGCAGAATCTTCCCTTTAAGCCCCAGACAAAAGTAATGGAGAGGTGAAGTCAGACTACTTACACTGTATTTGAAAGCCAGCAATGCAGCAGTGAAAAAAAAACTTCAGTAGCACAATTGAAATCTCATTTTAGTTTATTAAATAAATAATGCATTTAAGCTCCAATGCACAACCATTGTCTCCTAAATTGCCAAATATTGACTTTACCTCAGAGGGATAGTATTATACTGAGATTAGATAAAACAACAAGCAGTAATACATTATTGTGATCTGCTGTGTTTCAGGTACAACAGCCTGGTGACAGGGCCGAGGGCAAAGGGCATCATCACATTGTGCTGGCTTCTCTCAGTCGGCATCGGCCTGACACCGATGCTGGGATGGAACAGAGGTGGGAGATATATTTTGGCAAATGTATGCTTTTGCTGCTGTTCTCACCCAAACCTGGTGAAAAACCGACATGTGGCGTCTGTGGCTAACAAACCCAACATTAGCCATGATTTAGCAGCTACAGAGCTGCAAATGAGAAAACCCCAAAATATTCAATGTAGCCCTGCTCCGTCTCTCTCTATTAGCTAAGGGGTCAGTGGCCTGAAAAATGTTAAGAGACCCTTTGCTAGAACGTATGTCACCTTTCAGCTTCATCATCCCCTTACTGGAACAACGGAACAACCTATTCAAAATTGAAGAAATGGAAATGCATTGGTATTGTATTTCGAGAGAAAAGTGCTCAGATTATTTTAAATATTGACAATTAGAGGAAACAGATCTAATATCTACACACTGGATTCAATTCAGTTAAGTGCTGAGAGGAAAACTGAAGCCAACTATTAGATTTGAGCTCTGAAACCCAAACCATGCACATTAAATTGCCATAGTTTTATGGAAAATGTTTACCATATTGAACTGAACCAGAGGTTTTCCAAGTCCAAGTCCAAATATACAGTTAGAAACTATTATAATTATTATTTCTTATATCATCACTGTTGGGCAGAAACCTCATTTGTCCAAAACTGGGACTTTTTGTGGAATAAAAAAGAAACCTTGTGTTTGTAAACTAATTGAATGCTTCTTAGTCAAAGTAAGTAGCGCTTTTTAAAACCTTTTAATGGTCAAATAAAGCCTCAAAACCCATAGACAAACCAATAGTATAATTTTTTTAAATAATTAAAACATCAAAATATGGACATAAGAGGTTTGCGCCCAACAGCGATGATATATAACTTATGTATGCAGCTGTATGTGATGACTCAGCCAAAAGAGGGAACATTTTAACGTTTGTATAATTCACAATAAAGGAACGACACGCATAAATCTCACAAGAGCTTTGCAAATCAAAGGTTCCTTTCCAGACACAACCGAAGAAAAATGTCTCACAGTTCCCCAAACTCTATCACACAACATTAAAAACACACTATGAACCTCTTAATTAAATGTAATGCATGGTGGAATGTGAACAGTCATGTTGGACTAGCAGATTTGTGAATCATGAACTTAGCTAAATCCAATGCTAAAGTTAGCTTAGCCGTTTGTATATCGGGCAGACAGGAAGTAGTGGTTGGAGTACTGAATGGTGAGTGGTGGTAGTGAACCTGGGACAATTTTCTTATCATGTGAAGGCCTCTTTAGAGTATCCTGGCTCAAATGTTAAGTGTCTATGGGATCAAATAACACAAAACTATAGCCTAGACATGCAGGAATTGAGCAAAACTAGAGAAGTAAACTAAGACTGGGGGGGTGCCTCTTTCTTTGAAAACCTGTGAATTGAACAATTGTATTTACTTAACACTATTAAAAAATATAACTGGTTCTGTTGCGCAGGTTGGAACTCCACTGCCAGTCCTGCCAACAGCAGCCGCTGCCCTGAAGGCCTGACAGAGTGCCTGTTTGAAGGAGTGGTTACCATGGACTACATGATCTATTTCAATTTCTTTGGCTGCGTGCTGGTGCCCCTGTTATTCATGCTGGTCATCTATGCCCATATCTTCATGGCCGCAAGGCGCCAGCTCCGACTGATGGGGCTCAAAGTCGCACACACGCCTGCTCCTGGACAAATGACCTCATCATCGGGCACTTCTCGTTCCACCCTGCAGAAGGAAGTGCACGCTGCCAAATCGTTAGCCATCATTGTCGGTTTGTTTGCTCTATGTTGGCTTCCGCTGCACATCATCAACTGTTTCCACTACCTGTGTTCGGACTGTGAGCGCTTACACATCTGGGTGATGAACATTGCCATCATCCTCTCTCATGCTAACTCTGTTGTGAATCCCTTCATCTATGCTTATCGCATTCGAGAGTTCAGACAGACCTTTCGGAGGATCCTGTACCAGCACATCCTAGGGCAGATGGATGGACATGGGATTGGGGTAGGGAGCAGTGATGGTAGAAGTGGTGGGAGCAGCAGTGTAAGGCGGACTTCCTCTCGCATCAGTAAAGAGGGTTCATCGTGTGGCACAGTAGTGAATAGCTACGTCCTGGACCCCAGTCCGGACCGAACTCCACCAAGAGCTACTTATGAAGCGTCTTGCCATTGGACATCAAAGTTAGATGCTGCACCGAGCAGCTTCATACCCAACGGACACCAAACAAAGGGTAACAGCCTTTCAGCAATGCAGCAGCAGCCATGCATCATGCGATTTGCTGCACAGGATGGAGTAGAGTCAGTCACATACCTGAGGGGAACAACAGATGTTTTGGAGGTGAAAGACAGTGGAAGTTGCATCACTTTTATAAATGTTCAGGCTCTCTCCTCAAAACAGACAGACTGTGTCTGTCCCACAGAGCTTCCAGAAGTCTCATGACATATTTAGGATCAATATGTAAAATATTTACATATTAGAAATTAGCTATTTAAAATATATTTCTATTGTTATGACACATGTAACAGTGCAAACATGACATTACACAGAATAACTAATGTAGCTTTCACAAATCACCAACAGCAAATCTGTTTATCTTTCTGAAGTCACATAAACTGATTGTCAGGCAACAGTTTGACTTGCTTATTTGTTCCTATCAACCATCTTTGGCTTGGATCAGATCTGCAAGCACAGGATGTTCCTTTTCTTCTTTTTCCAGGATAACTGTCCTTTACTTAGGTTGTACGTCATTTAAACAACGTGCATCATAATGGGCTGAAATACGGAAGCAGAATGGCCGCATGTGTAAATATTTTTTCAAAGCTGTTTCAATGCCAAGTTAATTATATTATTATCTCCTGATAACAGGTAAATTATCTAGAGTCATTATCTAGAGATACAAACACTTGTTTTCTCTGGGTAATAAGTTATTTATCTCATTACTGTGAGAAAACATTTCAGTTGAAATCAGTTGCTACGAGTATCAAGATGTTATGCATGCTGGCATGACAGTCCTGATCTGAAGTAATACAAATATTAGATACAATTATTTTGTCCTCTCCAGAAAACACCCTTTTGTTTTCTTGAGATAATGAGATAAATGTACCAGTTATCACAAGAAAACAAGCTTTGTTATCCTCAGATAATGAGATAATAAACTCATGATCTCAAAACAAGGGCATAAAAAATATTTATATGTACTGACATTCTTGGCTTTTGTACAGAAAACATTGCTTTTTAACTGTGTTGTATCTGCAATGGTTTTTTAATAGACTGTAAAATTTTACCTTCTTGAACTGCATTTTTGATAATGTTGCATCAGGTCAACTTTTGTAATGTGTATTGTTTTTACCCACTGAAGAATAAAAAGTTTAAATACTTAGTAGTTCATTATTTCATTATTACTTATCAGCTTAGGGTGCTGGCAGCTACAAAACTGAACAACTTTACAGTTTTACCATGAACCTAGCTGTAGGGGAAAGTGGGGTGGTTTAAGTCTGTGGGGAGGTTGGACCGCCACTTATTTCTAGGCAGCCATAGACAAAATTGGTCATGTGATGATACATATTTGAGGAGTCATCCAATTTACTCACTGTGTGATAGAGAGAGGCCTATGGAAAAAAACTTGTTGCCATTACAAATGTTTGGGTTTTTTTTCCAAGTTGAAGGAGTCATGTTTTTTTGCACCTGAACAATTACAGCAAAGTTTGAATATATATAAATAAAAATATTATAGTATTTTATTGAAATGTCATATTTTGATTTTGATATTTTGAGCTAATGGGATTATTCTGAGGGATCCACCACATCCAGTGGAGTATGTACATATTTTAGTTGGAGACATCACTGTCATGATCTCACTTTAAAGATGCCTTGAGCAAAAACTGGCTCAATTCATCCCACTCTCCCCTACATACCCACTAGACTCCCTCCTGTTGGGACAGAGGCACGTTAACCACTATGATACATCACCTTTTCTTTTAACAACACTATGTAAGTGTTTGGGAACTGAATACACTAATTATTCAGCAGTTTCTTATTCTTGCTTGACATACGACTTTAGGTGCTCATTTCGCAGTCCAGTGTCTCTGCCGTTAATTTTATGCTTCATAATGCATCACTAACACACCTCCCATATATCACAGATGCTGGCAGATTGTTACCAGTTAGCATTAGTAAGAATCTGGATGGTCCTTTTTCCCTTTTTCCTCAGACACAACATCCATGCTTTCCAAAAACAATCAGAGATGTGGACTCATCAGCCCACAGCTCACTTTTAACTTGCATTAAAATCATCCATCCAAAAGACATAAGAAATCCAAAGCTTTCCCAAGGCCATGTAGTATCTTTTATACAATTACGTGGGTTTTTAATGCAGTGCTGCCTGAGGGGTCAAATGTCACTGGCATTAAATGTTGGTTTTCAGTCTTGCCTCTTTGAATTCTCTGAATCTTTTAATGATATTATGGATTGTAGATGATGAAATCCCTAAACTCCTGCAGTTTTGAGTTGAGAAATGTCACTCTTAAACAGTTACAAATTGTGTGGGACTGTTAACCCACACAGTTTTTAACAAAGTTGTGAACCTTACCCCATCGATACTTGTGAACAACTGAGCCTTATTAGGATGCCCGTTTGATGATGTTATCATCTGTTACCAATTCACCTGTTTACCTGTGAAATGTTAGAAACAGGTGTTTTTTGAGCATCTCACAACTTTCCCAATCTGTTGTTGCCCCCGTCCCAACTTTTTTGAAACATGTTGCAGGCATTAAATTCAGAATGAATATATATTTACAAAAAACAATAAAGTTTATACATTTTAGCACTAAATATCTTGTACTGTATTCAGTTGAATACAAGTAAAAACATATTTGCAAATCATTGGACATACTGTTTTTATTTACATTTTGCCCAATTTTTTTTTGAATTGACATTGTAGATGAAGCACATACAGTCCTAAAACTAATGGTCTGAATAAACTGTCCTCTCTGATAACTTCAGGAAAACAATGTTATTTGAGGGCAAGCATAAGGTGTGTACTATCTCTTGTGTAAAGATCTGTTAAAAAGTAATTTTTCAAAATGCTCGATGGCTACAGACCATTTGATGTTGCTAGTTTGATCACTGATTTGATAACTGCCAGGCAACATGAGTCTGTTGCTTGTTCAACAGCTATGCGACATACACGTCAAAGGCACCTGATGTATACAAGCCAGTTACCAACCATCCAAAACAAAGAGCTTGTTTGACCTACACACATCCACCACACACACACACACACACACACTTAAAGTACATACACATGACTACAGACTACTCAGCAAGAGGTGTTTACAGAGTAGCCTGGCTGCTGACGCCAGTCAATGAGCCTAATGCAATGGAAATCAAATGAAGGTTCATTTGATGATGTCTTTTATTGTGCCATTATGCTTTCTCTTTCCTCATTAAAAACCCCTTCCATTGCGGGAAAGGGCTGCATTAAGCAACGTTTATGTGTCTTAAAGCTATCCCAGAGACATGTCCTCAGGAATAAACATACATGGGTATGTATCCAGCTGTCTATTTTTTCAAAAACTTTGTATATCAGTTGTGTATCACACTTTGTGGTTTGGATGTAGCCATTTCATTTTAATGCTGTGTATTTCTTGTGCCATTATGATAAGCATGAGATAAGGATTATGCAAACGATATAGTGATGAGTGACTCAAGTCCGAGTCATTAATAAAAAAAATACAAAGACAACAAAACCACAAATAAACAAAGGACTGTTTACAAAATGTGAATGCACCTCACAGACACCATCATTTGTCTAATATTCACATGCAAGGCTCCAGCAGGGTCCATGATGATATGATCTCTTGGATAATAATCCAGTTGGCCTCTTTATAGTATGCTCTTCAATTGTAAACAAGTATATGGGCATTTGCATGCATTGTTTGTTTTAGAAAGAAAAAGAAAATTAGCAGAGACTCAATAGCACGTTTTATTTGAATCAATGTTTGATCCTCTGTTTGTCGTCTCTCATGCTGATACAGTAGAGACATAGACCTACAACACTCATAAAACAGCTTAGTGTCTAATATCTAGTGAATGGACATTACCTTGATACTACCAGGGAGAACAGCTAGACTAATCATTGTTGGAATTTAACACGTTAGACCCCATTTTCACCCAGTGATGCCTCACTAAAGAAATATGTTATTGTGAAAAGATGTACAGGTTCTGTTATTGCTGTTTGTGTTTTGACCCAGAAATTATTCAAACAGCCTCAAAAAGTGGATAAAAGGTCAATTTAAATGTGAAGGGTTTTTTTCTTGAAAAAAAGACCTTTAATAGGCACTGAACCAACCAATTTTTCCCCAGAAGCGTAAAGTCATGACCCACACTATTCTGCCTCTGATTGGCTTACCTTGATATACTTACCATAACCCTAACCAATCACTCTTCATGCCAAAACCCAACCAACGAAGGCACTGAGCGCAGATTCAACCAGAGCAGAGGATGGATTATCTTGACAAAGAAGAAATGACCACTAACAAAGAATGTAAGAAATTTGAGCGCAAAATTTGTGTAAGAAGAGTTAGATATTTTACTTCAACTCATGAAAATTGGAGCAAAAACAAAAGTGTGTATTTTTGTTGGGTGATGCAAGAGTATATAATGTTGTTGATGTTAGTGTATGTGTGGAGGACATTGCTTTGCATAGACGGACATTAAAATACACACATATTTATAAATAGACTGCATAATCTTTTGTGATTTTAATTTTGGTCCTTTTGTAAATAAAGCTTGTTATTCAAAGGGTCAGGATCAGACAGACCTTCAGACTTTTTTTCAACAAGCACCGTACATAAACAGAGCAGGATATTTTTTTTCAAAATTAGGATACACTAGCTCAAAAATACTAGTCCCACAATGCACCGCGGATGAATCACAGGAAGCACTTCATCGACAGTGGGATTGTGGGTAGGCGGAAAAAGGCTCCAAAAGGAACGAGAAAGCGACAAACGCACGTTGCAGAGTCGCTAAAGAAGAAGAAGAAACAACAACAAAGAAATCATTTTTCACGACAGAATCAAGGTAACTGTCTTAACACGTTGGATAAACTACCAGTATTACTCGAAGTTAGTTTATTAAACAGTGGTGCTTGTCTGTGTTGTTCGTTAGGGCTCATTCATTCAGATAACCAATATGGTTCCGTCTCTTTGCCGAAGTTCCTTCACCTTAAGAATCTAATTTTAGTGTTGCATTTATCATGTAAAACACACCTGAGCTCGTTTTTTATTAGCTTATACAGCAATTACTTCAAATTAATGTATAAAGCTATCTTTTCGATTTAGAAAACGTTGCATTATTGTCAGTTCATGACGGACTAGCGTTAGCTTGTTAGCTCATGAAGCTAACAGTGTTTTTGCTTTTACAAAGAAATTCGTCATACTTTTTAAGTTTAAACATTAGCACTCTCACATTGTATTCCACTAAAGTGCAGTAATTATTATGCACAAGACCATCGTTACATTTTTAACATTTACAGTTACGTTTTACGTTTGTTAGGCATAAGCTACAGCAGGTAAAGCAAGGTCCAGTGTAAATAGGATCCCCAGACCCGCGAAAAATCTCGCGAGTGATAATTTTAAACCGATGATCTGTGTTTAACCCTCATCAAGTGTTTTTTTTTTTTTTAATTTATGTATTTTGGTTCTTTGACTTGAAAATATTCTAACAGAACTTGGCCAATTATAAAACATAATTAGTTTGGACAATGAGGAAAAACGCGTAAAGATCTCGCGATAGTTTCGCAAAGCTAGAGTTCCCTTCTAGACCGGACCCCAATGCAGTGTAGAGCAGGGCTGCAACTAATGATTACTTTCATTATTGATTAATCTACTTATTTATTGGTTCATTTCCCAGAGCCTATGATGATGTCAAATGTATTTTTTTTTTGTCCACAACCCGAAGATTTTAAGTTAACAGTCATGGTATACTAAAACAAACCAGAAAATAGTTTAAATAATTAAAAAGACAATATGGTAGTAATTAAAAGACAATATGGTAGAAAAAAACAACCTATATACATATAAATCTAGCTCAGCAATTAAAAGATTGTACAAAATAGGTGTTGGTGACAGCCATTATTATGCGACAGCACGTTGTAACATTTCCTACACTTCATGTCGTTTTTCAGGTTGCAAAATGTCTATCGGCGTACCAATCAAGGTCCTGCATGAAGCAGAGGGACACATTGTGACCTGTGAGACCAACACTGGAGAGGTGTACAGAGGAAAACTGATCGAGGCTGAGGACAACATGAACTGCCAGGTTGGTCCTTAATGGTTAAGGATAAATCTTCATCATAGATGGAGGTCTTCCTTACAACCCAATAACTGCACAGCTATCTCCCATTTTGCTTCCCCATTTGAATACATTTAACTCACTTTATTTTGAGAGTGCTCTGATTCTGAATAATCTTATCATATGTGGTGCTTATGTGAATGCCCATAACAACAACACAGAAAGAAAACTCTTTGAGAGAGATTTGAGGACAACTACAGATTACCCTTGTCTTGAATAACTTTCCAGAGAATATCGCTCTTGTATTGAAAGAAGGGCTAGACGATATAGCTGAAAAATTCATTGAATCTATCTAACTATTGATCATTTTTAATGACCTATTTAAAAGATAAGGAGAATAAGATCAAATTTAACTACTTTATCAAAGTACACAGGTAATTATTTTAATGTTAACACAACAATGGGAAACACAGAAATACTTTTACACTAATAAGTAAACATGAGAATAAATGATCTCACCGTGATAAATATTGGATACTGGTGAGCTGACCTGTCCTTTTTTTTTGACAATGTACTCACCATCTGCACTAATTTTGTCACTCAACACAGTTTCTGATGATGTGTCACTTGCTGATGGTGCAACCAAACAACACACTTGTTAAACGATTTGCTGTTTGAATGTCACTTGTCGGACACTCCATTATCAAGGAATATGTTACGCTTTTAATGAGCCAGGGTATTTTGTTGTGTGCTTTTGTGGCAGTTTGCATTTAAGTGAAACTATTCATCATTCTGTCAAACAGTTTTCCTATTGCAGGTGATAACGTATGTATTGCTTATCTATATTGCTCTGTTTTATTGTCCAGGCCTAGTTGAAAGTGTTTTCCCACATCTACATTTGATTTTCTCTTGTTTTATCCTGATATGGACCCCAGAAAGACTGGCTGTTACACTGGTAACAGCTATTTGAGCCTAGATTTTTTTTTTTCTTCTTTTCTTTTTAAGAACCTGCACATAACGCTGGTGCAGAAAAGGTCACAAAACACTGTCTGGTTTTGCTGTGCAGCTAACAAAACTTCAGGCACAACAATAAAGACCAGACTTCTCTCCAGTTGATCTAAGGTTTGCAAGCTCCCTGCTTTGAGTGCCGCCAGGGACCAATTTTAGCCCCAGCTAAATGTTGGTAAAATATGCAAGTGGCTTGTACATTTGCTTCACTCACCAGCCAAAAAAAATGTAATCTATTGAATGTTGCATAAAATGTGAACATTGACCAGCCATTTGGCCCATGAGCAAAAATCTTAATTATGAACCCTGGGTGTCACATCTTAGCAAACACAATAATCAACTGTTATTCTCAAATACTACAACTGTGGCTCCACGTCATGCAAGATCATCAGTTCAGAAAGATTGCACTAAAAAGAGTGTCTTAATGTGATTTATCTTGACATGTTACTAAGATTGTGCTTTTTATTTCTATCTCCTCAGATGTCCAATATAACAGTGACTTATCGTGACGGCCGCGTGGCACAGTTGGAGCAAGTCTACATCCGTGGCAGCAAGATCCGCTTCCTGATATTACCTGACATGTTAAAGAATGCTCCTATGTTAAAGAGTATGAAGAACAAGAACCAGGGATCTGGTGCAGGAAGGGGCAAGGCAGCTATTCTCAAAGCACAAGGTGAGTGGGGACTTTTTGGAGCCATAGTAGTTTTTGTGCAGCAGAAGTGAAATTTAACAGTAGGGTTGTCAGAAGCATTAAAATTAATCAAATCGGTGCTTTTGTACAAAATTGAAATCACTGTCTCTGACAAAAACTAGTTTTACAAAGCATTTACTGCATTCTATCATACATGTTTGAATCGTTGTGTTGTCCAACTCTTCATAGATCATTTATATGACACTCCTTTCCTGAGTTTCTCAAAATTGGTGAACCAAATTCACTCAGAATTAGTGAACCAATAGAGATTTCTGTGATCTCCTCAGATACCACCTACTATTTAAGTCAGACTGATTGTTCTAAAATGTGTTGTCTTTTTTTTTTTATCCTCTGCAGTGGCTGCAAGGGGTCGGGGCCGTGGTGGAATGGGAAGAGGCAACATCTTCCAGAAGCGGCGATAACCGCTCCAACTTTAAGATTGTTGCTTTGTATAGTCTGTTTTGTTTTTCTTAATTCTGTCTTTTTTGGATTGGACATCTTGAGGATTGTTTGCAATCCTGTTTTGCAGCTGTTGCTTTAATTTCATTTTTTATGAAAATAAACATATTTCGATTTGATGTCTTGTTGATATTCTTGGTTTCCAAATGGCTACCCGTTATTTGATCACCTTAGTTCTCAGCATCCTACCAGCCCCATTTGGATTTTGCATCCTAGACAGATTTCCTGTTTAACGACATGTTAGTAAATTAAACGTTAAAGAGAAAGTGCTGCTATGTTGATCAGAAAGCTGAGTTCTTCTGTTCATTGAGCTGTGGTGGCAGTGTCAAGATATACCAGGATGTATTGCAAGTGAGCCTGTGACACCCACACCCATAGCTATTAGCAAAAACAGTGTTCGGTGACAAAAATACTCGCTCCGTGGTTCCCTAGACACAGAGACTAGAAATATAAGATGAAATGGTGTGTAGTTTTCTTTTACATCAACTACAAAACAGACATCAGAGTATGAAAAGAACAGCTTTCCCATCAATATAACAGCACTGAGAATTTAGTACCATCATTGGACATTGGATTGGACAACCACATGAAAAGTCAAATTTTCTCCCATTAAGTATTTAGTGTGATTGCAAGATGCCCCAAACCTTGCATGGTCCTGATAGTAGACTTGAATTTGACATTTCAGAAAATTGCTCTAAATAACATCTGAGGCCTCAGACATGCCCAAGTTTTTGAGAGAGTGACAAATTTGCATTAATTTACAACCTTTGACTGAACATGAGAATTATTACCTGAACCTTAAAAATCTCTTTACAGAGGTCAACTTGCATGTTCGATGGAAAACATTTGCGGTGAAGTTAAGGGTAACATTTTAAAGCTGGTTATTATGTGGTTTAAAATGTGATTTTGTTTGCAACAAAATTACCACAATGTAGTGACAATAAAGATCTAAACTGATATAAGGAGAAACTAAGTAAGTAAGAATATAACAAAAACCTTTCTACAAATAATGTCTTAGTACCTCAAACATTCTTGAAATAATGACTTACTGTCTTCAAATAATGACTTAGAATCTCCAAATTGTTAAAAAACATTCTTAAGATAATGACTCACTATCTCCAAATATCTCGAATTCAATGACTTACTTATCTCAAAATATTTATAGACTATCTTGAAATAATGAGTTGGTATCTCATAATAATCAAAAACTTTACTGAAATAATGACTTACTATCAAAGTATTTACTTAGTATCTGCAAATAGTGTCCCATCTAAAAATAATGATAAACTTTATTCACATATTATATATTAATTCAAATAAAGGCTTAGTATCTCAAAATAATGACTTGGTATCTAGGATAATTCTTTTTCTGAATGGAAAACTACTTTCTCGAAATAATGACATTTCAAAAATTGAAAGACTTTCTTGGAATAGTGACTTAGTATCTCAAAATAAATACTTGATATATCAAAAATGAGTACTAAAACTCATTATCTTGAGAAAATTCTGTATTTTGAGATACTAAGTCATGATAAGTTTGTCATCATAATAACTTACTGGGTATTTTTTCATCACATTGGCGGAAATGGGATTCCCTACTGAACAAAAGGTGTCAGAACTGCTCCACAGAGCTGCTTTAATTCCAGGGTACAACTCTCCTACAGGCCACCAGGGGGAGTCAACGGGCTACAAAGTGCTTGTAGCAGAAATCCCCAAGAACCATGAAGTGTTTCATTTGGAGGTCGTGAGTTAACCGAAAAGGGGAACAAAAGGTGTCGTCCACCTCCCCCGCGGATGTAGGCTTTATGAAGCACATTTCTGAAATCATTTACGTTGAATTACCACACTGACGGTTTCCCCAACACTTCCTTCTTGTGCAACACGGGACCCGAGTGCTCAGCTGGATTGGTCCATCACAACATCGGTTATCAGTTTGCTACATTCTGCCCGTTTCTCAAACAGCTAGCTTAGCCGTCGTAGTACAGACTCTTCTTACACCGCTGCCGAAGGAGGACAAGGAACCTCACAATTCTCACTTGTGGGCCCTGAGTAACACGTTAAGGTAAGGATGAATTTTTTTTGACAGGTGGTATTTGGTTTTTGTTGTCTTCCGTAGCGTTGTCATCGTGCGTACTAGCATCCCTGAGTCCTGCCCAACAACATCTGTAGTCTGTGTTTGACAGATGAAGCAGCTGCTAACGTTAGCTGAGCTGTTTAGCGTTTCGTTAGCTTAAATGACTCGTTCCCTTCTGTCAATTTGTGATAATAAATCGTGCTTATTCCTTTTAATGATTACAGTCGATGTGACAGTTCTTAATTATGCGTATAAGTTAGCTATTGCTGCACTAGGGAAGCTACACCGTTATATGTCAGTTTCACATAAGATGTTACAGTCAGCGGTCATTTGTGAGTTAACGCCAGATGACAGATAACGGTGCAGCGTTAATAAAAGCAGTCCGGTTTCATGTTTTGATTGCGTTAACGTTTAATACCTCTACTCAAAGTAAGTTGATGCTGATGTGGAGTGTACTAGTGACTGTTTTGTTTGTATGTTATTATGTAACGCCAGAGATTTTTAAGAATAGAAAGTTGCCTTAATCTTTCTTTTACAAAAGATAGCATCTAATGTCGTCCTCTAGGTTTCCCTGATCTATTTCGTTTCCAGTATTTCTTTCAAATGTTTAGGACCACCATTAAATTTATAGATGATTAAAATGAAGGCTCACATTATAAAGATACTGGGGTGTGGTTTATTATATGATGACAGACTCAGTAACATACTCGAAATGCACCAGCCTCTGTTTTGCTGGTGATAACATGGACTGTTTTTTGGCATTGGGAGAGATTAAAGCACCGTATATTAGAGCTACAACAATAGTTGATCAATTGATCAGTTGTCAGCTTTTAGCCAAAGTTAATATAGTTGTCTGTTTTCACAATGGATTAAACATTTTGCATAATTTTTAAAGGAAAAATATCCAGATTCTGATTTCAGCTTCTCAATTTTTGATTTCTTTAGTCTTCTAAGACAGTAAACTGAATATCTTTAGGTTGTGGACAAAACAAGATATTTGGGCTTTAAGAAACAGTGATAATTTTTTAACCATTTTTGACCTTTTAAGGACCAAACATCTAATCGATTAAAACAATATGTCAAGAAAATGAATGATAAATTAATTAATAATGAAAATAATTGTTTAGTTTGCAGTATTTGAGAATTTATGGCATGTTATTTTAAAGGGAAAAAAAGGAGAAAAATATGTATATATATGTATATATACACACACACACATTTAGATATATATTGTATATCAATGCATCACCCAAAAATATTGAGCTACAGCAGTATTTATAAGCCATATTGCCCAGCCCTCTAGAGGGGCGAAGTCCCTCCCCTTCTCTCCATGGGACTTTACTTTGGAAAAAATATGAACAGTAGTCAACAGCAATGTGCCCATTTAAATTATGTCATGAATTACATATATGATGTTTGTCAATTCTGAGATAATTTTACAAGACTAGAAAGTCAGACTTTGTCATGGTTTTGTTTATTTTTGTGTGAAACTAAACTGGGTGTGTAGTCTCACACACCCAGAAATCACAGATCACAGTCTTATATTTTTAACAGTTTTATGACAAATGGCTACTTCCTTTTCTTCTAAAATTATGTCTTAAATTGACAAACTTATGTGTAATTTGTGGCACAATTCAAACAGGTTCAAATAAAACATTTGTCTCCTGCTACTGACTACTGTCTATATTTTTTCCGATGGTGGTCCAGCGGAAGAAGAGGGACTTCACCCTTCTATGTTCTCTGGCAACTGAGGAAATAATCATTAGTCCTTATATTAACTGTGTTTTTGTGATTGATTTAGAGTTGATCTTGGCTGAACAACTCCAAAGAGTATTTCACATTAATGCCCAATTTTGGTGTTTTTTGGAGTGAAATATCTTGCCTGCCACTTAAATATTTCAGACTAATGCTCAGCTGTGATTGTGTGATAACACTGCTGATACGTTGGCCAAGGACATTCATCCCTCCATTTACAGGAGCTTATCTCTTTCACGGCTCCGCAGATCACTGACGGGGTTGCTCTGTTGATCTTTTAATGAAGCGGGGGATCCTACCCTGCTCCAGATGGCCTTGTGTTGTACTTGTATGTCTGTGGGACCATGTCTGTGTTGTTATTAATGCTGTACATGGCATGGACCCCCCTGCAAGCTCTGATAAGTCCTCTCTCCCCCTCCCCTCCTGCCCAGATAGTGAAGGTCAGGTCATGTGACTTTTGTTAAGATAAGAGGCGCAGTATGGCATCTGGAGCTCAGCAGCATCTGTTGGTGTTTCACAAGGCTCAAGTCTTACTGATTGTTCTTCATCTAGCTGCAGTGATCACTAGGGATCAGAGGAGGTTAGGTCTTTATCCAGCACTTCTGTTATCCATGATATACAACATCTTTGTCAAGGAACTATAGAGACACTGGGGGCTACTCCACTACCCACTAAGGTCAGAGCCTTTTTTTTTTACTGAAGTGCTCAGCCTGAATAGCAAGGATGTCAAGCAAGGAGGGATTTGATAATTCACCTTTTGCTGAAAGCATGGATATTGTAGTACAGTGTTTCCCCCAGCAGAGGTGTCAGGCCTGGTGGCAAGTATTTTTTAACAGGAGTAAGCAGCCAAATGTCTTTCTTGATGCAGGCCAAGGCGGGCCAGCAACAGACTGATGGCAGCATAAAGGTAGGGCCCTTTAGTTTCTGTGAAAACATAATCACAGCCAGAATTGCTTAATCGAGAAAAACCTTAGCATAGATTTCATAGAGCATTTCATTGGATTAATTGTGATTCTGTCTTGAAAGATTATGAGTCTATGCAGAAAAGTCAATAATCTAAACTACAGAAGTCCAATTCTCAACTTCTCAGCGACTGTGCTATGCCTTCCTTACAGCTGAACCAGTTAGATGCTGAAACGTAACAGACGTAAATATGTGTGTTGCATTTGCGTTCTCAATGAGGCAACTTCTTGACTTATGGGGAAGATGGCTGAGCCACACTGTATACAAGTTGTGTCTAACTAAACTAGTTATGGAGCATTACAAAAATGCTATGTTTAAAAATAGTAAGTATTCGCACAGCAAGAAAAAATAAATCATGTGTAGAAGTTCAAAATCAGTAACATCCCATGGGGGAAACTGAAGGGGAGGGACTACACCTCTCTATAGTGCATTCACATTTTAATTAACAAATCTCCAACCATTATATCTGTTTCCAACCGAGGCTCTAAGGTAAATAATTCCAATGAGTGCTAGGCTAATAGTTGTTTGCCATTTCAGAAAGTGACTTCCCAAATAGTGGCTGTTGACACTGAAATATCAACAGAAACCAACTCATCTGGCATTCAGCTGCCATTTGTTGATTTCTCACTCTGCTGCAAATTCTGCTGGCCAGATAATCATTGCTGACACTAAACCACTAAAGACAAAATGAACCACTGTTTGAACCCAAACCCAAACCCTCCTTGGCAGAGAATGAGATTTTCAGTGATATTTTGCATCTTACTATAAGAGATATTATTGAAAATACCAATGTACAAATGGCACAAAAACCTCTTTCTGTGAATGGAAACAGGCCTTGATGCGTACCTTTCAATTTATCTGAGATCAAAGTAGGTCAGGCTTGGTAAGTGGCCTCACTTCTCTGGATATAAAAAGTCTACTGTAGTTAGTTGCATTGTGAGTTTCATCCAGGGTCAAGTCTCTATATATTTCTGTATTCCACTGAGGTAGACTCCACTTATCAGTGGACATTGTGTTACTTTGGTCAAACTGGATTTCAAGAGCTTCTTTTTTCTGCTGAATGAAACTAGGATCATTTTACTCGGACATTAAAGGCTACAAGAGTGTCTGCTTCCAAGAATAGTCAAGAAAACTTAGAGGTCATACAGGCCAGATATGTTACACTATGAAGAGGAGAATATCTCTGCCAGAGATAAGCAACACTGATAGCAGAGCCTGTGCATTTGATACTGGGTATGGAAAAAAATCCATGATAACAGCTATTTTACACTATGTGTGAAAGTGGCAAAAGAGAACAGGCAGTCAAACAGACCAGAGATTAAGTTCCTGCCAATGAAAGAGTTTCGTTAAATAGTCTATGTATCTTTCTTCCTGATTGTGAGTTTACATCACTATATATAGGCTGGCAATGGAGGTATAGAGGCCACCTGGAGTGGGTGTCTCTTCCCACACATGGTCTTCATTCTGAACTTGGCTGGAGTGCCCACTGTCTTGTTTTTCTTATGGCTTCCCCTTGTTTTCTTGTATCTGTGAGATTTACTCAGCTCCCACACACTGACAGCGCCACAATCCTGTCAGAACCATGACGGAAAATGAAGGATGTCTCTTTCTTCCTCTCTTTCTCTTTTCGTAGCTCCATTCCTTCTCTTTCCATTCCTCTCAAAGATAATGAGCAGATAACAAGCTGAGTGGACTTGGAGATGGAAATGGCCCTCTTGAAATTATGCAGAAAAGATTGTAGTTACATGCTGTACAGATAATAATTAAAACATGTTGTATAACTGACATCAAAAGCAGACCAAGCTGCTGCTTTTATAGATGCATCAAATCTGTCGACAGAGCTGAAGTTTGTGATACTGGACGTGTTTGCATGCATTAATTAGCACTTGAAAAAATGTGTGGAATTAGTCCAGACTGTGGATGTTTCATATGGAAAGATCTGTGTCTGCTTATGTTTCAGAGCTAGTGAACAGCATCTCTTACACCCTCAGCTTAATCCAGGCTGGCCTGCACTGCACTCCAGCTGTGTGCAAAGGTAATTAAATGTTAGTTCTGCATATATATTTTGTCAGAATTTGTCACAAGACTTATACCAAGCCTAAGTTATTCTTGGCTAAAAGGTTCAGTTACCATCTGTTTTTGTTTAGCTCGACTCCCACTTCACAGTTGTTTTAAGTCAGTTCCTGCATAGGGAAATTTGCCGGGCAAACCAGATAATAAAGGGAGCATACTTCAGGCAGACAAATTTTGATTTCAAAGCTGTTGTTTTATGTGTTGAACTGAAACATTAATACTAAAGCAGGATGTTGGTATTGGTTAAATATGGTCTTGGTCTCCTTCCCTATAACCCGTCATAAAATGGGGTTATAAATCCAAAGCTAAGTGAGTATCCTTATCTCAAAGTGATTGTGCTGAATCATATGCTCTGTCTGTAGTGCAGATGCAAAAAGGAAACTTTAGGTTTTTAAAACGGCGTTGAAGATACCTTGATTGATACCTTGTATGTCATTAATTGATATTTGTTGAGCTTTTGCAAACACAATAGCTTTATAGATTTGTTAACTTGCAACGCTCATCAAAATTATCAAGATAATTGTATGCTATGTGTTAGTAGTTACCATTATATTTAAGGGCTGTAACAAATTATAATTTTCAGTATTTATTAATCTGCAGATTATTTTCATGATTAATTGGTTAATTGTTTAGTCTATAAAATGTCAAAAAAATGTGAAAAATGCTCATCACAATTTCGTAGCACCCAAAGTTACATCTTCAAATAGCTTCTTTGTCCAACCAGCAGTCCAAAAACCAGAGACTCTTCATTTACAATCATAAAAGACAGAAAGGCAGCAAATCCTTACATTGAAGAAGCTGGAGGCACTGAATATTTGACATTTTTCTTGAAAAATTGATTATTGATTATCAAAATAGACAACAATTAATTTTCTTTTAACCGAGTACTAAATTAATTGTCTATTCAAAGCTATATAAACTTGCTCAAAGGAAGTACAATTCAAGCCGCAGTAGATCATTGAGAAGCCTGTAGGTATTGAGTATCTTTTTATACTAGTATTGAAGTTTAAAATACTGGTATCGTACAACCCTATCAGGTATGTGGGTGCCATGCTAGTGGTCACACTATAGGTGAGTATTTGTGACCTGAGCTTAACCTGAGTAGCGACAGGGAGCCAGTGGAAAGCCTAATTTTTAGACTGAGGTTTTAGTCTACATGCTGGCAGCCTTCCTAGAAGACTGTTATAGTCAAGGCAGAAAACGACCATTGCCAGAAGAAAGAGATGAGTGGCATGTTCAGTCAGATAAAGCCTCATCTTTTTGATGTTACATAATGAAATATGACCGACTGACAGATGCGACATGCTCAGTGAAAGTTAGTAGCTCATAAATCACGATGCCCAGATTTCTATTAGACTTTGTTGGAGAGAGCAGGGTGGAGCTGAGTTGGATACTAAATTTGGGCTGAGGAGAGGGGCTAGCCGGGATCACCAGGGGTTCAGTCTTAGAGACTGAGTTGAAGGTGGCATTCTGTCATTCATTTTGAGATCAATAAGATGACATTTGTGCTGTGATAGTGGGACCATCTTGTTGGAAGGAGAGTGAGGGCTAATTAAACTCACAGTATACAAATATACAGTTAGGTGGTGTATATTGAGAAAAGAAGGGGGTCGAGCACTGATCCTTGTGGTACCTTAGTAAAAAGGAAGTGATGCTTGGACTCTTCTCCTTGCCATCCCACTTTGAATGATAACCTTGTCAGGTAGGACTCAATCCAGAATAGCAATGCACTGGAAATGCGTAGTTGAGAGAGGGTGGACAGGAAAATTCGATGATTCACTGTGCCAAAGGCTGCCAACTGGCCTCGAGAAATGAGAACTGATGGCTGGGCATCAGTTCTTGCAGTTTCACCAGAAAGGCTGCTCTTGAAACAGATTTGTTTAAATTAAGTAGATTAATTTGGTACATTGTAGAAGAAATCAAAATCTTGGATAAAAACTGCATGCTCTATGACAGTGGTTTGAGAGGGTAGTAAGCAGACCACCCTGGAGTCAGCTTGAGATGGGTTTCAATTCAGCTTTTTCAGCAAAAGGGTAACCTGAGCCTGCTCACAGATTGTGTGGAATGTACACAAAGCCAGTATAGCTTGAATCATGTGCTTAATCACATACATGGTTGTAGATAAGAAGGCTTGAAAGAGCTGGAAGGAATTAGGATACAGAGGACAAGATTGGGGACGTCATCCTCAGGGAAAGGGAAAAATGCGAAAAAATGTGATGCACCCTTAACCAGAAGAGATACAGTATACTGTCTAAATTGGCAATTGATGGTTGCCTCCTTGTTAGTAAAAGCTGAGAGAAGTTGGTGGACCAGGCAGGGAGTTGTAATATTACTGTAATTACTGTAATTTCAAGAGTAGGGCTTTTTTTTAAGTTTAGCCTACTCTTTCTGTCTGTTTTTCTTTTTGCTCTGTCATAGTTCACAGTAGCCTTTAAGGACTCCACCTTTTAATAGAGCAGTATATGTTTGAAAGGCCAATACTTGTTCTGCTCATGTATTTTCTTATTCCGTAATTTGCTCTTGTGTCTTAGGTGCCGATTCCCCCCGAGGTTCCCATCTGATGGAGCAGTGGTTGTCAGTCTTTGTGAAGAGGCAACATGTTTCCTTGTCACGTAACCCCCTGGCCCTCTGCTGAGCCGCCGGCCTCCTGTGGCAGTCATGCACCCCCAGCACAGTCCTCACAGCCCCTGCCGGATCTGCTGTGCAGCTGCCCTGCTCCACCTTTGAACACCCACGCCGAGACGCCCTCCCCAGACCCCATGGAGTCCCTCATTGTGGTCACAGAGTATGAACCCAGCAGACCACCTGGGGAGGCTGGTGAGGAAGAGGAGGTAAGATGAAACACACCCAGGAAACAATATATGTACCATAAATGAAATGTAATTAGATATTTGGATTTCTGCTGAATTAGGCTATGTTACAGTTAGCAGCAGTTAGTGGTTACCTTTGCAACAACTGAAGCAATCTGTCCATCAAGAAATTCTGTAAATAACCACAAACCCAGTTGGAGCAGCTAGAGGACATCAGAGGGAGACCAGAAAATATTTTCTCCTTGAAATATGATCTAGATCAGAGTCCTGGTCAGAGCTGATGTAGACCACCTTGGTACGAATAGGCAGACTGAGCAGGTGGATGAGTGCATCCCTGTATTCCATAGGTGTGCTGTGCCTGGAGCAGATGACCAGTAAAATCTACAGTGACTTCACTCGTTGTCAAAAGTAGAAGGAAACATCGAAAATTTGGCCATGTTAATACAGATAGCTAATATTGTAACATTAAATAGGGGAAAACATAATAATAGGTCCCCCTTAAGTTTATTAATTTTACTATGGTAATTTGTATCTGTCATAATTATTATGTTGTGTGTTGCAATTATTTTATACAAAAAAGGGGAAGCAAAAATTGTGTTCAAGGTCCAGTGCGTATTTATTTGCAGAATATGTCAGAAATGGAATATAATATTCATATGTATGTTTTCATTAGTGTATAATTACCTGATAATAAGAATCAGTGTGCCTTTTATATCTACAGAGGGCATAAACCCTCTTCCATGAAGCCCAGAATGGACAAACCAAACGCTGGCGCTAGATACAGCCTTTCATGTTTTGCTGGAATTTCCCAGTCACCATAAATTCTTCTAAATGCTTGGAAGGGAAGAGTGAGGTGAAGTGATTGCAATCTGCAGCTCACCTCTAGATGCTACTAAATCCTACACACTGGTCCTCTAAATTATGCTTATACCTTGAATTGAAATGTAGAATATGAGCTGGAAAATAGGCACAAACTGTATTGTCTCATGTAAAGTTGATGCAAACAGACAATGCCTACATATCGACCATCATGTAATAGCCATACGTAGAAAACTGTCCATGTGAGCATCCACTAGGGAAAATAAATATGATTTAAATGCATCATGTTTCAGGTAGAGGAAATGGACAGTTCTGAGACACCCGAGCCAGCCTCCTCTGTTGCGGCACCTTTCCGGACTCCTTCCTGCGACCTGCTGTCTCACACAGTTGGCCGGCCAGAGGCTTTGCTCCCCGAAAGCCAAGAGCAAAGGGGAAGATTAAACCTGTCAGACAGGAAACTATCTCTGCAGGAGCGCTCACAAACAACAGCATCGCCCTGTAGCTCTCCAGGACTCAATGGACGATATATTTACCCATCATTACCCTACTCGCCAATCACATCACCCCACTCCTCTCCACGCTTGCCCCGCCGGCCCACTGTGGAGTCCCACAGTGTTTCCATCACAGACCTCCAGGTATGGTCAAACATTGAGGGTAACACTCAATGTGTTCGATTTAATGTCTTTTAAAACCCTTGGTGAAGTTGATGTAGCTGCTTAAAATGTGTCCCAGCCTGTCTGGAAGATAATGAATACTGCTTACACAAAATAATGCTATAATTATTGGTTGCGGTATTTATACCATATTTATATATTTAGTTTACCTTAATATTTAACTAATAATAACTGTGCATTTCATTAAGTGTTACACATGAATAAACTCATATTAACACAGAGCCAGGCTCGTACAGAGGTGTTCTTCTTGAACATGTTAGTTATCCAAACATCAGCTGTCAACTTGTCTGAAAGTAAGCAGAACTACATTTACATTTTTCATAAAAGCAGCAGCACACTGGTAAAGACTGAGCTTTGTGGACCCAAAGGTAAGGTTTTGCACTCTCGGCTGATACAGTTAATAGTTGTGATCATTTTACACATAGATGCAGGAGCCCATAACTGTCCTGTAGGTAGAGTCTCTCTTAGGGCAACAAGCTGCAGAGGTTCTCCTATGTGATATTTAAAGCCTGATGTACTGTTGTGCGTTCAGAGAATCATATATTGCAGGTGTAAAAAAAAATACAGATAAAGGTTGAAATATCATCTTACAATAGAGACTTGTTACTGTAAGTAAAGTGTCATGTATTGCTGTTGGTAATTCAGAAGTTGGAGAGAGCCATATATGTGCAAGTCACAAGCATGTCTTAAATCTTAGTCTCATGCAAGTCCCAAGTTACTGTGGTGAGAATCAAGCCAGTCAAGTCAAGTCAAGTCATTGCTCAGAATGCCATCATAAGGCAGTCTGGTGGTCATGTCACTGATTTTTGAGCTGCAAACCTTGTATGCTGCTGTTCTCTTCTTATTACCATCATCAACTAGCCTCCTCCATGATAGCTGTCTCATATGTGAATTGGCCTCTACTGGTTTCAAAACAAAATGTTAATTCTCTCAGTATCTAATGCAAATATTATGTCACTTGACTCTAGCCCCCTGCCCTTATTATAATATGTAATCAGTTGTAATTCCTCTGAGTTCGATATAAATATCTATTTCGTAATTTTATTGGCTTCCTTTTAATAATCTAATTTAGAGACCAACAAGCAAATAAATCACATTCAGTAATGTATTTTTAATGAAGACCTGGCGAGTCAGTGCAACCCTCAGTGACTGCATGAATCATTCTTTGCAGGCTGGCTTCAGTGTGTTGTCATGTTAGTATCTGTGTTTTTATCAAATATTGCTTTAAATCCATAGTGTATTTCACCATAAAAATGAGTGTAGAGTACACCTCTAAAGACTACAAAATTATGCTACAAACCTGGGCAATACATCCTATATCTCAAATGACAGGCACCCTGGAAGATTAGCAGATAGAATTTGTGCCAGAATTTAGGTTAAGTGCCAGTCTTTATTTTGGATTTATCAGTGTTTCTCTCTGATGAGTTATTTTCTGATTACATGCAGACCTGGATCTGTCCAGATTTGTATAAGTTTTACATTTAATCAGTCTTATAAATACAGAAAATTGAAGTGGGACAGTGATTTCAGAGTGACACTGACATGCTGACAGTAACAGAAAATGTGTCTCGAACTGGGGGACATCAGGCACCCTCGAGAACACTGATGTGCAAAAACACTGCACTTATGAGTTTCTGTTGAAAATTGAAATGGAAATAAGAAAAAAATAATCAAAGGGAAATTGAATGCACAAGATTACACACACAAAGCCAGTTTTGTAAGAATGCTCATGATGTATCTAGGGTATCTAAAATATCTGATGTGATTTCAGTTGAAAAGAACCCATTTTCTCCTTTTTCTCTTGTCTTTTGCCTCCCTCTCTTCAAGGACTGTGTTCAGCTCAACCAGTACAAGCTGAAAGATGAGATTGGAAAGGTACCATCACAGACAACTCACTGATTGCTCCCTTTCACTGGCTCTTCCATTTTCCTCTCCCTGCCGCCTACTACATGTCTGTCAAGTAGCGCACATCATCAAGGACACACAGTAGCAGCCTCTGATATCCCTCTCTCCCGGCTGTCCTCATTTCCCAAACTCTGTGTAAACCACCAGGCCATGGGAGAGTTGGAAGATGGATGAGAGGCTGGTATAAATAGCGCTCTCTAAGGGTTGTGCGTCTGAGTGGATGTGTGTACTTGCATGGACGTTTTTTTTGATTGTGGGTTTGATAAAACAGTATGTGCATGCCTGTGAATTCCTGCATGTAGGTAGACATGTTAATGTGTGTGGTTTTGTGTTGGACAGAGACAATTAGAGCCTTTCATAATTGTTGGAGAGACTCCTGTTATCAGATCATCTCTGGGACTGTAGGATGAGCTCTGTGCTGCCTCTCCAATCTGCTCCCACAGCAGGAACTGATCCTGCATCCCCTCACCACCACCCACCTACCCATCTCTCTTCTCTCTGTTTGTTTTTTGGGCATGCATTTGTGTACACAGGCTACTAATTGGGCCTAGTTTTTATCCTGAATTTCCTGTGTGTGGGCAGAGGAGCCTGATAGCATAAACCAGATTCAGTTTCCTTAATTAGCCTGAAATCAAAAATGAAAGAGAGAGGGAGAGATGATTTGAATTTCTCTGTTCTCACTTTGAAGCAGCTGGTACTCTTTCAGTGCACACTGTCAGCCCACACACTTCCCTTGTGTGTGCGTTCCTGTGTATATTTGTATTTGTTTAGTTTGCTTTGCACAGAGTGTGATTGTTTTTTTCACATGAAGAATTGACATCTGCTTAGTCTCACTTTATTGGCTTCTATTCTCTTTTTACTCTTTACTCTTAGGGCTCCTATGGTGTTGTCAAGCTGGCATACAATGAGGATGACAACACATACTATGTGAGTCCTCACTGCACACACAAATACAGATGCAATTTCTTCCTGACTATTAATACTGTTTGTGTTTCTCTCACTTCTTACTCTCACACATACAAGCCTCATAATAATCACATTTACTGCTGTGATTTCATGTAAAACCTCTACATACGAGAAGTTAATTGTGCCTCCCCGAGCTCTGTAATAATAACACATCAGTTTGAGCTTTTCTGTTTGCCGTGATTATTGCTGCAGTTCTCATTAAGCTGCATGATATTGACAGACAATGATGCAGGGATTATTTGAATATTCCTCCCAAGTGACAAAGCCCACATGTCGCATTCAGTGATTATATCATTGCCATAATAACCAAGGGCACTGAGGCTATTAAAGAAAAATCAATTTCCCCCGAACTGGGAAAATATCCACCGAACAATGTAGCTGTCAGACATTGCACTCTTCTTCTTCAGCACTGGCTTGATGGTTTTCAGTGAGGGTAATTGTTCAAGAAATGGTCCGGTAGATCACTGACTGACATCTGTTGAGTGTGGGTTATCAACATTAACTGTCACATGATATTTAAACCCACTTAAAGGAGTTTTTAACTGATTATGAAATGGTCTCCATTTTATACTAATGCCCCAATATAACCTACATAAGTAAATGAGATCATCAGTGAGAGGATCAGCTATTTCTATATAGCTCTCCTTAATGCCTGCCACGGGGTCACATTCTCTGGAAAATCACATGAAACAAGCCTGTTAGTTATAGTGAGTAGTACGTTAGCCAGTTAAAAGGTAGAGGGAGTTTTATTTTTGGCTATATATATTTTTGGCTATATATATTGTGGTTATGGTGGAGAAAACACAACCATTTTGTCCACAGAAGCCTCCAAAATCAACAAAATATAAAAGTTCTTTGTAGTAGCTTTAATTATTTATTTATTTATTTATTTTTGATATTTTGATGCCCATGTGCAGAGACATGAAATAATGTTTTATCGTCTTGGAAAAAAAGTTTTGAATTAGTTGTTCGAAACCATATTTTATCTTATATCAATCCCTGTTTGGCCACTTCTCCAGTATAATTGTTTTTAAAAGGAAGGGAATGTGAAAAATGTGGTTTTATTTAGCAGTCACTTAAAGCAGCATTTTGTAAGATTTGGTATTTTTTGATTTGGCAACCCCAGTTTCAGAGAACAGTTCACTAATACACTGCTGTCATAAATATGTACAGTTATAAATGCATGTTTGTCATGATTAATTGTGATCAAAAACTAGCGAGTCGACAGCTTTGCTAACACAGCCAAACATCAGCAACACAAAGTATAACAAGCCAGCTGATAATACTTAGTAGTCCAATACAAAGAAGGCCAGCAGTCTGTTTTGCAGCATCTTATTTCATGAAGCTCTTGCCAACAACTCAAAGCAGTCCAACATTTTCTGTTGTCTGGTGGCTCATTTTCTCTTCTTAGCTTACTCCATCAATGTCCTTTTTGGTTTCTACCTCTGTCATGATATGCGTAAAGTTGGTGGCTGATGAGCCCAGTTCCGTTGCCCACTTGTTGGGATCTGGTTCTAGCACAACACCGGCTCTGTTCCTTATCTTCCCTGCTGGTTCCCCCCAGAAAACTGCAGCCAAAGCTCTGTTCTTCTGGTGTAAACACCAACATTCCACCAGTGCTAGGGCAATAGGGCAACATGGGCTAACTAGCTAATAGCAGCTACATTTAGCAGCAACATACTTCACTGTCCATTAGGAAACAGGAAGAGTTTAGGAGGAATAAGTGGAGGATATCAGATGGAAAACTAGAAAACATTTTCTTCCATAAAATATGATGCAGTTTCACCAAAATCGGGTGACATGGTTGTGTGTGACTTAATGCCCGAAAGCATTACACTTGTCATAAGAAGGACAACAAAGTTATGAGCATACAGGGCACAGAGTGGCAATGACAGAGACACCATTCGCCCTATTACTAGTCAGTACAGCATCAAAATGATGTTGAACCTGTTATTTTTAATGTAGAATAGATACATAATGTTGCTTTAAATTTCATGGGCTTCAGCACAGTCACAGAACAGGCACTGAGGCAGAGATAATAGTTTCTTTAGCCCTTACTTTACTGTATATGTTCAGTCAAAAAACAAGGCAGAATTTTAACAGTTTTTAATTTCTTAATTTCAAAATAAAACAGATGAAGTTAGCTTGAATCGATCAGTTTTATTTATACATACATAGGAATATTTTTTAAGAAAAGGAATTATGAAGCAATGTACATTACTTGTATGCTTGCATTTCAGTCATTTTCCACCGGGGCTGGCAGCAAAAACAGTCAATGTCTTCTTTTGGAAGTCTAGCATTTAAAATCTTTTGTGTTGGTCAGTGTAGATAGAAATAAACAAAGGATGTTCAAAGTGAGGGGAGACATTCTAGGCGCTGGGATATTCATTCGTAGGTGTGTGAGTGGGTGCAATTTTGGTCATGTATCACCTCACTCTCCTGTATCTTCCTCTTCTTTTTGTCTACCTCTCTGTTCATCTTTTTCTCTGGATCTCCCGCCCCCTCTCTGGCTTTGTCTTATCCTCCCCCCCTTTCCAAATCCATCTCCTTTTCTCTCCTGTAGGCGATGAAGGTGCTGTCCAAGAAGAGGCTGATGAGGCAGGCAGGTTTCCCACGTAAGTCTGGAGCCAGGGGCAGATGGTTGACACAGCAGAGAGCACAGTCTCTCATAATGTTCCAGTCGCTGCATACCGATACTGAAACCCACCCTGTCTTTTTTCCTATCCTGTCCTTACACCCTTCCTATCTGTTCCTCACCTGTAATTCATGTCCTCCCACATTGTTTCTCTCTCTCAGGGAGACCTCCCCCTCGTGGAGCCAAAGCAGCCCCTGAGGGTCCCCCTCAGCCCAAAGGACCCCTGGAGCGGGTCTATCAAGAGATTGCCATCCTGAAAAAGCTAGACCATCCTAATGTGGTGAAACTAGTAGAGGTGAGCGCTGTTAAAACTAAAACTATTATTTTCATTTTATTTTTCATATATTTTTTCCTGAGCACTTTAAAAACTGAATTGTGTGTCATGATATCAATCATGTCTTTAAGTTTTCTGATCCATAGAAGCTTTCATTTCAGGGAGAACAAGTGTTGTTATTAGATTAGAGGGATAGTTTGGAGTATTTCATGTGGGGTTATATGAGGTCCTTATCAATAGTCAGTGTATTACCTGCAGTAGATACCAGTCAACACACCCGTAGTTTGGAGAAGCAGTGGAATGTATTTTAGCCACTTAAAAAAGGTCCACATAAAAAATCTGTATCAGTTTAAGTGTATGCTATATTTAAAATATTTTCACCATTTCACTTTGTCATCAGTCAGAAAGCCTCCCTTATGTAAGAGTCCACAGGCAAAATCGTAATTTGACCTTACTTCTGTTTTAAAAAGATAAAAAAAAGAATACTGTTATTTTCTTATATTAACATCACAGGTTTTGGTTGGAGAGAGCAATATATGGTGGCTGTTTCCATTCAAATAAGGGTCTCTGATGACAAACAAAGCAGTGAGAATATTCTAAATATAGCATCCACTTAGATATCTTTTAGGTGGACCTTTTTTAAGTGGCTCTCCAAACAGGGGGCATGCCAACTACCATCTATTGTAGTTAATACACTACAAAAGATGATCTATAGTGTGTGTGTGTGTGTGTGTGTGTGTGTGTGTGTGTGTGTGTGTTAAGACTCATTTCTATTTCTCTGTGATTTGGTGCCAGGTTTTGGATGACCCCAGTGAGGACCATCTGTACATGGGTATGTTGTGGCCAGACAGTCAGTCCTCATACATGCACACACACACACACACACACACACACACACACACACACACACACACACACACACACACACACACACACTCTCTCTCTCAGACACACACACACACACACACACACACACACACACACACACACACACGCACACCACACATCACACAGTCATCAATAAAGCAAGCATAAAAGAAAGTTATTTGAAACTCATTAAAAAAAGAAAAACTTGTGTTTTTATTGTTTGTATTTTTTTGACTGGAAATGTTCACTAATAATCACTAACCTCACCTGTGTTTCTGTCACAGTGTTTGAGCTGGTTAAGCAAGGGTAAGTTAAGCCTCTTTTATGGTAATAAATGACACTGGAAGGAGCTCAATCGCATTAGTTATGATTGCTAATTGAGTGTGTATGTGTACCTGTGTGTTTGTGTCTGTATTTAGGGCTGTGATGGAGGTGCCGACAGCTAAACCTTTCAGTGAGGACCAGTCACGCTTTTACTTCCAAGATCTGCTCAGGGGAATCGAGTACTGTGAGTCTCCTAAACCTCCTGTTACTCTTCCACTCAGCGTATGACTGCATGATGAAGCGTTAAGAATGAGATGTTTAGGGTTTTGTGTGCCTATCTCACTCAATATTGACTCAGCTGATGTTTAACATAGATTCTGCTCAGATTTCGACCAAAATTTTTCAAATGATGAATGTTGCATTTTGAGGAAACTCAACACTTTTGAAGTTGTCCAGCCTAGATTCTGAAAAAGCACACAAAGAGACAAACACATATTTTCACCAATACATATATTTTATTATATTATCATGATACTTTATTAATAATACAAAGCTCCTTTGTGTCTAGATCAGCCCTCGTCCTACAGTTCTTCCATGCCATTTACACAAGCCCTTCGTCTGTGCTGTTCTTGACTCTAGCCACCCACAAGCCTCATTTCACATCTTCTCACATCAGCTCTTAATGCATTTCAGCACAGAAGAAGAGGTCTTGCACAAAGTGTTGTCTAGGAGACTAGTACTGAGGGAGGGAGGGGAGAGCTCCACACTAGAGTCACTGAAACAGTCCGAACCTTAAAAATCCCCTCTACTCCCCTGTTTTTCTTATGTTTACGTGCCCTAAAATGTCTGACCTTGACTATACTGACTTGTATCTAGGGCTGGGCACAGAACTTCGATACTTACATGGCATTGACCAAATTGCTTCGATCATATCAAGTTCTGAAAAATGCCTTGTCATCAGGTACCAGATCTCAATACCTAGGTAGTGTATCTCATCAGCGTCTGTGAGCAAATAAGCATGTAGCATGCATATACCAAAATGTAATAATGCCGGTGATTTACTGTCTAATGTTACATGTTGTATACACATGCAGACAAAACACTATGTTAATTTTACACCCAGACATGGGGATCATTGTCTGTCTTTGTCTTTTGACTGCAAGCTGCTTATCTGCAGCAATGATCTGCACAGATACCTCATTGAACTCAGTGCCTCTTATTACCTAGCCAATGCAGCTAACCTGTTAGCTTGAGTGCGCCTGTTCACATAAATGTCTGTCGTAACAGTTTTTTTGAATGATACCCAGTCCACAAACTTTAAAATGTGTCTGGAGGGAAACATTTGCTGAAATGTCTATCCAAACTCCTGCCTAAGTGCAGGACTTAGAGTGCCAGACATGCCTCTACATGGGTTCAAGCCATTTTTATTTTATCCCGTCAAGCCAACAACTGATTTATTCACAATTAAAAATTCAAATACTCAGAAGGTGAAAATGTTATTTTAAGAACTCCTCTCTTGATCAAGGTGTGGTTGCACTGTAAGAGAATATTCATCATCTCCTGTCATAAGCAGAATTCCTCAAAGGTGATCTTGTTGCTTTAGTAATTTTCGGTTATTTGTTCTATTTTAACAGTACATTACCAGAGGATCATCCACAGAGACATAAAACCCTCTAACCTGCTTGTGGGAGAAGATGGACACATTAAGATAGCAGACTTCGGAGTCAGTAACCAGTTTGAGGGGGCTGATGCACTCCTGACCAGCACAGTGGGCACACCGGCTTTTCTTGCCCCTGAAGCGCTCTCTGAGACCAGAAAGAACTTCTCTGGAAAGGTGAAGGAGCAGTTAGCTAACTACTGCCCTCTGGAGATGATTTCCAGAAATGCACAAACCTTTGCTTTTGGTTTTCTAAGTATGCATTTATAATTTACTGTTCTAGTTTTCACAATTATGTCAGGATGAACTACATTTTTTGTCTAGTATTATACACTGAAGATACAGTTTCATTACATAAAATCTTAATTGTGTTTTTTAATATCTTGTAGGCTTTGGATGTTTGGGCAATGGGAGTGACACTTTATTGCTTCGTCTTTGGAGTGGTGAGTGTGTAATTTGGCGATTTTTTGACTGTTTTTTGACTGTTACATTGACTTTATTCCTGAATCAAAATCTGCCGGTATTCCATTGAAACCAAGACCTTTTTTTCATTCACAGTGTCCATTTATGGATGAGCGCATCCTTAGTCTTCATCAAAAGATCAAGACACAACCTGTGGAGTTACCTGAACAGTCAGTTCTGATCTTCCAATCATCCTGTTACAAAAGACTGCACAGTGACTGTCTTTATATAATTGAATATCTGCTTGTTGAAAGTTATACATGAGATACACTTTTACTTATATGTAATTTATTTAATCTCAAGCTGTGATTGTTTCTGTCTCAACAGTGCTGATATATCAGATGATCTTAAAGATTTGTTGCTGAAAATGCTGGACAAGAATCCAGAGACCAGAATATCGATCCCTCAGATAAAGGTAAGCATTCAACTTATTTTTCAACATGGACCCTCTCTTCCAATGTTTTTGTCTCTAAGTGACTAATACAGACAACAGTTTTTGACACAGGTTCAGTTTTGAGGAATAACACTGCAGCCAACAGAAGCAAAAGTGATAGCTACAGAGAGAGAGAGAGCTAAAGAGTAGGATCTTTTTGTCTAACCAGAACAAGCTGATTTATTGTACTTGCCAAAGCCACCAGACTCAGTTTACAGAAACAGTAATTTTATCATTGTAAAAAACACTTCAGACTAGACCGAATATATAAATTTATTTTTGGTGTGTCAAAATTAAGTAGATAAAGAACTCCTTTGTTTTCCTTATGTTTGTGTCCAGGTGCACCCATGGGTGACAAGGCACGGTGCTGAGCCTCTCCCTCTGGAGGATGACAACTGTTGTATGCTGATTGAAGTGACTGAGGAGGAGGTGGAGAACTCTGTTAAACACATTCCCAGCTTAGCTACAGTGGTGAGTTTATGAACTTGTCTTTGTCTTACAAAAATGTCACATTAATAAACGTTACAGTCATGCTCAAGTCAAGTTTATTTGTTTTTCCTTGGCTGAGTAAATTTTATTTTAAATTCAGCTTCTCTGAAAACTGTCACATGTCAGATGTTACCTATTGAAATGTAACTGAGAATGAATGTTTTATCAGGAGCAAATTAGTTGCTAATTCTCTGTACACTTGAATTAGTGCAACGGATCTTTTTCAAATACTTACATTTAATACATATTTATTAATTCATCAGACCTCAAAATTGTTGCTTTTGCCATAACCCCAACAGAACATTGTTTAGGGAGGGTTGTGTTGAATGAAAGTTAAGATTTTCTTCTTTACATTTCTGAGCATAATGTTGAATTTTGCATATTATTTTTCAGATCCTGGTGAGAACTATGCTGAGGAAGCGCTCCTTTGGGAACCCCTTTGATTGGGCCCGCAAAGAGGACCGCAGCAGTTTGTGTCCTCCAGGGCAGACACTCACGTAAGAACTGATTACAGACACACCACAGACTCCATTTTTGCAGTAATATTAGGAGTTAGAGTATTTATAGCAGTGTGCTGTCACTACCATATTCTCACTTAGAGCTTCTGGCTCTTCTTAGTGCAGTGTAGCTCGCTAATGTTTGACAAGTAGTTTGTCAAGTATCCTGCTATTACTTCTCTCCTCCCCTCCTGCCCTGCAGGAAAGGCAGAGCAGGCAATGTGAGATACTGCTACATTCATTGTGACCAAAGAAGGTAAATAATTTTAGGGCAACTCTTGTTTGCTGTAGTACCATTTAAGTGGTAGAGAGTGTACTTTAAACCCCTGGCATGATGTAAGCAGCTGTATTTCTCAATATGGCTTTAACCTCTTCCACCCATCCCTCCCCCGCACCCTGGTCTCTACCATAGAACCATTTTTGGCATTCAACAGTTGATGCCACATAGAATGTAGAAGGGCTTAGAACATTATGACTGAATTATGTGATAGCCATTCCCATCATCTATCATGTCTCATAAATTGCTGCAGCACTTTTTGGGTTGATATAATTTATTACACAGATTTGGTGTACAATTTAAAAATCTTGGGAGTTACTTAAATAATTAAAGATAATTTTGTATGACATGACAAGTGGCCGGAGCTGTGGTTAAATACATACAGAATTATACTCTGAGCACTTGATCTGTGTAATAATGCACATTATTATGGACAAAATATCATGAACACCTACACAATCTGTTGTAATCCAGTTTTGATCGACGCTGTGTCAGACAGGTGTTGATACAACAGTAATACATGGGCTGCAGTTTGATTGGCTTTATATTATGAAGTGTTTATGTGTACTGCAGTGAAATACAATATGGCCACACTGAATGGTCCAGTGTGTAAGATTTGCAGGTATTTTTGGCAAAAATTGAAAATTGTATTCATAAAGTACATTTTTTATTAGTATATAATCACCTGAAAATAAGATTTGTTGTGTTTTTGTTACCTCAGACTGAGCTGTTTATATCTCCAAGGGGTGCGAGAGTTTGCCATGTTGCACCAGCACTGGGTATGTGGTGCTCAAAGCACCAATTATCTCGAGTAACTGGGTCATAATTTTTGGAAAGAGACACTGGTTTTAACTTTCTGTGTTTTTTGATGCTTTGAACACTTGTGCCCAAGTACCATCTAGTTCCAGAGAAGGCAGACACACAGAAACACAGCAACTCACAAAAATATCTACATGTATTAACAACTCTATAGACCAGGGGGAAAATATGTATTTTTGATTTTGCGATGAATCTGTTTAAGATCAAAACTGATCTTAAGTCACTTTTACAAATGATGCCTCAAGGGGAGAGTGAGACTACAAGTTTCAAAGCTTACTGGATGCCACTAAATCCTACACACTGGTCCTTTAAAAAATTACTTCAAAAAACAGCAAAATACAGTTGAATCTCTGCCTCTCAGACACAGTCAAAAGTAGCATTTTTGTCCACACTCAGTTCATCATAAGCCTAGATTATTATCTTGATTAGTTGTTACTAATTCCTTTGCATGAAGCACTCTCCACACTTATCCAACTGACATGCCTGTAAATTGATGTGCCTTTCTGCTTTCCTTGACAAAAATGTGTGTGAACTTGCTCAACAGCTTGCAAGATTTCCTTAATGCTCGCTGCCTGGCATTATGTAACAAACAAATTGTTGGTTTCGGTTCTTAACAGGAGCTTATTCCTTTCTCTGCTCAGCGCTATAGGATTGACAGTAGGCCCATAGCAGCGGTATAACTAATGCTGTGTCTCTGCTGTGTTACTTAGGAAACAGGAAAGCAGTGACGGCATGAAGAGTATGGACCTGCCCTACGTGGGAGAGGATGAGGCTCTTTCCTGATGCAAAGGGCTTATTATGCACGCTGGCGTTTGCCTGCTTGCACCCGCACAGCACGACACCCCCTTTACTCACAGTTTTTCACTGGGCAGCCTACACCTATGTACATTCCCTGTGAGGCAGACAAGCGTGTCCAATGCAGAAGAAAAAGGGAGTAATTTAAGGATCCGAGGCACTTTGAGAACATTTTTAAAGCTTTTATTCCATTCTCTCCAGTTAAAAGGCTAATTTTGGGGTTGTGGGACTTGAACCCCCCAGGAACAGATACTTCTCAACCTTAAACCTGTCTTCAGCCCTTTGCGCCCAACACACTCTCCTCTTATCTTGCATGCATTTATACTCCCAGCATGCTTTGTCTCAGGCTTCTACTGTACAGTTTTGTGTTTTATTGTAGTTTAGCCACTTGTGTTTCTCCTTGTCTCTACTTGACAATACTTTCAGGTACATAGGGCACAGGAACGGGTGACGGTTCATGGTTTATGAGGGATGGTTTCTTTAGTGGAGTAGGTTTCTTAACAATGATTGTCTGGTTCACTCTGCTTGCTCCAGAGTAGCAGTGCCCAGTTTTGTATTATATTTTAGAGTGAAGATTCTGTACAGTTTTCCCAAAAATGAAAAAGGGGAGTGAAAAAATGTTTACTTCATTGAATGCATGTGTTTACTTTCCCAATGCAAACACTATATAAGCTATTTATAAACATTTGCACGCTCATAGACACACTTGTTCAACTGAATTTTTTTTAATTGTCTTATCACTGGCTCTTTATTAAGTCTCCCATTTACTACAATCAATAGAAAGCTTTAAAAAGAGTTAATATAGTGCTTTGTGAACAATCAGATTCATCACTGCTGCATACAATATAGCATTGAAAAACCTGGGATTTTGTTCTTTTGCAAAACAAGTGCTTCTGGTGAATCTTTTTTTTTTTTTTAAGTGAACCATGATATGATTTTTAGGTGCTTGTTCTTTAGTTTTGAATTCATAGTGCTGCAACAGGTGATCCATCTTAAGTTCCACCTCTCTTCGCTCTGTTCCAATAACAGTTGAGCAACAGCTTCCTCTACTTAGATATGCCATGTGCTTAGCTTGACTATGTTGAAAAGAAAACCACATTTTGAAGATGGATAAAGGATGAATGCAGCTGCTGCTGGGGGACCTGTAAAAGTGACAAATATTTACATCATAAGTTTGTTAATATTTACAAACTGCCAACTAACTAGCTACATTGAACTACATCAATCATTAGCTAGCTAGCTAGTTAGTTTTCATTAGCTAGCGCTATATAACTAGCCAGCTAACCTACATTAAGGTAACCAGATTTCTGAAATAAAGAACTGTGGATATTTCCTGTCTGGTAGTCAATAAAAAGGGAGAACATTCCAGCTTTTTTAATTTTGACCATGGTAATTGTACTAATAAACTAAGGTGCAGGTGAAGTGATTAAAATCTTCTCCTTCCTCTCCCATCTCTAATAACAGTTAGTACACCATTCGTATTATGAATCCACCAGTGGCACCATTTTTGTATTTTATCTCCAAAACATGGTTAAAAACAGGATGTTACCGGGGACAGGTCCATCCAGGGACAGGCCACCAAAGATGGGGACTGTCCCCAAAAGCAGGGATATCTGGTCACCCTAATCTCCATCAGTCGTTAGCTAGCATTTTGCTATGATTAGCTAACAGTGTTTTTACAGGAAAGGAGAAAGCTGACCCATATATCAAGCTTACTCAACAGTTATTGGAGCACGGAGCAAAAAGGGGCAGGACTTATGAAGGGTCAGTTGAGTAATGATGGTAGTGATCTACCAAATGCATATGAGAAAAACAAAATGTGGTGGTGCAAAATTATTCTATAGCCATTGTCTGCAATGGTTCAAAACGTTTATTATTGTTTAAACTGCAAATCAGTTCTCCCTGTTTGGGCAAACAAGGATGTGTTGTAAGTTTCACGTTTCAACTGTCTCATGTATTTGTTTCACTTCTAAAAGTGGAATTTTGTATGTAGACTGAAAACAAAATAAGGACTATTGAATATCAAGTCAAAAATGCGAATGTTATTACTTATAAAACTTCCGTCATGTCTAATTTTGTAAAGTATAGAACTTAAAGAAAACAAACCTTTAAACTATTTGTTTTTTATTGAGCTACGAGCTGGCTACTGAAGTAAGTTTGAAGATTGAAGCATAGTGCAGCTGCAGACTTTTTGTACACATCTATGCACAACATACCTGTTGAGGTGTTGAACTTAAGAACTGTTGTCATCTTTGTTTGAAGGAGTAGGCCACTCTGCAAATATTTCAAATGAATTAAGTACTTTTTTATTTATTGATGTGTTTCATTTTTGATTATCCCAAAGCAGTAAATTAGCATTTTTCCACTTGTGTTCCTTTTGTTTATCTTTTCATTTGTTTTCCTCATTTTCTAAAATATGTTAGTGTAGAAAAAAACACTTGATGTGTCTCTAACATAGAATATTGACATGATATTAATTATAACATTTAATGCTTCCGCACACTAATTACTTCAGCACTTAAGTGTTGAATGTCTGAGAAAGGGACTTTGGATTTTTTTTTTTCTTTACTACTTGCATGTCACTCTGTTTTTTAAGACCAGTACTATGCATATGGTGTGTCTTTCTCTGTATGGTGCAACACTCAGTGGCTGGATGAGGAGGGCTGACTGATTGTAATTTTATTTTTGCCTATTTGATGTGTTATCCAAAAAGATATAATCAAGTTGTGCTGCCCAGTTTGGAGTGCTACAAATAGAGACAGGCACTCTGGCTCTAGATTTTCACAACATCACTGTACTGTACTTTTGAAGGATACTTTTCTTTCTTTCTTTTTTGAAAACTCAATAGTCAGCAATCTTTTAAAGCCCATGATTTAGTCAGAACATAAATAATATAAATGTCTCGGTTTAAGTCAGCCCATTGTTGTCTGCATTCCGCCATGAAGATAATGCAACATTTTGCATGCAGTCATATGACAACGGTGATGCCATAAAGCAACAGTATGCATGGAGCCACTTCAAGTACTGCCGTTGGTCGTGATTAACTCCATGTTGATGTGGCAAAGCACAATGAACAAAAAGCAATTGTTTTGCAACTGCAGACTTTAAAAAAAAAATGGTGGCTGACATAAAATGTCCCGCTCTTTTTAGAATATTTTCACCTCTTTACATTGCTATCAGACAGTTTTTTCTGATGGGAAACCACTGTTGCATAAGCCAAATATCACTCTATCCAAATCAACCAAGCTCAGTAGGCAAAATCAATAATTTTACCTTGCAGAACACTGGAGTTGCTGGTCTACTGCCGCCCTGATCTGTTCGTTAAATAGTCTAAATTTAGTGTACACTTAAACTGATATTCAGTTATTTTAGGTGGACCCATTTTAAGTGGCTAAAATACATTTTGTTGCTGACCCTGTCCACTGCAGCACATTGCTTAGCTCACTCCTCTCTTTTCCAAAGTGGGGATATATGGCCTTGCATATACTGTAGCTTATACACTATCTATCGATAATACAACAATACATCTAATAATCCAAACTATCCCTTTAATTTAGACCCTGGTCCCTGCAGTGGAAATGCACTGAGTTCCTCCAAGGGTTCCTGCGTTACAATGTGGATAATGTCACCTCTTTTATGTGCTTTCCACACATTTGTGATAGATTTTACATTCTGTCATACTGTAAGCTATAGGCTATCGTTATCTGAAAGAAAGTTTTTACCTTGAGCTAAACAGGACAGTTACTTCCCCTTTGGTGTGAATATTTTGCCCTCCATGACCAACAAAGATGAAGTGAAGGGCATTTCAGGTCTGAATGCAGGGTGACAGCGCAAGCCACAGAGAAGCTGTAAGATAATATATTTTATACATACAATATTTAAATCTGTAGTTTGTTTCAGTACAGTCTTTGCCCATTCTTGTCAGAAGAGCCAGGCTGAGTGATTAACCTTTATTGTTCATACAGTTTTGCATTCAGTAGTGTAAATTGATCTCATTAAGAGCTTCGGGGGCTCTTTCCCCTTAATGCATGCCAACATACTGAACACATACCACTGTATTGTCATAGCATGACAGGTCCTCGACAACAAAATGGGATCTTTAATTATTCTATACATACTGTATCTTGTTCTTCATTTGAATAAAATATTATTGCCTTTCTGTAATGTTTTGTCTGAATTTTATTACAGTTTTGCTCAGTTGCTTTGGTACATTTCTCAAATCATCCTTGACATTTGGAAAAACAGTAAATGCATTTCTCGAAACAATTAGCACAAAGAGCACCATAAATGGATTACATGGTAAAGCCTGTAACCTGCTCAAAAAACTAACCACTGACATAAGGAACCTATGCAATTAACTAATGCCTTGATCAATCATATTCAACTTGTGGCCCACAGGCCACATGTGGCCCTTTGATCATTTTCTAATTCACAATGAAAAGAAATTGATTCACGCTGTTTTTCCCAGGAAGGAGGGACAGATATGTGAGTGTTGTATGATGATAAAAAATGTTTTTCATTCTGTAAGTGTAGGAGCAGTTTATGGTTCATGTTTAAGAATCATTCCAAAATTTCATTGACTGCATGATAGACATGGTTCCAACTTAGTTGTTACTAATGTTGTATAAACTCCTTTCACCAAGTTAATTTAGTTAATAACTGTTTAATTTGAAACTTAAGAATTTCAGATAAAGGTGAATTTTATGGCATTTTTAATTGGTATTAATTTAAGTAGCGTTATTAATGTTAGTTTATTAACTGGCCCCTGGCCTCCTGTCATTTTGTAAAAATGTGCCCCAGGCAAAGCATACATGTATCCATGGCCTAGATGTTTTAGACCATTCTGCACAAAACCAGCATAAGACATGTTGATCGATATGACATAAACAATTGATCATGTAGGAAAGTGAAAAAATTATCAATTGCATGAATGTGACAAAGCATTTACATTTGTTCAAAAGAATGAGAAATTTCTTTTATGATGTGCACAGGTGACAAGATAATGTGGAACAAGTAGTTCATCTGAGAAATGTACCAAAGCAAGCTGCAGTTCCAGAAACAGACCACTAGTGTGCGCTGTAGATCACAACATTTCTGAAGCTGCAGGCTTCTCCTGACACTGAGAGCCTAAACATCACAATTTGTTCCTTCCTTATGGATATTAGCAGCAACAAAATTTTCACATACTTTGAATTAAATGCACATACTCTCCATTCAGTTAATAACTGGAGATTTTTCACAAGATTTCCTAGTTTGTTTAAAACAGTTTGCTTGAATAATTATTTAGATAGACACTATTTTATGTGCCCATGGCTTCTTTTTTGATGATTAGTTGTTTTTCCACATTATTATTGACACAAGAGGAAACATCTAATTAAATGCAGAAGGTAATGACTTAATCTTCAGTTCATCATTTACCACTACTGACTTTAGGCAATCTGACTAGAAAAAGTCAAAAGAAACAAGAAAAAGAGTTTGATCCGAGTGAGTTCAGCAGATGGGTTTTAATCTCTTCAGTTTATAATAGAATAGAAATGGCACTGAAATATTGTTAAAATGTCCCATCCTGCTGCATGAATGCTACGTGAGCTTGTGGGCTTGAAACTGTCAAAGGGATTCACATTTTCTTTCATTGTTAAAATTAATGCGACATATTTATATTACATTTCAGTGTAATTTCCATTTAAAAACTTTTCAAACTTTTCTTTCTTAACCTATGTACACTTTATCATGATAATTGCATTAAAGTTCATAAACATGATGCTAATTTTATTTGTCCCTCGTGACCTCTGTGTTGGCTGTTTTTCACACTACACTTATCAGTTTTTAGTGATGTCAACACGAGTTTGACCTTCACTCTTCACACTTCAGTGGAAGTTTCACACATTATAGAAAAAAAAAACAAAGTGTGACACTGACCTCTTGTGATAATTTCATAGCATTGCAGATCTTGACAGATTACATGTCCCTTTATGAGGGAAGAAATGATCAAAATCATCTAAATTAAATGACACATTTAACCAAAGTATACAAATAAATCTCAATTCTCTCTTTATCTTCCTCCTATATCCTCACAATGGCAATGTACCCGGATGTACAAATAATGCCATTTCGACATTTATGTTAGGGTAAAGACTAGAGCTGCAACAATTAATTAACAAATATTTTCAAAACTGATTAATCAGTCTGAGTGTTTTTTTCTTTTTTTAAAGAAAAAAGTCGAAATCCTCTGATTCCAGCTTCTCAAATTTTCTGGTTTGTCTAGTCCTCCATGACAGTAAACTGAATATATTTGTCTTGTGTCTTGTTTGTCTTCAAAAAAACATTATCAATCGATCAAAAAAAGTGATCGACAATTAAACGTTTGAACCTTAGTAAACACAAGTGTTAGGTTCTGTTCCATCCAGGTCAAACAGAGTCAGGGTGCATGTTGTGTTATGTATTAGTAAAGTTCTGATACACTAAATGGAAAGTGTCCTTAATTAGTACCATTGGTAACACCTGTTTACCGTTTCATATCAAAACGCTGCCGTGAAAAAAAGTTTTTTTTTTTTTTTTTTTTAATTCGGGAATAGAAGTCAGCATCAGTGACTGAATGAATGCACCACCCGGCGAACACGCCAAGTGACTGAAATCAAACTCACCTTAGATGGTGCGTGACCAACAGGTGCGTGCTGAGTTTGGCTAAAAATACTGAAATGCTCTCTGTGGATCTTCCTCCAGAGAGGTGAGGGGACTTTCTGCTGTTTTTGAGTGTTTCTGTCACAGCTCAAAATATTGACAAACTCTGAGGAGTGCGCAGCGGCAGACAGGCTGAGTGCACTGGTTATACTGGGAGAGAAAGTCTGAGTGGACTGGTTTAATATAATACCGATCAGGTAAAGAAGTTGGACCACATTGCTGAGGACTCCGCGGTGCAGAGACTCACGGACCGGCGGTGTTCAGACAGGTGGGTAAAAACCACCAGGGCCGTTTCTAGCTTTTGGGGGAACTTATGCAAAATGTTTGGGGCTCCTATTCTATGAAACTATGGTGGTGGGGGGGGATTCCAAACCCTTGAGCAATTTAAACTTACAGAAAATCATAATACATTTATTTATTTTATTTCTAAGGAGAGGTATGTAATACATTTATTGTGCTAAATCATAAAATGACCATGATTTGTCATTAGAGATTAAGGAAACATGCTAACTTGAAATACTGGCTTCTCCATCAACATTGCTACAGCCAGCATGGTCACCTGAGAGATTTCCATTCAGGTCAAGAACATCTATTCTTGTTTGCATGTTTCATGTGAAATAAAGTTAAAATTAATGCCAGATGTTTGCCAGATGCGTTTATGTTTAGTCATAAGAAATCATTAATTATCTTTTAGAAGGAGTAGATGTTTATGTTAGTTAAATTGAGTAAGTAATGGAGGCATTAAGGCAGTCAGTCACTAAACTTCAACCCAGAGTGTTTGTTTTTGGAGGAGTTGGCTTTTGTTTTCTTGATAATAGGCTAAACTTTACACTGGCAGGCAATTGAATTATAAAAAGGCGATCAGTTTACAATGTCAATCATGTTTAACTTCTGTACCTGCAGCCTGCAGGAAACCTGCCTGAGCTTCAGTCTGAGGAGGACGGGGTCGGGGTAAAACAAGTTGCTTCAACCAGAGATTGTATATTAAATAGGGATTCCACTTATCTGATATACCATCTTTAAAGCCAACTTGCTATTTGGACTGTAGCACTCATTTTTGAACACTAGGATCATGGTCTAGGCATGTTGCTCCTTTTAAATTTGTAATCGGATATATTGAACTAATTATATGCTTAAAAAATATCACAGTTAGGTAGTGTTCTTAAAAAGTGTGCCCATGTGAATGATATGACATGTCACAAAGTAAAACAACAACTCTGGACAGTGAAAGCATTACTTTAAATACCAGTGGGGTTACTGATGGGAACTGATCTGCTCCAATCATAACTGCTGCACTTCCTTGGTGGCTTCAGGGGCGCCATGCAACTGCATAGCCTGCATATAGCGAGAAACGGCCCTGAAAACTAAAGTGTTGCTAAAGTGTTGTCTAGTGTTGTAGCATTGTGTTTGTGCTATGCAGTGTGTCGAAATTTTGCATCTCTCTTTGCTTTAATATGTGTGTTTGTGGGTGCAGCAGCAGCTGTAAAGTTTGTATCTGGTATCTGCTTTGGTTTTTGTTCTGCTCTCATTTTTGTTGCTTAACATCTGAGACATGCGGTGTCTATAGTGCTTTTTTTTTTTTTATTTGGGCTTGATGTTGGTTATTTTTGTTTGTCTGAGTTTTGTGTGTTTACTGGTTGAACCCAGTAAGGCTGTACACAGGAAGGTTGTTGTGTATCAGTGATGTGTACATGCTGCAAAATCTGTCGATACAAACAAATTATATTGTTGGTTTGAACATCAGGTCTTAGTGGCTGTGATGTTCCACTGGTGTTGTTGGATTAACATTTAATACACACACAGTAATTTATAAAATGTAATGCAGTAATGTTCAGGGTAATGACTTACTTTTCTAAACAAGTACCCTATTTTTTACTTGAATAAAATATCTTTATTTTACTTGAGTAAAATACTCTATTTTATACCTCGATCAATATCAGTTGTCAAGCTGTGCTGTGTGTTGATAAATCCATGGTGCGTCTGTGTTGCTGAAGTAGCAGATGGATATGTTGGTTATGGTTCAGACAGTTCATAATACTTTGTTTAGTTAAAAATAGAAAAAAGAGCGATGTAAGCACAGTCTGGGGATGTGGAAATATATTTTATAAGCAGTTAATATTTTAATATATTTAATTCCGAGGGCACTAAATTTACATTGCCAATCAACATAAGAAAAAACATTTGGCTGATTTAACGTGATAATAATAATTAATCACACTAGAAATAAAAGCTAAAATTTGTAACATTTTAACATTAACGTATTTTACAATGCCAGACATATGTATTATATTTTGTTGAGCTGTGTACTCACTACTCAGTACACAATACAAATCCTTCCTAGAATGTTCAGACCCAGAGAAATCCATAATTTATTCATGGTAACTACTACTACTACTACTACTACTTTAACATGGTAATGCTAGTTCCTATAACTTCCAGGAAAACACAAGATACCCTGGATACATCAGACACTGTGGAAGAAAGTCGGTAAATGTGACATACTGCTCTGTTACACTGTAATTATTTTTAATGTGAGCAAAACCTCTAGCAGCAGAAAGTTATATCAGACAGATACAGGACAAAATCATTTCTGTGCATGGCATCCAAATGGAAATACAGTTTAAAAAAAAAACTGTTGGTCGATATATACTGTAAATCGGTGAGTCAGAACTCTAATTATAAATGTGGGAAAATATACAATATAGACTGAGCTTTAAAAAAGCATCAGCCACACTACAATAACACTGAACATCAAAACATCAGCATAAATTAATCTGAAGGGTCTCCTGGGCTGAAGCCCAACACAAATTAGCTTCACTGCAGAACAATATAATGTTCATCATATAGGATACAGTGTACATGCAGTTCAGAGGCTGTTTGGGGTCTTGAACTGTGGTGTTATGCCCCCTGCTGGGGTACATAAGGGAGCCACATCAGCACATGAGAAGTGCTGATTGTGACAGAATCGGAGCTTTCATTCCTCATGCTCAGTTAATTGTTTACCAGCTGAAGGCTGCTGGAGGTAAGAAAAGAACAAAAAATGCACTCAGACAATACAACAAAGGGCTTGCTCAGCATTCTGTAAAACTGCACACTTAGACCTACTTCTGCAGGTGAGATGGTTTCCTTCAGTGGTGCCCCTTTTCTTCCATTGCCTCCCACTTTTCTCTTCAGCAGTACACTGCATCTGCAATCTGCTCAATTAAAGCTGGCTGCAATATCTGGCTTCTAAAAAGAAAGATCATAACACCAAAAGTTTAAGGAGTTCAAAAAAACCCCAACAAAGTAAAAGAACAGTAAAAGAACCTTTCAATTAGTTCTGACAAGACTAAAATGTCTTGTTGCACTTGCAGAGATTTAAAGTATGATGTGAATTATACTACAGAAAGTGAAACTCAAATTGGTCATGAACATTTTTCTCTAGTCTAGAAGTAGCTACTGAATAGAAATGAATAGAAATCTTTTTCGTCTCACATTTGAAATATAAAGTATTTCTTAATGTAGTACTTCCATAGGAAAACAATCAATACATGAATTGTTTTTTATATAAAGTCATCTCACAAAAATAACTGTTAATTTAAAGAATATAATAGAAAGTCAAGGACAGTCAGAGAGAGAGGGAGAAGTTAAACATTTTGGAAAATACTGAATCCCGTTCAGATGATTGCTTGAGTATTGATGACAGTGCTGTCATGTCAAATGTGATCTTACTGACAGTAAGCAAAGGATGAAATATGGATGCTGGACAAAAATTACTACAGTTTTCTAAAAAGTCAGAAGAGAAGGGGAGGAATGACTTAGAGGTGGGCAGTATTTTGATATTGTGATATAAGACGGATATCGTCGTGATTGTAGTTATAGTTCTATCATGATATGGCATAAGTGTTGTCTTTTCCTAGTTTTAACGGCTGCATTACAGTAAAGTTGTATCATTTTCTGAATTTACCAGACTGTTTTAGCTGTTTTATTATTTGCCTTTACCCACATATTATATTCACATTACTAACGATTATTTATCAAAAATCTCACTGTGCTAATATTTTGTGAAAACAAAAAAATCAGGTCTTTGGTCAACTGTACTGTACAGCAATAAATCATATTTTATAAGACCATCATAGTTTGTAGTATTTGAGAATTTACAGTATATTATCTTAGAGAAAATGTGTATATCAAGGTTGTGTATTGAGACATAGCCTAAAAATATGGAGATATTATTCACAGGGCCCACTGAAAATTGGATTTTTGGAGTTGATAATGAATGAAAATAAGAATGGTAAAACAACATTTCACTCTAATGAAATTTTAATTATTTTAGTGTCATTAAGAATATTCTCAATGACACTAAATCCCAATGATTTTGCACACTCTATTCATATAAAGTATGTATTTCATAATTGCGTATTTATTTAACATTGAAACCTTTGGGGCTCCAGAGATAGCAGTGATACACAATATAAATCAACTACTAAATTTAACCTGTTTGATTCAGTCAGGTTTGTTTAGATGCAGATACCACTTTTATGACTCTGTGTCATAAGTGTCAAATTGAAGAAACTCAGGGCTGGAGAGCCCGTGGGTCAAATCTGGCTCAGCACCCCATTTATGTGACTTGCGAGACCTTTGTAGTGGCACTATAAGCAAGCTGTTTAGCTCATAACAGCCTGGCAAAATACCGTCATTTCACATTTTGTCACTTCATATTTTGTCATTTCATTATTTTTTTTAAATGATTTATATAATGGTACACTTGAATGTCTTCTTGCCATTATTTTTTCCAGATGTTTGCTGTTGGAGCTAGTTATTAATTATTAGATTATTACTAAAACCCAGTGATAATCAAATGCAGAGGCAAATATGTAATATGATAACAAGTAGATAGACTTTATGCAGTCAGAGATTTGCAACCAGCCCTTTGAGGGCAACATAATGCTGATGTGACCTGGGATGAAATTGAGTTTGACACCCCTGCTCTATGTAAAACACTCCAGATGTACCAGATGTGTCCTAGTGCCATATTCATCAATGTTAAACCAGATGCTGCCTTTTGATGCACTCTGCAGTTTGGAGCCTCAGGAGGTGCAGTGCAGAGATGCTTTTTGACCTTTAAGGACTCAGGAGAGCAGCTTAAGATAAGAGCATCTTTGAATGCTCCTCCTACTGTGGGACGCTCGCTGCCATAAGTCATCTTTGTCGACATAATGTTTTACTCTCGACTCTTCACCCACATTTCTGTCTGCTTTCTCACTCAACATTTTTCTCTGTCACATAGTCCGCCATGTTTACGTCTGCCACAGACCAGACAGAGGTGAAAGAGACATCCGTAAAAAATGATGTTGGCGAAGGAAAAAAACAAAAACAAAAACCCTCTAGACAATCAGGATGTAGTGTAGACTGTGAAAATGGATTGCAGTTGAATATTAGCAAACTGTCGGTGTTGTCTGCAAAGTCTGTTTTGCATATCAAACTCGAGGCTAATTCGCCATTCTAATTCGAGTGGAGGAAAAGAAAAAGGGAGATGGAGGTGGAGAAGCAGTGCACACAAGGCAGAGTGCATGAAAGGAAAGTGCATGGAGATTAGGGATCGAGGCATTTCTGGGACAGGGAGATAAGGCACCTTAAAACTACTTTTTGTGTCTCAGGACTGCCTTATCTGCATTTTCACTGCACCTAAGACAAAATAATTCAAAATACGGGGTGTTTTCGTCTTCATATTGCTATCAGTGCTTCCTTTTCTTTTCTGGCACTGAAGCTGAAAAGTTTTATTACCACGCAGAAAGCAACGTATGTATTAAACTGCCTTTTTAACATGTGTTAGACTGTTTCTCTCCTCTTTATGTTAAACTTGCCTTTTGTATCTGTTTCTCTATTTTGCTCCAGCTTTGCATGAATCAGCCCACGTTGTAGAAAGTCTCTTGGTAGCGGCTGAGCTAATGCTGCATTTCAAACAACCTGGAACTCAAAATTTTCTGACCTCACAATGGCACGCCACTCAAAGTCAAAGACTTTGCAATGTACCGCTGTGGACATGGTCACCTGCAAAATTTATTTTGACCACTTAAAAAAGGCTCACCTAAAAGATTCGATGAGTTTAAGTGTATGCTACATTTAGAATATTTCCACTGCTTTACTTCGACTTCAGACAACCTTTTCCTTTGTCCGATATGCTAAATATCGCTCTCTCCTCACCAGCCAGACTCCATAGGTTAATCAGTAATTTTACTTCGGAGAACAAAGGAGTTCCTGGTCCACCACGGCCTTGATTGGTTAATTTGTGTTGTCTTGTAACTTCTGTGTTTTTAAAAGGATGGTTTGTATTCACTAAAGTCAAACAATAACACAAACACACTCTCCAATTAAGGCTGCGGAAGACCAGCAATTCCTGTGTTCTACAAGGTAAAATGACTGATTTTGCCTATGGAGTTTGGTTGGTTTGGAGAGAGCGATACTTGGTATATCAAACGGCAGGTTCCTGTTAGTTCCTCTCTACTTCCCTAAACTGGGGGTGTGCTGACCACCATCTATTGCAGGTAACACACTGTCTATCAATAAGTACCTCATGCAACCCCACTTTAAGTAATCCGAACCCTCTGAAAGATATGATGGTATCGGAACATCCCTATTAGGTTTTTACAGCCAAGATGATTTCACAACTCTGAAATGAAGAAGATTCTTGCAGTACAGAACCTTGAAAGAGTAGTGATCAGGGAATGATAGTCATAGGGGAGTTTCATTTGTGTTCTTTTACATAATTGAGGAAGCAAAAGTCATTGAGATGAGAAAGAATCTGAATTATTTTTTCTCTGCAATGTGTTCTGGAGTTTCCTTTATATACATTTTATGATGAAACAACAGGTCAGATTTCAGAGATCTTGCTGTTCATATTCCTGATGTGTTAGAGAGAAAATAATCTCTAATGGAAAACTATGTGAAATGAAATGAAAAAAGGCAAATAATACAACGCAGACCGAGAGACACAAACATGTTTGCATCTTTAATTAGATTTCCGGTGAAATAATGTCAGAAGAAAACAAGAAAGCTCTCTCAAACTCCTGAGTCAGAGTGCTCTTCACATCATGGTCAGTTTAGCCCCATAAATGCAAACAGAAGATTAATTACCAGTAATTTCTTTATAGACTGGATATGAGATTTTTTTTTTCTGTGGCATAAGAAAAACACTTTCTGAATTGTCTAAATCCATCACATCACTGCTTTGCTTTAAATTAACCAGTATCCACGTGTCTGATCTGAAAGAAAAAAAAAATATTCCATTAAAGCCAGCAGTGTTGAGGGCAACATCTTTTGAGACTTTGGCAGCTTAATGCTTCTGCTGGAATTAAAAAGGCTCAATGATATGACAGGTTGTGTAACTGTTGAATTTTAAATCTGTAGTGAAAACATGTCCTGCGTGACTCAGGCTGAGAGAGCACTTGTCTGTGCCAGACAAACTGTAGGCCAGCACTGCAATGTCAGAGAGAGGGCAAAAGCAAATAGAAACCAGAATTCTGCTAGTAGGGAGATAGAGAGCACTCCAGTGAGACTGGTCGACTTCAACAGAAAAAGGTCTGCACATAACGCTCCAAATATTAACACATCCACACAAATAATGACAAATGGAAAAGTATTTACCATACACAGATTTAGAATAGCTTTGCCTGTGTGTGTATTTGTGTGTATGTTTGTGTGTGTGTGTAGGTTATGCAGGGCTGGGACCGCTGAGATCTATTAATGTCAGTAAAATCTTTTAAACTCTGTAAACTTTCTGCACACCTGTCACCTCTGCACTGAGCACTGAATGACCACTCTACAACAATGTTTTGCTGACATTCAGGGGCTGATGTCATTGTGGGACACTGCTGTGATTGGCTGTGACTTAGCAGTGCTGCATTTTGAAAAGTTAAAGTACAGACAAGTTCAAATCTGGCATAGCATAGCAGAACTTTTAGCACAACTTTTAGAGGTAAGTTCAGTTTAGATTGAGATGTTGTTACATGAGGCTAATTTGATAATTGTTCTATTGCATACAAAATAAAAATTATATATATTCTTAATAGAATAGTAAGTGATTTTAACATTGCATTACCATAAAGACGGGGGCTTGTGAGAGAAAAAAATGGCATTAGGCAAATCGAATTAGCAGCCACTAAGATATCCTGACTGTCAGTCTGTATGAGTTGACACTCAAAGGACCAGTGTACAGGACGTAGTGGCCCACGTGCTCTGCAAATTTAGAGGGATATAGCAAGATAAATTACTAATTTATGCTGCAATCATACCAGTAGTCATGGTTGGCAGTGTAACCAATAGTTCAAGCAATGACATGACAAAGAAGTTTTAAAAATCCACAAGTATTGGAAACAACGTTCGATGTCAGTGAGTTAGTAAAAAAAAGAATTCCCTTTGTGTCCCCATGTATTTAATGGCTGCATATTCTGCACATTCTGTCAGTAAAATCCCTGGAAATCTGTGGACCTGTAACATCTTTTTTGGTCCCAGCCCTGGCGTTTTGTTTGTGTGTGTGAGCGAGCACTCAAACATTGTTTTCCAGCAGTAGTCTCAGCTGCTGTTATCCACATTTAACCATCCTTAATCTATTTGAGACAACTCAGGTCAGTGTACGAAGGTCTCCGACACAAACACACACTCGGTATTTCTGGCCTTTTAACTAGCTGACACCTGGCAGCGGCAGCAGATGGCTGTTAACAGCTTAAACTCCTGGCAGATCTGTTTAATTCAGAGAAGTCCGGTCCTCAGACTGGATCACAGCCCAGTGAAGTGAGAGGTGGCGGAAGCTCATTTGGCCACCATTAAGAGAAGCCAAGAGTGTTTGGCAGATCGCGAAAGCAGCTGGCACTGTTGACAGGGGCCGACTAAGTGGCCTGAACCTTCTGCAGAGGAGCAGGAGGGATCAATAGGGCAACTCCTCCACTCCAGGAGCAGGAGCACTTGGATGGCTGTTACATCCCTCTTGACATCATGAATCATACTACAATGTCTTTGTGACAGAATGAGAGAAAAATTGGGGGATGGAGGTGATAAACAATTACTTATTTTGCTTTAACAGAGAAGCAGAAAAATACACACAACACATCTGCATGAGATCATTTTTTTAACATGGAAAACACACCCATCCGTTCGCACTCACCCAAAATCAGCATATTAATATTATTATTTTTTCTATACCAAAACATGAAGCTTAATTCCTCAAACCGAAGATACATTTCCTAGGGAGATAATACATTCATTCCAAGCGATGGCGATGAAGATTACAATATCTTGATAGAATAGACAAACAGATTAATTACTTCATGGCTAAAACCTGAGTTATTCCAAAGTATTTCCATATGAAACTGCACAACAATGCACATCAAAAATAAATGATGCATCATTATTCTCATATGGAGGATTATTTGCATGACTAAAGCTATGCTAATATATTCAAGTGATATATATATATATATATATACACACATCGACATGTGGGTTATTTATGTATATGTATGTCTGAGATTATCTGAGAGGTCCAGTCAAAACACAGAACCACATTATGACAGAATAAGTTTCAGAGATTTTTTTTCTGAAGCACATCGGCTTCAGAAAGTCCTTACAACAGAGGTGTGACTAAAATGATATTTCCTTTTTACACTTTTGTAGTTTTTGCTTTCAAACTCAAGAGGCAAAGAGAGTTGGTGACTAAGACGTGGACTGTCCAGTTGTCTCTGCTTTTTCCCCATTTTTTTTTTTCTTTTATGCGTTTTATTTCGGCCCTTTTTGTTAATCTTTGATCCTTACTCTGAAAATGAGGAGGAGCAGAGGCACAGCATATTTTAGTTTGTCCTCAGCCTCCTTGTCCCGCCGTCCCTCTTCTTCCTCTCCCGGATGAAAGCAGGTTTGACTGTTTATATTGTACTGGCGGGTCGAGCACTACAGTTGAGCTATGTTCAGTCATTTGGATCAGATTTATCAGGTTCCTCGTGGCACTGGAGGGCTCTGCTGCATCCGTTATCCGGGTGTCTTCGTCACAAAAAGTCCTCATAGTCCAAGAGTTTGGAGTGCTGGCGTGTCTTCCAAAGTCGGTAGAGACGGAAGTCGAAGTACATCTCGATCATCTCTTTGCCTTAATTGGTAAATGAGACAAGAAAAGTTAAAATCATCCATTGAGAAACCAGGAACAAAGCAAACAAAAACATGTTGCAACATATATCATAGATTTTCTGATTAGCATTAAATCCATATAGCAAGATATCTGCAGGTGTGTGTGTGTGTGTGTGTTGTCATCATTGGTCTGCAAAGCACTTTGGACCAATCGTTTGTGTTTTATATAAAAACAGATGTTGAACATAACATTCAGATAACAAATTAAACCTAGTCCAACTACAATAACTTAATAACACCATACACTTACACTACTAATAACAGCAAAATACATTGTAAGTCAGTTTTCTGGGTATTCCACAAATTCCAGCCTAAAAGTTAAGCAATCAAATACAAATCATATTTGATAACCCGAGGAAATGCTGCTAAAAATGCTGTTGTAAATCACTGGTGGTGTAGAGGTTAGAGCCTCAGGCAGGTGCTAAATACTTATCGGTGCACCAAGAGTACAAGAGGGGAGCGAGAGCATGAAAAGAGCTACATAAGAGGAATTCTGGATCTGGGCGTAACAGACGAGCATTTCCACTTGTTCCTGGAAGTGAGAACAGACGTGTAATAATGACTATTGTGTTGAAAAGTAAGACCCTACTCCTACCTCCAGCTGGGTAGGAGCAGGAGGAGAGTGGGTCTCAAGAAAGTGCAAAGTAACATGACCACTTTCTCCTGTGTGTGACTGTTGTGTCCTAATTACATTAAATTCACACAGAAATATTTAAGGGGACAAAATTATATAAGAGCATTCTCTATGCTCTCTAATTTATATAATGTTACAATATTGGATATTCATATTAAACGTGCCCAAAGCTTCAAAAAATTAGGTAAATGTATGTATGTCCTCAGATAGAAAATATTTTGTCCATGAAGTATAATCCAGTGGCACCAAAATCTCTGAATGAAGTTGTTTTTTGTAAAGTAATCATGGATGCCTTGCACCCAGCATTATCTGATGTAGCAATGCTCACAAGCACTGGGTATTTTTCTACCCTAGTAGGGTTAGGGTAGCTAGCAACTAGTACTAGCCACTCAGCCAGAGAAGGGTGGGTCATGACCTTGCCATCCTGGGGGAAAAATGTGCACTGCCATTTGACAGGCTTCTGAGAAGTAGTCCGATCAGAAGATTTTTTTAGGGTGGGACCTTAAAGAGATAAAACTAAAAGAGAAGAGCTAAAATGGCTTGTTCCAGACACAGGGTGAATTATAGAAAGGACATACACAAAGGGCCAGTACAAGATAAATAATATTTTTGAACTGTGAATCATGCAAAGCTTCTGGTGGAATCCTGGAATAGAAATAGAGTTGTAAATGAGCATAGTAGGTCCCCTTTAAACACAGTATGAAAACACAGCCCGAATAGGGCTGATAAAGAGACGAGACAGCAAGAACAGGATGTATGTGTGTGTAAAGCACTATGCATGCCTGTGTGATCCGCATGTTTGGGTGCGTTTGTGTATTTGTTGAGACCCACCTTGCGCCGACAGCTCCAGCGGCGACTCAAACTCGACAGAATAAGGCCTCATCAGATTCTTCAGTTTCTGGAACAGCTGTTGGGCCGAGATAAGAGAGCAAACACCAATTAATCCTACTGCATTTGGATGCACTCGCAGCAGGGGAGCCTGCCTCTTCAGATACAACACACAACCTCAAACACAGCAAACATAGAAACACAGACAAGTGCAGCAATGTATTTAGCTCATTACTGCCAAAGAGACATATATGCACTTTGTTTCCTGAGCAGGTAACAAGGATGCCAGGAAATGAGATGAGAGTACGAGCTGCAGAGGTGTTCGTTTTTTTCCTGCTTGTCTTCATATAACCTCTCTGAGTCAGAGCTTGTTAGAGGTTCAGAGTAGGACGCCACTCCCTGTCATATCCTCCGGGAAAGAGACCCATGTTCAGGAAATTAAAAGAAAGAAGATCAGAATCAAACTGTGAACTTATTTGTAAATTAAACAGAGTTGAGATGCTTGCCGATAGTTTGCAGGTGTAGTCCTGCAAGTGTTTTTGCAGGACTTACGATATTTGTAGTTGAAATGATTAGTCGATAAGAAAATTTCATAAACAATAAATCGCTTGTCAGTCATCTACCCAAAATGTGAAACAGAAGAAATAAAAACTTTTTTTGTCACCATTATTTTACATTTTAAATATAACTCTAGCATGGTAGCTAACCAGCTATAGTTTGTAAGTAGAAGCATGAAGTGTTGTTTGTGATCCCTCCTATTTTCCCTGTTAAAGTTACTACATAACACTGCTGATATAAATTCAAAAGTTCACAACAGACACAACATGGGTTCTCTGTTCCACTTGGGAATGGCTAAGTAACCTGCATCACCTAGTGGTAAAATTTGGTGTTACTGGTCTGGTTTGGCTTAATGTCACACTGACCTACAATACTGTTATACCAGCTGCTATAACAAAACCAAAAAAACACATCGGTATTGGCCGATATGGCTCGTGGATCATCAGTGGCAAAAAAAATGACTGGATCATACATAATTTGCAGGTCCTAGTCCTATGTGATAATATCCTGAGTTTTCTCAGTGTTGGGCCTATATGATTGTACACAGAATACTTTGGGATTTTGGACTACCGGTTTGAAGACATCTCCTTGGACTCTGGGAACTTTTTTTTTAGACTAAACCATTATTTTAGCAATCAAAAGAAAAAATGGATGGATTAATCAGTAGTGAAAATAATAATTAGTTGCAATTACATTAATGATTGTTTAATCAGAGAGGTACAGCGGTTTTAGGTTTTTCAGTCATCTTGCCTCATCGAGCACATGAAAAATTGAAGTTAACTAATTTCTCACTTGAATTAAGTCATGAGGGATCTTGAATCCCCCCGTCGGAGAAAATCAAAGGCCAAATGCACCGTTGTTTTGATGTTTAAATGGAGGTGGTAAAGAAAAAGCCGCTTTTATTCTTTGTATTTGCAGTCCTTTGAAAAAGATAAAAGAAGATGGCTGGATGCCAGACATGGGGGAGAGTGGCTGGGGAGATGCAGGTGGTGTGGCTTGTCTGTAGTGCAGAGAGAGCTGGAGGCAAATGATAAATCTCAAATAAAGTGTTGCATGTTGGGTAGTTTCCTCTCCTCCTGGGTGGCTTTATACGAGCTCTCAGTGGCAAGACTGATGCACATTTTGCGCTGACAAAACCAGAACATGCTTGAATATCTCTGCATGAAAACTGGGTCAGACTGCCTGTCTGACCTGCTCACCTGCTGTTCTTCACCCTGAGCCTTTGTTTTCTCTCCTCTAAATCAGCCTTTGTTGTGCTTAACAAGCTAGACCTCTTTGATATTTCCTGAGTGATTATACTAATCATGCATTAATCACTGTTTTTTACCTTTAAAACAGAAAAAGGTGGTTTAATTTACCTCTCTGCTGAAGTCAACCCGCTCTGCGATGTGTATATATACACTTCACTATCCTATTATATCAGGAGTGAAGTTCCTCCAAGCACAGCTGCACATATTCTTAACGCAGTATATGAACATACATCATTGACTGAGTGTGCGTGTAAAGTTACAGTCTTGAACTTGAGTATGTATGTCTTACTTTCAGATCTGCAGTCAGAAACCTTCAGCTCGATATATTGCTTTGGCATTTGAAAATAAATGTCACTGTTGTGTGTTTGCACATGTTTGTTTTATGCTTTCTTTGTTGGCAACATTTAAACTCACTGTTAAAGAATGGATTGAACAGGGACACCATTTAAACTGATGATACACTCTTTGTCTCTGGGTGGAGGTTATATTATTTTTTAAAGAAAAGCCGCATAAAACAAAAATCAAATTGGTTTCTCAAACTATATGGCCAATAGTATGTGTTCTGGGGTTGTTTTTCATGGTTTGAGCTAGGTCCCTTAGTGGGTGTTAAGATAGAAAACAGCCACCAACCAATGAAAATCTGTCTGAGTCGGAGTCTGATCAGACAGGTTTTTACAACTCTGGAAAGAATGATGTTGCATTGTGTTGCAGCAAAACTTGAACAATGTTCTATGACACATCATTTTACCTCAGATCAAATAAGGTGCAGATCTGGGAGAACTTCAGTGTGTTTAGAGACTGTGAGAGTTGTCAGTGTCGTGTATAAAGTGTCACAAAGTATTAAGTTAGCTTTTTATAGCTGGAAGTGAGGCACATTGTCGCTGGGAAAACGCATTGACAGCTGCAGGAGCACATTAGCCGCACTGATTGGCAGATACTTTTCCGAGAACACAAGTGAGTGACAAGTGAGTCGGGTAGCGGGGAATGTCGTGGGCGGGTCGAAGTTTGCAAAACTGGACACGTGCAGGACTCTGCTGTCAAATGTAATAGCTTGATTCGGGATGTTGTGGTGGAGCAGTGTCTCTGTAAGGTATGGGCACAACAGTCTCTAATTTCCTATTGGTTCCCATGAGTCCTGTTTCATCCATTACATTTTCCTGACTTGATATTATTCAGGAGCAGTCTTAAGTTCGAGCAGGAGCATGGCTCTCTCTTCCTCTCTCCTGGAGTGGTGGTGTGTCCGGCTTTTAAGATACCATGTTCATTGTCTCAAGGTCCGCTGCTCTTTAATTGAAACCTAATGCTTCCATTTCCATTGCCTATTAGTGCTTTTCTATCATAGATAATACATTTTTCAGCAATAAAGGAGAAAAAATAAAACAAATGTGGTGACGTTTGACAGCATACACTGCCATTGCCACGGAGATAAAATGTTCAACTGTCCACATACCTTTGGTAACTACACTACATGGCCAATAGAGAAGAGGTTTATAGCTTCCCAGAATGACAAGCATTATCAACAAAAAGGTACAAGCAAAATCTTGTTACTTGTGTTTTTTATCTGCAGTTTTACTTCAGACAAGCCCTGCATGTGAAAATATCACTTTGGGATCTTGGTCCTGAGCCAAACCCTTGAAAAAACAAAGAAAGACACCAATTTTGTTGTTTTGGAATCAAGCTCTCTTGAAACTGCTGCATGTGTTTGTGTTCGTCTGTAGGGGTGGAGATATCAGTGATGTGCAGTCTGTTCTGCAGACTGCCAGACTGTCCATCAACTCCAGAGAGATCCACTTTATATAACAAAGCGTTTTGGCAGACGTGACTGAAACAGACAGTTGGGTCAGACAAACACCGCTGGCTATGGTGTGCATCTGTGTGAGTGTGTCTGCCGGCTTGTTTGTGCCTGTGTTTTGTATGTGCTCACGTGTCTCAGTATTTGTTCATGTCAGGCAGAGAGAGGTGCAGCATCACCCAGCATGTGTTCTCCTCAGAACACAGGCTGAGATAATAGTACCCCAACCGGAGGAACAGAGAGGGAGAAACTACCAGGAGGATAATAAGCTGATTATCAGACAAACACAGATCGAAACAGACGCAGTGAGCATAAATATGAAAGCAGAGGGCAGCAAACGGGGATATGAGCTGGGAGAAGAAAGAAAATTGGGCTGAAGTGAGCAGAAGGAAGCTTTCACTATAATGAAAAGAGACAAAAAATCTATACACCCTTGGCATCCTAAGTTACTGCACATGAATTATTAGCTTTTGAACATGTAAATCAACAGATACCTTGTTATGAATGAACTGGAATTATATTTGTGTGTGACAGATGGTCCCACCAGTATAGGAATTGGTTCATAGTTCAGCATCAGATTTCATTGTTCTGGATCTGTTGTACATTATCTGCTTGTACACTCCACAGTAATTGTGTTTACACTCTTTCATTCAGTTTTCATTAGGCTATATAGAGTGACAAAGGGAAGTTTTTGCCTTGTGTGACGACAAAATATGTGATTTCTGTCACGCAATCATTGATTGCCAGTGTAATTGTGTTAAAAGTAAATTAGCAGTGGAACTGGCTTTGCTAATTGGCTTTTCTTGTCGTTGACATCAACAATCTTCACTGAGGCTGGAACCTTGTAGGAGAAAACACAATCAGCCCAAGCTAACCAATAACAGTTCTTGCACTCTCGTTGGAGCATTTCTGTATACCAGATGTGTGGTTACTTTTTTCCCAATATTTTTGTGGGATTTTATGTCATTATTCTGACAGGGTGCTGAAGTGAGGACAGGAAAGGGGAGAGAGAATGGGGAGATGACATGAAACAAAGGGCCCAAGCAAGAGTCAAACCCACATCTGCTGCAAAGGACTCAAAGCCTTAGTACACAGCATGAACGCTCCACCAGCTGAGCTACCAGGCCACTGTGTGGTTACATTTAGAGGGAGGTAAATGTTAACTACAGTGTAGCCACCAAGGATGGAAATTGACTTTACTTTAATATTTCCATTTTTCTGCTACTTTCTAGTTTTACTTATCCTTCTGCTGTTGTTTTTTCTCACTGCAAAGCATTTAAGGTTCTTACAGTGAGTTGTTTCGCTACATGAGATCACCTCCTTTCTCTTCTGGCACAATAATCTTGATAATATCCTGCAGTTTGTGGTCTGCCATTATTTTCAAATCCTGTAGTGTGTGGGTGTTTGAGATTAGAGAGGAGAGAAACTGTGAAATTTCTCCTGATGTGTGTGGAGCAACCAAATTTTAAAATCTAGTAGGATGTTAAAACTTCTTCTAGTGTGGGGCCACCTTAAGCAGGATTTGTCAGTTGCTGTTTGTGAACGCACCAGAGAGTTAGTTCATTGCTGAGTATCAGTGCCAGGATGTCAAATACCAGCATTTTGGCTTGTTTAAGTGTCCTGAGCACAACAAAATAATAAGAAAATAAGATGGTTTTGGCAGAGGGTGGGGTCTCTGCAGATGAAGGCGCTGCCACACACTTCTGGTGAGTGATGATTCCAAGAAATAACTTTTGTATGAGTCTATGAATTGCTTTTTCTAGGAAAATACTCCATAGTTTGGCTTAAAGTAACAGACCTCAGTACTTGATCCACCTCTGGCTAAATGAAGACCTTAAAGTGGCAGGTGAACTTGATCAAACTACCAGCCATAATGGCAGGTAAATAAAGGAAGCATTTAGCCAAAAGCATTTAGCAAAAGTCAAATCAATCATTAGGCAGGCTACCTAAATAGTAACGGTAGACTGATTTTCGTCCTGGCCGATTATCAGATAAGATATTCAGCATTTTAATAATTACTTACAATTGCTGATAAAACAAATTAATATGAAAAATGCATTTCTTTGGCTTTGATACAGCCACTTCTCTCTGACTGCAGTCAGCACCACCGATAAGAACTGGATGCCAGATGCAGAGATGGCATCTATTCAATCCAATAAGACTCATATGAGTCTGACTGAGGCTCAAACAAGTATGGCCGAATCTCTCCGATGTTTCCTCTAACTCTAACACAAACCATCTTCCTGCACGCTGCTCTTTCACCAGTCAACTTAGTGCAAGCAGCAGTGGTGGGCGGGGTGCGAGGCCAGATCCAGAATTTCTCAATGAGGGGGAAAGAGTGGATGAGCTTTCAGAGTTTCTTTTTAACTTTTTATGTGGGAACACAATGTTAGACAAACACTTGTTCAGAGCAGACGTGTCTGCAGGGGAACTTTAAAGTTTAATGTGAAAAGGCTGTTAAAGTTCTGACTTATAATGGATCAACGTGGCACTACTGTTTGTGTGTCTGTACTTTGTTGTTTTGTGCCTTTGTAGAGAGAGTGTGTGTGTGTGTGTGTGTGTATGGGAGAGAGAATTAAAAATGGATAACCATGAGTGAATAAATATTAAATTATGGGGAAAATGTGTATTATTTTTTGTTTCTGTTTTTTCTTTTTGTTTAAAGACAGACAAAAAAAAGTTACAAAGTTAGGTTACAAAATGGTGGCTGGTTTAAAAAAAAAAAGAAAAGTGGCGAATGGGGAAAAAAAGTTAATTTCCAACACTATCTACAGAGTGCAACTGGAGCCAGAACAGTCAATAGCTGACACATGTATAATCATATAATTTAATGAAATGAAACCAAGATAATCAGCTTGTGACTGCTTTTGTGATGCCAGATATTGTGTTTTTTTCTGTGCTGAATTAATATACATTATTAATATGTACTATGAGTTGAAATTTTAAAGATTAAGATAAAGATGAGCTCTTATGTTTTTAGTCCTATCTGGGTAAAAAATCTAGTGGAACAGTGAGCTAATGTTGTTTCTATGTGTGTGTCTATGTGCGTTAGTGTCTGCATACCTTCTCTCCGTTGGGGTTGCCCAGCACGTAACATCCCATTATGTGGATGAGGTTGGGTTCTGGGTTTATTTTACTCATGAAGCGACTCAGCCTCCTCCAGAATCTGAGCGGAGACAAAGGCTGCAGTTACACAGGATCTGATTTGTTTCCTTCAGAATGTAATCAGTCTGATTGACAGTTTCCATGACCCTGCCCTGTTTGCATTCACCGCGACGTGCAATCAGAGAAAAACGGCTCTAACACACACCACCTAGTGTAACTTTTAAAAAGATAAATGCTGAAGACTTGTCATTTATCACTGGAGCAACTGTTTTAGCAGAATGTAGTAGAGCTATGGAACAGAAGGTGAGCCTTGTGTTTATTTCTGTAAAACAAGTAAACATCACCTATTCAGAGATGGTCCCCTGAGAGAGATGCATCAGTCAGAAAACTAGTGGATTGTGCTCATAAATGACAAACAAATGCAGAGAGAGTATTGAATGGTCCCAGTGGAACATGTTGGATTTAAATCAAGTCGGAACATTCTGAAAATACAGTAAAGAGCATTTACATGACAAATTAACCACAGAATCTTTGATCATTTAAATGTCTAAAATGAATAAGTTTTCAGTTTTATTTACTTTTTAACAACCTCAATCTGGCTGTTTGATCATTTATGATTATGAAAGATTTCATCATTGTGATTTTATTTAAATAACCTGCTAAAATTCTAATTTTATATTTGTTTATACTCTTTATTAGAAGATAATCATTTTGTTAGCAGGCTAATTAGCCTTGATTAATTAGTTTGGGTGATTTATTTTTTTAAAGAAAAAAGGGCAAATTCTCTGATAACAGCTCCTTAAATGTGACTGTTTTGCGCTTTCTGTACTCTTCCATGACAGTAAACTGAATATCTTTGGGTTGTGGGCAAGACAAAACATTTGAGGACATCACCTTGGGCTTTTGGAAACACTGATTGACACTTTTCAACATTTTCTGACATTTTATAGACCACACAACTAATCGATAATTGTCAGTAATAGCAGTTGAAAATAACCATTAGTTGCAGCCCTACTTTTGTGCATAATGTTTCTGTTCCAGTTGTGAAAGCTAATAAAGTCAAGATAAAATGAAAAGGTGAATTATTTTATGCATTGAATTTCCTAAAATCATTTTTTTATAAAAACAAAAAATCGAATAGGCCCAACACAAACTAATAGTAACTTACTGGCTCATGTCCTCTTCTTTTTCCACCTTAGCAAAGGTTGCCACTTTATTCTTCAGTAAATACAGGTGACCGGGTCCTCCCTATGAAACACACACAGGAATAAAATGCATTCGTACTACTACAACTCCTAATTTGCCTCTTCCTAATTAAGATTGTAAGAGCTTTGATCCCAAAGGAAGCTACTTAACACAGTCTAGCATGGTCACTCAGGGATTTCTATCTGCAGCGTATGAATGAACACACCATTCCATATCCCAAACAAACCCTACAGTATTGCTTTTATTTTTTTTTGTCTTCTTCATCTTCACCTGACAAAAGATGAGCATCCTCCAGAACTTGCTTCCTCTCCTGTAAGCTGTGAGCTTCTTCTCTATTTCCTCTGTGAGGGAGAAAAAAAGGTTGGATTGATGTGAACGACTGAGACTGAGAACGGAAAGAGAAAGCAATATGAAAAGAGACAAGTAACAGTGTAGTCAGAGAGACGGAGAGAGAGGGAGAAATGAGAACACAGAGGAACTCTCTGGAGGGTGAGTTCAAGTACAGGTGCAATAATAGACAGCAGAGACGTTAATAGAGGATGTAGTCTAATTTGCTTTAAACATTGTGTACTTCACAGAAAAATAAAACGGGTCAATGAAAGTAAAATGGAAACTGGGAATCTACAGGTGTAAACTAAACTATTCTTTGACATCCTTTCAATAACTCTGTGGGAGATTTATTCAATGCAGAAGCAATTATTATCCTGGAAAACTCTAGGGACCGTTTACTGTAAGTGCTTCTGTTATGAGCAACAGAGGATCTTTTTTTTTTCAGAATGCAGGCACCAATTTTAAAACCAGCATCCGAGTAATTCTGCTGGATTTCGATTGATTCCAAACAAACCATATCTGAGATTTTATACAGTAGATTGGCTTGCAGGTGAATTTTAGCCTGTAGCGATGTTTCTGACCTTTAACTCCCACAGTGTGAGTCAGAGTTCACTCCTCAGGCAAACTGCTGCACAGGCCAGGCTCAAGACGGAAGGTGACTGATTTTCCTTTCAAAGGCGTGAACTTTTGTCATCTTTTTATAGACAGGATGTAATATAAATCTACCTTTCTATCAGTATACAAATATACTGTATCTGTGGCTCTATTTTTATGTATCAGTTGTTACTTGTTCTTTATTAGATGACATCTAAGAAGTAGTAAAAGTCTCATAAAACAGGTGAAAAAGGCAGATACACAAAGGAATGTTTGCTCACCCAAAATATCATCAAATGTTGCATGTTCATGGTCCTATGGAAAGAAACATTCACACAAAACAATCATTTAACAATGCAATCTATCTTTATCATATAATACATTTTAAAGAGACTGTCTGCACACATGTCAGTGTTTAACTCACATAGAGTATGGGGATGATTGAGGGGTCATCCCTGCGGATTATAGTGGGAACGTACTCCGCCTTGGGGACCTTGGATGAGATCAGCTAAAGGTGAAGGAGAAACAGAAGAGGGAGAGGGAAGATGGTTTCCGTAGGATGTGAGGAAAGGAATAAGAGGAAAGATGGAGAAAATGGAGCGAAGTGAGGGGAAGAGGAAAAAAGAGTTTTGGAGAAATGAGAGGAAAGCTGAAAAGAACAAACTGTAACACACTCTTCTGCCTGCAGGGAGTGTACAGCTCTTATCCACAGTGGTATGGCAGAGAATACCTGAGTCACATTCAAGATACCACACCTGCATATTAATTCACTTTACTGAGATTAAGCTATTTTTAAACTACATCTGCCGTCGGTGTGTAATGCTAAAATAACTATTTCTAAAACAACCATTTTCATTATGCCTCGGTTACTAGGGATTAGAAAAAATCTATTCCATTCCCAAATTACTAAATAATTCCATCATTAGGGTTACCTTAGGGCAGTGGGTGATTTGAGGGGGATGAAAGGGGTTGCAATCCTCCTTTTTAGCAAAATGATCAAATTGCATCCCCCTAATTAACCTGCCATCTTCCCTCTCCATCCCCTGGTAGCAGAGAGAGTGCTGGGGCAGAGGGTCTGTTTGAATATGTTAGTCTAGTCTGCCTGATCTCACTGATCCTTTATCTGGCTGATGTTCATGCAAGTTAAAATCTGTGGCCCCAACCGCAGCTCTGAAATATCAGTGACCTATCTGTGCTGTGTGTTGAGAAATCCATGGTGCTGTCCATGGTGCTGAAGTAGCAGACGGATTTGTTCCCCATCTGTCCATCTGTCAGCTTCCTACTGAATCTGTAATGGCTAAGGGGGATAGCAAACACAAAGTGTTGTTCATGAGTAGGTTTGCTTGTCTTGGGGTAAAGCTTTGGTTTAGAGGCTGACTCATCCTGCTCTGCACCTTAGGTCATGTTTTTCTTGGTTTCATATCATTTGGTCTGTTTCCTGCTTTATTTTGATACTCCTCTCTCCTTTTGTTTCTATACCTTCTCTTCCTGCCTTTGTTTGTTCCTCACCAGTTTTGATCGTCTGCTCCTCCTGATTGGTTACACATGTCCCTTGTTACCCTCCCCTCTCTAGAGTATTCAGTGTGTGTGTTCCCTGCACTCTGTGCCAGTGACTACCTTTATATTTATTAAATGTTCACTTTTTTGCCCTTATTCTGAAAAAGACAATATTGCTACTAAGCTGTTTATATCACTAATTCAAAATGAATATTTCACTAATATTCCTGATGGATTTCCCAGTGTTTTTGGACTTTTTAGACTTTGAGTTGTCTGCCTGCTCCCTGTCGCATTTACGAAGTGGTTAAACACGATTTTAACCAACTCACAAAGAATTGCAGGCCTGTCTGTTGTCTGTTGAGACTTGGAAATATTACTAATGACTAGTGTTTCAACACCACATGCATCCTTAGGAAGATGCAATTGGCGTCAAAATGTTAGTCATTGAATGAAGTTTGTTGCCTTTAGTCTAAGTGCTCCACTATACTTTGGACTAAGCCTTTTGTTCTTTTTGTATTAAATCACTGACCCGCATCAGCTCTGCCTCTGTTACCCTGCTTGCAGAACTGTGACAGAGACTTTACATTTTTAGCAGAAAGCCTGCTTAACAAACTAGGGGTGTGTGGCGTTTGAAAGAAATCAGCATTTGCCAGGCAGGGAGGTCAAATAGTGCATTCATATGCAACTTTTATTGTCCTGTTTCCCGAGTTGGGGAGTCGCTCTTTTGACTAAGGTGTGTTCATGAACTTTTAAGTTATATGGATGCTGCTAAGGGTAGGGTGAGGTCATTGTTGTTGATGCTGATGCCGTTGTTGTGGTTGTTGTTGCTGTTGTGGTATTCACATAAATTTTCCCAGTGGGGAACTTTTTCCAGCTCCACATGAATGCAGGATTTCTGCTACTGACCAATTTGCTGCTTTGATTTTGACAAGAGAATGACATGAGAATAGAATCAGAAAAACAGCACACCAGGATCATTAGAAGGATGATGCATTATATCAGAAGACATATAAGTTGATGCAACACCTGCTCAGGTAAAATCGCGGTGTTGCACACAAGCAGACACGTGCAGAATGCGTCTTGTCATTGTCTTGCCGAAATAAGGAGGGACATCTCTAAAAAAAAAAAGACGTTGTCTGGATAGCAGCATATGTTGCTCCAAAACCCGTATTTACTTTTCAGCATTAATGGGACTTTCACAGATGTGACAGTTAGCCATGTCATGGGCACTAACACGCCTGCGCTCACAGTTTAAAGGAAATGAGTGAATAGACATTTGAATTTGCTTAACTAATCTGCAGATTATTACAATCCTGATTTCTTACCATTATTTTGGGAGGCACAAAGTCATCTCCCTCACAGGCCAGCCTCTCCATCTCTCGCTCCTCCTCCCAGTCTAGACCATCATCGACACCTCCTTCATCCAGGGTACCACAGGAGGTCTGCAGGTCTCCGCCTAAAAGAGAATATAACACACCGGTAAGGAAAAAGACCTTAGATAATAGGGTGTAGGCAGAAGTGTTGGGTGGGAGGCAAGAAAGGTGACACAGAAAAAAGAAACTCTGGGAGTGGAGGAAGGACGGACGTGTCCAGGAAGTGAAGAGAGGTGAGTGCGGAGGAGCGGAAAGGAACGGATGGAGTTGTTGATAATGGTGGCGGCATAAGAAAATGACAGATGGAGCAGAAAAAAGAAGAGACAGCTGGCAGAAGCAAAGAAAGAATGACTGATAGTGAGTGTAGCAGCAGGATTTCTAACAAGGGGAGCTATGGAAACTGGGATCAGAGGGTAGCGATCCTATGAAGGTACCATAAAGTCATGCTTTTTTGATGTTTCATATTTTAACATGTTGTGATGAGGGTGTGTATTTTGAGTTACAACATCACTCAAATTTGGAATTCAGTGGAATTCAGAAATATCAGAAGTGATGTGTAATAAAAGGAGGAATCTGAATGATTTGAAACAAAGAGTCAGTGCGTACTTTCTGGTGATCAGAGCTATTTGACATGTTTTTGAAAGACACCCAAAAAAAATGATGATGAGGCAGAGCACTCATTAGTATATTAGGTTGTCATTCAATTAAACTATGTACTGGGCCTCTGGACAACCTTGGTTTATGAAACAAGACAGCTGTTGAATTATTTCACAACAGGAGGGAGATTTATTAGGTGATGTCAAACTTGTTCTATGGAATCAGCAATGATTCTAGTACTTTGGCACTTCAGCATATCTCACTGCTCCAATCGCTTGTTTTCATAAAGGCCCTTCTAGCATTTGCTTTAAACACTGATAGTTGCATCGGATGGATGTTTTCCAGCTCGTCTATGTATATATTGTATCTGTCACTGTCATAAATAAATAGAGAGAGAATAAGATAAGAGAGAGAATAAGAGAGAGAATAAAACTTACAGAGAAAACCCTCAGACTCATGGAGTGATCATCAAGGTTATTAGTTTGGCCTGCACCATAGTAAATCAATGACAGAGTCACTGAAGACCTGTACAAAAAACTCAAAAAAGGCTGTTGTATCTAGCTTTAATCATAGACTCTTATTTTATTTTGCTTTTCACAGATATATCATCAAAGGGAAATGGCAAAAAAAAGTGTTTGTCATTTGGGAACAGTCACTATTACATAGTTTGCACAAAATTGGTCAATATATTATCAAATTTGTTGGTATCAATCTCAAAACCCAGTATGAGTCATGTTCTGGTTCAAAGACTTCTAATAAAGACATCTAATAAAAAGAAACTGTAGGTACCCTGGGGGAAATGGCACTTTGAAAAAGGGGAATTGAAGCAGAAGAGAATGGACAAAAGAGGAAAATGACAAGTGAGATTAACAATTAATGTTGCTCCTCCAGAGAACAATACCTTTCCCTCGGGAAAGAGGAAGAATGAGGCATCAACCACACCATTAGACTGTCATCAACAGTTCATTTATCTTTCACCACACTCTGTAACACAGAGACACTGACGATGGAGGTGGAGAAAAAACATAAAAACCACAGATACTCAGACATCAACAGAGACGAACAGCACATGCAAACAGTGTGTGTTGATTCACGCATCCAAAGCCCTTTAGAAACACTTAAACACACTTTGCACACTTTTTTTGCATTGACATTTGCACCAGCTTGACACGCTCGGACTGAGACACACACACACACTCCATTTTGGACGACATACTCACAGAAAGAGAGAGCATCACAAAGTCGGTCATAGGGGGACAGATGGACAGGGTCAGAGTCAACAGCAGAGACAGTCAGTTTGTACGTGTGATCGTGTGTTTCATGTGCAAGTGCCTGTGGATTTTCTGTGTGTGAGTTGTTCTTCATCTGCAGGAACCAGGAACTGAACTGTAAAACCGTGATGACAAAGTGTCACTTTACTGCAGTACGTAGTGTACTGTACTGTCATATCTCGAGTCCTACTTTGCATGTCTTTGTCTGTGCAGGTTGCAGGATAAATGATATCTAATTGAAGAAAAGTGGCTTTAACTTTAAAGTAACTAAATCACCATGGAAAACGCTCATTAAATATTAGGCCACCTTCCAGTTTGCCAAATATGGAAGAAGTTAAATTAACAATATCACAATAGAAAAACATTTTAAGCACTCAGAACTGCATGCACACTTTTACATAAAAGTTAGTTTTCAAAAAAAAAAATACGACTCATTATGAAAATGGGTAGAGTTTGGGGATTTTCAAAAATTAAAATTAGCTGAGGAAGAAGGAAGCTAAAAGGAAGGAAATAAAAAACATAGGCCCAATTAATGACTAATAATAATAGCCATTAGATAAGTGTAGTGGAGAAAAAGTACAAAATTTCTAACTGATACAGTGTGTTGTTGAATAAAAGTAGGCAACTGCCCAAAATGGACAATATAAAAGAAATATAAAATAGCCATAATAATAATAATAAAAAAAAGAACAATAATATGCCTAACTTGAGACTTGAACATGATGTGCTGTGACAAAAATTGAGAAAACTCAGAATATCAAGGTAACTGTTAAGTTTTGGAATAAATTCCTATAACCTATAATCTTTTGTTGACTAAATTTACTTTTCCGGTCAAGATAAACTTGAATCTTTGAGTTTTCAAAACCCCAAAAATTGTATTTCACAGGGAGCTGTGAACCTGGCAGGTAGTAAAGTAAAGTATCTGAACAAAACATTATTAGTTGGTAAAACTTTTCCAGAACTTACGAGTTTGAGTTGGGCTCAATACCCAAAAATGTACTGAAGTATGTTGCCTTGTTTTCTTAATAGAGAGAGTAGAGAGTCTATTTCCTGTGGGTCCCCGGACCCCTGTTTGAGAACCACAGTTTGGACTTATGGAGATGGCAGTACTGATCACCCCCTGCACTGTGTACTGTACTTTGTATGTTTGTCAGGATCCTGCTCTTTGTTGATGCACTTTGTGTTTGTTCCTATTTATGAAATACATTTTTGACTGTAAAATCTTCATTTAAGGCTCCATATTATTTGGCCTTATTCCAACTGCGCTCAAAGTCGGCTCATATATCAAAGTGCTGATTACCAGGCCTTTTTTTGTGGCTGACAAATACTAAGTGCTAAGTGGCTTTCAACTCCATATGAGCCACCTGTGTGAGCAAATTAATTAATGACAAAAGTACTGAGCGAGCACAAAGCAAATTCAGGCCGTAATCAATCTGCCAGTCAAGATGCGAGGGCACAAAGGGTCTGATGGGTAATTTATGACTGCACACATAATACATTGTTTAAAATATGTTGTCACAATTTACACTGCAGCTGTTTGACCAGATTATAAACACTTGAGAATAAGATGGCACTTAAACACTTTGTGAATTAGCTCTTTAAAAAGGATGTTTGTATCTGTAAGTAGTCATTATTTCTGCAAGTCGTAAGCTTGTGTGTGTGTGCGTGCCTGTGTATCCATGTGTGCGTGATCAATGGACCTGGAGTTTGCCTGCAGCTAATTTCACCTTCTACTGGACCGAACAGCCAATTTTTTTGTGCACATTCTGCACTGTATGTTGAATGTGATTCACGATTTTTAAAACAAACCTTTTTTATGGCTCCACACTGGTGACAGCTATGGCCACAGGCATTACGTTTTCAGGTCATCCCATTCCTCCAGTTAAACTGGAGGATGAACTGATTAGAATTTGGTGGTCAAAGGTTAACCTCACGTCTATCCCATTCTCAAGGATGAACTCTCTAGATTTTGGAGGTCACCATGTCCTCACAAAACATGTTTATGGCCATAAGTCAAGAACTCCTACACTAATTATGACAAAATTTCACACAAATGTCTTCTAAAATACGAGCAGCGCAACTGTAATTGCAGTCTGTTACTGTCTATGGGCATAATGTTTATGTCTTGTTTTTCCTGCATGTCTCTACAACGTGTAACTTTAGACAGCCAATTACTAACATTATTAGATTTTTATATGAGCATGCTGACTGTTTAATGGCTTACTGATGCTGATGAGATTTACTCTTTTGGTATACGGAATGACACGACATTTTTCAGTACTTGATAGGATCAAAGCAATTTGTTTGGTGCCATAAAGGATCTTAGTTTGGTACCCAGCCCAACGAGTAGGATTACAAACTGACAATTTACAGAGCAAAAAACCCTACCATTTTCTCACATTTACAAATAAAAGTCCCCTTGGAGGCTTAAAACATCCATTACTCCTCAAAGAATGTCTTTGTATGCTCTCAAAACATGTTCTGCTCGTCAGTGTTTCCCTGTATGCTTTTCATTCCCATGCAAATTGTTTTGCGCTAGCTCAACATTCACACCAACTTTTTCGATTGTGGTTTGGTTACTTCAGAGTTTAAGCCTTTTTTTTATTCGTTTTTTTAATTGCACCATTTTTGTCTCCCCTCTGCAGTTGGAAGAAACTGTGTGTGTCAGCATCTCTGTGTGCGCGCCCGTGTGTGTGCATGCATGTGCCAAAGTCTGTGTTAACTCACTGTCTTTGGGTTCATGAGGAGAGTCATTCTTGACAGGGGTGGGGTCGCTCCAGGAACGGCTGAAACTCTTCGATCTACGCTCAGCGAATGCTAGTGCAGGCGGGGAGAGATAGTCACACACACACAGCACACACACGCTAACAAACTGGAATCTTCCTCTATACACTCACCACCTAGAACACACAAGTGCAAAGGCAGATGCAGCTAGAAGTTCACAGATATAGTGTACATACAAGGCCATCCCTCCTCTGCACAAACAAATGCCTGCATGTACAAAGTGCCCGACAAACGTACAGTGTTCTAACACTCATATATCTGTGCATTTCTGTTCATATAATCATCCATATGGATTTAAAAGGACTGTTCTTGTTTCACAGACTCTTCGATAAAATCGGCTCTGCTTTGGAAAGTAATTACTGTGCTCTTAGAATATTTTTAGACTACTTGAAAGTGTTTGACACGGTTAATCAACAGTGTCCCTCAAGGCGGCATATTTTTTTTGGCCTCTGTAATTTCTAAGCTGATGGATCCTCGCTAATGCTCCACTGTTCACTTTTCTGCTCGTACCAGCTTGCTCTTTTCGAGTACAAATGTCTTTTCATTAGCTGCAGCATTTGTGAAGTCAACGACATTCTGATGTTTTTTCTTCTCATCATCAAAAGGACTTTTTTTTGATATAGGTTTCCGTTTAGAAATAAATGTTTTAATCATATGAAAAGACTGCTCCCTATTTTGTGATCCCAACATTACAAATACTCTATGATCTTAAAGGAATAGTCCAGATTATTTGAAGTGGGGTTGTATGAGGTACTAATCGGCGACTTAAGAAGATGGAGGTCAGCACCCACACTTCAGAGAAGCAGAGACGACTACCAGCATGGAAGTTGAGCAATATACTGGTTATTAGTTTAAATATACTCTATATTCCTATTATTTTCACCACTTTGCCATCTGGCAGCCTTTTCTGATGAGAAACCACCACCCATGTACACATTAATATTAATTAACATTAACACATTATTTTTTCCTCACATTACATGCATCCATCGGGTACAGTAGTTTGTTCATATTATTGTGTGACTACTGTGTTTTAAAATATTAATTCAGATTCACCAAAGTCACACAATAACACAAAGATCGAGACAATGGTAGACTAGAAATTAGCATGTCCTATGGGATAAAATCGCTGTTTTTCCTTAAAGGGACAGTTCACCCTAAAATCAAGAACACCTCTTTTCCCCTGGCCCGTAATGATATTTATCCATCTAGATTTTTTGGCGGTGAGTTGCAGAGTTTTAGAGATTGGCTGTAGAGTCTTCTCTCAAATATAATGGGATTAAATGGGTCTCAGCTTGTGGTGCTTAAAGGACCACAAGCTTAGAAAAATCTAAAAAAAAAAAAAAAAAAAAAAAAAAGTGTCTTTCTTTCTGCAGTAGAATCTACTGGAACCACTTTCATTTCTACTAGAAAGAATGTAGTGCCAGTTATTCATTTATTATTATATTGGAAAGAGGGCAGACATCTCTACATCTGATATCTCCAAAACACTCTCTCTCACACACACAGACACAGACACACACACACACACACACACACACACACACACACACACACACACACACACACACACAAATCTAGATGGATGAATTGCACTGCAGACCTGAGGAAAATGTGTATTTTTGATTTTGGGGTGAACTGTTTGCTGTTGTGAAAGCCACATATTGTTCTCTCCAAAGCAACCAGACTCCTTAAGCAGTTTCCCAATGGTAAAGTCTGTCTGACAACAAGGTAAAGCAGTGAAAATGTTCTGAATATAGCATACACTTAAACTAATTTAGATTTTTCATTGCTTAGCTTCCATGCTGGTTCTCATCTCTGCTTTTCTAAACTGCGGACATGTTGACCACCACCTTCTGTGGGTAATACACTGACTATAAATACGTACCTCTCTAGGGAGCCTTTTTTGGGCTCCATTTCATTTTATACATTTGTTCATCATTTATTTCATTTGACTTAACACTGCAAACTTGCCACAAGATTTTGTGATCATGAGGAGAAGGTCTGTCTGTTCACTCAAAGTGATGCATGTGAGATGTGAGAGGAGATTGTCTGAAGAAGAAAATTAGCCCCAGGAGAACTAATTCCTCTTCACAGCAGGGAAGTCTGAGGTGTGGAACAACTTTGGCATTACTGTCTGCAGCACCAAGTTATTGTTATAGGGAGCTGGGTGGCACATTTGGGTTTTAATTGGGTTTGGGCTCTTATGTCAAAACAAGTTTTATTGTTTGTTTTGTTTTGTTTTTTACACACCTGACATAATCATTAGCCACCTTTATGCATTTCCATTCTGACTTTATTTTCTGGACCAGAAAGTAATGCGACAAATTAAATAATTTTCACAGGAAAATAGGTGAAACACTTTTACTCACTAATAGTTAGAAACAACTCATAAAGTCAAAAACTTGTTTTAAAAGTGTCATTTTAAAAATATACCCTCCACAAGTCTAAGTTTAAAGTTAATAGAGGATCACATTTTAAATTGGAGTTTAAATTTTTGGTGCAGCAGAATTAACGGTACAAACTAAACAGAGATTTAAATGGAAACTTTATTAAAGTTCAACATAATTCAAGGTTAAATCACAATTTAATTGAGTTTAAAAATGAATCCTTGTTGGTTTAACTCAGCCATAGATTTTCAGTGACACTCACACAGACACACACCCTTTCATCACTACCAATCACCTCTTTGCTTTTTGCCTTTTTTAAAAAAATATGTCATATCTTTGTCTTTTAACTTCCCAACCAACCAGACAAAAAGCCCCCAAACATTCAAAGCAATGCAACAGGAAGAGACCACCTACAGCTTACACACTCATACATGCACACACACACACACACACACACACACACACATGCAGACTCGTATCGCTGGCGTATCAAACACACACTGATGCACGTATAATCCTCAAGGAAATGCAACGGAGCATTACAAAATCCCAGCAAAGCAGCAGCGCTCGGTGCCACACACATGCAAAAACACACCAGCAAACAGAGAAAAGAACCACAGATGATGGCGGGGTGAACAACATCACAGTCAATTTGAGCAAACCTATCAACCACACACACACACACATCTCTGACTCACTCTGTGCTTTAATCCTTCTGCTGCCCACCATCCGCAGATGCTTCCGGAAGTTCCTGTGGGTAGAGGAATCAAAGCCGGGGAGGGATAACAGAGGACAGAGGAAGAACCAAAATGTAAAGAGGAGAAAGAGGAAAGAGGGCGGGGTGGGTGGAAAAGAAAGCAAGACGAGACAAAAAGGGGAGAGTTTAGTGCCAAGCTTCTATTTCTATTAAAAGAGGTTAAAAAGGAGATAATTATAGGTAAATATACACATTTCCTTGTCAGTGTGAGTGGAAAACATTTCTACACAGGAGCAGTGTGGGTGTAATGTACCACATTGCCAAAGTACCTCTTTTCATCCTTTATAGTGTAGATTTATGAGGCACAGGAGATTCATTCATGTAACAACAGCCAAAAGGGAAACCCTACTTTAGCATTTTGTAGGTTCTGATGCATCTGCTCTCAGTAGAACCACATCAGAGGCGGTGGTGATGCATCAGAGGGAGTTTATTCTGCTGGTGTATAATGGTGTGCATTTCTTTGCTTTGCACCGGGCAGATGATATGTTGCTTTGTTGATTGCATCTGTGTTGTAATTTAGTTTCATGTCTGAGAGATTTTATTTAGATTTTGGGAAAGAGCCTCACCAATACTAGCTTTGATCTGTGAAGGCCCCCATTAGGGCTGAAAGGCACATATAGGTTTTGGAGTAATGTATGCTGCCATCCAGACAATGCCATGCTTACTTCAGCAAGACAATGCCATGCCACATCCTGCATATGTTAACAACAGTGTGGCTTTGTTGTAAAAATAGAACTAAACTAAACTAGACTGGCCAAATCTTCTCTTTGTACTGTATTCAGTTGTTCAGTTGTTTTTTGCAAATCATTGCATTCTGTTTTATCCACCTTTTATACAAAGTCTCAACTGTTTTGAGGTTGTAGATGGAGAGCAAAAATATGTATTTTTGATTTGGAGGTGAACTGTGTCTATAAGGATGTAATCTAAAAAATGTAACAGAAATTTGTCTCATTTCTATGCTGTGCTGCTGTCAGCTGCCCCAGCAATAAACTTCAACTGCGGAAAACAACAGAAAGCAAAACCCGCGAGCCTCTGCTCCATAAAATCAATTTCGCTTCAGTTCATCTCCATTATTTCCATTATATTTCTCCATTAAATCCTGTCTACGCAGAGCAGATGGTGAGCCTCCACCCTGCATATCTCTTGTTAGCGCACCACTCCATATGCTTCCTAGCCAACATTTCTCTTGTCCATTAACATTAGTTTCAGTTTTTGATTAGATAATGTATGTCTTCTGATTACAATGCAAGAAATCATGGACTGCACGTTCAAGATGATTTATTAGCTAGCAAGTGAAGCCAGCTGTGTTAATTACTCCACAGTCCTTTCATATGCACAGTGGAGTTCCAGACAGAAGTGCTATGGTTTTATTTTCTTTCTCAAAGCCTGCGTCAAAACCAATTTCACCCTAGTGCTTTCACATAGACTACTTTAATCTGTCTGAGGGTATTTTCCATTCTTGGTTTAAAAGAACTTGGATGCACTGAGCAGTTTTTTCATCTTCATTATTTAAATGTAGTTATAAAAAAATCTAGACTACTGTATCTAATTGAGGCTAATCACAGGCTAATGATGCTCTACAATGAAAAACATTTGGTCCGTCGACATCTTTATTCATCAGGAGACTCACAGGTGCAGAACTGTGGTGTCGACCTGATAGAGCAAGATTGTAATTGTTATAGATCTGCTTTATGCTAATGGGAACAGTTATTTACTCACATTGTACAATCACACCTGGAATGTTCACTCGAAAATGTATATCAATTATTTAATCAAAGAGTTAAGCAGTATTGGTTTATGTTATTTAATTTTTAACCCCAAGGGCTCAATCTTCTGCCCAGCACAAAGCGTTGCACAGTGCAGATGTCGTTATGTTTTCTGACCGATGCAGTTTCACGCCCAGTACCCATGTTGTGTAGGTAGCAAATGTAGTTGTGGCCATCTGTGTGTTGGTCTTAAAATTAGGTGTGATCAGGCGCATTGTTGGCGCATTGCTATCTTGAGGCAGCAAAAAGCGATTGGAAAATTGCCCAACAAAAATGTGGTCTAAAGTCAATTGTGCTCTATTTTCCTGCTATTTAAAGGATACATTATTCAGGCAGTAAGATGAGCTTACAGGTGGGTTCACAACACACGTACACTTTTCTTCTGGCTCTGCAGTTAATCCATGGGTCATAAAAATGAGCTCTATGAATAACAGTGGATGGGTTGCCAGTGTGTGAAATGGGTTGAAACATCTCCCCATGGAGAGACACACTGTGCGCATTTACGTACGAGGCACAGCAGCTTAAGATCATTTATTCGGACAGAAATGGTTGGGACTTGATGCTAATTACTATCCTGCGTTATTACGCATCCAAAAGGTCACTTCACACACAGTCGAAGTTCATACAGTGAAACTGTCTGGAGTAAAGTAGCCGTATCAATCCTGACTTACATTAGAGCTGTCTAAAAATGATTTCCTCAGGAGAGTTTCCTCTGTCATGTCAAGTTTATAACTACAGTTTTTAGTTTTACTGCTTACATATTAATGATATTTGCTGCAGTGACATCACTGCACACATGGAGACTTTTAATGTTTAAAATGACTGAAAGCAGCCTCTCTAATCATTAAACTGTCTTTAAAACAAAAAGCAATGCCCCAGAGGCAGTTGCAGCTGGCTCTTTAAGGGGATGGTATATTCTGGTTTATTTATGTCACATCCAAAACACACCTATGATTAACAGACTAAATACAACCCCTTTGCACCTCCCACCACACTTTGTACTCAGACTATGTGCCATTTAAATTAAATTTTGGGATTTCACAGTGGCCTGTGGCAAGTTTGGAAATGCCTGCTGTATTTCACATTCTCTAATTCCTGTTGCTTCACACTATCTAATAATAGATAAAATATGTCAAATTATCAAAGGAATGCTGTGTTACAGTTGACTAAGTAGGCTATAAACATGTTGCAGGTCCGTGCTACTTGCATTTGTCTCCCTGAAGTAGACGAAGGTTTTCACATCTCTGAGCAACATTAAATGGCTCTGACAAAACTACATCTTTGTATTCTGCAAGTAATTAATCATAAAGGCTTTGCATTATCGTGTTCCACTTGAAACCCACTTAGTGTCTTAAATAACAACAAAGCAGTCGGGTTTGGAGAGTTTTTCTCTGTGACTTTCTGCCTAATCTTGACATGATGTTCTATGCAAGAGCCCCAGATAAACATCCTTTTATCTCTCTGCCTCCCTCCCATGTCGCATCTACACACAGTTTCAGTACACCAAGCTACCAGTCTACACTCATGATTAATGATCTCTGCATGTGGTTTGTGAGTGACTGAGTGCGTGTGTGAGTGGGTCCATGTTGATCCGGCAGCGGAGAAGCACATAAAAATAGGAGCTAAAGATAAAAGGAGGAGAAAATTGTCTTTGTAGTGTCTTTTCCTTGGTTTACCTCCATACAAAATGTCAACAACAATTAACTTGCAACATCAAACAATGAATTTCGCTGATAATGAGCAACACAAATTACAACATGCCAAAATATGGCACATAATGAGGTCTAAAAATAGCTATTAACTTGGTACTAATTACAGATAAGCGACATCACTGATACTTACTTTGAACAGAATTGATCTTAAACGCACTAACACAGAGTCAGACAGACATCTTTTCACTCTGATTGTCCTGCGCTTAAACCTCAGCTGCCCACAAAGGAGAGGTGTTGAGACAGTTAATGAGATTTAGACAGAAAGAGAGGGAATGTGAGAGAAACCATGTCCGCCTCCACTTCTAACTAAATACAATCTATCTGGTCCTTCTTCAGCTCTTTCTGTGTAACTTGTGTCTATTCATTTTTATCTTTATATGGTCCATATTTTGACTTATTTTGGTTCTCTCCTGCCTACTCCTCTTCTATCTGCTAATTAATGCTATGCGTGCACCGGTATAATGATTATGATTAATATCAAAAACTGGGGGTTTGTATATTAAAAGTAATATTTGCTGACTGTATATTTAATATTTGTAATATCTTTACTTGAATATGAAAAAAACGTGATCACAGCTGCATTATTTAACTCAAAGAGTCTTTTTGAGCATTTTCCCATCTTTTTCTTTCTGGGAACTTTAGCTACATCTCAAATCCCACACTTTTCCTTTTTACTTCAGATTTTTCCCTGCAGGCTACAAAGAATGTATGAGCAAGAGGGTCAAAGTTCAAGGCGCAATGTTATGACCACGAAAGTGTGTCCCAATTGTACGCATACTGCATGCAGCACTCGTACTTTGTAAGGGCAGCTGGGGTACATACTAAAAGTAAAAATAAAAAGTAGGCTATGTGATTTGGAAGGCAGCTCTTCTCTCAGTCTTTTATGTTTCTTTGATAATGTCTTCTAATATTGTGTGTTGCCAAGAGTTTTGTCGGTTTTGAGAACACGGAAGTAGTACTCACAACCTTTGTATTTAGCAGCTCTAGTTATGGCAAGAAAGTTTCTCTGTCCTGGTAAACAGAAAACTGATTGATGCATTTCATTTTGAAAAATGAAAGGGGATCTTTGTGACCGATTATTAGCCTGACCAATTGTCAGATCTAATATTGAGCAGTTTTCCAATTATTGAAAACGTTTTTTGTTTGTTGGTTTGTTTGTTATTTTAAAAATATGATTGCCGATTAAGCTAAATTAATTTAAATTACTCTCTATTTTAATTAAATATATGCTAAGACATTTCAACTATGTTTTGTATTGTGTGTGTGTGTGTGTGTGTGTGTGTGTGTGTGTGTGTGTGTGTTTTGTGTGTTATTCTACATTTTGACACATATTTTCATATCAGTTGTATATCAGTTCCAAATATCTGTTCTCAGATTCTGTGATTACTAATAATCAATATCTGTAATGGCCCTGAAAAAAAGAACACTTCGATGGACCCCTACTACTCAGATCAAGTAAAAGTAGTAACACTATATTGTAAAAACATTATCCATCCATATTATCTATATATACTATATTATCCCAGTTAAAGTCCTGAAAAATTTATCTTAAAGTACCAAAAGTAAAAGTGGTCATGAATGATCAGTTTCAGAATAATATGCATTTTATTATTGGATTAAAATTACTGATGCATTAATGCAAGGGTTTTCAAAGTCTGAGACCATGGGCCTCCCCTCAGGCAAAGCTTGGGAAAAGGCAACCATCCTCTGTGTTTACTTGCTTAATTTCATTCAATTTCTGGATAATTATGTTTCTTTGATCCAATAGACACTCAACAATTAAAGTGAGATAACCTAATATTTCCGTTTTACATAACTTCAAATTCACCACATACATAGAAAGGTCTGTCCAAAGGCATTTATTAGTTGGTAAAGTATAAAATTCTCCCAGACTACAGTATCTCTGAACTCTGTAACCAAATCACTTTTGATAACTAATGTAATAACTAATGCAGTATTTTTTTCATTTCCCCTGAGGTGGCCCACCTCCCACAACTATAATTTAGTAAATTTAGACTTCAAATGCATGATAAAAAGGAGAGGCAACATCTTACATTAAATACAACAAGGGGAAAATCAGTTCTTTTTTCAATGATGAAATGCACTCTGAGATCAGAGGGGATAATTAAGATCAATGCTGAAATTACTTTTGTTTGTAATTCTGGTGAGAATTGTCTCGTATGTGGGGATGAAGTTTGCACTGCCTGCAAACGGTCTGAAAGTAATAATTTATGTTCAGCTTTGTGGCTTTGAGTGACATTTCATAATTTGACTTTGAGCTGGTTTTCCGATCTGATCTGATTTGCAGTGTAAAGATAAAAGACAAAAATGAAAAAAAAATAAATAAATAAATAAACAGGCATTTTTCAGTTCCACTGCCTTAGGGTGGACATGGCCTTTCTGTGATAAGATATAATGTTTTTTTTCAGTTTCAGTTGGATGCAGGATTTATTTTCCAGTGGATTTTAGTACAAGGAGGCAAGGTGTTCCCAAAAGTTTGTTCTGCTCTTTTCCTCATGTTCAAATCACTCATTTTGAGGAAATAACACACAACCTTAATGTGCTGACACTGCAGATGGATGACACCAAGATGTCAAAGGAATTGAGATGTACTGCCTGGTGTCACATTCGCCATCTGCCCCTGTGTGATGGAGCATCTGGGCCTGAGTGGGACGGTTTCTGAACTTGTTATTTGTTACTTACTCCTGCAAGAGTTGTAGAATCTCACTCTCATTCTCAAAATGTTATTTTTCCTAATAATCCAAACTATGCCATTAGGCAAATACAAATCCTCATCCAGTTTTGTGACAATAATACTGAAATATCTGGGACCGAATACTTAAGTAGCACATCACCTTGTACAACAAAAAAGTTGCAAATGAATAGGGATGGGAATCGAGAACCGCTTCCAGTTGAGAACCGGTTCCAAATTGTCTGGTCATTCGGAATTGTATGCTTCAAAGCTTATTGATTACTTTTGTTCAGCATGTGTTTCTGACAGCGCATTGAAAATCAGCAACATCAAACTCATACATCTATGCAGCCGGCACCTTGCAACAAGAAGGACTCATAGCGGAAAAGAAGTAAAGTTTCAAAGCGTAAAGTGCTGTAATTTTGAGTAATGGTTGAAACACCACCAATATGCTGAAATGTCTTTCTTTTTCTATTCTGTTTCTACACTGTCAGCACGTTCAAATGCTTTCACTTATTGTTTTACACACAGGAAACAATAGGAGAATTAATGATTTCCACAGATCCAAGCTGTGGCTGAACCCACAAAGACCCAGAAATGTAATAGCCAAAAACACTGGGCCCGGACCCATGTGGAACTGAGAACTGCACAAATTTTACAGATGGCTGCTATTAACAAGTTAACTTTAATTTACAAGTGGCCAAAACAAAACTTTGTGTCTTACCAAATGTACTGTTAGTAGCCTTCTCCCTTCTCCCTGTGCCTGATCATGGCTGGGTCTTCTCAGGTCCACATGGGTACTACAGATAAGGTCAAACAGACCCGGTGGTAATAGAACAGGACCCAACCCGCACCTGATTGATCATATAAATGTGTATAGAAACCCGTTCTCAGGTCGGGTCTCGGGTCCTCGGGTTTGGGTGAACCCATGAAGACCTCTAATAGGGAATCAATTGATAAGCAGAAACTATGGGTTTGGTAACAAATCTTAATTCCTATTCTTACTAATGACTCTATTGTCATGTTTTGCAACATAACTTTCATACTGATTAAATGCGTGACCGCAACAAATGCAATTCTGGGTGTGGCTGAGTGGAATGCACAATATGAGTAGATTTATCAGAGGGTTTTAACCATCCATACAGTGTACACCCATTTAATCGTTCCAGGTTAGTGTAAGAATAAAAATCCGATTCGCTGTGTTTGGCAGTACAAAAGCCAAACTCAAAATCGGCGCACTGTAAGTAAACAGATCCTTTTGAGAGCTGCTGACGTCCTTGCACCTTCAGCTGCCACGTTGTGACTCTTTGGCTTAGTCAGATTAGACAGGGCTGTAAATAAGCGACAACGGAGTTGTATAGCCAGAAACAAGTGCAAGCAGCGCTCTAAGCAAAGCACACCTTGGCGGGGGGGGGGGGCGCTTCGTACCTCTGGATGACTTCTGCTGAATTCTGCTCCCTCTCTCTCCTCTTTCTCTGCACAAATCCCCGGAAAGCCCTGCCAGGACGTGGCACAGTATTAAAGGGATGAGAGAGGGCGAATGCTGGCGTAGCGAGGGGTAGGACAGTGCAGGGAGGCTGATATGCCAGGGCTTTTAGCTGCAGGGTTTATTTGGCTGTGAAAGGGAAGCTGTTGTAGGTAGGCAGCAGCTAGCGTTGAATATAAAATCCAGAAAGTCACATCACATCACCAGCTGTTATTTTCTATTCACCACTGCACCAAATGTGCCAGCCTGTGTGTGATATAATCCATCTTTCAATAGAGGACCTCATGTCACATTTTCAGTCATTCCACTTGAGGATGGAAGAGTTTGTTTTAGGGGAATTTTATAATTCATGATACTTTCCCAGAATCAGTCCCAATATATTTCTTTTCTATCCTCATGTGTTGTGAGATGTTAATTCGGCTCCTGGAGGTCTGTGGGCTCAAGCAGCAGCTACAATGCTGTGGGTTCAATACTTCCTATTTACAATCTCGTCTTCATTTTTCATGCATGCATTTTGTATGTTAAAGCTGTAATCCACTAGGAAGATGTCGACATCAAGGATGGCAAAGTTGCTGCCATTTAATTGGCCATTGTGAAACTTTTAAATTGTCCTGGCTGTAGCAGAAAGTGATACACTGGGCTCAAGCTGTACTCTTATGTGTTAAAGTACAAACATGGCGTGAAATGCATCACTGTCAATGTGTGATTGTGTCTTTTTCAAACTTAACTGTCATTAACCATGGAAGGTGTGACCGTACAGTCTTGTGAAGCTGATGAACACTTGTCTCCGCAGCAGAGACAAAGCTGGAGACAGAGCATCTCCGACCATGATAAACGTGATTGTTTGTGTTTTGTAGCTGATTTGACTCTGGGTCAGTAGTGGAAAGCAGAATGAAAAATTCCCCCTAAACTAGATATTTTACAGGGTGAGGCTGAATTTTTTCTTGCTGTCAACAAATCCCAGAAAAACACCAGAGCAGTCAATGACAACTAGTCTGTCTCTCAATGTGTGCGTTTCTGACTTCCCTGCCAGTCTGTGGCACTCCTGTTGCACAAACTGAGGGCATAAGTCTTTTGTAGTTTTTAGCAAACATTACTCAAGCATGACTAAACAAACAGTACATTTGTTGGGGACAAGCACCTATGGGCTTGAGTCAAAATAAGCTACACTACCCATGTTCATTGTAATGGAGAGACATGTTACCCAGAGCAACAGTGCGGCTCATTAATGTGCTCTATGTGTGATAAAGTTAGTCTGTCAGTCTGTTGATCATCTGTTGGTGGGATTGTCATTTAATTTGGCACAAACATTCATTCAGGGTGAAGCCTAATGTCTCTGATGGCCAATACATTTTGGGTTTGACAAAATACCTTCACAACCAGGACTAAGTATCAGTATTTGGTACCTTTTGAGGAATCAGCCAAAAGAAAACAGTACCAAGTGTTAATGAAACTTCTCTACTCAAATGACCTGCATTCAATCCTTTTTGTATCCAAATGTAGAAGGAAAAAACTATTTTTACGATTTTTTTTTCATTGCAAGTGTACTTCATGCAACATGTCGAGTGCTGCGTATTTGACAGAGTTGTGTCAAAGCACCACCAAAATGTTCTAAAGTAAGGCTACAGTACACACATATGGAGTCTGCCAAAAATAAATGCATGAAATGCTTTGTATTATTTTTTGGATTACTTCCATTCACCTGATCTCCATAGCCTCATAAAACCACTATCTTGACAGTCTTTTCATGGGAATTGTTGACAATAAGAAAAATACAGAATACCATCAGCTTTATCCTTTAGTTATTGTAAGAATGTTGAATAAACCCTCAACATTTAAGATTAGCTTGGTCAACATACAAGAATATTGAAAACGTTTAAGCGCAGCTTGGGTTAGTTGGGTTTAGTTAGGCAAGGTGTGGCTGGAGCAGGGGCTGTGCAGTATGAAATGTCAAGGCCTGCCTTACTTTAGGAACTATCATGTTAAGATTTATCTGATTGCTTCTCAGCTAGCCTATACACTCGAGAATCCTTTGACAGAAGTTAGCAATTTGTACGCAACAAATTTAATACTAGATATTTATCTACCAAAGTTTTGTGACTTATTGAATAGATAGCTGAAAGTAGGGATCACATGTTAGCCCTATAAATACTTGTTCTTGACAAGTCTCTCCAGAGCCAGTTGCCACAGTCAGTTCCAAACACGTCTAAAGTCAGCCAGCACAGATTCAGTGATAGTTTGGCGACGACTGTGGAGCAGGATTAGAGCGCTAACATGACTGCCACAAAAATTTTAAACAGCCCAACTCTATCTACTCCTGTGTCCTAAGCGAGGGCATGTGTGTGTGCCAAGCTGACAGAACTGCTGGGAGGATGCGAGCTGACAGGGTTTAGGTCAGCCAACACACAGACTGACATTTTTCCTGACTTGAGCTTGGCAGACTTACTCTGCTGCAGTGGATTACACTGGACTTTATCCCTGCTGTTGCATGAAAAACTTGTAACTCAATTATTCCCCCTTTGGCTTTTTTTTCCCTTTATTTGAATTAATCGACATTATTTGTGCTGACTTGGCTTCTTCCTGACAATCCATAACTGTCAGTCAGATGATGATTGATGATTCTTGAAAAGCTTTTTTGGATGTGTGCTGTCTTGGTTAGTAAGGCTGGAATAACCCAAACAACAAAAGGTTTTTGAATTAGAATTAGTCAAATCTACAACAAGAGGTAAGCACGTTTAGAAAAAAAAAAAGAAAAAAGGAAGCAGGCAGGGAAGTATACTCACGATATCCTGTTTGAGTGTCCCGTGATTAATTAGTATGCAGGAGGAGAGAAGAAAGAGAGAAAAAAAATACAGTTTAGGCACCAGTGAGCAATGAGTCCAATAAACAGAGAGGCAGAACTGGGAGAGCTATAATGAGACAGAGACAAAAAAGTAAGCATGTCATAGTTGACCTCCATGAATAAAAAGTCTAAAAACTTTCGACACCACTTAATTGCTAGTACTGATGTTTAGTTAATGGTCCAAATGAATATACAAGGAGAATTTTGAACTGACTGAATCTGAGTTTGTACTCTGAACATGGCCTTACAAGCATCAAATACAAGATGAAAGGTGAAAGGCACCAAGAAAGTGTAAAAGATGCATTTCAAAAGAGATTTAAACAAAAAAAAGACTGTGACAGTCAGGCAGAAACAGATTGTTGGATGCTGTTAGAGATTCCACGTTTTGATGTGAAACGCTTGTGGCAGTTGAGATATCTTTTACAGCTCCAGGTTATCAGAATGTCAGGTCACTACCATACTCACACAGATGCTTACAAGCACAAGCTGAAAATCAACTTGCAGATACTTGGAACTTGCAACTTCTCACATTTAATAACAAACACTGTTGAGAAGATCAACAATCAAATCTCAGATGTCGAAAAATAATTGACAAAATATTCACTAAGATGGATTGCTCTCCTTGAGCAAGCTTTAAGGGTCGGCAAGCTGATTTTTATAGCATACTGAAATGAAAATCAATGGCTGCCTTGAAGGTAGAAAATCAATCTAAAAACCTATAGCATGCTTTGGAAAATGGTTTGCGGTAATGTTAAGTATGCAATTTGCAGTTAGTGGCCTAAAATGTGCAGAAACACCAGTATTGTCTGTTAACTCTGGTTGTCAACACACTTGCCTGACCTTTCAGACAGAACAGACACCATAAATATGATTGTGTGTGGTTGTGTACATGCATGATTTATATGTGTGCTTGAGGGTTGGACACTTACGCCTGCATGGTTGTTGTGGCAGTTTGAAAGCTGAACATGTTTTCCTTGGGGAACCAGTTAGTGTCCTCTGCAATTAGAGAGAAAAATGATGAATCCAGGGTTAAGCAAAAACAGACAGAAAAATCTACTTGATAAATGTTGGCAAATTTGGTAATAAATATATTGGAAAAATGAAAGCACGAAACCAGCAACAGCACTTCACAGTCCACCACTCCACAAATGGAGAGAGGGAGACACACAGAAGGAGACAGCAGAGGAGACGAAGAGTCAGAAATACAGACCACCATGTCACATCCAACATCAAACCCTCAAATCCCCACCAGAACCGAGAGGAAATAGATTTGACAAAGTGTGTTGAAACAGTTAAATCTCATATTAGCATACTTTTAACAGATGTCTTTCTTTAATTCATCCAAACTTAAGGCTAAGCTCTGTGTGGTATTAGCTTTTATTTTACACAGTAAAAGGACTTCAAATGAGAAAGTAACCAGCCAGTTTTTTTTTTTTAATTCCTAACTAATTGCCCACTAAAGGGTGAAGTGTGATTTGTTTTTCACTGAAGTGGTCCTAAAACGTCCACAAAGCTGAGGATTATTACTGTTACTACAAAGTATAATTAAACTGTCACAAACACTAGACTAATGAGGAAACAAGTTTAAATGGCTGCTTAGTTTTTAAACTAAACAATGCATTCAGGCAATATTTAAAAATAACAAGAACACCTCCTTATCAGGTGCAGCTGACCCTTCCTTAGTCCTTCTCCTTTTTACTCTGTGCTTAAAATAACACTTGAAGTTTGTTACCTCTCTCAATTTTCACTTTTCTTGTTTCCTGTACTTACATATGCTATGCTAATTTGCTAGTTAGCTAATGGCTAATTATTTACCCCAAGATTGTTCTGCAGAGTCCTGCCCTACTGTGCTGTGATTGGCTACTACTGAGCTGTGATTGGCTAGTTCTTTAAGCACTGATGACGTGTGATCTCCAGAGAATCTTTTTAATGTTGTGAAAGGGTCTAGTTTAACCATGAAACGTGATTTTTTGTAAACCTACCCACCCAACCCAAAGACTGAAAATAAATCAACTAAGTCTAAAAAAGTTAAAATTGACATTTATCTTAGCAAAATAGTTGTTCTTACCACATTACATACATTTGCACTACTAGTTGTTGCATTGTTAGTTTCAAGTGAAGAAGAAGACGATATTAGGTGTTCTTGTTATTTTGAGCATACACTGTTAATATTTCAAATTAGAAAACTTGATTAGCAACCATTATAAACAAAACAAATTAATATCAGCTAGATCTCATTGACCTCATGTTCACTGTGTGTATTTTCCTTGCAAGTGACTGAAATTAGTCAAATGCTATTTCATCTCTGGTTCCATACCAACCCGCGAAACCCAGCCAAAGGGTCTACATCCCGCCCTCATTTGGAATTCAGTGCCTCTCCCTTCCTCTGTGTCCTCCGCCCTCTCACCTCTCTCCAGCCCAGTCACCCGGTCCACACTCCACATCCGCTCTAGGCGTCGGTGCTGCTTGCCTGCCTCTCGGGACGTGCTCTCCAAGTCCAGGGAGCCCTGGCTCCGTGAGGGGGCGCCGCTGCATGAGTCACAGGCCAGCCCGCTGCACTCCGCCTCCCCTTTTCCGCCCTCGCCCCAGCTGCGGATGTTGTGGGCACTGACAGAGGTCTGCAGCGGCGGGTGAGATAGGTGATGGTGGTGGCCGTGGTGTGATGCATGGTGGGAGTGGGATCCAGCAACGGTCAAAGACTGCTGTTGCTGCTGCTGGTTGCTACTGCTGCTTCCACTAGCCCCGCTGCTTCCTCCACTGCTGGAGGGCACATTGGTGCCCGAGACGCTGTGATGGTTCCCGTGGTGATGATTACTGTGGTGATGGTTGCTGTGATGGCTTCTGCCGGTGCTGGCATGGTGGTACTGAGTTGGAGATGATGAAGTGGAGGAAGGGGAAGTGGAGGGCTGGATCAAGCCACCTCTGGATCCTACCCCACGACTCCCCGACTTTTCCTTAAGGACGTCCAGTTCTAGGCTCTCCTTGCTGCCCCGGCCGCTGCTCATCAGCATACCGCGCTGGGTGGTGATGGTGTACACACGGGCGGGCTGCAGGGTGCACTCAACACACTTCTGCTGTTCCTCCTCCGCTGAGAAGCTGCGCTCAAGGGACAGTCGCGATGACTTGGTAGAGATAGTGATGGCAGGGGGAGGTGGCTGAACTAAGCCCAGTGGGGGTTTCACCAGGCTGGACTCCCGGTTGTCCTCACAGCCTTTGGTGGTGTTGGAACAGGGATGCAGGTGGTTGTTGTTGTTGGGACCAATTGTGTCACTTGGCGACTCCGGGTCAGGACCCACCAAGGTTTCACACAGAAGATGAGCTAGTATGATGGCGAAAGAGATAAATATTAGTGTTTAAGAATAAGCAATACACCAAGGTGCTAAAATGCAAGGATAAGAGAGAAAGAGGAAAAAGAGGAGGACAAGCTGAGGTACACAGAGGATAATATCTTCATCTTTCTTCGGTTATCAGCTGTTGAAATGATACACTAATGATTGCAGCATGGCATTTCAACAGTGGATTAGGTGAAGCAGGTGAAGGAAGGATTAAAGACCACAAAGGAATAATACGCAGAGCAGGACAAAGGGATGGACAAACATAGACAGTAGAATAAATAGATGGAGCTTCCGGGTCTGAAACGTCAAGTGCCTTAACCCTGCATTCTTTCCAATGGCCAGCAGGGGGCGACTCCAGTGGTTTCAAAAAGAAGTCTAATTGTATAGAGTCTTATGATGTCTTATGGTCTCAATTGTGAGTTTCAAGCCTTCTTCAACACAAAATTCATTTCGTAAAATATGGTCTCATTTAGGGCGGGGCTACTGTGTGATTGACAGGTCATTATCAGTGAGTGTCTAGTGCAGCACAGAGCTCATGAAACTCAGATCAAACTGTCAAACTAGGCAGTGCTGCTCAAATATGGGTCAAGATTTTGTTTCTATATCACCTATTTCTGACTTAAATGTTTTCAGAAACATATTTTAACATACTGTTTAATTGTAACATGAGAAAGATCATGACCAGGCAGGCCGCCATTATTTCTTTCTGAATGAACGAGCGCAAAACCAAGCATCACCCAAGGTGATGGTTCTAGACTAATTTTACCGGGTGGGCCAGACTGGGGCCAGTTGCTGTGTCGGAGGGGCACATCCAACCTGGATAGCAAAGGAGTTGTGCACAAAAACAATATAAAATGCAAGTATTTGTTTATTGTTGGTAAATTAGCACCATTAAAAATAGCCAAATCAGCTATTAGCAGTTCCTCTTTGCAGTGTTTCCATGGATGTTCAGACAACTATCACTGAATTATTGAAAATTAAAAAAGATGATGATTGTCAGGCAAGTTCTGGAGTTTTATGGGGCAGATTTTTTTCTGTTTTGTAAGTGGATTTATGGACACTGCATCACTTTGTGATGATGATGCCAGACTTGAGGCTTAAAAACAGTAGTCCACAAACCAATAGGTGACTTCACAGTAGCTCCTTCCAATAATTATTCTACTGTCTGTGGACAAATGGCAGGATGGCAGAGACGCTGACCTGATCCGTTTCGGTTTTCAGGGTGTGTGTGGGACAGGTACTCTCCAAATGCTCGTGCTGCTCTGTTGGGACACACACACACACACACACACACACACACACGACACACATAAAGACATTAATTCACAGGTGGACAGGAGGGGTGAGCGAGAAAGGAGAGGAAATGGCAGGGTAGAGAAGAGAGAAGGGCAAGGGAATTGTAAATTATAAACCTAATTGCCTTCTTTGTAGGCTTGTGCCTCCCACAGATTAAGATGCAGCTGTTTTATCTCCGCACTTCAGGCAGCCTCAGACTGAAAGAGAGACAGAGTATGAGACAGCCGGAGGAGATGGAGTGAAGGATTGTTTGACTTAATTTCTCAGTATGACCTCAGTTTGCGTCGGCGGATGTAATTGCAGCTGGCAGACCATGTGTGTGTTTGTTTTCTTGTCTCATATGCACTCAGAATTCCTGTGTGGACATCTATACTGTATCTTTATGTCAAGAAAAATACTTAACCTTGACAGCAACTGAAGAAGATTGCTGGGAGATGCACTGAAAATAGATGTTTTTAGCTCCATAAGCACAGTACTGCATCTGGTGCTTAGCTCCTTTGTTCCTCTTGGTCACTCACACACAGAAATAGAAATACGCTGCAGACATCCATTCAGCCACAAACTCAATATCATAGAGGGCTTCAGCTTTTAGTAAAATAGCCGCAGGTCTCACAGTTGAATGACACTGACCTCTTAATGCTCCTCTAGTCCGTGTGTGACAGGAGTGGGAAATGAGCAGAGGGAAAGAGACAGGGTAACAGAAAGACAGATAACTCTGAAGATGTGCTTTCAATGTCAATCTGGGTGCTAACTGAGAGGAAATGTACCGCAGCAATAACTATCAGGAATAACGATTCATGACTATAATTAAGAATGAGAGGCGATGAAAGAAAAAAGTGAGTAACTCTAATACTGTAACCTATTAATACTAATTTATTCTGTTGAAGTATACTTTTTAAGCAGTGGTTCAAGTGATTATTATCATTTTTGGAGACTTAATAATTTAACTTAATTACTTTTTGGATTGCAAAAAGCAAAAATCTGGTCAATCTTTCATCTGTTATTTCACATCAGACTCCTGCTGTATTGTAAACCAGTGGTGGAACGTAACCCTAAATTTTCTCAAGTACAGTACTTAAACATACTACAAGCAATCAGCAAGAAGATTGGCTATTCTACTGTATGCTGTTACTCTTAATGGGTGCCACTGGGTTGGAATACAGACAAGAAAGCTTGTGTTTTCATTTTCCAAGGCATAGTTTCAGTGAGTATTTTGTTTAAAGCCAGTAAAAAAAAGCAGCAGGATGTTTCTTTAGATAATTTTATTTTTGACATTATATTTTGTGGTCATGATGGTGGAAACGCAGCTTTTGTCCACAAGGCAAAACAAATAAACAAAATATGAAAAATATGTAGGTTAATACTACTCAACTACATTTAAAAGGAAAATATTGTACTTTATACTGAACTACATTTGTAACCACTCATTTGTTTACCTTTGAGCATGAGCAGAACTGTTGCTCCAAACGACTGCAGGATACATGAGTAGGGGTACGATATATAAAATATTTTCAAATCTTCTGGAAGATGCACTGTCACAAAGCTGAAGACAGGGCTTCATGTGTCTCTATGAGCTCATGAAATTAAACATTTTAGAGATATATGGTTCTCACAAGACAACGATGCTATAAACATGATGATCTTACATGATGCATTACTGTCAAAATAGCCTACAGTATATAAAACAGTTAAAATTAGCTCAACCTTAAACGTGTACAGCAGTAAAATGCAACAAACACATTAATACAGCAGTAATATCAATCCATCCAAAAACATCAGTAAAGTAATAGTAAAACACTGACATGGACCATTTTACTGCACAATGACTACTTTTACTTTTGATACTACAAAAGTAAGATACTTAGTTTTGCTGAAAATGCTTCTATGCTTTTACATACATAGTTAGGTTTTGAATGCAGAACTTTTACCTGTAGAGTATTTTCACACTGTGATATTCTTCAGCAGCAGATGAAGAATATATACATATATGTATGTCAAGTAAAAGTGATAATACAACAATGTCTTAATATGTATTTGAATGCAGTAGGTGGTATATATATATATATATATATATATACATATATATATATATATGTATATATATATATATATATATATATATATATATATATATATATATATATATATATAATATGTACATATATGTGTGTATACTGCAATCAAATACATATTGTATTATCAATTTTACTTGAATACCTATTCTATAGCTGATTGTTTCATGAGAACACTCAATTAATCACTAATTATCTATTAGTACAAGCAGACTAATGGATTGATTAAGAGTCAGCATGCTTATTTTCTTTTTCTAAACCTGGTGTAAATAAGCATTATGCATAATTTATAAAATTTGATGCAATCTGGAAAAAGAACCTGATGTGTTCACAAAATTGCCTGTTTTCCTAATGTAGCTAATGTCAGGGGTGACTGCTGACACACATACACACACCTGTGTGGAAGAATCCCCTGTATACAGGGGAATCTGTGGGTGTACGCCTCCTCACTGGTAGCTCTGTCAATTATTAAAGCCTGTCCAACACAGCAGGCAACACACACACACACACACACTCACCCACACAGACGCATATACACACACAAGGAAAGAGCAGGAGTGCAGTCAAAAAACAGACTTTTTCAGATGTTTCTCTGATGCACCATCTTTCCGTCTTTCTTACAGTGAGTTTTTTATTTAAACTCAGCCCTGCGTTCTTGCTTCCTCACCCCTCCTCCCCCTCTCCTGTCTCTCTCCTCCTCCTCTTCTCCAGCGCAGGATTTCTCCAGAGACGACTTATGTGAACAAAGCTGCTTTACATGTTTAAAGGAAAGACCCTGAGAGACGAGTGAGAAAATGACCTCATGTTTACAAGTCTATCAACATTAATTACACACCTTGGAACCATAAATTAGTCCTTTGCAATGCAACAGAGAGTAAAGGCCAAGTCACAAGATAAATGCACAGTTTGACATTAGCCATGGCTCGATGGCCTGTGACCACAAAAAGCTACTCTTTTGCCTTGGCTTGGATGGTATCTATTCGCTGCAGATAGTACTCACACACTTGGGAGCTTTGCTTTGGTCTTGAAAAGCTGCAGCCTTTATTCACTTACAAACTGAAACCTACAATGTACATTTACTGCCAGACTGATAACTTCACTGCTCACCTTTTCCTCTGCTACACAGTCACTACTCTACTCTTTGACCAATCCGTAGTCTGCAGTGTTTGCTGGCATACCTTTATCATCAGGACTAAATCCAAAACACTCCCAAACAGCAGCATTTTCCCTTTTTACTGGTTAGTCCTGTAACTTTAACCCCCTGGCACCATGTGTCTCAGCTGCGCTGCCTTGTGTATGATGCGCACTATAATGCATCATAGGCTTGGGTTGTATAAAGGTATTACCATATACCAAAGTAAGAAATCCCAACGGTATGATTTTCAATACTGTCATAAATAAATATATCTGCCATATTACTTGACAAGAAGGTAAAAATTCTGCTCTTCTTCTGCAGCCAAAGCTAATTCAGTAATTTAGTAATTTAAGAGCATAACATCTCCTTTACCGATAGGTTTTAGTGAAGACTCTCCGAGAGATCAACTACACCTGTGTAAGTGTGAACCCCCCATTAAAAAGCAAATGAAATCACAAAGATAACACCGTACTGCAGCACTGAGTAAGATACTGCATATTTATATTTTTGCCCTCAGCTCACATGAAAGAAAAATCCACCAGTGGGTCCCTGCAGGGAATAGATGATCTATTGGCACCTTCACTTGTAGTCCCAGAGGCCAACTGGTACTCTTATGTTGGAATAATACCTTGCCTTGGGATTGCTGTGGGCCAGTTAGTTTGTAGTAATTTGGTTAAATTAAGAATTAAGAATCCAAGAATATGCACCATCTAAACCCAGTAAACTGAAATAAATCTTAAAACCTGATGTAACTCTAGAAGAAGACAGGGTCTCCAGATCCCTTTGGTGTTTGCATGAGTGTGTGTCTGAGTCAGTTTCTGTACAATATACTAAAGGGCAAAAGAGAAGATAGAACAGACAAAAGATAAGAAATTTTTGTATATGAGTGTGTGCCTGTATGTGTTTGGGTCTACATGTGGTGATGTAACAAGCAACCGGTCGTGTTAAGGACAGTTATGACAAATGTAGTCCGTGCACTAATCAGCAGGTGTCCCTGTGAAGCTCTGAGACATTTTCATTTTAACCCTCCTGTTTTATTATTCAACAGGCCAGGGCACTCTGATTAGAATCAGCAAACAATGGTGCAAGAGACTAGCATCATCCATTATACATGAGAGGAAACGGAGTTGGAAACAGATAGAGAAAAAACAGCTCTCAATCCATCCGTTAAAGGTCTCTGTGCTCTCTTTTTTGCACCCACTCCATATATGACATGTGAGCTCAAAACATCAGGGACACAGGTGCATGAGGTGGCTGGGGAGACATGCTCCGAGGTGAAAAATGAAAAAGGAAGAGGAGTTAGAGGACGAGAAGAAGAGGAAGAGCTTGACAGGCAGATATGAAATTCGTCCTGCATGCTCTCAGACATGTGACAGGGGTTTGGGGAAAGGAGCGAGTTGGGGAGGGGAGTTTCTGAGGAGGATTAGAGCAGAGAGGAAGAGGAGTGTACAGAGGAAAAATGGGGGCATATTAAAAATGAAAGGTGGAGTAAACTTGAGGAAACGGAGGCAGACAGAGAGCACAGTCAGGACAATGGGGAAGATGGAGAAAAACTGACAACAAACTCTGCTGTTTCCTCCTCAGGACAAATGCGCCTTTGAAAATCAACTCAACCCTGAAATGCTTTGTGTCGTTCAACCTCTTTAGGGGCTTCTACCGGTCCATTAAGTACGATATGTTTGCTGTGAAACACATGTCAGACGGGAGTGACAAGGATGGCACAGGTTCAAGTTCAGTGTCCCAGATTCAGATCAGATCAGATGAAACATTCCGAGCTTGATCAAACTGGCTGTTACCTTTTTTTTATTCTGTTTCTGAGATGTTTTCTCCCCAATAAATTTCACAAATAGGCAATGTTTTACAACACCGCAAACCTTTTTTGTCTTTAATGAGGTCCACATTTCATTCTTGACCTTGGTCAAAGTAGAAGCGACATTCTCATCACAAGGTCCATTTAGTTTGGAGGACCATTTTGAGCTTTATATCATATCACACAATCTTCCTCTGCAGATGGGAGTTTGCCCAGCTGTGATGGAAGAGAAGATGTTCACATTTCTATTTTTCTCAGCACTCTAAGGACTTCTCGCCCACGTTGGCTTAAAAGCTGTAATTCCACCTTCATGGACCTCAGAAAGCTGCTGCTTCCCAGATAAATAATGAAAAGGCGGCTCTGTATGTAACTTCTGATCATATCTCATGATCTTCATCAGCAGATAGAGTTAGCCCTACTGTCAGGGATTTATAGGTGTTCAAATTCATTTTTTTAGGACTAAAAGTCCTTAAAGTTAGCCTTGGAACCAGACAGATCTGCCCAGCTCATGTTTTCATTTGCTCTGACATATATGCCTGTCCCCCTCCTTCCAGTCACACCAAATACCACCAGCCTTGGACCAGTCCAATCACAGCCATTTATTTAATATCAGGCAGGTAAATCAGGGTCGGGAATCTCTCGGCACCTCAAGTTCGATTCTCACGCTCAGCCATCCTCACCAAAACTCAATAAGTCTAGAACATACAAATGACGCTTGTAAGGAACATACAGGCTGTATTACAACATTTTTACAGGGAATCATAATGTTGAGAACTTGAATTTTGAATTTCAAATTATTCACTTTTCTGCACTGGTTAATAATCTTTCAAGCTCTATACAGGGATTAACAGAGGACAATCACTAGTCCAAATTTGAAAAGTCACGTTTCACTACTCTGATTGGTTCTAGGTCTATCCAATTGCATCCAGTCAGCAGGTCTGTCCTGCCAGAACTCTGATCAGTGATCATCAAATATGGATCAAGACTCTGTTACTGCATTGCCTACTCCTCCCTCAATTGTTTTTAGAAAAATATTTTAATGCACTATTTAGCTGTAATGCAAGAAAGATTGCAACCAGCCAACCACTATTTTCTGTCCTGCTTAAAAATGGACCAACCACCTCTGCATCATGCATTTTATTGGTCAGATTGGTTGGAGAAAGTTGATGAAATGGCTTAAAGTACTTTATTCAGGTTAGAAAAACATTGTTTTGTTTTTCATATATGTGAATTAATTTGGAATCTTTGTTCATTTTCATTTTCCAAGGGGTGTTATCAACAGGTGCAAACCAAAATGCCTATGGATGCAACTGGATAGTTATACAGCCAATTAGAGCAATGAATGTAATGAGAAATTCGCAATGCAGTAACAGAATCTTTATTTATATTAGCACTGCCTAGTCTAGTCTAGTCTATATCAGCTGTCTGCAGTTGGCTGAGCTGAGTCCATGGCAAGTTTTTTTTTTCTGACATGTTTTTTGGCAGATTTTTGTAATTTTATTTTGCTAAATTAATGGTAACAGAGTGAGAGCTGCTGCTCAGCGACACACTCTCATTCAGCTGGACAGGACACACCCACTGGGCTGAAGATCGAGTGAGGGGAAAACAGCCTGTAGAGACAGAATATTTTTACATTTAACATGGTGAATTAAGGATTTATTTTGACCATAACAGGATTATTGAATGTTGGAAGACCAGACTGACAAACCAGGACAGATTTAGTGAGTTTTATTTTGTGTTTGTGTTATGTTTGACAAGAAAATTAATAATATACCATAATATGTATCCCATAGCCTGTTCTGTCCTTGAATGGTGTAAAGCAACATATAACATCAGTACATTCATACATTATCAAACACGGGACATAAGAGACAAAACACTCATTTATTCATCTTACATGCAAACCACAAGCCTCTCATTACAGTCCTATTGGACAGAGTCAATGTACATGGTGTAGCTAACTCACCACTCGCACAAACCCTCCAGCTGAGACTCATATCATATCATATAACATATCGCCCTGTTTCCCAGGCTACATCAGTAGACCTTTGTCTCTTCTGTATGCAAACTTTAATGTCACCTGTTGTCTTTTAGACTTTATGGTGTAAAGTCTTGGATGGAACTCAGGTGCAAGAGTTGCTCTACATCTGTTATATAAACTACTGTGGGTACAACATAAAACCCTTTAGTTCCTGCTTATTATCTGGTCATCTGTTCTGCTCGGAGTGAATATGACCATACTTTGCCTTTGTCTGGGTCTGCAGTTCAGCAGATACTCTAGTGTACTTAGCTGAATGTGTCAGACACAATTACACACACTCAACTCCTTCTTGTACACATTGTGCCACAAACTCCTCTAACCACTTTGCAGATGCATAAAAGGACCCTCAAAAACACCTCAGCATTTCAACTCTTAACAGATTTAGAAAGAATAATGGACACTCTTACTAGATAGTTGATGGATGGGAACATTACAAAACTGTATATATGCCCGTTTTCGTCAGTCTCTTCAAGTTTGTGTTTACTAATGGATACACATGATGAAACATTGCCCATTACTTATTCCAGTCTTTAGTTTATCCCATTCTTATCTGATGTTTTTCCTCCACTCGTCCTGGTTTTTTCCTCTACGTTTTCAGTGCTCATCAATCAAATGTTTTTTCCTGACAGGTGTAAAATGCCCACCCACATTTGGATATGTGACTCATCTTTTGCTAAAAATCAGCAAATTGCTTTGTCCACTTCCAAGACGACATATATTAAAATAAATGTAATGTGTGAATTTTAGGTAAAGGTCAATATAATTAGATGTCAAATATATCCCTATTTCTATAAGATGATTAGATAGGATGACCATTTGGAAAAGAGGAGCAGATCTTAACCCTTTTATATGGCAAATATGCAAGAATGCAGTGCTTTTGCACTGTGTCACAGTTCAATTCATGATCATCAATATCATGTTGACTTGTTGATAACACTAATTATTAAAGGTGCACTCTTGTTGTAAATTTTATGAGGCTGTGTTTACTTAATATTCACATGCTAAACATTTTGATTATTTTTCCCACTGATTTTTTCCATTCCTCCTAAAACTAAAATATAATAAAATATCACAGGGTGTCAGAATTTAATCTTTCAGTTTAAACTTCTAAACTGCAGGCTACCTGTAAGCTACTGTGTCATCTTTGATTTTTTTTTTTTTTTTTGGACAAGTAGGCCAAGGTGGAAAGAAAAAAAATACCAGGTGAATCACCAAATCTGCTTTGAATTTTGATCGATTTTTGATTGAGCTCATGTCCATAAATTTTAAGTTTAGAATCGAAAACATGACACCTGTACTGTATGAGTGAAAACACACAAGTAGAACTTGGAAATGCCAATAAATAACAATCCATACAAATCCCACTCAAAAGAAAGTCTCAGAGCTCATTATGAAGTCTCCTGATGACTTGTTTTGCAACATTTCACAACATGTTACCATGTGCAAAAGAAATTCTTGTCATATCACTCTCAATAACCAGATATATGCTATATGCTAATACTAGACATAAATATTTAAAAAGAAGAAAAAACAGTTAAGACAGTTTGAGCGGTAATTTTGACCAAGAACTTAAATATAGACCCTGAAGACTGCAGGTTACTCTGAGATTAAAAAGCTGTCATACAGGTTCTTATGTTATAATGCTGCCATGTACAGTATTTCATTCTGTTATTGACCCTTATCTAACCATCTCATGTTTTTCCCCTGTGGATTCTGATGCTGTTTAACACCGTGACCATATATCTTTAGAGGACAAGCTTCTCATGACTGAAAACAGGCCATAACTCCCCTGGCAGTGTTCCCATTGGTCTGAATATCATCAGAGCTGATGTCTCCCTGGGCGTCTCTCCACTGTAAACAATGACCTGCCAAGCAAAGAGATTCCTCACTCTTAATGCTCCTTAATCGAATCCACCTCTCAGATGGTCTAATTGAATTGGGTCGCCTACAAACACACACACACACACACACACACACACACGGAGGAGCATACACACATAAATGCACAGCTGGGGTGATGAGAACCTGTTGAGAGGCTTGTTGCATGTGCTGAGGGCCAAAGGGACTTGGGAATGTTAATTGCAGTCTTGAAGTGTGGTGCATTATGGGACATGTGGGAACAAAGTACTTGATTGAGGAGCTGATTAAAATATCAGTGACTCAAATGTCCTACCATATACAATGCTGAGTGATGCAAGTGATTCACACACACACTAACACACAGCACTCATTTATCTCTCTGTAGTAGCCTGTATATATTTAACATTAATTTTTTAATCCATGATAGGTTGGGTTGTGTACTTACATTATCCCAAATGTTTCCAACGATGATCAAACCCAGAGAAATCCATTATTTTTTTTAAAGTAATGGTGTGTTTCTGACTAGTTGCTATAACTTAAGGGAAAACATGACGAATGGCGAATGTGTCTAAACGTAACATGAACTTTTGCTGTTGTTTTAATATGAAAAAGTGGCAGAACATACATTTTATGTTTTGGAAGTGTAGATAAAGTTCAAGAAAACTTGGGCTGAGATTGCTTTGTCAAAGAATACAAAAAAAGAGTGCAAATATTCACCATAACATACAGACAGACAAACAGTCACAACACTGCGGGAGCCCTAATCATCCTTCTGACTGTAATCAATAAAATCTGCCTTGTTCAGCATATTTATGACAAAGAATTGCACCTTGGGAATAAGGAGGGAGATAGATGTGATAAATATTTGCTTGGGTTAAATGTAGTGTTGGGGGTTATGCACTACAAAGTACCATGTTCAAGTACTTTTTTGTTGTAACAAGCAACATAATGCATTGGTTTTGCAATTCAAGTCATCAGTTATTTATGTTTTCATGTAAGTAATCTGTTAAACTACAACAACTACAACAATTACCATTTACCGTATTTCAACCACTGCACTTGTCGTCAGAGGAAACTCTGAGCATCACAGAGTAGCCTACAGTCTCTTTGGACACTGATATTGTGGAGTATCTCAAGTTAGGTCTTGAAATGGATGTATTGAACAAAGTCTCCATAATCAAATCTGTCTTGAGTCAATACTCCAACACTATTCAGTGTGACTCTGGAGAGGCTTTTTAAGTCTTGTCAGAGGAACCCACTACCTGACACATGTTCTGAAAAACATCTGTGTTATAACTGAGTTAACTACAGAGAGCGCCGGTTATATGTGTCTATGTGATTTTAAAAGCCTGTGTGATCTACTGTAGGCTACACAAGCCTGTGTTTTATTGTTCTCATGGAGGCAGTTGTATAATATGGCACTGCCAAGTTGGCTGTCAGATTGTTAGAAGCCAAAAAGCTGCACAAAGGCTGTTCAAGTACCTTCAGTTTCTATTAATTTTCATATACTGTAAATAATTCAGCTTTTTTCATCTCAGTTGAATTACAAAAAAACCGTTGTAATTCAACATCATGGTTAATGAAGAGTTAGTCTACAGAATTACAGATTATGGGCCACAGACGAGGCTATGCAGTAACAATACGAAGGGTGTAGAAGTGGGTTGGGACAGTGGGGACATGTCCCCACCAATATCTAGGGATAACTAAATTGTCCCTTGCAATAATTTTGATCCATGGCATTATTGACTCACCTTTGGAAAGTAGAGTCAATACGTTTAAAGGTAGATGTACAGTAGGCTACATGGCCACTGGATAATATGACCAGGCAAGGAATTACAAAATGGTGGGTGGCAGTAGATAACACTGTAACAATGGTTACTTTTTAAAGCACTAAGTTTGTATTGCAACAAGTTACTTTTAAAAGTAATGTTACCCAACACTGCTCAAATGTGGAGGCACTGAGCATAGCATACTACTAAAAATCTAAAAGCAAGATTTTAGCATAGAATGACCAGATTCTCATGAAAAATAGTCTCCCCCAATGTTGAGCTTGAGTGAATCTGAATAGCTGTTATTTCAAAAACCAATTACGTAATAGCCCTTGACCCCACAAACAGAGTGACTGCAGGACCACAACAAAGACAGTTGCACCTGTCGACTGGCCAGAATACATTAAGAAACAATATCTCATTTGCATCAGTCTGTAAAGAAAAAAAACCCCAATCCTTTCATCTTTCATGCCATCTATCACTCCCCCACAGCTCAGTGAACGCCGTTGTCCGATGCCCTTCAGCCGAGCACAGCTCTCCTCTCTGGCTGATAGAAGATCAAAGCATTTGCTTTTTCACTCAATGTCGCAGAATTCTGGTGTGTAAATTGGAGGTAATCTCTCCTCTCTTTTCCCCCCTCGCTCTCAGTCGCTCGCTGCTTCTCATGAGCTGCTGGAGGGGAGAGTGTGACCTGTTTCATAACCAGCAATCCATAAACATGCATAAGATGAGACGGGCAGAGGAACACCAGTGACAAGAAGACAGTGTCTCTTTAGTGTTTATTGTTCGTATGTATTCCTGTGATTGTGGTCATTCACACTTGTTTGCTGTCCTCTACCAAGTCCTCATAAATCCTCAGTGACAAAATGGGCCATCTGCCAGAGCTTAGCAAAATGACTCTTATGAGTGTTTTTTGTTGTGGCACACCCGTCGGCAGAACAAAGACACACCAGAGGTCATTTTAAGTCATAGCAGCGTGGTTCTAGCGATTGCAGTGTTGGTCTGCCCACCACTTTGGTCCAGACTGAAATATCTCAAAAACTACTGGATGGATTACCATTAAATCTGACACTAGTGGTCCCAAGAGAATAAATCACACTAACTTTCACGATTTCCTGACTTAACCTCTAACGGCTCCAACAGGTGGACATTTTGGTTTTTTCATGGCATGCTTTGACAGCTATGGGACTGATTGCCACAGCATTTGCTTCAGATATCTAAGGATAAATCCTTATGACTAGGGTTGGTCGATATTATGGTATATACTGTACGATGGTACAAATGTGTCCATCAATAGAGAAACTGTTTCCGCTGTGGGAGCTAACCCTTAGTGTCTTTGCTATATATTTGGGCTATGCAGCAAATCAGGAGATTGTCTTCTAAACCTACCCAAGTAGTTTTGGTGCCTAAACCCAACCTTTTCAGGGGGTCTATCGTGTAATAGGTTTGTCATGTTTTACTGTGAGTCTGCAGATAGACTGTGTGACATGAGAGCAACAGTTGATATTGGTAATGCATCTCTCAGTGTGCCAACTACCACAGAGGAAGAGTGACAATTAGACATGGAGGAGGAGACTGAAATTGTTGGCTGAGACGTACAATCCCTTTTGGTTATGTGCAGTTATTTTTGTTGTATGGAAGTTAAAAATAAAAGAAGAAAATAATCCAAAGTGATGAAGTATGGTATGATTATTGGCCATGGTATTGGCCATACTGTCCACAGCTACTTTGCTGATCTCCTGAACTTTCCTGTAGTGCCACCAGCATGAATAGAAAGACTGTGGCATGTGAAAGAAATAGGTGAGTGGTTGAGTTTGTCAGATGCTTTTTATATCCAGTTCTGGAGCTCTATACCTACTATATCTGCAATAGTATAAGAACATCACGCTATTTTCTGCTTTGCTACTGAACACCAACGTAATGTTATTGTATTGTAACAAGCGAATGTTGCCTAATTTTTGTTTGTTTTGGAAAAGGACAGTCTAGCTGCACCAGTCACCAGACAGGAAAATGTAGAGTATACTGTACTGTGTATGAGGCCTTTTTAGCCATTTGAATGAATGACCACTACTCTCTCCACAGTGTGCAGTGCACTGGCTGGTTGCCAGATTCATTGCTCTTTTAAATTACTGAAGTGTAACAAACTCACTCTATGCCTTGACCTCTACAGGCAGGTTGGCTTATTCAATAAATGTTTCATATACTTCTGTCAGGCTAATGCTTGAGATTTACACCTGCAGAGTGAGGATGCTTCTTTAAGGTGCTATTTTAGGATTAGGACTTTGGTTTAGAGTTATGGTTAGGATAAGGATTTGGTTTAAATTTAACAGAGCGTAGTTGAGCATGTAGAGCTGATGGTTATGGATAGGAAACAGAGAGTGATTAAAGTCAGTGGGGGGTCCAAAAGAGTAGAGTTATGTTTGGATGATGACTCAGACGTAGAGACACATACACCTGCTGTCATTTAAGACATGGGAAAATGTGTCTGTGTGGGTTTCTGGCTTAGTCTAATTCTAGGGACCACTTAACTGGGGACAGCTTGTCCAATTGGAGATAGAATGATGAGATGATTTTGGGATCTGTGGTTATGGATAAGTTTGGGTTAAGGTTAGGGGTAAGCAAATAATGGTTATAAGTAGGGTTAGGGTATTCTGTTGAAAATGAATGTAAGTCTATGTAATGTCCCCAAAAGTGACCTAAAGGTACGTACCCACAGGATCTGTCATTTGCACACTTCCTGTTCCTTGTGTATGTAAGCAGCCGTGCAATGCATTTTGGTAGTGCCACGGTAAATTTCAAGAGGGGCATCACATTGGCCCCTTCTCATTTGCATAAAGTTGAGGTCTAGGCTACTTTATGGAAATCAGGGACATCCAGTGCAACTCTGGAAAACTTCCTGAAAAACTTTTAAACTGATTGTTGGCAATCTAAAACAAAGACAGATCCAGGAAATGCATGGCTTATTTCTTGCCCAAATTGTTTTCACAACCATATTTTGGTGAACTGTTTTTATAATATAATATGACAGAGTTTCCAAATGAGACACCATGTTGGTCTGGTTCGAAATCTGGGAGTACGCAGTTCACAAGTGAGTCTTCATCCAATCATGCAGCCAGGTCAGGTATTCAATGTTGAGAAGCAGTGTGCACCAGAGTCTAATTACCAGACCAGCAGTGTTATATACTGTATTATGTCCTCTAATATGGTGTAAAAGCTGCGGTGAGATTAGCATGTCACTCGCTGGACACTAGCTATAATTGGCGGCGGCGGCGGGGTACGCCCACCTAGCCTCACCCATCACACAATTCCCAGCACGCAGGAACATGGAAGCATGCCAAAGGGTAGACTGCAAATACACAAAGGCACATATTGATCTGTCTGACCAACTTTAATCCAAATGTCATTTATCAATAAACATAAAAGTCTATTTTCCTCATGAGATGCAACCAAATAGCAGTAAACAGACCTTTTACAGCCTCTCCAAACATAAAAAGAAAGATTTAGCTGTCTGGCCTTGTAGTATCAAAAACAGAGAGGGGTAAAAATGTCTTGAATCACAACAGTTACTACACAGATAATTCCAGTTGTTTCCAAATGTTTCTCAAAGTGTATTCTGGCTGGTAACAAGACTTCATGTACTGAACCTCAAAAAACAAATCCTTGGAAATAAAATTGAAAAAGAAATTGTGTTTCAGAGGTAAAATCCTTAATTTAAATTTAAAATAAATAAATATACTAAACATTTCTACATAAACATACTGAGGAACAATCTGTTATCTATCACTGCAGACTGCAGATTGTTAATGTCACAGTTCTGAGTCCAGCCTGCCCTTAAAACAGAAATGAGGAGAGAAGCGAGCACAAGAAGATTAAACGTTGAGAGCGCTGAGTATATGCACACATGCCTGATTGTATGTAGATATATTTGTGTGTTTCGTTTGAGAGCGAAGCAGCGAGAAACCTCTTTTGAGTGCTTACTTCCATATTCATGGGGTCGTGTGCAGGTGAGAGGCTGATCAATATTGAATGTGATTCAGCTGCAGTTCCCATCTATGGGAGGCAAAGTTCATTCTGACATTAACTCTGAACAATTAAACCCTGAATTGTGTGTGTTTGAGCTTTTGTGTGTACGTGTGGGGGGCCAACAGTGGTTGAAGACAGACGAATAAGAGTATGAATAACTAAATATGTGCATAAATTTGAGTGTGTGTGTGTGGAAGGGTATCATCCTCAATAGTTATTACCAGTTAGGTCAGATGTCTAATAGTATTTCTGCAGCTCAATTGAACACATTAAGAAAAAAGGACTGTTGGCTTTGAAGTTTACACTCTCTTATTCTCCCTCATACACACACACACACACACGCATTTACTTATCATTTTTGGAGACATTCCATAGGCTTACATTCACTCTTTGGACATTTACCCATAATGACTACTTGCCAAATGGCAACTGTGGCTTACGTATGGAAAACATATGGAAGCATTATGGCTTCTCTAGAGTTTTAAGGGAAAAGGCTGTAGCCATACTTGAATGCAAACTGTATCTAGTCATACAATGAAAAAGAAAATCATGTATAGAAATCAAACATTTTGTTACATCAAGATGCATGGGGAGGTTCAAACCAACACTATACCGAACTACATATATAATGACCAGCTGCACTTGCAAAACAATTGTTTAAATAGGCATATGCATTAAACAGAAGACTCTTTTTATCCCTGTGTTTCTCTGCAGAGTCTGTGTGTGATGACATTAAACCCCTCTCACACATTAGAGCCAACAGGTGAGGGAGGTGTAGAGGGCAGATCATCCACTGATCAGTCGTGCATGGTTTCACCCTTTCAGATGGATAAAAAAATTTAAAATGCCAACACAGGTCACAAAACACACCTGGGCCTCCCGCCCAAATAAAGTCTGTGTGTGTGAAACACTGCAGAGTGTGTAACATCGTGCTGTTCGCAGACAGGCCTGCTATCATGAGTCTGAAAATGAGAGACAGACACGGGTCATGTCTAGAAGAGATCCCCAGAACCATGAAAGATGGCATAGAAGTGATGATTTTAACAGAAATTAGTACAAATTTTGCAAGAGTTTTGCAAATCAAGGTTTCCCTTCAAGACACAGCCGAGAAAAACTAGCACACAGCTCTAAAAATAGAAAATCATTCGTGGTGGCTGATGTTCTTATTGTGGCGGGCTGCCACAAATAAATGAATGAATGGAAAACACTGCCAGCTTAATCCTTACCCTAATCTTAAAGGTAGACTCAAATTTGTCCAAGCTGGTAGTAAAAACACCGGAAAGATAGTTGATTGTTGAGTCTCATTCTCATGACAGCAAATACCAATATATTAGGTGGATGAAGTATCCAAAACACAGTAAAATAATGATAAAATAAGGAAATACAGGCTGATGGCAGGATCTCTGCAAAACAGCCACTGCCACACACTTCTAGTGGATCTTAAGTTATGATTTATTGATTAATAGATTTTTTTAAGGACAATGTTGCATAATGTCTTTGATTTTACATGTTCTAAAAGGAGTTTTTAAGCTGTTATGAAAGTAATTTTTAATACTGATGCCTTTGTGCTACAAAAGCAAACAAAATTACCCCTGAGAAGATCAACTATATAGTTATTCTTACTGCCTGCCACTGGGTTGATTTCTCTTTAAATAAGACAAAACAAGTCTGCGTTTGCATTTTTCCAGGCAAAGTTACGGTGTATGGTGTGTTAGCCATTTAAAAAGAAGCCAAAGAAGATAAATTTCAGTTTTAACGTCATATTTTGTGGTTACGGTGGGGGGAAACTGCTGCTTTTGTTCGCAGGGGCCTCCACAGTCAACAAAATATGAAAGCTCCTTGTAGTGGCTTTAATTTGAAACTGACAGATCACAAATGGCCTCCTTAGAATCTGCATGAGCAAGGGTTTTTATGCTGAGCATTTTTTTAATCAACCATAAGCACACTGTTGGAAATTATCTTAAAGGGACTATTTGTATCGGTAGTCGGTATCCATTACTTGCAGTAGATGTGATCGGCATCCTGCCAGTTTGGAGAAGCAGGAGTTCCACTGTAGGAAGCTAAGCAATGTACTACAGGTCAGCAGCAAAATGTGTTTTAGCCACTAAAAAAAAATCTAGCAAAAAACCCCAATAAATATCAGTTTAAGTGTTTGCTATATTTAGAATATTTTCACCACTTTTTCTGCAAAACTGCCATTATATAAATATAGCTAACACTTAAACAGATAACTGATACTGATAACTATGGCTACAATACCTTTTGTTGCTGACTCTGTCCCCAGCTTTGATGCTGGTACTGCCCTCTGCTTCCCCAAACTGGAGGGGGCGTGCTGACCGACATCTACTGTAACTAACACACAATCAATAATTACCTCACACAACCCCACATGAAATAATTCAAACTATCCCTTTAACCACTGATGTAAAATTCATTGTTTTTCCAACTGGGGACACAGCTTTTGTCCCCAGTTCACAGGCCGTCCCCAAATAACTAGTCTTGAGTCTGAAATGTGTCCCTGAAAACACCCTAAGTCGAACACACACACACTTACAGTAGGCTACCTGCCCAAGGCACCCCACCTGCCATTATGTATGAGCATCACATTCTCATCTTCCTTTCAAGGTGGCACACGCGCTGCAATGCATGCAAAGAAGGCTCACATATGCAGACTGTGTATGTAAGGAAGCCAGATATAACATACGGAGATAATGACGTAATATCACATCAGCCCACATCTGTGGATGTTGGGGGAGTCTGCACAAGTCAAGGTCATTCATTGACTGAGTTAAATCACACACCGGGGCCTGCAGGGAGATCACTGCTGAGGCTCAGAAAAACGATTTTTTTTTTTATTTAATTAATTAATTTATTTTTTCTATTCTGATCTCAGTGGAGGTCCGCTGCACTCCATGTGTAGACATATGAACACAGACACACGTGTCTGCAGCTCAGCCTCAGACATGCGGGATGAAGATGGTGGAGGTGGAGATGGTGCCATAACAGCTGAAATCCATACAGCTCCATAAGACTGAGTCGTTAACAGCTTTTAACGGGCTGGACTCCTGCCAAACAGTCTGAGTCCTGCTTGCTGTTACCAGAGCTGCCCTGTATGACCGCTCCAATAACTGCCCGTGATTGGTAATCACTGCTAATGGTAATCGATCGCGGTGATTGATTAATTGACAGCTGGATCATGTGATGTGAAGCCAGTAGCCTCATCGGATCGATGTGTCCCGACCACTGACATGTCCAGTCAATGCTCCAAACATTTTTTGTTTAAATTAGCATGAAAATCAGGTGGCAGGCTATTTTTTGCAGCAGGTGGTGGTCTATTTTAGGCGAAGTCTAACTGAGAAAACGTATCAGGGTTACTGTGAGTCACAGCAGCCCCTCGCTTTGCCTCTGCATGACTTTCATTACACAATGATGCTTCATTCACAACATTAGGTAAAAAGCTGCGACGCGCCAGAGGCGAATATCCAGCTCGTTTAGTCCTGATAAAACACACTGTCAGGGGCTTACAGGGATGCCCTCCCAACAGGTAGGCTACATGTGCTCGTTTGGAGAAAATAAATGGCAATTTAAGTACACATTTGCCCAGACGCACGCCCCGAGCTAAACGGGACAGTCGGGCAGACGTGCGAAAAGCGCAAAGAGCCTCCTCTCTCTGCGCATTAAGCCGGGATAGCGCAGAGGCAATTCATCAAAACACACAACTGTCACACACACACAACTTCGCTAATACCTCCCGAGTCTTCCCCGAGGCTGCTGTGAAAACCGGACACAAAGGGCGGAGAGCTCCGGCTGTCACTCACCTAACTTTTGCTGCCACAGAAGATATCGCATCGTTTCTTAAATTCTTCCTTTTGGACACGGCGGTTCCCATGCTGACATGGAAACGACGCAGGCAGGAAAACAGATCATTCCAGAGGAAGGACGGAGGAATGCGACAGTGAAAACAGTGTATAAAAAAAGTTGATGGGAAATCCGGAAGCAAATATGTCACGCAAGGAGGAAAAGATGCTCCCCAAAAGAGCAGCCTCTCTCCTCCACCTCTGTCTGTCTGTGTGGATGTGAGCACGTACGTGGGGAGGCTGCACAGCTGTCAGCGTTTGGCTGAAAATACACAGACCTCTCCTTCTCTCCCTCTCTCTCTCTCTCTCATTGATGTGAGAATGCACCGGGAGGATGGTCGGGGTGGTGATATCACCATCATCATCATCACAAAGGGGAGGTGCTGTGTGAGGGACACATGTAGGAACCTCTGCCTTTTCATCTCATCCATTTTTGAACTATTATCTGTCTATCTTTGTTTAGGCTATTTATTGCCTCCTGTTATGTAATCGGTCATTTTGGTGAAAGGGTCCCCCTCTGTCTCTCATACACATGTTGAAATGGAGACTCTCTCATCCATGGCCAAGGACAGAGGCAGCAGTGAGGCTGAGGTCTGCAGTGCTCTGTGAGCATCACTTCAAACAGGAACATGATAACAATAGTAGAGCTACAACAATTAGTCGATTCATTGATTAGTTGTAGGATATTAAATCTACTACAAGGAGTTTTTAACTGGTTATGAAACGGTGTCAATTTATTACTGATGTCTCTGCATGACCTATATAAGTTTAAAGAAGGGCTGCTATTCTAGTAGTTATTTTTAATGGCTGCCACCAGGTTGGATTCCCTGTGAAATCAGATGAAACGTTACCTTGAAGTTATTAGTTTGTGTCTGCACCAAAAGTGGTGCAGCCAACCAGCATCCTATAGGAGGGACTACTGGCAGCCACGGACGTGGTTTTAGGTGTGATGACAGCAAGAAGTGTCCATGGACAGGACTCGCCTTGAACATATAGTGGCACCTCCTGAAGAGGTTAGCGTAGATACTGCAGAGAGTATTTCTTCATTGAAAGAAGAGCAAAGAACAGCACTGAGGGCTTTTCTTGATGGAAAAGATGTTTTTGCTCTTTTCCTGACCAGTTAGCCCGTGTTAGATGTGATAGATGGTTCATCTCATCACTTGCCGAATGCGTTTTGAAAGTCCCTGCCCTTTTCCAGTTTCTAAGGCTGACTTCCCACATGGTTCTGTGTTTTCACAGTTACAGTGAGTACTCACCAAGCGCCTTGTTTATTCCATAGGATTTGTCTAAATGTAGTCTAAAACTTGACGTTGAAATCTGGGCTGTGTTCAATCTGTCTGATTCTGTTCAGATTTAGCACAATTTTGGACGTGTGCTGTCAAACTACATTGAGCCCTAACACAGCCAAGAAAATAATTATCACATTGCAGCAAAATGCGCATGATGTGCATAGACTACACCTTAAAAAATTTTGGGCAATTTTGTGAGGTTACTGCAACCTTCACCTTTGACCTCCAAAAGGTAATCGTTTCTTTTTTTTTGAGTCCAAGTGAAGATCTATCTATCTAATCTATCTATCTATCTAATCTGTCTATCTATCTTCATATATAGACATATGATGGGACAAATGTGCATTCCTCTTTTTGTTACATATTTGTTTAAATTTAAGGACAGTGAAATTTTACACTCAATCTTTAGTGTGTCAGTTGATCTTTTAAGATTTAAGATAAGCAACTCTGGATCATTCACTTCTTTAATCAGTCCAGGACAGTTGTGATTTATTTAAACTCATGTTTCAAATTTAGGGGAAAAAACACAGTAGCTTGGGTTAGCTGATAAAATGAGGTTAGCCTGAAAAACAACAACGTTTAAGTGTGTTTATCTTTGCATGAACTTGAGGATGACTCATCTGCAAATGGCACTTCAGCCTTGTTGTATTTTTTCAGGTGACAGGGTTTACAGTCCTCTTTTTGAAAGAATTAAATTTTTCCTATTGACTGTTATTGTCTTTCTCTCAAATGTTGACATTTCTATACAGTTCATCAGACATGCAGTACATGCTAGTTGACTTCCCCAGTAGATCAGCACTAACCAACTGTGAGCATCTAACCTTACCACCACCACCTTACCTCCAGCTCATCTCTCCCTAATATTTTCATCTTGTTTTTATTCACTGATGAAAATCTCAGTAGTTTTTGTCATAGTTTCCTCATCATAACTTTGTTTTTATTTAGTTATCTGGCTTTTGCCAATGTAAAGACCACTCGGGTGACATGAAATATATGCAATCTGCAAGCTCCCTGCTAGATAGCACTAAATCCTACACACTGGTCCTTTAAGTCAAAATGGTATGTGTCATAAAAATACTTAGCCATTGCAAATCCCTTATATTTTATTCAAGAGCAGTATCTACAGCATTTCATCACTATTTCTTCTCGGAAAGAGTGTCTTATCTGGCAGTAGTTTGAAACAGTGGTCAAGACAAGATAAATTGGAGAGGTTGTGAGATGATTACTGGTATAGAAAACAAGAAAAAAACACATCTGTTGAGCAAAATTATGTTTAATTTTTCTGACTTCGCTCTCTTTTATTCTTAGTTTTACCTCTTCACGCCTCCTAGATTATTCAACTGTAATAACATGAGAGGGCAAAATCAATATTTCATCGAACAGCTCACAACGCAGCGTAGCACATTTAAACACATGCAGTTGAAAATAGAGTGACATTCAGTCGAGGGTGGATTGATGTTTTCTTTTTCTATGCATAAGATAAAATCTTTCAAATGGAAAAGATTGAATTGACCAGCCAATCCTTAAATCACCAGTTTCAACTGCTGCCCTGAGGGCAAATGTACAGGGTCCCCAGTAAGACATCTACAGAAAATCGTTTGTCGCTGTTGGCATAAGTTCTTCATCAAGGACAGTCATTTTTTGGACCTCAGCACATACACACCTACTTTACACCTGTTTTTTTATTGCTCTTGACACCAACTCAGTCCTCACTCTTGAGCACCTGGTGCTCCTTTTAATGCAGCTTCTACTGTGTTTCTATGTAATGTGCCCTGTTTGAATGTTATATGAACCATAAACTTGGCATTACAGTACATCTTTAGAAATTATTAAACATAGACTCTTACATAAATGCAATGCAAAACAATCCATTTAACACTTACGCGCATACATGGGATATTAAGTAGATTAGATAAAATCATAAAGCTGAAAAGTCCTTAATTTAACTTGCAAACGTTGTCTGTTTAGCACTGCATGGTTTGGACCTTAATCGAGAGGTTAAATAATATAACTTCCTCTGAGTGTCTTCAAGCCCTAGTTGGAGTCTACACAGGGAGTTGGGTGTGGTGGAGACAAGTTATTTAAAATCTAATTTGTTCCCAGAATCTTGCAGGTCTTTAAATGTGACATATAGACTCATTTTTATCTTCTGCCAAACCAACAGTTCAGATGTGCTCAGTTCTATTTATTATCTATTCTATTCTATTTCTGTGGGTCAACATTGGGCCACCATGAGGTTCGATATGCCACAATAGTAGAAATTAATATGATATGCAAACATTTCAGTAATCTAATAATCTAATTTTCAAAGTGGGGGTCACCAAGGGGCACTGGGGAGCCTTAGCAAATCAAGTCAACAACATTTTTATTTTGTTTTATTATTATTATATTTAATTGATAATGTATATATATTATTAGTATTGTCAATGGATTTTTAAAGGCAAGCTACAAAGGGGGGCCCGGCCATAAGATAATGCTTTTTGGGAGGCCTCGGCATGTAAAACTTTAAGAAGTAATGCTATGCTGTGCAGCTTGTTTTTCTTCCCTTTATTTAAATAAATCAATGTTGGCAGTAGTCCCAGGAGAATAGAAAATTTGTTAGCTCTCACTGCTCAGAGACGATTGATCACTAATCAATGTAGAAGATAGTGTGTGTCGGCTGCTGTGTTGTATGCACAAACATTCCTGCACACATGGGCACATACACACATCATATAAACAGAGAGAAGCACATGCGGCGGACGAATTGCCCAGTAACGGCCGATTAGCCTTCAACCATCAAGTCAATCAATCTTTCAATCCACAGGTCATTTCACCAGCAGCTCCAATGTGCAGGATGTCCTTGGGTTTTATATCCTTTAGTATGTACACACACACACAAACACATACGCTCACACAAACACACACTCACACACTAAGACAAAAGGAATGAAAATCAATAAATAAAGCAAAGCACTGCTGGGCTGGTGTGAGCTGCTGTAAGCCATTAAGCAGTAAATAATTCCAGGCAGCTCTGACGAGACAGAGGGAGCGTGTGTGGATGGACTGTAGATGAGTAAGAGAGGGAGGGATGAATGAATGGAGAGAGGGCAGGACGTGGAGTTCCCTACACAAGCCAGAGAAAAAAAAAAAAAAAAAAACAGGAGGAAATGGATGATGGAAGGAGGAGGCATGAATGGACAGCAGAGATCCAAAACAGAAAAGAAGGCACAGGGGGGACAGCATACAGAAGAACCACAGCAAGAAAGAGAGCAGCAAGGATGAATGAAAAAAATAATTCATGTTTTTCCTTCTACAGAAGAAGTGCAGATATGTGTCTGCTACCAGTAAACATGGTGGGATTGCACTGTGCTAAAAGGGAGGAAAGGAGCGACAAAAAAGATGAAAAGCTGTGAAAATGGGAGGACAAGAAAGACACATGCAGCCATAAATCCACATCTGCCCAAGATATTAGTGTCTCCGCTGACCCTGGCGAGCACTCACCGTTTGATTGATTGCAAAGCAGATCGATATTTTGAGTCTGCAACGGTTACAACAGCAACCAGCCAAGTGGCCCGAGAATCACTGTGAGGGGGGCTGAGTTTACACTCGCAATCTGATTTTTCTCTAGATCAGTTTAGTTTAGAGACGAAAATTCATACTAAATACCAATGAAACCAAATTGACATCCTATATGTCCTTTTATATGTTGAGTGTAATTTAATTTAACGTATGAATGTCCCACCTGATGAAAAAACATTTTTTCAGTATACCACAGCATCAATTTTTAGCCAAGCTGCTGCATCGGCAGGTCACATCTATTCATGATGGATTGCATTGAAATGCAAATGGTGTTTTTCTACCTTGCTATTGTTGTGACAAAAAAAACACCACACCATCTTGCACTAGGATCATCATAAAGGGATAGTTCACCCAAAAATGAAAATTCAGTCATTATCTACTCACCCTCATTGAAGGTTGGGTTTAGTTTTTTAATCCGGAAAACACTGCTGGAGGTTCACAGGAAAAAGCAACTGAAAAAAACATAAAATGCCTCCATACCGCTCGGCTGGCGTAATCCAAGTCTCCTAAAGTCATGATGTGCCATTCACACACTGTCACACCACACACACAGTTCAGATGGTGTGTGTGCCCACGTGAACGTGGCTCTAAGCTAAGGCTTTACAGTGAAGATTCAGGCTAAAAACATGGTGTAAATGACGTCTTTCAAGTCAACTTGGCATGCCAAAGTACAGTGTCACAGAGCTGCTAGCTAACTATAAGCTCTTTTAGTCTTTTTTCATAGAAAGTTTCCTCAGTAATATTAATCAGCTCAGAGTTATTTCACCATGATCAAACGTCTCGACATATTTAACTGTCACATACTATCTATCCTTTTATCTGAGACTTCATCAGTCCATCTGACAGTGAGAAAACATGTGTAAACCAGTTGATAAAAATACCATCAAAGCACGAAGTTGTGTGACAGGGCTAAAGAAGAAGTGAGATATTGTGATAATGAATTGTGACTCTCGGGCAGTCCAGATATTTAATCTGTACACGTTAGGGCAAACGTGAGATGAAACCATGAAATATGCCCTATTTTTGGAGACTTTGAGGAAATTTAAGGATAAAGTTGGAGGATGATGAGAGCGTGTGTGGATGGTATACTGAGGGGGTAGTAAAGCTTAAGACTCTTAAAGCTTCAAAAGGCTTTAAGTGAGACAATATAAAACTCTGATACCTACCAAAGGGATTGTTAATAACACTGAACTCCTTGTTTCTTTAAATATACTGTTTAATTTAAGGAAAATGACATAGCAGGTCTAACCCACATTAAAGAATGAGACTCTCCATTGGTAATGAACTTTGATAGTGCATTATAATCTCATTTGCCATATTTGACCGCTTAATTAAGTCTCATGACCATTATAGAGGACAGCTGCACAAAGTGTCAAGTAGTTCAAATCTTTATCATTAACACATGAAGACTTTCAACTCTTAAGTATTTGGAAATGTCACATAAAATGTAGCATGGTGCAAGAAGAACCAGCTATTTTTCAAATGTTTCAAATTTTTATATTGTAGCTGTTCATTTTACTGGAATGTAATTTTACTAATTGAAGCTATAAGCTGTACAGTAAATGCATATATTCAGACTTTTATGTATTTAAATATCCTGACACCCATTTCCACTATCAAATTATTTGGGTTTAGAGCTCAAAAATGGCAGACTGTGCATGCAACTTTGAACGCAGCACAGTGCACATATTCAGGATTGTTTCCTGGCTTAAGCTGCCCAGTGGTAACATATATAAAATATTTTGTATCTCTGGATGAGTGGGGGTGTCCCATTGCTTTGTTGAAATTCTACTAACAAAGGATGCTTTATATGCTTTATGCTTTATACACAAATAATTCTTCTATTCTAACTTTAAGACATTTCTAATTAAGAAAAGTATTCTATGGTACATAAGTTGTCCAATTCTACTGGCATTGGATGGTTTGTAGACTTTTTTCCTATCCAACAATGGAGATAAGCCTATGTGTTTGAATTAGTGAGGTGTTCACTTCTGAGATTTAACATACACCTCTTTATCCATGCTAGCGGTATGGCTTCAGAGTTGGCAATGTTGGTCTCAGCAACTATTGGATGGATTGTCATTTAAGTTTGTAGAGACATTCATTGTCTCCTGAGGATGAGTTCTTAAACTTTTTCCTTCAGTGCCTTCATGAGGTTGACAGTTTCTTTTGGTACTGTTATTCACGGTCTCCAGAGGATGAATTCCCGTCACTCTTACAATCCTCTGACTTTTCATTTAACACTGTAAGCAGTAGGCTTACGGGGTGGTATTGAGGTGTTACTGTATATCAGGTTATTAAGAAATCACAATGGTATTATTTTCATGATCAGAGTAGCATAGCTTGGTGAGTGATAAGTGAGCAAATGTTAGGATGGCCCTCTTGTGGGTGCATTGTTTAACAGTCATGCCAAAGTAAAGGATGCATGGAGGTGTGTGGGCAGTGACAGCCATTTGAAACAGACATATCTATTTACATAAGTAAATGCTGGCACATTTGAACGTTGAACCCACTGAACCCCAGCATGTTGGCATGTTTAGCATTTAGCTCATAACACTCCTGTGTCTCAGTACAGCCTCAAAGAGCTGCTATGTGTTGACTCTTCGTCAAAAAAGAAAAAAAAAAGGTAATGAAGTGAGGTAATGGACCTGCATGTGAATGATGGCACTCCTAGAACCTCAATTAGAATTTCTACCACTGAGTTTATACTGTTCCTTGAGCTGCTGTTTGTCTCTTTCGTATATAAAGGAAAAACTCAAAAGCTTCTATAACCCTTTAAGCTAATAGGCTACTGATTCGTGCATCAATCTGTCCCACGGTGCTGTGCAGCACTTTTGTCACACCAACTTTACATCTTGTTCCATAAGAACATCAAGCACTTTTGAAGTAAACCATATTCTCTTGTGGCAGGCAGGCTGTCTGGAGACGAGGGAGAAGAAAGACAGAAAGTAAAGAGAAATACAGCTTGGAGGGCAAATGAGGGTTAAAAAGATGGCAAGAAGAGAGAAAATGATGTTTCACTGCCAGGATTAGTTTGCATGAACGAATATTGAAACGGACAGAAGAAAAGGTTGACATCTCCATCAGTGTATTGGTTAATTTGCCAGGAATCACTGTCGGTGTTCAAATAGGGAGAATCAAAAGGGTTTCAGCACATGATCTCTGTGTAAGTGAGGACCTGCTCACCTGACAGAGCGGGGAGGGGGGAGCGGAGATGGATGGCAGCAGTAAAGTGACAGAAAGCGAGGCACAGAAATGAAGTGTGCTAGTGGAGGAGGAGAGATTCATGGGCAGATGATGGATAGTGCTATCCGTGGGCGGGGAGAGAGAAAGTGGGTTGAGTGTGTGTATGTGTGTGTGTGTGTGTCAGGTTAACTGTGGGTGACCAAGGAGGCTGAGAAGTCTCAAGTTTTGGTTAGGATTGACTACAAAAATATAAAAGTATATCAGAAAAAATGTATCAGAAAATTATATTACCATTAGCATGGATGCAATTTTTAAAAAACATGCAGATCTGTCCCAGTAAAGTCAAGAGTGAGAAAAATTCCTTCAAATCTGTTGGTTTTATTTTCACGCTGCAGCTCGCCAAAGCTAGTGTTCCTGTCAGGACTTGTCCTTGTAAAGACCTAGAATACTAAAATGCTGTGACGGCTCTTCTTGACCTAACTCTGATATATTGCTCACACACTCTTAGAATAAGGGTTCCAAAAGGGATCCTCCTAAAGAGTTTGGGTTCTACCCAGAACCATGTACCTTTCAAGAACCGTCTTTCGAAGAAAGGGTTCATCAAGCTTCTTTGTCAGACTAAGGGTTCCATTAAGAACCTTTTTCATCCAAAGAACCTTTTTTTGAAGAAAAAGTTCTTCAAGGATTGTTCAAATTCTTGAAGCACTCTTTCATCAAGGGTTCTTTCTACCATAATATAAAAGGGTTCTCAATAGAACCCACTGGGCTCCCTTTTCCATAAACATGGAACTGGCCCCATTCTGGTTCAAGTGCCTAATTTTTAACCATGTGGAGCATTTCACTATCAAGGATATCATCAACAGAGGGCGCTGCACAAAGCACAACCTCTAGAATATGATCGGTTCACTTTGGTTCCCAAGGAAAACCTGCTTTTTAGGTTCCAGCTTAGAATCAACTTTTCAGATTCTTTATTTTTGGTGGAAATGCTCTAAACGGTTCAAAAGGTTTCATGCTGGTGAAAAAGCCTGTCTATGGGTTGTGTCCACTTTCCACCTTCTAAGCGTGCTTCCAAGAACTCATCCGTCCAAAATAAGGAGCTTGAACCAGAACAGTGCTGGTTCCATGTTGGTGGAACAGAGCCCCAAGGTTCCCAGGATCTTGAACAGAACTGGTTCATGAACCAGAGATTATTTGCTGTGTAAGGGCCCAGAGAGTTCTCCTGTAGAACCTCTCATTGAGGGTTCTGGGTGGGAATTTTAACAGATCATTCTAGGTGTAACTCTTTATATTGGGTTATAGGTAAAACTCTGAAAGGGTTTCATGTGATCCCTTTATAAAATGTTCTACCAGGAACCAAAAAACATTCTCTTATGGTGACATTCTGAAGAACGCTTTATGGTTCTAGTTAGCACCTTTATTTCTACAAGTGCACAACCAGCATCCTTGCATTTCTAGAAGAATCCAGCTGACACATTTTTGCAGGTAGAGTGATTCTCGTTCACTGCTTCTCCATCCTCTACAGCCAACAAATAAACTCACAAACAAGGTCAGTGAAAAGACATTTATTCCTGTTTGCATACATGGACTAGCCACCACATCAATCTCGCCCTAAGAAGCCTGTTTGAATACAATTACAATGGCACACTCACTGTAGCTGATAAACGAACCATGAGCACTTCCACAGAGAAGCAGGCAGGCAGTGCACGGAATAAGCTGCCATACAAGCAGATTCCTATCGAGGGCCGTGACTGTAGCGTGCACCCGAGTTTGTGCTTGATGTCAGTGCGTCGCACTAAACAGAGCAGACAAGCTGCCAGCAGTAGCTTAAATGAGCTGTTTGGTCTGTCTAAATAAGTAATTGGGAATTATGTTAATGTGGCTTTTGACAAACTGTCCAATTTAAAATGACAATGTCATTTTAACATTATTTCATATTCCCCATCAGGCAGAGGAGGTGTGCTGGTTATTAGGACTGGAACTGCCTCTCATCTTCTAGGTTGTTAGTTTTAAAAGTTAGGGAGAATTTTCTTTTTTTAACAAATCCCATGACCAAAACTAGGGATGGTTTTGGCAACTAATATCTGTGTCAATTGAATAGAAAAAGTAAGAAAACACTCAAAATGCAGTCTTAGTTGATCAGTGCTCAATCTAGGATCACTATAAACTATAATCAATTAAAACAGCCAACCCATTTCTTCCCTTGCTGTTCTAACTTCCAAAAAATGTGATTAAAGTTAAATATTTTGTTCCTCCTTTTGCTGGGGTCCCCCTACAACCCACACAAAGACTCCTGCTGGTCCCAAGACCCCAATTTGAAAAGGCCATCTCTCTTTTTCAGGCTTTCCTTTTTGGCCTATGGGGCTCAGCTCCAAGCCCACTAAAGACACAAAAAGCTTTTTAAATTATATTACTTTTAGAAAGAGATTTTTTTTTGGATTGATGCACCAGCAATTGGTGCATTTGACCTCCACTCACTCCAATTGTTTGTTGTTTTCTTTGAAAACTACATATAAAAGTGGTGACTGCCAGACCTGGTTTCTAACAGACAAAATGCTTACATGGTTTTCTCTATGATATTATTCACCTGTTGTAAATGGCCACCTCACCTTTATGCCAATTCTTACATAGAATTTCTGTCTGAAGGGATATTATTTGCAGAGAAGCACAGAGGAGCACCAGCTAAGCAATGAATTGCTGTAGATGGGGTCAGCAACATATTGTGTTATTGCCACTTTTAAAAAAAGTCCACAGCAGCACAGCGCAGGCTGACAGGCCTCTACTGTACACCGACGATTGATAAATACCACATAATCTACATATAACATATAATCCCATGTTAAATAATCCAAACCATCCAAATGCAGTACAGGTGTTGCTGGTTTATTCACGTGATAACACCAGCCTCACCAGAGGCCTTTCTCACAATGAAGTCAGTGACTGAAATTCAAAGGAATGATCACCAAAGCTACAAAAACCAGGCTGTAAAAATCCTTCATGACTCCCTCACAGGGAAGTGAAACTCTGCGTCCTTCTCTGCGGTGCTGAAACCAGACACTCCAACACTAAAAGGAGAACCATTGAGGCAATTGACTGCTGTGAATACTAATGTTGAGAGTGACCTAGACAGAGCATTTGGCAGAGTCTGGGAAAAAGATGGCTGACCCTAAATGGGCCCAAGGAGAAATACAGAGAGGAGAGAACAGAGACTTCAAAACAGAGGACAGTAAGTGGGCAGATGGGAAACACGGATTTAATAGACAGGGGTAGAGAGGGCCGGGGGGAAATGAAACAGACTAATGAAATAAAATGTTAGACAGAGATGGAGAGTATAACTGTCCCCGGCGATGGGGGTGTCTATGTCCGGTGTGGACATGTGTACACCATGTCTAAGAAGTAAACCTGCGTCACACACGGTGCCCTCCTCCACTTCCTCTTACCTCCCCAGAGACATACTGTAGGACAACCCTCATTATTTATCACCAGTAGACATGAGCTTCATTAGAGGGCTAAACTGCCATGAGTCTCCTGGTGACTCACCCGCCATCGCTCCATGTGTGTCCTCTTCTTCTCTGCTAGGCAAAGGTGGCCGGATGATAATTGTCATTCTCTCTGGTTAGCGGGAATCCCCGCTGTCACGTCGTCCACCCACGCCCCCTGACATTCAGGCGGCAGCGATAAATGAGCCGTGGAATCCTGGAGATGATGTGGAGGATTAAAGGTCTTAATTCATTGCCATGATGAGGGAATTACACTGTGATGAAGGAGTGACACCACACAATGAACGACAAAGCGCAGATATCACGCTCATTCCATCTGTAATTATGTTCGTCCCTCTTTTTCTCTTCTTTCAGGCCTCATTCTCTTCTCCTCTGGCCTCCTCATCAGACACATGGAATCATTTTTTGATTATCCAACAAATGATTTCACTGAATCTGTTCACCCGTAAGACCAATAGGATTGTCTTCAATAACAGCTTCCCTGAGGATTTTTGCCACCAATAGTGAACTTATAGTGTGTATTATTATTACTATTCCAGCCAGGAGATAATACAATCACTCATAAGAGTGTGTGCGCGTGTGTGTGAGTGATTAACGAACCTGATGCTTGTCTGCAGCTAATCTCAAATACTACTTGACTGATCAGCCTAATCTTTTGTGTATGTTCATGACTATTTGCTGAAGAACCTCTGTGATTTAGAATTTTTGAAAAACCTTTAAAGTCTTTGTTTTCAAGTCATCCTGTTCTTGTGAACACAATATCTCAAGAGGGCCTCGCGAGAATTTTTCCAAAATTGCCACAGCTCACCACTTGGACTCAAGGATGAACTGATTAGATATTGGTGGCCAAAGGTCAAAGGTCAAGGTCACTGTGACCTCATCTCCATCCCGTTCTCGTGATGGCAATATCTCAGGACCGCTTGGAGAGAATTTCTTCAAACTTGCTACAAGCGTCCACTTGGGCTCAAGGATGAACTGTAATTAAACACAAATATCTAATACAACAACATTATGACATTAAACATCCAAAATGCTCTCTATCAGTCCTCTATACTCCCCTGTAAAAGTAGTTCTAAGTGAAGACAGTATGTTTCTCACTGGAAATTATTCACTGGAATTATACACATTAATATAGTGACAACTTCCGTTTTGCTAAACATTAATACACTTAATACCTCCTAATAATTATTTTTATTAAAGTCTTAACTACATAACTAGTCTGGACAGACATGAGTGTAAGCTGCAACTTGACTGGTTGGTGGAGTCATGCAACTGTGAGGCAGTATTTCTATTTTTTGACTGTTCTAGTTTATACGACCATTGACAGTTGACCTCTAATGCTGGAAATATACTTGCTTTTAACTACGCGTTTGCATACGCACCCCTGCGCATGCCTATACTTCATGGCTGCCTCGCGTATCCTGTGTCCATTTGGAGCAATGGTTGTGCGCGTCCTCAGAAATTAACGCGACGCATACGCGAACACAAACGCATGGTTAAACAGACAGTATATCTTCAGCCTTACTCTTCTTAACTTAACTAGCCACCAGGGTCTGCATCTGGTAATTGACATTGCAGTAGGTGCTTCACTATGTGTTGCCTGGCGAGAATCTGCACCTTTTTTTTTGGAAAATTCCAGATGGCACAGATTCAACACTTGATATCAGTTGCATACAAAGAGATCTGCTCCCTTGTGTGTACAGTGAATTGCTTCAGCGGCACCGCAAGTGCTTCATACTGCAGCTCTGCGTGGTGTTGACAGTGATGAGATGGCCCTTTGCTCTACAAAGGCAGCTATCACTGTCAGCTCTGTCATCTGCATGCTCCTGAACAAAAGCAGGCTCTCTTTCTAACAGCGAAGCAGAGAAGAGGCCGGGCAGAGCTCCTTCAGCTATAAGGTCAAACAGTCACATCTTCCTCTGCAGTGCTCTCTGACAGCAGACGCTTATAATTCATTCACACTTAGGAAGCACTTGGGGAAATGTAGTTTCATGTGTAAGTATGTGCAGTTATATGGGCATCCAGAATAATACACCATTTAGGCCAATACACATAGCATGCATGGATTGCAACACAAAATGGGTCAGTGAAGTATATGGAATGAAATGTTAAAATTTAATTAAGTTAAAATTAAGAATACAGAAAGCCCCCCACCCCCATGAAATAAATGATAAATTACATAACTTGTAATGTTCAAACCTGCAACAAAATTCAGCGGAAACGGTATCTTAGTCAACCTGTCTCTTTTAAAACATCATGGCCACCCAAGTTTGTGTCTTTTAAATCATTTTGTGTGTTCTGAAATAGTGTTTCTGAACACACAAAATGATGGATCAGTGCTGATCAAAATGATTCACTGGCTCTTTATGATATGAGCCATCCAGCACAAATAAAAATCTAAGGAAATTGAAAAAATCGAGTTGCTGATATTTATTCCGACGTGGCAGGAGATGAGTTGTCATGTATGTGTGCCCGCCGCGGTGTAAGCAGGTGAATTTACAGTGTTGTTCAGGGTGATATAACTCCAACAGGGCAGTCCTCCAATCTCATTACTTCTCCAGAATCACCTCTGAGACTAACGACATTCATGTCGGCTCTTAAGGTTCAACCGCAGTGTGTTTATGTGTGTGTGTGTAAGTAAGAGAGAGAGAAGAGGGAAGGCCTTCTCCGTACGTGACACCCATGCCTATCCCCACCTTGTCTCACCTTGGTACTGCAGCACACCTCCCCTCTTCTTCTGCACCCTTCCCTCCTTACTAAATTGCTCGTAACATCGGCTCCCAGGTGACATATTTCCACTACGGTGCTTAATAGATTCCTGCGCTCTCTGGTTGGCTGAGGAGCGGTGGTTTGATTCTCTGAGAGGTGAAGGAGACGCTGGTTAGAGAGAGGAGGAAAGCTGATGGAAGCGGGGAGAAGGTGTAAAAAAAATGAGGAGGGATGGAGAAAGGAAAGCGGAATAGATTAGAAGGAATGGGAATAAAAGTGGAGCAGCAGAAATAGGTGAGGTGTAATGGAAAAAAGGGGGCACAGGTTGGAGCGGCTGATAAGAGTCATGGTCAAGGCAGAAGGTGAAAGAGGGACTGAACCTCTTCACTATGTGGCTGGATTGTGTCTTCTTTGGTTCACCGTCCAATGTAGATTTAGGCTCCACTGTAGCTATCATAAAAAAAAAAGTGTAGTCTACAGATTGCATATATATGAATACTTACTAATTAATAAGTGTTATTATTAATGATATAATTAATTGAACTTAAATATATTATATATTATATTCATGATATTATCGTTGCGTATTAATTATAATTATTATTATTAATATTTGCCAGCCAGACTCCATTAACATATTACTCAATCCAACTATTATAAACATTTACTCCTCCTAAAAGATTATAAACAAACACTAACTCATTCAGCAAACATTCAGCATTAATTTTAACTGTAATAAACATGAAACAAGCAAATGAAAATAGTTATTATTTAACTGTTATTGTATATCAACTTAACATGTTTCCTTGCTCTCTGATGACATGGTCATTTTATGATTTAGTACAGTTAATATATTACAGTCAATCCACTGTAAATCAATCAGTGTTAAATTAGAAGAAAATTGCAACTAAATCAATCAACAACAGCTGAACAGTTTACAAGTCTGTCTTTGAATTTTCAGAACATTTGGTGCATTAATGAAAGAACAGATGATGATGAGTAAAATGTCTCAACAGGTCTCTAACAATGTACGCGTTAAAATGGAAGGTAACTTCTAAGCATTTTTCCATCAAAGCAAAAACAGTTTGTAACGGTGTGTAAAAATTGAAAGTACGGGAACAATAAATCAAATGCACCCTTTCAAGCATTATGTGTGTTTAGGAAGTAAAGATGTGCTTGTGCTGCCTGAGTTACAGAACAGACCTGTTGCTGGAATAAAACAGAACATTATGTTTGTTTGTCATTTTACTTGGGAGTTTTTTAGCTGAAAATGACTGTCTGCCGAAACCCCTCAGCCTCGATATCAGACAGTCAGCTGTAGCATTACCCAGCAGTTCTGGAAACACAGCAGGGTTCCCTCCTGTTGACATTATGTTATAAGATGTGTTTTCTTGATAGAAATGTGATCATGACAGGCTGTATCTGGGTTTTGGCAGGCAGCTGCTGTCGCCTGTTCGTGGTACTGCATACCGGCACTGAATCTTTTAGTGGTACGGAATACCTGACCATACTGGTCTGGTTTCACCCCTGGCAATAGCCATTCAATGCATTTATATTCTGTTATTACATCCCAAGATAGTAGTTTTTAGTTGTACTTGTGGTGCATTAAAATTGCTAAACTTGGAAGGGATTCCTAGGAATTGAAGCAGGATTTAATCCAGGGTTACAGGTTGTAATTTTAGGTTAATTTTGACTTAATGGTTGCACTAGAGGAAAGGTCAGGGGATCATCAAAGTCATAAGAATTAACTGTCTGAGAAACTGGCTTTACAAAATTTACAGTGGGTGTTATGGGATCATGAGAGTTTAAAAACACAGTTGATGAAAATCTATCTGACATGACTCAGGCAGAAATCATGTTCATGGATAAGATAATATTAAAGTTTTATTAACATTGTGTTTTTTCACATTTGTCATCTTCCTTGCTCACTTTTTGAAGTATCCAACGTATCCCATGTTTTTGTGGAAGTTATAGCAGCTAGCTGGCAACAGCTAGTCAAAAACACGCCATTATCTTGAATAAGGAATTTGAACATTGTTGGAAACATTTGAGATAATTTAAGTACACAGCTTCACAAAACATAACATCAATGGCATTTCTATACATTTTAATTCAGAAATGTTACTTATTATAGCTTTAAACAACTAATCATTAGTAGTAGTAATAGTAGTTTAGATTTTTCCCACCTTTCAGGCAGGTACTGGTTTCAGTTTTAGTTTATGGTATGGGATTCACTTTACAGACGCTTGAAACTTAATCAAGATTGATAATCATTTTTAGTCACGTTTGTCTGTTTAAACTGAATTGAACAGGAAACTATTCTGACATCTGACATTTGAGATTGAGCTGCAGAAAAGCACTGCTAAATCTCAAAAACTCAAACTCAAAAATGATGAACAAACATGGAGGCTGTGAAAGGATAATTTGGCTGTTTCCTTCAGCACAAAGTTTATTTGGCAGCCAAATCAAAAATCTTTAATGCTGTCCTTGACTGCATTGACAGGAACATTTTTTAAAAAAGGTCTGCGCTAAATGGCATTACCTCAAGACAATAATAGAGCACTCTTTAGGTATCAAGCTGCCTCAAGAGGGCACTTACAGTAGAACTTCACTAAGCTGTAAAAAAGAGGAATAGGTACTCCTCTGCAAGACGTGATATGATGCATATACACGCCCAGAGCATCATGATGCTCTGGGCGTGTATATGCATCATATAAACCTGAAAAACAATCACCATAAAAAGAGTATTATTTTGTCAGTATTTTTGACTACAGCAGCATGAATGAGTTATTTACAGTTCTCAGATCCAGTACTAATTCCCGTATGATCCCTCTACTGTTAAGTCCTGCAGAGTTAATATTGAATGCAGAGCCGATCGGCCCTATATGCACACTACGCAAGTTGTGTAGGCCCCACAAGGTACGCAAGGGCCACACCTCTCCCTCATGTCCAAGCAGGTGTCAGTGATTATAACTTTGATGAGAGAATGAAGCAGGACCAAGGAGAAAATAACATATCGGTGAACAGTAATCAGGTGAACTTGTGTTTCCTCCTCTCCAAATTTGATATCATCACAGTAACGTTGAGTTGACGCTCCTCCTTCTGTCTGTCTGATGTAAGCTGTGCTGCAGTCTGTCTGTCTGTGTCCTGCTTACTGACAAATCTAGAGATGCTCTGTGAATTTGTATCTGACAGAAGTGAGAATGAAATAAAAGTACTTCATCACGTTTGATCAGTGCCCACGTGCAGCGGCGTCTATAATCTGTTGCTCAGAGAAGATAACTGTGTCGCGCGTGAGCTGGCTTTCATGTGCGTGTGCACACACTCCTGCAGCAGCCTCTGTGGAGACCAACCTGTCTGTCCAGACATGGTCATGATGTTACCCCTCCGAAGTGGATGTATTCAGATCCTTAAAAAGTAGGCTACAGTATTTGCCTATGGGATGTAGTGTAGCACTGTGAAGTTTGATAAAATGGAATTCAAGTGAAGTACAAAATAAGTACAGTACTTCATGAAAATGTACTTCGTGACAGTCCACCACTGATTACAACTCTGAACTAATGCAAGATGGACATCAGTGGTTTGAAAGTGACTGATAATTGACTAAATATGGAATTTAAAATCAGTGAACTGACTAATTACCAGGCAGCAGACCCAAAGCTCAGTGTCATATTTTAGTATTTTCATTTCATATTTTTTCACTTATCTTAAGATTCTACACAAAAATATTCTATTCAATAAATATTGTTTTTGTATCTCATTCTGTTCTATATAGATCTACTTATTCTTTGACTGACAGATGGAGCAAACTGTTTGAAAGGGGGAGGGATTGTAGTACACTGGGGTGTCAGGTGTGACTATGTGGCAAATGGTTTATGTGGCTCTCCGGTCAGTTCGGAGGGACCCTTCGCAGAATTTTGCTTAGGGCCCCATGGAGGTCAGGAACAGCTCTGATTGAACATAAACAAATCTGAGTGCTTCTTTGGAAGTGTCCACTGGGTATATTTAAGCTTTGCCCAGAGTGAATGGGGGCTCCACTACAGCGGTGTTCCACTGCAGATGAATGAGCGACTGAAGCCAGCACTGGCTGTCCTCCCAGAGGCTGAATGATGAATTATAGAGGCCTGTTTGTCTCTTTTTACCTAGAACGTGTCCTTGCCGGATTCATTCACTTCTAGTGTGTATGTGAAAGAGAGTAGAAGACAGAAATGCTAAGGTTGTAGGCTCAGTGATGTCACCAGCTGGCAACAGATACCTTTCTCACACTCCCAAACACACTGCCAACCATCCTGAGGACTCTGTTGGTGCGTACTGAAACCCACCCGGAACAATGTGTCCTTTGCAGTGAGGGCAGTGCTTTTCTGTAGCTCCGGGGACATCATGATGAAGCTGAATGTGACGCCAAAGTGCCAGAAAGCATCTGTCTGTCCTCCCTGCACAACAACGGCAGACAGCTGGAGAGACCGTCAGCTGTTCAGTGTCCGCTGACAGATAGAAAGAAAACCAAAAGCAGAGTGGAGACTGGAACTAATAGGAAGACATATAGATTGTGATATATGAAGTGACATATGGAGGGAAAACAGACATGGTAACATGCAGTGTTTACTGTATTACACTGTATACAACAGCCCCTTGGGTATAAACTCACTTCTTGTATAAATGGATCAATTTCGAGATTATATCATTAGTGCTGATGGCAAGTCTATCCATAATCACAAATGAAATGATCAAGCTGGTGTCCAAAGCAATGAACTGTGTTATGAATGGGGCCAAAGTACTTATAATATTTCTTAAAGAAAAACTGCTTGTTGCTTAAAGAAGGTCCCTGACCAATCGGTGGATTGCCTTCATGTCCCCTAAGGATTAACTGTAATAAATTTAATGATCCTTTAAAGGGATCAGCCAAACCCAAAATCAAAAATACATTTTCCTTTTACCTGCAGTGCTACTTATCCATCTAGTTAATTTTGTTTTGTTGAATATCTTGGCCATGGAGATGTCTGCTTTCTCTCAAACATAGTGGGACTGTGATGACACCTTTGAAAAACTCAATGGCATTTTCCATAAATCATGACCTGGTTATTCAAGGTATTCAACAGACCTTGTGAACAGTTTCATGTAGGAGCTATTTTCTTTCTGCAGTAGAATCTACCAGAATTACTTTTTTATATTACAAAGAAAATAGTTCCTACATGGAAACCGGTCATAATAAGGTCTGTGGATTATCTTGAATAATTAGGTCATTATGTCTGGAAAGAGACATTGTGGTTGAGTTTTTCACATGGTTCCATTACATTCAAGAGAAGACTGACATCTCTACTGCAAATATCCCCAAAACTAGAGGAGAAATAAGTATTTTTAATTGGGGGGGCAAACTGTTTCTTTAACTCATCAGGCACCAGCAATCATGCAAGATCAATTTGTGTTTTTGGTTTTGTTTAATGATAATGAGTGAATGTTAGCGTGTTAACATGCTTACACTAGTTGTTAGCTCAAAGCACCAGTGACTCTTAGGGATCGATCTTAAAGCTGGTGCATAGCTGTCATTGCAAGTTTCCAGCCAGCGCTGTTGTAAGTAACAAAAGTGCATGACTAGCCTGTCTTGAGGTGAGGTGTGGTCAGATAACATTATTGGTGCATTGCTTTGTTGAGGAAGTGGAAAGTGATTATGTCATTCACCACCAAAAACTTGGTCCGTAGTCAATGGTGCAGTATTTTTCTGCTATTAAAAAAAATCAGTAAATTAAATATTGAATTAAATATTAATTAATTAAAAGGTGCATTATTCAGTGCATAGCAGTGCATATTGCTGCATTTGCCCATTTGTAGTCAAATGGAGCCATTGATGGGACAGAGGATTGGGAGACGGCAGAGGGTCCACCGGCAAAGAACCACACACCTGTCATTCAGTGAAGACGAATGTCGTGGTACACTTTGCATATCCCTCCAGGCTGTAACAGACATCTGTAATCACCTGTCAGATGATGAGACTCATGCCAGCTGTCCATATACGTACACTCCCTGTTGCTGTCCAAGTCACTGTTACGCTTCTTTTCTTTGCAAGTGGGTCTTTCCAGCATCCCTTGAGTTTGCACATGAGCTGATTCATTTCCTCAGCAGAAAACTGTTAGGTTCTCCAACCTACTAAATGCACCATTAAAAGCTACTACAAGTTTTAAACTGTTTATGGAACTGTCTCAATTTAATACTTATGCCTCTGTGTGACCTACATAAGCAAACAAGACCATCTGCAAGAAGATCAGCTCTTTCAATATAGTTGTTTTTAATCCCTGCCATGGGTCTACTTCTCTGTAAGATCAGATGAAATGACCCTGTGTTTATATTTTCACAGTCAAAGCTACAATGAGTGTTGTGTTAGCCATTCTGAAAGAAGCAGATATTTATTTAAATTATTTTATTTTTGAAGTTGTATTTTGTTGCTACTATGGTGGAAACACCACCGATTTTGTCCACAGAGACTTTCAACATTAACAAAATAAGAAAGTTCCCTGTAGTAGCTTTAAGTAGCGATGCACCTGGTGAAGGTGCACAAGGCTCTTCAGGGGAATTGGAGCTCCCACTCTGATTTATGTTAGGCCCAAAACACTACTATGATTAATTAAGAAACTAAATACAACCCCTTTGTGCCCAGATTATGTTCCGTTTAAATAGCAAAGTGGAGTTTGACACTTCCTAAATACGCCATACACTTTAGACCATGTGTTATAAATCATTTAAATAGTGTCTTGTGTTGTTAATTACAGCTTGCTAAAAATCCTTGAAGGTAGAATCAGTGGGATTTGTCTGAGCTTTTCGTGAACACACCAGTGTCATTACCAGGATGTCAAATACCAACATTTTTGGTTTGTAAAGTGGCCCGGGGCACAGCAAAACAAAACAGAAATAAGGGAATTCAGACAGAGGGCAGGATCTTAAATGCAGACACCACCACACACTTCTACTGGGTCATAACTGATGGTTGAAAGGTATTATATATTGTTGTTTTAGGAAAATGTTGCATATAATGCTCTTACTTTGAACAATAGGAAGTTGTTCAATAAGAAACATAATTCTTATCATAACATGATTCTGAGAATATTGATAAATGCTAATAGTAATTTACTACCCAGCCCAAGACCTGCAAATGATAAACAACAGTACAGTAGACTGAAATATGTCAGCTTATTGCAGATACAGTAATATCTGCACATATGACTGCTGATAAATGAAAAGAAATTGCTGTACTGTATTTTTACAGTACTATAGAAATAGTGCCATCATGCTATAGTTGTAGTTGTCTAGAGATCCCTCATGTGTTTGTGTAAAAAATTAATATCTTGTTATGTTGATCCGCCTTAAACACCCAGTAATGGTCAGGCACTTGTGCAAACTAATAAATGTACTCAAGCTTGAATGTTCAGACACCTGTGGTTTCACAGGCAAAACAGATCAAGGAGATTGAAAGATGGACAGACAGATAGTTGGACAACCAGATAGATGACACAGAAAATAGATACTGAAGAACAAACAGTCAACAAATGGGCAGACAGATACACAGACTGACAGGGCAGACAGCGAGATGACAAAGGGCACATTGATCTGATTAAACCCCTTTGCTTCCCAGCCCTCTGCTCTGTCTTGCTGCTTGGCTGGGAAAAGGTCATTTCTTTCTGACTTGGTTTCTCACTCACCGTGGCCTAATGCCTCTGAGGGCAGCCCTGCCAAAACGCCTCAGATCTCCACGGGTTGGCAAACAATGAGAGAGGGAGACAATTTACTGCAGGGAGACAGGATTTTCCCATAGTAGAAACAAAACTCAGAGGAAGGCATTGGCAGTGAGACCAACAGAGCAGGGAGAGGTGGGCAAGTACAAATGAAAACAGGAGGCGGTGGGGAAAAGGAGAGTTAAAGGCCTGGGACCTCATTACAAAAACTTGCTACATCTGTAATCCTATCTTATCTCAGTTTAGGATGACATCTGCAATTTTTTGGTATTACAGTAACATGTTTCCCAGAAATCCTATCTCATGACAGAAACTTATACCAGCAAACATAGGATGCCTGCCTGTGTGCAGATCATGTCTGTATTGCATCAGTCGGTCCAGGACAACATCTGGATGTGGACGTTCAATATTTGAACATCTGACTAGATGAGTGTTTTTTTGTTTGTGGATGTGCGGGAAGTCTATGTGATTAACTAACTACTTTTCATTTGTGATTAAAAAATACATGTATAATTTATTAACAGCATATTTTTGTTGTCACTGGGAAGAGAAAGTGTGTGAGAGAGTTTTATGCATACCTCACAGTGTCAAATATTGGATGTTCAGAGGACGCCATAAAAAGATGTTTAAATTAAAAACTTTAATTCCGGCTCCTTGAGGGACATCTTTTCAACATATGACAAGACGTCATTTGGATATATCAGAACTGTCCTTACTGAAGAATTTTCAGACTTGCATAGACTAAATTCAAAATAACTTCCAAAAATGGCAGTTCACTGTTGACACTTAAAATTTTCAGATCATGTATTAATGTGTATATATATCATAGATTGTCTTAAACATGGATGTAGCCGCTGTGATGACCCCCAGGTTTCTGAGAGCGGTTTCATGTAGTTCTGGTAGATTCTACTGCCAAAATAAAATAGTTACTACATGAAACTTCTCACAACAACTTTGAGCAACCAGTTCATGAATTCTGGAAAGTGACATTGCTGTTGAATTTTTCAAATGTGTCTTCTTTTTGGCACTTTGAGCACCACAGCCATCTGGTTCCATTAAATTGGAGAGAAGGCAGAAACCTCTCCGGTCAATATCACCAAACCTAGGCAAATCACACCAAAACAGTATAGACAGATAGACAGCACTACAGAAAAAGGAGGAAAATTATGTAGTTTTGATTTTAGGGTGAACTGTCCCTTTAATCATTTCATCTGATTGCAAGGAGAATCCAGCCTGGTGGTAGGCATTCAGGATAACTGTATGGAAAGAGCCTGTCCTCTCACTGATGGTGTCATCTCCTTATGTAGGTCATCAGAAGCATCAGCATTAAACTGAGACTGTTTCATAACCAGTTAAAAACTCTTTGTAGTATATTTAAGATAGGGCAAGCATTAGGGACTTTTTTTTTCCTGCAGTGAGGCCCCTGGATTCGTAAACTATGAATGAACCTATGAATGAGATGGAAAGTGCCTGTTTTCACTGATGGACAGCAGAGAGGGGAGGAGAGTAAACTCCAGCGAGGACTGAACCTTCTGTACATACAGAGATGAAACATGGAGGGATGGGGCCCGGTGGTGACAGCACATCCAGCACAGAACTGAACGGACAGGCGAGCGAAGCGCGAGAGAACAAAGTGATAAACGAGCGGCCATCAGGAAGCTCGGGGAGGGGTGCTGGGTGTGAGCTATGGGAGGCCCTGGTGCTGACAGACAGTGCACTCCCTTAGACCCCGACACTGAAACACACACTTGCACACCGGTTTCAAGGAGAAGGACAATGCTACATGTTGATGACAGCATTAAAATGATTCATAGTATTTCTCTGGTTAACGGAACATTTGGTCATTCATAAACACTAAAATATGGCCTGTATAAAACATGGATGACAGTGACATTTTTAGTCTTAAAGTCGATATTTCTGCTTTTGTATTTTTTGCTTTTAGCCTCTACTGGTTAAAAAGCTTCGGTTGCTTTTCTTGTAGACTTTAGTAAAGCCAGAATGCGTCTAGTGTGCTGTTTCTGAAAGATATTTTTGCCTTACAAGCTCCTGCTGCTTTTCAAATATCCTCTTTGCACTCAGTGGCTTTTCTCACTCCTTCCCGCTGCTGCACATCTTTCCATCACAAGCGATGACATTCTTGAAATCACAGCTCTCATCTTGTTTTATGAGGTCTTGTTGCAAAAACAGCTGACTGGATTCTGATGTCTCATAATCTGATATTTTCATACACAGGCGGCATGATGGTATGTTTGGTGCATCTCCTCGATGTTTCTGAGGGTTTCTTCTCAAACTAGTGGCACGTCAGGTGGATCAGAGACTCTAAATCGATCTAAATTGGAGATTAAGAGTGTTTGTTTATTAAGTGATGGCCTGGAAACAAAAAAAATTAAAAAAAATGTAGTCCACCCTACTAATTAAAACATTTTTCACAGATATTTTGACATGAAGAATGTGGGAAAAAAGTGGCTTTCCAGCATGACACATTTACAAATTTACTTAGCTTTTAAGCTAACGTTAAGTAAGCATAGTTAGCGTTGGCAATAAACCACCTGAAAAATTAGCATTGCTCTGGTTCCCTCCACAAAAAGCTAGATAATCTTCACAAACGAACACAACTTTTATTATTTTTGAAGGGTTACTTCAGTCGCCAAAAGTAAAAAGCAGATGGTAGGTTATAAACAAACTACACCATGGTCATGTGACTCAGCATGACCACATCACATTTGGCATGATGACGTTTAACATCCCTGACAACCTCTACTCTCACGTAGCCACTTGCTAGCTATAGTCTCAAAACACACACAAGCTTCAAAATTCAGGAATGAGGTATTTACTGATGTATTTTATACTGTAGAACAAAACATGAATCTCTTAAGCTTGTATTAACCACAATAATGAAAAACCCATTCAAAAAAACCCATTGACTATGAGATGGGGGAACTAGAGGCGCCACTATTCAAATTAATTTTCAGGTTTTAGGACTCATTCCTGCAACACTCTGTTAGCCTCGACCTCGACTTTTCTTTGAGAAACTGCAAATGTCAAACAAATAGATTTTTTTCCAACTAGACCTCAGTAGTGTAGCAGTACTGCTATTTCATGGTTCTCTCCTGCAACTTGACAGACCTTCACAGCAGCCGTTTTAACATGACATAGTAGGGTAAACAGAATGGAGGTATTAAAGAGAAATGGATACTACGTTGGAGGCGGGCCTCTATTCATGCTCAGTGGCGCATGAAGTCAATTTCCATGCTGTAGCTTCCCTATATGCTTCAGCATTGTGTGGCCCATAGAACAAGCACACTGAAGACCCCCTGCAGCATGTGAATAACTTCCACTTAGCCCTCGCTAACCTGAATAGGGATAAAATCACTTACCATGCAACCCTTGTAGACTTTTTTAAAGTCTTTTTGGGCGGCATGAAGCTGTGAGCTACTACGCTAAAAATAATACAACCTGTTTTAAATTTATCCATGTTTGACCATCACCTGAAGAAGCCTGATGTAAAAATTCACTATTCACGTCACTGCATCCTGTATTTGCTCTTTTCAGACTCTGGCGAGTGTGTGGGCGTCTTTGCGTTGTGCTTACTCAAAACCCATGACCCTGTTTCTATCTAAGGGAAAAGGGAGTCTTCTTTTAGAAGCTGCAAACCCCAGTGACGTACTTGGATAGTGAGGTGCTCTCACCTCGTGTTCCCAATCAGCAGCGTTAGCAGGGTATTATTAGCCTGGCAGAGAGCTGAAAGAAGCAGCATCTCTGCCCAGACCTGATGCTGGATCAACCAGCAGCTGTGACTCTGTCTTTGTTTTCATCCTGACCTCCGACACTGTATGTCTGTCAATGTATTACACAGTACATAGCACACAGGACCTGCGCTCCCACACACGGATCTGCTGCCACATTCTGAGTCTAACTGGCTTTCCGCAGACTCATATCCAGATCCACATAAGCTGCCTGAGGAGGTTATGGTTTTATTTTCAGCTGCTCTGTTCTTTTCTAATGTACAGCAACATGGAAAGGCGATGAGTAGTTTCAGGTTTTGTTTTAGTGAGGATTGAAACCTGCTCAAGAGTCAGTTTGGTTCGTCAGCTCACCTTCCTGCTAATTAAATTTCAATACAGGTTCAATGCCTTGTGTGGATTGTAGTTGGCCTTCATTACCTAACAGCAGAGATGGCCGGAGGTATATGGGAATAATCATCCTTTTTTTGTCCTAACTGTTCTTCTCTGCTGGTGGTAAAGGTTGTTGCAGACAGCCAATATATTTTGCATGAAATGGGGGCTGCATATTGGTTGTTACTTAATTGTTGACAGACATTTGCATGCAGGCATAGTGATGCATTTTTCAACCTGAACCTTCTCCATGGTTTTTGTGTGTAGGGGCAGGTTCATTGTATTGTAATTGTAAATAGGTCTTGTAATGGAAATGTCTAGAGGTAAAAGTAAAACCGGTAAAACAGTCAGTAGGTAAAAGGCAACAAATGTCACAATTTGACATCGTTTCCTCGTGGAGCACCGTCAGCTTCTGTTCATGTTAGAGTTGATGTGGAGTGCTGAATTATTCAATAATTTAATAATGCAGGCTGGTGTGAACACACCCTAAAATAAGTTTTGTTCAACCAGAAATAGACGTTTTAGTGCTCTCATCACGAAGCTATTTACAGAAGCTGTAATTTAATCATTGTAAACACACTTCCTTCAAACTTGACAGCAATGAAATAAAATTCATCAACCATCTTGGCTCATCCTTCCACTGATGCAAAAATCACCGACTCTGGTTTGGTTGAAGTAAACCCTTCATTCACTGTGTTAGATGTTAAAATATTCTGGTTGTGCACGCTGTTTCTCCCCGCTGCTTCTCTGATGTCTGACATCTCTCTCACTCCTCTCCTGACATTTTCACATCTAATGTGCTGAATTTAGGGTTTATTTCAACCAAAATCTTTAAAACTTTCCTGTACAAGTAAGTAAGAGATAATATCTGAGTTATTAGATTTATTAGATAATACTAACTTGATAGTGCCTTCCATGATTACAATGGAATTAATTTCTCATTTTGAAAGTACCAGGAGACCAAACTGACTCTAGAGCAGGCATTTTGCACTTTTTCATGAGTTTCATGACCACCGTAGTTTCTCCCACACACAGGGAAGGGGAGGGTGAGGCGAGGTAACCTGTTCTCATCTTGGTTGTCACTGCCTCTCTGTCTCTCATGCTGATGCACAATGAGAATGGGCTGGGCGAGCATTATTCAATTGGCTGCAATCTACCACCTCGCTGCTAAACTTAAGTCCTACACACTGGTGTTTTAAAGCGAGACTATTAAACTTCAGCCAGTGACAGCAACTCTTTAGTCTCCAGCACTGCAGGTGGAGAGCTTGGAGTTTTTGTTGTTTAGTGTCTGTAACACTAACAGTACAATACAAATTTAGATGAAGAGTCTAAAGTGAGCTGCTTGTATTGGATATGGACATATAAATTAGCTAACATTAAAGCTGTAATATAACTTTTCCATATTAAGACATTATCCCAAATGTATCCAACAATGGTGAGACCCTGAGAAATATGTAATTTATTCAAGGTAAAGGTGTGCTTCCTGCTAACCACCACTAGTTGCAATAACTTCCAGGAAAATACGAGATACATTGGGCATAGAGAGTCAGAAATGAAGTGGGCAAACATGACCAAATGTAACATAAATAAAAGTTCATCTATGAACATGATTTCTGACCGAGTTTGTCAGGTAGATTTTCATCAGCAATGGTGGTTGTTTAAAGACAACAACTCCCATGAACCCACGCTGCTTCATGTTATCAAATCATGTTTTAGCTATTATTTTAATGTGTGATGTATGATGGACAAATGTTTTCACATTGCTCCCATGCCCTCATGTCCTGTTTCCCTGGTCACAGATTAACTCATTTCCTCGCTGACAGGTGGGCTGCAGTTTTCACACATATTTTAGCATTTTGTTGATGGAAATCAGGTAATAATCAGTGACTGTTTGAGTGTTTTAGTAGTGTGAGAGTGTTTTTTTTTTCAGTAATGTGAAGGTGTTTGAGTGGTGTACTGAGCAGCTCAGTCGTGCAGAGATTGAATTCTGTTATGTGGATGAGTGTTTCAGTCGCATATGCAGAGGGCTGTTAACGCTTAAGTGTTCCATCACATTTACTGTAAATGTAAATGTCTGAGAGATAAAATGTGCGTTATGTAAAGTAAAATATGAATCATCACCTCTGTGGTTTCACTAACTGCTGAGAGAAACAGCAGCCTCACGTTGTCTGTACTGGTACAACAGACAGTCTCATTTTCTTCTTATCGCTCCATCCTGTACAGGCCTGAGGCACTGATCAACTGACTCACGCTGAGACAGATGGGAACTTAGACCAAAAAAAAAAAGGGAAAAAATCTAGAGATAACAGACAACCTTAAATAACTGGACCCTGTTGGATACGAGGTTTTTGGGGAAAATTACTTTGTGTTAGAGATGTGAGCGCCAACAGAGGACTAAGCAAATCTACTTGGCACTGAGTTTGTACACAGGATGAAACCAAAGTTACCAGTGTGTGTTACTGTGTGATTATTTTGTCATTTACAGCAAGATTCAAGGTTTATTCTTCTTTTACATGCTGCAATTCTTTTAGGATGAGTTTATGTTTAATTTCTTGTCCTGTATAGTTTGACACATCAAATAACTCCCAGAAGATTTAAGTTTTTATTGGACCGTTTAGCAAATAATATGTTTTATAATATAAACAAATATTGTTTATTGATTTATTGACCAGCGCTCAATTTATTGACCAGCGCTCAAACATCGTTCCAAAATAGCTGGTGTTGAGGTGGAAAAAGGCTGTTTGAGCACTGCGTTATTGGAGATGGATGGAAAATATAGTTGATCTAATGTCAGACAAGAGGCAAAAATGACCGTGTCCATCTGAGTGTCATGTTTTTATTACTGACAACTGGAGCTGGAGCTGATAAGTCCGTGTAACTACCCCAGAGTCACTTGTACAGGGAATGAATGTAGATTTTCCTCCTGAAGAACAGAAATTGCTCTGCAGCCATGGACACAGTCCTACCTCTGTAAGAGTCTGCGCTGCAGAATCACATCTATCAAGACGCTTTCTCTAAGAAGAAAGCATGTTGGGACAGGCTGCTGCTTCTGTCCTGGAACAAAGCACTTGTCTCATGTTATGGATGGCGGAGTCACACTGAGAGGGAAAGGTTTACACAAGTGGTTGCTGCAGGCTGATGGAGCTCTGAACTCGAGGGGAGTGAAGAAAAGTGACTGCAGCAGAATGATTGCAGATGTGAGTCCTTGACTCAAAATCAGTCAGAATAATTCTCGTACTTAACTCACATGTAAGAAACATATTTTTAGGACTATTACATCTTAGAAAAAAAAAAATTTCACTCCCAGGTTATTCTTTTTTTTTTTACATGGAAATAGCCATACTAAGGTCTGCCACCAGTGGTCTCTCTCACATTAAAACAATAACAAAAGACATAGTTTGACATCATTATGTCAAGTGAGATTATTGTTAAACAACCGCCATTCCTCATTAAAGCCTGACATGACTCGGGCAGAAATCATGTTGGTGGATAAGGTAATGTATTTCAGTTTTATTCACATTATGTTTAGTCACATTTTAATGTGTCTAGTGTTTTTTTAATGCAGAAATGTTACATATTATAACTTTAACTTTCTGTCAATTTTCTGTTCTGCTGGCAAATTGTAAGAATGAATTGACTTCTATGTCACATGTGGTACAACGTTCATGTAATGACTTTGACCTAAAAGCTAAATTATAAATTCCGTTTCATCCTCAGTAAGTGATGCTATTACGTTTTTGTACGGGGACCTTTCTGTGTGTTGACACTCTATTTCTGTATTCTATACGTCACAGAGGTGCTCTCACTACAGCAACAAAAACGTGTGACCCACTTACCTGTTTAAGTCCTTTTTGTCCCCGTTTTCCAAAAGCCCGCAGGCAGGAGAAGAGGAATGAGAGGCGATGAAACGAGAGGGAGGAAGGGAAGAGGGCAGCGCCGTATGGATGAAAAGAGAAAGATATGCTGAACGTATGTATGTGGCTCTGGAGCGTTTCATCTGACCTTCTATAAATCAAACTGTCTGTCTGTTTAAGGTCAGAAACTTCCCTTTGTCCCCCTCTACTCCTGACCCTCTTTTTCCCGTTAATGGCTCTCCAATCTCCTGCTGCCTGTCAGTGATTCAGTCCTGAGTGGGGTCATTGTCCCACAACGCACCAGCACTGTGGCACCTCTTGTTCGCTGTCAACCTTGTCTTTCGGTCAAAAGAGTCTAATATCCTGGAAGCACACACTCATTCACCCCATTTTGAGGCTGTTGTTACTTATTCCCCTCTCGTTCTCTTCTCCCGGCCCTTCTTGTGACCTAAATTCCCCCCTGTGTGCTCATTAATTAGCTGATGCAAGTCTGTATTCCTGAGGGAGGGTAGGAGATTGAAAAAACTCATTATAGGACACATCAATAAGGTGGATTAATCATCCATTGGTACGTGTGATCCATTGCTCTGTGTGTGTGTGTGTGTGTGTGTGTGTGGTAAACAAGCCCACAGGTGTGAAAGCATTTATGATAATCTGTGTTTTCTTCAGCACTCTCCCTCAACCTCCATATAGCACAAACATGGTTTCTTACATTTACTCATCTTATTATACTGTTTGCATCCATCCATCGTCTTATACTTGCGGTCTCTGGGGCGTGGGGGGAGTTGAGCATATCCCAGAATGCAATAGCCCACAGGCAGGGACACATCCTGAACATATTACCAGTCCATTGCAGGGCTAGTAACACATAAACCACATTTCCACTCAGATACCCAAACAAAGGGCTGCACAATAGGGTAACAAACATGATGTCTTACAAGATTTGTAGGCCAGTGAATCTCTGCAGCACTACACTACTTCAATACGGCCCAGTCAGAAATGCACAAATGAAAGTTCCTGCAGTGTGAATGTGGCTAAAAAGTTGCAAACATACTCACATCAAAGGGCAGTGTTAGGGTATAAAAATTACCTCAGGTTCATGTTGGTTGACTGTGGGAAAATCATACCTTCATCAAAGTTGTAATACTATTTTTTTTTTTTTTTTGTTGATTTGACTTAATCATTCTTTCAGATGTTTTAGTTTGTGATGCTGTGGAAGTGTATTGTGTCAATACTGAGAGGGTTTTATGTTTTCTACCTTCTAACACTGACAAGTCATCCAGCTGAACCACATGTCCTTCATTGTCTTATATTTTGTTTTTTGTCTTTGTTTATTTATGTCACTGAAAGAGCAGTAATTCCTTACATGGGGGTCACAACACCCTAAGATAAATATGAGGGTTCACAAGATGATTCATAAGATTATGTTCTTCTGTACTGAATATCCTCTAAAGCTTCATTCTCTTTTTGCTCAGGCTACCTGATGACTCCAGGGTATTCCCACTGAAGGGTATTTAACAATCAAGCCACCCAGCGGAACCAACTCATCATTAGTTGATATTTTATTTATTTTCTTAATGATGCTGTATTTACTCAGGTGAGTGTCATTAACACATGATCCCATTTGGAGACACCTGCAGGCGACAGCACTGAGCAGATTTATTTAAACTTGAGAAAAACTTCCTTCTGAATTTGCTTTCTCTACTAAAAAGTATCACTCCTCTTCCAACGCTCTTTCAAGTAAACTATAGATGGTTACTGGAGAAAGAATAAGTTGATTAATCAACTATTTGATCAGCAGAAAGTGATTCAGTAGAAATGTTTGACAAATTATTTATATTTCATGAACCAGGTAAAAGTATTTGATTCCACTTTGCTGATTTGGACCATCAGTCAGACAAAACAAGCGCTTTGAAGACACCTTGAGCTCTGAGGTCCACTGTGATTTCTTGCCATTAAATTTGTAGACAAACAATTCATTGAAGAAAATAATGAGCACATTAATCAAAGATGAAAATAATCAGAAGTTGAAGTCCTAAACAGTCACATTTTCTTTCTAGAGCAAAATACCCAGCTAGATGGCAAATTGAAAAAATGAAAACCACAGAATACACAACAAATAGTGGTTTATTAGTAACAATTGATTATCAAAACCAATATTTATCAAATCACAAATATAAAAACAGGCTTGGGCGGCATCTAGGTATTACAGTATGCAGTGTACTACACACTAGAGTGTTTTTTGAGCTGTAAACTAAATGATATGACTGAACTGTGATGAGACACATTAATTCTTGTGTTAATATCGACATTTCTTACCAAATTCATAAAAATCAGCTTTTCATGAACAGACAATGGCTCAGCACGATCTCTACTGTTTTAAATCCTCCTGAACTTTGTAAGGCTAATGCTGAGATGGAGTGGACCATTTGGGACTGTTCTATGTCATTACATTTATATATGTAAATATTTCTTAAAAAGGTTAACACTGTCAAATGAGAGTGTGCGAGTCTGTGAATGACACTCATTTTCAAATATATGCTTATTGAGATATTTGATTTTTTTTTTTTTTTCTTTACGTAAATGCTGTCATACACTTCATATTCCAGTAAAATGTCAGTTAAATATGAAAAAATAGACACGGCCCAAGCCTGACAGACAAGTAACTAATGTAATAGAGTACAGGCTAACAGGTAAACGTCATTCATTGTGGTAGTCTAGTCATCAAAATGTAAGCCAAATGAGGGCACGAGTGGTTGTTTTTCCATACAGGTCGTCCAAGGCTTTGTTGCATTAACTTTATGGCAGAGTTCCACACATTACATAAGCACTTCATTCATTACCATTTCCCATTTAATAGAGTAGAAACATTCATTCTGCCAGACAACATCAATTTATTGTGCTCGGGTTTGGAAACCATCCAAAAGTATAAAAAAAAAACCCCACCAGTGCAAACACCATTACCTCATTGGTAAACAGCAACTGTTTTCTTTTCTCCGCCTTGCTCACACATTCTCCATTTAACCAACACCATATGCGATCCACACAGTGTTTATCACAGGGTTTCTCCTGCTGTCTACATATGTAAGGCTGCAGGCACCGTAGCACCAGTATTGGCTAAGATCACAGCTTCATACAGGGAGGCTCACAGGGTGAAAATAAAAATCATGAAACATTGCATTGATATTCTAATGATCAGAGCCAGACTGATAAATTGGACAGATGATATTAGGTTGTTGCTCCAACTCGCCATTTGCACTGCAGTACAATGGACGCGCAATTGTTACAATATTGCTCCTTTAAAGTCAGCTGATAACAAAAAAAAAATGCCCCATTCATTATGTCTCGGTCGCAGTTCTTTAAAAAATAAGTGATCCTCATCAAAAATGTTTATTATGCAGTGTTGAAACAATTATTCAATTAACAGAAAACTAATTGCTAATTGCTCTGGTAAATCAATTGATTGCTTAAGCCATTCATCATTTGATGATTCCAGCTTCTCAAATATGAGGATTTGTTGCTTTGTCTGGAATTATTTTACATTAAACTGACTATCTTTGGGTTTTGGACTGTCGGTCAGTCAGAAGGACACTTTAAGATGGCACCTTGAACTTTTGATATTGATTCACTATTTTCTGACACTATATAGACCAAAAGATCTGTTAATTGCAAAAAAAAAAAAAAAATCATCACACAAATCGATAATGAAAGTAATCATTAGATGCAGGCCTATTTGTGACTGAGATTCAGTTAACTCTATAAAAATACTAGTGTCATACAGGGAGGCATGTTAAACAAGGCTATATAATGTTAGTTTTATCGTGCATTGCATTGCATCTCTGGAATGATTGTCCAGCTGTTGTGACTTATGGATAAAATCATCTAGGGCTAAGGTTGCATACGTTGTTGGCTAAAATATGAAAATATATAATTATTCACTTTTTGAGTATAATATATGTATGCAGCAAAAGTCTGATCATCAGCTTGCAGTTTCAAATGAAAAATTTGATCCAAAACACTGAAAAAAAAAGCTAAAACACATCTTGACAGGCCAGATAACTTGCGTTACAACATGTTCCTGTGAAGAACTGCAAATAGCCCCTGTGCATCAACTGTACTGAGACGAGCAGAGCTCTGAGTTCACCCATCAGATCCACACTGTCTGCTGCTCAGTCTGCGTCTGATAGATTCAAGCCAGAAAACAGATGGGGGGAGGCTGTCTCGCCAGCTGAGTGGGAAACTAGTGCTTTGAAGTGGATTGCAATCATTACTTCCCTCCATGTCCCTGGCACACTGGGCACAACAAAACTGCGCTGACAGCCATGGCCATGGAGTGGGCTGCTTGTTTTGCTCTCTTTCTGGGTTTAAATTAGTCCTGTGTCAGTGAGGATCATTACACAGACTGAGTGTACAAAACATTCGAGGAGAGGGTCTATCTGAATACAACAATGTATACTCACATGGCCACATGTAAATTTAGAGAGTAACTGTTCGCTGTAAAACACCCACTGACAACTTCATTATGTAAACATGCACAATCTAATGCAATCCAACGGTTCTGTCATGAGTCTTTTATGTTGCCTATAATCCATTTTCTCTTTTCACACAGTCACAGAGGTGTTAACTAAACCTGCAATATGTTAAAAGGTGTTTTCTAATATTCTGCCCCCCTCTTCATTTATGTAAATAGGAAGGACAAAAAATTAGATACACCTTTCAATATAATATAATCAAGTACAACAACACTTTTAAACTGTATACTACTAAGTTTTGCCCGTTAAAAAAAAGTTTTTCCAGGATCATTTTTCTGAGTTACTTTGAGAAAATGGGTGGGGAAAAGGTTTTGGTGGGTGAAACATTTTTTTCAGGGGTTTGTAATATTCATTGCTGCCACAGGAGGCTGTGTTCTAAATAGGACTAAAACCATTCATGTTTTCTTTCAGGTGCGTTTTCATTTCTTCATCACAAATAGAACATTATGAGCTTTATAAGGACTGCTGTTATGGCAGGGTCGTTGTATTGCACTGCATTAGATTGCACAGTTTTATTTGTCATACTTGCCTCGAGCAGTATCAAGCCATGTAAATAGTTTTGATATCCATTTCTGAGATTTCTGCCACTCCAAATACAAGTGAGGTGAGCGGAGTTTCATTTATCGTGCTCAGACCTGTGGTTGACTGATTATTTAGAGAGCAGGTGTGCCAATGTATTATGCTGATATAAAAAAATTAAGTTATGCATAATTCCATTATTCCATACACATTAGAATTTTATATACAGTTATTTTAGTCAGTAACATGTTGTTTTAGACGGAATTTTTTAATTCAACTGCAATTTTCTATACTTAAAACATTACATATTAAACACGAGCCAGTAATGGTTTTAGATTAGATTTGTTGTCATTTAGGATGAGAGAAACATATTAACATTTGGAAAAGACGATTATGACCAATGAAATTTTAGTAAGTTAGTTATATAGTACAATTATGGCACAAGGCTCAAAACTACCACTCTTCCAATACTCCTGGGAGCGCTGACATATCGCGTCTGCAGCATTAAAGCTGCCAGCAGATGTGTCTGCTGACATTTTTTGTTTATCAGCCTTGAGAGGGCAGACATCGGCTGATGCCGATCATTTCAAAATGCCAGACAACTGGACTAATTAATCAGTCTGTCACTTGCTTAAACTATTGCTAAAAACTACCAATTCAAAAACAGTGTCGCAAGTACTGAGGACACAGACCTCTCTGTCAACAGTTTCTACTGAGGAATCAGTCCCAGTGAAAACTGTCCACCGTTTGTTCTGTGCTGCTGGTTACTGACAAACGAGATAAACAACATTTTGGTTTGTGATTCCTTTAAAGAAAACTTCTCTCTATGTATGACATTGCTGTGGACAGGAGCTGTCAGCAGGTCAACCAAAGAGTGAATTTGCCTTCTTGGACTCTTTCTTTTGAAGTATTTTCAGTGTCCTGAAGAAGTGTTAAATAGCCAAATTTGAAAAGGGCATCTCTTTAATCATCTTTGGACATGTTTTTTACTTTACATATTTTCTAATATAATCTTTCCATTCAGTGTGTGGCAGAAATCTCAGACGGAGATGTCAAAACATGAAAAAAAACATAACCAAACTATCTGCATATGAAGACAGAAGTGAACATAAAAGTTACATTGTGATTAAGGTGAAATTACTCTTTAACCACCTCAAATCAGTCTTGTGAGTGTAATCAACCAAGATTTCTAGTTTTCACTTGGGTTCACGTAATAAATATTTCATGGAAATAGTATCTCCTGCCTTCTATCCTCCACTGCTCTGGTGTAATTCATGTAAAGCTACAGAAAGAAATTTGGTCATCTCAATATGAGAAATGATGAGACTTACAGCTGCTCTTGTATAATAGGAATGCATAGGATTTGCAGCTGAGTAAATGTGATATTAATGGCTGCCTGTATTCAGTTTTTCTTTTTCAGCGACTGTCCATTTGTTATGTCAGCCACGCAGCTATGGAGGCCAGGTTACGGAGGGCAAAATGGTAATCACTGTCATGCTGACAGTCTCAGGGGCAGGGGACAGGTTTTGAGTCATGTGGGACAGACTGGAAAGTAAAGACAGGCAGGTTAAATAGTGATAACCTGTTTGGGGCAGAGTTCATTAGATCTGTCTTCATGTAATGGACTGTTTGGAAGGGACCTCTTGGTTTGACGGCATGTCCAGCAAACTCTCAGAGACGATGGGGCACTGAGGGTGGCTGCTGGTGGGTGAGGTAATGCGGCATGTGTGTCTCCCTTCCAGCTCTTCATCCTGAGAATTGTAAGCACATTTATTTATCAGTGAGGAGATGAGAAGTTCAAATTACATTTCATCAGAATAATATTCTACGCATCTAATCAAATTATGAAGAAATAATGGTTTGAAATGCATAATACACTCCCACTAAATGAAATAACTACTGTGATACATGACCAATTTGACAATTTGATTTAGTTCCCTTTCTGTTTTTTTTATAAAGCTCAATTTTAAATCATACTAACACAGCTTTACTTTGAGTCAGGCTGAGAGACGCTCTGTACCAGTGTCACTTGACCTTTGTGCCTCTTTTGACAACTGATCACGATATCGTAAAGGGATATTTTGGATTTTTCGAATGGGGGTTGTTTGCGGTACTTTATGATAATCAGTGTATAACCTACAGAGGATGGTGGTCAACACGCCCCAGTTTAGAAAAGCAGCAGGAGTACCTGTGTAGGAAGCCATGAAATGTACTATTGTGGACAGGGTGAGCACTGTGGGTGGCAAAATGTATTTTAGACACCAAAAACAAGGCCCACCTAAAAAAGAAAATCAGTATCAGTGCACCCTATATTTTGAATATTTTCACTATTTTACCTTGTCATCAGACAGCCTTTTGCAACAGGAATCGGCCACTATATTCCAAATATTGCTCTCAACAATAAAACAAACAAACAGCTTGAGGCAGCCATAGACCGGCAACTCCTATGTTATGTGAGACAAAATTACGTTTTTGTCAAAGTAGTCTGGTTGAGTGAGAGATATATATATATATATATATAGTTGCTGTCAGATCACCTTTACTGATGGGAAACTGTCATTACATAAGCCAAAGTACAGCTGTGAAAATATTCCATATATAGTACACGCTGCCATTCTACACAGTGCTTGTGATTCCACCAGCAATGCTGCAGCACATCAGAGGAGCGGCTGTGCTGTTTTAAATACGCACACAGTGTATTTTTGACAGATGCCGTGTCAATCTGCACAGAGCAGACATAGAAAACCTACAAGAATCTGGTCAATTTTCAACACAACAAACCTGTGCAGACTTGTGATGATTAAAAACAGACAAAAAAGAAACTATTAATCATGTAGCCTCCTATCGATGGGAGAAGCACAAAAATCTAGGAACAAGGACCAAATCAACAAATTCTGAGCAAGTAAAAATAATCAGGCGGGCAAAACGCTCCACTTCTGAAATGCTGCTAGTGGGACATGCAGCTGTGTGGAAGATGGGTCAAAACTGTGGCGCAGATGTGCCGTGCCCAGTGGAATTATCAGGTTAAAAAGATATTTACTGTTTTAGGTGGACCTGTTTTAAGTGGCTAACTGCTGAACCTGTCCACAGCAGTTCATTGCTTAGTTTCCGTGCTGATACTCCACTCCATTTCTCCAAACTGGGGGTTACCAACCTCCATCAACCGTAGGTAATACACAGACTCTGAGTAAATACCTCATACATCCTCAATTCATATAATCCAAACTGTCCCTTTAATTGACCATATACATATAAGATTTTTTAGGAACCACTGACATTTTTCTCAGGCAAAGAGAAGGTGAACTAATTTAGGCCATAAAATACAAAACTAAGTTTAGTTTTGCAGGTTCAATCCTTTTTTTGTTCTAAGACATGACACTGCGAGAAAAGACAAAAGAAACCCTGTGATTCCTGAAGACGTGAATCTTTTATGGACTGTAATATACGATCACTACTTTTTGTCTGATTGGGAAAACATTATTTAAGGCTTAACTGAGTCTTGGCTTAACTACAGAAAATCCCCTTATTTTCGACTCGGAAGCCACAGCCCTACAACTTTCTCAGGCCTTGGCTCTTAACTAGAACCTAAACATATCACTTTAGTTTAATTAGCTTGCCCTGCAGTACCATCCAATTAATCTTAGAATACATTTTATGGTGTTATTGATCACTTTTAAAGCATGAATTGGCCTGGCCCCAGGATGAACTGAAATCTCTTTTTGTACAATGGCCAACAAGTCACCTATGACTTTCCAAAGGTGGAGCTGTAAGAAAAAGTGATTGTGCCCGGCAAGAGTGAAAATAAAAAGTAAAGAAATAATTGCAGTGTGGCGGTATGCCACAAACCTCATAATGTCCTCATAGCTAGTGGTTCACACCGTGTCCGCAGTCTCTTCCCCTTCAGTGTGCTCTCCATAGCGATTGTATAGCTCCATATCGGAGAGAGCACTCTCCAGTGCCTCCTCTTCGTAGTCAGTGTGGTAGTCTGACTCCTCTGATGGAGGGAGGGGGAGTGGAGGACAGGAAAGAAAGAAGCACACTGTGGGTGAATAAGTTGGAATTTGTGATGTGTAGAAGAGGTGACAAGTGAAAGTGGGTGTGCAGGTGAGTGAATCACCGTGAGACATTGTGAGAAGTCAAAGAGGGCAGTTTGATGAGTGATGGTTGACAAATATGTTTTAAATAGAAAGAAGAGGAAGACTGAGGAGGATGGAGGCATCTGAGAAAAACATGGGTTGCTGTATTAGATTGCACTTACTAATTCTGTTTGACTGCATACGTGGAATTTTCACATATTCTACTTTCTGTAAGCATGTTCAAATCGAAAAGTGTTGAAGTGTGTGTCGGTAGTTTACCATCCACCAGAGCAGGTTTGACGGGCTCGATGCGGGACACAATTTCTGCCAGATCAGTGAAGGAGGCATTGGGACACGTTACCACCTGAAAGACACATATGCATATATACACACATTATATATTTAAAAAAATTTTCATAATAGACTGAGTCTGGGTAGAGACCATTTTAATCTGTTGGTACAAGCTAACTAACCAATCGTGCTCAAACTACACCAGCTGCCAGATGTCAAAACCTTGTCTGTTGGAATATATAATGTATTCCTTCTTCCAAACACTGGTGAAAGCAGCAATTTTGCTGAGGAGAAAGGAGTTGGTTTGGATTTAATTGTTTTGTGTCCTTTTAAGCAACAGAGTAAGGTGATTATTTTTGTTATCCATTGACTGTTTAGCTGATGGTTAGCTTGTCTATAAAATGTCAGAAAATGGTGAAAAAATGTTGATCAGCGTTTCCCAAAAAGGCCTAGATGAAGTCCTCAAATGTCTTGTTTTGTTTCTGGTCAACAATCCAAAGATATTCAGTTTACTGTCATAGAGGAAAAATGAAACCAGAAAATATTCACATTTGAGAAGCTGAAATCAGAGAATTAAAAAAAAAAGAATCAAAACTATTTACTGACTATCCAAATATTTGGAGATTAATTTAATAGTTGACAACTAATCAATTAATCATTGCAGCTTTATTGTGCAGCTGAATTCCGCCTTTAACCTGCTGTATTGTGAAAAGGGAACGAAGAAACACAAAATCTGTCCACACAACATTCACAGATTAACAGCTCCTTCACTCTACACTCCTACACTCTCTTTAATGTCCTTATAGGTTGTACAGATTCTGGTTAGGGGCAAATAAGGCTATAGCCTCAGCAGTAGATATTGTCTGTTTTGGATCTTCATTGACACACATTTAACCATTTATTGATCACTAACTAGATGGGGTTTTTTTAATCTTTTTTTATCTCTTGTTTTACTAACAATAAATGTTTTAGAGAGATTTTGAGATTTACTATGGAGCTACTTATTGAGCGTATATTGAGAGTCCTGAGGAATCTAGGGTAATTTTCAATGAGGATGTAACATTTTTGCATAGAAATGTGTACAATTTAGAATTAATTTTATCAGAATGGATTTCTTCCTTTTGTTTTAAAATCTATGCACTCTCTGTCTCTCCTTTTCTTTGTGTGACACTACTAAACACAGAAGTAGATTCCATCATGGGGAAAGATGCATTATTTCCCTGGAGAGTTGCACCTTACAGTAGCACCTGAAAATAGAAACACACTCATTAACAGCCTAAATTTGATTTATTTATAAGACTGTCTTAAGGGAGAGATCAGATGAGGCAGCAGTAGACGAGCAACTCCCATGTTCTGCAAGGTAAAATGAATGTTTTTCTCAAAGGAGTCAGGTTGTGATATTTGACTTATATAAGTGTGTTTTTCCATGGGGAAAAAGCTGTCTGACAGTAAAGTAAAGCACTGAAAATATTCTGAATATAACATACACTTAAACTGATATTGATTTTTTTAGGTAGCTAAAATACATTTTGTTGCCAACTTGCTGAGCTTCCTACAGCAGTACTCCTGCTCATTCTCCAAACGGGCGTGCAGACCACCATCTACTATAGTTAATACACTGACTATGGATGAGTACCTCATACAACCCTGTTGTGAATAATCTGAACTATGAATTAAAGCCTTACAGTGTCAAATCTGTTTGTTTGTTAATTTTTTGCTCTGGGGCTATAGTAGCAACACCTTTCAGTATCTACCCTGATATTTTTCCCTTCATCCTCCTAATGTTGTTGCTCAGACTGGGGATAAATATCTCATTTTTCTTCATCATTCTCTCTCCTCCCCTATTTAGTTGGTCCTTTATCTTTCTTTGACATGGCTGGGGGACAAATCTGGGGCTCGGCAAATCTGTTTCTCTGTACTCTAGAGCAGACTGGTGCATAGTTTTAATGCTATGACTTTTAACAGCAGTGTAGCCCAAGGCCTGAAACGTGAGGTGGTTGAAGAGGAAGTGCAGCTGACAGAGAAGATATATTGTAGAGACATTAACAATGAGAGAAAATGTAAGCAATATAGTGTACCCATGTAGTTGATTAAACATGCATACAACAACATAAGATGACAGATATAATGACCAAACTCAAGAGTGAAATGTGATGTGAAAATTGTTGTTTTTGGATAACTTTAGGATTTTTAAAGTAAGCTCATCAATTTAATATAATATAATTGAGAGTATAAGTTTGGAAACAACAGCACACACTTAGCCTTTACTTCATCTCCACTTTCTTTCAGTTAGGTAATGATTATTTTCCCAGAATATGTTTGACGGCTATATTGACTCTGTAGCAGATTTACATTTGCTATTGCGTTGATTATGTGAACACAGTTTCTCCACGTTGGTTGTATTAATGTAGGCAAGTATTACTGATGATATGATGATTTTAATGAGGTTCATTTGTTGCCTAGAAATGTGTACAACTTATAATTGATGTCATCAGTATAGATTTCAATGTTCATGGGGTGTTATTTTTATTCCTATAGAATTTTATGCTGTTTTAAATGGTAACATAAGTATTTCATATCAACCTGGACCCTTTTCCCCATGTTTTTGTGTCTAAGTGAGTACTTGGGACAAAACATTTTGAAACTGGTCGAGTATTGAGACCGCTGAGGCCAATCATCTGCAAAACAAGCTGCAATGCCCTGTCCAAATACAACTTCTTGTTTTTGCCACAGACAAGCTTACACTGTTATGTGTCTGATAGACCATTTTGTTAACAAGTAATACAAAAATATTTATAGAGGAAATCCCTTTATCATCATAAAAAACACCCATCAAATTTGATAACTTCTACTGCTCCAATGATCATCAACTGATTTCCTTGGAAAAAAAAAACCTTAATTCACTAAGACAGACATGAAAATTTTCTAGAGTTGGTGATTGTTGGAACATTGGAAAGATGAACCAAGGCGGTTTTGATGAGTTTTATTTTGTTTCTGTTGAGTTTGAATAAAGTGTCTTTTATGATGGGTTTGGCGAGAGCAAATAAAATGACTACTTCTGGATAAACAAAGAGGATCTTGCTCTTTATTTTCCATATTAGTGTCCGACACTGGGAGTAACAATCTCAGCCTGTCAGTGGCAAAACAAGCACTTTTTGTGGACATACTTTGACAGAGCAAAATTGCCTCCAAGTGGCCATTTGTAGTGCTCCATCTCACTACTTGACCAATTGCAAAAATTGTTGTCCCCATTGGTCACTTGAACACAAAAGCGTAGGAAAAGGGTCCTAGTTGAAAAATACAGAAGTTACCCTTTTAGCATTCCCGAATGTCTTTCTCTCCCTCCATCCTTACATTGTTCTTGCATTGGGTGTTGTGGAACTCCTCCTGGTGTCTGTCTTTCAACATTTTCTCCACCACTCCACTGCGACTCCAAACGTCAAACACAGTCTTTCCATGCTGGTATCCCACGTCCTATATTACACAAACATACAAACGCACACAGATCAATAACATTTTCTCTACTGATGGGAAAAATCATTCAAAGGTGCACCAGTATCTGTAAAATCTAAATGAATTCAGAATACTTGATAGGGATTTGTTTGATATTTGTTGTTTTTATAATAAATCATGAAGAATGTTAAACAAAAAGTTAACAAAACCAGAATCACAGGACAATAAGACCTTTCTCAAACTTACAGCAATCTCATCAAACTTGCCAAACTCCAGCGTCCGGTATCTGTCGATTGGAGGCCTGATGTACTCGCAGTACTCACTGTTCTTCACAGACTCCAGCTGCCTGACGCAGCATACATAGGCCAGCCGAGTCTGAATCTCTGCCATGTTCAGAACCTGCGACCACGAGTGTAGAAAAGAACATATGCATCACTGAAAAACACCTACAAAAATATCCTCATTGTTATTCATAGAACTACTTACTTTTACACATCCTCGCACAGTCTGTTGTGTCTTTATTTTTAATCAATCCATTACCTTTACTTTCTCTGCTAGGGGGTTGAGGCGTTTCCATAGCAGCCACCAGCCTGAGAGCGAGTCGCCGTAATTAGTGAGGTTGGTTTCATCCCGGCTGCCCACGTCAATAGCTATCACCACTTTGGCCCCCATGGAGCGGGCCACATCAGCTGAGAGAAGAGGAGGAAACAGAGACAAAGGTGGGACAGGAGAGGAAGATCTCTTTGTGAGATAATCGGACAGAGATAGGAAAGTAGTAAAAAATTACATGACCGTGGCACTGAGAGGAAGAGTGCCAAGTATTTAAACTGAAGAGTGAGTGTAAAAAACCTGGCAGGTTGTTGATGTAGCCTCCATCCATCAGCAGATGTCCGTCTTTGGGGTCACAGAGAGGAGGCAGATACCCAGACAGAGACATGCTGGCACGGACATAACGCCACAGAGAACCTCAAACAGCAAAGAAGATGCTCATTAGTTTTATGCCTATTAAACACCAAGTATTTAACTGCAACCAACCAACCTGCACCAGCAGGAAATTAAACTCACCAGTGACACTAATGAAAGGGTCAGTCCACTGATGAGGGCAGCAATAGCAGAACTGGTTATTGGCCTGGTTGATTATTGTCTCTGATATTCAACAGCTCTTACAATAATCAGAAATATTCTTTTTTAAAACTTAACTGCTGATCAAATAAATTAATAAAAAAAATTGAGCTACTTTGGCTCTGCTGCAGCTGCTTTTCTCTGTCTGTAGTCCACCCACAGAATTATGTGACCATTAATTAGGCCAGGGGTGCCTGTTTTGAGAGCATTTTGTCTTAAGGAGTGCCTTCTGAGTCGAATTTTATTTTTAGGGTAGAAGATAATGAAGGGTTCTTAATCAATGATCAAACTAAGATCTCTATAAATTACAGTCAGGGTACCTACACCTTTTTCAAAGTAAAATTAAAGCACTTTTCAAGGATTTTCAAGCTTTTCCAGCACCCTACATCTGTGGTAAATTGCACATTTATACATATACTCAAAATAATTTTTTCACACCTTTTATCATATTAAATCAGATGTTATTGTGCCATGAACAAACAAAAATGTTTTGTTATGGCATTCTACAGAAGGGTGACAAATAAAAGGATAACACAACAAAGATTAATGTTTTAAGTCTGTAGTTTAGACTTGGCATCTGATATAACCTCAATATTTGTCAATATCTGACTTTTTTATCGAAAAAATGAACTAGTCAGTCAGGTGACAATTCATTATAAAAATGATGCAATTACAATCTACAGCAGTTTCAAGCTCTCTATCCAAAATCCAAGCACTTAAAGCCAACAACAAACTCCTTAAAATAAAAAAGGAACTTACCATCAGTGTGTACTCTCATGGCCGAGGCAGTGATGTCAGTTGTGATATTGAAATATGGGATCCAAAGGTCCTATATACACAAAAGGTTACATCATCATATTTCTGGATCTGGATGTCTATCTGCTACTGACTGTCATTTATGTGCTCTCTTCTTAGGTTCATATTCTCTGAGGAGTTCAGTATCATCATCTCACCCACCTCGATCTGTTTGCTTTTGAAAACATTGCTGATGCTGGAGTTGAAGGCAGCACCAGAGAACATGGAGGTGACTGGGTACGTCAAATCCAGAACTTTCTTGAATACTGAAGTCATTTCCTGCACAGGAAGCCAGGGAAAAGAGAGGTCAAATGGCTCTTACAGTTGTGTAGAGGGAAAGGAGCCATTTTCTGTAGTACAATGCTGCATTAATCCCTCAAAATTAAAAGTTTTATCTTTTTTTTTCCCTTCCACCTGGTCCTGTAAACATGCTTTTCTTGGTAATTCGAAAAATTAACTTCTCATAAAAAAGCATCAAGACTGTCCTGGTCTGACTTTCCTTGTCTGACTTTGCTAAGGACAAATGTTTTACTACAACAGTGGGTTCTTTTAATTCGATATGAAGGAGCAGCAACCCAGCCAGCTGCTTCTAGATGGAAGGTTCAGAACCAAGGACAGAGCCAGAGGAGGAGGAGGAGGGGCTGGACACACGAATCATAACACATGCTCAGCCTGCAGATTGAGCAGGTATCTCACATTAGCCGTCATGGTGGACAGTATTAAAAACATAAGGATGAATTTCATATTACAACTAAAAAGCTCTGTGCAAACCATCCAGGCCTGTATGTGCAATACCAACCCATTACTTTTGATGGTTAGTCAGCACAGCATGGTTAATTAAATCAAAAGTAGAACAGAAGTCTAAACTGCATTCAAATCTAAAAAAGAAAGTGCTGTTAGAGAGAGTCACCTTCACAAGGACAGATTGGCAAGCGGAAAATTGAAACTGCCTGAAAATATTCCTCTGTGGAGGAGCTGTTGAACTGGAAGCTTCTCTTCCACAAAACAGAATAATGTATTTCAACTAAATGATCTCACTTAAACAGTTTGCCACAATTATTTAGCCTAATTCTAGTCAGTGTCGTGTGTAATGCTTTTCAAAAATAACATGTTACAGTAATACATTACTTTCAGCAGTAACAAAGTAATATAATTCCAATATTTCTGTAATATTATTACAGTTAATAAATCACCTAAAACGTTACCAAAGGTAAGGTAAAGGATTAATTTCAGAAATCTGAGGCCCTTTAAGCGCTCCTCAAAGTTCCACCAACAGCAACACAACCTCCACATACAGTACGTTGTCTCGAACTGAAGCAAGATTTCTCTCAATACTTGTCTCAGTATCAGAAAAACCCTAAATATAAAGCTGATCAAAATATTATTGGCTCATACACTTGGTTTTATTGCAAGATTAGTGGTGTTGTTTTGATTCATACCATTGCCCATTCTTTGGCCCTCATTTTCATGCGGCTGTAGCTGCGGTCTTCAGCATATAGCGCCCCCATCAGGGAACCAATAGACGTGCCACCAATAAGGTCCACTGGGATGCCAGCTTCACAGAGAGCCCGCATTATCCCCACCTGGGAACAGCCCCTGAACAGGAGGGTGGAGAAATAAACATGGAAAGTTTAACTATAAAAATGCTATATTTTTTAATGTATATAAATGCTAATGTCCTAGATTACAGTATAGTATGGTGCGAAATTTTAGAATAGGAAAGAGAGACACTGGGTTGGCTTTACCTGGCCCCTCCTCCGCCCAGGATGAGGGCAATAGCATTGCCCGTGAGGACTCGAGCCAAGCGGGAGAAGTCTGAGTGTCGGTCTGCTGGCTTCTCGAACACACGTTGATACAGCTCCAACTGCAACAGAAAGGAAAAAATGACTACAATAAAAGTAGAGAGGATAAAGAACAGATGAGAAATAAAAGATTATGAGAAAATACTAAATGAGAGGCTAAGAGGGGAACATCCAGAAGGGGCCAAGGGAAACTGCTTTGATCTGCAGATAAGAAATTCAAATAAAACGACACTTAAGTCATATTTTCCATCCCTACCAGTTTGGGCTGGCTCCTCTTAGAGAAGACCCTCCGGGGACAAGAGAGGTGGAGGTGTCTGGAGATCCAGCTTCGCATGTTGAGCCAGTCCACGGTTCCTTTGGGCGGGGGGCCGTCTTCTCTGTGCAACAGCACCAGCTGCTTCTGGGCACGCACAGCACTTCCTTCTAACATACGCTCCAGCTAGAGGGAAGGCATCAAGCACAGATGTTTTTGAACATTTTAGAATGTGCTCTTTCTTCACAGTGGCTCCTGTGCACAGAATTTTGAGTGCTAGCCCAGAAAAATACTGCAAACTTGTGACTAGAGGAGACTACACCAGGCACGTGTACAGGTATGTGACTGCAATCTCATGTTTGGGAATAATTTCTGATTTTGAAAAATATCATTATATGTGAAGAGCCACACTAATATTACAGTTATATTTGAGAATTTTGTGGAGCGGGCTGAGCAATAATAGCAGAATGAAAAGGTTATTTGAGAGATGAATTTTTAATTACATTTTCATTTATTTTCACATTTTTTAAAGTGCAATTTCCCAGCTGAAGCAGTTTTATTATGGTGCTCCTAAATTAGCAGTCTTACAAAAAAAAAAGGCTTAATAGTCTGAGAGGAAGGTCAGATGTGCCACCCAGCCAACAGGCCCTCTGTTAAAGGTTTAGTGTTCGTGCAAGGTGAGATGGTGTCTATGAGTGTGCCCTGAAAGATAAAATCAACCCAGAGCTATGACTCATTCAAAGCCAGAGCAAATATCGATCCATTTCTTCCACCATCTCCTGTTAAATGGGAATACATTCCTTACTTTTCTCTGCACCCATTTTTCCTTTTGAAGGCAATTACCTTTCCTCATCAGCTTAGACGAGCACTTCCTTTCCCTCCCACCCTGCCTCTCATTCACAACATCCATCCACCCCTTTGCTCATTTCTCTTGTATGCCCAAGGGTCAAGTACAAACCTTTCGCAACCTGTATGACCATTAAGTTGGTTAAACCCCTGGGTGAAACCATGATTCAAGAGCATAATGATCAGCACGGACCTTAATATCAAATCAGACTCTTTGCCTGGTGACACACTTGCAGACTGAACAAGAGCTCAGTTAATAATAATTGGTGTGATGATTTCTCTGGAGAAAAAACTCCTAATAGTTCAATCCTATCAGGTCAGCTGTAACACAGGCCATTAAGCCACAAATGTGTTTATTCAGCTCCAGCTTTGCAAGAGGTAGAGAGGTTTCGATAACACTTTTTCCAGACTCCAGAGACCTTCTGCTTACCACAAGCTGGCCACTGTAAATGTGGCCCGATGCTGAAATAAAGCTGGCATTTCTCTCCTCCAGTATGAGACACAGCTGAGAAGTGGCAGGGTCCCAGGGCTAATACATGACGTGTTATTTTGGTGAATAGACTTGCATACATGTCGATATCCAGTTGCACATTTTAGGCAGTGTCAGAGGCATGTTCCACTACTGGTTACTATATCAGAACAACCTTAACAAAGAGGCTGAGGTTTTAAATTCCAGACAACAACATACATCTAGTGCTGTGAACATAAATTGACAATAACATGTACAGACGATGCGGTTTGGGACTAGTTAAAGGATAACTCCGGTGTTGTTTTATATTTCTATTACAATCAACAAATTCCATGAAAAGATCAAAACCAACAATGAATTGATCCTACTAACAATTATTGTCTATGTATCCAAAGCCTGATATAGTTTATTCTTCTGTGCTGTAGAGCTCCACTGTGGTATTAAAATGATTAAAATTAAACTTTCTTAAAACTTGACACAAATGACTACTTGGAATCAAGGAAGAACTGATTAGATTTTGCTGGTCAAAGGTAATGATGACCTCACTAAACAAATATTTGACTACAACTAGAGAATTCATTCACTAATTATAACAAAATTACACACAAATGTCTAATATGATAAAATGATGCAGTGATGACAGTTTATGTCCAAAAGGTCAAAGGTCAACTTCACTGTGACATCATAATGCTCAGCTCTCTATCAGTCCTCTGTACTGCTATATAAAAAAATAGTCTCTAAGTGCAGACATCACGTTTCTCACTGGAAATTATTCACTGGAATCACGTGTAGTGAGAAATTCTATTTTGCCAGAAATACACTTAATGTCTTTTATTAAATTATTTCAAAGTTACAATTCAAAAGAGCAGTAGGTTCCATATTAAATTCCTTTTAAGTCTTCACTGCGTACATTATACGAGTCTGGACAGACGTGTGTAAACTGCAACTTGACTGGTTGGCAGAGTCATACAACTGTGAGGTAGTAATTCTATTTATTTTACTGGTCTGTTTTATACGACCACTGACAGCTGAATTCTCACTCTTTTTAACTGTCTAATGGGGCCACAATTGATCAACAACTGCTTCAGTCTGAACTCGTTTCACCTCTAGACAATGTATGTGGAGGTCATTTTAATGTTGGGTGAACTGAGCAAATCTCTGCTGGCTGTATCTGGCAGTTGTGGTGGCTCTGCAGTAGGTGCTTTACCGTCTGTTGCCTGGAGGGGATCTGTACTCTACTGAGTGCACTCTTCTAGTTACTTTAATTTTAGCAATATTGGCTAAGAACTACAGTCCCAAACAGTTTTAGGGAATGAAATTAAATCAAAGCAAAACTGTGTAAGAACTGGTATTTTTTTCAATTTGTGCACCTAGTTTAGAAGGCTATTCATTCTGGTGCCCATTTTGATGCCGTTCCCCATCATACTACAAGTTAAAGGGGTCACTCGAGAACTATCACCTAAATCTGGAGTTCGACCCAGCATTACAGACTTTTATAGTGAGTTTCAGAACATTTTTAGCTGTCCATCTCACACAAAAGTGTTTTGGTTTACTCTTTGCTCTCATGGTGTTGTTTTCAGCCTCAGCAAGCAGCTGTTTTCAGAGAAAGAATTCTAAAAAAAAAAAACCCTGTACACTACCTGCTCAGCACCAAATGGCAGACAGGGTTAACAACTAGCTTGTGAACACAGCGGAGCTTTTAGGAGCTAAAAAGACACACCTTCACCTCAGGAGTTGGTGGAGACCAAAAAATGCTATAAAAAACTACATTAAAATTTATTATACTAATATTCATAATGTGGCCAGAATGCAACTCAAAATGACTGAGTCTTCGTAACTGCATGATGAATAGGAAGCAGTTTTCCACCATCTTTGTAATTTTAGCAAACTGTATGTCAGTATTGTGTTTACAAGTTGTTTTTGCTGCCCCCAAGTGGCCAAAAAAAAAAAAAAAAAATCAGTTTTGCAGGTTTAAATAATTTATCACAAGAAAATCCCAAACATTCTCTGCTTTCCTCTGTTTTATATAATGGTAAACTGAGTTAAAATAATGTATTTGAGTTTTGCACAAGCAATATGAAGACATCCCCTTGGATTAAAAAAAAATGATGACCATTACTCATTATTCTATACATGTTTGATAAAACAAATTATATACAAATTAAAAGTTAAGCAGCCCTAAATCTATATAAAAAGGATTCTTAAACCCATGGTTACTTTGCCACTGATTCTAACCCACCCCTAACACCTCACCTCCCCAACGGCAGGGTCCTGCTCTCCTAGTCCAACGATAATGATGCAGTCAGCCTGACGGATGCACCGCTGTGTCCACGGGGTCAGTGTGTAGTCCGTCTGGTAAAGAACTATGCGATGGATGTCTTCCTGTTGGCCCAGCCAGCTGGACAGACGGTACTCATGGACACTGAAGAGGAAAGGAGTCCATTAATGACAGGCGGCATTGTGCTGGCAGCACACAGTAGATCCATTTTTCCTGTTGTGCCAAGAAAGCATACTTGAACTGAATTTAATGAGTGATTTAGAAAGACATCAAGCCCAGAGAAAAAAATTTTTAAATAACTGGTAGTATGACAGGAAAAGCTGGTGTTGAGATATTACTGAAAATTTCAGGCAGCTGCAAAACATACCTGTCTAGAGCTGCAGCTCCAAGTCGCTGTTTGATAATATCACTGGTCAGCAAAAGAGTAGGACCTGTACGTGAAATGTTATGGCAGTTATAGTCACATGGTTTTTACAGGTGTAAACAAGTAAAATTTACAATTTAAAGACTTTTTTAATATATGTCTTCATTGCTTTTATATAGGGTTGTACAATATGGTTAAAAAATGTGATTATTTTGACAGAAGACAATTTAAAGTGAGACTGAAGTTGATGCAACTTTATAAAAGTAATGATAACTTTATAATTCAATCATGTTTTTAAGACTGGACAAAATTGTATTTAAGACATTTTAAGGCCTAAAATTCTGGTTATTGCATTTGACTTTGTAAGGACCCATGGAAACCCTGCAGTCCATTTGTCTGGTTATGCAACTTGTAAATACTCTCAGTGTAGTCTCCTTGGTCATTCTAGAAATCACATCAGATTTTTTTTTTCAAGTCAAACGAGCAGTAGAAATAGCAGGAGCAGTAGGATGGCTAGATACATGTGAACATGACGTGAAGTGAACATGTACTCACATGTGTATTTTTTTCTTACCTATTGCAATGAGTGCATGCTGCAGCTCCAGGGTGAAGGCAGTGAGAGGTACCTCTTCTGATACAGGCAGGACTGTCACAGTGGAGAGGTTGGAGGCTGGGTTCCCTGCATCCCACTTACTTCCGGGGGTGTGCAGGGCCAAACTGCGAGCTGGAGACAGGTGTACATAGTAAGTTTAGACAAAAAACAAAACAACAGTGGCACTGAGACTCCTTGGCAGCAGGGAGACGCACACACCTGTCAGAGGACCGTTGACCTGCTGGAGGATCTTCTGTCCTAGTAGGTGAATCAACCTGGTGACAACCTGAGAGGAATTTTAGAAGTGACTCTGTTAGTCATCAGACAGACACCGTGTACATTGTAATGCTTAATTTAAAGGACCAGTGTGTAGGATTTAGTAACATCTAGCGATGAGCTTGTAGATTTCACTCAGTGCACCTCAGCATCTCTTTCAAGCCGTGTAGGAAAAATTACGGTGGCTGTGAAACTCGCGAAAAATAAGAGGTCCTCTCTAGAGTCAGTGTTTGGTGGTTCAACATGATGGACTGCATGGAGAACGACCCATGCACTCTGTAAAACAACTGAAAACATGTATATTATATTCTTTTTCTGCCATGTTTTGCCAATAAATCCCTCCAAATCGTACACACTGGACCTTCAAAATTGAACTGATTGGTAAATTAATCTTGTTTTTACAGTCAAAATCAAAAGAAAAAATTTGACTACTTTTGGGACCCCTTTACCCACATTACTGTCCAGTTGATGATCAATTATTCAAATGCTCATTGGAGAGGGGTTAGATTCAGTCAGTTCCTTCCATTTTCAAAACTGGCCTTTTGGAAATCACTACACACATTTGCCCTATCCACAAAAAATGAATTGTGTCTTGACATCAGCTGGAATTGAATTTAACAATTAAGGTTCACCCTACCTGTGGGAACTTCCTCTTGATGGAGCTGAGAGCTCCCTCTGGCAACTTGGCCAGCTCAGAGTCTCGTACAGCGTGCACTGTGGTGGCTCTGTTCTGATGGGTCAGGGCTTCAACCTACAGAGGAACCAAGGACATGTCATATTGTTTACTCGGCCAGAATCTTCACTTCAATTTACAGAGACTTTACATAAACATTTGTGTATGTAACTGCAGTTCTAAAATCAGTTTTAATACAAGTCCATGACTGTTTAGCCTTGTACAGTTACTTCAAAGATTTTCAGAGTTAACTTAAAGTTAGAAAAAAAGAAAAAAAAAAAAGAAAAAGAGCTATAAATAAGGTCTCCATCTCATCACCTAAAGGTGACGTCAATGCAGGCGCTCAACGTGCCTCTGAATGTTAGCCATACTGATCTAACTTCCACTGTCACAGACTCTGCAGTGACAGCTTCTCTCTTCCAGGTAACAGTAACCATAGCATTCATCAGCCCAGGTATTATTAGAAGCATCGTGGCAGGGAACAGCCACACCAGCCAATGGGAAAGTGGGTGAAGTGTAACAAAGTGACTTTACATAGTTTATCAAAATGAACATACAGTCTGACATCAGTATCCATTTTTAGATGTTGAAGGACAACATCATAAAACGTGTGTTAACATGTTTTATATTCTTGGTAAATGCATGTATAGGAATGTGATGGATATCTTAACAGGTACTGAATATAAATTTCTTGTGTGACTGAGACAAAGTGTTTTTTTTCATGATGTAGTATTTGTATATGTAAATTATCACATTTCAGGCTTAAATATATGAGTTTAATTGTCTGAGTTTTGTTTTTCCTTTTTGGGTACAAGTACAGTACATAAAAATAATAAAGATTAAGTGTTATCTTGATTATTTTTATTTAAATTCAGTTTCAGCTGGCTTGCAGCTAATATTTAGTTCATTTTCCCCTAAAATATTCATAAGATGTACTTGGTTGTTTTTATTTTCTGGCAGTGATAGCAATCTCATGGTCATGCATACTGGCAGCCACTGTTTTGTCAGCAGTACATAATGACAGTGAATATGCTGTGAATGTGATGATTAACTACTGTTAACAAACTATTTTCCTCATGCATATTTAAATCTGCAAATGTTCCATAAATTCAGAACTGTTTATCCTGATATGCAGTCATTAATATTTATAAGGATACTAGAAGTGGGAAAAAAAGCTTAACACAGTCACACATTCGTAGTTATTCACCTACTATCTACCATCTGTCTTCCCCCTCACCATCACGGTCCTTACCACTCCAATTAGGTCACCGCGTCCGTACTCTCCTATCAGCTCCTTCTTGCCATCCTCCTTCATGATTACAGAACGCAGTCGACCACTCAGCACTATGAAAGTACTGTCAGATTTCTCTCCCTGCCTGAAAAATATACAGATAATTTTTCAATTTCAATTCACTGCTAATATGCAAATAAGCTTGTCAACAAAAAGCAAATTTAAGAACATAGTGCAGTAAAGTTAACCTTGTTTCCTGAGGGCCATTTTACATAAGATATACAAGGATATTGGTAGAATACCTGTAGACTGCTCTGCCAGCTTCCACGGCCATCCAGTCGAGGGCAAAGTCTATCTGTCGGACAAAAGACGACATCCTCCGCACGACTGTGTGAGCCACATTCAGCACGACCTTTGGCTCCACACGCATTATCCTGAGGCATAACAAAAATCAACAGAAAAAGGATGTAAAAGTCTACAGTCCACACTGCCCTACAAAGTCAAAACAGAAGGACAGTAACTACATATTTGGTCAAAACTAAATTAAGACCAGACTTTTGGACATCTTACCATAGAAATGTGTCATTTTTGTGGGGTCAAAAACAGCATCAACTTGAAGGTCACAAACTACAACGTCAAAACTCTTTCAAAACCAGTTAAAAACCCCTTGTAGTACAGTTAATATGTCTCAGATTTCTTATAATTGTGGCAACATTAAGAAGGCTACCCAAGAGGATTACTGGTACCTGTGAATATTGTGATATGGAGTTATCGTATTGCTACAGTTGGGTATGTTTTGTCACTACTGAACTTTACTACCATCTATTGGATTTTAAGATGAATGACATTTACTCTACCATTTATCTCATAAAGTTAACAAAAGTGAAAAATAATTTGTGTATCCGCGCCATGATATGGATCTGGTCCAAAATTGAATGGGTTCTTCCTTGGCTCATGCTACATCCTTTTATCAAGTATCATAAAAAATCGGGTCAGTAGATTTTCTGTAATCCTGCAGACAACCAGACAAACACAGAACCAAAAGTATAACCTCAATAGTGGAGATAAAAATTCACAAGAACTAGAAAACAAAAGTAAAAATCAAACAGCAGTGACTGCACTACTGCTAGTTAAAGATTAGTTAAATCCTCAGGATCCATTTATTAAACTAGATTCTAATAACAACAGACAAGAAAACCAAATCATCTAAATGTTTTCAGATTTTACATAAGGGCTTTGGCAAATATTAAAAATCAGCATACAATCAAAGTTTTACAATTTGCATATCCATTTTTCAGTCTGGCTAGCCTTCAAACCTCACTGTATCTTTAGTTATTGCTCTCTGTCTTTGTAAGGCAGTACTAAATAGACCACAAGTCCTAAGTCTATATTTCTACTTTGGTGGGTGTGTGCAGGTGTGTCTATGTGACTGACTCATAGAAGTGGGTTTTTGAAATGGAGAGGAAGCTGCAATCTCGCTGGGCTCGAACAGTGAATATGAGGGGCTCTCCCGTCAGGACAGCAAGTTGACCAACAAGCTCTCCGGGGTGCGTCACAAACAGACGAGTCTCTTCTTCGCGATCAATCATGCGCTGGTAAACATGGAGGAGGCCAGAAATCACAAACTGGATGCTCACCTCCTAAAGCACAGAGAAGACAGAGAGAAGAGAAGGGCACAAATAACAGCTGACAGTCTGAGGGTAAATGCCAAGATTCAGGTGTGCTGATTGGTTGTCAAATAAAAAATTACTCAAAAAATTTATTTCATGATAATTATAACAGTATTAATTCATTATTGATATGTTATAAATTTACTTCTTAAAAATTGTATGCATTTATTTAAAACAGTAGGTAAAAAGTTCAACTGCTGTTTAGGGATGTTAATGATTAATAATTGTTTGATTAATTGCTGTTAAGATTAATTGCTGTTAAGCATTTAACAGATCAAAAATGTTTGCCTCGATCTAATAGTTTGTGTGTGTTATTGTGTGACTGTCTTGTTTTTACACAGTTGGTTCAAATTCACCAAAGTCACACAATAATACAAGCAAACTAACTGATCAAAGCAATGGTAGACTGTCTGTCAGGTGAAATTACTCCTTTTGCCTAAGCAGACTGGTTAAGTGACAGAAAATGATATTAGGCTTGCATAGTGGTGGTTTAGGTGGCTAAATACATTTTGCTACTGACCATGAGCAGTACATTGCTCAGATTCCATGGTGGTACTCCTCTGTGATTCTCCAAACTGGGGGCATGTCAACTGCCATCTACTGTAGCTAATGCACTGACTATGGATAATACATACAATCCATCTTCAAATAATCCAAACTATCCCTTCAAGGTGGTCTTGTTAATGGAAGCCCCCACATAACGAGTTTCACACATAAATAACACAAGGCCCCTTCCAGTCAACCTGGTCATGCTCACCCACCCTCTACACCCCTCCATGGGTGAAAAGAGTGAAAATGGAGAAACCCCACCATTTAATCTTCGGTGTCACTATACAGAAAAGAAGTTGCTTTGTAAGTTGTTCTGACCTGGTCTCCCTGCCGAGCCACCACAGAACCAGCTTTGACTTGATGGAGGGTCACTCTGCCCTCCAGTAGACTGGGGTCCTGCAATGGAAAATAACAAAAAAATATCAAACCAAAAAATACAAGAACACTGAGCTCTCCTTATGCATCAGACCTGCCACCATACACTATCCAAAAGCAAGGATCATAAATTCCCCATTAAATGAGTCACATTGTAAAATATGCATCTAAAATTAGTATTTGTTTTTAAAAAATGATGTAACCTCTAAAATATTTAAACCAGCTGATGTTAATTTTCTGTGATCAACCTCTCACCTGCAGCTGGATAATTCCAAGCAGGTCTCTCTTAGCAGCCTGGAGGATTGTGCTGCTCTTGTTAAGGTGGATGGCATCAGACTGCCCCCCGCTGTCTGTGTAGTGAAACACTTCAGACGGTGTGTGCTGCATGGTCACACTCTTCTTCAGACTGGACTGCAAAAACAGACATAAGAAAGAGACTAATGAGAGCTGAGAGATGGTGTTGCATCTACACAGCTCAAGCTCTGATTCAGTGTAAAGAGAGAACACAGCAGGAGAGTCTTACTTTATAATTGACAGGACTGGGTGGAGCATCATCTATAGTGACTCGAGCTCGTTCACAAGCCATGTTCAGGTCATTACCTGCAGGACAAAGGAGGAGGAGGAGGATTATGAGTTTGGCTACGTGTCTGTCTCTATGTGTGTATGTCCTTGCTTTCAGATCAGTGAGTGTGATAAGTCTGTTCAGGAAATTAATACAGACATATGCCATTTGGTGAACGCTTATGTCCAAGACCCACCTGCGCAGTCGGTGGGCATCGAGATGGATCGTTGCTTCCTGGTGCTGTTTGAAGGGCTGTCCTTTACACCATCTGTTTATTGTAAGGTGAAGCGCCAGCATTGGATCAGTCTCAACACAGAGAACAATTGTACAGTATATGTGTGTGGAGACCATGTTTAGACTTGTGTGGTGTGTGTATGTGTTTGTGTGTGACCTGTCTCAGTGGGGCTCTCTGTGGTCCCAGTGGGTAACTCATCCTGGAAGTGCAAACGCCGAGTAGTCTTCCCAGAATTCACCTCTCCCATTACACTGTTTATATTGGACAAGGGCACCGCCTGACTCTCCTGTCAATTAGATCACAAAATGAATCAGTTAACAGTCCACATTTCAGTTAGCCGGGACAACCATAGCATTTTAAGTGACCATAAAATATTTTATTCATTATAGATTTGAAGCACAGCAAAATTAACACATTAAAGGGATAGTTTGGATTATTTGAAGTGGGGTTGCATAAGTGTACTGGGCCCCTTTCCCAGAGCCTTCGTAGCACTATGTGCATCGTAAGTTGTATCTTAAACATACAACTTACGACACACGTAGCGCTACGAATTTTCTGGGTTTCCCATCAGAAAATGCTGTCTAGCAGCAAGATAAAGCAGTGAAAATATTCCAAAATATCATAGGGTTGAGCAAAAACCATTTTATTGCAATTATTTTGACTGACATCGCCATGGACATTTGATTATGATTTTTTCCATTAGAAAATATATTAAATGTTTACAGTGTGATTTTTCAGGGGATCTGTAAAAAAAACAACGATATTTTCTTTAGGTTGTAGAATATGACGTGCGGGCCAGGACAGGAAATTGTTCAGCCCAAAAACTGTACATACCCTTAAACTGACATTGATTGTTTTGGTTTTTTTTGTTAAAATTATATTTTTGGGCTTTTTTGCCTTTATTACGATAGGACAGCTGAAGAGCTGACAGGAAATGGGGTGAAGAGAGGGGGTATGACAGGCGGGTGGGTGCTTCTTATTTTAGGCAGCTGAAATATGTTTTGCTGCTGACTCTGTCCACAGTAGTACGTTGCTTAGCTTCCTACACTGGTACTCCTGCTGCTTGTCCAAACTGAGGATGATGCAACAATGTACTGTCAGTAACTACTGATTCATGTTCTTCATATAACAACAATCTGTTTCAGATCTTCACTGCTTCTAGGCAAATTACAAATTTCTAAAAAAAAATAATAAAAAAGCAGTATAATATCCAGTATTGTATGTATGACTACAATAATAAAAAAAAATCAATTTAAGCCTACAGAATTTGGAAAAGTGAACAGATTTTCACATATTGTCTCCAAAAAAAGACAAAACTGAGGAGTATTTTTAGTTATGATAAAGTCACAGGCAAGCCAGGGTTAAAGGTTACTGCCCTCCCTGTTTTCTGCAGAGGGGTTGTAATCATTTTTATTCATTTTCCATGAGCCTTCTGAAGGACCGAGTTATGATACTGTGCTTAATGTTGTGTGAAATTAGCTTGTGTGAGACAGAGTGTGTATGTGCCTTTCTGTGCTTGTTTGTGTACAAATACAACCAGTGCTGCATTGGTATTCAATGAGGGCCTCTCGGCATGACTGTGTGTGTATACACACAAATATGTATGCACTAATTAATTTCCCTCCTACCGGATTGAAGAGCTCCGTTGTTAGGCCCAGATAGTTATGTAACGCCAAGAAGGTGACTCTTTGGAGGCGCACCATGATTATCTGCACACACACACACACACACACACACACACACACACACACACACACACACATAAAATCAAACACTGAGGTAAACAGAGCAGAACATATTATACATCAGATTGTAGTTACACCCAAATTAGATCAAAATGATTGTTTTATATTATAATGATGTTTTCCAGACACTGGAACACAACATGCTGTATAATTACTGATAAACAATGTGTTACCTGAATGACACGAACAAGTGTTTCTGGGTATTTCTTAAACACAGACTCAAAGGCTGATGCAGGTAAACGTAAGATAGTGGAGCGGGTTGCAGCCCGTGCCAGTACAGTCTTATATGGAGCTGGATAACCCTGTCAAAGACAAAACAGTTAGAAAAGAATTTAGCAAAGACAGAGGGGGCAAAACCTCATAAACACCTTTGACTTCAGTGCTGATAACTACCTTCTTAAAACTGTCCATGGAATAATTAATTGGACTAAGAGTATTTTTCAGTGTTTGAACTAATAAGTTAGTGTTACAATCTGTAAAATATATAAACAATAGCTATATGAGTGTGTATAAAATAAGTTTTTATATATGATGTGGACATATTCCTGGCGATCAGGAGAACCCAAAAGATAGTAGTTTAAGTTCAAGTAAAGATGTTTCACCTGAATGGAAAAACAAAATAAGAGTATTACAGCATAGAAAGTGGAAACAAAACAGAGCGTGTCGTATTGTTCTGGACCAAACACCTAAATTCAGCACTTGACACACGAGGATATAAACATAATGGAGAAACAAACTGAGCAGAACAGGAAGTACAAAAATAATTATTTCGAATTTAGAGAAGCATAAGTGGAAATACATAAAACAAAGGGGAGGAGACGGAGGACTGAGACACAAATGGATCAAAGGACAAAAGAGGAGAGAAGTTAGTCTGATGTACAGACAGAGAAGAAATAAGGAGCTCACAGTGATGATGTCCAGAATACTGAGCAGGCTGTGGACGCTGTCCCCTGGGAGCACATCTTTCACCACTGGTTCAGTACCATCCTAAAAACACAGGAAAACATGAATACAATAAAGGACCAACAGCAGAGTCTTCATTCACGGTGAAGCCACATACAGGACACTACTGCATAGGATGACATAGGATTTGTATGTATTCAAAGAAACCCACAGCAAAATACATTTAAATACAGAAAAATGTGTGAGGAGCCGTAATTCTTCCTCTGCTTCTTGTGTTCTTTAACAGCAGATTGGATTTAGATATATGTTGTTATGCTGCCCTCTTCTGTTCACATTTTTTCATGAGCCAGGTACATAGGAACGGAGGAGGACATTGAAACAGCCATTACACTGAGTTAAGTGTTCATATGTCCTTGCTTCACACTTCATTAAGATGAAATTTCACAAGCGTTAATGATCTGAGACACCATCACTGATGACATGTCCCAAATTTAACAGCATGTATCAAAAAGCCCATCACAGGTGTCATGTTTGTTAGTTATGTCTTAATATTAAACACATGTCTGCCTGTTCCTCACTCTCAGAGTCTTGCAGATACAAATTTAAAGGACCACTGTAGAAGCTTTATGGGGACTTATTGGCAGAATATGCACATGTATGAAATGTAAGGCTTGGCAGGAAAATCTGGGTCAACTGAAATTCTACCTATTCTTCAACCAAATTGATTATCTCTCCATTAACTAAATCAGCCGCAGTGGACTGAGTGACTCTGCCTAGTAGTTTAAATGGTGCTAATCAAAGCTACACAGTGTTGCCAGGCAAATTAATTCCTGCAGTTTGACCATTTCTTTTCACATGTCGCTAAATCACTGCCTTCACAGCATGTCTATCAAGCAAATATAATGAACAGACAACCCAAACACTGACTCTAGATAGGGCCTTTTGTGAGGCATTTGCAATGAGCAACTTCACTGTAAGATGCCACTAAATCCTACACACTCAAAAAAGTTTTTCTATTTGCTATTTTTGTTCATTAACAATTGATCAAATGGCTGTGTGTAATACGATAGGCGAGATACTGGAAAAATTACTACTGTAAAATAGAATGAAATTAAGATTCACTGAACATCAACATACTATCCACGTACATTCTCCTGGATGCAGAGCTCAAGTCGTCCATCCTGGACCACGTAAATGCTATCGTCATCGTCTCCTGGCCTGAACAGACCTTCCCCCTCCTGCAGCTCGATAAACACCATGTGGCGACACAGCTCTAGGAAAAGGGGCTTCTCAAAATGACCCAAGACCCTACAACAAGTTGCAGAACATACACACATTATGAAAATAAACATGAGAAACAATGGAGGAGGCTGAAGTTGTATATTTGTCTACCTGACATTCTTCAACATATACAGGACTTCTGAGGGCAGGTTTGAGCTTTGTACATCAAACTCAGTCAAGTCAGCTTCCAGCAAGGAGGGGGGAGGTTCCTTGGGCTGCAGGGTGGGAGGATCTTTACGGATCCTCAAGATTCTGTTGGCAGGCAAAATAATTTCACAAAGTAATCCACTCAACAAGGCTCAAAACAAATCTGCAGAACTGTTTCAAGGATCCATTTGCACACAGAATTTGAAAAAAATGTATAAATGTAGCGTACTTGCGAGCTATGCTTAAAACTTTGGTTCTTTTGCGTATTCGCTGTGGTTGTTTTGATACTGAGGTAGAGGTGGGAGGAGGAATGGAGGATAGTGTCTGGACCTTTGAAAAACAAACATATTCAAGATTAGAAGTTGCAAGTTTGCTTTTAGAAAAATATTTACCTATTTTATATTACTGAGATAAATTGACCTGAATGTAAATGTTTGTGACACAGAAGGGAAATACAGAAAACCTTTCTCATTATCTTCCTTCCGTAGAAGAGCACTTTATCTCGTTTTCTGAAGCGATAGTGAGGTACACCAGGCTGTTGTTCACCTTGTCAGAGAATGCAAAAACAAAATCAATATAAAGCCATGTTAAGACCATATTCTAAAGAAGACGGAGCTTAAAAGGGAAACAAACAATACAAACATGCATTATAACATCAGAATATAAGTACAAAGCTCAAGAAGAGGTTGGATGACTCACGAGAAAGCTTGAACCTCCTGTACAGAAAGAGCACCACAATCCCAATCAGTGAGACTGCGACTGCAGCTCCAATCAGCACACCGGTGAGCTAAAAGACAGACAAGAACATGGATGAGAGTAGACCATCTGGGTATTTTGCTCTTGCATCCCTTTTGGATGAAAACAACAACCTCTAATTTGACTGGCGGTCAATACAAATTCCAAGATCTTTGCCAGTTTAAACTGTCACTAAGATTCTTTTCTGATTCATGTTGATCTCCAGATACAATCAGCACAGTTCATTTACTCAGTAACACCATTGCCTAACCTTTGATCAAGGGTTTACCATAGACACACACACTGACTAGCCACGTTCAGTGCTTGCTTTCACCCAAAGAGAGGCATAGTTGTTGGACGTGATGTATGGCTGCTCTCACCAATTGCAACAACAGTTAAGGTCACATGAGAAGGCACTGCAGAGTAGCTGCCAACATTATCCTTCAAAGTCCAAAGTTGTGTCCCTGTTAAACACCACTTACTAATTCTTAGAAGGATCTGAGTATACAGAGTGCGCATACTGGAAAATAGATTTAAAAAATACAGGAAATGCTCAATGCTAGAATTATTTTGTTGTTGTTGTTGTTGTACAAATTGTGGACAGTGGTGAAACAACACCAGGGACAAATAAGTATTAAATATTTTCAAAAGCCATGGTTTGCTGGTATAAAAAAGTATGGTATTGTTTTTTGTATGCAAACTGGAAAAAGCAGCAGACTCTGAAAATTAAGTAATAAAATATACTGGAAAAAACAGTATGTCGTATGGTCTGGGGTCTTTATTTCCTTGATGTAAATGCAAGTTTGCTTGACTGATGCTAAAAACTACCATAAACAGTCTTCACTTATATGAACAGATGTAAGCTATTACAAGTAGGGATGCACAATATGGATTTTTTTTCACCTCTCATCAAGTAACATTTGTAGGGCTGCAAGTAATGACTATTTTCATCGTTGTTTAATCTGCCGATTATTTTCTTGATTAACCAATTAATTATTTGGGCCATAAAATGTCAGAAAAAGGTGAAAAATATCAATCAGTGCTTCCTGCAGCCCACCATTATGCCCTCAAATGTCTTGCTTTATCAGCAACCCAAAGATATTCAGTTTATTGCCATAGAGGACTACAGAAACCAAAAAACATTACATTTAATACGTTGAAAGCTGAAATCAGAGAATTTTCACCTTTTTTTTTATTTAAATATTCCTCAAACTGGAAAAAAAAGATGATTAAAATTGTTGGTGATTAATTTAATAGTTACTAACACTAATCAAAGGAGTGGAGGGGCCACTATACAGGGTTTTTTCCAATCAGTGGAAACTGCACAAAAAGAAGCCCAAATTACCACAACCATCACAATCAACTATTTTTACTTGTCCAGCTACACTGTAGGCAATGCAGGGCAGTGCTCCTATTAGGGATGCACCATAAATACTGGGGCATATAAATTATGAGCCTATAATGGAAAATTTATTAGAATTGATTATTCTGATATGAAATCATAGCTGATAAATCTCACAATATGATAATAACTGGTTTGACTGATTATGTCAAAGTATTTCATTCGAATTCTTAGGCAAATGCTCTTTGACATCAAAGTATATTTGTGAAATTTTTTTCACACAATTTAGAAGAAAAATAAATAAACAAGAAGTCAGAACTGTTCTTTGTTTTTGTTGTAATTATGATGTCTGTTAGATTTGGTTGGGTCAGAGCTATGCATGGTTTGAATTACAGGGGAGCTAAGGGGAGCTCAGCTCCCATGAAAACATACGTTGAGAAATTCAGGTGGATCTCTAAAATATGATGTTCCTGAAATAAATGATAGTATCACATTAGTTTTACATTCAAGATCAGATGAGATCAGATGATGATGTTGATACTTCATACCAGGCTCCGTAAAAGCCTTAAACAGCCATGTCACTTAATTTCTCTGTAGTTAAAAAAAACAACACAAATTTGCTAAACAATGTGTAATGTGCCGTATCATAAAGGTGTGTATGAAAAGAAGAAAACAATGTCTATGTCAACCTGTTGATTTTTCTGAAAAAAACATAACTGTTTTTTGATTTTGAAATAGCATTCCTTCCCCTCATATAATAAGAAGCCAACTACAGGTTATATGAGCTCATTTTTTTAATAAGAGAATGTTAATTATCTTATCGTATTAGTCATGAGAAAGGGTAAATTATCGGTATAAGCTGAAAACTAGCAATATTGTGCATCCCTACTCTCCATCCTTGTTGAAATCACAGGCTGTACATGAAATGTTTAGTCATACCATGGTGGTTTGCATCCTCTCCTCCACAAACCGTTGCAATCGCTCTTTGAATTCACTTTTGCTGTTCACCATCACCTAAAAACGTTAAGTAAGGTTAGCACAGTTTTTTTCTAACATCTATCAACTGTCCATGAAATTGTCACTGGACAAATTTAGTCGCCACTGCTAACGTAGCGTTAATGCTAGAGGAAATCGTTAGTGTGCTTACTAAACTGGTCCAGGTGCAGAATTCTCCATCAGCCTCGTCTTGGCAGTCCATCCTTTAAGACAAGAGTATTTGTGGATGACACGATTGCCAACTATCCCTAAAGCAACAGGTAAAAATTGGGTACAATCGCGACAGAGACAGTAGCAGTAACTGTTATATGCGAGGATGTTAGCTAAATTTCATGGAGGGCTCTCAAGGTGTCGGGAAAAAAAGGGAAACTGTGAAAAGAGGAAAGTGAATTTGTGATCCATCAGCATATTTCACCATTCTGCCTTGTCATCTGACTTCGTGTTAGGTAACAATTAAACGACATGCTAGAATAACAAAGCAACAAAGCAACTGGTGGCTGCGACTGATTTCAAGTTGCTGGTTAACGTTAAAAACCGTCAGGCTGAACGTTAGCTATAGCTTGAGGTTAGCTATAACAACACTAGCTAGCAGCTGGCTAACGTTACCCGTCTTGCCAATAATTATAAACTATACAAAATCAACTTTACAGCTGAGCATTATTCTAACTTTACAGGAAACACTAGGCTTACTTTTCGAGGATTTCTGGCGTGCTGTTTCACACTAGTAACATTGCCGAACAGACGAGGGACCAAAGTTAGCAAGTAGCTAACAAAGTTTTCTGTGTGCTGTCACTTGCTCAGCTCCGCCCAAGCTTGTACGTCCACCAATGGTGTTTTTGATGTCTGCTGTTGCCTTGGTACCGTTCAAAGCACTTGTCCAATAAGGAACGGAGTAGGCACATCCTAGTCTTCCTGTTTACAACGGTAAGGGAAAGCATCCATACACAAAGGTCTGCCTAAGCAGCACAACATTTTCTTACAGGGAGACAGGCGTTTAACTGTGTTAACTAAGTAACATACAAGTGGTAATAAATACATACAAAAAATGAATATAAGTACAAATCTTATATGAAAGCTGTAGGTACAATGCTGAAGTGCTTGCACTGTACTTGGTTATTTCCATTATATGACTCTATGTATGTCCGCTAATTAATAATACAACTGATTTTCACCCATAAGGACAGGACTGTAATATTAAATTTAATGTATGGCACTTCATATCACTGCTGTAATATCTAATATTACTCAAGATTTTTTTGTATGTAGTATAAATACTTATACATGTCAGGCATTGTACACATTCAAAGCAAAAGTCTACTTCTATTTTTATAGAAGACTGTGCTGCAGTGGTAACTAGAATTTAATTATTTGAGTCATTAAGTCATTTTACATTTAAATTTTGTGAAATGTGTTCATTTTAGAAAATGAATGAAAATGAATGTCAACACAGACATTACAAGCGCATGTTCATTTTTAACCAGTAACCTACAGATAAAATTGATGTAAGTTTGAATTCTCAGTCAACTAAACTTTAGATAGCAGAAGAAAAATACTGCACATCCAAAAAAGTAACTTTCATACCTCAAAATCAGGTTTTTGCGGAAAACTTCTGCAGAAGTGAAACAATCCTGCTCCTCTTCCACAGGTAGGCAGAGAGAATTCTACTGAGCATGTGCAGAATAAATGATAACACTCCAGCCTGTGTCTGATTGCAGCATTTAATTTCTCCTATTCTCAAATACTTTGATTCTACTACATTTCAGGGGAAAATGTCTTATTTTTTACTCCTCTAATGTTATTTGACAGCTGTATTAAATTTTACCGGTTACTTTGTAGATTACAATTTAAAAAACTTATGATGCATTATTATACAGTAAAATAAAACACATTACAGTATATGCAGTTGTTAAAATTAACACCATTTTGACCAGTTACAATCTGTAAATGCTTATATGTGAATACTATATTGATAATAATCCAATAAACATATAATATACAGGCTGTATGTAATAATAAAAAGACAAACAGGTAACTGCATAAGTACTTTTATTACTATTCCTTATTTACTATTTTGTTTAATATCATTCTCTTTGTTAATCAGTTAAATCTAATCTGACATATCTGACAGTGAATCATAGGACTTGAACTAAACTAATCCAAAATAAATCAACAAACCAGTTTCATTATGATGAAAACTCTCTTATCATCATCAAAAACAAATGATCATCACTGACGATCCTCCCTGATGACATCTTTTTGAAAAGTGTGAATTGAAGTGGTTGAGAAGTTTGAAGAAAAATTAACTTCTAGGCCACATAATTAATATATTTTCCTGACAGTCACATGCACATTATTTTCACATCAGTGATGCACATCATTAAAAGTTCTCCCAATATCCATACCATCAGCAGCAGTAAAATGTTTTCACATAGCCTTTAATACATATCAACATAGTTTCTGTCTTCTGTTAAATCAAATGTATGTCACAAAGTAAACATAACTGAGTCACTATTGAGATATATCTAGTAATTTATATATATAAAAAAAAATCAGAGGACAGACTGGGGAAAATGATGTAAAGGGGTGTTAACTAGTTTTTATTAAGACAAACCTTATTTCTTGTTACTTTGAAAACTTAGCAATAAAATACATTTTTATAGCTTTAAAGTGTGCTTAATCTACAGCCAATGCCATTTGTGTTTTTTTTACGTTCACACTAATCACTTTCTGGATATATAAAACAATATTTGATGTAAAGAACCAGTGTGTAGAATTTAGTGGCATCTAGCAATGAGCTCGCTGATTGCAACATGGCGATATAACATGGTGGATCCCATAAATCTTACACACTGAACCTTTAAAGGTGCATCTATATTTAAGTCAAAATGTAATTAAGAAATTGCATTCAACGTTATGTAAATGCTTCAAAACAATACATGCAGGCCTCATGAATCATAACATGAATATTCTCTCGGATTTACAGTGCTTTTCCTGGCTCTTACAGGGGCTGAATAAGAATTCCACATCAGTGCAACCACAGCATGCAATACAGTGTGTACAGCATATACAAATACAACTTTTAAGCAACTCTGAAGTAGCAGTTTGCTATTTTAAATAATACTAGAACCCAATTCATGAAAACAATGATACTTTTTATATAGAAGGCTACATGGTATTGCAAAAAAGGTTTATTATCCAGCCTCGTATTACTCAAATCGAGCATAAATCATGTACAGTTTTCAAGCGTTTTGTCACCTTTTCTGTCGTGATCTGCATTTCTCATTCTCCTTTGTTCTGATTTATGCTGCTTTATCTGGTGACATGTTTGTTCAGGTACTTCGCCACAGAGCTGTATGCAGTGAGGATCTCATCATCATTTGGGCAGGTGTAACGAAACTCATCTCGTTTGTAGACATTTTCCAGATATCGTGTCAAACCTTTCAGCTCTGCAGGGATGGCAAAGTCACGGTACTTCTTACACACCACCTGGGGCGGAAGAGGAGGTTTTAAGATTGTATTATTTGCAAAAAAGACATTAGTAGAATAACAAAAAAACCCATTAAGTCCAGGAATGAGTACTTCTGAACTCGGCTCACCTTGACAATGTTGAGCTTCGGAAGCAAGTTGCAGTCTGCCAAGGTGAGGGTGTCACCGTCCAGGTAGAGGCGTGAAGACACAGTGGCATTTGGGTTCTGGTCCAGTTCATGAGGGAGAGGCGTCTCTAGGTACATGTTCAGCTGCACCAGAGTTGAAAGAAATGTCTTCTCTAGTTCTGAAATGCAGAAACATGGAACAGGCTCTATCATGCGGCAAAATAAAGATATATAGAAATGAGTGTAAATTCAGTTTGAAATATACAACGACTGCCCTTACTGTCATTTAATGCAGGATTGGGATTCTTTATATATGCTGAGAATTTCCGGAAGATGTCTTCTCCGGCACCATTGGACTCTTTGTATCGACAGCACAATTTTGGATACCTGCCATTGGTAGAATAAAAGTGTGAGCCTTTCAGTGAAATGATGAATTGGATATTCAAAGCATTTTTAACAGCCAGCCTGTGTCTGTAAAAGTGTGATTTATGACATTCAGTCTCACTAGATGTCAGCAAACAACTACTTGCTGGGTGAAGATACAGGACTAAAGGTGTCTTGAGCAGAGTATGAAGTCACACTGTCTCTGTTTGTGTTGTAATCTGAGCCTCTGTTTATCCGGTCTGGCCGTGTGTGCTTGAACATGCATGTGAGTCCTTCCCTGCTCTCTTTCAAACAGCAACATGGCAACATGGCAGCTTGGTGAGTAGTTTTCTCATATTACAGATTAACAGAGAAATAGGTGATGCAATACCAGAATCTTGAGTCATTTTTGACCAAAAATGCCTAGTATGACAGTTTGATCTGGGTTTTGGGAGCCTCCGTTGGACATCAGACACAACTGCCGGCTGTCTGGTCACAATATTTCTCATTTACAGGTAAGTGGCACACGACAATATGTTTCTGAAAACATTTTGGGTGACGTTTAGGCAATTTAGTAACACAAATGTGAAATAGTCTGGAACCATTCAGTTCATTTTCAATGTCTATGAAAGGGGTGTTATCAACACATGCAGGCCAAAATGCCTCTGGACACAACTGACACTTCCAGACATAAGCAATTTATTAACATAATCTTGATCCACATTTAATTAGCACTGCCTAGTTTGACAGTTTGATGTAACTTTTATGAGGAGTGTTGTGTTCGGATGCTGCCCCCCCCCCCCCCCCCCCCCCCCCCCACACACACACACACACACACAACCTTATTGTGTAAACAAAGCACAGATTTGTTTTGATTGGAGATGCTGGAGGTCCACTGCAACCCCGAGTTGCAGTGAATGTTGCATACAGCACCTTTAAATGTCTCTAGGATGCAGTTTACTCACTGTGGTGGGGCTAAGGTCTCCTCCAGGAACTCCTCAATCTTGTTAGTGTCCGTTTTGACCTCCTCATTGTAGAGGAGGAAAGGAGGCTGAGAGCCTGGAGCCAAATCCTTCAGCACAACAGGTGTCCTGCAACAGTTTCATGGTTCAGCTAGAAATGGCCCAATAACTTGAAATAATGTGCAAATGCATCCCAAGAATGGGAAGATTGTACTGTAGAGAGAAAGCAGTTCCTACATGAAACTGCTCACAACAAAAATTAAATGAAAAAATAAATAACATTACAGGTAAGAGGAAAAATATGTATTTTCAATTTTGGAATGGTCCTATTAAAGTTAGGTGATAATGGAGAGCAGGTATAGTCTGATCTCAATGTTTCCTTGAGTGCTCTCGAGGTATGTCTCTAACTCTACATTATCCAAGAAACTAAATATGGTACAAGTGTACCCTTATTTTTAGGACTGGGTATTGTTTTAAAATTACAATACTATATATATATTAAAAAATTTCAAACACAAGATCAATAGCTTCATAGAAACAGAAACAAAATGTGCTCTCACCTCCTCATGTCCACGGTGGTGATTTTAAAGTTGATCCCTTTTAACCAAAGAATCATGAATAGTCTCTGACAGAAAGGACAGTTCCCCACGCTCTCAGCATCCTCACTGGCCTGACAGACAAACAGACATTACATTATTAACAAATAAGACTTAAATGTGCATAATCAGCATTTTTAATATAAACATGCCTTCTCACATAACTAAGGTATAAATATTTGGACAAACAATCAACAACAAACACAAAACTTTCTATGAAACTATTCAATTTCAGCTGGTATCCAAAAGTAACAGAAAGTAATAAAGTTACATTACATTAATATGGTGATACTTTTTAAAAGTAAACTTACCCCCCCCCCCTTCCGGTAACGTGTCTGACCAAAGCATGAATACCTTCTCAGGTATTCTTGTCAAGCCTGCTCTGCTCTGACAGACTAAACCAACCACTGAGGAATTCGAAATGGAGGGTTGAGGCTGCTTTACACGCAGTTTGAACAACCCAGTAGTTAAACAGTGTTTGGTGCCTCTGCTATATCATATATTTTCTGCTACAGCCTGATATTATTGAGTCACAGTCGTGTGGCAGCAAAGGTGTTTTTAAAGGGCAGGACACAGGTGTCCAAACTGGACAGACCTCTTTTCACTTTCTACTGTTCATCATAAGGTTTCGCACTGATACTGAGCCTAAATAACACAAGATAGATGTAGTGATATTAATCAGTCTTCATCAGTTACAACAACAAAACAAGAATTGTATCATTTCAACTGTAGTATTAACATGGAATTTATTGCAACAGAGATTTTTTTTTTTTTGAAGGGTTTAGATACTAATATTAAATCAAACACAAACACAATTTGACAAGCTGAAGCAGTATGTTTGAAAGTCCCATACAAGTTTGGGTAATTAAAAAAAGAAAGTCAATTAATTAAAAATACTGACACTTTAACACCTGAAAATTGTCTTTTTCCATCCGTTTTTTGTCAGCTTTTCTGAGATTCTGGGCCAGAGACACTAAGACTAAAACAGGAAACTACTGATTTACTTGGATATTAGAGCTGCAATGATTAGTCGCTTTAATCATTTAGTTGTGAACTATTAAATTAATCGGCAACTATTTTGATAATCAATCAATTTGAGTCATTTTTCAAGGAAAAATGTCCAACATCTCTGATTCCATATTCTCCAATGTGAATATTTTCTGGGTTCCTTTCTGTCACAGTAAACTAATATCTTTGGGTTATGGACATTTCATGACATCACCTTGAAAAAACGATCAACTTTTTTCACATCTTTATGACATTTTATGGACCAAACCATTTATCAATTTATAGAGGAAATGATCAACAGATTAATTGACAGTCAACCATTAGTTGCAGCCCTGTTAGATTTGAGTTGAAATAACTGCAAGTTTGCGTAATATTAGGTATGTTTGCAGTCACTTTAACAGAAATGATCCCTATTAAGAATGGTCAGGAATGATTACCCATATTAAGGTCATATTGATTTTTAAAATAATCGATATACACTGCATTTACACTGATTTAGCAACATCTCTATTGCGTTGTTTGTGCAAGATTTCTTAAAAATACACATTACAGTTATTGTAGGTCTTACCTTAACAAAGAGTTCAATGTTTGGGGCCTCGGCCATCTTTTCTGTCTCTCTGACCTTCCCTCTCTGTCTTGTAATATCCACCTGTCTCCTGCTGGATCCAAAAATGGTTTGTTTCTGTCACTACAAAGTCAAAGATTTAAGATTTCACACTCACACTCACACACACACACACTTGAAACTGGTTGTAAGGTGTACTACTGAAGCCTGTACTCACACTGGTGGTCAAGGTCGGGAGATACAGAAACACTGCTTTATCTTCACTCCACCTGTATTTGTTGTAATTCCAGTGATTCACCTCTCCTTCTCCTCCCTCTCTTCTCTCTCCTGTGTCTTCTTTTTTGTTCGTGTCTCACCACACCTGTCAAGCACTGAGTGGCAGCCCACACCCCCTCCGGCCTTACCAGTCAGACCAGCAAATCTGGATCTGTCTGCCCCTGTTTGCTCTCTGTCTCTTTCTGTCCACCAAAATAAGTCAGTTCAGTACAGTATACTGCAGGTGCATTATTACATTGTCACATAAGCTGCTACATCAGTGTATCTTCTGTTTCAGGTTTGTTTACCAAGTGAAGAGCATATTTTTAATAGATGAAATAGTTGATATTACACAATGATCCAATTAAACACAAAGGATATGTACAACACAGTTGATAATACAACACAACTAATTTTATTTCTTCTCCACTCCTCTGATTTCTGCAAGATTTTTGGAAATTGGCTGCAGAAATTTCCTCCCATTGAGTCCCAAGAACATTTATCAGGTTGGGGGAAATAAGGCCTGGCCCCCACTCGGCACTGCAGGTCGTATCAGAGGCAGTTGGAATGGGGTTGAGGTCAGTGCTCTGTGTAGGCCAGTCAGTTTCTTCCACACATCCTCTGAAAAGCATTTCTTTGTGGGCCGTACTTTGTGCGTGGAGGAATTGTCATGTTGAAGCAGATTTCTCCAAACTGTTGCCACAAAGTTGGAATGACACATTTTCACACTGTGTAACGTATCATTAAGATTTTTCTTAATTGGAACTAAGAGACCAAACAATGAAACACAGCCCCAGAAACAGGGGTGCACAAAAATATGTCCACATACATTTGACAGTGTAGTGTATTTTGTTTTCATGTCAAAAACATGTAGAGAGTTGACCCTTCCTAAGCCCTGCCCCTTTTGGCTCTGTGCTTCCATAACAGCTGAGCATGCTTGGTACCCAGCAGAACCTCTTTCAACTTTGTCTTTACTTGTTTCTAGATGTGCTAGGCTCATCTGAAGTACATTTTGTAGATGGATAAAATATGTTGCCAGGATTACCTGTAAAAGTGACTAGCTGGCTAACTACTTAGCTAAGTAGCTGTAGATTAGTTAGGTAGTTAGCTAGTGTTTGGACAATATCAATTTTTAGATGTAACATGCTTGCTAATAATTGATATAGATGTATCATATGAACCTAGACAGGGCATTGCCACTCAGCCTTGCTTCCAGTTTTTTCCCAGGGTCCACTCACAATATTGCAGTGAAAATTTCCCTTCTTGTCCCAAAAGCATTTTCCCCATTAGAGAAGAGATATCTTTCAAACTGTTGACAGGACACCCTGAACTGCAAACAAGGTCAATTATAACGCTTTATTGTCTGAATTGTTGATTGATGGAGGTTTTAAATTTGTAAAACTTTCTCAGAGCTGAGAAAACCCATTTTTAAAACCTGTGACATTATGTAAAACAGTATGTAACAACTGTTGTAGATGAGCTAGCAGGAAGGGGCAGGACTTATGAATGGTCACAGTAGACCTTTTTCATGGCAGCCGTACTGATATGTGTAAATACAGGTCTTACCATACCAGAGTCACATTCATCTCTCTCTCTCTCTCTCTCTCTCTCTCTCTCTCTCTCTCTCTCTCTCTCTCTCTCTCTCTCTCTCTCTCTCTCTCTCGTCAGCGGTGTTTTCTGTATTTTATCCCTGTCTTCCTCTTACTTTGATGTGTTTGTTTTGTGCTCATCTGGCCAGCCAACTTTTAGTTGCTGATCAGCATTCATGACAGGAAGGAGCAGGACTTATGAATGGTCACAATAGACCTTTTTCATGGCAGCCGTACTGATATGAGGTAGTGTAAATACAGGTCTTACCATACCAGATTCACATTCATCTCTCTCTCTCTCTCTCTGGGTTGTCAGCAGTGTTTTCTGTATTTTGGTATGTCTTGTTCCCTGTCTTCCTCTTAGTTGGATGTGTTTGTTTTGCGTTCATCTGGCCAGCCAACTTTTAGTTGCTGATCAGCATTCATGACTGGCAGAGAATGCTGTCATGTAGCAGGTATTCACTGAGGTTTCACTGAACTTTCTGTGAATGTTCAGAGGAGGGAGAAACATCGCCCCCAAAAGCAGGTTGTCATAAAGAGAAACAAGGTTTGCAAGCAGAGAGGAGGGAGATAAAGATCCCGAAACAGAAAGACACAAATGAGTGGAGCCACACAACAATGTATTTGTATAGGTGAGGGTGCAAAAGGGAGGAAATCATGAGGGTGTGATTGTCAATCTATGACTCTGTGCTGTGGAATCAAAATAATAAAATAAAATATGCCTGTGGTTTTCCTGCTTTCACATATCAAAATGCTGTCAGTACAAAAAAAAAAAATAACTTGACAGAGACATCAAAGAGTAGGCTCTGCTGCCTGGTCTTTCTTGCTGCATAAAATATTATTTCACTTTTCAGTCTGGTTTTAACACACAGCAAAAACACAGCTACAGCCAGGGATGGTCCACCAGAAACATGGACTGGTTAATACTGCTGTTTTGCTCAAGAAAGGTGCTCTGCCCTTAATCAACTCAAAGATCCCTGGTAACACTTAAAGGAATGTCTTGTTTTTTGCTGTTTCTGATCCCCAATCCACACCTTTAAAACCTGTCAAAATCTGATTTTTGATTAACTTGTAAGAAGCAAAATTATCAGATCATACTTTGTTATTATTTATATATAAAAAAGGAGGATTATTCATGTCTGCTTGGAAAGAAATGTAAACTGTCAACTATTTTCCTGACTCTGTGTGGATTTGTGAGTAACCTTTCTAATTTTGGTAGATGCACAGCGAAATGTTGAGAAACAGAGCTCTTCACAGCAAAAGACAAACTAAATAGGCAACTCAAGCTGAAATTATATAAATGGCCAGTAAGGAATTGAAAGGCATTTATTGTTTATCTCCAAAAAATGGTAAAATTATGAAATGCATTTGTTGTGCTGAATAATACCCGAAATGAGGCACTTCACCTTTGTTTTGAGCAGCTTGAAATAGCATCAGCTTATTTGTTCAATAATTAAAGGATTTTTTTTATTCATCACACATAAAGCAGCAAGCATAACAAGACTATGTAAAAGGAAAAAAAACTAGATTCACATCTAAAAATCAGAATTGGTGATATTAAAGGATTTTTTTTGTGGCATCCCACAAAAGAGAGGGCATAAGAATGTAAACAATGTGCTAAAGTGGATGAGCAACACTGGGGGCTCCCAACGTTGTTACTGTTACTTGTTATTATTATTAATGTTACTTCTGAGTTGCAAACAGTTAAACCAAAGAGTAATAGTTATTTGAGTGGGTTTAAGAGTCATCAAGAGGAATATAATAGCGGCATCTAGTGTTGAGATAGCAGAGTGCAACAAGTCCCTCTTGACAAAGACCATGCCCCGCTTTGAGTGAAAACAAGCACTGGAAACGCAACCTGTCAGTTCATCCACTTTAAAGGTGGCAGATCAAGAGGAACCTCATTTCTTTTTTTCTTTTTTCTTTTTTTTTTTTTAAAAAGACATAGCATAATTGTTCACCTGAATGGCCAAAGTGATATCGGTCTCTTACTTTTTGCATTTAAACTGGCAAAGACCCAAAAAGGGGCAGTGGCATGACATAGATGGGCTGCTCTTGTCCATAGCACACCCCCACCCCCCGAGCATGTAGGAGAACTGGCCACAAAAACAGTGTTCGGTTTTGTTGGTTCTGGGCGACTGTAACATGGTGTTGTACCATGGCAGCCTCCGTGAAGAGGGTCCACTCCCTCTGTAGATGTAAAGGGCTCGTTCTAAGATTAACATTTATTTTAGTTCTCCTTTCCAGGTCTTTATACACTAGTGAAAACGTACTTATGAATATTATATTCAATTTATGCCATACTCTGCAAATAAATCCCTGCAATCTTACTCACTAGATCTTTAAAAGAGCAAAAATTAGAGAAAAGTCCAGCAAAAAAGTGATAGCTGCTGCGTAGCAATTGGTTGGGCCCGGGCATTTTGAGGAGGAACAGGAAGAAATGAAGGATGAAGAGGAAGAAGAGGAAAATGAGGAAGAGTAAAGAGGAGACAACTGACAAATATGTGAGGGTCCACCAGCAGAACTTCCCACACCAATAACTATTTAAAACTTATAAAATTAAAAATATCTTTGAAATCATATGTCTCTAATCCCCAAAGCATAATGCTTGAGTTAGCACTAGCATGTCACTTCTGCATCACCCAGGACGCAAACTCACAACTTCAGAGCCCAAGAGGAAGTCACAACCCTGCTGAGCTACAGGTCACTGCTTAACCACAGACGGCTTTCATTGTGACTCTGGCAGTCAGCAGGACTGAATGGAGGCAAATTTCAAACTAGTTTGAAATTAAACTAAATTAAACTAACCAAACTACTAAAAATTAAGTTTTCAAACAAAATTCTAAGAATTTGTGTGCTACATCTAGACAGCATATAGATACCTGTAATTTTTTTTTCAGACAGACTGATTGCTCCATAAATGACAAATGTTTAAGGTTTAAAGAATCTCCATTTTCCATTAACTGCAATAAATACATGAGGATACAGTCCAAACATTTTTTTAATTCTGTTTTTGAGAGACAATTCTGAAATTTACCACACTACATCTACCGTGACATCACAATGTTTTAATTTTTATCCCATGAACATCAGAGATGTATTTCACAAGTATCTGCGATAGCTCTTTACATTACTGTCTATGGTAAAATGTTTTAATGCACTGTGGGCTGAATTTTTGATAAATTAAAATCTGTCTGGAGAGCAGTTTGAACATGAGGTGGATTAAGTTTGGCTTTAACTGTCTGGAGCACCAGGGGGTGCAATCGCCCTCACCTCCACCATCTACCAGCAGTCCAAATCTATTAATTGAAAAGAATAAAAAGAGCACAATCAACAGAAGCTAAACATGATTGACACATGTATACAGTCATTCAAAAAAAAGTGATTTAAATATTACTCTGTGCATTAATGCTCTTTCTGGTAAACACTCATTTCTTTATATCAATGACAAATAATCAACTGCTTTCTTCTCCCAAGCATTTAAAGCCATCAAACATCTAGTACTAACTTGAGTCAGTAGTATTGACCTAGATTTTGTGTGTTACCACATTTTATTATTAACACGTTTTCATCATCCACGACACTGCTACATCTTTTTACTTAATGGTGTGTGATCACCCTTGTGCAACCTCCATTAAGCTCATGTTCACCACTTCCTCTTTTCCCATCAGCGCATGTACGCAGCAGACCCCACCTGATTATGATCAAACGCTGGGAGGTGTTTCCAAAGATGCAGCATAGTGTCAAATTTGCTAGAAGCAAGAATTGAAGAAGATGTGCAATGACACAGAGGGTGGGGGGGACCCAACAGGACGCTGATCTTAAATCATATTCAGGAACCAAGTTTCAGAGAGCCACACCTCAGCTTCCTTAAAACAGACTGCCTTTTTTGTTCTTAAACACTTAAAGCTCATCATTAGTTTCCAACCAGCAGCGACCAAATATGGTGTCTGTGGTGACGGAGAATGGAGAACAGAGCGCTCATCTTGTGATCAGGTCAGTGTATTTCTCTGGTCAGTTTGGTCTGAAATGTCTTGTTTTACACACAGTCTCTCCATGGCAAGAAGTAGAAAATAATCACCTCTATGTCAAAGCTGATGGTTTGTACTGCTGTGAGCTAAAAGAAGTGTTTCAGAAAGGTTTGAGACCACTGCTTTACACCACTGTTTTGCAGAAACAACTCTCTGATTATAGACATAGCAAATACGCAAACTATGTTCTTTGAAGAAAACATTTCAGGTGCAAAAGTAAGGGAATAAAATCAACTGATCAATTTGTTTTATGTATGAGATAACTGTGCTATTAGAAAAGTCTAATATTACACCTAGTACAGCTGGTGCCCTTTTTCTGTTTTTTTCACAACCAGTACTTAGACAAATCCCAGTTCTGCTGATTTTAAATTGGGAAACACAAATTCCTTACTGATGTAAAAACAGGAGCTTGCCATCTGATGGAAGCTTTGTTTAGCTTTGTTATTTGCTGCCTTAAAATAATGTGCAGTCATGCAATACCATGCAATTAATAAGTAGATGCAGAGCCACCACGAGGCATGAGCAAACTAAGCACTGTGGCCACAAAAGGAGCCCCAAGAGAGCTTAATTTGTATGTGCGTGTGTGTGAGAGAGAGAGATCATACAAAAACATAATATTATGTTATTGCAACACAATCCTAAATGATATCCCCAACAAACTCATCCAACGACTTCAACTCATCCAAAACTCTCATGCTTTTTCAATTACACCAGCTCCCTGTACCACAATGCATCAACTTCAAAATCCTTCTGTTAACTTTCAAAGCCCTTCATAGCCTAACACCTATATATCTCTCAGACCTCTTACAGGCTTACACTTTATCTCAACCCCCACAGTCTTTGTTAGCAAATCTATTAACTGTACAGACTATTAACCTCAATACAATAGGTGTGAGGACGTTTTTTCATGCTGAACCCATCTGTTTAAACAAACATACCAACTCTAACTCCTTTAACTGCATCTCATCTTTATTTTGTACAAATATCGATTTTAATTTATTTCTGATTTCTGCTCTATATGTTCTGCTACTGTTGTTGCTAATTGTATGTTTTTATGATGTATGATCTATTCTGTTGTTGTCTGATGTAAGGTGACATATAATATTTAAAGTTCTCTTTAAGGGGTAATATACTGCAATAATGACCTGCCTGCTCAGTCCTGCTATAACACAGCTACTTACTAAAAACTTTTTTTTTTTCAATTATGCACTTACTCTTTATTTCATGCAATTTACTCAAACATTTTTTTATCCAGATCTGACAGTTTTGTAGTACAGCTCTGTATCATTTGTATTCCTGTGAGTCTTTGCCAGTTCCTTATTTGGACACTGGTCATTGGTCATTTCTCTTGTGTTGCACAAAGTAAAACCCCACAGTTTCAGTTCTGTTTCATAATCCTGTTTCTTGTTTATCTGTATGATTTCACATTTTGTAGGAAGAGGAAACACATATGACACATCAGTTAGGCAAGCCACTTGAGACAGGAGGTCACTCTTAATGGTCAACGCATGCACTGAATAATTTTTTGCTTCTACATTTAAAAAAGTGTCAAATTTTCCCATTAAAGGATCACTGAAAAATGAAAATTCAGCCATTATCTACTCACCCTCATGCTGATTGTAGGTCAGGTTTATTTTGCTAGTCTGCAAAACACTGCTGGAGTTTCACAGGAAAACAATGTTGCAGAATCTCCCACGTAAACGGTGTGAATAGTGACCAGTTTTCAAACATAAAAAACAACATGAAAAAAAATGATTTGCTGTTTGCACACATACCCAGTCCAGACAGTGTGCATGTGCACATGAAAGTGGCTCCAAGCTAAGGATCTACAGTGGAGATTCAAGGTAAAAACATGTAAATAATATTTTTTTTTTACTCAGCTTGGCATTTTGGGCCTTCAGGAGACTTAGATTACACCAGACGAGCAGTGTGGAGGCATTTTATGTTTTTATTCTATTGTTGTTGTTTTTTTACATTTGAAAACTGGTCACTATTCACTTCCCTCATGTGGGAGATTCTGCAAAGCTGTTTTCCTGTGAAACTTCAGCAGTGTTTTGTGGGCTAAAAAACTAAACCCAGCCTTTGATCGGCATGAGGGTGAGTAGATAATGACTGAATTTTCATTTTTGGGTGAACTATCAATTCAGGTTTTGTGTCTTCAGCTCTAGCACTTCTGACTTTGTCCTAAAGCTTTCTTTCTTTTTGTTCATGTAGAAAAAAGGAAGCTTTCAGAAGATTCTCTTTGGCTGTGCTTATGCAGAGGCATGTGTTTCATGGTCTCTGATTTGAGTGGGTGGTAGTGAGAACCCGCCAAGCTGGGAGTGACAGGCTAAGTTGGAGTCACAAATGGTGAGTCCTCGTTACAATGATCATGGTCCCTATGCAGGAATGATACAGTAGATGTTCACTTATATTAAAAAAAGGTCTTCATGTCAATGAATTGCAGTAGTTTTAATGATTTACTTCTCACCGTTTCTTTGTAACTTTTTGGTACTTTAGGATTTATATACATTCCCAATTTTTTAAAAAATGGGACATTGTGTAAAAAGTAAAAAAGAAAATAGAATGCAATGATTTGCAAAAACTGTTTGAATTGTATTCAGTTGAATACGGCACAAAGAGAAGATATTTAGTTTCAAACTGATAAATTTCATTGTCTTTTGTAAATACACAATTATTCTGAATTTATTTGATGTCTGCAACACGTTTCGTTACTACTACTAATACTACTGCTACCACTAATACTACTACTAATACTACTGCTACTACTAACAATAATAATAACAATAATAATAATAATAAGAATAAATTATTGTTGTTATTATTATCATAATCATCGTCATCATTGATAATATTGTTGTTATTATTATTATTATTATTATTATTATTATTATTATTATTATTATTATTATCATTAGTAGTAGTAGTAGTAGTAGTAGTAGTAGTAGTAGTAGTATTATCATTATTATTAGTATTATTTTTGCCCTTACAGTACATTAAAAAGTTACATTGTCACCCAGGAGAGCCTCTGGTCAATCTTTTCTCTTTCATTAAGAGGATAGGTTAGTGACAAAACTACTTAATTCTCAGAATTCTGTTAGATCATGTAATGTGATAAATTTTATCTCAGTTGCAATATATGTTGAAATCATGTAAGAGCCAAACAAAAATAATTTTCCATGAAATTAAGAGAGTCTTTATTAGTCACTTCATTTCATTTCAGTTAATGTTTTCAACGTGAATTACATTTTCTGTTGATGTGTTGATTTTGGACAGGAATTAACCTTGTTAGTCACTGGTTCTCATTCATTCTCATTCTCATTCTCATTCATTAATTAACTCTAGATTTGGAGAAGCAGCAGGAGTTCTGGTGTGCTTATATAATGTTTGTTTCCAATCAGAAAAGGCTGTCTAAAAGAAAGGTTAAGTGGTGAAAATATTCTACAAAATAGCAAACACTACTTTTAGGTATCTAAAATATGATTTGTTACTGACACTGTCCACAGCAGTGCACTGCTTAGCTTCCTACACCACCTCCCCTGCTGCTTCTTCAAATGTTGGGCATGCTTACCACCATATACTGTAGTTAATATACTGAATATGGATAAGTATCTCATCCAAAACCACTTGAAAAAAAATCTGAATTCTCCCTTTAACTCCTGGGCCATTGATTAAAAAAGTCTATACTGCATTACCTTGCAGCAATGATTTTTACATCATACAGGAACTAATGGAAACTAATGGATGCATAGAACAGAAAAGTATGTACAAATTTCCAAAACACAGCAGCATGTTTGCAAAATGGTTATTTGTCATGCTACGTGCAAGAAATGTGCTAAACTTGCAGAAAGTACTGATACAGTCATTTAACGTCTGCTTACGATATAAGGTCAAGCCACAAAAACCTCATAGCTGTTCCATAACCCTACTACCTTATTTCCTTTCGTGACAGGGTTGTCATAACATAAAAAAGACTGGCCGCAGCTCAATGAAGAAGCGCCTCCTCTTCCTCATTCTCTGTGTTTTACCACTGTGTCTTTTCAATGGATGGCTGAGAGGATTCCAGGCCTCGATAGCCATCAATCCCTCCAAATCCTGTGATGGGTGCCGCAGTGGAAACGTAACCATCCTGCTGTGGCACTGGCCCTTCAACAAGTCATTCAGCCTGGAAGGTGACGTGTGCTGGGACCTCTACCACATCCCCAGTTGTAGACTGGTGGACCAGCGCTCCTTTTTCCCTTCAGCTGATGTGGTGGTGTTTCACAACAGAGAGCTAGTACAGGGCCAAAAGCTGCCCTTTGACCTTCCACGGCCAAAGTGGCAAAGGTGGGCCTGGATGTCCCTGGAGGCCCCTGTTCACAATGGAAATTTGAAACAGTATGCAAACATCTTCAACATGACCATAAGCTACAGGAGGGACGCTGATATCACTGTACCATATGGCGAGCTGCTGCCAAACAAAGCTGTAGGACATCAGATGGAAGACGTCTCTCTGAATAAGACCTCCCTGGTCTGTTGGGTGGTCAGTAACTACAGGCACCTGCACAAGAGAAGCCAAGTGTACAAAGAGCTCAATGCCACAATTCCTGTTAACGTTTATGGTAAATGGACAGGGACTTACCTCTCCTCTAGAGAGCTCTTACCTACAATCTCTCGCTGCTACTTCTATTTGGCTTTTGAGAACTCAATCACCAAAGATTACATCACAGAGAAGCTGTGGAGGAATGCTTACCAGGGTGGGGCAGTGCCTGTTGTCCTAGGAGCACCATTAGACGATTACAAAGCCGTGGCTCCCCCTAGTTCTTTCATCCATGTTGATGAATTTGAATCAGTAAAAGACTTGGGAGAGTATCTGCAGCAGCTTGCAGAGGACAAGAAACGCTACAGCGAATATTTCACCTGGAAACATCAGTGGAAAGTGAAGCTGTACATAGACTGGAGGGAAAGACTGTGTAAGATCTGCTCACAATACAACAGTTTACCTCAGCAGAAAGTTTACTCTGACCTAGATGCCTGGGTTAGCGCTTGAGCTAACACTTGAACTTGCATAGTTGTGGTTCATTTTTTCCTGATAACTTGCAAATGTTACCACATTCATGACAAATTAGCAGAGATCATGACCTGATTTTTCGCATCAGGGCTTACCTATTTTCCCTCATGCTTCTGTTACTTGCAATATATTTAGTAATAATAACAATTTAGTATATGTAATACAAACAATAGAATAATTTAATCATTTTTTGCCAATAAAACAAATTGGCAAACAGAGATAATCAGATCAACAGAAACACTGATGAAAGAAATTGTAGAAAAGGCAATGAAATGAAAAATCAGAAGCATTACATTCTTGTGATTTAGAAAACACTGTTGAGGAACATATGCCAGAGGTGGGGGAAACAAGCTGCAACTCTGATGACTTGAGACTTGCTTAGCTAACACTGATAAAAGACTTGACTTTGATTTGGTATTCATGATTTGAGACTTGACTTGAAGATCTTGTAAAGCAACATTAAATGTGTGTTCTGAGCTTGTCACACCAAGGATACACAGCCAAATTTGAATGATTGATAAGAATTGATAACAATAATGATAATAATAACAATATGGGCACTGTCTTTTGACTAATTTATATATAGAAATGGCATCATCAGAATCTTGTATACCTTGACTTGATCGGTTGATTCTCACCACAGTAACTTGGGACTTGAAGGTTACACCTGACACTTGTTTGTGATTTGCATATGTGACTTAACCCCCCCTCTGGTTGATGCACACAAACACAACCAACATGCTTTAACTAATGACCTGGTGAAATGAATCTCAAGCACTTTATACCAAACACCTTACCTCTCTATGGCTTAACAACCAGTCTGACAGTTTAGGACATACGCTTATTTGCTTACTTGGTGAAAGTTAGATGAGAAGGTTGATATCACTGACAATAAATATGAAGCTACAGCTAGTGGCTGGCTGATTTATGTTGCCTACAGACTGACACAGGGGAACAGCAATGGCTCTGTCTGAAGCTATAAAATGGTAATTAGGGGTGACCTTTGATACCTTTGGACTAGCAGCTAGTCAGACTGGCTGTTTTTCTCTGTTTCTAGTCTTTATGCTAAGCCAAGCTAAACAGATGCTGACTGTAGCTTCACACTTCTTGCACAGATTTAAGAGTGGTGTTCACCCTCTAATCTAACTCTTGGTAAGAAAGTGAGTGAGGGTTTTTCCCAAAATGTTGAAGTACTTCCCAGCTCGACATTGCACATAGTATAGTCCAGGGCGCTTTGAGGGTGTTGGTATGACTCAAAGCCCTGAACACATGCACTGTAACAACACCCAACCGAAGTATTTTTTTTTTTTTTTTTTCATTAGTTTTTCTTTGATTTTTATTACGCTTTTAATTTTTGTTTTCAGTTGAGTTTAGTTTCAGTTAGATTCCAGAGTGGGTTTGCTCATTGAGGTTAGTTTTTATTGTTTAAAAAAGTTCGGTTGTAGTTTAGTTTTCAATAGTTTCACTGTTAGTTTCAGTGTTTTTGCTCCTATAACATGGGGGGTATTTGTCAGGGACAGAATTTAAGAAATTCAGACTAGGCATTACAACACAAACACAATATGAAGGCATCTCAATTAACATAATGCCTCAATGCCAGGTCATGTTTTTTGTGTTGACAATTTGAAAAAATCTAGTCTAAAATTTAGTCTAAAACTAAAGATATTTCCTGTATATTATGATTTTATTCTAGTTTTGTAGGCACACAATATAATTTAATTTAGTTTTAGTTTAGTTTTAATTTAAATTTTAGTTAACAAAAATGTTTTTTTTTTCCTAATCTAGTTTCAGTTTTTAGCTTTAATTAACTATAGTAATCTTGTACATAACTGCATATAATAGCACAAAGTCAAAACACTCCAATAGTAAACTTTAGGTGCGTATTTGAATAGAGACCATGGCAGGATTGGGGGTTTATGTGGGGGATTATGGGTGATGCAGGACCCACAACACAAAGCACAGAGGCCTTGAATCATCCTGAAGGGTTTTATTTTGCAATAATGTCCTGCTCACTGTGCATTACACTGCTTATTACATGGTTACTTACCAATAAATAAATAAATTGTCGCAGAATATTAACTTTAAAATGATTTTATGGATTAAAAATAATGTATTGCTCCTTCAGAGTCTATGATTAGAACTGTGTGCATCGTAACAGTCTGTTCTTCATATCAATGGTATGCTATATAGAAATAAACCACCTTAGAATGCTGTATTGGACAATCAGAAAAAAAGTTTAATACATTAATTAATAATAAATCCATGTAAACAAAGTCCAGTATCACAAAGCATACCTCAAGTGGCATATAATAACAACAGAAATGGCAACAATGGCAAAACGCACAAAAATGTATAGAAGTGAGATAAATAACATACAAAACATTACAACTGAATATTTGACACATATACAGTAAAAACAATAAGTAGGCCGGTGCAGGATGGTGATTTTATAAGTCAGAAGTAGCATCTTGAATAATAATAGAGAACAGGGGTTACATGATTACGTTTACAAGTTTTGGGTAATATACTGTATTGTGCAAGTTGTAGTTTGCCAATAGTTGATTTAGGTAAGCCAGAGAGAAGTGTTTTACATTAGTCAAGCCTAGATGAGCTATATACATGAATAAGTGTTTCAGCATCATCCATGGACAGTAAATGGAAATGGAAATATGTAGTTTTTGTAATACTGTCTACATGTTCCTCAGAGGAGAGATTATGACACTGAGATTTCTGATAGGGGCTTTACAAAATTGTGGAACCAGCTGTGTTCAGACTGAGATTGCAGAAATACAAAGGTTGCACAAATGGCACTGACAGTCTGACGAAATTCTATTTTATTAAGTACATCCATTAAAGCATGCTAACTGATCTATGGTGGACACGATTAAAGACCTTAAAAACACTGTAATCTTGATGTAGTTGAAGAACTGAAGATAAATGCTGATTTTGTTTCCTTGGTAAATGCTTTCTTATGGATTTTATCCTTGAAGTTAAGGACAGGATCCCAAAAACATAGCCTTCGAAAACAGTTTGACCAAGGGAATAAAACCTTGAAGTTGACTCCACTTCAATCTGCTGCAATTTACCCTTTGTAAGTCCTTCCTTGCAAAACCTCAGTCAACCATCTCCTCTCTTGTTTCCTGTTCTTAGAAATGCTGTGCTGGGCTTGACTGAAAACCAAATTTACAAGATGGCTAAAAGATGTTGCTGACAACCTGTAAAAGCAACATATATAGGCCTAGTAGCTCCTCAAGTTAAGTTAGCCCAGTGGATCCCAAACTGGGGACCAAGCCCACTGCTCAGTCAATTTGAATCCTATTTTATCAATTGCTTTGCTTAATTGGGGATTACAGGGTGCAACTTTTTTAAAAACTTCTAAGGAGGTATGCAAAAAAGAGTTTGAGAAACCACTGAGTTAGCTAACTAGATAACTAATGTTAGCAAAATGCTTGCTTGCTGGTTAATGATTAACATAGATTAGCTAGCATTTTGCTAACATTAGCCATTAATGTGGATTATCTAGCTAGCTAGTGTTCTGTTAACATAAACCAACTTAAAATGTATATTCTTTTCAACATAGACACACCTAGCACATGGTATATGTGCTAGCACGGTATATATGCCGAAACAAGAAAGAAAGAAGAAAACTGAGGTTCCGAAAGCTGCAGAACTTGGGAAGGAAACTGAATGTAATGAAACAATTGCTGAAAATCAGCATATGCTACAAATGAATGCATTTTTAGATTTTTACGATGCTGTACTATTCAAAAGTTAGGCAAGATGATTTTTTGTTTTTTTTTTTAATTAATGTAATTTTTTGCAATGTATTTGATTTTGAAGATGTCCAAGACTATCCTTTCATATAAATTTGTCTGTCAAATTGAATTATTTAAATTTCATGTCTATCTTCCCTTGACAATAAAAACAGTAGTTTCTATAGGAAATGAACTGTCACTGAGTCTTATTGCAGGGAACAACACAAACTACTAGTAATCTAAACAAAGCCCAATTTCAAACTCATGTAAAACAAAGTAGCCTGTTATCCTTGATAGTAGGTAATGATTCAGTTTGGTGAGTTGCCTTATAAACCTGAAGAAACCATAATTTCAGTTCCTCTGTCCATGCACAATAAACCACATTTGGTTGTAAACTATGATGTGTTGAGTAGACATAGACCTGTTATTAAATTGTACAAGAGAATTCACTGGTTTCAGTTGGACATGAACAACATTTTTACTGGGGAAAAAAGCAATATCACTTGTTTGAACATATGTGAACAAACAATTTCAGCAGTTTTACTTGATAACTAGATGCAGAGATACATTTATGGTCTTTGCTCAAAAACATCTCAGTGTAGCTAACATTTCAATAAATTTAATAAATAAATTAAATCCATTTACAATGTTGAGGAAAATGTGTCACATTAAAAACTACTGGTTAGAGTCAGTTATGATTGCAACCTCACATTCATGTCAGTAAAATTATTCATCATATCTTACCATTAACACTGAAGCATTCTGGGTTTAAGGATTGATCCAGTGTTTTACAGACAACACTGAAAAGTTTAGTCCTGCTAATAAATTTGTGTCACTTATGGGGACTTTGAGCCATGTGAGGTACAGACAGGAGGAGTGACTAAATGACATTTAATGTCTTCATTTTCAAAAAAAAATTACAGTCATTCAAGTAAAAAATAAACTTCTTAAAAACAGCACAGAGAAATACACCAATGAGCACCCAAACTTGACTTGTACTATCAAGTGTTATTCAACATTTCATAAACATAAAAACCCTTTACAGTAAAAACAAAACTGCGGTACTGAAACACAATTTGGCTGTTGTAGTTTCAACTTGACAGTATACTTGATTCAAGTCAGGCCACACTAATCTCACTACCATTCACTTGACTCATTGACAAAATAAACAGTGTGCAATTGGCAGAGCAGCTAAGACACTCGTTTCCCAATGACGCTAAATATATTTGCAAAGATGCTGATAACTTTAAATCTGGGTTTGGTATACAAACCTTTTTTATAATAAGATAATATTCAGCAATTCAAAAGCCACTCTGTGCAAAATGCCACTCGAATGAGGCTGGTTTTCCCATTTCAATGACAGTTCAAACACTGTAGCTGCTCCACTCAGATGGGATAAAGGAATATTGCACAAACATTGACCAGACTGTTGAAAATTAATTCTGTTTAAAGAGGTTCACATTGCAATTCTTTTGATAACCTGAATCTTTCCTCATCTATACCTCAGAAAACCTACCCAGGATTTAGTATAAGTGGAAGAAATACTCATCCTCATGGCACAACTGGAAAATATACTGTAGTGCCACTTCAGCCTTGTTCTAAACCTACAATGATTAAAGGGATAGTTCAGATTATTTGAAGTGGAATTGTTTGGGGCCATCTACTGTAGGTAATACACTGAAATCATTAAGTACCTCATACAACCCACCTCGAATAATGCAAACTGTCCCTTCAAAGCCTATGGAATAATTTACTATGCTCTATACAGGAGGACAAAAGGCACATTCAGCAATATTCAGTTTAAATGTTTCTGTTTTAGTCTGAAGTCAAAGCAGATGACTTTTGTGTCATGGAAAGAGGATGTGGCATTTGACAGTTCAATTAGTTTCACCACCAACACAAACAGGAAACCACTTTGATCCATCTCACTGCTGCAGTCAGTAGAAGAGCCTCCACACTGATCCCACAATCCCGCAATCCACTGAAATGATTGGTTGATCTGGTTTCTAGATTTAAAGGCTCGTCTTCAGCTTGAGTTGGGGTTGGACAGAGACGTTGGGAGGGCAATCAGTGGTTCTGGCTGGGACTACCTGGGCATGTTTATCCAGTCTGGTGACTAACCAGTCCAGGGTGCAGGGTTTGTTTGAGGACGTCCGGCCGATGAAGCTGGGGCATGTAGAGTGTGGGAGGAGGGGCTCCGGGGTAGCTGGATGCAGGGTAGCCCTGATTGGGAATGGGGGAGGGGGCCATGTTCAGCGGGGAAGGGCTCTGCTCGTAGTACTGACCATCGCACTCCTCATCTAGTGGCAAGGCCAGGCGCTTTCCTTTCTGTCGTCGGTTGCAGAACCAAACGCGTACCACCTGCCAAGAACAGCATTTGTCTTTTAAAAGAAAAATGATCAGCTAGGCAGAAATTCTTTAAGAAGGGCAAATGACATCACTTTTGGAGATTGTACTTACATCCCTCTCCAGACCAAGGTCATCTGAGATGTGTGTGATTTCCTGGGTGTTGGGCTTAGGACACTTAATAAAGTAAGACTCCAGAGCTGAGCGCACCGCTCCCTCAAGACTGGTCCTCCTCTTCCTCTTTCTGGTGTCAACAAAGGCTCGCTCGATCTTATACATCTGAGGAATCAGAAACACGTTAGTCTCCTAATACGCTGATTGTGTTTCTTTAGAAACTTAATTTGACTTGATTGAATTCTGTGCAGTCACTTGATGGCATGTTACATTTCACAAGACTAGAGGGCCTTGATTCAGGTTTGCTCAGCAGGATGTTAGCTAGGCCTGAAAAGACCAACCAATGCCATGAAGCTTGGTGATCATCTGTTGTCTTGTAAACTAGTTGGCACAGATGTCAGAGTAGCAGACTTACATCCTGGGGATTTTCCGAGGTCTCTGCCTCATTCAGCCATCTCTGAAGAAGGGGCTTCAGCTTGCACATGTTCTTGAAGCTCAGCTGCAGAGCCTCAAAGCGGCAAATAGTCGTCTGGCTGAACATCTTACCTATACACACACACACACACACACACACACACATATCAATTGTCACAATGAAATAAACTAAAGATGGTCGATTTAAAAGCCAAAACTATAAGGGGAGATTCATCCACATTAGAGTGCCCTGACTGCAGATATAACCAACACTTGAGTTAGTTTCCTTCTTTGCTACCCAACAACTTAAGTGAAATATTGCCTGGATCTACAGAAAGGACCAGATCACTTGCTACTGTTATCAGAAATTTAGCTAAAGCAGGAGTGTAGTTGGGGATAAACCCAAGCAAACTCAGTTTATCCACCTCTTTGAAATGATTACTCATTTATTTTCAGATCAACTGTATCAATTAATGAGAGGAAACAAGGTGAGTAAACTAGTTTGAGGTTAAAGTAATTATTGCTGGTTTGCATAAACTACAAATTTACAGTGTTTTCATGTGGAATACCACAGTGTTTTAATTTTTGCTCCCAGATTATCACTCTGGACTGTAAATGTGACTAGGGTTGAGTATTGTTTGAATTTTAACAATTCTGATTCTGCTTCTCAATTTGGTTTTTAACAATTCTTGTTTCTAATTCAAGTGTCCTACACTCTTCACAGCAGAGTTGAGTGAAACACTAATTACTATAGATAAATGTTACCTGTAGAAACATTTAGCTAAGTTAACGTTGGCTAGATGACTGCAACAACAGTGGTCTCTTTGGTTCTCACTGGACAGATAGCCAGGTCAATATACACTAGGTGTTTGCACACAATTTAATTTGAAACTATAGCACCATTGACATTTAAAAAAAAATCTTAATGACTTATTTGGAGTCTATTTTCTGTGCCAATCCTTAAATCGGACAGTTTCCTAGATTTGCATGTGACATCACTGATCCCAGGGGAGACACTGATCACAACTTAAAATCACTATGGAGTCAACTACACAAAATATAAACCAGTACCTTCATATGGGAACTTACCATAAAGGTTACCCAGGGCAAGGCCAACGTCAGCTTGAGTGAAACCCAAGGTAATGCGTTTGTGCTTCAGCTCCTTGGCAAACTGCTCCAGTTCTTTGGTGGAAAGATTTTCCTATAGGATAGAAAATAAAACATTTCAGATAGGAAATGTGTGCGCGTTTCCAAGTGGCATTTAACTAAATCCTTAGACGGATTACCAACAAGTTGCACTAGTTTTCGCTATGAAGAAAAAAAAAAACAAAAAACAAAAAAGACGCATATCTGGGTAAATTTGGACACCAAGTTCATTGACGGATCTTACCTCCTCAGAGTCGCTGCAGCCGCCGCTGGAGGACCCACTACTCCGCGTGGAGGAGGCCGGGTTCTGCGTCTGGGGCCCGGTGGCAGCCTGAGTTGCGTTCACGTTGAAAAACGCGTTCCCTGGAAGCCCGTTACTTGGAGGTGAAGGGGACATGGATGGTGAAGATGCAGATGATGTTGAAGGATTTTGATTGTTGTTGCCGGGTGGTGTAATGTGGGTGATCCCGGGCCAGAAGGACGGGTTCCATGCCGCGGAGTAGAAGACTCCGTGGGTCATGGCGGCGGAGGCTGGAGGTGTTGGATACTGCTGCACCTTAATCTCCGATGAGTAGTCATCACCAGTGTCTTTCTCAGTCTTCACTTCAGGCAGCTTGATTTGCTCCCGGGTCTCGGCTATGGGGGGACTAAGGTTTAGAGGCTGGGTAGCTGCTGTTACGCCGGGTACCTGGCCGGTGTACTCGGGCGCAGCGAAGGGATACCAGTGCTTGGGTTGCCCAAACTCTCCAGCCTGCAGGTCGGATCCCCTGTAGTCACTGGCGACGGGTGGGAAAGGGAAAAATGTCTGCGCGGATGCTGGTGTGATGCCACTATAGGCGGTTTTGTTGTAGAAGAGGCTCGGGTCTGGCAGGACGCCGTGAGAAAGCTGGAATGACGCAGTGCTGCCCAGACTCTCCTGACCCAAAATCTGGGTGCAAGGGTTGGTCCGGCTGAAGTCATACGGCCGGCTTTGGCACTCCGGACTCTGCGATCTTTCAGACATCTTCCAAACGAGCGTGAGAGCGTAAGAACCTTGGGTCCAAAATTAAAAAAAAAAAAAAAAGAAAAGTTAGCGGTGACTGTTCAGCCTGCTCATCCGTTTGAAGTTTACGCACAAGCCAAAGAAGGATGAGGGAAGAAGAAATAACCCAGCACCTGTCCGAGAAGTTTGGGGGAAAACTGTGCAAAAAAAGTAGGCCTGAGCAGTTTTTGGTGCAACATAACCACCAATACGCCTACGGCCTACTCCATGAAGTCCAGTCTTCTACACCACCTCTACCACTCACCTCACTTTCAAGCTCAAATGCTCCACTTCTGCGTTGGCTCCACAGGTTTTCCTAATCACAGCTGCGGGTGTTGGAGAGCGCCCTATCTCTTCTCCCATTGGCTAGCACAGACAATTGCACACAGCTGATGGTGAATTTGTGAATGACCTTGATTCTTCCCAAAGTAGTGGGCGTGTTTTCACACAAACTTTGCAGACCAACTCAGTTTTTTGCTTTTTCTTAAGTGAATTTAAAACTCATTACGCGCAATGCCAAATCATTACCTTGGACAATATTAATAATTCAACAGTTTGGAGTCACCTGAAAATGTATATTTACATTGCTAAATAGGCTCGGGTCACTGCTCATGTAAATACATATTCTAACACTATATCTTACTCACCTCATACATGAATTATAATGCTCGATTTGTTTAAATTATTCCCCTTTAAGGAGATGGCTTTGATATTAAAATTCCTGTCACTGAGGCACTAGCAGAAAACTAAATGAAATAAAACGACTTTGTAATCCTGAATAACTGTGATAAAACAAATAAACAAAGGCTAATGAATCAGGACAACATTTGAGTTTTTAAGTCAATGACATTGTTTTGGCAGCTCATAAGCGACACTGTATGACAAAAAGACAAAACTGTGTACCGGACACTAGAAATGATCTGTAAGGAGACACGAAGGCTGAAAGATAAGACATCAGAAATATGGTAGCAGAAAAAAAAAGTTTCGTTTGTCGTGAAAGCTTTTGTAAAATACATTTTTAATTTATAATATGTTCGTGTTTTGCATTGGACCTGTTAACATGTGTTAAAAGTGTTGAAAACCTTTGGTCTTTGTATTAGAAACAGGAATCGCAATTTTCCATCAAATTTATCAATACTGTTTCAAATATTTGTACAGCTAGACAAAACCCTACTTTGGACACTAAGTTTCTGGATACTTTTGATTCTGATTTTCTTGCCAGACTAGAAACGGAAGAAAACTGAGAGCTGAATCATAAAATGACCAGCTGCATTCAGGTGAACTTCTCCCATTCACCGCTGATCGATGGCCATTCAGTGGCCTGGATGGCCGGAGCACTGTACAGATGCGCTCCCCTAGCGCGAGTCGTTGGCCGCAGATTGCGGCAGGAAGACACACTGCGGGAAGGGAGAGGGGGTGCCATTGTACGATTTGGCCCCGGGGCACCCCGTGGATTTCAGATCCCGAGTTGCGATGGTCGACCATTAGCTCCTTTTCAGATTGGAACAATAAGTCTCAACCCTTTGATTCCGCCCCACACCCACCTCCTCCCCCTTTTCCCCTCCCGTCCACTGAAACAAACACCAGGTCGAAGTTTCACTCTGGTCTGCAGGCCCAGGGGTCCAGGGCATCCAGTCTGATACGGCCTGGAGGTCCAGAACTGGTCTGAGGACCAAGGTGTTGTCTGCAGGTGTAACAATCACATTTGATATCCATCTTGACATGGTTGAGTATCAGATTCATCCTTTGCATAGCCTTTAACCAAGCTTGAATGATTTTAGTTTTTTTTTTTTTTTCCTTGAAGCCCTTAGACTGAAGAACAATTTGATTAAAGAATTATATTAATTTTGCAGATTGTGCTATTTATTTATTATTGGGGGGCTGTAGATACAAAAATGTATTTCAGAGAAAATGTGGGATAGAAAAACACAAATATATAAAATAGGGTTAGGCGTCTAAAATAAATACAAAATAAGAATTAATTCCAAAATTAAGACTGCAAAGGAACCATTAAGAAATTAACTTCTATTCTGCCTATCAATCCCTACACAAAATGCACTCACTAATTTCAAATCAAACAATGGTCTGCAAACATCTATCATATATCAACCTGTCTATCTGTCTGTGCCTATAGACATGCAATGCATTTGTCTTATTAAATCGAGTCTAGCAATATTCCCAGTTATCCTGCTCAGCGGTTACTAAGTTGCTTAGCTAGCAGGGGAATTGCACAAACTGAGAACTGTGCATTTTTGTAACAATCACCTCAGTTTACCAAACTCTAAGCAACAAAACACTTTACTGGGACGGGATACTCCATAATGTTACAGTAAAGTAGCCTATGTAAATCCCCAGATATTCAAGAAACCAGAATTCACTGCCATCACGGTTATCTATGTTTCCGCTGGTAACATTTATCTGTCATAATTAGCATTTCACTCAGCTCTGCTTTTAACCGTGGAGGATGCTAAAAGAATCAGAATACAGAATCACTTTGAACTGAAATCGATTCACAGAACCAATGTCATTAAACTCCAAATGACACTCAAGTAAAACTACATAATTTAGTTCCACTTTAAACTTATCTCATGGCCTCTACGGGGGCTTGTGTCTGAACCTGAAAATTACTTCTTACACTGTAACCAGGAGAATCTCTCCCAGATACAAAGTCATGTAGGTCCAGGACAAGGGAACCTTGGGGAGACCACAAGAGCCTGGTCAATAGCTTAAAAGACATCAAACCCCAACTATGCGAGCATTGTCCTGGGCCATGGACTTGGGAGAATAATTGTCATGCAAAAGACAGACAGCAAGAGAGATAGTAGACTTTAGGCCAGGTTCAGAGAGAAAGGGACAGCAGAGCAGAGAGCTCTCGGGGGGGTGAGTGTTGAATAGCGAGGTACAGTGTGGAGGAGATGTGTGAGGGGAGTATCTGGGGATTGAGTTGAAACCCCCCAGATGTCTCAGATCTTGTCTTTAGTTCTTTTTAAGTGGCCTCTTGAAGACACTTTAGAGATCCGCTTGCTGCTTGCAGGGCATGTCCAGTCACACAGAGAAAGAGAGAAACTTCCAGATAAAAGAAAGAAAGCCTGTTGGATGAGCAGCTAGGTCAATGTGTTGCACACCTCAACCAGTCACACCAGTGAAGAAGACAGGACCTTCTCCAAAGCTGCACCCATTGCTCACTAAAGTTAGTGCTGCCAGTGGTGGAAGAAGTACTCCATAACATGTAAAAGTTTATTTTAAAATCTTACACTGCAAATATAAGCCATTTGTTTTAACTCTAAAAGTTTTGTGCCCAGGCTGCCTTCAATTTTAAAGTTAACTGAACTTGAAAAGACAAATAAAAGTAATTTGTAAGTGTTCAAAACTAAATAATTTTTTTTGTCATGACATTAATTCACTTGAGAAAGCGTGTTGAACAAGTTTAAGATATTAAGTTGAACCAACGACTGTGAAGTCACACTGACAAACATAAACCAATTTGATTCCTTTTGAAACTTTAAAATATAAAAAAGAAGGGCTGCAGGGGAGTTTTAACCCTCAAACAATGCATGCTGGGATGTCTGCTAATATGCTGGTCATGCTTCTTTAGAAACTTAATTTTATGAGTTGACTGAACTCTGTACAGTACATGCATTCAACTCATCTCATTAGTTAAAAAACGTCTAGTCAGAGGGACTCATGGTTAGAAGTTCTGGAGTATTCTGAAAATAAATACTAGAACTTTCATGTTTAATTAACTTGAATAAATACAATTTGTAAGAAAAGTTTAGTTGATTTTGCCAAATTCCTGTATGATTTTTTACAGTGTACTAAGTAAAAGCATAGAAGTATTACAATAAAAATGTACTTAAAGTATCAAAAATAAAAATACATGTTCTGCAAATTGTATAGTATTATATTTTACATTAGTAATTAGTAATACTGATGAAACAAAGTGTTAGTCACTGAAGCTAATTTTAGTCCTCATACAGTCAGACCCTAGTAAGAATGATGATGGGGATCTGAATAAACTAACACTGAAGTTCTGTAGTTTAATCAAGTGGTTCTCAAACTGGGGGCCAGGCCCCTCCAAAGGGTCTCAAGACAAATCTAAGTGGTTGTGAGAAGATTAATGGGAAAGGAAAGGCAAATTCTGATAAACAAATTTCTATTGGTGGGTAAAAGCTACAATATTTAAGCACTCGAATAAAGTACAAGTATCTCAAAATTGTACTTTTGTCCCAGTATTGAGAAAAGTACTTAAATCCTTTGCACCACTGTCTCCATCACTGTAGGTTGTGTCCATTCAAAGGAAAGCAACACTGGGTGTGTGCCTCTGTGTGATATCAGAATAAGAGATGTTGCTTCTTTCACTGAATGAATTCTTGCCGTCATCTAAGTGACGATTAGTCCTTACTGTAGTCATCTTTCATGTCAGGGCATATAGTTTACTCATGTCTGTATGTATGCTTCTGAAAATGACACATAACTATCTTTGTCACCTCAAGTGGAGATAGCACCAGTTTCATTTAGCAGTTCCTGTGGTTACTAAATAAGCATTTCTGAGAAGTTGTATTTTTTTTATTTGTAAGAAATCCCCTAAAAGCCAATGACTCCTGCATGACATTGTTAAAAAAAATTATAAGTTATAATTAGGGATGTAAAACAATACATCACATGTTGCAATTTAGAAAAGTCTCATTATGTAATGATAAACTGAACGTGTGATAATACCACAATAAAAAGTCCATGATACAATATTTTTCATAATATGAAAAAACATGAAAATGACAAATGAATGAAATGAAAAATGTCCTTTATTAAACAATAAATCGGATGTATAAATAATTTTTTATTTGTGTAAAACATGTTTTTCCTTTTAACTCTGAGTGATTTTGCATTCCTTCCTTAATGAAAGAAAATGAAAGTAGTCAGCCATGATGCATATGTTTAAAAAAGGAAATGGATGCTTGAATTATCTATGTACAATTGCAAAACAAAACAAAAACCAAAGCAGTCAGTAGTAGTCCTTTTATAAATGAAAATAATGAAGTGAAATCACCAAGTAGTCGCCCAATGACAGCTGGGATAGGCTCCAGCAACCCGCGACCCTTCCGGAAAAAGCGGTCACAGAAAATGAATGAATGGATGAATGAATGAATGAATGAATCATCATGATAAATACTGGCACAGTCTGGTACAGCGCTGAGACATTTTATTTGTTGTGATATTCAATATGTTCTAAAGTCCCTGCTGGACTGTGAAATTACATGGTTAATTATTTCATTTCGTTATTACTATTACGTACTGACTTCTGAATTGTTTTGGTTTTGCAGTTGTGCATACATAATTAGAACATTCTTTGCTACAGACAATTGTATACAAGCAGAAAAAAATGGAATAAAATAGATTTTTTTCAAGTTGTCCCTTTATGATTTTGTCAGCTTTTCAATATTAAGATAAATATCTAATCAGGGACTTTTTATCGTGGTATTATTACGCAGCTTTGTCGATTTGGATTGGTCAATGACATAGCATTCTATAAAGGCAGTTATTTATTTATCATTATTATTATTTATCGTTGTTTATCATTATGGTGAAATAAACTCCTTCAGGGAGATTAAAGACCCCTCCCCTTTGTGTCGAGGTTCTGCACCACCCTGTTGGGGTTTATTTCACAATAATGACCTGCCAATTGTTCATTATCCCTTACTTATTGTACCTTGAGTTTTGAGTATAAATTATAAGACATATAGAATAATTACACTATAGTCTGACCCAGCATCCCCCAAAACACAACTAAAATGTAATTTTATTGGTTAATGTAATGTTTTTTAAGATCAGCATAACTTTCAGCTTTGACTTTCCCAAGTTACTGATCTGATAAAGTAATAACACTGGAATCTATATCCCGCCCCTCCTGTTGAGCAACACAATCGTCTCCCACAAACAAGTCTGATGGCTTTTTGATTTTCTTCCCAACGGCCCTGCCTTTGATACCCACCTTCACAGACCCTCCACCCACCCAGGTTTTTATCTGAGGGCCAATAGCTGCTTTCCTTCCACTGTCCACCGGCACAAAGGGCCTTTAATGGCCCTTGGCATGTGGCTCAGTGGGGACAGCAGACTGACCCATCCCCTCCCCAACACACACACACACGTACATACTACCAGTTACACACAAAACCCACATGGAGGTAAATACAAGCTTTCTGTCTGCCCCTACCCCCAACACACACACTCCTTCTGACGGTAACAGAAGGTCAAACAGGATCACCAAAAACACAAATGGAAAGTCAGCCACTCACTGCAAGTTGAGAGGCGTATGTGTAATGGCAAAGTTCATCACAGTGGAAATTCTTAAAGCGCTGCAGTTTGACTTCATGACTCAACAAAACTAAAGATATATTCAGGTGCATAATACCCTTATTTTGTCCTTATCCTGCAGAATTTCCCAATTGAGTGTGCTAGGGGCTCATAATATCTTAAGTTTCACCAAAAAAATATTGTAACCAAGGTTTGTTCCATTACTCGGATTGAGACCTCTCTCTTTAACCACTTAACATAAAGTTTCTTTTCATTTCCCAGTAAAGCTTTAGGTTAAAAATAATCTTAATCCAAAATGTAAAACACAGATTGTTTCAGTTCTTCATTTAAATTGCAGGATTACACTGATACTTTGAAATATTCAAGCACAAGACAACATGTTTTTATGGCAACACTATTTCATCAAATATAGATTTCCTATAAAATGTCTTTGCATTATTTTGTACCTAAAATGCAGTCTGAAATATTTGGCATCTTTGGTAACTTTGGGATCTCAACTAGAAGAGAAAACTGTATACAGTCTTTTTGTTGCTTATTTATTTATTTGTTCTACAATTATATGCCCTGTTACACAATATTTTATTTTATTGTTGTATATATTATTTTATAAATGGACAGTTAATTCTATTATTGTTATTATGTCTTTTATTACTTGAATTACTTCTGTTTGTTAATGGAACATCCCAGCCAAAGTTTTTCACATGACTCTACATGCATAACTGCTGTGGCATCTTAATAAACCTCTTGAATCTTGAAATGAAGTTTTGAGGATTTGAACGTTTGGCTGCAACCAGTATGAGCATAGTTGACAACGTTATTTCCATTGCTTTTGTGGCATACTTCCATTGTATTTATTGCAAGTAAATCCTCTTAATGTGTTTCTTTCTCTTTTTCTTTGTAGTTTGTTCTTGTATGTTAATTACATTTTTAGAATGTACAAAACAGCCTATTACATTGTTATGGCACTCCCTTGTGACTTAGGTGGAACAGTTCATCACCAACCAATCAAAAATACATATTTTTCCTCTGGACTGTAGTTTTATTTATCCATCTAGATTATTTTGGTGTGAGCTGCTGAGTTTTGGAGATATCGGCCGTAGAGATGTCTGTCTTCTCTCACTACATAGATGAAGCTTGGCTTGTTTTGGTCAAAGCACCAAAAAAGTACATTCAGCAGCAATGTCTCTTTCCAGAAATCATGATGTGGTTACTCAAGATAACTCACAGACCTTGTGGTGAGCAGTTTCATGTAGGAACTATTTTCTTCCTGCCGAACCACACCCGCCAACTGTATCACATTGACAGCTATAGCTCAGTGGTGCCAGCTCAGCCGAGGAGGTGCACACCTCTTTTTGCGCAGAGACACCAGGTCTCACTCCTGACTCATCACATGCTGACAATTTGTCACCACCACTCAGTGACTCATACAGGTTGAAAACAACAAACAGGCCTTTTCAAGTAATTTCAGGGTAAACCCATCTGCAGCTGTATAAGACGCCCTGCGCTGTTGATATAGTATGAAGAGGGAGAAAGTCCACACATGGAGCAGGTGGGGTGAAGGGATGGCTCAAACAAACACAGGACTTTCACCAAAGCATCTCATCCAGATACTAAAAGGTAGCTTGTGCTTTCAGTATCAGACACTGAGGGGTGGTGACAAATCATCCGTATGTGACGAGTTGGGATGAGAACAGGTGATACGGTTGGTGAAAAGAAAATGGTTCCTCTGTGAAACAGCTTACAACAAGCTCTGTGGATTGTCTTGAATAACCATGTCATGATTACTGGAAAAAGACATTGCTGTTGAGTTTTTCAAATGTTTTTTTTTTTCTTCTTTTTTTGGCACTTTGAGCACCACAAACTACCAGTACCATCTGCTTCCATTATAATGAAGAGATGGCAGAAATCTCTACAGCCAATAGCTACAAAAAGCTACTAACACCCAAACAATCTAAATGGATAAATAGGTCAGAGGATAAATATGTACCTTTAATTTTAGGGTGAACTGTCCCTTAATACTGACCATTAACCACAATGTCCATAATTTGAACCTTCATTGCATCATTCCATGTCATTTCTATTTCATCACTTTCACCAATATCAATACATAAATAAATAAACAAAAGTAGATAAATAATGATGTGTATACCATGACAAGCACAAAAGTAAAAGGCTGAATGCCAGTTTCACATGTGGTAGAAAGTTTTAATTCCATTTCTTGGTCTGCATGTACAAATACCTATAAAAAGTGAACACTTTCACTCTTTGTATGTACACTTTGCAGCACAGAGTTAACCTGGGACAGAAGAGGACAGAAAGGAAAGAGGGACAGTACAAGATAGTGATATTTACCACCTACAAATCCATCAGTATAGTCTGTCTCCAAAAACGGTACTCAAGTGCTCAGCAGTCACTTTTACTGTACATTCCCTCCCTCAACAGCAGGATGCAAACACACAGGAGGCAGAATAACTCTTCAAAGCACTGCCATGACTCAAACACAGTACAGTCAAACCATGCAAACAGACGTCATCAAGTACTTCATTTTCATATAAGTATGTATATATATATATTTATATTCTATAATGTTAAAATCTTTATGTGCAGCTTATATGACAAGAAACATTTTCAATGCTAAACCTGGTGTTGTGTAGGGGATTTCTTAATGCTAGAGAGATCTGATTTGAAGTATGTCCTGGGTATCTGTTAGGAATGCGGTTTAGCCACTAGGTATGCATAATGAAACAAGGGAGGGCACCTGTTTCTCAACTTCTGTGTGTGTGTGTGTGTGTGTGTGTGTGTGTGTGTGTGTGTGTGTGTGTGTGTGTGTGTGTGTGTGTGTGTGTGTGTGCTATTGTATCACATTCTTTGGAAATAGCTGCAAAAAATAAAGGAAAATAAAGATGGTGGAGAAAATCTTAACTTAGAGTTTGACATTTGAACAGGACAAAACATATATAGGGACATAATCTTGGAGGACACTTATGTTAAAATATAGGAATGTTCCAAAATAGTGACAGAAATAAATTAACAAGGAACCCAACATACACTTGTAGTATTAAAAGCTGTACTCGGGGGTATAGATATAGTAAAGGGCCAATAAGAAAACAATCATTTTGTATCGCCTTGTCCTCTGCCTGGATCCTCAATTTTTATGCATGCAGTGTGAGATCAAGTGGCTTCTTCCAGAGAAATGGCTTGTTTGCCTGTGTGTGTGTGTGTGCGTGCGTGTGTGTGTGTGTGTGTGTGTGTGTGTGTGTGTGTGTGTGTGTGTGTGTGTGTGTGCGCGTGTGTGTGTGTGTGTGAAGTGTTCAGCATTCACTTGTGATTCCCTTGATAATGTAAAGTCGAATCATCAAACAGAGGGTTTTTCACTTCCATCTCTCCGGTCTGTTAAGGAAAGAAGATAAAATTGATTCTCAGTCACAGAACAACACCAGAAATTATTAGTTTTGTATGTATGTATGTGTGTGTCTCTGCTCACCGGTGCCAGTCCCGGGCACTCATATACTGTAAAGTCCCCGCCCACTTCTTCCTCATCTGATGTGACCTCAGTGTCAAGGACTTTCTTTTCAGGTTTGTGACTGCAGAAAGAGAAAAAAAATGAGGCAGAGGCGGAGAGGTTACAAAGTCAGAGGATGTGGTTTAAAATGTTAGGCCTGCATAAAGATACAAGATACAGGAAAAAAGGGAGGAAGAGAGGGGGTGGCAGAGAGAGTGCATAAAAACGAACACAGAAAACGTACTTTCCTGCTGAGAGCATCTGCTGTTTCTGATGTTGGTAGTGATACATTTGGGCACTTTGGGCCAGAGTTTTATCGCCCATCTGAGGACAAAAACAGAAGAAGGAAGTGATGGATGAACATCTGAAATACATGCACAGTCTTACATCTTGTGGTTCTTGCAAAAGAAGAAGTGAGAAATTGAAACAAAGCAAGCTCTAACAAAAACAGATAGGTAGAGGGAGAGCACTGTACTTACTGAATTACCATTACCACTGGCGTTGGCAGCAGGTGCACCTGCTGTTCCGAAAGCAGGGTAGTCGACCTTCTGAGCTAGACGTGATTCTTTCTGCAACCTGTGGGGGACATCATGAATCTTGAGTTTCTTGCAATAATGACTGCTGTTTCCTGCCTCTGGTATTAAAACATCTTTTAACTTCAGCTCACAGCTGATGATACATCGGCAGCAAATGGAGGTAGATTTTTTAATTTTAATGGGATAGTTCAGGTGTATCACCTACAGTAGACAGCACTTTTTAGGTGGCTAAAATGTGTTTTGCCACTGGCCCTGTCTACAGCAGTTAAATTCTTTGCTTCTGTGCTAGTACTCCTGCCTGCTTCCCCACACTGGGGGTGTTTTGACACCTACTGTGGGTAATACACTGACCATCAATAAGTACCTCATACAACCTAATGTCAAGAAATCTGAACTATCCCTTTAAAGGTCAAATAAGTGCAATGCAATTAATTAGAATTCTATAAAATATTGGTCTTTACTGACCAGGAAAAAGATCACATTTGGAGTCAGCTTGCGTTACTTATGCATGTGTGTTTAGACTTACTTGATGTAACAGACAGATGCCAGGATCACTGCCACAGAGCCCACCACCACACACAGCGAGATCATAACTGCAGAATGAGGAAAAGAAAGGGAAAACAGAGCAGAGTGATGGAGTGGTGGACTGATGACTACCCTGCCTGCAGAGACATCTCTTATGGGTCCTAAATATAATGACATCTTAGCTCACTTGCTCATTATGAAATGTTATGGTCATCCTGGGTGAAATAATATGCAACACAGAAGCAATGAACACGCCATGGTGAAAATAATTAACTGTTCTGTTGGCACAAATTGATAAAACAGATAACAGGACATAAAATCATACTCACTGACAATAATGCTGTCACCCTTGGGTACCGGCACAGCTATAGGACCAGCTCGGCCACCAACTGCCGTGGCCCTGTGCTGGGGGGTCGGTGTATTAGGGAGGGCAGAAACTGCAGGGTGGGGGCCTGTAGTGGTGGCAAGTGGGGTTTCATTTGTGAGACGACCCTGGCTTTTCTGTCTGTGTTTGGAGACGTCTGTCTTGCTTTTTTTAACATCTGTCTGACTGGTGACGGTAACTGGAGAGAATGAAGCAGAGACAAACAGGGAGAGAGTTAATCAATATTTGGTGACTGAGATGACTGTCAATTTATCAAAACCCATTTCCATCAATAAAAGAAAAAATAGCCCCATGGTAAGTTATAATTACGAGATATAAAGTAGAAATTGAAAAGTTAAAATTATGAGATAAACCGTAACATATCATTATCATAATCAATCAATCCTAATCAAAAGTCACATTTATTAGGTAACTAGTCAAAATTATGAGTTAGAAAGTCATAATTATGATATGAAGTAAAATGTTGAAACTGAGTAAAAAGTCAATTATGAGATAAAAATGCAGAATTATTAGTTAAAAAGTCCTAATTATGAGATATGAGATTAAAAGTTAATATTGTGATATTTTTTCTTTTATTGGGCTTCCATGTTAATTCGAGGGCATGTAGGAGGAAAATTAAATCCTACATTAGTTTAAACAAAAAAACAAAAACACTCTAATACAAGAAGAACAGTTGTATTTGAAATAAATCCACACATTTGAAATCAAAACACAAAGTGTTTTATAGTTACACAGATATATTTCTATCTGCTGTTTGCTCTGCAGGTTCTTACCAGAATGTTTGAGTTGTTTGTTTGGTGGTTTGATCTCTGACACTTCCTGTTTTTCAATGATGGAGTGAAGATAATCAATCTCTTCATCCAGGTCTTGGTAGAATTTCACTTTGCCTAAAGAACAGACACGATTCAAAGTTTCAGTGGTTAAACAGATACTTATTTTAACTGGCAGTAACTGTCTTTAAGTATAAGCTACAAATAAATTTTAAAAATGCAACAGGAAATACAGATTGCATAAAATGATGTACTGCTCATAGTGACACTCAAGGCTTCTTCATATAAACAAAGCACCATTCATACACATGACATACAAATTAGTTATTAACCACTGACAGTAACTTCATATGCATCACAAGCACAGTTCCCAGGCCAAAACATCTATGGCCATAATGAATAAAATGTAGCCACAATTTTGCAAGGGCTGCACAATAAATATCAGGCCCAGTAAATTATCAGCTGATAGTGGTAAATTTTGGTTATAATAATATCTGATTTGGCAGATTATGTCAAAGCATTTAGTTTGATTTCTTAGGAAAAATCCACTGTAAAAGCCAAAGTATATTTGTAAAGAATTTTGAAGTATATCACCAGACTTGGGGAAGTCTGCAAGCTGCAGTAGCTCTTCAGGAATGCAGGACACCCACAATATTGTATATTGAAAATAACAGGCGACAATAAATCCTACACTGTAATTTAATCAGCTGATTATTTGACTGTCATTTATCTGTCAGTGTAAAGCTTTAAGCCCATTATCCTGAAAACAAAAGCCCACTGCTCTGAAAATACACACTGTGCAGTTGAGGTTCAGTGACTGCTTGTCTCACCGCCTGCCATTAACAGACTCCATTAATATTTTGTTCAATTCATTCAACAGTTATAAATCCTTCTAAAAGATTATTAATGATTTCTTATGACTCATAAACAGACGCTAAGTCATTTAGCAAACATTCGGCATTAATTTTAACTCTAACTAATGTGTAACAGACAAGCAATAGAAATTTCAAAGGACACTGCAGCTGCAGCATTGCTGTGAGAAGCGAGTATTTCAAATTAAGCATGTTTTATCTGTAAGGACATATTGTGGTAATTTTTTGAGTTATTACAGTAAATGTATTACAGATTCCTAGTTTAAATGATTAGTTATTTTATCGTATCAGCCATTAGAAGCAGGTAACTATCAGGTGTTGGTATAAACTGCAAAAAATCAACATCATGCATTCCTAAATTTTGCAACAATCTACACATCACAATTAATACCTGAGTCTTAAAACAGGACTATGTGTGCTTTTCTCTACTTTCTTTTCATTGTCTTATTCTTTGATCATTTGGGCAATAAAATGTGAGGAAAACAGTGAAAATTTATTGTGTGATTTTGCAACCAAATTTGTGACGGTTGTACATAAGACCATATTACACAAGTGTGTAACATTTCATGCACTTCTACCCGCAGGGGCACTACAGTAACAGTAAGACTTGATACAGTTCTATTGTCTTTAATAAAATGAAACTTGGTACACAGTTTCTCCAAGTATGTGTATGACATATTGAAGCATGGTGCAAGAAACATCAGAAGCTGAGCCGGAGAGTGGCGGCAGTAGCAACAGATGCACCAATCACAGAGACTTTCTTCAGGAAATGTAAATACTCTGGTTAGTTTTACTATCACAATAGACATAGGGAACCACGAGAGCCTCACAACACTGGCGTTTTTGCATGACAAAATAACTTACTCAGCTCTAATTTTCTTAGTAACTGTCACTGTCCCTGTCCCCTAGCCTCGAGGTTGGGGTTGTCTGGGTCTGGAGAGCATCATTTTGAATTTTGTTGACTTTCATGACTGTAATGTGAGCAAAGGAGTGACGGAGAGCACTTGCATATGGTTTAGCCATGTATACATGCCTGTCCTCAACCTCTACATGTGTTTTTCAGGGTGCTGCCTCTGAAGTGATGGACAGGGAGTGTGTCCATTGTGTGTTGTTTGTTTGTGGAATGGTAAAAAAAAAGGAGACAATACTAAATCGTTGTTAACAGCCCTTATGGCCAGACAGTGAGCTACATTCCTGCGACACTGCCGAGGTCTCCAGGGCAACCGGGGCCAATAGTGTGTGTGTGGCCAGGGGAGGAAGCACCACAGGGGGCAGGGGCAATCAGCTAAACCTCTGCTTCAGTGCTACATTCACAATAGATCCCATAGCTCGCTGCTGATGGAGGTGATCAAAGTGCTATTTCCCTCTATAAAGTTTGCCTGCAGTATGTCAAACATCAAATTATAGGTATTTGCACTCAAAGTTGGAGTGGTGGTAAGGCAGGAAGAAAGAAGCTGAGAGTATATAACTGTATCTCAGTATATTAGAAGTATGATTATCAGTAATTCATAATCAGTATGTCTGTGCAATATCAATAATTCACTCAGGTGAAATTTAATTTCAACATACTGTATGTCATGTGTCAAATTTTCAATATATGTATAATGGTGTAAACTCTCCTTTGAGTCTGTTCCTTGTTTATATGGCATATATTCTTCCTACTTTTTATATTTTCCTCTTTATGTTGTGCCTTTTAAAAAAATTGTCTTAAAATGTTCCTATTTTTTTTTTTAAATCCTCTTTTATATTGCTTGTTTACATATTTATAATTTATTGTTTTTGACCTCTTTCTATTTTGCTATCCACTCTGCTGCTGTAACACTGGAAATTTCCTTCTTGTGGGACTAATAAGGGATCATTTTATCTTATTTTATTAGCACAAAAAAGTTAAAGGTGTTTTATTACTTTAGCAGATCATGCAGTTTGATATAATCCATTCAGCATCTGGACAAATACATGGACACTTGTTTTGATTCCACAGAAAAACCAGTGTGGCAGTAAAACAAATCTAAATAAAATGTTATTACATGTTATTACAACCACCTACATTACATTAATGATTACAGTGTCACTTTCACTCCAGAAGGCTGGCCATCTGGCTGAGCTAATGTGTATGATATGACATGCCAGCACTTTCACTGCCTGCTTTGTTTTTTTCTTACCCCCCTCCACTAATGGCCATTTAGTGCACTCCATAGCAGGAGTCTGTGGAGGCGGGCTGCACCATCTGTACTTTGCAGGTGGCTGGGACTTCCAACCGTGCCCGTGTGCTCGCCAGGAGCATGTGGTAACGCGGGTTTGAAATTTAGAGGAGACAAAAAAAAAAAAAAAAAGACGTGAGCTAAGTTGCTGCTTTTTCAGATTGTGCACCTTGATTTAAAATCACCGTGGAGGGAAATCCCCAGGACCGGTGGTTTGACATACATAGACTGAGCATGCACACCTCTCGTCCAGTAAGAGAGTTTTGTCACTGGCTTGATAATGACCCATAACCTCTTGAGAAGCACCCGGGGGGCAGTCGGGTACAACAAACAAACACTAAACAGCTAAACAGGGATTGAAGTTCACACACATCTGTGCTGTTGGGTTTTCTCACTTAAAAACCATTAACATCTCTTCCTTCCGCAAACGACGTACGTGCACACACACACACACTCCCTTCCTGCCCCCTCCTCCTTCTTTAAAGACTCTGATTTCTTCTTCTGATTTCACAGATTTATTATGAATAATGTATTTCCTAATCACTGGCTGACATTTGTGTAGAAAAGGTAAAATGTACTACTATAATTATACAGTGTATTATGCAAATAGGCTGCAACTATTTTTTTTTATTAAATCAAATTGGCTTGAGGTGCTGCAACCCAAGATTATTTCATTGTCAATTAATCTGTTGATCATTTTCTCGATTAATCGATTAAATAATCCAGTCACAATCTTGGTTCTAGGTCCTAATCATGGTCCACAAAATGTCGGAAAATAGTGAAAGATGTTGATCAGTGTTTCCCAAAGTCCAAGACTAGTGTGTGCTTATATAAGGTGCAGTTATTTCTTTTATACAGGGATCTCATGACAGAGTAGCCTTTCACTAAATATTAACCAATCGCTATCTAAAGGAGTCTTTAAAGCTCAAGTCTGGGCTCATCTCTGAGGTAAGATGACCAATTAAATTATGATAGGCTGGCCCCAGGTGATATTAGGGTCTTTTATTAATTTACTGTCTTCTTTTGTCTTTTTCTCGTAAACTTTGAAATGTTTTAGTTCTTTTATAGCCATTGTTGTTGTGCTTCTACTGGTTTAGTGAATGCTTCTAGAAATTAATTTCCCTTTTTTTTATTTGTAGGATATTCTTGAGATGGGGTGGAGGGAGGGGTGTTTATTGTTGTAGGGTTTCTGTTATTCGTCATTGACATTCTTTTTACGTCATGCTAGAAATAATTTTTCATGCTTTACATGTTATGCCTTTAATTTTTCTATTCTATGTCCACAATTGCTCAACCAACAGCCAAAAATAAAACAGCAATGAATGAATAAATAAATAAATAATCTGTGAAATAATTACTTAAATAATCAACTATCAATTTTATATGATTGATTTTGTGTTAATCAACTGATTTTAGTGCAACAACTAAGTAATTTCTTGCTTGCAAACTATCAGACAGGTATCAGGTTTTACATGTCACCTTGTTGAGCCCTTAGAAGAGGAAGTGCACACTGAGAACAGTAACTCTCCCTCACAGTGAGCATGTCCTTAGTCCTGTCCACAGAGTACTGATTTATACTCAGAGTGTCCTGCCGCCCTCTAGTGGGAAATTTAATACACCAAGTATGCAGAGGGAAGAAAGACGCAGACAGAGTAACTGCAGGTCATTCTCAAATTCTCTCTCCCAGTCCCAATGTCACATATGTGTTCCTGGTAAGTGCGCAGGAGTTTAGGTCTGTGCCACTGTGTCATCATCAATCATCAGGTCTACGAGGGCGCACTCACAGCGCTTTTTGACTTTGTCCGAGAGATTTACCCATTTTTCAAAGTGTTGTGACATTAAACACAGGGTCATCAGGGTAACAACAAACAAACAAAAAACACTGATTAGTTTCATTCTTCTTCATGCAGCTTCATGCAAGTTTTTTTTCTTACACGCAAAAAGAAATTTTATAAATCTAATTTCCCTGAATGCTTGTATATTATACATTTTTAATCGTGTTGCACATAGGCATATTTGGCACAATATGTTTAATAGAATTTTTAGTTTGACATTTTATTCATCTTTAACATCAGTATTTATGTCGCTGCTACATTTTACAGTCTTTTGTGATACTGTTTATCGGATATTTTTTGGGGGGAATATATATAATATACATATATAACATATGTTTGATTCTGTATATTGTAATTGTACATCGTTTTGCTCAGTTATTTATTTATGATTTCTTTTTATCTCTCCTGATTGTTATTTGTGTCTTGTATTTTTATATTCTCATATTTGTATTTTTATATTGCATATTTTTATTCACTTTTATACATGTAGTTTATTGTTAACCAGCATTCAGTGTTAATTGTGCATATGACAATAAATGAATTGACTTTGTCTTGACTTAAATAAATAAAGTGAAAATAGTTAATAAACATGGAAGGAGCATCTAAAGTAAAAACAAGTTTACATGAGAGTGTTTGGGCGCACAGAGAAAGTGATGAGGTTTTGACATAGATGACTAAACCGATTTCTGTGATCTCGTCCACTCTGTAATGAACGAGTCTGGAAGATGTTCAAAGGTTCAGGAGGTCGGCCCATTAGGTCCCTTGATCATGAAGAAAGTAAAGAAAGACTAAAGAAAAGTTCCAAACCCACAAAGTAATGTAATATGTCTTACAGCCTGTCGCACTCAAGCATGACCAGCTGACGTCAGCTCAGTCTGTGAGGGTTCAGGGTGTAAGGCTCTCAGGGGAACATTGAGACTGGGCCTCTGAAACCAGTCTGGCTGACTAATTGTCATGCTAGTTTCAGGTCCTTCACATTAACATGCTATCTCCACAGTATTTGAGGGAAACATCTACAAGACGGTTGAAAGGAAACAGACCACAGTTTAAAAACTGAAACTCATATCGACCTCTATTAATTTGTCTGCTTTTAGACTGAGGGAGTTAAAATGTCATTTTGCTGCAGTTCTAAAGTTGGTTAGGTGGTTTACCTTTTAACTATGTCACCCTCCCACCTGCCATAAAAAGTTGGTTACAGCTGACTGCAGAGCTTTGAGTCAACACAGGAAATCTGACCGACAGTGTTCTAACCTTCAATAAACAGTCCCACCTGTCTTTCATCCACTGTTTTAGAAATGAATACACCCAGAAATGTAAAACATTCCAAGTCTGCAATAAACCACAGTGCCAGTATGTGTTTAAGATAGACTCTTAAGGCACAGCGGTTTTGCTGAGTCTCATTACCAGGTCGTCAAAACGCTGTGCTGAATGACATTATGTTTGAGGGCCAAAGATAAACCTCAGCTTTAATTTTTAAGATACTGTCAAAGTCAACTGACAATCACTCTAAAAAATAAAAGCTGAGAAAACATAACATTTCAAGGTAACTTGACACGATTTTTGAGTTTTGAGCCCAACTCAACTCTTAGTTTTCCCAGTTAATACTGTTTTATTGAGATATTTTACTATTTTTGTTTGCAACCCTTTAATTTACAAGAACCCAAATAATGACAGATCATGACTTGAGATTTCAATTTATCTCAACAAAAGATTATAATTTGACAAAACTTTGTTTAGTTAATTTCAAAAAGATTTATTATGGGTACAAATATTTTGTTTTTCAAGTGTTAAAGAAAGAAATTGTATTTTTTTAATGTAGCTCAACAATGTATTTATAAAATTACATTTTTAGCTATCTGCTGTAGTGAAATAACAGCTTTGATTTACTCACAGACAGCCTTTTCTGATGGGAAACTGCCTTTATACAGGCCAAATGTCGCTCTCTCTAAACCAACAAAACTCCATAGCTGAAATCAGTATCTTCACCTCGCAGGACACAGAGGTGCTGGTCTACTGCTGCCTCAATCTGTTAGTTTGTTGGTGTTATTGTGTCACTTTAGTGAATCCAAGCTATAAATTTAAAACACACAAAAACATCATTTAGGTAACACGAAAACACTTGCAAACTAACCGATCGAGGCAACGATAGACCAGCAACTACTGTGACTTCTGGCCTATACAAAGGCAGTTTTCCCTTCCGAGAAGGCTGTCTGACGACAGTGGCTAAAGTGGCTGAAGTACTTTTTGTTGCTAACCCTGTCCACAGCTGTACATTGCTTAGCTTCTGTGCTGGTGCCCATCTCTGCTTCTTCAAAGTGGTGGCGTGTCAACCAGCAAGTACTGTAGATAAAAACCTGACTATTGATAAGTACGTCATACAACCCCACTTCAAATAATACAAACTATCCCTTAAAGTAAACTGCTGCGGGATATTTGGTTATGTTCTCTTTTGATGAACCTGTCTAACAGCTGCTGGAGTATATTGGTCTTTGCAGGTTGTTGACTGCTCTATTGTATAACTGTATCATGTAAGAAGATAAAAACATGCATACAAAAAAAAGGGGCACAAACAAAGTCCAATTAAGTTGTATGTGTGGATGTCCAAGACAAAGCCCTACCTTTAGCCCACAAAACATCTACTTTCTGCATATAAAGAATACCATTTAGTCTGTTTGTGTGTGTTCTGATCAAAGGACATGGCTTTGAGGCATACAGTATGTTTACCAATGGCTGTGCACGCCTCCATGTCAAATACAAGCAGGTCCTACTTCCAATAAAAAGTGCTGCCTGCCTGACTTGTTCATCTACTCTGCAGTTTCAGGCTCTCTGAACGAGTATGTGAAATATTAGACATTTCAGACTCCACACAAAGCGATTTCCATTGATTACAGCAGCAGAATCACTTTGAATTCCTGCAATTTATAGGCAATCAAGCCACATGAATAGACCAACCAGTGCAAGGCCACAGAAGTATTATGATGAATGACAGAGAGGAGCTGATAGGATAATTTTGAATGTGAGATATGAAAGCGGGTAGAGAAGAGTCAGAAAGAGGAACATTGATTTACATCGACATTATAGACAACACTGAGCCCAACACTAGCCCGGCCATCAAAAGAATTTTTAGTAGAGTAATACTGTAGTTTCAGTAATTTCTGTGACAGACAATTGGTTGATATCACTGAAAAATAACTGAAAAATCCAGTATTTTCCCCTAAAGAGGATGACAGCGTCAGTATCAACTGCTCTCCAGTTCACTGTCCTACACACAGACTTGGAATAATGGATTTTTTTCCCCCTGACCCTTATTGAATTTAATTCTCTCTATGTGTAACTTTAAAAGTACTTCATGATGTTATTGTGAGTGTCCTATAAAATAGCAGAAAAGCTGAAAATTGGACTGCGCTACAGAGCCAGTGAGTCAGCTTGATGATGGCAGTGATGAGATGTCTGCAACCTTTTCTCTAGTTTCTAACTGCACAAGCTTCACTGACCTAACTGTTACTAATATCACACTTCACACTTTTGTCTTTTCTTTCTTCTCTCCAATTTAAGCTCATGCTTTTATTCTCCTAATTTTGAGTGTCGTAAAATCTTTACCATAATGGCAGATGTAACGAAACAAGTGATGTAAAAGAGGTAAATGATGTAAGGAAGCTGAAACAACATTAAAAGACATAAGACAAAAACAATCAACTCATTCATCACATCTCATGTGTCCATATCTGTCTTCTCTCCCCCCTCCACCCCATTCTCCTCCAGTTCTTCAACTCCAGTAACCCACTGGAGCTTATCCAAAGTCCAGTCCTCATCTTCACCACTTCACTTTTCACATTTCTCATCTCAATTTTGCACGTCAATTGAATAATTTTGTACACTCTGATTGAAATGATGTAATAAGACATTAGACATTCTATTTTTATATTTTGAGTACATTTCAGAGCCTGTACTTCTTCACTTTTACTAGAGTAAAGACGTTGAATTTGTACTTTTACCAGAATTGTTTTTCACACAAGTATCTGTACTTCTACTTGACTACAGTATGTGTGGACCTCTGTTTGTTATTTATTGTGATGCCTGACTTTATGCTTTTGTCAAGTTCAATTTTTCACGGTGAAGTCAAATTTCCACTCTAGATTCAAAAAGGTGGGCAATACAGCTGCTCAACTCAATTTAAAGCACCTTGAGTTGCATGCATTTTTTATCAGAAAAGTGTCTTTCCTCCCAAGACAAAGAATACGGATGTTTTGCGGACAATCATCTCTGCAAATGAATGAAATGACTGTTTATCAGATTAATAAGGAGTGTTTTAATAATTTCAAAACTTTATTTTAGATTTAGAAATACATTTTTCTATAAAAATAATGAATTTTAATTTAATGTCATTTTATATAACATCAGCCTTCATTTTTGGCCCACGCACCTACATCCAGATTAATTTTTAGCCCTTCATAGGAAAGATTTTGGACACCTCTGCTCTATCCTTAAAATTGAAAGCCTGTCTTACTTTTTCCCTCTCCTCTCTTTCTTTTCATGCTTTCTCTCTGTCATGTCAGACTTAATTTAAGACTTAAGTTAAAAACTGGAAGAACAAATGGAAAAAAGGTTGAGTTATGAGCTGAGTTATATTGGGTGTGCAGGCAATTAATGCGTCAGAATGTGTCACTTTGTGCATTTTTAAGGCTTTAGCAAGCAAATTTGTTCTAATCAGCCATCATATTTCCTCTGAAGTGACAGCATGAGGGAATTCAGAGGCATAATTTACAGTCGGTAAGGCAGCAGCTCTTTATTGTGTTTTGATGCATTAAGAGATGTGCGTTGACTCTGACAAAGCAAATAAACCAAATCTGCTAAATTTAAGCAAGTGAAATTATTCAAATTTCATCAGTTCACTTCAACACTTTGCATCTGTTTGTGTGTATGTGCATGTGAGTGTGTCTCCCGTGCGGATCACTGTGGTCTCTCTGGGGTTTATGTAACCACTTTAGGGAGCTTAGCTGAGGCCTACGATGTGCTGGACTCACAACACACACACAGACACAAAACAGCATCACATATTTTAAAGTTACAGTCATCATATTGAAAAATGCACAGACATGCAGAGATACAAATACAATCCAAATACTAATAATAAATGATCAGGCTTTATCATTTTGAGTGTTCTGCAAAATAAAATCCTCTCTTCTCCTGCATGATGTGACCTTTCTCTGCAAAACATCCTCACACTCATCTCCTTCTCGTGTTTACTTCTCTCTCTGATGCTGCCGCCAATAATTTGAGCCAAGTTTGTACGGTATCCTCTCTCCCGCCGCAGACCCATCTAAATTATTAATCCTGCAGAGAACACACGCGTGCCCACCAACATACACACAGTACACACACACGCATTCGTGCAGAGGCGAGTCAGTGCGCTCAAATGTACACAAGATGCTTCCATTTCTCTCGCTAATTTCTGCAGCGCTGTCTTGAAACACGGTGTGCATGCCAGCAGTGAAGCGATGCCATGAAAAATAAGATTGATTTTTACGCAGCTTGGCTCTTTTATTGAGTGACATTAGATTCAGTGATGGAGATGAAGGGCACGCGAGAGAGAGAGGGAGGGAGAGAGAGAGATGCATGTCATCTAAGTGATTAAAGCTGCCAATGTAGGGCGGTGCATGTGTGTTGCAGACACAGCACGGGTATGGGTGGATTAAAAAAACACAGAAGATCAGACTGCACCACAGTTATCACAGATATGGACAGGAGAAGGACGTAGAGAGAAGAGAACTGGACAAGATAAAACCGAATTGGAGGAGATTCGTGAGTTAGTGAGAGGGAGACAAAATAAAGCGATCAAACTCAGACTGACAGAGGAGGAAAAGAAGAGTGCAGAATCAATAGATGACTGAGAGAAGGAGGTGGAGTGGAAGAGAGATGTGGGCAACAGGATACAGAGATCAACTCAAGAGAAAAGAGGCAGTGGCAAAGAATGAATGAGGAGTGAAAATGTTAAGGAGAACAGAGAAAGAACAGCAGTGAATCAGTCAGTACACTTAGATGCACCCGATAATTCAATTATGAGTGGGGTGAAGCGATTGTTGTAACTGTCATTTAAAGCAGCTTATGGAACTCAAATTGTAGTTGTAATTATAATAAGCATAACCTGGTTATTTATTAGTTTTCTATTAGAGAGAGCGATTCTCAGCTCATGTAATGGCAGTTTCCCATCAGAAAAGGCTGTTCTGATGACAAATAAAAGCAGTGAAAAGTGATGAAAACATCACTTTGATACAGTCTAGCGATCCTTTTCATAATGTTTTCACACACTTAGAATAACAATCTGAGCCTGTCACCCGAGTCGCACTTTGGTGGAGTGGCTTCTCTGCTTCCATCAGAGTTTGTTTTGCCAATTGTGGCGATTTACAGACTCGGTTTGTAAAGATTACAGCCTGCCGTGCTGTCGTGTTGCTCTGCGTACAATGACGCAGCTAAAAAACAAGAGCTGAAACTCAAACTCATTTCCAGCCCGGTCCAGACCTTTGAATCTGCTCACTCCAATTAATAAAGTGTAACGTGTTGACAAATCTTTGACTTTCAGCAGCTCTAATCCAAACTATCCCTTTAATCTTTTCTGTATTTTATTCTGCAAAAATTATTAAATTATTAAAAATGGTTAAGAATAGCCAGTTCCTTGTTTTGTCCAAGTCCAATGGCATATATAGTACAATGATATACAACAAAGAAAAGCAACAAATCTTCACAAGCTGGATCCAGAGAATATTTGACATTTTTTCTCACTAACTTAGATAACTCTATCATCAACTAATTATTTCAGCTAATAATTGCAGCAAGCCATTGCTTGTGTTTTTTAATATTGCATACCATGCTGATGGTGTCTCTTCCTCGCCACACAGCGTCCTTCCTCGTTCTCCTCCAATGTGGAGAGGCAGGGGCCACAGTGGGAGGAGCCAGGCTTGCAAAACTCACGTCCCTGTTTGGCACAGTCTATATGGCGAGGGCACTTACTGCCAGCTGCGTGAGAGAGAGAGAGAGAGAGAGAGAGAGAGAGAGAGAGAGCAACAACAACAGTTTCGTGAGTATCCAAACCACACTGTTGTGATGCAGAAGTGATGCTTTTAATGCAGCAGTTAAACAACAGTGGCCTCCACACAACAACATTTTAGTATTATAATCTTAAAGGGACCACAAAATCAAAAACACATTTTTCCCCCTGGCCTATAGCGCTACTTATTCATTCAGATTTTTTTGGTGAGAGTTGCTGAGTTTTGGACATATTGGTCATAGAGATAGAGATAGAGATGCCTTGTCTCCAGCACAATGGTACTAAATGGCACTTGGCTTGTGGTACTCAAAGGACCAAAAGAAAAAGAAAATTAGAAATTTCTTTCCTAAAATCATGACTGGATTTCTTAGGATAATCAACAGACTTTGTTGTGAGTGTAGGAGCTTTTTTTCCTGCAGGAACTACTTCCTTTCTACTAGAAAAAAAGTAGTTCCTACATGAAACTGCTCACTAGGCATAAATCTCTACGGGGAAAAAAATATGGCTTCAGTGAGTGAAAAGAAAAACTTTACACATTTGGAGATTTCAGTCCTGAGTCCCAGGTTTATAATTTTAACAGCGTAAGCAATGGAATGAAGTGCTGGTAATGTTGCCCGAGGCTTGTACTGTCACTGAAATAGAGGCACTGCTTGAATATGAAAACATCTTGCCACAGCAAGGTGATCGATGTCTGCAACGGGACAAGGTGGTCTCCATCATGAAGCTAGAGAATAGAATATATGCCATAATAGATGATGCTGCCCAGTAAGACACTGAGGACGGAGGATATACAGAGACTTTTTAACTCTGCATGTGAAGACACAGCCAATATGCCTGACAGTAGGTAATAATACATCACTGAAATAGACTTTATGGGTAGATTTACAAATATAATTATGAAATGAAATTTATTTTTCAAACTCAAAATGTCTTCAAACTAATGAAATACATTTAGAGTCATTACTGAAAAACTTTGGTTTTAATAATAGCAAACTACGCATGCATGCACGAGGCCCGCTGTTTGTGTGGAAATGAGTACTATAAATGCTCTCAAAAAGAGCTGCTTCAACTTTGTGAGCGACGCTCCTTTCATTAGTGGATGTGTCAGCTCTTCAGCCCCATTCAGAGACAAAACATCTGCCCTCGAACGCAGCATCTGCTGATGTCAGAATTATATCACAACGTTGCTGGGTTTCTGAAAATAGCTTTTAGTGATTGCTATAACCTCATCATGGCTTCCATATGGGCGAGGTTTACCAGATAGGACAAGAATGTTTGAACAGCAAGAAAAGTACATTTTGAATAATTTTCTGCCCGAGCCCCACCTGTTTATCAATCCAGGTTAGGTTACACCAAAGTAAAGAGTGATCTACAGCTGCGCTCTCACAGATCTGCCCGCAATCAGGTTAGATAATCACTTGACCTGATTGCTGCCAGTTTGACACAAAAACAGAGCCCACACATCCTATTTAGCTCTATATACAACTTCACACACACAGTTTGAGAGACACACAAGGGGAGAAGTGGGTCACACAACCACAGCAGGTGTGTTTGGTAGCAGGGGGCAGGTGGAGCACTGAGACGCCATCAGAGCGGATAATGAGCCCGGCAGAGCTGCACAGCGGGAAAGCTAAAGGTGAACAGCACAGCAGGTGTTGATACTGGCACAGCAGACAAGGGGTGATGTGAGGTGGATGTAAAAGAGGGGATGAACCAAGTATTTTAGAGGGATAATGGGTCTCAAAGGTTGGCATTGTTCAAGTTTATAGGTGACACATCAGTGCTGTGAAAACCATCTTTACGAGAAAAAAAACCCTGAAAAGAAATCGTTTGAACTGAGAGTTAATATTCTTTATTTTAAAAACAAACTTATAGTTTTCTGCTAACAACACAGTGGTATCACTCCTCCGTCTTAACCTCACTTTTTTTCAATTGCTACATAGAAAGAAGAGAATTAGACATAAGAGGAGGTCAGTGAGGGAGAAACCTCAGTGATCTCCATGGCAATGAGGCCTGTAACAACAGAGAAAATGTGTTATTGAAGGAGCACATGCGCAGACCAGGAGTGCTGCAGAGATAAAGAGTAGATAGAAGAGGGGCTCTGCTCGGCTTTTTGTTCCTGTGTACACATTTTTATCCCCATTTATACTGTGATTAAAGCTACTACAAGCAGTTTTTAAGGGGTTATGAAACAGATTTTTGGTGATTTTTCTCTCAATTTAATACTGATGCCTCTATATGACCTACATAAGCAAACATGACCCTCCATGAGAAGACTGGTTATTTCTATATAATTATTATTAATGGCTGTCACTGGGTCGGATTCTCTGTGAAATCACAAGAAACAAGTATACTTACTTAGATCATTTTGTTTTTGACATTATTTAGTGTGATTATTACTAAATGATTATTATAAATTGTCAGAAAATGTTGAAATATGTCAATCAGAGTTTCCCAAAGCCCAAGATGACATCCTAAAATGTCTTGTTTTGTCCACAACCCAAAGATATTCAGTTTATTGTTATAAGAGTAAAGAAACCAGAAAATATTTACATTTAAGAAGCTGTAATCAGAGAATTTTGACTGTTATTCTTAAAAAAGATCCACCTAAACACAAATCAACATCAGTTCGAGTGCAGGCTATATTTAGACTATCTTCACCTCTTTACTTTGTAGTCAGGCATCTGTTTCTGAAGGGAAACCCTTATAGAAGTCAAATATCGCTCTCTCCAAACCAACTCAACTATGTAGGCATAATCAGTAATTTTACCTTTGAAAACACAGGAGTTGCTGGTCTACCACTGTCTCGATTTTTTAGTTTGTTTGTGTCACTGTTTAACGTTGCTGTTTTAAAAGGATGGTTCAGATTCACCCAAGTCACACAATAACCCAAAGAAACAGATCGAAGCAGTGATAAAACCCAGATTTTTTTTCAGGTAGACCTTTTTTAAGTGGATAAAATACATTTTGGGGCTGATTCTGTTCACAGAAGTTCATTTCTAAGCCTTTTATTGTCTCCTTTTCACTAACAAAGTAAAATGTTGCTTTTTTCTGCATTTTGTGGACTGCTTTTGGTCTGTTTTTATACGGTCATGGTAAATTGTATTAATGCAAATTTCTTTGTATAGGCTAAATATGATGCACTGAAAGAGGAATTCAACTACATTTTGAAAAGATTTATAAATTTTTGTATTACACAATACCTGCTGCAATAAACATAAAAAAAATCTAAAAACATCTACACTAATCAACACTACTGGAAGCTACAAACAAATACTAATGAAATGCACATTGCACATACCCATACAAACACACACACACACACACATTTTGAGAAGTGAAGTTCACACATCATCAGGGAGGTGACACACTCGTGCACATCTTCTTATGTCACTAAGTGGTCTGCCGCAGGGAGCAAGTGGTGGAGTGACGCAGGTGTAATCTGAGGAGCTTTGTTTTCCTTTCTGTTTGTGTTAAAGATAGAGAAAGACAGAAAGAACAGGAGGCTGCTGATGGGAGATAATGAGCATTTCTATTTTTTTTTAACACCTGAGGGTTAGTGGTTTATTCACTGCTGTATATCTGGGTAGAAAAGCAAATGTTTTGATTAGTGCCATGAATCACATTGCTCACAAGACTAACATGCAGGTAGACAGCTCCCTGAGCATGTTGTTTTAAGTCACGCTCTCTTTTTCTGTTCCCACGGCCAAGCTATTGCCAAATTATTCCACATCAGTGTGAGTGTGACATGCTCATGTGCCGAGCCCCCTCATTCTTGATTAGATCCAAGTACGCACTCTTCATTATTTTTCTCTCCTCCTCTTCCCCTTAATTGTCACGGCTTCTATTTTTACATGCCACGTGCCTTCCTTTAATTTCCCCTCAGGTATCAAACCTTTGTCTGATCGTTTCAAGTGTGCTTATTGATTTCCAAGGCAATGACCTCAGAGGCAGAAAGATCATCACCAGAAATAGACCGTTCTGTTCCTATTGTTATTTTATATGAGCGTGTACAGTTTGTGTCACCACATTGAGTGAATGGAGTGAAATTCGTTCTTGGGCACATGTCTGTGCACATGGTCATGCCATAAGCCTATGTAAGATTTCATGCAAAAAAAAACCCCCCAAAAAACCACGCAGATTCATAATATGACTGAAACAGTGTTCTTATGCTTCTGCACTGACGACAGAGGCTGGAGGCTTTATGTTCTTGGTTTGTCTGTACATCTGCACGTGTGTAGGATGGCAATGTTGTTCAGTCAGTTGGTTGGTCAGTCCACCACTTGACCCAGACTGAAATATCTAAATAACTATTTACAGTATTGCTATGAAATTTTGGATGGGCATTCATGGTTCGATGACGCGACCTGATAACTGACTTTTTATCTCACACAAATGTAGCACAAAAGTTGGTGAATGTGGTAAAAGTTATATCTGTTAAACATCAGCATGTTAGCCCACACAGCTGAAAGCACTGCTGTGCAGTATGGCCGGGCGATATGAACAGCAATCAATTTATGCTATTTATTCATTTATTTGGGTAAGCAAGCATCATTGATTAAACCGTATTCAATTTCAGTTCACATCATTAAACTTTGATTGACTAAACTGAGATTAGTTTTTAATCTCTCTCCTTATTTAACTAATTTACTCATTTAAACCTAATATTGTCTCTAATCCTGAGCTAATCTTAGTTTAAATTAATCTTTGTTGATGCAACCTAGTCCTAAAGTTCTGGACCATTTGCTTTTAGATTTATTACCAGCGATGTCCAAGATACACACCATTGTATTTTATATGATGAGACTGCATATTCTTCCCTCCAAGAGAGATTTGATGCTCACTGGCATCTTATTATCTATAAAGCCCTTACTGGACAATATTACCTTTCAGATTTGCTTCATCACTCAGATGGGCTTTATGAAACCTGCTGAACTGACTGACTCTTGCGTCATGTTGTTAGGTCTGAACTTGGAAAGACTGTTTTTAATGCACCTCACTCACAAAACACAGCATCATCTTGAAATCAGTACACTCTAATTTAAGAAATTTAATCTTAAAACTCTCAACATTTACTTGTAGTTGTTTTACATAACTGTATTTTATTTTATTTGATTTATCTATCAAATTATCTACCCTAATCAGAAAGTCTCCTTATTATAATGAAGCTAGAATCTAAGTCCCTCTGGTCAGCACGTCATCATTATTCAACATACATATATATGTATACACAAACACACACTCACACACAAACCTATTCCATGTGTGCTTCATTATGAATGTATGAGGCAGACCAGCAGTGAGAAAAAGAGGGTGGGAAAAAGCATATAAAGTGTGAAAATCAGGCAAGAGCTGCAAACACATGCAAGAACACCTTTTGTTATAATGACATTGTGCAGGATAGATTAAAAAAAAAAAAGATATAATTTTACTAAACTCACGCTTACATAACACCACTTATTCTACACACAGCTGAACAAATAAAGATGCTCATCATGATAATCATATGACAAAGCAGCTCAATTCTATTTGCCAGCATAACAAAGGAGCAACAGAAGTGAATGTCAAGTCGCCATAGGAGGTGGCCTTGCACCAACATGCCTCCCACACAGTGCTGTGCGCTAATTAGAGAGCTCAATCAAGGAGACGGAGGAAGAGAAATACAAAACAAGAGACACACATACAGACAGACAGGGAGTCGGAGACTGAAGAAAAACAGAAATGAAAAACCTCCACACACGTTCGTGCAGTGCACCAGGTCTTTCGATAATGGCGAAGACAGCGGAGGTGTGAAAACAGATTATATAACTCAGGGACTCAGAAAGTAGTCCTTGGAACGAGTGAAAATGACTTTCCTAACCATCTGCTGCTGCTGTTGCCAGGCTGTGTGCTCAGCAGCAGCTCTGCCAGGAAGAACTGAGAGGCAAACAGAGGCATTCTCACACAGCCTGGCAAACACCTACTCTCACAGACATACACACTCTCAAGCAAGCGAGCGAGCGAGCGAGCACACACTTTCATGTCACTGCTTACTTGTGCTCCGTCAAGCTGTTCTACAGAAAGAATACAACAAAAGTCACCCCAATCTGTAGATGTGCGTGTGTGTGTTTGTAAGACAAAGATTTAGAGAGGAAGTAGGAAATGGGCAGGCCTGGTGGATCATACACTGCCATTGTTTGCGTTTCCTGACCCTCAGGAAGTAAGCCAAGCACTCCAAATCAAGTGGAAACATTAGCTCTACTTGGTGCTCTTCACTTGATATGTAACCACACAGTTTATTTCCACATGGATAAAGTGTGTGTGTGTGTGTGTGTGTGTGTGTGTGTGTGTGTGTGTGTGTGCTCATGTGTGTGCCTTTTTGCGTCACCATGCTGCTATGCTCCTGTTTACCCACCATACCTCACTCTCAAAAGACAAAAACAAACAAATGCCAAGCAGCCGGTTTCTAGTGTTTTGTTTTCATTGGCATCAACTGGGACGAGCCTCGGGATTAGAAAATGTGATGATATACTTTGTAAGCCATGAAACAATATACATTTGTCATTGTCAAAGATTTATCCATACTATTTACTCAGAGGTACAAATCTTTTTTTTCCACTCTGGCCATTCATGCACAAATGTGGGATTTGTTGTAAAGACTACATGAAAACACAGTTAATCACTTTTGAATGTTTTAGATAAAAACGTAAGGGTTCCTTAACTGTTTTTTATGCAACAATATGAAGAAATGCTTTGATTTTTCAGAAATGTATTTTAATAATTTCAATAATCAATTAGCCAAAAACAAAAAAAACATGTCTTGTTTTATCTAAAAAGTGGTTCTGAATTGATTTCCCAGAAAATGTTCAATATTATTAGATGCTGATAAAGTTAAATAGAACTACATATGTTATAAAATGGTTACCCCATCCAGGCAAGTGAGTCACAAAGCTGCCTGATCGAAAATGTATTTATTAGCGGTTATCAAATAACAAAAAGTTAATTGTCATGTTTAATCTAGGGCTGCAATGTCTATGAAATGAAATGTCAGAAAATAACATCAGTTCCATAACTAAAGATGTTCAGTTTAATATGATTATTTTTGTTCTACACAAAAAAAATGACTGATGATTAATTGATAATCAAAATAGTTTAATTCTTTTCATTACTAGGCAAGTGAATTGCTAGATTAGTGGCGCGACCTTGTCCTTTACAGACAAGATGAGGGTGAACATAAAAATGGGGATTTATTATCTTGTATTATGCCTAACATTGGTGGATCATAAAACATCAGGTATGGAATTAATCTGCAGATACTCCAGTTTAAGATGAAACAAAACTTTTCTATGGATGCCAGTTTTTGAGCCACAACAAAGACCAAAACGTGTCCTGCAAAAGACTTGGTAAGCCTTGTTTTTTGCGTAGCCTACGCAAGATTATCTGCAGTCAGATTTGGACACACCACCAAACACATGATCCCCTCTAGGCTTATGCCTGGCAGAGATAATAATTAGGATATTTTGTGCAAAGTACAACTTGAGTGAGTTCCTTCCTTTGGCTTTGCTTTGGCATTAAAACAGCATCTGATTGGATTCTGAGCCAGGCTAAACGCTGACGAATGCAAAGCAAAGCAAAAGTTTCAGAATCAACTGCCTAATTATTTTCACAAAGAAAATTCCTCAGTCAGTCTTTACGTCTTTAATGACACAGCAGAAACGCTCCCACATCAACTTAGATAGCTTCAGTTCTTAGAAAACTGTGTCATAAACCCCTGAGCCTGAATCAGAGAACTAATGCATGGAAACTGTCAGCCTTATCAGTTCCAGTATATAGGTGCTGGTTTCCCACCATAATCTGATGCTGTGACTACATGTAAAATGTCCTGCCACAGTTGGTGGAAAATGGGACATGACTTAGCACTGTTTAACACACAGACAAGATATGTCACAGTGCTGAAGCAGGAAACACACTGGTGTGTAGAGAGGTGCAGATCAAGAGGAAGTGAATGGAAAAAAGTCCAAGAATTTCATCCTTGACTGAAGAGAATTTTGTAGAGGAACCAGGCGGAACGAGTCTTTGTTTGTCCCTTCTTGTGGTGCAGTCATATCTTTTCTGCCTTATCTCTGCCTGTGTCTGTCATTTTTTCTTTCCTGCTGCAGTTACTTCTGTCATGCCAGACAATGATGAGTCTAAGCCATTACACAGGGGCTAATTACTGTGTCATTATCATTAGAGCGGAGCAGAGCAGCACAGCCTGCAGCAAACAGAACAAAGGTTAAAGGGATTTATACAATGGCAACAAGTAGGTGGCAAGAAAGCTCCCTAATTTAGTGTGTTTTTTCATTTCCTTTTTCATGGGCATCGTGCCTGTTGGCCTACAGCTGGTTACATTAGAGCTGAGAGTGTTTCTTTAACTGGACTGATCAATGAAAACCATTGAGCTCAAGATTGCCTTAAAATTAGATTTCATCAGAAAACATTTTTTAAACTCAGTGTCATCAAAAGTACGTGCTGTGGTATTTACAGACAGATTTCTGAGTATGAGCACTTCAGAGGAACTGTCAGCACTGATGTTCATGCTTCAGATAGTATTGGTGCTTCCATTTACATCATGTAATGCAGATCATTCTTGGTAAGGATGTGGTTTCACACAAATGCAAACCTGTGCATACAAAACCGCTGACATATGAAATAAATGGGCTGCTATCCAATCTCTTAATTTACATCACAGGATTGGCTCGACAAAAGACACAACTGCTGGTACGACAATTATAGTTAGGGGGTGGTATAAAAAACTAGGGGACCATGGTGTGATTCATTCAAGCTAAAATGTGCTGCCCCTGGCTTTGTCTAATGTCTTTAGGTGCAATGTAAGTTGATTAATTTAGGGCCTCTCATTTCCTGGAGAGGTCTGGTAGTCGACAAATGAAGAAGCCAAAGGCTGGGCAAAGGAAGACAGACAGCAAGAGAGGGCAGTGGTTTGAAGAAGCAACCACAGCAGAGCCTTGGCCAACCACTCGAGCTGAGACAGCAAGGACCACAATGGGGCAGATTGATAAGTCTTTCCTGGCTGTTGCGTAATTTTAGCACCACCATATAAGTCAGTGGTCATTTTCCCTTTTCTCTCACTGAGGAATGATGGTTATGTAAAATCCCCTCAAATACCACACAAGCTACAAAACAGGTCCATCTGAAACCAGAGGCTTGTTAGCTTTAAACTGCCTTTTATGAATGACTTCCTGAAAGTACTGAGTTCATATACAATATGCATCAAAGGTTAAAAAAAAGACGGAGAATAAGATTCAGTGATCCTAAAAGCTCCTTGAAAGCTTTTTAGAGGTGCTATTATTTTTGATAAATCTGGACAAAGCAAGCCCACTCCAATCAGAAAGCTTTCCACTTAAAGATTTAATACTGACAGATGTCAGCTAACCCATGTTGGTCTTTTATTTGCATACAATCATAAGCAAACTACAGGCATAATAATAGTCTTGACATAGCAGTAATTGTGTCTCTTTGACATTATTTTATCTGACGGGGCCATTTGTTGAATACGGAAACTTAAAATTAAACTTCACTGAGTAAAAAAGAAAAAAAAACATGTTTTGTATCTAATTAGTTATTAGCAGGAGTATCACAATTACAATATTCGAAAATAAACTGAAATGAGTTTTCCGTTTCAAGAATCAAATCAAAAGGCAGAATCGGCACCCCTGCCTACGTGTACATGACCATTGCCAGGGCATAGAACCAATGACCTGTTGATCTTTACAAATAAAAACCCAATAGCCTATGAACTTTTTTATCAGTTGCTTATCTAATTATTGTTAATGATTTGTAATAATTGTGGAGTGAGGGGAAGTCCAAACATTTTTCAGCTTCTGAAGCAGAAAAAAGTTTGGGAACCACTGTCTCAATTGTGGAATGTCTATGTGATCAAATAACATAATCATGTAAACTAAGGAACAGAGACTAAACCTTTTTCATATCTTTGTCTGAGGGCAGCCCACGGTCTCAGACTTTGACAAACCATGATGTAAGCGATGAACAATCACTTGTTTCATGGGAAATTTAATCTCCAGTTATATGAAGAAACGAATCATTACGTTTGAAGATGGTCATCGACTCAGAGGTTTTTATGTCCCCCGGCAGAGTGAAAGTGTCCTTCCCCCTCACCTTTCATTGCTCTCAATTCCCACTTCAACGCACATGATTGTGCTGCAGGGCAAAAAAGGTGATTGAAAAACACTGAGGCCAGTGGTTGTGTGTGCGTGTGTGTGTGCGTGTGCATGTGTGTGTGTGTGTGTGACATTGAAGATATGGATCATTAAGGCTTCGTCCTGGTGGAAGAAAAGGCCGGAGGCAGTGGCTCCCTGAATAATAATCACACCAGTTCTGTGTGGGTTTGGTGAATGACAAACCTGGCATTTAAACGTGGCAGCACAACAATGACCGGGGCTGAATTAGAATATTAAGAGGTGAAGGTGATGTTTCTACAGCGAAATGCTAAAAGTAGAACAGAAAGAACATACAATTAAATGTTTTTTTTTAAATCTAGTATAAAAGGTGACTTCTCTGGTGCTGCCAATTCAACGTGCCTCACTGAGCCTGAATTATACAACATGATAAGGTAATTAATTCTGTAACTTGGCCGGTAACGTGGACATATTTTATGTAATCAACTGGTTTATGCAGATTTTGGATAGTTTCTGTCCTAAGAACCCAGTGTTCTGTGAAAGCTTTCTGACATATTTGCACATGATGATGTGGCGATGTGTGCTGAATCAACCACCTGATTGCTATGCACTTCATGCTGTTGTCACACTCATCCTGAAACCTGACTCGCTACAGTTACTGAATGTGCTTTTTGAGGTCCTCTGATTTATTTAATTGTTAATAAAGTGCTACTTACTGAAAAAGAGCCTGTGGAGTAGATATGACTCCAGTAAAATGCCTGTGCAGCAACATTATGTAATGTCCTATAGGGGTGAACAATTCTGAAAAACAGTTTAATTGTGATTATTTTTTACTGATACGACAATTACAATATAATTTGCAATATTAGAGGGGATTTTAATTTTTACACCATTCTTTTCATTCTATGATTAAGATGTAGAACATGATGTGCGGACCAGGACAACTCTGCAGCACAGCTGGGCTCAATCTAAAGCTATAATATGTAATATTTCCTTATTACAATGTCTAAAAACTCTAGACATATGTTATATATTTTACTATGTTGCTGACTTTTATTATCCCAAATGTTTCCAACAATGTTAAAATACAGAGAAATACATTTATTAAAGGTAAAAGTGTGTTTCCTGCTACCCCTTGCTAGCTAGCTAGCGTGAGGAAGGAAACTGGAAATCATGACTAAACGTAACATAAATAAAAACTTTATTACTCTGCTCATGAACACAATTTCTGCCTGAATCATGTCAGATTTTCATCAGCAATGATGGTTGTTTAAGAGCGAAGAAAACAACTCCCATGATCCCATGCTACTTCACAACGTCATTAAACTACATCTTTCGTACTGTTTTAATTTGAGAGAGACCCTTGGCTGCAGAACTTAAATATTGTATGTTTACATCAAAACTATATTGTAACACACATTTTTCCTTTAAAACAAATATTGCATCTCTTGCGATTTGAAAACTGCAGTCGGCCATATTGCACTTGAGAAAATTTTGATTAATTGTTCAGCCTTATTGTGCTGTCATCGTTTATTTCACACCAGAGTGAAAGGTGAAAATGAAAGGTGCTCTTTTGCCATGTCTTGGTAATTTAACACAAACAATAGGCTGCATACTGATATGCTGTTACATCCCCATTCAGTGTAGCAAGTGTCAAAACCTGTCATCCATCACAGACAAAATCCTTTGACTGCTGACACCAGACATACTATTCTTATCTGAACATGTAAAACAAGAGACACGTTTAAGGTGTAATGACAGTTGGTCTCCATCTTGTACAAATTCTTTTTTTTCTGACACTGGAAAATTTCTCTTTGTCACCAAACCGCAATACTGTTTTTTTAGCATGACCCTTGCATTTGAATTTTGGTTTGCGAGGAGACGAGAAGTGGAAAATTACTGGATTTTACCCCACGGGGGAAAAAACAACAGCTGACGGTGCGTCACATCCTCTTTGTTGTGCACAAGCAGAATTAAGCTTCATGCACAGATTTTAGCAGGCTGGAGAGAACCACTAGATGACTGGCTGTGTGGATAGGTTCACGTTCAGGTGGAAAAATACATATGAAAACCTAGAAATTCGCACAAGTCTGTTTCGAGGCTAAAGCAGTAAATGTTGAGTGTGAGTGCAGTGTGTGTGTGTGTGTGTGTGTGTGCGTCCCTCAGATAAAGGCTAAAGATTACATGTGAGAGTCCAGCTGTTGGTTCTCCCACAGGGTTTCTGTGTTAAAAGCTGAGAAGCAGATAATCTCCACTGAACGCATTGGCAGCAATCATCACTGTGTGGACACACATTACAACCACACACACAGACACACAAAACAGGCATAGACAGTAAGTACTCCAATACATACGTTTCCACTATGTACAACAGCTCACAGTAGTTTCTAGACTAAGGATTAACCAGTTACTCAGTTTAGAAAAGATAAATTTAAAAATTACTGTTTTCATAAATATTTTGTTTGGTTACAGCTCATGCAAATACAGTTACAGTTCAAAATATATTCAAAAAGTAACAGTTGCTTATTTTTCTCATTACAAATATTGTAAACTAAATTTTTTGGGAATTTGTTGTTGCTACTTAGATGTTTCTTTCCAGATCTTTCTGGTTCTTTTACAAACAGCTCTGACAAATCCTACTGAATCTACGCAATGAGCAATATTGTGTTTAACATTACACTTACAGTTTAACAACAAGGTTAATGACCAAATGAAGGGCACTAAAAAAGTAAACTTTCAAATGTATTTTCAATAATTAGAAATAAAAAAAGAGACGCGGAGCAAAATATATCGCTAATGTATTAATGATTTATGTTAGCTTCAATATCCAAGGACAGGATTTACATCAAAATACTAATTAATGTTAGTTATTAAAGTGGTGATTTAAAGATTGTTAGTAAAACCTCACGGTCTAAATTGTGAAATTAAATAAAATTAATACACAAACCCTCATAGGTTTTAATATAGGCATATAAATTGATATGCCAATATGATATAGCTGGTTGGGCTCTAGTATTGTGTTTAAAGGTACAATGAGACATTTTTAACTGCTTATAAGACCATATCAGTTTATTACTGATGTCTCTGTAAACGTTAACAAGAGACTGGCTATTTCTGTACTGTTGTTCTTAATGGCTGTCACTGGGTCAGACTCTCCCTGAAATCAGATGGACGGAGCCTGTGTTTACATTTTCCCAGGCAAAGTTTGACTAAGTAGCATGTTAGCCACTTAAAAACAAGCAGACGGAAATAGATCATTTTATTTTTGATGTTATATTTTGTGACAATTATGGTGAAAACATTACCTTTGTTGTCTAAAGGGGCCTCCAAAATCAACAATATGAAAGTTTATTGCCCTAGCTTTAAAATGACCCTTTAGACACTCAGTGGCATCACTCTCATAGGTGTTTGTCATTATTTTAATCATTATATACAGGTTAATCAAATTATCAAAGTCATGCTAAGTCAATGAATAAATAAAAAGAAAAAAAATGCACCTCCTTCTCACAAGAATACTCGTTATGGTTATTTTAACATGGAATTCCAATTAAATACCAGTCTGCATTACAGCTAGATAATCACTGACTAATCTCTAAGCATACAAGGAAATGCATTAAGTAACCTGACAAGGAAGAATTTTGTTGTCCATTGTTTTAGTTGTCCATTGTTTTTTCTTCCTTGTGCTCTTCTTCCACCCACTCAGAGGCACACCTACTTGTTTAACCTATCTAAAATGGCCATCTGAACACATGGGATATCCCGCACTACTGAGCGAGTTTATCAACAACAAAACTGACACCATAAACAATAAGAGATCAATAAAACACTGCACAGGTTCAAAAAGTCTTCTTCAGGATCTGTTTGTCATTGTAGTTAAAGATGCCCCAGTACTGATGAGACAGACAGTCGTGGGATATTAGAAAATGAGCTTAACACTAATAACTGTGGAGGTTAACTGACTGGTCTGGTGGAGGCTCTGCTGTGTGTTTGTTGTTGTTGTTGTTGTTTTTGTGTATTTACCTGGCAGGCCAGCACTGACAGGGAGGACACACAGCAGCACCGCGGCGAGCAGCAGCAGCAGCACCGAGGCCCGGCGCTGGCGTCCGTTCCGCGGGCTGGAGAGCAGCAGCATCCTCGGGGTCTTCTCGGGGACGGAGAACCGCAGACGGGGACGGAGGTTGCTGTCATTCCCCCATCACTCAAGTTCTATGACTGTATTTTTCTTTTGGTTATTTTTTTTTTTTATTAAGCGAGAAAGCAGACTACTCACAGCGATAAGCCGCACAGGTCGAGAGGAGGAGAGCGCAGTCCACGTACAGCCTGACTGCGCACTATAATCCGCGGCAGAGCTAAAGATAGCGGAGGTTCTCACTGAAGAGGAGGGATGTGTGTGTTCCTGCGCGTGTTTGACATGCTGCCTTCACGGTCTCCACGTAAACAGCCCAACTAAAAAAAACAAACGTGTCACCGAGGGTAGCACAGAGTTTCTCATGTTTGTTTGTTTGTTTTTGTTTGTTCTTTCTCAGCAAAGGACCCCTTACAACGACACAAAAGACACCGTGGACTCATGTATGATCCTTTGAATAATTTAATGTAGCCCTATTTTTACAGTTCTCCTTAGTTATGTGAAAGACCAACACAAACTAATAAAATATATATGTAAATATATATATATATATATATACATATATATTTTATATGACGCAGATACTAGACATGTTTTAAAATATTTGCACCATGTCAACACAGAATGTCCATAACATACACAAAGCAAGGGTGTGTTTCACTCATAAGACGAAGATATAAACGTGTCTGTAGGGGAGATGATGTATTCACTGAGATTGTGAGTGAGTGAAAGAACATGAGCTTATCTAAGTGTGCAAAGCTACCCTGCAAAGAGTTTTTAGGGAGTTTCGACTGCAACCTTTGACCTCTCTTGAAGATATAATAAGAAATAAAAGATAAAAGCTAAAGAAAAATAGAAAATATTGATAAATATCAATATCGAGGTAATTCATCAAAAATATTGTGATATTAGATTTTGTCCATATGAAATATGAAGCAAGTATGATGCTATCCCCATGACAACTGAGCAAACTGCGTCCATTAAGACAGACAACGACATATGGTTGAAACCTCCAGAGAAAAAAACAGCTACAGGGTGGGCATTAAGAAAGCGTTTTTTCTCTCTGTTTTTCCGTGTCAAAAATGCAATTTTAGGTGAAATTTTATCAGAATTCACAAATTCAAAGAAGCTTTATTGGCATGCAAAACAGATTTTGAACTACACATAATAAATAAATAATTTAAAATAAAATAGAAAATAGAAAAAGTAGACTTGTGGCAGAAAAAATTAAACAGTGAGAACTATATAAACACTGTACACATTTTTAAATGAATCTAAATGTTTCAATCATCTGTTTTTCTACTGAAGACATTTGACAACTAAATGTTGAAGAAAAAAATGAATGCCAGTTAAAACGCTGTAAAGGTCAGACAATAGACTGTCTCCACTCTCACATCGTGACAACTGAAACGTCAAAGGAAATTTCCACCCTTAAAATCATTTTTTTTATTATGAAATTCTTACAGTCGTCATGTTTCCTACAGTACCTGAAGGCAGCAGTTTACCGAGCGATTAGACAGCTCACGAGGTACGTGAAACGTGATGACGTAGAAAAACCGGGTTTAATAACATTAGACAGTATGATGTGCAAGGTTTTCATACTGTTAGTGTGGCATGTGCTGATAAAAACTGATAATTTTATTTTAATGCTGATGATTAACACTTTGTCAACCAATCATTTGTTTATTTTTTATCAATTAATTTTCCACCAAGACACACAGATTAACTAATAATAACCTTATGAAGATTGTGGTCAGGGAGAAAGTTGATGTGTAAATACTGTGTTATCCAATTCAGCAGCAGGTACAGATGCCACATGGCACATATGAAAATGTATGAATACACATCAAATAAACAAACATATCATGTATCACATCTTTTCTATTGTCTGTTTCACCTATTAGCGCCATTATTCTCTCCCAAACACAGAACAAATGGTGAATGGCAGCAGACGACAGGCATGTTTGCTTAGTGCTGAAAGACCTTCTCTAAATAAAGGCCATAATTCAGTGAAAACCTTCAGCTGGCGAGCGTTAGATGGAGGTAACAAGAGGGGATATATCTATGCATCAACACTGAATCCTATTAGTACCTAAAAACATTTCTCATTTGACTCTGAAGACACTTATTATCAACTATAAGACTACCAGGAACTTCATACTTCAGAACTGTTTAAATGTGATTTTAGCACACTGTCAAAAAAATATGCACTGTAAAAAAAAAAAACAGGAATTCAGTGCAATCAACTAATCATATATTATACATATATAAGTATTGTTTATTCTGATTAATTAAACTCAGAAATTCTAGCATTTATTCTCAGAACTTATTAACATGAGTTCTAACTTGAAGTCTTTTTGCTTGAAATAATGAGTTGAATGAATGAACTGTTTTTCAGCCCTCAAGCTATTCAATCCCAGCATGCATTGTTTGAGAGTTAAAAGTCTCCTGAGAACCTTCTTTTTTACAGTTTGAAGAAAACACATTATTTAAACGGTGTAATACATTTTAAAATAAGTCACGGTTGCTTGTTTTTAAAATAATGAAAAAACACAGCAAACCATGATGATGGTTAGTATTGAATTCAGTCCCTATACCCTCATTCATAAAATTTCTGCAATGATTGAAGAGTTTTTGGTTAAACTTAATATCTTAAGCTTATTGAACATGTTTTCAGCTGAAATAATATCAGATTTATTGACTGAAAGTTTATGTATCTTGAGTCATTACAAAATTACCTCAACTTGTCTTTTCAGATTCCGTTCATTTAAATTTTTAAGGCAGCCTGGACACTTTTTCTTTTTACTGTGTGTGATTCATTTGCAAATTAGTAATGTTTTGTTATTGTTCTTGTCAGCATCAATGGTGGCATTATCAATAATATCACCATAAACGTCATCATACTTGTGATTGCGCTATTCTGGAACAGCTCAGAGGTTTCAAGGTCTGTCTGATCCTCTCCTGACAAAAAGAACAAAAATGGAATAAATAAAAAAGAACACATTCATTTTACTTACCAAGACACAACTCGCTAAGGGCAAGGATATTTTATTTTGCTGCTTTTTGGACACCATTAATCTTCATGTTTCCTGTCTGAATACTTCACAACTTGATGCAATATGAAGAAATATAGATGGATTTATTATATGCTACATTATTGTTGCATAAATGTTTAACTGTCAGACTCAAGTAACAGCTGCCACTGATGCTAGAAATGTAAAATGAATCTGTAACACAGGAAAAAAAAAGAGTTTTGAGTTTGAGAGCTGTGTTTTGAGATGAGTTTTGAGAATGTGATTTTAAATTTATTGACGGGACTGCCTCAGCTCACAGTCAGGAACTAAATACAGAGAAGATGTGAAACAGAAACAGGAGCCATGTCATGCATCTCCTTTGGCACATTTTGACTTTCAGCGACCGATCAACAGAAACCTCAGAAAACCACTGAACACAAAATTAAATAGCATGAAAAAATAATGAAAATTAAAATCCCATACTTCTTGTCCATGGTCCTTGTCTCTGAACAAAGAACACAGTCCTGAGGTATACCGGTTGGCAAAGCCTCATACAGGCTAAAATAAAAAAAATTACATGCCAGGTTGGATTAAGACTTGAAATAAACTCAGCAGCATCAGGAGAAGATCCACTGTACAAACATTAAAGAAAACACACTCTGGCACAAGGAGTGTTTTCCCCATACAAACATAAGCTCACATTTCATGTACCACACAAATCAAAAACCATGCAACAAATTATTATTGAGAATGAAGTAAGTGAACAAAATGATTAAAGATGCATTTTCAGGTTTGTTGCATAAAGTTATTACACATAAAAATGCCCATAATATGATTTGTGTAGTTTGGGAGCAGGAGACTAACAGCAAGCACATTTTAAAGGGATAGTTTGAAATAGTTGAAATGGGGTTTTATGTATCCATAATCAGTGTACAAACAACACTAGGTGATGGTCAACATGGTTCGGTTTGGGAAGCAGGAGTACGGGTGTAGGAAGCACTGATGTTTTACAGGTTAGTTTGGATTCACACAATAACACAAACAAACTAACCAGTTAAAGCAGCAGTAGATCAGCAACTCCTGTGCTCTGTAAGATAAAATGAGTCTGGTTCAATGAAAGAGAGCAGTATTTGGCTTATATAATGACAGCGTCCCTTCAGAAAAGGCTGTCTGATGGCAATCAGGCAATGGCAATGTAATATTCTAAATGTAGCGTGCACTTAGATGTTTTTTTTAGGTGGGCTTTTAAGTGGCTAAAATATGTTTTGCTGCCGACCCTGTCCACAGGTCCACAGTACTCCTCTCTGCTTCTCCAAATCGGGCGTGTGTCATCAGCCATCTACTGTGGGTAGTACACTGACTATGGATAAATACCTCATGCAACTTAATTTCAAAAAATCTGATTTATCCTTTTAAATCTTGACAAAAGAGAAAAAAAAAGGATCCCAAATGCATCCAGAAAATTCACCGAGTACAGCTGCATCAATCATACTTTGAAGACAATGTATAGGATTCAGTTGGCCCTGGTTTGACTTATCATTTCAGGCAAAGCACATTACTATATTCCAGCAATCTTAACGGGTATAATTAAACATTAGAACTATTTCTGTTTTTAAAACTTGTTTACCTTAAATTTTAAGGTGAACATCAACAATGCATCGCTACTGTGAATGTAAATGGGATGATAAATGACCACAATTAGAATGACTTATTGTGACACACACAAACAAATGCAAAGACAGGCTGATGATGGTCATTTGAACAGTGAGTCTGAATCTGCCACAGACGATCATACCTGTCTTTCAAAGTGCATAGCAGTCCGGGACTGCAGGCCAACCTGTGATGCTGCATCTGAACCGAACCAGACTTGCATTTTGCAACGAACAACTTTGGTTATTTTTGCACTCTTTTAAAATAACGTGATTAATTTCAAATTAACAGTAATTCTTGCCTGAAAAATCCAAACTCATTTTCAAAAGATTCACGGTGGTTAATCCTACAGACATTTTATTCTTAAAGCTACTACAAGAAGTTTCTAACTGGTTGTGAAACTGTCAATTTATTGCCTTTGCCTCCATATAACCTACATAACAAGACCAACCTCAAAGAGACTGGCTATTTCTGTGTTGTTCTTGTTCTCTGCCTGCCACTTCGTCTGATTCTCAGTTAAATCAGACAATTTGAACTTGTATTTATGTTATTCAAGGTAGTTACATTGAGAAATACATTATCCACTTAAAAAGAAGCAGGAGGAGATTATTATTTAGATAATTTTATTTTTGATGTTATATGTTGTTGATGTTGTTTGATGTTATGTTTGTTGTTTGTTGATGGTGGAAACGTTACTGCTTTTGTCCACAGGGGCCTCCAAAATCAGCAAAATATGTAAGTTCCTCATAGTAGCTTAAATTTCTTGCATGATGAGGGTTTTATCTGACAGCAGTGATGTTTTAGCTGAGACGCTGTCTTAGGTATTATAGTTATTAAACACACACACACACACACACACACACACATACACTCACACAGATAAAAGAAAATGCAGAACACACACACACATCATCATCAAATGGGAAACTGCATTCGCTCTTGAAATTCCCTGAAGTTGCTTACAAGTACAAAATAAAATAAAACTCTCCAAATTGGCCCCAGTTCATCTCCTTCATCTACTAACATATTAGTGAGAAGTTAAGACAGCTAACTCCACCTACTGGCCACATAATATTCCATCCAACCAACACTGAATATTCAACAGTAGTTGGTGAAGTGAAAAGGTGCAATCTACATTAAAAAAAAAAATTGCATTGCATAAAACCTAGCTGAGTACATTTTTGCCTTATCTATGTTTTCCTCTTAAGTTAGGTCAATTTAAATTCTAAAGTCAATGATCTACGTCATTATCACCACAAAAACTTTGTATGTGCCAACAAGAGCAACACTACAGGCGAGGTGCTGGCAGCACCTGCCCAGCCATCTTAGCCTACAGTTTGGCCTTTAACTACCTAGTTTAGTCTCATGACTGTTCATTTCACAGAGACCCACATGGCACAGACTGAACACAGAACCATCTTTAGGTTTCAAAGTCTTGACAGGATGTGTGCGTGGCCACCATGCTGCATGACTCTCCTCCTTTGGCTGTAAACATGCAGGCTGGGTCAGCTAGGGCTCCATGTAGGGCAGTGAGGGGCTCTGAGGCACGAGCCATTTAGAAACTGATGACGAGGGATCAGTGTTAGAAAACTTCAGGGTCAGCAGTGATCAAGGGTTTGTGTCCAGTCCAGTTTGAGGTGAACCTGACGAACACGCTTCAGTTCTGTCATTCTCTGCCGTCCTTGTGCAGAACCGCTGCTGTGACTCTTCCTCCTCTTCTTTAAGGACCACCTCTTCTTTCTCCAACACGAACTCCAAGGTGGGCCCTCTGGCTGCTCCTTCCTCCAGCTCCCCCTCCTCTGCCAGCCGGAGTTTGATGTTCATGCCGACATGTTTTTCTGTCTTATCTGGACAGCAAGGAGGAGAACCAATGACATGCAAAATTAGAACACAGAGAAAAATTTTGATTTAGTAACTAATATCCTAATCACATGGGACCAACATTACCTGGGGACCTCATGTAATATAGAAATAAACCCTCCATGTCAGCATTTTACTCAAATTTACTGACAAAGCTCTGCTTGAAGGGATAGTTCATTCCTAAATGAGAAATACATATATGTCCTTTGGCCTGTGGTGTTATGAAGAGACATCAGCCATAGAGTTATCTGCCTTCTCTCGAATTTAATGGAACTGAATGACATTTGGTTTGTGCTGCTTGTGCAGCAAGTGACATGAGTTCAGATCCAAAGAAGTCAGAAGAAGTCTCTTTTTGGTAAGGGCTTTATGTCGGCATGTAAAGTGATGAAAATTCTCTAAATATAATGTACACTGAAACTGATATTGATTTTATTACGTGGCTATTTTGCTGCTGCCCCAGTCCACAGCAGTACATTGCTTAGCTTCTGTGTTGGGACTGCTGAGTAAGATGTCAATCAAAACACGATCTGCCATGCCTACAGACTTGGCAAATCATCTAAACAGCGAAATGAGCTGTTTTAGAATTTGGTTTTCTAAGTTATGAATGTTTATTTTCTCTCAGATTTCCGTGTATGTTTAACAAGACACTCAACTCTGATATCATATGTGCATTTTTTCTAGTTAAATCCAAATTTCCAGAGGTTTTAGTCTTCCTCCTCCTGGTCCTCACCATGTCCCAGCTGCCTCTCCTTGGGCAGCAGCAGCACATCCACATTGCGATGTTCCTCCAGAGCTGCTGTGAGCACAGCGCCCTCACGGCTGAACAGGAAGACCAAAGGCAGGGTGATGTCTTCAGTGGAGTCGCCATCTCCAACCATCTGGAAGAGGGGAGTCTCCTCACTATTACTTCCCTCACGGTGGTCTAAGAGGGAGAATAAGGGAATAACTGAAACAATTTCATTTCATCTTTGAGGTCCAGCCTCCAGTATTTAGCAGTTATTCTAACCTCTGTGTGCTGGGCTTTAAGGTGGGCTGAACTCATTTTGGGATCATTACGGATGGGTGATACTGCAAAATTAGGTTTCGACCCAATACAAAGCAATACAAGGACATAATCACTGATATTGATACAGATATTTTTTATTATTAAAAGTACCTTATGTGCTTTCATATAGGTAGAACTGTGCGCCATTATTTATAAGGTGGGCTGAATATATTATTTGAATGTCTGAATTTAGGCTAACTTAAGTAACAGCTATTGATGAACAATAACAGTATAAAATGTAACATTAACAAATGATTTGACAAAAGTATTAATTTCTCTACTATATAACTGGATATTCCTTGTCTGAGCCTCTCTGAAAAGACTCTGACAGTCAATTCTGTCTCTGCTTCAGGGTTGTACATGCTGAGGCTTTTCCCTCCTCCTCTTCACTTCTTCTCTGTTACAGCTCCACGTTCTCTTTCTCATGGTGTTTTGTTGTGTGTTGGAACATATTTGTGACTAACAGCCTTCCTACCGCTCATGCTTTCATTCACACCTGTGAAATATCTCCAAAGCTCCTCTTTTGTTCAGCTATCACTACATGTGTAGGTATGTGTCAGATTAAATACGACGCATGTGTTGTTTCAGCACAACAAAGAACAAACAACAGCAGTGAAGAAACAAAGAGAACATATACTAAACAACAGAACATTGTTTGTATGGACAGTTCTTCTGTTTTATACAATACATACAATACAACGCAGACAAGAGAAACCGAAACTGATCCTTTTTTTTGGTATTGATCCTATTGATGCCAGAATCGATCTTCAAGAATGGGATGTAGTACCAGAAATATCAATATTATGGGATCAATCCTCCCACCCATACTAATAATACTCACCTATAAAGATGACTCCGATGGCTCCTGCCTCCTGTAGCCGACGAGCCTTTGCGGCGAACATGCAGTCACCGCGCAGTGCCACAGCAATATGGCCATTAAGCTCCTCTGCATTATCTACTGTCCCACATGCAGTGTAGGGGGAAGCTTTCACTATGCTGCCCTTCACCTGCGGCACAAGAGTTTGAGTGCGTAATTGTCAGTTAATGTGTTTCTTAATGGATGGAAATAAAAAAAAAGAGTGCAGGTATAACAAAACATTTGCATAGTTCTGGAAAAATCTGTAAAGTAATTATAACATTTGTATTTTCTGGTCATGTTATCACTACATGCAGGAGCGTTTACTATATTATTGTCACACTGGAAGCTCACCCCGTGCTCCTGCTTGGTGAGGTCCATTCCAAACTTGGCCGGTCCTGCTGTGAGCACCGTCCTACCCAGAAATGGGGGGGATATGAGCTGAACGACATGAGGCACCACCTCCTCCTCCTCTGCTGTCTGGCTTACCTCTGCCACAAGTTTAACTCTGTACACTCCTTTATGCTCCTAAGAGATTCATATTTAGAAAACAAGTGTCATATTTAAGTTATTAAAGGAAAGTTTTATGATAACGCCAGCTCAAATTTTATCATGGTTCATCTTGGAGCTTGGGATATTGTGGTATTATATATTACAGTAACCCATATTTAAGGCAGTACATTAATCACCCTGACCAATTTTTCACTTCATCGATATTGATTTAACCCAATTCTTATAAATCGTTTAAAAATGTAAAATGAAATTGGTAATCCATTTACTCTGATTATCTAATTTCCTTTCCCCCTCACTGTTGGATAACTCATGATACCAGACAGAGCACACTTTCTGCTTAAGGAAACGCAGAACTGAGTGTAGTGTAGCTGATAAGATCACGAAGAAATCTGTTTAAATTTCATCTGGCTTTTAATTTTCGAAATCCTCTGCGTACAGCACTGTTCTTTCCACAATTTGAAAGATGTAATTAGTTCAACAGCAGGTTATATAATTAACCTGTTTTGATGGCTCCATTGAAGTATATTTAGAGCATAAAAAATGGTTCAGTAGGTTGTTTGAGTGCATCATTGGAGACAAAATCAGGTCTTAAATTGGTAACTAAAGATACATTTTGCATAATTTTAACCAAAGCTAAAAACTATGCAATTAAAACCTGCTCAAAAACATCAAAGCAATCTTCACTTTTCGGTCATGTTAGAAACTACAATAACTTACTCTCACTTGTGCTGAACATAAAGAAAATCACAAAAATGTCTGAGATAACTCAGGGGTTACACTAAAAATAAAGGGATTTCAAACAAGTACATGTTGTTGGGACACAATTACTTATTTGGCCACTTGCCTGCAATCTCAAGATAGCATATAACCGTTATCCTTTAACATATCTGCAACAATATGCTTTTAAGAACAACATCCTGCACTGTATTATTCAATGTGAAAGTAAGCAAAGTATCTAAAATACCTTCTGACTTCTAGTGCCTCCTGCCATGACCTCATTCAGTGGAGTGAGAGAAATGCCCATGCTTTTCAAGAACTCTACTGGTTCCATGCCATTATCATGGAGTGGTAGTTCAATTTCCCTGCAAAGCACAAACACAGCCACAGTTAAAACTCAAAGTAATCATGGCTAACAAGTTTCACTCTAAAATCAAAAGCACCTGCCGACTAGGCACACCTGACAGGTAAGGGGTGGAAGGCTCGTCCCACCCCAGTGAGGTACTTGTAGCCGTCCCGGATGGTTTTGGCAAATGAGGGATTGTTGGGGAACAACGTCTCTATGCTGGGGCAGGAGTGTGTGAACAGATCTTCTTCTTGAGAGACAGAAACAGGCTCCTGAAAAACAGGACCAACAGTTAAAGGCATACTCAGAGTATTACCTACAGTAGATGCTGGTCGATATCAGCATGTAAAATAGGCAATGTACAGCTGTGGACAGGGTCAGCAGCAAAATGTATTTTAGCCATCTAAAAACATCCCACCTAAAAAATCATGACCAATTTAAGTGTATGCTATATTTGGAACATTTTCATCAGAAGGCCTATACCAACAGGAAACAACTGTTATATACGCCAAATATCATTCTCTCCAAACCACCAGACTATTTAAGGAAAAACAGTAGTTTTATCTTGCAGAATACAGAAGTTGCTGGTCTACTGCTGCCTCTGTGGTTTGGTTTGTTTGTGTCATTTGTGTGACTTCTGTGTTTTAAAAGGTTGGTTTGGATTCCCCAAAGTCAAAATATACAGATCGAGGCAGCAGTGAAAATATTCTAAACATAGTGTACACTTAAACTGATATTGATTATTTTAGGTGGACCTTTTTTATGTGGCTAAAAAGCATTTTGTTGCTGACCCTGTCCACAGCAGTACACTGATTAGCTTCTGTGCTGGTATTTCTCTCTGCATCTCCAAACTGTGGGTGTGGCGACAAGCATCTACAGTTGGTAATACGCTGACTATCTAGAAGTACCTCATACAGCTCCAAATAATCTGAACTATCCCTTAAACGCATCTTAGCTCCTACAGTTATATGTCAGTTCACGAATTAAAGGGTCAGTTAGCATTTCAAGACAAAGTAGCTCAGCTGGTAGAGCACGAGCCCCACATACTGAGGCTTTGAGTTTGATTCTTGCCTACAACTCTTTGCTGCATGTCTTCCCCTCACTCTCTCTCCCCCTCTCTCTATCAATTAAAAAAGGCATAAAAAGCCACAAAAAATATTTTTTTTAAAAGTAAGAGAAAGTAATGATGTATTAATGTAATTATAAAGTAATAACACACAATGTCAATGTGTTCTATTCTTACAGAAAAATACAGATTATGTATCATAGCAATAAATAATGCTTACTATTAACATTAACTTAAGGTCTCACCGTATTGTTGCCCTGACAGGGTGGCTTAGTGGTGGAGAGAGAAACAGGGAGAAGGTGAGCCTCAGTGGTGAAGATGTAGTCATCAATATCAATGGGGAGCTCGCTCTTCTCCGTAAACAGCAGGTACAGGTATTTAAACATCTCAGCCAGAAAGAATGAGTCCATCCTACACACACACACACACACACACACAGATATACACAGACATGGAAGCTGTTATCAAACATTCGTAAGAGGCATTTTGAGGTTAATTCATCAAACTGGCCTTCTAAGGTTACTCTTCCATATGGGAAATCTAACAAAACATGTCAGTGTGAACACGTGTGTAATGGCATTTGTATACCTGTCCTCATGCGTCCCAGTGCGGACATCTTGCACAGCAGCAAACCCGCAAGGCACCCTGGCGTAGGCATTGAGCTTTTCCACAATGGACTGTCCCACTCTGAGGTAGTAGGGGTCGCCAGTGGCCTGCAGAGATCAAGATATCATCTCGACCACACATCTCCACTTTGCTTTAAATTACTTTGTGTTTTTAGTACAAGAGTGGAGTATCATCATTAATTAGCTTTATCACAACTGACCTGAAGTTTCAAGGTTAAATATAGTTATACATATGTAGTTATTCACCTTATAGAGGTAGTAGGTGCTTTCTGCAAACTCTGGTCTCAGTAGGTGTTGGCCCCAGTGAACTCTAAACTCTGTAGTGAAAGCCTGCGGGGAGATTAAGCAAAGAAAAACATTAGCGTCGGTCTAAATCACAATATAGAATCCTATGATTGTATCCATATTAGCCACCCGTCTTAAGTATTTAAAATACTTGTTCTTGCCCATATATGCTCACTATGTGTCATAAAATAGAACAAAAAGAGCAGAGATTCTTTACCTCTGGAAGAAACTTGTGCTGTTTGGTTACTTGGTAAAGCATTTCATGAGTCTCAATAGCTGGTTTCAGATCACCTCTCAAAACCTGTGTGAAAAAGAAATGTCACTCCAGGAACATGTGCAGCAATTACTACGTCTTCTACCATGTTTTTATTGGTAGTAAATGCGATTAATCAAGTGCAGTCTTAAGACAGCATCTCTGACCTGTAAGCCCGGGAAGAATGCCAGAAGAGAGTCCATCCAGCTGCGCACGCTCACAGTGGGGTTGTGCATGTGTACGTTGAGCAGCAGGGGAGGCTGACTGATGTACTTCATAATGGCACTGTAGTGCTGTTGCAGTCAAACATCATGAAAAATATATTGGCAAACACTGAAAAATGTCTTCAAGCCACTTTCACATTATGAACAAAATGGCCACTGAAGATGCAACAAGGAGTACAATATAAATGCAGTGATGAAGAACTTACAATGTTGAACCTCTCTAGAAAAACATTGTCTCCTAAAAGAATATAGGCCTTCATCAGATATTCATAGTACGAGTCGATACCAGCACCAACTCCACTGTCTGCAAACACAGAAGTGATAAGACGGTCAAATATGGCCCATGTGTACAGCTGTGGAATATTATGTACTGCATGTATATTTCTGTTTTATATGTTGGTCCACTGACTGTATGAGAACCATTGACATAGATGGTTATTAAGTAATACACAGTACCGTAATTTTTTTTTTTTTTTTTTGATAATCAAAACAATGGTATTGTATTCTGAAACAGTCAATCATTACTTTATATTCATGTAATAAACATACAAATGTCAATTAGATTGTAATCTGCTTGAGAAATAAATAGAAATTTGGTTATAATAAGCATTTGCTTATACTGATCAATTTGACACAGATGGACATTATAAGCAGTTTCCACTGTACCAAATATAAATGTTTTTATATTATACAATATTGTATATGTGTTTAAATTGCCTCACCCCTCCGGACCCACTCTTCATTATGGATATTGATGACAGTCCCCACCAAGTCGCTTCCTCTCTGTCTCCTCTCCCACAGGACGTCCAGAGCCTTCCTTGCATTTGCCTGTAAAACAATAATAAGCATTAATAATGTTTCTGGTAAATTTAATTACATCATACATACTGTATATGGTTTCTGGTACTAGTTATAGCCAGCTATAACGTCAAAGAAGAAGAATAATATTAAAAGACATTTAAAAAAGCCTAATTTCTACAAAGGCAGAAGGAGACTGTACCTCAAACACAGACTCTCCTGACAGCCTGCTGAGGGCAGCAAACTCCAGGATCATTGTTCCAGCACAAGCTGTGCAGGTGTCCGATTCAGTGCCTGTGCGTGAAAGTGGGTTTAGCACTCCATACCGCAGATTCACCTGGAAAACCAAAAAATGAAAATTTCACCTTGTCACTCAGCACAATGTTATGTACTAAAATAAGTAAAGTATTGTTTATTATCTCCTCTGTGGTGCACTGACTGTAACAAACTATTCTCCATTAACCTCTTCAACTCCATGGACATGTGTTCTATTTGAATATATTCCTGTATACAGTTTTGGATTTGCATAAATTGGGTAAGACAGGAAAGCTGAGACTCCTCTGGATTCAATGGTCCAATTGTATTCATGTGTGATGATGCCCATAGAAGCCATTTATGTCTTCTAAGATTATTACAGCCTCATGAAACATCACAACCACAGACTAGAGAACTAGGCCATTCAGAGGATGTATATTGGGTATATTTATATTGTAGGGATGTCATGAGAACCAATACTTCAGTAACAAGTTGATGCCAAAATCAGGGTTCAACATTAATGTCTTTTTCTCACTTGCCCGGTTGGGAAGTGAAGCCTCTAAACACGGCAAAAGTATAAATAAATATAAATATTATAGGGAAGGAAGGAGTGGAAGAGTCTATTAATATCTGTATATAATAGATCTGAAGTAACACTTGTGATATTTAACAATAAAACAAGGAATACCTTAGGGTAAGGAAGGCCACTTGTGGTGTTAAAGGCAGGCAGTAATCGATGGCCCAGCTCTTTGGCCATGTGTAGGAGCTCATCACGATACCACTGCATCCTCTCCCCACGCTGCCGTAGCAGGTCAGCCATCACGTGGGCCCCCAAAAGCCCTCTGAGGAAGAATTAATGAAGAAGACAGGTTGAGACACAATATTCAGCAGGACATTTATGTCTAGTAATAGTAATATGCTGTACTGATGTGGAATCACTGTACATTCAGAAAAATAATTCATAAAAAAGAGCATAAAAATGTATCTACAGTACAAACGTAAATAAATCACGGGCAGGTTTCATACCCTAAAACTCTGATGTTGGTCTCAAACACAGACACTACCACATCGTTGTCCAGGCGTACATCCCTCACAGCCTTCCTCACTGCGTCCTCAAACTCATCAAGCTTGTTTAACACCTGCTCACACACACAAACACAGGAACAAATAAATCTACTTCCAAAAAGGGGAAAAATAGACTGAAAGCCAGAGCACAGTGAGACAAAAGAGCAAACAAAAGCAGATTAAACTACTTTCACACTTGTAAACAGAAGAAGAGCAAGCACTCACCACCAGGGTATCGAGGGTGTCAATCAGTGTGAGCGAAAACCTACAGAAAAGACAGTAGAAGTGTTATAATGAGAGTGTCTGGCACAGCACAGGGGAGCTGGTGTCCCACTTTGTTTCATTTGTACTGAACCACAGACTGTAAAATCTCATTCAATTTCTAGCCTGTTTGTATTCACAATGAAATTGTATTATGCAACATGTGTGATACATAAATGGATGCATTGTACTTTAAGTCCTCAATTTACTGCTTTCTTCTAAATTTCATTCACAATTCATAAATCTAGGGCATCTAACCCATGTTGAATTTAATCTGTTTGGTCCTTGTCCTCTTTGAAGATGCAATACTTCAAAAAATGGATGGATGGATGGATCACATCTAGTTACCATTTTACAGCTCTATGAAAAAAACGCTTTAAAGCAGGACCATTTAATTACTCAGAAGGGCCCAATTTGAAAAGAGTAAAGTGCCAAGGAGCCTGATGTTTAGATTTCCTTTGTCTGACCTGTAAAATTAGGAATTTAGATGCAGAAAACAATTGCACCTCATTTTTTACTTACCCTTTATTAGTTTTCAAGTTGAAAAATAAATACGTACAAAATGACAGGAAAAACATCAATGTACCTGTGAAATTCTAGATTAGATGTAGCTTGTTGTTTTAATTAACACAATGTTGCATTCAGCATCTTTTTTCATTCAGTTTGTCACACCTAAATTCCCTCTTTTAGCATTAGCCTTTAAAAAGGCACAAAAATGCTTTGGTCTAAACTGATGCCAACTGACTGGTTAAAAAGACATGGTTTCTTTGATGATGATGATGATGATGATGATGATGATGATGATGAACTTACTTCCCCAAGGAGTCATCTATGTCCCCTCTATTGGGCTCCTGACCACGGACTCTACCCCTGCAGCTCAGAGGCATCAACTCATCTGCAGGATAGGCGTATTTCTGCAACACAAACAACAGTAACTGTCTTCAACCTTCATGTAAAAAAGGTCAAGAAAGATGGCTGGAGGGTTCAAAATTCTCTAGGAAGAAAAAGAAGGGGGGAAAAAAGGAATTCCACCAATATATTGTATTAATTAACTATTATTATTATTATTATTCAACTATTTTAAAAATATATAAATTCTATCTGGTTACTACTAAGAGGAATTAATGTCAAGTGTTCTTTTTCAAATCCAATAAAAGCACTTTATTCATAATTGAAGTATCTCTCCTCTGTGTGTAACCTGTCCTTCCAAAACTCATTAACGCCAACAAGGAAAACCATTGATTCCTAAGAGAAATCTCCATCATCCCAAACAAAAAAACAATCAGTACTACTGAGACCACCAAAACTGACAATGCAGTTGCAACATCATCCTGCATGTTTGCTTTCTGCACAACCCCGCTAAATCTGACAACACTGAGGACTCTGTCAGGCCACTGATTCAAGATTTTCTTATCTGGTATTTAGAAATGAGACACAACAATAAGCTATCTTCCTGGTGCAGACAAATCCTACCTTTAACTGGCTGACCCTGATGAAGGCCACAAGCCGAAACACGCTGGTCTCACAGTTGTTCTTCACACTACAAGTGTTGTTGGAGTTTTAATGTCTGTCAGCTTTTCTTAACCTCCAACATGCAAATATAAAATATAGCTGCAGCTATTAATCAATTATATTATTAGTCAAGTGAAAGACAATTAGCTGCCTAGTCTTTTGATAATTGATAGTTTCACAGTTAAAAGTAAAGATTTCCTGCTTTCTTTTGTCATTGAAGAGTCTTTGAGTTCTGGACTGCTGGTTGGACGAAATAAGTAATATGAGGACATCATTATTGAGTATTTTTCACATTTTATGCTATTTTATAGACTAAAGGCTGCAACTAACTTATTTCCAGGATCGAATATTCAGTTGATTATTTTCTTGATTAACTGATTAGTTATTTGGTCTGTAAGTTGTCAGAAAATAGAGGAAAATGACAATCAGTGTTTCCAAAGGCCCAAGATGACATCCTCAAATGTCTTGTTTTGTCCACAACCCAAATATATTCAGGTTTACTGTAAGAGAGGACTGGGGAAACCACATAAGATTCATATTTCTGAAACTGATATAAGAGAATTTTTGACTGTTTTTAATTGTTTTTAATTACTTAAACCAATTAATCAAAATATTTGGTGATTAATTTAGTAGTTGGATTTTAATTGATTAATCATGAAAAGAATCAGCAGATTAATAAATAATGAAAATAGCCTACATTAAAGTAGATACCTTACCATGTAACTCCCGTAAGCGTGATCAAACATTTCAATAATCTGGTCCCTGCAAAAACAGAAAAGGCAAAACAAATGTATCAAATGTGAAAATGGCACAAACACTGCAATTTTTTTCATAATATTGCAGAGACCTCCTCAGCCACTCATTCACACACGTGTTATATACAGTCTGTCCAGGCATATCTTCACCTGATAACAGTCTTCTCCTCTGGTGTCATGCTCTGGCTCTCTTGACATTTGGCCCAGCCAAGAAGACTGGTGATCAGCAGGGTCTTCAGCATCATCCCAGTGCCAAAAGTGTGGACCAGTTCCCAGCAGAGTTTATTTCCTACTCTCCTCATGTAGTCCTGCTTCAGGTTAAGCTTTAATACGGACAAACAAACTGCTGTCCTTTGTCCAACGCCCACACAGTCTAACAGTCAAACAGCCCAGCAACAGGCACAGCTGTCCTCCTTTAGACCCCCGATCGTCCTCATTCTGGTAGACAGTCGGCTATAGATAAATGTTAGCTACCTCCAAGCTCCATTTCCATATTTCCACTGTGGTTCATCTGTAGTTGATCCAGGATTGTTACGACCACCACCACATGCCCACAGAGGAGCACTTCAGCTGACCGTATCCATGTAAACAATGGAGGCAGCTAGCTACAACTGAGCCTCCATAAACAATGACTAATGACGGTGCCCTGTAAAGAAAAACAAGACTGACCACCGAAGCACTGGCTAATAAGAGAGCACACTTCTGTTTGAACCAAAAAATGTAAAGAAATATGAGGAAGGTATTGAGGTAGTTACCAAATTGGTAGCACAGTGAAGCGGTGTAGCTAACGCTGGCTAGCCATCACAGTGCTGGCTGGGAGGTTCCCCGTTGCTAGCCAGCTAACAACTTCGCCGCCAGCAATGGAGATTAGTTGGCTATTAGCCTTAATAGCTAAATACAGAAAGTAGGCTAGGTCTAAACATCACATTGGTCTAAGACAAACGGTTCGCTTGCCGTCTAGACTGATTATCATTCAGTTAAATGGTCGATGACACGTCGCCGAGTATCACTACAGATAGACGGCACCCTGACGTCGTGTACTGAACTGTCAAAGAAGCTCGTGTCTAGAAGGGAACACAAGATTTGTAAATTTCTCGCGAGATTTGTACGCGTTGTTTCTTCATTTTGCACACTATGCAAATTAGTTATGTTCGATTAAGTGATAACACTGTACTTAAAATCTGGATAGGTTTTGGGTCAGAAAACACGTGCTTAGGGTTAGGAAAAGATCATGATTTCGAGTAAAATATTTATTCTCGCGAGATTTTTCGCGGATCTGAGGATCCCTTCTAAATACAACCGGCAAAACGGGCAGGCTGTTTTGGGAAAATCGGTGTGTTTACCCCGGATCTAGTCTTTCAGGAAAGCTCTACTCCTACGTAACCTGACTAGTGTCCCTTCGGCAATTTCCACCCTTCAAATGGTTATATATATGATTATGGTAGGTTCAAATTAGATTAATTATCAGGGTTTCGATATGAAAATGGAACAGATGTCATATTGTTTGTCTAGGAGAAGAGAAGGTCCCCTGGCAGGCTAAACTTAGGGTATAAAAAATACGGAATCGCCTAGGCACACGTTGTAAGGTAGGAGGAGTCAAAGGGGGTGTATTTCTTTTTTTAATCTAATGCATTTTGCATTCCTAACGAAGTCAAGGAAATTCATTCCAAAATATTACATGAACTATTTTCCAGTGAATTCCCTAATTCACAGATATGTGAAAGTGAATTGCTCTGTTCTTTTTGTGGCCATGCTGATGACATATCTATCCAATTATTCTTGCAAGTGAAATAACAACAATATTTTGGTCTAATTTAAATTCTCATATTTTCAATAGCACCAGTGTTGCTCACTGTTTAATCCTCAAATATATAATTTTTCATCATCAAAATATATATAACATGTCTCTTAAGTATGTGTTAATATTTTATTTTACTGGGAAAATTCTTTATTCATAAACATAAGTTTTAGGTTTACAACCCTCTTTCACTCTTTTAAATTGATTTTGATTTAATGCTTAGCTCTCTTGCTTTTACAAACAATAGAAAAATTAACATGTTTTTAGAATCTGTTAGAAAAAACATTTTTGATGAAACCTCCTGAAGACAAATTAATTGCTCTTTTCTAATATTTATTTGCAGCTTTTTCAAGTTAATCAAGCCATTTATTTGCCTCTCATTGCGCTGATTTTTCCCCTTAGTTTTTTTGTATATTTCTGTCCTATTTTTTGTTATTTTTATTATGTAGAAAAAATTATTTTCTGTATATCACAAGGTAGCTTAATATATTTTCAAGTGTATCAGTGATGTATAAGAGTAACCTAACCCAAACCATTTATGTAGCCTATGTATCTATTTATTTTTTATTTTCTTATGCAAGTCATTGACCTATGCAAATGACCGTGTTATATTTGACTAAATGTTTATCAGTGTATTCAGTGTATATCATTGTGTATTTTTAACAAGAACATACTGAACCCAAAAACATGTCCACACCCACTGAAAATTATGTGTGCAACGTCATCATTCATAAATCCTCACATCTTATCTTTCTTTTGTTGTTGTTGTTGTTTCTTCTGTTGAAAGATCACTTCTCTCTGTGGTGTTTAGCATTTGCCACAAGATGTCGCCCCTCTCCTCTCAGTAGATCACTTTCATTCCTCTCCTGGAGTTTATTCATGGTTTGTTTATACACTTCTTGATCAGTGGTAATATTTTCACTCTGCAGCATCAGCAGCTGCTGCCTGTTCATGAGGATGTCGGTATATCCTTAGACCTGTTGCCATGGTTCCCCTTGATAACAATGTCTCCATGGCAGGATGCTGGGGTGAGCTGCTGCATGCTGTGCATGTTATAGGCTCCACTTATAGTTTTGCCTCTGGATATATTAAGTAAGGATATCCATGCATTTTGCTTAGACTAAATTTGGATTTAAGGGCTTTTTTTTTAGTACGGCTAAAATAACTAGACTGACTTGGGCAGGCCTATACTCCAATAAGAAACATACTGATTGTGATGATGCTCATACAGCACATGCTCAGTTAGACCCCCTACCCACCAGACAGACATATTCAACATCTGCTGCTACATATATTAGGGTCAGTGTGTCTGGCAAGCAAATGATGTTCTGTCATGGCTGATAAGCTAAGCGGCCATTTAAAGGCAGACCACACAACAGTATTTTTCCATCAGTGATAGTGGATACATAAAAACATAATACACACTAATACAAATGTGTATTGCTTTTTCTCAACATACATATATTATTGTAAGGCAAATAAAGCTGTTTAAGAAAAGTTCACTCACAGTAGGGTGACAAAAATGACAAAAATTTGTTTTTAAGTTGCAGTTTTGTACAATAAACACATCTTCAATTTAAGTTTTGTTGCATTGCACATTGATCTGTTCTTCCTCTCTCACACTGAAATATAGAAAAGACTGAATAGCATCTGCATACTGCAGTGATGGTTCAAGGCCAGTTTTGCTGCTGCTGGTGGTGGTGGTCTATTGAGACAAACAGCAAAAGTTAATTAGTGAAATTTAATATATTTTTAACATTTTGTGTCACCAATCATGTATATCATGTATATATATATATATATATATGTGTGTGTGTGTGTGTGTGTGTGTTTGTATATATATTTATATATATATACATATATATATATATATATATATGTTCTGGCGTTGGAAAGGGACTGTATATTCAGCTGATCATGGATAAACTGTGGCCGCTGGGGGGCATCGGTCAGAATGCACAAAAACTCCGGATGTTCCCTTTAATGTCTTTATTGACCGTTCAGTGGGAGCATACATAAACAAGCATGAGCATGTGTAAGTGTGTGGTTCTGAAACAGAAAACAAAACAATAATCAGAACAAATGTACTCACTTCCTGAGCAGTAGTGGTAAACAACACTGAAATAAAACACTCAGCATCCGTATATAACTAATATAATATATACATGTGACCGTGGCTGCTCGGACGATAATTAGCAATTACCAAGCTAGCCGTACGTTTAAACGATCAACATATAACATTAAATGAGGAGCATAACAACCATAAACATCACACTTACTGGTAATATGAACGCACACAAGCCGGCTCAGGCTCACAACGCCATCATACACAACAATAACCCGTTACAGTCTCTCTCTTACTGTGGAGCACGTTTCTCCCTGCTGCACTGACTCACTCTGTAGCGGCCCTCCTTTCGACAGCAGGGGGCGGAGTTCTGCCACTTAATGAATGATTAACTTCTGCTCTGGCTGTCCTTCAGCACAGCCGCCCCCAAATTTGTTCATCAAATTTGTTACATTAAGAAGGACAGACAGTGTCAGTGTCCGGGATGGCAGGCAGAGCAACAAGACGGGCGACAGGTCTGATGTAGGCCTTATCTTTAACCTGGACCACTGCAGTTCTGATTCTACCATCCTGCCCGGGGATAACTTGAGTAATGTGGCCAAGTGGCCAATGTGCTCTTGGCAGTTGGGGATCCACTATCATAACTATGGTTCCAGATTGGAGCTGGGCAGAATCCTTGTGCCACTTAGAGCGTGTTTGCAGAGAGGGGAGGTAGTGTCGAATGAAACGTTTCCAAAACTGGTCGGCTAAAACTTGGGTATGTCTCCAGCGGCGTCGGCTCAGCATCTCAGTCTCCCCGTATACAACTTGTGGGAGTGAGGGATCCAGCCGCCCCATGAGGAGCAAGTTGGGGGTCACTGGGTCAGCATCTGCTGCATCTGACGACACATAACCTAGAGGCTTGGAGTTCAAAATCCCCTCTACTTCGATCAGTACTGTTCTCAATACTTCCTCTGGAACAGGCTGAGACTGGATGGTAGTATACAGTGCAGCTTTAACGGATCTAACTTCCCTTTCCCAGACTCCTCCGAAGTGAGGTGCACTAGGTGGGTTGAACTGAAACTGGATCTGGTGCTTAGCCAGATGAGCCTGGAGGGTGGGGTGCAAGGCTTGGAAGGCTTCCTGGAGCTCTCTCTCTCCTCCTTTAAAATTAGTGCCTTGATCAGACAGTAGCTCAGCTGGCTTGCCTCTTCGTGCAACAAAGCGACGGAGGGCCATCAAGAAGGAGTCTGTGTCAAGGCTAGAAAGCACATCTAAATGCACTGCACGAGTAGTCAGACACTTAAACAGTATGCCCCATCTTTTCTCGTGGCGGCGACCAATTCTGACAGTGAAGGGCCCAAAACAGTCCATACCTGTTGAAAAGAAGGGGGGCTTCATCAGTCTCAGTCTGACTGGAGGGAGATCTGCCATTTTAGGCACTGTTGGAGTAGCTCTCCACCTTTGACAGTCTGAGCATGAGCGCTGATGCCGCCTCACTGCCTCACGACCATGGAGTATCCAGTATTTGCGACGCAGCTCCGCAAATAATCGCTCTGCTCCAGGATGATGAAGGTCTTGATCAGTATCTTGGATGATGAGCTGAGTCACTCGATGACGAGGATCCAAAATCACTGGGTGAACAGCATCAGGCTCCAGCTGGTCACTCCGCCGCAGTCTTCCTCCAACACGAATGAGTTTCACAGTCTTATCATACTCTGGTGCAAGACAGAGCAGTCGGCTGGTTACATGTATCGGCTTACCAGAACTCAGAAGGTTGAACTCCTCTGTGAAGCTGTCTTGCTGAGCTCGTCTCAGGATTTCTCTTTCTGCCTCCTGAATCTCTTTGGCAGAAAGGAAGGCTTTGGGTCCTGCCGCCCCATGACAGGACTGTGCAACAGACTCTGTGAGAGCTCTGAAGGAGGGGGATTGGTCAGCACTTGGCAGAAGAACAGTCTGTGTGGTTGTAGCGAAACAGCTGATTGCCTTTCTCAGTTCAGGGGAATCCTCAGTTCCATCTATTACTGGCTGAGTGGGCCAAAAGTCAGATGGTTGTCGCAGGAAAGCAGGGCCCTGTCGCCACCTACTGTTGCAAGACAGCTCCAGTAATTTCTTCCCCCTTGTAATGTCATCAGCCGGATTGTTGACAGAATCAACATACCTCCAGGCCCGCACATCTGTCAGCTCCTGTACTTCTGCTACTCGTGTTCCAACGAAGACTTTGTATCGACACGAGTCTGACTGGATCCATGTGAGGACAGTAGTGGAATCGGTCCAGAGGATGACATCTCTCAGGGTCACAGTCAGCTCGTTTAGCAGTAGCGAAGCCAACTGAGCGGCAGTCAGAGCAGCACATAGCTCTAGTCTTGGCATTGTCTGCTGTTTCTTTGGGGCCACTCTGGATCTGGCAGCCAGGAAAGACACCTCGACCCGACCATCTTCACTCTCTGCACGTAAATAGGCTACTGAACCATAGGCTCTCTCTGATGCATCCGCAAAGATGTGTAGGTCTAGGTGGGGGTTCGAACTGTCCATCTCAAGGCTTACATAGCAGCGAGGGAGTGAAATCTGAGAGAGATGCTGCAGTTCTTCTTCCCAGTTCTGCCAAGACTGGAGCACATCCTCTGGGAGTGATGGGTCATCCCACTCTCTTTCTTTGACCCACAGCTGCTGCACCAAGACCTTGGCCCGTGTTGTAAAGGGAACAATGAAGCCTAAGGGGTCATATAGGCGTGCTAGAGTTCGGTAAATGTTCCTCATGGTAGGTATTAGCTGATCCTGCATTTGGTATTTGTACCTCAAGGTGTCTGAGTTGCAGAACCAGCGGAGCCCCAAGGTGAGTTCTTGTGGATCAGCACGTCTCACTGATCCACAACTCACTGCTCTCAGACCGGGCTTCTTTGGGTAGGTGGCTGATAACCTCAGGGGTGTTACTGGCCCACTGGCGTAGCTCAAATCCCCCCCTTTTCAGAAGGGATGTCAGTTTGTTGACTAGGTGTTGGGCTTCCTCAACAGAAGAGAGACTCTGAAGGCAGTTATCTACATAGAAGGATCTTTCAATGGACACTCGAACATCCTCACCTGGCTGGCTATGGTCGAACACATGCTTCTGCAGAGCAAAAGTAGCACAGCAGGGACTGCAGGTGGTGCCAAATGGTAGAACCTGCCAGGTGTAGATGCTGGGTGGTTCTTCTGTCTTTAGATCTCGCCACAGGAAGTGAAGCAGGCATCTGTCTGCTGGAAGCAGCCTCACCTGATGGAACATGGCCTTAATATCGCTGCTAACAGCAATGGAGTGCTCTCTGAAGCGCAGTAATACACCCATCAGACTGGAGCTCAAGGTGGGGCCAGGCAACAGCAGCTGATTAAGATTGTCTCCCTTATATGTGAATGAACAATTGAAAACAATCCTATTCTTTTCATTGTGACTCACCATGTGATGAGGGATGAACCAGGACTCTGCTGTTTTGTTCAACTCCTCCTCTGGCACCTTCACTGCATAGCCTGCCCTCTCCAGTTTTGCAATCTCTGCGCAGTATGCTGCTGCTCTTTGGGGGTCTCTTAGCAGGCGCTTCTCTGTGCTGCGGAGATTGGCTAACACAGCCTCCTTTGGTGCACAAAGCTGGGGCATATTTTTCACTCTGAGAAGAGGCGTGGCATAGCGTTGGATTCCTTCCACTTCTATGCGTGTAGTCTTTGTCTCCAACAGGTGGACTGCCTCCTGATCCTGCCTGGAGCGTGTCACGAGTTTCTCACTCCTGTAAGGGAGAACATCTAACTGCCATAGTCTCTCTACATTCTGCAGGAGCTCAGCGGTGGGGGAATGAGTTGAGATATGCAGACACTGTAACTGAGATGACTGCTGCTTGACGTGTTTGGTTGGGCCCTGAAGTGCCCAGCCCAGTCTGGTTTTCACTGCCGCTGGTCCTCCAGGTGGTCCCAGGCGCACAGGTTCCACTGGAGTAATGAGGTGGGGGTAGTCTGACCCGATTAACAGCAGGGGCTGCACTTTGTTATATGACTGGAGGGGGAGACCCTTCAGGTGCTTGTATTTTTTCTGAAGGGCTTTCACAGGATATGTGTGCTCAGCCAGACCCAGCTGATCCGCAGTGAATGCTTTATGGATCTTGAATGACTTGTGGGGCTGATCTGCTGGGGATATGGAAAATGACACTGCAGCACCATGCAAAGTTCTCAAATCCTGACGAACAGTCCGGAGGAGCAGATCCTCCGGTTCACCTGTGAGTCTAAGTCTCTGAGCTGCTGCAGGCAGAATGATGGTCCGTTCAGATCCATCATCAAGAATGGCAAAGGTCTCTAAAGTATGCCTTCCGTTGCGCAACAGCACCTTACTCACTTTAAGCAGGACCTGGCTGCACCCAGACCGTCTATCCAAGTATAGGACTTCATTGGTGGTATTAACAAGGCAGGATGTGTCTGCAGCAGCAGGTTTTATGTTCACTTCATGCAGAACTTGTAGATGTTTCCCCTTGCACTTCTGACATGTAACTTTAAGGCGGCACTGTGCAGCTTGATGTGAACGACCACACCGCCAACATCTTTTGTTGGTCTTAATCCAAGCTGTTATCTGTTCAACAGTCAGCTGTGCAAAGTTGGAACAGTGGTCAAGGAAGTGATATGTGTTATTGCAATAGGGACAATATGCTGTTTTTTCTGGTGACTTGGTGCTTGAGGACTGTTTCCCTGCTGTAGTTGTGTTCTCAGGCTGGTCTGTAGTTTGCAGGATGCTGGTGCTCCTACCAGTCTTCTTGTCACGGCGATGTTCCTCCTTAGCTCCAGCCCTGCTCTTGGTTTCAGTAGGCAATGTCTCATAAACTGTCTCCTGGATCTTAAGCTCGTAGTGGAGCCAGTCAGAGAAATGCAAGAGGCTGGGAATGATGATCCGCATTGGGTAGAGGAATCTCCTGAATTCTGCTCTCATGTCCTGAGGCAGCTTGCACAGCAGCCGTGTCACATGTGACCCACAATGGAGCTCTGTCTGACCATTGTCACCGAGCTGGTCTAACATTCCAACCAGTGATCTCACCTTTAATGCGAACAGCTTAAATCCACGGGTGTCTCCTCGTGAGATGTTTGGGGCATCCATCAGCTCAGCAATCTTCCTGAGTGCCAGCTGGTGTGGTTGTCCATAATGCTCAGTGAGGCTAGCCATGGTGTCAGTGTAAGGCTGTGGTGAGTTGGTGTAAGAGTCCGCTATGAGCAACGCCTCCTCATACTTCAGGTGGTCCACCAGGATCTGGTATTTAAAACGTTCTGTAGCATCCTCAGGCAACAAGTTCTCAAGTGCAACTTTAAGCCTAGCAAATTCTCTTGTATCCCCAAAAAAAAAGGGGATTGTGGGCTGTGGGCCGCGGTACATAGACTCATGTTGAGGGGGGAGGGATGGCCTGCCATGCAGGGACCCAGTCCTTGGTGGGGTATAGGGTGCACAGTACTCTGGTGTCTGCACCCGTGGTGCTGTATAACGTGGGTCTTGGTGACAAGGAGGCTGTTCATGATGTATCGGCCCCAGGTTTCTCAGCAGCGTTGCTAGTTCTGCCCCTGGATCTTGTGATGGTGGCACTGGTGGGTAGAGCTCATCATCTGTCACAGGGGGCGGTGGTGGTGGCCAGTTGTCCTCGTCCCCCGAAGGCTGATGGTTTCCACTGCTCTGCTCAGGTGGGCCAGACGACGGTGGGGAGCGGAGGGTAGATTGTAGTGGTAGAGGTGGCAGGTCACGTACAGGGACATGGGTGTCAAGTCTCTTATGCATGTCTCTCATCTGGCGCTGTAGTCGCTGATTATCCTCCATCAGCCTGTGCAGAGTCTCCATAATGTCAGGAGAGGTTTCTCTAGGAGGTATCCACTGGGAAGACGCCAGCCTACTCTGGAATGGGGTATCTGATTCTGTGTAACCAGACTGATATGGATGTGGGGCTGCTGCTCCATGCTCTGAGGAGTAGTCATCATCTAGCGATGGCAGTGTGAGAGGCGTCATCCTGACGTGTCTCTCTGAAGATCTCTCCCTGCTGTGGTAGTGCTTCCATGTCTCCCCTGGCTGGGTAACCTCATAGTCTTCCATCCAGGCCGGAGGTCGTGTTCTGCGACGAGGCCGAACATCTAATGGGCGGGGCGTGCTACGTTGTTCTGGGAACATCTCAGGTAATCCCACAGTAACCACACTATCCGGCTCGAAGGACCAATTTGTTCTGGCGTTGGAAAGGGACTGTATATTCAGCTGATCATGGATAAACTGTGGCCGCTGGGGGGCATCGGTCAGAATGCACAAAAACTCCGGATGTTCCCTTTAATGTCTTTATTGACCGTTCAGTGGGAGCATACATAAACAAGCATGAGCATGTGTAAGTGTGTGGTTCTGAAACAGAAAACAAAACAATAATCAGAACAAATGTACTCACTTCCTGAGCAGTAGTGGTAAACAACACTGAAATAAAACACTCAGCATCCGTATATAACTAATATAATATATACATGTGACCGTGGCTGCTCGGACGATAATTAGCAATTACCAAGCTAGCCGTACGTTTAAACGATCAACATATAACATTAAATGAGGAGCATAACAACCATAAACATCACACTTACTGGTAATATGAACGCACACAAGCCGGCTCAGGCTCACAACGCCATCATACACAACAATAACCCGTTACAGTCTCTCTCTTACTGTGGAGCACGTTTCTCCCTGCTGCACTGACTCACTCTGTAGCGGCCCTCCTTTCGACAGCAGGGGGCGGAGTTCTGCCACTTAATGAATGATTAACTTCTGCTCTGGCTGTCCTTCAGCACAATATATATATATATATATATATATATATATATATATATATATATATATATATATATATATATAGTTTAACATATCAAGATTTGATTTGTCTTGTCCAAATAGTCTCTGAGTAACTGGGAGAAATGCAAAATGCATTGCAACCGTCCCCAGTCGCCCCTAGTCAGATCTTTTACTTAAGTAAAAATAGTAACACATTATAAAAATTTGCTATTATAAGTAAAAGTCATGCATGATGTAAAAGTAAAAAGTAGGCCACATTAACACTGAAATATGCTTAAAGTACCAAAAGTAAAAATAGTCATCACTATGCAGAATGACCCATTTAAAAATCATATCCATATGTACATTACAATTAGTGATGCATGAATGTGTTAATCTCATATTCATGTTGCAGCAGGTAAACATTATATACTGCTGGATGGATTCATACATAATTAAACATCATTAGTAGATTTTGTACTAATAATCAGAGTGTGCAAACAAAAGAATAGTGTAACTTATCAAATAGGGCTGCACAGATGACATATTATCAAAATCATAATATGCAATATCCAAATCGCAGAAACTGCATTGTTTGATAAAGAAAAACCTAAAAATAAAGAACAAATGCCTCAGTACTTGAGTAAACGTACTTAGTTAATTCCAGCGGATATTGTGATAAGAATAGAGATGAATATTTCCTTCCTCTTTCTCTCTGACTCATACCTTTGCCTCTGCCCTGAGAGCAAACACGACACTGGACCTTTCACTTTCTTACAGAACCTGAAATCTTATGGCTTCAGATGAAACTTGAATAAGGTGTTTTACATCAAAAAATACGCCTGAGTATAAAGATGCTGTGCAGCAGATGTTAGTTGTTGCGCAAAGGAGTCGAATAAATCCAGTAAACATGTCACACATCTGGCGAACAGCGTACTGTTACTGTTTACAAACGAGGAGGAGTTTATGTCAACATCTCCGTGATTCAACTTCCTCCAGCTCATTCTGGGCGTTGCCTTCTCAACTTTTCTGAAAGGTGTGGCGATTTTGGCTCACTGTGAAGTTCCTCCACTGACATCAGCCCTGTCCTCTCACTCTGGTAAGAAGAAAATACCGTTTTCAGATTTTGGATCACGGTTTTTATGCTTGTGCACGTCTTAATTCTCCGTTTGTCTTCCGCGTTGTGTCTTCTTTACGCTTTGCTGATCGGGACGTGTTTTTGGACTTCAGTGTCCGACATTCTGCAGTTGTATTGAATTTACACGTGTCTACTTGCTTTATCTGAACTGAACCTTTATCTGTCAGATTAGCGAAGTTATTTCAGATTTACACGGAGATATTTTGAAGAATAATCCAGTGGATTTATTTATAGTAGAGGATGAAGTGGAGATAAAATGCAGAGCTGTGAAAAAGAATCAAATGTACCACTATACTATATGGCAAGCTTTTAACATTTAATTGACTGGATATACATTGCAGATGTCTGTAATTCATGTAGTCCTGGTCAAAATAGCATGTCAGATATCCAGTGACATTCTTCTTAGGACACATGACATCACTTTTACCATTTGTGTGTATTTCAGATATCTACACTTATGCTTTTTTATATTTTCTAGAATGAACATCTGCAATGGAAAGAAAAACAATCCAATCCAATTGTTGCTGGTCAATTATACTAAAGAATTTGTACAAAGAGGAGTGCGGTTCAATTAAATGTGATGTTATAATACATTGATATAACAATGCTGATAGTATGTGCTTTTTCTTCTCCCTAGTTTAATACTTTCCTCTACAGCCACAACAATGTCTGTTTGGGTGAGTAGTTTCAGGCTATCTGTGAGGGATGATATAATTCAAATTAGATTTTAGGCTGGAAATATGTGAAAATATTGCTGATAATTGAAGCATATTTGTTGACTTGCATTGCAGGATGACTTAGACCTCCTTTTAGACTCCCCCTCATCACTGACTGTGACAGTAAGTTGAACATACTATCCTTCAGTGGGAAGAATGTAGAGATGATTATGGAGTCACAGGAGTGCCATAAAAAAATCTGTAAAAGAAAGTAACACCATATTTTATTTTACTTATTATGATATATACATAGATGTGTGTGTGTCTGTGTGTTGTTCTAACTTTATGTTTATCTGCATTCTATTTTTCTGTGATCTATTATTCTTTATACAAAATAAAATAAAATAAAGGTGGAAATATTTATTTTCTTCTCTTTTAAAGATTCATTCTTTTTTTTTTTTTTTTTTTTTTTTTTTTTTTTAATTAAACATTGTGCAAGAAACAGGATATGCTCCTGTACATGGACAGGACATTGTTTCACATGTACAATTTAGTTACCGGTTGATGTGTTTTCGTATTTATGTACAAGCCTTTGAGTGTGTTTCTGTGTTTATCAGTCCAATGCAAGAGGAACTGTGAAGGACAAGGCAAACTTTAAAGCGGAAGAAGACGTGACTGCACTAAGGCAGGCAGTTGAGGGCATTGGTAAGTTAATAAGTTATCATTATCAGTATTACGAGACAAACATGTAAAACACTTTAATAATAATTTACTAAATATCAGTTAGTGGACTTGCATATGTGTATATATGGTTGTAAACCCATTAAGTGTAGTGTAAGTGGTGATGTTGTCCTCTTCTTTAAAGGTACGACAGAAAAGACACTCATTGAGGTGTTGACCCAAAGAAGCAACGCTCAGCGTCAGCTCATTGCTAAGGCCTATGAGAAAGCCACAGGAAGGGTAAATTAATCGACTTACTTAGATATTAATTCTGAGTGTTGTGACGAAGACCAAAATTAGTTTCCTGATGGCAGAGTGAGATTTGTGTCTTATCCACCTTCCTGCATCAGACATTAAAAGATGACCTGGAGGGCGACACTCATGGAGACTTTGAGGACTTGTTAGTGGCTTTGGTGACGCCTCCTGATGTCTACGACTGTCATGAAGTCATCAAAGCCATCAAGGTGAGGCTGTTAAATTAGCAGACTCTGCATTGGCCTGCTGATGCACAAATAGCATCTGACTTATGTTTTTTTTTTTGTTTCTAAGGTTTACAAAAATGTATCTGGCTCAGTGTTTAAAGAAACATTAAAAAAAAAAACTTTAAAATAGAGGTCTGAGGACTTTAGATTGAGATTGTGATCAAAGGCATCCACAATCTACTTTCAGGCAAGATGTAAAGATTGCAGTTTTGAATGTCCTCTTTGTTTGTTTCAAAACTTCACATAATCTCATTGACTTTTGAATCTGCATGGACAAACCAAAAGAGAGGCGAAGTTCTTCCAGTCTACTACCATGGGACCTTTGTTCGGAAAAAATAGAACTGTAATTGGTTGTCAGCAGTGAGAGACAAGTATTTTTTTGATCCTGTTCAAAATTTGAATTGTGCCACAAATTGCACATATGATGTTTGTCAATTTAACGGTTAATTTTACAAGTCAAGAAAGTTGCAATTCACCATCAAACTGATTAAGTATCAGACTGTGAAGCTACGTAGTTATAAAGACTACAAAAACTACAGGGTAACACTGGAAGGGGTGGGACTTCCCCTTTCTATAGAGTGATGCAGCCAACTAGATGGCTACATTGATAGGAAATATTACTTTGCATGGCTCCTCCTTGGGTGAAGTATTGTAAACAATGCAACTGAGTTGTGAGTACTTGGAAAGTTCAGAGAGTCTTTAAAGCATGGTGATAGTCTGTGTTTGATTTGGATTCATGCATCTTTATTATTCTCACATTGTGGTCTAAGAACAGCACTTCAACTGCTGGTGTTTTGTCTATGTATAATAGTACACTGAGACTGTTTCACACTTGTGCATGTCACATTTTGTGTGTATCACATCCAGGGTGCAGGGACCACAGAAAGTACGCTGACAGAAATCTTTTCCTCCAGATCCAACAGACAGATCAAGGCCATGTCTGAAGTATACCTGGCAGGTTAGTAACTTCAACACAAAGTATTTTTATAATTTCACTTGTTAATAGTGACTCAGATTCTTGTGAAACAGATGACAAACATTCTGATGTAACATGTCTAGATTATTGTGAAATATTCTGTATTGTGCTGTTACATTCAAGAAACTGGAAGATCGATGATTCATGATCTGCAGTCGGAGGTGTCTGGAGATTATGGCAAAGCACTGTTCATCTTGGCCGAGGTACTGTATGTTCAATAAAAACAGCAATGTGCTACCAGAACGCATTCCTAACAAATGAGAATCAGACCTAAAGCATTACATTTATTGTAGCCAGACAGCTCTGAACATTCTGCTCATGTCTTACAAAATGGGATGAAATAAATCATGCTACACCCTGAGAAAAATACATTTCATATATCTGATCCAGAACCGCAGGGAAAAACATGCTGTCATATGTGAGACAAAATAAAATCACACAAATACAAAAACAATCAATAAAAATCAAATATTTTCTACAAGTTCTCTAAATCTTTGGAGACAAGTATAATAAAAGGCTCATTATTTAAATGCCAGGTATATTGGCTTTATAATGTCTCACAAACTGTGTTCTTCTCTTCATTCTCATAGGGGAAGAGAGACGAGAGCACTCATGTGGATGCTGCCAAAGCAAAAGCAGATGCTAAGGTATACTCACTGCAGTTGACTCCTCCATCATTTAGTCAACCTTTGTTTTTACATCTGTTTCTCAGGCACATTTAGAATACTTGTGTGTTTTTCAATGACATATGGTACAACAGGAATAACGGTTTAGGAAGCAAAGCAATCTCTTGCTGTGGACAGTGTAAGTCTACACTATATTTATTATTTGCTGCTAAATAAGATGAGTTTGTTTAAGTTACTTCGGATTTGCACAAGTTACACAATAACACAAACAAACACAGATGAGGCAGCTGTAGCTGAGCAACTCCTGTGTTCTTTGAGGTAAAATTACTGTTTTTGCCAAAGAAGTCTGGTTGCTTTGGAAAGAGCAATAAACTGGCTTCCCATCAGAAAATGCTGTCTGACAGCAAAGTAAAGGTTTTTTTTAGGTGGCTAAAACACAATTTGTTGCAGACCCTGTCCATAGCAGTACATTGCTTAGCTTCCAACATCTGTACTCCAGCTGCTTCCCCACACTAGGAGCATGCTGAAACCCATCTACTGTAGCTAATTCACTGACTATGTATAAGTACCTCAAACAGTGTGAATTATCCATTTAACATGTCAAAATCATCCACTGTATTGCAGCTACTGAATTTGGTCATGAAAACCCTTTTATTTATAGAGTAAAGCTTTTTCATAGTCTAAAGCTGTATGTATTTGACACTCACTCTCATTCCACTCAGGCCCTGTATGAAGCAGGAGAGAAGAAGTGGGGGACTGATGAGGAGAAGTTTATTGACATCCTGTGCCACAGGAGTATTCCCCAGCTTCGACAGAGTGAGTACACGGTTTACTTTTTTTTAATGCTAATGTAATAAAAATATTTATTTAATACTAACATGTTCACAGTGACAATGCTAAAGTGTTGGTGCAAAGCAGGTTTGTTTACCATGTTAGCATGTTGACATTTGCTAATTAGTACTAAATACAATGCACGGGTAAGGCTGATGGGAATGCCATAGTTTTGCAGGTATTAAATCATAAATCAAAGTATAGGAAAATTCAAAAGTTTGACTTGATAATGACACTCCCATTCATAAAGAAAAACAACAACAATCGAGAGAGAAAATAGAAAAACGACAAAATCAGAATCATTTATTAGGATTAATCCTCTGGCCATCATGGATACCTGCACCAAATTTCATTGCAGTCCATCCAGTGGTTACCAAGATATTTCACTAAAAGCCAAAAATGCCAATCTCATGGTGGTGCTGGAGCTTAAAGTAAGCAGGATTCATCCTCTGTGGAACATAGATTTCTACACAAAAATTTATGGCAGTTTTGGAAGGAAAAAAAAGTGGTGGACTGAACAACAGACTGACACTGCTGTCCAAAGAGCCAGAAAATCAACACCTGTTACACCTTCAACAGGAGAAAAAAGTGGTATTCAAATCTCTGTAATGTTTTTGCAGCTCTGGTAGAGTACAAGAATCTCAGTAAGAAGACGCTGCAGGAGAGCATTGAGAGCGAGATGTCTGGAAACCTGGAGAAGCTCCTAGTGGCTATTGGTGAGAAAAGTGTGTCGTATTGTCTGCCTATTTCTGACTCCTCACACTGAACTGTGGTCCATTTTAATGAATATTTGCATAGCAGCCATTTTGGTATGAAATGGTAGGTTTAACACGTTCCATTCAGGTCAGACACAGTTAGAGTGTTGCTACTGTGCATGTTGGCTCACTGGTAGGCTCTGCTACACTAAATGGAATAGGACATAATTAGTATCATTGATATAACCAGTGTTAATGCTACTATTAAACATCAATATGGCTGCCTTGAAAAAAAAACATCTACTTTGTTGCATCTTCATATTCATGTGTAAGATAAGCTAACCATTGTACAGGTGAGATCTGTGTAAGATAAAAAATATTTATTATTAATTTAACTTATTTTGTGTGTTTAGTTAAATGTGTGAAGAACGTTCCTGCATACCTTGCGGAAAGGCTTTTCAAGAGCATGAAGGTAAGCTCTACAGTATGTCCATCTGTATAAAGACAGCCCATAGTTCTACCAGTGCCTCTCCAAATAAAATCCCCATATTGTTTGGTTGCACCCTGTCCTTTTCAGCCACACCATACCATTGTATTGCTCACCACCAGTGTTGTGGAAAGGAATGTTAAGCCCGTTTTATTGCTGCTGCTGCTGCTGCTGTTTTGACTAAATGTGCCAACGGGCTCTGAAGCAGATAACATGATAAAAAAAAAAAAAAACATGTGAAACTACTGTAGATATGAATCCCTAATTTCAAACATGTTGGGACACTGCAAAACATAAATGTAGCCCGGACAATGTGATTTCCAAAACCAAAACGTGCATCAGTCCATCACAGATGAGCTCAAGGATGCTCCTTTAGGGGTTAGGTAACCAATCATGATACTATTACCTGTTAGCATTTAACCTGTGTTGAAAAACAGGTGTTTTTTTGAGAAATTAAACAACTTCCCCAGTCTTTTTTTTTGCACATCTCAACTTTTTTTGTAAGACGATGCAGGCATCAGAGTATATTTACAAAAATCAATGAAATTTATCACTTAGAACATTAAAGGTGCAGTATACAACATTTACTTCCTTGAGAGGTTACAGCAGACAACCAGCATCTTAAATATGGATTAAGATTGTTTCTACATTGCATATTTTTTGCCTATTTTTTGACTTCACTCTCTGCTCAGGTGACCATCACTCCATTTTATCTTCATATAGCAAATAGCTGTTTGTATATATATATAATGAATGCTATATAATGCACCTTTAAATGTTGTGTCTTTGTATTCTACTGAATATAGGTCAAACGATTTGCAGATTATTGTTGCAATTATTATATCCATTTTCATTCAGTTTATACACAGTGTTCCATCTTTTTTGGAACTGGGATTGTAGAAGCAGACATTTTTGCAGGACAATATACGTGAACATGAAATAAGTAGCTGCTAATGAAGACGAGACTGCATTTTCTTCATTTGATTTATCAACGTCCAATATGTGCCTTTGCTTCTTTCTTTCAAATCTTTATTTATCCAGGGTCTGGGAACCACAGAGTCCACTCTGACCAGGATATTAGTCAGTCGCTCAGAGATTGACTTGCTGGACATCAGAGCCGAGTACAAGAAGCTGTTTGGATGTTCCCTCTACTCTCAGTTAGAGGTCAGTACACACACCTGCAGAGATGAAATCTAATATACTCACAGCAACATATACTGTATATTCAACAGTTTAAATATCATAGGACCGGTTTCACAGACAGAGCTTTGATTGATCCAGGAGGAGGCCTGGATAGTTAAACCAGGACAATTCAGTAGCTTTCATGGCTTAAATTAAGCTTAGTTAGTCAGAGACTATGGAGTCCTGGAGTAATGTCAGTAACTAATGGTGCTCATAAAAACCCGGAATGGAACAGAAAACACCAGGACTGGAGTGAATCTTGACACAGAACAGTAGTAGAGGCAAACAAGATGCAATGCTACTCAAACAAATTGTGTCAAACCATCCAGTTATTGTAAGTAAAAAAAAACACTTATCTGGCCTCTGTTGTTCTTCATTTATATCAGGGCTGCCCAAAGTAGGGCTTGTGGAGCAAAATTGGGCTGGCATAAAGTTTGATTGGGTCCGCCAGATGTTTCTAGCCAAAAAATGTTTAATTTTTAAATAGATATTATGTAAAAATGTTCTTTAATGGTCACCCTGGTTGCTCACTTGGTGGAGCGTGTGCTCCATGTACAGAGGCTGTAGTTCTTATCCCAGCTTGAGGATCTTTGCTGCATGGTGTCTCTTCTGTTCCTCCCACTTTTCCTATCTTCACTTGTCTTGTCCAGCAAAGGCAAAAAGCCAAGCAAATAAAAAGCTCTTCAAATTTATAGGATCCCTAATTATTACTTTTCATAGTCTTAGCAGGCGGGCAGAGTAACACTGCACAGGAAGTCAGTCAGTTAAGGGAACTCAGGATCATTGCACCATTTTGCATCATAATGCAACGTGCATTTGCTTTTGACTCATGCCCCACCATTAAGTTTAAGTTTTGGCCCTTCAAAGAAAAAAAGTCTGGGCGTTCCTGATTTAGATTACATTAATTTAAACTTCTATTTAATCAAAGAGTGATTCTGATTCTCCCTCTTGCAATCAGCTTAAACCAGAACAAACTAAATCTACAACTACTACAACTCAGTCTGTGCAAGTCGCTTTGCACTATTACAGCTTAAACAGGTATTTTAGTCTGTTACTAAGCTTGTGCGTTGTTTGTGAAATCAGCCCTTAGTATCTTTGTTTGAGACATTTGACAACAAATTGCCTTTTTTTCAGATGACATGTTAAAACACAGACTTCCTGTTTTCCTTGTCGTTTTGTGTTTCTGTAGTCTGAAGTGTCGGGCAGTTATGGAACCGCCCTCAAGCATCTATGTGGCCAAGATGACTAACTCCTCCCAACTCCTGTGCTGAAAAACATTTGGTGGGAGGAGCAGCTTCACCCCATAGGCAACGGGAGGAACCGCATCTAATGACGACGATGACCAGTCGCTGACCTTTCCAATAAGCATCGTACTGATACATAAGCTCGAATATAGCCGCAACGACGGCTGGAACTAACCATCTAGAAATGCTTCTTAATGTGGAATTTCAGGAATTCCAGTAATGTTCAACTAGACACTGATGCTTTTTTAACTCCAGTACTGTGCAGACTCAATGGTTAACACATAAACACCAAGGAGATGCTGCTGAATGTCGTTGTGAATACATTAAATTTGTGTATTTCTTGTGACTGATAGCTGTTATCAACTGCACATTTTGCCAACAAACACACACAAATAAAAATACTTTATTAGTCAAAGAGATTCAAGACAACACTGTGACATTTATATAAAAAAAATAATTTTATTTAAGGGTTTTGTTTATGTTGCTGTAACCGACACCTACACAGGTCATCAGGACCTTGTCTCCCCCTTTCCTTTCGTCTTCTGAAGGCTTCTGGACTTCGATCTTGAACATGATCTGGAAGAAATCTCTAATGTGCCTGAGGAACTCGATCCTGGAGGGACAGTGGGAGGGATGGGTGGAGGAATAAGGGAGACAGAGGGAAGAAAGTTAGTAATGTGATGATATATATTCCCGTCCATAAATAATACAGACTGGGAGTTGCTGAGCACTGTCCTGGGTGGGTCTACTGCAGGATATCTTCTCTCTCTCATGCACATTATCTTCAGTTCTTAAAACTAGTTTGACAAGGCAAGGAAATTTTTATAAACTGAAACAAATGCATGCAAAAGTTTTAACTGTTTGAATACATGTCACTGAGGTTAACAGACTGTGTCACCTGTCTTCAGCATTACCTGAGTGAGAGGAGGAGTGTATTGTGATGGCACTGCCAATCTTCAGTTATCATAGTACTGTACTTGAGAGGTACACAGCACCGGTACCATGATAACTGAAAATGGACAGTTCATAGTTCACTCCTCATTCATGATGACGACCACAACTGAAATCTTTTTTTTTTTCAGTTTTATTCTCCTTTATCATTAAAAGAAATATGCAAGTCACTAGCATTCAATAAGTACTGCAGTCCAAAAATATTAAATTGGAGCCAGTAACAGTATAGAAAATAAGTTGAATCCCTTTTAATAAAGGATTTATGGTTGAAGTGAGTTGTTCCCCTGCCTTCTCCAACCGAGACTCAAACACTGTACGCTGATCAGCTGGTTAGAAATGTGTAAAGTCGAGCCTGTTATCCTGAAAACAAAAGCCCACTGCTCCGAAAATACACACTCTGGAGTTTGAGTTTAGTGACTGCCTGCAAGACTCACTTAACATATTGCTCAATTTAACCATTATAAACATTGACTCCTAAAAGATTATTAATGATTTGACTAATAAACAGGCATTTTCTAATTCAGTTAACATTCCAGCATGAATTTGAACTCTGATTAACAATCGAGCAAACAAAAACATTCCAGACCTGATGTAAATTTGATGGAGAACTTGCAGTGTTGCCGTTGGTATTTCAACGCAGCATGTTTCCTTAATCTCTGATCACGTCATGTTAATTTTATGTTTATGTAGAGTAAATATATAACATACTACTCCTTTATACAAATCAACTGTTTTGTTTACATTAAATTAATGTGGGTAAAACATAAGACTTAAAACTTCAAATACTTTCATTCACCAAGCAACTTCATATGAACTGACCATGTAGATGCACAGCTGTCCATGTCCCTTGACATGACACGCATATGTTCAAAAGAATGTGAAAAATTTGTGAAGGAAAAAAAGTGGTCCAAAGACATTTCACATAAATGTAGTGAGTAAGATTTACGGGGACCTATTGATGCATTGGGGCATTTAAATTTAGGTGCAAGTAGGTTAAAACTTAAAAAAGTTTTTCTCTATTTCTTTCATTCAGGTTGCTCTTTAAACTGTCACATCTAAACTGAAATAACATCCAGGCCTAAATAATATACATGCTGAATTGTCATGGAATTGATAAAGCCACAAAAAGGTCATCAAAGTGGTTGATAGTCATGGCTCTTTATGACCTACATAAGCAAACGAGACCAACAGCGAGAGGATTTGCCATTACTATATTTTTATTCTTTATGTCTGCCACTGGGTTGGACTGTCCTTCAAATGGGATGAAACGAGCCTGTGTTTACATTTTCTCAGGCAAAGTTAAAGTAGGTCATAGGTTGTTTGGTCAGTTAAAAATAAGCGGGAGGAGATTATTAGTTAGATAATTTTATTTTCGACGTTCTATTTTGAGGTTATGCTGGAGGGAAAGTTACCACTTTTGTCCCCAGGCTCCTCCAAAAATCAAAGTTCTCTGTGGCAGATTTAAGTGCAACTGCTGTCAGTCAGTATTTCAAGTATAAAACTGTTGATTGTAACTAGGTCTGCTCCACACTCTCTGCCCTGGGGTATGGTGGTGAAAAAAAAAACCATTAAAAAGTCCCGATATTTTTCAGTGACAGAGTAAAAAAACAATGGGGCTTATGTCAAACAAACTGATGAGTGTATTTATCACCTCTGTTTATTTGTTCAGCACATCCTGCCCTACAGTGGGACGAGAACTTTGGAATATTGTCACTTGCCAAGATCGGACAGGTAAAAGAATAACAAAATGTGAGTTCCACTACGTTCTGCATTTGGACAGAGTGCATCTATTTAACAACTTATGAATAAGCCAAGTGCCTGTTTGTGAAGTTCAGAGGGGCAGGGAGCTGTGTGTGTGTATGTGTGTGTGTGTGTGTGTGTGTGTGTGTGTGTGTGTGTGTGTGTGTGTGTGTGTCTATTACTGAATGACAGCAGCTTACGTGTACGGGGAGAGCGGTCCAAGCAGAACCTTCGACACGTCCTGTTGGCCAAGGGTCATGAAGAGCAGCGCCAGACTTTGATTGGATGAATCCACACAGCCACCCTAAAACAGATAAAGAGAAGGGGCGACATGTTTCAGCAACAAAAACAACACAGAAATACGTCATGGAGGTGGAGATGTTCAGAGAGAACTCGGCAAACCCGTGATCATCTCATGTTCAGGTCATCTACATTTACAAGACATAATGAGGTCAGATGTTTTTCAGCTCTGGACACAAACAGTTTGTTATATTGTCTTAAAAAACAACTGTTCTGATACTTGACTTTTCCTAGAAGTGTCTTTACTTTCATTTAAAATGTTTTTTTTAAATTATATTATTTAGACGCATCTTGGTAGCTTAGCAGTAAGAAACTTAACACAGCGGTCTCCAGTTCCATTGATTTTCTTACATTAAAGTACAAATTACTGGAGTAATCTGTTCTAACCAGTAGAGTAATTGAAGAATTTGAGGAACATAAAGTACTGGAGACTATTGTCTGTTGTCTCAAGACCTATGACTCGCTGAATTTTTGTGTCAGAGCTCTCATATTTTGACACCAAGTACCCTTACTTACTAAAAATAGTAATGTTTCCAACCCTTTTGGGGTTACATTTTTGCACAATTAAACAAAAAACCAAACACAAAAATGACATTATGTTTTAGGTCAGCTCATTTCTGACCTCCTCCCATATTGGCTATTATGATTTTATGTGACGTTTCTAGGAAGGAATTTATTAGAAATATTAAAATGTTTTATAATCTTATAAGACACATTTAACTGTTTTTTTTTTTCGACTAGATTAAGCTAAAATTTGAATGGGATTTCTTATCCTGCAGTAAAATATTGCTGAGAATCTATGCATTATTTATGGTTTGCTGCATGCGATAGTAGACATATTGATAAATACATATGTAAACTTTACAAAATGAAATAACACCAAAATATTTATAATTTATCATGAGTGATTATAGAGTTTGGAATTCAAAGGTCAAAATGGTTGCTTATGACAGCTCTGGTTGTTGTTGTGTTCGCAGCTATCTGAGATATCTTGAGAAGCAGACACGGTGCCAAACAAACTAAATAAGAGTTCAACTTAAAGTGGTTCTGTTTGTCAGTACACATAACTACATGACTCAACAAAATAAACACACACAAACACTTTGTTTTTTCTGTCATTTCTCTTCAGAAACAGGGGCATTGTTGAGTGTTTTTATTGAAGTAAAGTGTTGTATGGTTAACTTCATGACTCATTTTGGTCCTTATGGATGGTCCACGCTATTGACAATCAAGAAATTATTAAAAGGGCAGATATTTAAATGAAAAACAAAACCAAAACATGTTCTAGTGCTAAACTCAAACCTAGATCTACTAATAAAAGACTATCAGATTTGGTCCTGATCCAAACTTCAGACAAACACTTCTCTATTGTAGCAGTAGAAAACATCTAGAAACAATTTGATTACAGTTTTGTTGTGGTTTTCAGTTTGAGGAGGAGTCCAGGACAAGATGCATGGCTTGTTGTTGCAGGCTTTGGCTAGAACTATTGTAACTATTTTCCTTAATAATGCTGCATTTTCCTGCCCCCTCTGACCCTGTAGCCCTTTGTCTATGGCTGCCCCTTTTTCTCTGAGATGGAGGAATTACAGGACTGAGGACCCTCTCTGCGTATCCAAGCGATCACATGCTATCGTGATTACTCTACAACAGCTATGTGCTTGTCACCAGGCTGTACAAAGAGGCCTATGAGAGACTGGACACACCCAAGAGCATTTTACAAAACCAAATGTACTTTAAAATGCCTGTCCATTGTGTGACTTTGTCAGTTTATACTAAGACTTTTATTATTTAACGGTGCTTAACTGCAGCTGCACCAGGTCGGTTTGCTCAGGCATGCTTGTGGCCCAGTCATACAGTATTGTAACATCGTGACAGCCTGTCAGCAGGAATATGATTCAATTTCATAATCATATCAAGAAATCATGGCCAAACTATGGGGACATTGTCTTAAATGTTGATGAGGCAAAGACTATGCTAACTGCATTCTGTCTCCAAGTGGATGAGACTGATCAAACTTGGTTTTCTGGGGAAAAAAAGAGAATTTTAAAAAATATTTTATAACTTTATGAAGAGCTTCACATCCATCACAATTTATTTCCAACATTTTACTCTGCACTGTAAAACCGGTACAGTTGAGGAAACTAAAACTTTCAAGGCAACTTACTCAAATAGATTTTTGAGCCCAAATCAAACAGAGGTTTTACTAATAATGTTTGTTGAGATAAACTACTCTTCTTTAGATAAACATCTCTAGTTAAACAAGAAACTTTGATTTTCAGAAAGCCCCACTAATGACAAATCAGGTTCACAGCTCACTGAACAATATTTGAAATGTAATTTCAAGATTATAGGTTAGTAAAACTTTGTTTAGTTTATTTCAATACTTAAGAGTTTGAGTAGTATCTCAAAAATCTAGTGAAGGGAGCTGCCTTGAAATTCTGAGTTTTCTCAACTTTTTTTTTTTTTCAGTGTACTAACCAGCCTTGATATTCTGATATTGGTTTGACCATTTAACACACAAATTAAGTCCATCTTCATGGTTTTTACTTTTGATTGAAATATGTTTTCTGTGTATATTCCCACTGTCTAGATACATGATTGAATTTTTCATATTTAAAAGGTTGAATAAAAGAATCCTGAGAGAGATAGTTGATTGTCGAGTCTCATTTCCAGCTTGTCAAATACAGACACTTTGTGACCGAGACACCAACTCGCAGCGTCGTTATTTGACTCAATCAACTTACTGCACCAACCAGTGATTGGCCAACGTCTCTTGTCCCAGGCTAGATTTTCTAAAGCCTGAAAAAAAAAAGCCAAGGAGAGTCTAGTTTTCTCTCAGACCCCATGTTTTCTTTTGCCCAATGATGCCAAAAATTAACTGCCTACCCCAGCTTTAACTACACAACATTTTAATAATCAGGCTTAATTTGCCTGCAGTAAAAACTCAACGGTGCTCTTTAGCTGCAATAAACTTAAAGTGAGGTTTTATCCAACCTAAATGACATTTCTCAAATATTTTTCACCTTACCTTTTTTTGTGGTGCTGAGCTGGGCTAGAGAAGTTCAAATGACTTAAAATATTTCCCGTTTCTGGTTGTCCACCTTTTGTTTGGGTATGTCGTTTTCAACGAGCAGCTTCAAATCAGTACAAGAAATACAACTCATAAGCACAATTTCTGACAGCTAGTTTCAGGCCCTGCCTTGAAGAGGAAACATGAGACAGTTAAGAACTCCCAAGAGGCCAGCAGCCACCAACCAGCCACAAGGGCTTGTGGAAAAGTCCCTTGAATCCTTCAAGTGAACCTCAGTGATCACACTAAAAAAAACACCTGGGTGCTCTCAAGTCAGTTCTCCGTGGTCCAAGCACTCACAGGCTTGCTTGAGCTAAAAGACATGAATTTTTATAAAAAGGAGAGATAAATGTTTTGTGTTTGGTTGCTTCACAGTTAAAAAAGCAATGGACAAACTGATTTTAACATAAGTCAACACAGATCTTACTAATCTGAAATATTATCAATTAATGAGAGCAGTCAACTGCAATAATTTGGATTAAATAAGAAAATCAGGTTATAATTTCAATACGTGGGTGAGCACATTGTATAACTGCGTATAGCTGTGCTCTGAAGCTGAGTATATTCACAAAGTGGCAGACACTGGCATTACTCTTTAAAGTCCAAAAAAATAAAGATAATTTAACTCCAAAAACTCGATAAAAATAGCACAACTTACATCAGGTCCTGTCCAGTGTTGATGTTGCTTCCACAAACAAAATGTCCATCATGTAGCTTTGGTTTACTACAAGAAGACTGTACTGATTAACCATAAAACAAACAGACGCACACATACAGGGCGCCCATGCCCTTTAATGTGAATCCAGCAAATTTCTTTCCTCAGTTTTCAAAAAAATTTAACTATTCCAGCACGGGAGTGAGACATCCACTTTACTCTGCCATTATCCTCTCCCTTCTCCTCTTCTCTGCTGCAGCGATCACCACGTCCTCCTGCTATAGTTAGGTATTTAAATCAGCAGTTATTCAAATGCTGTTCAATATCCAAACTGGTGAATCTACCTGTTCTACCAGCTGCTGTGGCTGTATGGAAAAAGGAACAAAATGTCTAAAACGGAGGGATTTTAGATCCACCACCCTCTGAGGCTGCCAAAGAGAACTGTTAGCTACACGCTCTGTTGCTTGGAGTTAAGAGGAAGCGTCCAACAATATTCCTGTTTCAGAGTTAATCAGCACTACCCTGACCAGCTAACTGGACTCACATGGCTCCTATGAGAGGCAGAGCCATGTGGAGGCAAACTCAAGTCACAGAGTCACTGGATCTAATTGTACATATTCTGATGAAGTGGGCTCTTTTTCCTGCGTGACTATGGGAAATTATTTGCGCCTGCATAGCTTTTTAGTAACAGCTGAGTTATTCTGTCTTAGAGCCACTAATGCAAGTCACACTTACACACCACACAGGTGGAAACATGGAAACATAAATGCGACTTTGTGAGAGTTTTTTTTTTTTTTTGGTCTGTGGCCACAAACTGTAAGTCTCCACCCAAAATTTTCCATTTAACATGTCTGTTTGAACAAACACTATCTAACTGACTCATCACCCAATCGACTGAAACACTGGTGGTAACCTTTGACCTCTGAAGAGTCTCATCTGTGACATGGGAGTAGATTTCTATTCATCATTAAATCAATAAATAACACCTTACGTGTTGGGCAAGTTATTGAAATTTAGCAATTAGTTTCAATTACTACCTCAAAAGTAACTGAATTACTTTACCAATTACCACATTATAAAAGTAATCAGATACTTGGGAAAGTATGTTTTTCAATACTTTTAAATATGTCCTTTAATTCTCCATATTAATGCACACATAATTATATTCTATTAGAGTAGCTACATTATTTTAGTGCAGTTGCATGAGTTTAGTCAGAAGTGTCATTTTTTTTTCTCTCATTGTATCCATTATCACTAATACGAGTTATTAATACCCTTGACCACCAGAGGACAGTAACAACTAGTGTCTACATGTAAACAACACTTTTATTGGGTTTGGTTAGACAGTAGGATTTAGACCCACAGGAAGCTGGATATACATACTAGCCAATCTTTGCAACAGTGGTTAATAAGTAATTATATTATGAACAGTTTATTTAGACTAGGATTAAAAACAAGTGCAAACTTGCCTAAACTGCCTTGCACTACTGTCAAGTTGAATGACGTGACATCATAGATCAGGTAATAGGCTGTGTCTGTCTGCTACGTCTGCTGTCTTCTGCAGTTTCAGCCAAGACAAAAGTAATGAGTGAGGAGCTCGTTAACATTTCAGTAACTGTAACTGCATCATCAGCTTGAGAAAAGTGATTAGTCTAGTTACTGCCAGAAATAGTGGAATTACAAGTATTCTCAACACTGCATATGAATAAATTGTATAAAAGATACAAATATACCAATCAACTGTGAAACAATTTAAAACTTTTCATTTAAGTTCCTTTCTTGATTCTTTATAGAAAAAAAATTCTTATGATTACTTCTTATTTCATAATTTAACTTTCCATGAAATGAGTGTCACCAACTAGGGATAATAGGATTGTCAGTTTCAAGATAAGCAATGATAATATTCCCATTAATTAGTATTACCATTTCAAATTCTAATTATGATTAAAACTATGTTTGATAACCGCTCTTGGAAAAGAGTCTCCAAGATGCAGGCACATGTGGGTTTGTTTTGTGTTAGTTATTGAATATGTATGAGTTGAACACATAAAAATAATGAAATGGATCCCTTTTGTGGCATGTATAATTAATGGGGACACACTTACAAATATTATACTCCATTTCTGCTAGATTCTGCCAACAAATTCCTGTAAATCATATGCGGATCAGATACTGGACAACTTGGGACTTTTGCAATCAAAATTCAGCCAGCAGAGTTGAGAAGAGTCATCTGGTTCTACGTTTTCTGAGGACAGGCCAGTGAACTTAGAAGTCTCGGCTTACTTTTCCAACACACTGACACGCTGGCTACATAACACTTCATAGCACCCATCTCAAGGGAACTGAGAACTTGCATGATGGTAATACCCTTTAGTTGCTTTCTGTATTGTGGTGCTGCCCACAAACGGTTTCTCAGTTGAATACCAGACTGGGTGATTACCGGGGAATGTGGGTAAACAAGGGCAGCAAATGTCCTTGTTGCTCAGACTCTAATGTGTGCTGACTGCGTATGTCAGGTATTCCCCAAGAATTCTGATTTGTCCGGGCACAGGCTGAAAACAGATTCTCCGTCTGCTGTGTGCAGAGAAATCAAGACCTGACATCAACTTCCAGCAATACTGGAGATCTTTGATCACAGTCAAACAAGAAAAAAACAACAACAAAAAGTAGTTGTTTGAGTAAGGTGAACTACAGTATAATACTGTATTCTTAATGATGGAAGATACCAAATTTCAGTCTGCTGCCCACTTTACTTACATACAAGCCACACACACACATTACACACATTAAAGGAGCTATGCTACACCTGTAACAGCATACTTCAATAAAGCCCAATAAAATGAAATTGTTAAGGCAGTTGCGGTAAACCACCATCCTGCAGGAATATGTTGCTTTGTCATCATGTGAACAAAAAATCCATACCATCACACCCCTGGATGCACTGGCCAATGGCTGCGCTCACAAAGCCAAGAAACTGAAAATGTCTGCAGACACATCTGTCAGCTGCTGTGGAACAAAGTTAGTGCTCTGTTTTGAATATTAACACATTTCTCACAACCTAAAAGACAGAAAAACGTATTTAAAATTATTACTAACTAGTGTTTTTATCGTAGATTGTATTTTGCATTAAATAATGGAATTATCCATGACTTTTGTTTGTTTTGACATCAATATTAGATATAGGCTGCCCTGTTCTCTAAATATCAGCATTGGCCATTTTTAAAAAGCCATATTGGTCGACAACTAATGCAGCAAGGACTTTGGTTTGAAAATCCTCACTGGGTTGATTTCATCTAATGCCTCTCTAAAACCAAAACAAGAAGCATGTTTTCATGGCAGGCTATTGGAAATCAATATCAAGCCTTTCCTTTTAAAAAGCTATTTTTGTATGTTTATGGGCACAACGCCTGTTTGTGCAAAAGCTGAAAATGTTGGCCAGATTCCTGAGTATGACTGAGTGTCTCTGTTCACAATGAAAAACATCTCGCACACCCTGTTCACAAGAGCCTGAGCCTGCAGAGTCATCGTTGTTAAATTTTAGATTGAAAATTCATGTCAAAGACCAAAACAAATGTGATCCCAGGTGGAGACAACTGAAACCATGAATTTTCTCCTCAAAAATCACAACATGGGCATGAGTCTTTGCACTACTTACCCGATATACCTCCTCCAAAAGCAGTTTGGCACAGTTCCTGCCAAGGTCCTCTGGTAGTATGGGGTCTCCTTGCCCCTGCGGTGTAGAGGACATCTCAGCACTGAGGAAGGAGCCGTTCAGTGTCTCTGCCACCAGGGTCAGCCCAAAACCTGGAGACCTGCGGGAAACCACCATAAATTACCATTACTTTGTGTCCTTTTCTGATTAACATGGGACCACTGAAACTTTACTTATACATGCACAAGGGTTGTTTTTAAATTTTTAACTGTAGTTACAGCAGGGGAAAGTAAAATGCCATGTCAGGCAAATTAATCTAGCAACTCACTTGCCTCACCAGGCAAATGGTAAAAAAAAGAATTACACAATTAAACTATTTTAATCATTTAAGTAACTTTCATCCCAAAAGAATGCTCAAATATGGAGTTTTCTACATTTATTAAGCAATTAAACTGAATATCTTGACACAATGAGACATTTAAAGACATCCCCTTGGACTGTGAGAAACTGGGATGGCCATTTTTCACTATTGTCTGACATTTTATCAATGTTGCAGCAAAACATGACAATTAACTTTAGTCTTTGTTTTTATTTGATAACTGTTAAATACAACACTGTACATGGGCGAGTAAAAACTGACTTTGGGCATGGGGAAATAAAGAAAACATTAAATTTTATCCTTCCTTGGACTCTGTGGGTCACTTGAAAAACACAAGCAATCTAATAATGGACTAATACAAATAATAATAAATGGAGATAAAACAAAGCAAACCCATAAATACTTGTGTAGTGCACATTTAGCCTGTATCCCAGTATTATTATCCCCATTATCTGAGTTTGAGCAATTATAATAATTCACTTTTAAAGTTTTGTATTTTGAATTTCTTGTTGAGTGTGCTGTGATTTAAATGAAGAAAAACATATCTGCACCTTTATTCTCATTTACATTCATTAACATGTGTTAAAAATGACTCATGAGTATGGGAACTGACAACAAATGTAAAACTTGAATGAATATCCGGGTGCTGCTAAATGCCATCAATGTAAAAACACAACACAATCACAAATATCTCAGGATCGACATTGATGTTGAGATACTGACTTGCCAGAGTTGGGTCCTTTCATGTGGTCGGTGTAGATGTAGATGTCGGGAAGGAACTGGTTGAGGACGCCCCTGGCTGACTCCACTATCCTGTTGGCCATCTGAGGAGAAACTCTTGCTGAATATCTGAGTTTAGATAGTTGAGGACTATTTTGACGATTCAATTCAAATGAATGTAATGAAACGATAGCAACGCATCCGACTCTGAAATCGCACAAATCAGAGTTAGCTTTTTTATTTGATAAAAAGAACACATGTTATAGGCCCTTTTAAAATATAAATTAAATAACAGAATTTAAAAAAAATCTACAACTTGAATGTGGGCGTCCTGTTGGCAGGGCGGGGGCGTCTGTTGGGAGGGCGGGGCGCCCTGCCAAATACACTATAGGGGAAACACAGACTGTTTCACTATTGACAATTTTGGAAGTGTTTAATTTCAGCTGTTCTCTGACTTGGTACAGAATTTTACAGATTTCTTCTTTGCTAGTCATCACATGGTTACCTGTTCTGAACAACTGTACACACATAAAAACTGTGTTCTGTGAAATAAGACCCATAAAAAGATAACAGGTGTTTGGTAATGATGTTCCTTAAACTTAGACCCCAATTTTCAGACTTTTGAACATATTTACTTCAAAATGATGACACCTATCTACACTTCAGTTGTGTTTGAAGATGGAAAAGACCATGACTGTGAGCACGAGAAGGATACGCCACTCCTCTGATCCTCTTGATCTTTCCGGGGTCCGTCAACTGCACCGGCCTGATGGTCCTGCGGACAGGACATGTGAAAGCTACCTCTCCTCCCCCACCAGGTGCCATCCCTCTCTTCACCACCTGAGGGGGCAGCAACACATATCGAGAGAATTGTTTTCATGGAGCAGCAGCACTACATTTGAATGTAAATTTATAACATTATGCCATGCTTATCAACATGCCACCACTGCGTCCTCACCTTGAGATCAAAGCCCTCTCCATCGATGCCAAACTTCTTCATCAGAGGGACAGCTGTGGATTTCAGCAGGTCCACCTGCAGGAGACGGGGATTAAATCCTTACAATATGCTTCTCTGTCTTCCAAGAGTTCAAATCGGAAAATATCTTGCAAAAGAACGTCAGTGCACAAGTCTATAATGGACCATTTCTTATCATGGCAACAGACAAGAGACGCTGTTCACTGTTTCCATGGTAACACCTCCAGAGTCTCCACTTCTTCCTTCTTGCAGCTTTCTTGTGACCTTATACACTTAACAGCGCAGCTCATGACAAAGAGCAAAAAGGGGATAATGCAGATGCTGAGACGTGTTTATTATTATATTAAATTGACAAAACAAGACATTTAAAGACATCCCCTTGGACTTCAAAAAATGAGGGATAGACATTTTTTACTATTTTCTGACATTTTGTAGACCAAATGATTTAATAATCAGTTAGTCTGGAAAACCAAGGACAGATAAATCAATATTTGGAAAAAAATGAGTTGCTACACTATATTAAAATGATAATTAAGTTAACTCTGTTATTATTTGATAGTCGCTAAAACAATCTGTAAAAGAGGCAAGTAAAAACTGATTTCAGGAAAACACAAAACAAAACAAAGCAAAACAAAAAAAAACCCACTGACTTTGAACCCTGTTAAGGTATTGCTCTTTTTTTTTTTTTTACTTTGGTGTCAATACCAGTTTCTGAATTATACTTTTTTGATAGAAAGTCCATTTTAAGAAAACAAAAATTACATTACACATTATGGAACAATTAGTCATTTTAAAGGTAGAAGCTTTTCAAAGACCGAGTGGTGAAAAAACAATGAGAAGCATTTTTTGGATCAATATAGAGATCATGATTATTTATCACCATTATAGAGTAATTTTAGGGACAATATATTTTAATTGTACTTTCACACAGCATGGCTTTCACTTCCATGTTGTGCTGCATTCAGGCTGCTAATGTACAAATCTGTACATCAAAATAAGATTAGTCATTATTCACAGACCGTCTCCTAAAAGGAAAATATAAATAGAATTGTTCCAAAACTTTTTACCCCAAAATTTACATCAACAGAGCAAGGTTTCCACTTTCACATTGCACAACAACTGACACGCTGTACGGCATCACTGTCGCAGATGTTTGAGTTGACACTGGAAAAGGACAGGAATTCGGTGAGGTAATGTTAGCAAAGTTCTTCTTGCATTCATTTTACTGCAACGTGTGGTGTTTTTTTTCAGATGGCTGAACAAGTTAATTGTGTTGCTTTGCTGTGCAGACAAGTTTTATGCATTCTTTGCATACAGTTTGTTCTTGCTTAACATCACCTCACTCCAAAATACTTTCTAACAATGGATGATGATCTGTTTCGACAGACTGGGTCTTTGCCTTCTGTTCCAGACATCTGATTTTCGTTTTGCTCGTCTGCTCTCCGTTGTATATTACTCATCTACTCTGGACTCCAGTCGCAAAATCCAGGAAATTTTGCACAGGCTGCTGCTGCAGGGTGTCTGGCTGTTAGTTTAGGAAGCACTTGATCTGATATGCAGCTGAGTTTTCTAGGAGTGGAGCACACATTTTAAACATCAATATCGCAGTCGATCAGGTTCTTTAAATTTTGAGAAGCCAGAATCGTAATGGCAGTAAATATTTGATTAATTGTGCGGCCGTACCTCAGACATTTTATCTAAAGTCTTTGAAGACACCAACTTGACTCTGCAACATTGTTGATCAGATGTAGAACTGCATGTGCACATGTGTGCAGTCACTAGAGGTCAGCGCCCATTTGGTTTTGGAAGTTGCGCATTTCACCCAGACATTACTATACAAAGACACTGACATGTTTCTTTGCAAATACATGTTTCATCTTTAAGAGCAAGCTGAGTCAAAATGAAATCAGAAGAAGCAAAAATGAGGAAAAAGGAAATAACAGTGAGTGTGTTCTCACCGTCGGGTCAGAAGGGTCGTTGGTGACTCCCCTCAGTGTGGCCTTCAGAGAGGTCTTCATGAACGGAGCCAACATGAGAAGGGCCTCCAGATAGTAGCCGATCGAACGCTGTGTGTTACAGTCATGTTCTACAGAGCCACCATACAACAAGCCAGGCTGGTAGAACAACACGGTACCTTGTAAAGACAAACACAATAAGACAGGGAGTGAGTCCATAACGTAGTGGATGGTCTTGTTAGAAAGGAGAAAACGGGAGAATATGACATTTTGGTAAATCTGATTTTAACAAAACAGAGAAATACAACCTTGGTCAAATTTTCTGCTTGTTAAATCATTAAGATGAGGTTTTTCTATTTATAGTGGAAAGGCCAATTTCACTAAAAAAGATAAAAAAAATAATATGAAAAGAACTGTGTCCTTCTCAGATATGATACTAAGTGCTGCTTGTCTGTCTTTTTAGTGTACCGTTAGGTGTTTGGTGTCTAATTAGAATATATCTGTGTTTGTTAACTGACTAATGGAGAACATTATTTTTAGTTTTTGGCTAATTTGATACGAAATACAGCTTGTAACATCTTACTAGTGTACTGCAAAATAAAGTGCAACCCACATTATTACAAAGTTCAAATGCTATAATAAACCTTTGAGTGTCTATAGCTGATACATATCACTATTGTTGTGCTGCTCAGGCCTAAAGGAATTCAAATACTGTAAACAACACCAAATAACTACACTTCAAATCCTATTATTCATTAGAGCAGCAATGATTAATCGATTGTTAAATTAACTGCTAAGTATTCAGATAATAAATTAATCAGTTTGGGTAATTTTTTGAGAAAGAAAAAGTAAAATTCTCTGATTCCAGTGACAAAAATGTGAATATGATTTGTTTTCTTTAGTCCTTCATGACACTAAACTGATTATGTTTGGAATGTGGGCAAAACAGGACATTTGAGGAGCTTTTGGGGAACAGTGATAGACATTTTTCACCATTTTATAGACCTCAGAACTTATCAGTTAATCAAGAAAATAATCAGTTGCAGCATTATTATTTATATTCAAGGTGTCTGTTGAGCAATGCTGAAATCTCAACACTTCGCCACCCTCTGACAGTAAACAGTGATTAGATGAACCACACAGGCTGTGACAAAGGTAATACTACAGTCACATCCTAATCATAACACTCACCTGTTTGGTTAATCTCTATTCTGGTGCCATTGGTCACTTTATCTAACAGTCTGATGAAGCTGGCCTCAAAATCTGGAGAAGACAGACATGCAGTTAGTCAAACCAAACATCTTACATACATTAACTTATTATATCCATAAGGCAGAGGTGCATGTAGAGGCACAATGTGGCAGCTGCCACCCTAAAAGATGCCTTGCCATCCTTGCCAGTATAGTTCCAAAAATAAATAAGAAGTTGTAATTGAAATTAATGAGAGTTAAATTCTAGTGTCTGAGTGCAAGAGAATGCCAGAAGAGCTGATGCTTTCCTAGTTTTCGATTTCACCCTGCTGCACTAGCCGTCCCTGCAGCCAACATCTTGTCTACGTCAGAGCTGTCAAACTGAAAGTAATAATTGAATGAATTTTTAAAAATAACGCTCGAATAATCAATGCATATAATTAATGTTCTGACCAGATGTTAAGTTAAGTGATGGGCTCATGCCTTATAAAAAAAGTCACGTCTTTTAATAAATATCTGGAGTTTTGGACATAAAACTTATCTATTTCTCATGCCATCGTTAAAGAATGAGGGAAATTCATGAGGAAAAGAGGAGCTCAGTGGCAGGTGTAAATGCTGAGAAGTTATGGTTCTTGTTTTAACGACCTGCAGCTTATTGACAGACAATATTAAAATATTAAGCAACTGGCTGACACTTGACAATACTGATGTATATTTAGATATTCATTTTATCTTTACTTTTTCAGTATTCCTTTATACAAATTGGTTGGCATATGTTTATATTAACTTATTACACATGTGAAATAAAGTAACATTCTTAAATTTCATTTCCTTTCGAAACGAGCCTTCTGGTACCTTTGCATAGTCATACTGATGCAAAAATATCTACATAAAATAAGCATATTTTTTATTCCAGCTCAGTTCTAAATACAGTCACACAATAATACAAAAAATATGATTTCTGAGGTATTAGGGATAGGCCAAAAATCCTATTTTCCAGTATTCTAGATAGTTTTTTGTAAAGTTTACTTTGTCCATGTTCAAACTGCAATTAGTATAAAGTGCAGTACAGATACTTCCCATGCATACATATGCATGTGTTGTCCAGGGTCGGAAAAGGAACCGATTCAGTGGAACTACCCAAAAACACACGGAGTCAAACAAGTGTATTTACGTGTTCTTGAATCTACTGAGGGAACTTTAATAACCCCGACTCACACATGCCAAGACAAGTCACTGGAATAATGTAAACCAGCTCTGTACAGATGTGTTTCACGAGCAAAACAACGTCACAACTTTGTCCAGCGAAGTAAAACTTGCATTTGTCTCCGATTTATTTTACTGCCCCATCGTTTCCCCACATCCTCCGCCCAGTGATAAAACACACTCCCAACTGCGTAGCAGCTAGCCTGTTAGCCGCCGAGCTAACTGCGACTCTGCCACATGCAGCAGAGTGGAGCTGAGACTCACCGCGCAGCCCAGGCTCGTCCTCTTTAGACCTGATGTTCTGGATTTTAACTCGCTTCCCGCTCAGTGTGGACAAAACCAGCCGCTGTCTGAAGAAATTACAGCCGTCGTAGTCGAGTCCGTGGCTGGCCATGTTGTTGTTGTTTCTGCCTGGCGTCAGTGGAAATCCACGTGTTTGTCCAGGAAGACGTTGGTGGGAGGGGAACCTACGGCAAACAGGAGGGTCAAACATGAGCGTTTTTTAAAGGGTGCATCACCACAGTTGACCACCAGATGGGGCCAGACAAACATTCATTAAAATAATGTGGGCGTGGCTGAATCTTTATGGAGTCACTGGCATGCCATAACAAAGACTAAATCTGTAAATAAAATATAATAAATGTGGAACTATACAGAGAAATTAACAAAATAAATAAATTCAACTAATAAAAACAAAATATTAAGTTAAATTACTCTATATTTTCTGTGCTAAGTTTTTATTTGTTAATTAATTAATCAATTTTGTATATTATTATTATTATTATTATTATTATGTTCTCTCTTGCTTTTGCTTTTTCCAGTTAGAAGGAGCTCCCAACTAAACCCAGTTTGTTAACAGTTTGGCCCTTTAAGGAATAGCAAAAACACAGAGAAATTATAAAAGAAAAATGAAAGGATAGAAATAAATAAATTACACTGTAAAAATACATTTTTAAGAAATGTAAAAATGTGCAGACAAATTAGAGTAATTTATATCCCCTAGATAGGCTAAATAAGTAACATATGTTAAATAAATATTTAGAAAAATAAATGCAAAAAATGGCACTGCTAATAATTATTCCTTTATATTACTTATTTGACTTCTATCTCCACATTTATTTATTAATTCAAAATGTACAAACTAAATATTGTAATTTATATCCAATAAATAAATAAATACATAAGTTTAAAAACAATAAATAAATATAAATAAAAAATTCCGAATGATTGCAAAACATAAAGAGCTTAAATTTATTCCTTTATATTTTGTTAAATGACTTTCTATTTCCACATTTATTTACTTATTATTTATTTACACTTTTTTATTTACTGATTTATCATTTTATTTATTCCTCTTATTTATACTTACTTATACTTATATTTTACTTTTTTTTATTATGGCTCTCCTATGACTCCATAATTAATATATTTGCCTCTTAAAAGCACAAAAGCAGAAAACGTGACCAAAGTATTTGCCATTGCCAATATTTGGAAGAGTTATCTCTTTTATCCCTCTTTAAGATGGACTGTAGGTAGAAAATATCTTGTAATTTAAAGTGAACTGAAACCCTGTGTCGTCCTCAAAATGACTGACAGGTCTTTTAATAGACCAACAATGATGAAATAACGCCACAGCTACTGTTTTAGTATTATTTAGATCAGTAATGTCTCGTATCTCATTTAAATCACGTTTGAAGCTGAATATGAGAGAGCAGATTGGTCAGCCAGTCTGCAGGTCTGTCTGCTGACGGGATCGAGGGCTCGGAAAGGATTAATCACTGCAACCTCGCCAACAAGCTTTTCTCCGCCTGTAGACCAATTACATAACCGTGTTATACAATAAATGCATCTCCTGCAAACCGAAAACAGTGGCACGGGAGGCGACGAAGTTTGCTGACACGTCGCAGAAAGAAGTTCGTCGTCAGAGGAGTACGTGCATCCTATCCTCATCTGAACTGGTCGCACTTTTCCTCCTCCTCCTTCTCCTCTTCCTCGTGTTTGTGCAGCGGTGGGGGAAATAAAAGTCAAGGTCCAGTTATAGTGGAGACTGAAAGCACAAGACGCGCCCACTCCTGGCTACGTGCACTCTTCTTGGGAAAGAATGTAAACCTGCTCCTGGGAAGGAAGCGGCCACTCTGCACCTCAATACTCAGTCTGAACAAGCCCCTGTCCACAGATGGCTCTTCATAACATTTTCCGTGCTGTCATTATGGGACCTCCGGGCTCCGGGAAAGGAACCGTGTCTGCGCGCATTACTAAAAGTTTTGGACTAAAACACATCTCTAGTGGGGACATTTTGAGAGCCAACATCAATGCCAAAACTGGTAAGACAGCGCTGTCCTACCTCAAAAATATACTGTAAAAAGTATAGTCAGGCTTAGCTATTGGCTAATTATTCTTTATTTATCATTTATATCTTCAACTGTGCAGTATTGATCTAACACTGCAATCATTTTGTGCAATAATTCAACTCTATGCAGTAATTCAATAGCGAAATACTGCATTTATGTATTCAGTAGGGATGTTAATGAGTGATGATTAAGAATTTTAATGATTAAAAGTGCATTAATCGATTAATTAATAGTCTAGAAATGGCAGTAAGTAAGAGAAAACGTGTTTTGTATCTTAAAAAATGATTGCAAAATGATCTTCATGATTAATGGATTAATCAATTGTTTAGCATTTTCAACTAGGCTATCAGTTAAGGAAAATGCACAAAATATGCAACCCTGCTATTTTTTACTGTAAATTTCAACCGGTCTGTTTCCTGTGTCCTATGGAAAAAGAAATTCTTGCAACTGTTTTAATGTAAAAATTAAAATGCATGTTTTTTTTTTTTGTCTGATAGAGGGTTCAGTGCTGTCCACAGTCACCCAGAAATTGAGATGTGGAGTTGGATGCAGTGCAGTGAATGTGCAAAAGGAAATTGTTAAATATTGTTTTATGTTGTTTTATGATGCAAAAAATGGAGCCAGGGTATGGTTAGGGATCACCTTTGAACCACCATTTGGATCTTTCAGGATTTTTTATATGTAACAGAAGAGACTTTAATGCGCAATAAACATCAGATTTTCTGTGCCAGTTTGTGTGACGTTAAGCCCTTATTGTCACATAATGCCTGTATGAAAAAATCAACCTCCCCTTCATGTGATTCTTTAAGACTTTTGCTCTCATTTAGAGAACACTGAGGACACAAAACCCATTAAGTTTATGTTGCAGTGTGTGTGAGGTTGACCCAAACTTAAAATGCAAACAGGTGAACATATCTTTTTAGAAATGAAGAGATTTCAGGATAGGCCTTGTATTACCTGTTTAAAAGACAGACACTTAAGAAATGTTATTCTACATCCTGTTTTCCGGATTATATGCAGTGTTATTAACAATCCACACCATTTACTATTATGCATAAAAAGATTATTACACACAAATGAGACTTCTGCAGGAAGCTGTACTGTAGTGTGAACAATAATCTGGACTACTGTGATAAAAGCACCACTCCTACACCAGTTCATTTTCTTATCGTTTTGTGGCATACCACAGTGTCTGAACAGGGATTGGTCAGAGGCAAGGTCAAACTGGTTAGCAGGGTTATAGAGCCTGTTGTTTTATGTTTATACTGGAAACACTTGAACTCAGCATAACCTGAACTTTGGAAGGAGGCCCACTGCTCCTCAATATCACCTTGGAGGAAGAGAAAAAGAGGTGTAAAGATAAGGATGGCTGATGTAGGTGTGTTTTTACTGTTCTCTGATCACGTTCATTCAGCAAATGACCTGTAAACGTGCATTTGAAACTTCTTAAGGCTTTTATAGGTCTTTCGATTAGGGCTGAATGATTTTGAAAAAAATTCTAATTGCAATTATTTTGACTGATATTGCACTTGCAATATCATTTGCGATTTTTTTTTTTTGCATTTTCACTTAAACATATCATTATAGTATAAATTTTACAAGAACCTGTACCAATCAATGGTATTTTCTGTAAGTCTCTGTTGAGGCATCCATCTGAATGTGCCCATTTTGAACATCTAAAGGTTTTTTTTTTTAACATCTTAAAATGACAGAAAATTACCCAACACATCCATTTTGAATGCTGTAAAGAAAATTGAGGCGTTAACAGGCTTTTTTTTGGTCGTCTTAACACATACACATATGACAAATTTAATGAATGCAGATACAGAACTAGACGTCCCAGTCCACTCTGGGTTTGATAGCTGAGCAGTTTCAGTGGAGCAGTTGGCAGTCGAAGCGGCTCTTCTTATTGACTTTCCCTGCTCAAATTTTCCCAAAGAGACCTTGGATCTCAATGAGTGACCTTGTGCTTCCTGACACTGTCTCGCTAACCTCCTCACAAGTCGTACTGAACATTAGAGAAGTCCTTATGGCTGTGAGCACTGGATATAAACTACTACAATGCATTAACTTAGTACTAATATACTTACCAGTAGGTAAATCTTCCTAAACTGTCACTTGGCCAACACTTGCCTTGTTAAACTGGTTGCCAACCATGCAACAATGCTTCTCAACACATTATTTAGTTTCGTCATGAAGCAGGCCTAAAGAACATTAGTGTGCGTCTTTATATTTATCATGTACTAAACACAAAGGAAACAGCAACTTATTTGTCTGTATATGTCAGAGCAACACAGAATGACATAATTTTCTGTATAAAATACTTGTTATGTCTTAGCTTATGGTTTTACAGTCAGTTTTACTCTTTGCTCTGTTTCATAGTGAAATCGCAGCAGCACATTCGCACTGTCAGGTCATCTCTACTAGGCCAGTCAGGAAATTCCTTTCTTCAGCTGGACTCTGACCAATTAAAGTGGAAGTGATGAGAAAAAACTCTAATGCCTTAACATCCTAAACACAGATTATCGCTTAAACTGTTTTCAGTTAAGTAGCTCAAAAGTAAAATAAAATGTCTCACATCGTGTGCACATATATTCCTGTATTTGACTGTATATGATTATACTGAATTAAACCCACAATGGCAAAACTTCATTGATTTATGGCAATTGGAAATATACTATATGTTCTGTGCATCATTTAATACACATTTTCTGTGCATCATTTAATACACATTTTCTGAGCCCTGTGAAAATAAGGTTCCCTTTACAAATGGTAGCTAAAAACATACAAAAGTTAAAATTTTTGAGGAGAAAATGAATTAGATGCTTTTGGCAGGTGGATACAACTCATCTTCCACGTTGTGATTAAAATAGTACAGAAGAATGTGAGGGACAGGAATAAGTGAAAATATGAGGAGGAAGATTTTTTTCATTATTATTATTTTGCATTTTGAGAATAAAGACAAAATGTCAAGAATAAAGTTGGAATAGCATTTCAACATATTTCAACTTACTGCAGTTCTCAATATTTCAACTTTATCCTAAACATTTTTACTTAATTCTCAAATGCAGCTAATAAATAAATTCAAATCTTTCTCCTCTGATAAATTTCTTTCTTATACCTGGCAGCTAAACTGAAAGTTCAACTTAATTCCTGACATTTCATTTCGGCTACCAGATACTCATCCATAACGTAATCTTTGTAAAACCAAGATTTAGAAAAAGACAGTAATTTTGTAATAAGTATGTTTCTGTGTGTCTGTGTGTCAGAGCTCGGCCTGCTGACGAAGTCCTGTATTGATCAGGGTCAGCTGGTACCTGATGACGTCATGTCTCGTCTCATCCTGCGTGACCTGAGAGCGCTGGAGCAGAGCAGCTGGCTGCTGGATGGTAAGTTTGTGTCACCACTCATTTCTGCGGGGAAACAGTTGTTACTAAAAACATGTGATCAGAATTCTTACTTATAGATCTTAAAACAGCTGTGAGACTGTTTTAAGTTACGTTCAACTATATTGATTTGTTTGGGATGTTGTTAGTTGTATGATCTCTTTCTTAGATTTGTGCTCATGTCATTTAATTCAGATCCTGGTATTATTTATCACATCATACCTTTTGCCTCTCTCTCTCTCTCTCTCTCTCTCTCTGCTGTCTATCTGTCTCTCTGCCAGGCTTCCCTCGTACAGTGTCCCAGGCAGAAGCTCTGGATGAAACCTACAGTGTGGATACAGTCATCAATCTCAACGTACCTTTCCAGACCATCAAACAGAGGCTGACCTCTCGCTGGACTCACCTTCCGAGCGGCAGAGTTTACAACACAGATTTCAACCCACCTAAAGTCCCTGTAAGTACATCGTCTGTTGCCTCTCACTCCTTCACTCTTTCAGTCTTCGGTTTTCAGGTATCGTCAGAAGAGAAACTGCAGCAATGGCCTATTTTCTTCTCAAACATAAATGTCCTGGAGCTTTAAGTTGGCCTAATCCTTTACTCTGGAATTGAGAAAATCTTTCTGCTTGCATCTGGCTTTTCTTTTGTACTAATAAATAACGCACACTTCATTTGAAATTAGTTCAAATGTTTCAGGTTTCTCTAAACCTCACCTTGAAATGAGATGCAAAAGCCAATATGATTATGCAGTAGGTCTAGTGTGTAAGATCATGTACATCGATCTATTGACAGAATGTGACAGAAATTTAATATAATATTCATTAGCATGTTTTCATTTGTGTATAACCACCTGAAAATTAGAATTATTTTATTTTTGTTGCCTTAGAAATGTTCTTGGATCACACTGGCTATTGTCTGATAATGATTTAACCTCTGGATGCAATGGCCAATGTTTTGGTGTAACGAGCAGATATCTGGATATTGAACATTCACTGCCTAACTGCACCGCAATGTTTCTACAGTAGCCCAGAACAGACATACCAAACACTGGCTCTAAAGAGTGCCTTTGCATCTTTGTGAGTTTCGTGACCACTGTTCTCCTACATGATTGGAAAGGAAGAGTCACGTGAGGAGCCCTATCTTATGCATGGTTCAAAGCGCAAGGCACGACGGTTTTAATCTATTCAAGTCGTGTCCAAATCCACCTTTGTCATCTGCATAGGTGGATGCAATAAACCAATCAGGAAGTCAGCTCTCCTCACCTTCAAGAAGGAGGTGCGCCCAGGTGAAAACACTGATTATGCGCACAATGCTACTGGCTATACACTTTGACCAAGTTTTCACTGGTCTGTGGTGCAGGTGGTTTTAACTACAATGCACCATGCACAAGCTACCAAATGCGCCTGGCCACAGCTTCATTTTTAGACCCCCTGCCCATGGGTGCACAGACAAGGCGCAACTTCGTTTGCTATCTTGCAAACATGGGGAGAATGACAACTGTGCCAGTGTAAGATAGCAATGCCACTAGCATCACCTTCAATCTGCTGTGCACTGGGTGTAAGAGGTGTTAGCAATCTGCAAGCTCATGACTAGATGCCACAAAATCCTGCACACTGGTCCGTTAAAGAAAAAAAAGAAAAAAGGTCAGAGCCAGTGGAATTCAACCTAAACGAAATGATGTTATAACTTGAAGACAGATTGAACAACATAAAACTGAGAAATAGAAGCAACGAATGACGCGCAAAACTGCTAAAGAGGAGAAGATAAAACAACGGGGGACCTTTGCTCTCATTCAGTGCAATTACACACCTATAATCAGAGCATCACTGCAGGTTTAATAGAGAGTGTCAGTTTGATTTTTAACAAGAGTGAACTCTCACACTTGTTTGAAGACTGGTAGCATTGCAAAGTAACATAAATGAGCAGGAATGAATCTTAGTATCATCTTCATTTTCACATTATCCAAATAAATGTATTATTTGATCAAGTATGCTGTTGGATCTTAAGTTTCTTTTGATCAGCATCTCTTTTTTGTGCATATTGCATCTGTTTCCATGACTGCATACAGAGCTAATAATTACAGGCAAAAACGTTTTTGTCATTTTACATTTTGTTTTCATCCTTTCAACATTTATTTTTACATGCATTAGAAAATAGCTATTCAACATTTGCCATGATTGGCTCAATTACTTAGTGTATATCAGTAAGCACGATATTTATCAAGGATACTGAGTGTATTGATCTGTGATCATGATAAGATATTATGTTGCTAATTTGGGTTCAGTTGCATACAGTTACACTGACACAGAACTGAGCTCCTGTTTCTGTTTAACTGATGGATGACTCACAGCTAACATGACCGTGGTCACGTGTTCTCTCTCTGTCAGTGAGTTTTGCAGCACATTCCTGCTACATTTCCTCCAGTCTGGTGGAGTAACACATTTATAGTTAATCATTGGTTTTTATGTATTTTTCACAGTCCTATATGAAAGAGAACAATGTGACAGAAACGGGAATAAAAATTGGAACAAAACCAATCAGGCAAGAAAGAGATTAAAAATGGCAATGATTAATAAATTATTTCTGCAAAAACACAGAAATGATTTTTGCAAATAAATTACATGCATTCATTATTTCTGCAAAAACACAGCCCTTTGGTACAGAAGACAGAAATCCACTTTGCTAAAAGCTAAGTGACATTTAGACCTTTTATGCAACATGTCTCAGTCGGAAAAGCACAAGTAAATATAATAAAATTTATGATGGCTGAATTAATTTAGCAGGTTTGAGGTCCTGGTATTGTGCATACTGCCTCACTGCCTCAGTGTTTGGCTTACTGGGACACGTGAATGGAACAGAGCCATTGTTGATCTTATTAGTAACACCTGCTGTTCCTACTGTGACACATCAAAATGTCTGTTCTGAAATAGGCCTGTGGTTTAAACTTAGATGCAGATGTGGGAAGTAACTAAGTACAAATACTTTCTTACTGTACTTAAGTATATTTTTTTTAGGTATCTGTACCTCACTTGAGCATTTGTTTTTCTGATGACTTTTTACTTTTACTCCCTACATTTTAACACTAATATATGTACTTTCTACTTCTTACATGTTCAAAACAGGCTTGGTACTTTAGTTTTATGCATTTTAGGGAAATTATTGATTATTTTTATTTTGCATAATTAGGCACTGCCTTTTCAGCATCAACAGACAAACAACAGACAGAAGATGAAAATTACATAACAAGACAAAAAAGATGTAACAAAACAGTGGAGACTTAACAAGACGAAAAATGATGTAAAAGATGTAACAAGACAAAAGAGAAATAATAAGACAAAAAAGACAATCAACAACGTAAAAAATATGATGATAAAAAAATTAATGATGGCTATATTTTACTTTTAGATTTTGAGTACATTTCAGAGCCTGTACTTTTTCACTTTTATTTGATCAAATAAGTTGAATCAGTTCCTCTACTTTTACCTTCCTTTTTTTTTTAAAACACAACTATCTGTACTTCTACTTGAGTAAATAATGCGTGTACTTCTGCCACCACTGCTTAGATGTGCCCATGTAGTCATACATCCATTATCAGGAAAATAATGAAGTGCTCTGCTGGAAATCTGTTGTTATATGGTTTCTCTAAGATATTTTTGAACATTGTTCAGTTTTGCTGTTATCAGCTTTAAATGTCTCTTGCCTCAGTCAGCTGGTTTGAAAGCAAAGGCAGCGCTCTGTGTTTCTGTGCTGTGTTTACGTTCCAGTCCCTGTGCTGTGTCTGGGTTTGGGTTGGACAAATCCACTGGATGTGAATTAGTATAATAGCCGGAAGTTACAGTGCCTCAAGCACTTATAAAGCAGCTCTGTCTCAGCAGGTTTCTCACATATTTTTCTCGTAAACATGAATTATATGATATTTTCTTTCATTATTCAGCAGGTACGAAAACAGTTAACAAAACAATTCATCTGCCGCTTCCAGAAAACATGCATTTAAAAAGAAGCATTGTTATACAGGTGTAGCTTTTAAGGAGTGAAGTCAGTGTCAACATTTGTTCATGTGTTTTCTCCAGGGTTTTGATGACGTGACAGGGGAGCCTCTGGTCCAGAGGGATGATGACACACCAGAGACAGTCACACGGAGACTGAAGGCCTATGAAAACCAGACGGAGCCCGTCTTAGAGTACTACAGGTAGGACAACACAGATAAATCAAAATATATCTCCACCTGCTTATTATCACGCTGGTTATACAAGTACAGCCATGTGAAAAACATTCTCATTTGACTGCTCTAAGTATTTCAGATAACTATCAGTCTGGTTGTAGAGCTCTACGTAGTACTGAGACAGCCCTAATTTAGGTGACTAATGACTCACTCCCTGCTGCAAACAAACGTCAATGTTTAGTTCTGGTTGGACACCCAGTTATCTGTCCTGTTACAATCCACTAATTGTAGCAGCCTAACCCAGATATCACTTGCTGGACTTCCCAAAACTCCCACAGACTAACGATGACAAAACATAAAACTATCTCGTTTGCCACACCCAGTGCTTACGTCAGTTAGTCCGCAATTTTGGAGCCCTTTTGCACAACATAAAGCGAACTGTAAGAGGTGTCACCTTCAGCCTCTCTCCATAGCCTTCAATTAGTTCAAAACGCTGCTGCTCTGATTATGAGTGGATCAAGAAACTGAGTTCAGTTAACTCCCATTCTGTCATCCTTGCATTGGCTTTCTGTGCACTTTCACATTAACTTTAAAATTTTATTGTTGAACTTCAGGTCTCTACATGACCAGGCAACCACATCAAAGCTCTTCTATCCCCTTAAGAACCACGGCATCCTCTCAGATCAGCTGATGGTGGCTTTCTGCTTGTTCCCAGAACTCAACCTATTATTATTATCATTATTACTACTATATGTTTGACTGCATTACGGTGTGATAGGTACAAAAGTGTTCTCCATATAAAAGCTACATAAATGCCTTAATATAGCTAAAAGGCTACAATCAAATGGTACTGAACTTTGACCTTTGGCCTCCCTTCACATTCCTTATGGTCCTTATGGACTGACGAGTTGCTTAAGAACCACATTCCAAGAAAATGAACTAATAAGTGCAAACAACCAGTTTCCCTTTATTACAGGAGTTAAATTAATACACACAAAAAAGGATTTTGTATCTTTAAGTTTTACCATAATCAATAAAACCCAGGTATGTAGCACAAAACTAAAGTACAAATACTCGATTTGTGAGGCTGCGGACCCAGTTTGAAAAACACTACATGCATCATAATTGCTATTTCTGGACTAATTAGGGAGGAAAACATATTACTCTGAATTCCCTCAAACCATAGGGATGTGCTTAGCTTGTGTCCCACTTATTTTTGTGTTTGAGAGGCTGTTCATCATTTGAAGAAAGTGCATTACAGACCAGACATAGAGGAGGATAGAGAGTGTTCATTTTCAAGGAGGGACAAACATTTGACTTTGCTGTTTTAACATATTTTATTTGGTATTCTGTTATTTACATTAGATCCTGCACATATTTTTCTAACTGCAGTGTAATACTGAATTGGAATAGTTCAGACAGTAGAGCGATTACCATTTTTCTTTGTGCTTCCAGGAGTAAAGGCGTGCTACAGACCTTCACTGGGACAGAAACCAACAAGATCTGGCCGCATGTCGAGGCTTTCCTCCACAGAAAACTCTCCTCTGCGCAGCAGAAAGTAGCATAGAAAGTCCGAGCAGAAAGGCACAAGAAGGGTTAAAGTTTACCAGGAGAAACCACTCTGTATGCAGGTGCCACTTGGAGATGAAGAGCCATCTGTGTAATGATATATTCTGAATGTTCGAAATGAGGAGCAAGCTCATACAGTTGGTGTCGGGAAGCAATAATAAGACTACAGATGTTGTTGGGAAAAACTCCACTTTTGAAGTACTTATTGCACTACTGTTAATTAGTTTGGGAAACTCTCAGGAGGTGTGCATAAAATCCTTCAAATATGAGTCATTAGAATTGAAAAAGATTGTCTCCTCATTCCATAACATGCCTTTATACAGCCAGGAGACATCACTGAATAAAAGGTTTAGAAATGCAAAGATGAATATTAAGATTGGACTAGTTGCTCAGCAAGTCCTCTCTGATGAATGCAACCAAACTTAAAGTGTAACTTGCAGGTCAAATGTCTTAATAAAATTGATATGTAATCTTGTTTAAAATGAATTTTCAAACTAAAGAAAAAAGTTAAGAGGACAAAAAAATCACAAACTACAAGCATCAAATCAAAACTAGCATTTGAATCCATATTTATTAATGTTAATTCTGACTAATGCAGTCCGTCTGCCTCAAGGTACGTCACTTCCGGTTTGTCCTTTTTAGACGTGGATGTAAAATTCTCTCACAAAAAACGCTCCAGATGTCACTGTAGTGTGTATATACATGTATATCTTTTTCTTCCTACATAATTTCACTAAACATTGATTCACTGGAGCTCCAACCTGCAAGTTACACTTTAAAGACCCTATTTCTCCATGTTTTTGTGTCTGAGCGACTGATGGGACAACAGTTTTTGAAAGTGGTCCAGTACTGAGCGAGAATGCTGCACCCGAAAGCCACAAAACAGGTTGCAATGTAATCCATATGGGTTGATGCGTTCCAAGGTCCCGCCCCGTTATACTCAGTGCTTCAACAACGGTTGAGCAAGCTTGGTACACTTTCTCATTTCCTTTTTCCTCCACTTAGATATGCAATGTGCTAGGTTGGTGTATGTTACCCTTAGGAAGGGTCAATTATGCAAACTCTGTACGTTCATTAGAAGTTCTTTTTGTTCCCACTGACAGCATCAAAGACAGACAACACTAACTTTGATTTGGTGGACATAACTCTTCATTTGTGAAGTTACATGTGAAAATATTAATATATGTAATTTATAATGAACACTGTTCTCTCCAGTGTTTCTCTGATACTTAGTGGACCTAATTTGAAACCATGCAACTGTTCTTCAGGATTACATTGCAGCCTGTTTGACGGCTGCTGGCTGTAGCTCTCTCCTTCAATAATGGAGTAATTTAAAAAATTGCTGTCCCCATTGGTCACTTAGACACAGAAACATAGGAAAACAGGGTCCAGGTAAAAAAAAAACAAAAAACAGACGTTTCCCTCTAAGGAGTGGAGTTTTAGATTTTCTAATTGCAATCATGATTTGTCTTAGTTGAAGGCAGCAAGACTGACAAGAACGGGTGCACACGATATCTTAAAAATAAATAAATAAGAGGTTTTCTCTGGCTTTTTCATAAAAAATCATTTAAAAGCAACAAGTGTTTCACCCAGCATTACTGTTTCTTATATTTTGGATAATTGCCCTAAAGGGAATTGTGCCATGTTCTACAAATCATTGTAAATTCTCTGTTGCACTGAAGTGCCTTTTGCTGCTTTTGAAAATGTAACACGTAGCTCCATGAATGTAGTTTGCACAGACATTTTATGAATATGGACCACAGACTGAATAATGTATAAACTGACCACACTTATTTTCTTTCAACAACCTTGAGTCTTAAAGGTGTTGCCTTTTGAAAATCCACCACACTGCTTCCATTTTAACCAGGTCTTTGTTGTGACCAAGTCTATAACTGTAAACAGGTATTTGATATTAGATATGCAACTAGACAACTGACAATCTTAATGAACGTAACTTAAGTACGTTAACTTCAAACACAGTTTATCATCTTGTTAGAAGACATCACAGCATTCAAGGTTAATCTGCAGTTCTGTGTTTTTGCACTTTGTCTTAAGAAGGTTTCACCATGTTGAAAGCCACAGAAATGCAAACTTGCCTTGTTATGTACTGTAGATTGATGCAGTGAATGTTTCCTGAAGTGAACTGTGTGTATTTCTAAACACTTGAATATTTAAAGACATCTCCTCTTCAACTTACAACTGTGTCATGAGTATTCATTATGGATCACAATAAACTTCTGATACTATTTACTATTTGTACCATATTATTATAACATCACACGAGTAAGAACTGGACAATTCTTTTTTTTTTTTTTTAAAGTATCAAAATTGATACAGCAGGAACAAAAATATTGTATCTTATTCCATGCAGACCTGGCGCCTGCATTACCAAGAGCGCAACTCGACCATCGACAGTTCGGTCAGATTCAGGTGTGTTATGATAGTCGGACTAATGTAGTCTCAAGCTGCCGGCCTCAAGTGAAGAAGAGGAGCGAGCTACAGTAGTCTGGTAAAATCACCTCTAAGATTTTCTTATTTTCAAACTAAAACAGCATCTTATTGCTGCTACTCCAGAAAAAGAAAAAAGGATCACTATTGCATTACAACGTGAAAAGTTTGTTTTAATAAGATGTTTTTCACGTTTTAAAGCTACTACAAAGAGTTTTTAACTTATTTAATTAGTGATGCCTCTTTATGATCTAAATAATTTAACAAGACCGGCTGTGAGAACATCAGTTATTTCTGTGTGGCTGTTCTTCATGGCTGCCATCGGGTCAGGTTCTCTGTGAAATCTGATGAAATTTCTGTCCACAGGGGCTCCAAAATATCAATGTTATAACAAGTTATAACAAGAAACTTCTCTTGTTACAACATTTATGCTATTTGTTTTGTTATAATGTGAAACATTTCAGGTTATAATGTGATAACTTATTCTCATATTTTTTTGTAGTTTACATTATCATAATGTCATGATAACATATTTTAAACAAGTTCTTTCATAATACCATGAGATGTTTTACGTTATAACAAAATAAATAGTACAAACTTTATAACAATATAAGTTACCATGTTGTAAAGTGAAAATGTTCACATTACAACAAGATAAACAGATTAAAACGTCAAAATTTCATCTGATTTCAACAAGAATCCGATCCGGTGGCAGACATTAAGAATAACTATATAGAAAAAGACAATGCTTTTGCTTCTGTAAGTCATATAGAGGCATCAGTTTTAAATTGAGACTGTTTCATAACCAGTTAAAAACTCCTCGTAGCAGCTTTAAGGATTTAAAGATGGCGCCTTTTTATGCTCCTCAGTGTTAAATGTCCAGAGGGTCCCCGTGTATAATTACTGCAGGTCTACAAAGAACTGCAGCAAGACAATAATTTTGCACTGGTTTTATATTTTGAGTTCTGAACACTGGCAAGAGAAGCCAAAACTTACAGCAGCCTAACGTGAATGACAAGTGTAACTCAAAAATCTTCCTGAAACATATAGTTGTGTGACAGAAATTCTTATACTAAGTCTCTCAGTCTTTTGGAAACCCATTTCTGCCGATGTGAGGAGAAAAAAAAGATCCTATCAGTCATTATGAGAAACTCTCTCAAAAGAATTACTCAGTATCACAAAATAAGGAGAAACTTTCAAAATAATAACTTAATTATCTCGAAATAATAATGAAATTATCTCATAATAATAGACACCTTCAGACAATAATATGATCTTTTTTTTCATCACATTGGTTGAAATGGGCTTACATACAGTCTTATATTCCCAAATTTTGAGATAATGTTAAGATAATTTAGGAAGTAAGACACCATGGACACTGGCCACAGGTAAAGTATAACAGTTTGAGCCATACAATTATTTTGCATAGTTAATTGGTTACTGTGGACAAAAAAAGAGAAAAAGAAACACATTTATGAACACTACAGCACATTGTTTTAGCTTCATGGCTTACAATACCTCTGTTTGTGTTTACAGTTTTTATGATTCACATAATACGTGAACTGCCCCGCTCCAGTGCTGTGTGCAAAGTAGAGCTGCAACAATTAATAGGTTATTAATTAACTATTAAATTAATTGCCAACTGTTTTGATAATCAATTTTTGTTTGAGAATTTTTAAGAAAACATGACCAAATCGTCTAATTTCAGTTTCTTAAATGTGAGTATTTTCTGATTTGTTTAGTCCTCTTACAGTAAACTGAATATCTTTGAGTTGTGGACAAAACAAGAGATTTAAGGACTTTGTCTTGAGGGTTTGAGAAACACTGGTTGACATATTTTATCATTTTCTGACAATTCATGGACCAAACAACTAATCACTTAATCAAGGAAATAAGTGAAAGATGAATCGATCTTGAAAACAATCAAAAATAGTGTAAAGTCAGATTAAATGTGTGAAATAATGAGAAGTGAGATGACAACAGGTGCACTGTAGAATCAACAGTGCACCACACAGCAGCTTTAAGACATGTTAATGCAACGTATGGCATTTTTAATTCCACAGTCTGCAGTTGAAGTTTCTCGACAGATTTTCACACTGATTTTGGCTGTCTTGTTTAATAAAGAATATTACTATCAAGGGGACAGTAATTGGGAGGCTAATAAATCTGGCACAACCCTTGAACACAAAAAAAGACAAAAAAAAAAAGTCTGCAAACAACAGAATACAAAAAAATAAAATAAAGTCACACGATTCAAAACACCAAGCTCAGCTAAAGCCTGCTTGTAAAATTAACATTACTGATGAATGGGAAGAATAATAAAGTCAAGTGCTTCAATCATTCCACCTCTGCTTCTTTCTTAAACGGTTTTAAAAAGAGGAATATAAAGTGCAGGACACATTCAGGTACAGAGAGTTCCCCTCTGCATACAAATATACAGTAAAGTCTTTGTGGAAAGCTCAGCCCTTTTTCCCCATCCCCTCCATACTGGTGCTTTTTTAGCTCCTTCTCAGGTGGAGAATTGTGAAATCAAACCAACACGCCACTGACAACAGTCTGCACAGAACACTTGTGTAAGGAAACGGGTGATTTCTCTGCTTCATCACTGAACCAGATAAATAAATACACAGAGGCCATGCAGGCCTAGTTAACCTTTTGGATACTGTAAGATGGAGTGTTTTATGTGTGTGCCAGTTGAAATTTGAGGCTTTGATTATGTTGATGCCTGGTGAAATAAACTCCATTATTAATTAGTTACTCAGTGAAATAACTGCCAAATGTAGGGCCTCTTCACAACTTACATTACCATGCGTCTGACACCCAGATCGTATCTGAATAAGTCACATTCAAACTCAACACTAGATTGTCTTATAAATCTGGGCTGAATTTGCAACTCTAACACACAAAGAGAGCTGAGTGCTTTGTCATGAGTTATAGTGTCTCACATACTAAAAAAGCATGCACTATTTGTTTAAGCTCATTATTGGGCTTTGCCTTATGTCAAGCTGCTTAAATAAATAAGCAACTGACTATTGTTCTGAAAGGCTGAATTATTTTTGTCACAAGAGGACAATACGAGCCACTGCAGCCATTAACTTCTTTATTCTGTGGTTATTTTGTATTATCATTGTAGGCATATATAGGTATATAGGTTAAATTTAGACACGTTTTTCCGCAGACTTAAACACTAGATAAAATCTGAATGTCGAAGATGCATGTTAATGGGAGATGTAAAAGAGGAAGTCTAATTATGCTCTTTAATTGTTGCTTTAAGCTTCTCCAGACAACACCAGGAATACTTTTTTTTTTTTTTGGAAAACCTTAAATATTAAAGGGTAACTTCTGTGTCTTTCAGTCTGGTTTTTGTGCGCAAGTGATTAAAGAGGACAACAATTTTAGAAATTAATGGCGCATTGACGGAGAGTGCTGCAGCCGATCAGCAGGGTAAAACAGATGCAATGTAATCCTTACCAGCAATTTGCACATCGTCAAAACAAGTCCACCAAAAAGTGCTTATTTTTTCCACTGACAGGCTGTTATTATAAGCATCTTTCAAGATAATGGAATGGATCACTACAGAGACAGACCATTTTTAAAGAGAAAATGCCTTTGTGTTTAACCATAAACATACGATTTATTGCTCCCACCAAACTCACAGGACTCCATTTAAGGAAACAATACTTTTTTATCATTGTCAAACACACTTGGTTCAAACTCACCAGAAACAAAATAAAACTCACCAAAACCGACTTGATTCATCTCTTCACTCCCCCAACAATCAACAGCACTGGTTTGGTTAAAATAAACCCTTAATTCACAGCATTAGATGTGAAAAATATTCTGACTATAAACACCACTTCTCCAATGTCCAGCCTCCCTCTCACTCCTCTCCTGATATTTTGCAACGTGATAAAATATCAATCATTCTTATTAACTTTAGAAGTCTTGTTATACTTTGAGCAACAATAAAGGCTCCTGATGGCTTTTCAGGCACAAGGAATAGCAACAATCAGGTAATGACACAATAATGCATGACAAAACACCAAAAATTAACATAATGAAACATCTATTCTATCTGTTCATTGCAGACAACTGATGAGCCACTCACACATATGTCATTGTTTGTCCTTTCCTGATAAAGATCCTGTGAAAGAATGCAGGATTCCTCACATGTAGATCAGCTGTGAGTCTGAAAGCCAATAGCGTCAGGGTGACTGTGACCCAGGACTTTTTGATCCAACATTTTTACTTGCTAGACTATAATTTCATTCCAGCCTCACAAGTTAAATGCCAGAGAAAACACGAATACAAGCGACCACAACTGGAGCATTCATGCTCTCCAAATTTGTTACAGATATTGTTATTATGCCATTAAACACAGACAAACTACTCTTTGCTCATTATTAGCATAGAGCCAGCAACTTAGTTACTAGTGAACCACCAATTAAAAAAAAATGACGCCACGTATGTATGCACGCCAGGTATAAATGTCAACAAACTATCAATAACAATTTCTAAATCGTTCAATAAAGTGATTTCTCTTTGATTTGTTCGACACCACAGCCTCACCTTCAGGTAAACTGGACTCCAAACATGTTCAGATGTGCCGTGTCCTATTTTTTCCCCAACAGTATGAAAATCAAACTATTCCACAGACCATAACTGCTGAGCAACCATCTTGACTCTATTTTACAGTAGTTACTGTATACTGGACCTGTACACACAGGATCAGGTAGTTTTAAATTTGACCTCAAGACACTTTGCCTTTATAAATGCCTTTTTTTGACAAGACCGCATTTATGTATAAAAGTGTCACCGTTGATCTGTCAGTCATGCTTCTCTCGTACTTGACATGATTCATTTTATGTAGCTATAATGCCTGGATTCCAACGGACAGGACAGTTTTGATCTGTCCTTCACACGGCTCCATACCCCAACAGAAGTGGAGCAGTTTGCCTGCCTGATTTTGTCAGTTTCCTTTTACTTTTGGGCTTCTACCAAAGGTAAGTGGGCTACTTTGTAAAATGTTTTCTTTTTTTGTCCATTTTTGTGATCGGGAGTTTGTATTCTTTGTGTTGTCTGGATTGAATTTTCAGTTTGCCAGTTTGTTTTGCTTTCAGATAACAGTGTTTCAGTTTTTCAGGAGAGCCAGCTTTAAGGATTATAATAACTCCATCTGTCAAACCACACTTATGGCACAGCACATGCATTTAACTGGTAAGAGACACTGCAGGATGCAACTCGCCACAGGCTAGCCGCAGTGACATAATATCGATCACATTGAGAACTGTTTATCATCACTGAGACATTATTTCCTGCAGGTTCTCCACTGAAAATTGCAGCACAAAAGACTGATCATTTCTCAGTTTATTCCTGCTCTGCACTGGTGTTTTTCAGCCTGGTCAGTTGTGCAACAGGGAATCCTAAACAGTGAGATGATGGAGATGGAAGAAAAGCGGGGGGGGGGGGGGGGGGGGGGGCTATCCTGCAATCCCTAGGAGGTTTCCATCATGCGAATATCGTCCGTTTCTGTAGTATCATCCTTTGTCCACCTCCCTGTGCTTGTCCACAGTCCAGCCTCTATACAGCGCTTCATAGGATAGTCTGCCACCTAGTGGAGGGAAAGAAAGACAGGAGGGTCCAATAACGATCAATACCCATTCACAGGTGAGGACTGTCAGGCACAAATCAAAAAGAGGTTTAAGTGGAGCTGGAGAGAGATTCTGGAGGATTAAGCTAGGGTTGCCTAGTTAGAGGATTATAATGGTTATGCAACTGCCTCCTCAACATTTAATGCACTGATCTGAGCTTAATGTAGCATTTTGATTGTGAATTCTTCTTTATAAAGAACAACTACTCATGTGCACATCACCGTCGCTCTTCAGAGGCCCAGTTCAGACCTGGTATTTATGTGCATCCTGGGTAATCCGATCACAAATGGACATCTCTGAGTACAGGTGTGAACACGCTCAGGATGCATTTAAGATCTGATCACATTTCAGAGGTAGTCTGAACCGCTTGTGACACATGTTGATACCAGTTTTGAACAAGACCAGATACTGACTGCAAGTCCAAACAGAGGTGAGGAGAGGTGCTACGTGAAGAAAACGGCTCAAATCCAAAAGTAGGACCAGGAGAGCCAAGCTACGGACACAAATTCATACCCGGGTAGCCATCGCTTCTCTGTGGGAGAAGAGGCGGATGTTTTTTCTACTCTCTGAGTAGAAGTTTGGCAGCTAGTCAGGCTGTGGGGCCAGCAGGGGGGGAGGAGGCCCCATTCTCATTCTCTCTCATGTACAAAAGGCTTTCAAACTACAAAGATTAAGTTTACTAGAGAGGCCATTTGGCTACTTTCACCCTCTACTTCATCTGAATATTGAAATACTGGCCTCAAATAAAACACTGTTGCGTGTCTTATTAGTTTTCAATGCCATATACAATAAAGACCTTTAAATAGTAAGACAGTCCAGAGAGTGGCACATTTGTCGCCTGTAGCCTCTCCTTTTCTTTAAAATGGCAGAGTTAGTAAAGCTCCACTCATGCGTAGCCTGGAATCCTCTCAAACTCAATCATGAAACTAACCTATTTATCTGGGGTATGTTCCAAACAGGTGATTTTTTTAGCATTCTGCAACTTTCACCCTCTTTTTTTGCCCCTGTTCAAACTTTTTCTGGAATATGTTGCAGGCATGAAATTTAAATTAAGTGTATATTTATAAAAGACAATGAAGTTTATCAGTTTGAACATTAAATGCCTTGGTGTTTTACTCTATTCAGTTGAATATAGTGTTGCAAAGGTTTTTGTAAATGATTGCATTCTGTTTTTATTTACATTTTTCACAGCGTCCCAAACTTCTCTGAAATTGGGGTTATTTCCAGGAAACCTAATGATGCAAAATAAGGATCTCCAAGTGAACCTTTTCAGTAATACCTGAGCAGCTGACACAAGTTTCTACTGTGTGCCAGAAGTTGAGGTTTCAAATTACAGAAGACAACAAAACGGCAATCTGCAAATACTTTACTCTAGTCGGTCTCACTGATAATATCAGCAACATGATGGCTCAACAAGTCCTGGTTTGTTGGTAACATCAACTTTCATCAATTGTCGTGGTCCTAAGTGCTACCTTGTGCAGTGGTTTAGTCCATATTTCTTAACTCATTCCCTGGTGCATTGTAGCATCGTCACCATTTATGAAACACAGCAGAGACATGTGAATTGAAACAAAGCATGAGTACATTTTGTGGTAATATCACCACAACTAAACTAAAAGATGACCCTTGAGTTCCATGTATACATCAGAAGACTAATAGCTCAATGGTGCCATCTTCCAGCTGTGTGGGGTAACTACAGTAGTCTGTGAGTCTCAGCAGCACTGAGAAAAAGAGACGAGCACTTACTGGAGGTAAAGAGTCCAGGGCTTCTTTGGGGTCGAGTCTGCAGTTTGTGCCAGTGTTCTGTTGTTCAGCGTTGTTGACTGTATCACCTCTACACTTGACTGCGTATTCTTTCACTCTGTCTTTGAAGGCCTCAAGCTCTGTGTGGAAGACTTCTAAGTAGACGTCTTGTCCGTCCTTCACAGCAACAAAGGCGACAATATTAGGAAAACATGGCACAACATGGCTTAAGGGAAATGACAACTGTCTGACAGGAGGTGAAGGAAATTTCAATCATGCATAGGGAAAAATCCAAGAGCACCGTATTAACGTACATTGTAGGGGTAGCTGCTGATTCCCATACTATTGGGAGCCCCTGCAGGAAGGTGCAGTATTCACATACAGAATTAATCAGACATGTGCGTCTTACTTTGGCTTTATGGAAGAATTGCCTGAAGCAGCCTCGAGGATCCTGCTGAGAGGTTGACGCCATCTCCAGGATGAACTGCATGACTACAGCTTGGTGCGCCACCTGCTCCATCAGTGCCTCTTTCTGCAGACAGAACAAATATTTTTTAGCATGTGTGTCTCAGTGTTTCACCTTTTGAGCTTTCTAACACTTAGAATCGATGCAGTATCTATTGTTTTATATGGTAGGTTTACAGCTACTAAACTCACTAAAGCATTTCACTAAAATACCTGATTTCTACAAGAAGTTGGCAGCACAATGGTAAATTCTGGGCTTCTTCACATTGTGCGATACTGCATTAGTTTAAAGCTACCTCAAGGAATTTTCATATTTTGTTGGTTTTGGAGGGCCCTGTCGACAAAAGCAGTAGTGTTTCCACCATAACAACCACAAAATACAACATCAAAAGTAAAATTATGTCATTAAAAATCTCCCTCTGCTTCTTTTTAACTGACTAACATACTACTCCATGTAACTGTGCCTGGAAAAATATAAACAGTCTTGTTTCATGTGATTTCAAGGAGGATTTGAACTGGTGGCATGCATTAAGAATAACTATAAGGAAAGAGCCAATTTTTTTTTTTTTTTTTTTTTTACATATGATCTCTCTTGATTGAACCGTCTCTATAAAAGCATACTGATGCATTGTAGGGCCGGGTGATTTGGTTTGTCAATAACATCTCGATATTTTTAGGCTTTTCCATGATAGAAGACATCAAGTCTCATATCATGAAATCAATATAATATCGTGTAATCGTATGTTTCAGTTTCATTTCCTGATGATGTGCATGCACACTTGAATAGAACAGAGCCATTATTAATGTTATAAGTAACTGCATTTTAATGTCTGCAGATGTCAGTGCACCTGCTCAGGCTTATGGTTCCATGCTTACACTGCTCTTCCAGTTTGATGAGCTGAGAGGAATGAACTACACTTGCCGTGTTTATCATAATCAAAGGATACGCCACCCGCTGCAACTAGATGACTGTTATGGCATAAACTATGTCAGGCTGTGACTACACAGACAAGATTAGTCAGCAGGATAGACTGCTTAAAAAAATTAAATAACGCCAGCCTTATCCTTTCAGAACTTTACCCCTTCTTGTTGTAGTCTCATGCACCACAGAATTAAGTAGTTGGCTGTTTCCTCACAGATGAGCTGAGGCCTGTCTGCGAGGAATCGCTGACTGTCGTCCCATCTCCGCAGCATACCTGACAGAGGGATAAAAGTGAAGTAGGGTTGTGTGAGGTTCTTATCGATAGTTTCAGGACAAAAAGCAATGTACTGATTCACACAGGGTCAGCAACAAAATGAATTCTAACCACTTTAAAAAGACCCTGCATCACTCATCATCACTTCACATATATATAGTCTTCACAGCAGTACATTGCTTCAGTACGTCTCTGCTTCTCCAGACTAGAGAGTATGTCAACTGCCATTTACTGTACCTAATACACTGACTATGGACAAGTACCACATACAACCCCGCTTCAAATGATCCAAACTATCCCCTTCAGAAGGAGGAAATTCATCATAATGAAGGTATAGTTATGTAAAAGTCAGACTGACATGGACTACCTTGACTAGTGCAATTCTGGAAACATTTAATGCATATTTAAATATAATGCACTGATAATTTGGATAACACACCAACTGCAATAATGAGCATTCTATGAAAAAGGCAGGAGTGTGTGTTGAGATGAAACTACTGCCTAAAACGTGTGCAGTGGTTTATAAAAATCATTTAAGAATGCAAATGAAAACAAAATGGAGGAGAAATCCACAAGTCAAAAAGCTAAATGATGACATTTTATTTACCTAACACCAAAACAAAGAGCCTTTTTTATTATTAATGTGAGGGTGAGAATATTCTTATTAGAAACCTAAGATTTGGCATCTCACTTACCAAAATGCCTTAGCTCTTGCTCATACTTCTGAAGAAACGTCTTGCACTTGTCCTGATCCATTTCTACAGGTTGACTTTGAACATTGATGATACTCTGGGGAGAGAGAAGACATTCACTAACTACTGATGATGTTACTACATGGTCAATAAACAGAAGGTACACATGGTCAAACAGGTATAAAAATATTAACAGACATCAATATAATGCAACTGAGGTCCTGTCCTGATTTTATTCACTTTTCATTTTCCATGTTATCTTTTTTTTTGTGACCAAGTTTTAATTGTGTTTTCTTCATTTACATTGGAGGTTATATTCATATAAACATGTCATAACAGAATTTGAATGAACATAACTCATCTATTCATTTCGTACATTTCTGTCACTCACATACTGTCAAAAAATAAATTGACATACCAAGAATAAATAAATAAGTATAAATAAATAGTACATATATCTGAATATTCAGTACAAGACCCACAACAACCTCTTCACCCTGCCCCTCTCCCACCCACCCCTCTCCCATGTGGCCTGAACTTGTAGTTCTTTTAAACTAAAAAATGATATCTGTGTTACATGAAATAGAACAGGACATTAATAGGCAACACCTTTGTTTACCCTACTATTTCATATAAATATGGCTGCAGTGAAAATGGTCTGGAGCTCACATAACTGTTTGCATACTTACCTTATCAAAAACATCCCAACTCCCAACAGCTCCGAGCACAGGACTGCGACTGGGCTCCTGACCTGCCAGCATGCTCTCCTTGCGGCGCCACTCCTCCTCAGTGTGTGTGAGTTCTTTGGGGCAGGCCCGAGTCCGAGCACGTTCCTGCTCCAGGGATTCTGAGCTGTGGACCCCTAAAGAACACATCTGATCCTGGGCCTCAGCCAGTCTCCAGCTGGAGACGATGGAGGCCTTCACACAGCGCTGCTGGCTCTGGCAGAGTGACGCCATGGCGCAATCGCAAAAGTGCAATGATGGTGACTGGTGTGAGGTGAACAGAAGAAAAGCAGATTAGGACATGAGAGAAACATACAGTCAGTGATTCAAGTTAAATTAACAGTAAACCCTTATTTATTACACACTGACCCAGTGTAATTGTAGTTTGTGTTTGTTTGGGAATAGTTTTGAAAATATCAGCTGAGATGAGATGTCTGCCCTCTCTTCAGTATAACAAGACTAGTTGGCACCTGACTTGTGATGCTCAAAGCACAAAAAACAAAGAACTCAGCAGCAATGTCTCATTCCAAAAATCATGACCCAGTTACTCAAGATAATCCACAGACCTTTTCGTGACCAGCATAATGAAGGAACTACATTAATTCTAGTATTAAAGAAAGTAATTCAGGTTGATTCTACTGTAGAAAGAAGATAGTTCCTCCATGAAACTGCTCACAATAGGCCCTGTGAATTATCTTGAGTAACCGGGCTGTGATTCTTGGAAAGAGACACTGGTTTTGAATTTTTTCAAATGTAATTTTTGGTGCTTTGAGAACCACAAGCCCAGTGCCATTTCGTCTCACTGTACTGTAAAGAAGGAAGACATTTCTGTGGCCAGCGTTTCCAAAATTCTGTAACTCAACCAAAATTATCTAGGTGGAAAAACAGCACTGCAGGCCAGAGGAAAAACTGGCATTTTTGTATCAGTGTCAAGTTTAGCATGAACATGAAGAAGTGCTCATGAAAGGCAGCCACGTTAGCAACATCCTCCCAGAGAGGGAAGGTTGGCTCTAATAGGAGTGAACAGCTGACACCCACAAACTGCCTGCTCACCCTGAATCTCTAAATCTCTAAACTAAATGTAGGCCGTTGGCTTTCAAGCTTTCATGACCACAACCACGCTGTATTTGGTAGAGGGTGGGGCGAGGGGGCTAAAAATAAATAAATGCTTGTTTCCATCTTAACCATGGCTACATGACCACCCAAACAGCCAAACGCCTCTTCATCGCACACAGCTGCCAGTGTCTGTGAACACCGTGGACCTGGGGGAAAAGGAAAATGAGCTCCATGTCTTACTGTGGTCTCTTATCTGACCCCTGCGCACATGGAGGGTCTCTTTCTGATGCTGATTTCTCCAATGCCCTGACAGGACAATGACACTGCAAGTTACCTCTTTACCTTATAACCACATGTTGAAGTGGAAACTGGCTACTCTGATTGCGCACCTCGGTTTGTATTCAGTGTAGCATGCAACCTGGACACTGATGTTTCACACCATGAGAGTTGTTGAGTAGCTGCTAACTGATACGATAATGACACAACAGCGGAGGTCAGCTGAATAAAACTAGCACTATTGAAAGCAGATACTAGCCCATACGTTGCTAACTGTCCAGCATATCGGACTTGGCATTAACTCACTTCAATGATCCCCAAACAGGTTTAGCTAGTTAGCATGCATTTAATACCATTCCGTTATATCCGTGCTGCCAAGTTTCCGCAAATAACCCGACAGCTAGCATGAGCTAATTACCTGCTGGCGAGAATAAACACCACTGGAGCCCCTGGCCGTTGAAGCTGGGTCACTGGTGGACGCTTCGTCGGGGTAAACTGAAGCTCCGTTTCCCAGCCACTCCATCACTGCTAAGCAGCTAGTCTAGCTGTTAGCTCTGCTGTGAGGTCCGCTAGCTAATGCTAGCTGCGTTATTGGAGTCAGTAACAGTGTTGCTCTCTGTGATCTGCTGGCTGCCACAATTATATTTGATCTAAATGCCAGTGTAGAGAAGTCAGCAGAACCGACGGAGGAAAATGATTCACCGCGACTGGTCGGGGTGTTCAGCTCCTGTAAATAACAACGTTGTCAAACTTACAATAACAACATCAGTTACTGGCTGTTCAACTACCGCGGAGCATGGCTGCGTCAGTGACACGCAGACCACGTGGGAAACAACATTGACCATGTGACCCTGTCTCAAATATTTTATATATTTTTTTAAAATGTGTGTTTATTATTTAAAGTTGAGTTACATGTGCGATGCCCCTTACCTGGTTGTATGTTAATGTTGTTGTCAGTAAAAAAAAAATATTCTGTGGGCGTCGTTTTTTTTTCTTTTTACACTTTCCTCTTTACTATGACCATTATATATTTTTTTAAAGATATGTATTTATCACTTTAAATTGACTGTAATGGGCTATACTTTTTTTTTTCTACCCGATTGCATGTTATCATGTTGATGTAAAAATAAAACACAAATAAATAAATACTTCTGTGGTCGCCTTGGAGGAAACCCCTGACCCAACTGATTTGGACAAGTCATTGTTCAAATAAAATAGTGTAAATAGTTACAGGCCTTACATCTTAACTTTTATCTGGGTAGGGAATAACTATAAGACAACTGGTATGCCCAGATGTATCTGTGTCGGATTTGAACTGAATGCCTGATTGTAGTCTGATCATTATAATAATGAATATGCTGTATTTAAATTAAGTATAGTTGAGAAAAGTCTTTTGGGAAATGAATAATCTGGAGTTAGAGATATTTATCAATTAAAATAATTTAATTGTATGCCGTTAGAGTCTGGGTATGTAACAAATAACTTACTATTTCATACTATTTCATTTTAAATCCTTCTCTCGTTTACCTACACTCTGTATAAGTGCAATTTTGAGGTACTTGTACTTTATTTGAGTATTTCATTTTCTGCTACTTTGTTCTCCACTACATTATCTTTTATAACTGAAGCTACTAGTTACTTTGCAGATTCAGATTAACATAATGAATTAATAATTAATTGTATTATTTCATTGTACTATTATTAATACATTATTATAAACTGAAGTACCCAGTAGTTTATAAAGTAGCCTAATTTCAAGTATATTAGTTTTACCAGATGCAACATTAACATGATGAACTTATTAATGTATCAGTAATCAATCAATAATCCAGTCATTCAGTAATATCCCCGCTGTGAAATGGATAAAGGATTAATAATAATATCTGTATGTTTAATTCTGAAACGAGCAATTCTGCAGGAACTAAAAGATCTGAGTATTTTCTCCTTTACATCTCATCTCATAAAATAGAAATTCGCTGAGAAAAAAAAAATGTTGTCCGCTCTGCATTCTTTGACCAGAGGGGGGCAGTAGTTCACTTTGAACCTGCATGACAGCCTCCACTGAAAAAACTAGTAGAAGACCAAGAGGCACAGGGAGAATATTGTGCCCAAAGTGTGATATTACAGGCAACTTTAGGTATCGCTCCCGATAAACTGCAATGAAATATCTAAGATTTTAGGAATTCATATTTGTTGTTAGGATTATAACATGGTGAATGGGTTGCTATTTGAAAATCCTAGCGAAAAAAAGCCGGATTTGTTTACAGTGTGAGAGCAATAACAGCCTGGGAGATCTAACGCAGGGCGAAAATAGTTCAAGTATCACTAGTCCAAACAAACTTAAGGTCGTGTCAAGAAGAGAAACCTAGACCCGTGAAAGAACTCGCGAGAGTGGCTAATTTAACCCAAACTATGACTTTTCCCCCTCAAACCATAACCTTGTGTCTCTGTCTATACATCTACTCAGATTTTAACCGCAGTGTTGTTGCATTAAAACATTAATAATGTGTACATGATGCCGAAGGAAGAGACAACACCGACAAATCTCGCGAGATTTTTGCAATTCAAGGGTTCCCTCCTAGCCTTAGCACAAATATAACTAGCTAGATACCTGACGATAGCTAACTGGAAGCAAATATCACATGGTGAGTCCATCCATATCGATAACGTAATGTTACATTATTGTATTGAATACATCTCTTTTATCGACACATGACAAAATAAAGCCGAATTTGTATTGAGCCCAACACTTCAACCTAGCATTGAGTTTTGAGTTAGCTTAAAGTGAGTCACGGGCTAACCAGGACAGTGTCACTAGCAAAACTACAAACACCGTTTTATATTTTAGTTATCTTTCACGCCAAAAACACTTGAGCAAGTATGAAATTAACACACACACGATTGCCACCAAGGATGAGTTTGATTTGTCTGGGCCAACCAAGCTAATATTTGCTAACAGAGAGAGTGTAATCAAGCAACGAGGAAGTAGGGTGTATTGTACAACCACTAGGTGGGGATAAAAGATAATATAACACCTGGCTGCAGGTGCCCTAGCTCTCTTCTCTTCCTCCTCCATCCCCTGAAAGAGGTGCTGTTGCCTGGACAGCCCTGAATGCTTAAGCCCGCCTCTAGAAGCCTGCAGACATTCAGACAGGGAGAAACAACCAGACTTCAGGCCTAAAAAAACATCCTCAGCCTGAAATCAAGTCTCATAGCCAGCTGGCATCTTGCCCTTTCTCAGGCTGCTGTTCCCACAGGTTTGTGTATGTGTGTGTGTGTGTGTGTAGCAGTGATAATATCAGCAAAACTGGTTCATAATCATATTGCATTTTCCCACTTTCCTTTGGCTTGATTTTCATTTCATTTTTGACCAGTTTTTGGCACAGTGACATAATTAAAGATAAAAAAAAATAAAATGGGCCAAAATAATTGCGAGCAAATTCATAAGCTTATAAGTCATGTGTAAGGTATTGTGTCTTGTTTTTTCAGCTCAATGCAGTTGCTTTACCATATTATTATGTGGTACACAATTACATATTTTGCAAATTAAAGTATCTCTACTTTCATTTTATGAGGGATAATAATTAATTTGAGTGAGATGCCCTGTTTATAGCACTGTGTTGTTTTGTTTACTTTCCTCACCAGAGTGACAGCAGCACACCATCCTGTGGACAGAGATGAGCCATGCTACGATGGAGGCAGTAGGTGTGTATTACATTTTACAACACACCATTCTCTTACAATATTTACTTAAAGTTACAAGACACTTTAATATTTTATTGATTTTGGCGGACCCTATGGACAAAACAGTAGTGTTTCCACCATAATAACCAAAAAACATATGGCCAAACATAGAATTATGGGAATAGAAATCCCCTCCTGCTTCTTTTTAACTGGCTGTCATGCTACTCACTGAAACTTTGCCAAGATAAATATAAATGCAAACTTGTTTAGCCTCATTTTAAGTAGAATGTGACTCTGTGGCAGGCATTTAAAACAGCTATAAAGAAATACCCCGTCTTCTTTTAGATGATCTTGTTTGCTCGGATATAGAAGCACCAGTAGTAAATTGAGACTGTTTCATAACCTTAACAATTTCCTTGTAGTAGCTTTAAGAATCAACATTAAAACTACGTTAAAAACTGACATGATTGTAAATTGTATTCACATATATTTTATGCAAAATACTACAGTACACAGTTCCAGGAGAAACTGAAATAGTTAACTTATAACAGGAGGCTGCATAACAATCAGTAAAGCAGCACTATAGCCATATCAGACTGACTTGATGGAGCTTAGGCCATCTGTTGTGCATCTGACCATGTTTAATCAACTCTTTGGACTGTATTGTTTATGTCCTAAATTCAGCATACCACAAGGAGTTTTAACTGGTTATGAAACAGTTTTGATTTAATTCTAATGCCTCTATATGACCTACATAAGCAAACAAGACCATCAGTGAGAAAACTGGCTACTTCTAAATAGTTACTCTTAATGCCTGCCACGGGGTCAGATTCTCTGTGAAATCAGATGAAACAGACCTGTGTTTACATTTGCACAGACATTGAGTTGTACATTAGTGAGTTAAAAAGAAGCAAGAGGAGATTTTTACTTAGATAATGTAATTTTTTACATTATGGACAACACACAGATAGATATACCTGCACCCGAGACCTGATGAACCAAGAAGCCTAGCTGCTGTGTCAGACTGCCTCAATGATATAAACCGTTGGATGACCCAGAACTTTCTTTAACTTAACAACTCTAAATCAGAAGTCATACTGTTCAGTTCTCCAAATTCCATCATTCCCATCAAAAACAGCCTTGGTCCCCTGTCCACAAATTTGACCACTGCCAGAAATCCAGGAGTAATATTTGATTCAGATCTCAGCTTCCAAGCATACATCAAAAAAGTTGTCCAGCCCTGTTGTGTCCATCTATGTACCGTCTCAAAAGTCAAACCGCTGCTCTCACACTCTGACCTGGAAACGGTCATCCACTCATTCATATTCTCCGGACTCAATTACTGGAATTCACTTCTGTCTGGTATTAGCCAAAAATCACTCTCCCGTCTTCAACTGGTCCAAAATGCAGCAGCTAGGCTTCTTACTGGTTTTAAGAGACGACATCACATCACCTCAATCCTGGCTTCCCTCCAGTGGCTTCCTGTACATTTTAGAATTGATTTTAAGATTTTACTGATCACTTTTAAAGCCCCTCTGGGTTTGGCTCCTAGCTACATAGCTGAAATGTTAACCCCTTATGAGCCAGTACGCAGCCTTAGATCCTCGGGCGGAGCCCTCCTGGCTGTTCCAAAGGCAAGGCTTAAATCTAAAGGTGACTGCGCTTTTTCCATCAGGGCCCCTCGACTTTGGAACGACCTGCGAGGATATAAGGCTTGCAGAATCAGTGATATCTTTTAAATCGCTTCTTAAAACCCATTTTAGGGCGCCCCTATAGCTCAGTCGGTAGGGCGTGCGCACCATGTATTGAGGCTGTTTGTCCTCTGCAGCGGCCGCCGGTTCGAATGCTGCCTGTGGCTCATTTGCTGCGTGTCATCCCCTCTATCTTCACCCCCCTTTCCTGTCATACCTTCAGCTTTCGCTATCAATAAAGGCAAAAAGCCCAAAAAATATCTTTAAAAAAAAAAACAAAACATTTTATAGACTTGCTTTTATGTGATGTTGTCGTTTCTTTTTAAGATATTTAATTTTTATCCTTTTATTTGTACTTACTTATTCCATTCCTTTATTATTTATATTGACTTGACAACATCATGTTATGTCTCTGTAATCTCTGCCCTCTTTATTTTAATTTATTCTTAGTGTCACATTTTTCTAGTTTTACTATCTTTGCTTGTGTCTTGTTGTACTTCAGTTTTAGCTTGCTCCTGTTTGGCCATCTGTTGTTATTTTGTTTCTTTGGTTTCCTGCTCTTGGGCTCTTTTGCTTTGTCTGTTAAAGTACTTTGTAAACTATTTTTTTAAAGGTGCTATAGAAATAAAGTTATTCTTCTTCTTATTATTATTATTATATTTTGTTGTTATGGCAGTGGAAACACTACTGTCTTGTCCACAGGGGACTCCACTAATTAATTTTAATAGATTACATTTTTAATTAATAATATTTTTGGGGGGGCTTTTTTGCCTTTATTGAGATAGGATAGCTGAAGATATGACAGGAAAGGGGGTAGAGAGAGAGGGGGGATGACACGCAGCAAATGGGCTGCAGGTAGGAATTGAACTGGCAGCCGCTGCAGAGGACTGACAGCCTTAACACATGGTGTGCACACCCTACCAACTGAGCTATAGGGCTGCCCCAGCTACAGCATTTTTAAGGTATTTCCTGTTATAGTGTAGATTCATGTGTTGCCACATACTAGTGACTATCTTTGACTCATCTCTGATTTGTAGCTTTGTTTACACGTGTTTATTGGCGACATTAGTTTGCTGAAGACCAAGTGCATATAGGTTATACAGTGATATCAGCATCATTATTCTTTTTCATTGGAGAGCCTGTAGTTATGTGTCAGACCACATTTGGATAGAAACCAAGTTGTAGTGGGTCAATCCTGGAGAGGTAATTAACATGCAAACACTGCTTTAAAAGGCATCAAATTCTGTAAGTGCTTGTACTCTCCTCGATTTCAAGAATCTGTAATGGCACCTGTTGAAAGGTTTTTCCAGCACCTACAACAAAATACAAAAGGGGAGAAGTACTTGTAGAAGAATGTTGTGGCATCCTTCCAGTGGAGTTGGGCCACTTGCACAACCTCTGCCAAGTCACACTGAAGCTGTTCTGGTGGCTGTAGTGACACCAAATGCCCCATTTAGACACTTGATCTTTGTGTTTCCTTTATTTTGGCAGCTGCCTGGCAACAGGCAGTCAGACCTGCCTGTAGATTTAATCTCTGTCTAATTTTACTGAAATTCAAGTGTGACTTTTATTGTTTTGTAAAAGTGGGAGGTTAAGATAGTGTCTTATTACTTTAAAATCCACTTAGTGTAAAATGCAGTATTTTCTCATGTGACAAATTATCAAAAAAAAAAAAAAAAAAAATCACCATCCCAAAGGTGAATGAGTGCATGTACTGTATGTGTGTCTGTGTGTATTCATATGTGGTGATGGAGGTTATTATGTTGTAGTGAATGGGGAGCCTCCAGCTCTGTCATTCACCCACAAGCCAAGACTATAAAGAAGCTACATGCTCCACATTCCTCTCCTCTCCTTCTCTGTCCTCTCGTCTCCTCTCCTCACACAAACAGTGAGACCGAAGTGAAGTGGGTTGTGCTGTTTGTGTTTGTGTGAGTCTCTGTGCACGTACGCATGTCAGTCACTGGGATGAATGGGCTGGAGTGGGGTGTATAACAGCAGAGAACCAACCGACTATTCAAATGCTTGAAATTCAAGGACCTTTCAGTGGACCGTTGCAGTGTTTTTGCATGTCTTAGCCCATTTACTACATATCCAGTCTACTTGTTTTCCATAGCATGCTGTAATGTTACTGTCAAAGCTGTGACATCATGGTGAGATACTCAAGTGTGGGTTGATTTGAGAAGTCTTTGTCATGTTAACCATGCAACAATTAATCATCTTTTACAAAAAAAAATAAAAGAGGATATTGTATTCACTGAAATGGATTACATGCATACAGTTTCTCAAGCAACCTTTAAGTAACTTGAAATAGATTTGCACTTTTGGGTGAGATGTCTCCCTTTTCTCAAATGTTTTAGAAGTAGATGACACTCGGTTTGTGGTGCTTGAAGTGCCAAAAAACAAACAATACGCAGAGTTTCATGTAGGAACTTTTTTCTGTCTACCATCCACCAACTATATTGCCACACAAAAAGTAGTGTGCATTTACTCATGGCAAAGAGTTTCATGCTTCTGACAACGCGGGAACATTAATGGCATCTTCTTCACCTGAACCCTAATCTCTTGTCCATGAGTAGATTCACACTTCCTTCTGCATGATGATACTGTTGGGGGTGAAGTTTGGTAGAAAACAGTTCCTACATGAAACTGTTAACTTGAAGGTCTGTGGACTGTATTTTTTGGCACTTTGAGCACTATCTAGTGCCATCTAGTTCCATTATATTCAAGAAGAGGCAGAAATCTCTACAGCTGATATCCCCAAAAGTTGGCAACTCGGACAAAAATGGATAAATGGTACTTCAGGCCAGAGGAAAAATATGTATTTTTGATTTTGCGGTGAACAGTTCATTTAAAACCAGTGTATACTTTGGAAGGCAACTGACACTAATGTAGAGCATGCATGATTTCTACTAAATGGGCCAGAACATGCAAAAACGCTGGCATGGCCCAACTGGCTTTTTTTTTTTCTAAAATAAAAACATGGAACCAAGTGAAAGACTCAGGTGGCTAAAGGTTATGTTTAAGAGGCAACATGAAATAGACAAAAAGTGTCAGGCATGGAGAGATACAGTTAAGAAAGAGGCCGACACGGAGAGAGGGAGAGGCCTTTCGGTCTGCTTTCCCAGGCTATGCATCAGGAAGGTTGTATTTTTTACACCATGACCACCACATAGCCCTTTCCTGGGGAAATCCGAGACAAAATCGAGAGAGGTTGCTGCAGGGAGGGAGAGACGAACAGGAAAACTAGCCCTGGGAAGGAGGGAGGGAGGTAGGGGGGCAGGTACGGTGGAGCCCACACAGCATGAGCGACGGAGAAAGAAGCCGGAGCTTTCGTGGAAGGCTCAGTGGAACACACACACAGGCAGATAGACACAAAACATGAAGCACATATCCATCCTTACATCTCCTCTTGTTTCTAGGCCCTTTTACCCACCGTGTCCTTCCAAAAAATGTGCCCCGAGAGTCGTCTCTAGAGTATTTTGGCTGCAGAGTCAGCTGGAATGCAGAGCTAATGCCGGGTTCCTCCACTATCCAACCAGCCTCAGCTGTTAATCCGATGTTATGGCTGCTCTGCCATGCCTGTTAAAGAAATAATATTTGACGTTATGACTGCTCAGCTATGCCTGTTTTAACGAACAATATTTCCAGTATATCACATTACCTGTAAGCTAAGATTTAGATTGGACACAAAACAAGACCATTTGGCATCTTTTCTTATCATGACCGGAACTTAAGAGCAAGGCTAAATCAGCATTGTGGTTTTCAGAATAGTTTTTATGACCTGTACCAAATTTATACTTGTACTGCAAGGTAAAGGCCATTATGACCAGGAAGAGTTCATAACAACAAATGTCCAAGCAAGCAACTGTGCTAACTGGAAAAAATAAACGTCTTGTCATCACAAACCTCAGTACAAAAATGAAATTGATTGCAATTGTTGGCAAACTGACCCATTTGCATAGCCCCCACATATTTGTTTTATGAATTCCAGCCCTCAAAATTGCAACACCACTTCCTAAGTATTTGAGATATTTTGTAAAACATGAATAAAAACAGAATGCAATGATTTGATGCCTGCAACACATTAAAAAAAAAAGTTCAGGCAGTGGCAACAAAAGACTAGGAAAGCTGAAAAAAAACCCACCAGTGTGTAACATTTGATAGGTAAACAGGTTAACAGTATCAGTGACAGTAACAGTGTTAACAGGTGACAGTATCATGATTCGATATTAAAAGGGGCATCCTCAAAAGGCTCAGTTGTTGACAAGCAGAGGCGGATGGGGTTCACCACTGGGAAAAATTGCGTGGGGAAATATTCCAACAGTTGAAGACCAGTGTTTCTCAACACAAAACTGCAAGGAATTTAGAGATTGCACCCTTTCTCCTAGTATGTGAGCTCAGCTAGGTCAAAGTTTTTGCAAATCATTGTATTCTGATTTTATTTACATTTTATACCAGGCCCAAACTTTTTTTGAATTGGGGTTGCATATCCTGCGGTATTTGCGTCGAAAAGAAGTTTAGTTTTCCCAAATCAACATGCTATACTATGTCCAAAACACTATATGAGCCATTGGGTGCCTGATGAAAAAAAAAACAACTAAAAAGGCCAATAGGTTTGATTCCTTGACAGGTTGATAGAGGTCAAAGGTCAGAGTGAAACCCCACCTCATCTATGCGTGTGTGTGATCCCCCCAGGTCTTGACCCTGCCGTGCTGAGAGACGAACTCCTTGAGCTGTGGAACCGGAAAGATCTGCAGACGGTGAGAGTCACTTTCACAGCGTGTGTCAATTCCACACATGCAATATTGGGTGTGTATGTGTTTACAAAGGTAGAGAGTCTTTGTGTGTCTGTAAGACGCACTTGCACAGGAAGGAACATGAGAGAGAGAGAGAGGGAGAGAGAGAGAGAGAGAGTCTGGATACCGGCATGTATAAATGAAGCTCACCAGTGTGTGTGTGCGTGTGTGACTGTGTGTGTTAATGAGGAAACCAGAGTGTCTGTCAGTAGGAAGGAAGGAATTTGTGTTGCACTGAATGAACTTGAGATCTGTGTGAGGAGGATATTGAGTGGATGACATCTGTTTTGCAAATTAAGACGCAGCGCGAAGCATTTTCTCACACAGATATTATTTTCTTGTGTAGGAAGTTTCTAATGCCAGAGTTTGCATTCTTTAGCTGAGACCTAAAATGTGTCACAAGTCTCTGTGTATGCGGGGCCCAGGGAGGGAAGTTAGCTGTTTGTCTTCAACAGCTCCTTTGTTTCTACTGTTTTAACCAGCAATTTTTACAAATTTACTGGAAAACACATAGAAAACCTGTAATATTTATTACATTTTTTTTTTACATTTGGTTCATCGTGGAATACTCCCCTCCAAGGCTTTACACAGTGAAACTTTTAGGCAACTGGTTGCACATTGCATGTAATTTCCATAATTTTTTTGCGAAAAAAACAAAAGAATTGTTTTCTTATATCAAGTGGGATGTCAAGTCAGGTAAACCTGCAATGATTAATTTATTATTAATTGATTATTAAATTAATTGCCAACTATTTTGATAATATTTGAGTCATTTTTAAAGAGAAGTCAAAATTCTCTGATTCTTGTTTCTGGAATCTTCTTTTTCTGGTTTCTTTCTAGTACAAAACTAATAATTATTTTCATTATTGATTAATCTGTTGATAATTTTTTCAATTAATTGATTAGTTGTTTGGTTTACATAAATCAGAAAATGGTGAAAAATGTTGATCCCAGTTATCCAAAGCCCAAGGTGATGTTCTCAAATGTCTTGTTTTCTCCACAACTCAAAGATATTCAATTTACTATCATAACTGATCAGTTGATTATTGAAATAGTTGGCAATTAATATTCAATTAATTGATTAATCATTTCAGCTCTAGTTTCTTTAGTCCTCTGTGACAGTAAACTGAATATTTTTGGTTTGTGAACAAAACAAGACGTTTGAACTGTAATGTTTTATTTTATCTAGCTTTTCCCCTCTATAACTTTAGTTTTAATTCACCACTCCCTCCCATTTCCCCTCCAACAGCTACGTTTGGCAGCCCTCCGGGGATTTTCAAAGCTGTCTGAGCCGCTTGAAGGCTTGCTAACACTCCTGGAGAGCTGTCCAGGCAAACAGAAAGGTCGAAGCCACACCCTCGGCCATCACATCCTCATGGAATTCCTGACATGGATGAAGGAACATCCGCAGGTAGACGTGATCCATCAGGCAAAACTTTATAAACGAAAGAAATGCACATTGCCATCAGTTTCAGACCTTCTATAATTCTAGTCCAAACGGCATCATCACAATGCGCACCATCTAAAGTCTTAAAAAATATTTTTACACATCTGTGTCACCTGCAGACAATTTTTATGTGCATATTGTAACAGTAGTTACATGTAAAATTGATTACATTGCCATCTTTGTAAACTGGCAGAAGACATTTTCATGACAGTTTCATGAGGTGCGATGCATCTGAAAAGATAATACTGGGGCATATGGATTATGTAAACTATTCTTGTTTGTTGTAAAATTTTTATCACTGACCTCCTGATGATCTACCTGCATGGCTACATGTGTATTGTAACACCACAACAGCGAGATTAGTTCCAACAATTATTGCTCTTCGTTCCAGGCTCTTCTTTTTTTGTCCATGTTTTGAATCCTGTTTTTTTGGTTCATCGTAATTTGTGTCCCTACTCCAGGTGACCCTGAGTTCACTCTCAGAGCAGCAAGCAGTAGTGCTCCAACAGCGGGCTCTGAGCTTGCTTACAGATGCCCAGAGCAGCTTTATAGAGAGTCTCATAAGCATCTACCAACTTCATTCGATGGATCCGACCGTACTCCGACCGCACATTGTGAGGTTGCAGGCTCTTAACTGCTACAAAGAGGTGAGTCCCTCATTTGATGTTTACCCAAAGTCAAATTAATGCTGAAATAAAAGAATTTCTGTCTTGATTTGCACTTTGTGCTTTTACCAGGCAGCAGTGCTCAGCATAAAGCTGCAGTTACAGAAGGAACTGAATATGGAGGAGGTGAGAAAACATTTTCAGCAGACATGTCTGTAACCTTTGTGCATGTTGCATAGGCAGTGAATACATAACTACTATTAACAGAGTTTAAAATTCTGGTGGGGTTGTTTGAGGCATTCATCCATAGTCAGTGTATTACCTACAGTAGATGGCGGGCAGCACGCCCCCAGTTTAGAGAAGCAGCAGGAGTACCGCTGCTGGAAGCTAAGCAATGTACTGCTGTATACAGGGTCAACAGCAAACTTACACCACCTAAAACAAAGTCTATCACTTGAAGTCTGTGCTATATGTTGAATATCTACAGTGCTTTACCTTGCCGTCAGACAGCATTTTCTGATAGGAAGATTATCTTTATATAAGTCTCCCTAGAGCAACCAGACTCCTTTGGCAAAATTAGTAATTTTGTCTTGCAGAAGACAGGATTTGCTTATTTACTACTGCCTCAGTCTGTTAGTTGTTTGTTTTTATAGTGTGAGTTTTAAAGTAACTTCTGTGTTCTTACTGTTTTTGCCCATGGAGTCTGGTTGCTTTAGAGAGCGATATTTGGCTTAAAAATGGCAGATCCTGTCATAAAAGGCTGTCTAATATTCTAGATATTGGGCAATCTTAAACTGATATTGACTGAGGTGGGCCTCTTTCAAGTACCTAAAATCTGTTTTGCTGTTGAATCTGTCCACAGCAGTACATTGCTAATCTTCATACTGGTGCCCCTCTCTGCTTCTTCAAACTGCCAACAACTATCTAGGTACCAACTGTAGGTAATACACTGTCTACGGATAAGTATCTTATGCAGCACCACTTCAGAATATTCAGAGTATCCCTGTAGGATGGGTTGAATCTGAACTTTTCAAAGTGGCCCCTCTAATTTCCAAAATCATCATCTCCAACTTTCTCCTGCAGATGTGTGTACCACTAATCTTGCAGAATAAGCTGCCAATGGCAGAATCCTTTGTCACAGGACACAACCATCTAGAACAAGAACTGGTGACACTGCTGGACTCATGGTGCCACCCTAGCTTCAGTGTGGAGGAAATAAAAAAGTAAGGAGCATGTGTGAACATACCGGAGCACGGTATGTGTATCGGCGTCAGTGTTCCACTGCATGAACTCACACAGTTGTGTCTGCATGTGTTTCCACAGACGGTTCCCTCACCTCTTGCTGTCCAAGCCATGCATGGACCAGATCCAACCCAAAATGCTCACCAAACAAATATACAGACTGATGGAGAAATTCAACATTGACCAAGGTGTGTGACAGGATACATGTTGTAGTTGTTCATGTCCACCTCAGGCAGAAGTGATTGTGACCTTGTGTTTTTGACTCAGGACTGTGTCCCAATGCTCTGCACAAGAGGAGATTGGACTCGTTGCGTTACCTCATGTATGCAAGGTTTGTGGAGGTAAGTGACGCAGCAGGCTGTGTATTATATTTAAACATCATGATTTATAGCCACTATTCAAGAAGGCTACCCAGTACTTTTCACTTTTTTTTTAGCTAGCTCCACCTTCAGTTCTTAACTCCACTGACCTTTCAGTAAATACACTTTGCAGGCTCTTTCTTAAGAGTGTGCCCTTTAACAGTCTTACTGTTTCCCCTCAAAGACTGATGAAATATTAATGGTTGTAGATGAACATATGAAGCCAGGACTATTGGAAGTGGACAGAAATGATTACATTTACCCATAATCACTCAAAGTCTGAGAAGAGTGAAAAACAATTAATTGAATTAAAGTTTTGACTGACTTTTGCTCTTTCAGAAAAGCATGACAGAGGAGAACTGGAGTGACCATGTACAAGTAGGTGTTGCTTGTAGTTGTGTATGCATATGACAGTGAGTAGTATACTGTACTGTATATGTGTGTGTGTGTGTATATATAGATAGATATATAGATAGATTATATTACTACCAATCCAACAAGCAATCAGACTTTATTTGTATAGTACCTTTCATACAAACAAAATATAGCACTAAGTGCTTCACACAATTAAACAGTAACCACCCTCATGCATGCACAAAGCAATAAAGGACTTTGTAATTAATGAAACACTCAATAATGACAGCACTCACATAAACTATCTGGAACTCCCACAAGGAAACCACAAGGCCTCACAATTTTATACAATAACTATCTCTTGTGAAAAAAAGACAGCAGAAAAGTGATGTATGAAAAAAGAATAAATATTTAAATTTAAATACATTTTTAAAAAATCCAAACCAGTCAATTAAAAAGTAATTGAAGGATTAAGAGCACAAGATAAAGTTACAAGAGAGGACATGTATTGAATTGAGCAAAACCAGAAATGAAAAGGAGGGTATTAAAAGGAAAATGCTGTATCACTAGCATAAGTAAGATGATGCAGGATGTATGATTTTTGTGTGTATTATGTATGTGTAGTTTGTAGTTGCAGATGACCTTGAGCTTCAGATCATGTTGGTGGAGATGTTGGTGAAGTATTCTGGTCTTCGGACAGCCTCTCAGTGGTCACTGAGATACAAAGTCCCCAGATATCGACTTCCCTTTGGGGTATGGGAAACGCAGCAGAGTCTACCGCCTTGTCTGCAGTGAGTGACAAAATGTGCATAAACATATCCCATGATGCAATTTGTGGTATTCACAGGCTCTACTTCTTTATACTATATAAAAATGAATAGTTGCAGACTCTTGAGTTTTTATCCCTGAAGTGCAAACTGAAGCCTAAGTTTGTTCACCACATCCTCTTCTCACATGTAAAATGTTACTCTGACGTCACCTCTTTAGCCACAGCTGCTCAGTACTGTCCTATTAACACAGATTTTGAACTAAATTTCCCGTTCGACTTTTACAGATTGTGTGGGTTAAAATATTAATGTGCGTTGAGGCTGTTTCCTGAGTTTGAAACAGAATGATGTGACTGATAAATCTTGTTGTGATTGTGTGTTTGTTAGTTATTAAAGCGATAGTCTGGAATATTTGAAGTGGAGTTGCATGAGGTACTTATCAGTAGTCAGCATATTACAGTAGATGGCGGTCAGCATGTCCTCAGTGTGGAAAAGCAGCAGGGGGCCTGGTGAATGAAGCTAAACACCATACTGCTATGGATAGGGTCAGCAGCAAAATGTTTCTGCCACCTGAAAAAATCAATATAGTTCAGGTACATGCTATATTTAGAATATTTTTACCACTTTACCTTGCCTCCAGATGGCCTTTTCTAACAGAAAAACCACCATTATATAAGCCAAATATCACTCTCTTCAGACCAACCGAAGTATTTGACAACTATTTGTCATTTTACAGAACACAGGAGTTGTTGGTCTACCGCTGCTGAGGTTGGTTAGGTTGGTTGCTGTTTTTTTTTAAGTGGCTAAAATACATTGCATAGCTTCTGTGGTGCTACTGATAGGACTCCTTTGTGTTTCTTCAAACTGGAGGCATGTTGACCACCATCTTGTGTAGGTAATACACCTATTACATATACCTCATACAACCCCACTTCAAATAATCAAAACTACCCCTTTAAAAATCTGACATTTCCCATATTTTGTTGAGGTGCTACTAATTTGTTAGATTGAATGCTGTGTGATTAGTCACTCAAAAATAATCAGTCTTTAGTCTTTTTTTAAATCAGTTTCTGTCTCTCTAATCAGGCTCTCCATCTCTTATTCTGCGTTAGCTGATTGTGTGGTTAGTTGCATTTTGTTTCATTTTAATGTGCACACTCACACAAATGTACATGTCTTGCCTCTGCTCAGACAGATATGTCTGAGTGGTTCAACAGAAACTGAGGACTGGACGCTGTCTCAGTCTCACTGCCAGAAGTTCTACCAGGTGCCCCTCACCAAAGACAACATTCATTTTGTGGACACGCTGGAAGCTCTCCAGAGATGTCAAGACATTGTGCTGAAGGTAAAAAGAAGTGAATGCTTGATTTTGTGTCTTTAGTCTAAATAAACCATTAATGTAAATCTCTGTATATAATGGGTAAGCATTTTTCGTGGCAAGTATTTGTGGTAAATCATATTTTGTTTGCTGTGTTATCCACCTCTGTCTTCATCTTTTCTTAGGAAGGTGGTGTAGTAGGAGTTGACATGGAGTGGCAGCCCACATTTGGCTGTATCTCAACTCAGAAAATTGCCCTGATACAGCTTGCAGTTATTGACCAGGTTTTCTTATTAGACACCTGTGCAAACGGATTCTGTCAACATCCAGATACTGTTAATTTCATCAGGAGCTTGTTCTCTGAAAAAAATGTTCTTAAACTGGGTAAGCAAGAGACTGGAAAAAAGTAAAATCAAATCCATTGGAAGCGTTTCTTCTTGTACGTCTGTCTGTAACATTTTCCCTTGTTCCCATTCAGGTTATGGTATGTCAGGGGATCTCAAATGTCTCGTGGCCACCTGGCAACAGTTTTCAGAGGAGCCATTGAAGATGGAGGCAATGCTTGATCTCCTTAATATACACCAGGAGGTAACATTATCCTGTCACTTACATACCACATTACTTCTAAATTAATCAATAGAAAATATACCATCGGAGCCTTAATATCAGTTATGTTTTCAGAACTGCAAAAATTAAATAAATTATAAATTAAATATCTGCATATATGTATATATATGTATATATACATACACACACACACACACACACACACACACATATCCATGCATATATTGCATCTTCATTACAACACACCTAACGATGTGTCTTTTTGAACTTCTGATGTGCTTGTCTGAAGTTGAGCAAAACACTCAGTAAATGTTTGAGTGAATGTTTGACATTAATTGTTGATGTTTTGGAAGTGAAATTCTTCTCCATTCTTGCTTCACTTAAGGTGCTCAACAGTCTGGCGTGTGTTTTGACGTATTTTGTGCATCATAATGTGCCACATATTTTCAATGGGAGACAGGTCTGGACTGCAGACAGGCCAGTCTAGTACCCAAACTATTTTGCTACAAAGCCACACCGTAACACACACACACAGATTGTGTCTTGGTGAAATAAGCAGGGACATCACTGAAAAAAACATAATCTGGATGGCAGCATATGTTACTCTAAAACCTGTATGTACTTTATCCACCTTAATCGTTTTGGACCTCTGACCTTGAATAAAAAACAGATGCAGACCTTTGAGTTATAAGTTTTAGAACCCCAGTTCTAAATCCTTTATAAAGTTAATCAGGTTGCTGTAATTGTGATCATGGAAACTCTTTTTAGTGGAGTAATGCTGAACACTGGACGACACTGTTTAATCCTAACCTTTAATGTGTGTAATGCCTTTTGCAGATCCAGCGTGGTAAGGTCAAAAGGACTCAAAATGGACCTAAAGAAGTGATGGTAGGAGAGGACTCTGCAGAGAAAGGCCTCAGTCTGATGGTACAGCAGGTCCTGGGAAAGCCCCTGGACAAGACTGAGCAGATGTCAAACTGGGAGAAACGACCACTGCGCATCAGCCAAATTAGATATGCAGGTAAGGTATTATGCATTCACAGACAGACAATGACAGGGAGACAGATGGCTGCTGCTCTTCTCACTATAGAATATCAACACTTATTTTGTTATCCTCTGACGAGCTGCAAACCAAAAAGTTCTCTCCTCTCATTTCTTAACCTTCCAGTGGCAGATGCCTATTGTTTGCTGGATGTGTACTCTGCCCTCTCCAGCAACCCAGCATCCTTTGGGCTACCAGCTGACCTGCGCAGCATCTCCTCAAGCCAATCAGAGAAGAGTGTAGACAAGAAGCAGAAAGAGAAACAAGCCAAGCAGACTAAACAGGCCCATGACAAAGAGGTCAGGAGACAATTTGCTGATTTTCCACTAATTGCTGTTATTAATAGTTTTTAGTTATTTTTATGAGGTTCCAATGGATACCAAATGCCTTGAGGTCTAGGATGTGACGATAAATGAGTCACAAGTTTCCAAGGAAGTCAACACACAGGAGATAACACAAAGCCTATTCTTCCTCTTTTGTTTCTATTGCATCCTTCGTGACAGATATTTTTTTAAGTCACAGATAGTTTAAAATCAATGAGATTTATGAGATAACAAATTGCAGAATTACCAACCAATTGATGAATACTCAACCTATACAAACAAGGATCTGCATCTGTTATTTGTGTTCCTCTTTTGTATTACTGGCTGCCTAAACAGTGTTTTCACAGTGACCGATACCATTACACACAATACTCTACTGCTAAAATATTGAACCAGATATGATGTTGTTGAATATTCTGAACATAGAATATCCTAATAACTGTAATAAGAAAATAATGAAATTAGCTTCTCAACTGAAATACTTTTGTCTGAAAATGAGTTACTCTTTATCACAAACCACTTGTGTCATAATAACCTGTGAGCTTCCAAGAAAACATCCACCTAAAGAACCTGTGTTTTAGCATTCATTCTGCAGGGAGGGATAATATGTGTTTGACCAAGACACTTCAGCCGCTCCTATCAGCTCCAGGGGTGCAGTTGTATAGCTCACCCTGTGCTTTGACCTCCCTGCACTGCCTTGCAAGTGAAAAGAAAATCCCCCTGTGGGGATCAGTTAAGTATCACATTATTGTCTCTGTCCATTTAGGAATGTCAGGGGGCTCAAAGGGTCAGTCCCCCTTGCTCTGGCACAGAGAAAGGCCTCCTGTGTGGCGAGAAGCCCTCAGAAGACACCCCTCCTCTGCCCCCCCAGCAGTTGCGGGTGGTGTGTGACAACATGCTGCAGGGACTCGGGAGGTACCTGCGCTGTTTAGGGGTCGATGTGGTCATGCTGGAGAACACAGATGATCACAGAGTAGCTGCAAAAGTGAGTCAGTGACACACATAGCTTTTTATACACAGACACCAAACACATTCAAGAGGAACCTAGAACAACAATACTGCATAATTAATATGTTTATTTGTTCTGATGTGTATTTGTTGTGTGTCAGTTAGCACAAGCTGAAGGCCGTGTCATACTTACCTGTGGACAGCCGTTCCAGACTGTAAGTACTAAATAATATGAATTCATGAACAAAACTCAAAACTACAAACACATAAACATAAGTTGTAGGGCTGTAATCAACCAAAGAAAATCTTGGCTGACTGAAATTCTACCTACTCTTCAACCAATCAGTTGCACAATACGCTATATTGTTATTGTCAGAGGATGTCTATCAAGAAAAGTTACACACAACATTAACAAACACACACACACTGGCAACAAGAATCAAAAAACAGATCTGGCTTCAGTATAATAATGAAACTAACCAAGCAGCAGTATAAACTTTCAAAAAAAGCAACATGAAAAACACTTACCGACATGCAACCTACTAATCTCATTACTTAGTTTGTGGGAATAGCCACATTAGCGGCGTGCTAATGCTAAGCTAACCAGGATAACCTACAAAATAAACACTAAAACAACAAGAAACATGGCAAAACTTACTGTACAGCTTTTGAGTTTGAAGTCTGGTCACAGACGTCATCGATCTATCAATGAGTTTGAACAGGTTTCGGTACCTGTGAAGAAGGTAGCACGACAAAGTAAAATCCACACACGTGTTGTCATCAAAAATAAACTTTTTATCCACTGAGGCGGGGGGCCAATGTAGCGAATTGTGCTGGTTCTTTCATCTATCACTCCAAAAGAAAATACATCAGGTCTGCGTATGTCCCGCCCTGAAAATAATGTTTTAAAAAGTGCTTCTCTTCTTGTGAAAGTAACACCAATGACTGTCTGACTTATGAGACTTTGGATGGACAAGTTGGACAAGAGCGAATAGACCAACCAACCAGAGGATGTCAGCCCTAATCTTGTCTCTGTTTCCCTATATAGCTGCGGTCACAGGTTGGTGAGGGTCGCTGTCTGTCCCTCGACTGCTCAGAGAAGGCCAGAGACCAGGCTATTCGTGTCCTCAGACACTTCAATGTCCAGCCCACTCCTGGTGATATATTCAGCCGCTGCCAGGTAATGACAATTTCCTAATGTCTTTTTGAAATGAACTGAGGTTAAAATTCATTAGCGGCTGAGTTCTATAATTTTCTACTCACTAAAATAATGTCAGTGATTATCAGTAACGTGGCAAAATAGTGAGAGAGACATAAGTTTACCAAATGATTTCTAAGATAAAACATCCCAACAAAATAGGAGGGAGAAAGAGGATGATAGACAGCTGGAGTGAAAGGGGTAAATGCTGTTTGAAGGCAAATTACCTTCATATAGTTAAAAAAAAACAATAATTTCAACATTTTAAGTGTACAAATGTGCTACAAATATATTTTAAACATTTTCTTTCACACACAACTTCCATTGAAAAAGAAGAGAAAGCTTGAGTTCCTGTATCAGTGGGAAGTACAAACAACATGAATACCCAGGCGCTATTTCTGTGGTTACAAAACACAACAGAACTGGTTAGGTTCCTGAATTATGAGAACAAAGCTTGTGGTGGCTGTGATGTTTTGTGCAACACTGATTGGAAAGGGAAGAAATAAATATGTGGTGATGGGAAGTAGGGCTTAAAAAATGTTATTTTACTTTCTGAGAAAATGTAATGTGTGGAGTGTTGTCAGGGGGGCGAGGGTGGTGGTCTTGACATGCTGAACTCTACGCTCCGAAAACAGCCTTCTCTGAAGATTGAAGGTTTACAAACTTGATATAGTTTGCAGCACTGGCTCTGGAATGAAACTCTTGTATAGGGGCTGGAGTCCCTTATTCTCTTAATGCACCTGGGTCTTGTTCATGAGTGAGAATGAGATGAAGTGAGAGACTGGCAGGCAGATTGGTGTGGCATTGGCCGTATTGTGAATGTTGTACTGGACTGATCATAAAAATGATATTTCAGATACAGGTGGACAGAATGGGCTAACGTTTACTGAAAGGAGGAGGAACTGATATTCAGAAGGAGCTTAAAGTTAGAGGTGGCCTGTTGACACTGTTTGGGTATCTAATCAGGTGTTGTTGGACGCACATGGGAGAAGTTAGCCTTCAGGACCTTCTGGTAGAAAGGCTTCAGGAAGTCAGGTGACATATAGAGGGGTGAAGTTCCTCCCCTTCCGATGTGCCCATTGGGACCTTAACAAAAAATATGGTAGGTAGTCTATGGCCAGAGACAAACAATTTGTTATTCCTGTGTGAATTGTGCCATAAAATACACGATGTTTGTCAGTTTAAAATGTAATTTGACAAGAACACTGCAATTTTTTGTAGGTTTGTTTGTTTTGTTTCTAGGAAGAAAGATAGGTTTAACCATACAGTTTAACACATGAAGTTGGAAGTCAATTCACTTTATGTGAACACATCTCCTCAAAAAACAGAATAATATTTTTCTTTCCTCAGTTATAAGAACATTGCTTACTTGCATTTGGATTCACATAAAGGTACCATGCACTGCATTATTCTAACTCCTGTCTGATCGTGTTTGTGGAGCCTAAAAAGATGTTTGTTGCTACCAATCATTGTCGGATTTACGGTACCTGACCTGTAGATATCTCCATGGGTGGCTGTTTAGGGAAACCTGTGTGTGCTTCGACGTTTGTGTTTGTATATCTGTGAGAGGGGGATCTTTGCAGGGCAGTTTCTAAACTTGGGTGTTCTGGCCTGTTCCTGGTAGGGGGCCCTAAATGTGTCGACATAACCCACTGGGTGTGTTTGTCTGAGACCTAAAATGTAAAAAATCTGGACCACCTGGATGCCACCTCCTGTCTTGATGGTACAAGGATGACGTAAACACTAAATGACCGGTGGCCAAATGGTCATCCACCTACCTCTCCTATTTATCACTCCGGACAGCCGTCACTTTGACATGTTGTAACTAAAGGAAGGCCAAATGTGACTTTAGTGTGACATACCACCAGTAACAGCTCTTCTTCAGATCTTCTCCATCAGCTCAGACAGAAAACCTGAGAAAACGTTTGTCTCAGCATCTGTATAATCCTTTACACGCTGAACAAAGATATAACTATCTCTAACTCAGCCTGATTTAAAATCTGTTTTAAAAAGAATGAATAGAAATGGATTGCCATCTGAATAGTTAAATATGTTACTGAAAAACTTCCAGACTAGGGTGGGTATGATTGTGTGTGTGTGAGTTAAAGAGAGTTTCACCCCTGGGGCTTCTCTGTGGCCCACCCAGGCGAAGTTAACTCCTTTGTTATCTGATTGTAAAGCTCTCTGATTATCAATGGATGGGTTAGTTTCTCTCCCTTTGTCTGTCTGTGTTTCTCCCTCCACTGATGAATGTCATGAGGAAAGAGAAGTGAAAAAAGACAGAGAAGAGGAGATTAACCACAGACTTGTGTACGTGTGTGTGAAGATTTTGCACTGAAAGGGTTAATGTTTGTCTCTGTGTATCAATAGGCCCAACAGAAATTTTAGAGGCATAGGAATGTGTGTCCACCATGGAGACCCCAAGAGGGAATAGAAGATGTACAAGGGCCTCATGTGTATGTGTGTCCTTGTCTGCATACTTGTGTAATAAAGAAGTGGTTAAAAAAGGGGAGAAAAATGCTTTAATATGATTCAGTATCTCTTTTCATTGTTTTTAATGGATTTATCTGCAATTGGTTTATCATGAGTGTGGTTCTGAGAGAGCCCAACTCCAGAAAACTCCAGTCGTGTTCTTTTATAGAGGTAATCTTAGGGAAATACTTAGTTGTGTATTCACACTAATTTAAAGTTATATCTGTGTAAGACGTAGAGTTGTTATGGGCCTGTTTTTTGGCTGATATCGGACCGATATCCGATATCAATATCGGATTGGGACACCCCTACTCAACGCAATACTTATTTTCTTCTTTTAATTATCAACCTGCTTCCACTGGTGGAATAGTGAAGTAAAAGTACCAATACTTTTGAAAACCTTAGTAGGAAAACAGGAATTTGTCAAGTATTTTTCTGTAAAGGCCAATCTAGTGACTGCACTGTGAATTAGCTTAGGCTGTAAGTGCTGTGGTATATATGACATTCGTTCATGGCGTATACTGCACCTATCCTTATTAGAAATAACTAAATTAGTAAATAACTAAATAAACGGCAGAGCTGCACCACACAGAATGAACTGGAAAACCTATAAGGAAACATTAATTGCTACTAATATCTAACATCTAATACATCTAATAATTGTTGACAAAACCTTTGTCTCATGAATTAAAATATAATCTATTTTCATCCATATTCTGTATGCAGAGTTCAACATCCATCGGCTGCATTTATCTTTTCAGTCGCAAACTGCAGCAAAAATATATTGAGAAAGATGACATGTGTCAAAGTATTTAACCTAGTCTGTAGTCCTTAAATTTCATCTGTGTGGATTCCTGTAGCGGGCTGGGTAAGAGGGTGGAGCTGGCGATTGGTCCATTAGAGTTTCCTTATTCAGCTATATCCTATCCCTACCACTAATGCCCTCTGCGTCTATACTTTCCACACACACGCACATACACACAAACACACACACTTCCGTTGGGCCGTGCAGTTCCATCAGATGTCCCATGCTGGCCTTTTATAGACATGTTGAGATAACAGAGATATGTTGAGAGATAGACATGAAACCAACCAAACACACACACACACACACACACACACACACACACACACACACACACACATAAATGCATATACACACTTACACCCCAATACTGACAAATGCACCTTGACACTATCACACACATACACAGTCACTTCAGCACCTTTACACACAGCAGTTAACAGCACACAGACTCAGACTCAGTCGTACACACTATTGCAGCAGAAACACTGGTTCCCACGCACCAGACTACTGGGGAAGTGAAAACAAGAGCAACAGGAACCGCCACACCGTGAGAGGGAGGGGCGGGAGGGATTGGGGGTTAGGGAGAGGAAAAGGGGAGGGAGGGAGAGAAGTGAGAACAGAGGTGATGGCAGGGAGGTAAAAAGAAAGAGAGAGAGAGAGACAGAAAGGGAACAGCAGTGAAAGCAAACGAGAAGGAGCAAGTGAGTCCGAGACAGAGAGTCCGAGACAAAAATAACACGGAGTAGCTGAGAGATTGTATGAGAAATAATCAGCGAGATGAGTGTTTGTTGAGTGAGGAAGAGTGAGAGGAAGAGAGAGTGTCTGAAAAAGGTGGCATTGAAGGAAGAGGAGGGGTGGAGGAGGGCGAGGCGATAGAAAGACTTGTTGTCTGTCCTTTGATCTACAAAGAGAGCCGCGGGCTGAGAAACAGGAGGAATGTGAGAGGTTGGGACACGTTTAAAGTTACCCTTCACTGGCTCTTTGTGTATATTTGTGCATGTGTGAGTGAAATGGGGCTAGTCAGTGTGAGGATGTGTACACATTTGTTAATGTCCAGAAGAAAACAGAAGTCACACTTATAGACTTGTATATTCTCACACCTTAATTAAATACACACACAGCGTTTGCATGACGCTAGTTCCCAAAAAGTTAGGACGTTGTGTAAATCATAAATAAAAACAGAATGCAATAATTTGCAAAAACTTTTTGACCTACGTTCAGTTAAATACAGTATAAAGACAAGGCATTTAATGTTAAAGTTGATCAACTTAATTGTTTTTTGTAAATATACACTCATTCTGTTTATTAAATGTGAGACAGGTCTGAACTGCAAGCAGGCCTACATGCAGGTTTTGTACCTTTCAGCTTGAATGGAGCTTTCACGGATGATAGTTATGTCATGACCTCTAACACACACTTGTAACTGACTGAGGCTTCATCAATTAACCAGTTTATCTGTGGAATGTTCCAAACAGGTGTTTTGAGCTTACAGCAACTTTTCCAGTCTTTTGTTGCTCCTGTCCCAACTTTTTTTGAAATGTATTGCAGACATCAAATTCAGAATGAATGTATATTTACAAAAAACAATCAATTTTATCAGTTTGAACATTAAATATCTTGTCTTTGTATATTATATTAAGGCTGCACAATTAGTCGTAATATCCATATACAACTTATTCAAGTTGCAGAAGCTGCCAATTTTAGATAAAGGAAAAATCTGTGATGAAACAGCGTCTCTTTGTAATGTATTCAACTGAATACAAGTTGAAAATAATTTGCAAATCATTGTATTCTGTTTTTATTTATGTTTTACGCCACATTCACATTTTTTTTTAGGATAGGGGTTATAGATAGCCACAAATATGCACACATGTCACACTGTGGTCGCACACAAGCTATGAAACCCGAACGCACATCCTCACATTTTTACAAACCCATTCAAAATGTGTGTGTGTGTGTGTGTGTCAGGGTTCCCACGCATCCTGGAAAACCTGGAAAACATTTGACCAATTTTCCAGTCATGGAAAACACATGGACCATGAGAAAAAAAAAGTCCTAGAAAGTGTTGAAAATTATTTCAACATTCTCCTATTTTCCTTTAGCTAAGAATGAACTACTAGGCTATCTATCAGAACTCCCTTAAACCAATAGCATTGCCATCTGAAGTTACGTTCAGAGACATATTAACGTTCAAATGCTAGTTATATGGACAAGAGTGTTTGATTAGGCTGTTCTCTGCTATGCTGTAAAATACTAAACACACCTCCAAGAGCTTTCCAAAAAAAACTAAATAATTAATTAATTACACAGTGTTTGCATTCTTCTATGGTCAATTTGTCATCATTTCTAAGCATGTCAAAGATGATTTTATAGATAAGTTATAGCCATAATCCTTGTCTGTTATACCAGTTAGATAATAACTGAAAATGTCCTGGAAAAGTCCTGAAAAATGATACCTAGAAAAGAGTGGGAACCCTGAAGTGTGTATGAGCTCTGTGTCTTCTCTTGCTTTTGTGGTAACGTCTTCTATGCATGTACCGTTCTTTGTGGCGACAAAACAGGGGTCGAATTTGTGTGTCCCGCCGTTTTTCCCACTCTCCCTCCCCTCTCCGGAGACGAGAGGGGAGCGACAGAGGAGGAGACCGTGGGGAGGGGAGGAGGGGGGCATTCCATAGGCACGCCAAGACATTCCGAGGGAAACCATCCCAAATATTTCCCACTGTGTGTGGCGAGGGCTTCGCGTCTCCTGTTACACACACACACACACACACACACGGTTTGAGAATGTGCTAAGAGTGAATACACACACAAACACACAATAGGAGAAAGTGTTTCTCTGGCATCACACAGGTCACTCATACACACATGTAGATAGTTAGTGGGTGCAGTTATGAGTGACTGATGGCATGTATGTCCGTATCCTTTGTCTGTTTTTGGTCTCGAGGGGCGACGAGCTGTCGCTGCGTCTGTCTGTCTGTCTGTCTGTCTGTCTGTCTGTCTGTAGGGGAGCCAAATCAGGAAAGGCCATTGTGATTGTTGTGTCACTCCAACGTGTGAGTTTATGAATGAATGAGCAAGTAAGACATGACCACAAATATTACACTTTTTTTCTTTGTTACCCAGCGTGTAAGCCTCTCTGTGGAGATAAGATGTTGACTCAGTAAGTTATTCTTCCTCAGAAATGTGAATGTATTCCTGTGTGCTTCACTGGAACTCATTGGAATTCATGAATAAGTGAATCATCAGTGGAAGCAAACAGTGGCTTACTAATTTAGAAGTCATATACAAGAGTAAATATTAGTCATATTTATTATGATGTGCATTGCACAGATGTATTGGATTGATAATAGGAAGTAAGCTAACAAGGCCTGGGTTATGTGGTTGAACTCAATGTCACATTAAAAATAAAGAGATTTCCCCAAGAGATATGATATAACAAATGTATACAAAATCATATCTAATAATCATCATTGTAATAATTAGGGATGTAATATTAGAGCTGCAACAATTAATCAATTATGAATTTATTATTAAATTAATTGCCAACTATTTTTTACAAGCGATCAATCGGTTTGAGTAATTTTTTTGAGAAGAAGAGGTCAAATTCTCTGATTTCAGCTACTTAACTGTGAATATTTTCTGGTTTCTTTACATCTTTATGAAATTAAACTGGATATCTTTGGCTTACGGGCAAAACAAGACATTTGGCATTAGTTGCAGCCCTAAACAAGGTTCAGTGTTAGTTCTTCATCACCGTTTGCTCGGAATTCTGTAATCATAAGAGTCACTATATTATTATTCTGAAAACAGCAGTTTAATTTTGAATCCGTGAGAAGTAGGCAGCTTTTTGGAAAGTGGTGTGAAAATCCCACAGAAAAGTCATGCGCTTGTAACCTGTGAGACGTGTCCTTAGTGTCCCTGACTCATTTTGAAGTGGGTTCTCATGGCTTTCTGAGCAGACACAATAGCAGATACACGCACACACACATACACACGGTTAGATAAGGAAGAAGATGAGCCATCACTCAACAAGCATCTGGTCTTTTAAGAAATCATTCCTGCTCTTATTCCCACAGTCTAGTTGGCCCCAGGATAGCATAGCAACGCAATGACACCTGTGTGTGCGGGTGCACACATGATATGTATCTGCTTGTGTGTGTGTGAATTTATAGCTGTTCAGACACCACTGAGGTTTCTCTTAGTACTTAGAGGTGTGGATGAATGTGTATGAAGTGTTTGTTTTTTTAGGACACTTAATTATAGATCTAGGAATCATTCAAGAGTTAATCATTTGTTTTGAAGCTAGGTTTCGGCTCACTAGGATAGCTTCATTTGTATGTCAGTCGATCACTATGAATATGTCATTGAAATGAGTAGCATCTATGACTGTCAATCACACTTTTTTTTTTTTTTTACAGTTGTATAGTTCTCTGAAACCAGAGGCAGAAATATAGGTCGATATGACCACCTGTGTTGTCTTTATATTGAAACAGGAAATAAGTGATCATAGAGAGATTCTGAGAAATTAAACTCTTGCCCAAAGATGGAGTGAGTTACCGCCCATTTTTTCAAAACAATCTGCATGTTCAAACAACCTCTTTGCTTGCTTGTTTGTTTATCAGCTGCCTAAAAGACAAGGTGGAAGAAGGCTTTTCAGTGTGGACAGCAAACCTACCATTTAAATAAACAAAAACTGAATGGTCTTACAGTGCTGTAAATGTGGCCTCTTATTTCTCTCATTTCCATTTCTCATTTTTCTCAGGAAAAGGACCATCAAGATTGTTACTGGTCTTAACTTCAAAAGCCAGCATTTGTGATGGTATGCATGGCTGACTGTGAAGGCACCATTGATGCTGAAAGGTGCATACAGGTTTTGGAGCAACATATGCTGCCATCCAGATGACGTCCTTTTCAGAAACCTCCCTGCTTATTTCAACAAAACAATGCTAAGCCACAGTCAGCACATGTTAGAACAGAGTTTCCTTGTAGTAAGAGTTCAGGTATTAGACTGGCTTGCCTGCAATCCAGACCTGTCTCCCACCAAAAATGTATGGTGCATTATGAAATACAACAACAGAGACTCCAAACTGTTGAGCACCTGAAGTCATATATCCAGCAAGAATGGGAAAGAATGTCACTTTCAAAACCTAAACAATAATTGTCCCCAGTTCCCAAACACTTACTGAGTGTTGTTAAAAGAAAATGTGATGTATCACAGTGGTAAACATGCCCCTGTCCCAACTTTGTTGTAACATGTTGTAGAAATCAAATTCAAAATGAATGTATATTTGCAAAAGAAGAAGTTAACCAGATTTATCTTTGTACTGTAATTAAATAAATATAGGTTGAACAGTTTTTAAATAGGGGTACCTTTGAAGCTCAGTTGGTAGAGTGTGCACTGAGGCTATCAGTCCTCTGCCGTGGCCGCCAGTTCGACTCCCGCCTGCAGTCCGTTTGCTGTGTGTCACCCCCTTTCCTGTCATATATTCTGCTGTCACTATCAAATAATAGGTAAAATTGCTCAAGAAAATGGTTAAGAAAAAGAAAAGCTCTTAAAGATCTTTGCATTTTGTTTTTATTTATGTTTATGCAATCTTCCAACTTTTGTGGAATTGGCGTTGTCTGTATTTCAGTGAATTTTAAACTGTTAACAGTTGTTTAATTTCAAGTCAAAATAAGCCTTAGCAATAAAAAAAAACTGTTCTTTAATGTTTCCAACTGTCATTTATGCTTCTCCTTTTCGCAGTATCAGTTCAAACCGCATTTATGCACTGGTACCATTTATAAAGTATCGTTTTAGCACCGGTATCAGAAAAAAACCCAAATGTTACACCACCCTACTTCTTTGACAACAGAAGGACACAATTTTTTGCAAACTACAGTAATTAGTAAAAGCGATTGTTTTACTATTCACAAATTCTTCTCAGTCGTGCTTCACTTTGTCTAATCCCCTGCTTTCCAGTTCCCCCTCTTTTGCTCCCCAACACTTCTCTCTCTCGCTACTTCCCTCTCTGTATCTGTTTCTCGTTCTCACCCTCTGCTTGGCCCTCTCTCTCTCTCTCTGCATCTCCCCTGCTCTCTCCCTCACCCACTGTTCTCACCCTGCCTCCCTGCTCCGCTCCACTCCCAGTCTCACTCTCCTCCGTTTCAGATTAGCCAAGGCGAGGAATCCGGTGCAGCCGGCAGCTGGAATGTCCTGTTTGTCTTGCTCTGTTTGTGTGTGTGTGTGTGTGTGAAGTTGGTGAGGCTGGTGCTGCTTTTTGATGTGTTCCATTGTCTGAGAGCCAAGCTGCTTCCTGCCCCTGCTTTCCCCAAAAGCCTGAGAGAAACAGAGAGGAGGAAAAAGAGAAGGGAGAAAAACTGCCAGAAAACATTACAGATACAGGCTGAGATGGAGACAGGGATGCAAGGAGGTGGAATAAGAAGGAGGAAATTGGTGGGATGGGGGATGGGGAGGGGGTAGCTAGGAAGAGAAAGATGAGGCAGGAAGTGATGGATGGATGGAAAAGGGAGGAGAGAGTTAGAGAGAGAGGAAGAGAGGTGAGAAGGAAGGAGGGAGAGCTTCAATAGGGCTTTTCCTCCAAACACCAATACAATGAAGTAGTGCGTAATTTCCTATGTCCCCCACACCCACTCGAACACGCACACACACAGACACACACTTTCTCATAGCTGATCTAGCTTTATTTTCTAATTAGAGCTGCAATGATCAGGTGGCTTGTTGTCAATTATCAAATTAATCGCCAGCTATTTTGATAATCGATTAATTGTTATGGCTCATTTTTTTAAAGACAAAATGTCTAAATTCTCTGGTTTCAGTTTCTGAAATGTGAATATTTTCTTGTTTCTTTAGTCCTTTGTGAAAGATAACTGAATGCCTTTGGGTTGTGGACAAAACAAAACTTTTGAGGATGACATCTTAGACTGTCTGACATTTTATAAACCAAACAACTAATTTCTTTGATTAGTTATTGAGAAAATTATCGACAAATGAGTCCATAATGAAAATAATTGTTTATTGCAGCCATACAATATATTCAGGTGGTTATTGGGGGAGTCACAACTTTCTAAAGTCCACGATTCAAAATGTTTCAATGTAAACACTTTTTTAGCGTTAACAACTGTGCCTTTGTTTGACTATCGAGTCTTGATTTGTAAAATGTATTATTATTATTATTGTATCATTACTGTATCATTATTGTTTTATACGCAGGCATTTGCATATACAAATTATTCTTTAAAAAGATGGTCTAACTGATATCTAGTGTGATATAATGGCCGGTAGACTACACCGTGTTATCTTTGAGGTAGAGCTGCAAGTAGCAATTATTTCCATTGTTGATTAAACTGTTGATTAGTTTCTTGATTAATTGATTGTTGTTTAGTATAGAATGTCAGAAAATGGTGAAGAATATCTATCTCTGTTTCCCAAAGCCCAAGATATCATTTTTAAAAGTCTTGTTTTGTCCACAACCCAAAGATAGTCAGTTTAGTGTCATAGAGGACTAAAGAAACCAGAAAATATTCACATAGATCATTTTGAAATCTTTTATAAAAAAAAACCAAACAAACTGATTAATCACCTATCAGAACAGTTGGTGATTCATTTAACAATCGATTGATTAATTGTCGCAGCTGTACTTATTTCTTTCTTTGGAGCATGTTTTCATTCGTCTCTCTCATGCTTGCGCTCTGTTTCTGCGGTCTGTGTGTGGTCTGACACTGCGGACAGCACAGGCAATACAGATATGAAAGGATGAGAAATTATGAACAAAACAGTGCGATAAAGATAAGGAAGACATGCAGCGGACGAGGATGTCTGTGAGCTGGGTCAAATGAAAAACAACTGCAAAGTAAGAAAATGCCAGATCAGAGAAAATGTCTAAAAATGCTATTTGTGTGCGTTGTGCATGTGGTACATTTCCCTGTGAAAATGTGGACGTGCATAAATCATTCAACATGTGTTTTTGTGTGTGTGTGTGCGCACAAGTTGCTGGCCGGTGGAGGGGTTTTGACGGGGCAGAGCAGAGCATTCCTGCTGGGTGGTGATGTCATGAGAACTAGCTCTCCGCTCGCAGACAGACAGCCCTGTTTATGTTCCCCTCCAGAGGAGAAACCACACTGTGTGTCTGAGTGTGTGTGTGTATGAGCATGAATGTGTGTGTGTCTCTGTCTGACTGCGTTATTGGCTCATGGGGGAGGTGGGGAAGCCGAGAGGCACTCGAGAGGGTCTACTTTCCCCTGCCGCTCAGGGAGAGGGAACCACTTACTGATGCCTTCCTCTGAAACATACACACAGAAAAAGGAAGTTTCTCATGTTTTTCAGAGCACAGTAGCTGCACGGCCAGACTGTGCTGCTCTGAATGATTGCCCTCTGCGTCTAAATAGTCTCCTAAGGGAGGCAGAATTCTTTGCAGTATAATAACAAAGCTTGGGTCAGCCAATGACAACAGTACCACACAGAAAACAGACATGAACCCATTAAAAGTGCATTATGATTCAATCTGTTGAATAACTTGCAAATGCCTGCATTTTTGGGGGTATATAAGTTTGGCTTCAAACATAACGAGACGCGCCGAGACTATGGTTGTATGAAACCAATTGCGAAAGTAGGTCAAAGATTTGTTAATTAGAAATTTGAAAAGATTTGTGAACAATTGGATTCAATTTCTTTTCCCACCTTAAAGTGTACGTACCCATGCAACTGTCTTGTCTTACCCACAATTTTTGCCTCCACCAATGAAAGGGAAACCAAATAGGTAACTTTAGAAAAATGTTGTGAGAACTAGCCCTTGCAATCGTGTTTTGAGAAACTCAGATACTGCTGGTATGACTTGTCTTTGTGTCTGTGGTCACGGTATAATGATTTCCCTTGCGATAGTGAAATGTGATCTTCAGTCTTTGGAGCTTAGTGAATCATAGATCATTCTCCCACACTCAACACGCAGTGCAACATAGCAAAACCATCCGCAGTCGGGCTGCACACACATCTAGGATGATAAAGAACTCTTGTCAACCATGCTAATACCTGCTAGTGAGAAATAGCTGAGAGGTTTAGGGTTGTTATTATCACAACTCTTTGGCACATGGGCCCACTTAAGTATCTCGGGTAACTCCTCCACATGCAGTCGTGGTTTTGAGGCAGCCATGCTTGCTCAGATGTGATTTTACAAATGAGTCCTTTTGGCATAAACCCATTTTTTTTTACCTCTTATTTGAAGGGTTTTTGTACTGTGATCTGATTACTGTGACTTCCAGGAGAGAGAATAACTTGATTGTAGGTTGAAGCCAAGAATATATGGGTTACATCAGTTCTTGTGGAGGCAGACAACTTAACAGGCTAACTTGGAGCCAGTCTTTTGTTTACTGATTGATTCAAGACTGCTTATTTCCCTGTAGTTGTCATTCTACCAAATTTACTCTGCAGTTTGTAGGATTTCATTCCAGTTTAATTACATGGACAAACTGTGCCATAACACCCATCTATAGACAGCAGAAAATTATAAACTAAAGGTTTTTGGTTAGGTATGCGGTGTCATTTACATGTTTAAGACACCAGTATCAGCTCTGGTAGACATTTAACAGTTTTAAATCAACATTTGAGAAGAAAAGATACCTTGTCCTCAGCATGTCTTTGCTTACAATAACAACATCCCTCGTGACATGAGGGAGTTTTAGGAAGCAAATCATGTTATCCTTCCCTGCTTTGTTTTTGCTAATGTTAGGTTATTAACTGCATAATTTTAGCTACCTTTCAGCTCATGATTGCTGTCTCCCTGTGTGATGAATGTGTGTGGTCTGTTGTCTGCATGCTTACAGTCACACAAGAGTTAGGGGTATTGACATTCTGTGTCTTCCTGTCTCCTGTTTATAGTTTCAAGACTGTTAAGAAAAAAAGAAGATGTCTGACAGAATTCCCTTAAACCTGTATTATACTTTCCACATCCATAAGTGCACAAGGGTCCCTTAGGGTCCATGTGAAATAAGCTTAGTCATCAGAGAGTATATGTGTAGGTTCTGTGTCGACATCTGTACATGTCCAATTTGTTATGATCATGTGGATTTATCCACGTCGCCACTACGGCAGTCTTCTAGACCTGTGATTTTTTAAGTGGGGCCTACAGGGGGTGTCAGTTGTCAGGGTGTCAGAAAACCAGGGTTCAAAACCATTTAGAACTTCAGTGTCAGGCCAAAAAAACAAATGACTTTTGTGTTTGAAATATCTTACAAAAGAGGAGCCCTAGCCATAAGCTAATGCTATTTGGGTGAGGCTTTGCATGGAAAAGTTTTTGAACGCCTGATCTAGACATTGATCTGCTGCATGGAGCATGTCCTCCAAGCAGAACCTTGAATGTAGTTTAAACAGAACCACTTTGTGTCCATGTTGTCTGCAGCTGTTCCTGTATGCATCCAGTATTTACAGTTTGTGCAAGACTCTCTGAGCACTTCAGATTCTGGTCCACAGGAACCCTGAGCCCTGCTGGTTTTTATTCTTACCACCAATTAAGAACTGATTTACAATGCCATGAGAATGTGCTTAATGCAACTGATAGGACAGAAAACCAACAAGACTGGCCTTTATATCTTTACAAGAATAAGCCCATGTATTGAGGGCTGGGTTGTTTTTCAGAGACCCCTGTGTTAGTACTCTGTGTGTGTGTGTGTGCGTGTGCGTGTGCGTGTGCGTGCATGCAAGCATGTGCAGTTTCCGAGAATAAGTTGTGTCAACAATTAAATTTAAACCTCATGGAGACAGAGATAATAGATGGTAACCCCCCACATAGTCTGTGGTTTGTGAACTCAACCACTGTACTCTGTGTTTGCATGTTGAGTCGATGCTCCTGTGATGTATTGCTGTTTTTCTTACTTGTCTCTCATGTTTGAAACTGTGAAACGCCATTTGTGTGTTTTCACAGTTTATGTTCTGAGCCAAGGTCTGTACATTCTGCAAACATTCCTTAAATGTCTGAACTGTGTTCTCGTCGTGTTGTGCCGCTCGAACATGCATGTGTAGGTCTTGGGAATGTGAGGCCAACTTTAAACTAAGTCTTGCGGTGGTTCTTCCTAAAGCCTGCAGTTTGCGTGATGTGATGCTATCAGGAGGTTAGAAGTCTGTTTGCTTCGGGAGTCACAGGCTTGGCGGGCACACACTTTTTTGTTTTGTTCTCTCTTCTCTGGCTCTGGTCAGACCTGGTGTTGATATGCATCCTCCTCTGATCACAAGTGGACAGCTCTGACTATGTGAGTTCACACCTGATGTTATAATGTGTCTCTAGATGCGTCTTGTTTGACCATTTGTGATCAGATCTATATTCCCTGCTCCATATTCAAATAAACACTAGGGCTGATTTTTAGTTGAATGTCCGTTACTGTTCATTTGGTTGTGTATTTGTTCCTTTTTTTTAAGCTCAGTGCCACGCTTAACTCCTCTACTAGCCCAAAATATGTCTCATGTTTTAACTGCGCTGTCAGCAGCCCAGCAGAAGAGATGCTCTGTGTTTCCTTGGGATTTTGTACCTGAACTTATGAGCACAATGCACACGTTAACTTCATCTGACTATGTGGAAATCTGATGTTTTCACATTACATTTGATGAAGAAAGGCATCATTGACAGAGTCAGAAAGAGGGTAAAACTGTGTGTCCCAGTGCACCAGTATATGTGGAAAGAATGATTAAGAACTTGCCATAGCAGTTTTACTTCCACACTCTGTATGCAAATAAACATGTTTGCAAAATGTGTTGTTTTCAACAGGGGGCTCAACAGTAGTAGCAACGCACTGGGACAAACAGACACAATGTCTTTTTTTCCACAAAGCAAGAAAAAACTTAATGTATAACATTTAACAATTTTACAAGAAGGCCCAAATTGTTACGAATTTGTGGTAGATAGTGTTTCACAAGTTTCAACTCACTCAACAACTCACAAAATAGAGCAATTTTTTAGGGAGTTTTGGGATACACAAACATCCGCTGCAGGGTAAGAGAGCCCAAACATATAATCTGAAACTCAAATGCGTCCGTAGTGCATCCACATTTGTACACAGTGTTGTCAACTTGTGATTGGATCACTTTTGAAACATGTTAATACCAGTCTGAACAGCTAAACAGAGCCTCTATTATTCACAAGCTTCTTTTATAGATATTCATTGGCTCCAGCGCCGATTGGCAGTGATGTCAACAACCAGGTAGACATGTAATTTGAGCACTTTTTTTTAGCGGAAGCAATGAAGGCTTGTCACCTTTTTTGCTCCTTTTTCATACACACATGCAGCTTGGCTTGGCTCGGTGTGTTAGCTCAGCACAGTGTAGTTTGCACCCACTTGAAGGTGTGTTTATACTGATGAAACACTTGTCTTTAGTCGAGCATCTGAATGGTGGATAAACATTTTATGTCCTATAAATTCTTCAAAGTAAAAGTCACCTGTATTTTATTATCTAAAAGCTTTCATTATGAAACATCAAAATTAGGAAATTTTGCATGTTAATCGACAAAAGATGCATGAAATTACAAACAAATACTCAGCTGAACACACAGACACCTGAGTCTCGCCTTTTCAGTGCTCATAAGAAAATTAGCTATGTTTAAAAAAGCTGTAAATTTCTGTGTAAAAAAGTTGAGAGTCTGATTAAAGTGACAGTCTTTGCAGGGTGGGAATGATCACAGGCAGACACCCCGCTACCCCCAGGGACCAAAGAGGTAGAAGGCTTGAGAGGTCAGGCTGCTTGGCCTGGGAAAGGCCTGAAAGAGCAAAAGGGGGGCAGTGTGGATAGATAGAGAGGGTAGATAGACTGATAGAAATCAGATGAGAAAAGAGCAAAGAGAGTACAGAGAAGCGATATATGACAAACAGTGACAGAGGGAAAGAAGGGGATAGACTGAATAGAGACAAATACTGTAAGTTTGGGGGGGAGAGAGAGATAAAATAAGAGTGGAAGCCAAAAGTTTGGATTTCTTGGACTTCTAAGCTACTGAGAGACATGCAGGATATAAAAGGGATGGAAAATTAGACCCATAGTAGGTAAAAAAAAAAAAAAAAAAGGATGATGATGATGATGCGCAACTTGCGTCTTTTCCCTATTTCCTTCTCTTCCTCCTCCTCCTCCTCCTCCTCCTCTCTCAGGCCAAGGAAAACCAGTGTGTAATGTTTCTCATAGGAACTGCATCCCAGCATTTTAACTAATGCCATGAAGTCTGAGATGTTTGCATGCACGTTGTCTTGTGTGTACTCTCTGGAGACCAGCAACATTGCATATACACCAAATACAACATAAACATACCAAACAATTAGTATGAGCAGTTTTGATACATAGCTCAGCTGTGGTAGTGTTTTTTTTTAAATTCCTGATATCTACAGAGGAGTGTATTGAAGCTGCGATGTGGTCTCTGATATTAATTTTCCCATGACTAAGGCTCTGTGAGGCCCTGGTACATATAAAATGAAAGGTATCCAATTACAGATTATCAATTATAATACTAAACTTCATAAAAAAATAGTTAACATGCGCAAGAGATGAGACCAATTGGAAAGATAAATTCAATAAGACAATTCAATAAGATGATTAGGCAAAAACCTAATATAATATCATGATTAGGATTAGTGCAATCAGAGCTGGTCCTGACCTCCTTGGGGCCCAACTTACCATCTGCCTCACTGCATCATTACAGAGAATTTTAGGATTTAGAAGAGCAATATGTAGCAATTGTGCATCCAAAAATGAGTACTACAGGTACGTTGAAATCCTATTTAATGTACAGTTCCTGTTTGAAGCAAGATGTTTCTCTAAGCCCGCTCCTCTGCAAACTCAGGGAACCTCAGACAGGCTGCAGAAGCACCGCAGGAGTGCAACATTGTACATAATGTGCAATGTTGAGTGGATCAGCTGTTTACGTCTGTGAATGTAAAGTTAAGTCCGTTAACCTGAAAACAAAAACCCACCCCTACAAAAATACACACTCTGGACTTTTCAGTTCAGTGACTGCCCGGCTCACTGCCTCCCAGACCCCATTAACATATTGCTCAATTTTTTTAAACCAATTTTTTATTTTAACTTCCGCATGCCATATAGCCAGTACAGTTTTTACATAATTTCACTTTGGTCATTGTCTTTACAAAATTCCAGCTGCCGTTACAACTATCCATGTTTAAGACAAGTACGGTGAAGTGCTCGAGTGCAGGCAAGGAAAAGGACAGGAAAGGATAATGCAATAATAGAAATTTCTATTATTATTAATATTATTGAGAATAGAAATTTCAAAGGAGGACACTGCGGCTGTAGCGTTGATGTCAGACAAGGAAGTATTTAATTTTTTTTATAGTAAACATTTTGCAGATTTCTCCTTTAATTTGTGGTATTTTCCTTGATTTCAGCATACAAAAGTGTTTGCCTGGTATTGGCTGAAAGTTAACTGTACACCTATTTTAAGTTTTTTGAATGCCTGTCATTCCAGTCATCTCATTCCTGAAGCTGTGTAAACTTTTAGACTGATTCCTTGTGTTTGCACGTGTGCTTTTAGAGGTGCGTGGTTGTGGGTGTGACTGGGTGTGTGATAGTGTAGTATTAGTGTGCTGTTTGGGTGTGGGTGTTTGTGGTTAAGGGTGTTGCCTTTTTCTGCGTGGGACTCTGCTACCTAGTAACTGTAGGACCGTTAAAAATGTGTATGCGCGCGTGTGTGTGTGTGTGTGAGAAGGAGAACTTTCAGTATGTCCCACCAACTCCAAGCAAAGCCGCATATCCATTAATGAATTAATGTAGCAACTCAAGCCACCCAGCGTCCCCTTTGTTGCCAGTGGAAACCAGAGGTGACTGGAGTGCCTGAGTACCTGTCTGTCTGGATGATCCCATGGACCTCCTACACACACACACACACACACACACACACACACACACACACACACACACACACACACACACAGGCCTCCTTGGATGCAGGGAGCCCTTTCTTTCTTTCTTTCCCTCCATTTTCCTGCTGTCTATTTTGGTCAACTGGTGGCCCGTTCCCACAGTGCTGCTGTTCCCATGGTTATCGCCGCGGAGATAGCGAATGGGGGTTGGGGTGGTGGTGGTGGTGGTGGTGGGCTTGACAGAGAGCGGGAGAGACAGCGTTGCTCTGTTCGAAGAGATAGGGGACTCTGTGACTGTAGAGGAGGCGGGGGTGAGGTGGGGAGCATTGGTGGGGGGGCTGAATGAAGGGTAATGGGTTGAGTGCATGTATGTGTGTGTGTGTGTGTGTGTGTGTGTGTGTGTGTGTGTGTGTGTGTGTGTGTGTGTGTGTGTGTGATGTGTAGCTCCCATGAACATCACAGGTGGCCCATTAGGATTCGGCCCATATGGGTTTTTGTTAGATGTATGATTTTTAATTGAATCTGCTAGTGGGTGATATTCATATCTTCAGTATACCTAAAATTGTCAATTAAAAAACTTGAATTTTAAGATGTTAGGTTGAAAGTATTCATCACATTAGATGTGGAGGATGCACACTTGTATGGAGGACTTTAACTACCTAAATAAATATATAAAACAGAGACATAATTTCACTAAGTTTGTTTTCCCTCACCCAGTAATAGCGCAATTTTTTAGATGTATGATTTTTAATTGAATCTGCTTCTAAGTAATATTCATATCTTCAATATGCTCAATATCGGCAGTTAAAACATGGATTATAATATCTATTTGATGGTATCCATCCTATTAGATGTGGAAGATGTGAGCTTGTATGGAGGACTGTGCAGTGATTACAAATAGTAAATGAATTAAATTAAACTAAATACAAAATGCCTCAATAAATATATAAATATGGGATTCAATGCATTTATAAAATGACAAATACATTTATATTTGTGTTAATGTGCTTTTTCATTTGTTTGTATCATTGTTTTTGTGTCATTTCTACATTTATTTATGCTGTTATGTTTTATTGCTTCATTTTATCACTAATTAATAGCTCTCTGGTCAATGGCTCTGGATCTCAAAGCTCACATTTTTATCCAGAATTCTTGAAAAAAATAGTTTTCTTTCAACTCATCTCCTTCTTGTAGAGATTCAGCAAACTGAACAAATTTTAGTCAGGTTTCAGGACGCATCATAGCACAGAGTCTGCTCTCCAGACAAATGATTATTTCTTGTCTGTGGACTCAGGAAATTACACCATCCTAATTCTCCTAGATCTCTCGGCTGACACAGTCAATCACACCATCCTTTTGGACCGTCTTAGGCATGTTGTTGGCATCATCATTCAAAGTGCATCATGGGATCAACTTTTTTGGTTGATCGATAATAGTGTTATGTTTGGTGCATTTAATGGCTTATTTATTTATTAAGTCATTTATTTAGTTTTGATTTTGGCATTTATGGTCCTCCATAGGCTTATTTTTAACATAAGGTCAGTATTAGCCTTGGATGTCAACATGTGTCTTTTTAACCTCATGTGAGATGTCATTCTGGGATGCTGCTTCCTGAGATGGAGAGATGAAGTGGGGTGCAAAAAGAGAGGTGGCAAAGGAAGTGGAGGGGAAGGGTAGGAGCCTGGAGCTAGTGAGGTGGGGAGGGGGCAGCGAAAGGAGGGAGCGCGGGTGGGAGTGCGGGGCTCAGAAAGAGGGACGGATTCAGTTCCCACACTTCTAATTACTGTGTCACTGGAGACTGAAAGGGGACTGCCCCTGGCCCTAGGGAATTCGCCGGGGCCGGTCGCAGAGAGGGAGCAGCGGTGGAGGGAGGGAGGGGAGAGGACAGAGGAGAGGAGGGGAGGAAGGGTGGAATTAAAGAGGGTGTATGACACAGGAACTCTCTCCATCGTCCTTTCTTTTGGTTTTACCTCATTGCATTCACACTAGAGGTGAACCCCTTCACCGCAAGTCCCCTCCCCTCCTCTGCCCAATACCACAACCTCTCACCTCCGACCCACTTCTCCTTAACCCCCCCTCCAACCTCAGTCCTCTCTTTCCCTTCAGCCTTTGTTCACCATCGTGTACTGCTTCCTTTTTACCCCCTCACCCCCTCTTTCTTTTTTCTTTTTAGCCCCCCCCCCCCCACCTCTCTGCGTTTCTAATGCTATGTCCTACTCCTGTGTCTCCTGTTGACATGAACAAGGCCACCAGAGACACTTTGAAGCGAGTTTGAACACACACACACACATACGCTGATCTCTTATTCTGCATCATTATTGCCACTTAACCCTGAGCCCTTTCCCTCTTTTATTTGCCTTTATCTCACCCTCCCATAGCCTGTCCACTGTGAGTTGTGTGTGTCCTGATAATATACATTATGACTCTGACAGAGACGTAGATTTGTGTCTGTCTGCGTCCACAAGCTCAGGAGTGGTTTGATAACAGTTTGAAACACTAATGATGTTACTATCTTGCTCAGCATCTCTCTCCATTGTCTTGTGGACCAGTTGGTCATTTGTGGCCCCTATAAAATCACATCTTAACGCAGCTTACGGTCCTTTTTTCTGAGATTAACACCAGCTTTTGTGGTTGTGTGAACAGATTTTTTCTTCTTGAAACCATTCCCTGGTCAGCTGAGGTATTGATCACAATTTAATGTTGTAGGTTTGGAGTGTGAGTTAGTTGTAAATCTCAGTTCATTACAGACTTGTTATGAATAAGAAGTTGTGTAAAACCAACAGGTTTTTTAAATATTGACTAGTAGAGCTGCAACAATTAGTTAACTAATATATTGGTCCATTAAGAGACAAACAATCTGCAACTATTTTTAAAATCAGTTAATCGTTAAAATAAAATTTCAGGCAAATATGGCAGAAAATGCTGTTTTCACCCTCTCATATATGGACATCTTCTGTTTTTCTCTGTTTTACATTGGTGTTTGGACTGAAAAAACAAGGTATTAGATATCACCTTGGACTTTGAGAAACTGGGATGGACATTTTTTCATTTTTGTACATGTTATGGACCAAACAATTAACCTATAAATCTATAAAAATTGGCAGATTAAGCAATAATAAAAATAATAATTAGTTGAAGTCCCATTGAGGATTCACCAGTTGGGGTGTTCGGTTGTGTTTTGGTCCCAACAGCACACGGCGTAAGTCTGACAACCAGAAAGTATGAAGACAATATTCCTTTAGTACATGCTATTTTATATTATGTCATGTTTACTACTTGTGTACTACACACTAGAGGCATATTATGCAACATTTTCCCCAAAAGTAATGTATAGACTCAAAAAAATAATCCTCAATAATCATCACTTATGACCCACTAGAAGTGTGTGGTGTTGGCTGTATCTGCAGCGACCCTGCCCTCTGCCTGTATATCCTTATTTCCCCATTTTTTTCTGTGCTTGTGATGTTTTACCAACTCGAAATGTTGGTATTTGACATCCTGGGAATGAAACTCAACAATCAGCTATTTTTCTGATCTCTTTATGTACAGCTCAGACAAATCCTACTGATTCTTCTTTTAAGTGCTTTTGCAACATAGATGTTTTTGTCATTCAACATTTTTGTCTTTGCAGCTTTTCTAATTCCTGCACAAAGCATTAGATATGAATAAGGACCTTGAGCCATGCCAGACCTGTTGGCTGTCTGCTATTTAGCGGTACTCTAAATGCTGCTATCATGCAATAATTGTAACCTTAAAAGAACTTTTGTTACCCGTTCTTACTGACCTCCTCAGCACTCAGCTAAAGGAGTCTATTGGGAATTTCATGCTTTTTCAAGATGCCATGATAAATCAGAGAAAGACATATTTGTAGTGGCTGCTGAATAGTCTAGAAAGAGCCACAGACAGTGGATGCACATACTGCAAACACAGATGTGTTCACACGCTTGTTGACATATACAGTCCATGTTCATAGTCCTTGCAGAGCCTTACAGATGTACAGATGACAAACTTACATCACATGGACCCTCACAGTCAGATAGATGCAGGAACTACAGATGTAAATTAGCATTCACACTAAATCTGGCATGTTTCCATAATTATTTTTTATGCTGATTTTCAATTACATGTTCTATCCCTATCAAATAAACAGAGAAAGTAAACTGTAAAATTGCACTCAGTACTGCTTGGGGTGTTGTTGCTGTTCTGAAATTATTTACGAGATGATGAAATTCTTTGCACACACAAAAGGATAATCGAACGAAAACAAGACTGATTATTTCAGTTTCCCAGCTGTTCTGGTTCGCCTTCACAAAGGCAAAACTCAAACGGTCCAGAAATTGTAAACCCATATGCTGACTCAGACCCTTACATGACACGCTTGTCTTGACTTAAACTGCTGTAAACACTGGACGTTTCCTATAAATTCTTCACAAGGAAAGTCCCCAGTTGTTTTGTTATTTAAAAGCCAACTCCTATCAGCTAAAAGCGAACAAACAGTTGTCCTGAAAGAACAAAAGTATGGAGAGCTGAACACATACTTTTTAAAAAGCAAGTTGGTGTCAGACTTGTAGGGGAAACACTGAACATCTTGTGAGTCCAGGTTTGTCTCCTGTCAATTGATATTTTGGTAGCAAACATGCTACTAGTTCACCAGTCACCAAAACAGAAGACAGAATGTTTTTAACCACTAAAATGACATACAGTAGTATGCATCCTGTGATTACTTTGCATGATGTTCATGCCAGAAATGAGCCTCCGTTCACTTGACAACCCCTTTGAGGCGGACCAAAGTGCAATTGTTTAGTTTGCACCAGAGTTCGAGTCTGATGTTCACACCAACCCAAACGAACTGCACCAAGGGGATAAAGGCTCCAGGGTGCATTTAAACTGGACAAAGTTCGTCTGAACACGCTCTTAGTCTGCCCACTTATTCATCAGATTGCACTAAAATGAGAGATCAGACTTGTTTCTTTGGGGCCCTACTTATACATATTAAAGACATGAACAAATAAACCAGCCCACACCTGTGTGACTCTGGCTAGCAGTGCATGCCTCAAGCTGCACAATTATCCGGAATCTGTACCACCTTCAGTGAGGTCAGAAGAAAGCAGCGAGCAGAAAAACAAATCTGTGTGCTGAAATGAGATGTTCCAGTTCTCCAGAACAACGCAGTAGGTCAAGTTGAAAGAAAAAAGACTTTACAGTGTTTCCACCACAGATGAATTTTTCACCATGGTCTAGTACATGATCCACCAACCATGTGTTCTTGGCTCAGAAACACCCACATCTGGTTGCCCAAGCGTTCGACTGTCAAACCGGGGAACGTGAACGCCAGTATGCAAAATGATTTGCTGCCACCCCACCCGGATGCTGACACCTTGTCTGTCAGAAAGCCATGCGGGAGATTTTTCTCTGTTCTCTCAGAGCTCCTCAGGAGAAAGCAGACCAGACCAGCAGCAGCAGCCACCACCACTGTCAATATTTACAGTCTTGGATGAATCACTCTGCATTACAATAACATTCCCTGCGTGCCTGCGTGCCTCGACATCAGGAAGAGTTGAGAAAAAAAAAAGGAAAAGTGAGAGAAGGGGTGAAGAGGGGGGCCGGAGGGTGAAATATGCGCCAGCAACGATAAACGTTGAGCAAAGGAATCTGCCGCTGGCTCTCCCATGACGGAGCTTTGTGTGTGTGTGTGTGTGTGTGTGTGTGTGTGTGTGTGTGTGCGCGCGCACGCAGACGTAGTTCAGGTTGATGGATTCAGGTCGAGTGGGTGGAATTTCAGTTTGCAGTGTGTGGGTGTAATGACAGTTTGAGAACTGTTAGCGCATGTCGAGGAAAGCTGTGGATGTCGTAATAATATTGGGTTGAATGGGTACATTGAATGCATGGGAATAATCAGCATATTTAGACAGTTTTAATGTGTTATATGTGTCATATGTAAACGTCACCCTGGACCAGCAAGTGCATTTGGAGCACCAGATCTGCCTCAAGAAGACAAATGTTAACTGGCAGTTGAATGGATGTTCTATATTTGAGAGAACCAGTTGTCTTTATTGCACACATGACAGTGCCACAAAAGCCACCATTTGTCTCCTCAACAATTGTGTTTTGCAAAGGAAAACAGGCAGAGAAGGATCCCAGGGATTCTCCAACCTTATGCAGTCAAGCATGTGGAGTTTTAAATCAGTTTAACCTTGCTCAATAGGTCATGATAACCATGCAGAGTACTGTTTTGTTTCATCTACAGGCACAGCTTATTTGTAATTTCTAAAACTCCAGAGTGTGCTTGAGTGAACCTACAATCAACGCTTTGTCTCTCTATTGATTGTGTCATGAAGTCCAAGTTGTGATGTCATATCTGGGCCCGCTGCTGTTCCTCTGACTTCTGTAACTTTATGCAATCTCACTTGACATTCTGCAAGAGCAAATACATTCTGGTGTTTAGTAGTGATGTGCCAAATTAGTCAACAAAACAATTAAATGTCACCACCCTTACTAGTTGGCACCAGAAATACATAGGATATACATATGAAAAACATAAATGCACAAATATGACATAGAAATATATAGCAATTGACACTGACCTGTGCATAGGGTGGCATGCACTTATGCATAGATTTCATTCAAACTCCCCAGGAGCAGATTAATAAGTGTCCCTCATAACTCTGCACCTTTAATAATTTAGTGAGCATTAAAATATTGGCAAACATTTCCTAATAGCATAACCATTATCAACATAGTATACATCCCCATCAACAGGACATGACAGTCACAATAATACTAGCTAGTACACTGTGCCACACTGTGTGGCAGGTAAGTCTACTCCAGGTAAACAACCATTGATCATGCACACACACACACAGAAGCAGTTGCATGATCCCCTGGTGGGAATAACAGTGATGGAATGAATATATTTTCAAACAAAAGGGGATTCCTTGTGTCACCTTGACCAGTCTGCTCTTCATAAATCAGCCACTCAAAGTTCTTATCCATCAAGTTTTGAGGCTGAACTGAAACACTGAAGGACCTAATGCTGACATGGAAGTTAACTACAACAATTAAAAAAACATAGAGCGGCAAGTGATGAATCATTCATGTGCCACCTAGTGTACTGCCCCTCCAACTTGTTGAATCTTTTAGTCTGGCTGTTTTAACATTAACCCATAACACAAAAAAGTAACATATCAATAGAGGCTGTCTGGCGGTTTAATCCAGCTTTTTATGTTTTTGAGATGAGCTGTTTTTATCCCTCTTCAAAACTCGGTGCCCAGTGAGCAGTATTGTCAACGGACCTTTTCAGTGCGTTGTTTTCCTCAGCTGTTTGGCGTAGGATCGGCCCCATCTATGTGGTGTCTGAAGAGAGAGAAAAAAAGGGTACTTGGAGAAGGAGAGAAAGAAAGAGGTTAGAGGTGAGAGACAACTAGAGAGAAGGAGAGAGGGAGATTGAAGGGAACGCTGGAAGGGGGTTGATGGAGCTTCAAGAAAGACACGGAACAAGAGAGAAGACGTAGGTTCAGTTGGAGAGAGGGAGAGATAGAGGTTGAGGTTGAAGGTTGAGTGGGTAAAAACCAGAATGAACTGACTGTGCCAAGCCAAGGGAAAGAATTAGTGCTATTTGTGTGATGGCTAGACTGTTATCAGCTAGACTCTAGACTATTATCTTCTTCATTACCCCTTTTAGTGAGCTCCAATAAAGAGGGACTCAGGGAGCAAAGGAGGGAGGGAAGAAAAGGCAGAAATGTGGAGGCCAAGTGGAGGGTGAGAAAATGGTCGAAAGTTGACAAGAGAAAGACACAAAAAGAGATTGAGCAAGAGTTCAACAGACTCCAGCAGCGAGAATAAACATGCAATGCTTGAAATTACAAAAGTTCCTCTACATATTCTGAAGGAGAGACCTGTAAAATTGTTGATGTGCTTATCGCTTATAATGTCTTAGAACTGTGATAGCTGTTAAGGTAACACAACCTCAGTCAATGAGATATTAATGGTGAAGAATGAAATTATCTCAATAATATAATACATTTCATTCATTCATGTAATGTTACCTACCATAACATAATGTTGGAATCAGATAATATTACATTTTGGATTTTTGTAGCACTCAAAAATAAATACAAAACTACATTCAACCCTTAGTCTGGATTTCACCAACAAATATTAATTTAATCAAAGATTAGTTCCAATCGGAGTTAAGTAAAACTACTGTATGTTTAAAATGAATAAATATAGATTTAAGGGTAAGCAGAGCTCTGATGCACAATGGAAAACTAGTCTCAGTAAATTATTGAATGTTGATGTAAACTGAAATTAAATAGGGTTTAATCAAAATGGAGATGCTTGCTTACCCAAATTTTAATGGACAAATAAAAAATTGAATTTAATGCTGTTAGAACTTAGTAAGAATAAAATTAATATTGGATCAAAGTTTGAAATGGACTTTAAAGTCTTGGTGCAACAGAATTGGATTTTGAGAGTACGAATTAAACAGTGGTTTAAAGAGAGGTTTGAAATTAAGTTTAGCCTATGATTTAATCTTGGTTGGTGCAACCCAGCCTCAGAGAATTGACTGAGGAAAGCCAAAGGTGCAGTTAAGCAGTACTGAAAAAATAAAGCAACTTCATATTGAAAACATAGCACATCTGTCTTGGGCGATTCAAAGAAAAAAAAATCACTGGTTATGTAATATCTTCTTTATGCACGCCAATTCTCCATATTGTTTACAGAAACCATATGCACAAAGTAAAATGAACAGTAGACTTTTGTGGTCATAGTGTATGTAACACAACTGGATGGCTTGGATCCGTGGGAAAATCTGGAAGGAAATAATGTATAATTTGTCTTTCACGCAGGTGAAATGAGTGGGTGCAAACGTGAGTCAGTGAAGGGTGTGCGTGTGCGTGTGTGTGCATGCGAATTTTTACATCTTATGCATGGCTGTGAAGTATGTGCGAGCCTGAATGTTTGTACATGTGTGTGAGTGAAGTGAGTCAGAGAAAGGTGTGTGTGATGTCAAGCCCAGACAGGCTCTGCTGTGGTCCAAGTTCAGGTTGCTGTCAGGTGGTAGTGGTTAGTTAACAGAGCTGGTAATTACCTCAGACTGTCAGGCTGAGACACTGGCCAGATACCCTCAGGATACTGTGGGAAAGTACATTTAGTAGGTCACTGCAGTATTTTCCTAATGCTCCTGCTGCAGCAGAAAAGTGACCCTTTCTCCAGGTGTTTAGATACAGTATTTACAGGAAGAATTTATTTTTAAACACATCTTCTAAATTACTTTAAAAACGGAGAAAATGTCCTAATGAACTGCAGTACATTACAAATGAACTGCATATGTAATAGTAATATAAAATTGAGTCATAAGAAAGCTTTTACCTAGCTGTCAACATCTGTACTTCTTTTTCAAAACAGTGTTACTCATGTTTCACTCATCATCTCCTGTCGTAATGTGTGTTTTCCGCTGCAACAGCTGAGGATTTAAAACTTGGACTTGTCCATTATATTAAACACTTTGTTGACTTCATTTTTAAAGGTACAGTGTGTAAGACCTATGGGGATTTATTGGCAGAATGTGGGAGAAATAATACAATGTATTGATAAGTAGGTTTTCCTCAGTGTATAATCACCTGAAAATAAGACTTGTTGTTTTTGTTACCTGAGAATGAGACGTTTATATCTACAGACACATGTCCTCTTCCACGGAGGTTGCTATGTTGCACTGCCATGTTTCTACAATAGCCCAGAACAGACAAACCAAACACTGGCTGTAGACATGGACTTTTCATTTTAAATGAGTAGTGGTGTTCTCCTACACACTGGTCCTTTAAGCAACCCACATTTTGAATAAATACACTTATACTGCCCATCTGAAATGAGTAAATACTTGACCCATGTGCCCTTGTCTTATCATTTAGTTTTCAACATGAGGAGAGTGTTGACAATTGTTTTACTTCACCTTGACTTGGCTGCATTTCAAAATCTGATTGTGTAGCAAATACGGATGTGCGCGGTGTTGACTTACTGATTGAGCGTTGCTACCCTTGCCAGTTGGCATCGGATACTAATAATAGTTGGTTTAACTAATTGTTTATGTCTTATTAATGTACAGTGGCAGCTAACTGTGACATCTAAGATATTATACAAACACCCAGCAGGTAGCAGCCTGCACTCCCTGCGCTCATGGCTGGATGTAAACCATTGAGGTGGAAAGTGGGACAAAGGTGATTTTTTGTAAAAACCAGCAAGGTTTGGCCATATTTTGAAGTAAAATGAAAATAAGGTTGTATGTAGGCTGTCTGAGAATAAACTGGCATACGACCACTTGACTGGAGCAATGCTTAACCACATTCAGCACAGGTGTGTGGATGTTTACCTGCAAGGAGAGCAGGCTGCTAGTGCTGGCAGAACTAATGTTAGCCAAACAATATGGTATTGTTTACCACCCCAGCCCACAGAGCACAACCTTCAGAAATGACTCGTTTTCTTACTTTTAGACTAGTCAACTTGTCTAACTTCAATTTCTGCTTAATCAACCAGGAAATTAGTTGTTAGGAACATCCTTAGAAGCAAATGTGAGGAATCAAAAACACACCAAGAAGTTGAGAAAACTAATTTCAAGGCAATAGTCTTCACTATATCTTTGTTTCTTAAGTTTTTAAATAAACTAAACAAAGTTTTTCCAACTTCAATGTTTTTTGAGAGTATTTCCTTTTATTCTTTAAATTTGAATCTTTGAGTTTTAGAATGCCCAAAAATTTGTACAAAAATTGTTGGAATTAGATTTTTCATTATTTGGGTGCTTGAAAATGAAATGTTTGCAACTGAAAATATTAAATTATGAACCATTATTCACTTCAACTTTGTAGTATCTGAAATACATTTTTTTGCGAGGTTTCTGAATTTATAAATAAAAGTAAATTCATTTTTTTTTAGCTTGTTTGCAGAATAATAAAACACTGATAGATGGAAGGCAGTGACATGATAACATGTTAGACCTCAAACATGTTGCAATTAACAAACCACAGGATTGCCTCTTTAATTTAAAATCAAGTCTTCCTATAAGTGTTTTATCAGTAAAGAGAATGTCCTGACTTTCTCACCTCTTTGGTCACTGGTATTACATTGCAGACTGACGACTGGTATTCAGGCTTCGTTTTCCACTCAAAGATAACTACATTTAATGATTAACTGTGAAATTATGTCAGCTTTGTCAGTGGCAGAGTGCTAAATGAAGTAGATTCTTTCCACTACTCTCTCCTTCCCTCTGTCCAGCCACTGAAAAAATAAAACAGGTCAGTTTTCTCTGCAGTTTGCATCCGTCAGTAAAAAACCTGCGTGAGATTGTCCATTGCTGTTGGACGGTCTCCAAATCACCTAGTATGACCTTGGGACTGTGTGAGAAAGCAAAGAAAGAGGTCAATGCTTTTGGCCCGTTGGCTTCTCCTTACTCATCATTTCTATGGCAGTATGAAGCTGCTTTTTCCAGTTGAGCTTGCCATCCAACTTACAATAGACCTACATCATTCACAGTGGCAACAAAATGTCACATCTGCCCAACAGAATGACGAGGAAGCAAAGATGGCAGAACATCCCAGACATGGGATGATGGGAACAGACAATGAATCTCTGGTGTTTTATTTTTCTTTCTTTTCTTTTCTTATATACTGTGTGTGTTTTAGACCACAGCAGCCTTGGACACTGGGATTAAGTATATTTAATCTCAACTTGGACTTGAAATTCACATTGAGAAGGAAAAGACAACATTTTCAAAGGGAAACGATGCTGCAGTTCTTGCTCCCCTCTTGCTCTTCTTTTCTCCGGTTCCCACGCTGCCCCTTACCTGACTTACCACAATTTGAATCAAATCACTAGCGGCCAATTGGCTGCTCTGGCCATGTGACCTACATCGGCCCTAAAAGCACCGCCTTTTGAGATTGGTCTAGGATTTTCCCATGGGAGCTGCCTACACAGCCAGTGCCGTATGAGTGTGTGTGTGTGTGTGTGTGTGTGTGTGTGTGTGTGTGTGTTTGTGTGTGCGCGCTTGAGAACGTTGGGGAAAAATCTCCCACCCCCCTCCCACCCTCTCTTTCCTACCTCCTCTCCACTATCCCCCCTTTCTGTCCTCTTTTTTTCCACCACCTCCCATCCTTTGAAACACAGTATCACACTTTAGATAGCCTTTGTTGTCACGGCAAGGAGCATTCTTTCTCTGGCACGGCCACACGGAGTGTGAGAATGCAGGAGGTTCCCTGAAAAACACAGAAAGAACAAAAGACAGAATAAGGAAATGCATCAGTGTAGCAACTGCCTAAAACCTAAAAAAGTTAAATATGAGGCTGCCACTAATGATTTTTTTCCCACTATCAATTAATCACCTGAATATTTTTGGGATTAATTGTATAGTCTATAAAATGTAAAAAAAAATGTTTAAAAGAATGCTCATCACTTCTTCCCAGAGCCCAGTGTGACATCTTTAACCATTTTCTTTTGTGCAACTAAAACCCAAAGCCTCCTCCCCACTGTATTAAAAAAAATATAAGAAGACTTAATAGAGTAATTGTGCAACAAGAAAAAAATGTTTGGGTTTTCTGGTTTCATTTTTGGTGGTGGACTTAATGGCAGTATTTAAACATAATCTGGCAGATTTGCAAATGTTGAAATGAGAGGAAGAACAGGAATCCAGAGTCAGTACATTTATAGGAATTCATAGGGAGAAGCTTGTGAGCTCCAGTTAGTGAAGACATGCACCTGAGAGAGACGAGTTTAAAACACGATCAGTATCATGACAATGTGGACCAGCTGCAGGCTTCTACAAAAACTCCAACCTGCGCAGACCATCGTGACTGCAGCCACATGGCGTGCTTCTTGATGATCACAGAGGCAATGTTTTGCCTGTACAAACAAGCCAGATTTGAATTTGGTTTGACAATACTGTCAGTCTGAGTCTTACTGTGTCGCCAGACATGCAGGAGCTGCAGAGACAGCACCCTCATACCTGTGTGCTTCTTAAGCTCACTGTGACAACTGTGTGCCTGAAAACTCTGGTACTTAAGTGGTGCTGTGGAAAAATCAAGCCTCCGTGTCCTGCAGCAGCCAAAAACAGGAAAAATGTTACTGAAATCATCCGGTCCAACCCAGTTTCAGAACTTAAATGAAGGCACAGAGCCACCATCTGTGTTCATTCAAATATATAAGACACCGCCAGACCTCACCAAGTTTGTTTTGTCAAGTCCATTTCCTTGAGAACCACTGATATACTTAAAGGGTTATTCACCCCAAAATCAAAAATACACATTTTTCCTCTTACCTGTAGTGCTGTTTAGCCATCTAAATAGGTTTTGAAATATCAGCTACAGAGATATCTTTCTTCTCTCAAATATAATGGGACTAAATGGCACTCAGTTCGTGGTGCTTGAAGCACAAAAAAAAATACATTTGAAAAATTCAAGGGCAATTTATCTTTTCAGTAATCGTGGCCTGGTTACTCAAGATAATCCACCAATCCTGTCGTGAGCAGTTTCATGTAAGAACAACTTTCTGTCTTGTGGAAAGAAAGTATTTGCACTTGATTCTGCTATAGAAAGAAAGTAGAATCTGTTCACAACAAGGTTTGTAGATTATCTTGAGTGAGCGGGTCATGGTTTCTGGAAAGAGACACTGCTGTAGAGTGTTTCGGGCTTTGTGCACTACAAGCTGAGTGTCTTTTTGTCCCATTATGTTCTAGAGAAGGCAGATAACTTTATGGCTGATGTCTTCCAAACTCTACAACTCACACCAATAAAAATATGCATTTTTGATTTTAGTGTGAACTGTCCCTTTAAAGCACTGTGTTTTTTTCTGCATATCAGTTAATATCCCTGCAACACAGTCATAATGTGATTTCTAAATTTCACTTTTCTCATAACTTCTTTTATTTGTCTATCAGATCTCTGCAGGATTCTTGCATTTGTAGCTCGCTGTGTTTTGATTAATTATAGATCAGATTATTTCCATCCAGGTTGCGTGTGTGTGAGACGGTGTGCGTGTGTGCCTGCTGGTCCGTGGCTTAGCCTTAAGAGTTCAGAGCAGGTTCTGGCTTGCTCAACTCTGGGAAACTTTGAGCTGAGCAAATAGCTGGGTCTGTTTTCCTGGCTGCTGCCACGCTCATATGTGTGAGCCATGTGTGTGTGCTGTGAGCACTTGTATGCATGCAGTTTAAGCGCACTGTAGTGTAGCTTGTGTGAATTGTAAAGCATTTTGTCTTTGTAGAGTGTTTTTTCGTGTGTGTGTGTGTGTGTGTGAGGCAGAATACAAAGAGAATACAGAATGTACTGAGTGAGAGATGAGCTTCATTCCCACAGACAAGACAAGAGATGACACCTCTGCTATTCCCACACCTCCACTGTCTAGCCACTTTCTCCTGTCCTGACCTCAGTTACCGCAGAGGCAAACACTGCTCTGCATGTGCACACAGAGGAGAGAAGACACACTTTTTCTGATTTGCAGTCTTCATTAACCTTTTCCCTGGAGGAGAGAGAAACAAGCTGGCCTGCAGTGAGCTTGTCAAGAATCCTTGCTTTGTGAGGTCTGCGAGCGTTTGATTTACAGCCCACCTCTAAGTGGAATGCTGTTTGCTGGGTGGAGCTCAGGTGTGTTGACAAGGCTTTTAGCACCGACATGCCGTCAGGATGGCTTACAGACGAGTGTGTGTGTGCACGTTAGGGGCCGGCGAACAAGGGGTCACTAATGTCCCACCAGGGCGACCTTTACCATGGAGAAGGACAGGACGGCACGGACATGTGAACGTTACTGAGGCGTAAACGCTGTCTCTACACACACATACTCACACTCGCACACTGATCTGATCTTGCCCCTTTCACACCAGAGCAGCCACTGGGGGAACGTGTCTGTTTGCCGTTGGTGTGAATGGGTCAACACAGGTTTTTAGGCTCTGCAGCTCTGGTCTACACCTGATTTTAACATAGGTTTACACTCTGGTCACTATAGTTACCACAGCATTACTAAAGCAAACTTACAGGTTGACAAAAATGTTTTTTTAATGCTGCTGCTGCTAATATTTTTTATATCCGTTTGTCCAGGTGTGTAACAGCAATCAATACACGGCAGTCCCCAGACAGGACATGGTCAAGATGCTTAAACAGAAAGGTCAGTCAAACTACTCTGTATCATGGAAGAGGTTTCATTTTTAGTGTACTCCTTGTGATACAGTATAGAATATATATAAATATACATCTACATGTCATTACTTCTCATGTCTTTGCGTCTTTTTAGTGTAGTTTTGGACTTGCTGTGGCAAACCTCACTTCATTTTGACAGTTCAAGAATGAAGTCATTAAATTTTGTTATTTTGTTTGTAGGATTTCTGCAGGATCAGGATGACACTGACCACACACTACAGCAGGATGAGGTGATGACCCCCTGTGCGACCCCTGACCTCCCCAGGTATGGCCTTCAGTGTCAGTGGGCCCCCCTTTCAGGTCTGGACCCCGACACCCTGACCTTTCCCGGGGGGGCACCCATGCAGCTCCACACCGTGCCCCCCGGCCTCCTGCCGAGAATACCGCTCTTCTATGTCTGCACCAGATGTGGCAAGGTGTTCTGGGAAGGCTCTCACTTCAGCCGTGTCGTTTCCATGTTTCATGAGGTCTTACACATAAAAGACACTGAATCTCTTGCAGCGCCCGCGACAACAGCCCAGCAGAACTCAGTACTGAGCGACCCTTAATGAAACATCCAATAATAAAGTTTTAAACATTTAGACGGCTGGGTAGCTGTCATAAAATCGAATTTAACTAATTTAACTGTCTCATACATATTAGTTTTATTTTTTTTATACAGTGGATTGAGGCTTTTTTGTCTTTTCAGATGTATATAGTTTCAGAATTTTAAAACTTGGCTTGTTTACAAGAGTTTAAAGCTCAGTGAACCAAATAAAGTCCTTTGATTCTTTTCCTTTTTGTTGTTGATTGTACTCTCTGTGGCACAGTGACACGTTAATGGTGATTTATGGGCTGGATCCTATTGAGATCAGTTGAACTGTAATACATGTATTCTTCCAGACTCAGCAGGGAGATGTATGTGCAAACTATCATTTGCATTTGACAGATTTGACACATTTATCACTTTATTCATTATTTGTGACAACTTTTTTATTATTTAGATTCAGAAGTTGCAGTTGAAGGGATAGCTTGGATTATTTGATGTGGGCTTGTATGGGGTACTTACTGATAGTCCTAAAGCAGATGCAGGTCTGCACGCCCACAGCTTCTAGAAGCAGAGAGTAATACCAGCATGGAAGGTGAAGAACAGGGTCAGCAGGTATTTTAGCCTCTTAGAGATACTGTAAAGTAACAATAAATGTGTGTTCTGAGTCCAAATTATCCCTTTATATAATGACAGGACTCAGTTCCTCAGACCTTTTCAGCAGTCTGTGGTACTTTCATTCTCTGTGATTACATTTACATATTTTCTGGTTATTTAGCATAAAGCTTAATAAGTGTTAAACAGATTTTAATTTCTTTTATATTAAGCTGTAAGAAGTTGTAATTATTTCTGTCAACCTGCAGGTACATTTCACAATCCACAAAACAGATGGTAAAGGACTTAGAGGGGACAGATTGATGAGATCATGGAGGCTTCGCTGATGTCCGTCAGGTGTAACTCTAACAGTGTGGGGGTTTCCTGCCCCGAGGCTGAGGAGCAGACAGGTCACAGAGTAACCCAACACACACGCACACACACACCGCCTGAATCCCTTCATATTTTCTCAAACTGTTCATTCTAACAATCCTCTCCTCTGCTCGCAAATCCCACATTGGATTTGTGCGATTGCAGAAAATAAGATTGCCCAAAAGTGTTTTAAGAGATATTATGTGGAAAAGTCTGCAACTAAAGATGTTCTGGTGTTTTCTGGACAAGCACATTTTCTTAAGACTACATTGGAAGGCTTTTTACACTCATAAAATCTAAGAAACCCTAACCACAACCAGATGTGCACTTTATTTAACTGATCATTTAACGTGCATCAAAAAAGCCACAGTGATTTCCAAAGACGGGTCATGCTGTGAATCACTGAGGTAAAAGTGTTTTCAATGACTATGTTTGAATCACTGCAGCTGCAGCAGTACATCAAGGGACTAGTCCTGATACCTCTTTATTTTTATTTTTTTTTAGCATTTTAAAGATATTTAATGAAAGCATTTATCCAGAACGTGCACACTATGTGCTTGCTCTTGGTGGGAACAGTTGGGTTTATAAAGAGTTCAATCCAGACTTGCTCTATATGAGAAGTGCCCTGAGATAACTGTTATGATTTGGTGCTTTATGAATAAAATTTAATTGAATTATAAACGGATTCTTCTGTCAGGAATAACCACAATGAGCTTACAGATGTTAAGTGTTTAATATGTGTAAGCTGAAATGTTTCAGCGTTCTTACAAGTCAGCGCAGTCCCTACAGCATGTTGTGATCATAAAAATTAACACTAATTTAACCACGTCCAGTCATTTCTGCACAAGCTTGCAGTTTTGTTCAATCGTAGCAACTTTGCGGCAAATTTGACCAATCATCTTAAATCCACCAATCACAGAGGTCCTTGTGCAAATGTCATACATGTACATTTTATTGTTTAGTTTCAATTTTACCACTGTCTTGTTTTTTATTTTTATTTTCTCAAGGTTCGTCATTGTTATTGACATTTATCAATGTTCTGTGCACTTTTGTTCTATAATTTAATACTTGCCGTTTTGACTGAGTATGAGCCGCAAAAACATTTCACCTCTGTGGAATACTCCTCAGGTGCACTTATTCATTTACAAATAAAGTTTTTTTTTCTTTTTACCTCAAAGTGTTCCTGCTCTTCTTATAAAATAAAAGTAGCCAGAATTGACCTAAGCATGTGCAAAAATTGGCATGAACTGTCTTTGGCAATGGATGTTTGAATTATGTATCTGCAGTTGCAGAAAAAAAAACAAAAACTATGCAGCCGTCAGTAGCAGTCCTTGTATAAAAGAAAATGAAAAATTCTAAAAGAAAATAATTAACCATGTAATATCACAGTACATATTGTCATAGTCCAGTATGGTATTGAGACATTTTTAATCTTGATATCTCAGTATCAACAAATAACCGTGCAAAGAGTTGTTATCTAATCAGAAAGTCCCAAATCAGTCCTCTCTCCATCCCCTTCTTTTCTAAATGTTTTACAGATGTTTAATTTGGAAGAAGTGGACATTTTCCACCGCCATGTCTCAATAGTGAGTTTGGACCTCTACATTTGAGTCATGTAACACCTTATTATCAATTGCATAATCTCAAGCGCTTTACAAAATGTCGGGGTTAGGGTTTCTGTTTGCAGTAAGAAACGTAACACCATCAATAGGACATGAGTATTGTCACTTGTAAAGAATAACATTACAAAAGTGGGTGTCTATGGCCGTGAATGTGATGTTCACTGTTCATTGTTGCACTCCGGATGTGAACCTGCTTCTTGGATATCCCATCCAGGCGACCACTCAAATGAGATCACTTGGATTCTCTAGCAGAGTATCTTGGGATGATTTGCTTATTATTCTATTTAAAATATTTTGTATAATCCTGATGTGAAGTTTATAACTTTGTTTGGTACCACTCTTAACATAAAAGGGTTTCTATGTTCTAACGAATGTCATTGTTAACATTAGTCAGTCACATTTTGTCTCAGTCAGGGAAAACCCATTTCAAGAACCAGAACACTTCATCCACGTTTCCACAAGAGATTTGAAGAATTTCAAAAAACAGACTTTGGGCCATACTATCTTTACACATCACTCTAGGTCACATGGGTGCCTCACTATAGACAAAACTGAGATTCTTCTAAAAATTTTGATATGAAACACTTGGGTATTATTACTAAATATGAAAGTACCTTAAAGGGTGAATGAAAGCAGTCCGAAGAAGTGTATGACTCTTTCTTATAAGTGTTTAGTCATTAAGTTTTCTAGAAATAATCACACAAACATGACTTGTGTCTGGGTATTGTAGCTGGAGGTTAGCTTACCTAAAGAGAGGGTGACAGAAAATGTCATTTTAATGTTTGTCAAGTTGATTAAATTTGTCAACACAATAAGCATGAGGTGGTATCAGTGTATACGTTTATGGGATGTCTACATGACTAGGAGTCACTTACCTTCACAAAGTGTTGTTAACATTGTAATACCTGTTCTTAAATACTGACCCTGACAAACACCCCCATGTTATAATACAAACAAACTAAACCAAAACTAAAAATGTTTTTTTCTTTGTTTTTCTTTTTTCAGTTTCAAACACTAAAACCTAAACTGAAATGGGTAAACCCACTCCAGAAAGTAACTGAAACTAAACTGAATTCAAAACAAAAACTACTGAAAGGACTTTCCAATGTGTTTCTTTGTGACTGCTAACTAGAAACAGTAGCTGATTCCAATAATAGACGATTAGATTAAATATAATAATGTTGGAGGAGACCTACATTATTCTTGTCTACAAGATGTTAAAGGGGTAGTTCAGATTATTTGAAGTGGGTTGTATGAGGTATGTATAGTCAGTGTATTACCCACAGTAGATTGAGGTCTGCATAACCCAAGTTTGGAGAAGCAGAGAGGAGTGCAGATGCAGGAAGCTAAACAATTTATTGCTGTGGGTCAGCAGCAGAAGGCATTTTACCCACCTAAAAAAATATATCAGTTTAAGTGTACACTATATTTAGACTATTTTAACATAGCTTTTGACCTTGTTTAGGTACTGTGCTGGTGCTCCTCTGCTTCTCTTAAGTTGTGGACCTCCACCTAATACACTGACTATCCAGAAGTACCTCAAATAATTTGAACTGTCCCTTTAAGTTATAGGAAAAATAATCTCTCCGTAAAATAAAATGACTTATTTCTTTTCAAACACACATCCTGGAATACCAAAAATATTGGCACACTGCCATGAGTTTTTTTCTTCCTGTGTAATAACTACTGTAACATTAATCTACCCTGAAGTATTTTTATTGCTATGAATGAAGTCGACACCCTCGCTCCCAATAAGACCCTCTCTCTCTGTTTGTGTGTGTGTGTGTGTGTGTCTGGTCTCGTCCTTGTCCGGGTGGTCACAGGCAGCCCCGGCAGCAGCCTCTGCTCTGCTCTGCTCTGCAGCTCTGTGCTGCTGCTGCAGCACCGTGTTATTTGATCCTTGCTCTTTCTTTGCTGGGAAGAAAAGCTCGCCTCTTTCCCACGCTCTGAGGACACGTGGTGCCCGGAATGAATTGGATTCAGAAGGCCCTCCCTCCCGGTAAAACGTCACCTCTCCCTCTCTCACTCACACACACACACACACACACACACACACACGCACACTGAGTTTAGTTCAACAGGCTTTCTGGCATGAATGTAAAAAGTATTGCCAGCGCGTCATGATTAAAAAATGGACACAATTGCATGACAGTTTAATATTTATTTTCCTTCGTGTGTCCCAGTATGTGATTTTCCTGGACTCTTTTCTGCAGCGATATGCATGCCTGCAAAATGCCGGGACGGGAGCCTCCTCCTCCCGACGTGTCTGGCTCCGGCTACCCCTGGTCTCGGCGCCAAAACTCGGCACAGCGCAGAGCTGTGCCTCGATCTGTCCGACGACTCTGGGTTCTCTCTATGTCTCTGGGAAAAACGCGTTTTTTTTGTTTATAGTTATTCTATTCAGTTCATTTATTGGCATGGGAAACAGATGGGTTCGTTGCCAAAGCAATGTGAAAAAAGCAAGAAAATGCATTGCCAAAGTAAGTGTGAGATAAAAACCACAACGTAACATAAACATAAGATTCATGGTTTTGTTCATATATGCAAATGAGCACAAAAATGGCTTAAAAGGATGGTTGTGCACATAAAGTGCATATGGTGCACAGCCATGTAAGATAGTCAGTAGGTTCCAGTGTTTCCTGGGTCATTGTCACACGCTGCACCTGAAGATGTACAATCAGAGCAAGATCATGCAAAAGTTACAGGGTGGTGCAAAAACTGTTTATGACAGTGCAAAGTTTAAAGACTGCTGAAGACAGTTAAGCTGCTGTATTCACCCTCATTGTAACATTCACTACTGTACAGACGTTGCACAAGAATGCAAAATATCAGCAGGTGTGACAGTTATAAGCTGTATGTATGTACAGTTAGTGTGTCTATGTACAGAGGTCAGTACAGTGCAGATGGTCCGTGCAGGAAAACACAGGTGACTGATCTTTAAAGACCGGTGTCACACATTTAAACACTGTTAAAATACTTTAAGCATCTTTTCACTTAATGAGGACATACTGAGTTACCTATTCAAATGTATTGGTAAGAGGGAGGGAGGCACCAATAGGTGCAGACCATGGAAAAGCACAGGTTGTGGGAGAAAATAGTGCACATTCAGAGTTACAATGCAAAAAAAAATAAATAAATATTTCAATTATATTAATTTATTCAAATGTATAAAATTCTGTAAATATTTCCCCTTTCTTCTTTCTTAATGTAAAGTTTAAGAGTTTTACTAGGTTGCAATGCTATAGTGGCCTACATACAATAATACATACAGTATTGTAATACAAACTGTGAATATATCATATAAATATGGCATTGGCCCATTGTATCAGCATATGATACAATTTGCATTTTGTCTATCTAATGAGCTCCAACTGGGCTGAACTCACAACCCCAGAGCCATACTGTAAGTTAGACCACGGCTGACATGTTGGCCTGATGTGGGCCTATTACAGATATATAACAATATAAGCTTACATGTTTACGGATATGCAACGATGTGAAAGAAAGTCAGATAAAGAGAAGAAAAGAAATGAAATAAGTCAGGTATTTGCTGAGCCAGATTGTACAGGAAGTCAGTGATTAATCATAAATCAATTACTTGCCAAATAAGAATTAAGCTGATTAAACATGCATTTATTGATAATCAATCAATAGTCTAGAAATGGCATTATTTGTGCCTCATTTGACATTGTTTTGTCTGGCAGAGCCTTTCACTGTGTAAAGAAACTTAAAATTAAACTTAACGTAAAGGAAACAAAAAAAGAAAAAAATGTGCATTTTATATCTTCTTAATTATTCATGCTTCATCAATTAATCAGTTGTTAGCATTTTCAACTAAGGAAAATGCACAAAATGCGTAACCCTAATAGGAAGCACAATAACATCTGATTGAATGTGATGAAGTGATGAAATAATCATTTAGTATATAAATATGTTATTTATCACAGCTGGAAGGGGCTGGAAAAGACTGAAAATGTATGTTTGAAAAGTCTCTTAATTTGACTTTGGAAAAGGAGTGAAAACCCTGAAACTGTGATTTTAGTTGACATGTACAAAGCTGATTTTGAGGACCTCAGAACAGACAAAGCCTTGGGCCCCCCCTGTGATTTCTGGTGCCCCCCTAAGGGGGGTCCGGACCCCAGGTAGGGAACCAATGATTTAGATTAAGAACAATGTGGAACATTTATGAGGACAAGTATGCATATACTATGTACTGCTGGTGCTATACTATACTACTTAGTTACTTTAAAATCATATACTGAGTGGGCCTACAATTTGAATTAATGCCTTTCATCTGCATTTTTGTAGCCAATAAGGTTATCCAGTCATAAACGGGCCAACAAAAACCAAGACTTACAGTCAAAAACAAACAAACAACACACAGTAGACACAGGTTTGGAGAGGTGACCACTGACCAGTTGGATGTAATTTAGACTGAGGATCAGACTCAAACAGAAAACCTTTTTCAATTGAATGTCTGCTGCTTATAATACATTAAACATCAAAGAGTAAAAAGTATCTAATACTAACTAATAACTAGTAGTATAACTAGTAGTAACTAATAGAGTAGCTTTTGAGAACAATACTTTTACTAAATTATTTTAACACCAGTAGTTTTACTTGTAATTGAGTAATACCTCAGTTTGTAATGGTATCTATACTTAACTACAGAGTTTCAGTAAAGTACATAACCCATCACCTTTTATTAATGACTTACTGACATTTATAACTGGCAAAAGGCAGCCTCATTGTCAAGTGTAAAGCAGTACATCCTGAAAAATGTTAAGGTAAACAATATTGCCACAGCCTTAGTGTATGAATCTGATAATTTGATATGTTAGTTCTGATATGACAATTGAAACTTTTTGACTATTAAGATATGCTGATGATGGTTCAATTTTAGTAACTCATTAACAAATATATGATGAAGCTGATATAAATGCTGTGGATGGACAAGACAAAGTAAACTAAATAAGCAATGAGATCTGAGGCTTAACAGCGCAGATTAATAAGGGGTCACTGTTTGGCAAGCTGTTTTTCTGTTGTGTTGCAACAGCTTATTAATGATTTATAAAGAGTTTGCAACCTAATTAAGAACCTTAATACAAACTTATGAGAAATAATGTATAAGGGTAGTCTAATTGTAAAGTGGTAATAGATTGTGATTGGTATGTCGTAAGTAAGTATGTAAGTCGTTACACAGATGTGTTAATAATTCCGCCTGTCAGAGAGAAATTCAGAGACTGTAAAATAATTGTTTAAAGTGTTTCGTCTCTGCTTGAAGTGTATCTACACAACAGCCTCATGATTGTATCTGGTTTTGGCTGCTTCCCAGATGCACATTACCAGGAAAAGACTCAGGAGTGAAGTGGTGGGAGGGTGGGGGGGCAGAGAGAGGAGAGCAAATGCAACAAAGTTTGGGGGAGAAACTCATCCAGTCAGAGAAACTTTTGGCTCCTGCGGTCTGTGCAAATGTTTTCCAAGTGTCCAGACGCACTGCAGCCAAAGCTCTGATAGCGGACAGATGTTCCTGATTTTCCAGAAGATGTTCTGTACCATTCAGTAACCCTAAGAAGAAAACATATTTATAACAAAACGTAATAAAAAGTTATCCTAAAAATACCAAACCTGAAATCAAATCTCAAAAAGTAACTACAACCCCATAACCTTTGTACATTTAGATTTAAACTACAAACTCCAGTACATCCACGTAGGTCAATGCTGCGTCATATAAAGGCTATAGAGAGGAACACATCTGTTACTGTAGCCTACATAAAAAATGTCCCTGTTAAGTATTCACCACATTTCTATGAATGAGTCAGAACCGCTGTCTTTGTTTTGGAGCATTTGCAGCTGTGGGCGCAGAAGAACAAACAGTAAACAGGCAGCACGCAGACACACAAACCGTCACCTGCAGATGCACCTGAAAGTGTGCAGAGCATGATGAATCACATTCTCCCACACAAACTGTTTGGCCTACTGCCCAACAAAGCTGTGACCTAAGATACAGTGGCACACATAAGCACTTTTTTCTGATCAGCTGGCAGGATCAGTTTCATTGTATAGTGGGATGGCTCAGACCGGTTGAACCCCCCTGTTCTACTGTAGGGTCAAAGGATAGTTTGGATCATTTGAAGCAGAAATGAGTGAAGTACTTATCTATCATCAGAGTGTTACCTACAATAGACAATGGTCAACATGGCATGTAATTCGCCACTTTAAAAAGGCCCTAAAAAGATTCATATCAGTTTATAAGTTTAAGTATATACCATATTTAAAATATTTTCATCACTTTATCTTGCTGTCACACAAAAAAGACATAACAAGACCCTAAAGATGTGTAACAAGACCAACAATGACATAACAAGACGAAAAGATGTAACAAGATGAAAAAGACAACAATACAATGAAGATATAACACCAAGAATAATTTCAACCTGAATGGATTGGACATTTGCTCATACAAGAGACGATTCCTTGGTTTTTCCATCAGCGTGCCAGACATAAATGGTGTGACAAGACAAAACAGCAATCTAAGAAAATGAAAAATGGTGTATTAAGAGCAAAACTGATGTAAAAGATGTAACAAGACAAAGTGGAACAAAGTAACAGGACAAAAAATATGACACAAGACCAAGAATTATGTATCAAGATGAAAAATAACGTAAAAGATGTAACAAGAAGATAAAGATGTAACAAAACAAATAATGATGTAACAAGACGAAAAAGACCTAACAATATAAAAAAGACATAATATGTAAGACATAATATCAACACTGATTTAAACCTGAATGAATGAACAAATACCCATACAGGAGATAATTCCTTGGTTTATCCATCAGCATGACGGACATAACAAGACAAAAACAATTTAAAAGATGTAACATGACAAAAAAAAAAAAAAAAAAAAAAAAAAAAAAAGCGAAGAAAATGTAACAAGGCAATCAAGGCGAAAAATAAGTAAGACCAAAAATGACATAAAAATGAAAAAGACAACAAAACATAGACGTAACAAAACGAAAAATGACGTAATAAGATGAAAATCTACGGAAAATATGCAACAAGCCCGAGGTTGACTCAAAAAGATTAATAACAAGACCACAAATTACATATAAAAATGAAAAAGACATTACAAAACGTAAAATTCTATAAAAGTTATGATAAAGATGTAACAAGACGAAAAAGACATGAAAATACCAAAAAGATGTAGCAAAAAAAAAAAGTACTCGACTGTCACTACACTCGAGTCAAGTTGAATCAGGGCTTCTACTTTTTTCTACACATGTATGTGTATTTCTACTGGAATAATGTGTGTACTGTCGCCACTTCTTGAAAAAATGAACATGACTCCATCTAAATATCGCTGCAGTGATGTTTTCAGTCACAGTTTTTTTTTTTTAGATTTAATAAAATAGGTTGTGACCTTTATTTGCGAGATCTCTGTTGCTGTTTCTCCCACACTGACACAGACGCACAATCTCACACATCACGTAGACAGATGCGGCCGCAGACGTGCGCCAAATGTACAGTTCAGAGTGTGGGAAAAAGAGGACAGTGTGAAAGCCACCAAACCATCAGAGCGGAGAGCGGTTTATAAAGTGTTATACAGATGACATGAAGTACGGGGCCGCCAAACGGAGCAAACGGTCCGAGTGGAGGCTCACATGAACCTGCTGTGGTTTCCACATCTATCCCTCCATCTATCCATCTGTCATTTTCACATGCGTTATGTGTTTCTCTCTATCAATATCTATCACCACCTTCTCCACCTCTCTGTAGCACATTCACATACATACACACACACACACACACACTCTTTCTCACACACTCACAGGCACCCAGTTCCCACGGTGGCGGCGGGAGGGGGGAGCCGAGCGGCGTGTCAATCTGCGCACAGCGTCACCTCTTTTCACTTGCAAAAAGGAAGTAGCGCAGGGCTTTTGTTATTTGAAGTCCCACAGACTCGTCGTTTCAAAACAACTGGAATATATCCGCAGTTTATGATTTAAACAGCCGCCTATAATCTCGTCTTCAGAGGTGTTTTTTTTATGGAGCGGTGCGGCCGTTCTTACAGAGCTTTGTATTTTACTGTCATGCCCATTTGGTTCAGGGACCTCGTCACTATCCTGAGAGGACACACAGGCTCTCTCTGGAGTTTCACATTTTCAGTTTAAGCATTAAAACTATTTTTTTTTTTGTGTGTCTTAAACTATTTAGAGAATAAGTCGCTTTGTCTGCCCTCTGTTTAACTTTAACCAACCGACTCTGAATTTGAAATTGTCTCACTTTGGAGCAAACATTTTGTTCATTGTTTTCATGTTTTGGAAAGGTTCACCTGCACTTTCAGGGTCAAACTGAGGAGAAAGTTGGGCCACATATCGCTCCAACAGCGGCACACAGCTGTAAACCACACCCTATCCTGGATAGCATATCATTATCAGCACCTTTTTGCACCCATTTAACATGAAAGGGTGTTAATGATGCTCATTTAGAAAGAGACATCCAAATAACCAGTTCTGACTGATATTATTAAGATTTTTTTTTCTTTTTAAGAAGTTGAATAATGAGTGATTGGAGTTATATTTGCTTTTTCATGAACTATCATCTGTTGTGAGAATAAAAACGGTGTGTAGGCCTAACATCACATTTACACTGGCGCTAACTTGACCCCATAGGAGAATCTTTTCTTAGATAAAACCCTTGGAAAATTCATGGTAGAACCATTTATGAAGGTTGTACCCGGAATCTTTTCAGAGGGTTCTGTCTTGAACCCAACACAAAGGGTGATACAGTTCCACCCAAAACCCTTTATGAGTAGTAGCTGCACCATAGAATCCTTCAAAGCTGCAATGGCTCAGGACCCTCTCTGGGGGTTTTATACAGAATCTCTCGACCTCCTTCAGGTGCTAACAAGAAGACACTCAGGGGGCTCTACTGCAAACCTTTTATATTCCAGGGGTTTTTCTAGAACCCACCTACAGGGTTTACTGAGAAACTTTTTACATTCCAAAGGTTTTAACTAGAACTTACCTAGGTGAAAAAAAGTTTTCATTATGTGGAGTTGAACAACATGTATCGATACGAATATAGACCAATATCAACCACAGGCCAGTACTGGGCTGATATTATCGGTAAGGCTCTAGTTTTAACATTGGGTAAAATGATTTCACTGATGTGGGAAATCCTTTTTTTAAATTAAGTGGCTATTTGATTTTTATTTCAGTCGACTTTTTTGCTTTGGATGAATAAAATCCTCTCAAATGCTGTTTATTCTCCGTCTGCATCGCTGTCAGTGAGACGTGGAGAAGTTTGACGGACGTTTTCCTGTTGATGTTAATCCAGTGGATGATCCTTTACAGCAGCTCACAGCTCCGGCAGCTCCGACAGCCTCTGGCTCTCTCAGTCACAGGAGATCGGATGCAGAGCTCACCGTAACGTTGCTCCGGGCGACTTGTTTAATATTTCTGCAGCAGCAACATTTGGCTCCCCCTCCTCCTCGGAAGACCACGCCCCTCCTTGCAGATTCACAGGGGCTCTGATCCCTCCCCCTAACGGAGCCGGCAGCCTATAACCTCCCCGGGTTTCCGCCCATTCCTCCACAGTTGATTCTTTGGGATGGCATTGTCATGCAAATGAAGGACGCGTAAAATCTTCCCCCAGAGCGCAGCGCAGGGCAGAGACTCACACGGACCGCGCGGAGGACACAGACCGGGGCCACACGGTGGATTTGTATCGCTTTCGTCGCTACGGACCCGTCCATCTGTCACAGGTAAGTCCCAAACCCACCGCGGATTAAATTCCCACACATGTTAAGTGGCCAAAAATCAAGCCGTGCGTAAACGAGTGCGCACGGCGGTCTCCCTCCTCTCTCCCACCCTTGGATGTGGCGGAATGTGGGGTTTCTCTCGCAGTCGGGACTCATTCGGACCTCTGTTGTCTTTATTTTGTCTTTCCCAGACAGCCTGGCCACATGAGCAGCGACATATAGCCGGGACGTGTAGCCAGGACCGTTCAAGGAAACCCAGCGGAGGCTGCCCTGTGGAGAACATACTTCCAGTTTCTCCAAGTGAAGCCGGAGGTGTCTCTCTTCTCCATCCCCTGCTACAGGCTACCTGCTGCTGCTGCTGCTACAGGGGGGGACTACATCTAGAGACCTCTGGATCGCCTGAGAGCACCCTTTTATGTTTTAGGGATTTTAGGATCTCTCAATATTAACATTTTTGCACACCACGTGTGTTGATTACTCTCGTGTCCTTTTTGGGATATATCCAGCGCTACTTTTTTCCTGTTTTAGTGCCTTATTAACTGGTTGTAATCCAGTGAAACTGTGGCATTGTCACCAGACCAGAGACGCTCAACAGGGAGAAGACGATTATCATCAGCTTTAGAGCCCAGCAGGCAGGATTACTGGTTCCCCCACCTTCCTCCTCCTCCTCCTCCTCCTCCAGCGAGCTGCAACCATGAGCCAGGCGGATGTGTCGACTTGCTCCGCGCCGCAGAGGGTTTTCCAGGAGGCGGTGAAGAAGGGCAACACCAAGGAGCTGCACTCGTTGCTGCAGAACATGACAAACTGCGAGTTCAACGTCAACTCCTTCGGGCCGGAGGGACAGACGGCCCTGCACCAGTCCGTCATTGACGGCAACCTGGAGCTGGTAAAACTGCTGGTGAAGTTTGGCGCAGACATCCGGCTGGCCAACAGGGAAGGGTGGAGCGCTTTACACATCGCCGCCTTCGGGGGCCACCAAGACATTGTACTATACCTCATCACCAAGGCCAAGTACTCCTCTGGCGCCCGGTGATCTGTCTCTGCTGTCAGGTAATACAACCAGAAAATTAAAAAAAATCACAAAACAACAAGTGGAAAATAAAACACGGGAAAGCCAGGCTCTCGTAAAAGCAAAAAACTGCCATTATCTACATAGTTGTGCCAAATTATCTAGAAAGTGAAATAAAAATAGGCCAATAGGCTAACCAAACGGGGCCCTCTGTGCACTCTGAGTGAAGCACCACATGGTCATGGATACACAGCGCTTCAACACAAAAAAGAAACGCCATTTCTGTTGGTGGGTTTGTTGGTACTAAAGCTTTTCTCTTGAATGTGTATACTAGATCCTGTCGTCCACTATAAAAGAAGCCACTGTCTGTGTATCCATCCCATGTGTGTGTTTGGACTCCAGAGTGCAGATGACCCAGTTTCTTCCTCTCTCCCATCCCCAGTACAGTTGAATGGTTTCTTTGTGGGGGGGAGGGTGCAGCAGCAGCAGATTTGACCTGTTGCTCCTCATTGTTCACCCTTTTTTTTTAAGTTATTTTATATGATGAAACACGGCACTTGATGCTACATGGCTGCATGCTGGAATATCTGAAAGGGAAGACACATGAACAAGAGAAGAAGGGTTGCCCTCTGTTGGCTACCAGAGGTCTATTTTCTTTCATTCATTGATTTTTTTTATGTTTGTTTTTAACTCAAAGAGCGGCATTATGGCTATCCAACACGCTTTCAGATGTGTAATCATGATGAAACAACAAGTGGCTCCATCATTGTTGTGAAGTACTGTACACCAATAGCTTTACTTTCTGTTTTTTTTTTTTTTTTGGAAAAAGAAAAAGAAGTGACAGTAGCTGAATGCAGATCTTTGCCATGCTGGCGTCCAACTTTTTCAAGCCAGTGCGACCACTTCTTCTTCGTTGCCTCTGCCAAGTGGTCATTGTGTTATTTTGTAAAAGATAAAAAGAAACCGCTGCTTTCGCTTTGTATCAAAAAAAAAAAATTGGAATTCACTTTATAATCTCCTTTCAGTATTTTATTAACATCCTAGTCATCACTGTGAAAGCAGGCTGGGTTTTTTCTTTATTTATGAAGGTACATTGAGAAGATGCATTTTTGAATATGTTGTGGTTCTTCTTAAAAGAAAATCTATGAGTGTAAAGAATATCTAGGGTGACTCAAGCTGCTTCAGACTCGTAGTATAAACTGTCCCGTGTGGAGGTAGACCTGCCACTCCCCCCTCAACCACCACCACCACCCCAGGAACCCCTCTGTTTTAGCCCTCCTCCTCCTCCTCCCCCCATCAAAAGGACTTTGTTTGGTTGCCTTTTGCCAGCTACCTCGACTATAAAGTATTCTCAAGTTGCTCAGCTCTCTATCACCACTCTGCCACATTGTTTTCAGAGTCTGAAGAGATTCACAATTTGTCTGTGACCATCCGCATGCCAGTATGTTTCTCTCTCTCTCTCTCTCTCTCTTTTTTTTTTTTTTTTTTTTTGCTATGTAGCCTAACAGACATGATGGACTTCAATACAGAAGATGCAAATGAACCCAATTCCTGCATCCTCAGTCGGGACAGTTTATTCTACACTACAACCAAACCAATTCTGACAAGCATAGCATCATTTTGCCTTTTTTCTGCAAAGGTTCTTTCTCTCTATCTCTCTCTCTCTCTCTCTCTCTCTCTCTCTCTCTCTCTCTCTCTCTCTCTCTCTCTCTCTCTCAAACACACACACACACACATTGCCCTATAAACCTTCACTTTGCTCTGTCTGTTTGTCTTCATCAGCCTGTTTTTTTTGTTTGTTTTTTCAGTCATATACACACAAAAAATGGAATTGTATCGCATGACTTATAAATGCAGGGAGTTTTATTGCACAAAAATGCAGAGCCTTGCGCGCCCCCAGTGTTTGTACGGGGTAACTGCAGGAGCCAAGGCTTTGGAATAGTTACTACTACTGAGCAGGACCCTATTACTGTTGTTGGACGATGAAGACTTAAAAAAAAAAGCAACACATGACTATTGCAGGATGTCACAAAAAAGGAAAGACAAGAATTTGGTTTCATAAACTTGCCTGCTGCATTTTGAAAGTCATGGCACCCTAACATTTGTATCAATGCTGCTTGTATTTTTCTTTTTTTTTTTGTTAATGTTGGTGTTTTTTTTAAAAGCCTACTGCTCAAATAGAAGCCTCACAGCAGCACTGGTTCGCCTCATGAGAAGCTGTTGAAAGAGTGTGTGTGTTTTTTTAAAAAATCGATGTGTGTGTGTGTGATTGTGTGCTTCTCATGAGGCCCCCGCCTGTGTCACTGTGTTAAAAACAATTTCCCATTTTAAAACCTGGAACAACCACAAGTAACTGAAGCGATAGATCCACTACATCAAGGTATAGATTGGTATCAGGCAACAAATGAAATATGCATCGCTTGTCTTAAACTTGATGTTTTTTGTTTTTTTCTTGTTTTTTTTTGTTTGAATATTGCACTGATGACTGTCGTTGAAAAGTTGGCTTTTATGTGTCAACATTTTAATTTTTTTCTGAATAGAAAAAAACAAACACAACAAAATACTATTGTATAAATATATGCTCCAGGTGATAATGTCCTAATGTGTGTGTTACTTTGTGGAAAAAACATGATGTTTTTTTAACAAAGATGCGTGTATCTCTGTGATTGGGTGTATGTATATATACATATGGATATATATATCGACGCTGATGATGATGATGATATCTTGGGGCACTTTCTTTTCTGAAGTGCTGTCTTCCTGTTATTTTTTTGAAAGGGGAATAATACATTTGATGGTAAGATCATTGTAACATGATTAAAAATTGCACGGTTGTGTGGTTGTTTGGCTTACCAGGGTCATAACATTTATGACGTAAGGAGCCAGCCGCCGGATTGGTGTACATGAGTGAGATGATTTTTAAAAAAGAAAGAAAAAGAAAAAAGTGCTGACTTCTTTGGACCAAGTTGTGTTTCTGGTCTTGCTTCATTTCAAGCAAGAGGAAACAGCTGATTTTTCATGAGTGATGCAGATGTTCCATCATGTTTGATCTGTTTGTTTTTGTTTGTATTCTTTTATTTTTGAACGTTTGTAACACTGTGATGATGACGTGACGTCATGTGGAGATGAGTGCTGTATTATTTTTGTACGTTTGTGTACAAGCCAGTAAAGAAATCATTAAACTCAAATTCTCTGTGTATGCATACATTTCTTCCTCATCTCCCAAGCCAAAGCTACCCCTCCTTCTCCTCCTCCTCCTGCATTTTTCATAGAAAAGGTTGGTTTGGGAAACACACCCCTACCCTCCTCTCTCCGTCTCTCTTCTCTCCCTCCCCTGTCTTCCAAGCCGGGCCCAACCCAGATCCCCATTCTCTCCTTTTGTCATTCATCTGGCCTCATCCTTTCACTGCCGGGATAAAAGAGCCCAGTGCATTGTGGGTAGGCTCAGTTTAAAGAAGGGTCCCCTCCCCTGTGTGTGTTGTGGGAGAGCTGGTTTTATGTTACCCCCACACACTCAAAAACTTTCCAACACACACTCCTCTCTTGTGCTCTTTTTCTAGCAACTGAGGCTCGATCTTTGCACGACAATCCAGCTCTGTGCTAACAACCTGTTTGAGTATGTCTTTCACTCGTTATCCATATGCTTTTTCTCAAATTATCCTCCTAACCCCTTCCCCTAAGCTGTACAACTCTGCCTCTCAGCTGATTTGTTGGACGGGAACAAAACATACTCCTGCTTGTTATTTTTTTTAATGTCTATTTGTGAATTTTCTTGTGAAATAATGTTCTCCTGTAATGATGCATGAAATTGCCCTGAAAATGGTTGGTTAACCTTAACAACTCTCAAGTCTTTTGGACCAGTCATGAGCCAAAAAATGGTTAGGAAACAGTCTCAGTGTCAGTGTTTGTACGAGTGCTGCAAATCCTTGAAAACATCTGAATATTATGTTGTGCTTTCAAGGTTTGAAAAGTTCTTGGATTTAGTTTAAAGTGCTGGAAACTGCTTGAGACTATAATTGATTGTAATTACGTTTATAATCACCTGACTGAATAGTTGGCTTTTTAGATAATGAAATACAAAGAAATATAGGTTTAGTCCACTCACAGACAGATGAAACTTTGTTGTGTTCTCTGTTGAATTTGACTTGGGAAAATGTGTAAAAATCCTGTTATGTGTGCATTTTATACTGGCCAACAAGGGTTGAGGTGATTTTTTTAGTTAAGCCTTTAAAGAGACAGTTCAACCTAAAGTCAAAAATGCATTTTTCCTGTGGTTGGTAGTGCTATTTATCCCTCTTCACAGTTTTGGTGTTAGTTGCAGAGTTCTGGAGATATCGGTCGTAAAGATGTTTGCCTTCTCTCAAATATAATGGGACTAAATGGAAACTGCTCACAATGAGGTGTGTGCATTATCTTGAGTAACCAGATCATAATTTTTGGAACATGTCAGTGATTTTGAATGTTTGATGTCTTTTATTTTTTTTGTTTTTTTGTGCTTTGTCAAGTGTCATTTAGTCCCATTATATTGAAGAGAAGGCAGATTTCTTTATGGCTGATATCTCCACAATTCTACATCTCACACCAAAACAACCTTGATGCATAAATAGCACTGCAGACCAGGGGAAAAAAATATGTATTTTTGATTTGGGGGGTGGACTGTCCCTTTAAATGTGTAATTTTTCAACCATTTTCTGTGCTGCAGAGTTCAGTTTTAGCTTCTTGTCCTTTGTTTTTAATCTCTTCTTCACTGTACTAAGATACTGTGGGATACATTTTGACCACTCGCATTGTGCTCATGAGTCTCAGCACCTGTTTGTTTGAAAAGGAACCCTTCATTGAGTCATGTTCTCCTCATTTCATGGAAATGCTGAGTTGCAACTGATATTGCACGGGTGTGGGAGGGTCGTGGGAAAAGCGACACGACAATACATCTTTCTACATATCGGACCTGTTCGTGTTGTAACATTCACTGGGTGTTGACCTGCAAATGTTTCAGCAAAGAGGGTTACAAATGCGATGGAAATAACTGTTGTGGTTTGAGAGTTTCCATTTCACCCTGAATTTAAGTGAAAAAAAGGAGTAGTATCTTACATCTGGTCTTCACTGGCAGGAAAAAGTTTGTGCTATTGTTAGAGCAGCTGTTAAACTTGCGTTCTGGGCTGCAGCTGAACCATCCGTGACCTCAGCTCAAATGTTCTGCACCGACCACACCAAGTGCACCAATCTGATGCATTTCTTTGTCAAACGCAACACCAGGAAAGTTAACTCCTCCAAACACCAGCCCCTCTGTGTTTTGATACCGTGTCAGGCTGAACGGGCTATCTGGCTTGCTGTTTGCTTGTCTTTTCCTCTCTCCCTCCCAGTCTCTCACTTCTGCAGGATGTTTTTGTTGAGTTGGGTTCCCTATTGTTCACACACTGAGTTGGCTGGCCTCCCAGGGTTGCTGCTGGCTGCTAGGCCCCCTAATAGGTTCTTCATGTGCCTTGGCTTTCCTTGCTCGTCTTGGTCTGGCCTGCGCATTGGAGCAGCCAGACAACACAAGGCATTCTGGGAGGAATTTTGACAAGTGAGAGAAAATCAGACGCAGAGTTACATCGAAATCACTTTATTACTATCATTATTGCTCATTCCCAAGAATTATGACAAAATTGTGTTTCGAACAGGTACCAAATCTTGTTTTGGTAAAAAAAAAAAAAAACAAAACGTGATGGAACTAATAGAAATCTGAGGCCCAAATTTAAAGGGCCATCATTTCCATAAAAAATTTAAAAACAAATATTGTTAGTTTTAGGTTTCTAGTTTCTAGATTTTGAAAGATTTGAGCACATTTTTGAATTGTTTGAAGCGGTGAATTCTTGTCTTGTACACATATTTCATATATGTACAAATCTTTAGATCTATATATATAGATTACATTTAGATTAGATATTCACCATGCTATTAATAATTTTTTAGTTTTTTTTTTTTGGTAGCACATGAGTTGTCCCAGTTCTCCAGAATAGCTGATTGTCTGTTTTTGCATTTCTCTGATTAACTGAGTAAAATATTGCTGGTGGGTCACTGTTAGAGCAGCTGCAATCAAGTGCATCTGTGTGATTATCTTCTCCATCGCCATTCAAAAGGCCATTGTTCAGTGGCTCATAAAATATTCATATCCATGATTACACCCCTCATTTGAAGGGTTACACTTGATCTGTAAGACACAAGATTAACTGAACATCTTGTGATACGTGTAAAATGCAGTTTAATTGGTTTTGCAACACTGAATTCCTCATTTTACAACGACTCCTGTTCAACAAACGTGTACAATGATCAGTTCTTTGATTGTGACTTCCTCAAAGTTTCTCTGTAGACATGATTACCATTTGATTGGGTAATAATGTAATACAAACAGCTTGTTTGAATGAGATCTGTTTTGCATGGAGAACACATATGAGGAACTTTGAGAGTTGCTGTGGGAACCTGTGGAGTGATGACAGCCATATAAAGAGGAACTAAGAGAGCCATTTAACAGTCTTTCTAGTATCTTGAATTAGGCTGCACAATAGGTTGTGACATTGCTTCATATTGCTTTCCACATGACGCCCGTAATGCTGCTCAAATTACCTCAAAAATTGAAACTAATTTATAGTACTACTCTTCCTCTTATGACTATGCAGAGTACTTTGAAAAATACGTTTGTCTTTTTTTTATCCTGTTTGCTACTTGCAGCAGGCACAGTGTCAGCTAGTAAAGGCAAGCACTTCGCAAATGGTTAATAATTAGAACCATGGCAGCCAAGTCACTTCATCTGTACTGGATTTCCTCACCCCCCAAAATATGTCTTACGTGCTATTTGGGATTGAAGTTTTTAAGGGATGCTCTGATCTTTTTCCCGTCAGAAAAGGCTCTTTGGCAGTATGGTTAAGTGGTGACAATATTCTAAATATAGCATACACTTAAACTGATATTGATTTCTTGAGGTGGACCTTTATTAAGCAGCACATTTCTTAGCTTCATACACAGGTGCTCCTCCTACTTCTCTTTGTCCTGACTGCGACCTGCTGCAGGTGATAAGTACTGTATACAACCTCACAACAAAAGATGGGAACTACCCGTTAAAAGCCCCTACACACTCACAGTCAAGCCACACGGGTGTTTTCACTTACATTTCCCTCCCTCTCCTCTTAGTTTTGTTGCACCTGTTTGGACGGGACAACTTAACTTCTCTTGTTGTTGCACAGACTTTGGTGACACCACTTATTTCCCATCGTAGCTCCGCCCAGTGTCCACCTGACTAGAGGTCTAATCAGCTGGAGCGGTTGAAAAATACTTGTGTGGGTGTGCAGCGCCTTTACATGTGTTTACAATAATAAATGAGCTATGGCACAGAGGGACTTCAGTCCTAGCTTGTACTTATTGCTCACGGCTGTTCTAGGAATTTTCCACAAGGTACACACCTGTCCTCCTGAGTCCTTGTTCAAAAAGATATTCAAAGACTTAACATGTGTTGACTCCTCTGTACGATTATATCAAAGAATTTGATTTGGCTAAATCATGAGATATTTATCTTTCTTTTTTCCAATTAATTTTAGCATTTAGATCAATTCAATATTTCAGCACTGCAGGGTTGAAAACAGTGAATTATTTATATTATTACATACCTGTAATCTGTTTATTTTTAGCATAATCTGTCTCTTTATGTTCACCAGCTAGTTGCTAACTGTGCATACTGCCTGCAGCCATTTTAAAAGTTAAGCTTCTTTAAGTGTAAGTTTAATGTTCATACTGGATCAAAGTTTAAATTTGACTTTAAAGTTTTGGTGGAAAGGATTAAATCTAGGTTTAGAGTAAAAAACTAAACCGATGTGTTTGATGCAACATCATGTAAGGTTAAACCATGATTTTACATATATAAAAAGCACAAATCAGTGCATAAAAATCTCATGGAGGAGGGCACCCAGGTTCCCACTTAACCTGTGTCCCCAGGCATGGGGCTGCTGGCAAGGTGTCCTTTATTTTTCCACACTGGAGGTGGCAACTCTAGCCACCAGGCATATTTTTTTCTCAGAAAATATAGTATAAATTGATCAACAAATTCACACTTTTTCCACCAATGTTTTTTTTTTTTTAACATATTCGTATATTTGCAACAGTAATCTATGTCTTACTTCTCTACACTTGCATTTATACCTTTGTTAAAACTAGTCTGTTGTAAATGTGGGAGTCGAGCGTAGGTGGACAGCATGCAAGGAGCACCTCCTCAAATTTCTAATGGCCTGGAAGAAACCTGTCTTTTGACCACGGTGCAGTGATGATGGGGCAAAACCCAGAACATGAGGCAGCTTCCAGTAACAATCCCTAGTCACTTTTTATACCAAAATCTAAAAAAGACAGTTACATGATGAAGTGCTGCTGGGCCTCCTGAAAAACACTAAAACATCTGCAAGCTCATTGAAGTAAGTTGCTCTTACTGTAGGTGAAAATTAGCTACCTAGCTTTAGCTTTAGCTTTAGCTGTGTTAATGTTTTATGTGTAACTTTAACTTTTGACATTATTGTCATTAACATATCTTGTAGCTGGTGGTCTGTTGGGCTTTTAAATGGTGTGCTGTAGAAAGTAGTTAACCTAACATAATGTCAACTTCAATGACAGCAGTACTTTCATAAGAAAAGTACTGACCAAATATGGATCAAGATTCTGTTACTACATTACGTATTTCTCCCTTTAAATGTTTTTATACATATAATTTTGTGTACTGCTGTAATATGAAAAAGAATTCTTGTTTCCCCTTATTGATTGATACAGTTTATTTGAAAATAGACTTATTTCAAAAAGATGGATAAACATTTACTTGAGTTAAGCCCACCACTGAACAAAATGGTGCTAAAACATAATGTCAAGATGGACTAAATTATGCCCAACAACAAAAATATACCATGATGTAGTGCTGGGCAGTAACACATTATTATAATAATATTATTACTTTGCCCAGTGGTATGTAATGTAAGGGATTACATTTTCCAAAACAGTAACTATATCTCAGTTACTAATCCAAGTTTTTGACTGAGGTTGGTTGTATGTATTATTATGACATGTACATGCAGCAGTTCAGGACAGGTCACATAAACTGCTAACCAAAAAGCTAAATGAAAGATGTAGGATGAGGGAGACGGACAGAGGTATACTTTCAACAGGTGGAAGCATTTTCATCATTTTGAGTTTGTTTGGCTCCTCGAGAGAGAATTTACAGTGATGGAATCTAATTTGAAGGCCGCACTCAGAGAAGGAGAGCCGAACATCTGGACAGCCAACAACAAAAACTTTGAGTGTTAACAGTTTACTGGATCAGCAGTTCATTTTTGGAGCAACAAGGCCACCAACAAGGTATGAAAATAATATAGAAATATAACAAGAAATATGACTAATTACTTTTGATACAGAATAAGTAAAGTAATATTATTACTTTTAAAGGAGTAATATATAAAACTTATATGTCCTCAGAAACTTGCCCATCACTGCTGAGATATGGGGTCTGTCTTCTGATATGAGTGCAGGATCTTGCCCAAATGATCTTACAAGGCTTATAAACATCAAATAAACTTAAATTATATGTGGATTATTCAGTCTAGTTTGACTCATTTGACTCAAGCTTTTGAAATAAAACTAGCCTTTTCCTTCACACTCAGAACAACTTTTTTTTTGTGTACTTAGAACACAGGGTGAGACGGTCGCGGAGCTTTGCACATGAGTTTGCTGAAGCATGCACTGCTATGTTCTGCAAAACCACGCCCATCCGGGCAAAATACCAAGTTTTTAGGGAGTCCCCTCATCAGTACTGCCCTTGCTCTAGTTGCAAAAAACCAAGATGGCGACCCCCCAAAATGCCAAACTCAAAGCTTCAAAACAACAGTCCATAGACCATTGGGTGACGTCATGGTGCCTCCTAATACCTCTGTCTCTGAGGTTGTCAGGACAGGTGTCCTGTTTAGCTCTTGTTTGGGCAACAACTGCTCTTCCTGGTGTCTATGATCACATCCCTCAGTCTCATTTCCTGACTTATCAGCATATTTTTCTGCAGATTCATCCTGTGCAAAATCCTTTTTGACAGCCTTGCACTATGTTGCCTGCTTATTTTGGTGACAGTCATCTCACCCACAGCAGCAGCCCATATGCAGTGAAGTCAGCACAGAGTCAGTGCTGCTGCTGGTGGATGACCGTGAGCTTTAAATCCTGCTGATACAACACTTTCTCCCTGACAACAAAAACATGTCTGTCGCTAACCACGACCAAGTGAACACCCCCTCCCCAGAGACTGCCTGCGAGTAAGAAGGGGAGTAAAAGAACTGAAGTGAGAGAGAGAGAGAGAGGGAGAAAGAGAGGGAGAGAGAGAGACAGGTGGTCAGGCCGGTCTTTTCCTTGCCCTCCGCTCCTTTTTGAACTTTTCTTTCATTCTTCCAGTTCATTCTGTGCTTCTTTCCATAGCGCTAGTGACAAGGCGCTCCATTCACTGCCTCATTCTTCCACCCCTCCCTCCTCCCTCAATCTCCCTCACACACCCCGACCCCATCCCCTCCCTCCTGGCTCCTTTGTCTCGCTTGCGGGGGCCTGCTTTAGCTGCTATTCACCAGCCAGACGGACCGCCATTGACTGGACCCCCCTCTATCCTCCCCCCCTAACATCCCTCCCTCCAACAAACACCCTCACACACACACACATATGCACACAGCAACCTGGCCATTCCCCACCCTACGCCCTGTATCAGGCAGCTGCTATGCTAATAGGGAGGAAGGGATGGATGGAGGGAGGGAGGGAGGGATGAGGAGGAGAGACAGAGCAGCCAGCCTATAGTAAAGGGACAGAGGGAGGGAGAGCAGGGAGAGTGACCCCGCTCCTCCATCTCCATAGCCATGCCAGAGCAGCAGCAGACCTCCTGTTACACAAAAGGAGACCCCCCCCACCCCTTCTCACCCCTCTCCCCCCTCCCTCCACCCCTCTGTTCCCCTCTTTCTCATTCAAATCCATTTTATACCCCAGTGGTAAAGGGAGCTGTAAGTGCAGTATGTAAAGTAACCTTACTCCTGCCCTGCGGGCGTAACCATTCAGGGCTCAATACACAGAGAACAGCCTGTGTGTGTGTGTGTGTATGTGTGTGTGTGTGTGAGCATGTGTATGCATATGTGTGTGTCCATTCCCCTGCTTTGTTCTGCAGCTCATACCTCCACACACATACAAGTGACACCTGTCCTTGAGTCGAGTTGCATCTCCCTTCCTGGTCAAATTGTGCTGGACACATTAGAGCACAGGTGGAAGAGGTGTTCAGACTCTTTACTTCAGTAAAAATACTCACACGACACTGCCAAAAATACTCCACTACAAATAAAAGTCTGCATTCAAAACTAAGGGTTGCAAGTTTTGTGCATTTTCTTAACATGTTAACAATTGATTAAACATTAATAATTAAAGCTACTACAAGGTGTTTTTAATTGGTTATTTAAGAGACTCAATTTAATACTGATGCCTCTATATGACCTCTATGAGTTAACAAGACCATCTGTGAGAAGATTGTCTGTTTCTATATAGTTATTTTTAATGCCTATCAACTGGTTGGTTCCCCTGTGAAATCAGATAAAATGAGCCTGTGCTTACATTTTCCCTGGCAGAGTTACAGTGAGTTGCTCATTAGTGAGTTAAAAGGAAGAAGGAGGACACTTTTGTTCAGATAATGTTATTTTTGATGTCACATTTTGTGGTTATGCTGGAGGAAACACTACCGATTTTGTCCACAAGGGCTTCCAAAAACAACACAACATGAAAGTTCCTTGTCATAGCTTTAATAAGTGTTGAATTTTATTGCTGTAGATTTTTAAGGTTGCACCTATTTTAATTACTTTATAAACTGTTGGTAGGGATCCAAATACGAATACAGCCCTCAGGAAAGTACAAATAGTATAAGCTGCTCATAATTATGGAGGAAAAAAAATGTTTCCAAAATGTCATGCAGTAACATTAAGAGTACTACTTTTTTACATTTATCTTAGTACATTTTCACACAAGTTCTTAATTATAATATTACGATGCATTATAATAATATTCTAGTACTGTGAACTTCAGCATGGTTAACACATCACAAAACATGAATGTAGCATCATAGCAGTTGAAGATTGTTCACTTGAACTGGAGGATATTTTTGTGTCTTTACTGTAAAGAGTTTTTTTTATTGCCAATGCAAATGAAAATCTTTTGATTCTTACTTTTTTTTTTCAGTTTCTAATTGTTCAGTGGCATCAGAAAGTTCTTAAAACTAAGACATAAAGAGAGACAGAGAGAGATGAAAAGGACAGTTTAAAATACTTTAAATAGGCTTTGAAGGCCCCACATTTGAATTGGTTAAAAAATTAAATATACGCCAGATTTAATTTGACTTCTGGTATAAACCACACCCATTTCTGGTCTTCTATCCAATTACAGATTAAGATAATTTTGTTTGTCCAACAGGTACAGATACAGATAATAATGTCTCTGTGCACCTCTAACTGTTGGATAGTTTAATCTACAGGAATGCATCATATTCTACAAGATCAACATGTTTGTACATGTCTATGAACATTTTGGGGGATATAGTTTGAATTGTAGTGCATTATACTGAGACATATTTCTAATATTTTGTCCATCTCATTTATATTAATGGCAGTAGACTTAAATATAGAGTATACAGAATATAGAAGTAAAAGGATTAATGCCACTTAATATGACCAATTATGGCCTAAACTATTTGCGATGCTTGTTCTTATAGGGCATCTTTTATTGTTAAAAAACAAAACAAAACAGAAGGTAGTGCAATAAAAATACAAATGAACTGGTAAAACACACAATATAATAAAAAGACAATAAATGCACCGTTGAACTTGATAAAAACTTCAAAACAATCATTACCTGAAGAGTGATGATCAGTTATGGATGTTGCTTAAACAGTTGCCTCTATCTTTATATTGCAAGTGAGGCTCAAATGGTTTATTGATATTTTCTCCAGTTTTGTAAATTTTTACTTTTGCATCATTTTTGTTATTTTTTATTTTTAAGTTTGAAGTGACTAGGTTTGATCACAAGTCAGGTTTAATGTGCTACTTCAGGAGTTTGTCAGACTGATTGTAATTCAGCGCCCGTGGCTGTGTGTTGGCATGTTTGTGTCAGCAGCTTTTTTCTGGTAGCATGTGTATACATCTCTTTTGGTGTGTTTTGGGGAGGGGGGACGTGATGGGATGGGGGGGTGTGGGGGGTGTTGGCAGGAAGGCATTGCTCTGTCCCTCCTGTTCTGTTATTTACCCCTGTGCAGTGTGACCCTGTGCCCCATCAGGGAGGCACGTCCCATTTGACATCTGCCTGTTTGCAGGGGGAGGGCGGGGGGGATACAAGGGGTGGGGTGCCCATATGGAGCTTCAACCCCCCCCCCAACCCCCACTCCAGCCTTACCCCCCTGACACACACACACACACACACACACACATGCACACAACTCCAGCATCACATCTCCTGCACCCTTTGTTCCACTTTGTGTGTGTGTGTGTGTGTGTGTGTGTGTGTGTGTGTGTGTGTGTGTGTGTGTGTGTTACATGTAATACCATTCCAACACACAGACCTGCTGCAAGCCAAGCCCAGCTGGACTCTTAGGTGCTCCGTGTGTGTGTGTGTGTGTGTGTGTGTGTGTGTGTGTATGTGTGTGTGTGTGAGTCCATTTTTGACACAAATGCTGATAAATTAGAAATTAGGATCCCTACACTTTTCTGAAGTCAATTTCAAGCACTTTTCAAGCTTTTTCAAGGCGCGATTTCAAGCTTGTCCAGAACTTTACTGTGATAAATTCATTTTTATATACATACACACAGAGATAGTGTTATTTCAGTTAAATGTATATAAGATCAGTATTTAATTACCTAGGATGGAATTTGTTACACAGTACTTTAAAAGCCATTTGAAATACATAAAACACATTATTTATTATTTATTTATGTCATTTTATTCTCACATAAGACACCTGTAAAATACAACTGTAAAATAAATAAATAAAAATTGTAGCATCAGTTTTAGGCTAAAAATAAATGAATCACATGAGATGTCTGGTCAGGATCAGCAACACATTCATTGTGAACATGGACTCTGACATAGATAAGTTCTTTTCAGTTATGTTCATTAAACATATGTTCATAAGGATTTACAAAATGAGATTTTGTCAACGAGAATGGTACACCTAATGTATGTTCTTTGTGTTATAAATGATATAATATGATATATAAAAATAAAATCTAAAAAAAAAAAAGAACAAACAAACCTCAAAAATACATTTTTGAGCACTTTCCAAGCCTTGAAAACACCCAAAGTGTTTCAGAGGATTTCCAGCATCCATATAAATGATACATTTTTAAATAAAGTCTCTGAATTGTAACTCTTATAATTATTTTTGCATGTAAGATAAAGTTCTGAGTACTTCTTTTTTTTTATCTACAAATGCCATGTGGATGGATGGATCAAGCCGCCCATCCGTCCATACCTAAATCCTGCTGTCCTTATGTGTAGCATGATAGGGTGTAACAATTACCCTGTATGGATTATCCTCCTCCACAATGATTCAGTGTGCTGGACGCACAATGAGCAGGCTGGCCGCAGGGCTGGATCTAGGCTAACGAGCTCGGTGGAGTTTAAATGGCCCAGTGTAACACTGACAAGAACTGTTGGTGATACTGCACTCTGTGACAGCACTTTCTCTGTCAAGGCTGCTGCCTTTGTCTGACAGGCTGTTTACGATAATACCTCTTGTTAAAGGGCTTACAGTGAATTAGGTTGGTAATACATATTGTGACACAGCTGTTGCAGCTATTTTTTCTATTAGAGTAAATTAAATGAGGCTTAGATGGCTTTGGAATTAATCACCATATGCACTGGCTGAATTGTTTCTTTCTAGCTGTGGGCTTTTGTAAGAACGCAGGATGGAGATTGAGTACATATCTCATCCTATATTTAGGTCAGGTCCAGGTGAACAGCAAATTAAAGGGATAATTCAGATTATTCGATGTGGGGTTGTATGTATATAAATAGTGTACAGAATGTTTCTGCAGGAGGTGTCGGTCGACAGGCCCCCAGTTTGGAGAAGCAGAGAGGAGCACCAGCATGGAAGTAAGCAATGAACTGCTGTGGACAGGGTCAGCAATAACCACTTAAAAAACATCCACCTAAAAAAGTCAATGTCAGTTTAAGTGTAAACTATATTTAGAATATCTTCTCTGCTTTACCTTGTCATCAGACAGCCTTTTCTGATGGGAAACCACTTTCATATACTGTACTGACAGAAAGTAATCAAGTTACAATATGTTATTATTGTGATACTTAGGTTAAGTTACTGAATCCGTTCTTTAGCAAGTAATTAGTAATCGTATGGCAATACATTTTTAAGGTAACCCTCCCAACCCTGGATGTTTGACTAATAAAACATAATTTTATTACTCAAAAAGGTTTGTTGCTGGATTGTTGTACTGCCATTTAGTTTTGTGTGAAACCGCTTAATGTATTATGTCTCTTGTCTTGCAAAATATACCTCACCAACAACAACATCACTGTCCCTTGTGGCACAATCTTACCTTAAGTGTTTTATCCAGCAACTCCTAATCTTTTTATCAGCCAGTACAAAAACACACAAGCATCATAGCTAACTTACACAACTTTTGGGTGGGCAGCCCAGCCTCTTTTCCAATTCATCAAATATGTAATATTTTGCTGACTCGTACAGACGGTACCCGTGAGCGGCTGAAAGAGACAGAGACTAGGCCTTTACATGACTTCAATCTGAACCCAACTGTTTATAAAGAGGCAGAAAGTCTCTATATTTAGGAACTGGGTTGGAGGGATGGCACATACACAGGACTTTAACCAAGGGGACCAGAGTTTGTGTCCCACGTGAATCCAAACTGTAGTTTTAATGTACATAACGTCATATGTGTCATGGTCTTATCCTAAACCTATCCAGGTAGTTTTGGTGCCTAACCCTAACCAAATTGCAACCATTTTACCATCTTAACTACATGTTAAAAACAGTTTTCTGACAGCGTCTCATACAGTAGTAACAGGCTAGGGTGTGTAATATTTCTAAATATAGATGTTCATAGTCTTATTGTTTATATAGTATAGACAAATGACAACTTTTTTGACTTGTAAAATGATCTTTTACATAGAGATACATAATATGTGTAATTCAAATGGGATGAAAAAAAATTTGCCTCTCGCCATTGACTACCATTCATATTTTTTCTGAAGTAAGGTCCATGGTGATGGACTCCGCCTTTCTGTATCTTTTGATGTCCTCATCACTTTAACTTCAACCACAGATCTTTCTTTGAAATGACGTTACTACCTAGTATCTTTTCTTTGTGTAGTTCTCCAGCGATGCAATCGGGTTCATATAAGTGTCAGATATTCTAGGTCACATCTCAGTGTCCATGAGCCACTCTTTTTAAGTTTTGAGGATCACCATCAAGTCCAACTGCCTTTAATTTAAGCAGATAATTCCTCAAAAATATATTTGTCAATTACTCATATAAGATAATAAGATACATTTTTCCTTTTGTCTCTCCTCATGTCATCACTGCCATGATAAATACATATTTAGCAGCATTCTTCTCTGTGTGTGTTTAGAGAACGACAGGCTCTGTTTGTGATTACTGTGGTCGTCTGCAGTGATGATATATTTAAGTATTCCTGTCCTACTATAACAGACTTCATTCTTTTTTGAGGTAGAAATTAAACAGGACTTTAGTGGAATCAACTAATCTTTTCTAATTAACATAATGTAAATATACAAGCTGAAATCATGAGTTGAATGAATGTACTGTACAAAGTTCAATCAACTCATTAAATTTTTTCTAAAGAAACAGATTTCCCAGCATGTATTGGTGGACAGTTAAAACTGTCCTGAGGCACTTTTTTTTATAGCTTGAAAAAAACATATTTGAGAAAACTTACCGTGTGTCTCTAGTACATTTTAAAGTAAGCCATGGTTACTCGTTTTGATGATAATGTAAAAAACTCACACACAGAATTTAATAAATTCCCTGGGAGCAATTTCACATTTTGTCTTTGTGCTAGTTTTCAAACTGAGAAAATGTAAAAGGAAACCAAATTTGTGTGTAATGTTCGTCAGTTTGATTGAAGAGTTTTTGGTTCAACTTGATATCTTAAGCTTGTTAAACATGTTTCACAAGTACAACTGAATCAGTATCAAGTTTCTTTGACTTGAAAAGTTTATTTGTTTTGAACAATTACAAAATCCTCCAATCTCAACTTGTCTTTTCAAATGCAGTCAACTTCAGCCTTTTTTAACATTTCTTTTATTGTATGGCTAGAATTAAACTGTGTGGACCTACATTTGTATAAAACCTTTCTGTAAATGAACTTTCAGGTTCAGCTGTTGTGACGTAATATTGAACCGTATCATCTGAACAATTAAACTGACACCTGACACAGTTTCACACTGCCAGAAGTCAGTCTGCCTGTGTTATTTTTGTGATTACTCATATATATTTATAAATATGTGTGCATGTGTGTGTATGCATGTACATGTATGTATATATGTGTGTGTGCATGTGTGTATACATGTGTGTCAGGGAGTAATTATGGAGAATAAAGGCCTGGTTGTACAGAGAGAAACTGTGGGTTTTGAAGTGAGATGGAAGATGCTTTTCTGTTTGGCTGAGCAGACTCAATGGTCCTATTCAGCCAGCCCCCTTACTGCCCATTGTCCTCCCACCACCAGCCCTCCACACACACACACACACACACACACACACACACACACACACACACACACACACACACACACACACACACACACACACACACACACGGCTGCAGGGACTCAGTGGAATTGGAGTGGAGGCCTGGAGAAGAAAGAGAGATGGAGTGAGCTCCTGCTGAATCTGAGAGCTGTTCGGAGGGGGTGAAGTGAGGAAGAGAGGGAAAGAAAACAATATTGGATGAAGTTCAGGGATGGAAATAAAATTGTAATGCCTAATATAACACCCAAGTAGGTAGGGATACCACGATACCAGAAAGTAGTACCAATGAATGAGCACCAATTAATTTCCACGATTCTCAATACCCCATTTGATACCATGGTAAAAAACAAAAACAAGAATAAAATGGAGCCTTTTTTGCCACAGAGGGGATATTTATTATTTCTGACACTACCAGCAACAGCTGTACACTACTTAAAGTATGTAAATGTAATGTAAGTCATGTCACATGAAATACGTGGTTAATGATGTTAAACTCACAATTTGGTAAAGTTTAGAAACCAAAACTACTTGATTAGTTTTAGGAAAAGCTCATGGTTTGGTTTTTAAATAAGTATGTATATCATTTCAGTGACATCACTTATGAAACGAAACTTAGGTACTACTAAAAATGGTTAATAAACACCTTATATGTTTATATGTTGTCATAGTTAAACCTGTACTGAGCTTTTGTTGTTACTTTATTAAGATTTCTACATATTTCTACATACTTCTACTTCTACAAGTTTCTAACTGAGACTGCTTTTACATGTCTTCAAAAATCTAACATGAATATGTCTATCATGCTATTATTAACACTTACATAGTTTTATTAGCACATTTTAATACTAATAAGCATCTTTTAAGGGCCTTATTACCTATTACTAATGTAACTCTTTTTTTTTTACAAGCACCTCAATGTAAAGTGTTGTTGTATTTTGTATTTTTAAAATACGTTTGATGTATTCAGTATAAGCATTTGCAATTTGTAATAAGATATTGTTTGATGTATCTGTGCCCATCTCCGGCTACTGTCACTTCATAAACCTTTTTTGGCACATTTTAATGTCCAGTTTTCTCAGATCGAGACAACACATGTTGTCACCATTCAGTGCCCTAACTTAGACCCCTCGTCCAGCAGTTAACCAGCTCTTCACAACAGAAAAAAACCCTCGCACAATAGTCTGTATTCGAACACACAGTGGTCACACAATAGTCTGGCAAGGGGTATGAGGAACTGACACTTGTCGGGGGTTAATGATCATCGGCCATTGGTTTGGAGCCCATTAGGCCATTGATCCGACTGAGTCTTTCATACCACCTGGGGAAAGGAATGTGCCGGGTCTCCTATTGTGTCTTGTCGTCTGCGAGTGTCACTGAGTGGTCATACACCCTCAGTATGTGTGTGTGTTACGGAGAGGCCAATCAAAGGAGAATGGGCCAGAGTGTCACACACTGTGCAGAGACAGTGAACGGTTGAATATTCTTGGGGTCAGCTGGTCAAGGGTTATTTGGTCTGGATTGACTTGAATACAGAAATGAGCACAGACGGAAAAAAATGCATTTACACATGTATGAGCTCACGTGTCTATATCTGAACACAAATACGCAAACACATTCTGATATTCTTACTCAGCAAGATGTACACTCAAAGTCCTCTACGCAGCGTCTGAAGAAACACCAAGGATGTAGATAAATGATAATGCAGAGCTCAGCACCTTTGAGGACAACGTGAGGCGCATACATACACACCACACACACAAAGGGAAGAAAGGAGCTTCATTCATAGCTGCTTCTGTTAGTTAGCTGAATTTATCACTCCTTTTATAAAACATCCTTCATTAAAACAATAAAACTTCTCAATGGGTAGAAAACAACAAATTACAAGCAGTCTCATTAGTTTAATTGAGCGTGTGCTTCTACTTTTTTTTTTTTTAAAGGTCTTAATCAGTGGAGTTTAGATTAGGCAGACTACCACTTCGTAGTGAGGCATTATACTGTGTGTAAGGTGTAACAGCTTTATTAATAGTTAATTCATAATTTCTTAATGACGTATAGTTAAATAATATGTAATTTATTTGCCAGTTCCAGTTTTTTCTTTTCTTTTTTGTCTCTTTTTCTAAGAGAGTAATATTTTTGTATTATAATCCCAACTTTTCCATATTAATACATAACATTTACACACACATTTCACTTATTATTTAACTTAATTCACAGTTTTGTAAAGGAGTATCTAATATGAGCTAACATTAGCTTGGCAGCACCATAAATGTGGATGAACTGTTTCCATGGTTACGTAGTTTAGCTAGCTTAAGTTATCATATATTTATTTTTAACAAAACTGTTATTATTATAAACTATTATTCTCTATTATCTATTATAATATTATCTATTATTTTTAAATGTTTTTAAAAGTATGGATGGATTATGTCAACTTTAGATTTTGATCTTTTTTATATGTGAGTTCTATGGGTATTAATAGGAATCTTTTCCTATTTATTAGTTATATTCATCAGGTGTTAGGCTGATACAATTTTACACAGTAAGATAAATTTATGTTTGGTAAGCTACAAGTAGTTATTTATATTTACTAAACTGATAGCTGTTTAACATAACATTTACATTTACATTTACATTTCACTTATTATTTAATTTGATTTGCAGTTATGTGAAGGAGTATCTGCTACTAGCTTGTAGCTAGCACTGTAGATGTGAATGAACTGTTTCCATGACTATGTAGCTTATCTAGCTTTTACACAGCAAGTCAATTTTAATTTTTTCAGTTTCCAAGTCTGATAAGCAAGGCTTCATGTAGTTATTTACACTGACCAGAGCGATAGCTTATTTACATGTCCACTTACATTTCACTTAATTTACACTCATGTAAAACACTATCTTCTATGGGTAGCTTTTATTAAGTAAGTTATAGATACTTGTTTTTTTCCAGTGGATTAGGAAGATATTCCATTTAAAATTTATATGAATCTCATGTCCCTCATAAAGATGTTTTTTTTTTTTTTTTTTATGAGACAGCTGCTCGTCACCACAGCACTGACAGGAAAAGAGCTTACTTGGTAGGATTTTTTTTACACACAAAGTTCCTTGCAAATTTTGGTGGACTCTGTCTTTTTGGAGCAAACATCTGTTCGATCTCGGACCCACTGAAAACACTCAGCTGGGGTTTAGGGGAGGGGGTTTGCAGGGTCTTTAAATGCTGGGGGCTGCCAGTTGGTCGTCCATGTAATCAGGATTGAACTTGAAGAAGGAAAGAAAGTGATGTCCAGCACAAGTTGAGAGGGAGAGTAATGTGAGTGTGTGTGCGTGTGTGTGTGTGTGTGTGTGTGTGTGTGTGGAGGGGGGTCCTCTGTCGGCAGGACAATAGACAGTGGCAGCAGCAGCAGCAGCTGACCAGAGAATCCCTTCTTCTTTTGTCATCCTGCATAATGACGTCTCCACCACACACACTCTGTCCCTCCCTCCTCACCCCACTGCTGCTCATCCCTCCTCCCTCTCTTCCCGATTTGGCATCACAGGACGTCTGCATCTTCTCTTTTTTCCTCTTTCCCCTCTCCCATCCCTCTCTCTTGTCATCTATTTACTCCCCTCTCTTCTTCAAGTCCCTGTTGACTTCTCTGTCTTCTTCTGTCCATTCTGCTCTTCAGAGACACGTGTTATTTCAATATAAAATTGTCGTGTGTGTGTTGGTATGACTGTGTTTGAACGAGTATGTGTGTTTGTATATGTGTTTTCCAGCCTGTGCTCTTAAAGAATGTAACCTCTGAAATGCTCTGAAATACAGGCTAGTTAACTGAGTGTAAATCTCCCAACTCCCATCTGCGTGCAACCTGTTTGCATCGCAGTCTGTTTCACTTTGTTTTCACTTTGAGGATTTTTTTTTTTCATGGCACTTACTTAAGTAAAAGTACCAATACAGCAATGTAAATATGTAAATTCAAAATCCTATGAAAGTAAAGGTGCATAAGTGTTATCAACAAAATGCATCAAAAATAAAAATACTCTGTAGAAAAATGGCTTGTAGAACTGATTATTGTATGACACACTGTTATGAGTGAAAAGAGTGAAAAGGACTGGTGAAGATCTGACTGAGGGTGAAGTTTGCGTACTACAGGATGGTGGACAATCTGGAGACCTGCTTCATATGGACAGTAGAGGGATTATTGTGTACAGGGGTCTGGTTTTACTTTACTTCTAATCATCTTTAATGTTAATGTAAAAAAAGCCTCCTTTTAACCTGTAATGCTACCAATGTTAATAAAAAGACTTCTCTTATGAAGGACTTATACCTGCCTTCTAATTAGATTTTTATTTAGGCAGTAAACAAATCATTAAGAAATAATTATAACAAGTTATAACAGTTTTCATACATCAACATAGACTCACCATTTGGTGAGCTCCAATTACTGCTTATTACTATTTAATCTAATAATATATTTAATAATAATAAATTGATGTAATGAGTTACTAACAATTATAGCTGCCAAAAGGGAGCGTTATTGTAACATGCAAAAACATAATTTATAATTAATTACTGCCATTTGTAATTGGCAGAGGGACTTTTAAGCTATGACAGTATGAGCATCACAAGTCATGTGGAATCTGATCTTTTCAAATGAGATTTGGGCCACTATCATATGTGTCCTAAATCAGATGCAGGTCTGATTTTTGGAATGTGACCTCAGTGCGAACAGTCAAATCTGAATTCATGTGATTTGAAAGACTCGTGGAGATTTGTGGAGAGGTGCTAACAGATATAGTTAAAAGTAGCCCCTTGACAGCCTGCAATTTTGGATAAAATCTCTGTCTGCGGAGTCATTCATGTCACTCGTACCACTCAGTTAGCTCTGACTCTGCATCCACATACACTTCCATAAAGAGGTAACAGCCATCAATCAACAGAAAGTCAACCTTGATATAATCTACTCATGAATTTAATCACTTCCATTGCACATCAACTTATAAGTGAAACTAGAAATGGGACTGTTCTGAGCCAGTATCAGTATCAGGTTCCAATGTGGACATGAGGTGTTTATCAGAAATCAGACTTGCGATACCAAACTGCGGCCTGACGACCAACTCACAATGCCATCTACAGTCTACAACACCATCGACTTCTCAGGTGACTTTGTAATCTACTGATAGTGCATTCATTAGTAAATCTCAAGGGTTATATTCTGCTTTTATAAGTATGCAAGGTAAAAGGATATTTGTAATTGAATATAGCTTTCATGAAGAAATGTAATAGTCACTTCACTCCTAGTTTAAAAATGTAACAATAAACCAACACAAAAATGACACGTACCAACATAAACCACCTTGTTGTGAATAAAAACAGTACAATGGCATGACAAACACATTACAGACACTGACTGTAACCTGATATGGGCCACATTTAAAAGATGGTGTGTGCAACCAAATAAGAAAACAAACAAACAAACAAATCTGAGCAGTGTGAACATATCCCTTCTATAAGTGTGCAACAATGCATGCTGAAAACGTCAAGGTAAACAATATTGTTAAAGCCTTAGTGTATGAATCTGGTTATTTGTTAATTTGATGCCAAATTAAACTTTTTGACTATTAAGGTACGCTGATGGTGGTTAAATGTTTAACTTATTAACAAATATGTGACGGAGCTGACAGGTTTAAACGCTGACTGATGGAGAGGACAAAGTGAGTTAAGTAAGCAATGAGATCTGAAGGTTGACAGCACAGAAAAATGTGAGCTCACTGTTCGGCTAGCAACAGATGACTGTTGCCTTTTTTATTAATGTGTTCCACAGCTTATTAGTGCTAATTATGAAGCATTTATAAGGCTGGTCTAGTAAAGCGGCACCCTTGTTACAAACTAATTCAAGTTCATCAGAAGCTGTCTCTATGTATTGTATTTCAATAAGTCATTTTGAGCAAGATTTTTTTTTTTTTTTTACAGTGTGCAGTAGGATTTTTCCTGTTAAACATGTGGTCAGCTCGGCCTGTCTATGTAAAGGTACTGGAAAGTTTTCTGCATGACCACATAAAATGATCATTTCCTCTCTCTGTCTTTCTCTTCTCCTGGAAAGCAAACCAAAGTGTGTCAATAAAGTTTCTCAGTGAATGTGCTTCTGGCTATCTGTGTGTGTGTGTGTGTGTGTGTGTGTGTGTGTGTGTGTGTGTGTGTGTGTGTGTGTTTGTTTGGTAGCTCTCCTCCAGCCAACACCAGGTGATATGGCCTGGTACGGAAGGTCACCGCTGTGATGTCACTTCCCCTTCCTCTCCGGATGTTCCCAGCATTCTACTGCCAGCAGCCGGGAACTCTGGGAACTAAGAGCAGGAAGCCTGGCTCCTTCACAGCAGAGAGAGAGGGTATGTGGTGATTTTGCAGCATGGAATGACTCATTTGCTGTAAAAAACAAACATAAGCAGCGAGGAGAGAGTTAAAATGCAAGTAGACGAGACCCAGGAATGAGGAAGGTGCTGTTGTGTATTGTTTGTGTCTTTTACTGTATAAATGTGTGTGCATATATTTGATTGGAAGTGTGTGAAATACATGAGAGTCATTTGTAAATAGATCACTATCGCCCCCTCCTGGCTACGCCCAGTCAATGAAAAATGCTCTGCATGCAGCAAGCCCCACATAATATTTGTGTTTTGCTGAAATTGGCTCTATTCCTTCATTGTTTGTGGCCCCACACACCCCACTGCTGTACGCTGTTTTGGAAATTTTCTCTAACAAAGTGAATTTAACAAAACAACTCTTTAAAGGGACATTTCACCTCAAGATCAAAAATACATGTTTTTCCCTTTGGCTTGTAGTCCTGCTTATCTATCTAGTTATTATATATAATAGCGATAATTTCTGATATTTATTACATGTATTGTGCTTTTGATTTTTTTTTTTCATGTCATGAATATCAATGAAAAGATCTGTTGAAAAAGTAGTTTCTTTCTACCAGAAAGACAGTAGTTCTTACATGACACTACTTATCTTGAGCAATCAGGTCTTTATATCTGGAAAGAGACATTAAGGTTTAGTTCTTCAAGTGAAGTTTTTAATGGTTTGAGCACCACAGGCTGAGTGCCATCTAGGTCCATTATATTGGAGAAAATGAAGACATATCTCTGTGGCTGATAACTCCAACTGACACCAAGAAATCTAGATTTCTAGAGACCAAACAGGGCAGCATCAGTCCAACTGCTCAGTTAGTTAACCATCAAAAAGAACAGTGTTGAACGTCATTATCACAACTTACGCCAAATGCAGAAAAAAATGCACTAACTACAAAAGCACAGGCAAGAGATGGTGAAGCACCTACTGCAATGCAAACTCAACTTAACACGATCCCCATATATGTTGTCCCTAAGTGAGACAAGATTTCAAACTGAAGCAGTTGTTGATCACTTGCGGCCCCTGGTGGCCAGTTAGAAGAGTGAGAAATCAGCTGTCAAGAGTCATATAAAACAGAGCTGTCAAAAAATAGACTCCACAAACCAGTCAAGTTTCAGTTTACATCCATGTCTGTCCAGACTCATATAATGTCTGGAGTGAAGACTTTGAAGGAATTAATCTGTAGCTTACAGCTTTATTTTGACAGAGGTGTATAGAGGACTGATAAAGAGCTGAACATTATGATGTCACAGTGAGGTTGACCTTTGACCTTTTGGATATAACATCTCATCGCCTCATAATTCTGTCTTATTAGATATTTGCATGCAATTACGTTTCGAATTCTTGACTTATAGCCAAATATGTGTTTCTTGAGGTCACTGTAACCTTTGACCTCTGACCATCCCCAGTCTGATGAGTTCATCCTCCAAGTTAATGCTTGAACCAAGTTTGAAGAAATTCCCTCAAGTTGTTCCTGAAATATTGACAACAGGACAACAGCACAGATATGAGGTCACAATGACCATGATCTTTGACCACCAAACTTTAATCAGTTCATCTTTGAGTCCAAGTGGTCATCTGTGTCAAATTTATATTTTCTGAAGGCATTCTTAAGATATTGCGCTCACAAGAATGGGATGACATGAAAACATAATTCCCGTGGCCATAAAACGATAAAGGTATAAAAGGTGTAAAAAAGGTTTTTTCAAGGTTTTTCGAAAATTCTGAATCACATAAGTCCTTCAGTTGTGTCAATGTGCACGAAATAGGCTGATCGATCCAGTAACATTCGAGATCAGCAAAGTGCAGCTGCGTGATCACACATGCATACAGAAGCCATTGAACAATAGCAGCAAACCAGAAACAGACAAACAGTAATGATTTATTTTTATTGGTGATCTGTTGTGATATGACTTCACATATCTGAGTGCATATAGACAGAATCATGTTTACTATGTGTGCGCCTTATGTGATGCAGGTTCATGTTGTATCTCGGTATGAGACGAGATCCGATGAGCAGCAATGTTTCCCCATCTCGCTCAGTTTGCACTCAGGAGATCTGCATCTGTAAAAATGCACAAATATATTTAATACTTTTATTGTAAGTGGTTGAAGATTTGGTGCGTTTGCATGAAGACGCATGAGATGTTCAGTCAGTTTCATAAAGTTTTCCTTCTGGTGTGTATCAGGTATCAGCAGTTATGACAGAATTCTCTGGGTCATCTAAACGCAGGGTTTCTCAAACTTTTTTCACCATGTATCATTTCAGAAAACAATAGGCACTTCAACTACCACCATTATGACTGACATTACAATACATTAGCATAGGTCCACCTTGTTCAGCTGTTGCCGCAGCCCCACAGTCTAGCTGATAACTAATAATGGATGAGATATGTTTAATGAGGTGTTTTCAAGGTTTAGAGGTTTAGTGTTTGGATTTTGTATTAAGTGTTCGAAACTTCTTGAGATTATAACTGCATTACTTTCCTAATTAATCTCTATCTGACTGAATAGACTCTGCACTTTTGGAATACGTTTTAAAAGTAACCCTCCCAACATGGTCTATATGTGTGTCTGTTATGCGTTTCTGTATTTCTTTATATTTTCTTTATGATCTCACCATCTTTCACCACTCCGCAGTACTCCTCACACTCCGACTTGGTGTAGAACTTGTTGCCGTTGCCCTGGCAGTAGCCCTGTTTGTAGGGCACACACAGACCGACAGAGGAGTCAAAGGCCCAGATGGTTGGCTGGCCTGTGCAGGGTTGAGGTGCCAAGGGCAGACGGCACACAGCTGGGGAGACAGAACAGAGGAGTGTTGATAGTTTCCTGTAACGTAATATGCATTGGCAACAGAGACGTCATTATCTGTATCTGTTCAACCATCAAAATGATGTGTCTCTTTATCTGTATTCAGATAGAACTGGGTGTAGTTTATACCAGAAGTTACGCTAAATTAGGCAAATGTTTTATTTTCTAACCTAATATTTGTTGGCAATGCAATTGTTTTGTCTACAAATCATCAAAATGGTTTAATATTGGCATATAATTAATAATGAAATATATTTCCACATCCTCATACTGTACTTGTCATCCCTCTCTCTCTAGGGGAAAAACTCCTCACCCTCAGTGCGGCATCTCTGCAGACACTCTTTCTCATCGTCAAAGTTATTCTGGTTGCCCATACACCCTCCGTACTTGAATTGTTCACAGCTCATTGATGAGGAGTTGTAGAAGAAACGCCAGTGCAGCCCAAAACATGGTCCTGTATCTGGTTCTGCTTGACAGGCCTCTATATGGGAAAGAGATAGCACAAGGAAGGGTAGGTACGTATTAGTCACAACATCAGAATCTCTTATCCTCCGTTTATTGAATGTGTTATACTGTACATTAATATCTTAGGCTGGGTTGCACCAACAACATTGAATTTTTTAACTATAATTTAATGATAGTTTAACTTTTAATTAATGTTGAACAAAAGTTTAAAACTAAAATTAAAGAAAGGAATCTGTAATATATTCACTGTAATAAATCATAAAATGAACATGACATATCAGAGAGAAATTAAATTTCTATTCTGAGCAGGAATAACTGTAATTGTTTGCCCGTTTCATGTTATAGTTCAAATTAATTCTGAAGTGGTAAGCAGAGGCAGAACTACCATGTATAATACAGATCGATTCGACAGAATTTCACAAGGACTGGTCATAACAAATAATTCATAATCTTTTAAAAGGAGTAGATGTTAAACAGATAAAATCAATAAAAACTTAAACTTGGATTTACTAAATGGAGATTAGTTTTCAACCAGTCAACAGAGCTCTGCTAACTACTGAATCTGGTCTTGTTTTAAACCTACTTTTTGCTAAACTCTCACTAAAACTAATCTTAAATAAAATGACTCTTTGTTGGTGAAGCTCAGTCTAAGCATATCAGGGTATGTTGTTATTCAACTGAGTAAAAAAAATCACTTACCAGTACTATTGAAAAGTGAAAAATCACCAGAACCCTCCTCCTCTGCTGCAGCCAAAGTAGGCACCACCACATTTCTCCTCACCCGCTGTATCACAACCACAGACAGACTCTTATTACATGTCATTGTGTCATGTCACTGTAGTTTCAGCTGTGGAAAATCCATGATTGTATTTTTTCATTCATTTATTTAAAGTTATGGTTAAATAACATCCTTTTTTCACCACATTTACACTGCTCTACTATTTTATTATTTTACTGACAACTCAAGCAGAAATCATTTTCATTGACAAGGTCATATATTTTAGTTTTAATCATGTTATATTTAGTTGTTTGCTGACTTCATACCTCACTCTGAATCCAATGTATCCCATGTTTTTTTGGAAGTTATAGCAACTAGCGGCTAGTAATGGATTTTTCCGGGTCATATCATTCAACTAGCACGAGTCTAGCACATTTTAATGTGGAAAATGTATATATCATACCTTTAAAAGATGTTTTAATTATTTTTTTAACATACACGATAAGACAAGCTTGGTTATATTAATTAAATTTCGATTTTTAGTACCTGAGGCTCAGGCTGAGCTGTTGGCTCTGCCACCTGCTGTCCAGGGACACAGTCACCTGCAAAGATGAAATTGTGGGATTTAGACAACTGTTCACTTTTCAGCCAAATACTGAACTCTTTTATTGTCTTTTTGTATTATGATTATTAATTTTTATTGCATTATGTTTGGTAAGACAAAATTTCACCCGTTCTTGAGAACTGGGGGAAATTTTGTCTTACCAAACAAACAGAGAAACAAAAATTTGCTCTGTGCCAGAAGACAGAGCATAGGTGTAAAAATGTGATATTGTAATCATATTTGTTTTAAAATAGATTTTTTAAATTAAAATGTTGCTACTTTAAAGTTTGGTCCAAGATTTCCATGAACTCCATAAGATTTTTTTTTTTTTTTACAAAAACATGATTTAGTCAGGCGTAAAAAGCGTTAACATCAAAACCCTCTAAAAAAACTGTTTTGTCCTGATTCTCAAGATGTTTGTGTGCTGGCTTGCATGTACCGTCTTTCAAATATTGTCTAAATGTTTCATATGTAGCAGTGTCACATAATCTGTGTGTCTGTGTTGTACCTTTGTCCTGTTTAATGGCTATAGCGTCATCACTCATTCCCTGTTCTCTGACCAGTGTTTTGAAGTCGTCTAGCACCGTGTCTCTCACAGTCCTGGTTCGACCTGAAAAAAACAGTCATTAAGATGAAGCACATGTAAACTAAAGGGTTTGAAGTACAAGAATATGGAGTAAGATCAGTCTCAATATTTATGAATATGCACAGAGAGATTCACAAAAGAAATATATATGGTAAATAGTGTAGTAAAAGTTAAATGTAGTAAAAGGCAAAACTGGCAATGGCACACATAGAGATTGCTGTGAAAGATTGTCATAAAGATTTATTGATGTCTAATTGGTCTATCTCAACATAAATAAGGAGTGAAGTCCAAATACTTGAAAGAAATGATTGAAACATGCACACATGCATCTATCTGTCCACTCACTGTAAAGCCTGGCTGAGATGCTCTGATCCCCTGATGTTTTCTGTTTGGACATTATCATTATTGCGTACTCGTTGTAGTTTGTGTGAACCACGTAGGCATCCACATCTGACCCCCACCCTGTTGAAGGACAGGGAGAGATATAATACCTGTAAAAAGTTCATGGTCAAGATGAACAGACAAGAGAGATGTATCACTGCAAGACATATAGAGTGAGACAGAGAGAGAGAGAGAGAGAGAGAGAGAGAGAGAGAGAGAGAGAGAGAGAGAGAGAGAGAGAGAGACGTACTCTCAATGTGGTAGAAGAATCGTCCAGGTGTGGTGGTCAGCTCATAGTCCACAGACAACTCCTTACATGTTCCATGTCTGCACACACACAAGAATAAGTTAGTAAAGTAGAAACCATGTTTGAAAGTTTAAATCTGTGTCACATCTTCAGACTAATCTGTGCAGATATATGTATATATATATATGCATGTACATATGTGCATATATACATATATATATATATATATATATATATATATATATATATATATATGCACATATGTACATGCATATATATACACACACAAACATATATGTATGTATGACCTAAATTATTGATTATGTTAATCTTTATTTCACTAAAGTTCAACCTGAATCCTTTTTTATCAGTTGCATCCCCAATTATTATTAATGATTGATAAAAAAAAAAATGTTGGGTTGGGTGTGCGTTAACTTCTTTTAGTTTCTGAAGGGGGCCGTGACAAAAAAAAGTTTGGGAACTACTGGTTTAGTTAAAGCTACTATGGAAGCTGGCTATGGAACTTTCTTATTTCGTTGATTTTAGGGGTCCATGTGGACAAAAAGCAGTAGGGTTTCCGCTGCTAAGGTGGTTTTGGGTCATCCGTTCAGCAGGAAATAATGGCAGCCTGCCTGGTTGCACTCATTCTCATATAACAGCTGAACAGTACACCAAAATAATTTTCTGACAACACTTTAATTGACAAATTGGCAATGTAGTAACATAATCTTTATCTATATGTGATCAACGCTCCCTGTTTTGATAGTTTGATCTGAGTTTTGTAAGCACAATATGTTGCACTGGCCTGATTTGACAGGGCAGTGGCCCTCTGCTGATGAGAAAGTGTTCCAAAACCATTTTGGAATTCTGACATGTCTCTATGCTTTAGGTGTTGGTGTGTATGTGTAAAATTGTGATGCACAAAACTCTTACAAACCTAAGTACAGTTCGAGTTGCCTTCAGTTTGTCTGCAGTGGTGCCGCTCTGCAGAACAAGTTTACCAATGGCTGCATCCCTCTTATGACTTTGCATGTAGGGACATGTACTGGCCACAGCAACATCATACCAGGTTCCCAAAAACTGTTAGAAAAGAGGTACCACAATATATTTAGATTTTACTAACATAAGGCACATAAAATCTATAAATGTACCGTTGGTTCAGTTTAAAAAAACACTTTAACCAGAGGCAGGAAGTTGCAAGAGCTGACTATTAGTACTTGAGTATTTATTTATTTTTATTGTATTTGACTTTATTATGTATTGTATTTTGCTCCCTAAATTTCAACACAAATAGCTGTACTTTCTACTCTACGTTTTCAAAGCATGGTTGTTAATTTAGTTTTAATGCATTTGAGGGAAATAATTTATTATTTTTATTTTGCACCATTGTGCGCTGCCTCCTCAACATCAGATTTCAACCTAAGTAGATGGAACAATACCACATAGAAAAGACTGTTCCCTGGTGTATCCATCAGCGCATATCACACATGACAGATGAAACAAGACGAAAATGACGTACAAGATGTAACAAAATGAAAACGTAACAAACAAAATGCAAAAGACATGACAAAATGAAAACAACTGTCATAACAGGTTTTATCTACCATTCATATGTCTTGTATTTTTAGGTTATATTAAGGTTTCCTCTGCCTGCAGGGTGAAACATTTAATCCCCAAAATATTAAGTAAAGCGTTTAAATCTAGTTCAAGAAACAAGTGGAAAAGAGAACACATGTAGTACAGAAGTACATTTCTGAACTTCTCAATATTACACCTAAAAGAGGAAAATGAACATGCAACACTGTGTCACTCACCTGGGCCTGATCAAAGTTCTCCTGTGTGGGGTACAGGGGTTCTGGGAGTACAGGGAGCCCCTGGAGGGTCCTGGTCCACCCCAGGACCAGCAGGGAGACAAGAATCACCGCTGTCTGCATCCTGTCAGCCTGTCTTAACACTCTCCTCTGAAGTCTGAGACACTGGATCCCAGGAAGGAGGCCGCCTCCTTGCCTAACCATTTCTTACACCCACTCTCAGCTCTTCAAACGGGGGAACGGGGCATTGACCTGTGTTTTGTGTGCAGTGCATGCACAGCCAAGTCCAAAACAAACAAGTAAAAGAGCAAAGTTCTGCTTCTCTGCTTTCTGCTCTGACTTGGCCAAGCAGCTGACCATTTAAACACTGGACTTCAAACTATTGGCAATATCAACAAATCAATACATGTCATGATCTGAGAGACCAATGAGTAACAGCTGTGTGATATTTTATCCTGTATTGTGTTTCATGTTATATACATGTACCATGTTTTTATCTCTGTACATCACAGGAAACAACAGTAATCCTCTGAAGTACTGAGGTCCTCTTCTGCTTGTGTCTTCTGCTGAGAAGTTATATATTCCTGTTTTACAGTTTTCAACCTCCTGACCATGGGTCTTCAACTGGGGATTCGGGACCCATAGGGGGTCCTCAAAGTTATTGCAGAGGATCCCCAAAATTATTAACTTTGAAAGTTTTATCAAAAATTGAAATATTTCTGAAAAGAACACAATAACATGGATATAGTATATTAATAGCAAAGATAAATCTGCCTATTGTAAAAACAAAACAACAAAAACAACAACAACAAAAAACCATAAGCATTCAAGTTACGCAACATTGACAAAAGGCTACCCATGAACACTTAAAATTTAATAAATTGTGTTAATGATGGAACAAAGTAGCTCCAACAGAAGCAGCTGCAGCTGTAAGTTCTCTGAGTCAAATGAAGAACTGATTCTTACAACTGAGAAAATATAAAAGGAAATTAATTTATTTGTAATGTTCATGACTTCACAGTTGATGGTTCAACGTAATATCTTAAGTTTACTGAACATGTTTTCTTAAGTACAGCTGAATTAATATCAAATTGACTAGAAAAGTTTGTTTTTAATATTACAAAATTAGGTCAACTTGTCTTTTCGGATTCAGTCAAATCAGAATTTTAAGGCAGCCAGAACACTAACTTTTATACTTTTACAGTGTATTTTTATTGTTGTTGTTAAAAAAGATGAGATCTTTCTTCCTTTCTTTCTTTGATTGTCTTTATTTTTTTGTTTGAAAAAGGAGGTTCAGACAAACATGACTCAAACAGTATTTTAAAACTTGGCAGCATTATGAACTCTCAAAGGTCAGTGAATCACTTTATTTGCAAAACGCCTACACTACAAATTAATTTTAACACACCAAGCCTCAAATACCATTATAAAAAGAGTAATATACATTGGAAATCACAAACAAAACAGTATTATTTCATCCACTGAGGAAAATGTTTTTCACATTCAGCATTCAGTGTGACATGTTGTGATGATTATCCTCTTCAGTTCGGCGTCTTCCACATGGTCACTCACCTGTAACAATAAACATTTATTAATATGCAAAAACTGACCCTTCACTATGTCCTGCTCTCCTGTTGCTACAGCGGTCAAGTTCTCCATTCTTGTACTGCACATGTGTAATTTATGGTGATAAGATGTGGCAGATTCAACACCAAAACCACAGTAATTTTCAAATCCACAGAGAAGAAAAGTAGGTTGCTCATTTCTAGCTGATGAACATAGATTTTGTCTTGGGATGAAAATGCCATAAAAAATATCGTAGTTTATAAAATGCCAATAATGGGGTGTCTGGATGGTCTGGGAGACACCAACCATGAACTTTAACATCACAGATTTTCGTCCAGCCAGGGCATTCAATATCCAAAAAAGTAGAATAGCTCACAGTTTGCTCACAGTTCTGCAGTACTGTTCCCATAGGCTACCATGTGTGATCTGTGGGAACCTGAATCAGTGTATAGTGAGTGTAAACATAAAAAAGATCATTCCAACTAAGCGCTGATCAGTAATTATGTAATGTGACCTTTATGAGTCAAATGTCCTCTCACCATGATCAACGACCAGTGTCCTCCACAGATGGCACCACGTTCCTTTTTGACTTCTTGGGGACAAAAATCTGAATGTCAGACAAACAAAGTGCCCACAACAGGTGACTGACCAATCTTCATACATAGACAGATCTGTGGTTTCAGTATGCAAATGTCAGCACTTCACAGTATGATGCACATACCTGAGGCCCAGTAGTGACGGACGTTGTCACCTGCTCACCTGGAACACACTCACCTGAGGAAAAAAGCCTTGAAACCGTAAGTCATGTCTTAACTTAAAGGTTGAAAATCAGGCAAAAAACCCCCAACTAATTTAGTAGCAGAGTGACATGTTCTCTCTTCTTTGTTTTTGTTAGGAGTCAAACAGCAGAATTATGGATAAAATCTGTCTGTTTGTACCTTTATTTTGATTCATGATGATAGTGTCATCACTCACTCCATGCTGTCTAACCAGAGCTTTGAAGCTGTCCAACACGGCAGCCGTCACATTCATAGTTCGACCTGAGGAAGATAGAGCCACCATGACACAGAATGATCCACATAAGAAAAATTAACACACAACAAATAAACAAACTGATGAATGCAAAAATTTCCACTCACTGTAAAGTTTGACTGTGGTGGTTTTATTTCCTGATGGTTTCTCTGTGCTCAGCAGAAGCATCACTGCATATTCATCATAGTTGGCAAGTATCACGAAGGAATCAACATCTGCTCCGAACCCTGCAGAGAGGAACATGTTCACAATACATTCCATGTTAGGTTTGGAAACACACAGATGTATGAAACCTGCTGCTTGTTATTTTAACATCACTACAGTTGTACAATTGTGGTGTGAACAGGGCAGAATGTACAATTACATTTTTAAAAAGGATGAGGAGAGATAGGAGAAACATACTTGCAACATGGTGGAAGAATCGTCCTGGAGTGTCGGTCAAACCATAATCTGTGAACGTCTGCTTACATGTGCCATTCCTTCATACAGGTAGACACACACATGCAAACACAGCACAGTTTAAACTGTATACTGTCGACTGTGGCTGGGTCGGACCCACAACAATTGATTTTTAAACCTGATCAAATCATAGTTTAACTTTAAATCATATTGCAGGAAGCTTTTAAATGATCTCAAAAACCAGGAATATTAAATTAAACAGCTCAGGTTTTTACTCTAAACCCAGATAAATGTTTTACTGTTGTACCAAAACTTTAAACTCAAATTTAAAATATGATCCAGAACAGAGTAGTCCCTCCCCTTCTGGTGTGCCCTGTGGGACCTTACTGCAGAAAATATGAACTATACATACTATATTTTTTATTCCTGGTTGCATAATGCCACAAATTACACATATGATGTTTGTCTATTCAAAAAAAATATAATAATAATGTTGCAAGTCAAGAAAGTCACAGTTGGTGTTTGTTGTGTTTGTTGTAGTTCTGTGTGAAACTGCTCAATGAGCGACAACTCTTGTTTCGCACAATATATGTCATCAACACTAACATCACAGTCCCTAACATTATCTCACCTGAAGTGTTAAAAAGCGACTCTTGGTCCTTTTATCCGTTGGGAAGAGAAAGAACGAGCAAGACCCATTGCTTTTGTGACTACATCCCTGCACAAAAACACATAGGCATTGCAGCTTCAGCGGCTAACACTAGCTTTTGGAGGGAGAAAGTCATGATGTCACTTATACAATTGCTGGGTGTGTAGTCTTTTTAATTACGAATCTTCACAGGCTTATATTTCAACAGTTTTACAACAAACTGGGACTTTCTTGACTTATAAAATTATCTTTTAAATTGGCAAACATCCTATATACCTAAGCAAAATAATCAAGTTCCTTGAAGAAGGTTAGGGGACAGTTACATAATAATACAAAAAACAAAACAAAACATAATAACAAACATCTCCTTCTTTTATACATATTAGGTCCCAACAACATGCAAATTTATTTATTTATTTATTTAATTTAGGTGAGCATGCATCTTCATAACATTTAATTCTGGTTTACATCAAGAAACTTGGATTTTCTAAACTGAGATTACTCTATAATTGTGCAACAGAGCTTAAATTATTCATTTTAAACCTAGTTTTGCTAAACTCTGATTGGAATTCATCTTAAATTAAATGAATATTTATTAGTGCAACCCTACTAGAATGCATGTAAGTCTGACCTGAAACTAGTGGCCGCCATTGTAAAGTTGGCCTCAGTTGCAACATGTTGCAGCTCTAGTGCAATGATGACTGGGTTTCCCTTCTTGCGCTGCATGTAGTGAGGACAAGTAGAAACCACTGCTACCTCATACCACTTTCCCATGAACTGCAAGAGACAGAAATATTTACTGCACAGTAAAACATTTGAATATGGATTGATGTGCTAATCTTAGAACCTGTAATAAAATGCAACACTTTAGTATTTTATTTTTCAAAAGACAGCAGGATTAGTGCTCAGTAGATATTCAGTTGAATTAATTGAGTGGTTATTAAAAGGGAAGCTGCTGAAATTTCATTATGACAAGAAAAAACATTTTGATTCTGGTTAAGCAATAATTTGACTAATTAAAAAAAACAGGCCATTAAAGAAAGCCACTTACTCTGTCCAGATCAAAGTTCTCCTGTGTGGGGATAAAAGGTTCTGGGAACACAGGGACCGCTTGCAGGGTCCAGGCCGACACCAGGATGAGCACAGACCTCAGACTCCCTGCTCTCTGCATCCTGTCAACCTCTCTTGGTCAAACTGTTTTTTGTCAGTACCCTCACACAACGCTACAAAAAGCATAAAAGTAATATAGCAAAGTGTCTCTTTTTCTGTCTTTGTGTGCCTTGGTGTGCTTGTGTGTGTGTGCACTAAAGTGTGCTTTGTGACTGTTTGTTTGTTAGTCCAGATAATAGGCAATGAATGACTGGACTTCAGAATCTGAAGCTAAAACAAACAAACAACCAATCAATACAAGTGAGAATTTAACAGCTGATAGTTAGTGGGGAAAAGGCTGGATTGTTTTTTGAAACTGTCTTTTTTCAGCATTTTCCTAATTCTACTCATAGTGGCTTTAACTGAATTTCTCACAGTATTCTGATCATCTTTTGTATAGGCTGTATGATACTTGATTAAATAACACGCTTTAGCATTAACCAGCAGTAGGTAGCACATCAGACAGCTCTGAGGTCTGCCTCGCAACAGAATGATGGACAGTATATGTAGCATCTGCCCCCTGCTGTTCATATGTGATCTACACGAGGGGTTCTCAGCCTTTGGTAACTGCAGGCCCACTTCTGATTGTTCAAAGACTTCCAAGGACCGCGTTATAAAATAAATGGGGATAAAACATGGTGCAAAAAATGAGGAAAAATAAACTGAGTATTTCACTGCTTTTTGGTCGGCATCACAGCCTGTGTGTGTGTGTGTATATGTATATAATTTTTTCTATACTATTATTAGTTATATTTTAATATATATCTCAATATTATTAATTGTAGTATTGGTATTATTTTCAGTATCACTCTGTTGTTTGCACATGAGAATCTGTACACCAGACTGTGTCAGAGGCCCATTGATCTTCAGTGCCTTGTGCCACATCTGCACTTTATTTATTTACATTCTGGACATTTTATTTGATTTTTTCTTTAATACTTGGTGATGTCTTTTTTTTATGTGTGTATTTTGTCATGTAATTTTGTCTTTTTGTTTTATTGCATGTGTACTGTAGCTGGCAGCTATGACAATATCTATTTATCAGTCTATCTTGAAATTATCCTTTTTAATCTAATCTGTTTTTATTTTTGTGAATTCTTGAACATATTTACAGCATATTTTAAAAAAATAAGTAGCTTGGTAAGCCCCTAAACAAAAACAACAACAACAGTAATTGTGTATGACCGTCTCCGACTCCAGGGCCCACTAGATGGTGCTCTGACTTGAGAATGGCTGATCTACACTTTTTGCAGTGTGCGACAGATGAACACAGAAGAACACAGTACAACCTGTAGATTTAACACACACTCAAACATGCACTCGCACTCAGTGTGGAGGTTAATATTGTTTATTTAACTGTGTCAACACTGAAAGAGCCCAAATGGTTATATTCAGGAGGATCAGAACAACATTTTAAACCCAGAATTTAACTCAAAGATAAAACAATATAATGAAAGGCAAAAAACAGCTACCACAAACGAAAAATCTGAACACCTTTCTCTGTAATTTTTTTGTTTGGTTGGTTAGTTTTTGGTGATGAGGGTAAAAAAAAAAAGAATAATGATTTAAATAATCTTGGAGGTTGATTAGTTAACTATGACAGCACAGGAAAATGATGAGTACATTCCATTGACAATATTTGCTGTTTGTCATCTTTGTAGCAAGAATGATGATGTTTGCTGTAAGAGAGTTCTTTCATCAGAGTAAATGCTGTGAAAAGGGAAAGAGCTCATCAGGATAAACTGGAACCCTCATCTCACGTACATCAGGGAACCTGCAGGGAATAACAGAAACTAATTTACACTCAGCGTACAAGTAATTCCCCTAGTTTTCACATTTAAGAAAAAAAAGACTCACCTAATGTCCAGATCCTGACGGTGGGCAATTTTCTGTCGGTCAGAAAACATGTAGACGAGATTAGGAAATTTCAAGGTCCCCGTTATCTGTGTGTGCATGTGTATATTTTGCATGTCTGTAGATAAACGTGTGTTTCTTCTACTTTACCTGCAGGTGGTGGAGTCAGAATGGATTCCATGGAGAAACCCCGAGACAAAGCGAAGGCTTTAAACTTCTGAATTACAGCATTTCTGAGGCTGTGAGTGCGACCTGCATATAGATTGAGAGACACATTTACAGTACAGACACAAGAGTGATGAGCAGTATACACTCTACAGATCACATGTTTGGATGTCATGTAAAAATATACAGCTGCAACAGTAAAACCACTGACAGATGAAGTGAACAACATTGATCATCTTGTTAAAATGGTATCTGTAAAACACTCAGTTCTTGCATTTGATCATTTGATGTGTTGTATGGCTCTGCCAACTTGCCGAGTTGCAGTTTACCATACATGTCTGCCCAGACTCATTATATATATATCTACACAAGACATTGATGGAATTTCATAAAAGATATTAGGTGTACCTTTAGCAAAATGTAAGTTATTACTAAATTGTGTGATTGTGTAAAATGCAAGATTCCTGTGTGAAACATGATGCCTTCACTTACACACTATTTTTATAGAGGAGGACTGTCAGAGGACAGAACCAAACATTATGATGTCACAGTAAAGCTGACCTTTCACCTGTTGGGTATAAAATGTCATCACCTCATTGTTTTAACCCATTAAATATCTGTGTGAAACTTTGTCATAATTAACATGAGTTATGGCCAAAAGTGTGTTTTGTGATGGCATGGTGATCTTGACCTTTGACCACCAAATTCTGATTATTTATCCTTTGTGACAAAGTTGAAAAAATTCCCTCAAGGCGCTCTTGAGATATTGCCGTCAGAAGAATGGGACAGACCTTAAGGTAACAGTGACCTTTGACTTTTGAACAGCAAAATGTAATCAGGTCTTCCTTGAGTCCAAATGGAGGTCTGTGCCCAGTTTGAAGAGATTTCTTGCTTCTTGCCTCTTGCTTTCTTGAGATATTGCATTCACACGAATGCGACAGACAGACAGATGGACAACCTGAACACGTAATGCTCCAACCATGGCCACCGCCGGTGTGGAGGCGTAACAGTGGACAGTATAGGGATCTGAGCACTGACAGCATATCAGTGGACAGAGCCACTGTTATGTCACCCACGGGTTTCTTGACTACAGTTATGAAGCCTTTGGGATTATGGGGGTTGCCATCTTGTTTTTTGGAACCAGAGCATGCACAGTACTGACGAGAGTATGGAGGTGGTGGGTAACTTATTGCAACTTGGGCGGTGCTTGGTTTTGGCTCATTTCAGCAGGAAATGATGGAAGCCTGCCTAGCCGCAATCTTTGTCATGTTACAGCTGCACCAAAATATGTTTCTGAAAACATTTGAGATAACAAGTGGGAAATAGGTAATGTAGTAACAGAATCTTAATCCACATTTGATCAGCACTGCCTAATTTTACAGTCTGATCTGAGTTTTGAGACGCTCAGATGGAAACTGAAAACACAATGGCGGCCGCTTGGTCACGTCTAGAAGGGAAGCATTTTTAGAAAGTTTAATTAAGAAATGTTAGCTTGAATGTTGTCACTTATCTGTATATGTGAATGTTTGTGTGTGAGTTTCTCACCATAAAGCGCCACCTGTGTGTACTCTCTGTTAAAAGCCTTGTGTTTGAGAACCAAAGCGTAATCAGTGTAGTTTGTGTCAACCACCGTGATGTCCTTCACCATGTTATGGCCTGACAGAAAACACAACACAGACGTGATATCAGCTTAGAGAAATATGAGAATAAATGAATGGAAATACATGTGAGTGGCACTCTTATGCCCTCTGTAGAACAATTAATCAAATCTGTAAAGTAAAAAAAAGTACAGTAGCTAATGTACTATTCACTGTGACTTTGCCTGGGAAAATGTAAACAGGCTCATGTCATCTTATTTCGAGCAGAATCCAACAAGGTAGGACGTGACAGATGGTCTTGTTTGCTTGTTTAGGTCATATAGACAGATCAGAGATTAAGATTAAATTGTTATGCAGAAATGACAGATTTCAAACAAACAGAGTCTATATAAGATGGATAAAACTGTCGCTTTCATCCATATCACTGCAAGTTCTCTCTGTCACAGATGACAGACTCACTAGATGCCTTTTCTCTGCAGCTGAGTCTCCCCCTCTTGTTAGTTTTGTCTTGTTATGTCTGTTGTGCATGATAAGCACTGATGACTAACTATCATCAGCTGAAGGATATTTTAATATACTTCTATCTCTGATTTTTCATTACAGTGTTTCAATATATGGTGGTACACTTCAGACCGTTAATAAAACTTGGTTTAGTTAGAAATAAAAAAGAGAGAACAAGATAGATGAAAAGTCCAGAGCGAATATGTGGAACTTTATTTCATAACTAATTATATGTCAATATTAAATCATCTCGACTTTGTAGAGCCAAAATTGCATTACCAATAAATTTTAGGTTAGAAACTAACATTTTCCCAGTTCAACACAGCTGCCTGTATAAACCATGCTCACTTCTGGCCTACTATCTGAATACAGATACAGAGACATCATTTTGTTGGTTGAACAGATACAGATACAAATAATGATGCCTCTGTGCACCACTGGTAGAAAGTACAGATATTTGTGCTAAAATGTAGGGTGTAAAAGTAACAAGTTGTCAGAAAAATAAATACTCAAGTAAAGTACAGATGCCTGAAAACGGCAGTAATGAAGTATTTGCATGTGAGTGAGATCATTAATGTGCAGAGACTCACGTGTGCTGAAGTAGGTGAACTGTCCAGCCACGTTGGTCTTCTCATACTGGTACACCTTTCTCAGACAACCCAAAGGTCTAAAGCACACAGAGGAGAAACAATGTGCCTGTATCTTTTGTAAACTTCCCTCTATACATCCTTGTGTTTCTTCCATCTGTTTTCCTCCTCTCTTTGACCTGTACATGCACTTCTGAGACCACTCATTTACTCAAACGTCTACTCACGTGGCGTCCCACATCGTGAGGTTAACGTTGCCGTTCGGCAGTGCTGTGACGATGCCCATGGAGGCCTTCAGTTTGCTTCTGTAGGGGACAAAACTTGGAGAGTCATAGGCCAGGCCCACCCGGTACCATGTCCCTGCAAACTGAACACACACAGGATTAATATTTCATTTCACTGTTGGGCTTGCCGTAGTTTTAGTGTGTCATTTCATTTTGCACCCGGCTCTCTTAGGGGAGTGAAATGGACATGGACACGGGAGATGACATTCTGATTACATTCATTCATTCATGTTCATGTCACCAGGAATCCCAGGAAAACAACAAAACCAAGTGAGTCAATTTTTGTGACCTCCTTACCTTGTTTGCGCTTCTCAGCCACATATAGTTTTACTTTAAAGAAAAAGGCTCAGTAATCTCCTAAAACAGCTGGACTTGCTGTAGTTTGAAGAAAACCACATTTTCCCTCTTATCTGTAGTTCCATCTGTCCATCTAGACTGTTTTTAGTGTGCCACCAACTGTTTCATCACGCTAGCCAGCTCAGTAGGGCTAACATCCTCATCTGAGGAAGACAACATGAATGTTCACATCCTACACTATCAGGAGCAGGAACCTCTCATCCATGAGTAGATGCACACCTCCTTCTGTGTGGTGATGTGGTTGCTGGATGTAGTTCAGTAGAAAGAAAAAAGCTCTTGCAGATTATCTTGAGTCAACAGGTAATTCATTTTGAAAAGAGATACTGCTGCTGTTTTTCAAATGCGTGTGTTGTTTGTTTTTTGCCGCTTTCAAATAATTCCCAAACTCAGCAGCTTATTCCTTAGTCTGTGACATAAAGGAATAAGTCTTTGCAGACTTGTCTGTGGGATCAGTTCATTGATGGTTTGGTCTTTTTATGAGTTTTGAGAATAAAATGTGCATTGTAACTTTGACATCCAAACATTAAGCCATTATTTGTCACCAAGCACAAGTACTAGGGAAAAGATCATTTTATTGTTTTATGCAACATGTGCCATATTTTGCCTGTTTTTTATGGATATGTGTATTTTAGTATCCATATTTTTAGCTTAAAGGGCCCCAGTGGGAAAACAAGTAAGCTGTATTTGTACCATGTTGCAAACGCTGCTGCTAACCACAGCATTTCCTCATATGTACATATAGAGCCTTGCAGGTACTACAAGGAGTTTTTAACTGGTTATGAAACCATCTCAGTTTAATACTGGTGCCTCTATGTGACCTACATAAGCAAACAAAACAAACAGTGAGAAAATTGGCTTTTTCTATTCAGTTTTTTTTAATGGCTGCCAAGAGCTCAGATTCTCCTCAACATCAGACACACAGTGTCACAGTGAGTTGTACATTAGCCAGTTAAAGAGAAGAAGAAGATGATTCTTATTCTGATAAATGTATTTATTAGGTTATGTTTTGCAGTTATGGTGATATAACACTACCACTTTTGTCCACAGAAGTCTGCAAAATCAACTAAATAGAAAAGGTCCTTGTAGTAGCTTTGAATGAAAAAAACTGAATGGATGGAGGGAGTGTAAATGTTACCCTTACAAAAACAGCACATATGACTGATCACATCTGAAACAGCATTTCATTTGTGACATATTCATAAGGATGTGGTTTTTCCACATGTGAAATGTCACATTTGCCTCTGAATGCATCACAAGTGAAATGTCTGAAAACCACACATGAAATATTTTATTGATTTTTTTGAGTTGTGACATGTGTGTCCACATGCTGCTTTATGAAGGTAATTAACCATTTTTACCTGCTGCTACATTTTCTTTGAGCGGCTTCGGGCTTTGTAGATAAATGGGAATTGTAGGGAGGGGGAAAAAAGATCAGATAATCATAGTAATCATCCCTTTGTGGGTAATATGTCACTTTAACCCACACCAGATTAGTAAGTAACTGACCTTTTGATGAATATGGAAATACCCCACCACTGGGATCTTTGAAATACTTCTGGGATAAATCTAGTTGGTTATCAAATCAGCCACAGGAAACAAATAAGGATCTTCATTTTTAAAGACATTTCTCATGACGTGTTTACCCTGGGAAATGTCAGTGACCTCTCTCAACCTCTTGTTTGTGAGGAAACCAGGAAAATAAGGATCGACAAATTTATTAATCATAACAATTTGTACTGATGTTTGTGCCAATCATTGTTTGTTTTGAGTCACCAAGTGAGTAGCTGTTGTGACTATACACACACAGACACACACACACATACCGGATCTTATACCGGATCTTTATTTGTTTAAACTTAAAAAAATGTAGTTCCCACACTACCTTAAAATTTGAAGTTGACTGACTTTGAAAAGACAAGTTGAGGTGACAATTGTCAAAAGGCCTGAACTTTACTCAGTTGTACTTGAGAGAGCATTGTCAATAAACTGAAGATATGACGTTGAACCAACAACTGTTAAGTCACACTGACAAACACACAAAGAACTACAGCTCTTAAACAGTGCATGCTGGGAAGCCTACTGACAAGTCATGAAGTGTTCTGAAAATAAATCCCAGAAATTTTAAGTTTAATTGTGCGCACACACAAACACACACACACACTTAAATATTAAGAGCAGAAACTACTTAACTAATCAAATATACAATTCTAGAAAGGTCAATGTATGTGTTTCTCTCACCCTCTGCAGGCTGAAATCTCTCTGGGGCTTCACATCTGCTCGTGCCGTCATAACACACAACATCACCATGACAACGGCGACCCCCGTGGTCCTCATGGCTGCGTGGAGAAAGGAAGCGGCCAGGTGGATGGACTTAAAGGTTGGGAGAGGGCGTCTGACCTGAGCCTGAAGTGAACTGTAGATAGTCAACAGATACAGGTACAGAGTGGCAGAGCCTGTGGCAATGTTTGTTTTTCTCCTGATCCACCCACCTGGTTGTCAGCCAATCATCACCGGGGATCAGGGAACAGTGGCCAAGTGTTGAAGATGTGTGGTTCCAAAACAACCCCAACTTAGACTTCACTTCCCATAGGTGCAGGAATATATCACGCCTGTGGTCTCTTAGCATCAGCTGAAGCTCATGTGCTGTCCACAAGCATAGACACACTGGTTTCACAAGACTGTGTCTCACAGTGAAAGACAGAAGAAGAGGAAGCTTAGAGGGATCAGGAAGTCCCACATCCAAGAGACAAACATGGAGACTGAGTTTGGTAAATCCAAGTTTGTTTGAATCTGAGTCTAATCAGTATGAAGATGGTTTCTTACCCAAATTAAAATAAATAAAAAATAAATGTGAGTGCTGTTTGGATCTAGTAAGTAAAAAGAGGAAAGAAAAGTGTTTACGGCTCTATATTCTGTTCTGTATTCCAACGAAATGTTGCATCGTTGGCTGGCTATCTAAAACCTAAAAAATTGGTTAGACATGTAACCATGGTAACCTATGCCAACGATGAACTCCTTAAAAAATATATTACATCTGGTAAAGTGAAACCTTACCTAAATTTAAATTGAAGCATTATTGACATTATTGATTGCTCTCTGCCTTTATGTTGTTAAAATGTTAAAATGGTAGGAACTACTACATTACAGTACTTTTCCACTGCTGCATGGAAGAATACCTTCTGGCTTGAATTGAAGTTTGACAGGTTTGCACAAATTGCAGTATGAAATGCAAGTCATAATTATCACTCATGTCTCGACAAGAGAAACTACTTATACCAAAGAGCACAAATGAGTAAAGGTAAATTCCTCGAAAAGGCAATTACTAACAAGTTCACAAACAGAAAGCTGAACAGTAAAATGTTAGTAATATAGAAGCTTTGGCCAACAGTGAGTAGAGTAAATGAATATACACATATACATAGAACAAAGGATGGATGTTAAAAGTGGATTTAGAGGGAGGTGTGTTTGCAGGGTCTAATACACTTTTTTTTTCTCTAAATCCAAGGATTATTTAGAGGAAGTAATAATCATCTTGCAAAAAAAGACTCCAGCTCTGAAGATGGCCTGCAGGTTCTGAAACATTAGTTAAGTCTTAGATCCAACAAGAGTGTGCAGGATATTAAGCTTGCATCTGATGCATCTGCATTGGAAATACTGACTGTGCAAGTCTCTTTTCCCCCTGACACAGCAGTAAATTAAATACATGTTTCTGAAAATTAAGTGACATACTGAAATTAGATCAGAAGATTAGTTGTTAGACTGCCTAAAAGAGGTCTCTTTTTAAACTAATGCCAATCATAAATCTGTATTGACCAAATTAAATTGAATCCATATTTTTTCCAATAAATCAAATGCATTTTGACAAATATAACATTTTGTACTTTTAGTTACCTAAGAGGAAACCATCTTAGTATGACCCAAAGTCAAAAAAATAAAAATAAATAATTAAAAAAAAACAGCATTTACCAGGTAAATGGCTGTGCTGCTCTACTCTTGTGATATCACCTACATGTTTTAGGCTTTAATAGTGTGTCAAAATCTATGGATTATCAAAAAACAGCAGTTAGGCATCAATGAAACTGTTTCGTCTGAAAAGAAAGAAAGTGGAACAACAATTGGAGCCCAAGTGAACAATTTAAATAGTTTTTATTAATAATGATTTTCCATTTGCAGCACTGCTTTTATCTCATTTTCTTGAAATGCATGATGTATACAGCTAGCCTTCAGTGGACAAGAGGACATCAGTGTGTGTGTCTCACACACACAGCACACCTCACAGACCTCCCCTACACACTCTGCACAAGCTAAGAGCTGCCGCCTGTGCAATGAGACAATAAAATAAAATAATAATAAAAAACACTTTCACACACATACATACATACAGGCAGACGTGTACAAATTTGTTTCCTTCTGTAGCACTGCTCGATGTTCCTGAGGACCACAACAGGGAAAAACACAAAAACAAAAAGTGCATAAAGCTGAGTGAGAAATGTTGATCAGAGATACAGAAATGTGATCACACACAGTTGATCAGCCAGGGTTTATGGCCTGACTGGTGTGTAATGATCTCCACATAAAATCACAAACTCATCTATGGTCTAAGAGGTGACTTTTCAGGTTTTTGCAGTGCTTTTACAGTCGGGAACTTTGATTAATCTGACTAGGGGTGTCAGGATTTTAAAGATTAAAGATTTAAAGATTTTAAATATAAATTACAGTCAGGGCATAAAATCAAGTATCTGTTGATCTTTACAATCAAGACATGATGGTCTAACAATGGCAAAATGACAGTGCTAAAAAAAAAAAAGTTTCAATCGAAAAACTGAATGAAATTGTGGATTTGGAGAATTGTGACACCCCTAATTTTGACCAAGGATGAGCTGGGAAGACTGGTGACAGCGTGATGCCTCTGAGGCTTTCTCACAAAATTGTTGCCTTTGGAGCTCATCTGAACAAACTTTCACATCAATCGCTGCATCTCACTACGTTTTCAGTCAAAGTGAATCAGGAGCTGGTTTAACACAGTCAAATAATGAGGTAAAAATAAGCAAAGGTACCTGAAGAATGGTGAAAATGTGAAAGAAACAGATCAAATAATATCCACAGGCCAATAAAAACATTTAAAATCAGTTAAGTTGGTTGACAAATGGAGAAAACCATAAATATATCATTGTTTCATCAATGTTACATCAATGTTTCATTTTCACCAGTACGATTTTATCAGCAGCTGTTCTATTTGTTAGATCCTTTGATAACTTCTCCAAAGACTTCATGGTAAAAATAATGACATGGAAACCCATGTGTGTCTTAGGTGAGGACACAGCACCCCTCTCTGGTCAAACAGGTGTCTCAACCTCTCAACACACCCTGTCCCACAAACATGTCACTCCTTGCAGGCCCTCAGCTGTTTTAGGTTTTACACCTGACTTATCTGGTTTGACATCTGCTTTTCAAAACAATATTTATTAACTGGGAAATGGCTAATTGGCTCATGGTGAACATTTACAACCACTGTAATCCAGAAAAGGTTGATCCCTGGCTGGTTCCAAGTGCCTTTTATAAAAGGTAGAAAAACACAACTGCCATTCGATTGTCTTACACTCATGCATGAATCCTGTTTTTTATATATATATATTTATATACCAAAATCACAAAGCTATGATTTCACGCAAAGAAAACAAAAGCAAACACATTTAGCAGTGAAACAATCAAAGTATAATTAACAGTTCCTTCAAAAATAATAATTTAAAGTTATTAAAAAAAGTGAAAATGGAAACATCTTATTCAGAGTGCTGCTGTGGGGCTGTTCAGTCAGGGCTGACAAGTGCAACCCTCAGTCACAAGCATCATAACAGCCAAACTGTGTTCCCTTAGATACGTAAATCATACTTCACATCATCATCATTGGTCACTCGTTTGCTTTTTCAGACATTCATGAGAACATTTCACACTCATCATTAAAGAATAAATATGTGTGAGAGAGACTCTTTGAACAAAGTCTACAGAAGCAGGGATGAATCTGAAAATCTGTCAGACAGCTTTGTTGGTATTTTTCCCCCAAACAGGGAAATGACATTGACGATCACTGTCAGCAGACTGCAGCCGTCAAAGTCAACTGTGTCAGTCAGTGCAAAGTATGAACTAAGAAAAGCTGTTTAAACATCTCGAGAACGAGTCTGCGGACAACAAAGCAGCCTAAAACTCATGAAGAACAATAGTTCCTCTACCCTACAGCCAGTCTTCACATGGCTTGTTACACAGCCACTCTTGGTGAGGGCCAGCCTGGCTGAGCTGCAGGCGACTCTGGATGCGGTCAGTTGCAAAGGTAAGACAAAAAATCAACAGGTAGTGGTGGACTATACACAACACACATCGGCAAAAGATATTTGAAAACTGTTTTTTGAGTGTGTAGGTGGAGCTTTACGTCAACAGACCACAAAAAGATTCTTCCATTAAATGAACTCCAGTTGATCCTTCCAAAGTCCTGCCCCTTTTTGCACTGTGCTCCAGTAACAGTTGAGCAAGTCTCCTGCCCCATTTTCTGTACTTAGATATACTATGTGCTAATTTTGAAGACTGTTAAAAGATGTTGCTAGTGTACCTGTCAAAAGCCACATACTGTATATTAAGTCGCTGAGCTAATGGTAGCAAAACACTAGCTAACAATTGATGCAGATTAGCTTGCTAGTTGCCTATGGTTTGCTATCAGCTCACTAATAATTGATGTAGATTAGCTAGCTAGTTAACTGGGGTTTAGCTAACATTAGCTATCAGGTGTAACTAGCCAGCTAACAATTGATGTAGATTATATTAGAACTTGAAGATGGCGCCCATTCAGTTAAATAAGAATCGCTCACCTGTTGCATAAGCCAAAATGTTTTCTAACTCCTGGGTTTACCTCCGCGGTATGCAGCTCTCTTAATATATGTAGTTGTGTTTGTCCTTCTGAGAAAAGACTACATCCTTGGCTCAGTTTTACAGACATCTCATTTATAATGGTGGCTGGCCACTGGGAAAAACTGGAAGCACGGCTGAGTGGCATGCCCAGTCTAAGTTTTATTCTAAATTTATGATTCACAATCAGATCTAACTACGTACCTACTGATTTTTGTAGATTAGCAAGCTAGTTAGCTAGCATTTTGCTAACACTAGCTATCAGATTAAACTAGCTAGCTAACGTTGATGTAGAGAGGCGAGAGTTGACTCAGGCTCCATCGGGTACCAAGCTTCCTAACTGTTGTTAAAACACGGAGTAAAAGGGGCAGAACCTCAGGGATCAATTAGAAAATGTCTGAAATGTATTCAACTACTGTTTATACCATTGTCTGAATCAATGTGAGCACAGCAAGATGATGCAGACATGGCAGAGAATGAGGCTCGGCACCTGGTGGAGACAGCGAAGATCAAACAGAGTAACCAGCTTGAAGGGATGGAGGGCCACAGAGAGAGAGAGAGAGAGAGAGAGAAGACAGAGGGAAGAGGTTAAAGGTGGATTAACGGAAAAGATTGGTGTGCTTGGCAGACAGATGATGAAGGCTTGTTGTAAAGGTGCTGAGCAAATGGAAACTTGGGTGAACAACATCTATCAGACAACCCAAGAAACAAACAAGTTAACAAATATGACAGCTCTAAGACAAATTAAGGGTACAGCTGGGACTAAGTTAAGACCGAAAGAGACTCAAAGGACAGATAGTAAGGAGGATAGAGTCCTCAAAAAAGCTATGACAGTAGCCTCACAAGGTTTTGGACTGTTGCCCGTTGAGACATCAACACAAAATCTTCCTGCACCTGGCAGGATGAAGGCGCCAGTAGCTGGACTGCGAAAGATCTTAGCAGGTGATTTTCAGAATAAAATATGAGCTCCCAAGATTTAGGCCAGCTCTACTACGAAAGGAAACTTGGAGACAGACAGATGAGATTATGGTCAATAGAAGCTGAATGATAATAATGAAGGTAAGAGTCCAACATGGGGAACCATATGTGATACTATGTGTGGGCCAGGGCCTGTGAATCTGGGAGGTGAACTCACAGTAAGGCACAGTGCTCTGCTTGTGGTTGATGATGCTCATTCATGCCGCTACAACCTCTGATGACAGCTACTGCGAACAACAGACAAAACATGGATGACAAAGCACATTTTCTCTTCTTCTACTGCTCTATTTTGACATGCCCCCTCCGCAACAATGCCCCTACTCCCACCTTTGAATCTTTGGATCTTTCGGCTCTCATGAAACATCCCTCTTTAGCACCGGAGTATTGTTGAAAACACAAGTCCTTGCCAATTAGGCGATTTGGTGCTTCTTTCTCTTCAATCAAGTCCTCTTCGTATGTTTCAGAAGAATATACACGCACACACTCTACGATAGGCGAAGTCTACCTTTAAAGACAAAACCTGCACAATACAGCCACACAACCATACTGCATGTCAGTATGCTGACAAATTGTGTGTGTGTGGAAATAGCCCAATGTATTTAGCCCAGTGTTGAATTGGTCAGATCACATGACTTGGTGTTCCAGCAGCTGATATTAAATGCATACTGCAGTCTCACTTTTGAGGACTCCAAGAGTTACTGAAGCACAGATTTTGGATACACATAAAGCAAAAACAGCCTGATACATTTGCACTACAACAAAAGAGAAAGCTGTTACGACAACATAAAATACTAAAACTTCCATATTTTCTTAAATATGTAAACAAACATTACAACTTAAATATATTTGGTGTGATGCAGACATATTTAAATACAAAGCTTTGTTTTATATCAGCGCTTATGTAGTGCGGCTGATTATTGCACTGCAAACGCTGGAGCCCTATTGCACTTTAGTGAATCTGTCAGCTTCAACCACTGGTCTAATTTAACTCATTTACTTTCAGTCACAGGCTTTTCAAAATCCCTCACATCCTTACATTGTTCCCTTTTTCAAAAAAAAAAATCCTCCTCCTCATTTTCATCTCAAGCTCTAAGCAGCAAGGGTGGAATCAAGGACAAGGAGACCATTAAAGGGATAGTTCAGATTATTTGATGTGGGGTTGTATAAGGCATTTATCAACAGTCAGTGTACTAGCTACAGTAGAAAGCGGTGGGCACACCCTTGTGCGGAGAAGCCGAGAGGAGTACCAGCACGAAAGCTAAGCAATGCACTGGACAGAGTCAGCAGCAAAATGTATTTTAGCCACTTAAAAAGTGTCCACCCAATAAAATCAATTTAAGTGTACGCTATATTTAGAATATTTTCACCACTTAAGTTGCTACCAGACAGATCGACTGATCTATCTGTTTAAAACACAGAAGTCACACAATAACAAAAAAAAAAAGTTACAGATCAAGGCAATGGTAGGGCAGCAACTTCTGTGTTCTGCGAGGTAAAAACACTGGTTTTGCCCATGGAGTTTGGTTGGTTTGGAAAGAGCGATACTTGGCTTCTATAACAGCGGTTCCTCATCAGAAAAGGCTGGTACTGGTGCTGGTAATCCTCTCCGCTTCTCCAAACTGGGAGTGTGTCAACTGCCATCTATTGTATGTAATACACTGACTATCAATAAGCACATTCTACAACCCCACATGGAATAAACCAGACTATCTCTTTAAGTTAACCTCAAACAGAGGAAAGCTGTAGCTGTCACACAGATTTGTCACTGCTGGCTAATTGTGCAGGTGTAGTCGGCGGTAGAGGCTCCTGTCTTCCACAAAACAATCTCGCTGATGAAACAACAAACTGAGAGACAGTTTAGGTCCTCATGGGTCCCTCTGTTGTCCCATGCACTTTTTGCACTGAATCCACGCTCCTCCTCCTCCTCAGCATCCTTTAAGTCTGTGGTTATCTGTAGTCAAGTTTTTGCATTCTAGATGCCAGGCAGCCTGTGCTCCACATCCCTCCCAGTTGTGTCCCCCAGCAACACATCTGGTTTGATGGACCAGGATGGCCAGGCGTGGTTGTTTGAGAGTCCTGTGTGGGCGGGGAGTGTGTGGCTATGAGGGTGTGGTGTTTTCAAGTTACCAAATAGACCTGGTTACTAGGTATGTGCCTCTCTCTGTGTTTGCTGAGGTAGCGAGAGGAGTTGCTGGGGAGATTGCAGGGGGGATGGATGGAGTGGTGCTGTGTCTGTGTTTGTGTGTGGCGTGCATTCAGTCTGATTTTAGGGACTTCAAAGAGCAAAGTGGTTTTGGGAATACAATGTGTACGTAGGTATGTGTGTAAATGTGTAGGCATTTGTGTCTGGGTGCATGGAGTGTGTATGGCTATTATTTTATATGCATTTGTGTATATGGGGACAAGGTCCTGCACTCTGCTATCCTGGTCACACAGTATTGTCTTTTTTTCTGTATCTGTATGTGTATGTCTGTGTGTGTTTGTGTCTATGTGTACATGTAGTGGTCAGCCTGGTCATCACAATTTGCTTTTCCCTGACAGTATGGAGCGGTAAAGCTCCTCGTCCAGCTCCGCATAGCGCCCTCTGCTGGAATCCAGGAAGTACAGTCTGTCTGACACCACAGTGGGGTCAAAGCCGTCCCGACGCAACTCCGTCTTCTGAAACTTAAATGTTCCTGAGAAAGAGAAAGAGAGTATATAGATATTTCATTTAGCCAGTTAAGCTCCTATTCAGCTATTATATATTGACTGTAATTCACTAGCTTGATTGTGTTACTATTTTAAGAAATATAACAGAATATACCACTGTTTAAAGGAATAGTTTGGAATGCTGTTTTTAGGTGGCCCAAAATAAGTTATGCTGCTGACCCTGTCCACCGCAGTACATTGGTTAGTTTCTCTGCTGCTACTCCAAACTAGGGGCGTGTTAGCTGTCATCTACTATAGGTAATACACTGACTCTCGATAATGACTTCATACAGTCCCACTTAAAATAATCCAAACTATCCTCTTCAGCTGTTGTCACATGTTTAAGTCTTTCAAAACCAACTGTACGTTTTCAAACTGCACAGAAACAAATCTATGTTAGCTTCTGAAAATCTCATTTGTGGATTGATTCTTTTACGCACAATGGCAGAGAGTTTTACCTGTCTTGTTGACCTCTGGAAGGAAGCGGAGAAACACTGGCCTGGCGTATGGAGGGAGCGCCTTCTCCATGTCCTTCACAAACTTCTCCAGGTCAGTGGAGTGAGACGGATCAGCGATGGCTGCCATTCCAGCCTTTCCCTCTGCTCCTGTGCACACAGAAAGGGCATGTCAGAGGATTAAATGTGTGGAGGTTTAATCCGAACTCACCTTTTGAAACACGGAAGTCACGTAATAACACAAACAGCGGTAGCGACTGAGACGATAGATCAGCACGTTCCTACACCAGTGTTCCTGATGCTTCTCCAAACCTGGGGCACTTCAAATAATCTGAACTACCTCTTTAATGTAAGACAGATATGTGTGTATATGCGGCCATGAATGCTGTGCAGAACCCTCTGAACCCACAACCCTCTGTTCAATTGTGTATTAGTGTCATTACTGTTGTGTCAGAATAAAATCTCTTTCATATGTTGTCTGCTGTGATCTCTCTGACTTGAGCATCTGTTGTTATTTGTCACATTGCATGCCAAATTAGTTTCTCCCTTTGGGGATTAATAAAGTTCTAATCTAATCACAGCGACTGGAAAGTGGCAACTGTGATTTGTCCTGAGTGTCACTCAGTCTGCAGAGCCTTGACTACAGTTCAGCTTTATATGTGATGACATTTCAAATGGGTATAATTCATTTCAGGCCACAATGAGTCGAGAGCAAGTCAAGATACTGCAACTGTAAAAACTATAGTATTTAAGGCAGTATAGTAAAAGGTACAGTTAGCAATTCTGGAGAAAGACAGTTTCACTGCTCATGAAATACTGACATTTTGGTAATGAGACTCAACTATCTTACTGACTTGTGATTGGTTTCCTGAAGTTTACTGTCATGGGCTAGACTTTCTAAAGCCTGAAAACAGAGGCAAGAGGAGGAGCAGAAGTCTGCTTTTCACTCAGACCAATTTAATTACATTATGCTAAAAGGTTGTTATGGAACTTTTGGCCAGTGACACTAAAAATAAACTGCCTACCCCGGCTTTAGTCCCACATAAGAGCAAATATTCAAGCATATATATTGAAAGATATTTACCTGGTACTTCCACTCCATAGACTACCACATCCTTCATGTCTAACAGCCTGCTGAGTGTCCCCTCCACCTCGGTCGTTGAGACGTTTTCTCCTCTCCAGCGGAAAGTGTCTCCTGTGCGGTCCTTGAAGTACATGTGGCCGCACTCATCCATGATTAACACGTCACCTGGTGAGAGGCAGGATGAAAGATCATATTCATTCAGTCAATCAGCGAGGAATACAGTGAATAATTCAATATGTATGTATATCTGTGTGTGAGTGACTCTAACCAGAGAGATAGGCACTGTCTCCCTTCTTGAAGACGCTGTGAGCAATTTTCTTGCTGGTTGCTGATTGGTTGACATAGCCATCAAACCTCCGAAGAGGGTCGTTCTGAATGATCCTGCCGACTAGCTGGCCCGGCTCGCCTGCAGAATGAGACAGCCAGTCAGAGAGAGAAAGACAGAGACATGCTCAGAGACAGACATTTTCATACACAGAGTGGATTGTTTGAGCTCCATCAGGGGTTTCAGAAAGGACTTAGTGTGTCCACATGTTTGTATGTCAATAGTGCATCTTTAACATAAAGAAAAGGCTACACAGTTATTTGAACCCTCTATGGTATGCATTATGATGGGTTTTCTGGGTCATAAAATAGACTGCATAAACAATTTAAAGACATTTTCAAGAAATATTTTTTAGGGTACACTTTATGGAGTGGTACTTTAGGAAAATATTCAAATGTCTCAGCAGTTTAAAATTTATGCTATCTGAAACTGAAAAAGATTTTAAAAAAAAGGTAGTCGTTTCATAACACAGAATTAATCTAGGCAGCTTTGTCATGTAGATAAGACTGATGAGTGCTCAACTTTTTGTCGTTTACCCAAATATTGGTAGAGTTGGACTGTTATTTACCCCACAATGTTTCCGACACATTCTTTAGACAGTATCTTGTATTTATATTCTGTGATTTGTTCACATCAACAGGTGCAATGACATGCATGAGACATGTTCTGAAATACTGGAGATAAACGGCTAAACTGAAGCCTTGGTAGTGGTTAACTAGTCTTAGCTATCAATGTGTTATTTCACTTATAATCAAACATATGATGTGGATGGGGAAATGAGTGCCTTTGTGTGCTCCAGGTGTATTTTTCTGTTGAAAACCCGCACTCTGTGTATGTTTAATCTTATCAGGTGTAAAATTGATTTTTAATATGTGTATACAGTAAACCTACCAGGTTTACAGGGAATACAGACGCCATCAGGTCCTCTAATGAGCTCCATGGTCTCTTCATCAACCCTCACCAGCCTGATTGGGTAGATGAAGGGTAGAATCTGGCTGTTGAAGCCACACGCTCCAACCTAAAGTACAAAGAAAAAAACATATGACCAAAGCTTTTTCAGTGTGGTGAGGAAAATAAGAGGCAGATCAGTTGCAGTGCTGTGCATTGTGTTGTACTGATGAAAATCTACAAATGCTGAGAAAACATTTTTTACAATAACAGTGCTTACAGTGAGGATTTTACAGCAGTAACAGAAAGAAAAGCCTTTGAACTTAATGTGACACCCTCTCAGGTGAAAGGATTTGAGTGGTGGTGGTAGTCTTAAGGATTTCAGAAGAGAGTATTTCACTAAAATGATACCACTTGAAACACTTAATCTGAGAAAGAAAGTCCAGGCAAAAAAACAACCCTGAATAGCCATTTGGTCAGACCATCATCACCACTTTGTTGCAGGACACCTGCCCACCTTGTTATCGAAGTTGCCCAGACTGCAGTTGCACTCTGTGGCGCCATAGAACTCTGCGATCTGTGGGATACTGAAGCGCTTCATGAACTCCTCCCATATAGACTGGCGAAGGCCATTGCCCAGCGCCATGCGCACCCGATGCTTTTGCTCCGTGTCCCGAAATGGTTGGTTGAGGAGGTATCTGCAGATCTCACCGATGTACTGCACAATCTGGAGGAGAATGGAACCAGATTGTAATGAGAAACAGTAGTTTCGTGAGACAGAGATGTTAAAAGATGAATTACTGATTTGATACCAAGCTCACAATAATGACAAAGGAATTCAAGATTAACTGGGGAATAACATTAATCTAACCTAAGATTCTTTCTAATGATAGGTTAGCAAAACGGGGTTTAAAATGAGTAAACCCAGATTTATAATGAAGCAGAGCTTTTTTGTTGCACAATTAAAAACTAATCTCTGACTAGTAAATCCAAGTTTAGTGATGCAAACTGAACTTAAATGAGTTTAATTAATATGAAGATGCTTGCTCACCCAAATCCAAATAAATAAATAAGAAATGAATGTAAGTGCCGGTGAGACCAAGCAAGTATAAAGGGAGAGAGGATGTTCTTTGCTCACCATCTAAAAAATTAACAAAATGTTACATCATTTGCCACCTAGCTAAAAAATTAACAAAGAGTTAGTTTGCTATTGGGCTAGTTAAAAAATTAAAACATTTAAGTGTGAGTTAGCTAGCTAGAAAGTTAATTAGCCAAGTTAAAAGAGCAAGTTTAAGATAGTGGATCACATTTTAAATTGAGAGTTTAAAGTTTTAGTGTAAAAACTAATCTGAGATTTACAGAGAGGTGTAAACTGAATCTTTTTAAAAAATGTATTTTAAGTTGATATGCTTACAGTGCAGTTGTATTTGACACAGTCGTCCCAGAAACGTGAGGCAGAGAACTTCTTTCTGATGACAACAGTCATCCCGTGTATTATACACTGGCCCACTCCCACAATGTTACCTGTAGACAAAGAAACAGGAGGTGTCAGGGTCGTAGAACTGCAGCCTCAACATGGGAATCTATCAAGGCATAGAATTTAAAGCAACAGCATGCAACTTCTTCTTTCTTTACCACTTCTGCCACCAGGGGTCTCTCTCACATAAAAAAAAAAAAAAGAAACAATGTAGTATGATGATGTCATGAAGTGGCATGGGATCATGGGATTTGTTGTTAAACAATCATCGTTGCTGATGAAAATCTATCTGACATGACTCAGTGAGGTATTTAAGTTTTATTCACGCTACATTTAGTCATGTTTGCTGACTTCTTCCTCACTGTTGTAAATCTGGTGTAAAACAGTGTGTGAAGTTATGGCATCTAGTTAGCAATGGCTATCATGAAAGCAACCGTTACCTTTAAGAACTATTGAACAATTAGTATATTAGTTATATATTAGTTAGCTCTACCACTGAGTCACAGCTACCCCATAACTATGTAACTCTTCTACCTTAAAAGAACAACTTCAAAATCATTTTGATGTGACAATGACTTGTAATAATGCTATATAGCACTAAGTCAAACACCACCAACTATGTCATTGCCATGTCATTTTGGTGAAACTGGATTATATTTTATGCAGAAAATGTTTTCTGGTTTTCCCTCTTATCTGAAGTCTTCCAGCTAGCTCAACTCTGTAATTTTCTGATGAACAGTGAAATACACTGCTGCTAAATGCAACTGGTGGGTAGCTCAGTTGGTAGAGCGTCCGCCCCATGTATAGAGGCTGTTAGTCCTCTGCAGCGGTTTCCCCTTTCCTGTCTACTTCTCAGCTATCCTATCTAATAAAGGCAAGAAAACCCCCAAAAAAACTTTCAATGCAACTGGTGTTATCTACAGTAGTTGGCTCTTACACCACTTCCTAACTGGAAGTGATGAACTACTGAATTAGCAAACATTAGACTGTTTGAGGTTTTCCTCAATCCATCAGTGAACAGGTTAAGCAACGTGATGCTTGTTTAAAAAGCCACAAAGTTTTGCACACGTACTTCACCTCCAAAGTATTTGCTATGGTCAAAATAGTGGTTGACCTCCTTGATGTTTCAATTTCCCCTGATCCAAGAAGTCAACAGGAACGAGGAGAAACTAATTCACACTGGACATTTTTTTTGCCCTCGATCCACTTTCACTCGCTTCGCTGTATGTATGTATGAAGCGGTGTTCACCACACAACCCACACTGAGTACTCAGAGCACTGTACATACAGTGTACAGCTGGTCATATTTACAACATGGTGTATAAGTGAACTACCAAATCACAAAAAATACTGTAAATGTTGCTTTAAAATAGCCCATATTATACCTGATCTTGTTTGTCTGGTGCAGAAGTCAAGAGAACTAAATGTGAGCCAAAGATCGACTGACTCTTTTTAGTATTTGATTGGCTTTATCCACCATTTTAGGCTGGATGCTGATTCAAGCTACAAACAATCCATCATGATGAACATTATGAGGAATGTCACAGGTACAAAGGGACTGAATTTGGACTTTGCAACAAGATCAAAAGTAACTTAAAATTTAACACAGCTTTAGTTTTACCTGCAGAGTGGTAGAGTGGAAGGCAATCATACAACACATCATCTGGTGTCATCCTAAAGCCATAATATACCAAGGCTGCCATGCGATAGTACCTGCAAGAGAAGAAAGTCAAAACAAAACCAACAAGTTTTATGTTTTTCTCTTCCACTCTCTTAAACAGCATTTACGCTACACATGAAAGCTACAGGGATCAACAAAGCGAGCAGCTGCAAATCCTGTGTATCTGTTAGTCAGCTGCATGGCTCCTTCCTACCTGCTGTGCACAACAATAGCAGCTTTAGGCATCCCAGTGGTTCCTGACGTGTAGATGTAGAACAGGCGATCTGAAAAAGACAGTATAGTGAGAGTGAGATATCAAACACTAAATGTGCTTTAGCTGAATTTGGCATGAGCTTGCTGTGAGTGTGTCAAAACGAAGGCTCTATTATGGTTAAATGTGCAGTTCAGTTTAGTCTTTCTGAATAAATGTTTTGCGTCATGCTCATTTTTGATCAGCTGTGCAGGAGAGTAGATGCTTGGCTTTGAACCATAATTACAGGCCTATTCACAGTTTTGACTGCAAGCCCATTTGACTAAGTTGCAGCACTGGAGGGTGGAGGTAAAATAAAGCAGTATCCCCTTTTAAAGATTGTGCAAAGTAGATAGTTAAATTCATTTTTTTCCCAGAGATAAAGTGCGACTTGTAAGCAAAATTACAACCAGACATATACAAACTGGCCCTAGATTGAGAGATCTCTGGCATCACAATTGAGCACTTGTGTTTGGATTTGGCTTTCCTGCTCACAAATGATTTTATCTGAAATAAAATCAGCCACTGCTAAACAGAAGAAATATACTGCAGAGCTCTGACATCCAACTAGAGAACTGGATCGTGGTGGCTATGTGCTACCTCAATTGGCATAAGCAAATCAGCTGTGTGTGTGAGTGTGTGTGTGTGTGAGAGTGTGTGTGTGTGTGTGTGTGTGTGTGTGTGTGTGTGTGTGTGTGTGTGTGTGTGTGTGTGTGTGTATGTGTGTGTGTGTGTGTGTGTGTGCGTGTGTGTTTGTGCGTACAAAGCTGACAAAGCAGCAGCAACCTCAGTGCACTTGCGCTCACTGACATTCACTCTACACAGCATACTGTGTGTGTACATTCACTAATCACCTCTGAATGTGTCCTGACTTATCTAACACGATGCATTTTGGTCGTCAGATCGTTGGATAACCCGAGACACATTTTTGCGCATGTGTGAACATGACCAAAGGTCGCAGGTTTTATAGCTGCAACAGCCTGTGTGGCTGTAAATGGATATATGTAATGATCAAAAGCTTAACTGAGAGAGCAGGTAGGACTTGGCCCTAAAAGAGAGCTTACTGATTAGCTCTGTGGAAACAATGAAAAAGGAGAAAATAAAAAAGTACTTTTCTATCATTAGTTTTCCTTATCTGAACCAAGGCTCTGATGACATATGGTGTTGTATACTTTTAAGGTTGTCAAAAGTATCATATATACAGGCATCAAACTGGAAGGTATCATTTGATTGCCTGCATGTATGCATGCATGCATGTATGTGTGTGTGTGTGTGTGTGTGTGTGTGTGTGTGTGTGTGTGTGTGTGTGTGTGTGTGTGTGTGTGTGTGTGTGAGTGATCGACAGACCCTGGACCTGAAGCTTGTTCAGGTTGATCTCAAATACTACTGTACCAATCAGCCTAATTTGTATGAGGTGGCTTTAAATAAAGTAAAGTAATTAAAGTCTCTGTTTGTTCCTGTATTTATTTAAAATCATTAATATATTAACCAGCATTAAAACATGACAAAAAAAAGCAGATATTACTCTTGACATTTCAGTTCAGTACAAGCTTTTCATTTTTCAACAGTGAGTGATGTGATTTATTTGACTGTGACTCACTGCTTGGTTCCAAAAGTATTACTCACCACTCACAACTGCTCTGTGCTGCCAGACCAATAAATACAAACAAATTACTTTTTGAAACTATTGTGCTGCTTTTGTTAGAGCAGGTGCTGAAATCTTGGTTGCCGATTTAATATTACACCACTGAAAATATCACATGAAATAACTCCCAAAAGCATCCGTAAAATGTTTTTTTGTTAAACAGAGCTATTAATATTGTTGAGAAACAGGAGAAGTATGATGCGGCATGGCGTTCTCACCCGTGAAGCAGCGCTGTGGCCGGCTTGGCAGATGAGACGGGGCAGCATCCAGCAGGGGCTCTAGGCACTCGGTTCCCTGTGGGACTCGTTTGGGGTCCCAGTCTCCAGAGCAAAACATCTGCACTGCTTTCCCCATTGAACTGTGGACCTCACACACCGCTGTGAGAAAAAGAGAAACACATTAGGGCTGCAACTAACAATTATTGTCACTGTCGATTAATCTGACAATTATTTTCTAGATTGATCTATTAGTTGTTTGGTCTACAAAATATCAGAAAATGATGAGACATGTTGATCAGTGTTTCCAAAAGCCCACAGTGATGTCCTCAAATGTTTGTAGTTTGTCCACAACCCAAAGATGTTCACTTTACCGTCATTACGGACTAAAGAAACCAAAAAATAATCATGTTTAAGGAGCTGGAATCAGTGAATTTTAACTTTTTTCATTTCATTTCACTTCATTATCCTAAATTTCAAGAAGATTTTATGTGGTACAATATTAAAGCACCATAAAACGGTAATTTTTTGCAGTCTTTATAGACAGCGAACAGAAGTAAAGATGGAATAGAGTGTCAAGAGGAAAGTGGGGGAGTCGACATGAAGAGAGGAAATGTAGTAATGTAGGAAAGAAAGTATCAATATGTGACTGTGAGCAAGACAGACCAAAGAAGGGAACAATGAACTGAAACATCTTATATTTTCCCCTAAAAAAAAAAAAGAAAAAAGAAGAAAAGACAGTGCATCTTAATTTAAAAGCCTTATGTCATGCTGGCTCAGTACTAATGAATACTGGCTCGACTTTGGCCTGCTCAGTAGCAAAGAGACTGCGTTTCCAATTACTTAAAGGCATAAAGCACATGACAAGTGCAGGATCCAATACAAAGACTGTTCCATCAATCCCAGGATGAACAGCTCAAAACTCATTCACTCTTTATAGCTGTTGAGATCAGGGCTTTTCAAATTGGGCAGAGACCCAGAAGAGGGTCATGAGGAGATTGAAATACCTCCCTAACTTATGTTTGACCAGTCTCCTCAGCTGTTGCAGTTTTATATTATAAGCAATAAAAGGCAGGGCTGGGTGATTAATCAATTTTTTTTTTGGCTCCCAACTTCGGCTGGATGATACAGAGATATCATGATATGAGACTAGAAGTCATCTTAGATTTGATATTTGATATGTCACTGCAGGTCAGTAGATTAGATATTAAAAAAGGCAATTAGTTCTATTTGGCCCTTCAAAAATACTCAAGAAACTCACACATGTAATCATGTAAAAAATGATTTATATCCTTAATCTTATTATTAAGTAAAATCACAAATGACTGCACATTGAACAGTTGCTTAGCAACTAATTTGTTTATCCATTTGTCAATATGTATTCCCTCTTTTAATGTTGGTCTTAACCTTATATTGGTAATTGAGATATTTAATTTTCTTATGTGCCATAATCATTACTCATGTAAACAAGAGGTTTAATCAAGAATGTTGCTAATTTATAATAACAATATGTGACTCAGCATTGGCTGGTTTAAATCTGTTATGTTGTTTTTGGAAGGAGGTTCTTGACATGATTAGCCAGATAACAGAATTAAAAATCCCTTGGTCAACAAAGCTGTGCATCCTGGATGTTTATTCAAGTGATTTTATTACACAGAAGAGTAATTAAGAACTAATAGACTTGTGTCTCTTACAAGCTAAGAGGGCGATCGCTATTAGATGAAAAATGTGCCAACCAAGTATGAATTAATATATTGAGAATATATCAACATGGGCTGCTATGAAAAAAGAAATCTGCATAACTAAAAGAAACTGGGAGTTTTTGAATCAAAATGTTGGTAATGATCAATAAAGTGGGGCAGGGTGCAGCAACTGGAATGAGATTATAAAGTGTAGTAACTCATGTGATCTTCAAGATATTTTGTGCATTTTAATAACTAACATCTGTATATACATCTTTGTTTCAATTACAATGTTTTTATTTACTTGTTTAAAAAAATCCCTTTTCTGACCAACTCAGACCCTGAACACTGCAGATTGATCATAGACACATTTCTCCACTCCCCTCTCCATCACTCCCTTCTTTCCGTCCATCAGCCATTTAAAGCTGCACTGATACTGAGGAGACATGTCCTCCAAAAGCCATCTAGCTTTTATGACCTCTGCTGCTTTCTCCCCGCACCACTTACCTCTCTCATCACAGCGGAAACATAACAGCACTCATCAGCATAAGTCAATCCTGTACAGACTGTAAAGCCCTTTGAGACAACCTTCAGATTTTTGACTATAGACATGCCTATGTTAGTACTGTAACAAACAAAAATCTGACACATATCCTTCAGATGCTTCTCTAATGTCCATCCATCCCCCTCCTCCATGTTCCCTGTTCTTACCATCAGTCAGCTCCGAGCCAAACACCACAGCCTTGGCATTGGAGATGTTGACACAGTGGACCAAGGCCTCTAGTCTCAGGTTGAAGTTGATCAGAGCGGCCTCTACTCCGATCTTGGCCATACCCAGCCAGAGGCCCACGTACTGGGACCTGTTCTCCATGAAAAGGGCCACCACATCCCCTTCCTGAAGAGAGAAACAACCAAAGGAGGGGCTTGACTGCCATTAAGTGACTGACTGAAGTTTATTTCTCTTTATGGAATATTTGGTCACACTTTATTTTACGGTACACTAATAAGACGTAACAAGCCATACTTTGTCTCAAATTAGACAAAAACTAAAAAAATTTTCTTTATTACTGTCTAATAAAGAACATATTATTTCTAGTTTTTGTCTAATTTGATACAAAGTATGTCTTGTTGCATCTAGTGTAGTGTAAAATAAATGGCGACTGAATATTTTGTTTTGTAGACCTACCTTGAAACCCCGTTCCAGCAGCAAGTTGGCGACTCTGTTGGAGTACTCATCTAGCTGTCGGTAGGTCCACCTCTCCCCAGTCCCCTCAAAGATCAGTGCCGTTTTGTCCCCGTAGCGTTGCACTGTTTCAGCAAAGATCTTGGGAATAGTGTTCTTCTCTCTCAGGTGGCGTCTGACGTTCATCTTCACTCGCAATAACACACCTGCCGCACTGAAGGAGGAAGAGCAAATGTTATTAAAAAGTTCTAAAAGACCATTTGCCCTTTAAAGTAAATACCAATCCACCTCCCTATAAAGACCATTACACATTGGTTTTGCATGATGGAGCCCATTAACTACAAAATGCATATACATTACTGTAATTACTGCTAGACCCTTTGCAAGTGACAATTATCACAAAGTGTTGGTAAGTCTCTGATGTTCCTCTGCACGGTAGATGCACAAATTGCAAGGATTCAAAAAAAGATTCTTTTGACAGTGGTCAGCAGTAATATGAAGTGTGCATTGGTTGTAGCTGAGCGGTTAAAATGTGCGAAATCACTTGTATTATCAAAGTAAATGGATGTTCACGGCAAAATACTTTGAAGTTGAACTTAAGTTGACCTACTGATGTCATTTATTACCTACATTGTGCAAATACTAACAAGAGGCATATAACGTTATGACAGAGATGGTTGGGTGGTTCTAAGGGACAAAGTCTGCCTAAATGGAAGGATCTCACTTGATAATTTACATTTATGGTGCAAAGATACAGATAAAAGTCTTTCTCCCAAGCACTGTATGATGAGATTAGATTTTAGATTTAACTTTACTGTCACACACACTGGCACAAGGCACAAGCACTGAGACAAAATGAAGTTTAGCATCTGAGCCTGTGGTTCCCAAACTTTTTCTGACATGCTCCCCTTCGTAAACTGACAAATAAATAAATAAATACGCAAATAAATTAACAAAGAAATTAACAAATAAATCACACACATCCACCCTGCAACTGTTATCAATAGTTAACAATAATTGGGGAAGTGACTGATAAAAGATTATTCCAGTTGAATTTTACTGAAGTAAAGATCAGCATGATAACATCTGTAAACTCTTGTTTGTGTCAGCCATCTCTGTCAAAATGTTTTATGCTAAAGACTTCAGGTCTAACTGATCACTATGACCAGATGATTATTATTACTGATTTTTTTTACTCATACAGTAAGTAGTAGTAGTCCAATTTACATGTATTCATTTATTACAAAATTGCTAGTTACTATTTATTGGACAAAACTGAAAAAAACCCCACAATACAGTTGTTTCAAACTTTTACAGTTATTGTGCAAATTAAATTGCTATGCTGTACATAATTCAAATACACTGTAATACATTATGCAGCGTTTTTCCTGCCTATCTAGCTTAAAGGGATATTTCAACCAAAAATGAAAATTCAGTCATTATCTATGCACCTTCATGCCAATTGAGAGTCAGGTTTAGTTTTTTAGTCCACAGAATACTGCTGGGGTTTCAGAGGAAAACTCTGTTGCAGAATTTTCCAAACAATGGAAGCGAATGGTCAACAGTTTTCAAACGTAAAAAAAACAAAACAATACAAATATAAAATGCCTGGTGTAATCCATGTCTCCTAAAGCAGACATGCCAAGTTGACTGAAAAAATGTTATCTGCCCCATGTCTTTAGCCTGAATCTTCACTGTAGATCCTTACCTTGGGGCCACATTCACATTTGTTTGCACATGCACGCTGTCTGAACTGGGTGTGTGTGGCGTGACAGTGTGCAAATGGAATGTTGGGACTTTAGGAGACTTGGATTATGCCAGATGAGCAGTCTGGAGGCATTTTATGGTTTCTTTCCAGTTGTTTTTTATGTTTGAAAACTGGTTACCATTCACTGACATTGTTTGGGAGATTCTGCAGCGCTGTTTTCCTGTGAAAGTCCAGCAGTGTTTTGTGGACTAACAAAATAAACCCGACCCTCAATCTGCATGAGGGTGAGTAGATGATGTGGAACAATGGGAGATGATGATGCAACCTGTGACTCCAAGTCAGTACCAAGCATTATTAGGCCTGTTACACTGGACAAATAAGACACGTTTTATCACGAGGCAAGTATCATGTGAGTATTAAAAAAACAGAATATAAGTGGTTATCATTTTTTTTCCATTGTTGTCATGAATGAAAAGTATTAAAATGAACACTGTCAGCAGATGACTTGATCATGCAGTATAAGCTAATTATTTAAACAGAATTTGTATAGGAATGATCCCGTCCCAAGCTTTTTGATCCATGAGAAGCTGGTCACTGTATTCAGCTTTGAGCAACCACTTCCTTACAATGACAATAGTAGATTTTAGCTCCTCAGCTACAAATGATGCACACTGACACGATGCGTCAGATATGCACAGTACAGACAGTAGTCTAAATATGAATACAGTACAGGGCAGATATATAAAGAATGTACAGTTGCATAAATATGTTTTGGTTTGTGAGGGTATAAATAGTGCAGGTAAGTGTACAAAATGTGGTAGTGGGAAGTGAGTGGGCGTCAGCAGCAGTTACTGTTTAGAGCTCATTATGGTGCAACAGAGGAGCTACGCAAACTTCACACTATAAAATCAATTTCTTTTGTCTGGATATTTTTTAATCAAGTTGAATTCAGTTTGCTGGTAGTGACTTCTAGAAAGATTCATAATAAAACAGGTATTATTAAAATGCATGATTTCAAATACTGGTTTCTCCTTTCACATTCATGAGTACAGTTCCATACTGAAAACAAACTTCACTGCACAATTAAGAAAAAGAAAAAAAATTCTAGCAAACACAGATGCTTGATGCCCACTGAACCACCCAGTGACAATCTCTGGCATTTGCAGGGACCAAAATCTGTATATTGGAGGTTGATTTAGTTTACAAAGGCATCAAGTTGTGAAGTTACTGAGTTACTGTGTAAAAGGCATGTTTTGACAGGGTCAGATATAGTGAATTTTTAACCTAGAGTCTTCAGACATACAAAGATAAACAATGACAACATCATCAGAACTGGAGCACAGATAATAACTGGTCTAAAGAAGAACAAAGTTTAGCTGGCAGCTCTTCGCCTTGAAAATATAGATATTATCTCACTAATCAACAAGAGAGCTGAGCCCCCCTTTCTTATGCAACAGAAAAGCACTAATCCTTACTGGTTAGGTCACATCTTTTACAATTTCCTGTTCTACTGCTACTAGAGCTGTTGAGGAAAGACGGAAGTTAACCACAAACCAATTACCATGGTAACCCTGAACTGTAAATATTGGCTTTAGGTAAGACAGTTGAAAGATCTGCACCTCCCCCACCCTCTCCATTGTCCTTTGTCTAGAATATTTTAGACTACCTGCCCATGTCACAAGGTTTTGAAACATGCACGATGGGAATAACACTGGCTGTAAAACTAGGCCTGAAGAGGAAGAGCAGAAGGTCTTGTGGTGAATTCTTCAAGCCACATGTTTGCAGAGTTACAAGTGTGAGACACTTTACTTGCATATGTTCCTCCAGGCAACTTATGCACGGTGAAACTGATTTAAAAGTTAACTCTACTCATTGCATTTTGTGTGAAACCTGAGTTGATGCAGTGTTTTAATAATTAACTTGAACAACATTACAGCATATTACTGTCAGTCAATATCAGTTTCATTACATATTCTATCTAGAGGTGATACATAACAATTCTGATTTAGAGCCCTGTCCTATCTACACTAATGTCTTTGCCAGTCGTCTAAGTAAAGGTCATCCTTTTCTGACTTTTCAGTGATAAATATCACTATTTCCACATCAGCTATGTGTCAGAAACTACCATGTGTGCAAATCTTAAATCTTTGTATTACTTTATGTCAAAGGTTTTGTCTGACTTCAGCTATCTTCAGGAACTCTTATTGTTGAGATACACAGAAGTAGGGGTGCAACTATTATTTTCATTATTGATTAATCTGTTCATTATTTTCTTGACTAATCGATTAGTTGTTTAGTCTATAAACTGTCAGAAAAAACAAAAAATGTCAGCCAGTGTTTCCCAAAGCCCAACATGACGTCCTCAAATGTCTTGATTTACCCACAACCCACAGAAGTTCAGTTTACTATGATAAAGGAGTAAAGAAACAAAAATATATTCTCATTTAAGAAGCTGGAAACAGAGAATTTTAATCATATCATCCATATTGAAAGAACACCATGGGGATCATTAAAAAAAATCTTTTAAGGGACTTCAAAATTGAAAATACATATTTGGCCTGCAGTCCTATTTATCCATCTTGTTTTGGTATGAGCTGCTGAGGTTTGGAGATATCGACCATGGCAAGATTAAACAAGTTCAGAATATAGTGGTTAATAAGGTGGTTGACTTACAGTCACATAGACATCCCAGCCTCAAGAAAACTATGTACCAGTGCCTGCTCATGCCTGTTGTTGACAATTTCACCATATTTACAAAGACTAAAACTAAAGACATTTTCTGTATATTTTTATTTTAGTTGGTTTTGTAAGTATACTATATGGTTTCATGTATTTTTTTTCTAATCTCTAGTTCTGATTTTATTTTATTTAACTGGAATGTTTTTTTTCACAGTTAGTTTTAAGTTTTAGTTAAGTCTTAGATAATTATAATAACCTTGGTACCTACATGAAACTCGGTGGTGGGTCGGTGGATTATCTTGTGTAACTGAGTCATGATCTCTGGAAAGAGACACTGCTGCTGAGAATGTTTTGGTACTTTGAGCACCACAGGCTGAGTGCCATATAGTTCCATTATATTCAAGAGAAGGGAAACATCTCTGTGAGTGATCTTCAAAACATGGCAACTCACACCAAAACAGCGTGTAGAGCCAAAACCACAGAAAACTTCTCACTGTCATTCTACTTACAGATGGTGCTACATTTTAGCAAACCTGACTGGTTGAAAAATAAAAAGCAATAAACAAAAAGGGAATAATTTTGCTTGGAAGAGCAGTGAACGTTTCAAATTCCATGACTTTTCTAGATTTCATTATCACTAGAGCTATGCAAACATAAATAAAGCTTCCTCTTGCTTACTGTAAGTCTCTGCCAACTGTTTTGGCAAAAATCTGCAGGAAGCTCCATCCTCCACTTCCCAGGTAGAAGATCAGGATAGCCGGAAGAACCTGGTACCAAGGCAAGCCCACCAGCAGCCTCAATACGAACAGCAGGGCTGTGCAACACGCTAGACGCATCATCCTGAAAGAATGCACACACATATAAATAGTTACAGAAAATGGCTGCGGATTGTGGAAACTAATCACAAACATTTTAGACCAATCGTTGTTTCAGTAGGAGAAAGGTCACATAGTTTAAAGGGAGAGTTAGTTTGCTAGTTTGCTTGTGTTCTTGTGTGACTACACAATAACACGAGCAAACTAACAGATCAAGGCAGTGGTAGACAAGCAACTGTGGTGTTCTGCAAGGTAAAATGACGAATAGAGACTGCCTGGCTTGGAGAGTGTGATTTTTTGCATATATGATGGAAGTCTCTCGTCAGAAAATGGCTGTCTGAATGCAAACTAAAGCAGTGAACATATTATAAATATAGCGTACCCTCAAACTGATACTGAGTTTTTTGTCCCTGTCCAAAGCAGTACATTCCTACACCAATACTCCTGCTGCCTCTACAAACATGGCGTGTGCCAACTGACGTCTACTGTGGGTAGTACACCGACTGTCAGTAAGTACCTTATACAGCAACACTTGTCATTTTAAGTTACCAAAAAAATGATTGTGACATTGCAATTTATGATTTGTTTACACATCCTGTACCCATTTGAATCCAGTGACTCAGCTCTGGTACACTGTGAGCTTGTAATAAATGAGAAAGAGGTTACCCATACGTAACCACTCATATACTAAATGTCATCATCTTGTCTGACATCTGTAAATGAGCAAATAAAATACTCTGTCGTCTTGTTACAACAACTTAGTGTAATATTTTTTTCACACCGTGGTAAGACTGAGAAAATCTTCTGACTTTTCATCCCTCTTGCAGTTGAATAAAGCCCAAGGCTGCTAAGACCTTGGGGGAACCCTAACTCAAAGCAAACTGACTATAGTGACAGCTGAGAGCAGCAGAGGACAGCAGCATGTGTCGACATCGGTGTGTTCCGTGCCACCAGATAGCCAGGAAGATGATCCTAAAGCAGTGAAGGATAGGTTTACATGACTGCTCATTATCTATTCATTAGGCTTTGTAGAAAAACACTGCAGGGTTTTTATTTCTCTTTATCAAGAGGTGAACAACTATAGGGAAGTTCACGGAACGACACCTGTGCATCTGTTTTAAGCCCATTTTCTGGAGCTGTGACACTCAACTTGTGGCCAGTCGGCCAAATGTGGCCCCTGATAGGGTGTGTATTTTGTAATTCACAATAAAAAATAAACTGACACCATTTATCCTATATTATGGTAGGATAAATAAGTCTTTTAGAAAAAAAAAAAGAAGGCTGATCTTTGTGTGAAAAGTTCAGTAGGATCAGAGGGTGAGCTATGTAGTGGAAGACAACTAACTTATTGAAGAGGAGCAAAAGTTTGAAATGAGGATAATTCTGAGAGAGCTTAAAATGAATATGAGGAACTTTTATTTAAAATGAAACAATATAAATAAAAATAAAATTATCTAAATAAACACCTACTCCTGCTTCTTTTAACTGGCTAACAAATGCACTTCAACTTTGCCTGGGAAAATGGAATCACAGACTCATTTCTTCTGATTTCAAGGAGAGACTGACCTGATCTCTGACGACAAATTACAGTCATTTTATGATTAATTACAGCAAATATACTAGAGTTCTTTTTTAAAATCACAAGATTTGTAGAGTTGTGACACCCCTAATACATTGCAATTCTGTAAGCAAGGTGATATTAGGTCTGTAAATCACAAATCTCCTCACAGTGTGATATCTGGACAGTGATGCAAGATTTGCAGATATCACAGTCTATAACGCCTGTAACGATACGATTTCAATTTGAATTAATTCTGGGGCCGCAATCAATATGAGACAATATCATATGTCCATCTAACACATTCAGTTACATTTATTTCACCTCACACAAAGCAACTAAATTATGATTTGACTATTTTATGACTGAAATCTTCCAGACACATTTGTGGGAATTTCAAAATAAAGGCACATCTCAAAGATGATGATATAGATTCATTTTATCTAATAAATAATGTTAACATGTTTGTTTATTAAAACTACTACAAGGACCATTCATATTTTGTTGATTTTGGAGGCCACTGTGAACAAAAACTGTAGCATTTCCACCTTAATAACCACAAAATATAACGTTAAAATAAAATTATCTAAATAGTCTAAATAGTCTTTTTAACTGGAAAATCTTCTCTTGACTGTCTCATTAATTTACCCATGTCGTACAGAGGCATCAGTATTAAATCGAGACTGTTTCATAACAAGTTAAAACTCCTTGTAGTGACTTTAACTGGCCCCTGGCCTCCTGTCATTTTGGTCAAAGCAAGTTGGGTTGAGTATCCCTGTTCTTGAGCCAAGACGCAGACTAGATGCATTCCTGTCTGCCTGCATGTGGCTGTGATGGTAATGATCACAGCAATTCAACAAGTCTGCTGCTATTTAAAACACAGACTGACGTACTGTGCTACAAGACAGCTGTGTTGTGGACAGTGAAATGACTGAATGTCCGGCATGATGGGATTTGTCACACGTCAAGGGACAGAAATGCATTAAAGAGGCCAGTTGCCACTTCAGAGCAGGAAAAAAAGCTTCATCATTCACTGCTGCTGCTGCTGCTGCTACACCCGGAAATTTAAAAGGCGCGGAGCATCATATTGCGGTAGTGGATGGGGAAACGATAGAGAGGTTCAACCCACTGTCGGTTAGACTACGCCTCACTAAGCATGCCATGTGCGCTTGCAGACAGACAGGGCCTCCAATGGTGAACCCGGTTGGAGCATATTTCTAACCTGATGTAGGTTATCATGGTAACGGGAGCGGGATGCGCAGCGGATTGCGCGCAGCGGTTGAGGCGAGGACGCGGATGGACAGTGTGACACTTTCTGAATATGCTGGCCACGTCCACACAAATCATCTTTTCACGGGGTATGATGTTACTATCGAGTCCAGTTAGTGGGTCGATCGCTCACAAGGTTGACAGAGGACAATAGAGAGACATTACCGGGGATGGCTCGGTCCCTTTCTCCTAATAGCCGGAGAAGTTGAGCATCGCGGGGCGCACGGACGGTCAGCTCGGGCTGTGGCTGTCGGGGGGATGGTTTTTGTTTATCTTTTTTTTTGCTTACATACCTTGCAGCACCTCGTTCACACCGTCACAGCATGTAGGTGCGCACAAAATCCCAGACGTGAAGCTCGGTGTGTGCGATTCCGCCTTGATCGGCTTATAGGCTAGGCTGGTCGCCCCCTCCGCTCCTCACCACCGCTCGGCTGTGCTTGACAGAGGCTCACAGAAACGCACAGAGGAACGGACACACGCACCGGGATCCCCTCCTGTTGTTAATGCTGCTGCTCCTCTCCTCCTCCGGTGCGTCAGATCGGCCTGGCTGTGGCTGTGCGCGTCGACTTTGACCCCGCGATCATCATCCGTTCATTGTCACAATCATTGATATCATTTCTGGCTTCATTGTAGCCGATAAGCTCGCTAGCAAGCGTAATTCAAATGACCTTATAATTTTCTTAGCAGCGCCCGCCCACCGCCGTCAGTGTGTCAGGAATAAGCGCTGACGAACGGCTGCCCGGGCCAATCGAGGGGGGCAATTGTTTCAACATCCCATCCGGCAGGGGCGGGGTTTGCGGCACTGCTGAGGAGGAAATGCAGTGCGGCCCTGCGTGCACGCACAGCAGTTTCCACCCGGTAGTGACAAGGCCCTGATGCTGCTCAGTCGTGTGGCGTGAAATGAGCCCTGCCTCTGCCCGTAGAGTCCATTCATTCAGTCACGCAGACACGGGATGGGCTTTAAATACGCATCTGTCAAGTGGGGGGACCCGTGCAGGAGCGAGGACTTAGATAGGACAGGGTGTCAAACAAGAGTTGAAATGTCCCACTGCGGACCCTCAGATCTACAATCAAAACCCATTTGCCGTCATCGTTTTTCACTGCAACCAAACGCTACGTCAGCTGGATGCTTGCATATAGAGCTGCATGGTTTAGTTAAAAAAATGATCATATTGTGATTATTTTGAAAGATACTGCGATATGATTCAATATTAATGTGAATGTTCATTTTTGCATCACAGTTTTCATTTTCACTGTTTAAAACAATTATTAAAATCGTGATATGTGACAGGCCGACTGATACTGGAGTTTAGGGCTGATGTTTATACAGATAGTAGATCAAACTCTCAGAAAAAAAAAAAAAAAAAACATGAAACAAAGATAATATGACAGCACATTTTTATGCATCTGTTATCAGTACATATTGCTAGCTTTAGATTTTGAAGGCCTTTGACACATTTTTAAGTAGTATGAAGTACCAATGTATTGCAATATTTTGTCAATACACAGAAGCCAAATAAAAAGCTTTTTACACTAGAAATTATTAATACTGAAAATACGAATAAAACATTTTGTTACTAGAATAATAAAATTAGTTTCAGTACACTAGATGGTGCTGTGTTTTTTTTCTGGTGAGGTCAGCAGAGGACTGGTGGGTATGGGTGTGTGAATGGGTGAATGTGACGTGTTGTAAAGTACTTTTCCAACAGGACTAGAAAAGCGCTATATAACCATAACTATATAACATTTACTTGTATTTGTTTATAAGCCAGTCTTGCCCTGAGCAACATGGTGGCGACATCGATGTGCAATGCAAAGGCCAATGCTAAGTCTAAATATATGTCTCTGTCTAGAACTGTTGGTCAGTCTGTTTGCTTGTCAGTCTCATTTTGGGGGGATAATGATTGAAGTGAGATTAACAGACTGCAAACTTTCTCTTATTAGATAAAACAGTTGTAGATAAAGGTTTCCTTTGGGGACATAATTTGCAGTTGAAAAAAGGTAATAAATCACTGTTATCACAATAAAATGTTTAAAATTGCAATAATATTATATTGTGACTTAAGTATTGTGATAATATATATCGGACCGTTGGTGATTCCCACCCCTATTAAATGTGTGGAGTGAAGGTGAAAGACAAGATAATTTTTTGCATTGCTGATAACTGCAACTTTAACTTTAGACAGAACAGAATAACTTTGGCCGACTTTTGAAATGACACAAGGAGAGTGACATTTTACACAGTGGTCATTACAGCAATATGTCATGTCACAAAAAACATTGCGTAATCAAGGAGGATTACAAAAGATCTACTCTAACAAACTGCAGGTCTCTGCTGCAGGTTACAGACGGTTACTTCCCCAGTGGTTTCAAAAGATCAAATTGACAGGGAAATCAACAGGTTTATTTGCTAACTCTCTCCAAATATGTTGCATGTAACCCGTTTTCACAGAGTTGGGTTTATCTGCAGCAATATCTATGACTTTTTGGATAAAAGTTGTAATTTGGCACTGCAACCATGAGGACCTTGGTTAGCATTTATCATCTGGTACGGTACATATACACCACACTGACCCCAGTATGTGAGATTGGACATGAACACAGGATAAGAAAATAGGATGAGCTTTGACCTGTAAATGAGAGATAAAAGTGCACACATGTATACATTTTTGCTTTGTTGTGCACATACACCTCAATATACACTCTCAATACACACATCCATTGTAACACGCAGTCAGACAGAGCATCATCAAGGCTGTGAAGCTTCTCTGCCACTATCAGTCAGACAAGGCACATTATCAGTGGTTCTCAGACAGATAAGGCACACCCTGTGTTCTCTTTTCAATACATATACTGAATATTTCATGCAAGCAGAGCAACACTGGGGACTTTTTTTTAAATAAAGGAAGTTGGTACCAAAGCCTTTGCTTGTAGTTAAACCTTCAGATAGTCCCATGGAGACATACAGGAAACTGTAAATGAGTGTGACAGTTGCTTAATATCCTTTTTCCCTCCACAAAGATCTTTAAAAAAGTGGCATGGTGGTGACCTGGCCTATTTTTAACAGTCACACTTTCACTTAGACAAATGCATTTTACTAAAAATGGGTGGAGATTCTGAAAATTTTATCAAAAACTGACCTTCTGTCAGCTCAACTATTTCAATCCACAAAATTTATGCTATAATTACAATTTATGTGTAACTCATTTTCGTTGCCATTGTGGCTTTAGAGGTAACAATGCAAATGGTATTAACATGTGTCCTGGGTGATCCGATCACAAGTGGACAGATATAAGCACAGGTGTGAATACACCAAAGACACATAGAGGACACACTGAAATCCAGATACACAGACCACTGAGGTAGTCTGGGCTGCATGTGACCACAGTCTTTCAGCAGTGTGTATGCAAATTGTCCTGGGCCACATTGAGGGACCGCCTATTCAACTGACAGATTCAGCAAACGCTTGTAACTTCAGAAAACTGTGTCAATCATCCACCGTGCATATGAGTGCACATGCGTATGAAGAAATATATTAGCATAATTAACACCCCAATAATACCATATAAGGCTATGATTCCAGCCTTATATGCCAGGAGGTGTTCATTCATGAAAATGGCATCAAAGAATAATAAAGAAGTTTATAAGTTTGGAGAGTGCTGCTGTTGGAGATCCATTAAGGAAGGTCTATACGTTTAACAGCACCAGCAGTGGATTTAAGGTAAAGAAAGAAAAAATGGTTTGATTTGAAAGCAGCTTTAAAAAAAAAAAGAAAAAAAAAAAAAGGAAAAACTTGCCACCACAAAGTGATTGATGACTGCAACAGGAGGATGGGATCAAGGGGAATTCTGGTGGACAGAGGACAGTATACATGTCATAGTGGGTCATGTTGTACTGACAGGCATTGTACTACTACATTGTACTAACTACTCATGACTCTTACGACATGTCTGGACCACTAAAAATTGTGTTTGAGAAAAAAAAAAAAAAAAAAATCACTCGTACAAACTGTGAGAATGAGTCTGTTCGTAGGAGTGGTTCTTGCATGAGGCCCATTATGTTGCTGTAAAGAGCAGGCTGGAGAGACGCTGTGGTGCGCTCGGACGCACACTTTTACTCTCTCTGACTCATTAATGCCTTTCTTTGTCATCTGTGATGTGAAAACATCGGTCAGAAAAAATAAAGGTGGTCATCCTGCTCACAGCTCATGTATAGAATCCCAGCATACCATGGGACACCTCTCTGACCAAGCAACTGACAGAGCAGGTAAAACAAGGCATGCTGAGGCAAATATAGGGTTTAGTGTAGCCATGAACTACAAAAAAGGAATGAATAGTTGAATTTTCATATTGAAATGGACAGCCATTGGCATTCAACTGACAAAACAGCCTCAGTGTTTATTTGCATATAGAGCTGGGGAGTCAGCGCCGATCTCAAGTAGTCACTTGTGAAGCATCTGAAGGCGCAGTCTAATATCAGGTGTGAACTCACGTACTCAGAGCTGTCCACTTGTGATCAGCTCATCCAGGAAGCATGCATGTTAAAACCAGGTATGAACAGCCTCTCACTGCCTGTAGTGGTCTATGTGACTAATTTATCCCGTGTTATTGCCAGCATACAAAGCATATTGTACAAGGAGCTAGAACATTTTATTTTACACTTTACCTTGACACTCCAGTATTCCTGTAAATAACAAAAAATCAAAGCCAAAGATAAAGAAATAACTGGCATTCCTGCAACCATCACACACCCTTATGCCAACTCCATTTAGAAAGATCAAATGTCAAAACAAAACAAGTGCTTTCAAAGTTGATTGAGTCAAGCATAGCATTTATACTCCTTTTTCCATACTTTTTTTTTTTCAGTCATCAAGTTCCAGACCAAAGTGGCTGTAGAGATCTCGTGTCGTGGTCCCCCTCAGAGCAGCTGCAAGACAGAGCAAAGTTGGGGTTAGGCCCCTTCAGCAGATTACAGGGTCAACTCCCTCTGGTCTACTTTTCAAACAATCCTCAGAACATTGAACAGACCAAGATCACAGCACTACATAAAAGACTCACTTTAAACATAAGGCTTGTACTCAATGAAAAGATTTAACACAATTGCTTCAAAATGAGAAATAAAACAGACCTCCCCATTTGCTCATTTGATTGCAGCTTAAAATATAAAACCTAGAGATGTTCCGGCACCATTTTTCCCTCCCTGATACAATATGTGAACTTTGTGTGTGCTGAGTGTGTGTGAGCTGATACTGAGTACTGATACGATACCAGTGTGTTAAAAAAAACATATATTTTATTTATTTACTACTAGCCTTGTATGTGAGACACTGCAGGGAAGTAGCAGGGTCCCCTTTCAGGAGTAATAAGTGATGTGGTATCGGCTCAGTGCATAGACTTGTATAGTCAGAACCCAATGCTGCATTTTAGGCAGGAACATCCCTACTATAATCAGCTTTTTAAAAAAGTTTTTCCTCATAAATAAGGCCCATTAAAGCATAATCATCTAACATGCATATCATCTAACATATCTGACAAATTAGCCCCATTAGCTAGATGCCTGTCTTTTTTAAATCATGCCGATCCAAGCTATACTGAGCTGTGTCAGGCTGAGGCTGATACAGAGACCAATTGGCTTTACTGTTTTTCCTATACAGGACTAACAAAGCTCTAGCATTTGCTGCCACTGCATGCTGTACTGGCAGGATGCTACCAGGGCTGAAAATAATTACATCTTATTGTCAGTTAATGCCTGAACTACTCTATAAGTCTAAAAAACAAAACTCATCACAATTTATTGTTTTTTTTCTTTTCTTTTTTTTTTTTTACTTTGTTTGATCAGCAGCCAGCAACACGAAATAGCCAAACATCACATTGGAAAAGAAGAATCAACTGATTGGTATTTTCTCTTGGTTAATAACTCCCCCCCTCATATACATCTTTATCTGGTCTTCACCTGATATTCTTATTAGCCTTGATAATAATAAGCAATGGGTCAGCCCTTAAGTGACACAACTATTCTTCTTTTACCTTGTGCAAATTATATTTGTTTGTGCACATGCATTGCTGTTGGAATATATAAATATAAAAGCCTGGAGCTACAGAGGGGTTAAGGCTTTGTTCTGATCTGATTTTGAGCATCTTTGCTCCTGTGGGGCTACACTCAAGACTGAGGTACGGTTGCAGTACAAGGCTTTGTATGAGAGTTTCCTCTCAATATTGTACCTATTCTGTCCGTTTTCCTTCACAGACATTTCACTTAACTGTTCAATAATGCATGAATGGCAAGGGAAAACTGGCAAGTTTGTCATTAAGCAAACTCATAGATTATATAAATAGCTCTAAATGTGTGAAAACATGAATATTTCTAGGAATAAGAAAAGACATTTCTTGAGAGATGTGACAATGACCTTAATCTTGACCAACAGACAGACAGATGGACATGATGAGAGACAAAGGGACAGTTGTCTTTAGAGGGTACTGCAGGGCATCTCCTCTTGTCTCCTCACTCATTCTACAGCCTGCCCACCCATCGCCTCCCTTTCAGAATAACAGCATACAACAGCAACTCAGTGCTTAAGTGTAGACTCTTTGTGAAAGTGGGTGCGTGTGTGTGTGTGTTTGAGAAAAGTGAGTGAGAGAGAGCGCAAAGAGAGGATGATAGAATGCGTTTGTGTTTGACAGTTTGTGTATGTGTGAGTGTATGCATGTGTCTGTATGACAGACAGTGACTGTACTTATGTGTGTGTGAGTAAGTGATGTCAAAGACAGCCATTGTGTCAGAGGGGAAACGCCACCTCCATTCACTGAGAGGTCATTATCATCCCGACTCTCCACTGTACTGACAAAGAATTTAAAGTCACAGCAAGCTTTTGTCTCACAATATAGATTTAAAATTTGAGATTGCCCAGTTTACTGAGATTACTGCAGATCAAGTTATTGTGATGAACTAAAACTAAACTAAAAAAATAAAACTATGTGTTGAAAAAATAATATTGTGTACATAAAGCTACTACAAGGAGTTTTTAACTGGTTATAAAACAATCTCAGTTCATCTGCAAGAACATCAGCTATTTTTGTATAGTTGTTCTTAATGGCTGCGACCAGGTCTGAGTCTCTGTGAAATCAGATTCAGAATCAGAAATGGTCCTATGTTAATACTTCCGAAGTCAAAGCTACTGTGAGTTGTACATTAGCCAGTTAAAAAGGAGGCAGGATGATGCATCACACTCAAAACTCTGAATATCATGGCCACTAGAAAGGAAACTGATCAGCATCACAATATGTAACATTCAATTTCTACATGTCAAAGGACCATTTTAGTAACCCATGACCACCAGAGAGGAAGAGCTATATTGACAAACTCAATATTGCCTGTATATCTCAGTGTCCCTTCTTCTTACCTTGCTTTTGCAGTGAAATACTTTGATTTTTACAACTATTTGATTGATTCTTGTAATCATCATTTAACCAGGGCTCAACAATCAGGATTGCAACTCGCTTGCCCGACTGGGAAAGTGGGAAAGTTATTGATAATCCCTGAATAAAACAATTTGCACAGGGGCAAGTAAAAAGTGACTTCAGGCAGGTAGAATTCTGAACAACTTGCCATGATAAAGTAACATTGCACCCTGTTACCCTAACAAAGATCAAAACCAAGTCTTTCATAACCGAGTTAGCTTCAACTTTTCCATTTAGTCACAAATTAGACAACAGCAAATAACAAATTAGATAACAGCAACTAACTAATATTTTTGACACAGTTTTCCCTATTCTTCCTGCTGATGCCTCACATCTTTTGGCTTCATAAATGCTCAGTTTTTCGATTCAGAAGCTTATAAAAACCTTAGGTCTGGGCTCTTTACCCTATTAGTAGTGCATCCCATCACCATGTAAATGAATGACTAGAATAGCCTGTGGATGGTCCTGTTAACTTATACATGTCAGCTTTAAACAATAAAACTAAACTGAAATGAGCAAAACCAGTCTGGAAACTAAAATGAATTAAAGGCTGAAATATGTAAAACTGTAATAACCGCCACAGAAGCAGGAAATGAGTACCATTAGCGTATTCAAGGTGTGTTTAACTACATGTTGTTGCTATGTACCTATATGGGCAAAGTTAAATAGAGTATAGTAGGGGAAGTCCAGATTTTATTTAACATCACACACACACACACAGACACACACAAGTACAAGTAGGTAAAAAGTCATGTTTGTTATGACACACACAGGCCATAATGTGACTTGGCGGTGATACACCAAAACCTCCCCACCAGTGTGAAATTTTTTGAACTTCTCCACACTTCCTCATCCGCGTGCAGTTGCAGCACATGCACACAAAGATATTTCAAAGACGCATGGACTATTTCCTCACACTAACACGTCCCCAGAAATACATCACTCCTGAACAGATTTACACAGTACTATGCAGTGTCACAAGAGCTGTAGGGATAAGGTGAAATGCCAACACAATTCTCTGTGAAAGAAGAGTCTACAGCCTGCAATTGTTGTACTAGCTATTAGCCAATCAGTGATTTGAGTTAAGTGATTAGTAAATGTTACACCGTAAAGTATTGCAATTGCAACAACACTAACAAGTTAGACATTTTATAGTAGATTAATCATGAAAATAATCTGCGGATTTTAATCGATCATAAAAATAGTTTTTAGTTGCAGCCCTAAAATTAATACTGCTGTCATCATATGATGCATGGACTTTTAATAACTAGCTTATTTAAGCTGGATGAGGTGGAGAAATATAACCAAACAGGACCAAATAAGAGAGGCACTTCAACCATGACATTTTTTAAGTGTTGATCTAATGGGTTTGAATGTTTTAAAGGCAGACCAGTGCAATCGAAATGCAAACATCATCAGCGTTGTGTAAATACTTGCCAAAGTCAAATGAATGACCGGCTTTGGCATTTGATGCAGCTGTTGGAGGGAAACTGAGACACAGCTCTGCTGCCTTCTGGTGGTGGACTGTCAACTTCAACCAATTTAATACTGTATAAGACCTTCAAATCCATCCACTTCACTGAACTGACTGATTGTCTGAAGAAGGAAATGACTTGACAATTCAGTCTGATATCAGGCTAATGAGATAGAATGAAATTGATAATTTTTAGTTTATATTTCTAATACAAGCTATAGTTGCAATACTTAATCAGATAATAACTTATTCAAGTGTTTCCTTCTGCGATATATGTTTAAATAAAAAGAATGTAAAATTTAACATGCATAAAGATAAACATAACTACATATGAGACAGTATACTTAGTTAGTCTCATCTAGTCTGTTCAGTGTTCATACAGCCTGATTATAAATTAGCCAGGAAGTGTAAACATGAGTCACATAGACAGACAGACAACTCATTCAACTGGCAGTGTTCGTTAGCAGTTATCTTGCAACATTTAAAACGCCTGCAAATAAATAGTTGAAAATAACTCATGACTCATAACTACTACTGGTGGACTTGTTCAGTCATGGATACAGAAAAGGCCATAGCTAACAGGGGGAGGAGATGAAGCATCCTATAAATGGCTGCCACGATCAGCAGACAAGTCGGGTATTATACTATATACTGTGGATGATTCAAGTTGATTTCATACCATAGATTTTCCACACCTCAGTCCCGTGGAAGAAAAATCAGCCTCATTCCTTCAATCTCCATGTGACTGCGCACCAGAGTTAGAATGACATTGTGCTAATTTGACCAAAAGAACTGAGTTAAATGAGAGCAAGCTCATAGTGGGGTGGGATGAATCAAATCATAAAGGATAAGCATGAAAGGTTATTACAAAAAACCTCATGACTTAGAAACTTTACTAAATTCACTTCAAGCTAAAATTTGGTGCTGTGCCTGAGTTCTTCTTGACTTCTTGCCTGACAAAAAACTGTGCATTTCTGGGATCCATAGCAGTGCAAAATCATGCTAGTTTGGCTAGTTTGGCTCTAGAGTCTTTTTCTGAATTTGTTTCACTATTGGTTAGAGTAATTCAAATTTAAACTCTGTATATGGTACTGAAATTTGATGGAACTTAAAAACAGCATCTTGTCCTCATAAATTCTGCACTTTTAAATGCTGCTAAAAATTTGTGAACTAAAACATTTCACTTTCTTGTTTAAATGATAAATTGCGTGGTCCAGAAAATGACAAATGACAAATTGACAAATGTAATTAATTGCTTTGGCTCTAACGTCCATATGATCATTTCCCTTACCAATACGGCCAAGGAGTGACTGTCCAATGTCTTTGATGTCATTGTATTCATGCAGCATATCAATATGATGCTCCAGCTCCTCTACTCTGTATCCCCTGCAGAGAGACACACACATACAACTGGTCTCACACAAAGGCAGGTCTGTGCAAATACTTATACTCAGGCACACACACAAATATCTCAAAAAGAGGAAAATCAGATTAATAATGACAAAACTATGTGCAGGCAAGAAGAGCACACACAGAGAGACACATGGATTGTAGGCAATTCAGGGAATTATTTGTGGGGATCAACACTATTGACTCCCTGTCCCATTAAACTGAATCATGAACACTAAATGCTCAAACTCAACCCATACTATTCAAGTTGGACCTCAAAGACAGAAATGCAGGAAGACAAACACACACAGCTGTACTCACTCAGCCTCCAGCTGTGCTATCTCTGTGTCCAGCTGCTCTCTTCTCCTCTCAAGGTCTGCCACCTCCTCTGCAGGACTAACTTTAGCATTCTCAGATACTTGAAGCTGTGAGGTGCAGAACGACAAATGTGATACTGGCATGCTTATCAGCACTACATTTAGTATTTATGTTTGTGTGTGTGTGACTTAAGTTATTTTTGAGGACCAAGTAAGACCAGGTAATTGGGGACAGTTGGTCCAACTGGGGACAAAAGCTGAGTCCCCAGTTGGAAAAATTAGGATTTTTGGGTCAGTGGTTAAAGGTAAGGATTTATGTTAACGTTAGGGTAAGGGTTAGGCAAGTAGTGGTTATGGTTAGGATAAATCTCCAGGAAATGAATTTAAGTCTATGTAATGTCTACAGAAGTGACCTTAGTAAACACGTGTAAGTGTATGTATTACAATCAGAGAGGGATTTACTCACAGGTGATTTAAAGTTGGAGTGTACCTTCTTAAACTTGGAGAACGGCGTTCTAAGGAGAGAGGAGAATCAGTTAAAAGACCAGCGTGTCAGATTTTGTGGCATCTAGTTGTGAGTTTGCAGGGTGCAAACACCTCATCTCCCTCTCCCCTTTCAAATGTGTAGGCGAACCTATGGTGGCTGCAAAACTCGTACAAAACACAAATGGACGCATCTAGAGCCAGTATTTGGTTTGTTAGGTCTGTGCTCTCTGTAGATATAAACAGCTCATTCTAAAGCAACAAAAATTCAATGATTCCTATTTCAGGCTATTATACACTAATAAAAACTTTAAATTTTAAAATATTTATGTTCATGACGTTACATTTCTCCAATATTCAATAGGGGTTTGTAAATCTTACACACTGGACCTTTAAACTGTTTTTAAAGACAGGATATGTTTCATGTGATGAAAAAATGTATAAAGAATAACATCCCTATGAAGCGGCTGTTACATCTTCACTCAGTAGTATTCAGTAACTCTAAACAAGCAATTATCAGTGGTAAATAAAAGCATTAACAGCTGTATTGCATGTGTGTACATATACTGCACATACAAAGAAACCAGCAACAGGTTTACAGCAAGAGTGCAAACCTCCCATAACACTGAGCCAACAAACACATCATATCACTTCTGTTTTAAGTTAATTAAATTCTAACCCCTGTAGATATATGTCTTCATCAGTTTCCTAGCTATGGTTAAATTATGCTAATTATCAAACATATGATTAAAGGAATTTTTAACAACCTGTACAGAATAAGAGAGATACCCAGAGGAACCTCATGTGGATAAAAAGATAGTTAGTTAGTTAGATTTTTTTCAACAGGACTAAAAACCAGTAAAAAACCCAGTAAAATGAGGACGTGTTTCCTCTGTCAGCACATTTTAACACTACAGCAACAGCAGTGTTAACATAATTTGTGGTAGGGATATTCTAATTTATTTTGAAAATAAGTCTATCGTTTTAATACGATTGTATATCTTTAGTTTTTGGTAATTTCCACATACATAAAATCAAATGGGCCAACTGAAAACCAAACTTTACCTTACTTCTGATTGATAAAAACCTACATTAGAATTCATTAGTCAAGGAGAAAAGTAAAAAAAAAAAAAGCTACAAAGACCCACGTATTTGAAATATATGAAATCATCGAGTGTTGTTACTCATTATTAAACTGACCTCTTTTATTCATAAATTTTAATGTTCTATCTTCCCCATTTGCATTATTTTGCTTTTATTGAATGTCATACTTACTCCACGATCTCTCTTCTGAGTGCCTATTATCATAATTAATAACAACGTTATTGTTACAGTTAACCTAACAGTGACCTACATATAATTTCAGGATGGTCTTGGGACAATATCACACCGATACAGGAGGCCATTGGAATAAAGCTATGTGAAACATATTTTTAAGTGAATAAATCCAATTAGCATGTCTTGAAAATGCTGTTAGCAGACGTTTGTAGACGACATACATCAGTTAGCTAACGTTAGGGGTAGCTAACGCAAAGTATTAACAAGTTAGCTAGATACCTTTTCAGCGCTCCTTTCTTCAAGTCCTTCCCTTCCGGCGTCGAAATTGAACAATGAATTGCACTACTGTGGGTTTCAGCAGACTGCTCTGCGTTCATACTGCCTCAAATGTTATGAAATGGTGAGTGTTTTGCTTGATTTTATACAGTAGGAACAGTAAATGAACGGTGAGAGAAGTAGGAAGTTCGCAATTCGCGGCTGAGGGTAAATAGACACACATTAAAACTGGATTGGTTCTTGTGAACTGAGGGGCGGGACTTCTAAGTTTGGTTACCGTGGTAACATCGGCATGAAAAACCAGGGTACTCGCGGAAAGGTCTCGAGAGATTTTCCCAATCATGACCTTTTCGTAATCGTAATCATTTATTTATTATTGTCCCTAAACCTCCTCATATCCTAAACACGGCACTGTCGTATTATAAAATGTAATTAGTTTGTACAATGTGAATAATGACTTAACAACATATACAACTCTCGCGAGAGTTGGACAAATCTAAGGTTATTTAATAAGTACACACTATATTCGTTAACGCTGACATTTTTTTCTGTTTAATATTTAGTATGTGTGAGTTCTAATTCAAAATATGATTGTCAAGATAAATGTTATACAAATGCATTGTAATAATATAATATAATATAATATAATATAATATAATATAATATAATATAATATAATATAATATAATATAATATACCTGTCCAGCAATGGTACCACTGAAGATTAATTATGACCTATTTGATGCCAAAATATAAAACATACAAAACATGAAAAAGTTATAGAATTTTTGACCTTTTCAGTTGAGTTACATTATAACTGAATGTACAGAAAAAATATCTACCTTGCAGCAAAACATATGGCCATTTGGAGGGACTGTCTGCTATCAGGCTGTTTAGTCAGTGGTGGATGAATTAGGCCCACTCAGATATTTTAATTATTATTCTAATAATTAAGTACTCTACGGGGTAGCTTGCGAATTTCATCTATGGATCATGAAAATCTTTAAATTAATTAATTATAATACACCATAATGTATTTGTGAGTTTAATTTTGTATTATTAATCTAAATCTGCAAAGTTTATAGTGACTAAACCTGTCATACAAATATTGTAGAGCAAAAAGTACATTATTTCCCTCAACACAAAGTCACTATCCTTATTAGCCCACCAGATGGCGACAAAGTTCCATTTAAATTCACTCCTTTATTTTAGCCTTCATCACATCTTTGCCTCTCACAGTGCTCAAATACCAACTCTCTCTGTGTGTCTGAAACAGCCCACACACTTGTTGACTGAGAAGAATATTGCATAATCAAAGAGTGATGTTGAGGCATATATTGATGCAATACTCTAAACCGAGGCAACTCTGAACTGCTCGCCAAGCAAGGTGCCTCTCAGACTGATTCAAAGCCACCAGTGCTCTAAATCTAAATCGGTGGTGGATTAACAAAGCAAAAGGTCACATTCAATCCATAAAAACAGACACACACACACACACAGACACACACTCTTGCACCACATATTGGAACCAGAGTCAATATGGTTCACTGGACAAGTACCAAACGAAGATGAACACAGCAAAAGATTTAGCTTTTAAGACACACACAGAGACAGAGAGACAGGCCTCATAGAGAAAAGAAAGGAGTGAGACAGGAAGAGAAAGGCAGACAAAATGTGTATCTAGGGGAGTTGGTGTTGGGGTGTGTGGAGGACATAAAATCAAGTCCATTCTGCTTTATGTCCACAGGATTCATTGCTTATTTATCAGTTGTTATACAGAGACAGAGAGGGTGGGGAATGAAAAATTCAGACAGGAGGCATGGCCTTTTCTCCTTTTAGAAATCGCAAAGATTACACACACTGGGTGGTAATGGCTCCTGCACGCACTCGTGTGTGTGTGTGTGTGTGTGTGTGTGTGTGTGAGAGAGAGAGAGAGAGACACACACAGAGAGGGAGAGATTTGTGGAGGATGGCTATTTCTCCACATCTCTGAAACAGCAATGAGTATCTCTGTGTGTGTGTGTGTGTGTGTTTGTGTGTGTGTGTGTGTGTGTGTGTGTGTGTGTGTGTGTGTGTGAGAGAGAGAGAGAGAGAGAGAGAGAGAGAGACACACAGAGAGGGAGAGATTTGTGGAGGATGGCTATTTCTCCACATCTCTGAAACAGCAATGAGTATCTGTGTGTGTGTGTGTGTGTGTGTGTGTGTGTGTGTGTGTGTGTGTGTGTGTGTGTGTGTGTGTGTGTGTTACTCTGTCACATATTCTGAATGGCTGCTATATCTCTGAGTTTTGTTAAATAATGTAATATGTACACAAAGTAATAGGGTTCATTTGTGAGAACAGTAATTACACTGATGTGTTTTGTGAAGTGTACATTTGTGATGTGGGTTGTACTTTTTTCTGTACACTCTTTGAAACCAAGGTGCTAACTAGAACCATAAAGGGTTCTTTGGCTCGTCCCCATAGGAGAATCCATCTTAGTTCCTGGTAGAGGCTCCACTTGGAACCCCTTCAGAGTGTTTTGCCTAGAACCGAACATAAAAGGGCTATAGAACCAGCTGTGAAAGGCTCCACCCAGGACCCTTCATGAGAAGTTCTAAAGGAGCCATTTTCCACCAAAACAGCTGTGGTTCTAAGCTAACCTCTTCAGGATTCACCATTGTTTGTTTGAGATCAGTCATTTCCATGGATACTTCTTGCACAGCAGGAAGTTGTCCTTCCAAGGACGCTGATTGGCTCGCATGGCCTCTGGTGCAGACACAAAGAAATAGCTTGGAGCCTGGCAAGTTGGTTTCACTTTCTGGGGTTCATCCGCAATTCCTCTCATATTTCAGGGGCTTTATCTAGAATCCACCCAAGGAGTTCAGCCAGGAACCCTTTTATAACACAAAGGTTTCATCTAGAACCCACCAAGTGAGGTTTACTGGGAACACTTTTATATTATGGTACAAATAACCTTTGACAGAAGAGTTCTTCAGTGATTTTAACAGTCCTTGAAGAATTCTTCCTTCCAAGAAGGGTACAATCTTTGGTTACAAAGGGTTCTTAATGCAAGTCTTAGTCTTATTAAAAAAAAAAAAATTTCTTAGAGGGAAGAAAGAGAGCTCCTTCCTAATGCGCACAAACCTCTCAAAGGTTGGACTGCCTGCATTTATTTTTGTCATTCTGGGTAATGTCCATACTAGTGGTGAGGGGGTCTCAGGCATGCCAGAGTAAAGTACTGAAGTATTGGCAACAAATGTTCTGTATATGTTCTGAACACAGTATTACTGCAAAATTTAGCAGCAGTTTAGTTTATGAATGTAAATGGAAGTAGTTAAGTGTGCAGGTGCATGGGTGTATTATTTGATGCCTGTAGGCTTTGTAGCTATAAAAAAGAAGCACTTGTCATAGTAGGAAAAGCACAGGCTTTACTAATAGTACCAAGAATGGCTCTATTCTATTCAAGTGTCCCAGTAAGTCATGACAGTGAGATTGTAGTGAGGCAGCATGAACAATACCAGGACCCTGAAGCTGAAATAGATACATGGAATTTTGACCGTGGCATGTCAAAATGTCTTCTGTGAAAAGGGCTTTTTGTATGTTCAGAGTGCCATATTAGTTTCTATATTGACTGCTAACTTAGGCACTGTTAATTTGCTTAGCAACTAAAGGCTTTATTTAAGCTCCTCCCCTTTATGTATAGAAATAGATATGTCCAATTCAAATGATGTAACCAACACTACCACATACTTCCATGTGTCCTGTATGTTGACATTTGCATTAACCAATAAATCCACAGCTGGGCACCGTTTAGGGTCAAAAGTTTCCCCAAAGAGAAAGACTAAGAATGAAAAGTTTTTGACAACAGCAAACGCGGCAATGTTGGAGGAGGCTGTAATAGTGTACCTATTGAGAAAGACACAAAACCACACTGCACCTTTAACTTTGGGTCCGCTTACTTTTCGGAGCAATCATTGAAGAAGGCCGTGGTTGGAATCTCTGGAAAATGGCAGTAAAGCTGACCTTAAGTTTGTCAAACTACTGTATTTCATGCTCTACATATTTGTTTTTCCTTGACTTAGTGACAGGTCCAAGCCAATTGTAAGCCATTTTCTGTAATAATATTGTGACTTTTTGCACAGAATCCACACATTAACTCACTATTTATCTGTCACTGTTGACAATCTGAATAAAAATCCATATTTGGGATATATTAGAAAAGCATTATTTGAAAATAGAGCACTAGGGCGAATATGAGGAAAATGTGAGCAGGAGAAAAACAAGGAATGGGAATGAGCGAGGGGAACAGGAGAGGAGGTTGAAACAACAGGATGGGAAAAAAGGAGAAGAAGGGGTAGGGAGCTTTTGGTTGCTGGAAAACCTCAAATCTATCATGTTCATAATTCATGGAATCCCAGCCGCTCCTCTGTACTGCATCTAAATTCCACTGTTGGGGAATTATGGCCAGGGACCATAAAATAGTCAAGCACACACAACATGTAGTACAAGAGAATAAGGAAGGGAGAAAAGATAGCTGAGGAACAAGAAGAGAAAGAGTGAGAGACTACTCGAGATGCAGGGGATGGACAGAAAGAGTGAGAGTGAGCACACTGCTGCAGGATGAGGGGCAGATGAGGGGGATGATTCAAAGCATGTCATAAAACATCGATACACCTCCAAAGGCCGTGCTACGAGTTCTGCTTACACTGGAGGCGATTATGCCTCTAAATAATTCACATTGGCTGCACAAGCGCTTATTCATACACAAATACAGTACAAACACCTCTGCCAACAAACGCAAAACACACAAAAATGTATGGGCTACTTCTACAGTGCAGACATGCATAGCAGTGAGGAAATGTGTTTTTACAGAAATACACACACATTTTGGAGGTTTTGCACCTGTCAGAAGGAAAGATTTATGTTTACGTTTAGCAAGTCAGACAAGCATTCAGAGCCTGGGTGCAGATAGAAAGCAGCTGATAGATTGGAAGGCTGTTTTAGTTATGAGACAAACTCTTGCTGAGCTGGATAATGTCAGCCAGGAAGGATACTGTCACAAACATCACTTTCACAACAATGTCTCCATCCAAACAGTATTGATAGAATTTATTCACACATCAGGTGTTCTCAGCTGGCCAAGCGTTAGGAATTATGGACAAAATCTTACAAATTGTTCCGATGTGGTCAAAATCAAGTGGTTTATGTACTGCGGTATATGTCACCTACACACCAGTACATGGTCCAACCTATGACAAAAAAAGTTGTTTTAAAGATATTATCTGGTATTTTTAGTGATATATCAGAGTTTGTCTTTCCGGGAAATCAGTACGATCCAGTTTCACTGATTTTGGTGAAACTGGATCGTATTTTATGGAGAAAACATTTGCTGGTTTTCCCTCTGATGTCCTCCAGCTGCTCAGCTCTAACTTTTGATTATTTAATTACAGTTTCCTGATGGACAGATAGCTTTAGCTTACCTGTTGCAAAAGAAGCTAGCTGTAACTCTCAGCTGTTATCTGCAGGCAACAGAACTAGGCTCAGCAGCCTCCTAGTGAACAGGGACCAGGACAAACATGGTCTCAGACTGACAGGGAATAGAGTACTAGGGTCATTTGTGGAGTTTACTGATGGAAAGATAGCTTTACTTGTTGCCAACTTAAGCACTGGCCTCTGTTCTCAGAGGCTGTTTTGGTCCAAATCTGGCCATGTTCAGTAAAAGTTCTCGGTCTCAGAAGTCAGCTAACAGGAATTCTCTCCCTCCCAGCATTACATAACATAAATACATATAAATTGTATTGTGTGTGATATAAGTTTTTAAGTAAATGTTGTACTTGATCCCAATTAAGGGTCAACTATATAAACAGCTTTACTTTTAACCAAGCTAGGCTAGAAGTTTACCCTGCAGTTTCAAGTTCTAGACCAGAAACTGAGACGCAATGATATTGTGTAAGTGATTCTAGTTACCATTCTAGTTCTTTAAATGAAATATCAGTATTGGCCCAAAATGAACATTTCTGCCAATGTGACACCCCATTAAGACAGCTCTTCAACAATGTGCACACGACACTGTCTGAGGTGTGGAGGTTTTTTGAAATGTCCAAAACAGATAATAAAGGTGTCATTGTCGTAGTAGTTTTCTTATTTAGTGAACATTTTGAAAAGCATTGCATTTTATGAAATGCCAGTGCATCGCCACAATAAGAGCATCATAATAATAACAACGTGTTAATTCCATATATCAGGTATCAGCCAAAATGACTTGGAAAATATCAGATATTGGCAAAAATCCAATGTCATGCATCCCTCGTTCTAGTATCATTACGTGTAAATGATGGTGGCTATAAAGAGAATCAATAAATACATTTTCAGCCAATTTGCCTTGTGGGTGGAATGCTAGTGTGACAGTAATTCCATGTTACAGTACTTGCAATTCATGTTGAAATAAGTGGGAGTTTTGAATGTATCTACTTCAAAGGGAATCCATCATAATCTGAAAGGTTTTTCATGTCTGAAGCAGTGCTGTTGTATTAATGCCATCACAAAATGGCTATTCATGTCTCTGCCAGGGAGGCCTCGGTTTGATATCAGCTCCTCTACGCCTCCATCTGTCTGTGTATTCTGTGCTATGTGCTATTTCTCATTCATTAGCTCTGACTCATCCTTCTAATAACTACCTCTATTTCCTCTTTGAAATAGTTTTCAGTTGTTTTTCTATTGCATGATAAGTCTGCTTGCCTCCCTGACTCACTCAGTTTATTGTCAGATTAAAGCTTCCCATTTTTGTCTTTTCGCTTTCTTGTACGGATGACTTTTCATTGTGACTATCATCTCCTCGCCTGGAACTGTCAGGTTGGTTTATCATCCCACTTAAGTGCCCCATTCCTGTTTCTTACCCTTCCCATTCAAACATATTTGCTGTGATGACTCTCACCTCGTCAGTCGCCTCAGGGCTGACTGTATCTGTGTGCAAACAGACTTTATCGCTGTCACTGGGGTTTGATGTTTGGCAGGTTTCACTGTTTTCTCATGTCGGCATTTTTTTTTCTGCTACAGTGTGTCAGATGTTTGGCATGAAACATAACAAGTAAAACATATAGTGGTTTCCCTTTCAGACATATTTACACCTGTAATCTTTTGGAGAGTACAACTTTTAGCTGCCATGGGGCAATGACAATAATTTTCCTTTATGAGCTGAGATGATGAACAGATGTTCGCTTATTAGCTTCATCAAAAACAAAAAGCCAACATATGCACCAAACAAAGCAGAATTAGATTGCTGTTTCAATCCAGGATGGTACAAATTCATTTTTCTTCAAAGAGATATCCAAACAAAGCTACTTTGATCAGTAGACCTAATGATATAAATCCTGCTGTCTAGACAAAAAAATAAATCTTGTTTTGTTTTTTTTTTCACAAGATTGCTTGCTGGACTCTCTGTATGGCTCTGCTGTTTGTGGCGTGTGGTGCTCCAACCAAAGCATATATTTCAGTTGGCTGATATTTACCCTGCATTTAGTAGTTCACTAAATAAGATAATCCAGGATGATGCATCGTGCTTTTAGTTGAATCCACTGTTACACATTTGGCAGTGAGCAGAAACACGATCCTGTGGAGTCCTGCCCAGGGAAAACACATTCACTTTACAGTGGATGTTCATTGATAAATCAAGATCAAGAGCACAATGCAAAAGGGACAGTCCACCTCAAAATCAAAACTGGTGCTAATTATCCATCTAGATTGTTTTGGAGTGAGTTGCAGAGTTTTGTCTGTCATAGAGATGTCTGATGATGATCCTGATGACTAATTTCCCTGTAGACTAAAGGCAAATTTTAATTTCAAACTTGTTGTTAAGGCTAAAAGTAAGAAAACACTAAGAGTCAAAACTGAGCACAATTTATTTATCAATAAGATGCTATATGCTACATTTAATTCATAAGTAACATCAATAACAGTCAAGGATTTTACATACTAACACAAAATGGCAGCCACAAACTGATGTTTCAGTGCCTGGATTTCAGTTGTTTCTATGAATTTCAGTGACCCATTTGCTTTTCTTTTCTTTAGGTTTTGGCAGGTTGTAAAAAGATTGCTCCAATTTCTTGTTTGACCAATTTGTTCAGTCAATTGTACAACAGCTCTTTCCCATTTTAATTGGAATTTTGTGTATAGCCAGACCTGTCCCCACAGGCCTCAGCATTGGAAAAGGGTCTGGTTTCACATGCACAAACTGGTATATATGAAAAAAACACCCTGCCTTGTTTGCATTTCTTTAAATCAATCACAGACGTCTTGGGTGGCACTAATCCCAAGATGGAGCATGCTGCTGCAAAATAGTGTTGAGGGGGAACTTGTTTTGGTGCAACGCGTGCATGTCAGGAGGAGAGTCCAGGCTTTAAAATGACTACATCACAAAAGAATAGTGAACAGCTGATAGCTTGTTTACATTCATACCATTAGTGTCCTAGGCACTGAATTGTTGTTTTCAGTGTGTAGGTTGCAGCTTGGAGGTTGGTGTTGTATCCCAGGTACTTTAAAAAACACAGTAAGAGGATGCCACAATGCCAACTGAAACCAAGCAACCAATGGCAGGCTTATACCCGCAGTGTACATCTGGTTAGTCAGAGTGCCTGAAAACTAGTGCTGCCACTTAGTAGACTACTGAGGTAATGGGTGAACCTCTCATCAATGAGTAGACGCACGCTTCCTTCTGCACAGTGATACTACTGGCAGGTCTAGAGAGATAGAAAGAAGTTCCTATGAAACTGCTTCACAGCAAGGTCTGTGGTGGTCTGAGTGCCATCTAGCTCCATTATATTTGAGAGAGGGCAGACATTTCTCAGGCTGATATCTCCAAAACTCTCTCTCTCTGCATAAATAGCACTACAAGTAAGAGGAAAAGCATTTTTATGTTTTCTGTGAATTGTCCCTTTAAACATTTGAAGAACTAGTTCTGCCACTGAGGAACATTTAAATATGAGCAATTTGGTTTTGGTGACACTAACAGTGACAACAAAGCAGATCAGAGGATTTTCACACCATTTTATTAGCAACAATGTGTCTGTTAGTTATACATTAGAAACAAGGACAGAAACATTTCTGCTGTACTGTACTGAGTCTGAAAAACCAGCTGGATCATAAAATAAAGCAAGTAATTCAAATACCTCAGGGTAAAAGCAACACTGCATTTGAATAAACACTTGTAATAATAATAACAATAATAATAATAATAAATTTCTCTCATAATTCTTTATGGCACTACATTTCTTGTGCAACTGTCACATTTCTGTTTAAAAAGTAAGGAAAGCATAGCATTGAGAACTGTGTGTGTGTGTCTGTGTGTGCATGTGTGTCATAATGTATTTGCAGGGAAGCACATGTCACAAGAGGAAAAACTTAAAACAAAATCACTCACTGTTTCACCCTTTGGGAAAATAAATGAGCATGATTACTGATAAAATCAACAAAGACAGAAAGAGATAGAGAGAGAGAAGGGTACAAGAGCGTTTACCATCCATTTTGGGGGGGGGGGGTCCAAGATGGACAATCCAATCAGCTTCAAGCCCCTCACACAACCACCAGCTTTTTTTTTCTTGAAATCAAGCAGTAAATAATTTCACTCATTAAACATGTGTCCCGTGTCCTTAAAACTCCAGTTAGATTATCAGCCCTCCAGCCAGGCCGGTCAGCCAAGCGCAGAAAATAAAAACGATCCCAAGAAGGAACTCTCTGAGTACCTCAGAGCAAGAGCAAATATTCCTCAGTCCAGCGAGTCGAGAGGAGAGACAGAGAGAGAAAGAGACCGTAGCCCATGTTATGGCCTGTTAAATATTTATAGATGTGCCTTCAATGGTGATTTCATCTTTAGCCCATATGAATTCATATATCAACAAATCAGAGACAACACAAGGAATGCAGTGATGAGTCCACAAAATGAAACTTCTGTGAAGAACTAGAATGAATATCACATTGTTAAGTTAAGTGGTCACTCTTAGAAATAAAAGTACTAACTAACTGTAGTGTTCTTCGACTTGTCCCCATAGACCCTTTTACAGCCGACAATCTGCGTGCATATTTCGACAACAGAAGTAGTGGTCTCCTCCACTCATCTAGATGAGTTATCAGACTGCAAATGTTGAATTAAAAGTTTAACCAGCACCAAAACTGATCAAAAATGCTCGTGTTTGCAGCACCCGTTGATAAGCTGTGGCAGTCTGCCATACTTCTGTTGCCAAATTGCGCATGCAGCTTGCTCGCTGTTTACAACCTGTAAAAGAGCCTACAGGGGAACCCTTTCATAAAGGTTCCACCTGAAGCCTTATCAGAGGTTTCTACTTAGGACTCAACATCCAGCGGTTCTGTCAAGAACCCTTTTACATTCCAACAGTCTCATGTAGAACACAAACAGGTTTCTACTGAGAGCCCTTTTATATCTCAAAGGTTTCATCTAGAACCCACCCAGGGGGATCTAAAAATAGATTTTTAATATGGGTTCTACAAAATTATATGAAGAATCATATTATGTTCAACTGATGAGGCAATGATGCTTAAACAAGCAAAAAAATGATCAACTATGGCAGAACACAAGTAAAATGACTTCATTAATGGCTAAACAGTTAAATATTTGAGGGTGAGGATCATTTAACACTCATGCTTTCACTCAAGTCTTTCCTCCAAAAAGCCCTAGTAGAACCCTTTTACCTTCATTTATGTCTAAGAGTATTGCCATAAAAACTTCTTGCTCCTCTGACTGCCACCTGCAAGTCTCAAGACTGTGATATAGCATTTATCAACAAAATAAACATTTACAAAACAGCTGCAAAATCACTCGGAGTTTGTCATGTAGTCTGGTTGGGCCTTTCTAAGCTTCAAAATGGATTTAAAGGTAAAGTGGCACATGGAAACTAATACAATCCCTTCACCCTTTACAATAAATGTTTAAAATGTTATTGCAACCCACCGCTGGGTTCAGTACACATACAGTTGGGGTGACAGACTGTGTTTAATTGTATGGAATAAGAATTCTGGTATAACGATTGATCGAGTTATACACACACACACGCACACATGCATGCAAGCACAGTCACACAAATGCAAGAACCCATCCCCCTTTGGCACCTAGTCCACCCTGCCTGCAAGAGCACAGAGGTCCGTCTCTGCTGACGTGTAGAATACATATACACACTCAGCAGACACTCAGAGAAACCTGCCTCCCGTCAAACTGGAGACCTCTATGAAAGGATGTGGAAAATAAGCAGGGATGTCCATCTTCTGTGAGCCCTTTATGTCTTAAAATATTATGGCCTAAGTTAAGTCTATCCAAAATGTCTGTGAGTGGCAGCTAAAACACGACACCCCCCTCCTTCCTCCTCTAGTCTAGCGATATTTTATAATCTCTATAATCTGTGGATGGAGGAACAGACAGATCATCCCATCATAGGAGGGGGAAAACACTGGACTTCACCTAATCATATTTTGTCTGTAGCAGCTATGGCAGAGAGAAAATCCCTGCCGGTTATGTCATTTTGACATGGCGGGAATCTGTCTGTCTTTCAGGCCATGGGTAGAAGAATCCAGAAGAAGTCGGGCTACACAAACTTTATCAAATCGTAAAACAAACTCCATTCTTATCATTAAAAAAGAGCTATTCAAAACAAAACAAAACAAAAAGTTTATGTTATTGATAATTTAACATTTTTTAAATACTTTAAACTCTGCACTGGCCCATGTATAAGGTCCTGGACCTGAGCATAGTACCTTTGAAAATCCTGTCCTGAGAGTCCACCGTTCTGCAAGAGATGACCAGTAGAACAAGACCAGACTAGACTGGACTAAACTGGTCAATATAACAAAAACACAGACTGACTTAGGCCCAGTCCAGCCTTGGTCATGCCTGTCCAGCCTAGGCCATCCTAGTCACGCCTAGGCCGTCCCATTTAAGCACAAACCGGCCTCGCCCAGCTAAACATCAGTGCTGATGCTACAGCTGCGTGTGAACATGTCCCTCATGGTGACTGAGCGGGCTAGGTTTGGTTTACGGTAATTTGAAATGTTCACTGGCACTGGCAGGTCCAGATCCTGCTGCTGGACGCTGCGATAGCTGATCCGGTCCCCTCCGTTCCTCAACCCATCTGGCTGATGGTGGAGCTGCGGCTGAGGGGGCTGGAGGTAGAAAGGCAGCTCATAGTGCGTACAGGACGGACAGAAGGTCTGTGAGCGGGTCAGTTTCCTGGCCAGTGGAGGGGTGGAGAAAAGGGCGGGGCCATTTGGGATGGAGGAGGCGGCGGCCGTCGCCGCCACAATGTTGTGATTGGAGTGGACCGGCGGGAGGCGGGACGTGACAGCAAAGTCCGGCTCCTCCTCCTCCGACTCGGACTCTTCCTTCTTGCAGCAATAATACTAGTGGTGGGAAAGGGAGGAGGTGCGGTATGGAGAGCAAAGATGAGAGGAAGAAGGGAGGAAAGGAGGGAGAGGCAGGGAGAATATTAGGACAAAAGGTACCAAATTATGCAAAATGTAAAAGACATGAGGGAGAATTAAAAAGAGGTATAACAGAAAGAACAATAACAAGATGGGGGGCATTTATTACAGTGAGATCGCAATGTCTGCAGTATCATTCAAAATATCAAATATCATTCCAAATTACATATTACAACAATATAGCTTAAACTAATATATCTACACATTTATCAACAACATAAGACTATCACATTAGTCTATGGTTTGCTTTAGGGTGGGTGAACTGGCTTATAAACATCTATATTTTATGCTATTTTGTAATATATAATGTATACCTCCATATACAAATTTTCTCCCAAATAACATACTGTAAATTTTGAAATGGTGCAAACATATGATGATCTTAGAGACAAAGGTGAGAGGTAACTAAGTACAAACACTTTCAGGTATCTGTACTTTATTCTCACATTTTGAAAACAGACTCTAAAAAGCTATGTAAAAGATGCAACAAGATAAAAAAAAAAAGACAAGAGACAAAAACAACATAAAAGAGGTTACAATGACCTAAGAGATGTAACAAGACGAAACAGAGGACGACTCCAATGGCCTGCTTTTTACTTTTATACTTGTATGTGTCAGAGCCTGAACTTTTGCTGTTTTACTTGAGAAAAGAAGTTGAATCAGTATTTCTTTTTTTATTATTATTATTTTACAAAAATATCTGTACTTCTACATGAGTGAATAATATGAGTAATTTTGCCATATTTGCTTATAGAATTTGATGTATTACTGTATATTAAACTACCCAACAGAATAAAGTAGTTGGGGCTGGTTGATATAGACATAGGTAGTTTCACAAAATATAAATACAATGAGATTTTTGATAAATAATCATCAGTAATGTGGATGACTAATGTCTTAGTGGGTAAAGGCAAATAATAGAACAGCTAGAACAGTCTCGCAAATTCAAAAAATTACATCACTTTGCTGTAATGTAGCATTAAAAACCAGGAAAAGACGACACGTATGCCATATCATCCAAGACATCCAAATCTAAGATGATATCTGGTCTTATATATATTGCTGCCCTAGTTTGCACACTCAGGACAGAAAGCCTGCATTCATTCAACATCCTTTAGAGGGAGGATGTCTTTCATAACTACTTCAGCCCCCTATGTGTCATTTCAGTGAAGCTGCTACAGTTTGATGCAAAAATGTTTTGTCAATTATAGCTCCAACAGACTTCACAGAATCCACTTCTCAGTGCAGAATTTGTGATTGCTATTTCTGGCCCTTAAAAATGTAGCTTTCACATTCATTCCTGGCATCTGGCCAACTCATACGAAGCCATAATTTGGGCATCACTTTTGATTTGACTGTGAAATAAAAAAAAACCCTAGGAACTGTAATCAGTTGAAAGGATCATATAATTTCTACTCTAGCTGTGTTACTTTACAGTTTCCAGTTGATGTCTGTAAATGGACTGCATTCATATAGTGACTTTATCCAAAATGCTTTACTGTTTTCCTCTCAGTAAACCAATCAGGCGCACACATCGATGGCAGGGAGCTACCATACATGGCCCTAGTATAATTGTCTTGTTCAAGGACACTTGGATACATGGCTAGGAGGAACCAGGTATATGAATCACCAACTCAGAGATTAATGCTTTTCCTGCTGAGCCACAGGTACTCTTCTCAAGGTGGTTAACATCTCAGCCCCCTTTTTTAGAGCTTTTGAATCCCTACGTGCATATCATCCAAGTAATAAATATAGTTGGCTATCATTCTGATTTCAACAGCTTTTGATTTTTATTCTTTGAAGGACCAGGTCAAAATAAATCACTTATTTATCTTTAATTGGAAAAGATTTTTTGCTTTTCCTCTTGATTACTTAAATAATTTTAATTTATTTTTAATAATTATGAGGTTTGTAATATTTTTGGAACATTGTGAATGTCTCACTTTGGACTCTGGGTCATTGTGATGGAATTTCTCACTATTTTTCACGATTTTTACAAACCAAACAATCAATCAATTAATGGAGGAAAATTAGAAAGATTAGTTTTACAGCACACTGCTGTATTTGAAACTAGTGTATAGGAATTAATGAGCAGAATTGGAATGAAAAATTCTTAATGATTCCTGTGGAATTATAATTTTAGGACTGATTCTGATTTGGAACACATTATCAATACCCAACCCGAGGAATAAGCCAGTATGCACATAGAGATTATCAGGCCTATCCTGACTGTTATAACATAACATTGTTTTAGTTGTTGTGTTCCACTGAAACTCCATTAAGCCATATTTTTTACATTTGAACCAAATGACTCCATGTGATGCGAAAAGACATCTTGTTGTCCTTTCCTCACTGAGACTCTTGTTTCTTGTTTGACTGACAACTGAATTCTGAAGAGAATCTTATGTTCACTACAACTTTAAGACACAGCACTGTGTTCAGTTAAGATGGACTGACTAAATTATACTTGGACACGGCTCTTGTGATGTTTCTTACAAAATAAATTTGAGTATTTGGAGCAAAGTCTATAAAAAAAAATACTCTGAGGAGCTTTTGAAACTGAGCTCGAGCAGGAATTTGGAATTCTTTGATGAAATTATTATTACATTCCCTCAAGGAAAATTATGTATTTTTCATGTCCCTAGACTGAGCTGTTCAGATCCAAATCTTTTGTATATTAAAGCCAAAGTAATGATAGTACTTTGTGATTCCCAGATGTTCAAATTAGAGCTACGTGATAACAAGATTGAGTTGCTCTCACACATATTTTCGGATGAGTTTCAGTGTTCAGTCCCATAGGTGTGAAAATGCTTTTTAGTATTTAAAAGGTGTGTGATAGCAGCAAATTTGAAGGTGATTGTAACTCTGCTACTGTGAGCTTTGAGCCCTGAAACAAGAACAGTGCAGCTGGGTTTTGTCAGTCCAAACCAAAGTGTAGTGCATTGTGATTTTTAGTGTCACCTTCAGGGCAATAATTGTTAATAAGTAATTTTCAGTCTTAAAACACATTTCATTTAAACTTGGAAGAAACACAAAAAAACTCACCAAAAACATCTTGGCTTGTCTTAACACTGCTCCAACAATCACCAGCTACAGTTTGGTTGAAATAAAACCTTAAATTCACCGCTGTAGTTGTGAAAATATTGTGAGAGGAGCAGGAGGGAGGTCAGAAATCAGAGAAGCAGCAGAGAGAAACTGCCTTTAGAGCCAGATTTTCACATCTACCACTGTACAGAAAAAGGTATATTTCAACTGAACCATAGTTGGTGATTGTTGGAAAGATGAACCAACACGTTTTTGGTGAGTTTCATTTTGTTTCTGTTGAGTTAAATGAAGATGATGATGTTAAAATTACCATTTTTCAAAGGGAGTCTAGTGAGTTTGGTGAGAGCGATAAAACAGCTATTTCTTGTTAAAGAAAACATCTTACTTTTTTTCAAAAATGCTCTGTCTCTACTCCAATCCTTTCCATAATGTTGTCACTAACAGTCTGAGCCTGCCAATGGCAAAAACAAGCACTTTTAATGGATGTACTTTTGACGTTGCACTGGTGCCTATATTGGTTAGAATGTACTTTGTTTTGCTTTTGCCAGCGGCACCAATTTCTGCCTACTGGACCCATTTCTGTCCCCATTAGTCACACAAAAATATGGGAAAATAGGCTTGAAAAACGTATAACCCTTCAGGGGAATTATGTGCCATACTATTTCTTGGCTCTGAGTAGTTGTTTGACAACCAGAAAATCTCCAGGAAATTACTAGTTGAGGCCAAGAGAAAGTCCAGCACATAACCATCCATAAAACATCAAATTGTTGTTTTTACACTCCAGTTTTTGTACTGAGTAAACAGACGAGAGGTGGATGTTGTCACCGTTTGACAAAGCCAAGCTAGCTGTTTCTCTGTCTTCAGTCTTTGTATGAAGCTAAGCTAACTGCCAGCTGTCTGTCGCCTTATATTTAATGGACAGATCTGAGAGCAGTATCAGCCTTATCATTTAACTCTCCACCAGAAAGTATATAGGCATACTCCCAGAAATGTTAAACAATTCCTTTAAGAAACTGACAAAAATGTACTAAGCATAGGTCCAATTCTAATTAAATGTCTTGGATATTCCATTTTACAAAAAGATTTGTAATGCTCCACTGTAAGTCAAAAACGGTGAAATGCACAGGGGATTAGTTCAGTGAAGCAGAAAGTATACAGTAAAATGTGAAACAGAAACCAAATGCTAGAAAGCTGGCTTTCTGGTGGATTTATCAGAGTGATGTTTTGGAGTTTGTCAAGCGTGAAACACAAAGCAGTCCTTTTCACCTGACTTCATTTTCATTTTATTCTTACACAGCATAGAGCGCCTGACCAAGACGGCATAATGACATTTTTTCTTTTAAATTACCACAGTGTGATTTCCATGGTAGAAAATGAAACTTAAGTCTGTAATGCGATCAAAGAAATGATTTGCTAAACTTACTGGGCTCAGACTGAGGCAGAAGTGCAGTTATAGTGAAAGCAAAGTGCTAACACATCTTCATTTTTTGCTTACTGGAGTGGAATGAAAAGTATTGGAGCTTTTTTTTTTTGGTGAGTGCAGATATGGCTTTTATTCCTCACACAGTCTTGGATATTTTCTATTCTACTAGCTGATGAATACATGATTCACCTTAAGTTTCAATAATGATCTGTCCATAAATTGATGGCCATCAGTCAGTCTCAGAGTTCCAAATACCGTTAGTGGCCGTATGGATGGCAACATCAGTCATTTGAACCATCAGTCCAGCACTTTGGTCCAAATTGAAATATCTCAGCAAGTACTGGATGGAAATTCATGAAATGTGGTTCAGACTAGGGCTGCCTATAGTCGACTAAACTGTTAATCAGTGATAAGAGTCTTAGTGAACCAAGTTTTCTTTTATCCATTAGAAGCAGAAAGGAAAAAATAAACACTCAAACACCATTTGGTAGTTTTATCTTGTTGTTAGGGCCAGGATGAAAGTATCGGGGGTCGTTGGTACGCAGACCTTTTCTCTTGTAACACAGAAGTCACCAGTGCATTGTCGCTAACTGTGCAGTAGCTGCCATTAACTTGTTGCTCAATTAGCAGTTCTATTAGTTGAATTTTTCTGGACAGGAACACATTGAATTTCAAAACAACTCAAGAGACTTCAGTAAAAATTTGGTGAGAGGCTTTTGCCATGGGCCAAGAAATAAATTGTTTTAGGTGCTGAGGACATCTCTAGAGTGCTAAATGTTTTGGTTGGAAATCAAATTTTGATGATCGATCACAAGAGTGATCCTGCAAAATCTGCTGTGAGAAGTTAGCCATCAAGGCTTTCTGCCAGAAAGCCCATCTCGGTCAGGTTTGGGGGGAGAAATGGCTGTTCGCAGAAGATAGCTTTCAAGGTTTCTGCTAGAAAGCCCTTCTTGGGCAGGTTTAGGGGAGAAAATTGTAACCGAACTCTGAACTTTTCCTAAGTTCCGCCCCTTTTGGAACCTGTGTCAACTTTGTCCTTCCCTGTTTCCCATACTTATGTATGCTATACTCTACTTTAATTTATGTTGAAAAGGAACCCAGATTTTGAAGATGGTTGAAAATGATGCTGAGGGAGCGAGCTAATCTAGCTTGTTTGCTAGCATTTTGTTCTGTAGCAAAACACAAGCTAACTAGCTGGCTAGCTCTACTTCAATCATTAACAAGGAAGTTAGCTAGCATTTTGCAAACATTAGTTAATTTAAGATATGACTATGTTTCTTTTACAGGTCCCAGAGCAACCAGTCTTTTAACCATTAACCATTTCAACCACCAAAATTAGGTTTCAATTTAAACATAGATGGGCCTTGCACAAGCATGTCTAAATACAGGAAACAGGAAAAGAGAATTTTGACAGAGGTCCTGCTGGGTACCAAGATTGCTCAACTGTTATTGGAGCACAGAGCCAAAAAGGTTTGTACTTAGGAAAGGTCAATTATTAAACACCATCTTATGACTATCAACAAAGTGCTACACTCAGGGACAACCTTGCAGCTCTGCAAACTCTCAAAATGAAGTACAGCGAAAGCAACAGAGGCTGAAAGCAGCTGTAATCTCACCTGCAGCCTACAGTAGCACAGTACTGCGATGATAAGGAGTAATATAACAGTAGCTAGAATTCCACCAGTGATGACCACTGTCCCGGCTGTCATTCGAATGGCTCTCCATCAACACCCTGCAGAGAGGAAGAGGAGGGATGGGTGGGAGGAGAGGAGCAGAGACAAGAGTAGAGAAGAGTAGATGAGGGTAGGGAGTGAGTGAAAGAACAAATGACGGAGGAGAAAGCACACAATTCATCAGTACAGTGGCTTCATTAAGTAGATTATAACTGTGTGTCATCTCAGTGGTGCTTATTGAATTATCCAGCAGTTAGGAGACATGTAATAGAATCAGCCTACAAATGCTGGGATCTCAGGCTGGAACACATAGAAAAAAAGAAGTGTGAGGAGGAGAGGGAAAGCAGCAGTAAAACGAGTCGCTGAGATGACACGAAAGCAAATAGATAAATGGATAGTGGGAGTGAGGACAGCTGAAGTGACTGAAGCAGGTGAGAGAAACAAAGGCAGAGTGAGCAGTGAATTGACGTGGGGCAGGAGAGAGAAAGAGGTAACAGGCATAGAAAGGGATTTGATGGATGGATATGAAAGTGGAGATACAAAATGATGGAGGGGATGAAGAAGGTGGAGTGAGAGATAGATGGTGGAGAGGTGAAACATAAACAGGGTAGATGGAAATAAATGTGGATGAGAGAAAGAGGATCATGATAAAGAATCAAGATGATTGGGTGACTAAAAAAGATAAAAAAAAAAAAAATGAGTGGGATGAAATCTTAAACCAAGTCTATGGTTGAATGACATTCAAAACATATTTTATGCGCACACCCAGGACTCACAAATGCCTGATCCCAGAGACTGCTGTTCATGCCCATTGCTTAAAAACTACTAAAAAAAGAAGAAAAGAAACAAACCTGTGGGTCTTTGGTAAAAAAAAAAAAAAAAAAAGAAAGAAAAAATGCAATCTACATATTAGCTGTTATTCAGTTGCTCCTGTGAGTAAATGTTAAGTACTGAATGGTGCAAACCTTGCAAAAGAGACACAACATTCACAATATAATATTAATAAGGCTACAAACACAACTGTTAACAGTAAAATGCCTAAATACAGTATTTGTATCATTGCCAGCATGCATCGAAGACAATAATACCATATGAAAAACAAAATCTTATAACTATATATATACAAAAAAATAATAATATCAGAATGAGCACAGCTGAGTCTGCTCGATGTCACAGCTGATAGTGAGTTATGGCCTTTCCTGCCTTTGCTTTAAAATATGAACTGAACTGCATAAAGTAGAACAGTGTATACCAAGACTGAGCAGGGCTTCCTTAAAGGGATAGTTTGGATTTTTTTGAAGTGGAGTTGGATGAAGCACATTGCATTACCTACATGGTCGACAGAGACACAGTTTGGAGAAGCAGCAGGAGTACAAGTACATGTTTGTTCAGTTATTAATTTTTCTCTCAGCAGCACAGTGTTTCCCAAACTTCTTATACAGTGCACCACCTCAAAAAATAATGAGCCCTCCAAGTACCAGCTAACTGTTTGTGCCGTTTAGTGGTAGCAGGTGCTGTGGACACTTCACTCAGTTCACTGTCATCCACTTCATTTTCAACAAAGCAACTTACTGTAACTTATTAATTTCAGTTATCACATATTTTCATTTGAAAATTTGCAGCATTTTTATTTGAGTGTATTTTTGAAATAATTTGAAAATCTGAACAATCCCTTTAATCAAATGACCTCCTGATGAAACAGGAATTATTTAAATGCCTTGACCTAGGGAATATGAGATGAAGGGAAGGAAACAGTCTCACGATGAAGTCAAATTTGAAAACAAGGTGACAAAGATATTTTTCAATTTGCTATGATTCAGCAATGAGCAGACAGAAAAGAAACTGACACCGGAACAGAAACAGAATAATGAGGTATTGTGCAAAGCAGGTAGGCCATGACCTTCATTACATCAATCAGCATGAAACAACCGGCGGTAGAGTTGTGGGTGACCTGTGAACTCTGACCTTAAATCAGAGCTCACAGCAAAGACAAATGAAGATGTTGACCTATGGGCTGTGAGTGCATCTACCTATATACCAATCAATCTATATATCTCTCTGGCATGCTGCCCTTTTGTGGGTTTTACAAAAATCCAAGCCATCAAGATTAAATTATTTTGTGGATATTTGCTACAGTCTGAACACTGAGAAATCACATGCATATAGAAATGACTGGGGGCGAGCGCTACAGCACATCATAAGAACATTTGCAGAAGTACAACTGACTTGAGACTGAACTGACCTCATTCTCAGTTTATTAGATCAATGCTTCCCTTTAATTACCTCTTTTCAGTCTCTACAGCAGCTGGATTACTGGAAGAGGCCTCGAGCCTAGAGGCTTTAAATATTCATTCTACTCCTGAAAGTAATGTGTGCATAAATCACAAACATTGTGAATGTCATTCAAATTGTCAAAAGTGGTTCCTTTGTTCTGCGTTCCCTTCACTGTGAAACAGGAAAGTATTTGAGGCTGTCAGATTACTGAGGAGTTTGTTCCATGCAGCAGCAGCCAGTGTGTGTCCATCAAAAATACACTGAACTGTTACTCGCTCATAATATAATTTGCTGCATAACAACAACAGTTCAGGAGTACAGTTCCACTGTAAATCCTGTGTGGAGGATAAGCATTTTTGCACTGGCATCAGTGCGTCAACTATGACAGAATGGTTTTTTTCTTGCCACGGTGACAAAGCAACATATAAACAATAATTACGTTTTATTGAACTTTGCAGACTGAGAGAGACTTTGATGCCCACTGCAGAGCAGAAACTTAAACTTGGTAGTAACTCAGTCTGGCAGTAAATGTACAGTATATGTTACACTGTGTCACATAATAAACACTGCAGCTTCCTAAGACCAAATAAATGTGTCTGTTTCTTAAGTGCTGGAAAAGTGAAGGGGGTTAGACTCCTAAGCTGACCAGGATGTTGAGCAAATGCTAATGCTAGCATTGTACTTTTACAACATGGGCTCTGGTACGTTCATAACCCTCTCAGAAGCTTTGTAATCCAGCCTTGAATGGGAGTGTCTTCTTTGAGACGCTGTAAAGTAAATCCATAATTATAAATTCACAACCCAGTGTCTTCTGTGATTATTTATCCAATTTTACGTGATGAAAACAGTGGCGGTTGTTTTTGTTGGTGTGTTTTTAACTACCCATCATTAAGCCTTGGGTTGAGTCTGCCCAATGTTTGCTGGGATGTAGCTTTAGCCTCAGCCTTTTAGCATTGACGTTTAATCATGTATGCAGCCATTAAATTACTTAGTATTTCAGAGGGGTTCTTGTTTTTGTCAGATGGAAACATTAAAAATCCAAAAGCTGATTCAAGGAGTTTCAAGCATTAGCTTACGATACCTAGCTATGCTTATGAAATCATCCAGTGAGAGTCTTCATTTTAGTTGACAAAATCCATGGTTGTCAACTAGAAATGAGAAGCTGCTTTTGTTAACTTCTTCTTTGAATCAAAAACCCATAGTGTTTCAAAACTTACTGATTTCAATGTTTAGTCTGCCTCCATTATTACTGGAAATTGCATATGTGCAGTGCGAGAATGGAAAGCTTGACAGACATAGCAACAGTAACTAAAGAGGGCTGGGCTTAGTGAAGGGTCAGTTCAAACGTATAAAGTTTTTTTCCTCCAATACATAGCTTAAAATTGTCTTGCAGTGCCCTCTTGCCCTCATGCCTCGCATGTGTCACTGACTGTGCCCAGACATAGCCACACAATGATAATAATAATAAAGTTGTCACCCAGTTCCCAGGTTTAGTAACATTTTTATATATTTAGGGAAAATGCTGCAGATACTTGACAGATGTGGGTACAGGCCTTTTCCCCTTCATTACATCCGCAATCTGGAAGTGTCATAGGACCACACCATCACACTGCATTGTGGATAATTGCCTGAAACTGAAAATAGGCCAGCAGGCTTGTTGCTAAGCTATGACTCAATGGTGCAAGCCATTATCAGCAGCACACACACACAGCAGTCAGTATAGGCCTGTGTTGTCAAGATGTAACTCAACTGTGACATGGACACACCCTAAAATAGAAAAGCAGGACTGCTGACACAACACGGAGAATCCTGAGGTAAATGTAAACCAGCAGTCATACTATTTCCTGTTTACCCAGAATGCAATTTACATCGACTGTGTTCCAGTTTCCACTTCCACATCCTGGTGCAATCAGCATCCCTCAGCCTGTACATGCGAGTGACTGACAGCTCTGACCTTCCCACCCTGAAAAACCACTAAATCACGTAGAATTCGTTTGTGAACCATGTTAGCTTTCATTGTGATATGTCTCTTCAGAGACGCTCTATAATGCTAGAATGGATCCGACTGTCTCTACACTAGCTATCTGTCCTGTCTACAAACACAGCACAGCTACTCTCCCCTCAGGCTGGAGTACAGCTGGACTCTAATCCAATCTGCAGGCCACCAACCAAATCAATATGGAGGAACAACAAGAACAGAGTGTTTTGGCCTAAAAGGCTTTGAGTTACATTGAAGAGGTAAATGTGGTGATTTTTGGGATATTTTTGGCATCAGAGAAAGAGAAATCTTGGGTTTAAATTCGGAGGGTTTTTCTGGCGTTTTGGTGAAGCTGAATGATGTGAGAAAATAATGACAAACCCACAGAGAATTATCACTCAGATCTGCAGTTCCCCTCGGCTCTATGGAGCGTTTTAGTGTCTTTCAGCTCATTGTTTTGGTTTGCTGTTTTGGTTCACTCTCACTGCGATCATCAGCCTTGTTTCTAGCAGCAGCAGGAGGCTACCTGCTCAGCACCAAACGAATGCAGACAAAGTTAACAACTAGCCAGTGAACGAAAGGAGAATTTACCTGCTAATGAGCCAGATATGTCTGCTGGAGGTGTAAATAGGCAATGGTTTGCTAACAATGTTGCCACACCGACTTTATAATGGCTCGGGGAGTAACAGAATATTGATGTTATGTAATCAGGATAGAAGGTAACTTGATTCCATAATGAGATAACAGATTGAGATGGAGGTGTTATATGTGAGCACTGTGTTTCCAGCTTGTTCCACTGTCCCCAAGAGGCAGAAAAGTCCATTATACCTGCTTTAAAAACCCTACAAAGTATGACAAAGAATGTGATTTCTCATTTTTATAACACAATTTACTGTTTTTTAATAAAACATACACATCTAAGATGGAGTTTAATGTACTTGTTGAGGCAGGCATAAAATTTTAGTTTCACTTTTAATCTAAGACAAAATATATATTATGCTAATAAAATTTATTATCTATAAACCCATTTGCCCAGGTTATGAGCAGTATTTCCTGTGGTGGTATTGAGCTGTTTCTGTAGAAAATTGGTCCCGCTTCTTAACCTCTGACCTTCCTCTAATAGATGCACACACAATAATAGCTCACGGAAAACACACACACATACATAATGAAGGGATATGACACACAACTACTACATAGCAGAATAATATTAAGCATGTATAGGATGTCTATGTATTATTATTGCAAAAAGCAAATAAACAAAGAACACACACACACACACACACACACACACGCATTAGTCCTGGTGCAGGGTAGGCAGGCAATGTGTATCTCCTAGGGCTCCCTTAATCAGAACAGTGTTTGAGGGATGTGTTGCAGCAAGGCGACGAACAGCGTTAATTATTTAACCACACACACACACACACACACACACACACACACACACACACACACACACACACACACACACACACGCAAACACGCAACCCAGACTCCTTTGTGAAATAGTACTGTGGAAAGGCAAACTTGTCGGCTCAGCTCCTTTTGCTGGTGTTCGTCCACAGGAATGACAAGAGGTTAGGGGCGAAAGAAGAATAGCAGTGGGCACACGCACACACAAACACACACAAACACTCACATGCAATAATTTTAGTACTAGCTAACATGCTCAGACACTGGGCTTTGGAATAAACTGCCATGCTTTGATGAAACATGGCAGGGATCACAGCAGAGGTCTTGCTAGGAATAATGGCTGTTGACAGGCTTTCAGCTCAACGGGAAAGAAGCACGCAGTAGGTGGCGGGTTCGAGTCATACACAAGAGACAATAACATGCCCCGAGAACAATGGGATGAGCTCCACTACAGCTGTAGCTGTCAAAGAGCGATTTCACACATAGATTTCCAGCCATATACAAAGACACAGTACACACACACATACATGGTTCTCGAAGGATATTATGCAAGCCAAACAGTCCTAAAAAATGCATTTATGTTTAAAAGTTTCGTGGATGACCTAGCGAATGTCTTTTCTCAAGTTTCTATATCAGGTGTTTTCAGGCTCACAAACTTCATGTCTTTGATTACAGAGCACAAATTTAATGTAAAGGGAGACACAATGACCCATGCTTCATTAAGTGTCATGCAGAGTCTGCTTGATTGCAGCTTTTTGTCCTCGATTAGTTTTTGTCTACCCTCTAATAAACTGCAATCAGCGGGTATTCAATTTGGCAAAATAATTCCCATCTTACATAACTTCCACCTACAGCGTGTATCAGCTTATCCAAGTAAATTAAAATTTATTCAGATTTCCATTATGCAACATTCATCTCATCTACCATCACTTACATATTGATGTGTGGTGCATGCAGTATATATATGCACAATAATGGAGATAATGAAGAGCCACTGTGATCCACTTTGTACACTTCATTACTGTTTCTTTGCAGGAACACAACCTGGGATTTGCTTGTGATAACAGCTGTATAGCTTGAAAGGAACTGTTTAAAGTTTGGGGAAATTCCCTTTTTTTTGTTTTTTTGGAAGTTGAAATGATCAAAACTACTGTTTGTGAGTTATGTGCATAGACGATAGAATAATTAGTGAACAACAATTAGAGACACTGTGACGTCACCCATTGGTTTGTGGACTACCGTTTTGCAGCCTTGTGTTTGGCACTACAGGGGTTGCCATCTTGTTTTTTTGCAACCAGAGCAGTTTTGAACTTGCTTGTTGTATTCATGAACTTTTGACAGAGCCTGGCTCAGTGTTTCTCCTATCTTTGAATCTTTACGCTCATCTAAACAAATAGCTTCCTGGTCTGTACTTGCTCTGCAGACATTGATTAAGCTTCTTATCTAACTCTCTGAAAGAAAGCAAATAAGCATATTTCCCGAAATGTTGAACTATCCCTTAAAAGGACAAGCATGTAGGATTTAGTTATGGTGGCTGTGAAACTGGAAAGGCCATATCTAGAGCACACGTTTGGTTTATCCATTCTGGACTACTGTAGAAACATGTCAGTGCAACACAACGAACTCCATGGAAGAAGATCTGCACAAACAAAAACACAATGATTCATATTTCCAGGTGATTATGCACTGACGAAAAATTTTATATTGAATAACTGCCATATTCTGCCAAGAGATCTCCACAAATCTTACACACTGGACCTTTAAGACTCACCTAATTGAAAGGCCCTGTCTGTTGGATGAAATAAGTGTTCAACATTCCTGCAGAGTGCAGCTAGAGGGTTTTCACTGACAAACACTTCAATTCTGCAAAAATAAAAGTCAATCTTCAATCCTAATAAACAAAATTGGATTGATTCTAATTAATTAGGTCCAATTAAATTGATTTGCTCAAAATGTAATTTCGAGGCTGGAACATGCATGAAATGTCAGTGTGTCAATGCAATTTAGAATACAAATTATTCTGAAGCCTCTGCGCATGTGTGAGCATTTCCCAGGAGGGAGCAGATGAGTTCACTAAACATCAACACGATGAAGAAGTTAAATTTGTGAAAATGAGCTTTAGCTATGATATAATGCTGTAACATTCATTTGACTGCATGTTTATTTATTTATTTTTTTAATCTTCATTAAGCCTTGATGCAAGTAGTAATATAGAGCCAAAGAAATCTCCCCAAACCCACCTCTTCCACACTAATAGACTGAAGTACACATTTTTTTAATAAGCTTACAAATTCCTCCTTAAGCCCTGTCACAATATTATCCTGTCTGCTTGCACTGACCCTGACTGCAACATCACTTGACTCTCCCTCTCCGGCTCCTGGCTCACCCTGTTCCAGCATAAAATTTCACCACATACAGAAATTTCTCTTGCTACCGTTTCTTTGTGTCCCTCCAAGAATAATGACAGCACAGAGCTAGCCTCAGGTAAAACTCTTCCTCTACTGAAAGGCACTGACCAGCTTTGCTCATCCCGAATGCTGACCTTGACTCAGGTGTGTGGGAAATCCCAAAGGCTGTCGGACAAAGAGGGGAAAGGGAGAGGATGAATAAAAGTGAGGAACCAGTTCTCTCATGCAGCGATGGTTTGAGCTCAGGAATAGTATTTTTTATCCCTCTCATGTGTGCTCCTCAACGCTCCTGTAATTAGTGCCCCTCTGTGGATGATATATCGTAAAAATGGCTCTCGGCTAGTATGAATATAGCACCATGAGGACGTTTGGAAAAAACTTAACAGTGACCTGGGGGTCTCTTCATTTAATTATACAGCTCGCTAAATGTCTCTCATCCATCGGAATGACCTTGCTCAGTTGTTCTCACAGTTCAAATTGCATGCTGATGTAAGAAGCGCCATTGTAACTGTAAACGTGTTTTGCATGCACTGGAAGTACCCTTCCTTCTGCACAGCATGCTGTATTTTTATGTGTTCCTCTGGGGTCACAATCCATTGAAACTGAAATTGGAATGTTTGGGATTGTTGTAGGACTATAAAGTTGCAACATTTAAAAGGATAGTTAGGATTATTTGATGTGGGGTTGTATGAGGCACTGATAGTCAGGGTATTTCCTATAGTAGATGCAAGTTGGCACACTCTCAGATAGGAGCAGCAGAGAGGAGCACCAGCACAGGAGCTAAGCAATGTCCTGCTGCTGACAGGGTCAGTAACAAATAATATTTTAGCCACTTGTCAGACAGTCTTCTCCACCGTTACATAAGCCAAATAACAATTTCTCAAAGCAAAGAGACTACACTGGCAAAATCCATAATTTTTCTTCGCAGAATATGGGAGTTGCTGGTCTGCCACTGTCATGATCTGTATGTTTGTTTGTGTTACTGTGTGACTTTGGTGTTTTAAAACCAGTTTGGATTCACCAAAGTCACATAATAACACAAGCTAACTAACAGATTGACGCAGCGGTAGACTAACAACTCCTGTTACTGATTTGTAAATGAAGTCTGGTTGGTTTGGGAAAAGACTGTCTGGCAACAAAATAGTGCTGAAAATCTTCTAAATATAGTGTACACTTACACTGACCTTTTGTGACTAAAATATGTTTTCCACAGCAGTGCATTGCTTAGTTTTATGCTGGTACTCCTCTCTGCTGTCTCGACTGATATCAGTAAATATCTCATAAACCCCCCTCTATCAAATAATCCAAACTATCCCTAAGGAAAATGAATGACATTTCCTCAACAATATTCCAGTGAGAAAGTGCCAGTGCCATGTTGTGGATACTGAAAATGCATTTTGAGAAGAACCGAAAACTGCGCTTGTATTATACACTCCCAGTGTAGGCGACCTCTGATAAAACTAAACTGCAACTCAACATTTATTTACAGCATTTCTCTTCTGTAATTGTTTGCAGACAGAGACAGAATTTGAGACATTTCTTGAATATATGTGAAACCCTTTTTTTTAATGTTGCTTTAGATCATCTTGATAAGCCACAAGTCTGTTCCCTCCAAGTCAAAAACATTTCCCTGTAATATGCGCTCTTCTCCCACTTAAATCTCTTTTGAGACTAATGTACTTATGCATAATCAATATTTGATCTAACTGTCACCTGTATTCAGCTGAGTCCATGGTGGAAGCAGTCAACTTTAATATTTAGCACAGAAATGTAATAGGACATGGATGGATGTTTCCCAGTTAAGTGCTATAATCAGCTCCTGGAGAAAATCACATTATGAGGGCGCTTCTATGAGTCACATCAGTGCTCAGATAAGGGCTCTTATCATGTCAGTGTGAAAGAAGTGATAAAATGTAGCATGTATTTGGTGTGTGTGTTTGCAATGTAGCAGCAGACAAACTTAATTCATGTCACTTCAGTAAAGGGTGTCCTTGTGGTGAAAAACCCTAAAAAAACTAAACGTTTCCTGCCTCTTTCACATCAAAGTGTTTCATTTTGATCTATAGATAAAAATCTAACAAAAAATCTTTTAAAAGGATGTCATGTTAGGACACTATTTTTTCCCAGAATTGTCTTTTCCTCCTGAATGGTACAAGAAAATGAGCTTTCACTTTTCAAATCATCTCAAAAATAATTGCATATAATCACATTTTGTCAGTCTGGGACTGCACTTCCTGCTCCTCCCCTCTGCCACGCCATGCTCTACTCTCTGCTGTGCAAATAATACCACTAGTCTGTGTGTGACAGGCTATAATCTTGGCACCAGCAGGAGCTGAAGTTGGCTCAGAGATATTACACTTCTTTGAACTTCACAGTTGATGGATTGAAGAGGAGTTCTTAGCCCTGAAACTGAGTGATGCAAGCGGTAAAAAGGTGTCCTCGGCACGCTTTGGTTTTTGTCATGGAAAGCTGTGGACGAGTTCAGGGTTTTTAAAAGGCTGTGATAGTTATGTAAAAGACTTTAATCTTTCTTCTACTTTTGGCCCTTAATAATAAGCAAAATCAGTTCAAATAATCATATTTTAATTAGCACACAAATTGGTTTAGACACTTTAAATTTCTCATGAAGTCAAAATCGACACGTACGTTTATCACGTATGTATTGTGCTATGCATCACATGCCGGTAGCCAGACCTTACAAGATAACCACCTCTGTACTGTCACCCACTCCCTGTCATCAAACTGGCCTCCTTTACTCTCTGAGGCTGGTCTGGCTGTGTTCACTGGGAGCTCTCAGTCCAGGAAGGGTCAGCTAATAGGACCACTTTAGTCCTTCTTTCATGCATGGACCTCTCTAACTGCATGGTGGGAGAATGTAATGCACAGTGCTATTGGCTACTGTAAACACCAATCAATGTCTGCAACAAGTCCCTCCCTAGCTGCCTCTAACCTGCCACAGAGAAGAACCCCCCCCACCCAAAAAAAAAAAAAAAAAAAAAAGGCTGCAACAGGCTTTGGAATCTGAGGTATTCCAGCACATAGGAGAAGTTAGCTTTCAGGACTTTCTGACAGAAAGGCCAGAAATCTTTCTGTCAGAGTGGGCTCCATGGCAAAAAAGGCTTTAGGAATTCAGGTGACACAGTATCAAGAGTGACACACCAGGAGCAGGTTGTGGTAGATCAATGGGATGAGCCGAAGATTTTCACCCAGTGAGACCTCCAACGTGAAACTAATTAGATAGGTTGGGTTTGGGTTAAAAAAAAAAAGATTTCTGCCAGACAGGGCTTTCTGTCAGAAAGATCTGAAGCCTAACTTCTCCCACGTGCGGTATTTTACCCCGACTAGGTCTGTGTGATGCACACACAGTATCTCTCTAACTTCCTCCGCTGCTGATTCAACATGCTCATGATCAGCCACTGATAAGCCCTGACTAGTGCCAGACGCACTGCAAAATCTACAGCCAGCGCTCTCCTACAGAGGTTCAGTGATGGCCCAGTGCCACTGGATGGATGAATGTCAGCGTGGTGCATCAAGGCCATCAGATACATGTGGTGCACAAGCAACAGCTGCAAGCAACACACTGAGTTAAAACAGGCTTACTCGGAATATACAGTAGATAGAAAGTTGTGAGAGTCATTGTAGTTGAGTGTCTGTGTGTGAAGAGCAAACTGTTTAATCAAAATCATCACCTCACACACCTCAAGCAACTTCACTCTAATAGCATGAACAGGAGTTTATGCTTAGCACTGCATAAATATAACAGACAAGAGCCGAACTACAACTCATCAGCTTCTCCAGTCTCAGCGCCCAGTAGAAATAAACTGCTGTTTATAACAGAATATCAGTCTGTTGAGAGATATTTATGCAAACTCTCTGCCCTGTTTGTTCCTTCCTATTAAGTAATAACAATAGCAATAATGAAATGCAACAATCTCAGCACATTTCACTCACCCCTGGCAATGCATAATCTCAGCATGTTGGTATGTGTGTCTATTCTTTTCTATTATATTCTATTCTAACTCTAAAGCAGATAATAACAGTAGCTGCTGCCTGCTGCTGGTTCACTCCTGGTTTATAAGTTCAGTGTCAGTCACGTCTGCTCCTGAGAAATCGCAGTGACAGAGGAGACAGTTTGTTGTGACACTCAGAGCTCCGTTAGGACCTCCTGGTGTGAAAAACGTTAGCCATGAGAGCACCGAGCAGATAATACTGTACTGTGTCTGCCCCTATATGACAGATTAATGTTATTGCAAAACACTCAAATGTGTAATAATATGTAAGGACACAGACTGTGCGTGCACACACACACAAACCTTCCCTCTGGCTACATGGTCTGTTCAGGGTAATACATTGCCCTCAAATAAATTCAATTCCTTTTCCTCTTCCTGCATTAGATAAGACACCATTAAATTACATTTGCTCCTTGACACTTGACAATGAGATCATTCCAATTTTAGACTTTTGCCTTACTTTGCTTTCTCTCCCCCAAGCAACATGATTTCAGCCCTGGGTTGGAGGCTGGTCAGCTGAGTTAGTTGTCTTTAAACATCTGTGTCTCACATAAGCCTTCATTTGACATATATGACATAAAATGCTGTCTACAGTGCATACAGCAAAGCAGACCATAAAAAGTACCTCAGAAGTAAAATTAAAACACTGATGTCTATAATGCATTATACTGGATAATAAAAATACTTCTAATGCATTATAGTGTGGGTAAAGCAATGTTTATTTATAGCTATTTGAAGTCTAGGTAGGTCAAGTAGGTCAAGGTCAAGCTTGATGTCATGATGAAGTGGCGTGAGATCATGGGAGATGCTTTTGTCAGCAACCGTAGCTGAAAAAAATCTATCTGACATGACTCAGGTGGAAATCATATTCATGGAAGCTGACCTCCTCCCTCACTCTCTGATGAATACAACATATCCTGAAAGTTCTGGCAGCTACAAACTAGTTAGCGATACCTAACAGGAAACACATCGTCACCTTGAATCTCTCTGGGTTTGACCAAACACTGGAAACATTTGAGATAATGTAAGTTCACAAATCAACAAAATAAATAACATATGCCTAGCATTTTTAGACATTTTAATGCATAAATGTCACATATTATAGCTTTAAGCACATCATAATGCATTAGAAATATGTTTATGATCAATTAGAATTCATTATGAATATGGGCATTACAGAATGTTACCAAAGTTACATTAAGAAATAAAATTATTTCACCTTGTGGGTTTGCAAATGTATTACAGTAATGTTTCATATGACAGAATAATACCATGTGATCACATCTGTTTGGCTACACAGCGAAGTGGACGAACTTGACATGAACTGCTGCATTTCACATAAAGAATTACACTAAATGTCATTGGCCGCGTGACTTTGTACCTTTCCAAATTGGTGCAGGAAGTCACTTCACAGTTCACAGGTAATGTTACCTTTCATAGCCTATCTTCTTCCCTACTGTGTGTGCAAACCGACTTCTGTTTACAGTTTTCATGCGTGGTCACCCCCAGTGTGCGACTTGCTGTCAACTTGTCAAATAAAGTCTTGTTGTGAACCGAAAGAATACACCCACGTTTATCAGCACAAGGTCTGAGTGTTGAAAATGTGGGTGCATAAAAGCAGTGAAATATCATCTTTTGTGGCATCACTGTACTTCTCCAAGAGGAACTGAATTTGAGGGCAAACAGTAATAGCCTACTTAATTTTCTATCCGAATTTTCTTATTATCAGCAGTTCTTGACGCATATTGCAGTATATGGATGAACAGTTTAGCTACAGCTCAGACAAAGGTCTTTTTCATGCTTTCTGGCTATAATAAAATGCCCTTTTCTCTGTAGTCATTTGAAATCAGAAGAAAACTGTCTGCATTAAAGGATGTAAGGCTGAAAGACAGGCAGTTTGTTTTTGCAGACTGTGTGAATGTAGAGTCCTGAGCTCCTTTGTAAGTCAAGGACACGTAACCCTAACCGTCATAATGTCCTCATACTGGATAATGGATATTTCATCTGATACTAAATCTAAATGTGTGCATTAAAATGCACCATACAGTACCTGAGGGATAAGTACTCACACTTTGCAAGGCACACACTCACACAGACACTCGCACACGCACACTCACACACACAGCCACCTGGCCAGATGCCACAGTAAATGTAGTGAAACAAGGGGTGGTGTAGTGAAGGTCAAGTCATATTATAACATCATAACCTGGTTATCTCAGCGCTCACCGCTACACAACCCCAGCTGCTGCTGTTGATGCACACATCTGACAAAGCAGAGAGGAGAGGAGAGGAGAGGAGAGGAGAGGAGAGGAGAGGAGAGGAGAGGAGAGGAGAGGAGAGGAGAGGAGAGGAGAGGAGAGCCACTAGCAGCAGATCTTTATCAATGTAACAACACTTAAAGGTCCCATGAAACAGTTAACCTGATTCCTTATTGCTTGTGTTTTCTGTAAAAACAAGCAGCTAGGCAGGGACTTGTTGCAGATGTTGCAGAGTGACATTTAAAGTAGCCAATAGCGTTGAGCTAACTCTAAGAGCTTCCAGTGATCACAGCCAGACCGTGACCAAAGCAGCCTCTAAGACTAATGGAGGCTAGTGTCACAACGGGGGATAGGTGATAGCAGGGGGTCTGCATGTTGGGTTTGGCTCATGGCACCCACCAACTGAGCTAGCAGTCAGTGATTAGCTAAGCTATCTTTCAATCTGTAAACTTAGTAAACACCTTTGGTACTGTATTCCTTGTCTGTCTTGGAGGCTGTGGTCATCCTGTCCTTGGGAGGCTGCTGAGCCTAGTTATACTGACGGCTAACAGCAGCAAACAGTTACAGTAACAGTTAGCAATAAGACTCGGCCATCAGCAAAGTCCTGAGAAGTGAAGGTTAGCAGCCAGAGGAAATCAGAGAGAAAAACAGAAAATAATTCTCAATTCTCAATTCTCAATTTTCTCAATAAAATATGACACACTTCACCCAAATCAGTGAATAAAATTATAAAGTTGTGCATTTGTACAGTGAGACCCCCAGAAATACTCCTGTGAATGTGATCTGTTCTCCATCCACTCCACTGCGTCATAAGCAAATAAGTGTTTGGATGCAAATTTAGTGTATGACCCTGAATGCAGGATGAATCATAGTGGTGTATAGGTCAATATATATGCAATAAAAACACTTACACATCGATTTTGACATCATAGGAACTTTAACTAGAAAGTTACCGCAATATTTATTTATTTTTATGAATAAAGGGGTGTTCGTAATATAGGTTAAATTGCTTTGCATTTGCCTGTCTGTGTGTGTGTTTGGTTTTCTGTGAGGGCAGCTGAGTACCTGTACTGTTCTGCTGCTCTCTTTCATCTTTTTATATCCCCATCCACATTCTTGGCACACTGCCTGTCATGTCATTCACTTTTTGTCATCTTTCTCTAGCTTTTGCTTTCCACTGCCTCACTCCGTATCTCCACCTGCTCTCTCTGTCCGTCTCTTTCCCCATGGCCTTTCTATCTCTGTTTAGCCTCTCCTTCCATTAACTTTGCTGTCTTTGACTTCCCATCTGCTCTCCACCGCTCTTGCTCTCTGTCTGTTCAGCTGATGTACGCTGCCTTAGGGAGCGCGGACATGCCTCTGTTTTAAGCAGCACTTTGAACAGCAGTGCCCACCCACAAGCAGAGACAAGTGCCTCTGACACGGCGAGATTGATAGATCCATCCCACCATACGTCACTCTGCAAATTCAAAGCACAGCCTGTCGAGCAAACACGATGTTTACAAGAAGTTACACCACTCGGAGGAGTCACAGGAGAGTCAGATGTTACTACGTATCCTAGGCAGTGATGAAAGCATCACACAGCTGTGCAACACAGCAAAATGCACTGGAGACACAAAAACATGCACACAAAATATCCTCAGTTATGTGACTCTCTTGAATACTTTGCAATGTTAGAAACTCTTTCAGCAATTTTCCGTTTTCCAACACCAGATTTTGGGATATTCTCCCTGTCTTTGTCCTTGATTTTCTCTCCTTGCATGTGTCTTGTACGACAAACACGATTTATACACCAAAATTAGCATGTATATGAAGTTTTTTAAACACAGTTAAAACCACTAAAAATAGGTGATCCAACACCTTTCCCATTGCCAGCAGACAAGTTTGCCTTTCTGTTTGTTGTTGTTATGTTTTATGTTAAATGTCACAAATGCCTGAAAACAGGGGTTAGTAAACAGTAGACAGCAGTCTTCAAGTCAAGACCATGCACAGGGAGGGCTGGCATTTGCCAACAGTAACAGGTGAGTCAGTTAAGTTTTTGGTTGCATTTGAAGCAGGAGGTTTTACATCTAATGACTACTACAACACTCATAGAAAGCAGCATGGAGACCAGTGACTATGTTATGGTGGTTACGTTTTAATATCTTTTACTTCAGTCTCTTTTTCAAACTCAGCGCCGACTAATTTGGAACCATGTTCAAGCGCTTCTTGAGCGGAGATAAAATTTGTGGCTGAGATGATAAAGAGTTGCAGACGGAAGCCAACAAGCCTTCAAGCATCACGTCTGGTAAAGGGGTGAAAATTAGCGTGTACACCTGGATGTCGTGTTTCCATCACTGCTGATTGTAGCCGGAGCTGTTAAGCACTCATTGCTACTGCAGAGTCATTTGACCCTGGAATGAATGCTGATTGTATCCTTTGCCAGTGAAGACAAAAGCCGGATGTTAGTGGGTGAGTTTTTTGTCCAGTGCAAAATGGGCTTTAGAGAATTATTCTAGTGAAACTGGATGTAGGGCATGAAGTTCAGTTAATGTAAAGTGTCCACTGACCTGATCCAAGTAGGTGTAAGGCAGACGGCACTTATCACCAGAAATGCAGTACAGGACCCCTGGACTGCCCATAACACACGCACTCCTACACCTGTCCTCCAAATGCTATGCTCTGCAAGTCACAAATATACCAAACTGGCACAGGCAAGAGAACAAAACACCATGGTTAAGGAAAAATGCCACTTCATTTGTGAGAAGCTGAGCTTTGTGCCTTGCACATGCACATAAATATGATGTCAGACCAGCACTGCTTTGGTGTGTCCTTCAAAAATTCTCACAGCCATTTGAGCAACTATCTTGCATTTTGAAATCCCCAAACAAACAGTATGCAGTGAGATCTCCAATCATCTGGCTTTGCATTGTTTCCTACCAGCTTCCTTTTGACCGGGACTATGATCTTTCTGTAGTCCCTAACCAAAGTGATGTCAGATCATCAGACATCAATCAGTTCTGTAATAGGCAATTGTAATTGTTTGGTTGATGGATTTGGTGCAGATCATAGCCAGGATTTAAAAGACAAGTTTGCAGGGCTACTGTTGAAATATGGTGGCACAACATGGCAGCGTCTGTGGAAGAGGACCTGCATCCTCTGTAGCTATAATTCTAAGGTCATGATTCTTATTACCAGGTGGTTACAAACTAATGAAAACATACTTATAAATATTATATTCCAATTCTATCCAATAAACCCACATAAATCTCACACACTGGACCTTTAACATAAATATTCTCTTCTGCCTTCTGGTTGGTGCAGTGTGAAAATTGGTTTACAGAAATATATGAAATCCTGAACAGTGAACATCTTTTATTTTTGTCTTGATGTTTTTATCTGCTTGAGTTCAGGTAGAAAAACCTGTGCAATTTTGATAAAAATCTACATTAAGCTGGAGAGGGATTTATCTAGGAAAAATCATACTGAGTTATATATAAAGCTTTAATCTCTGAATTCTCCTTGGTCTTCTTATCTGACACACATACACACACGTGCTACATACATCTGTGATGTACAGAGACTGTGTATGTGTGGCTACAGGTTCCTTACATAGTACATGTCGAATGCATGACGTTTCCAGTATTGTAACTGATTTTTTTTTCCTCTTTGCATATGTGTGTGTGTGTGTCATTAAAGGTCTAAAGGTCCATGCAGGAGCAGCAGTGAACATGTATGATTAAACATCAGAAAGCAAGAAAGAGGTAGAAAAGGCCAGGATAAAAAAAGACAGCATGAAGGAGAGTGACAAGAAAAAGGGTAGCGGGCAAAAGAAGATGCAGAAAGAAAGAAGAGCAGAGGAAGATGATGAGAAAAGCGAAAGGAAAAAAAGGGCAGAGGGCACCTTGTGAGATGAAGGATGCACACATTCTCAATTAGACATATAGATGGTCGAAGCAAATGTGTTAAAAGCTCTGGGCTGATGATTGCTTGGTTGTTAGTGCTAATGGTCAGTGCTCAAGAGGCAGTGTGTGTAAAAGTACGAACAGGTCTTCAGTTACTATGGTGACGGGGGCTGTTGCAGACTGACATTTTACCATCGCCTTTTCTGTTTTTTTTTGAGTGGGTGGTTTTACGCTTAAAAGTTCTTGCCTTCTTGTGCTTGAACCAACTTTTTTCAGCTCACACCACACTGTATGCTAATCTGTAAACTGGTATAAACGAAGCACAGTGCAGCCAATCAGTCAGAATTGCAGAGATGCATAACAAAATACAACACACAGGAAAGAGAGGGATTTATGAATGAGAATCACTTTTGTTGTGATCGACTCTCATTGCAGCGAGTAAGTCACGACCTTGCTGAGCTGGCTTGTTCTCAAATTCTTTTTGCTTCATCACTTTCCAAAAGGACCATGTTGACGTTTGCAACTTTTTAGTCTCAGATTTAACATTATACAGCTAAACTTGGCAGTTCCTCTAATGAGCATGTAGGCTTCAGACCATAAAGTTTGTAATGAGAAAGCCAAGAGGCTTCTTTGAAATGTACGGTATATATTGTAGGTTATACTTACAGCCATCATGCAAATTGAAAATTTAATCTGAGCAGCATGCTGTCTGCCTTTATAATGTGTTTAGCGTGAAATATATGCAGCATGCTGCAGGCTGTATAGACAGACAGGCCAGTTGTGCAAAGCTTGAAGGAAAAATGTTTTCACAACATCTGTCTTATTTCTGTAGCTTCAGCCATCATTCCTACCAGTTATTTTAATATAACACTGATTTTACCAAATCAAATGTTGAGAACCAAGAGCACAGCAACAGCAGGGTCCAGTGGGGCAATGCAGCCTCAGAGACCAATAGAGGGCAGTTTTATGATAGCGAAGAGGCTGCAGTAACCATTATGGAGGAGGGTTTGTTTTTTTTTGCCAGGTTTGGCACAGCTTATTGAGCTAACAGGAGTAAGCGGGTAGTATTTTAGCAACACAAAAGGTCCACCTAAAAAAACTGATATCAGTTTCAATGTTACCTTGTTGTTAGACGGCCTTTTCTGACAGTAAACTACAGTTATACAAGCCAAATATCTCTCTCTTTCCATAGGTAAAATCAGTCATTTTACACAGCATAAAACGGGAGTTGCTGGTCTACCACTGCCTTGATCTGTTAATTTGTTGGTGTTATTGTGTGAGTTTGGTGAATCCAAACTGTCCTTTAAAAACCAAAGTCACACACACATACACAAAAAGACATACCTATTTCATCTATGACATTTGGTTGGTTTGGAGAGAGCGATATTTGGCTGATGTAACTACAGTCTCCCATCAGAAAAGGCTGTCTGATGACAAGGTTAAGTTATTGTAAATATAGCTTACACCAATTAATTTTTAATGCAGACTTTTTTAAGTGGTAAAAATACCTTTTGCTGCTGACACTGTCCAAAGCAGTTCACTGTGGAGCTTCCATGCTGGTACTCCTCTCTGTTTCTCTTAACTGGGGGTAAGCCATCCGCCATCTGCTGTACTATACATAATACAGTGACTACTGAGAAGTAGCTCATACAATCCCACTTCATATACTTTGAAGTGTTCCTTTAAGTCACTGAGTAAAATGTAATGACAGGGATGATGTCCAAAACTATGGAAATGAGGCCCACTTTGGGAAAATCACACTGAAAATGAAGACTTCTGTTAGCCATATTAGCTAAAAGAGTTATTTGGCATTCTTCATGTAGTATGTGCAGGAAAATTCATAGACGCATGATAATAAAGCTGAGGTACAGGAAGAGAAGGACATACAGAGGAACAACAGCTGTTTGTCTGCTGCTGTTGATTCTCCTCACCCTCTTCCTGTTAGTCCGTCTCCGCCTCTCTCACCTCCTTTCTACTCTTTGGAATGAGCTTCACTTTTTTTTTTTTTTTTACAATCACTCATTGGGATGAGGGCAGCTGACCAACAGCTTGTGTGTGCGCATACGTGTGTGATATCGGTGTCTGCGTGGGAACCCATCTGTGCGTGAGCGTGATGTGTGAGCATGTCAGGGTGTAGCTGCAAGGAGGGGAGAGCGGAGAATGTGGTGCCGAGGGGGAGGGGAGGAGGAGAGACGGGTGGAGGAAGGGAGGAACGGGTGGTGACTGTTTAACATGATCATTGAGCAGCCATATTCCCTTCCCCCAGTCTCAGTTCATCCATCCACTCCACTTCTCCTCCCCCTTATCTCCATCACAGTTGATCCATCATGATTCCCGTTCCCAATAGTGCATTTTAAAGGTAATTAAGCTGATATGTGAGTACACTTTAAATGCCCTGAAAAAAAGATATGCTGCCTCTGTAATTGCATTCACTCTTGACTATTCCGCCAACCTTCCCTCCTCCTCCTCCTCCTCTTCTCCTTACCTCTCTCCCTGTTTTATATGCGTTCTTCTCTCTACACCTTTCTTCATCTTTTTTCATCACCCATCTGTCTTTGAAATTTGCTTTTCCATCCCACTCATCTGCTTGTCCTTCAACTCTCTTCTCTCCTCCTCCTCCTCCTCCTCCTCCTCCTCCTCTTCGTCTCTCTCCTGCTGTAATGACTGAGGCTGGTGGAGCAGCAGCAGCAACGAGCAGACAAGAAACACACAGTCACTCATAGTCACGCTCCGAGGGGGACTTCAGTGTGTGTGTGTGTGTATGTAGAGTATGACTGATCTCCCAGGGGGCCAAGGTTGTTCCGAGGGTCATTGAGGAAGTCGCCATGGGAACACAAGCCCCGCCTTGTCTTTTTTCATTGTTGTAGGGCCCTCTAAAATCACAATATGTGTGTGTGTGTTTATTTTTTTTATTTTCAGTCCACAACATGAATTTAGTCCCAGTTGTCATATATATATAGTAGCTGTAGGTCATACCGTCTTAGTGTGTTGTTTAGAGCAGAGGTTCTCAATTTCCTTTCAGCCAAAGATCCCTTAAAAGATAGAAAATATACTGAAGACCTCATGTATGTCCCTTGGAATAATTGGACATACACTTCTATTTAGTTCTATGGAATAACACAACAGAAACACGTTAAAAAAGATATAAGACAAATATTTAAATAACATTCGTACTATCTCAACACAGATTACCCATATCATACAACATTTTGCCCCTTGTCCATTTCAATGAACTCATACTAGAGATACTCCCCAATGTTTTTCCCTTAGTTTTTTTTTTTTTTTCATCAGCTTAATTCGTTGCTGTAGAAGCCAGTAATTTTAAAAATGTGTCCATCTTACTGATCTCTGACAACAGGGCCACATAGAGAGAGCACTATCTACCCTAAATGGGCAATGTGTTGGCAACACATACTTGAGTTTCAAGAGGGAGATTTATTTACTGTATATAACAGCCATAAATTACCCTTCCTAAGTCCCACCCCTTTTTACTCTGTGCTCCAATAAGAGTTGAGCAAGCTTGCAACCCAGTGGAACTTCATAAGCTCGTCTATGTTGAAAAGAAATCCATATTTTTAAGATGGTTAAAAGATACTGCTGAGGGACCTGTAAAAACCACAGTCACATCTTAAGTTAGCTAATGTTTGCAAAACGCCAGCTAGCTGGACAGCAAATGATTTATAATAGCTAGCTAGTTAGCTAGCATTTTACTAACATTAGCTATGAGATGTAACTAGCTAGATAACTACTGATGTACATGAGCTACCTCGCTAGTTAGCTAGAGTTCTGGTAACATTCACAGGTCTTTTAACCATCTTAAAACTGGTTTTCTTTTCAACATAGACAAGCTGAGCACATAGGATATCTAAGTAGAGGAAACAGGGATGGCAGCGGGACATATATATACACACACACACACACACACACACACATAGATATATCCTGCTAATTTAAATTCCGAAATAATAAAAATAATAGAATAATTCTGAAAACCTTTCACAGACCAAAACTTTCACTATGGTGCTGTAACTAAGACAGTTCTGGCATGACTGATTTATCACTAATATCAGAGTTGTATTTAGTGTAGCTGATTAAACAGCAGAGGACTCCGAGGTAACAATCTGAGTAAGCGTGCGACCTTCAGCCCTCTACCTTGATCTATGTCCCAACTCGCATCTATGGTCATGAGCTTTGGGTAGTGACTGAAAGAAGGAGAATGTGGATACAAGCAGCTGAAATGAGTTTCTTTCATAGGGTGGCAGGGTCCTGTTTAGGGTTTAATAAATTATATGGTACCAGATCAGTGCATAGACACACGTAATAGCCAATGACAGCATTGTAGGCAGTACTGGAGGCCAATACTGATACAAGCAACCCTAATTTCAAACTTTTCAGTGCATGAGGAGGAGGTGAGGCAAGTAGGGAGATTAGCTCAGGTAAACTAAACCAATATCTTCTAATCATGCCAGTTGACACGCAAGCAGCAGCAGAGAGTAATGATGCCTAATTTGGTAGTTTAAGCATCTATTAGAGCCTGAACTGAGGCTCAAATTTGGACTGAAGCAGCATAATGAAGTTGTAACAGGTAGAAATGTTACATTAAATTTAGAAGATACTTTCAAAGAAGTATCTGGGCAATATCAAATAGTGCTTTTAGCAAAAGCAATGTCTCTTTCTAGAGATCATGACCGGCTCACTTAAGACAATACATACACCTTGTTATGAGCAGTTTCATCAGGAACTCTTCTCTTTTCACCAGAGTACACCTGGCAACCGCATCACCACACAGAAGAAAGTGGTGCAAGAACTTATGGACGAGAGCTTAAAGCGCAGATGAGTAAGACACCATTAATGTTTACATCCTGTGTTGTCAGAAACATGAGCCTCTCATCCTTGAGTAGATGCACCCTTCCTTCAAGAGGGTGATATGGTTTGCAGATGTAATTAAGTAGAAATAAAGTAGTTCTAAATTAAACTGCTCACAGTGAGGTCTGTGGATTATCTTGAGTAACCTGGCCATGATTTCTAAAAGAGATATTGCTTTTGAGTTTCTCAAATGTATTTTTGTTTGTTTGTTTGTTTTTGGTGCTTTGATCACCAAAAAACAGAGTGCCATCTAGTTCCATTATATTTGAGAGAAGGCAGACATCTCTACAGCTGATATTGCCAGAACCTGGCAGCTCACACCGAAACAATCTAGACGGATAACAATGATAAATATGTATTTTTGATTTTGGGATGAACTGTCCCTTTAAGGTCCACCCGTCCACTATAAAACCAAAATACCTTTGCCAGAGAGAAGTAAAGTTTATGTCATAATGGTTCCCAATCACTGTTATGACTCATAAACTACAGTATTCATATTTTTTACAATGTTAGTTGTGTAAATTCCTTTTTTCTTGGTCCAATTTACTGCTCGCCGGTGCTGTTTTTAGAGACAGCATTTTAATCTTCCCAGCCACACTTGTGGGTTAACATTTTTAGCTGGTTAGCTATTACTTCATCCACCACAGTGTTTCCAAAACACCCAGTGGGTGGTGGGCTATATCCCGTCAGTGTGTTGCCTTTCCCTAAAATATTTTGTCATTTTAACCACATTCAGTGGAATGTTTTTGGTGTTGCGCTGGCCTTAATGCTGCTTGAGATGCATTTCCACCCCTGCCTAAAAATATCTGAAGCAAAACAGTTTGGATGTGACCATGGCTAACAGTTGGTGACAGTAGCTGTGGCTCACAAGCCATGCTGTTTTGTCAGCATGTGGCAGGCAAGCCGGCCAGCCAGCAAGTCTGTCATACAAAGCACCACTCTGAACCTCCAAATCTCTCTTCTCCTCTGTCTTTCTGCCTGTTTGTACATCTATAGCTGTTCATTCTTGGCTTCATTAAACCTTCTAGAAATGCACTGGACATTGGACTGAATGTTGGCTGCATGGACTAATTATTACAGTCCATTCAATTACAAACGTTCTTGATGAAACAAGGAGAAAAAAAAGCAGATTGCTGTTGCTGTGAGACAAGTGTGGTGCTGTCCATGGTGCTGAAACGAGAAAATCTCTATCTCTATCTATCTATCTATCTATCTATCTATCTATCTATCTATCTATGCATCTGTCTGTCCATCTATCTGGCAGAACTTCTCAGTTGCATGCATGACTTCAATAAGCAGATTTACTGCAATTAAAACCATGAGAAAAATCCAACAGTGAGTGAATGGAGCAGCAGGTCTTACCTTCAGAGATAAGAGGGATTCACCGGGTCACATCGAGGGTAGTGGTGGCTCCTTGGAGCTCAGGTCTCGACCTCTGCTGGTTGTAGTTGTGTGTCGACCTCAGTCACAACAACAACAACAACAACAAAAAAAAAAAAAAAAGCCCCCAGTGTCAGCAAAGTAATCAACAAAACAGGAGCAGCTGGACCTGCGGGGCCTGATCTTCTTTAGTTTTTAATTTCAAAAAGCAGCTCTGTCCTTTGCGAAACGTACTCTGTAAATTTCTTTGCTTCTGGACTACTTTTCCCGACACATTTCCAATCCAGACTCGCAGATATACATTAGAAAAAAACACTCCAAAAACGAATAACAAAATCGGTCTCCTGGAATATGAATAAAATCTTTCGAAAGATGTGTTTTGCGCCAAAAAACCACACACACGGGTCCATCCACCACTTGTCTGGAGTTGTTTGAACAGTAGAGGCTGGTTTAGCAGCGGCTGTCCGCAAAATAAAACACTCCTACGCAAACATCATCATCAGCAGCAGCCTCGGCAGCGTGCGTGTTAGAGGAGGAGACAGGATGATAGAAAATCTCGACATCTCCATTTCAACAACCAGTTTCCCACCGTCCGAGGAGGTCGAGGTCAGATATTTGTTGTAAAGCTGCTCCAATCGATCCGGGATCTCTTCTTTTGTTGCACGCTTCGCTTTTCTCTTCTTTCTGTCAATCTGTTTATCTACCTCCTCCCTCCCTCCAGCGCGTTTCTCTCTTTGCATCCCATGCTTGGCGAAAAGCAAAGCTGGCCGTTGGCTCTAGGGCTGCAAAGTGAGAATAAAGGCTGCTGTATATTTGACGCACGCTCGTTGGATTTCCGTCTGTTTGCTGATTCCTGCAGAGCGACGTCCAGCACGAGTGAAAATGCGCTTTGGATTCAGAGGTGGCTTCTCTCAGCGCCTGCAGACCCAGTGAGTGAATGCAGCCTGGAGTGTGCTGCCTGAGAGATGGCGCTTTAGTCACAGGCTCAGATTGACTATGGGTGCTAGAGAGAGGAGACAAGAGAGAGAGAGACTGAGGGGGATGAAAAAGAAAAAAAAAGAGGGACAAGATGCTGGATTAGGTCCCCCTTTGACTTCCAAGAAAAAGTCTGTGTTGCAAGGATGCTGACTTTCTAAAAGGGGGATGTGGCAAGAAATTTTCATTTAATTAAAAAAAAATCGGAAGAGCTTCAAGCTGCACAAACACAAACACTTCCACACATGCATATGAAATGAGTATGTGAAAAAGTCTTAAGAGGTAAGCGAAGAAGTGCATGAGCCACTGCCGTGCACAGACATTTTGGGACAGGATCTCAAGTGAAAAAAAGGGGCCCCCTTTCACTGTATCACTACATGCACTGTAAAATTTTCACTTACTGGCAGCAATTAGCTGGAAAGTTGCTGTGAATACATTTCACAGTATGATTACTGTAAATCTAATAACAGTACCACAGTACTGTAACTGTTGTTACAGAAATAATCAGCATGCTTTTATCACAACACTAATTCAACTACTGTAAAAAGCATCACTGTATTAATTTAGTTTAATCACAAAAATATGTATTTCATCAATTAATTGAATTTTAAATACTTAAATATTTTTTTAAAGTGTTTTAGTTTGACCATTTCACATAAACCAGAGTTCAAATTATTGAAGAATGTTCTCTGAATGAGGAAGTGTCTGTTAATGAGTCATACAGCTATGTATACGTTGATTATGGCTGCTTTTTTTCTGTCAAAATAGTATTTTTTTTCCCCCAGCGTTTTCCACTGGTGGCAATGTTTGAGCATACAAACCCAGCCTCCCTCTTTCATTCATTTAATCGCGTTCTTTAAAAGCACACTTTCTTTGTGCACATCCAAAAATATGTTATCAAAACTAAAATAATGTTTAAAAATAGGTGTGTTTCACCCTCTGTGAGATTTTCTTTTGTGCATGAATCTCTATCCCAGTCCTGTAAACTGTTGGCTATTTGGTTTGTTTACAGCACAGAGCAGAAGAGGCTGCGTGTCACAAACTGCTGTAAATACCCCAACTGAGACACACATTCTGCATTTGCTGTCCTGCTGTTTGTCTTGTCCTGTCCTGTCCTGTTGCACTGCAATCTTACCTCAACACTTACCAGGACACCTTCTTCAATGAAAATCCAAAAAAAAAAAAAAAAAATCACAGGAGCTTCAAATGTTGCTTTACATTTTATATCCCCACATTTTTATGCTTTATATTTTGTTTAACATTATTTATTTCACTGAGTAACATCTGATTTAATGTTTCATTAAATAATTTAAATTTTTCAAATTTGTATCTATTTTATGTAGATAAATATTTGATTAATTTACAAGATGCACAGTGTCATTCCAAAAGAGATTAACATGCAGATTATCATGCAACATGTTGATTATTATATTGAGTCTATTATGTATTTATATTATGTCACCCTTAATAATTATGACTGGTGACATTTGTTACAATGACAATAGATGCAGACAGAATGTATATCAAACATTTTAATATATAAATACATATTAAATTAATATTAAATGAAATTAATTATCTTAGATCATTAAATTTGATCAAATAAATTAAGAATATTAGATGGAAACATTGATTTAATGAATAGAATGAGATTTTTGTGAAGAAATTAAAGCTGAGGGTAATGAACCACAACTGATGACCTTTGTTGAAAAACCGACAACAGAATGTTTGATTATTTTGTTAGTTTGTGTATTTCCCTTTTATCTATGAATCACTTAATTCACGTTCATTAGCTATGACATGAAGAACTGAGAACACTACTAATACTATTAAAAAATAGCCTACCTGTGACCGCTGCTGAAAAGGAGAAGAGGCCCGAAAGATTCTGGAGTGATGAACTGAGCTGGGCCATGTTAGTGATGACGGTCTGCAGCACAGATCAACTGAAAGAACAGAAGATGTAGGTCAGTAAACTGGAATAATATAAGAACATACAAGAACATATAAGAACATGTCTAAAAAGATGGATGTGAGTAACTACATTTCAAACTGTGGAGAAAACTGTTGAATGAGGCCTAATCTATGAAAACATGATTAGATCATGGTAGTCTGAGTAGTTGTGACTCTATGGGCACTTTGGGCAGCCTTGATCTAAATAAAAGCCAACAGGCGCTACAGAGGCCAGAAGAGTCTGTTTTTACTTTCAATAACTGGTTGATTTGAGTCAATTTGTTTTAGAAATGTTTTTCATTCTCACTAAAATTTTTTGAACAAATTCTTTCTGCCTCTGTTATTGTTTTCAAGATTCACTCCAGTCCTGGTGTTTTTGAATCCATTCTGTGTTTTTGTGAGCACCATACAGACCTGACTCCCACACCCATGTTGCCATGTATCACCACCAGAGCCAATAGCTGTTACTTTGTTGGCCAAAAGATGACAAAAATACTCATCTAGCACATCTAGCACAACCAACAGCATCACTGCGACAACTCTGGATGCAGGAAGAACAGATTTTTTAGCATTAGAACACTTTCTTTGTCAATATAACACACACTAAGGAGTTTATTGCTTCAATCGACTACATTTACCATCAATGCTGACTGGATAAACACACGAAAAGTGCCAAAGTTGCCCTTCAAAGGTTCATCTTCCTGATCTTTTGACTCAATCTGAAAAAAGAAAACAGCACACTGTGGAAAACTGTTACATGAGATGTTTTAAAGCATTTTTTACAAGCAGAACTTTAAAATGTATGCATTAATTGTTTGCAATCAAAATGTTCAGTTAAAGGAAAAATCTGTAATATGTTAACTGTAATAAATCATGTCATCAGAGATCATCAGATCAGAGTTTCTGTGCCAGAATAACTGTTTTATTTGCCTGTTTCAAAGTAATTAATGCTGTATGTGTTGTGAATGAGTTAGCATCTGAGTCATAAGAAGTCAATACTCTTGTAGAAGACAGATGTTTATAACAGTTAAATTCAACAAAATGTTAATAGAGTCTGGCAGACAGTAAGACAGGCAGTCACTGAACTCAAACTCCAGAGTGTGTATATTCAGAGCAGAGGGCTTTTATTTTCAGGACTCCAGGCTGAACTTTACATCAACTGACAGAATTACAAACAGCTGACCAACTGACAGTGGAGGACTCGTCCTCACTTGTTATTGTCAGTTGACCATGTTGTGCTCGTCCTGCACAGTTTCACTTTGCTCCCCGAGTCTGGAGAGGAGGCAGCAGGGGGAGACAACTCGCTTCAACTATAGGTCGTATATTAAATAGGATTTCAACCTTAATAGACCTTTAATAGAGTATCAGTGTCACCAACTTGCTATTTTGACTACAGTAGTCATTTTTTCATGCCCGGTTTCTACATACTACTTCTTTAAAAGTGAAAATGAATAAAAACCCTGGAATGGAATTTGAACCAAAACTGTAGAACAAATTTTCTTCCTGAGGTGAAAAAAAACTCTTTCTGGACTGGAGTCTTCTTCCCTGCAGTGGAAGAATAAATCATATCATATAAAGACTTAATGGATTGCTGACATGTCCTGTTATTTTTGCTCAACTTATCAGGTTTTGCTGGTTATTAATCCTGTTTATCCTTCTTCTTTGTTCATAGCAGGTCCATTGTTGTAACATTAGTGTCAATAAGCTAATTAACTCAAAGTATAAATGTTTATAATAAGGCTACTTTACGGCCACATTTGAAAGAATTTTGTCAGCTGCTGTAAACATCCTGTACAAAGCATGAGACAGGTGTGACAGGTAGCTCGGTCTGGGACACTGATGAATGCTGCAGCTGTTATGAGCCAAGTCGAGCTGTCAGGTAGCAGAATTTTCAGTTCAGCAGATAAATAATATGAGGGATGTACAATATGGATTTTTTTTTCAGCCAATACGACAACTGATAATTACCTGCTTCACATGGCCGGTGTCGATATTTTCAAAAGAAGTTCGTGTAATTAGGGATGCAAAGTAAATATCGGTACTAATAAATTACTGACTGATATTGGCCTATCACAGCATATCAATCTATATTGGTATTGGCAAATATTAGCCAATAAATAATGGCTCTAATAATGTCTGATTTGACAGATGATGTCAAATAATTTCAGTTGAATTCTTCAGCAAAATGTTCCATAAAAGAGTCAGAGTTGTTCTTTGTTTTTGTTGTACTAGTGATTTCAGTCAGATTTTTTTGATCAGAGCTGTGGAGTATTTAAGTTTAATGTTTTAAATGAAAGTATAAACTATAAGTTATACGAGCCTCTTTTGAAAATACAAATGTGAAATCATTGGTTATCTTATTGGTATCAGCTATGTGAAGCAGATAATTTCAGCATTGCAGTAACAATTATTATTAGCTGAAAAAAAAAATCCATATTGTGCATCCTTGAATACAGTATAACCTGTAGTTTACAGACAGCTGTGGGAAATAAGGGCCAAGGTGTAGAGAGCAAAGATTAATAATTTAATATTCCAAAGCTCAATGAAATGCTTGGGTTAATATATGTTGATACCAATATAGACATGCAATGGAAGTTTAATCTGTGTGTTAATCATCCAGCTTTTGGACAAATTAACTATTAGTTCAATCTATTTAAATATTTACAAGGAAATGGGAGTGAATAATATTGATGACATCAGATTGATCAAACTGACAGTGTTACAACTAACCTGGTCTTTAAAAAAAAAAAAAAACTAATTAATTGATTATCAAAACAGCTGATGATTAATTTAATACTAATCGACTGATCAATTTATCATTAAAGCTCTACATCACCATTGCAGCTCTACCAACTGTAGCCTTAGTCCTGACAGACAACCAATATGTCCTCCTGTTACACTGGAAACCAGAAGCAGCTGCAGCATCTAAAGGAGATTCATTAAAGCTTCCAGCTTAAAGTCACAGCAGTTTATCACCCAAGCTATATATGCATATGTGACAGCCAACTCTATAAAGATAATTAAGAAATTACACCTGTCCTCTGCCCAAGGTTCAGCCAAGGTGGAAAAACAAACTGGGCCTCTGTCTGGAACAAAACGTTCATTAAATTCCATTAGGACACAACAGTCCCTGGGAGGATCATTTTTCTCTCTGTGCTTCGTACCTCACTCTGTCTCCTGTCCTTTGGCTCTGTCTCTATCACTCTGTCTCTGACTGCAGGACATTATCAGGAAACCGTACATGGATGTGAAAGACCGGTTCCTACTGTTTCTCTGTCTTTGTGCCACAGTGTTCCCCTACTATCAGCCTCTGAATCTGAACTGTTTCACTGCTTTTTTTTCTCAGTCTATTTCCTTGTCTCCAAACTCTTCACTCATCGTCTCCACTGACAATCCAATCCACCCCTACAACGCCTCGCCTCTCCCATTCACATCAGCTGAGGGGCAGTTTGAGGCAACGTTAAGAGTAGCAGTGTGAGTTTTTATTGCATTCATTATTCAAACTCACAGAAGTGGAGATTAGTGCACTTTGAGAGTGTGTGGCGGTGAAATATTTATATTAGGAGAGAATGAGATGGTTGGATTGGCCACGTTGAGGTGAATTCTGCTTTTATCCATTCCTCTCCTTTTCTGTGTGTGTGTGTGTGTGAGTGTGTTCACATGCAGGCAGGCAGGGTGAGGCAGCTTAACTCATATTCACAGCTTTTATTCCTTTTTGCTCAAAAGAAGATAACATTCGATAGCAGAATTTAAGTGAAGCTTCAGTTGAGAACAATCTTTTTGTCAAAGCTGGCTTATCAAACAGGCAAAGTGGGCTTACTGCCTTGGGGCCACAGACCCCTAGGGGCCAGGAATATCCAGCTTTGCACTACATGTCAATCGGCTTTGTTGGTTTGAATATTTGCAAACTTGTAAGGAATTTGCACAACTCTGAAGTCAGACTATGTGACTTTAAAAAGAGGAAATAACACAATTTTCCTCATGTAATAGAAAAGTAGAACTCATAAGCGATAAAACACACTTCCTGTGACTTACCTGAACAAGTTAGCAAACTTTACATAGATGATATTGCTGTGTATCTGAGAATACTGAGTCATTTTGCTAACTTCATAATTCTCATACTTGTGGTTCTCCTACACTACATTTTAACATTTACTTTTATCCTTTAGTTGCCAGTTGTGATCACAATGGCTGCTGTTCAGCAAATGTTACTTAGGTTTGCTTTAAGCATATTATATTTAACATTTTCACATTAAAATCTATTAAATCTAAATACAACTAGAACTATATTATATATTTTGTTGAGTTGTGTACTTATATTATCCCAAATATTTCCAAACATGTTCAGTGAAATCTGTAATTTTATTCAAGGTAAGGGTATGTTAAATGTGGTCAGCAGTTGCTATTAGTGGAGAAAAACAGGATGTGTGAGTGACTAAACATAACATGAATAAAGCTTTACCTCATCCTTGTCTGCAAACATGATTTCTACCTGTCAGAGAATTTTATTGGCAAAGGTGGTTGTTTAACAATGAAGACAACAACTCCCATGATCCCAAGCTAATCAACTGTGTCTTTAATGGTGTGTTCCATTTGAACAGGGAAGTCGGGGTTTCCAAGTTCCAGAGAACCTTACTAACCCCAGCCTCAAAATTCAAGATGGCTGCTCCCTGCTTCACATTAAAAGCTGCAGTAATGAAGTTGAAATCTGATTGGCCCTTGAAGTGCCTCTTTTTGGTTAAGAGCTGTTAGAAAAATATGGTTATTTTATACTTTATATACTGTATATACTTAAATACAATGCAAACCATAGCATAGCAGAAAACGCCACAAAACATAAAACTTTGCTCATAAGCTATGGATCATTTGTTACATAGTCTTCTAAATATTTGGGCTGTGTGTGTGCGTTTCAGTGTGTCCATGCATGAGCTTCTCCCAAACTGAAAACAAAGCATGATGGGAAAGTTTGGGGGGCAATGTGTGGATTGTTCTAGGCAGGATAATGTCAGATAGACCCCCAGGCTTTTTGCATAAACACACACAGACACGATTACTCAAAGGACCAGCATTCTCTCCCTAAATCTGTTCTCCTCCACCCATCCCCCACTCTATCCCTCTCTTTTCTCTGCTGTTCCCTCCGGATCACAGCCGACTTTAGGGCGTCTTGTCTCGTTTATGTTTGCTGACACATCAGTAGCGGCAGAAGAAAGATAAGTGTGCATGTAAGGGAGGAAGGAAGAGAGTAGGAGCAGTAACAGACAGAAGTGTGACAGAGCACAGACTGATGTTTAAACACGTAAAAGTGTGACAGTGCAAAAGAGGAAAAGAAACAAAAAAAGACACATAGAGAAAGAAACGATTATTGAGTGTCACGTGAAGGCCAGAGACATTGGAAGGACACACACGTCTCTGTTTGTGCCTCAGGGACTAACAGGCTTTATTACATTAACAGACACGACACCAGCCTGTGTCTTTCTGCTCTGTTCTGCTCTGTTTTCTCCTCAGATCCAAACCTTTCCATTTATGAGACGCTTCCAGAAAAAGGATTCATAGGTTTGACGTCACGTACAAAATTTAATCCAACACACTCAAAATTTGCATTCGCCCTACAGCACACGAGATGATGAGCTTTCCCTGGAGGTCACAGGAACTTGAATTTTATTAAATCAGTCCTACAGAACAGGGCACAAAAAGACAAGTGAACAAAGTAATGTACAAATGAGGTTGTACTTCGATCCATCTGTGCATCCATCCATCCATATCCATATTTAAGAAGTAATGACACCAGGCTATCTTTCACCATCCTCTCTGTTTTAAAGTTTTAAGCCTGTTTCACTTGGGTGTGGTCAGAAGTATGCTTTGTTGCACCTGTAACCACAAACAATAGTGATATCACGGGATCCTGGTGGTGTTTTATGTCATGTCCCTGTCCTGTGGCTGCACCATAAGTCATGACAGTGTGACAGTGAGCCAGCATCAGTGTTGGGAAAACCACTGGCTACTTCACAATAAAGTGTTGTTAAACTAAATTTCAACTACTCTCAGAAAGTCCAAAAATGAACCAGAAATTGGAAATGCTAGGGGACGCTTGATGCAAAAGATATAAATATAAATATACAAGGAAATAATTAACTAATGAAACACAGGTGATACAGAAGACAGGAGGGAAAAGACAAAGACAGAAAGTAAAATCAATCAAAAGAGGAGAGAAGAATAACTCTTACACAAACCCAAACCATGATCAGTGCTGGGCAGCAATTCAAGTAATTCAATTCAATTCCAAGTAACTCTTGAATTACTGAGTTACTTTTTGACCATTGTAGGCTCTTATGATGACATGTATGTGTGGTAGATCAGGACAGGTCACATTAGATGCAAGCTAAAAAAAAACTAAAAAACAAAGGATGTAGGATGTGGGGGAGGGAGACAGACATCCTTTCACAGCCAAGTGGTGGTGCTACACAAAGAATAAACTCATATGAACCTTTAATAGCAGTTTTCATTCTTTCACCCCTTTTAAAATGCATTCATGTGTTGTTATATAAATTTACACTGAACAAATAAATGCCCTTAATTTGACCTGAAAACAGGGATTCATCCTGCGAGGCTACAAACCCTCTGGCACCTGCTTCCAGCCTTAAAAGCTGAAGTTGACTGAATTTGAAAAGGCAAGTTGAGACAATTTTGTGATGATTCAAAACAAACATTTCTAGAAAAATTGAACTAACAAATCCTCCATCACATTGACGAACATTACAAACAAATTTGATCTTCTTCTTCACACAGCAAGATTTCATTTGAGTTAGCGGAACTCATGTAAGTTCTGAAGGGTTCTGCAAAAAATACTAGAAATTCCAAGTTGAATTAACTTGAATAAATAAAACTTGTATATCTGCATTGATGAGAAAAGATTACTTGATTCTTTTTTTTTTTTTTTTAATTTTGCTTATTTTACTACACTTATTTTTTCTAAAGCTCCGTCTTCAACTGAGTATGTTTTGCTTTAGTTCCTGATTTTGTGTAAGGTCAAGCTCCATGTTTAATATAATTTTTAGATTATATTGATTCTCCAGTGTGTGTAGACGGTGGGGACAGGCCAAAGAGCAGAGTGTTTCATTGCTTTATAAAACCATTAAAATCCATTTATATGTTGCAACTCACCTATTTCTCACCAAACAAACACGCATGCACACACATGCACACACACACATTTCTGCAGGGGCTATACTAACCTTTCAAACCAACCTGAATGTGTCCCTCTTGCTTTTGAAACCGATAATTGACAGTTTGATTAGGTCTTCTGCTGCCTCAAGCAGTGGCTCAAGGAAAAGGCCTGATGCATTAATGTCTTGTTTACGCCTCCACGAGTGCTCGCTGCCCTCTAAATCTGTTTTGAGTCAAACACCCAACAGGCCAGGTGAGAGGCATAGTGTGTGGAATACTTTTTGTCAGGAAGTATAAAAGAAAATGCATGATACATGCTTACAAAAAAAAAAAGGGACAGAGATGGAGCGAGCAATAAAGTTTAGTTAGTCTAAGCAGATTGTTGTTGATAATGTCCATGGTTGAATTTGGATCAATTAGGGGATGGCAGATGTGCAGAATCATGGTTGACCCCAGGGCTTAAAGGATACAATCCAATTTTCCTCAACAAATGTAATACCATTAGGCTGGATAAAAACAGACAACTCACAAGGGAGGAGTCTCTTAAAAACCAGGGAGGGGAGATGAGACAGAGAGAGACGGAGCGCTGGCTCGGAGGAAAGAGACAATACCCACCAGGGTTTGGTAACAGGGAGTCTTAAAGACTGGAAAAGTTGGTGATACTCAGAAGAAAGTCGCACTTTTCAGAAAACAAGGGCCTGAGAGGATAGAAAACACAGGAAGAAAAGAATAAACAACCTCACCTGATCACTGTGAGGGATATTCTGAGTCTACTGTGGCCAGAAAGCAGATCAGAGCTGACAAGGCAAAAAGAAACCAGTGAGGGTTTAAGTCTGGAGAATTAGAGCTCTTACAGAACTACAGTGCTGCAGATTAAACTTTCCTCACAACTTTCTGGACTGAACTCCAAATCAACTCTGGCCGAAGAAACTGAAGAAGACAGAACGACAAATCAAGATCCATCACTGGGGCTATGAGGCTCTTCAATAAGAACCTCCGCCTTCAGGATGTCACCATCATGTACTTCACCGCCTTGGCTGCTCTAATGGTCATCTTGGTGGCATCATATCAGGCGCCCACTAATGCCGTCGAAGTGTCCATCCTTAAATCAGACATCTCCAGTCCTCTCCCGCCACTCCCCATGCCCTTTCGTATGCCCCTTGACCCACGTGGGGAGCTCCAGCTGGCCTGGAACATCAGCTACGCCAACCAGGAGGTGTACATGCAGCTGAAGGTCGCAGACCTCAAACACGGCGTGGTCCTGGGGATGTCAGACCGCGGGGAGCTGACCAACGCTGACTTGGTGGTGCTGTGGAACTCAGGAAGTAAAAGCTATTTTGGGGTAAGCAGACCTGGATATGTGGTATCTGTATAATCGTTCAGATATCTGAATTTAAAAGAATTTCGAGAGTTAAAAAGACTGTTTGGATTGTTTGATGTGTGGTTGTATGAAGTACTTATCAATAGCGTATTAGCTACAGAAGATGTTGGTCAAACACTCACAGTTTGGACAAGCAGAGAGGCACCAGCAGAGAAGCAAAGCAATGTCCTGCAGTGGACAGGGTCAACAATAATAAAGGTACTTTAACCACTTAAAATGGGTTAAAAAAAAAAAAAAATCAATATCAATTTTAGTACACTATATTTTTCGCCACTTTACTTTGCTGTCAGACAGCCTTTTCTGATGGGAAATCGCGGTTATATAAACCAAATATCGCTCTCGCCAAATCAGCTCCTAAAGCAAAAACAGTCATTTTACCTCACAGAACATGTGAGTTGCTGGTCGACTGCTGCCTCAATCGGTATTGTACAGTGTGGCCCATTCAAGATGATAGAATGGATATATTTACTTCTGTGCTCCACTGCATCATTAATGAGAAATCATTTCATTGGACACAAATTTTGTGTATGAACAAAAGAAAAACTCTAAAATATCATCAAGAATACATGAATATACCTACAAAGTCTTTTTTTGGGCCAGATATGGTGTACATGGTATGCAGATATGCTAAGTTTGTTTGTGTTATTGTGTGACTTCAGTGAATTTGAACTAACCTTTGAAAACAGAAATCACACAAACCACTTTTTTTAAGTGGCTAAAATACTTTTGGTTGGAGCATGCTAACTGGTATCTACTATAGGTAATACACTGACTATCGATAAGTTCCTCAGATCGCACATCAAATAATCTGAACTATCCCTTTAAATGTATAAAAAGTCAGACTGACGCAAGGTTCGTCTCTAAAAAGAGGATATCATGCAGGTGTCTGAAGAGAAGGTGTAAAATCACTTTATCACTCTCTCTTCCAATGTTCCTCTCTGTGTTCACTTATCAGATTCATAAATGCACAGGGATTACATGAAAGTCCTTAAGGAGTGAAGGTTTCCCTCCTACATAGTGTCCTCATCTGTCTGTGGTCCCTGGGGCGTGGGATTGGTGTTTTTTCCGCAAGCAGCCAGCGGACAGCTTGCTTCATGATCACACAGTCACAAAGGATGTTATCAGCCCCTGCTAATTGGAAATCACTCAAACTGCACTAATAGCTGAAGTTCATCTGGGAATCATTAACAGATATTAGCATATCAAAATTAAATCCTGTGCAGATTAAGATGTGTAAAATGCCTCATTTTCATTTTGCCACACACAACCTTTTCAAGAAATCCAACTTGGCATTTCTTGTCTTGAAATTTCCTGATCTTTTTTTTTTTTTTTTCAGAAAAACAATTGATCACACTATAAAAATATAATTTATGTTCCTTTCATGTGCATCTTGTCCATAGGGTTTATGTGCAAATATTAATGAGAAACAGTAAGCAGGATGAATACTAATTGCAGTTAAAATAATCCAGTAGCAATTCAGATTCTCAAGGAAAGACTTATAACTACCTTGTCATTATTAACATTAGAACTGAGAATCTGCCAACATCTGATTGATTGGTGAATGAATGACATATGTAGGGACCTTGAGGAAATATTTACAATGTACATATATATAAGGCTCAAGCCATCAGCAATTAAGGAACTAACGTGTTTGCTGCTCATGCTACTGCACAGGGACAGCTTCTGAATACAAATTGTTCTTCTTTAATGACAATAAATATATAAAACATTCTTTCAATCATTTTCTTAGTTATCAGTTATCAGTAAAGGATGGATAAATCTTACTTTTAAAACGAGACTTCTGCTCCTCCCCTTGGTTCTGTTTTCAGGCTTTAGAGAATCACATCTTCCTCCAGAATCACTTCCTGCACCTTTAAGTCTTACTTTTAAGTTACTTTTAAACCTTATTTTATCCAACTATTGCCACTTTTTTTTAAATTACTTGTTTGCATGACGTCTTGTATATTTATTACATGAATCTAACGTAGGGAAACAGACTGCTTTTTCAATGCTTTTCAAATTACTGTAGAAATTGAATTACTATACAAATGAAATACACTACTGTGTAGCAGATTCCACTACTGTAGGTAAAGCACAGTTTACTGTAGTTTCACTGCTGAATCTTGTTGGCTCATTTTTGGCAGTTTGTCATAAGCTTTAAGGAGATTATATGTTTCTTGAGAGGAAATTACTTTCTTTTTCCCTTAATGATTTCAGTGAGCAGCAGCCACAGGTAGCCAGCTTAGACAGACGAGTTACCACAAGGCAAAAAAAACAGAGAGAATAGAAATGATGTCATGTATGAAAAGATCCTAAATAAACTGATTGTTGACTTGATTGTTATAAGCTGTTTCCACTGTATCTAATTTATAGATGACTGATATCCATGAAATAAAAATTGGTTTTAAAAAAAAGCAAATGGGCCGCCAACTCCATTTATAAAATTTTATTGATTTGTTCAGCAGAGATAAAACACACAAAAAAGAAATGTCTGCCGTGCATCTCTGCTGTGATTCGATCTGAGACCAGAGGGAGCCTGCAGCACTCCAGAGGCCACTCTCCAGGCACAAAATGAAGGCTGTCAGATGGTTTATACCAGATTTTTGAGGAAGGACAGGAGTAACACTCATGTATTAAAAAAAATCTATGAGCAGCCTGCCCCATTGTACCAGCACATTTATTTCTGCAGACATATGTTGCTATTATTCAGAGGTGTCACACAAAATTCTGGGCCTTATACATAAGCAGTCTCTGTGAACCCCCTTCCTTTTAACATCTCTCAAGATTTTTTTTTGACAAATAACTGAGCAAACAACTGTATACATGAATCTGATGTGGTTATTAGGGTATTCACTTATGAATTGTAAAATACCACATTAAAAAAAGTAATAATAATAATGTGATATGTCCTTACGTCTGCACAGAGACATGACTCACAGTGCATACTGGAATCCCAGTGTGCCACATATCTGCAGTTTCAAATCAAACCACAATGTAACACTCACATCACTGTAAAGTATTGTCTTGTTAAACTGATCTTCTCCCTGCCACCCCACTGTCTTCTTCTCCTTGTCCCGCCTGTCTCTCTTCCCTCAGGAGACTAAAACTACTAGCAGAAGAAAGGTCACTGCTACAATCTCTCTCACTCTCTCTGTCACACACACAGTCTCTCTCACACACACACACACACACACACACACACACACACACACACACACACACACACACACACACACACACACACACACACACACACACACACACGTCGCTTCTCACAAAGCCAGGCACATTTTAGATATGCTCTAGTTCATGGACTCCTAAAATCCCTTTTTAAATCAATGTATTCAAATCAGGCCGCTGAGACATGAATTTTAAGATTCTCTCCCAACATAACACACCAGAAACATGAATACAGAGAATCTTTTTTTCTTGTCTTGCTTTCTTTCTTCAGTAAGGTGACTTGAAGCACATTTGAAGGTATAATGGTATTTTTAGTGACACCAAGTGACAGTGAAACAAGATAATCACAACGGCAATTACCTTTGCTTCTGATGGATGAGTGGGGGCACTTACAATAAATAAGGATGAGGATAAATTAAGATTTTTTTCTCACCAAAACTGTTTTAATTCACAGTCATTGTGTGATTGCTGCAGCAGTTATCTTCACTATTAATTTCACTATTTACTTTTTCTTCTTCAGTATGTTTTTTGGTTTGCCTCACATTTTTGCACATTTGACACATGTAAAACATATTTTTTTCCATTGGAGCTGCTACTTAACTACTTCATGATTAAGCATTTTATATTTTGACTAATAACTCATGAACTGCAAGGAGTACAAGAAATATTTTATTTTTTGGTCGGTTCATTGGATACAGCCAATTCAACTGATACAGGCCACGCCCATTTCTGCCTGTAAAATTGTTCTGCTATTTTAGATTTTTTTGGTAAAGACTTACTTCTTGGCGCATATTTCATCCAATCAATGAGCAAACTCTGTGAATACCATATTTAGATGACATTGTACAAGAGAGTTTAGGTATTGTACATGATTTTTCTGTAATTGTTGGCAAACTTTGGAAGGCCTGATGAGAGGTAGATAAAACATGATAAAGTTCCCTCTGCTACGCCCTTCCAGTGGATAAAATGTGATAATGTGCCCTCCTGAGTGCACAAAATGTTATATAGTGCCCCCTAGAGTGCCCTTCAGTGGACAAAAGCAGATTGGGCAGCCACCGTAAAAGGGTGAGGCGAGCAGTATTTAGTTGGTTGCAATCTACAACTTCGCCACTAGATGCCACTAAATACACTTGTCCTTTAAAATCCCATCTGAGATCCCTAATGACACCAAAAGCTGACCTTACTGAAGCCCTCTCTAACCTAGAACCAAACTTTTATATACAAACTTAACAGTTTCAAGGATTATAACTGAACTTTTTTGAATCAAGATACGACTCTATCTCTCAGCCATCTGCAAAGGTCATAACTATTCTGTGCACAGACATGTAACACACATAACACATACTGTATTCTGCCCATGTTTTGTTTTTAGATTTATATATACTGTATGTATTTTCAAGATCATTGGCTCCCAAACGTTTTCAGTTTGTGTAGAACAGTTATATAAGAGGGACAGGGAGGGAGACAGAAATAAAGAGAGAGATCTTAGGTGCTATTCTGGACAGATATGAATGTGAGAAACATAACAGAAGCGGATAGACTGAGCAGTTGCAAAGCCTCCTGGCAGAGAAGTGGAGTCCTGTACACCAGATTGGGAAGGTTTCACAACACGAAACGCCAGTTTTGCTGATTTCCTACTTATGATCCACTGTTAAACAATCCACTAAAATTTTATAGTGTGTTTTAAAATTAACACGTAATAGACCTTTTTCACAGCAGCCATATTGATATGAAATAGCAGGGTAGAAACAGGTGTTACCAATGATACTATTTAACTTTCCATTCCATTAAGGTCAAACAGAGTCAGGGTGCTGCTATTGTGCATGTTGACTCACTGGAAAAGCTCCTCTACACTAAATGGAATCTGACTCTAATAAGTATACCTGTGTTTACCCTCCTCTACTCTACAATATTAAAAAAAGCTAATTAGCAATTTAAAGTAATTATCAAGTTAAATGATCAATTTTCCATTTATTAATGGTGATTATAAAGTGTTACTGAAAAGGTTATCCATAGTTAGATCTTGCTCCACTTTAAATCATGACTATATTTGATGAATAAAATGTAACAATGTGCTCTTAAATGCTTTGTTGTCTATTTGGTGTATATTAAAGACTTGCTATGTGTGTCTCCTCCTTCAGGATGCGTGGAGCGACAGTGAGGGCCATGTTTCATTGGACAGCCAACAAGACTATGAGCTGATCGAAGCCAAACAGAAACCTGATGGATTCTACCTGCTCTTCAAAAGACCATTCAGTACCTGTGATCCCAGGGACTACCTCATAGAGGTGTGTAAAGTCTTTCTTTGTACAGGGGAGCAGAATGTGGATCAACTGGTTTTTTAATCCATTAGCATCTTGAACATTCACTTTTTGCACACATGTTGCTTTATATGTCACATATGGCCTCAAGCCAAAAGAATGCCTGTCAATCCTGAAGTGACTGAACCTGACAGTTAACAGGTGGCGAGAAGAGGCTGATAGCATGTAAGGATGGTGAGAAAGGTTGTGTTTGAACGCATGCACAAAGTGTATAACCTAAAGAACAACGCAGTGTATTTGCATGTGTGTGGGAGGGTGTGTGTCTGCATTTTTATGATATTTTTCTTCCTGTCTTCAGTGCATATATGGGTATTTCTGCAACTATGAGCATTTTTAAGTCCTAGCAGTGAAATTTGAGATTTATGTTGAAATTTGTCTTATGATGCTTTATAAATACAGAATATACACAATTTTATTAAACATATTGACATAAGAAGGAAAAAAATATTCTAACACTATTACAAGGAGTTAATAGCCTTAATTGATCACTTATGCCTCCATATGACCTCTATAAGTTGATGAGACCAACTCCAATAAGAGTATTTTTAAGGCTATTTCTGTTATTCTTAATGGCTGCCACCAGGTTGGGTTTTCCCTGAAATCAGGTGAAACAAGCCTGGGTTTACATTTTCCTGGTCCTGGTTAATTCAGATAATTTTATTTTTGACGTTACGGTGGTGCAGTGGTTAGCACTGCCGCCTCACAGCAAGAAGGTCCTGAGTTCGATCCCCCAGCTCCCCGGCTGGGGCAGGGCCTTTCTGTGTGGAGTTTGCATGTTCTCCCCGTGTCTGCGTGGGTTCTCTCCGGGTTCTCCGGCTTCCTCCCACAGTCCAAAGACATGCACGTTAGGTTAATTGGTGACTCTAAATTGCCCGTAGGTATGAATGTGAGTGTGAGTGGTTGTCTGTCTATGTGTCAGCCCTGCGATGAACTGGCGACTTGTCCAGGGTGTACCCTGCCTCTCGCCCAATGTGAGCTGGGATAGGCTCCAGCAGCCCCGCGACCCTTACGGACTAAGCGGTTACAGAAAATGAATGAATGAACGTTATATTTTGTGACAATTGTGTAGGAAACTCTACCACCTTTGTCCACAGGAGGCTCCAAAATCAACAAAATAGAAAAGTTTCCTGTAGCAACTTTAAGTTCCAGTAGGAAAATTTTGTATTTATGTTAAAATTTGTCATGTGATGCTTCATAAATATCTATGAAATCTTAAACATCTCATAAAAAAAACAACAACTTATGTATAGATGATTTATACATAAATTGTTGTAGAAATGCAATATCTGTCATAAAATCAACATATTTTATCTTCTGGGTGTATTGATATCTAAGATTACTGTTTAAATTTTCCATGGCATAGAGAAAACCATGAAATACCTTATTTTCTTTATTATGTTTCAGATTGGATTTACAATGATGGACACATCTTGATGAAAATAAATGCAAATGTCTTAAAATTTTATAGAAATCAAAAAAGGAAAATGTTTAAACTGAATGTTACATTGTAGTCTTGTGAGGACAAGTGATTGAAACCATTAAAAATAAACATGTTCCAGATTAATATCTTAACAACTGCATGCAAATTTGTGTTTATATGTTTGACAGACTGTAGCTGCAGAAACACCCATATATATCAAAAAAGCAATGAAACTGATAATCATGGAGGATTTGTGGTTTTAGGTGTGGACATAAAATACTCAGAAGGTTGGAATAATCATTCATTGAAGCATTCATTATAATGATTATGGTTTCCATGGTACCACATCAGACCTCTAAAGTTGCAGACACAAAACCAATGCTCATCACTATGACAACGTAATGAAAAGTTCTCTGTGTTTGCTTTAGCAGGCATTTCAGCCAAATAACAATCACAAGAGACTATTAATTTGAAATAGACATGCCTGCTGATCAAACATGCTTTCTTTTCTGTTTTTTTTTTTTTCTTTACTTTTGACCGGTCAGGAGGGAACTGTGCACATCATATATGGATTCTTGGATCAACCACTTACCTCACTGGAGCAACTCAACCTGTCCCGGATCCACACGGGGGTACAGAGAGTGCTGATGCTGCGCCCCGACACGCCCTCACCCACGCTGCCTCCAGATGTGCAGACGCTGGATGTCGTCGCACCAAACATCATCATACCAAGTCAGGAGACCACCTACTGGTGCTTCATGCAGAAGCTGCCTGAAAACATGCCAAAGAACCACATTGTTATGGTATAAATGCCTCTAAAAATGGAAACACTTAACATAGAGTTTATTTTGCACACAGCGGAGTGGGTGTTTCAGATGGAGATCGTGCACAGGCTGCTATTATTGCTCCCTGTTTACCAGCTGGGCCAAACAAAACAAGAGCCACATTGTCATGGTTAGAAAGAAGAAGCATTAATCTAAGAAAATGTATTAAAACAACAAACACAACACCTCACATCCTTATTTTTGTTCTCTCAGATATAGATCTGGTATGCAGCAGAGGTGGCAAAAGTACACACATTCTTTACTCAGGTAGAAGTAGAGATAAAAAAAAAAATGGTAAAAGTAGAAGCACTGCTTCAACCAGTTTACTCAGGCTAAAGTGAAAAAGTACAGGTTTTGAAATGTACTCAAAGTATAAGATTAAAAAGTAGTCCTCTGAAGGTAACTGAACCTCACCTTTTCTCTGCAGACAAGTCTCCCTCTCTTGTGTGTTTTGCCTCATTACGTCTTTTACATTGTTGTCTTGCTGTTGTCGTTACGTGTGTCGGCGTGATACACACTGATGGATACACCAAGGAATCGTCTTTTCTATTTAGGTTGAAATCAGTCTTGATGCTGGGAAGGAGACACACAAGGATGCAAAATAGAAATAACTGTTAATTCCCCTCAAATGCCTTAAAACTAAAGCAACAATTCTGTTTGAAAATGTATGGGGTAGAAAATACAGATACTCATATTAAAATATAAAATTTTAAAAAAAGTTGTCCTGAATACCTGAAAACTCTAAATGAATACAATAAGAAAGTATTTTACTTTGTTACTGATTGAATGTGAACAGGACCAAAACAAAAACACACAATATACAATGAGATATAGAAGCTATACACAATACACACAATATGTTACATTTAATTAAAAGTAGAATCAGTAGGATTTGTCTGAGCTGTTTGTAAATGCACCAGAAAGATAGATGATTGGTGAGTCTAACCCCCAGGACGTCAAATACTGACATTTTGTTTTGGTAAAATGTCCCAAGCACTGCAAAATAATGAGAAGAAAGGGATTATTTTAATACAAGCCCATGCATTGTTTTTTGTTTGTTTTGTTTTTTGTTTTTTAGGAAAATGTTGCATACAATGCCTTTAAGTTCAGATGTGTTTTTATTGGCCTACCTTTCTGAGGTAGCAACATATCTGCAGCTTTTAGCCAGTAGAAACACACAAAACAACACAACTCTCTCTTTTTCTTTTGTTTCTTTCTCCACCTCTGTGTGTGTTTGTGTGTCTCTGCGTGTCTGTCAGTATGAGTCAGTGATAACTCCAGGTAACGAGGCCATTGTGCATCACATCGAAGTGTTTGAGTGTTCTCCAGATATCCTCGATGTTCCAGAGTACAGCGGCTCCTGCGATGACAAGATGAAGCCGGGCAAGCTCAACTTCTGCCGCCATGTGCTGGCTGCATGGGCCATGGGTGCTGAGGTATGATGGGAAACAGACTGCCACGCACAGCCTTTTACTTCTATCCTTATGAGGACCTTCCACTGACAAAAAACAGTCCTCAACACTTTAGTGAATGTAGTTTTTATGATACTAATAAACCCAGATGCTAGCCATAAAACTGCCCCGTGAAAATGGAATAATCAACCAGAATGTTGTCACTTTGCAAAAGATTTGACACTCGAACTGACTGATCACAAAAATAGAGAAGCGCCCATACAGACACCATCAAATGAAGCCAAATAAACACATACATTGACAAGTTTTTCATATACATAACAATTGTCTAATTGAAAAAGAGTTGGAACTGAGCTTGATTTCGGTCCAGTCCTAGTAGCTATTATAAGAAATAAACAAAAACTCCTACGCAAGTAATATCCAAGCCTAAAAGTGTGAGCATAAAACCTTGTAAAGATGATCCCACATGCAGCACAAGTCTATTAAGGGCTCGGAGACAGTCTGTATGTGGGAAGCACACTCATGCAAATATTCACAAACTTGCTCAACACAAACACGACTGACAAACACATATTTATGTATATTGGCAACTCAGAAATATATGGAAGTCCATTTCCGCCAGTGTGGTAAATAAAAAAAAAGGATTCTGTAACTATAATAGATGGGATCAGTGCATCGTCTCATGCACTCACCAATACCTATACCAGCATTTTAGACTAAATTAGAGGCATTTTCTGATACTGGTATTGGTAAAAAAAAAACAAAAAACAGGAAACTTTCTCAAAATAATGGGTTAGTATCTCAAAAATTACATTTTCTCAAAAAAGTGAGTTCGTATGTGGAAATAATGACTTGGTATCTCAAAAAATAAGAAACTCTCTCAAAATAATAACTTGGATACAAAGTCATTATTAGATACTATCTAATTATTTTGAGATAAGGAAGGCATTATGTCTTGAAAGTTTCTCATTATTATTATGTTGGGATGTTTTCTTCATCGCATTGGTGGAAAGTGCCTTCCAAAGAAAGAGGTATATCCATAGGCGACATCATGGCTGATAATCTCATTCAACCTACTCATTCAATCCTGACAGTCAGCCAGCAAACCAGTCAGCCAGCTAAAAGGTGGTACTCCAGTGGTAAATAAAAAGTATTAAGTAGTGGATTTATTGGTGTAATTTGATTTTCAACTAACACAAAACTTAAACTTTTTTTTCCCCCTGAAACACATTGCTGCTCTTTTTTAAGACTGAAATATTCAGTGCAGGAGAAACACACCTGTTTCCTCAGCCAGTCAGTTAGTCAGTCATGTGTCAGACATTAAATCACCCCACTCATGTACTGTGGCTACCAACCAGCCGGCTGACCAAGCAAGTGCGCAAGCGGCCCGCTAGTCACATAAAGCAAAGAGGACAGGGAACGGTGAGCCTGTCACCATATTTCTCTGCTCTGCTCCACACTGTATCACAGCCAGCCTGGCCGCTCTCTGATTGGATTATCTGCCAGCCAAACAAAAACAAGCAGGATGCCTTCTGTGAGCTGTGAGCTGTGAAGACAAGATTAGGTGGGAAATATTCAGGCCTCTTTCATCACCTCTTAATAGTGTTGTTTCATTCTCCCCGGCACCGCATCAGAAGGGAAACGTGGCCTTGCAAAAAAAAAAAAAGAAAACATAAGAAATAAAGAGGGAAATAGATTGGGGGAAGTTTGAACGGGGAGAGAAACAATAATGTACGACACTGTCAGAATGTGAAGAGAGAGGATGACACCAGAGAATGAGAGGTGTGTGTAGGGGAGAGAGCAAATCTCTAAAGATTTTACTGTTACGGCATGATAAAATTAAACTATTCTTTTTTCTATTGTATCAGCAGAAGTGGTCGACCTTCCAGTGAAATGAAGCAGACTTGATAAATCAAGATATAACCAAGATTCCTTGATAAAAGTATGGAGGTTTGATGCCCGTGGGGCCAGCAGTGACTCAGAAATTAATTTTTCTACGATAAGCAGAACAGTTAAGGATCCGAGGAGTGAAGGAGTGGTATGTCTCCCTGAGGGTGCATTCATACATGAATACAACCTTTTCCTGTGTAGAAATAATCAATAAACATTGTTTCAGTCTGCTCAGAGACCCCCAAAAGGCCTCAAACACTTTAAAGGTTCTCAACAAGGAACCTATTTGATGCACAGATTGAAATGTGTTCAGTTTTCTGTTATTATACTCAGTTTAAAATACCTTTTTCAGTCTTACAGTCTGTTGCTGTTACAATTTTAAATGGTGTGGGTGGTGGATGGGAGTTTGTGAGTAGGCATGACGTTATTTTTAGAGGCCATCATCAAAAATGATAGAGGACCACACAAGTAGAGCTAGAGAGGCTACCTCTGCAGTTTGGGCAACAAGATGATATAATTGTTATTCCTTAGATATCCTACTGTGACAGTGGGTCACATCTTGGCGAGGGTGGAGGACTAGTTTGAGGTGGATTGGGTACAAATTGACCCTACTTTCCCATGTTTTTTGTGTCTCAGAGTCTAACAGGAAATTTTTAAATTGGTCCAGTATTGCAGCAAAGCTGTGAAACTGAGTGAATCCCTCCTGGCAACTCCACACTGAAGAATCTCCACTAAAAGTGCTTGATTTTGACACCATGTCTAACAACATTATGGAAAGGGTCATTACATAAATAAATTTATTTGTAAAGCTTAAAATCCAGTTGTTAACAAAAAGAGCCACTATACTGCTCTGTTCAGAGCGACCAGATTCTCACCTCTCAGGTCTACTACCTCGGTCAGGTGATTTATTTGTGATACTGTGTGACTTTTGATGTTTTAAAGATTTATCAAGGCAGCAGCAGACCAGAGGGTTAAAATGTTTTTGACAATGTAGTCTGGTTGCTTTAAACTGAGAGATACAGCATGTCTTTCCAGATAAACAAAATGTACCTTACTTTTTAAAAAGGTTTTTTAAAAAGTTGTCTTGACACTTAGAATAACAGTCTGAGCCTGTCAGTGGGGAAAAAAAACAAGCTGCAGCAGTCTCCCTCACTCTCCCTCACACTTCAATATAAAAACATGTGAAAATAGGGTCCTGAAAAATACCACTTACCCTTTAAGACACCTCCTATGGGTGAAATGAAACTTTCTCCTCTGGAAGAAACACCCGTCAAGACTCCAGAGAGACGTCTTTCAACACTCGGTTGGTCCACATTTGCGCTACACGTATGGGTGACTTTTATTTGTCATCCTCTATGATGTCTGCTTTGAACAGAATGAGCAGAAAATAATGCTTCAAAAATAAGTTGTTTTGCAGAAAGATCACAGTGTGCGATTATCGTTTGGTCCCTTTCACTGAAACGCTTGTCAGCCACCACAAATGGCCTTGTTTAGAGAAATCTTCCTCTCTCCTATTGCTTCTATCTCCAAAACAATGCTTGTGAAACACTGGAATAAAATGCACCTATATTTTGCCTTCTGCACACAAGTGGCAGAAACATTTTTACCGAACAACTCTTAATCATCTACATGATATGTGAAGAGTCTGTGCTACAACTTCAAAGCAGCTGTGCATAATTGAGAGGAATAATGAATAGTGTGTGTGTGTGTGTGTGTGTGTGTGTGTGTGTGTGTGTGTTTGCTTGCAGGCTTTTTACTATCCTCCTGATGCAGGGCTGCCTATGGGTGGACCAGGCTCCTCAAGGTTTTTTCGTCTGGAGGTCCACTACCACAACCCTCTCCTTATATCTGGTACAAACAGGACACACGTAAACACTTAAACCTGAGCATACACTTATATTTCTCTTATACACACACACACACACACACACACACACACACACACACACACACACACACACACACACACACACACACACAGACAAGCAGCAGGATTCTGTTTCTCTCCCGATGAGTGCTGGGCTTATCTTCAACAGAGCGATTCATTTAAAATTTTCCAGATATACTGTTTGATCTCGCCTGTTCGAGTCACTGCAGACTTTGCCTTCCTTATCCTGATCTAACCTTACAATGCACACAATATATCCTACATAACTTTTTTCCACCCCTCCTCACAACTTTTTTCAGCATTGTTTTTTGTTACGAACGAATACATGCATTTAATCATATAATCTCATCTCTTCCTTCAAACTTCCCTGCGGTTCAGCAAATGCAGAGGAAAATGCTTTGCATCAACTTAAAGAGGAACTTTTCAACCTGGATTCTTTTCTACCATGTTTTTGCATCATAGTGATTAGCGGGGACGACATTTTTTGTAATTGCTCCAGTATTGGTGGAGCTGACCTGAGCTGCAACATAATCCCCCTGGGCAACTGTGCACCATAAAAGTACTTATTTTGTTTTTGTCAAGTTTGAATGAAGATGATGATGATAAATTTACTGTTTCTGTCAACTGTCAATTTCTGGTTTAACAAAGTGAATCTTTGGTCTAAATCTGTTGCGATCACTTCCATAATGTTGTCAGATACTTCATCTGTCAGTGGCAAAAACAAGCAAGTACTTCAATGGTGCACAGTTCTCCACAGAAATGATGTTGTAGTTTGTAGTTTGCTCTAAACGTCATCTGTAGCAAATAGATTTTTCATTCATTCATTCATACTTCATAGACTGGTTTAGTGCAAAATAATTCTGGCTGGTATTTCAATAGTAAGCTGACTGTATGTGACATATTTTAATATTCCACAATCTTCCTCATGCAGGCCGTCATGACTCATCAGGGATACGGCTGCACTACACCCCTAGTCTGAGGCGGTACAATGCGGGGATCATGGAGCTGGGCCTTGTTTATACTCCTGTCATGGCTATCCCACCTAAACAAAACACCTTCTACCTCAGTGGATATTGCACCTCCAAGTGTACTGAGACTGTGTGTATACAAAAAACTCTGTTATTTTATTTTCAAATGTTAAGAATGCTGAGTGAGTATTTCAGCTGCCGTGCAACGTACTGTATTTCCCCCAGTTTTGGTCCCAAAAGCACAAAAATCTTGGATCTCGACCTTAAAAAGTCTGTTTTGCTTTCTGTCTGTCTGTTTGTCTATCCAGGCTTTGCCTCCAGGAGGAATCTTTATATTTGCATCCCAGCTGCACACCCACTTGGCGGGGCGTGGGGTGAGGACAGTATTGGTGAGGGGAGGCAAAGAGCTGGAGGTGGTGCAGGAGGACCAGCACTTCAGCACACACTACCAGGTGAGCAATAGCAGGCCCCAGTTTACCCAGAGGATCCACCTCTGTGTATTGTACTTCATACTGTATTGGACTGGAAAAAAAAGCCTTTCTTCAGATCACACTGAGCTGTGTGCTACTGGGATGAAAATCATTCTGAAGAAGAAATGGAGTTCGAAGCTCGCTGTTCTTCTACTGCACCTTTTAAAGGTGTAATGACCATGTAATATTTAAAGATGGGGGCACAAAGAATGGCATTATATAGTTAAATCCGTTACTTAAAGGGAAAATTCAGCACTTTCAATGTGACATTTCCTGACTTGTCAGTGTTCTCCAGAAAGTTATAACCCTTCTGTGATGAGCAGTCACAATTACATCAGTCGTGCCATGAATTTAGACCTCATAACATTGACCTTGAACTCAACATCAAAACCGACAAACAACAACCTTAACATTGTTGAGAGGCGGCAGACGACATCTGTTGTGCTTTTGCTTATGCACAATATCCTGAGGCAGGTACACACACACACACACACGGATACAGAGCAGAGACGGACATCTGCTCGACTGCCTGATACAATCTGCAGCTGCTGTTGATGTCAGATTAAGCTGAGTGTACCTGTGTGGCGGTGTCGTTTCTAAGCCTGCAGCCTCATTAGGCGTGTGAAGACTTTATCAAACCATTCTCAGCAAAGCTAACAGACCTTTGCGCACACACAGCTAATAAGTATGAAAGCTGCCTCCAAGGAGAGAATCAAGAGCAACCAGTGTTTTATGTTCCTGTGTTTGAAATAAATCTACTGTATGCAATGTGTCTAATTATGCCTAAAGTTGAGATGCTCGGCAGGGAAATGCACTGTAGAAATATCTCCCGTGGTCGACTTTTGAAAAGCTTAAACAAAGAATTTTTCTGTTCAGTCACTGTCAGTGCTTTGGGAATGGAGACTTATTTCTGGGTTCAGTGTTAAAACATACAGATGAAGAAACACAGGAATCTTAAAAATGAATGTTAAACATATTGTTTTTGTTTTTCTTCTTTCTTATAGACAATTCGAGTTCTAAGGAAGATGGTGAATGTTTTACCTGTAAGTATAAAGTTGATCCCTCTGCCTGTATTTTAAATGACCAGTGACAAGAATTCAGATAAGAATTGTAATTTTACTATTTTGCAAGCTCAGTCCAACCACTTCTGAATTAACTTAAAATACAGTTAAAGTACTGAATTACCTTGCTGCTGTATAAGATGCCTAAAGTTTTTCTCATTCACTTTGGCTCAATTCTTGATTGACACTTTTTTTTTTAGTACAATAAATTCTAATCTCTGAACAGGCCTGTGTGCAAAAAAGTTAGGGGACCTTCACATTTACCTTCAGATATATTCAGTAGAATTGGCTAAAACTGCACAATAACTACTTGCAAAAAGTCTGCTGATGAAAACTGATGAGTTCGTTCTTAAACGCTTTACGATTTTGAAAACACTCTTTCATCACCCGAGCCACAACATGCAAATAGATCAATTCAGTTATCAAAAACTGTTAGCCATAAATGTATATTTCATAAATATCTATGACATGTAATGTTTTTTACTACTGCATTTTTGCTTTTTCGGTTCATGACAAATTATCTGTTCACTGTAAAAGACACACAGTACATGTAGCACATTGCTACACAAGTACATTTACTGCATATATATATATATATGTACGTATATCCCTATATCTGTGTGCTACAGTATTGTACAGTGCTGACTTTTTCTGAGTAACCTTTTATCTACTGTGAAAATCAGAGTCTAAAAATCTCATACACAATACAGTAGCATTCAGCAAGACAAAACTGACATTCTTGTATGGTGCAGTAAGCAGTCAATGTCAACAAAAAAGTAGAACAAAACAGAGAGCTAAGAGACAGCTGATCGATAGGTTCTAAGGTCAGTGATGTGATCGGACATTCTCAGGAGACAGACAAGACAAAACCGCAGCAGCTGAGCTCCACAAGGAAGAATTCTGTTCAACAAACAACTGGCTGTCTTCAAGGAGAAATATGTAAAATGACCATGATATTGTCATTTACAACCATGAGCTTTAACCCATTTAATATACCATTTATGGCTCCAACTCACTATTTGTGGACTGCAGTCCTCATTTTTGAATGCAAAGGTCTTACATGTTGCTTCTTTAAATAACATTTTTTCTGTCACCTTCAATTATTTCCAGTACGCTTTTGTTAAACTGAAAATATGATGAATAACTGGTGTGTTTGTGCTTAATCCTGCAGGGCGACGTCCTCATAACAAAGTGTACTTACAACACAGAAGACAGGAGCAAGCCTACAGTGGTGAGCAGCACACTGTCAATATAGCTTACAGTACAGGAAACATATTACAGAAACTCACTAAGTTTAGAAGATCCTATCTTAACTGTTTGGTGACCGCGGTAAATCACATTAGGACCTAAATTTAGGGGGAAAAAAGCCATTACAGATGAACAGTTCCCCATCTGTCTTGAAGTTAAGCTTTTACTCTGTTTTTTTGGTATGTTTCAGTGTTTCAATAATAAAAAAAACAACAGTTACAGTCTGCTATCTTAGCTCACTCTTTCTTGTTAGCATTGTATATAATATCCCAAAAGGAAAATCTTTGGATTTCTCTGCAGATGTTACCAAAAACTCAGACTAATATGTCTTAAAGTCAAGTTCCTATCATTGTTTTTCTCCATTTTTTGTATGTTTCAATGATAAAAAAATAAAAAAAGTGCTATACATAAAGCTAAGCGATATACATAAAAGTGGATAAGCAATGTTGGATTGAGTACAGTATCGGTACTCAAAACATTTAAGGTGTTTGTTGAAATAAGCTGGTGCAAAACTTCTCCAGTCAAACTATACCTTCAAAAAAAAAAAAAAAAAGATACTGAATGAAGTAATCCAATACCCAGCTCTAGTATTTAGGATTTCCAAACCTGAGATAAGAATAAAGTAAGATATAGATAGGATTCCTACAGTTAGTTAGGATTTGCTTCTGTAATACCAAATTAGGAAAAAAAAATTAGACTTATATGGGAAGTTTCTATAATACGGCCCCAGGACTATTTTGATATTTCTAAAGTTCACCTTGAACACTGTCACTGTCTCCTTCAAACTCTCCATATTTCCTTCATTATCACAATAATAATTCCATCTATCTATCTATCCTCTCCATCTCCATCCAAATCTCTGTCTCTTCAGGGAGGTTTTGGCATCATGGAGGAAATGTGTGTTAACTACATTCACTACTACCCACAAACTAAGCTGGAGCTCTGCAAGACCCACGTTGACACAGGATACCTGCAGAAATACTTTAACTTCATTAACAGGTAGCACACACACACAAACCGCCTCTCTCTTCCTCTCTCCTTCAAATCATATGCTTGTTCCCCTTGTCCTTCATTCTCTCTTTTTCACTTTGCATCTTCCTCTCCATCTCCCGTGTGACTAAGCAATTTTTGGTTTCAGCATTCATCCCTTCCCCCTCTGTCCTTCGCTCCCGGGAACCAGACTGATTACTTCTTTTAATCTCGAAACCCACACGCTTTGTCCTTTAAAGTGAAACTGTGTTCCTCTAACGGCAATTCTAACTGCTGCTTCTTTTTTTCCCTTTCAATCTCTTCCTCCTTTCTCAATCTCACTCTGCCTCCCTCTTTTATCGACTTTCCTTCAACCTCTCACTCCTTCTCCTCCCCCCAGGTTCAACGGAAATGACCAGTGTGTGTGTGGTGAGGTTAGTGTGACGGAGCAGTTTTCTCAAATACAGTGGGATGCCTTCTCCACAGAAGTACTAGACTCCCTTTATAATACAGCCCCCGTCTACATGCACTGCAACCAGTCAACTGCACACCTCTTTCCTGTAAGTCTCACTCTCTCTCTCTCTCTCTCTCTCTCTCTCACTCACACACACACACACACACACACACACACACACACACACACACACACACACACACACACACACACACACACACACACACACATATCAACTGCCAAGCCACCAATTAAACCAGTTCAAAGGTGGACATCAGTTGGACATAGTCGGACCAACTGAACGGACAGCTTGTTAACCTGCAATATAAACACAGACACACACACATACAGACACACATAAGATGTTGGGATCAGAGCGAATAAATCAATTAGAGTTCAAAACTGTGCAGAGGCCTTGATCAAGTTTTTTGGTCAGGAAAAAAAAAAACTTTCTCCTTGATGTGGAAACACGGTTGTGCAAGGGCAAGCCAGGACAAATACACCTAGAGAGAACTTTATGTAAAGCTGGTCTACATTTTGGAAACCAGCTCAGAAATCCAGTATACCCACTCATATTTCAGTCAGCATTTTATATACTCACTTCTAAATCCTTGCTGATGTTCATCATTTAGTATTGTGCTTCAAGCCAATTTTGTTTTCATACTGTAGGTTGAAGACCCGTCCTACTCTCCCTTTGCGTCGTACTTATTGTACTGAAGCCAAAATATCTAAATCACCCTCTGGTGGCTGGCTGCAGTATTGGTTATAAACCCCACCCCCTCCAGTTTAGTTGATAGGACATGTGCCAAACTAAAGTTGCATTTCCACTGCAGGAACCTAGGAACCTTTGGAGGAACTAAAGGGACCAGGGTCTAAATTAAGTTCAAGGGACATTATTTTACCCGACCAAAAGTCCTTGTTCGGAGGGTAGTTCTCACCAAAAGTACAGGAAGTTTGGGAGCGGGGCATGCAGCACTGAATATTTCTGATTGGTCGAATACTTGCAGCCACCATTATTAAAAATCTGCGGGAACAAACGAGTATGCTTTCTGTTCATTGTGTTTTGACACATCAACAATACGCTTCAAATATTCTTTCTCCGGTCACTTTGGTTTTAATTATTTGCAAATGAGTCAGATGACTCCAAAATCATTATTACGAGGACGCAGAATTTTTACCGGTCAAGGGTTTCCTGTGAAGAAAGACATAAACGGGGGAGCTTCCATTCTTCTGGATAAAACGCACTATAAAGTTTATTTCTGAGCTGATTTAAATGAGTTGTTTTTGCAGTGACACGTTCATGCTGTTAGAAAGTTAGTTAGTTTTTCCTTATACATGTATTTTATTAACTCTTGAATAGAACCTAACTCATTAAATTTGGTTTAGAAATATTCACTTTATATGCTTTTCATTAAAAAAAAAAGCAGCTTCCTGTTTACATGTTTTTTACACAGGCCAGTCTTGACCGGACCAAAACGGCAGTGAAGCGTTCAATATGTCATCTGCATGTCTGTGGTTGGGCTGGTCAGGCTTACGTATGAGGAGCGTTGATTGGTTAGGGTTAGAGTAAGAATATCAGGTAAGCCAATTAGAAGAGTAGGGTGGGTCATGCCTTCACTTCGCCATCCTAGAAAAAAACACCTGATAAATAAATTAATCTGTGACTGAAACACTTTTGCCTCATCTCAAATATATCTTATATTCACACAAACACACACACATGTAATATCTGCAGCTGAGTCTGCCTCTCACAGATTAGACTTCACAGCCACAACAGATGTTGTGCTAAAAACTCCCAGGCACACAAAATTTATGGTCTTCTGAGGGTGTGATGCCGAGGATAGTCTGTGGGCCAGTATTGATTGCAGGAGCTAACTGGCAATTTGCAAATACTACCAGCCCATTGTGCATTGAACTAAATATGTACAAGTGGACATGCATGCCACTACGTTTCTCTTTTACTGGACAGGCAGCTTTAAAAAAAAGAAATGGGGGCATAAATCATGAGAATACCCTATAAATATGTTGTCAAGAGTATTCAGTTTCATTCACTTATTTCGTTAACTTGAGCCACACTGGGTGATCTTTTTCATACACTGGCATGTATTCCATTACTGGCACGGCCGCTGGAAGGCAAAAACCTTTGACTACAACTGCTTTCAAGATATTTTGGGTGAAGCCATCAAGCGTGAAATAATCTCCCAGTAATTCAGTTGTCAGTCTCATAGTCAGGCTCTCACCCTATTAGTCACTGCAGTGTCGGTACTCGACTGGAGATGTTTTTTAGCACTAGAAAATTTAAGGCAGGAGCTCATTCAAAAGTTTCATTAATAAAAAGTGATAAGAAAAAGAAAAACAATTTAAGAGTTTAAATCAGCAATTGAAAGCCACATCCTCACATTCCCCTCCTGAAGACAAGTGGCTGACCTCTCAACTTCACCGAACTGAAACGCACCAAACACGGGATGAGGAACAAAGGTTCAAACCATTAAAGGAAAATGCAATGACATTATAAGCAATCATTTTAGATTACTTAGTTATTGCTGGCATTTAAATTTAGCCCGAGGCAAACACAAGTACACCGACTCCAACAGTTTTCACTTTCAGTGAATGAGGAGGTAATCGGCAACAACATCACAAGCAGAAAACAACTTGACAGATTAACTGGCAAAACACTGAGCAGAAATGAATCATTTCACACAAAAACACTGTAATGTTTGGGAACTGGACCTTGTGAAAAAGGAAGGTAACAGCCTCTTCACAGTCTGAAAGCTGCCTCAGTAAAATACAGAAATGTCATTGAGTGTATTTTTCTGTGTTTGATGCATCGTACTCTGACAGCTGTGCAGTTACCTAATAAAGCCTGCTGTCTAAATATCAAGGACATCACCCATCACTAACATCATATATCTGTTTCTGTTCAGGGAGAGTGGGAAAAACAGCCTCTACCGGTGGTGACCTCGGTCCTTAAAAAACCTCGCTACCCCTGCGAGGGAGGAGCTCCTCCCACCAGCCGACCCCTTACACCCTCAGTGTGAGCAGGGGGGCATTATGGCACGCGTCAGGGCACCTAACCTGAGGAAAGTTACAGAAGCTCCTGAGCTGCTTTTATCTCATTTTTTGGGGGGACAGATGACATCCTCTGAGTTTTCTGACACCTGATATAATTCTATGCTTGTGTAGCCATCCATCGTCTGCGTCGTTATTACACACACATTAATGTTAATCCTATTCATATATCATGTTTCAAAGTACTGGACAAGGGCATTAAAAACTAAGAAATGGAAAAAGTTGTAAGCATAAGTGCAACTAACAAACTGCTGCGGGAGACCAAAATGTTGTGAAGCAAAGCTTTTGGCATTAAAGGGTAACTTTGGTGTTTTTAAAGATGGATGGCTTTCCCACGGTTTTGTTTCTAAGTGACTAATGGGGACAACAATTTTGAATATTTGTTCAGTACTGTGGGTTAGAGTGCTGCAGGTATCATGAGCAAAACCGTCAAAGTACATCCTCTAAAAGTGCTTGTTTTCCCACTGACAGGCTCAGATTGTCACTTCCAGTGTCTGACAACATTATGGACAACATTATGTAAAGGTCAGACCTTTTTCTTTAAACAATAAGATGAGTTTTAACTAGAAACAACCGATTTATTGCTCTGGTCAAACTCACCAGAATTTCCATTTACACAATGATTTTAACATTAGCATCTTTATGCAAACTTGACACAAACAAAATAAAACTCATCAAAAATATCTGGAGTTGTTTTTCCACTGTTCCAACAATCATCATCTCTGGTTTGGTCTAATTACACCCTCAATTTATTGCGTTCAAAATGAAAATATTAGGAAAGAAGTGTGAGGGAGGTAGGGCATCAGGAAGCAGTGGGGAGAAACGGCATGTCAAGCCAGAATAATTTCACATCTAATGCAGTTAATAAAGGGTTGATTTCAATCAAACCATATTTGGTCATTTTGGAACAGTAAAAATTGTTTTAGTGAGTTTTGTTTCCATAGTTTGAATAAGGTGTCTTTTTTATAATAAAATTGCTGAGAGATCCCCACTTCATATCCTGGATGAGCCACCAGTTCATAATATGACCTGCCAACATGAAAAAATTAGACTTCCCTCTTCCCAGGGTTAGGAATTTGAAGCCCTTAACAAGGTTTTATTCAAATAATTTAGCTTCGGGGTTGGCAAACTGCAAAATAATAAACAAAAAGTTATTTAGCAAGTCTATTACAAAAGCTGTTGGCTGGCATTCTGGCTGGAAGTGGAGGGAGAAGAGCCCAGAGCAGCTGATGAAAACCAGCCTTTTAAACCACAAAATTGGAGGCTGGAACCAATCAGCTTCCTGGAACAACCTGCACACTGACACAGTCAATCATTCAATCAGCCTGCAGCCCATCACACACGACACGCACAGTTTAAAGCACAGACTCAAATTCACAGAAAATGTTCATACAACCTCAGGATTGTAACAGCGAGTCTGGTGAGAAATTAAACAGCTTTTTATGGTTAAACAAAATGTAGCTTACTCTTTAAAAAAAAAAAGTCTATCTTTGTAGTGAGCCTTTCTGTAAAGTTGTCAGACAATTAAAATAACAATAAGGGCTCATTAGTAGCAAAAACAAGCACTTTTACTGGACAGACTTTGGACAAATTTCAAAAACTGTTGTCCCCATTAGTCACCTAGAAAGAGGAACATGGGAAAATTGGATCCAGTTTGAAAAATACATTAATTACCCTTTAACCTCTGCTGCATTGCATTAAAAGTTAATAAGTACGATTTTGCAACATTTTCATATTTACTGTGTTCGATTCTGATAATAACTAAAAAACATGTAACATTATGTTATTCTGTGAATAATTTGAGTCTGTAATAAACAGTTTTGTCATGAATGACTTGAGATCACAAAAAAAAAGAAAAAGAAATTACTTTAATTCCAATTCATCACTTTAGAACTTAATGTAGCACTGTAATTTTCACTTTTTTTGTTAAATGTTCCTGTGTGTCATTGTATTATTTTGTGTGTTAAATAATAAAAGTAACAATGTTGGCAGTTAAAAAGGAATTTATTCATACACAAATTGCTTTGGACAGAATAACTGATACACATCCTTATCCTCAACATCCTTTTTAAAACAATAACAACAAGAATAACAATTTCAAGATGCATATTTAAGAGAATTTATACTTTTTTCAATTAAAGAATCAATTTCACCTGCTTTCTATCTGTTTTGCAAATTCACATTACACTATGGCAGGAAGAGAAATGCTATAAACTGAATTAGAAAAAAAAAATCCTCTGGACATATTGTAGTGGACCAGTGGTGATAGTGTTTTATCAGTCTGTTTCACATTTCCCACATATAAATCTTGTTATTAACCTAAGCCACTACTGAGAACAACCATTTCAATGATTAATGGCCTTCTGGGCAGAATCAATGAATCACTCCACATTAGTAAACATTTTGTGCAGAACGTGCAGCAACACACATCTGAGAGGCAAGTAGTAGCTATACATACAGATGCCTTCCTCTTACTCTTGTGCTCATTTTGGCTGCTGTTCGCATAGTGTGTGTGTGTGTGTGTGTGTGTGTGTGTGTGTGTGTGTGTGTGTGTGTGTGTAGAGAGAGAGAACTTTGGTGATTGTTTGGCCTAAACGGTTTCAGTGAGTGGATGTTAACCCAGAAAGAAAATAGAATTATTAATCAAATTCTATGTTAAGCATCTGAACAGAAACTACATTTTGTAGTTAGCTTGTAGACACACATATTAACACAAAGAATCAACAAAACATATTTGATTACCACACATACCTGCACCTGCTTTGAAGACATGAATCACATATCAAGGTGTTATACGAGTGACTTCTTTTCTTTTTTGCCGTTTAAATTAGTTATTCCCACTGAAACTCAATTCATAATAAGACATTTACCTTCTAAAAACCGTGTTGAGTAAGTAATACTCTGACTGTCGATAAGTACCTCATACAACCCCATTTCAAATAATCTGAACTATCCCTTTAAGCTGGGATAAGCAGTTTTTCTGGCGTCACTGGGGAAATGTTCCATAAAAACCTTTCAGCATATTGTGATTCAAGTGGTCTTGAGAGAAAACTAGACTTCTGCTCCTCCTCTTGGCTCTGTTTCTAGCCCATCTAGCCCATGATGGCCGATCACAGGTCGGTAAAATGGTTGATTGTTAAGTCTGTATTTGACAACCTGGGAATGAGACTCAACAATCAACCACCTTTCTCCAGAACTAAGTGATTCACCATCATTTACATTATAATTAGTCCTACAATACAGTCCTGACATACTCTGCTGTACTAAGTTCACATTTTGAATTGAGAGTACTGTATTAATTAATGAGGCGTTTTTCCAGTGTGCTGTTTCTTATTGCTTGCTGCTGACGCTTGACAGTAAAAGGAGAGTGATTATGCCCCCTGGACTGCTTGCAGGGATTTACTGTATAAAGCAGATGCACAAGATGTTAATTTAACAGCAAAACAAGACAAAACAAGAGCTCTTAAGAACGCCTGAATTGGTAGATAGCTTTATTAAAAATAACAATGCATCTATTAAAAAACTAAACTAAGAGAATTAAGTTTGCAAGCAGCAGCCATAGCAGTCTATCACCGCTGACTACAGCAGCGGGGGGGGCGGGGCAGCAGATCAGAAAACAAGAGGGTTCAATCTGTAACAGCTGCTTTCTGATAACTCTTGTCTTTTTCTGTCATTTTTCTCCAGCAGTGTTTTGTCCCCGGCTGGTACAAAATGCCCCCGGGTGTTTTTTTTCCTCCCTTTCCATCCAACTCTGATAAACACTCGGGCTGTCTGCCTAAGATTTAGATCCCATACAAGCAAGTCAAACTCTGTTTTTAGTCATTGTTATCAGCCCAAACATCAGTCACTGTAATCTGACTCATGCTGCCTGCAGGGTTAGCGTATAGTTTGACAATACTTTTATTCCCTAATACATAAGTCTGCAGCCTCATAGGATATATTAGAAATGAAATGTTACAGCACTACAATGTAATATGTCAGGCACTTTAAGGACAAAATTACAATAAATGACTGGATGGTAAATTAACATGTTTCTAACAGAGGTAGAAGCAGTTCTCTTCAGCTGAAGTGCACAGAGGCCCTGGTCACTAATTAAGAAATGATGGTGTTTGCACACACGTGTCTATAATTGTATCTTTAGTCCCATTATCAGCATTTCGATTACATGGGGGGCGGCTGTGTGTGCTCCTAGCACAGAAGCTAAGTGATGTACTGCTGTACACGGGATCAGCAGCACAAGGTATTTTAGCCATTTAAATAAAGGTCCACCCAAAAAAACAAAGAATCAGTCAGTTAAAGTGTATGCCTTTTCTGATGGGAAACCTCCATTATACAAGCCAAACATCAAACTCTACAAACCGACCAAACTCTACACGAGAGTTGTCTCAGTCTGTTTGTGTTATTGCATGGTTTCAGTGAATCTTAAAACCCTTGATTCACACATTAACACAAACAAACTAACAGATCAAGGTTGTGGAAAACCAGCAACTTATGTGTTCTGACGTAAAATTACTGATTTCACCTCTGGAGTTTGGTTGGTTTGAAGAGAACATTATTTGGCTTGTATAATGGCCGTTTCCCTTTGGAAAACACTGTCTAATTGCAGGATTAGGTGGTTAAAATATTCTAAATACAGCACACACGTGAACTGATACTGATTTTTTTTTTTTTCGGGTGACCTTTTTTTAAGGGGCTAAAATGTTTTGTGGGTGACCCATTCATAAGACGTCATTGCTTTGCTTGTGTGCTGGTACTCCCCTATGCTTCTTCAAACTGTGGTGATCGACCACCATCTATTGTAGTTACACAATGACTATCAATAGGTAACTTCAAATAATCTGAACTAGGTTCACTGTTATGCTTGCTGCTAGTTCTTCATTAAGACAGATTAAGACTCCCTGAGCTATCTAGTGTTAAGGCTTAGCACCGTTTTCATTGCAGGCCTAAAAATCACAAATACAGCTTCCCTGTTAGAAAACGGCAATCACATGGACAGATTAAGGCCCCGTTCTACATACTGATTTGACTAATGATGGTTTCGACATAAACAAGGATTGTTCAGTTTAGTTTCTATTTCTAAAACTGACTAAAAACCATTAATGTGCTGTAAGAGTCTTTAGAAACAAAGGAAAAACTTTGCACATCCATTAAACAAGACAGGTGCGATGAAGAGAGGACCAAAAACTTGCGAAAGGTCTCCCGCACACTGTCAAGCCTGATGAAGGTCTAGTACAGAAACGTCGCAAATAAATTATATATTGCAAGTTAGACAGTGTGCTGGAGTCTTTCTGCAACCCGTTAGAGTCTTTGAAATCAATCCAGCAGAGATGCAGGTTCATTAAAAGTTAACTGGATCAGTTTACCCAGATGTGATGATAAAACATACATGATTATATGGCTTCTTCCAACCATCTCCTCATGGCCTTTGTGTTCGCAGATGGACTGCAAGTCTGCCTATGAACACAAAGATAGTGAGGAGATGGTCTGAGGTCGTCTGTGGGACACTTCAGGGCTGTCTTGAGTTGACAGACACAGGCACTCTGCACTCTGAGCCACATGGAGAGGACATGGATGGGTTTATGAAGTGCATCACAGCCTACCATCCAACGAGTCTACCCAGCAACAACCGGCCATTGTTATTCAAACAACAAGCTACCCAGTTTCCCCCCCAGAGATCAAAGTATTTCTGGTTCCTGATTCTGATTTTGGAGATAATAAGATGGAATTTGTCTTGAGAACACTGATACTGTCAACCCCAGAGTGGTTATAAAAATGTGGAGCTTAACAACGAAAATTCATGTCAGTTTTTAATCGGCACCTCTTTGATATCTTGATACAGATTCTAGACCATCTATAGAAAGCTAAATTTTAAAGTTCCATCAAATCCCCTCCATTTTCAAATCACAGATACAACTGGAATATCAACATTTGAGCTACCTTGTATTTCACAGAGAGGTTAAGACTAAAACAGCTGCACCTGCATGTAAAAAAAACCCTCAGCCTGAGTGTTTTTACATGTGTGGTCGTTCTCAAGCATAGATGCCCTTGACACGTTTATTCTCTGGGTCAAATGGAGATTTGAGGTGGGCCTTGGCCTTGTACGTCACTCCCATCCTCTCCAGGGTGAACTCGCCGCTCTTTATAAAATCGGCACTCACCTGATAAAGAAAGGAAGAGAAACAGAGAGACGGGTAAAAATTAGAAAATGACGGGGGAGATAAGCAAGAAAAGGAGTGGAGGGGGGAGGGAATTTCAATATTTTGGGAGACTACAAGGAGACGACGGAGATTAAACAGAGTGGAAATGAGACGACCAATTAATCCACAGTCTTTATAAAAATAGTGTTTCCAACCGGCAGAGCGCTCCGGAATGGGCGATTTCACGGCGTTCATATCTGACAGAAGAGAAGAGGCGCAGGAGTTATAAAACACTGAAAGCAATTCATTCACTCATGAGTCAATGTCAGCTCCCTCGTAACCCAGAGAGCTAATTTTCTCCGACTGACTACCTTTTCCCTCCCTGCAGCTCTCCCACTGATCAGTCACTCCGTCTCTCTATCACTCACACACATATACACACACACACAGAGCTCACTCTCATCACCGCTTAGTTTTTACTACTTTCCTGTTGAAGGTTTTTAGAGGGAACATTACTGTGGTCAAAAGACCTTATTCAGGGACAAACGTCTGCAGCCATATGACATTACAGCAAAAGGCACACCAGGAACATCGCTGATGTCCTTGTCTCAGTGTGAATGGACGATTATTACTCACACTGCAATGATGTGAGACTGAAGGCCAGTTTTAACATCAACTGACAAAAGGATCTGTAATGGGCTGTACTCACTGTTTACTCACAACCCTCTCAGTTCCTGATTTTTTTAAAAGCAGCCCTGAAGTGCTCTGACACATCACTGTACCCTATTGAGACATAAAATGATAACAGGCTTCTACAGTGAAATGAAGTTCATTCTATGTCTATATAAAAGTTTTAGTCACATTTTTCTATTGCAACACATTGAGATATCAGTGTGCGTGTTCCTCTTAATTATAAGAAATCAGTTACACTTCATTAACAGCACCCACTGCAGACATTTATGTCTAATGTGCCTTCCTGCAAGTAAGTGTCTCATGATTTGCGAGGCAAAGTTTTCATTGTTAAGAACAGTGTAATTCACACTTAGCACTGGCATTTGTGCTAGCTGTCTAAAAAGATTTTAAACAGAGTCAACAGTGTCTCATTCTGCAATTTCTGATTAAAAGATCAAAAACACATATCTAGATTTTGCTGAGATTTGGAGATATCGACTATAGAGATGCCTGTATTCTCTCAAATATAATAGAATTAGATGACACTTGGCTCAAAGCTGCAAGAACAAAACAAAAAAACATTTTAAACAACCCAATACTGATGTCTCTTTCCATAGATCAGGACTGTTACTAAAGATAGTCCACAGACCTTGTTGTGAGCAGTTTTATGTAGGAACAATTTTTGTTCTCAATCGAACTACGACTGTCTGAACATTTAGAGCCTCTCTGGGAAATCCGCCATTGCTGAAGCGCTTCTGTGCTAATTCAAGTTTGCATGCACGAGAGTTCAAATCTCAGCTTTCCTTCTAGACACAACATGAGTACAGAAAACACGAAGGAGAAAGCTGAGGTTCCAAAAGGGGCAGGACATCTATCAACCGGTCATGTCTAACCAATACCACGGCGACGCACCTTCATTGTTGCCTGTCATCTTGCTGCTGTCTTATTAATGTTTCTCTGTCATTCATGCTGCTGGTAATGAGCACCCCTCCACTCCCCATCACCGCCCAGTCTTTGCAGATTCATCAGCTTCATCATTTTATCAGCCTATTAGTCCCAGCAGGGTCATCAGCCACCAACACCACCAGAGTCTGGACTCCATGGGGGGATTTATCTTTCTGCTACTGCTCAGACGCCCCTCAATTACAAAATCTCCCTGTAGAGTCTAAGACTTTCTGTCAAGACGAATCATCAAATATCATCTGTGTAACAACCAATTATCTTTGTCTCTCCTGATTGAAATTACAGAAGTTTAAGAAGTTACACCTGCTGTGTCACTGTGACTGGAATGACTTCACCTCATTTAACATCTTGCCCACAATTATTTGGTGCTGTAGTAGACACAAGTGTAACAATATCACCACATCTTTTTCCAGGAAACACTGAGTAAACTGGCCACTGATGCATGTACATTACTGTACTGGGATAAATTAAATGGCATAGCAGCAGCAGTGAAATGATGAATTGAAAAAAGACACATAAGCAACAGAGTGAAAAGATGTAATAAGGACATGTAGTGTAAAAAATAAAGAAATAAACAAAAAGGGAAGGAAGGAAGGAAAAAGGAAAAGAGACACCTCTCACTCACTCACATTTATTTCTGCTGAAGCCAGTGATGTGATCGTAGGGGATGTGCTCTGTAATACTGACTGACAGGAGACTAGATCCCACAGACCTGTGTGAGTCTGTGTGTGTGTGTCTGCGCACGTGTCCGCATGTGAGTGCATTTCCTGAAGTGCTCAACAAAGCAAAGACGGGTCAATCCTCTTTGTTTTGATGGTCACGACTCTGCATATTAAACCAATGAACACACACAAAGACAATGGCAGACATGCTACCACACACATGCACACAGTGTGTGTGCCTATTGAGTACACACTCACAGATACATATCTAAACACCCTGACAAATCACAGGATTGTTCTGTTTTTCAGAATCTAAAAAAAATTAGCTTTGCCTTTGAGCGCAACACTTCAACCAATAACTTTTTGTTTCTCTCTTGCTGCTTCCATCTGCCTGTTTGATGTTCCATCTGTTATTCTGTGTGTATCTGTATTATCATCAGGAGACACACACACACACACACACACACACACACACACACACACACACACACACACACACAAAGACTGTGTGCTGGCTGGCCAATACCACTTATTATTCAGTGTGAAGTGAATGGTGGGACCTGACAGACAGCTGATAATACCTGAAGTACCTACAAAAACACATTCATATATGCAAAAGCACAACCATCTATACTCATCTGAGGACTAAGAGAATGAGATATGGTGTTATACTGGTGTCATACTGGTGTTATACGTAGACTATCTTTCATGCCAAACCTTTAAAGTTTGATATAATATCAACACTTCTGTCACAATTTTTCCAGTACAGATACAGAAACTGATCATTTTTAAAACTGATATGAAATACTTCAAAAATGATGTCAGACTTTTTGAAAAAAGGATCGGAAAATCACATGACACACTGGCCAATAATAACAAATTCATGACAAAGTAAATATGAGTACAATTAAATAAAAACATTTGTGCTAATAATAAAAAGTCTATTTCAGTGATTCCCAAAGTGGGGGCTGCACCCCCTGGTGGGCAAAGAAAGTACTGCCTGAGAGGTCATCAAATAAATAAATAAAACAATTTTAAGTATCAGTTTTAAAGTTTGAAGCTACCATAAAATATTAATGATTAATTAAAAAACAGGACTGATAAAACCAAGCCATGGGATTTAAACTGTGTTATTCTTTTGTTATTTTCAGATCTAATTTCACTGTTGTTACCTTGTATTTAGTGACCCATTAGAGCTGATCAGAGTGATTAAAGGTTTGAATGGACCTCAGAAGATTTTCAGATTTCAAACTTGGCTGTGGCATTTTTAATTTTGGGTATGGCAGGACCATTTTACAGAAACACTATAATAAAAATGATAATAAATTGAATAATTATCTTCTTGTTTTTGTTCAGTCTCCTTATAACTTTCTGGCTTTCTTTAAATGTTTGAAGAAGTTAGTCAAGTTGTTGCTGTGTCGCTCTCTTCTTGCTGTATTCCTAACTACAGGTAAAAATTAGCACCAGATCATGCTATATTTCTCTTCTGCCACAAATTTAATGCAGAAATGTGTGACTGTGTGACTCATTTCTAATCTCTCATTGGTCTCTGTAGTCATGTGACACAGGCCAGCTAAATATGCATCGATAGCTTTTTAAAGGAATCAACACCAAATGAGCAGCTTGTGAGAATTCATGTATCAATCCTGCCGAGTCAATCTGCCCGATATGCAGGAGTTGAAAAGCAAAATATTTGTAATTTAAAGATAGAAATATATATAATATAAACAAAAAAAGTGTTGAAGCTTAAATGACAACAGAGCAGAAAATAATTAAGCGCAGAACTATAAAAGAGTACATGTATATGTGTAAGTGTGCGTGTGTTTAAGTCCTTTACCACTCCTCCATCGGGGTTGCGGATGTATCCATAACCAATAGTTCTGTCAATGAAGAAGCCATAGTCAGAACGTCGCAGGTGACCAACGGGAACACCGTTACGGAAAATAGCCTCAAGACCAAACATTGGCACTTTCCTGGTGGAGAGAGAGAGAGAGACAGAGTGTTTAATTATTATTTCACTCACTCACAAAATCAACTTATTTAATCGAAGCTGGTCTTGAATCCAGAGCATATTTAATTTTAATCTGTTCATGTGTGCAGTAACACGAACAGAAGTCTGCTGACTGTAAACTGCACACACAAGATTCACCTATATATGCAAAAGTACATGTATTTACCCCGATCACAGCTGTCAGACCCAAACACAACATCTCACATAAAGAAGAAAATGTTTTCATGATAGCTAACTGCTATTGTTGTGTGCTTCCATCTCCAACATTTAAATACGGTCAGGAGAAGAGAAGAACATTTATTTTTAGCTGGCCCTCATGAATTTTTGAGCTGAACTGGTTTTGATACAGGTAAGGTTTATAAAACTCATTTGAGGATGTAACTCTCCAGCTGAAGGTAAAACATTAATGATGCCTAAACCATGAGCTGGTGAAATTACATCTTAGATTTACATATAACAGTTGAAATATTTTAAATTGTAACAGAATTTCAGTTTTAGTTTCAGGCCTGTATTTACTAGGGATGGGGGGAAATGCATTCTGATGCATTGCAATTGTCTCTTGGCAGATTATGACTCGATGAAGAAAAGTCAATGATCAAAAATTTAAAACCCAATCGAATCGTGAGCTGCGAAGAGATTCCCACCCCTAGTATTTGCTAAAAAAAAACCTCTGGCATGTAAAAAAAAAAAATCACAGCTGGGAAATTTTAAGAATATTCAATTAAACTGTTTTTCCATCCTGTTACACAGTTTATCTGAGGCACAGGGCTTAAGCATCGAAACCATACACATGGTCTTTTTTAGGGCTGTGCTGTTTTTTCAGTTCAGCGCCACACTGAACTCCCGTGTCAGTCTGCTTGTCATCTATGATGTGAAAACATCAGATTTCCACACAGTCAGATAAAGAAACAGTGTGTGTCCTGCTCATAGCACCACAGAGCATCTCTCCTGCAGGCTACTGACAGCACTGTCAGTCGCTGTCTGGCGTCACGCTGCCCTCTCCATCACTCTTCTCTGGTTCTACTACAGTTAGTTTGGGTTTGGTGATTTTGAGAGCCACTTAGAAAAATGCAATACCAGAGCAACTTTACAGTGTACAATGATGCAGCTAAAAGAAAATGAACTAAAGAGCCTAGACTTTTTCAGTACTGCACATAAGGAATAGGTATCACTAGGAATTTACTGATACCAATATTGATTCTGATACTGCTTACTGATGCAGATACTTGGTAATACTCTTATTGATACTGTTCGCCATAACGTGGTGCACAAAATAAAGACATCACATGAAAACATAGGAAAAGATTTGACAGTTATTTCATTACTTTTTTTTTTTAGTGAAGCGAGCCCACATTTTTGAAAGTTTTGCCCAGTTGGCTGTTTATGTAACATTACATAAATATGATGCCAGTATTATTTGTTCGGGACGTAATCGATATTTCAGTACTGACCAGTCAAGAGCCGGTTCTGGTTTTATTAACGGTTCTCAATACTCATCCATAATGCATATTTAGTCACCAGGCAAGAATACGTTTTACTCCCATTGTTTACGCAGCACAGGAATCGTGGGGAGATGAAAGTGGCAAAACCAAAACATATAATTGGTACATGCGTCACTGAGTCATCAGGTCACTAATAAAAGTTGAGGCCTGCTCAATTTTGACAAATAACGTGTCATGCCAAAAATGCAGTGGCAAGTGCTGGAGGTCAGCTTCTGGCTTCATGTCGCCAGCTTCCACTGAAAAAGACTGATGCTCTGAACATACCACAAGGCTTCTGTTCTCTGAGTAAGACCATTCTCTAAATTATTTTAGGTTGTGCTAGGTGTCCTACAATATTCAAGCTGTCGCAGAGACGATATGTCCTTTTCATTCATTTCTTTCTGACGAGCACACAACCTCAGGCTTTTTACTAACTCATCAGTGGTGAAGCAGACAATGCGCCTCTTCAACCCTTCCTCCTTCTGTTTCTCCAGCCTATCACGGCCCTGGAACGGGATTGAACTCTTCAGTTTGCAGGTGAAGGCTAATCCCGCCTCCAAAGGTGTGTCATCTGGGCGAAGGTCAGCGTGCCAATGTCTGTACCCTGATAAAGAGAGGAAGAGAAGAAGCAAAGGCTTTAGTTGTGAGAAGCACTGAAAGAAAGGTGGAGAACTGTTTATTTTGATCAAGAAGTACTTTAAGCTTCAAGTTAATTTGTGCAGAATTCCCTAAAAAGCTTAAGATCAATGCAAACATACTCTAAAGCTGCACTAATCAATATTTTATACTAAAGATGGAAAAATACTAGGTAATGAACCTGCAGGATCACAGTCAAATGTTTTATTTACAGGATAAAACTCCACCTGAGCTGAGTCTGTATGTTCATGTTGGTTATTTATGTTACCTTTCTCTATGCTGAGAGAGTCGATGGCCCTGTAGCCTGAGTTGATGATGCCGTGCTTTGCGCCAGCAGCCATGACAGCGTGGTAGACTGGAAGGCAAGAGTCTTTGGGAATGTGCAGCTCCCAGCCGAGCTCTCCCACAAACGACAGACGCATAGCTCGCACCTGGAGAAGAGAGGGGTGAGAGAGAAGGGCTTAGAGAGAGATGGAGAGCGGCACATAGAGGACCGAGCCGCCATGTCTCTGCAGAACAGATTTGGAATAGAAAAGATTCAAGGATAAGATAAGGGGCACAAAGAGGGAAACAGGGGAAGCTGTAATCTCCCTTTAGAAATGGATGTTGCCCTGAAAGATATTAAAAAAACACCTGAGGGTTGAGAGGTGGGAATGATGGGAAGGAGATTAAGCAGGGAGAGAGGTGAAAGAAAACAGAATGAAAAATAGTGAAGGAGTGGGTAGAGACAGGGCCAGAGAGATGAAATGTATAAGACTGACAGACAACAAAATTGAGGCACTGAAGCTAGAAGAATGAAAAGGGAAAATATTTATCAACCTAAACGTTATTGTCATAATTTCATCAACTGTGAATAAGAACTGGTCACGAAAACATGACGAGCAAAACGCAGCAAGAGCAGCGTTGAATAGGGTGAAGGGTGCAAACCTCCCACAGCTTTCCAAAAAGCCTCAATTTAACAGATATCATCTCAAAAAACGTGTCCTTCAAACTGCAAGCAAACACAGGAAGTAGCCCCCTTGAAATCCCTGAAGCTGCTGTTGTGAATTGCTCAGCAGCTGTGGAACAATTACCTGCTGTTTGTCTGATAATGTCAGCCCATGGAAACTGCACAGTGTGTATCTTGTCATTTTATTTTTGCAATTTGGAAACTTGCAGACCCAAACTGTCTTCTTGCATTTTCCCCTACATGTCTAGGATGCACACAGGCATACTAAAGCTGAAATCCCATGTAGAGAAACACCAATCCATACATTATTATATTATTATCATCAGTGTTAGTATTAGTAGTATTGGTATTGTGTATTAGATTACATGAGGCTGCACCTGAACTTCAGTTTAGTAGTGAAACGTTCTGTGACAGCTGATGTTGACTGACTATGTTCACATCCAGTCACAGTTTTTACCATCTGGAAAGCTTGTTTAGTGTTGAAGAGCCTTTGACTTGTGTGACGACATCCTCCGATCATTGTGGGGCGCTGTAGGATTCTGGCTTGTGAGGGTGATAGCACTGAGAGCTGGCCTTCATTTCCTATCATGCATTGGTGCTTTGTAGTTTGCCAAGTTACCTATTTTATGTTCCAAGCGTGCTCAGGACATTATGGTTTATAGTTGGAATTTTGAGTGAGGTGGCTAGTAGGGCACCATGGTGGCGCACTTGGTTAGTCTCAGTCTCAGTTCGGACACGACCTTTCTGTATAGATTTTATACATTCACACTGTGCCTGCATGGAGCTCAGGTTTACCTCACCATCAAAAACATCCATACTAGGTAAATTCTCCAGTCAGTAGCCCTCACCCAGGTCCTGGCTTAGAATTAAACTGCTCCTAATAGAGAGACTGAAGGTGACTGCATAATTGTACCCCGTATGATTTTATATAATAAAGTTGGCCTTTACCTTTAGTAGAAGAATTTCCCAAAGAGGATGACTAAAGTATTTACCCATCTAGTGCATTTCTTCACTCCAGCAGAACTATGGCGAGTTCCTATCACTGATTTCGCTCTGTTTAGCGCCATATTGTTATATGGATCAGTCCAATGGGCAAATTATGTCAGCATCAGCCCCCAGTACCAATATGAGATTGGATCGGTCCGACCTCCACTGTACTGTCTACTGTTGTCTGCACATTTATATATCAGAAAAGAAGTGGATCTGCCATACAATGCAGTTTGCAACAACAGCTACAGGGATTTCCATGGGGTTCATCAAACTCAAAATGTTTGAGATGATTGCTACTTAATTAACATTTTTCCTTTGTCTGTCAGATTATTATAGTCACAAGAGAAACAAAATGAAAATAACACCCACTTTGAAAAATACCAGAATGGTTAGGATTAAGAAAAATGCACAAAAAAAACAAAACAAAGAAGAGGCAAAGGAAGAGGAAAGGAAAATAAACGGGTGAGAAAATATGGAAGGGAGTGAAAAATGAAGAGCGAAAACTCTCTCCAACAGTTTCCCCAGTGGGTGCTGTGACAGCCAGGCCATCTGGCCAGCCAGGGATCACCCTGGGCCCCATATGTACACGATGAAACTCTGGGGAGGACAGTACATGTAGGCCTGCGCTTACGCACAACACACTCCACCAGATACACAGGCAGCAAACTCAAACACACAGAGACACTTGCATGCCTCATGCATTCTGTCACTCAAACTTCAAACACACACACACAGCACAGACACGTACAAAAATGCATATAAACATGAAGTCATATGGCCTAACACTCATGCCAGCACAGTCGCTTCAACTGGCGGGTTAGGAGGAGAGACAGAGAGAGTCTAATGAGCTATGAGGGGAGCAGAGGGCAGAGAGAGAGCTCTGTTCTCGCAGCAGTGCAGCCATTAAAATGTCACCCAGACAAGGCCGGCAACCAGCTGGAACACAGCACAAGCAACGCCCACACACACATGCACAAACATTACTGCAGAGCTGTGAGAAGATGCTGACTGCAATCACCGGAGCATTGCATAATTCATGCAAGAGCAACTAAGACAGAGCCGGTGTGTGTGTGTGTATGTGTGTGTGTGGACATATGTGTCGCCGCATGTGCCGGTACAACATGCTTTTTTTGATCCGAGGCCAGGAACAGTGTAGAGGTCAACCTGACTGGCTGCCCGAGGCTACATCACCTCTCAGCATTATTGTGAGAGAACTGAATGACAAATAATCATAAATATATGATTTCCCCTGCGCTTGTAAACAACAGCAGCGTTATAAACTTTGTTCTGAGTTGTTTGACCTCGGGGGACAAAACAGAAAGAGGCAGAAGGCGTAAAGAAGGTAGAAAGACACAAAACATGTGGACAGACTTGATATCTAAGTAAGTCACAAGGATGCCTTGAGACATGCCATCTGTCACACACACACACACACACACACACAAACACACACAGAACCTTTAAAATAATAAACGGGTTTCACTCATCAGCATGCGCTTTTTTTGTTTAATTAACTGCATTTTTTATTTAACTAGTGTTGACAGGGTGTGTTGAAGCTGACAAATGTGCCACATTCAATTACTGGAGAAACGGGTTGAGGTACCGAGTGTGCGTGTGAATACTGTATAATGTGTTCTTACCTGATGTCCTGCTGCGTTGACAACTTTGTGGGAAGAGAAGGGGAAAGCTTCGTTGCTCAGGTCTGTGTCCAGCACCTCCTGAAGTACCTCTCGACTGCACACAGAGGAAACACGCCATCACCGTCAACAGAGGTAGTTGGTCAATATATTTCACACTGCATCTGTGCCACTGGTTTTTAATACTTAAATGATCAGATTTTGGGGTCTTAAGACCAACAGGTCCCATTTAGTGTGTTGTAAGAGGTCCCCAGCAAAAGGAGGAATTTTTATTACATTTTTGGGAAGCTGGAACAACAGTGGAAAAAATAACATTGGCAATTTTGACTGATAGTAATGTTATTTATTTTTTTATTTTAGGTTGACGATAATGAAGGCCAGGATCGCTATAAATTACAAAGAGGAGATTCCTTGGGACACAAGGCCTTTTCACACTGATTGCGCAGTAACTCACTGCCTCCAATCCTTCCAATGAGGGGATGGTGGCGAGGGGAAGTGGCTATTACAGTATTAGGGGTAAGAAGTAGCTGCCACCCGTGTGAACATGCACAGATTTTGCACTGTCGCTCTGAGTTCACCATGCTGAACTGACCAATCAAACAGAAGGAGGCAGGCATCACAGAAATAAGCATACATGAAGGAGCTGATAATGCTGGTGTCTGAGTACCTGGAGCTGTACAACACAGTGTAAATTAATTATACTCATGTTCCTATATAGAGATTTGCAAGACAATATCTAGGGGTGTAATGGATCACTGTTGGTCTGTGGTCTGTATGGATCACCCCCCCCCCCTCCCCCACAGTTCAAACCACATGTGATCTATGGACTAAATGAAACATCATAGAGTAAAATACAGTTTTACTGCTGCATCTGCTTTTTGAAGTAACAGTAAGTACTCTTTGGAGTAACTCTGCAGCACATCTCTGTGTGGCAGTGGGGTCTAAAAAAAAAAGGAGGAGCGCCACTACATAGTGAAACCATCACTTTGGGTATTTTCACTGGTGCACCTGGGAAACCGAGCATGCAGTCGTCATAGAAACAGATCATAAGATTGGGATGTTTGTTGAAGCTTTGGCTGCTGGACTAGTGTGGAGGATTCAGAGGCATCTAGGGGTGAGACTACAGATCACATCTAACTGAATACACCTCGCCTCACCTTCCCCTTCTAAGCATGTAGGAGAACCTACTAGGAGAGTCACTGTTTGGTTTGTCCATCCTGGGCTACTGTAAAAACATGGTGGTGCAACATGACAACATGGAAGAGGACCCACATCTCTGTAGATATAAACAGTTCAGGCAAGTTAACAAAAACACAGTGATTCTCGTTTTGTAGAGATTATACACTAATGAAAACATACTTATTATGTATATTTAGTTCATTCCATTTTTGCAGAAATCTGCTAATAAATCCCTGTAAAAGCTTTTATTGTGTGACGTCTATTTTATTTTTTATCATTTGTTGTTTTGTTGTCTTTTGATGGTTGTGAAGCACTTTACCACACAAATTATTATTATTATCCGTTTTACACAGTGGATCTTTAACACTCAAAATTGTCTGTTTTTTCTTCAAATTAAAATCTTAAAGAAAAACATTACTACAAAATTACAATAATATCTGTATTATTTTCTGTAGAAAGACAACATCTCACCTTCTCCCACAAACACACACACACACACACACACCAAAATCAATATTACATAAAGATGAGTCAACAGAAAAAAGGGACTAAGTTTAGCTTACTTTGCTACTTGTATGTTTGTGAGTGGGCAGGTAGAGGCCTTTTCTGGAGGTTATTTTTGCAACAGCGTGGCAGGACGCCAGGGTGGAAGATATTTGGGGAAGGGTTCGGGTTGTGTGCTCCGTACATGTTCATGCATCTGTGTGGGAGTCCTTTCTTCTAAAAAGCAATCGATGTTGTCATAGCTGGATGTAGAAATGTGTGTGTGCGGATACGGTCTTGTGTAAATAAAACATTTCTTGCATATATGCATGAGTGCAGGCATGCATGTACAGTATGTTCAAGTACGATGCACAGGCTGATATTTCCTTCAGGCTGTCCTTCAGTTTCTGTCCTCCCTTAAGCATTTGTTCACTGGACTCGAGAGCCCATGAGCAAGGCCAATTAGCTATATATAATCAGTGAATGGCTCTGTCTGTCTGTGTGTGTGTGTGTGTGTGTGTGTGTGTGTGTGTGTGTGTGTGTGTGTGTGTGTGTGTGTGTGTGTGTGTGTGTGTGTGTGTGTGTGTGTGTGTGTGTGGTGAGGCAGTCTAGCAACCACCAATTTGTTTCTCTGACTTGCCACTTAACTGTGGCTCTCAGCTGTGGATCAGAGGATGCACACACACACACGCACACACACACAAGGAGCTCTCTTACAGGATATCACATAATTTCATGTATTATAAATGAGGTTCATAATTACAAAGCAAACGACAGAGTGCCAGTTTCACCCTTTTGTAGTGCGCTGCCAAGCTGTGTGAGAGAAAAGCTGCAAGTTCTACAGATTCCCCTCTCTCAGGAGAATTGGAATGAGACGTCTCTGGGGGAAGAAGACAAACACATTTCCATAAACGCCGCAATTTCCCCACTCCTCAAGCTTTAAAGAGATCAATTTGCTTCGAGAAGACAAAACCCAAACATCGGAGGGTATATTTTCTGTGATTCCTAAAACGTGGCAGAGACAATGAGAAGGAGCTGAGGATCATTATAGTAAGACCCCCAACCTGCGCCAACATCCAGAGACACAAACACAGTCGAGCTGAGTGCGCTTTTTCAAGTATCAAGTCTAGGGCTGAACCTAACTTTTTCCATTAATTAGTAGATTAATCTATTGACTAATTTAATTTATTCCAGAGATTATTTTTTATTACTCAATTAATATAAACTAACAATTAATTAAGCCAAGATTAATTTTAATATTTCAAGATGTTATTCAATCATCATGCTTAATCAGGAAAATACTTTAGATTCAATGGGATTGCTGTGACACATACAACAGAAGAATTTATATTACTATTACTGTTTTGGGCATGTGCCTTTATTTGATAATATAGCCAAAGGTAGACAGAAGATAGAGGAGAGACAGAGACACGCTCAACGAAGTGAGCTACCAGGACCCCAGACACAGTGATCAGTTTAATCACTGCACATCAACCCTTTGCTTGAACTGGAGAATCAGTATTTTTACTGAAGCAGCTGATTAAAAACAGTCATAACATGGATTTATTCATCAAAAATAATGACTGTATCTTAAAATAATGACTGAGGATCTTATAATGATGATGGTAGGTCATGATTTTGAGATACTAATTCATTATTTTGAGAAAGGTTGTCATTATTATTTCCTGCAATTCCTTAAATGTGGCAGGAACAATGAGGAGGAGCTGAGGATCATTATAGCAAGACGCCAATCTGCATCAACATCAACAAATGCAAACACTCAAAAGCTGAGTGTGTTTTGGATGCTCAGGAAAAGTCAGAGCTCCACAATCAACACCCTACTGTGATACTGTGTATCTATAATGAAACATACATATATGGGACTACTGCTGCTAGTGACGCACCGATTTCTGGTTTGACGTAAGCAACACAAGCGAGAGGAACAGAAAAATCAGAAAAAGGGGAAGAGGAGGACACTGAGAACTGGATAAGATCTAACCGAGAAAAGAAACTTGGGAGAACAGAAGATGAGAAAAGCCTCAAGGAGAAAAGAAATCGACACAGCCCACATAGGGTGGCCTAACCCTGCTGCTGGTAAGGAGGAAGAACAAAGTCAGAGCACAGTGAGGTGGGGAGCAGAGGAGGTGAGAGGGGAAGAAAAGATAGATGAGGACTTCAGAGAATGAGATCGGGGGGAGGTAAAGGCACCCCAGCTTGCTCTTTGAGAGAAGAACAAAATGAAAAGCTGCAGGGAGCCAGAAGACTAGCTTGGACTACATCCCATGTCCGAATATGCAGCACCATTTTCACCTGTACTAGTACTTGATTTCTCAGCCACACATGAAGAAATCAATTCATGATGGGTCCGATCGATGAGGGTAAAAAAAAACAAAACAAAGGAATACTGTAACCTTTTCAGTTTGGGTTTCAGTAATTTTCTGAAAAATGGTAAGAATCACAAAACCACAACATGATTTATTACACAAGTCACAGTAGTTTTGCATTTTAAAGGGATAGTTTGGATTATTTAATGTGGTGCTGTATGATGTAGTCAAGTAGATGGCGATTGACATGTACCCAGTTTGGAGAAGCAGAGAAGGGCATCAACACAGAGGTTAAGCAATGTACTGCTGTGGACAGGGTCAGCAACAAAACGTATTTTAGCCATTTAAAAAAGGTCCAATCAATCAATATCAGTTAAAGTGTACGCTATATTTAGAATATTTTTACCACCTATCTTTGCCATCAGACGGCCTCTTCTGACCAGAAACCACTGTTATAGAAGCCAAATATCACGCTCTCTAATCCAACCAAACTCCATAGTCAAAATCAGTCATTTTACCTCACAGAACATGAGAGTTGCTTTGTGACTTGGCTTAACAGCACATTCTCATCAGAAAAGGCTGCCTGATGGCAAAGTAAAGCAGTAATTATTTTAAATATAGCATCTAATTTGTTTTTTATGTCCTCCTTTTTTTTTAAAGTGTTTTAAGTTTAAATTAAAGTGGCTATTTTGCTCCTGTGTCCACAGCAGTACATGGCTTAGTTTCCATGCTGCTGTCCCTACCTGACCTGAACTTTCCATCTAACTATAGTGTCACTGATGCACACAGTGAAAGTAACTGAACATTATCAACAACAACATGAGCAGGAGCTTTTCAAGAGCTTGAAGCAAATCAGCAAACAGCCACTTATGTTCCACTTTCATGTCTTTGACAGCATTCACTGTCTATAACTGCTGTCACAACTTCATATCTTTATAACTTTAATAATTTCTTGGTACCTAATATAAAGACCATATATATGCTAAACAGAGTTTTTGACATTTAGTTCTTGGAAATCATCATCGCAGTGTTTACACTGGGGAGTCATCAGGGCGGACGGTGCAGATGAAGAGATTCTACAGGAAATGTATTATTTATCGTGGAAATTTAATGAAGAAAGTCAGACTCCGATATGTTGAGCTTTGAGACTGAGAAGAGCAAGTTCAGGTTGAGAGGCCTTGATTTTAACACCAGAACCTGCTATGAGGCTATAAAGTAGTTATAGCCTATAACAATCCCGTATTAATCAAAATGTGAAATGTGCAGTTATTACATAAATGTAAAGTTTAAAGTTTATTTAAAAAAAAACAGCAGATCCTGACAGAAATCTCATTAGTTTTGCAGATATTTGGTAATAAAACAAATTTGGATAAATCAAATTCCTGACCTGATGAAAAGTTCAAGGTGCAGTACACAGTTCTGAAGAAAGATTACTGATATTTAAAGTAGCCAAACAAATACACCCCTCCCTTCAGTGCTAATTCAGGAAGATTTATCATCCCTCTCATTCCCTGCATCTTTCCACCCCCTAAACACAAGCGCAACCTGTTGCTGATCAGCAGGAATAGTTTTGTGTGTCTCGGTTTGAGCCACTTTTTGTTCTCATTTACAGAGCCAGGGCTGTGTAAAATTGCCAGATTTTTTTTACTGTGCACATACAGAAAGGAGAGGTAGCAGACTTTTTGAATTTGGCAAAAGTATATTGGATTAGAATCTCATATTTCACCTTTGGGATCACTTAAGCTGTTAAAATTCATGCTGAGGGAAACATGAATGTGTGCACTTCACAATCCATCCAACTTTTGGTTTAGAGGGTAAAAACTGAGATCAGCAAAGTCAAAAATATTCATTATCTGGGTAACAATAATGTCTGCACAAACTACTGATGTGTCTATAACCCAATCCATTTAGTTGTGTCATTTTAAGTGGTGAGAATGACAAACGTTGGTGGCAGCAGATCTATCCTATCATCTGTCACTAAATAGATGTTGAATCCAAGAGTAACTGGATAACAGGCCAAAATTAAACTGTCAGAGTTCAGAGAGTGATACAGCATATCGTCTCTCTAGTGGATCGTGTTCTATCAAACTCAGGCATCACATTCACATCACATCAAAAGTTAAAGTTTCATTCAATAATTTAAGCTTATAAATGTTTTTGACCTTCAACGTTTGGATCAAGTATCTTGTATAAAATAACCAGTGTCAGATAAATATTTAATCAATATTTAGGTAATATACACTGTATCAGGAAAATACTGGCAGACTATTAAAAGAACACTGATCAGAGCCCAAAAAACCTGAACACTGAATGGAATATTCCTAGACAAAATATTTTATTGGAAAACTTTGACCTGCTGTTGGATCTAGAGTAAAAGTCTGAGGACCACCAGATAGGGATTTTCCACCGCACGTTACAGCTCGGTTTGATTTGCCGTTTTCTGGTTTTCCATTATGAACAATATATATTACCTGGTAATTTATTTGGTATCACCTCGTTTGAGGTTCCACGTGAACTGAGCCGATACTAAAAAGGTGATGTGAAAACATTGCAGACCACTGATTGGTCAGCTCTGTCTATGATGAGAGGGTACCATCTGCAGTGGAAAACGAAGTAGAGGTACAAAAAGCGAGTGAAGTCGAGTATTAACATATAGTAGAAATACAGCTTAAGTCAGCAGGATTCATCCTCTGGAGACCATGAATATCTCTGTAAAATATCATGGCATCTATCCCATACTTGTTGAAATATTCCAGTCTGGACTAAAGTGTTGGACAAAGTGACAGACAGGTAATGTCATAAATATTATATATCTGCACTTTTTATTTTGGTATAATCTTACCTTGAGTTTTTTGGGATTGTTACATCACTAATCTATTCCATGATTGAATCCATTCAACCGTACATTCATTTGGAATCGCTTCCATTCAGGTCCATATGTCCTGAACCCAGTTGCTCTTGCCTCAATGAGGCTTCATACATTTTTTAACGGACAGGTCCTTCTATGATTCAGGCTTTTAAACCCATGGACCTTTAACCTGAGGTGTAAACTGTTGTTGAGAAAGACAGTGCGACTCTTCTGAGTAATCTTTATCATTATCGTTCACCGAGATGAAAAATAGATTTGACTTTACTTTATAGCGTCATGAAACGGCAGATGGCTACATTAAACTGCAGCATTACCCTTGAATCTCTCTGCTTCTTCTGTCTCCTCTGTCCCTGCACTCACTCACCTCTAATGCCTACAGCCAAGCCTAGAGAATAGGCTCTTAACCTGCTCTCCTCTTATCGATCCAACAGCTCGTCTCTTCAGTTTCCCCACCTCTTGTGTTCGCGATGTGAATCATAACCCATCTTTAGACCAATCCGTTATCTTCTTTCTTTCTTCTCTCCTCTCCACCGCTCTTCTCCCTCCCTCACTCCTTTTGTCCCTTTCTCACCTGGATATATAAATCATGACAATGTGCCCATTCATTCACGTACCCCTCCCCTCCACCTTCCTTTCTTTCTTTCTTTCCCCACCTCTTTGGTCCCTGGATGCTGATCATGCCCATGTCCTCAGAGTGGTCTGTCAGCTGGCAGTGGAAGCCTTGGTCCTGAAGAACCGTTCTAATGTGGTTCCAGTTGTGTTCTGCTACACCGCCTCCGATGGCCAGGTAGTATGCATCACCTAGAGCAAAGGAAAGGAATAAGGAGCCATTAAAGGGAGTGTGACAAAAACAATCACAGACAAATATAACCACTGATAGATAACTAATGACAAACTATAGCACATAAATTCATCACTGCATCAAAATACAGCAAACTATATATAGATATAATAAACTAGAACAGAATGACAGATGTGGTATGTACTTTAAAATGTTTGCAAGGTTTAATGAACTTTCTGAAACTTTGGCAAAATATGTTGATTGACATGATTGCATAATTAATTAAGCACCAGTCACTTAAACACATCATGGCATGTAATTGCTGCTTCCCACCTAAGATGGTATCTTTTAAATAAACAAGTGTGTCTCTTCTGATCTGTGTATACTCTGTGGGTGACATACAACACTGCCCCCCACCCAACTGGATTTAAACCAAAGACACTGGGATTACGTACAGGACATCCCAGACAACTCTGCTCTTTATGATTATCATTTTTTTTTTTTTTTTTTTTTTGGGGGGGGGGGCGCTTTCTGGGGAAGTCAAGGCTTCTCTGGATGGCATCTCCTTTTGATTTCACCACAGCAACAACAGAGGTGTAAAAAATCATCTGTTTTAGCAGAAACTGTCTTCAGTTCCCCTCATTTTTTTAGCTGGTTGATGGAGACATACATTGAAAGGTTAAAACGACTGAATGGCAAACACAAATTTTTATACTGGACTGAAAATAGGAGAGGAATAACAGAATGAACAACACAGAACTGTATCAGACGTCCTTTTATTAATTTAAAACTTCTATTGAGGTTTTTAGATGAAGCTTCAAATGTTTGTTGCCATATTTTATGTCATAACCTCAATTGATTAAATGAGTAAGTCTTTTTTCATTAAATCAACTTTCTTTAATGAACATCATCAGATAGACTATGATGCCAGACTAACCTGTAATACCCTACAGGCATGTGCCTCATTACAAATGTGTTTGAAAGGTTAAACATCAACAAATACGCATTGAAGCAGAATATCTCGTTCGATTAAAACAGTTTAGGAAGTTATTATGTCTATCTTTTTTCAATAAATTTGACTTTTGGACTTTACAGCGCTTTGGAGTTATTGGAAATGTTTGGATCACACTAGTCAAAAACAATCCTACAGAACCACCACTGGAATGTAAATCTGCAAAAAGTATAATACTAATATGAGTGTAGTCTAATGTTTATCTGCAACTGTGCAGAAATACAGAATGAATAGATGCCTGAAGAAAAAAGGCATTTCAATGTTGATCAAGAATTCAAGTGTAAATGTTATGATGAAAGCTTCAAACTATTTGGCACAGCCCGAAGAATATATGATAATAAGATTATAATGATAAATACAAGAGATATGCAGTATTGATACCAACTGGGAAATATAGGAATAAATAAAAGAGAGCAAAACATCAATAAAACCAGAAACTGATAAAACACAACAGTGATGGAACAATAAACAGAAGAATAACAGAGAGAGAAACAGATATAACAGTAAAGCAGATCATTATGAAAACAACAACAACAACACACACACACACACACACGCACTCTCTCTGTGTGTCTCACCATTGGACTGTGGTGCCAGGGGCAGGTTGGCAGCACCGGGCTCCAGTCTGCTCACCGTCAGGTCAGCCTCCACCCCTCCTCTCTTATTCAGCATGCAGGTATACACAGTGGAGCCTGAAACGCACACAAAATCGCACATTAACAATTAATTCTCGTGGCAGCCTTTGTAGGCCAATTTAAAGTGTGCAGTGTCTTGGAACCGAGCCGATGGAAAAATCTCAGAATAAAAAATGAACCTGAATCTGGGGTCATTCTTCCGTTTGTAACTGATTCTTTGTGAGTTATCCAGTTTCTGAGCTTTTGCGTGGATCAGAATGCATTTTTAATAAACTCAAGTGTACTTACACTTTCATAACTCTGTTTTATTTAAGGGACTGACCTATGCTGGATTTTTGGGGGCAATGCTTATATTATTATTGTCCAAAATTGCATCACTGCACCAAAACAGTAAACTTCACTGGGAATTTAATAATTATAAATATGTATAAATCCAAAAAAGAACAGATGTAACATAATTAATAGATCCAAAAAGCACCAAGCATCATTTTCTGCCTTGTATTCTGTTAAAAAAACAGTTTCCATTTCAGTGAATATTTTACAACATGAAACCTGATACAATATATCTGTTTTAGGGCAATATCTGATAAATCAGTCGGGCTCTAGCAATCATTATCAATCTCTGCCTCCAGAGATCACCATGAAGACACGTGAACCTCGTCCTTCGTAAAAGAGTTACCAAGGAAACGACAGAAAAGAGACTCACAGAAACTGATTGCTGAGCACATCACATAAAGATATTCATAATGAAAACATCATAATGAAGGCTGCATCTAATCGCAGGAGACAAAATGACAACATTCCCTTCCTCCACTGGCCAAGGCAGCTGACGGCTGCAGTGACAGGCTAATATGTGGCTGTCCCTCAGTCATCCCTCATTTGAATGAGTGATTGATGTTACACGTTCATTCTGTCAGTTGTATTAAAGAAAAGAGGGGTGTAAATGTGTTGGCCTGCCGAGACATTAAATGTTCTCGGAGTAAGTGTGACCACTGTAAGTGCTGTCATATTGAGAACTGGGAGCGAGGAAGGGGAAGTGAAGGACAAAGAGGCTGAGAAAGTAACACTGGATGATGTATCACATTGGGGGAAAAAAGTTGTTTGTTTTTGAGAAACTACCATCGTAAAGTGGGGAGAGATCTGGTTTTCATAATGAAGTGCAAGCGGTTCTTCCAGCACCTTAACATTGCAGTTCAGTTAGAGTAGGTGTCTTATCTGTCTAACAGGAGACAGACTACAGAAGAACAAAAACTGCTCTTACATCCTATCACTGTAGCATACAGTATATAACTGTATGTTGGCACGTGCCTCTGACATATCATCTTAACCTGGATATCCTCCCTCTATAATCTGTATGTACACATGGCATGACAAACAATTTGCACTGAAAAAATAGGGCTACGCTGCACGATACAGATTTTTCCAACTGATAACGACCTGCTTCTCATGGCTGATAACCAATAACAAGTAAGTTCACATTTTTGTTTTTAAAAAGAAGTTCATATAATCTGTTGTTGAACTACACCCAAGAGTAAGAAAACTCTGAGATGTAATGACCAAAGATGGATGATTCAGTAAACCAACCTAAGAACAGTCCTGCGTTGTGTGATATAAAGATCTGTATTTTTGCATTTATATCGATTTACACAAACAGTTTTTGATAATTAGTAGTTAGATAGTTATATATGCCGTCTTGTTATCCTATGATATGCACCATATTACTGTTTGCATCTTTTGTGTGCATCAATTGTATGTAAATATTGTAACATCCACCATTATGTCCAGTTTTATATCAGTAATAGTTAATAACACTGTTTGAAATGAATTCAAACAGGGACATTTCAAATACAACTGGTTGTGTGGATGAAGTGAGAGTACATCTTACAAAAATGCTGGGAACCACTAATACAGTTGGCTAAAATGCTGCTAATAAAATCAAAAGGGAGTTATGTTTCGCCTTGTGTCGCAGATCTGACATTTCTCATAATGTAACCAACAACATTTTTTCATCAGACCCTCCCTGTCTGGTAAACACATGAGTAACACATGAGACATTATATTTCTGTTTTCCACAGGCGAAGCAGTACTCCCCATGTGAAGATCCCCTTTAAAGCTCCCATGAGTCGACTTATTTGTTAAAAATTATTTTTACAGTCCGAGTTTTTACTTGTTTAATAATTAGTTCAGCCCTTTCATTAGAGTGTCCAGGGGTCAGATCCGTGGGCTGGTACCTCTGGGAGTCGCCAAAATCAGACATTTTCAAATCCCACACAAGTCTAAAAAGGTCGGACGACAGATTTGAGTTTCTGAAAAGATATCACTGTCAGCACAGGGATGATTTATCAGGTTCAATTGACAGCACGGATGTGACGAAAGTGGAGAAAAGAATAACGGAGCATTTGGAGCTGTGCCCATTTTCACATCTGCACACACCTGTCACTGAAGAAAGGAGGCGTAGATGTCGGTTAGCTGAAAAGTTACCCAAGAATTCAGCAGTGGAGACACAGAACCCTATATACTGGCATTTAGTATTAGCGGTATTTGAATATTTTGTGGAAGAGTGAACTGTTTTGCTCATTCGTTGGCATCTTGTTCAGTGCCTTCATCCATGTATCTGCCCTCTTCATTCTGTCAATCTTCTCTCCCATCTGTCTATGCATTTGTGTGTGTGTGCGTGTGTGTTCTTGCTGCAGCACACCGACCCGGCTTCTTGTTGACATCAGCGGTGAACAGCCAATCAGCCGCCTTCTTCGCATCTGGTCCAGTGAGATAGAACTTTCCAAAGTAGGACATGTCAAACACAGCCACACCGTGTCTACATGAGAGGCACTCACTCTTAATCTGCATTAAAAAAAAAAAAAAAAAAAAAGAAACACAGCACACACATCCAATTAACGTAGACTCTGACAGTGAATAAAAGTGTCTTCATCTCTTTGCCAAACACGACATGATGACTGCTGTATATATTCAGAGCCAGATCCTTGAAGGAAAACATTCATCACGTCACAACTGTGAAATTAAACTAATAAAGGAGGTTCTGACGTCAAGGTAGGTGATTCTCCCCTTGTGATGTGTCCCCTAAGCAGCGGCGTTTGTTTGGTACGCACTTTATGCCCCATAAACCTCACTGACTGTACTCTCATCATTGTCATATGTCCGTGATTGTTATTTTATTTCCCAAGAGGACACGTGTTCCCCTCCCTCATGGGAGCCTTCAGAGAGTGTTCATACTCATCTGGCGAGCCTGAACTTTTCTGACACATAGTTATTTGACAAAACAGGAAGTTGCATGTAACTTAATGACACACACACATTTTTATGCTTGGTATCAGGGCCAGACTGCTTTAATAAATACTGTATGCTCTTGTTTAAGGCCAAAACCATAAGAAGGGGCCACACAACCGTGACTTTCTGTGTTGTTTGCTCCTGCAGCAGAGAAAGAGAAACAGAAAGTGGTCATGGGGACAACTGCGAGGAAAGGAGCGTACGAATATGGACAGAAATGTCATCATGATATAAAAATTTTTTTGATCATGAAACCTAGTGTTACTCTACAATTCTGTGGTTTACCATGCAGACTGGAGTCTCTATTAACAGTAATAAACAACTTCCACGTTATAGAGCTAAAGAGTGATTATTATTATTATGTCATAACCATCCAAGATAGACTTAGCAGGAGCTGTGATGGTTTATGCTCCTGTAGAAGCCACAAATCTGTATGATATCAACCTTGTTTTAAGAAAAACACGTTTTATTCGTGATGTCATGGAGAGCTGCTACACTACCCCCAAACGTGAGGTGTAACAGCAACATCTTTGATTGGTGGAGCTCACTGTTACTATGAAAATGTTTATCGTACCTGTAAGTGGATAGTTTTGCCAGCAGTTTTACCCAGCTAGGTAGCTAACATGAATTGTACTAATAATTGTACAAACATAGCTAACAGTGTGCGTTCATTCAGTTATGAACAGTGTGTGTGATTTGGTGGTTGCCTTAGGAGTGTTTTGGGACCACAAACAAAATCTTGTTTAGGACTACCAAAATCCTCGGGCCAGCCCTGCCTGTGATCTTACCACGTCATGATGTGGAGGGAAGTCAAAGGTGTACTCTCTGCCCAGCAGTTCATTGTATTTGTAGTTCACATTCTTCTTTATGTCATAAGCTCCATAGTAATCATAGTCTTTAACCTTTGAAATAATAAAGACAAACACATTTAGTTAGAGGCTAATTCTTCTTCAGCATTTACAAGTACAGAGAAGGACAAAGCATTGGACCAGACACCGCATCAGTGTCGTCCATTATTAGTAGCCAATCTGTTCCAACAGCCCCTATCCAGCAGGCCTTGTGGGAAAAAATAGCAACTTAATTGCTTACGTCTTTACAAGTTCCTTTCGTCAATATGTGGATGTAAATAAATCACTGGCATGCATGTGTTTGTCTACAGTATATTTGCGTGTGGTGTCTCACAGGAGCGGGACCGTCTTTGTTGAACCAGCCAGGTCTTTCCCAGCCATGTCTCTCCTGGAACACACAGCCCTGCTCCGTCAGCACCTATAAAACAAACAATCACACACACAAACAAAGAGATGAGATCGGTACAGAGAGTACACGCAGCTGAGGAGGTTTACTAGACAGGCTGTTGTAACAGATCAACTGGAGTGAAAGAAAGAAGAATCACATCACAAAAGTTGATTGGGTTAAGTCTGTCCCATAACCTTTTTCTCAGAACTTGAGTATTTTGCTCAATCCTCTCATCTGACATATTTTCAAATTATAAAGGGGAACTTTCTAACACACTAAATATCCCAAAAATTACTTTTAAAACAATTTAAATACTATAAAATGTCATGGCATGGTCATGTTAGACCTTAAAATAAACTCTGACGTGTTTCAGCGTCAAACCTTAGTCAGGGAGTCAAACCACCTCTTGACTAGGTGGGTAGGAGCGCTTCCTGGACTTTGTTTGAGGTGGTCTTTGGATAAGAATACTTGTATCAGGGAGTCAAAATTTGATTTCTTGACCAGCGCTGAATTAAAATATTTCAACGCTCACCATCCTCCTTGTTAAAACTGACAGTCGCCCACAGTTGGTAGGTATGTTCTGCTATGCTCTCCTCCTAGCAGGCAGCTAGCTGTCTCTTGCCAAACCTTCCCACACCGAGCTATATTTACCATCCGTGCTACCGGGGTGGAGAAAACGTGTGAGCTGCAGTGTCAGAGATGGCCTGTTTGTGCTCTGAAATAATCTCGTATCGCCTCCTAAAAGTAGACAGTCTCATTATTCGCACAGGGACAGCTTCTTTGGCTAATCAAACTCCTTAAGTACCTCTTAGCCATGCAGTCGTGATCAGTTGCAAGAGCCAGTGCTGTCAACAGAAGCTCATTTAGAAAATAATAATTAGACTTTTTCAGTGTTTTTTCTTCTTCTCCCTGCCACCCCTACATTTATCCGAGGCTCTCCTATAGTAGGAAGGCTAGTTGCTAGGTGATGGCCCTCGACGAGTGATTAGCAGGGGTCTAATGGGCTTGCAGCCGAGGGTTGGACCAACCCATTCTCACAGAGAACGTGATCTCCTTCAAGCTACATGTCTGGCTACCTGAGAGCAGCTATTTGTGTCATTTCACTGCTAGCATAAAAACAGTTGTCATAATTACACTGAACAAGATAACACCTGACCCTGCACTTGTTATCATGCAAATGAAAGGTTTTTTTTGTGCTGGCTGGAGGAATTAAGTCTTAATGCTACAGTGTTGTACAACAGCACACTAGATCTGCCATAAAAATTCCTGAAAATGACACTGCATGCTGACACAATGTATGATATCCATCAGCCTAAATGTTTTACATTAGTTAAATGCTTTCATTTTAAAGCATTAGTAATGAAAGATATGCCTTTTTGAATATGTAAGGTTGAAGTCAGAAATTAACAGAAGTATGCATATTTGTGGGGAGATAGTTTTGCACCCCACTGGGACTAAAATCATCATTTTATGTGCCTCCGTAGCTTCCTGTAGCACACACCCCTTCAAACAGTCCCAGGGTGTGTGTGATTTTGGGTGCCTTTCCGGAAAGCTGATGGTGACATATATGCTGCGAGGGTGTGTGGGTGTTTTGACGTACATCATACATCACTGTGTGATGCTCTTAAAACACGCAGAGTCCTCTTTATAGAACCTAAGAGTATTAAATTAAGAAAGCATTATTTGCATCATGCTACAATTAAAGCTGGGCTAGGCAGTATATTTTTGGTATCATTGGACAATAATAACCTTTGAGCATAAACATAAATGTAATTCAAGTGGACTGAGAGCAAACTAGACTTCAGCTCCTCCTCTTGTCCTTGTTTTCAGGCTTTAGAAAATCTTGTCTGCGATGGGCGACTTTGACCAATCACAGGTTGTTAAGATGAAGCTGATTGTTGAGTCTCATTCCCAAAACACAAGTATCTGATGACCTGAGAATGAGATTCAACAATCAGCCGTCTTTGAGCCACAAATCCAGAACCTTAATAATTTGATGACCTGGGAATGACACTCAACAATCAGCAACCTTTCTCCAAAATCACTTAGTGCACCTTTAAGCCTCATTGAATTTTGGTGTCATTTTGTTGTTTTTTTTTTGTTTTTTTTTACTGATTTTCAACCAAAAAATATCCTAGATTTTTGAAAAACGAGCAGATCAGTTTAACCTGGTTTTGAAAGATTTTCCATCGAATCAAAAACACATCTGAAAGTTAAGAAATGTATCCCCATAGTTCACCATAACACAGTTTTTCTGTGATGTGCATATCTCAGAAAGAATTCCTGTAAGAGAAAGTGAGGACAAAAGAATAAATAAGTAGTATTACATGGTATTTATTACAAGACATACTTCTAGAGTCTCTTTTTCACGTGATATTTGTGTTGTATACATTTAGGTTATTTTTACCCAATCAATTTTCCTTTTTTTATTTTGTTTGTGCAATAAAAAGACCATGACGATTGATCCCGGAAGGACTAGGGGCCAAAACATCATCAGAATAACAAAGCACATATATATCCAGGGTGTGCAACACTTTTTTCCTACTTTCAAGTCTGCTTCCAGTGATCAGCACCTCACCACAACCCCTGGTGTGCTTTTTCTCTTCTAAATTATAATCAAAAGGCTAAAAACAGAAAGTATATTTTTCAAAAAATGTAACGATTCATTGTGAGGACACACACAAAACATTTTAAAGAAGTTAAAATCCCCTCGTGCCTCCGCTCTTGCTGTACAAAATCTTAAAAGAAAGCCCTTTGGAAAAATCGGGTTAATTATGCATGAAAGGTGTCAGGGAAGCTAAATAAAACAAGCTCTAAGAAAGCAGTAGACATGATCTACAAAATACATTGACAACATTGCTAATGCCATTTGTGTGACAGTAATCTGTTGTGAAAGAATGCCTGTGCACGTGAGCAGGCGTAGAAATTGCAACGGTTAAAGGTAAATGAAGTCTGGAACAGGAAAGCAAGACTAAGTGGGTCGTTAATGCATAAAATATGGTGGCGAGGCCCATTACGAGTTTGTGTCGGGCTGGGGAGGGAGAGGAAGCTGAAAGAAGCTAAGTGTATCATTTATAGTCATGTTGGCACGGATCACATTAATAAATGTAGCTGCTGGGGATAAGTTACACTGCTAACTGCTGTCTGAGCCTGAGCTTGAATCAGCGATTTGCCTTTAAATCTGAGCAGAGAAGACAAGACACACAGCGAGATAAACATACTGAGAGAGACGGGGTCAGAGTCTGACAAATGATATCTTTGCAAACACTTGTATCAACAGTACTTCAAGACTAGCTTGACAAAATATTCAGTGACAGACACGACAGCACACACACAGTTGGTTCCTATTTGCAGCCTAAATCTGATTTTTAGCTCTGGCAACTGAAGTACACTCTATTCAGTATTCAACCCGGGGTTGAGCAGCATTGTTTATATATTGATTTGCTCTATCGGCGCGTTACCGTCTCAATTATCCAATCAGACACTGAGGTTACAGAGGTTAATAGAGGGAAAGAAACAGCAGCACAGCTCTTTCTTTCGCACAAAATACAGATTGTAATGAAAACAAAGACAGTGGCAACCACAGGAAGAGACAAGAGGGGAACTCATATGAATAGCAGGATGAATAAAAGAGGAAATTGTGTTGGTAAGAATATCAAATAGAGAGAGGACCACATGAGAGACAGATGAGCATAGGCCGTGGGTGGATATATTGAAAAAAAAAACTGAGAAAGGAGTGGAATGAATGGCTGAAGGAGAAAAATCTGAAAAGTAAAAGCAGAAAAGGACTGGAGTGAGTCACAACCTCTAAAAATATAGGAAGTTAGATGACTGGTCACATAAAGGCAGCAGAGATGCTCCTGTGACTTAGCGAGGTGAACTGGTTTAACTTATGTGAGGAAACCTTGTCGATACGAGTTCAGAAAGTTTCCCTCAGCTATGCACACGAGCCAAAAGGTGTATAAATCCTGAGAGATACACTACACTGCCTACACTTTCTTACAGAAAGTAAAAGGTTTGCTTACCTAACTGGCAGTGCTTGAATACTATGAAGGTCATTCTTTATGTTTGTCAGATCGAGCAAAAATATACATGAAAATGATCCCATAACATCTTGGGGAGAGGAAACAGAAAATGAGAACACTGTGCCTCATTCAAGATCATTTTCATAATCTGATCTTAAATTTCTCTAACTGTTTTTTTTTTTTTTTGTACTGTGGGCTTGTATGATTGTGCCACATCAGATTCAGCAAACACTCCTAACCTCAGGTAACTGTGTAAATTTGGTTTGTTTATTGTTTATATTGCAGATATTCTTCCTATATGTTTTATATTTCCTCTTGTTTATATTGTTCCTATTTTTCAATATATCCTCCTATTTATATTTCTTGGCTACTTATTACTCTCGTCATCTTACTGATGCTATAATTCCTTTTTGCTATCCAACTGCTGCTGTCCAAATTTCCCCGTTGTGGGACTAATAAAAGAATATCTTATCTTACGTTAAATGCCCTTTTAGGGGACGGGAATCTCTTGGCACTGCCTGATTTAATTCCAATTCCAATTCAGAGTGCTATGATATGATTATAAAACAATTATTGATGCATCTTGATACATTTCAAGTTTTGATTTCTATACATGACATTTTTTAGTCAATGTGTAACTACTTTTTTAACACAGTGTATTTGTTATGGTCCATAGCTGATCAGGGCCCCGTTTCCCAGAGCCTTTGTAGCGCTACGTACGTCGTTAGTTGTATTTTAAGGTCTCCCTTAAGGTTACGGGCTGTTTCCCAGAGTTGGGACAACTTTAAGGGGGACCTTAAAATACAATTTACGACGCACGTAGCGCTACGAAGGCTCTGGGAAACGGGGCCCAGTTTAATTAGACACAACTTGCATATGGAGAGGCTTTTGTCCAGGTCCCCTTTGCCGTTCAACTGCCAAAATGCCAGGGGGCGCTGGTCAGATTGTAGCCATCTGTAGTTGCTCATGTTTAGCTATCTTCATCAAAACTCAAGAAGTAAGGAACATACAGTCTTGTCTTACAGACTTAATTACCATAATTAAGGCCCCAATAATTCCATAGTGTAAAATCAAGTTTAAAAAAACAGAAATTCACCTGTCCAGAGATACATAAAGGAAAGTCTATGATTTTAACAGCCTCAGCAGTGAAATTAAGGGATCCACTAAAGCAGAGGAATGGGAAAACATAGCGACCTAGGTTAATGCCAAGTCACCTGTGGGTCATACTGTTACTAAAATAAGGACGAAATGGTTCAATGTGCATAAACCTGCATGCAAAGATGAAGCTAGAAGGCCTGACAGTAATGTTACTAATCAATTGAAAGGGACAGCTCACCCCAAAGACAAAAATACTCTGACTCCAGTCCACACTACTATTTTTCCATCTCCATAGTTTTAGTACAAGTTAAAGAGTTTTGGCGATATCAGCCATAAAGATGTGTCTTGGCTTGTGGTGCTCAAAGCGCCAGGAAAATACTTGTGAAAAACTCAAGAGCCATGTCTCTTTCCAGAAATCATGAACCGGTCACTCAAGATAATCCGCAGACTTTGCTGTTGGCAGTTTCATGCAGGAACTATTTTCCTTCTACTGCTAACCGTATCACTGTGCTAACTACAGGTCAGATGAGGACGCCATTAATGTTTCCATCCTTCGCTACAAGAGCTTCTCGTCCATGAGCAGACACATGCTTCCTTCACACTCACATACAAAACAAACAAACAAACTACATGGATGAATAGCTCTACGGGCCAGAGACAAAAAATATGTATCTTTGATTTTGGGGTGAACTTGCCCTTTAAATGAATGATGATATTTGTAGGCTATATGAATACATGTAGAATTATGTTATAATTTCACATGCAGGGCTAACAGGATAAAATAAACATAATTATGAAGTGTAATTTATATAGGATTTTCAAAATTGACTAAAAGCAATAAAATATAAAATCCATTAGTGGAAAACTTGTGGATTACAGCAGACTAATTGCACACAACTCCTACGACAGGTCTATTAGTATGAAATGTTAGATAAAAACACTGCAATTAAAAAACATGAATTCATTAATTTAAACTTATAAAGTAACAGTAGGGGTGTACTGATCCACTCATGCATTCGATGCATCAGGCTTTAATGTGTGAGATACAAGAGCATCAGCTCAGATAGCCTGTATCAATAAAAAGCTTAACATGAACTGGAAAAAAAAAAGCATAGCATACATCTCATTAGGGCGCGCATATGTTTCATTTTTGGCATCAATGAACTGCTGCTGTAACTTTTCGCAGCGCCCCCACCACCACCACCTTCGCTAGACACCTGCTTCTTCGCTCACACCAAACAAGCGCTCCCTCCTCCCTCCCACACAGCGAGAGAACTGACGTCACACCGTGTCGCACCACTAAACTTTCATAACACGCAAGTGTAGAATAAGTTTGGGTTTTATAAGAAACATGACAAACACTGCTGTAAAACATTTATGCAAGACGTGTCTGACAGCAGAGTGCAGAGACACGAGTCTGACCCGCAGAGACGTCACGTCACTGGGAGAGCAGGCATCATCTTACTTAATATCATCTTACAGCAAAAATGCATTTTAAACAGTTTTAAAGTTTGTTCACAGATTCTCATCTAGGCTACAGTATCTCATTTACATATGAGATGAATCAAAACGTAAAGCTTACACATTGCATCATATTGTAAATTATCCTAAGTAATAGGAAAGAAAAAAGACAAAAGGATTTCTCTGCCAATTAAACCTGCAGTGCCTCGACTTAAATGACTCATCGCAGTTAAAAGGAGTCTGATGAACTCCTGAACGGAAAAATGTGCAAGAGGATTGTTTCCTTGAACTCCTCAGGAGAAACCCCATTTAACCGTCTACACCGAAGATCAAACCGCTTATCTACCTGATGGAAAGGGTCCTTCCTCATGTTTCGGCTGGCCAGCGGTTCATCAAAGGGGAACACCACAGAGTAGTTTTTAGCATACGACTCGTGGCTCCTCTCTCTGATCCAGCGCTGGTTGTCTGTCAGCGAGTTATGGAAACGCCTAAGACAGAAGGGAGAAGAGGGATTCAAAGAGATTAACGCTCATTAAAAAGTCACAATTATTCAGACTTCATTAAAACTTCATCATTATTCTGATTCCTGCTGCCCTTTGATAAAATACCGATCGGAAGCTCAAAGGCATGATTTTGTTTGTAATACTTTGTGTGCGCTGATGTACCTGATGTCATAACCATACATATCCTTCTCAGGGCGGCCATGTATGATCCAGTGAGCCAGCTCTCTGCCACAGCCACCTCCCAGCATCATACCTGACAAAAACACACACACAAAACACAGAAATGTTACGAACAGCATCCCATAATCACATTCAGGTCCTTACAGAAAACACTGTAAAACACTGCTGGTTCTATCCTTTTTTGAATGTTAGGATTTGCTTTGTATCCGTCTTTAAATACTTTCAAATTTAGGGCTGCGATAGGCCTGTCTTTGATTAATCATTTAGTCGATGAAATGTCAGATGAAAGAGAAAAATGCCTATTGTAAATTCCCAGAGCCCAAGGTAACAGCACTATTTTGGACTGATGGTTAAACAAAACAAAGATGTCACCATAGACAGTAATAATAATAATAATAATAATAATAATAATAATAATAATAATAATAATAATAACAATAATAATAATAGTTCAGTGATTAATTAAAAAGAAAACTGAAAATTGTGGTTAGTCGCAGAATAAATGCACCGCTTTTATACACTTCAAGGAGGGTACTGGGTCCACAGCTGCACAAGCACCAGTTGGGAAATAAAGAGAATAAAATGTGAACAAAAACCAGGACCTCTCTCCTCTGCTCTCCCACTGATAGCCTGTCTGGAGTACTGTGAGTGCTTCTCATTAATTTGGAGAGGAGAAGGGCAGTTTTTGTCCTCTGCTCCTCTGCTCCTCTGCCTCTATATGTCATACGACCTACAGAGGATTGTTTTGACCTTAGTTCCACCATTTGACCCTTGCTCACAGCTGCCCCTGAGCGATCTGACCTCATCGGCTGCACCCAACAGCTGCAGCATTCTGTTTATTTCGACTCCACCAACGAACCGGCGCTGGCAATTCTATATTTTATCCATCCGGTCCCCAAAATTGCTGGGTTAATGAGCTGCTCCCTTTTAGCAAACCCCTTCTTGTGTTGTTTTGCTGCTAATTTGCATACAGCGTGTGTGTGTGTGTGTGTGCATATACACAACTTCACTATGCAACAGCACGACCAGTATGTCCTTGTATCCTTCTCTCATCCCTCCATCTCTCACAACATCCCCTCTCCCTCCACCTCTCATCGCTTCACTCATCTGCTGGCACTGTCACCCGGGGCCAAGCCTGGGCGGACGTTTGAATGGCGGGACGGATGGATGGACGGACTGGAGCAGGGGTGGAGAGAAAGAGGGAGGAGGGGAGGGTGGCAGCAGAATGATTGAGCTCTTCCAAGACAATGTGGAGACAACCAGCAAGGCGAGGTGGCACTGATGAATGTCACCCAAGATAACCACGCTGATGTGGGAGAGTGTATCTGCGTGTGAACCCTCCTGCTCGCGCTTCCACTCATCTTATCAACACCTCCTCTCTGCCTTGGTACTTCCCCTTTCCTTCCCCACTATCACTATCTAACTCTATTATTGTTTGTGCTTTGCAAACATTTGTTCCTTTCTATGACATTATCTACCACTCCCTCTCCTCTCTTCTCTCTCTCTCTGCACTGCTCTCAGATTATTTTAAGATATTTGCTCTCTCCCACTCCCAATGTACTCTTGTGACATTTACAGTGATGCTGCTAGCAATACAAAAAAAAAAAAGCTTCTACAGAGGAAGAAAACATGCATTGTACTTGTCCTTCTCTACACTGGTAGACTAGTAAGTATCTTGATTTGCAGGTGTAAAGACAACCAGTCAAGCTGCCCTGTACATATAATATATTATATTTTTTCCTTTTCTGATGAACAACATGACCCTATATTAATATATGTAATATATTCCATGAAGATTTTGAAGGAATTTAATAAAATGTATTAAGTGTATTTTTGGTGAATGGAATTTATCACGATATATCACTTCAAATTTTGTCAAGTTTTGGCCAAAACATGTTTTGTGAGTTCGAAATGACCTTGATCTATGACCTCTGTTCAAAGTGTAATCAGTTCATCCTCATGTCCAAATGGATGTTTGTTCCAAGTTCAAGGAAATTCCTTTAAGGTGCTCTTTAGATATAACATTCATGAGAATGAGACGAACTAGAGGTCACCATGACCTTGACTTCTGACCACCAAAATTTAATCAGTTCATCCTTGAGTCTAAATGGTTGTTTGTACCAACTTTAAAGAAAAAAACACAATTCGTCTGACTACGGTTGTTGCCTGCGTGGGGGCATGAAATAACCAAATTAGTGCCTTAACAGTGTTGGACAAACTAACTAGGGTATGAGATGGGTGCAGCTCTGTAACCAATCAGAGAGCTTGTTACATCCCATGGCATTTTTTGCCCACTTTTACCCTACTGATATACAGATGAACGACATGACAGCTCCCCATAAATGAAGCCAAAACATCTCTTTCACTCTCTGGTTGCTGGCTGCAGTATAGGTCATACATCCCACCCCCTCTATATTATTAGATATGGCATGGTTCAAACTAAAATATGAAAGTACAGATCAAATATATTTTTCTCTAACATGGTTTCTGTTAATTTAGGTAGTCATGTTGTTGTCTGTTCAAGTGTTCATTCTTCTGATAAGTTTGGTTTTAATTAGTTATGTGCTGCTATAAAAAGCATGTTTCACATCATGACTGACAGCTGAACTCTGCTCACAATTGAGGCGACCGGCTGTGGGGGTGGAAACTCGAAAGCACGGCTCTAACTCCGATCACTGCAGCACAGACACTGGCTCCAAACAACGTCATGAGCGCAAGATGACAGTACTTGTATCCAGGATATTTTGACTTTATTTTTGTACAGAGGGAGGAAGTGGGGACGTGTCTTCCATCTTTATTTATGTCAATGGTTTTAACTCGTCTTACCAGTGCAAGGTCCAAAGTGTCATGGAAAGGCTAAATGGAGAAGCTAAAAGGAGAAGATAAATGACTCAACAAATTGAATAGCTAATAGGAAAAGGAAAAGCAGCGAGGAAATGGAAATGCAAATGAGAAAGGAAATTGCCCATTTAAATGCCTGATTAAAATTGGTATTCTTAATTCAATTTGTGAATCCAGTTATTTATTTCTCATGTTAAACTACATTTTTAAATAGATTTTGAAATGTCATTATTTATTTATGAACTGATTAATGTATTTTTAAATGACATATTTATTTACTGTTTTATGCTGTTTTAGTAAATCTCTTTTTAATTTGAACTATTTATGGATGGAGTAACATTTGATTTGTAAAATTATTTTTATAATTCTTCTTTTTATTACCTATGAAATTATCAAATAATGAATGACTTTGCAATAAAGCATTTTTGATCACAGATGAATACATCAGCTTGCTAACAAATATACAGATGCCTACTTTTATTGTGCAATTATTGTCCAGTTTTTAATTCTAAGCTAACCAGCCACTACGTTTAGCTTCATATTTACTGTACAGACATAAAACTAATATTGACCTTCTCATCTAGTGCTTTGCAAGAAAGCAAATAAGCGTTTTTCCAAAATACTGAACCATTCCATTAATGCAAAGACTGGAATTTTTTTTTCGATCCTGCTCATCTAACTCCCAAGAGAAAGTTGTTTGTGTAACATATTCATTAACTGCTTCTTGCAGATTACTCGAAAACTCCTCATGCTAACACTTCACACTCAACACTGACTACGTAGGGCTATTTTAATGTTGTAAACATTGTAAACTCAAATTAGCAGCTAGCCTTGGTTCCCAGCAAATCACCCGCCAAGTGTGAGGTAGATCAGATGAACAACTGTCAAGAAAAACGAAGGACATATATACATGCACACAAACAGGCAGAAGAGATTCCTTCCTTTATAATTAGATAAGTATTGAAACTATGTCCTCTTTAGGGTTTGCATCTCCGACAACCTTTTGATTTATCTCTCTGTCCTCCACCAACTCCACAACTGTAGGAGATGAGTCTCATTGCTGTTTACATCACCGACTCTATCCTAGCAAAATGCATTATGCCAGTGAACCCAGCGGTTTTCTCAGCGTTCACTATGTTCTGCCTTAAACACGGGCAATTTTCTGTGCCTTATAATGTGATGAAAAGCCTCAGCTAGCCATAATACCTGAGAAGGTGCTCATTATTGTTATTATGACCAAGATGTTGATGCAGCAGAGTAAGAGGTGCTGCAGTTAAAAGCAATAAAAGAAGCATAATCACAATGAATACATGCACTCAAAGTTAAGAGTTCAGCATGATGGTTTTGACACTAGAATAAGAAATAATAAGTAAGTCAAGGTTGCTAGGCAACAAATACAAAAAGTGTAAGCAGAGTTACTGACTGCTTGGAGACCAAAATTATTTCCAAAAAACTGGAGGCTTAAAAAGTTTCCAAGCACTCCGTGATGGATTTTTAAATGTGAATCTTGTCGATTTGACCCTGTGGTATCTGAATTACCCCCCTTGTCTTGCCCTACCTTGAGGCAAAAACAAAAAATGTGTGAATTCATGTATGTGTGTGTGATGGAGTGAAATGGACTAAAGACTTTTCCCTCACCAGAGGCACGAAAGAGTGACAGACATACAGAGAGGGGAAAAGAACGACATTGGGAAAGGAGGGTATTACCAAGCTCCTGCTTTGATAAAAGCTAGGATGTTTTGTTGGTATGTGTGCATGCTGAGCGCAAGTGTGTGTGTGTGTGTGTGTGTGTGTGTGTGTGTGTGTGTGTGTGTGTGTGTGTGTATTTCAGGCTATTGGAAGGCATTTGGACCATCCTTGGTGTGCATGACGGTGGAAAATCCCTAATTATCAAGCCACTGTTACCAGGTGCGATATATTGGTGATGCTGGGCCCATTTCAATGAGCTCGGTCTCAGCATGACACTTTGGAACACAGACTAGAGGATGAGGGTTCTGCAATATTTTATCCATTCAGATAGGAATGTTTAATTTTTGTTTGCATAAAGTAGGAGACAAAGAAAATGTACAACATGATTTGAATAACGGCTAAAGGATTATTTTCATCTGTTGGGGTGTCCTGATTTTCAAAATCCACAACTCAATTTGACTTTCAATTTTAAGGTCACAACACAATTCCATTTTCTTGTTTTTTTAGCACTTACAGCTATACCATTGTTAGACTATTGGGTCCTGAGTTGCAAAGATCATCAGATCATTGATTTTATGCCTTGAAAACTCATTTACATTTTCAGATTCAGTCTTTTAAATTCAGCATGTTGCAGCAGTCACAGAAAAGTGTTGTGAAAAGTTATGTTAGTCAGCTGTAATGTGGCCAGACAAGCATATAAGGCAACACTTTTTTGAAAGGGTGTGCATAAGAAAGGGTGTGCCATTACACTGTCATAACCATGTCATGAAACCTGTCATGAACATTGAGGACTCTTGAATGTTTATGACTGCTGTCGTTACCTGTCATTTGGTCAATACTGTAATTTTTAATGCAAAGTCAAGAATGTCTGTGATGTCTTGTATATAACAACATGACATTAACTGAGACAAAAAATGTCTTTGACAGATCATGGTGCCTCGGTTGTCATAACAATCTATTTGTTATGACCACTTGAACACATCAAACTTAAAGAAACTGTTTAGCTTTATGTTTTAACATTACATTATGCTGTCATACGTGGTTGGTTTTGACACTGGGCATCTGTAGACCGTTATAAGCACATCATTAATATTTTCCTTGACCTCCAGTGGTACATTTTGGACTTGTCATAAAGATGTCATTAACTATTATTACACTGTCTAATGCTTTTATAATGTAACAAGTCTATGTTAAAGTTACATTGTCATAACCAAGACATCTCAAATGTCAACTTGCATTAAAAACAACTAAAATAACTGACTGAATGCCACTTAAAGGCAACAGGCATAAATGTTCATAAAGACTCCATGTTCATTACAGGTGTCATGACATGGTTACCACAGTGTAATAACAGTCTTATGCCCACCCCTTTAAGTAAAGTTTTAAAACAAATAATTACTAAAAGGCCATGTTGTATAAAATGCTATCTACCACAGATAAATGTTACCAGCAGAAACACTGAGCTTCCTTTCTTGCAAAAAGACTTTATTTTCAGCAATCAGTAATTTGCAAGAAACTAGCATCCAACAAAATCTATACTTCTGCATTATACTGTAGGTGAGTGTTTACACTGCACTCATTAAAGCTCCACCTCTCTGAACCTCTCAAACACTTGTTATAACATGTTTTGAGCTTGACCCCATCTATCCTCTCTGAATGCATTAAGGTTGTAAGAAGTGTAATGCTCAGTTTTAGTAAAGTACCAAAGCTATAAAAAAAAATGACCCTAATGCTCATTCAAGGCCCCAGTTCAGTTCAGCCTTTATTGTCCTGCCTGAAATTTGACTTGCAGCAAAACAAACCCAGACAGCGTTCAGTGACTTTTTCTGTACCAGCATTGTGTGCAGGTTGTTCATCAGAAAAGGAAAAAATATCCTATTTTGTATGCCAGGGACTTCTTTTTCTTTTTGACCTGGTATCAAAAGAATATTGAATATTGTTTTTTTTTTTTAATACCAGTACTGTGTCAAACCTTTAAAATGGTCTCGTAGCAACACTAGAAGACAAAAGTAATAATGGAATTAATCACACTCGGATCAAGGTTTGTGTGAGGAAACACACAAAAAAAAGACTCAGTAAGCTCACTGTGAAAAAGGCTCAACATGGTGTACTTCTCATGTCAACACAAAATGCAGAATGCAACAAAAGCTAGGGGAATGTTTCTATGTTCCCAGGGCATGACGTTCTATGCTAACCCCTAACCATTATTGTGCCATATACATCTGAGGAACACAGGACCCTGGGAACACAGGAATAACCCCACAGCGGGCTTTAAAGCAAGGGTCACAGGTGAAGAGACGCTCTTTAACAACAGAACTCTGATAAAATCCTCATTTTTTATCTCATTTATTTTATCTGAGCTTCCTGTCCCTCAGAGCTTCGTCTTTCTTGCTTTCTGTCTTTTTTCTTCCCGTCATGACATTTGTTTTCCATTTCTTGCATCTTGTTTGTCTCTGCCATTCTCTACATTTCACCTGTCACTTTTTGCCTCTCTGCTTGTGTTGCTATCCATCTTTCTTTCTCCCCTGTAGTCTGTTGCTCTTCATGCTTTCTCTAATCTGTCTGTCAACACTGATGGCGATGACTTTACCCTTTACGCCCCCTCTCTCTCTGTTTCTCAGATTGCTGAGATGCTTACATTCCTCTCTGTCTAATGTCAGAGGTAAGCTAATGGAGTAACTCAGTAAGTAATGGAGCGACTTGGGTTGTTGTTTGTTTGTTTGTTTGTGTGTGTGTGTGTGTGTGTACATGCATATGTGTGCATCTGTGTGTGTCTGTGTGTTCTCCATGGACTTGAAATGAAAAGCACTCCATTATTCATCTGTGCCTTGAGAGTGCCCACAGAGATTGCCGATGGCTTGGTCAAACTCTAGGAAAAACACTCTTTGGCCATTTCTCCTCACTTGTTTTCTTCCTGTTTATTGTGCCATATACTTTATTTGAAGATTCTGTTGACCTTTCTAGCTCTATCATTTCATGGGTCCCACAAGGGAAAGCTCTACACACCATGAAGTGTTTTAAAGCATACAACTGTGAGCAATATCCATCATTTGTTGAAGGTAAAAATTCTGGCAGTGACAAACTTACTAGAGAAAAGATTCTTTTGTTTCTTTAAAAGTCTTCTCCAATTCTTTCTTTGACTTTTGTGTCCTTGCAGCACTTACCGGCACTGTTGAAGCCACAGCCCAGGAAGAAACCTCTGACCTCTGGGGCTTCTCCCATCAGCGGCTTATGGTCTGCTGTGAATGATTCTGAAAACGCACACCGAGAGAAACTTTGTTGATAAAAGTGGGGGGAAAAGTAAGATACACAGACTTAAAGAAGACTCAAAGAAGTGACAAATTTTCCCCAACAGCATCGGTGAGCATCTGTTGTTCAGCAGCCATATTAATAATATCGCTTAGACACACACACAAAGTATAATTTTACTGTGCTGTAAGTGACTTTAAGTGATAGATATTTTTTTGTTGATGCCAAGTGTCAAACCTGGACAAAGTTACTGAGAGAGAGGAAGCACATATGAACACACAGATATACAAGTTGAACTGAATATATGAGAGGAAGGTCCAAGGTCAAGTGCTTCACTCACTGGGGCTAAAAATACACACATGAATTCACTCTCCCTCACATGCATACACACAGTGTTACGTGCCACAGTGTGTATGTGTTGCTGAGCTCTCCTGCGCCCAGGCTCTGCCCCCCCCCCCCTTGTGTGTGACATGTGTTTTGCTAGCTCTCACAGCTAGCAAAGTCACTTGTGTTTATGTATCATGTGTCTTGCTAGCCTCCACAGTTAGCAATGACACTCGTAGGGTGCCCACATGTGCTTTGCTCGATCTGCCAGCTAGCAAAGGCACTCATTGTCTGTGTATATGTGTTTTTTTGTTAGCCACTCCAGCTCACAAAGACACTCATCTTTTGTGTGTGTGTGGTGTTGTTTAATTTAGCAGATTAAGTTAACCCTTTTGTTTTATTTAATTTAACTTAATTTTACACTTAAAAGTAAACAAAGGTTCTTTTATTAACAAATTGTCTCTTTTCCCTTATTCCTTTTTCTTCCGGTTAAATTTATTCCTTAACCTTTAACTTGACCTAAATTATTTAATTATGTTACATATTTCACCTCCTAACCAACCTTTTGAAGAACTGCATTACCAAAACACATTTATAGTGCATATTTTCTATCCTCTCTGAATGCATTAAGGTTGTAAGAAGTGTAATGCTCAGTTTTAGTAAAGTACCAAAGCTATAAAAAAAAATGACCCTAATGCTCATTCAAGACCTCAGTTCAGTTCAGCCTTTATTGTCCTGTCTGAAATTTGACTTGCAGCAAAACAAACCCAGACAGCGTTCAGTGACTCTTTCTGTACCAGCATTGTGTGCAGGTTGTTCATCAGAAAAGGGAAAAATATCCTATTTTGTGTGCCAGGGACTTCTTTTTCTTTTTGACCTGGTATCAAAAGAATATCGAATATTGTTTTTTTTTTTAAACCAGTACTGTGTCAAACGTTAAAATGGTCTCGTAGCAACGCTTGAAGACAAAAGTAATAATGGAATTAATCACACTGGGATCAAGGTTTGTGTGAGAAAACACACACACAAAAATAAAATCCTCATTCTTTTATCTCATTCATTTTATCTGAGCTTCATCTTTCCTGCTTTTTTCTTCCCATCATGACATTTGTTTTCCATTTCTTGCATTTTGTGTGTCTCTGTCATTCTCTACATCTCACCTCTCATTTTTTGCCTCTCTGCTTATGTTGTTATTTGTCTTTTTTTCTCCCTTTCTATCTCCATTTACATCCCCAGCGCTACCTTCCTCTGCTCAGACTATGTTGCTTCTTTCTAATCTTCTAAGACTTCCTTCTCAATTTCTCTTTTATTTTTTTGCCTCCACTGGTCATTCATTCATATGTGTGTGTGTGTGTGTGTGTTTGCATAAATCCATTTTTCAGTTGTTTCCCTTCACAAATTCACTCAGACCTTGCAAACAGCTTCCTCACACTATGAAAATAAATAATATATCGTCAAGACTGTAACTTTTTTAGGCTGCCCGGCAACAGACCATCTCACTCCTCGGCAATGTGGCACGAGATAAACTATCTCCTTTACAAACATGACACACAGCCTGCTGGTTTAGGTATTCATGAGGGAATGCAGTATGTGAGCGGAACAGAAGATATTTCACAGACGGATACATTTAACTTTTAAATTAGAATGTGTCCAATTTACGAAGTGTCATGAAAGTTGCTTGTTCCCTCTTGTAATGCATAATGTTAGACGACATTTGAAAGAAGGGCTTGTAGGATTTTCACAAAAAGTAATGCATCAGGGGAACTGGTGCTTTATTGTGTGTGCGTGTGTGTGTGTGTGTGTGTGTGTGTCTGTGTATGTGCGCATGTGTGAATGAGTACCTGGTCCACAGACAGTGGATTTGATGCCGGTCTGCTCCAGAACAGGAACTCTGTTGATTGCACCCTCAATATGTTGCATGAATACGTCCCAGTCCAGGTCAAACAGGCTGAAGGCAAACTTATCAGACACCTGGGAATTGAAACACACACAAACACATGACTCACTTATTTCCTGTAAAGCAAAACTGGACATTATATAACGACTTTGTTTTCTAACACTGGCAAAACACAAGGATGTCATGCCCAAGCCAGCTGATTGGCAGCTTGGCACTTGAAGGAATAGCAAGAGCAATAAGGGAAAGGAAAGGGAAAAATAAAGGGACACAATTAAAATAAATAAATAACCATAATAGTAAAAAAGATAGTAAATTATATGCAAAAAATAATAAAATGTTTTTAAAAATATTGAAATAAATATATACAGAAATAAATACCCAAATAAGAGTGAGAATCAAAGAATTGCCATTTCTTTTTTATATTTTGCATTTTTCTTTACATTTCCACATATATTTATTTTCTTGTTCTTTTTCAGAGTTATTCTTTTTTATTACTCAATATGAAGGCAGTGGAAACAAGTTATGAACATAACTAACAAACCATGACCTTCTATGTTTAAGGAAAACTTATAAGCAAACAGTTGCTTATTTACACATGCAGCTGTTATAATTCATTTGGAGTTCTGGAGTCTGATACCAGTATTCTCTGTCTTTCAGCTCTGTTTCAGTCTCTACCAGCTCCTGAGGGGAAAAAAAATCACTGTAGGTTCATCACCACAAGTCACCTTTTTCTCATCTTCATCTATGCACAAAATATTGATTATAGTCACTTTAAAAACCAAAAATATTCAGCTGACTGTTTTGTTTGTACTGCCCACAAAATTAGTCTACATTACTGTAGTTTTGTTCCACGTCAAAGTTGGTGTCATTAAGACTGATGTGCTATTTTTCTTAGAGAACTTCAGTCTAAGTCATCACATGCAGCTGCAGACAGCTACACTGCAGCCACAACACAATTCTGTAGCATCTGTTGAATCGACTTTTTCTCGCCAGGGAATCAACATCTGTCAAATGAGACCCATCTCTCTCAGTTCCTTGTCCAAGCTTTAATTTGCTCCCATCTGGACTTCTGTAACTCCCTCCATGTCAGCCAAGCCAAAATGAAGCCTTTAGCTCCCACAACTCATGCCAAGGAGTGTTGACCGCCTCGCCTTAAAATCCTCGCCTCCTACACTAATCGGAGTGACTCAGGGTGCTCAACTTGAAAAGTCCAGCACACCAGCTTATGTTCTGTCGGGCGATTTTATCTGTCAAGTAGCAGTCATTCTGTTACTTTCAGAGGGTGAATGAATTTCTGAGTCATTGCAGACATGTCATGTCGGATAAAAGCATCAACTGACCACCTAAAATGCTATATAAGTGATTCTTATAAAGAGGCAATGTGTAAAATATGACAACCTGTCATTGGTAGCATCAAACAAATAGGGGGCAGCACATCACCAGAGTAACCACTAACTGCTGCTCACTGTACTCTGTGCTAGACTTTGATGGTATCTGAGCCGTTAGTACTTTTAGCTCAGTTATACTTTGTAGCTAGTGGCCCTTTGGATTTGGACTTGAGTCTGGCCCGGACCTGCAGCTTGGAGCGCTTGGACAGTATTTATGTTTACACCCCGGGCAACAGTACCACTCAGCAGCCTCTCAGGGCCATTTTCCACCAAATTTGCTCTGGTTCTTTAACCATTTCCATTCAAGAAACTTGGAACCTTGGCGCTGTCTATTGAACCAGCACCACCCACATTTCCACCAGTTTTGAGTGGAACCAAGGATGCTCATCAACAGAGGGCTTTCCAGAATGCAACCTTTAGAATATTACACACCGACTTTGGTTCCCAAGGAAAAACTGATATTTTTTTTGGTTCCAGCTTTTAGGTGTCAAACTCGTTCCTCTTTGGTAGAAATGCTAAGAATGGGGCTGGTTCCATATTGGTGGAAAAGTCCTCTCAGTGGCCAGGACTGAACACAGCTTCAAAGACCAATGGGGTGACAGCTTGACGACAGGAAATACAGGACCAAAGTGTATTTGCTGTATTTATGTGCTTTTTTGACATGTATTTGTTTTTCTACATCTTTATCATCATGGATCATGTGTAAAATTGGCTATTATTGATGTATGATTCATGCATGGTGGTATTTGAGGTGGTCTAACACAGCTGCTGTGTTAGACTGACCGTACTGGACACATTGCACCTTTAAATTAGAGGTCTGCACTAGGACAGAAATATTGAGGAGGAGAGGTGCTCCCATGGCTTAACAATTAGTGGTGACACTTTCAGTACAGATTAAGACTTGAACATTACAGGGATGTGTGAGCTGGCAGTGTCTGCTTTAATGTGAACAAAGATTTTCTGCATTAGTGCCGAGTGCTTGACACTCAGCTGGAGTATCTGAGGAGCAGCGTTCTTTGTCCTAAACACCACACTTCTCTCAATCCCTCCCAAGCCATCGATCCTGCTCATCTCCACTCAGTAGGCATTCGCGATTCTCTCTGTCTCCCCGCTAATTCTTCTTTCTGTATTTCCTCTTTCTTCCTCCATCCGCCTCAAGACATCAAAGCAACGCTCAGCTGCAGAACGAGAACAAAAGAAGCCGCTTCTGCACAAAGAAATCCTCTAAAATGTAAAACCACTGAGGGGACTGGAGACCGGCAGGCAGCCAACCAGAAAGACAGAAAGTCATGAAGTCAGTGTGACAGGCACAAAGATTTTATCACTGCCCTGCAAAAAACACTTCAAATGTCTTTCATAAAAACTGAGACTAAATATTTTTCAATTATATACATTTTTAGGCTTGACAACTTATTATTAAGACTGATAAATAGTTTCTGTCATTCATTATGTTCTACCACTTATTTGGTTATTTTTGATATGGGTCATTATTTGTGAATGTGTGGGTACATATAAGGTAAAAGCAAAGATTTAAATGAATAAATGAATAAATCAAAGAGGAATACATGAAGAATTAAAAGTTATAAGAGTGAAACACCAGGACAGGAAAAAAAAGAGATGCCTGGCACCAAAACCTTCGATCCCAGTCAACAAACTGCTCTAAAATTTCACCTTTAAGAAAAAGTAGACATCCATTAAGACCAAGAGCACTTATGGACTCAAAGGCTTTTACAAAGATCAATCTCCAAAGTCAACCACTCTTTTAAAAAGTCAGTCTGTGCATGAGAAAACTGACTCCATGATTGCTTTTTATAATTGCCAGAGTTCTTTGAATAATTTGTTTTCACAGCCTTTTGTGATCCTAGTCTCTTAGAGAAATACTTTGGATTTATGGTTCCAATAAACGCAATTTCACCAGTGGTGGCGCTAAAAATATAAAGTTTGTGGGTGGTGCTAAAAGAAAAGTTATGGGGTCATTAAAATCCATGGGTTTATCTCCCTTAGGGTTTCTATCATGTACTATGTTCTTAGATCTACCTATTAAAAATGAAATATCTCATGTGCAGGCAATAAGACACTTCAGTTTCATGATTGATAACAACAAAATACTTTTTTGATAAACATACTCAGCAAGGTACATTTTCTTGTACAGATAAAACAAATCTTTCAGATGCATCAGTATTTAGTCTTGTCCTTAGAAGGAGGCATAGAAGAATTTCCAGCCTCTGAGCTCAGTTTAGTTTTCATTAATTATTGGTTTAGGTCAAGTTTTTCAGTTCTGACTGCATGGTGAATTCAGTTAGAGCTCAAGAATTAAATGTGACACCTAGCCCTATCTTAAGTAGCTGATTATTGTGGAAAAATGCTTTAAATTTATCTTATGTTTCTATTAAGTATAACAACCTCACCTCAATGCAACAGCACCTACAGGTGTGAAACAGGTGTAACTTGCAAGGTTATTTGCACTTTGAACACTTTTACTTTGTCTACCAATAACTACTTTTAATTTTGATATTTTTTAAGAAAACACTGACATTTTAGGAGAAACACTCATTTTCTTTCTTGGCTAAAGTTGAATAATAATAGTGATACCACTGTCATGTTCAGTACACAACTTCCTGTCCAGTCAGGCTAGCTCCTTCCCTCTACTTCCACTCTTTATGCTAAGCTGGGCTAGCTGCCTCCCAGCTGCGACATGTGAGTGGTATCAATCTTTTCATCATCTCTTGGCACGACAGCAAATAAATGTTGTGTTTTTCTTTATTCTCCTGAATTTTCTTCTTGCACAATGTAATCTGATTTATATCCATTTGAGGAGCTGCTAGTGCTATACGTCTTCACTTTCAAACTTTTTCATGCTTAAGTTAGTTTGTTCACTCTTCACAGTTAGCTTGGTACATATTGTCAGTAGTGTTTAACTACCACTCGCCAAACTAATTGTGAAAAGTGAAGTAACTAACTTAAGGATGAAAAATCACAAAGCTTGTAGGTGAAGGTAACCTCACTGTAGCGTTGACAGGAAGCAAACAGACATGCAGCTCATAAAACGGATATGTATAACACAACATTGAGCAAGTGAAGAACAGCACTTGCATCAAAGTTTTCAAAGCTGGACTTTTACCTATAAAATAATAATTCTATATTCTAATTTTGCTTGTTTTGGAGTGAAGGATCTGTATACTTCTTTTCAACACTGTTGGAAAAATTAATGAACACACACATCCACACAAACACAGTTTTATGAGTCTCATTATGAATACAGTTTGACCTCCAAGCTAATACAGTTTCAATTAATGAATGACAAGGGAAAGAAAAACAGACTAAATAAGAGATGAGGTCAAACTGAGGGCGAGAATGAGAAGTATATAAACAGAATTAAACTTTGTTCAGCTTCCTAATTGAAGTATTTGATTTTATGTCGAATATGTTCAGGTTTAAAGTCTCAGAGCTATCGACTGAGAATGACAGTTACTAATTGAAATAATATTCAAACTTACCTCATCCCAGAAGATGGGGTTCGATTCATAACCACCTACAGACAGGGCGTCGCCTTGGAGGCGCAGGTACACTGATGCATCATGGTCCCTGACATTTGGCATGTTCTGCAGAAAGTCAAGAAAAAAGCAGAAACATTTAAAACATTAATTAATCCAAACACTTTAATTATTAAATTATGGGCAGATTCATCTTCACAAACAAGAGGAGGATGACTTGGTTTCTTTCTTCCATTTATCATTTAATTGTTTAGCTTTTAAAGAGACATAAGTTGTTCAAGGCTCTCTTTATCTAAAAAATTAATTGCTTTGTTTGACTGGCAGCGAGAATTAAAAAATAAATTATTCATTCACAGCAACAAAACACAAAGAAAACCAAGTTTATGCTGGCATATTTGAAGCTGTAACAGGAAACACTTGGTATTTCACCAGATAATGGACTAAAAATATAATAAAATTTAAAAAGCATGTTTTTATATGTTTACATTTTTATAAAAGTTTTGAATTTTTAAAAGTTGTAATTGCTTTCATCTCAGTCAACAAACTGATTGGTTGACAAAAGTTATGCTAAAATTAATAGTCAAACAAATATGCTTTCTTACAAGAACAAGGTTTGTGTAATGCTGTTTTGACACAATTTTTTCCTTTATCAAAAAAAATAAAAATAAATTGCAGCCTCTGTGATTTGAATATTGCACGTGGCCATATTGCAATTTCAGTAATATTTTGATGCCGCTCTACTGCCATGTATTTTCCCTAAACTCCGCCCAGATTCTAATACGGTATTAAGTGGTTTACACAGTGGTGTACATATAGAACAGGATATACAATATGGAACATAACAACCATAAAAATCTTTACGGCACCAGTGGCACATACCATGACATACCTTAACAAACCATAGCATTTCTTTATATATGATCTGTCAGCTTCTGACACGCCATGAAATCTTCTTTCAAAACACAGCAGAGAGACGCGTTCATCCCCTTCAGTCAGAGTAAACATTTGTGTAGAAGTGTCTAACGAATAGTTACACTTTTAAGTATGTTGTGTCATTTGTATTCATACTGTCAGGAGCGCTTTTCATTCGAAAGTCAATTGGCTCTCTGGGTACAAAACCAAAATACCAGTGAACAAGGTGACATTTGGAAAACAGCGCACTACATATAATAAAAGCCAAGCAGCTCTTTGCCTCTCTGCTCTGTGCTGTGTACAGTACAGACTCCATGTGATCAATACTGAGCGCTGACTTCAACACACTGTGCACAGCCACGGACTCACACACACGAAAACATGCACGCTTAGAAATAAAGAAAGCGTTCCAAAAGGGTTCTTCCTGAAGGGCTGAGCTTCTACCTAGAACCATTTGCCTCTGAAGAACCCTTTTTTGAAGAAAGGATTCGTCAAGGGTTCTTTGTAAAACTAAGGGTTCCATTAAGAACCCTTTTTGAATTTCTTAAAAGGATTGTTGAAATCCCTGAAGAACTCTTTCTTCAAGGGTTCATCAGGGTTCTTCATTCATTCATTTTCTGTAACCGCTTATTCCGTAAGGGTTGCGGGCTGCTGGAGCCTATCCCAGCTGACATTGGGCGAGAGGCGGGGTTCACCCTGGACAAGTCGCCAGTTCATCACAGGGCTGACACATAGACAAACAACCACTCACACTCACATTCACACCTACAGGCAATTTAGAGTCACCAATTAACCTAGCATGCATGTCTTTGGACTGTGGGAGGAAGCCGGAGAACCCGGAGAAAACCCACGCAGACACGGGGAGAACATGCAAACTCCGCACAGAAAGGCCCTGCCCCAGCAAGCCACTGCACCACCATGCCGCCCAACCATCAGGGTTCTTTATACCATAATATACAAGTGTTCTCAGTAGAACCCCCATGGTGGGTTCTAGATAAAATTCTATAAATATAAAAGGATTCACTGTAGAATCCCCTGAGTCTGTTCTAGATAAAACAAGCGGGACATAAAAAGGTTCTCCATAGAACGCCCTGAGTCTGCTCTAGATAAAACAAGTGGGACATAAAAAGGTTCATGATAGATCCTCAAGTCTGTTCTGAGTTAGTTCTAGATAAAACCTTTGCAATATGAAAAGTTTCTCAGGAGAACCCCCTCTTGTTAGAACCCTTAGATGGTGGAAATAGGGATAGAATTCATGACAGAATCCCCACAGAGGATTCTGGTTGGAACTATTACAGCACAGAAGGGTTCTCTGTAGAACACAGCAGGTTCTGGGTGAAAACTCACACAGATGGTTCTAGGTATAACCCTTCTAGGTAGAACTATCTGAAGGAGTTCCAAGTGGAATCTTCTTAAAACGTTCTACCAGGAAGCAAAAAAGCTTCTCTTATGGGAACAAACCACAGAACCCTGTATGGTTCTAGCATGATTATTTATAAGAGCATAGTTACTATCAGGAAGCCTGGTACTTTTTAGATTTAAAGCCTCTGAGGATGAAAACACATGTATTCACACTCAGACATGTGGTCAGCATGAGATGTTTGACCTGACAAGTTGCACACTCTGGTGGGAACAGATTTCCTGATGGCATCCGAGTGTGAGTGTGTCACTTTGTGCGTGTGGGCTGATGTCTGTGTAAATGATGTCGCAGTAATGCTGGTTAAGCTGCTCTTAAACTACATAACACAGTGAAGCTCTGACAGCCCGTCTAAAACCACCAGCCTCTAGAGGATGAGTGCAGCTATGCAAGTGTACATTCATTAAATATAACATACATAAGATACACAACCACAGAGCTTCAGTGGATGATGTACACAAGCAGCCATGTCACACACACGTTATATCTACATACAGAAGCCTCCCCACAATGCACCAACAAACACAGTATTAGCATTAAAGGATACAAACAAAACAATCTCCCCTTTTCTCCTACACAAACAAGCACACACATCTCAGTCCAACAGAAAACTATCACAGCCTGGTGGTGGAAATCTACAGTGTCACAGTGCCCCCTGTTGGTCATACAGACTTAATACACACAGATAAAAGGTTGTCCGTATCCCAATTTCCATGGAGAATTAAATGAACAATAAAAGCTAAGTTATAGTAGTACTTTCTACTAGGATGCCTGAATAAACACATGATAAATCATGTACAATGTAAATGTCAGGCTTTAAGCTTTTCTAATGAATTGTGACATCTTACGATTATTGTTGCAGGGTAATAGTGGCATTGTATCATCAGGTTTTCATCATTACTCATGACTGATTTCACTGCCCTTTTTATGGCACGTTATTAGAAACATCACACTGTTTTATATTATCACAAAAATTAAACCACTATCCAGCCTTATTGTGAAAAGGGCAGCTATGTTAATATTTCAGGCTCTTCAAAGTGTGGTTATATGGGGTTCTTATCCATAGTCAGTGCATCACCCACAGTATATGGTAGATAGCACGCCCCTAGTTTAGCAAAACAGCAGGAGTACCCCAGTAGGAAGCTACATAATATACTGCTGTGGACAGGGTCAGCAGCAAAACACATTTTAGGAACATGAAAAAAACCAAATCTAAATCAGTTTCTAATCCAAACTATCCCTTTAACATTTCAGTACATGCTCTGAAATTTTCATTTGTTTCTTAAAAAAATTCTGCAGATAAAAAGGGCAGAAAATATATAATACTATAAAACGTGTGTAATTTTAAGGTTCACACAGACTATCATACATAGACCCTAAAGATATGTTACATAAACAGGTGAAGAGCAACAAGTAACAAGTAGCATAAATACTTGTTGGATTGTGTTTATAAACAATTTAAAATAAGTCATATGAGATACAGGTTATATTATCTATGTTATATTGTATATTACATCCTCATTCACATTTGCTTCATCTGAGCCACAGAAACAAAGGACATAAACAGCACCACTATAATCAGGAGCCTCTTCGATCTTCTGGTGTCTTGTATTGTCAACAATAAAAAGACTTTTGAGACACAGCTTTGCCGCGTAGGCCACCATTTTCTTTCCGGATACGAAGCTCTAAAGTGTTATTGTATTTTTAGTATGACACATCATGAACCACAGTCAAGCTGTTCAGATATGACAGGTGGAGGTCCTACCTGTATGCCTTCAATTCTCTCTGTCACCACATAGGCATGATGCATTGCGATAAGAGGCACCTTGACGCCGGCCATTTGCCCCAGTTTGGTGGCCCATACACCTGCATATAACACACACAGACAAAATGTCACGACATTCTGGATGGATTTATTATTATTTATTTTACTATTTAGCAATTTGGCCAAAGAAATAAGCTGTAAAATTGTACTGAATTGTTTATTTTGCATTAAGTATCAAACCTCTTTGCAACTGTACTTAGCAATCTCACATGTTAGAACGCCAGCCAGCATCTAGTTTTACATTCTCTTGCCTGCTTGGCTCCCCTGCTCTGTAATTATTCTGCAGTCCTGTGATATCAGGATAATATTAAAAAGCAGTTTCTAATCAGGGGGAAAATTTTGTTTCACAACTTGCTGAGTTGTTGTCTGCTGACGTATGAGCAGAAACATGGTGGACAAAAGTAAATGATATCACCTTCTTATTTATTCACATATTTTATATCAATTTTTTGCAAACATGTATTTTGTAATATGGTATTAGGTTGTAACTGTCCACATGGTGACCTAGATTAGTTTGAAATGTTATATATTAGCATTAACTCTCATAACAAGTAAAGCAAGCAGTGTAAAGGAACCTACTACTAATGTTGCCACATCACAGTTTAAAATTTCATAAACACAACAAAGTCAGAAGAACAACTGCCAAACTTGGGAAACAGAACCATCTGAGGAGGAGCACATGAAAGCAGTAGCTTGTATTTCCCTCCTGCCCTGCAGAAACCCGGGTTCCCGCCATTCACCATGACCCGACCTTCTCCGCCTACTGGCACACCTGTTCTCACTTGCTCAATAGCTGTGTACAGCTTACTGGGACACGTCTATTGTGTTTCAGCCTTCCTTCCCGCCTACTGGACTTCTGCTCCCCAACCTTAACTACTGTATTTGGATAAGTTTGCCTGTTCCTCTCTGCCTGCCAGGCTTTGACTTTTGCTTGTTCCTCACTATGAGTAAATGTGAACGTTTACTTTTATCCTGCTGGTCTCTCAGTTGTGCTTCTGGGTTCAGACCCGTTTCCACTGAGGATCAACCATGGTATATTTGCATCAGCAGGGAGAAGCTCCTATCTATAGTTACATAAAGAATGTGCACAGCACAATGTATATTTTATATCAACTGAACAAAAATATTTTCAACTTGTGGTTTTGTTGTCTTTGAGCTGAATCTCACCTGCACAGTTCACCACACAAGGTGTCTCAATGGTCCCATGAGGAGTCTCCACTGCCTTCACTCTCTTTATACCCAAGTCATCTGCCCGCACCTGGATACCAGTCACAGGGCAGTTCTCGATCACCTGATTTACAGAGGACAGCGTGGGGTTATCTACATGTAAGACACAGATAATGTACATGCTCTGCTTCATTACATCCCTACATGTAATGTACTGAGAGGTTGTTAAGTAAATCAACAGTACAACATCACAGCTGTTTTAATATCTGCACACTGACTCTGTGAAAAGATTTGCAAGTGTTATCTACTGTGGCCTGTTTCCTTGAAGTGCACGGTACCACATGTAACATCAATCAAAGCAAAACAAACAGTGCAGAGCATACAGTTTGCCACGATCACACAGTTTTAGAGTGCTGCCCATGTGACATTGTTGATTATTAATCTCTTCTTACTTTTGGCCAGTATTGTTGGATCCGACAGCCTGAGTTTAGCCTGCTGTCCAGCAGCTGTGCAGTCTCAGTTAGTTCAGACTAAAACCTATGGTTAGAATTGTATAACCCAAAAGGCACTGACTAACATTAATATGCAGTTGTTACATGAGCTATACATGAGTTTAAAAAGTATGGTGTTGTGTGTTCATTTACTCATTGCTATTCAAGATGTAGTTTGTTTAAAACAGCAATTAATGTTCAGCTGTACAAAAGGTTATGAACGGGTTATCTACACTGGTTTCTCTTGTCCAGATAAGGGTGCTATTTTTACACAGCACAGAGTTGTGACACACACAGAAAATTTGCATTATTAGTGATGCATCCATATGTACTTCACTTGACTTAACACATACAACGATAGCCTATGATACTGTATGGACTATTATAGCATACTATTTGACATTACGACAGTTAGTTAGTTAATAACTAGAGCATCCACAAGATACTTAAACTTATAATTCATAAGTCACATTATAATGTTTTATGATACAGTGCATCAGAAAGCATTATGTGAATGCCACACCATCATGTGCTATAGATGGCCTTCACAGAGTGCATTACCAAACTAACAAAAAATAATTTATATCTTTTTAGTTGACTACACTGCAGTTATAAATTACAATGGATGTACATATTTATGATGTATCTCCATGAGCAGAAAAAAAAAACACTGTGTATGCTGCTCATTCAACAAGAAAACCATTCGTCAACAGACTGGCTCGCATTACCGTGGCTCCCCTGGCGGATGCAGCTCTGGTCAGGGTGGTGCAGGTGCCTGCTGGGTCCATGGTGCCATCTTTTGGCACATACAAGGTTCCATACAGATCGTCAACGTTCATCAAAGGATACAGATCTTTGGTCTCCGCAGGTGACAGGACGTGGGACTCGATGCCATAAACTTTACCCAGCTAGAAATGAGAGGAGAAGGCATGTTTGATTGGTTATGATCTGGCCTGAGCGGGTTTTTTCTTTTAAAGATGAATCACCTTTATTCTACACCAAACAAGAAATATTTGCACAACACTTCTTGCATGTGCTTCAAAGTAAAAGCTTTCAAGCCAACATTATGTTACATTACATATTTTTTAATGTGAAGCAGCTGCAGGAGCAGTGGAGTTGGAGTCACTAGTACCATATCAGTTATTGGCTTTTAACTGAGAACTGCTGATCTAAGCATGTTTACTGCTTTTTCAGGGGCTCCACCAATCTAACATCGTCTAATGGTCAGATCAAGTCTAAAGTGTACTTTGATCTATAAACACAAATAATCAAGGTAAACGGAAGCTTTTTCTTGGTGATTTGCCACCATCATGTTGAGCAAACAACACCCACATATAAACACCAATATCAACTTGTTAAACAGAGAATATCAACTTCTGCCCTCTACTAGGAGATATCTCTCCATTTGAATGCAACAGGCTAAAGAACCACTAACTAAGATCTGAATCCAGATGTTTGATGTATTTTGTACATCTATGAAAAGTGTCATGTGTGTAAACCTCTTGAACAGAACTGAATTTCAGCAAATAATGACAATAAAGTTGTATCACATTGTTCTTGTAGCACAAATATGTATGAATTTTACAAAGTTATTTGCTTAACTGATTTTTTCAGTCCTAAAATAAATAACACAATGAAAAGAACATTTATTTCTGAGAGAACATAATATTTGTTCCCAATATGACACAACGCGGAGGGAAAGCTCAGATGAGCTTGTTCAAATGTTAGTATTTCATCACTTGGAAAACCGTGAAAAGGCACCAGTTTCACACTTTATACTCCTCCAAAGTACACTAGCTACAACAAAATACGCCCCACTGTATACAAATATTGTGTCCCATAATAAGCCTTAAATTCCTACATCTATTGCTAGAATATTTTCCTCACAATGGCCCAAAATCGAGCAATTCTTACCGACATGAGGCGCTTGTACTCGTCCAACCTCTGCTTGTTGGAGGCTATGAAGAGTCCTCCATTTTGGATCCAGCCTGTGTGGAGACCCGTCTCCTCCTCTAGATCTTTGCTGATGACATTCCTGGTGTGGGCCAAGAGCTCCACCTCAACATCACTGGGACGGAGCTGCCATAGGAGGCCTGGTGAAGAGACGCGAACATCGAAGGATGTTCAGACTTTTATTGACAGGAGTGCATGAGCAGTGTGTGAGAACATGTGCAGGTGAACATACAAACACACAACTGGGAACCTGATCAAGACATGAAGAATATTGTTGATAGATAAGGAAAGAAACTAAGAATAGGGGTGAATGGTTTAAACAGTACCAGTAATAGTGCACTTGGTAGAAGTAGTAGGGTAAGAGGACAAATATATCGTTTATCGACGATGGGCTGAATCCATCGCCATTGCTTTTTTGGATGATTTTTAGGGCGATATTTGTCATTTTATTCTGCTAATATAATTGTCTATAGAGTGACAGCCTCTATTCTGCACCCAGTCCTGAACCTTTCTGCTTTGTGTGTTTTATTTATTTATCTATTTGAAAAGGAACCATGTATATTAATTAATATAAAATCAAATGTAAATGGATCCAAGTTAACTAAAGGTTCGTTTTCACTGACAGTCCATTCCCTTTGCCAGATGTTGTTAGGCACCCTTGAATAATAAAAATACTACAACATAATGGTTCTAATAGTATAAGACATATTACATTGTGGTAAAAAGCATGTACTAAACATGTTGTCTGCTGTGGTGGCGTGTGTTTACTCTGGCTGCTCCAGTTTCCTCCTACATTCCCCATGAACGGGACACTCTAAATTGCCTCCAAAAGCTGATTTAACGATTAAAAATAAGTAATAAGTTGTAACAATTATATTTTTGTGCACCCCACTTATTATTTGCTTTCAGTTGTAAATATTCATCTTGGACTCAAGTTCTGCTGATTCACAGTCACCAGTGGTATATTCTGCCACAACATGGATTTTGCCATCATTACTCTGATAGATGGTTCAGTATATTTAAAGTAATGTGCTTCACTGTGGCTGCAAGAACATGCAGGTAGAGAGCTAAGTACAGACTCATAGAACTGCAGTTAAATCAAATAAGTATTGTCCTTGCTGATGCCAACTCCTGGTGTAACGTGAAGATGTGAAAGGTAATCTAACATGCAAAGCACATCAATATCTCTCTTGTTAGCAGCAAGAACCAACTCAAAAGGCCTCATCTAACATTACTCCCACCATCTGAGGAAGTGAAGACCCAAAACTGTGTGCAAAGTTTACCACTTTACCACAGGCTGCTTTCTTAACCAAACCCAGTACAAGTTCAAGATTAAAGTGATACAAGCTTCAAATGTGAATAACACCAACATGTGCAACAGGGCAGCATGCAATCCACTAAGCACTTTGAGATCATATGAAATCAGGCAGTATGCAATAACATCAGCACTTAGCACTTTAACTGGCACCTGTAGCACTTTAGCACCTTGCACTTTAATATTTGACAAACTTTTATCACTGTGGAATGAATCTGGTCTGTAATGAACAATTTTATTGCCTTTTATTTCATTGCCTTGTTTGTTTTCTTTGATCAATTTCTTTTTTTTCCCCTTTCTTTTCTAATCTCTTTCTATATTAATATTTCTCTTATTGTTACCTTTTTTCCTGTGAACACCAACCTGCTAATGGGACTAGAGATGGAAATAAGCCTTGGCTACAATCTCAAACATATTTACATGGAAATGTTCATTAATATGTATGTCACTTTTTTTTAAATCTAAAAATAGTACGCAAATATTTGGATGTTACATTTCAGCATGCATGATCTCAGGTACATACACACTCCTCACAGCTGTCCATATTCTTACAGTTCTTTACCTGCAGTGTGCCAGGTGGTGCCAGCAGTCAGTCTGTCTCTCTCCAGCAAAACCACGTTGGTCATCCCCATTTTAGCCAGGTGGTAGACGGTCTGACAGCCCAGGCTGCCTCCTCCAATCACCACGACATCCGCCGACCTGAGACAGGTAGCAGATTACTACAGGTGAGCTGAAAATGTGACTTTCAAAGGACGAGGCCTTATGGAGAACATGTTTAATTATTTTCCTTGCTGACAAATTTAATGAGAAGATTGATACAGCTTTCATATGTGCGCACTAAATATGAGGCTGCAGCCTGTTAGTTTAGCTTTGTACAGAGACTGGAAGGAATAAATCACTGTAACTTTAAAGCTTTTTTCAGGCTTTTAAAGAAACTTGTTTACATTTTTTAATATTGAGTAGATGAATGATATTACTTCTTATATCCTTAGATCATATCATTCCAAAATTATGTTTGTTTTACTACACTGACAATCAAATGTTGTTTTCAGACCTATTCCAGACCTGATTGGTCCACAGAGCTTCTACAATCTGTTCAGGTCTTCATCAAGTCATCATGATCATTATTCCCCCATAAACTGGTCAATAAGTGTTGGGTGGGTGGAAGGTTTGTGCAGTGGACTAATGGTTTGTGCAGCGCACCTTCAACCTACCCAGCTATGTGTGTATTCTTCATCCTAAATCATCATATTGTGATGCAAGAATTCAGGCAGAAGCTGATCTTAAATTGCAAAAACTATTGCTAGTCAACATTCACTTTTACAGCACATAATAGGGTAAACACTGTCCATACGTCCACTGAGCTAACCTGGGTAAAGTTTTAGTCGGTCCAGAGGAGGCCCCATCCTGTTTGAGCGTCTTCTCGTAGGGAACACTTTTTTCTGTGGTGGGCTCTGAGCTGTAGGACCGAGCAGATGTCCGGCACAAGGGAGAGAGGGGAGGCCGCACTGCTGACACTACCCGTCGAACTGCACTGCCCAGAAAGGCCATGGCCCCTGTGGACAGTCAGAGGACACAACAGTTAATTATGCTTTTAGCAGCTAATATGCTAAGATGCTAATATTTACACTTATATCATCATATTAATATGTAATGATGTTAATACTAATGTTAATAAGTATCTTAGAGGACACAGATGGACCTTATTTATCTTTTAACTAATACTTATTACAGAGAATATAAACAGAAAATGTGTCACTTTTCATATGGATGTCCAGTCAGTGTTCACGGCACAGGCTACAGGCATGGACATACAGTACATACGTAGACATCGCATTGATCGCTGCATCTCATCGCTGCAATACATCAGCATCACCACCATAGTGGTCCTGTCAAGACTGGTCCGTTAACAAGTACATGTAAATGGAGGAGCTTGTTTTTCTGGGTATAAAGCACCATAACTACTTTTCTCAACACATTTCAATGACTCGTTATATTCACAGGTTTGACACCGAGTAGGACAAAAGGGTTGTTTTTCTAATTTAGTCTACTCCACATAGATCAGAAACCCTTCTAATATAAAAATGACAGATTGAAATCCATTGAGAAATGTAACATTTTTATGAAGAAAAAAAACGCAGCTCCATGTTTACTTGTATTTGTTCACAGGCCAGTCTGGACAGGACCAGTGTAGTGGTGACATTGATTTATGATCCAAAGGCCAATGCAGCCTCTACATGTAATATGTCTACGGCATTAGATGAAAAAAATACTCATCTACACCCTCCTTGGATACCTGGAGACAGAAACTAGACTAGAAATCCAAGCTGTAACAGCTGGATGCAGGAAGAGCTACAGATTTTGAGCATTAGAATTCTGTTATCTTGGTCAGTTTTGCATGCAAAACTCAGTTTCAGTGAGCAAACAGCTGTTTTGATTGGTGTCCTACATCTCTACCACCAATGTTGAAAGTCTGCAGCTGGCTGCAACCTGAACCAAACTGAGAACAAAAATCGTCTATTGTGATCAAAGTTCACAGTGTTGCATTATCACCAAAATAGTCAATGAATGACAGTAATGTCTGTCTCTTAAGGCTATATGGCTTTTCAGCAGTATGGCTTGTGTTAGCAGAGGGTTCAGTTCAGAGCAGGCCAAGATCAAGACCATCAGTTCCAACAGTAATCTACCCTAATATTATACTAATGATTCATCAGCTGGTATGTGACAGGACAGTAAAATGCACCAGGCTGACACTAATGAGTTGTAATATGTCCGCATTTATTTTAACATGAAGAGAAACAGGTTTAGGGTGACATGCATGGTCAGCTGACCATCTGCAGACTTTATCCGTCTGTACTCAAGTGCTCATTCATCAACTGGCCTTGCTGTACTTCACACTTATACAACCCTCAAACAGCCTGATGGTGAGGAGGAGGATTTGGGGGGGAAAATGTGTGTAAACTGGCTGCTCAAGTGCAGTAACAGCATGCACCGCTCGGTTCTACACTTCATGTGCACCGCAAACTTTTCACAGCATTTGAAGCCAGCGTTGATTTAATTGATAACACTCACATCTACGTGCACGTCACAAAATACAAATTGAGCAGACTGCATATACTACAGCTAAGCGTCACATCCCAAAAATAACAAAAGCAGCCTGAGCAGCTGCGAGCGGTGACACGGTAACGTGGCATAAACGCTGCATGTGATCTCTCACACAAACAAGCACCGAGTACTTAACGTTACCAAACCTGCTGCAAGTTCAAGCACACAGTAACTCTGTTACAACGGAGATATGAGGTTCCCAGATGCACACTTACAGTCGGTGCCGCTGTAACGGACTGTCACGGAAAATACAGTCGGTGCAAGACGTAAGGAGATGAAAACAGCTGAAAAGGGGCGAAAAATGGCCGAATAGCTGAGGGTCCCAGAGAGAGGAGGCGGTTTAAAAGTGTAGCCCGGGAGCGGCGGCTCAGTTGCTGTCAGGTTATGTGAGCTTTGACTGCAGTTGTGGTTCCTATGTTGACCCCGCCCCTCCCTCAGAGTCACTCAAGCATGCTGTACAGTCGATTGAGTTTGGCACCTACCCAGATTTTAAGTCAGTCAAATAAGGACACAGAAAATTAATAACTGCGCCTACACACATCGAGCACATTTCACACTGCTGCAGCAGCAGGCCATGCTCCTCTAAGTCGTTTATTATGTAAACGGTGGATCAGCAAGTAATATTTTCATTTTTAAATATAAAATTTAAAATATACATTTCTAACAAATTAAAATTTTAAATTATACATTTCAAATACATTGCTTTTTCACATAAAGAAGAAGCATACAAAATAGGCTATGTAAAATTGCTGAAGAAAATGAAAATTGTAACAAAATTAGAACCTCTGCTTTAATGGAGTAACAAGATGAGAAAAGTCCAGTGTCAGCCATAGGCGGGACCAAGTCATTGTTACTTGTGTCACAATTAACTAAGTATCTAAGTCAGACAGACAGACAGACAAGTCTCATATAAAGTCCCAAGTCCTATACTTTGGGTTTCGAGTCCCATACACACATCATAGCCTAACAGTGAGTTTCCAGTCTCACTTATTTAACAAATGTTCGCTAGCTAGCAAAGTAGGTTACTTAGCTGGTAAGCTAACATTAACTAAGAATTACCTTGCAAACTATGTTAATATTACCCATAATTTAACCTTTCTATAGTTTGAAGTTGATGGGTCTGTAATTTTTGAGCCATGCATTTTGTATACTGCAATTAGTTTTTTGTGTACCATTTCGTACTTTTTGTAAGCTAAATAAATTATCGTTGGTATCATTTTTTTCAACTGGCACTCAGTCATGTAGTTAGTTAGTTCTTCATGGTTCTCTCCTGCTACATGACTGGCTTTTGTCAGATTGGTTCAACCAAGGTGGATCTGGGGAATTAACTGTCAACTTGCTGGGAATGACTAGTGTTAATGTTAGTTTATACAGGAAATGAAGAGAAATTAATTGATTTCGTGGCTCACTTTTAAAATGACATACTTTTTAATCTTTGGGCTTGGCGGAAGATAAATAATGGTTTCAAGACAAAAGGCTCAAATTCAAGTGAAGTTACAAGTAATTGGTGTTATGATCCAAAACCAGGTGGAAGTCCTGATTTTGACAAGTACAGTCTAAAGTCGTCTAAGTTGGATTTCGAGTCTGACCCGAGTTCAAGTCATGTGACTTGAGTCCACATTCTGATGTCAGGATTTAGCAGGGTGGGCCTGCTTAACCCATCATATGCCCTTTATGTGCCTTAAATAATCTAGCTGAGGGTTTGTTTGCAAGGATTTACCAACCAGATACTGCTGGTTAAGTTTGCACAGGATCAAATCCATCACATATTTGATTTCCTGGCTCTCTGTCCTCTTTTACATTTGGGTGAAATTAACATTACATGAGATGAGAATTTAAATCGTTTATGAAAATGCTCACATAGTCAGCATGAAAGCATTGTCAAATGACAAACACAGAAGCAGTTGATTTGGTGTTTGTTCTATTTAGATTATGTAAAGAGTGTGTGTGTGTGTGTGTGTGTGTGTGTGTGTGTGTGTGTGTGTGTGTGTGTGTGTGTGTGTGTGTGTGGGTGGGTGTGTTTGGGGGGGTTGTCAGGGTAGCAGCTGTTGTTGTCCTCAAGGCCCAGAGGCCAAACCAAGCAGAAGTAAAACATCACATCAACATACAACATCATGTATGTCTCTGAGTCTGTACTGTACATGTGTGAGGCTTTGGATACATATACTTGGTGATTTTGCAGTGTGGGGGGATGAAGGTTTAAGAATGCAGGACGTTTTAAAACCCTCATCACTGCTGTCTAAGTAACTCAACATTATGAAACCTTATGCTCCGTAGCCTCATGCAGTTTTCTCTGCCAGCCACGCTGACCTCATGAATCCCCACCTCCAAGGCAGCAGCCAATGAGGTGCTGACTTTAGGTTTCCTCCTGTGATATAGGAGGTTCTCTCCAGTTCATACAGCCCTGAGCAGAATCTAGAAACTGCAGCAGCCAGTCTCTCTATCTCATGCACAATGTGTGTGTGTGTGTGTGTGTGTGTGTGTGTGTGTGTGTGTGTTCTTGTGCACAAGTGAGAAAATGGTCTACACCAGCCTTTGAACTTTGTATTCATCAACCCCCTTTCAGGTGGTTAAATAACTGTTTCTGAACTTGTAATTAAGTGCGGCATGGCACGTGCACACACACAGACACACACCTTTATATACATGCACATGTGCAAGTGTGTATTCTATGCTTGTGCAAACAGGAATACAATATGCATATAGGCTGTATGTTGTGTCTTATCTTTGGCTACGTTTCATTCACTCTGGGTTAGATTTAGATTAGGCTGTGGCACGGCATTCCAGGGAGAAATAAGGTCACATGAACCAGTTAGATTAGTGCATGTGCAGACAGTAGTGCATACACATTGTGTCTGTGCCAAGTATGTATGAACAGAAAGAAGAAAAGAAACAGACTTTAAAATTACTTGAAAGTTTATGTCAAGTTCTGTCCTGACATGCATTATTGGTGCTTAAGAAGACTGTTCTAATACTCATCACCGCCTGTGAAAATAAGTAATATAAGTATTATTGCCACTACATTTGATTTGTGAACACTAATTATGACATGCTTAATCTTCTCCTAAAAGCTTAGGCCTATACAACATCTAGACTGACTTATTACACTTCAGTAAACAATACATGGTATTTTCAGTTCTACAAACAACTGTATGATTTGCATGTAATTAAGGGATTTTTGGCATGACATCTGTACAAAGTGGTTACTGGTATGCAGAATTATACCTGAAAGTCCCGAGGGGCAAGTTCAACAGTGTTATTATGCAGGATTCTGACAGACTTGTGAAGGGAGGGATCATATGGGGAACCTGCTCATCTGCATTTCAACAAACTACTAAAGTACAACAACAAAGATTTAGTCAAAGTAACCTATACAGAAGTTTTACTCAAATCAAACCATCTCATTGATCTTTCTGACTTTGTGGGGTCATGGGTCAACTCCTGGACCTTGATCCCTGCCTGAGGAACATAATTATATTACGCCCTCTTGTGGTGGATGTTTGTCAGTACATCTGATAGTACATTTTCCATGTTTCCATCTGTACACAGAAAGTTTGTTTTATTGGCTAACAAAATATGCATATATACGCATATATATATATACACACACATTTGGTCTCAGACAAAAATGTAAAAACAATTTTTATTAACATTTGAAAAGTTTACTACACAGTTGCCGTAACATCCGGTTTTATAACATCTGAACACAAATTTATTGCTCAAAGATACACACACAGAGAGGCTTTTGGCAGAAAAGCCATTGCACTTTGATTACTTGCTTTTCATCATGTTGTGACTCGTCCACTAACCACATCAAGAAAGACTCAACAAATAAATTAAGACATTTGATGGAAAAGCAACACTCAAATTAACAAATCGAAAATGAAGACCTGAATTTTGGCCATAAATGCTCATGAAGACAAGTTTAGTGTAACCTAATCATTGTAATCTAAATCCATGAGGGACATTAGAATTACAACATCAGTTACTTGCATTGCAACACTGCTGTGCAGACAAAGTGTCAACACATTCTTAGATTTAATGATCCCAGTGATGCTACAAAAAGGCTATTAAAGGCTGTGTTTAAATATAAGTACAACTGGGAGAGGTGAATATATATTATACAAAATCTGACTTTGAAATCCAATTTCCGTGGCTAAAGGTAAAATTATTAAAACACAGCCACAGAGCAGAAGGTAGTCAAACAAGTCAGTGTTGTTTCAGTTGATCTATTAATGACTTAAAATTTTAAGACAACATTTTAAAGAAGCTTAAATTATTATGCAGACATTCAATGTGTTAGTTGCACTAACAAAATATTTCCTGAATACAGTCTGGTACCGATGAAACAGTCTTGTACTGCTTCTAGAAACCATGAGGTACATCAGCTTTCAAGCTAAGGGAAATATTAATTAGGGTCAATCTAACTTTGTGTTAAATACCTGATGGAAGTCATGCACAAGTAGAGAGATGGACAGACAGATGGAAGCATAAGAATTCACTTGAGAGGAAAATTCTGCTGTTTTTCTGAATTAACATAATTTTTATGGATCCTGCTTTGTTTTTCTGAATGGATGAGATACCTCCAGCAGGCTCTCCAAACCCATGGCCGGCTTTCAGCACCACAGAGCCTATACCCAAAGCCTATAACCAGCCTCCTGAATGCTCCAGCAGGCCCCTGCAGGGTTCTCGGCCCCATAAGCCTAACCCAAAGTCCCTAATAGTGGCTCTCCAGCCGTGACCCAACCTACACCAAGCTCTACTGGGCTCTCTGTCCTCGAGGCTTCACCCAGGACCCCTAATCCCCTGCCAGGAACCTCGCCTACCAGTCAAACCTGTAAACCCACTCTTAAGCACCCCTTTACAGGGTACAGACTTACAGCTGCACCTGCCAGATGTTCGTTAGACATTTTGTTCAGCACTGGCTCTCCACTGCCTGCCTGGGCCCATGTGCTAGATGCTAGGTATGGGATTTGGGGTGGCTGAGAGCTGACAACTAGAGCTTGCTGTCTTAGGGCCAGAGAGCCAATGCCAGGCTTAGGGGCTTTGGGATAGGCTTATGAGGCTGGGAGCCCTGGTTGGGCCTACTGGAGCATTCTGGAGGCTGGTTATAGGCTTTGGGATAGGCTCTAGAGGAGGTTGGAACCAGCTCTGGGCATGGAAAGCCTGCTAGAAGTATCTCATAAATTAATCAGAGCAGGACTATTTAACAAAAATCTTATCTCAGAATTCTGGAATAATAATCTTGAAAAACAGGGCAATGACTCTTCCATACAGATAGATATACCAACACAGAAAAAAATGATAATACCAATACCAATACCATCAGGCCTTTGTCCAGACTTTCCAGGAGTTGTGAACAGTGCAGCTACTGTCAGCGCTCAACAAATTAACAAATAAAAGTCCTTGTAAAGCCGCCTCCCCGGTTTCCTTTTAAAAACTGTGTAATTAGCATTATAATTATTAACATGGAGTCATCACAAGTACACACACCGTCACAAGCATACATTCAAAGAAAATGCTCTTGACAATAGACATACAAACTGTATAACCTCTCATAATGAAAAAAATGTCTGAATTAAGTAAAAATAAAAAAAAATCTAAATTATGGATTGTTCTCAAGAATAATCTATTGTGCAACTTCAAGCATTTGAATTGCTAAGACATCTGTACAAGTTTTAAAACACCCATTCTTTTATGTGTCTTTACAAACTGTTTTTTCCCCCAAAGAAACCTCTTTGTGCCGCACACTTGCTAACATGCTTTGAAACAGCCAAAGTCCGGTTTACATGACACTGAGCATGTCAGTGGAGTGACACAGTGGACTGAAATAAAGTCTTTCCCAGAACACTTTCCCATCTCAGCGTCTGTCACTCTGACCTCATGGCCTCTTGACCCGCAGGTTCTCCATGGCTCCGCACTAAAGTTCATCCCTGTAGGCTCCCGACAGTATGTCGGCCGACGGGGCCGCCCCTTTCAGGGTCTTGTGGGAACCCCTCCAGTCGGTGCGTACATTGTCATCATCCCACAGAGTGGACGTCTCCGTGTCGCTCACCCACTGAGGATCGCCGGCGTAGTGACACGGCTGGACCAGAAGAGGGCGTGTACTGTAGGCTTGTAAGATCCTGTTGGGAAAATGGGACTTGTAGTCCTCACTGCAAAGAGAGAACAGTGATAGAGATTATATGGCTTTGATTAGATTAGATTGAGACATTTGGACACATATTTAACATGTCGATCTAAAAAAAAATCAATAAAATTTATAAAGCACCTTTCATACACACATGCAGCCCAAAAGTGCTTTAACAACACAGACAAGAAACAAATAAAAAGAACAAATAAAAATTTTGCAAGAAAAAAAAACAATAAATGTTTTTTTAACTGATAAATAAAAGATCATGTAAAAAGCGTTTAAAAAAAAGGCGTAAAAAGTAAGGTTATAACATTACTCCTACTTAAAAATTAAAAGCCAGATTAAAAACATAGGTCTTTAATATCCTTAATCAATATCAGTGTTAATCATTCATATCATGGTTATTTTGTGATTTATTTCTGAATACACTTATTTGACAAGAGATGGAGAGAGAAGCAGATTTTCAAACACAGCTCAGTTACTCTTAGCATGAAGGGCGACAGCAGGACCAGTGTGTGGTGTGCGGTTGTTGTGCATTCTTAGCGGACTAGTCAAGCATATCGAATTAGAATCACGGAGGTGAGAGAGAAAGAGACAGAGAGAGAGAGAATAGAGAAAGTGGGTTGGCTATAAGCCAGTTTTACACACATGATGGAGCACACAGACACTGCCAAGCCTTCTGGTCTGCAGGCCCTTCAGCTCAAGGTGCATTACATCTCTTATATAGCATGTCTCTCAGTTACTCGGCTACATCATAAGTGTGGAATGATGAGAAAAGTTGTTTGGCTGGTCTTTATAATAAGCCAAAGTGACACTGACAACCATCTTGAGCGATAGATGGATAAAGGAATAGAGGCAGAATGAGTGTGTGATCAGCCAAAAACAGCAGTGGACATTTTTGGACTGGTGGGAGGACCTAAACATTGTTGCTGTTTTGAGACAGCTTTGGTCAAACCACATGTGAAGACAACATGGGTAGAAGAAAGTGAACAAGAGTCTACTGCCACGCTAGCACAACTGTGAGGCAGAGTGGTGCTAATGTTTAGCAAGTATTATGTTTAACATGTTCACTGTTTTAGTTTAGCGTGTTAGCATGCTAACTAGCACTAAACACAAAGTATAGCCGAGGCTGATGGGAATGTCATTAGTTTTGCAAATATGGGATTTTGGAATGGAATTTTGACCTGATGATTGTGCTAAATGAAGCCTTAAAGGGTAAAGGCTGTATGTGCTGTAAGTGACTAATGGGAACAACAATTATTGAAATTGTTTTGAGGGAGAGCACTGCAGCCAGCTTAAGCAAAGCTAAGCTACAACATGATTCGTCTGGGCAACTGTGCATCATCAAAGTAAGCATGCTAAAAGTGCTTGTTTTTACCACTGACACACTCAAATTGTTATTATAGTTGTCTGACAACATTATGGAAAGGATCACTACAGAGATGGACCTTTTTTAAAGAGTGAGACACATCTTTTTCAACCAGAAACAGCAGCCAGACTCCCTTGGCAAAACTTGAAGTTTAACATTGTCATCTTTGTTCACACGCAACAGAAACATATAAAACTCACCAAAACTGTCTTTCCATTTTTCCAACAATCACCAACTCTGGTTTGGTTGAAATTAAGTGTCAGATGTGAAAATATCAGGAGAGGAGAGAGAGGGAGGTTGGACATCTGCACACAGCATGGAGACATGGCATGTACAACCAGAATATTTTTGACCAAACCAAGGTTGGTGATTATTGCAACAGTGGAAAGATGAACCGAGATGATTTGAGTGAGTTTTATTTTGTTTCTGTCCAGTTTGAATGAGGGTGGTGACAACAATGTTAAAATTACACTTTTGCAAAGGGAGTCTGGTTTGCTTAGCAAAAGTTAAAATAGGGACCAGGTTCAAATATACCCAAGTTACCCTTAAATCAACCACCAAAATTGTTAAAATTCATCCTGACGGGAACATGAATGTTCATCATTCAATAGACATTTCATTAAAAAACAAAACTGTGAACCTCATAGTAGCACTAGAGGAAAGGTCATAGGGTCACCAAAGCCGCTGGGATTCATCCTCTGAGCACAATGACTGTCTGCACAAAACTTAACGGCGATCCATCCAGCAGCTGCTGAGATATTTCAGTCTGGCCCAAAGTGGTGAACAGACTGTCAGAACAGCCAACATTCCCATCCCTTAAGTCATACCAATAGCATTACTAAAAACCATAAAAGAAAATATGAATTTTATGTCCCCACAAACACATCTCAATCACCTCCGGCCGTTCAAGTCTATCTGGCAAACACACTTTGCCTAAAAATGGCAATCTACATTGCCCAAAATCCAGACAATCAATCCCAGAAGCCATGAAAATCATAAAAAGATTAAAGACGAGTTTGAAATGTGGTGTTTGGCATGCAGTACATATTAAACTGACAAGAAAAGAGATTATGTCCCAAACTGAGCATCTTTTTAAAGAAATTCATAGACATAAACCACTGATTTCCCTATAGGTCTTTAATCTAGTAACGCCACGCAAACTAGATTAAATATATTGCGTGTATACAAGTTTAGGCAACTATAGGGAAGGCTGTTTTCAGCAATTATGAGGTTGGTTTTAGCTTTATAGGTCGAGTGAGGGAGAAGAAGAAAGGAGCACTGTGCTGAAGAGTTTTATCACAGAAGTCATGGAATGTGAAAATGATTGACAATAACTTCACCAAAATATTCACGAAGCTCAAAGATTAAAACAAGGATGGCAGAAGACATTTGTGAATACACAAAAAGTGAGTAAAGTTCAGTCGGTGGATTGAGTGTCATCATACATACTTGGGATGTTTGTCATACATGATGGGGAGGAATTCATCGACAGGCAGCATCTTGGACAGCGGCTCAGCGTTGAGCAGTTTCTGGGCTCCCTGCTGGGAGATGGCGTAGGACAGAGTCCAGTACGAGTAGCCGGCCACCACCAAGTTACGAACGTTCTCCACTGGTTCCTCATTTCCGGGATTTACCTGCTTCCTGCCGAAGTATCTGCAGCAACATAAAGGAGAAAAGAAGATGAAGGAGAACAAAAACAACAGTGAAGAAGAAGAAAAGAGGCCAAAACATCTGTGAACTGAAATCCATTGCAGTGTTGCTGGACTTTGTTCCCAGATGGGCTGGAAATCATTTTTGAAGTATTGCCTTTTTTTTTTTTGCACCATTTGCTCTGCATGTGTGTCTGACCATTCTTAGAGTCATGATAACCACAATGCAAACAAAAAAGAAGGTGGTTCCCATCTTTCTATCAAAGTGCTTTCACTGTGAGCCTGAAGTCTTATCCTAACATTTCAGCATGATTATTAAAACATTTGTTTCTGCTTTGTCAATTATATCCTGTCCTGACTCTCATCTAAGAAATGCTAACACACAAAGGAATGATTCGGATTTCTAGACGTGGATGTTTTCCTCTGACTTCCGACCCAACTCCTCAACACACACAACACACTTGAGGATACTGTACTGACTCAAACTGACCAATTTCATCTCTAACTCTCTCACTCACCTTTAAGGGGATGGTACAGATTATTAAGTGTTGGGTTGTATGAAGTACTTATTGATAGTCCTTGCTTTAGCTACAGTAGATGCTGGTTGGCATGCCCCCACTTTGGAGAAGCAGAGAGAAGCACCAGCACGGAAGCTAAACAATGTACTGCTGTGGACAGGGTGAACAACAAAGGCAATTTTAGCCACTTAAAAAAGGTCCACCTAAAAAAAAAAACATCAGTTTAAATGTATGCTATATTTAGAATATTTTTACCACTTTACTTTGCCATCAAGCAGCCTTTTCCAAAGGCAAATCACTGGTTAAATGAGTCAAATACCACTCAGTCCAAACCAACCAAACTCCGTGGATTAAGTCAGCAATTTTAACTCTAAGAGCTCTGGAGTTGCTGGTCTACGGCTCACACAATCTGTCAGTTTGTTTGGGTTATTGTCTGGCACTGGTGTTTTAAAACGGTAGTTATGATTCACCAAAGACGCACAATAACACAAACAGACTAAGAAATGAAGGAAGAAATAGAACAGCAAATCCCATGTTCTGCAGGGAAAAATTACTTATTTTGCCAGTGGAGTTTGGGTGGTTTGGAAAGAGTGATATAACAGCAGTTTCCTGTCAGATAAGGCTGTCTAAATACAGCGTTCACTTACAGTGACTTTTACAGGACATTTTTAAGTTTATTTCTGGCCCTGTCCATAGCATTACATTCCTTTACTTGTGTGCTGGTACTCCTTCTCCAAACTGGGGACGTTCCACCTTGTTTCTAGTGTAGGTAATACACTGATTATAGATAATTTCCTCATACAATCCAAGTTTAAATAATCTGAACTATTCTTCTGACCTAACCCCACACAAAACCAATGACCATGTGAATAAAACGCGCCAATCTTACATGATGTCCCAGTCCAGCTCCACCTGCTCCACCTCCTCCATCAGTCTGAGAACTCGTCGTTTGAAGTTGGCCTGAAAACGAACATCATCCTCAAAGACCAGCGCCTTATCCATCTGCATGTCCACCATCTGAGGGGAAGACGGACATATATTTGGTTCACAATGACAAACATTCAGAGAAATAAAAACAGTAGAAAATATTGTTTGAATGCACTGATAAATTAAACTGACCCCCATCCCCTAAAACAAACTGCCCAAATACGTTTTACAAGGGATTTGGAGGGTTTTGTATTCTGTAAACAGATCTGACACATTTCGGATACATAATAACTGTAAAAAGTAAGCGCAAAAGAAAATAAAGACTTTCATCTGTAATGTATGTGTTCTCACCTCCTTCCAGATGTAGAAGTGGCTGAGGAAGCAGCCCACCTCTCCTTTGGTCAAGGTGCGTCCAGAGAACGGGTCGTAGTATCCTGGCAGCAGGTCAACACCCAGGATCTTAATGTCACTGCTGTTCAGTGCACTGAAAACACACAAACACATTTAAGTACCAAATTATTATATTTCCACAGACAACCTCAATCAACATTGTCCACTATCATCTCCACAATCTCAGTATTGACATCATACCTCCAGTAACACTGCTACTCCCTGGTTGTGTAGAAAAAACTGACCTTTTTTTAGTCTTCACTGAGATTGTGAGAATAAATTAACCATGAGCCTACATTAAAATCAAGAACCATGAGCTGAATGATCAAAATGTTACATCTCTTGAGACGGATAACAATATAAGTAAACAGAGGCAGAGAAAGTATCAGTACATGTCTGTCAGTATTTTTTCTCTCACTCAAATAAAGAAACACTCAAAACACACTTTCGCTAAATCGAGTCCTTCCCTGACAGCCTACTCACTTTCCATCCACGGCATCCACCACCTTGACATCAATCTCCAGCTCATTCAGAGAGAACAACATCCGGTCTCTACGGTCAGGACGCCGTCGCAGATTAATCAGATATATCTGAGGAAGGGAGGACAATGAGTCAATAAATATGTAATAAATAAGTATTAGAGATTACCATGCTGGTTGAGAAAAATCTAATGTATGTATACAGTACAATATATTAATATATCAGAAATGACTGTCTCTAAAACACAGCTGTGTCTCATTACCTCATCAAAGCCCATGAGGTCTCTCTGCTTGGGGAACATATGGACGTAGCGTGAGGGGTACATTCGAGGACCATCAACTGTTTGACAAAGAGGGAACACAAGTTAGAAGAGATGACCACAATTTAACAAAAATAAAGCTGAACCAACACAATATGATGCATTTTGTTTGTTTTTATTCTGTCTGTATTTGTCTTTATTAATGTCAATAAATGGTGAATACAGTCTGTTCTTACTTATGGACTCCAGATGGACATGGACAAAGTTGAGGCGATCATCTTCCAAGGTGTAGTGAGGTTTGCCTGGGACATTCAGGTAACCGTAGCGCTCCTTGTTACAGAGGTACATCTGTATTTCTGAGCAGCAGAATAGATGAATCAATCAATACATGACTTCATGAGTGACTGAGACACTTGGGTAAACTTAATTATGTTATGTTATGTTTTTTTTTCTCCCTATCTTGAAGTGAATACCATTACAAAAACATAACCACAAACATGTGCTAACATACCTGCTGCTCGGCAGGAGAAGGCGAACACGATGATGTCATCGTAGGGCCATGAGTAGTCCTCGTGAGGAGGAAAGAAGGCCAGTTTCTTCATGCCTTGCTTCCTTAAATCCAACAGCATGGTGGAGTGGACCATGGGCACAGGGAAGCAGCCCTGTCTGTGACGGTGACGGGTGGGGAAATACTCTGCAGTTCGACGATAATATCCCTGAGAGGTGGATGGATTAGAATGTATGGTAAAAATGTTAACATTGAGAAAAATAAAAAAAAAATATTACCTTGAACACAACATTTAGGCTGTATGAACCAACATGGATTAACTCCAATTTAAAATGTGATCCACTAACTTTAAACTTGGACTTGAGGAGGTTTAACTTTTAAAATGACTGCCATTTTTGGCTGCCATCCTCGATCATTTTTCTTTGTTCCTTGCTGTGGTTTTGTTCATTTCACATCTTTTATTTTTCACCTACAGTATATTGCTCTATTAATTGAGCCAAGAAGTTTTTTCAAAGGAGGAGAAATTAGAACTTCTCTGCCAAGCTATCATGAGTAACTAGGCTAGCATTAACTACATTTTTAACTATCTAACAAACAATGTGACATTTTAACTTTTTAGCTAACTAGCTAGCAAATAATCTAATGTTTTGTTAACTTTTTAGCCAGCTAGCAAATATTGTAACATTTTAGAAATACAGAACGGCTAACGTTTTTGCTAATCTAGAATGAAGATAATAGAATCATATGAAACTAGAAGACCTAAGGAACCCACTAATACCAAACAACAAAACTTATGCTAGTTTGTCAGCAAGGGGTTAAATGACACTCCAAAGTAAGGCTAAATTTTGGGAAGGGAAACACTGTCATATGAATTTTCATAAGGGTCCAACCTCTCACCTTAAGATATCTGAGTGAAAATGGGATTATGGGCCCAAAAGAGTCTACTATTTATAGACGTGCCCACTTTGTTCCATGCAATTTGGGGCAAAAACTATGTAGTTTTGAATGCAGTAACTGTGTTATTAAATTCTATTTGAATATTTCTGCATACTGGGGACCCTAAATAGTATTGGAATAGCATAAGTTGAGTATGACTAGAAAGCTAAGACTCTTGTAGATTCATTGAGCCAAACTGTATTCCTGTGTCATGATGTTAGTACTATAGTAGCCATTTAAATGTATTGAGGCCATTTTTTTGAAACTTTACTGTATGAAACGACCTGCTGTGACTTCTAGGATAATCACAGCCTCATGAAACTTCACAACCACAAACTGCAGATCTGGAGCATTCAGAGGATGTGTGGCTTCATATTGGGCACACTGACAATAAGAGCTCGTGTGCTCGCCATTCAATCACCAAAATATGAAATTCTTCCAGAAATCTCTAAAATGTTACGTTTTTGACACCTAATAACAGAATTAATTTTTCTATAATGTTCCTCAAGCTCTAGGTGTCTTAATATAGTATTCTGGAGGGTTTTTTCACTATTTGTATTAATTCTCAAGTACTTAAATATGGTTTCTTTGTGGACTAAATCTATGTAATAAAATGGTATCAACCCAAAAAGTGCTACAATTACTCATGGGACATAATAGAGCGCAGGGATTGCCATAATATATTTCAATAATAATATTATAAGCCTTTATACACTCTAAATTTTAGAATTTTTAAGTGGAAGTGATAGATGACCAGTATCAAGTTCACACTCACCTGCGGAGTGATACCGCACCAGTAGTTGGAATACGCTCCCTGAGAGTCTAGCATGGGAGCAATTACCGACTTGTTCTCTGCTATCAGCAGGTTGAGGGTGTCTGGGTTGGTGAGGATATTGTCTGCGTCGGCGTACTGAAAGAGAGACACGGAGGGGACAAAAGAACAGAGAGAAAAAATAGGGGAATGACTGTGGTGTCATGTCTCTGGTGCCACAATCGGTGCCAGAACTTTTTCTTGGATGAAACGCCAGCAGCAAAGACAAGAACAAATCTCATCAGATAAATAAAAAACAGAAGAGAGCACGATATGAATCTTGAACTGCTGACACAAGAAAGACTCTTTTATTATGTACCAGAATGTAGTCAGCCCAGCGTTTCCTGGCAAAGTTGAGCGCTGCCTGCTTCAGCTTCATCACATACTCATATCTGCTGTTGGGCCAATGCTTAGGTCCAAACTCTCCTGCATACGACCTGAAATAAAGAAAAACAATAGACACATTCCATTTTATTGTGAAAAGGTTTGGTAACATTTCATTTGAAGAGCATAAGACTGTCTGTTTATGAGTGTTGTCATTTAGTGTCAGTCAGTTATGTCATTTTTAATGCAAAGTTGACATTGTTTGAGATGTTGTTGTCATGACAACTTGACATTATTGAAGTTAAAGATGATGTTTAGCTTTCTGCATTAAGATTACATGACATATGACAGAGTACAGCAGTTAGCCTACTGTACTCTCTCAAACTGGCTTTATACCATTTAATGACATCTTAATGACAAGTCAGAACTTCTTTACTTGAAGTCAAGGAAACTTATAATGGTCTCTTGACTGCTAGTGTCAAAACTAACCACATATGAAAGCATAATGTAATGTTAAAACAAGGTGAACAGTTTCTTTGAGTCTGATTATGTTGAATTGTCATAACAAAGACATCTCAAACAATGTCAACTTTGCATTACAAATGACTAAACTGACCAAATGACACTTAATAATAGACATAAACATTCATCAAGATTCACGTTCATGACGAATGATATGTTTATGACAGTGTAAGGACAGTCTTATGCACACCCCTTCAAACAAAGTGTTGCCAAAGGATTTATCAGTTCTCTAAGAAAGAAGACAAAACACCAAAAGACTGAAAAATTAAGGATGGGGGTAAATCTATTTGGGTGGGTCGCCCAAATAAATTCTGTATATGGTTTATATATGTCCATACACAGCTTAAAATACAGCTAGACTGACGGTTTATACAGTTCAGTAACTGTAAGCAGATTACCAGGGTTCAGTTCTTTCAGAGTGTATAATTGACATGCACCAATAATTTACATTAATGGCCTCTTCAGTTCAAACAGATGTCCACACAGAGGTACGTGTATGGACAAGCAGAGGCGTGCTGCATCATTCCTTATTATGCAAAGTGAAAATGAGCGTTATCTTTAGACCAAACAGTGGCTCCACCGTGACTAATAGGTGTGCCACAGTATAAAGGTGCGTTAATAAGCTTTCACGGTGCATCGGACAAAAAGAGTTGGAGTGAGCAGGCAAGATCAGTGCTTGAAGGGTGACTTTTCAACCTGGACCCTATTTCCCCATGTTTTTGTATCTAAGTGACGAATGGGAATGACAATTTTCGAAATTGGTCCATCATTGAGGGAGGGTACTACAGCCATAATCTAAGTTCACTAAAAGTTGTTGTTTTTGGCTCAAGTTATTATTGTAAGTGTCTGACAACATTATGTAAGGGATCCCTACAGAGAGAGACCTCATTTTAAAGAGTAAGATACATTTTCTTTAACCAGAAAAAACTGTTTTATTGATCTCACCAAACTAATCAGACTCCCTTAAACACTGTCATCAGCATATTCGCTCAAATTGGACAGAAATAACAAAATTCACTTTGTGTTTTTTTCACCACTTGTCTTTCCATGGTTGCACCAATCACCAACTCTGGTTGTTTGGTCAAATTAAAAACCCTTTGATCGCGGAGGCAGATATGTAAATATCAGGAGTTGGTGATGTTTAAGCAGTGAAAAAGATGAGTCAAGACAGCTTTGGTACTTTGTTTCTGTCAAGTTTGAATTAAGATGACAATGAAAATTTCTAATTACAGTTTCTGTAAAAGCGGCCTGGTTAGTTTGGGGGTGAGCAATAACACAGCTGTTTCTGGTTAAACAAAACACATCCTTTTCTTTAGAACAGCCTGTCTCTGTAGAGATCCATTCCATAATGTTGTCAGAAACTTAAAAAACACACCCTGATCCTGTCAGTGGCAAAAACAGACTTTGACGATGCACACTTGTCCATAAGCATTACCTTGCAGCCAGCTTCTGCCAGATGCAGCACTCACCTGCAGTACCAACTTCAGGAAATGTTGTGCCCATTAGTCACACAGACACAGAAACATAAGAAAATAGGCTCCAGGTTGAAAAACACTGAGGTTACCCTTCAAAGTGCAGCTTTGATTTGGACCATTTGCTTTTTTATTTGGTTACCCCCAGTTGATAAATTCAACTTATCACCAACAGAATGACACTTGAAGGAATCTCTGACTGTGATCCTGATGAGAATAAAAGAGAGAAAGTAGGCTTATTCTTTTTTTTTTCTTCATACTAATGCACCTACAGAAGTGTCCTGGCTGGGTAATATTTACTTCAACCTACAGGGTCAAGACAGGATGTCTGTTCACCCCGATCGCTACCGTAAAAACAGATCAAGACGTTAAATGTGGACTTACGTGGGCTGGTCCATCGGCCTCCACTCGACGTAATGGTAGAATTTCTGCATGACAGTGAGCCACTCTTTCAGTATGGCTGTGGTGTTGTCTGAGTTGTGATCCGTGGCTGCCCTGAGGAGCACAGAGACAGCAGATTGTAAAACAAATTATAAGACTGACGAAGTGACAAAGTGTTTCAAATCTAGGCTTAATGGAGCAAAAATGAATTCCAACAAATCTTTAAGACGTACAAATAATTACTAGACTCGTATCTGTGATTTAGTAGCATTTTATGCTGTTGCATATGTTACTGCAGAAGACGTTCTTCTGATATATGCTTTGGATCTATTTCTCTGCATATGTCAGTTTATGTGAAATCTTTGTTGAAAAGAGAAGATGGTCACCACTTTGATTTGGAAGAGGCAGCACTAGTTTTCAGAGTGAAACTTTTTCAATCAGGATGTCACACTGTCATTAAAATTGAAAATGTTCATCAACACTAATCTTGCTTCTAAACTTCTGGTTGGTGGAAAGCAGCTTGGTGGGAAACATGATGAGATTTTGTAATACTGTTCATACTGTGCTGAATCTACCTTTAACATCTCTGGGTGTAATAGTTTGATTAGCAGAACCATTTTAACAGGCTTCCTATCAGCCTCCCATTCTCCTTTATTTTCTGCCTACTGCTTGCATATTCCTACAAATAGATACTTTGTCGTTATCTTTCTTTTCCTCTTAAAGGTTTATGATTCACCCTCCTGTGAATTTCAACCATTTTGTGATCACTGATCATTTACAACAATTAAATAACGACTACTGGAAGCATTGCTAATAAGGAAACATTGGATCGTTTCAGTTTTTCCTCAGTGAAGGTTCTGATCACTTGCTACACCTCCAACCTATTTTCTTTGGTCAAAATCGACACTGAAGTCCTTGACATTTCTATTTTTCCCTCATCAAAGCAGTCAACATGGAATAATTAACCAGGTTCATGGGAATCTCCTCCAAAAGGATAATGTTTGAACGGAAAACTGGGAGCTGCTGGGAGTTACTGTCTCCCAGTTACACAGAAACAGTGGAAGAAATAACTAAATTTTTCTCTCTCTATCTGCTCAAGTTCAGTTATACTCACAGTATGGAAGTGGTGTGAAGCATAGAAACCACTGGGGTAAACTGCCACATGTGTTGATTTGTCCCAAAAGCATTAGACAACTTACCCTAAAGCACCTAGTGTGCTATTACTAACTATACCAGAACCAGAACCTAGCTTTAATAGACAACTTTGATTCAGGTAGCAAAAGACACATGATCTCTCCTCTATTCTGTGTGAAAACAAGATTATTGAACATACTTACTTATCAAACTTTTACTTCATAATCAGTTAAGTAAATATTTTTTATTTTATGGTTTTCATCTCAGATTACAGTGACATATGAGCAAAATGACCTCAGACCAGTAAGTTCCACATGCAACTGCTTTTCATATACATTCTTATATATATACATACTTATATAACACCCTCTGTCTGAGATATACCCAGAGTGACGACGTACCCATGTCACAAGATGCCTGCTCTCCCCTATATAAAGTCACATTTTTTATGTTCATCCTTATCGTACATCATTATCCGCTAGAGGTCCATCACAGCTCTATTTTGTGCTGTTAGGCAACAGTTAATCTTTCTTCACAGATCCAGGTTGATGGAATAAAATTTTTACAAGCAGAATAGTTTTTACATGAGATCAGAGTTACTTTATGACACATGAACAACTCCACAGAGGCAGATACAGCTAAAACTCCTGGATGACAGCTCGGTTTGTGGGTTTTAATCACTAATGCTGGACACATTTTATATAAAAATCATTGTTAAGAAGGAATATCACTCCACAGAAGATAAAAATGTGATGCAGACCACAGTAGGAAATGAATGCAGCCTGAGAGGCACAGAGGGGACAGGGGAGGGGTAGGACTCTGCTGCTGCTGCTGCTGCTGCTGCTGCTTTCACAAACTAATTTAAATGCCATTGACCTTTTGAACGGCGGATAAAACAGCAGAGCCCTCTACAAACAGCCTGGCGGTGCATGCAGGGAAAACCCACCACACAGAGACGCGATCTTTGGGGTAGTTGAGTCTCTCCAGAGCTCCGAGGTAGTACGGCAGGGAGTGAGCCACGTTCCTGGCTATGATAGCGATGACCACCGTCGGAGGCTGCATTTTCGACTCCTCCGGGTACTTCTCCTCCGAAAAGTAACCCTCGGCCCGGAAAGCGAAGGCCCCTAAAAGAAAGAAGTGGAGCAACATGGTGGAGCTGAGAGGGTCCCGAGTCCGCGGTGCTTCGGCACAGCACGTAGCTGCTTGGACGCGTCAGCAGTCCAAGAAAAAAAGGGCTTTCCCAAATTTTCAACCACCCCCACTTTACTTCGCTACATATCGTACAAGCTGGTTCGTCTTTTTTCCAAGAACAAATCCAAAGCCAGTCACGGGAGAGGGTTAAATTACAACTTCCGCTTCAGGCCTGTGGTACAAGAAAAAAAAAAAAAAAAAAAAAAAAAGTCTGACACCGTTGTCCAAAGATGAAGGCGTGATTTGGACAGATTGCAGTTCTCTGAAAATCTCCGGAGACAATGGTGACATAATTGGCAGGCGATGTTTAGCATGTAACATCCAGACAGAAAAAACCTCTAAACATCACTTTATCTCTAGCTATTGAAGTTTGCGTGTGTGGAGTATATTTATAGAAACAAATTAAAGTGACAATAGCTTCTTACTCTTTGTCAACAATAGTGCCTCAGCTGTGGGGCCCTTCTTATCCTCATTTGTAGGGGATACTGGGACCAATTGTAACACAATCAATTCCTCCAGTCAGACACAAATTAGAGCAAAAAGATATAAGATACACTTCCTCACAGGGGAATTTACTCATTAGAGCAGCTCAAAGATCTTGAGTACATGTAGAAAAAGCAAAGTGATAAATAGAATTTAAAGGAAATAAAACAGAATCAAATATAAAATAATTATAATATAAAATATTGATTAAGAAACTATACACTCAAACTAAATACAGTAAATAGCCTACACCTTTTATTTATGCAAATATATGGGCAGGGTTGGGTCAGATTGCTTTGAAATGTAGTCAGTTACTGAATACAAATTACCTGGCAATTGCTGTAAATTGCGTAATCCATTGGATTACAGAAATTTTATTTAATCTGATTACTTTTGGATCTTGGATTTAAACACTGAAAATAATGCATCTTATTTAAAAACTGGAAACAGCTGCAAAAGATTGAGTTCCACAATGTTCTTTTTTTTCCTCGTTAAACTTCTCAAAAAATTGTCAGTACAAAAACACGTATTTTACATGTTCAGCATTCAGTGCTGTATCTTTACTGTAAGTTTGTGTGACTGCTGTTTAAAAAAGTTTCAGAATTCTAAAACTGCCGTCTTTAAACAATGAAATAAAAAATGTAATGAAGTAATCCTTTACAATTTAACTATAATCTATTTACACAGTTTTCAAATGTAATCTGGGTTGATTATAATTACTGTTTGTTGTAATCTGATTACATAATCGCACTTACATGTAATCCATACTCAATCCTGTATATGGCTATATGGATAATTCTCTTTCTGATTGTAAATCAGGAGCAGGATCATTTCACCTTTGCAGAAGTTTTCAACAAAAAAAATGATTTGGAGTAATGAAAATTTTCCTTTTTGGATGTACAGTATTTTTCTTCTGCTGTCTAAAATTTAGATTGCAGCTAAGTTAAATTTACATCATTTTCTACCTCCAGGTTACTGAGAGGAAATTTTAACACTGTTATGATTTTTGTGATTATTTCAACGTGTGCTTTTATTTGAGGTACAGGGAGTTAATGACATTTTTTATATTGTTACATTTGTTTTCAGTTCTACAATTGCCCCTGACTTCTAGCATTAAATTTAATATTACTGTCTTGTCTTTATTAGTGAAAAAATATCAATGGTATTATTGATTAGTGCACATATATATGTTTCGTATATCAAAAGATGACTCGTGTATTTCAAGCAGTCTGTGAGTCATTAAGGAAAATGTAAAAAATGATACTATTGCCCCTGGCCTCCACTATAAAATGTAAAAATATGCAGGCCAAAATGTACATCAGCACATAGAGGTTTCTGGTTTTTACTGTGGCAGCAGTTTCAAAGATTCGCCAGCAGAGGGAGGTTTTGATCCAAGAGTCGGCCCATTACTCAAGTGTTTGTCTGAGGCCTTTAATCGAATGGTTTCTCTGGTTAACTAATTACAAGTACTGCACTCAAGTACAATCCTGGGGTTACCCATAATTGTCTAAGAGTATTTCTGTGTTACTTTAAACTTCCCCTCTTCTACATTTAGAGGAATATGTTTGGCAACAATTGTTACTACAGTGTAGCTGCAACAGTGAATTGATTTATTGATTATGGGTCAATTATTAAATTAATTGCCAACTATTTTGACAATCAATTAATCAGTCTGAGTCATTTTTTAGAAACTCAGTCTCTTTCTGTTTCCTTTTTCTGCTTTCTTCGGTGCTCAGTGATGGTAAATTCATTATCTTTGAGTTCTGAAGATTTTTGAGGACATCATATTGGGCTTTGGGAGACATTGATGGACATCTTTTTTTTTTTTTTTTTTTTAACCATTTTCTGACATTTCATGGATCAGGTCATTGATTAATCAAGACAATAACTGACAGAATAATCAACAATTAAAATAATTGTCAGTTGCAGCTGTAATAGTTAATAGTATCTTTGCAACATACCATTCCACATAAAAAAAAAAAGCACAAATGACCAACTGAAAGATTATGATGTATTGTTGTGGATCACTGGCTACCACAAGGAGCTGCCAAAGCTTTGTGTGGGCCTTCTTGATTTTAAAGGGTGCAAGAAAACATTTTAAAAATGTATAGTAGTATATAGTTGGCTTATATCTTAGTATTTAATTAAAAAGAAAAAAAATGAAATCTTTATATAAAAGTTTAGATTGTGATTTAAGATATAAACTCCCAAAAATGTCATATGATAAGGACATGGTGGACACAATATTCACAGAGCCGTCACTCTCTGCTGAACAGCTTCAGCTTGCATTAGAAAAGTACAAAGTTCGAACAACCAAAGAGCTAAAAATGAGAAGAAAATACTGAATTTTAAAAAAAAAAAAGAAACCTATTAAGTGTATGATTATTATCAAAATTTCTTCTTTTACACAAACATACTGCAGTTGTTGTGTTTGTTATTTAGGTTAATTGTACATTTTATCATCTGTTCTGGTCTTTTAATGTTATGCATTAAATATGATATGAAATATCCATAAAATACGTCACTTCATCAGGGGCCATCAGTTTACAAAATGAAAAGGAGTCCCTTAAGAGAAATGGTTGGGAGCCACTTTTGCAGATTAAAGTACACAAGATTAAACACTATAAAACACTGCAAATTAGCAACAACATTCTGATAATATAATACACTAAAAAGGAGGCATCCTGCATAATGACTGCCTTTGATGATTTAAATACATTTTGCTGGTGACACCTCTGTTCTTTTATGTGCACTGTGGTATTGCTACTTTCATTTAAGTAAAAGTTTTTCTTCCATTACTTGGTTAATTACATTTACTGTTTATGGCCTGCTGTGTTGAAAGCCACAGAAGAAACAGCTCAGAGCTTTTTTGCATCTGCTGCTAGGAGGAGCTCATTGGTTACCTCACACACTCTGTGGGAAATACACACTCTGAAGCAATGTGAAACTCCTGCAAAAAGATTATGTCTAACAAACGTGGTACTTGGAAAAAGTACAAGTACTTTAAAAAGTAATGAATAAGATAATATAACTAGAAACTGTGTTTGTGAAGTTGGGGTTGGGTGGTCGCATGTTTGATGACAGTTTGGTGGAATGCAACGCCACAGTGGCAGGAGGCGTTTTGACTACAACAGTCTCACATAAGAAGGGTTAAAGGTTAACTTTGGTATTTTTCAACCTGAACCCCATTTCACTCAGGTTTTTGTGTCAAAGTGACTAATGGGGACAATAATTTTCTGAAATTGCACATTTCATGAGCTAAACTAAGCTTCAATATCATCCACATGGTCAACTGCACAAATTTACAGTAAATCCACTAAAAGTGCTTGTTTTTGCCACTGACAGGCTCAGACTGTTATTCTGAGGGACCGGCAACATAATGGAAAGGATCACTATAGAGAGATTGTCTATAGAGCAAGACACAGCAGAGATGCAGCTGTTTTATTGCTCTCATCAAACTTACCAAAGTCCTTTTACAGAAACAATAATTTTAACATTGTCTTCTTCATCTTCATCCAAACAAAATAAAACTCACCAAAACATCTCGGTTTGTCTTTCCACTGCTCCAACAATCACCAGCTCTGGCTTGGTGGACACAAACTCTTAAATTACCATGTTAGACGTGAAAATATTCTGGCTGCACATGCCGTTTGTCCCTTCTGCTTGTCTGATGTCCTCTCCCGATATTTTCACATCTACCTCTGTGAATCAGGGGTGTATTTCCACCCAGTAACCAGAGTTAGCGGTTGTTGGAATGGTAAAAAGATGAGTCAGGATGCCTGTGGTGAGTTAAATTGCTGTTTCTGTAAATGGAGTCTGCTTAGTTTGTTGAGAGCATGGGGAGAGAGGGTCCAGGGGTCTTATTAAAGAAAAATGTCTTAAGTGCTTGTCCTTTCTTTATTCAAGTTTCTAAGATTAGAAAAATCTTATCTTCCAATTACAGGAGCAATTCCAAAACTCATGTCAGGCTCGGACCTCATATCTAAAATTAGAAAATCCTTACTAGAACTGTAAAGAGCTGGTACTCATCCTATCATGCCTGTATCCGTGTTTAAAATATACACGAGTGCCTGTATCCATGGCAACAGTTGACTCACCTCACTTGTCTCGGCCGATATCTCCAAACGTCTAACTAACCTAGGAAATTCTTCAGTTAGGACTCTTCTATAATAGCTAAATTCCTATCCTAAAATAAGATGGGGTGTTTTCCCAAATGCAATTAGGAAACATGTTTCTGTAAAACCAGAAATCCAAAATGTCCCAAACTGAGATAAGACAGGATTTCAGACTAGGATGTTTCAGTAATGGGGCCCCAGGTTAAAAAATACTGAAGTTACCCTTTAAGTAATGAGTTTAATAAACAATGGAGGCTTGATCAGCGAAACTGTGATCAATGGGACTGATCATTAAATCAGTGGAAAGTTTGTGGTATTCAGCCATGAGGTATCTTAAATTTTTAAATACAACTTGCAATTTGTCATTTTCCATTTGCGCTCTGGTTTTATTTATTTATTACAGCTCTGTAGCCCTGAGTGGTCTGTTGAGAAGAGAATTTGTAAGTTTTGGTGCTGTGGAGGCCATTGTTGAGACAGAGCTAAGAAAACAGGGATGGTTTCTACAGTGTATAAAAGGGTCGAAGATGATTCTTTAACTAATTGCGTGCCAGTATGTGGGCATCATACCTGACTAGAGGATGCAGGAGCGGTGTTGTACACAGGCGTTAGAGTTTAGGAGTCGGGCGAGTTTCAAAGCTGTGAACAGGTGAGGCCAGAGGATTAAAGGTGTGTTGGGTCACTTACTGATGGAAATGGAAAAGTGACAGTAGAAATAGCTTCCACTGCTCGCTTAAATAAGCAGCCACTGGTCTCCTCCCAATGAGGTCATAACTGGTATTTCCCTGCATCTCCAGTCCCCACTTCATACTGTGATCTTCAAAGCAGTGCTCAGTCCACCTTGAACCTTCCATTGGAGGTTCCTGGGGCTCAGTTTGAGAAAGTCATTTGACAGCTCTGGTCGGGATTCTTCTCAAAAGAAATGAAGAAGCACAAGATCCCAGACCATCACTGGTTATATCCACAACATTTCAGTCATGTTTTCATTAATAGAGAACAGTCAACAGTGCAGATCCTGGCCAGGCAGCAAATGGTGAAGCACTGCCGCGATGCCTTCACAACTGCCAGATGCAACCAGCGGAGATTTGCAAAGGTTTCCACCAATATTAACATGACGTCCACATACGCTGTCCTGAGCTGAAACAAGATGTCAGACTTGTTGATCACTTGCGGCCCCTAGTGGCCAGTTAAGAAGAGTGAGAAGTCAGCTGTCAATGGTCATATAAAACAGAGCAGTCAAAAAGTAGAATTACTGCCTCGTAGTTCTATGGTGAATAATTTTCAGTGAGAAAAGAGACTATTTTTAACAGATGAGCACAGAGGACTGATAGGGAGCTGAACATTATGATGTCATAGTGAATCTGACCTTTCACCTTTTGGATATAACCTCATCATTTTGTCCTGTACATGTGTATATAATTGTGTAAGAATGAATTTGTGACTTTTGGCACGCAGCATTCCTCTATATAATAAAAAACGTGTTTATCCATCTAGATAGTTTAATGTGAGTTGATGTGTTTTGAAGGTATCAGTTGTAGAGGTCTGCCTTCCCTCTAATATAATGGACTAGATAGCACTCAGCTATTTTCTTTCGATTGCTCTCAACCGGTATTACCACGCACAAGGAATTGTGTATCTACTCATGGTTGAGAGCCTCGTACCTGTGACAGCGCAGAATGTAAAAACAAATGGTGTCATCTTCAGCTGCGATGTAACCTCTCATCAGAGGAACACTTCCTTCGGCACAGTGATATGGTTGGTAGGTGGTTCAGTAGAAGGAAAATAATTCCTCAATTAAACTGCTCACAGCAAGGTCTGTGGATTCTTTTAAATGCTGGACAAAGACAGTGCTGTAGAGTTTTTCAAAAGTTTTTTTTCCCACTTGGAGCACCAAACTGAGTGCCATTTAGCCCCATTATATTACAGAGAAGGCAGGTATCTCTATCACCAAAACTCTGCAACTAACACCAGAAAAATGGAAAAATGGCACTACAGGCCAGTGGAAAAGGATGTATTTTTGATTTGTGGGTGAACCATGCCTTTAACATAACCTAAACCAATCGTCTAAGTCAGATAGATTAGACACAATATCACTAAACTAACAATCTAAATTATAGAAACAACATCATGTTCAATCATCAACAGAAGTCCACACTCTTTCCATACATAAGCGTGCACATACACACAGTTAAATCTTAAAGGAATTTTTTTTTAAGGATGTGGTGACACTTAAGATGAGGCACTGACTAAATTTTGGTTATTTTAGCTGTGGATTGGAGGCTGAAGCCATAGTGAATTTAAGGATGCAAATATGTTACGGCTAATGCTCAATCTGCTCAGCACTCATTTGAAAATTCAAGATCAGACATTGAGCTTGACAGGACAGAGGCTGTGAAAAAGCAAAAAGAGGAGTGATGGGAGCAGGAGAAGGAGAATGAGGATGATGGGAAGTAGAAATGAGGAGGGGGGTAGAGGCATAAATGTGGGTGGAAAATAATAAGCAAAGTGGTATATAATGAATTTTGACTCTTTTGGTGGGCTCCTTGAATAAACGAAGGCAGTCATGGCTGACAATAGTCGAGCTGGGTTGAAGGAGCCGTTTGTGTGGACAGGTCAAGGGGTCGAGGGTCAAATCTCTCCTATTCATGACACCCCAAGTGTTGCCACACTCGCACACACAAACACACACTCGCATGCACACATACACGTATGTCAGGGGCACTTTCCCAGCGTTTGTGGCTGAGGCAGATCTGGGAGAGTTCAACCTCGGGTGCACTAACTTTTCACTGCGAGGTCAAGGGTGGAGATGGCATTTGTGCATGTGGGGGTGTGTGAAGGAAAGGAAGACAAAAAGAAAATCTGCATTGTTTTGACCAGATTGAAGGACAGGGAAAAAGTGGATAAAATGCGTTCTATGCTTGTGGTGTGATTTATCTTGTCTCAGTTATCTAGTCTGAAATTCTTGGTTCATCCAAAACAACATATTTTCTGCATATGGTTTTGGTTTTATGTGTACAGGTTCTGAACGATTTTTCCAACAAAATGAAGGTGAACAGAATGAACGACAGGGATAGACACTAATATTTTTAAGCCTCAGAGGAAACCAGGCCTCTAGATTTGGTGGCCCAAATGTAAGCTTGTGTAAAAACAATACAGAAAAGGGAATTGAACACAACCCTAAACACATCCTTCCTTAACTGTGACACTTGTGTTGTCCACTTTCTTCATTGTGATGTGATGTTTCCTGAAGGCATTGTTTAAGATGAAAAATGAGCTCGACTTGTAGTTGAGAAATCTGGCAGCACACACCACATTACATTATGTTCAATGATGTGTCAGATTCTAGCCACTTAAACTCCCGGGGATTCATTACATAAACATCCTATCTTAAGTCTTAAGTTGAAAGGAAGCAAATCCAAATTAACTTTAGGAATCCTATCTTATCTTACTTCATCCTATCTTTTCTCAGATACTGAATTCCTAAACACTCAATCCAATATCCCTTGTCAACAATAATGGGCACTTAACTTCAAGACAGATCTGTTAAAAAAAAAAAAAAAAAGAAGCTCTTTTTAGGAAATTTACAGCAGTATTCAGTTGGAACCTAAAAGAAAGAGAGTGAGCTGAGATAGCAGACACAATCTCTGCCTGACATCTATCTATCTGACATCCATTGTGTACCAATATTAACAGAGCAACCATATAGATTACACAAATTCACTAAAACTACTGTTAATTACTTTTAATGAACGCTACCATGAGCTAGTTAGTATTTTAGCTACAGGTCATACTACAGGTGAAAATTAGGACAGCTCTACAGTTATCCTAAAATTAGGAGACTTTATGTAAGATTTTGGGAAGCGTGTGTGATACTCTTTTCCTATCTTAAGTTAGGATAAGAATATTGACTTATGAACTATTCATCTGCAATGTTTTTTTTTTTTTTTTTTTTACCAAACAGTTAAGATAGGATCTGCAAGTTAACACATTTTGTAATGCAACCCCTGCTTCTGTTCACTCCTGAATTTTTGTTGCTGTCTTGTGTTTTTTTATAGTCCACTTTTTCTCTTTCTGTTTTTTTTTCTGTAAGGAACATGTTAGAAGTTTGAGTAGGCCTGTTAAACCTGTACTTAAGTAGCCCAAACATCGGTACATAGCTAATGACAAGTCCTCTTTTTTTTTTCGAAGAATGCTGAACTAAAAGGCACAAAGGAATTGGGATGTTTGTTTAACTGTAACACAGTATGGGGATGAACTTGAGCCATGTTTCCACCCAAAGTACCTGAATTACTTTTGAAGAAAGGTACCTTCAGCCTGTATTTCCACCATACCATAAAGATTCATGAGGATTAGGTGAATTAGTCCCCTGACATACGAAAAAGTGACAGCTGTTTTTACATTTTTGCAGCGACTATACACCAGCAATGACACCATATAAAGGGACATACAGGCATCATTATTTGCATGCTCTGGTTTTTCTTCAGCAATATCACAAAGTGCTTGCTCAAGGTGGAAACTGTTGGGTCTCTGTTAAAGACCTGCTCTATATGAAAAGTGTCTTGAGTTCACAGGGCTGCAAAAACCCACTGCCAATGTTCCTGTGCTACTGAAAAATAAGCAAGAACATTTTGGGGGAAAAATAAATGGAACTTAATTTAAACCTTTAGAGTTTCTTCAAAGGTTCCCAGTGCCTGAGGAAAGTTCCTGTGGTGGAAAAACGGCCATGGTGGCCACAGGAGGCCACCTACATGCAATATTTGGTGGCCACGGGCCATCGGGCCACGGTTAATGTTGTACCTCAAATGACATTTAGAAAATTCTTTTCAGAGACAATTCCGGATATCCCGGATAATCCACAGTCCTTGCTGTGAAAAATGAAAATTGTTAACAACATGCTCCACAAATTACTCTGAGTAGCAGAGACACTGTTCCTGGAAATACAGGGGGAAAAAAGGGGGGGTACCATAAATGCAGAAATTTATCTGAAACTTCAAGCAAAATAAACCTAAACTGTCTGCATGATGCTACCGAAGTTTTTTCAAGCTACTCATGCATGTGCACATACGGTCACACTCACACAAAGGCACATTGTAACCAAACTTTCTTTTGTCGTATTTTTTTTCTTTCACCCAGTTAACGTGAGAGAATGAGTGGCTGCAGGTTAGGAGGTGTCAGAGTGAAAGGGTTTCTGTCTTTGCGTTAGTGTGTTGGGACCGGAGCTGGTAGAGGCAGCGCAGAGTCGTGACATTCTCACAAGCTTCCGGGACCTTTATTGCTGTGGCAATAATCAATAGCGTTCCCACAGAGACATCTTTTGGCTGGGCGGGTCAATACCTGTCACTCAGGGTCTGAGCCGTGGCACATACCCTCTTACTCAGCAGCTACAGCAGCCTCACTCTGTCTGCTCGCCTCCTCCCATGTCATCCTGTGTATCTCAGGAGTCTAATGTTGTCAAAATTTAAGGACTGTGTTTTTGCAAAAGTGTAAAAATCTGTTGTGACTCCGCACAATTTTGACCGAGATATGCTAAACCCAGTAGTAAATTTGCAATGATATAAAACAGAGAAAAGCAGCAGATCTTCACATTTAAGAAACTGGAACAAGAGAACAATTTTCATTTTCAATCTTTATGAATGACAGTTTGTTGATATTTGAGAAACTGAGGAATTGCTCCTGAAAGCAACAACAGGCTACCATGCAGCTATTTGCTAAAAAGGTTGTTTTTAAGGTTTCAGTGAAAATGTAACCTTGTGAATTAAAATAGAGTAGAGCTGGGCAAAAGTATAGACCCTGACATTTTCTCTCTTTCTCTTCCAGACTCAATTTTTTTTTTACTTGGAAAGTAAACAAACAAAACATATGGTAAAGTTCATTTGTTGAAGATTGTAAATGTATGTCATCTGTTAGTTAGACGTAGTCATAAGCTAAGCAATGAAGTTTTAATTTATCACGTTAGCTTATCTTTGGTATTAGCCAGGCTAAAGTTGACTGAAACAGGGGAGGGACAAAAGTAGCATGGTGCTATTTTTAAAAATATATTTCTTTTGTCATAATATTATCAGGAAATGCTCATGTGAGGAAGACTAGAAACAGAGGTCTCACTGGTCAAAATGTGTATGCTAGAGTGTGTCAAGCTGTTTCATCTGAGGGACAATCAGTAAGAGCTGATGAACTAAAGCATTAATATATACCAGAAATATTAAGTACTTACTTCAAGCATTACTTTCATTACTTTATTGTAGTTTCTCTTTGCTTGTGTTGCATTTTCTGTGTATGATGTCTTCTAAATTTGTGGTTTTATTTCTCTGTATGATTTGTCATCTTTGTACCCATACTGTGCAGTACTTTATTTTGTGAAGTGCCTTGTAACTCTGGCTTTTAAAGTCGCTATACAAATAAAGTTTATCGTTATTACTTTCGTTCTGTGCCTTTTTCAGAGTAGACAGAACAGAGAGAAGCAAAAGTAACAATGTGCAACATCAGTTTGACATGTCTGATTGCATCCGATCCATTTGTCCAAAATTTTATAAAACTGTTGGTATTGTTAGGGGACATTTATGTGTTGTTCACAATGAAATGTGTTTACTTTAAATAATTGAATCTCTGTGCAAAGAGGGAAATACAACAAAAGTTACACTTTTGTCACTGCCATGTAATTTCATTTATTATTTTGGGTGCACATTTTGTTTTACTAAAATTAGATTCACTTGTCTTGATTTAAAAAAAATCAACAAAATCTATAATTTTGTTGAAACATGTTATTTGCAAGAATTTCCTCTCTCATCTCATATATAACTGATCCATTAGGAGCTGTGGCAATGTTATTTCACATTTATAGTGATAACATGTGACATTTCTGCATTAAAATATCTAAAAAGGCTGGACATATGTTATGTGCTGTTTCTAATAATGTTCAAACTCAAAGAAATCTGTAATTTAATCAAGGTAATGGTGTGTGAAGATAAAAACTCCCATAATGCCATGCTACTTCACAATGTCATGAAACTGGCAGAATTTACAGTCTGGGTATTTAAGTAAGTGACAAATCAAGATGTTTGTGTGTGTGTTTACTATGTTTAAATAATAAATACTCAACCTTACAGACATCATGTTTTTGGTCACAGTGGACAGTGTGAAGAGGGGATGTTGTGGAGTCAGTAGCAGTATAGATAAATTGACTTCCAGGCCAGTGGGCTGGGTGTTTTTTTTTTTTTTTTACTCCAGGTGGCCAATACTGTTGTTTGACTGAAGCACTTAAACAGAATTGCTTGAGTAAAAAATGACCTGTGTACGTCAAGTCCAGTCTTTACACAACACCACTTAGTCAGCACAAAGAGGCTGATGCTCAGACTAAATGCTCTGGCAATGCCTGAAATAATGAGATTATGAGGTCGGTGATACAGGTATGATTGCATTATCTGCTCTCATGAATATGAAACGGATGATCAACAAAACATTTATAATTTTTGATTTGATCTTTTTAGAAAATGTATTCATTTTTAATGTTGTCAGATAAAATACCTGCCCAGGGAATTGATTTTACAATTAATGATGGTATGATGCTTTCCAGTCCCATGTAAAGTGACTTTATGCTGCTACAGTTTAGACTCAACTTCGAGATCTCCGTTTCAGAGACATGAATTTCGGAATTTCAGCTTTTCTTTAACTTTTAAAAACTCACACTGAACTTAAAGATGGGTTTACTTTTGTATCCTTTAGTCTTGCAGACACTGACACACAATAGCAAATTACAGGATATTTGTGAACACCCCTGAGTCCCCGTGATTTCTACAAAGAAATGGTGAGATTAGTGTAGACTTCTCTGCTTCTCATCTTCTCTGTTACTCCCTGGATGACGCTGTCCGTCGCCTCGTTGCCAAGCAACAGCGCAGCCACTGTCAAAGAATTCTGGGGGATGTTTAGGCAGCGGCATGCTTGGGGGGAAGGAGCGTGTGTGTGTGTGTGTGTGTGTGTGTGTGTGTGTGTGTGTGTGTGTGTGTGTGTGTGTGTGTGTGTGTGTGGTGTTGGCGGCAGAGGAGAAGCCAGGAGTGTGTGTTGGTCTGAGTAGAGAGTAGCAGGACACACTCAGTTGTGCATTTATATGAGAATTTTCTTTTTAATCTTTTAATCTCAGCCATTATGCCACTCGGTGATTCTTGAAGATCTATTTTACAATCCAACCTTTTCATCAGTGTCACAAAGTACAGCCCTGATCTGTGATGAGTCAACTTTTCTCACACCAAGAAACACTGACACAAATGTATGTTTCTGATGCTTGCAGTGTGTTTTCATGGTTCACAAGTGCAAATTCTTCCTCTTACATATTGTATTAATAGCCTTCTCAATGGGAAACCACTATTATATAGGGCAAATATGAATCACTCCTCAGTCATTAGTTTGTTTGTGTCGTTGTGTGACTTCAGTGTTTTTAAAAGTTGATTCTGATTCACTGAAGTCACACAATAACACTAACTAATTAAATAACTGATCAAAGCAGTGGAGGACCAGCATTTTCTTTGTTCTGCGAGGTAAAATTTCTGTTTTTGCCAATGGAGTTTGGTTGCTTTAGAGAAAGTGATATTTGGCTTACATAACGGCAGTTACTCGTGAGAGGAGACTATCTTACAGCGAGGTAAAGCAGTGAAAATATGTTTCAAGTAAAGGGTACACTTAAGCTAAAACACATTTTGCTGCTGACCCTGTTCACAGCAATACATTGCTTAGCTTCTAACACCCGCTGCTTTGCCAAAATCAGGGTATGCCGACGGCCACCTACTCTATGAAATACACTGGCTATAGATAAGTGCCTCATACAACCCCACTTCAAAAAACCTAAACTATCCCTTGAAGACTTCTACGCCTCTTTGTAATTCCTTCATTTCCTGCATTTGCTGTCTGTCTCATTTAATGCCCCTGGTTGTGCATCATGTTTCCTGCCTGTCTCTTACAGTTTCTCTACTAAATATTACAGGCTACCACTGCAGATGAAGAAGTGCCACTTTAATCGTGGTTGCTGGGTGAAATTAGTGTATAGTGCTGCTCCTATAATGATCTTTTCACAAAACACGGCTGTTCTCCAGCAGTTATATATATGGATTGAGGTCTTGTGTTTGTCCACTGAGCCTGCTCAAAAACTCTCCACCCGAATTTACCTCTTTGTCCATTTGACTCTCTGTCCTGTCGTGCTTAAACGTGCTTCCCACTATAAATTTCACTGACATTCCCTGCCACAGCGTTGCCTCTCTCTCTGTAACCTCTTTGCTCTGCTCTCCATCCTCTATAGCCGTGCCCTAGCAGCAGGGAGGAGATGCCTTCACCAGAGGAGGTTTATTTTAAGGATTCCCCTGTTCCCTTTGTCCTCTCTCTCCTCTCCATCTCTCGACGGGATGGTTTCATAGCCCACCCCGCCGACTGGGCCTCCCTCTCCCCTGCCAGGCCTTTTAGCCAGCGGGTTAAACATTGATTTGTGAATGGAGGGAAGCACAGTGGCCCCTGCGTAGAGTGCAGTGGTCCCCCACTGTTTCTGTGTGTACACACACACACCCCTACTATACACCACCAAGACTAACAGCTGACATGAAAGCTACTGAGCTAAAAGGCCTTAATTCAACAGCTGAAGATGGTTGATAGAGTTTCGGGGTTTTTTTGTGTTGCTATTTAGCCTTTAATAGTTCTGATTAGATTTTTTTTAACCACAAAGTTGGACAATTTCCTCCTACGGCCTTGTGTTTTCTCACTAACTGAAGCCAAATACACACAGTTAAAAGTGGCGACAAGGAACTTGCACATTGTGTTGATTTTGGAGGCCCCTGTGGACAAAGGGGGTAGTGTTTCCACCACAGTCACCACAAAATATAACATCAAAAATAAAATTATCTAAAGAAAAATGTCCCCTGCTTCTTTTCAACAGCCTAACGTACAAGTCGCTGTTACTTTACCTGGGAAAACATAAACATAGGCTCTTCTGGTCTGCAGAGTCTGCTTCTGGTCTTCGGGGAGGCATTAAGAATAAGTATATAGAAATAACCTTAAATAATCTTTTCATTGATGAGCTCATTTGCTAAATTGTGTTAAACTGATATGGTTTAAGTTAAAAACTTGCTTGACCGTAAAGGGGTCTGTATCACCTAAAAAGAATCTAATATTTTAACAGTTTGCTGTTGGAAAACTCATTTGCAGATTTAAATGTTGTTCAAGATGATTCTTATCCACAAACTAAAAATGGTCATGTGCATCACTTTTTGAGGTGGCAGTCTTGTCACACATGGATGATTTTTTTACATCAAGAGGACAATCCTGTGTTGCAGATGTATCTGTGATCTTAACAGTATATTCAACGTGGTCAAAATCCTGATCTTTCCACTGATGGGGCTGGGGCTGTACAACCTCAGTCTTTACTCTAATGGTTTGGTAACCACGGTAATTAGGTTAGGACTTGGAAGGCCGACAGAGGTGAACAGTTCCTATCCTAATTTAAGCTAGGTTTTGCCTCTGTAATACCAAATTGAGAAAAAAAAACAAAAATCAACTTAAGACTTAAGACATTTCTGTGATATATGGACCTGGTTCACATTATAGACCCCTTTTCTGTTGGGAAACATGATGATGTTCTTCATGGGTGGAGATTAGAGGGAGGCAACACAATTCCCTAAACAAGTGACTTCACACAAGCTTGCAAGTTTTGGCTGAAGAAAATCTGAGCTGTTCATAATATGTACAATCATTCACTCTCCAGGACTGTGAGTATTACTTGAGAAAAATTAACATTAACCAGTGGGACTAGACTGGCCGACCCATATACGCTCACTCTATGGATGGACCATCGTTCTACAGTTGCCATAGGGTTTGGGCAATTTGACAAGTTTTTTGGGGGGTGAGTTTTTAATTTCATTTTGCTAATTTAATGGTCTGCATGCCTGACAGGTGCTCTTCCACAACGTACTCAGTGGCACAGAGCACACTGCACACCCGCTGAGCGAGTGTGTCAGAATGAAACGCAAAGTCAGATTGTTTTCACATCTAAAGATGTGCATTAAGGATTTATTTCGACCAAACCAGAACTGATGATTGTTACAGCAGTGGAAAGACTGACAAGACAGTCTGGGGTTTATTTTCTTTCTGTCAACTTTAAATAAAGTGTGTTTTCTGGACTTAACAAGATAATTAAAGCTTGTCTTTGTTCAGTAAAAGAGAGAAACTTGGATTTGGAAGATGATTAGTTGTATTTTTTTCTCTTTAATAGGGAAAATAGGTGTGAGAATATTTCCTTCTTTGACTTTTTGTGAGTTCATTTTGCTTATTTTGTTGCAGCTTCACATATCTCCCAGATTTCATCTGGTAGTGGCAGCTGGTATGAGATAAAATTTGAGCCAATTTTGAGACAATACTACTTCGATCACTACCCAACAAAACAAAAACACAACATTTCACTTGGTTATGTGGCCTACTCTGAGGTGATTCGTGTTTGCATCCAATTTTCTTTTGTTTTGCATTCAGAAAACACAATGACATAATCATGATATTGGGACTAAAAGGGTCTATAAAGTGAGAGTGTTAGAACCCTTCAGATCCATAATAACCCTGAGTACCATAAATGAGCGATGTCAAGGTGAGAGTGAAAGTGGACCCTCTTGACTTCTCACTGGGTTTCCCGCCTCTGGAAGAGTCAAGGCATGAAAAGGCAAAGAGGGAGAGGGAGAGAGGAGTAGAGATGGAGGGGTTTGCTTTTCACCACCTCTCAAAAAAAGAGCAATGAATGACTGACTGGCTGAATGAATGAGAGGCGGGCTGGGGCTGAGAGGGGCTCTGGCCCTGTGGATCAGCAGAGGTTAACTCGGCTTCTTCAGGAGGATGAAAAGGGAAAAAACGGATTGAGCTTTAAAGAGGAGGACCCCCTGCGCCTGGGGCGGGATCAGACAGGATGATTTATTAGAGAGAGAGAGGGAGAGAAACAGAGAGAGGGAGAAACTGAGAGAGGAGGTGGCGTTTGTAAGCATCAAAAAGCTGCAGCGCAAACGCAGCATTCAAAAGTGCTGATATGCACGACATGCGGATGGGCTTGATTCAGATTCCAGTTTCCAGAGAGAGGCACACACAGGCTAAAGACTCCTAACCTCTTGAATTATTCTTGCATATCAGAGCTTTTATACAAACCCAATTTATGCACGAACACAAAAGTGTGCCAAGTTTCCTGATTGGATATATTCAGTGTGCTAAAAATGCAATTTTATAGGAGTGCAAAGAAAAAAAACAATTTTATTTGTTTATTTGTCATAAGGCACAATATGCTTTTTTTTTTCCTCAAAAAACAATGTATAGACTCATATAGGCTACACATAATCCCTCTCAATCATCACTTATGACCCAGTGGAAATGTATGCTGGTGTCTGTATCTGTAGAGAACCTGCCCTCTGCCTGTATTTACTCATTTTCTCATTATTTGGCTGTGGTGGGACACTTAACCAGCCCAAAGCATTGCTATTTGGCACCCTGGAAATAAAACTCAACAATCAACTATCGTACGCAAAATTATCCTCATATATTGGGTGTTTTATAGAAACTTGTGTTATATATGAACATGAAAGTGTGTCAACTCTTCTGATAAGATATTTTCAGTGTTTTAAGTATAGTTATATGCGCATACAAAAGAAGAAAAGCTAAAAAAAAAAAAAAAAAAAGCTATTTAATTTTGCTCTTTTGTTTTAAAGGTACACTATGCAACATTTTCCTCAACAATGTATAGGCTAAACATTATCCCTCCCAATCATCACATACAACCCACTACAAGACCTGCCCTCTGCTTGTATGGCTTTATTTTCTCATTATTTTGCTGTGCTTGTGACGTATTACTAACCCAAGATGTCGATATTTGATGGAATAAGACTCAACAACAAACTAGATTTTTGGTGCATTTATGAACAACTTGGACAAAAATACTAATACCTGTAAAAATGCATGATGTGACCTTATTTGTCCCATTTCAGGTGTGCTTGAGGCTAATATTAAAATCACCATGGCCTTTTAAAAATTAATAAAAGAACTTCCCCACAACAAGTGTAACATATTAGCAGTTTATAGTGGAGTAGGACATGTGCACTGTATTGATATGCTATGTAAAATGATTAAATGACTCTTTTTGATGTTTTATTTCTTGTTTTGCTATTGTGCAGTGGCTAACTTAAGAACTAACAAATGGTTAGAGCTGCACAGTTACCTGAAATTTTACTGAAATTGCAATTCTGCAATTTTCAAATCGCAGGCGGTGCAATATTTGTAAAATGTGTCAAAAACCTTTTAAATGAACAAATGTTGTGTGGCAGAGATGTCCTGTCCTACACATCAGATTCTACAGACTTAAAAACAAATATCACACCATAGTCATTTTAACATGTTTTTCAACCAAAATAAGAATAATGGTGTAAAAATGAGCTTTATCTCTAATATCGCAAATCATATTGCAATAGCAATATCAGTCAAAATAATAATTTTTCAAAATCGTTCAGCCCCACTAACTGTAGTGTTCACTTACTAGATTACCATAGTATTCACTAACTAATTAACAGTAGTGTTCCCTAATTTACTAATGGTAGTGTTCATTAATTAGCTAACGGTGTTCACTAACTAGCTAACGGTAGTGTTCACTAACTATCTTACTGTAGTGTTCACTGGCTTTTAGTAGTGTTCACTAACTAGTGAACATTAGTATTACCTAAAAGTACCAAAACAGTAGTTTTAGCTAACAGTAATGATAGAGTTAGCAAACTTCTAATATGGCTCTTCTTTTATTGTTATTACACAATGGATCCTGGATAAAGGTGTCTGTTAACTATCTTATACTCTTCTTTTTATCTCTTGAGTTGCTGTAAATTGACATCTTTCACACCTATGGATTTCTCTACAGATATTATTGAAACTTCTAACTAATCTGTCTTTAAGTTAATTATTATTATCGCTCCATTTTTGCATGTTTCAATGCAGGCTATGTTTCACTGTGTTTACATAAAGATTTTTCCTTATTGAAATCAGACAACGCGGTCTCTGTCGCCTGTCACATGAGCTTCATATAATCCACTCATTTTCTGTCACTCCGGACAACACTTGGCCACACAGGCCTACAGTAGGCTGCCCTTTTTCTGCAGCAGAATGGCCGCACATGGCCCTGAAGGCACCGCTTTATGCCCAAGTGCCTGGTTACAGCGTTGCACTAGTTTGCTCACACAAGAGAGGGGGCACAAGACAAACACTAAACGTCATGCAGTGCGGTCAGAGAGTAAACAGTGTCGGGATTGTAATCTCTTTTTGGGTAGAAAATAGGGCTGTTGTGTCTTTAAGAGGGGCTGCTGGTCCCTCATCGCAGCTGCTGGCGTGTGTGTGTGTGTGTGTGTGTGTGTGTGTGTGTGTGTGTGTGTGTGTGTGTGTGTGTGTGTGTGTGTGTGTGTGTGTGTGACATAGAGGACAGCGGAGATTCATTACTTAAGCAGTACAATGGACATTTATCACCCCGTGGTGTTATTCAAATTCAGTACCAAGCGAGGACCTTCTCCACTCCTCTCTCCGCCTCGCGTCGCGGCCGCAGCGTTTATTGTTGGAGGAGCGGCGTAAAGAAAAAGCCAGGAGGGCAGAGAGACATGCATCCAGTCAGCCAAGCAGTCAGTCCGAGAGGGATGGGAGGAAGGAAGGCAGGAGTCCGGAGTGTACGAAGCCTGCTCCTCAGCCTCCTTCTTTTTTTGTCAGCATCCACCGCTGCTCGCTGGGGGGCATTTGGACGGAGCAGATCCGAGAGAACGCACGTCGTGGGAACTGAACCAAGGACGCACCAACGGGAACTAAAGGGGTTTCCTTTTTTTATTTTTATTTTTTATTTCGGTTTGATCACAAGAGGAAAGAACACAAGCGCTGCAAGTGCCTTTCTTCAAATAGGAGGGGATTTTTTCTTTTTCTTTTTTTCTTTTTTTTAGATTTAACATCCGTGGAAAGCTCATTGTGCATCCCCGAGGCACCAGAACTGAACAGTCTTTCCCTAAATCGATGACAGTGGCTGCACAGGTGCAGAAATGGCGTTTTCTGGCGTTCTCACCTCGGACTTTAAAAATGAAACAAAGTCCAGTTTTGATTCCTGTCTTTTCAACATTTTTTCCTTTTTTTGAGACACTTTTAAAGTATTAGACTCTTCGCTGAACCAAAGGAGATGACATTTTACTTAAAGATGCAGCGGCCATTCAGCCATCTTAAGGGCCCAGAGATGTGGACACACTTGGGGTTAACTTTACAACTAGCAACCAGTGTAAAGGCATGGAGAGATAGTAAGAAAAAGTGGGAAATATGATGCTTTCAAATTGATTGTGGCTGCAAAAATGCCTCTTTAGCATTATTTAACAATTGCTACAAAACGGATGGACTTTCCTCTAATGTAGCTGACATTAAACAAGGGAGTGTGCTCAAGCCTTTCAGGATTTACTGGTTTAGAGAAAAGTTGCATTAAAGGCTATAGTTCAATATTTTTAATCTCAAAAATATCTCGAGGTGTAGCTTTCTGCTGCTGTTGGAAATCATCTGTGAAAAGCTGATTTTTTTTTTAAAGGAAAGGCTGATGCTGAGCAGTGAGAATGTCAAAATAATGCACAGGAGAAAAGGGGGGGGAAAGAAAACAGTTTTCAGTGTCAGACGCAGCTCATACTGTCAAAGGGCATTTGTAGCAGGTGCAGCCATGGGGCCTATACAATAACTGCCCCTTCACAGTTGTGATTTAAATAATCAAATGCTTAATTTCCTTCTTTTTAATCTTGGCTGAGGATATACAGAGTCTTTAGCGACTGATTGTCCAAACGCAATTCTTGAGTAAACTCAAATTCAACCCCAAGAATTGTGTATGGACATCTGTTGCTGCAGACTCACATTCATCACTGCTGTCTTTGGCCAAACGCCACACCAAGAATGTGTAGGCCCCCAAACCACAAAGACGGCTATAGAAAAGCCTTTAGCCTCGTTTTTGTTCTGTAACTGTCTCATTTCAGGTAAGACAGGCACATTTATGGAGAATAAGACGCAGGACTGGGCCAATAAAGTGGAGGAAACCGTATTCTGCCTCATGTAATGTGTTTTTCGGAGTCCGCGTTGTGGTTGGCCCGATTGGTATTTACACTTTGTCGAAGATCTAATCAAGGCTGTTTGTTTTAAATGGCAAATATCGACCGGAAGCATTGATGTATCGACTGTGTTTGGCAAATAGTAGAAAGCAGTAAGTTGAGTGCTCAGTGAGTGAGGCCTGCATGCAGCACAGGAGCTAAAAACTGGAGCATCTCAGACACATGGAGTCATGAACAAGGACAATAAATACAAACGAACGAGGCAGATTAGATAAATAGATAAAAAGTTTTCGTTAAAAGCAGCATTTCGCTGTAAAATAGTTTCTTAAATAATTCTTAATAATTTATTAATATATTAAGAGCATATTTAGAGCAGGTCAAGGCAAAGCTAAAGTGCATCCTGGCACTTAACCACAGATATATTACTTTAAAAACATTTTTAAAAACCCATTTAGTGCTTTTAAGACGAAATAAAAGCTAATGTACTAAATGTGAAGGTGTAAAAACAGAGAACACGCAGAACAGGAGAGGCCTGTTGTCTTGATGCTGACAAATCTCCAACAGCCAAACAGCGTCACTTAGAAATCACGTGGGACATGTTTTGACCCATTTGGTGTTGCTACCTTTTTAACATTCTTTTTTTTTTTTTAATTAACTGCTCGAAATAGCTCAAAATATTCGTTTTTAGACAATAAATTATTGAACATTTACACGACTATTAGTTTATTTAAAAAACAATGCAAATGATTGAAGTTTTTGACGGTTAATGCAAATATAAATAAAATATATGACTTTTAAAAGATGTTTTCTTATTTCCAATATCCTCTAGAAAATTTTCCTTATTTTCTGCTTAGATGTAGACTCACCATTTAATTGAAAACACCACACACACACACACACACACACACACACATACAACACACACACACACACACACACAGCCAACGTGTGTGTTATTGTTGAACATTAAAGGCTAACCTTTCTTAATTCCAGGGGATCAGTGCATCTTGTTTGCAGAAATGCTTCTGTGTGAAATGGACTCTTCTACTGTTTCTCTTAATTTATTTTTACAGAATAGACTATTGGGAGCCTCTGGATTACATCTATTCAATATTCTAATATTTGAGGCTTGTTCTGCACAAATGCACGATCTGTTCACGTGTTTTCCAGCGTTTTAATAATATAATAAAACGCAATAACTACACAACAGGAACGTGTTTCCCACAAAGAATTTATTTCTAATAATAATTGGCAGGTTGTGGTAATACAACTGAGTCTTGTAACATTCTGAGTGACGCGAAAAATACCTCTAATTTAGCTAACTTAGAAACATTTTAACATGCAGGACGTTACGTTAGTTTTCATTTGTTTGTGCATAATTTGAGTTGTATATTTGTAATCAGTGTTTTTGTTCACATGCATTGAGTATTAGCACTGGATTTACTGCAGAGAACTATGGGAGCCTGTGGGTGCAGCAGGAAAACACGATGGCAACAGTTGCTTTTAGCATAAAAAGAAAGCAGGTGTCATTATATTTAGTAAACAATCTCAGATTAAGTATTGCATAAGACTTTAAACATACGCGAAATATTAGGGGTAAATATACTTTAATGCAGAGATGCATGCTAGTTTTGCTCTTTTTCGTTGGGGAAAAAAATAATACGAAAAGGGATCTTCCTGTCAGCCTGCAGATAAAAGAAAAATAAAAACTAAATCAATGCTATTATGTAAAATCATAGTGTAGTAGTTTATTTTTATTGGTTGGTGTTTACTTTATGGTTGTTTTAGCACAGACTGGAGATCACAGGCGCTTTTATACCCACTGTTGTAACCTGGACTGCTTAGAGTCGTTATGATAGGCTATGATAGGCTACAGTACATGTGTGTGATGTGATGGTGTGAGGCCAGCAGCATCGACACCATCCTGCTCCTGTTGCAGCAGTCAGACACTCAGTGTGTGCAGGCTGTAGACACAGCCCGTGCAGGCCCAGGTAATAGTCGGAACCCTGCACGACTGATTGAGGACCTCTCATATTTGTACATATTCATTTAGCTCTAAAACAATGGAAACAGAGAAAAGAATCAAGTATGGGTACAAACCAGATTTGCAGAGGAAATGACCTTTTTCACGGCAGCCATGATGATATGAAATAGTAAACACAGGTGTTACCAATGATACTAATTAAGGTCCCGTTCCATTTAGTGTAACAGAGCCTTTCCAGTGAGCCAACATGCACAGTACCAGCAGCCTGACTGTGTTTGACCTGAATGCAACAGAACCTTAATTAGCATTATTGATAACACCTGCGTAAAAATGGCGGCTTCGAAAGGGGTCTATTGTGGTAAACTAGAGTTTCATGTAAAACAGTGTTTAACAGACAATTTTAAAAAACTATACACCTTAAAAAAACACGAACTTTTAAATTCTCAATATATGGCTCAAAAAATAGAAGAGGAATTACAAATGGCGGCCTGTAAGAGGCATTAAAGTCTGTACACACATGCAGAAAAATGTTTTTGATCAAAGTCTCAGAGTGTCTCAGGCCTCCAGTTGCTGACACAGTGCTAGGCTACATTTTCTCATCTCTAACCCCCTCGCAGCCTCATTAGCATTTCCTTTCTACCGGCCATTATCGCTCGGTTTCCCGTTGCAAATCGGACTCCACAACCGAGAAAAGGTTTTAGGTCGCCCCGGGCGCTCAGGGGAGGGCAGCCCGGAGGCTAGACCTCGACCTCCCGCAGTGGTCCTGGAGTTCACCCCCCCTCCACACACACACACACACACACACACACACACACACACACACACATAGGCTACATACCCTCAACCCCCCCTCCTCTTATGAATATTCCAGCTGAGTGGGGCTATAGGACGGTTAAAACCTCCCTCAAGTCTCGTCTAATCAGCCTAAAACTGCAGTGTGATCACAGAGCTGCGCTTAAATCGATCAGATATAACCTATCACCAGGAATTATCGAAGCGTGATAGAAAATCCTAATTGAGAAAAGCGTTTGACTTACACAGGCCTCTGTCTGCGGTATACAGGCTGCTGCCAAAACTGGACCTAATGGTCACGTTATAAAGTGCAGGAACACACTATATGTATTTGAAAATTGTTAAAGAATGATTATAATATAGACGACACTTAAGAGTAGACATTCACTATAAAAACATTTATTATTTTTTGCAAATGCAATACTCTCGTAAATGAAAGAGAGTAGCGTATAAGAATTACATTTTTCTAATTTGATGTGCATTTAATTCGTTATTTCATCATTGCGTTTCTAACTGAAAATATTACTTCCTAGTTTATTAATTCTATATTTCACTATTTTCTAGTCTGTTGTTGTTTTCTGTAGACTGTTTACAAAAATAAAAATATATATATATAAAAATTAAAAGAAAGAAAATATTGCCTTCTGTCAGAAAAGCACATGAAATCAATCAAATAATACATGTTCAAATATTTAAATAACAAAAAAGCTATTTTAATCATTAAGAATATAATGACTTATTATTAACTATTAGGGATCTAGCAATATATTGCATATTGCGATAAAAAAATATTTAGATACCGTACCTGGACTGAGATGATATTACAGTTTGACATGCACTAAATTTGCCAATATATTTAATTTGTAACAGAGAATATTGCCTCCTGCTAGATATGTAAAAGAAACGGAGCAAATAACTTGTTCAAATATTTCAAAATAAATAAATAGATAAATAAAAACAAAACAAAACAAAACAACCCCCTTTTGAATATTATGAGAATAATTGTGGAAACTGTTATGGGTGTAACAATATAATGAATATTGCGATCCCACGATTAAAAATATCTTGATATTGTACTGGACTGTGACAATATCTACCTGGTTTAATATGCATTTGATTTGGAAATATAGTGTCTTTATAACTGAGAATATTGCCTCCTGTCAGGATTGTAAATACATATTGTTCAAATATTAAAATATTAAATATTCTTTTGGTAATTAAGGATGTAATTGCAGAAATTAAAGACATGAAGTATCACAATATACTGTGATAAAAATATTTCAATACCATACTGGACTGTGACAACATCTACCGTGATATTAGGTTAATTATTTTATTTTATTTTATATAAGACTGCTTCTGACTGCAGCATTGTTCTTGTCTTGCAATTGAACATAATTTGTATTTTCATTGCCAAATTTTTTTTGCACATGCTTAGGAGGCTGGCTACTCTTATTGTGTTAAAGTAAGAATGCTGATGTACTTTAAGTTAAAAGTCAAAAACAAATTTAATGCATACAAAAAAAAATGCTAAAAACATCAGATTTATTATTTGATAAGGACGTTTTCAAGTAATTTTCTTTGCTTTTTAAAATATATATAGCGATAAATACACTGCAGACTTTTTATTGCAGTATTATTGCACCTTCAGGTTTTGATATTGTTACATCCCAAGAAATCATGGTATAAAAAAGACCCAAGCTATCTTTTTTCAAAATCATTTATGTATTTTTTTCGTCAGAGGCAGTTAGAAGAATAAAACACTTTTAGAAAAAAAAGCATTTAACTATTTATGCAATCGCCAAAAATAAAAATGAACAAAAAACTTTTTTGTGCCACTTTATTTTAACCCTCTTATTAGCATTTCTGAACACTTTATAAACATTTTATAAATGGTTAACTTAGCTAATTTATTTATTTTCTGGTGTATGATCAGATAATGAATGACCACAGTGGAACATAAAATATGACATAAAATGACTTCAATTTTGACAAATAAATTAATAAATACTTAAAATTGTCCTTATATCTGTTTAAAACTACACATGTGTGTTATGAAGAATTTATTCAATGTTCATATATTGTTTAGAAATATTAATGAGGGGGTTTAATCTCATTTTGTGAGGAAAAATATCAGAAGCAACTAGAAGAATAAAAAAATTTAAAGAAAAAAAACTTCACATGAATCATCAATCCAAAAAGAAAAAACTTTTGTGACACTATATTTTAACCCTCTTATTAGCATGCACTTTTTTAAACATTTAATAAATGGTTTATAAGACACTATAATGCAGCTGTAAACAGATGTAAGGGCACTTAATTCACCAGTGTACAAACAGATAATGAATGACAACAGTAGAATACAGTTGTAATCATATAAATTGTCTTTATTTTTGACCAAAAAAAGAAAGAAAATTTAAAATGTCCTTAAATCAGCTTCCAACCACATAACAGTGTGTTATGAAGAATTTATTCAGTATTTACTGCTTAACCATGCCAATGAGCGGGTTTAAGTAAAGTGTTACCTTTTCTTTTATATTCTCATGAGCTGAAGGTAAACGTAGATCCCACAATAAGGTCGTTATTTTCTCCCACAGTCATGCTGGAAGAGAGGCTGCAGGAAGACCCGCTGCAGGTATTTACACACCTGTGAGCTGACCAGTACAACCAGAGCTTCTTATGACTGGCTCTTAAACGTGTCCAGCTCGAGAAAAAACAAAAAAAAACAAAGAAGAAGTCGGTATCTATGCATTTCACGTCCACAGAATTCCTGTCCCATAGTTTCCACATTTTTTCTTGGTAACCATCTCTGAATTTCCGCTCTTTCCTGCGGACCGACATCAATCACCTCAGATGTCACGGTGCAGGCTGACACATCCGCAGCGTCCAATGGGGTGTGTTGTTGTTGCAATGTTGAGGAGGGGGAAAGAGGGAAGAGTGCAGAAGATGTGGAGAAAAAGGATGTCAAGGATATGTTTGTGTTTTTCAATTCGTTTTCTATCCTCCATGAAGAGTAGAAATAAACACAACGTTGTCTTGGTCTTGTAGTTGGTACTCCAGCTCCCCCTGAGGTTCAGAAAACACACAAAATATTCAATATTCAAACAGAAATATCCATCTTTACTCATACAAATACATGTATTACTCCTGTTTTCCCACTGGGCTCCAATCAATGACAAACTTTTCATTTCATTTACATCCTGTGTTGCGTTCTGTAATCAAATCAATGGATTCAAATTGAAGCTTTCACACTGTGTGTGCATGTAAATATGTGTTCAGATATGAGACCCCAAGGACAATCTGCTTTCACATGATATGAAATGTTAACTGACTCGGAGAAAATGAACAATCTGAGTGAACATATCGGCTAACCTTCACACCCACACAAACAGTCCTCGTCTTCCTGATTTAAACCTCCACACAAGCATTTTTATACAGTTACAGAGATCTGTGTAGAGCTGCAACGATTAATCGATAAGTTGCTACCTGTCAAGTTAATCAACTATTTTGATAATCGATTTATCAGTTTGAGTAGAAAAAAGTCAAAATTCTCTGATTCTAGATTATTCAATGTGAATATTTTCTTATGTTTTCCTGATTGACATTTTTCACCATTTTCTGACATTTTATAGACCAAACAATAAATTGATTAATCAACAAAATAATCAACAATTGAAATTAGTTAGTTAGTTAGTTAGTTAGTTAGTTAGTTAGTTAGTTAGTTAGTTACAGCACTGGTGTAATGGTACATCCAGAAAGCAGACAACACAGGTTAAAAGAGGTTAAATAAAAAATAATGCACATTTTTACAAGCTGTTGGACACACACACACACACACACACACACACACACACACACACACACACACACACACACACACACACACACACACTCTCTCTCTCTCTCTCTCTCTCTCTGGGCACCATCTGACAGTGAACGTGGCTCCCAGTGCTCACCATTAGCTCCCAGTCTGCATCATTGATAAGCACCAGAATCCCAGGTCTCCTGTGGGAAAACGCACAACGGTTTCAGTCAGACACATTTCCCAAAGGTGGCACAAATGCAAACACACGTACACACGCATGTGTAAAAGAGACAAACAGGTAGAGCAGGACAGCCTCCACAGATGCACCGGAAAAAAAAAGATAAAAAAAAGACAAAATACTAACTTTTAAATTGTTATGAAATATGAAAACTAAACTGAATTGCTTTCTTGGGCATGAGATTTTTATTTTCTCACTAACTGTAAGCATATACAATTATTAAACCACATTTTGAAATACATATATACATATATACATATATATATATGTTGTTACTAAATAAATTCTTACTAATTATTATCAATTACAGTTTGATCTTGTTTCATTTTGGGATGGTGGACTGGGACACAGAGGTCATTTGTTTGCTAAGTCAAAGTAATGCTGTTAAAACAGTGATGCTCAAATAGGGGTCTGAGGACCAACAGGGGTCCAACGCACTCTGCTGGGGAGTCTGTGACACGTTTTCACATTCACTTAATTGATTTTAATTATATATTATTTAAAATTATGCACATTTTATTTTATGTATACACTAAGTGTGAAACACACGTTCTTGATGTGTGTGTTTTTATGGGTATTCTGTGTTGACATGGTGCAAATATTTTTTAACACATGACTAATATCTGTTTAATACATTTCTAGTGTTGCTCTTTCACAAACAAAGTACAAATTATTCTAAGGGACACACATGAAGGCTCCCCAGTATATTTTCTATATTGTAAAGGGTCCTTGCCTAAGAAAAAAACACAGAGAACTGGCTTAAAAAACAGATAAAGATGAACACACCTAACACTAACTAGAAAAACGTTTTTAAAAAAGCTTTTTTTTTTTCAATCAAAAAACATTATTATTGCATTATATAGCTAAATGTGGTCCATATAAAATAGGATATAGTCTGGTGTTTTCATTTTCAGCACTTCACAATATGAAATTAATATACAAGCAGAATAAGAACAAAGCCTGGTGTGTTCATGATAATAAATCTATCAGTATAAGGGGCTACATGTGTGTGTTTGTGTGTGTATTATGTATAAACAAGTTCTTTGGGGTTATTCTTATTGCTGCTTATGCTATGTACACATAAACTGCTCTATCTGCAAATATAAGCTACATAGAACTCCTATATTATATATAAACCACAAATTCCCTGATTGTTTTCTTGCTAACAAGGACTGAAAGTAATGATGATGATGATTTGTGTGTGTGTGTGTTTTTTTTAAGAGATGAGAAGAGGTTAAAGAGTCAGGAGATTCTGTGCGAAAATAAAATGTCACCAGAAATAACATACAGATAAAGCCTTAAAAGACAATCACCACCCTTCAAAAAGTGGGTAATGGGGATAATGGGGGAGGGTAAGAACAGACCTATGTGTGCTGACTCCTTAACACATGTTGGTGTGTTGTTTTTTTAATTTCTGAAAGCCACAGAGGAAACAGTTTAGGTGAAGTGGATGGTGAGATAATGCCTGAAACAGACACTGATGCCTCTCATAGTGTTCAAGTGAGCCTCTCTCCACCTTGTGGATGTTCTATGACGTCAATGAGAGAGGGCAAAGTGAGAGGAACCGCTGTGTACAAACATGTGGCTACACACACACACACACACACACACACACACACACACACACACACACACACACACGCAAAACAGGGCAAAAGAACAAAAGAATGAAAAAAAAACAAGGTAAAGATTGTAAACTAATCACACACACACACACCACCCATAGATTTTTAAAAGATAATGAAGAAAACACCTTGACGATGCTCAAAAACAGTGTGTGCTGTCAACGTAAAGTACACAAAAACACACACACACATCTAATCTATAAGGTTTATAGGTAGGCCAGCTTTTTCTCCATTCATTGGTTAGGTGGAGCTATAAATAGTCCTGCACAAAGGCAGCTGTAAAAGTCAGCCAGTCCTATAAGACTGCTGTGAGCCCTGGACCCACACACACACACACACACACACACACACACACACACACACACACACACACACACACACACACACACACACACACACACACACACACGTGTGCATACACACACACAAGCTCACACATTCACACACAGGTAATCATCTTACTGAAACCCATAACCTGAAGGCTAGACTGTTTTTTCCAGCATTTCAGCAGTTTCAACCTGCAGTAGAAAAAGCTTCAGAAATCTCCTCCATTCAGTCGACTTTAGTTTCATTTTCAATATTTTGAAAACTGCTCTTATCGAGCAATTTTGATCAAATTCTGCAGTCATATTTAGTATTCCAGATTTTGATCCAGTGGCAGTGTGATGCATTATATATCCTTTAAAGTACTGACATTATGATATGAGACTAGAAATCGTCTTAGATTTTGGATATCGCCCTATATCATGAAATTATATTAAGTGTTTTCCTGGTTTTAAAGGTGAGGGATAGCCTCAAATCAAGGAGATATTAATTATAATCCAAATCACCCAGATCTATGATGATATATCTGTTGACCGATATAAAATTAGGCTGATACTGGCCTATCACAGCTGTATCAGTATCAGCATATATGTTGCCCGACATGGTCCTATTTTAATTTTTTATTTTTTTCTAGTATATGATGCTGATTGTTTTTATTTGTTATCCTTAAAGGCAGATTTTAATGTGTATCTGACCCATTTTTCTTAATTCAGGTTTAATATATACAAATATTTTGCTGGATTTGTGTTTTTCTAGTCATAGTTATTTATAGTTACTAAAAATATGAATGAAAGTTTAGCGTGTCAGTGTCCTGATATAATTTTGGATGACAATGTTTAATGCTAAACTGTGAAATATTCTGTCTCCATTACATATCTTTGTAACAAGTGTTAACCACTGATGAGGGATCACTGTAGAAAATGTGGGTTTATCTTTATATTCTGTGTTCTGTAAATTATATCCTGTATAAAGAATATCGGGCGATATATCAAAATTGGATTTGTTTTCATTCTCTAATATCAGTATCCAGTGTTGGTCAGGCCCAATATACTGAGAACTGTTCTCATAAAGCAGTTTTGATCAAATATTTGTCAGTTAGGATTTTATTCCAGCGTTGGTGTGATGTAGAACAAGGTCGTATTGTTGTACACAGATCAAGTGTGTGTCAAGTGCACACACACACACTCACACAGAGTCTCCCTGGACAAAGAGCTCGGGCCGTTCCTTCAGCAGGTTCTGTTGGATCCAGACCAGCAGCTGCTTCACGTCCCCTGGAAAACACACACACGTATAAAGCGAATACACGCACACAAAGCCCATACAGAGGCAGACAACAGAGGTCACAGGTCAGGGGTTGAGGGTCAAGGTGCACGGTTCCAGCCTCCTGGTCGATGTGACGCGACGGAAGCACCAGGCGGGACGAGACCATGTGTATATGTGTGTGTGTGTGTCTGTGTGCATGTATATTTATGAGTGTATGTGTGTACGTTAAGGGGGGGGGAGGAGAGGACACTGGAAATGGGGGAGGGTTGACTGATGTCAATGGCCAAGAGCGACATTGTTCACCTAGGTTAGAAAAAAAATAATATAAATGATTTGTGTGTATAAATGTAGAGGTGACTGAACCGATCAGAAAACAAACGCCATCTCCAGCCTGACATGTAATTTTCACAGGTTGAAATGAAGAAAAAAAATGAAAATATTAAGCCAGACATTTTCAAAAAGCATCTACTTCAAAAATATAAATGTAATACGATATTTCTCTCCAGCCTCATGCTTGTAGTGAGATTTTTTCACTGCAGGACCAATAAAACAAGCAGAAAATCCCATTTCGCAAGAATAATTTTCTTTGTTAGGGTCGAGCATTAAATGGCCTGAGCTTGAATATCAGCGATGCTTGAATTTTCTACGAGTCTGACCCCTCAAACAATCAGATTGACCTTGTCCCACAAAAGGTCGAGCCTCAGTCGGACTGGCTGACAGAAAGCCACAAAGGCGACGACAAAGAGAGGTTTTTGGATAAATCCCCACTAAACAACTAATAATGAATATATTATACCTATGGAGGCCGTTAACGTTAAGGTTCAAGGTGGTGTGAGAGGCTTCGAGTGTCTGTGTGTTAATGCGTGGTGTGTTTCCTTACAAAACTGTGTGTTTGATTAGAAAAATAAGAAAATAGTGGAATAATATAGACACAAGCTAATGATTCTTATGATTGGCATGTGTGTATGATCACAGCTGTCTACGTAATGTACAGGAGCACTCGCGATACGACTTGAGAGCAACGCTGCAATTGCTGGTAGCCATGTCACACACAGACACACACACACACACACACACCAATGAAATTAACAGTATCGGCCTCCTTGACCAGGATCCAAAGAACAGAGGTGATGAGGGATTTAAATGTGCAAGGAGAGACTGAAAACGAGAAAATACATCAGAAGAGAGCGAGAGAAAGAGAGCGGCAGCAGCAGATGGAGCAGATTCGAGGGTAAGAGGACGACAGTGAGTCATCCTGAACCAGGTGTAAGGAGAGCGGTGAAGCCGGAGCAGGTAGGCGTCAAACCACACGGGGACTCACAGGTTCAGCTGGATCAAACGCGGAGCTAAAATCACATTAAAACAGCACAAAGACGACAGGTTTTACATGGAATCCGTTCAGAGAAATGCAAGAGAAAAAAAATGCTGCATTCTCACAGTGGAGATAAATGTGAATTTTGTTTTTCTTTTCATCTAATCATTCTATTAAGATAGAGAATGCCAGGTTACATTTCACAGATGCAAAATTACTGAAACACAGAGCTGGGCAGTATATTGATATTGTGATATGAGACTAGATATAATCTTAATGTGGCAGATGTGTTTCCTGGTTTTAAATGCTGCATTACAGTAAAGTGATGTAACTGTCCAGACTGTTCTAGCCATCACTATATCCACAAAAATGTCATTCTGTTAATATTTTCTGAAAGCATCAATAGTCCCACAATATTGTCACAATATCAATATTGAGGTATTTGATAAAAAATATTGTGAAATCCGACTTTCTGTTCATATCACCCCAGTTTAATTGTCAACAATGCATCATATATAAGATCGTTACATGTAATAAGTATGTAATAAGACATTGCTGAATGCTTTTTCAGAGAAAATGTGTGTATGAATCTTGGAACAGCCTAAAAATACTGAGATATTATAAATAAGCCAACTCTGCAGAGACATTTTGGTCTCTGAAATCTTCCAAACTTTAACTAAAATACCTGCCTTCTCTGGATTTTCAGATTATGACTGGGAGTCAGGTGTTTTCAAATCTCAAAACTGGTGTCCACACATCTGACAAAAATGTGTTTTTTTAATTTTCTGTGGAAGATGTGACAAAGTTCATAGTTTAATTTATCAGAAAATCAGTGAAAATGCTGATAACTGTTTTCTAAAGCACAAAATGGCGTCTTCAAAGTTGCAACGATTAGTTGATTAATCAGTCAGTCAATCAAAAGAAAACTATTGGTCAACTACCTTCATAATTGAGTCATCTTTTAAGTCATTTTTAAAGCTAAAATATCTAAGATTTCTACTTTTCTTTGTCATTCATGACAGTAAATGAAGAGTCTGAGTTTTGGACTGTGGGTTGGACAAAAGAAGCTATCTGAAGATGTCACTTTGGCCTCTGGGAAATTATGACAAGCATTTTTCACAATTTTCTGACAATTTTATAGGCTAAATGAATAATCAGTTCATCAAGAAAATAATCAGCAGATTAAGAAATAATGAAAATAACTGAAGCCCTAGATTACTGTTTCCTCAAGCCCAAAATGATGTCCTCAAATGTCTTATTTTGTCCACATTCCAAAGATACTCAGTTTAATGTCATACAGGAGTAAAGAAACCAAAAAGTATTCACATTTTAAAAGCTGAGAATTTGAATATTTTTCTTATAAAGTGACTCAAAATGACTATTGGATTATCAAAATAGTTTGAGTTTAAATTCTAGAAAACAAATAATACAAATCAAGATAAAATAAAAAAAAAGGAACTAAGAAAACATTAAATCATATTCCACTAGGTTATAAGAGACACATTCGAAGGCCAACTTGCAGCATTTAGCTTGTGATGATGAAACATTCATGAATTTCTGGAGGCACCTGCCCGGTCACTGTGGCTATGAGGCCAACAGACTTGTGTGGATGATATGTGATGTATAAAGGTGTGTGTGTGCGCGTGTGTGTGTGTTACTGCACATGCAATCCCAAGCCTGTGTGTTCAGGTTAATTGCAGAGCTGTCGACCAGCTCAGTAGTATAATGATAGTGCTGGTTTTCTGCGGTTCCAGGCCTCCATATAAAAAAAGACAAATACCTCCCCCTTGCAACACACACACTCTCACACACACAGAGCAGAGTACTAGGCAGTGAATATTGACCTGCACCTCTGCGGGGCTAAAAACAGAACTAATCACTCCAGCAGTCATAACTCCTTCTCTGTGGTGACTCCTTTCTTTGCCTTTGACTATTGGTAATTTTTCTCCACCATTACCTCTTATTCGCTCTTTCATCCTCTCGGCCCCCATTTACTTTTTCATTTGCTCACACACACACACACACTCTCACACTCTCTTTTATTCTCTCGTAAAAACCTGCTCTCCTCCCCTCTTTCTCTCCTTCACCTCTTTCCATCTTTTGCCTTCGCTTTTTTATTTCCCTTCCTTCTAAACACACACGCAAGCAAAAACATGTTAAAAATTGCACGTGGAAAATAAACAGGCTGTTTTAGCTCGACACACAGATCGATAGTTTCATCTGTTAAGATTTTTATAACAGAAACAGCCCTTTTAATGGCTCTCTTGTAAAATTGTTACACAAATTTAAATCATCCAGCCTGAGCCAAAAAGACAGGCTTATATATAAATGAAGCATATAAAAAATGGAAGACAATGTGAAAATAATTAGAGAGGTGAAAGGAACGAACAACGGCGTAGAAAAGGTTTTTGACGGCGCTTTGTGGTCCAGGTAGTGGGGAAAAGAAAATGAGGGAACAAACAGACATGAGCGAGGGAAAATGCGTCACAGGCTCCTAAAGCATCTTGGGATAGCTGCGTGGCATGAGTGGAAAGGAGACATGTAGGGGAGGGGAGGGAAAAGGCGCCATTTTGACGCCGATTCAAACCCGCTTTTCTTTTGTACGTGCAGTTTTTCGCCCCCTTTCTTCTCCTTTTGCTTTTCTGTCTTTGTGCGATTATGACGGTCATGTGAGGGGGGATGAGCTATCCATCTTTCTGCTGATGCGAGGGGCAAAAACTGTGTGATCCTTAGACCACGGGGGTTTTGTTGTGTGTGTGTGTGTGTGTGTGTGTGCGTGAGAGTTAGATAGAGAAAGAGCGAGAGCAAGTGTGGGGGTGGGGTCTTTCAGTCGAGGGTCATCAATCACCGGCTGGGGTCAAAGAAAAATACGAAGGATTCAGAAGCAATTATATCTGCCTTCACTGCACCCCTTCTGTACGGACACACACTCATGCAAACACACACACACTCTGACACGGACATATAACGAGAAATTAGTTCAGAGCAACATTTTCAGGATCAGCAAACCTGCCAGGAGCACAAATTTAAGATTACAAAGAGCGAATATATCCAGGAAACGTGTCACAATGTCGCTGCTCCTGTGGCGGTAAAATTATGAACTTCGTGCATCAGATGAAAGAATCGCTGGGTTTTCTAGTGTTGTACACACACACACACGCACACACACACACACACACACACACAGGTCGGCTGGTGCAGCAAGGTCATATCTAGCTGACATTCCCTCTTCTGGTCAACTTTTGTCTTTTTGTTGTCCTGGTAACATCAGCACCATGGATGAACACCCTTTGTTTAGTCAAATGCCAAAGACGCATATTTCTTTCACTTGTTCTCTCTCTATAACACACACACACACACACACACACACACACACAAATAAATATAAAATCACAAGACATTTTAACTTCTAATCAACTGCTTCCACCCTTCATCTCCTCATTTTTCTCAATGACCCGGTTCCTGAGGTCTTTCTAGGAAGTAAAAATCGGGCTGCGGGCAGGTTTTCCCTCGACTCCTCCATGCTGAGTTAGTGACCCATATTGGAGGGGACCTGAATCCCTCAGCAAAATAAAATCTAATCAGTTTGGATCCTGAGGTGGAGAATTTTTTATGAATTGAGAAATGAGCGCACACCCGCCAAGTCAGCCGAAATGACCTCGGACAAAAAAGAAAAAAAAAAGTAACCTTGATTTCTGTCACCCTACTGCACTGTTGCAACCAACAGAAAAAAAAACATTAATTTCCCTTTCAGCCCCTTCACTACCCCAATTCCCATACCTCAGAGGCAGAAAGGATCAGTTTAGAGGCAGAAAGGCCGGCCACTCAGATGTTTGAGGTGAGGATGGACACAAGGAGGAACAGGAAAAGAGGTAAAGGGAACGTGAAGAAGGACAATGACGTTATGTCAGAGTAGTGCAAAGCAGAGGCTATTACATGGCTTATTTACACTGTTTTAAATGCTGGTGAGGGGGTAATGATAGAGCTTGCATCAGCACTGACCGCTCTTGTTGCCAGATTTTCCTGTCAGATGATACTAGTAAGGCTGCACGATACAGTAAAATAAAAATCATATGGCAACAATTTTGACAGATATTGTGATTGCAGTATAATCCACGATTAGTGGTAATGCTAATTTTTATGCATCAAAATTTTCATTTTCACTGAAAAAAATAAATAAAATCATGATGACGACATTTGCTGGGGTCTGCGCTAAACAAACATGTTTTCTCACATCTGGAGAACAAGATTTGTGGGCTGGAGCATCTCTGCCACGCAACAATATTTCATTATAATGTTGTTTCATCATATATTTTTCCTTTATCAAAAAATAGTCTCTGGAATGGGCTGGTTCCATGTTGGTGTTGGTGTCACTGTGTTTCCACTGCAGGGACACACAGGGACGCAGGGACATTATTTCATAACCCAGGAAGTCCCTGCTCTGGGGTAGTACTTTCCAAAAGTACAGGAACTTTGGGGGTGGGGTTTGCAGCAATGACAATTTTTTGATTGGTTGAGTACTCTTTTGAAAACTCTGCAGCCACAGATAATGAGATATGTTGTCTCACTGTTATGTATTGGAGTTAGAGAAGAAAGCATACGACAAATCAATTGACGACAATGTTGTTGTTGTTAGTCGGATGCAAAAAGGACATGCAGAAAGAGCCGTAGCATTCTTCTTTCATCAGTAGACTAATTTGCCTAAACTTTGCTGGACTTGAAAATGCAGACAATAATGCGCTAAAGGAACCTTGGATTCTTGAAAAGTGGTTCCTGACACTAAAAGTTCAGGGTACTTTGGGTGGAAACATGGTTTAAATAACATATGTTCTTGCAGACCAAATCTCACTGAGGTGTGTGGGATCACAAACTCAAAACAAAGAATCCTGAACACTGTTTTTCATTGCTGATCGGGCAAAAGGCAGAAATGTCATTGATAAAGTGAATACAATTAATCAACACTGTAAATGATTCTTTGATTTCTCTACAAACCATCCTCCACTATCTCTTTGAAAGCGGCTATCCGACCTACCAGGAAGCCATTGGTTTTCATTTATTCGATTAGCCTACATTGTGATAGTAAACTTGACAAGGCTGAAGACTTGACACGTAATCCATCACATGAACCTCATATCTAGTTTTAATTTAGTTAATTTAACATTATAATCATGTGGTAAAGCAGCTCAAAATGAGTTAAAAATGTACTCTGGGAAAAGGATTTTAAAGTTAAGTGTAAAAACATGTGCAATAAAAAGTTGTCAAAAGTCTTGTCCATGACCAAACACCATTCAGTACAGTCTGGATGATTTGCAGTAAAGGAACTAGAGCCTGTAGAAACACCAGACAGGTACTTGAGGACGTCACTGTTATAAAATGAGGCTCTAATCATGACAGGCACAGACTGGTGATACTCACAAGGTTCGGACCGGCTTGGAAGAGTCACATGATGTTCCTTCACGCCATTAAAAAGCAGCTCTGCTCCACCACTAGACAAAAATGATAAACCATGTTTAATAATCAATAAAGTGTGTTTTCATGGCAAATATATATTTGTGAGGACTCATCATCAGTCAGCTATCCACACTGGCTGTTCAGCTATGAAAATCTCATTAATTAATTGAAATAAAAATGCTCTTGAAATTTTCTAAAAACAAAAGCCTTATCCTTTCCACACAATACAGGGAGCACTGGGTGTCTGATAAGATGACTTTAAGACTAGTTGAGTTGAGAGTACTCGAAAACGAAAATACTGATGCTGTTTAATACTGTGGTTAACTAAGTCTCATGAGGATCATCAAGATGACAGAAAAAGAAGTCAAAAGTAGAGCATCAATTATGTCCCTACCATCAAGATAAAAACAACTTGTGTATTTGTGTATTTGTGCAGTACTGTGATTAAGTGCTTTTGATTGTCAGGTATTTAATTCACACTTTATTTTAAAGGTCTGTAGAAGTCCCATTTTATCCTGGGAAGTTTCCTGGAAAGAACTGATGACAGTTTGGAAGTACTATGGGTACTGGTGCTGTACTGCTGCACTTTGTATGAACTTTACCAGATGAATGTCTGAGGACCAAAATGTTATTAATAAAGAGAGTACAAATGAGTGACAGTGTGCATCTGTCAATAAGACTTTCTGAGGTGCAAGAATTTTGAAGAGATAGCAATTTGGTGGCAGCAAAACTCAAAACACCATATCTACACTCAGTGTTTGGTTTGTCTATTCTGGGCTACTGTAGAAACATGGCAGTGCAACATCCTGGTATCCAAGTAAGAAGAGCCATGCCTTCTCTATAAGGTAACAAAAACACAACAATTTTATTTGCAAGTGATTACACATGAATGAAAACATACTTCTAAATATTATTTTCAGTTCCTGTCTTTTTCTGGCAGTAAATCCTTGTAAATTTCACACACTGGACTTTAAAATCTTAATGACTGGAAAAACAGACAGGGATCCATTTAAACCTCTTAAAATATTAATTTAAAAGTTTATTTATTTCTAATTTGAAAAGTTTATTTCACATATTTGTTCAATCATATGCTTGCTTTTCAAGAAATGTCTAATCTTTTAAAATAAATTAGGCCTAATGTAACATGACAGTTAATTTCTACAAAATTAGGTGAAACAAAGAGACACATAACATAAAGATTCAGCCAAATTTATACATATATATATATATATATATATATATATATATATATATATATATATATATACACATATATATATACATATATATATACATATATATACATATATACATATATATAAAATCAGGACTTTCGGTAAGGTGAAGTTTCAAGTAAGTCAGTTCTCATCCTCATTTTGTGATGCAAGTCTGAGAGTCTAATGTGTACTTTATCGTTTCGACTGAACGTGGTTCTCTATTTGTTTTACAGTTCAGTGATTATGTTCAGTACCATCTGGCTGAGCTGCAGGAGGAACCAGGAGGTTATGAGAGCGAGCGTGGACAGAGAGGGAAGGTCTCTCTGTCTGCCATGGAGGAGAGTGACATAATCTCAGAGTTTTAATTAAATTTATTATTCATTACATCTTTTACATACAGTGCAGCACAGTCACGACGAGAAGATATTAAAAGCCTGTAACGATAATTTTCTAACGTTTTAACATGAAATCTCTCTCTATCTCTATGAAAATAGACAGCAGACATGACCACACGATGATGGATATTTCATAAACAAACTCTAAACTAGCAGGGAGCTAGCTGTTGCACTGATTCGAAGTCTCTTTTTCAATAAACGAAGGGCAGCAACACAAAAATAAATTAATCTGACGATCGTCCGACGTTTTGTTTATACATTACTGCTGATAAAACATTAAAACAGTCAGACTGAACTATAACAAAAGGTTTTAAATTCGCCTACCCAAACTCCAGGTGAATCGTTACGGGCGCTGCCATATTGTCGGCACATGCAGGAAGTAGTGGAGAGGCAAAGCGGAAGTGACGTTTACGGATACCCCACCCGTTTTTTTGGGTAGGAAACTTGATATAAAAGATACTTTTAAAGAAAATCAGTGAAGACTTGATGTAATCAGCGGACTGAAAGCAAAGTCAGAATAATTTTTGAATAAAAACTATTTTGTAGACAAGTATATTTTTATTTAATTGATCATATTCACCTTTTATCCCTTCTTTTCTTACTTTATTTTTTCTTTCTTTCTTTCTTTCTTTCTTTCTTTCTTTCTCTCATTCTTACATTTCACAAAGTGCTTTACAAAAAACAATAAAAGACTTAAGATATCAGAAACACTTTACAAAAAATTAAAAAGTTAAGAACTGACAGATAATTACAGGATATGAGAATAAGATAAGTCATGATTAGTATTAAAGGTTCAATCAAAGCCAGTGCAGTATGACAAGGTTTTTAACCTGGATTTAAAGGTGGTCAATGTTGGTGTAAATCTAACATTCCAGCTCTGTGGTGGAGAGTAACTATAAATGCCACTTCATGTTCAGTGTGGACCCTGGGAACAGTTAACAGTCCTCTACCTGATGACCAAAGAGGCTGAGAGGGTTCAAAAAACAATCTGAGGTGCAGCATGCAATGTTTGGGAGTTAAAACTCTCCTGAGACTTTTTTTTTTTTTTTTTTTAAATAGTACTAGGAAAACATATGATGAAAACACTGGTGATGCTGTGATAAAGGTTAGAATTCAAAACCTCTTACGCTTAAAATTTAATAATTTTACTGGGAGCAGTTTCTCATATTGTCTTTGTGTCAATGCTACTACCTCCCAAGCACCTCCTATAGGACCAGCTATAGTGGTACAAGCGCTTGTATGAGAAAATCTCATTTGTTTGTCATTTTTTATTAGTGAGACTGAAAAGTTGTTGGTTCAGCCTAATATCTTAAGCTTATTGAACATGTTTTTTCATGTACAGCTCAATTAATACCAAGTTTATTTGCCTAGAAATGTTTGTTTGATTTGAATAATTACAAAAATACTTCAACTATTTTTTTTTTTTTTTTCAAATTCAGTCATCTTAAAATTTTAAGACCGTATTACTGTCTAACTGTAATAAGGGACTTGAATTATCATTTTAAGACAGTTGAGTTTGTTTTTTTCAAGTTTTGATTGTGTGCCATGCAATGGACTTGCTAAACCTTCTATGACCAGGGTAAAATTAACTGATGCACTTGTGTAACTAAGCCTTATAACAGTGCCACCCTTGGACTTGACTTTAATTTAGAAAATCATTATATTGGAAAGTCATTAGTATATGCGGCACTCTCTCCCTCACATGCTCAGTGCATGTGCATGTATTTGCATTATGTGTGTCAATATGAAAGTGTGCAGAGGCATGACATGAGTGTGTGAATGCACATCTGTCTCCCTCCATCCCCTGTTTCCCTCCTCACATACATCCTCAATCATACTGGTGACAGTTCCAGTCCCAGTATACATGGCTGGGAGGATGAGGTGGGGGGTGGGAGAGGGTCGGTCAGAGGTTTGAATTGCAAATCCGCTGCCTTCTGTTGGCGTCCAAGCCTTCGCAGGCCCTTCCCTGTCTACATTCATGTGTTAATGAGGAGTCAGTGCAGGGGCAGATAGACAGATCGACCAGGGGCCTGGCGGGGGGTGAGGGAAGAGTGAGGCGTGGATGAGGAGGCAGGCGGGAAAACGAGGGGGTCCTCTGATGGTGGTGGAGGCCGCAGTGGAAGTTTTGAAAGATAATGAAGACATAAAGTGTAGCTAGCGATAGTGGTTGCTGTCTTTTCGTCCTAGCTGTGGCGAGGAGTAGCCTCACGAGTGAAAACAGTCATGGGGTGAGCTCAGAGGGAGGTAAACAGGCAGAAGATGGGTGGGTGGGTGTAGGATTGTTATGGCTGTACGTTTCATGAGTTGTCCAGGGATGATCACACCATCTCTGGGTGTCACGTCACATTTGCTAAGCTGCCGTGAGGTTCACGTAAAGCTTCTTTTGTACTCTGATCGGTTTCTTATGCTTTTTTCATCTCAGATCACAGTACTCAAAAATGAGCCTTTACATTAGGTGTACACAAATAGCTGTGGTACTTATTTGGTATGATTCTTATTCGTTTTACAGGGGTACAAATTCAAATTTATGATGAGAAATGGCTGTTAACCATAACCTCTGTGCTCAATCTAGTGATCTTATTGAGGCATAAAGCTCCAATTTAAAATGTGATCCAGTATTGACTTTAAACTTATACTTGGGGAGGTTTAACTTTTCAAATGGCTGCCTTTTTCAGATGAATAGCGCAAAATAATTAAGTTCCTCAAAGAAAGTTAAGGGACAGCCTCAACCCAGTTGAGTTTTATGATGGGTCTCTTCTTTATTTCACTCCAGATGATCTGTTCAAACAGTCTGCCAGCTGCTGCTGTCTTTTTTTTCCTTAATGTGCCGTTGTCCATTTTTTATTGCTCAATTAAATCGGGCTGCAAGCTTGTCTCAAAGGAGAATAAATAAGAGCTGCTCTGTTGATCTATCATGAGTACACTAGCTAGATAGGCTAACTAACTTTTTGGCTAGCTAGCAAACAATGTAATGTTTTTTTAAGCTTTTAGCTAGCTAGCGAACAATGCAAAGTCTTAACCTTTTAGCTAGCGAGCAAACAACATAACATTTCATTCAGGAATAGAAGCCGAGGGTTTTCCCCTTCCTTTATACTCACCAGGTCCTGATAGCACTCAAAGTTATTTTTTATGTCTTCGTATTAATTTTGGTAAGCAAGCATATCATAATGATTAAACTATTCAGCTTCAATTTACAACAATATTCTTGGATTTACTAAAAACATATTTGTTTTCAATTGTGCATCAATACTCTGCTTATATTTAAATCTAGATTTATTTACTCCAAACCTAGTTTTGCTAAACTCTGATTGGAATTCGTCTCAGATTAGATTAATCTTTGTTGGTGCAACCCAGTCTTGACATTGTGTTTAGACAATTTGAATACACAGCATCCTATTATCATCACCATCTGCATTCTTCATCCAATGCCAACATTCATGTACCCTTTAAATGACAAATTCTCTGTCCTGGACTTTCTAAAAATGCAACTCGATTACAAGTGCAGCTTGTGAAAGAGTAGTAGTAATCTCTGACAGAACAAATATGTTTTGTCCATATTATGTTGTCATGTCCAACCTACATCCTACTCAAACTTCGGTCATCTTCACCTCAGCCTCTCATCCTTAAAGTTGGATGTGGTTTTAGATATTCCTTGAATCTCATAATCAAGCAAAATTGCAACCCTAAATCCATTCAAACGGAGGCAAGTTTGAATCCCACCCCCCACCCCCATATCTGCCCGTGGATGGACGTCAAAAGTCAATGCTACGCTGCCAGGCACCAGCTATAAAGCAGCCAGGGTCACACATGATCAGATGACAATGACCAACACAATGGATTAGCTGTAAAAGGACTGGGGGGAGAGATTAGGGGTGAATTGATGACGGTTGGCTGGCTGGTTGGCTGGCTGGCTGGCAGGCCTGGGAGATCTTGGGTCTGTTTCAATAAGGAACATAAAGAGCTGAAATTAACATGTACCATGATACCAAGCAGAGAGAATCCTCTTAGAGATTACATCCATAACATGTTACGCCTATGGAACTGTATGGAGAGGGGAGACAAAGAGCAGAGCGAATGATAATTTTCTATTGTGGCAGATTATGAGGCATCCTATTCTCTACTAGTTTGCTTAATTCCATTGTGTTTTGTTCTTTTCTGCTCTACATTATCATTTTCATAATGCAGAAATGTTTCTATTTTATGATTTTCCCAGGAATTTTTTTCACCTGGAATAAACTTGGACATCCCCACCCCCCTCCACCACCCCAGTATAACAGCTGCCTATTACCTCCATCATGAGGGGGGTAAGCAGCAAGAGCAACAGCAACCTGCAATAGTGCAACATCTGTGTTGTGGCACACATACACACACATGTTGACAAAAGCACACGCTTGATACAAAAACACACGCATGCACATATACGGACACACACTCACACATGCGTGGATACACACACACACAGTCCATCTGTCTTTGTCTCCCTCCCACTGCCATCACCATGGGTTTGTCTGCAAAAAAATGTGTGATGCTTCGCACAAACACGCATGCTCATATGGTGCATTCTCAGTTAAACATGACATATATAGCAGATTTTTGTGTCTTGTGAACATTAACAACACAAATGAAGTGGTTAACGTGTCAAGGAGAGTCCATGATCCAAGAATCTAGTGGACTAACGAGGATATTTTTGTGTGCCAGAGGAAGAACCATTGAAACTCAGGCAGTACTGCACTAAACCACCTATCCTGGACCAGGAACCAGGATGCTCACGACGCAGTTGGCTAGATGAGGGATAACTGTGAAGTGTGCATCAGAGAAGGGTCATCTTTGATTAGACAGTGAAATGCTGCCCTCTATTGGTCACCATTGTGCACTGCAAGAAAATGACTCCAGGACAAGGCTCATTACTGCACAAACATTTGTGTATTTTCTAACTAGTTTACCTTTTTATGAATGAATGAAAGTTATCCTCAGCCTCACAAACCATTTAGAAAACTTAAGTTTTGGTTGTGCCTTAGCAACAGGGCTCTACCAATACTGTTTTAAGAATTATTTTGTACTAAAGCTGCTGCATGACAATATTCTGCACAATGTTCAAAATCTTTAAGTATGACTACAATAAGTATTCATTGTTTTTTCAGGCAGTATTCTGATCATGAATGAATGATGGCTCTATAATTCTTTACATTTACTGTCTCTCAAAATCTACCACCTTTCTGTGGAACTCATCCCATTTGTTCTTACTGAAGTTCCATGTTTTAAAAAATTTCTTAAATATTTCATAAAACAGCTGGGCACTGTAGTTTTTACTAAAGATTACTCAAACAGGAGTCAGTAGTGGACTAACGTCAGCCACTGAAGCTATAATGAGTCTTTATCTGGGTAAACTTTATGCAGTGTATGTGGGATTGATTCAAAAGAAAACCTACAGTGTTCATGTTCATTGTAATGAAGGGTCATGTCATCAAGGCTAGACTGAAACAGGATTTGATGACTATAAGAAATATATAGAATATCCAGACATTTTTAAAGCTAAATCCGATTTAAGTCTATTACAAAAGTCAAAACTACACTCATAACTATGCCAGCAATATACATTTAAGGCTTTCCTCCTGAACAAAATCAAACTCTCTGACACAAGCAATCATTTTATTTGAAAAAAAGTGAATTACTATGTACAGTACGTAAAAAAACATGAGATCAGTCCTGAAACATTTCTTATCTTTTTGCTTTTCAAGTTCATCTCATACAGTCCTGTAATAAAGAACAGGGGGATCCACACACGGTCAGAGCATTCCTGTACAGCATTCAACAGAGGACAAATAAAAACATATTACATCATCATCATCATCACTTTTTCATCATCAGAGTTATCACACATCAAACCTAAACCAGTAGGTTTAATATCTGACAACAGTTGCATCAAACATTGGTCTCAAAACACACACGTGTTTTATTCCCCTGTGTGTGTGTGTGTCTGTCTTCCTGTGATATTGTATTACAATTAATGATTCAGTGTTTTTTGCTGACTAAAGATCGCCCCCTGCTGGACCGCAGTGGGAACTGGTACATGGCTCTTCACCTCATGAACTGATCTGTACAGCTGACCCCAAATATGGTTCAGATTAGAGAGCAGGGCAATCAAACATCCATTTAAGGATACGTTTGATACGCGACTCTCAGATAAACTGACATTTTTAGTCTTGTTTCTGTTTGATTGATATCTGATATGACTTTCATTCATATGTAGATTATCAGTTTGGGTAGAGTTAGGAAGAACAAAGGATAGACATTTTTTAAAAGAAGGTGATGTCAGGGACAAAAACTGATTTTCGAAAGCATCCTGAATGGATATCTGATCCTCAGGGGTCTCAGCCCTTGATTGGTTGAAATGACTACACAGCTCTGAGAGTCGGCTCCAGCCCTCTCAGGCCCACTTGCTGCAAATAAAATATAGCGGTGATTCAACACTCAACAGTCAACCAAAACGTAATCCCACAGCAATAAAAAAAGATTGGGATCGTTTTAGCTCTATTGCCGAAACACAAATTTGAAACATTCAACCAAAAGATATTCTCTGTTGCAGGGCTGTGGTGAACATGTCCTTATTTAACTCAGTTTGGGAACTTTTATTTTATTCATTCAAAAAAAGATGTCAGAGTTCTCTGTTCAGTATCATTCAAGATTATCCACAGACATGAAAGATCTTCACTGTATCATCTGTATATTTCTCAAGTTTGACATAATTAAAATACACAGTTAAATTAGTCATTTAGGGCGGGTTCATACCAGCCTTGTTTAGTCCAGTTGAACCAAAGTGTTTACCCCCTTGGTGCTGTACTCAAACTCTAATGCAGACCAAACAACAGCTCTCTGCTCTGCCTTGAAAGGGTGGTCTTGGACCGCTGTCAAGTGAACTCTGGAGTGGTCCATTTCTGGTGCGAACTCCAATCGAACCAATCACAGGAAGCGTACCCTCGTATGTGTCATCTCATTGGTTAAAACACTGTTTTAGTAGTCTGTTTGCTACCAAAATGACTGACAGGCATTGGACTTGCAACAAAGTGAGAAATGCTTGCATTATTAAATTATTTAATACCTGGGTAAGCCTTTGTTTGAAGGCGTGTGCATAAGACTGTCATTACACTGTCATAACATGTCATGACACCTATCATGAACATGAAGGAATAATTTTTATTGCAAAGCAGACATTGTCTTTATGACAATTTGACGTGACAAAACTAAAAGAAACTGTTTAGCTTTACGTTTTAACCTCACATTAAAATGTTATATGTGGTCGGTTTTGACACTGACCTTCATGAGACCTTTATAAGTGTGTCATAAATATTTTCCTTGACCTCAAGTACAGTGGTACTGACTTGCCATAAACATGCCATTAAATATAATAAGGCCAGTACAGTACCAAGGTGATTTTGCTAACAGAGTAACCTGATGTACAGATAACAGTTAGCTAGTTTACTTGTTGATTGTCCGCTCTTATCTGTAGCTGGCGTTAGCTAATTAACTTGGTTACCTGTGTAGCTAGCCACCTAATTAGCTAATTCAGTCCCGGGGTGGCAGGGGCAAAACCCAGCAAGAAAACCACCTCAGTACTGTATTCCCTGTCAAACTGGGTACCGTTGGTCTCAGACACTGTGTTGATGTTCTGACTGTTCTGGCCAGGATCTCCAGCCCAGCCCGGTTCAGCTAGACACTGAGGGAAAGTGTGGATCAGTACTGCGCACAGGCAACTCTCAACAGAGATGAGAAGGAAGCAAGACTGTTAAGTCTTCAGCTACTTCACCAGCATCAGATAAAACAATGTGTTTAATTGAGAATGTAATTGATTAAGACTTTTTAAAAGTAACTTTTAACATCTTCTGGATTCAGGCTGTTTTTGAAAGACTCTCTCAGGGTCATGACACGTGTCACTGCATGGTTATGACATGGTAATGACATCTGTCTTATGCACAACCCTTCATATAAAGTGTTACCAGTACCTGCTGTCTTATGAGGTTTTCTATAGTCTGCTGATATGCCCTCCAGATCAAGACCAACATGAAAAGAACCTGTTGGTGTTTCATGATGTACCACATCCAGGTAGAAACTGGGGCATTTGTTGACATTTCCACCACATGACTGCTTCCAATTTTTTGGACTGTTTGAGTTTTGCCTTTTTGAAGGCAAACTGGACAAGCTGAGAAACTGAAACAATGCATCATCCTCACATTGGTTCAATTAGGAAATAAGACCTACAGGTGTGAACTCGCCCTTAAAGCAACATTTTACTTGGTATAACATTTATAGCTGCATGCATCGACCACTTGAATTATTTCTGCAGATGTACAAACTGAAGCTGGAGTCGTACCAAAGCATGTTCATAAATGTTTAGATACTAAGTGAAACATTGCTTTAACTAAATTTAAAGAGAATACATCCCATTCTCCTTATAGTGCTGTTTTTAGCTCGATTTTGTGCACAAGACACACAATATCAAATGTATTAGTTGAACAGCTAGAACAGAGGGAGGTTACTTTGTCCTCTTAATGTTTTTAACAACTCACAAAGCCCTCGTATTGAAGTTGCTGCATTACTTCTGCAAATGTTTCATTTCTGATACATTTATTAATGACCGCCTGATACATTTTTAATGGGATTCAATGGGACTGCTTGATACATATTTAATGAGGTTTTATGAACATGGTTCCCTCAGAATGAGCACTGACAGACTGAGCTGAGTTTGGTAAAGCAATGATGTTCAGATTTCCTTTGATCAAAACAAACCAATAAGAAAAAAGAAAATCACACATGAAACATTAATGACATACAAAATGAAGGAATGTAAATGCACACACACACACACTCACTCACACAGACAGAACATCTATATATGAGCTATGTAAGTTATTGTTATCTGCTACAGTGTGTGACAGCAGTTGAGAGTGTCTGTGGGGTTTTTTTTTTGGAGCAAAGCCAAACTCTGCAGCTCTGTTTGGCCCTTGGGAAACACCGTACACATGTTGCTGTTTGTACCAAGTAGAGGAGGTGGACACTAATCTCTCCCATCTTCTTTTCCACTCAGCTTGTCTCCTCTCTGATGCCAGTTAAATATTTTAGCGCTAAGTGAGGACGTCCACGGGGAGGAAACACAAGTCCACAGTGAGTGCAACACGTGTCACAAGTGAGACCGTCCTCTTCGTCTCTATCGCTCACTGCACATGCTCTGTTTAGCTGCCTCTTCATTCACTCTCACCCCTCTCCAAGTGTTCAGGATGGACTCTTCCACATCATCCTCTGCGATGCAAAACAAGACCGTACCACGATGAGTGGTGAGTGCAGATGGGGGTGTTTTGACGATGGCGGGCGTCGGGGCGGGTGCTATAGCTCGCTGTGGCGCACAGGAGGCTCTAGCTTGTGCGACAGGGCGGTGAGGACCTTGTCGAACTTCTCGTAGCGCTCCGACTGGCTGCCCTCGGAGCCGCGGCTGCCCCACAGGAGACGCATCTGAAACTCCGTCTGGAAGATCTCGTGAATTTCTGCTCGCTCCTGGAGTCCTGGAGAAATAGAGGAGGGGATGTTAACTCTTTGTAGATAACACTGTAATCAAGGTTGAACACACAATGTGTAAATTCTGCTGCTAGGGGTCTTTTACATTAAAACTATAACAAAAGATTTTGTTTGATGACATCTGAAGTGGTGTGAGATCATGGGAGTTGTTCTCTTCATTGTCAAACAACCACCATTGCAGAAATCATGTTCATGGACGAGGTAATAGTAAAGTTTTATCCAAGTTTTGTTTAGTCACGTTTGATTTCCTTCCTCACTCTTGACATATCCGACGTATCCCATGTTCATCCGGAAGTTAAAGCAACTAGCAGCTAGTACCTTGAATAAAATCTGATTAATCTGGGTTTGATGACTGATGCAAACATTTGGGAAAGATAAGAACACAGTTTAAAAAAATACATATAGATCTTCAGATCAGATTTTCTCTCCTGTGGGCATTTATTATCATGTGACAAACTTTCCACACTCCAGGTTACAGGATGACATTGGAGCCCTTTTATGACGATAACTGTGAGATGGGGTTGAAAGCTATGAAAAGTGGACCTTTGACATGAGATTATTTTGTCAAACATACCGTTCCAGCTTCCACTCTTAAATAAACAGTGTACAGGATTTAGTGGCATCTAGTGGTGAGCTGGCAGATTGCAAGCACCTCATCTTACTTTCCTATTCCTTGCCTATAGGAGAACCATGAAACTTGTGCAAAACAAGAAAGGCTGTATCTAGAGCCAGTGTTTGATCTGTCCCCTCTGAGCTACTGTAGAAATATGGCAGAAACTCTGTAGATGTCATTCTAAGGTACCCAAAACACAACTATTCTTATTTTCAGGTGATAATACACTAAGGAAAACATACTTAGGAATATTATATTGTATCTCTCCCACATTCTGCCAATAAATCTCAATATATCTTACACAATATACCTTTAACATACATTGTCATTTATGTGAAATATCACCACTATGCTGCTCATTGCAACATGGCAGCTGTGTGCCTTGATGTTTATTAAGTACATTCCTAGCTAGTACTCAATTCAATAATTGAAACTCCTTAACTTTACCCAGTAGATGAGCTAAAGATAGCTTTTGAACATAAACATATGAAGCTGAACCATTTTCAACAACTGTATGAAGTGAGCGTCTCTGCTTTGGCTCGTAAGATTGTTGATGACGGGAGCAGTCTGAGGTCAAGCTGATCGATCAAAACATAACAGAAAACAGAGACGTGAGCTGATAGATATTGACACGCGATTCAATAAAGCGGTAATGGCCTCAAACTGAGAACCATCGGGGAGGTATTAGGGATCAATACAGTTAACATAGGAAGCACACACATGCAAACACACGATCGCTGCTCAACACACTCATCATTATAAACAGCAATTCATTAACAGCATGAGATGTAACAAAATACCACAGGAACATAAGAAGCTGTGGCGAGACAGTGACTTATTTTCATCATTTCTGAAGGTTGGAGTAGAAGAAATGAACAGCTGTGTTGATGAGGTTAAACCAAACACTTCTGTGAGGCTGGTGCTTTGAGTTAAATACTAACAGCAGCATGCTACCATGGTCAGAGTCTGTTCAAACCGCCTACTACATACTCACTCAGTATGTACTGTATACTGTGTACTAAATGAATGAGAAAGTACTGCGCCATTAGGCTCATTCAACATGAACTGCGCCTTTCCATTTGTCCATTTGGCAGAAGCAGGAAGTGGTTTCAAAAAGCTGCAGTCAAGGAATAACTGAAGACAGATCCCCCTACTATCCCATGATCCTCTGTTCTTTTTATGTCTGCCTTGGAAAGCACTGTGTAACTGCTTGCATTGATTTGCGATCAACATAATATGTTTGTCAACAGATTAAACCTTAATTGCACAACATACTATATGATTATTATATCTAGCTCTAAATATTAGTTACACAGAAAATTAGGATTTTCTACAACAAAGAACTAACAAAAACTCATGAGCCAATCAGAGCCAGTTGCCCATGCATTCATGATGTCAGAGCAATTCTGGTTCAAGTTGGACTGGATTTTGAGCCATTTCTCCCCAGCGATTAATAAAGTTTTCCTGATTCTGAAATTTAACTGGAATGCATTGTGCAGTGATTGCTGGTGATCAATTTTGCACTGGCCGGACTCATCTGGAACAAGCCCAACATCAGCAGACTAAAGTAAACTGATGCAATAAGTCTTCTGAGCATTGTTGTTTTGCTGTGTCGTTCATGACATTGCCAGTCCTATTGTTGAATGTTTATTAGATATTTTAATATACATTGCTTTTTTTCTGCAGTACATTGTAGCATATGTGAGGTCCCACATTTTTCTTCTTATCTGTACATCCTGGGTCCTGAGCAGCTCCTCACATTCACTCTCCCTCATTAATTATTTTATCCAACAATGCCTCTTATCAGCCACAGTGTGGTGCTAGAACTGTCTGCCTCGCAGTCCACCATTGGACAGTCTGAAGAGAGTATGTCCAGTAAGTTCATGGCACATGCTCAGAAAGTCTTTCTAATCTAGAACACATCCAGGCATCTCTGCACACACAAAATCCACATACTGTGTAGATGGAGTGCTCTACATACTCTGTTTGACGTCATACTTACTATTAATAGTAAGTTACTGTGTGATTCTGAACACAGCTACAGTGAATGTGAACATGCTGAGGCTAAGACGGTATATATGTTAAAGGTTTACCATGCTCATTGTCTTAGTTTTGTATGTTAACATGCTAACATTAAGACATTAAGACTGCCCTTAATCCTTACCCTGCAGTTTGGTCTCAGCGTTGGTTCTATAGATCCCCCCGTGATGTGCAATGGTACGAGCTGTCTCTAGGTGGTACATGACCACATCTACCCCAACCTCCGCACTCTCCCAGGGCTCCAGCGCCTCCCCGAGAGCCATGCCCCGCTCCAACAAGGACAGGACGGGAATGATGTGGGGGAAGGAGGTGTTGGACAGTGCGCTCGACTCTGTAAGCAGAGGACAGTTATGATAAATGCTTGCTTGCACATTTCTGAGTGAAACATACCAGCCATGTGAACCGGGCTCTCACCTTTGCCATCATTCATATTCTTCATGAAAGGTTTGAGTTTCTTCTCATATAGAATAGCACCCTCTGTGTGTCGCTGGCGTAATGTCACCCACGTCTGCTCCAGCCGGGAAATCTGAGGAAATGAGTGACACAACAAAACTTTTAAGAACACATCTGAGAAAAATTCTGTTAATGGTGGTGACTTCTGTCTGTATTTGTCTGACCTGTGGCAGCTCCAGTGCTCTCATCACAGCAGCAAAGCCAAACATGTTTCCCAGGTTGCTTTTTAACTCCGCTGCCAGTTGGATGGTCTTGTGGAGCAGTGCCGCCCTCTCCTCAGTGCTTCCTGTACAGCCAAGCAAGTCCACCGCCATCATGATGGACATGGTGTAGAACCTGAGAGACGAAGGAGGCACTATTCAATGAAACATCATCAATAAAGGCCTGGCTTGGCTGATTCTGAAGTCTGACCTGCTGATTTGGAATTTCTTTCTTACTCACAAAGATAATTGACAATATACACAAACATTTTTGCAACTTTTCTTTAATGGAAAATTATATGGGATGTTCATCCATTTTACTGTCAGACCTTGCCTTTCTTCTCCCCTCACCTCTCCTCCTGTCTTCTCTCACATTTTCTTTTAGTTTCTACTCAAGTTCCCTCCTATTTTTTCCCTCTCCTCTTTCCCTCAAAGTGAAGGGAGAGTCTGTGGGATTTGAAATATGTATTATGTATGTATGATATATGCATTCATTGCCTTTTTAGTGGGCATCAACCTCACGCATATGGTGCATTGTCAGAGAAACAGACCTGAAGCATGAATAAACACTTGAAGTTGTGTTTCTGCCTGTGAGATGCATTAAAATAAGGGTGTTCCTGTTGCATGAGATATGCAAGTGGAAAAAACGTGTAATTTGCAGTTCAGACAGGGATGGCATGCTGACGTTTATGTGTGTGTGTGTGTGTGTGTGTGTGTGTGTGTGTGTGTGTGTGTGTGTGTGTCTCAAATTATCAAATCGTTCCAAATTGGTAATAACAACAGATGTAAGTATCTTAGTCAAATTAATACAAAAAACATGAATATCGCGCACCATTTGGTACGACTATTACCTCATTTAGTTTATTTAAGTAATTTATTCTTTAAAAGAATGGAAGAAATGAACATGAATCATTTTTGGGACTGTGAACTTCATTCAAAATTAAAAATTGTGAGTATGTACATGGACTAGTTCATTTTAATCTCTATGAACTGAACTTTTAGATAGGTCTTGTGAAATTTGAACTTGCTCAATGCTGCTAGTTATCATCATTGGTGTGGACAATGCTTTAAAGTTAATTATTGTTGCTGATAAGAAAACAGAAGACGTTGAGCCAAAGCCACTCTGGAAACTCATATTGTGGCAGATTGTACTGTATTATGAGTTATGTAATCTGACAGAGCCTTCAGATGTTGATGAAATATATATTATTCAAGTACTTGGGCAAAGTTAAGGAAGAGGAAGTCACGCAAAGCTGCAAAGCACAGTTTGATGCCCCACATTTACTTTTTATCGAGCTTGCTTTCAGTGACATGCTGTTACATTGATCGAGAAACATTTACTGTGTTGTATAATGAAAGGAGAAGAAAAAAGAGCTTAAACAGAAGACGAGAAGGGAGTAAAGAGGATGAGAGATTTGGAGGGAGACGATAAGAACAGACGAGAGAAGAGATGGAGAACAGAAGATCTCAGATAATCAATAGCTGAATTAATGGAGGAGTTACTGAGTGATGTACAAAGGAGAGAAAAAAAAGCATGTTCGTACCTCTCCAGTAGGTCAAGTCTTAGCTGGTGTCCATGTGGTAGTGTCAGTAACTCCAACCCTGAGGACACTCCCATCATCCTTTGCACTTCTGAGGTTACGCCTAATATTCTAGCCACCTGTCCAAAGAGTTAAAAATGATTTAGCTGTATGTTTGAATGTGCATTTAATTCCTTTTGTATGCATGTGTGCTTGGATGTGGACAGCGTGTGTGTGTGTGTGTGTGTGTACCGTGCAGTCCACCATGGTGATGTGTTTAGCTGCGGTCCTTGCATCCACCTCAGCCAGTAGCTCTTTGACTCTCTTCAGCACCGACATCTCCAGGGGCTTGTTCTCAGCTGGCAAAAGGCAAGACTCGTAGCTGCACAGGAACGATTACACCGTGTTAGAAAATACTGAACCAGCACAGGACAGAACACCAGCAAGGACTGCAGGAAAACAGTGTTTGTAAAGATAAATAAGTTACAGCAGAATAAGCTGTAACCCTGTTTTAAGTGGTCAAGTTGTTCGGTTGCACAGTATATGACTTTAAGCTTATAAAGGAAAAGCAATGGACCAGTTTTTCACTCTGATACTGATATTGGAGAGTTAAAAATCTTTCAAAAGGATTGCTTAAATTTTGAAACAATTGTGACCAAAGTATATTATTTTACAGGTGAAACTGCTCTCTGGTGGACAATCTATTTCAGTGTAAAAGATACTTGTAAATTATTGACAACCGTCATAATGTGCCCCTTGGATCACTCTATTCCCCCACAATCCACCAGATGTCCTCAGACTTTTGTCCAGACTCTGCCAGTTCCATCTGCCTTTCAATCACTGCAAACTCTCCTCAATTGACTTTCCCTTCCCATCTTCCCACCTGCACCTTATTCCCTCAATATGAGGGTCTATATATTTGCTGGATTTCCTTTGTGGCATATCTCCTAGAGCAATATTCCTGTGAAGTTTATATTTCTGCTTGGACACAACTCCTTAAAAAGTGTTGTAAGGTTATTTATTGAATCAAACGCACCTAATGTATCAGCAACCAAATTTCTAACTCTCTGTGATCTGTTTGACTACTGGTCATATGAACAAACTGGACTAATCTGACACTCAACGCTAGTTCTAACATTAGTGACACTGTCCTCATCATGCTGCCTTCTGCTCAACTAGACCATCACTGTCTCTCACTGCTGCCTCAAACATCAGTATTAAGAAGCCTTTAACTGCTTTACCCGTCAATTTCCTCAGTAGTGATAACTCTGACTATAATCCCTCTGCAGCAAAATTTCACAGGGGACGCCGAGATGTCTAAAGCTGCTGCCTGCTCCATCGCCGCTGCCAACTCAGCGTACCTGACCGTTTTCCTTTTACAAGTGTCATCTGCTGTGTCCTCCCATGGCACCGTGAGCCAAATAAAATACAGTATCTGTTGTGTCTGTGACTGCAGCACAAAGTCAGCCCTCAGGCTGTTTCCCATAGGATTATCACCTGTTTACTCGAGTCTATTTTCCAGTCCCTGCTCACTCAGGGCTGTGCTGCAGTGCCTCACTCCCATCATATTTATGCTCTCTATGACAAAATGTCACGCAGGTGTTTTGACCTTTGAACACACCGACTTTACGTCCTGAGGGAAAAGGCTTCAGTGTAGTAAAAGCTGCGGAACAGTCAGCCACACAAGTTATTTTTTGCCTATATTTATGTTAAGGCTCTACATTCTTTGTTATACCAGCCCCTCATGAATCCCGCTGTAATGATGAACTCGTAACTGTTTCATTTTAGCTCCTCTTGGTCAACAGTTCAGTAGGAGTCTTTAATTTTTACTGAGCCCATGAGTCTGAAAGCCTAGCCATGACACAGTTTGATACACAGGGAAGCCAAATGCTTGGCAATTTATCTGCACCTACTCTTTATCCTATAGACATGACAACAGTTTGTTAAATTTACAAATGGACAATGGAACTCGATCACTATAATCTAGATTTTCCCAATGCTATATGGTGTTTTTCACTGAAAGAGAAGGATGAAACAAGAACCATTCATGCAGAAATGACCTGCAAATAGTGAGCTGTTGTGTACTATTTTTAGTTTCCAACTATATAATCTTCCCAGTGAGCACTGACTGGGAATTCAATGTTGATTTCCAGGTAAAAATTGAGGCTAACTGTCCTTTAGACACACTATAAAGCAGCAGTTTGGAAGCCTCATCCTGTGCGTGTTTGTCTCGTACCTGGATGGCCTGAATGAGGACGCTGTCTCCACCTGCGGGGCAGTGAACATCCCCTCTCCTTCCTCTCGCCCTCCGTCCTGCCTCCCTTCCTCCACTCGCAATCGCTCCACGTAGCTCTTCGCCGGGGGTTTGGGGGGCCCGGCAAGGCACGGTCTGAGGTCACAGTAGCTCCCTGCTGTCTCTGAGGAATGTGACTGGAAGCTGGGGTGATGGGCAGGCGAGGAGTGTGCAGAGTGAGAGGTATGTGCGGGATGCTCTGGAGGGTTGTTACCAGCTGAGGGGCTGAGCTGAGGGTCGCTGGAACGACGCATCACAGGGGAGGGTGGGACGACGGCCAGGACCCGCCCGCCTGAGTGGGCTCTCTGCCTGGTGACTGAAGAAACACAGAAGAGACTGTGAATGTGAGGAGGAGAACTTTTATTTGTGTGTTTATGAGTCTCTGTGTCTCTTTACTTACTAGCACTATATGCAGGAGAAAGCGGGGTTTCCCCAACAGGTGACAAGGGGCAGCGATACTCCTGAATCTGGTCCATGCTCATCGCACAGTTCCGCATTGCGTCTTTATGGTGGTGGATTGTTGACGGGCTGCAAACACAGCATTTTTAGGACGTTAAAAATCTTTGGGTACGGATTTAAAAGCTGTCAAGGTGCTGAAGGGAGCCTCGTAAAGCAGTGCAGCACAGCACGTCACATTTATCAGTTTCAGAGGACACAAACAGTGTTGTTATAGATGCAAATACTCATTATTTTACGGTGAGAGAGAGAGAGGGGAAAATATTTTAGTCGGTGCATTGTGGACAATTCTTGTACTTCATGAAACACACATGTTCTCATGTTACTTATGAATTAAAACCATGTTTCAGATTTTAAAGCAGGAGCAGAGAATGTAGTACAAGATGAATGCAAAAAAAGAAATACTTAATTAATGTTAAAAGGGATAGTTTGGCATATTTGAAGTGGGGTTCTTTAAGGTATTTGTCCATGGTAGGTGTATTACCTACAGTAAATAGCAGTTGGCCTGCCCAGATGTCAGCAGCAAAACGTGTTTTAACCACTTAAAGGGACAGTTCACCTCAAATTTTTGGGGGGAATATCAGTTGTAGAGATCTCTGCCTTCTCTTGAACATAATGAGACTAGATGGAATTCAGCTTGTGGTGCTCAAAACACCAAAAAAAAAAAAAAAACACATTTGAAACCCCACTTCAAATAATCCAAACTATCCCCTTTAAGTTGCACTGTCACTATTTTTAGTGTATTAACACTGGGAAATGCTTACAACAATCATGTCCAAATATATATTTTGCACTCATCTTTGCTTTCTAAATCCCAGTGTGTCACTGGCGTTGGTTTTGTCGCTTGCTTTAAAAGCTTGTTCAACTCTTCTCTAAACTCCCTGTGAGGCTAATATTTAAGTTCCACTGTACACAACAGATTTGTCTGCTCCTTCTTTCTATTTTCAAGTTTCAAACAGCCTCAACCCGTTTGAAACTTGAGTGATCCAGTGCAGGACGTGAACAAGTCATCTTGAAACTTCACTCTAAAGACACAAACGGACTCATCACTATGGGAGGTGCTGTTGGTGTGTGTGAAGTGAAGGGACTGCAGGAACGTGGGAGGTCAGTGCACTAGTTTAGTGCTCAAACACAACACTAGTGTCACACACACACACACACACACAACCTGCAGTTGGGCACAGGTTCCGGCTCTGGTTCTGGTGTTCCCACTGGCGTCCTACCTGGACTGGGACTGTCTGAGTCACTGATCATGAATGCAACATAAAGCGAGAATGAAACAAATATGATGAAGACTGCAAAGAAAGAATGGTCAGGGTTTATTATCTGCTCACTCCGCTCCTCCTCCTCTTCCTCCTGGCTCACCTGTGAGGCATCATCTTCTCCGTCGTCAGCCCGTCAGTCATGGTGACACTCCGCCTCTTGATGTACGCTCCCCTCTGACTGGACGGCGAGTAGGCAGAGCCTTGTTTGCTGTTGGCCAGAGCGAAGGTGGCCTCCAGGTAGCGCAGAGGGAGAGTCCTGCTGACGGGACAGTAGATGTGGACGCCGCTGGACTGGGAGACCGGTTTGCGCTGGCCCACGTAGAACCGTACAAGCTCCTGGACTGAGTCAAAACTGTCAGACTCCAGCATATACTGCACCTGAAAACGAGGGATGGTGATTTTAATATATTTTTTTAAGGGTGTGGAGTAACTCTAGTAGAAGTTAGAATTACAGAACAACAGCTTTGTGCATAATAAAATGAAAAAGAAATCTGTAAGCAGGCTACGAATTGAGGTTTTTTGACAGAGGCACAGCTGGTCAACAAGGAACACCTGCACCAAATTATCCTGCCTACACAACTATTTCCATCATGAGCAACAAGAGAAAATAGGCCTCTGCAAATGGAGGGTTGATCTCGACTTGCCAAACACAGGTGTAAACAATAATGTTAAAAATGCAGTCCATTCAGGATCTGAAGTGAGATGAAAAGACGAGGGCAACCCTGCCATGTAATGCTGCATTACAGATGAACGGGAACTCCAAAATGTCCAACCTCCTGCTAGAAAAAGTACAAAGGAACACCACTCCAGTCAAGTTCCTACTTGTAAACGCTGGTCAAAAGCTGCAGTCTATTGCAAGTCGATCCAATTCCTGATTTCTAATCTACGGTAAATGCATCCTAGTATAGTAGTGAGGTACTCTTCTTCACTGGAAAAATATGTCACTGCTGTTATTAGGTAGATGGGAATTCAGTTAACATTGAAGATAAAGGACACAACTTCCTGTGACAAAAGACTAAAACAACATCAGTCGTCATGGTCTGCCATGTTTTTCTTGTTTTGCGTCATACATTCAGAACGCTTGGACATTGGAAGTTGGAAATTCCAATCTCTCTTTGACTATAATGCAGCATGAGGCCAGTCATGTCTACAATCAGGACTCAATACACCCTTCACACAGTCACATTTTGTCAGGTTAAACACAGGTGTGACTAATGTCACAAAATAACTTAGGTGCATGCTGAGCCACTGACAGACTGACTGAGGAACCATCATTAATGTTATTAGCTACAGCTGTGCTCTCCTCTGTACTTCCACCTATATAAGAGGACTGAGTGACTTTCTGAATGGTGAAGGTTTGATTGTTTGATCTCTGGGCATTAAACAAAGTGTAGATGGTTTTCATGGCAGCCATGTATAATATATAAAATAGCAGGGTCAACTCACGTGTTACTAATCATATTAATTTATTTTCATTTTGTCTAACAGAGGCTTTCCAGTGAGCTCACATGCACAACAGCAGCCTGACTCTGTTTGACCTGAATGGAACTGAATTAATTAATTAGTATCATAGGTAACACCTGTTTTTACAATTTAAAGGAGCAATCCAAAACAACTGCGCAACCAAAAATGAGTGCTGCAGTCTAAATAGCCAGTTGGAGCAGTAGACTGTATATTAAATAGGTTGAAATCCTATTTAATATACAGTTTACGGTTGACGCAAGGTGTTTCCCCCTGCCATCTTCCCCCTTTTGCTCAAATTAACTGTTAGGAATATCTACATCTTCTAAAAGTTTATTAATAATTTCTTATGATTTATAAACTGACACTCACTCATTCTGCAAACATTCAGCATTAATTTGAGATAGAATAAATGCGAAACAGGTCGACACAAGTTACAGCCAGTAATGGAAATTTTAAAAGAGGACACTGTGGCTGTAGTTTTGTTTCAGAGAAGACAGATCTTAATCTCCGATGACACATGACGGTCATTTTATGATAAATTACAGTAGATTCATCTCCACTGTCCTCTATGCCTACAAAATATAAAGTGAATGCAAAGCAAACCCATATTTGAAAGTTAAAATCACTAAATAAAAACATATGAGAGCAAATTCAGACAAAAGGTGTAACATACAAGCGTACAGGAAAAAAAAAGATGGTGAGAAGTGCTGAAGCAGACAGTCAATAGAAGCTTCAATCTGTACCTTGGTCTCATTGGATTTGACCAGGACTTTGCTGATCTTGAAGTGCAGCACCTCATTATCCCATCGACAGGTCAGCACGTAGTCGCCCACACTGGTCAGAGAGTCACGCACGAGGAAATCTCCATTACGTAAAACCAGAGTCTCTGACACCTAAACAAAGACAATAGATACATATGGTTTTAAAGTTGAGACAAAACTGAGACAAAAGGCTCAGATCATAAAGAGCTGGAGGCCAACTCAGCTCACTGAGCTCCAGCATGTGTGTGAATATTTTGTTTCTGTTGAATAATTGAATTCAGAGAACCGTGATTATTTATAACAATGCCTTAGGACAGTTACTGAACAAACACAACTATCTCTCTTGCTGCCAAACTGTCTCTGCTCTGCTCACTTTGAATTGGCATTGATGGATAAAATGCCAGAGACAATGGCCCCGGCGACTTTCTGAGGACACAATTTATTTAGTTCAGCGCAATCGCAAAAAGTTATTTTGAATTTATTGACAAAACAAGCAATCAAGGAAAGCAATCTCCACATTCATGGTCAGTGGAATAGCTTCAGGCTGTACATCTTGCTGATACCAAACACTGCAGATGTGTGTCTGGTTTGTGTGAGAAGACAAATATTGATCTTGCAGCCATGTAGTAAAAGAGATGCATTTTTCAAACTGAGCGGCATTCCCTTTAACACTACCTGCAAAGAGCTGCAACAACTAGTCGATTCATTGGCTTATAAGAAATACACTGCCAACTATTGTAGTCCTTTTAAACAAAAATACCAAACATTTGCTGATTACAGCTTCTTAAATGTGAGGTTTTGATGCTTTTATTTGTGATTTCTGACAGCACATGAAAAGTCTTTGGGTTCTGGGTGATTGGTTGGAAAAAAAGAAGCAACTTATAGGTGTCACTTTGGCTCCAACAAATTGTGACGAGTCTTTTTCATGTTTTTTGACATTTTATAACCCAACACAGAAAACAAGACAGGTGATATGCAGTGCAGTACCGTGTAGTGTAGAGAATCCTTCCAGACCAGCAGGAGGCAGTATATACTCAGATCAAAAGCTCACCTTCTCTCTCTAGTTTTCTTAAAATACTAGTATTGTAGTGAGTTTTTGTGGCTTTTTAAAATCTGATCCTGCACCGCATGTTAGCAGTGGTGCAATGCACTGTAACAAAGTGCATTAACTCAAGTACTGTAACTGAGTACAAATTTGAGGTGCTTGTACTTAACCTGAGTCTTGTTTATCCGACAGCTTTATTTACCAGTGACTGTCCCGATCAAGATTTTTATATATAAAAGATATAAAATATGATGCTTTGTTGTAAATTAAACTACCCCACAGTTTATACAAGTATAGCTAAAAAGATTAGCTGGTCATCCTGACAGCATTTTCCACAATTTACAGATTTTTTACAAACCAAACAATCAATTGTTAAATGGAGAAAAATAACAGGCAGACTAATCTATAATGGAAATAATCATTAGATGCAGTTCTATACAAAATAGTTCAAAACAGTTCAAAATGAGCTCCACCTCCAACTAAAACAGTATAATTCTGATTTACACTAACACATAAATAATTATTATCTAATTACATCATGCATAATGTTCAACAGTCATAGGAGACATTTCTGCATTGATGTACTTTTTAATACTTAAAGTACATTTTTCCTAATTATATTTCTGTACTTTTTCATTTCATTTTTTTTATTTTACTTAACAACATTTAACATAACAGAGCAATTCTATAGTGTGTGATTGGTACAAGGATCTGAATACTTCCTCCAACACTGCTTTTAAGAATATATCAAGTTTAACACTGAGAGTTAGAACAAAATATATAAAATAAAATGAGTTAAAGGAAAGCCACATTAGTCCATACACTGTGCACGTAATAGAAGTGTTAATTGTAAAGGGAAGAAGACAGAACAACAGGAGGAAGCAGCAAGGAAAGAGAGGATATAAGGAAGCAAGTGTAAATATAATGTACAGTACCCTCTGAAATCAAGTGACTAAGTATTGTTTTGGTAACCAGGGGGCTCAGGGTTTCCCCAAGTTTACGCAGGGGCAAATCCATGAATATTTTATGTAAATGAAAAGAGGAAAGACTCACAGATGGCTGATTTGAATCTGTGTCTCTGTTTATGTATGTGTGTGCGTGTGTGTGTGTGTGTGTGAGAGAGAACAGAGGTTGATCAGGAGACAGAGGATGTGTTTATGAACGACGACCCGCCACATGTGTATGCAGTGTGTGTGTGTGTGTGTGTGTATGTATCTTGTTGTGTGTCCCTTTGTATCTCTGTCTCAGTCACCAGCTGTGAAATGCAATTGCGTACATCAGCAACACGCGCAGCTGTCTGTTTGGCAGAGTTTCCCCTCCTTCTGAACGCTAAAGCAATTTCTACTGAGCTGTGACAGATGATGGGATTCAGTAATCAGTGTCATTCTGTGTGTAAAGCGTTTAAACTGTGCTTTCAAAGCCAGGAGACTTCGGCCAAGTAATCACTCAACTAATACTACTGGTTGACAACCACATCAACCCACACACAAATGCTATTATGTTTCTCCTTATATGTCATTTAATTGTCTTTTTTTTAATATATTTTGAAATATGAAGGATTTAAATACAAACCACAGCAGCAATACATCATTTTAAGAATTTAATTTAGTTATGTGTAATTTATTTCACTGCCACAGGCACTGAGACACTGCGACATGAAGTTTAACTTTTTATTCATATAACAGTGGACTTCCTGATAACTAAAGGTTTGAAAACTCGTCTCTGACAGCTAATAAATTAAGTTTTACTATTTTGTTGGAAGTTGTTAGCCGAAACACATTAGACTTTATTTGTTTCAAGTGAAACACAACCTAAATTAAAGAATTAATTATTCAGTTTATTGTCAGAAAATAGCGAAAAATATCTGTCACCGATCGCTTGTTCTGCCCAAAACCCCAAGACATTCAATTTACAATAGAGCTGCAACCATTGCCAACTATTTTGATAACTGATTAATCATTTCACTAATTTTTACAAGCAAAAATGTCAAATATTTGCTGGTTCCAGCTTCTTGGTTTGTCATGTATGATAGTAGATGAAGAGTCATTGTTGGACATGACATGGTTTCTGTCATTTAGGTAGTTCTTATTATGCTGATGTTTGTTCAAGTGTTAATTTTTCTAATAAGTTTGGTTTTAATTAGTTATTGCATGCTATAAATAGCAGGTTTCATACCATAATTGACAGCTGAGCTCTGCTCGTGATTGAGTCAGCAGACTCTGACTCCAAATGACGTCACCAGTGCAAGATGGCAGCGCTCCTATCCAGGATATTTTGCTTCAGTTTTGAACAGTGGGAGGAAGTGGAGTCGTGTTTTCCACAAACTGTGCACAGGCTGTGTGTTACCAGGACGGTTTAAAGCCTTGGAAAGTGTATGTGTATTCAAACATTCACTCAGGACAAACTGGATATGCAATACTGCAATACTGCATGTATACAGATTCTGCAGTGTGCTACAGTGTGTGTGTTTACCTCTCGGGGTATGTGTCCATGGTACCAGCCATGGCTCCTGATGTCAGCGGCGCTCAGTTTCAGCTCCTCCTCCAGCTCCTTACGAAGCTTCTCAGGAGGAGACTCTAGCAGGTACTTCTCCTTGGAGAACTGCATGGAACAAACATGAGAGGCAAAACAAAACATCAGTGAGAAGGAGTTTACACAAGGGACTCATCACAGGGAGCTTGTATAGCGTATTCATACTGAAAGGGACCAAAGACTAGATGCACAGTCTATAAATAACATTTATTTATTCAGATAAATCCCACTGAGACACACAGATCTCATTTTCAACAGGGAGTTGAGTACATAAATATATTTACAACTACATCATTTAGAATTTAAGATACAAAAAGATGCTGAAAAATGCTTCAATTTATGGAATCCAAAAGCCATCATGTAGAATAATAATGTAATATGGGTGTAGAGTGTCGTTTACATGTCTTTACACATAGAGATGCACAAAAACACACACCTGTGTTACAGAAGGCGACACTGCAGGGAAGCAACACTGTGAGCTGCCTTCCACACAAGCACCCACACACTCACTCAGGCACACAAACATGCACACACAGACACACAAACACTCCACACACAAGAAACAATCCAATCGACCCTGACCTGATTACTAAGAGGCAGAAATCATCATGTGTAAGCTCTTATTGTTCTCATGTACTGTGGAGACCTGGCTTTAGCTTTTGAGTGTGGTCACTCAGGATGGATTGGAACAATGCCAAATACACACACGCACACGCACACACACACACACACACACACACACACACACACACACACACACACACACACACACACACACACACACACTCCGCACAGAAAAATGGATCATATTTCAGATTTCAAAGCTTCGTATTTCTGTTTGCACAGAGAAGGGCACATGGGGGAAATCTGGGTTGTAAAACATGAAAGTAAATGCCACTGAGTATTTTCATGGTCATTTAAATACACACACACACACACTGCTGTGTGTGTCTGAAATAATAATAAGTCAAACTTATTAGGCCAGGGGCCTTTAACATTTATAAGTCCTGCGACCCCATAATGATAGAGAGATGGAGCAGAGACCCCCTACTATGCAAATATATATAATATTTTCTGGCCTTCTCACGTTTGCACTTATTCATAGCTGCAGTTGAAGCATGACTAATGTTAGCTGCATTAGCTTCATCCTCTGCATTTGCACCGCTGATTTCTGAGGTTGACAGTATGTCAGAGACCATATACTTGGGATAATAATACAGCTGATTGGCCGATATGTTTCAGTAATATGAAGCTAACAAGACCCTCATCTTAGGAACCAGTGTCTTAGGTGATATTGATACCTGAACTGGTTGAATCCACCATCAAAGTGAAAGAAAACTATGCACAATAAATTGAAAAAAAAAAAACATTTAAAGTGCTTGATTTATCTTGTTCTTATCCACATAACATGCATGATTTATTCAATGGGCACTGCACATTTTACATACTCCTGAAGAGAGTTCAAGTATCTGATCGACTCTGGAAATATCTGTGTAGGTGTGGAAAGAAAAACAGAAAAATCCCACACTGGGACCTCAACGTTATGTGAAGACACCATAACAACCGATGATTGCGGAAAGATTGAGTTCAGATAGATGATCCTAGATGAGGCAAATAGAGGACACACACACACAAAAACACAAACTCTTACACAAATAACTACACAACACTAGAAATCCACACAGGAATAAACAGCGAGAGGAACTCATCTCCACTCTGCCAATATGAAGAGAAATGAGACTGGAGACCAAAATAAACAGTAAACAGTGCTGTCGCTAAGGCTAGCCTGTCATTCCTCCTAATATTTTCCTTCAATCTCTCCTTCTCTCTCCGGTCCAGTGTTCTTCTTCTGCTTTCTTTCAGTCACACTTTTTTCCTTCTTACCCACAGTTCCTCTGATCATTCCTCACAGTCATAAATTTTCGGTAAGTTGTCTGACTTCTCCTTAACGTGTGAAGCAGTCTAGTACCCAGACCGAGAGTGTACAAACCTCAATCCCCCAAAAAGCTGGGAAGCTGAGTAAAATGTAAATAAAAGCATATTGTAATTATTTGAAAATACTACAAAGACAAGATATTTCATGTTCAAACCGATAAAGGTTTTTGTGAATATACACTGATTCAAAATTTGATGGCTGCAACACATTTCAAAAGTGTTTGGGAACTGTGGACAACAATTGTTGATGTTCTGAAAGCACAATTCCTTCCCATTTTTGCTTAATATATGACTTCAGGTGCTCTGTTGTCATATTTTGTGCTTCATAATACACCACATATTTTCAGTGGTCTGGACCACAGGCAGCCCACTCTAATATCTGGATTCTTTTACATGCAGCATGTGTCTTGTTTTGATGTGACAGTTACCCATGATGCCATGGGCACTAACACACCCTCATACCATCACAGATGTTAGTTAAAATCTGGATGATCCTTTTCCTCTTAAGCCCAGAGGACAGAACATTGCTGCAAACACTCTGAAACGTGGACTTGTCAGGCCACAGCGCACTCTTCCAGTTTGCATCAAGCCATCTGAGATGAGCTCGAGCCCAGAACAGTCAGCATTGTTTTTGGATATTGTTGATATATGGCTTTCACTTTGCATGGTAGAGTCTTAACTTGCACTTGTAGATGCAGCAACAAACTGTGTCGACCGGCAAAGGTTTTCCAAAGTGTTATCCTCTATACAGTTAGGTGTGTCTTTAATGAAGTTTTTAATGCAGAGACTGATTAAGTTTTTAGAAGATGTCCCTTTAATAACCAATCATGATACTGTCACGTGTTACCACTTAACCTGTTTACCTTTTGAATGTTTCAAACAAAAGCTTATGTTGTCTGTCTGTCTTGTATTGCCGTCTCAACCTTTTTTTAGAATGAGCGTATATTTACAAAAAAACAATAAGGTTTATCAGTCTGAACATTAAACATCTTGTCTTTGTACTGTATTCAGTTGAATGCAAGTCAAAAATGATTTGCAAACCATTGCATTCTTTTTTTATTTACGTTTTACACAATGTCCCGACTTTTCTGGAATTGGAGTTTCTAAAAGAGAGTGAGCAAGGACGGGAAACCGTAATGATCTGTGTGTGTGTGTGTGTGTGTGTGTGTGTGTGTGTGTGTGTGTGGAGTGTGTTTCCATCTACCAGCATGTGTGTGTTTGTGCGTGTGTGATATGAGGAGACTACAAGAGCCAAACAATCGATCTTATCGTCTCCAGGTCACTGCGAGATGAAATTATTAACTTCCTCCTCTCCTCCTCTCCTCTGCCTCTCTTCTCCAATCCTCAGGGGAAGATGGAAGAATATCGCCATGGAGGCTCACTCTCCCAGATTAGATTTGAGGTGTATGAGTGTGTGTTATTGTGTGTGCTTGTGTGTGTGAAAAGGGGAGAAGAGGCCAATAAAAGAGCAGAGGGGTCAAGTGTGCAGTTATTGCTTTTCCTTGTCTCCGTGGAAACCCAGGAGAGGCCTGCCATTGAACTGATGCTCAACAATGAACTTGGCGCGTGTCTATGTGTGTTTGTATATGTGTGTGTGTGTGTATAAATATATGAAGGGTTATGGGGCAAATTGAAATGTCAGTGGGGCTCTATTTATGATACGGTTCATAGAATAGGCTGACATCTGAGGGGACACGTGGAAAGAGGGAGGAAAAATGGACAGACAAGAAAGGAGTGGTGACGGAAAAATGATTGGACAAGGACAAAGACAGAAAACATCATCTGTATTATATTCTTTAACATATGAGGGAAATGTAAAGTATGAACACACACACACCATAACCATCAATATAAATTCATGCCATGCAAATACTGCAGAGAAATTCCTCTTTTTTTTATACATTTATATGTATTTAATACCTGTTTTGATGGGATATGACTCAAGTACAGAGTTTGTGCTATAACGGTAGACACACTCTCCTCTTAGCGGGAGACGAGGGGTGAGGGACGAGGTAGAGACACAATGGGAAATTCTATTCAGGAGAAATATGTTGGCTGATGACAAAAGGGGAATAAGTACAATAGGAGACATCTACAAAGACCAATATTATATTACTAGTATAATCATTATCAATAGGTGTACGCCACTCTTACAGCCCCATGACACTGAGTCCTTGGTTACCACAGAAACATATTGTGTTCGTTTTTCTGTTGGTGTGCAAAGAAGAGGAAAGTCCTCCATCTTTCATCAACTACAGTGGCAGAAACTCTTCTTACTGTGTACTACTACTACTGCTACTACACCAGCGGTTAATCTGACTTCTGCTAATACTTATATTACTCATATTATCTTAGATTACTGTTAGCAGTTCTGCCACAATTACGACTACTACTAGTACTACTATCAGTCGTTGTACTCACAGTACCACTGCAATTAATAGCCTTCCACTTTAGCTAACACCAGTACTGTTAATTATAACTTATATGACTATAACTGCCATCACTGCTATATTAATTCTGCCACAAATACTACTATTAGCACCACTAAAACTTCTATCATACTGCAGACTATAGCATAACTAGATCTATATAACTCTTAGTGCTATTGCTCCCCATCACCAGAATAATTCCTAATAGCTCCGTACCACATCATTGGCATGCTCACTGAATTTACACCGGAGAACTATAAAATACTGAACACAGGTTAATGAGAAGGATGTGCTTGAGAGCAGGCACATAACTCTGCAATGTTTGGCTGAATCTGTGAGAGTCTGAATCTTAAATCATTTCCCACGCACAGTCTGAGCCCGTATTTTGCAAATCACAGTTTTATCCACTACATCACTTCATGTACCCCTGGGGGGTTTCATGTCTCCTCACTGATCCTAGAATAAACTATAAATCAGCTTTTGGTGCCGTCAGTGATTATGGTCCTATTCTCTGGAATCTTCTACCACATGAACTAAGGTCAGGTAAAGAAGACTACAACATATCTTCTTTTGCAAGCTTTTAGTTCGGTTTAAAGTGTGTGACAGTTATTTTAGAATCATCTTATGTATTTTTATCTGATATGTTTTTATATATGTAATACATTCTAATCTTATATGTTTTTGTCATATATTTATTTTATTTTATTTTTATTTGGAAACTCATTGAGTATTCTGTAGGTCTGTGCTGCATAAATAAACTTAACTTGACTGTCATTTCTGGTTCTACTACTTTACTAGTGATTTAATAGCAATGACTACCAGTATTGGCAGTATTACTGCTACAATTTATGGTAGCATTTAATTGTAATAGTAATTATTAATTAACTGGTAACTATTAGTATTATTACTACCACTGCTACAACTTGTGTCCATGTGTAATGAGTAATAGAGAGCCTCTGCTTCTGCTATAGCTAGTATTACTGCTTTTACTATTCTTATTACCTCTGCTAGTACACCTATTTCTGCTATTACTACCATAACTACATCGAGTACTTTTAGTGCTGCTCTATTTTCCATACACATCAGTAGTAAAAATTAGTGGCAGAAATAGTGAAATACCAATACAAATGTAAGTATGTTCCCTTATTTACTTTGCGGTGTAGTAGCATACAAGCAGACAGTCTTATTTCCTTTGAAAGATTCATATATCAAGAGTATGATCATGAGAGAGGATTCATCAGTGCAACAGCCGTACAGAGCAGCAAAGAATGTCAGATCAAAACACAGAGACCAACAGATTTATGAACCCAGAGGCAGGCAGACAGGAGCAGACAGGTAGCAGAAAGAGTCCGAGACAGACAGAAAACACAACCAGCATACATAAAGACAAGACATCAGACATTCAGGAAGGCACAGAGGCAGGGAGACACACAACAGAAACTCATTAATGTAGACAGAGAGGCAGACACACAGGGAGACAGGTAGCCCATTAGCAGATGAGAGAGTTTAGGCAATTGAGCAGCTGATGCAGGACTTTGCTTCCCCAGGGGGGGTGAAAAGAGGAAAAGTGATTGGTGTGTGAGTGTGCACATGCAGGATGTGCATTCATCCATGTTGGCCTGTGCGCATATATGTGTGTGTGTTCTAGATGAGTGGCGCTACTACTGAATGGGGCTCTATTTTAGGTCTGAGTAGAAGAGAAAGTAACACCAGGCTGCCAAAGATAAGAGCACTGTGAACATAAAGACAGGCTTACATTTATTCATTATAACAGTGGGTATACTGTATAGTTTGAATAGGCTATAGGGGTTAAGGGGAGTGTGTGCATGTGTGAATATGAGTTACAGCTCACAACACAGTGTGATCCATCACCTAATTTACACCAACATGCACTTGAGCCCCTTTTCCTCGCAGCAGGCCAATTAGACGGTTTCATTTGGTGACATCACCACACCCACCCCGAATGGAAACTGACACCGCTATCACTCAATATCAGTAGGAGGAAAAAATGGACCGCCTAAAAGGAAAGTAAATGAAAGGGATGATAATGGGGAGCATTTCTAAATGTATGCACATATTTATACATATATTATGCACACACCCCTTTTTTTTAGCATGTTGTGTGTGTGTTACTGTGGTTTTTGGTTTTGTTCTGCTGTCTGTTCCACGCTTAATTGGTTATTTTACATGTTTATTACTTTGTCCAGTTTGCATACGTGCTTTATTCTTTTATTTCTGTGCAAGCGTGCAGGATTTGCAGTTTTAAAGTACAGTTAATGAACAATTATTGTACGTGGACATGCAGTTTCTGTCAAATATTATAATATTCAAACCAGCCAAACTCCATGGGTCAAATCAGTAATTTTACCTTGCAGTACACAGGAGTTGCTGGACTATGGCCACCTCGATCTGTTAGTCTTTTTGTGTTATTTTTCTGACTTCGGTGAATCCAAACTATTCTTTTAAAACACAGATCAAGGCAGTGGCAGACAAGAAACTCCCGTGTTCTGCAGGTAAAAGCATTAATATCACCCATGGAGTTTGGTTGCTTTGGAAGGAGAGATATTTGGCTTATATAACAGCAATTTCCCATCAGAAATGTACAGCCAGCTCTTTACAATACACAGCACAGTGTGGTGGAGTGTTAACTCTGGCACAAATCAGCATGTTGTTGTTTGTGGATCAACCAGTTTGTTTGCTAATTCTTGCAGAAGGAGCACAAAGCCAAGTACCTTCAGCAATTTAAAGAGGAACGCAACTAAAAACAAACTCCAAGAGCGAAGGCATGAATGAGAAATGAAATGGAAGATAATTGCTGACAAGTATAAAAAACCTGCAGGGAGGAAAATTAAGTCCCTGGCATTTACCAGCATGGATGCAAAACACATTCAGACAAAAAAAAAAAAAAAAAACACCAACAAAAGAGAGGAATGCATCCTAAACAGGCTGCAGCACTTAGATCTAAGCTCATGTCAGAATGCATCTTCTTTCTTTTTCAGCTCCTGGGCTAGCCTCTAACCCCGTCGTCATGGTAACGCCCCGAGTGGTGGTGGCAGTGGGGGGAGAAACGGGGCTGGGAGGGGGAATCCCACCTCCTGGTCATGCACACACACACACACACACACACACACACACACACACACACACACACACACACACACACACACACATCAAGGTCAGGGGTCCAGCTCTTGAAGAACCTTTCTATCCCTTGATCTGCTTTCTTTTTCTTTCCCCCCCTCAGTTCTACGCCTCCTCTCTTTTGGGGAGATACAAACCAGGATTACTGCATAAAGACCCTTGTATCCTCCTGTCTCCTGTTACTCATACACACACACAGGCACATTATAGGGGTTTATGTGTACACACATGACCGGTATCACCCCTCTCCAGACTCTTATAATCCCTCTGTGCCCTCCAGCCTGATTTCCACTGTTATATTCACACTGGTTCACACGGGTATAATGGTCTTTAACACACATGTAAAATGATAGGAGCATTAGAGGGAGTGTTGGTAACATTAGACTTTTATTTTGTCTTAGCAAGGTGAGAGTGGCATCGAATCAAAGCTAATGAAACTGCTTTTGCAATGATGTAATAAAAAAAGTTTAACATGAATGGAACGAAGAAGTACAGTATATACAGGGAGTGGTTTCTATGTGTGTTTGGACCACAAGTTTTTCTGTTCTTCTTCTTTTTATGATAGCATAGTATGGTATGTCAAAAAAAAAATTAAAGTGGAAAATATTAAAGAAATAAAGACTATGATGTATGTGTAAAATGCTGCTCACGTCCAAAAAACTACACCTGACCAGTTCTGAATCAACTAAGATTCGGCCTGAACTCAACCTGAGCCCAGGCCACTGCAGTTTAACAAGGCTGAACCTTATGAAAACATTTTTGGGGATGTCCTTGATTTAATACCCTGGGATTTTTGTTGGATTAGCAGGCACTCTTATGGTAAATGGACTGAATTTATATAGCACTTTTCCATCTTAGTGGACAAAGAGTTCATCTCTCATTCACCCGTTTACACACGCTCTGATCACATGAACGAGTCCGATATGAACAACTTTGGATTAAAAAATCAGCATGTAAGATAAAGATAAACATAAAACATATAAGTGAAAGTCAAAAGAAAAAAAGACAAGAGTCAAATGACCAACAGAGACTGCAGACAGGGCTGTTTCTAGTGTTCTGGGACCCCGTGTTAACCACAATTAATCATCCACTCATTATAAATTACTGTAAAGTTGAATGATCCCTCAGATTCTTTAATATGCCTGGAAAAGACTTTCAACAACACTGTTCAGTCAACATCAGACAATAAGGAGCACACAGCCCAATGCCACTGTAATAAAAAGACAACAAACCTCCTTTAAATTCCTATTGAAATGTGTCCAGGGCAACATTTTTTAAATAACTCATAAAACAGCCGGTGCACCTTGCATGCTAACAGATTAGCCTGCAAGCAGTACTTAGTAGTGTAAGCAGGACTATCCTCATCAGTCATGTGACCTTTTCCTCGCAGGCCAAAGAGGTCCAGTGAGAGTCTTCCTCATATCAGCCTTATTGATGCAGCCATGTAGTCAGCTGACAGCTGTTTTTTATTGGATGTTGTTTCCTGACACCTGCGCTTGCTTGAATAACCCTGCTCTTATAAATGTTAGTAATTAGGCTTCTTTCATTGATTGGAGCTGTGCGCCTGTGGAGCAGACCAGACACAGAGAACACACTGTTTCACATGATCTCATGAGAAAGAAATTCAAGAGCGAATAATAAAATGAAACCTAACTGAGTCCTATAGGACATGGAGAGAAATTAGACCAGAGGTTTTGAAAACCTGTTGGGCCAAAACCATTTTGGAGATTCCAAGCTTTTGAGTGTGAGGTAAGAACAGTGGAACCGCAGACCCTGAGATAAAAAGCTTTAATTTTTATTATTCAGCAGCCTGTTGATCACACTATATCCTGTGGCAGTACGTACAAGCACTTGACACAAATGGGAGATACCGGACATTAAAAAAAACAACAACACACAGATAACACAGTAGAAGGGCACTCAGAGACTACAGACCACCAAGGCCAATAGTCTGGTCTTCTCTGCCACTATATTTGTCAGGAACAAGAGAGTCACACACTACTTTAAGAAAGGTAAACAAGAATTAGATAATAACTGCTGGTTTGTCAAGAAATCACCAAACCAGTAAACATGTCCTTCGACAAAACTTTTACACAAGCGTTGAGAAAGTTTGGGACAGTTATAACAGTGAGTGTCATGAATGTAACAGCACTTAAATGGTGGATCTTGCAACATATTTTGAGATAAAACACTGTTGGCTCAGATGAAGGCTGTCCACATGGATTTTTAATCAACAGAGTCAGTATGCATGATTGTTTTAAGGCTAATTTATTGTGAGAAAGAATTTGTGATTGTGCGTGTGTTGTGCTAGCCCACAATAACTTCTAAAAAGGCTTATTTTGGTTATATCCACTTTTATACCTGCTGCATTTTTTACTACAGTGATGTTTGAGGTGGCTGTTGTGTTTTGTTTAGTTGCGGCACACCATTCAGTTACAATCGGTTTGCACATGCACAATAAATAAAACAAAAGTGAAAAATAATTAGTGTATCCATCCAGTGATTTGGATCCGCTCCAAAATTGAATGGGTTCTTCTTTATGCCATGCTATATCCTTCCACTGAACTTCATGAAAATCAGGCTGGTAGTTTTTCAGTAGTCCTGCTGACAAACAGACAAACAAACTGATTGGAGAACATAACCTCCTTGGCATTGGTAAAAACAACAGCGCTGATGTCTCATAAGATCAGATAGTATCAGAGGAGCAGCTCTTCAGACAGGGGGAGTGTGACGACTGGTGGAGAGACAGTAATAGAATATGAGACCGATAACAGTGACCTTCTACTGTCGTAAGGAATGAGCGTCTCCTACAAACACACGCACGCGCTCAAACACACACAGGGCATTCACCCCTGCAGGCAGCTGGATGCCGATATATATCCTGGTACAGAAATATACACGCACACATATAGAGCAGTGGTGTGAGCTGTCAGTCAGTGTGGTGTCAGAGAAGAGACCCCCTGGATTGAGTGACAGCTGCTGGACAGGATATGACATACAACTACACTCCCACAGAGACTGCAGGAAGCACAGTGCCACTCTGCGCTGCACGGCTCCACTCGCCTTTCTCTCAAAACTCCGCTCTCCTTCTGCTGTGCATTTCTGCTTTCTCCATCAGCTTTGCCTTTCTCACTTTTCACAGGTTATCGCTTCCCTTCTCTCAACCCTGTTCTGTCTGTTGACTGTTGATATCGAGAGCCTTTAAGAGACAGTCCTTAGTTTTGTTAATGCATGTTTGTTGTTGGAAACCCTGTACCCTTTGAGAGATAAATATTGTATTTTTATATAACTGTTATTATCAAAACAGTTGGTCATTAATTTAATAATTGACAATTAATGGATTAATCATTGCATCTCTATTGCAAATATAGCATCTCTTTAGGAAAAAACTGAATGCAAATAAAAGCTTTTGTTTAAACTCAAAAATTATGCAGAGGAGTTTGTCGTTATACCTGCAGTCCACCTCTGGGGCTGAGGGTACAGCCTCCACCAATCAGAGGAAAGGGCAGTCGTCTGAGAGACACCCCTCGGGGAGAGGAAAGTCCTTAATTCACTCTCTTCTCCCATAAAGCTTAATTGCTGTGACAACTGAAAGTGACCTTGATGAGCACATCAATATTTTTATCAACCTGAGTTATGGTGGCAGGAGCGTAAAAAGGATTTTGTACAGTGGAGGGGACGTCCCTCCCATCCTCAGCAGAAATAACGCTCTTGTGTGGAATTAAAAAAAAAAAAAGAAAAAAAGTGGATGCACCCAAAATGTCTGTTAGAATCATCCTTTGCACTGCAGCAGAGTGTGAGCTTCTGGTACATCTCGGTACATTAGGTCAACCAGGTTGAACCAAAAAGCAGCTCAGCAGAACCAGGTTAATTAATAACTTTTAAAGCTCCCACCTCAGGTTAAACTAATACATTATAAATGTATAGATATAATTGAATTGTTTTTATTTATAAAACATACAGAAAACATGTCTGACCATTTGTGGTGCTTTATTTGTTGAACACAGTTGTCAAGCTATGGCCTCCCACAGCGTCCCTCAGAGGCTGGAGTGAGTCACACATGTTTGAGTCACAACCAAGTCTCAAGTCAAGTCAAGTCAAGTCAAATTCTGATGGTCTACCCCAGTGTCCACATTTAAATCAGTTAATGGTGATTTTTATTTTCAACATTAATGATAAATGTTAATGCACTTAACACAGAGAAAGGAGAACAATAACATGTGATGAGTAGACTAATGTTACACCTGTAACTAGAGCTGCAACAATTAATCAATTATTTTAGTCATCAGTTCTTTACCCTTCAGTAAACTTAATATCTTTTGAGTTGTGAGTAAAACAAGATATTTCAGGACGTCATCTCAGGCTTTGAGAAACACTGATTGACACTTCTCACCATTTTCTGAAATGTTAAAACAGATTAAACAAGAAAATAATCGACTGATTAATAAACTATGAAGATAATTGTTATTTGCAGTCCTATCTGTAACCAGTTAGCCACGGGCATGCAGCCGTGTTAGCTCGCATCATGTGACTTCATGTGACTCCAGTCTCCCACCTCTAGTGTCCTTAGATACCGTTAATAATCTTGGTGAGACGATCTTGTCAAAATCGATAGTCCATGACCATGGAAATAAAACACTAATTTTCTTCTAACAATTTAACGCAAGTCTCTGCCTTCGTCTCTATGGACGAAGTCATCGTCCTCTCTCTGTGTCCCCGTCTGACTCCACCATTCATATTTTAATGTATTCCTCTGTGAATCACTTCTGCTTCCTGCTTTTTGTTTCGGACTGAAAGAACCATAAAGTACCTCCTCTATTTCTCTCTAATCAACCTGGTGAGCAGCATCTATTAGCACTCTGATGAGAAGACTATTACTGTGTGTGTGTGTGTGTGTGTGTGTGTGTGTGTGTGTGTGTGTGTGTGTGTGTGTGTGTGGGTATATGCTGACAATCAGCTGCCTAAAGGGCTGAATGTCCTCTCTGGATGTGTCTGTACTTGTATATGAGTGTGGTGTGTATTATTATTTGTGAATGTATCCACAGTGTCATCAATTCTGTGAATTCAATTGTGTATTTTCTGTCTCATTTATCTCTGCCTTTAAAAAAAAACTGTTGTTACACTGAGTGTTTGCCCATGACAGTGCTGTTGGCAACGATGAGGGGGAAAACAGAAAAAAAAAGCACCCTAGACATCACAGAAATGCAAAAGAAAACTTTTTCATCCCCTCAAACATGAACAGACAGAAACTAACACATACACAGAGAGATAAAAATACACTGATACACACACACACACACACACAGAAAAACAGAGAAGATTTTAATGATGTTTGACTGTTAAGTACGACTCCTGACTGCACGCCTCTCCCTTGCCTCCTGACCCATGTTTCTCTGCTAAACAGGCCTATAGGCTACACTCCGTCTCTCTCTCTCTCTCTCTCTCTCTCCCTCACGCACACACACACAAAAATCCATTTCCCCAAAGCATGTGCACAGACACAAACCCCCTTTTCCCCACAAATAAACACACATAACAAAAACATAAAAACAGCATGTATACCAGGATGCTCACAGACATACATACACACGTACACACAGGTAAAAACAGAAATGACAGAGCTCGTTTGCTACAGATTCTGATAGTGTGCTTAGTTATTAAGGAGAGGGGAGTGTTGATGTCACCCGCAGTGCGATACAGATGCTGATTACAGATTACACAGATTCAATTAGACGTTTCTCTGGATGAAATTAGATAGCTTGCATGAACCTAATTCAGTTTCAATTAGTTTAATACTCCTGCTAATGACACAGCAATGTAGCCACACATATTGCATTACTGTTACTGGATACACATATGAATGTAATACAGATGACTCATCCGATGACTAGAGCGCAGAAGACTGAGGGGTCGAGTTTTATCTGAGCTGGTTAGCTCATAAGTATGTTTTCATTAGTGTATAATTCCCTGAAAATAAGAATTGTTGTGTTTTTGTTACCTTAAAGTGAGCTGTTTATGTCTACAGAGAGCACAGGTCCTCTTCCACAGAGGCTGCCAAGTCGCACTTCCATGTTTCAACAGCCAACCAAACACTCGCTCAAGATATGAAAGAACAGTTTATTTCAAATTTGCATCTATTGAAAAAAAAAACCTGAATGAAAACTTTAAATCAGCGCCAGTGTGGTGAGAGTAAAAGGGTGAACAGACCTGTTTTTGCCTTTGTGACCATAAACGGACACTTCATCAAGTCAAGTCAATTTATTTAAATAACAGCAAATCATAACAGCAATTATCTCAGGGCACTTTTCATATATAGCAGGTTTAGACTGTACTCTGCAACAGAATTACCCTCCACAGACAATATAGATTTACACCAAAATTACAAAATTGCTTAATCTGGACACAGTTTTCACTGGACGTGGAAACAAATGCACATTATGCCTAGTTTGGGGAAGTGTTTCAGGCTTTCCTTTGATGATTTCACTAATAAATATTCACACACTTTGCCAAGAGCTTTTAGAAACACTAGAAAATCAGAGAAACAAAACAAACTGTCTGTTTATTTTATCTGCAGAACTATTGCATAAAAAATGTGAGAGAGACAATGAAAATATGGTAATAGAGCGCTTGACTGCAGATGTCTGTTATCTGTCTGTTTATAACATGGAACGACTCCGGTGCAGTCATGAAGGGACGGACAGATGTCCACAAAATAAGATCATTATCCACAACAAACACAAGATGCCACACATAAAAAAAACACACACACACACAATCAAACACACACAATCAAGCACACATATTCATTCACACTCCACTCCCTTACTGTCAAGTCAGCAATGCCACACCTATAGATGCTGTTGCCATGGTAACACCATACTCTGCATGTCCCAGCTGGTGTTTCCCTGAGGACCAAATGTATGGGGGTGTGTGTGTGTGTGTGATGGAGAGAGGTTAACGTGCCCCATGTGTGCTTTGCTCTGTCATGTGCAGTGGGGTGCACTGAGGAGGAAAACATGGCTGGTTGGGAGCAGTTATCATGGTATCCCATTGTGTGCATGATTGTGTGTGTGTGTGTGATCTTCTGTGGTTATTTTCTATATTTCAGTCGTCGGTTTCACCCCTGACTGAAGGCCACGAGACCTGACAAATCAGGACTCAGCTTTGGTTTAAAGACTAAACAGCGAACGAAGATAAAATGCCGCTAAACCCTTTTCGATCAGCTGTTCTGCCAAAAACGTGCTGCCAAACTATGAGCTCAATCCAAATTAATTAAAATCTGATAGTACAACCACAACAATAGCTGAAAACAAAGTCATGGAGCCACACCAGAGTAAACAAATACCTCAGCGGCCCACTCAAACACACAGCCTTTTTGCTGTTTTCTTACAATGACTCATGCTTTAAATTTACACACATTACAGCGTGTGGTGACCTGGGCTTCTGCCAGCATGGCTGAGAGGATTTGAGACAACATTTAGTAGTCATGTTTCCAGCTCTCAGCTTTATTCACTGTAGCATCACTCATCACAGGAACTCAGAAGAATAAAGGATTTAGCAACAGTTTTAGATGAATGTGTAATCTGTGACACAATCTATGACATAATTGCTTGTGACTTATTCAATATCGCTGTTATGTTGAGCCGTGTACTTGTTTCTGTACAGAATACAGAAAAAGTACAGAAAAAAAGTCAACTTCACATGGTTCCTTTAAAATGCGCTTTTTATTAATGTATTTTACATATTTTCTTCAGGACAATTTTAAATGTTAACAGCAAAATGTTAGACCAGACTAAAATTGAACCATAGAGGGTAATTCAAACCCCGGTAGACGCACACGCAGACACACTTCTGCCATCGCTTAGAGCCAACTTGCATGTGGTATTCAGAGGACATTAATCAATGTTGAGCACACAGTGGCTTTGCATCTGTTAGGGGCTCAGTCATTGTGTTTTTGTTAAAAAAAAAAAAACAGCTTCTAACAGGCTGAGAAGTTTGACAGTTCGTCATGTGACCAAACCTAACCTGGACATTTGTTGTCAGTAGCTACAATTAACAGTGATTTGGATAAATCTCTTATTCTAGATCACATAGAAAGAGTTTCAAAAGTTTTCTCTGTCAAGATGTTTATTAACCCTGACTGGCACAGCCGAACCAGCCCTGTCCATCTTTGGCTGAAGCTCAGAATAATCAAAGAGAATTGAGGTTTTGCAGTTCAGTCACTGCATCTCTGCCTGCTTTCCCCCCCGTACTTCACTTCTCCCTTCACTTCGCTGCGGTGCAATTTATAGACTGTTTGAATGTCCATACACATGCCTGACTCATCATACAGCTTTCCTTTACTGCTTTATTTTCCACCACTTTCAGTGCAGACTTTCTCTGCACTACTTAGCCTTTCCTGCTCTTTATTTGAATATTATTAATATCTTCCTCTGAATTTGTAAGATGGAGATAAATAAGTGGAGGTAGGTCAGTTGTCTCATTTCCCCTCTCTAACCAGCATCACGGCCGATCTGTCCATCTCATCTCTCACTCTTTCTCTCTACTTTATTATCCATTAGCTTTCGCCTTTCTACTCCTCCATTCCTTTATTCCTCCACTCATAATTCTCCATCACTCCTCCTCCTCCTTCTGTCTCTCCACTGCCAGTTCATCTCTCGCTCCCTGCTCTAACCTGCCATCTCTCAACCACATATCATATCATTCCCCTCTCCATGCACTTTCCCTCACCGATCCACTCAGCCGGCCTGTCAGCATGGGTGTGTAGTTGAGTGTGGGTGTGTGAGTGTGTGTTGATATACAACAACAGCAGGAGCATCACCTTGTTCCATCAGTGAAACAGGGAGAGACAGACAGGGAGAAGCAAAGACATGAAGGGAAGAGATGCATTAGGAGGCAGAGGGAAGAAGAAAACAATGCTGTATACAAAATAAAAAATTTAATAAATGATATTTCTACTTCTTCTGATATTTTTTTAACGTAAAAATGTACGTTATACTCACTCTCCAAATTGGGCCAGTTTAATTTAAATTCCTAATTTTGTTTGCCTACTTTGATAACACAATCTACTAAAGGCAGATTGGGTTCTCCTGGTACTCCTCTCAGCTTCTCCAAACTGGGGGCGTGCTGATCGCCATATACTGTATAAAAACACTGACTATAGATAAGTAACTCATACAACCACACTACAGTCTTGTTCAGATTTTGCTATTATTCTGAATTACATTACAGCCTCAAAATGAACTTGTCTTCTCTGATTCACTCATGACGAAAAATATCCTCTTCTTTCTCTTTAATTGAAAGAGGAGTTGTTAGTGTCTATGACAACCAGGACCAGCTGGGACAGCTGAAAGATGCTCTGGGCAGTTTTTATTCATTCAGCTGGAAATACAAGTCTAACCTTTCATTTTGGCAGCTCAGACAACCAGAGCTTGTGAGGGTTGGCAGAATCACGAATGTCAGCAAACTGGTAAAAACAGACCTCATCATGACAAATATGCTAATTGTGGTACATTAAATCAGCGTCCACTCACAATGACAAACACCTTTGCCCAGCTTGGCTGCAGCACACCCACTCACTTTCACACACACACACACACACACAAACACACAATTGACCCCTGAGGGCTGTGCCACTCGCTGTCATCTTCTCCTCCATCCTCTGGGCTGAACCATTAATGGCTAATTTGCAGGCTTTTGGGGTAAAAGGTCATCACACTGATGGATGGAAGGTCTAAAGACTCATCAATACTACGCCTCCTCTGTTAACACACACACAAACAGGCGCGCACACACATACATACATGTCTATATGCAGACTGAATTTAAACATATATTGCAACCAATCAGACGTACGCACTGATGCACACACACCATCCATTCCTTACTTGCAATTTAACTGCAAGCCTGTACCATTACCGTCCATACAAGTACCATCTATCTTGAAAATGACAGGTGTGGAGGGAAAACCACAAACCCACGATGAATTTCTCCAATGCAGCTTAACAGGAAACGGACAAAAAGAGAGGAAGGAGCAGCTGAAGGACAGGCAGCAGCAGAGAGGCCAAATGAGAGGTGGGGGGGGGGGGGTTGGTGAGGAGGGAGATGAGGGCCTCAGCTGATTAAAAATGAAAATAGAAATCTGTATCTCTCATTGACTTGTGACTTTATGAGAAAATCTAGAACAGAAAGCAATTTATCTGCCCTCTTTTTGTATGTAGCAATGCTGAGGATCATTGGTTTTTTAATAAAGAAATATCAGTGCAGGTTGTGGATGTTATAATTCTATTATAATATTATAGACATCTATTCCTACTCACACTTATACACAATATACTTTTAATACTGCTTCTATTACTATTTAACTTCAATAAAGGCTGTGGCCTAAGCTGCAGCCTGGTTACCATGGTTACACACGCATATGGTGACACAGCATCTAATTAATTAATCAATGACTGACAGCAGAGGATTAATCAGCTTTGCTGACTGAAACACAGCCAAGAAATGGAGTATAAATACAAACCCTGACATCCTCAGACACAACCACTGCTTTTGATGTTTTTTTTGTTTTTATTATACACCAATTCAAATTAATTTTTAAAGGGCTTAATTTTTAAGCTTAAGCTGTCAAAACAGGATTCACTGCCCTGAAAATGAGACTCTTTCTGCATTTAGTCTAAGTGGGAAAACTACTTGCTTTTTTTTTTATTTATCACACAGATTTTCACAATTGCTAAAACACTAAATCATACTGCCTGAACCACACACTCAGTATTTAAACTCATTTATTGAATCATTCACTCAAACTGTACACGCATTCTTATTCACTAAAACACATGTTGCATTGTGATGCAGTTGTGTTGCAAAATTGTAAGCACGGGCAATATCTTTCATTATTTACACACAACAAGTGAAAATTGTTTCTAATTAACTAGAATACAATATGGATATGTGGGTGGTTCAACATCAATCAGTGATTCATAAATGCCTGCATGGTGGTGGAACGTCTTTGGCCAAAACCAGATGGTTTCCCCCAGTTGCCTGGCAAAGGAGAAAGCTGCCAGGGATGCAGATGAAGTCCTCTGGCCTGACCCAGCACAAAGACATGATGCTGAGGCATATTTTTGCATTTATTACAAAATAAAAATATTTTTCTGTAGCTGCATGTCCTGAACACTGTTTTCCATTTTCCATGAAGTGTGTAATGACTGCTCAATAGTGTTTATACACTGACTGCCTGTGTGTATGAGCTGAAAGCACTGTTTGATTTTGACAGAGGAGTCAGAGGATTTGTTTTTGTTTTTACACTTTTGAGAAGAGGGTAGAAAGTTCCAAGAAATGTGTGCTAGTAATTGTGAAAAAAATTGTAAATGAAGTAATTTACAAAAACAAACAAAAGTATGGTGACAATACTGCATACTGCGCCGCTGAGCCAACCTAATTCTGTCACTGCAACAGCCGTACTTAGGACAAGTTCTGACTGAACCCCAACAAGACGACAATCACTTTTCCTGAATAAACAGATACAAATAGTGCTATGGCTGGGAATTCATGATGCAAACACCAATTTTAGACAGAAGGTCACAGGAGGGAAGACTATCATAAACAAGTTTATCTGTAGCTTGGTCACGGTGACACCCTACTCCCTGCTGTGTCAGTACACACACACACACACACACACACACACACACACACACATAAATTGTGCCTAGTCACAGCACAACAACAGTGACCTATTGACTGACTGGCCTTGGAACTTGGACACACCACGCGCGCAGAAAGAAATGATGATGATGCAGTTAAAGACAAAACCGTAGAGGACAGAAATAAAAGAGGAGAAGTAATGAATAAAAGAGAGATAAGAAAGAAAAGTTACAGAGGGAGAAGGAAAAGAGAGAAGAGAAGGAAGAAAAGAGTCAGTGGTGACCGTACATGATGAGATGGAAATGAGGTTGCAGTTTGATCCCATAGGTACACCATGGATGCATATCAATCAGTTTTATCTCCCTATTACCAGTGCACACACAACCTTCCTCGTCACCCCCAATCCTGCAGACCGTCAAAAAGAAGCACGCCCTAGAGCTGTGATGCCATTGGCCAGCAATGATGTCATCTCTTCCTGGAGGCTGAGCAGCGAGCTGAACAATTGGCTGGCAGAGGCAGACAGTGGGAGAGTGCCGCTGAGGTATCAATTCCATTCATACACAGGCAGCGATGAAGCATGTGTGTATATGTGTGTGTCAGTGTGTGTGTGTGTGTGCGTGTGTGTGTGTGACCATGACCACTCCCCACTGAGGCATACAGGCAGACCTATTAGGGCCGTGTCCATCATTCAGAGACACAGACAGTACCTGCTGGGATGCTCCCTAATGGACGCTCTCTCCATCACACACACACACACACGCACACACACGCACACACATTGGAATTTCGCTCAAATGCACACTATCAAATATGCAAGTAATCAAGCATGCACATACACACGCACCACTCTTACACACACTCACACACACACACAGCTGATGGGGGTTGGGAGGGTTGAGATGGGTGTTGTCTCCCTGTTGTTACCGGGCTGTTGTCATGGTGATGCAGATGGAGCTTTTACTGCTAGCTGGGACTTTGCAATAAAGTACACGCACACACACTGACACACACTCTTTTCACTGCACGTGCACACCTTTTGAGAGCAGCGCTGCCCCTGCAACTGCTTTCAAGCAACAGACAAAAATAGGAGGCAGAAAAGGACTTCAGTCTTTGGAAGTGTGTGTGTGTGTGTATGTTTGTGTGTGTGTGTGTGTGCATGTGTGTGAAGGTGTGAGTGTAAACACTCCCAGGAGAGGCACTAGACACGTTTCCTCTAAGAGATGCTCATGGGAAATTAACCTGTGATAGCCTGTTACAAAGTGCTGTGCATTCACTCTCCTTCCTCTCTTTTCCTCTCTTACATGTTTTACACTCCCCTCTTCCTCTCACCACCCACACCTCCCACTCCTCACCCCCCCTTTTTAGAGTATGATGTCACTTGCGAGTTTGTAATTGCCTGCACGGCTGTTGGGATTTCTTCCAAGACTCCACGTGTGAACACAAGATGCAGACCAAGCCTAAGTCTCATATAACCCTATGAAAGCTGAAAACATGATCCTGTTTGAATCGATCTACAATTAAATCCACAATAGTTAGAGCATTCTTTCTTTTTGCAGCAGAGAGCTGAGGCTGCTGTCTTTCACACTGTCACATTGTAAGCTTGTGACGATGTCATTTTGTTATGTTACGCGCTGTACAAAACGTGGTGACAAAATAAGGTGGCACTGCAACATGGTGCCAGCAAAGAGGCAGGTCCATGATTCATGTTAGAGAGAGAAAATGAGAGAAATAAAACTGAGTAGTTTTGGGCTGAGGATGATGTACCATCTAAGTAATAGTAATAATAATTTGTATATAAAAACACCTCAAATATCAAAAAACTAAAAAAGGACACTAACAAATATTGTATTAGAAATCTTTTTGTATATTTTTAGTATGTTTTTTTCAGCAAAATTTCATTAAAAAACATGTTTTTTACATTTATGACACAATTTCAATACTTTTATCAATTATTATGTTTTACTGACTTAAGTAGCATTTTAACTTAGATTGCACAGATTTTAGGGATATGAAGCATTTGAAGATACTGCAAGAAATTTCATCACTATAAGCAAAAACGTATTGTTACTTTATATGAAAAATCCAACGCTCACTATAGATAGATACAAATCTAGATACCACATACCGAAAGCCATTTCACGAACCACAGTAATCCACTTTGAGATGCCCTGATACAGAAAATAATTGCCTTGCTACAGGATGTTCTTTGCCTTGTCCATTACTCTCTTATATCTGGATGCTTGTATTTCTTACTTATTGCACACCGGAAACATAATAACTGATATCTACTGTTCGATCGACCCAGTCTTCTCATCCGTCTCTAATCACTTTGACTAAAACCCAGTGATTATGTGCATGCATGAGTTATATGTGTTCCAGCACACGGTCCGTGTCCACGCTGCATGAATTCAATCTTATTAAGCAGGAGTGCAATCTAATTTGAATTGAATTACATCCAACAAAGCTATCAAATTCCAGTCAATTAAATCTGTTTAATCTCTTATCAGTATCTGTATCTGGTTCACATTAACACCCCAATCTTCTTCATTAATAACTAAAAAATGCTATCAATGCCTTCAGCAAAATGTCACTCTATCTTCTCCATCTCCATGAGTGAGCACTCGTTAATTTGAGCTTCTGCAGTAGCGCTGAAACTATCAGTCAACTCCACTGGCAGAATATTATTTGATAACATTTTACAAAAAAGTCTTTAAGCTTTTTAACAAGGACAAATGCAAATGAAATGAAGTTTAGACTCGAGAGTCAATTGATTTGAAAAATATAGGCTATTATTAGATCGATTGACAGTCTAAAAACAGCATGCCACTTGCAGCCCAGATCTGTGGACCCGTGCACGTATGCATGTGTAGGCATGTACAAATACATGTGTGAATATCTGTGTGTGTGTATGAGAGAGAAAGTGACTGCCTGCATGTGTGTTCATTGCCATTCTCCGCTGTTCTCTGCAAATCACCCAGAGACGCTCCAACAGCCTGGGGTCCTTTCTTAGAGGAAAATGATGCATTAAAAACTCCACAGAGGTCCAGGCCCTTCTGTAACTCAAACACACTCCACCCAGTGGGATTTATTTGAAATTAGAACAGACAGCAATGGAAAGCTGGAAAGCGTTAACCTGAAGAAAATATTTCCCTGGCAAAACAGACTCTGCACAGCCCAAATTAATAAATGAATAATTTGCAAATATGACTTAAGTGGAGGGCAGGGCAATATGGTAAAAATACTTTCCATAATAAGAATAATTTTGATACTGATATATAAGGCCTGATCAAACTGACATTCAAAGCACTAGCTCTAATTTATGGTAGTCAACATCCAAATCAGTATTTGAATGCTTTGTTTTTTTGTGAGGTTCAGGTTCAGAGAGAGAGATGAGATGCTGCATCTGCTGCACCGAAAAAGAGGCAATATACTAATAGTGAGAAATGGACCTCCTTCCACAGAGAAAGGAAACAAAAGAATCCTCTCATTTCTAGCTGATGACTAAAACGATGACTCTCGCTAGCAGATTTCACAAGTGTAGCTTAAACTCCTCGAGTCAGCTAGGTCCATCTTCCATCTGACACATTTTAAGATGGTGAAATACAACATGTATATGACAGATGACAGAAAGGAACTAGATTAAGTGCAGCACATATTGAGAAGGCTAAAATAACCCAGTTAGACCTGAGAGAGTGAGCCAGAGAAGGATGCGTCGTCGGCCCATTTTGATTCCGCACCAGCCCACATCCTCCTCCTCAAACTCCCACGTAATTAATCCCAAGTTAACCCCTTAAAATAAGCCATGAATTTGGCGAATGCAGTGGCATCTAGCACAGGTTTGGCTAGAAGTAACATCCCTGAAGGTAGTAAGCTAATTAGCCGGATATGCTAACGTTCGCTGCTCACATTAGAGCAGATAAAGACAAAGTTTAAGCCATTTGTCACATGTTTGCTCTTGTATTTTAAGTTTTTGGAAGACTACAAAAAAGACGCCACTCTCCAAACTCATGAGACACATGCCCTACAAAGCACTGAACTGTGTTACACTGTTTTATGTAACACAAGTCAGAACACTTTATAAATCATATCATCACAACATGATTCGTCTGGAAGTAGATCAATAATATCCTTTGACATGAACTAAATCAACTCTCTTGCTAACACAAGGCCCGTCTCAGTGTCTGAGCTTCCAGATTGCATCCATTATGTATCATTTCAAACCAGAAGGCCCTACTTTTTGTGTCAAACAATGGGCATTAAAAGCACGAGAGCACAACTCCCCGACGTGCTAGAACGGTTATTTGTTTCATTTGGGAGAACTGAGCCTTTAAAGCTGCAGCCGCCTGTGATCCAATAGCCTCTGCGTCCTCCCGAGGTCAGGTGAGGTCAAAGATGAGGAGGGCAAACAATTGGCAACCTCCTGCTCTAAATCCCTTCACTATGCCACACTCCCTCTCAGCTGCGACGTTCCCAGCATATGTGAGCGTGGTGTGTGCGCATGTGTGGATCCACAGGCATGTGAGATTTCTGCAGCGAGAGACTTCAGAGGACTGATACACACACACACACACACACACACACACACACACACACACACACACACACACACACACACACGCTGCCCTCTGTGTCATTTCTTAAGGTTTACTTGAAAAACTAACAGACACTTGACTTCATTCATCTTAATACTCGACGTCTGAATTTGTGAATGAATGGAGCAGAAAGTGGAGCCGGAGTGAGCGGTAAGAAAGCGAGATATATAAAAAAAAGATAGGAGAAGAAGAGAGGAGAATATTATTCTTATTCTCGATCAATTTGAGCAAAGTGGATGTAATAGATAAACTGTGCTAATGGATGATGCAATAAACCAATGTTCAATGTCAAATTGCACCTTTGTGTTCAAGAGCTCTTTAACAATTTGATAATCTACGAGTCATTTTTCTTCATTTAAAGGAGCGTCGGCACTTTTCAGCATTTATACCTCTATTCAAGTCCAGATACATCAGCCATGCATCATTACAGCATCCCTATGAAGCGATGCTTACTACTATTTGATGTTTTACCCAGCTAGAATTAAATAATGAAAAATCTAAATTAAAAGATAGTTTGGATTATTTAAAGTGGGGTTGCGTGAGGTACTAATTAATAGTGAGTTAATTAACCACAATAGATGGATGTTGGCATGCTCCCAGTTTGTGGAAGCAGCAGGGAAAGCCAAGTAATCAACTGTTGTGGACAGAGCAAGAAAAAAGTTATTTCAGCCACTTAAAAAAGGTCCATCTAAAAATAAACTAGCAGTTCAAGCGTCAGCTATATTTAGAATATTTTCACCACTTTACTTTGCTGTTATACGAGCCAAATATTGCGCTCCAAACCAGCCAAACTCCATAGGCGAAATACGTACTTTTACTTCACATAGCAGGGTAAAGTGGTGGAAATATTAGCATACACTTAGCTTCCATGTTGGCAATCCTCACTGCCTCTCCAAACTGGGGGTGTGTTGCCCACGATCTATTGTAGGTAGAACACTGACGATGGATAAGAACCTCAACTATCTCTTTAAGCAGAACAGACTGTGACTGCAGGATTGGAAGACCATTTCTTTACAGGCAAAAACACTAAAAAGATAAAAAGCTAAATGTAAATATTCACCAAAGTAATTACTTTAAGCCCTACTCCTTAAATGTTGAGAGAGAAAAAGATAATTATAACACAAAGAGTTAAAGGGCATTTCCATCTCTAACCTGCAGCAGGCAGGTATTCTTTAGAATAATCTCTATCCTCCGCTAGTTTCTGTTTAAAGAGTCTTGACCATAAAGGTCTGCACTCTTAAGGTATTCTGTTTTAAAGCTTTCCTCTATCACGTCAAGAGAGGGAGAGCAGATGATTACATGAAGCACTGAGCTGGAAACCTCTGTGATCCTGGCCTGCAGCTAGAAGTCATGATATGAGGAGACCATTTTGGTTTTGCATTTTCACTTGTTTGAACGTGAGCACATTATTCGCTTCGGTTCGCTGAACCATAAAATGCCTGAAGACACATTTCTACTATCAGCCCGGCCACGTTTATTCAAATTACAGTATTTATAAGTGTTTCATTAATGCCATCACCTGACTGCTCTTAGGTGTAACAACTGATCTCATTCAGAGCTGAGCATTAACTTTACATACAACTTCACATTTGATATTATGCTCAATGAACCATAATGTCAATACATCTTTAATCCACATTTTATCTGTTTCGGAATCAAAGAACTCTCTCTACCTTTCAGACTAAGCTGCCTAATAGTGACCTGCAGCTGAAGAACCACTTAACACCAAGTGTTTGCTCCACCCGTCTTGGCCAAGATGAAGATTAAAGGAGACCCTGAGCACAATGCATCTGAAGGACAAAGCACCGCTGAAGAAAGAGATAGCAGATGACTCTTTAGTATGCTGTTAAAGCTAACTCAATACTTCCTGTGGCTGCTTCACAGTAAAAGCCCTCAAGAGAAGGTGATATAAGTCTTCAGCTGGTTAGGCTTTATTACAATCTGGGCCTTAAGCGTCTAACATATATAAATCAAGGTAGGAGGCAATTTCTCATGATGTTTCTGACTAATGTTGCCTTCAAATTGAGCGTGTAAGCTTGTGCTTAAGCCACGAGAAGTCGTGTACATTAAGTCCAGAGAACACCACTGCTAGACAATACCAACATGGACGCCATACTTGTTGCGATCTAGAAGCCACTGAGGCTAAAAATTTAGCAAGCTAGTGAGCAGATGACATAATGCAGGAAATGCAAAGGCATAATAAAAAGATGAAGTAGCTGGGAATATAAACATTTTTTTTCAGGCATACTAAACAATTCTGAAGAAAATGTCTGTACAGCTAAAATTTCAATTTATTAATCTGCCCTCCACTGAAAAATTAACCTCCATGGCCTCTGACATTTCTAAAAAAAATCAACAAACATGTCACAACTCGTGAACTCGGAGCTTACTAAAACTTAACTTCGGAGGTTGTGAATACCACAAGAGGGGGGCGTTCATATGGACTCAACGTGGCAAACACACAATTTTTAACTGAGCATGCTATTCAGGAAAAAAAAACCAAAGGGAGATGCTCTGGAGGAAACTGTCCTCACTAGAAATCACCAACACTGGTCATTGAGTAAAAGACATCAGGGGCGTTCAGCTCAAGTCCGTCTTGTATTAGCTGTTTGGCATTATCTGTTTCATTCATTCACAGCTGCATCAGCTGACTAGTAATGTCCAATTGTAATCAGGTGAACAGTGCAACTCTCTTATCACTATACTCTGCTTATATCTTAATGCCAAAATAGGTTACTGCAAAATAGTTTTACTATTCCTTGACTTTAGTGTCTTTGACTGAACCTGGGTTTACATTCTTCTTGACAAGCAACCTCTTGAGATTGTGCAAGTTCTCTCTCAGAGGCAAAGGCAGGAGTAGCAGGATGTTATTATAGCTCTGCAAAGCCTGTCAGGGAGAGGGCTGAGGTGGATGGTTTGGGGCGTATCTGATTTTGACTTTGGAGACTGTGGTTCGTCTTCCACAAGCAGTTGCAGAAATACGGGTTTCTTTAAAGCCATACCCTGCAAAAAGTAACCAAACTTTAACAACACAGGTGGCAGATCAGGAAACACTCAGATGAATTGTTCAGAAAATGCTCAAATGGGTCTCTTGGGATGACAATGACAAACAAGATTTTGTTGTTTAAGTATGAGGACCTCATTTAGTGTTACTTAGTGTTACCAAACTCCATAGGTGAAATCAGCAATTTTACATATGGGAGTTGCGGGTCTACCTCTCCCTTGATCTGTTAGTTTGTTTGTGTTATTGTGGGACTTCGGCCAATCCCAACTACTCTTTTAAAACACTAAAGTCGATAGCTGATAGATCAGCAACTCCAGTGTTCTCCAAGGTAAAATGACTGATTTCACCAGCGAAGTTTTGTTGGTTTAGGAAGAGAGATAGTTGGCTTCTATAACAGCAGTTTCCCATCGACTGCAAAGTAAAGCGGTGAAATGATTCTAAATACAGTGTACACTTAAGCTGATATTGATTGGATCTTGTGGCTAAAGTACATTTTGCTGCTGACCCTGTCCACATCAGTACATTGCTTAGCTTCTGTGCTGGTACTCCTCTCTGCTTCTCTGAACATGGACATGTCGACCTCCAGCTACTGTAAGTAATAAACTATCAATAAGTGCCTCAACTCTACATCAAATAATCCAAACTATCCCTTTAAAGTGTTAGTTAAATCTCATTCCAAGAGTCAAACCAACTTGTATAAAGTAGTTAATCTAAAGAAATGTTGATCGATTACACCGGATTAAACTAATCCTTCTCGTCAGCTAATGCCCAAACTATAATGGTTCAGCATGTCCAGTATAAACCAGAAATCCAGACGTTACAACTCAAAGAAGATCTGAGAACAGAGAAATGTGACTGAAGAGCAAATTCACAGGATGGTCAGGGGCACCACACACCCACATAGTCATACACACATGAAAAACACACACACATGGCAGACACATACAAACACACACACACACTCATGCAGGCTCATTACTGCCAAAAACATCACAGAGCTCTAATGAGGATATGGACTCTGGAACAAGGCAATTTAAGCACACACACACACTCTCACACACACATGCACAGCTGCCCTTCACACTATGAGCCCGAGGGTGTGACAGGCAGGCACGCCAAAAGAGGATTTGTGGTGAAAAGCTTTGGGGAGGAGGGCGCGAGGGAGTGAGGGAGAGATAGGAGGAGTGGAGAAGAGGGGATTACATGGTGAATATTTCAATACTAAAACATACCAATTGGCTTGGGCTTGGACAGACAAACACACACATACACACACATAAAGGCATTAGCAGGGCCATATCTTCTACAGCTAGCTTAGCACTGACAGAGACAGACAGTGAGTGGGGTGATGGGTAAAGCTAATGCAAAAAAACCCACACTGTTGGACCCCCGGGGATCTGACGGACAAGCTGATTGCTGGTTAACCTGCTGTGACTCACTGAGTGGACCCACTAAGCTCTCCCTTTCAACGTAAAGACATGTAAAAAGTGCAGAGCTGAGGATGTATGAAACAGTTTTGTTTTGTTTTTTTTTACTGTAAAACTAATAACTTCAAACTGTAGTCTGTGAACTGTGCAGGGGTTTATTATATATAGAAGATGTACAGGACATATTGCCGATGGTATTGGTGCAATTTCTGTTATTAAAAAGTGACCTCCTGCTCTCGGGAATAAAGATAAAGCAGACGAGACACACAGAAGGGACGTCAATGCAATAAAACTGGCCACTTTAATATGTATGATCTATTTGTTGACAGATTTCTTATGAAAATCCTACTGCTGCATGTAATAACTGCAGTTCTATGACAATCTAACTTCTTTACATCACAACGGATAAAAAACGTTATTTGAAGTGGGTTTGTATGACGTACGACAATAGATTGAACTCAGTAATTTAACCGTTCAGATCACCAGAGTTGCTGGTCGACTGCTGCCTCGTTCTGTTAGTTTGTATTATTGTGTGACTTTGGTGAGTCTGAACTAACTTTAAAAAAAAAAATGAAGTTACACAATAACACAAACAAACTAACAGAACAGGGCAGCAGTCAACCAGCAACTTTAGTCATAGTAGTAATAGCAGTAGTAGTAGTAGTAGTCCAACAACCCCCATGCTCTTTGAAGTAAAATTAATGATTCACCATTGGAGTTTGGAGAGAGTGATAGTTGTCTTATGTGACAGCAGTTTCCTGTTGGAAAAGGTTGTCTTACTGCAATGTAAAGTGGTCAAAATACTCTAAATATAACATGCACTTAAACTGATATTGACTTTTTTAGGTGGATCTTTTCTAAAATACCTTTTGTTGCTGACCCTGTCCACAGCAGTACATTGCTTAGCTTCCATGCTGGTGCCCCTCTCTGCTTTTCCTAACAGGGTCATACTGCCTGCTATCTACTGTAGTTAATACACTGACTATGGATAAGTACCTCATACAACCCCACATCAAATAATCTGAACTATCCTTTTATTCCAGGTAAAAAACACAGTTTGTATTTTTATTCTCTTAGATGGACTTTAGTGCATAATAAGCAGCTGATTTGCATTTACTCCCCATGTGTCTCTTCATGTTCTATAACCAGAAGATCCTCTGAGCTTTGCTGTTACAAGAGTCCTTCATTTACAGTAGGTGAAGGACTAAGGTGATCGGGACGTTCCTGCAGCAAGAGACAAAGAATGAAGGTGAAAATCTCTTCAGAGACCTTCTCTTTCAGTAAAATCAGTGTAAACAAAAACAATTGTGCCTTATATTCTTCTGTATTGTGATATTATAGCCTTGTGTGATTCCACAGTATGTGATCAAGTCAAAGTAGTCATTAGAGGGGACTAAAAGCAGAGCTATGGGAGAGAGAATCTGTTTGCACCAACAGAAACTTGGTTAACAGTGTATGGGGCTCAGTGGCAGAGAGGTGCCATGTTGCGAGGTTGGAGGTCGACAGCAGTGTTCCAGATACAGTCGGGCTGCAGGAACGCTAAAGGACAGAGGGGCCGGCTGCTGGCTGGCATGACGGCTGCCACATGCTGGTCAGGTCAGCAGGGAATGAGGCTACGGAGTCGTGTAGCAGAGAGGGAAAGGAGGGGGGTAGCTCAGAAAAAAGGATTAACTTCAAAAACAATGTAAGTGTAGAGGAGGGGGTAGTTCTGTGTATTTGTGTGTCCATGCATGTGTGCCTGTGTGTCATTTTCTGGGGGCTCATGGGGCTTTTACCGCTGCAGGAGTCCAGTGGACAGTTACATTGTCCCAGTTACAGAGATACGCTGGAAGCACTGGGTCTAATACAGACACAATGGTTAAGCTGCATGTCTGTATATGTGTGTGTGTGTGTCTGTGTGCACATGCACGCCCATAGTTAGCATACTGCAGTCTAGACCAGGGGATCAAGTGTAATCTCTCTGCACTGATACAGCTGATCAGCTGAGGTCACACACACCACTGTCGCTGGATCAACATCATCTCTGCATGTCACTTGTGCAACAATGCACATTATTATCAATTAATATGTCAATCATATTCTCCATTAATCTATTTGTTATTTGGTCCACAAGATGTCAGAAAATGGTGGAAAATGTTGATCAGTGTTTCCCAAAGCCGAAGGGAACATCCTGAACTGTCGTTTTATCCACAAGATAAAGATATTCAGAGAATTTCGAGTAAAATCGATTAATCGATAGTCAAAACAGTTACGTTTAATATAGTTGTTGACAACTAAGAAATTCATCAACTAGTCATTCCAGAAACATTTTTTAATACCAATCAGCCTGAGGAATTATGTGTTGACTTGCTCGACATGAACAGTGTTAATGTTAGTTGATTGAGGAAATTAAGGAAAATGAATTGATTTGTGACACTTTTAAAATGATATACTTTTTAATCTTTGAGTTTGGGGGGTATCAAGTATTTTCAAGTGAAAAACAGCCCAAGAGATGTTATGAGTCATTAAAATTTTTTGATTCTGTCAAGTCTAAACTCATCAAATTTGTGACTCAAGTCTGACTCAAGTCAAAGTCACATCACTTCAGTCCAGACCAGAGAGAAGACAGCAGTGACTTTAGGTTTCACCGCGTGGAGGTATTCTATTGATAAGAAGATTGAGATCAACATCACCGGTTCCCCTGAGCGTTCACAGTTTCACACACCAGCCAGCCGGTGAGTAATCCTTATGTTTTCAGATTAAAAAAAAGACTAAATCACCAGTTTCAGATAAGTGCTACCAGTGTAAATATCATAACAAACGGTTGGCCCTTGAAGGCACAGAAAAAGCACCAACATGGCATTGAACGTGCAGAACAAGTAATGATTAAAGCATCACTTCTCTGGGTAGCAGACACTGTTTGGGTTACGTGACACACAGTATTGTGCTTGACAGGCTACGTTTAATTAGAACGGATGGAGGATCAATATTAGTCTAAAGAAAAAAAATCACAGTTTGTAAACAACCCCAAGTTGCAGGCAATTAAGTAATTATTTATTTTTACTATAGAAATGCTCCCACTTAACTCTAACCATTCAGCGATTGCTAATTAATTTACCTCCCGCTCTCTCTCACACACACACACACACAAACACACACCAACCACAACCACCACTACACAGGAACCCCCATGACAAATTCAATTAAAATAACTTCATTACAGCGAGCTTTGAAACACTTCACTCTAAACAAAAGCAGATGCCTCCAAAACCTAGAAAGAAGGGAGCCAAGAATATCTCTTTCTCTCTCCATGTTTTTCTTTAGGAAAGACATTTGTTTTTAGAACTAAACAACCAAAGTAATCCAGCATGAAGGCGCTGACTGTCTCTGCCAGTTGTCACACTGACGAAATGTCCTGCTGCCAGAGGGACAAGGTGGGACACGCCAACACCAAACATCAGGATTACTGCCCTAAACCACACGCACAAACACAACTCTGTGGCTTTGCCGTTTAAAGTAAAACCATAATTATATCAACGCAGTCGTCTGCAGCAAACAACGTGGCAGAAGAGAAGAGAAGAGAAGAGAAGAGAAGAGAAGAGAAGAGAAGAGAAGAGAAGAGAAGAGAAGAGAAGAGAAGAGAAGAGAAGTTCAACTACAACCACTTCAGTCCAGCACAGTATCATAACTCCAGGCAATAACATCTTTGGGTTCCTCGTAGTCTACTATTTCCTATTATCTCATCTATTAACTAATTCCCTTTAAGTGTTCTCTTCTCTTATCACTGCTGTCATGTGAAATCTTTGAAACTCCCACTAGGAAGAGTCTCATTTTTGGTCATATTCTACAAATATTGAGCTTTACCAACCAAACATTGAAAATTCATAAGATGGGTTAAAGGGTAGCTTCTATATTTTTTGTACTGAGCTATATTTTCCCTTTTTTTTGTGTCTAGCTGACCAGTGGGGAATAGGGACAACAATGTTTGATTCTGGTCCCATATTAAGGGAGAGTGCTGCAGCTGGCAGAAGCTAAATAAAGCTACACAAACAGTTAATGTCCACATTAACTGGACATCCACATAATGTCGTTGCTTTTGCCACAGACTAGCTTAAATTGTTATTCTAAGTGTCTGACAACATTATGAAAAGGATGCCCGCAGAGACGAAAGAGACATTAGATACATTTTGTTTAACGAGAAACAGCTGTTTTATTGCTCTTGCCAAACTAACCAAACTCCCTTTGCAAAACTGCAGTTTTAACATAGTCGTTGTTGCTTTGTTCAAACTCGACAGAAACAAATTAAGCTCACCAAAAACATCTTGGCTCAGCTTTCCACTGCTCCAGCAATTGCCAGCTCGGTTTGGTCGAAATAAAACCTTTACTCGCCGAGGGAGATGGGAAAAAATTCCAGCTGTACACAGCGTTTCTCCGTCCTGTTTCTTTGATGTCCAACCTCCCTCTTGTTCCTCTCCCAGTTATTTCACATCTAATGCATTGAATTAAGGGTTTATATAAAAAAAACAAAAAAACAACCATAGTTGGCAATTGTTGGAACAGTGGAAAGATGAGCCAAGACAGTTTGGGTTAGTTTTATTCAATTTCTCTCTGTTTTACGATGACAAAATTATTGTTTGTGTAAACGGAGTCTGGTGGATTTGACAAGAGTGACAAAAGAGATGTTTCTGGTTAAACAAAATGTATCTCATTCTTTAAAAAAAATGGTCTCTCTCTGTAGCGAGCCTTTCCATAATGTTGTCAGACACTTATAACAGTCTGAGCCTGTCAGTGGCAAAAACATGCACTTTTAGTAGATGTTATTTGACGGTGCACAGTTACCTGAAGGGATTACGACATTGCTTAGTTTCGCTTCTTCCTGCAGCACCCTCCCTCAATGCTGGACCAATTTCAAAAAATTTTCCCAGAAACGTGGGAAAACTGACTCCAAGTTGAAAACTACCAATATTATCCTTTACAGCAAACTTGATTTTGATGCTCCCTTAAAAGTTGACAACAGCTTTTTGCTAGAAGAGCATCAAATATTGAACACAACAGACATGGAAACAGACTGTAGACACACACAAAATATACTGTAGGTGTCATTTTGTCCCATGTAGGAATAAGGTCAGATATTAGGTTTCAGGCATGAAGCCAGAATTAGACCGAAGTTAAACTGATACTGTATGCTTCACTCTACCCTTCATGTGCATCATGTGTGGAGTTTCTCTCTATCTCATACACATAAACACACATCTTCCCTTCCTCTTTTTCTCTTTTTCCCCTCTCCTCCCTCCCTCATTACCCCTCTATCTATCTGTCTCCACGCGGTGATTTCACACAGTCCATCTGACACCCGAGTACTGTACAGCATCTATGATATCATCAGTCTGCCAGCTCTAAAGCAGGCAGGCTGACATTACCGGCTGCCGGGACAGGAGAGGAGCCAACAGTGAGCACACACACAAGCACAAACACACAAACACACACACACACACGTGCATGGATATATGAAAACTTGGACGGTATATAAAATAAGGACACACATATGCCTGGTAATGACATATCATGGTACTGAAAGCACTTTGTTAAACACTGGGAAGCACAGGCTCTACCACAACACACAAACAAACACACATAGATGGTCACTCACCTGCACCTGCATGAAAGACCCCCGGTAGAAGCAGCATGCTGCAGCCGACAGGGCACTCCACAGACTACACCTCTCCGTCATGGTGGGTACACACCTTTCCCAAAACCTTTCTCCCTCCTTTCTTTTTCTTCTACTTCACCTCTTCCCTGTCTCCTGTCCTCTTCTTTCTTTCCACCCTACCCAGGGTGTCCGATCTAAACCCCCGACCCCTGGGTTAAGCCTGTCCCAGCCCTGCCAGCCTCCGCTTCTCGCCTCTCTGCCTGGCTAACAGCCCCTAAACATAGTGCCACCACCACCACCACTACAAAACCAAGCTACGAGCTACACAGCTAACACCACAGCTACAGCTTGCAAGCAGCTGCTGGTAACCACATCAGCTACCTTAGCCGCTAACAGCTGGTCCTGATAACAGCGAGTGATATTACAGCTCCTGACATCTCCTCTGCTACTGCTGCTCCTCCTGCCCTGCACCGGCTTCTTGTCGCTTCTCCTGCTTCTCTCTGCCTCTCACTGCACTTGCTGCACTTCACGCGGCTGCTAGGGATTACCTCATTGCTTGCTGATGAAAGGAGTGTGGGTGGGGGGAGGGCGGACCAGAGGGAGAGAGGGAGAGGGAGGTTGGGTTGGTGGGTGGGAGGGATGGATGGATGGAGGCAGGAGGCGGGAGGCGGAGAGGGGGGGGTTGAATGCTAGCAGGCACAAGCAGAGAGAAGTGCTGTCGAATTGCAGGCAGGCAGAAACCCCACCCACCCTCCCGACGACCCCCGCTTCAGTGAGACAATGCTGACACGGGGGCACGACGGAGGGAGTGAAACACGGAGAAAGTGAGAAAAGATGGGAGGAGGGAGAGAAGAGATAATTAAAAAGATGAGATGATGAATGGAAAAGATGCAGGGAAAAAAGAGAGAAGAGGAGGAGGAGTGCAGCCTCCCAAAGGAATCTAACCTTTCTTTTGCCATGAAAGGAACCCAACAGGGGTGCACCCTCCCCTTCCTCCAACACACACACACACGCCTGAATGCAAATTTACACCTTTTAATCCCCCTACAAGTCTACACACACACACACACACCACTAGACATTACTAGAGATAGCAGGAGCTACGGAGATTTTCGTTCCTGTGGTGAAATAACGTTGATGGAAATGTTATCCTGCTCTCTATGTGTTTGTGTGCAGCAGAATATAATGATGTGTCTCTAAAAAGCCATGCAGACTGCAGCTAGACAGCTCATTATAAGCTGAAACACACAGGCAGGTGTTTCAAGGATAACACAGTGTGATTTTCACTGGCCCATTTCACACACGCACACACACACACACACACACACACACACACACACACACACACACACACACATACCGGCAGGGAGATGTATGTCAGGAGGGGTGGGGCTCTGTCTCTAGAGGCCTGAGTGAGTGACATCATTGAGGACGCTTCACCATAGCAACACTGCGAGAGCCTTGACAGCATCCAAAATTCTGACACTGCATTTAGTTGGGTCTGCGCCACTGCAGGGAGGCATAACGTAAGAGGGAGAGACAGAGCCAGAGAAAGAGACGGGGAAAGAGAAAAATATGCAACATACCAGGTCACAAACTAGAATTACCACCTTGCGGTTCTATTCCTCTGCCAACAAGTCAAGTCCCAGTTTACATCCATGTCTGTATAATATATGCAGTGAAGGAATTTAGCAAAAGGTATTAAGAGTATTTTAATCACTATATTGTCATGTGTGATTCCAGTGAAAAATTCCCATTGAGAAACATGTCTTTACTTGGAGACAGAGAGGTGGACAGAGGACTGATAGAGAGCTAAACATTATAATGGCACAGTGAATTTGACCTTTGACCTTTTGGATGTAAAATGTCATCACCTCACCATTTTACGCTATTAGATATTTGTGTGAAACTTTGTCATAATTAGCATATGAATTCTTCAGTTATGGCCAAAAACATCAGATGATGATTCCAAGTGGTGATTTGTGCCAGATATAATACAAAGCCCTCCAAGGCATTCCACAGATATCGCATAGACAAGAACGGGATGGTCATATTCCAAATTTGAAGAAATTCCTATATCACATACATGAGAATGGGATGAACATGTATTCACAGTGACCTTGAACTGAGTCAAAGTTGACATTTGCAAAAAATGTAAAGAAATTCCCTCAAGATGCTCTCAAAATATGCAAGAATGGGGAGGATGGACGCATGTAGGGATGGACAACACACAAACACAACAGGGCAGAGGCATAAAAACATTGAATCTCTCCTTTTCTCACTTTGTCTTTGAGGTCATCTCTGCACCGCACAAACGCAGCATCAGATGATGCCAGTAATCGCTTTGCTAATCTGAGTCTTGAATGCATGCTAGTGGGTCACACGGGCAGAGAGAAAAGGAGCGACAGATAAGGAGCCACAAGACACAGGATGGATTCATTAACTGCAGCGTCTCCTCTTAATGTAATCTCAAACCATCCAGCACTGGATTAGACAGATTACACAGTGGGGACACAAATAATCTCATAAGAGGGGCCCTGCGCTTTCCTTCCGTCAATCCTCTGTAATACCATGCCAAAACAATCACAACATACAGCGTGTTACATCTGGCCGCTGCGCCACACACGCGCACAACCCAAAATGCATGCTGTGTGGAAAACACATGTGACAAAATGATGGATGCAGAGTTTAAAACATATAAGAGCTGCTATAGCTATGATCTTAGCATTAGTACTGTATTGCAGTGTAAGTTAAACAAGTATTTTGATTTGCACAAGTGAAAGAGTCCTACTATGTAAAAGGAGCATACCTCCTCATTGTTTTGAAGCAAAATGCTGAATGCTCTCACTCGTGTTTCTGCATGTCATTCTGCATCCTCAGATGAATTAAGTCAAACAGATATCAAAAAGCTGCTGTGGGGAGCTGTGACATTAAAGCACAGCAACGGATTCATCCCAACTGAGTCACTCCGTGTTTTCTAAAAATACTTGATAGAGAGAAAAATATATAACGCTCCGTCGGTACTATGATATAACACTAAAGTGTTGATATTCTGGTGCAACAGTAACTCGCTCTTTTTACTTACTTTATTACAGCATCTAAAAAGCATTATGTTTTGAATTGTGCTAATTGCTATGTGCTCCAGCACGTTTGGTTCCTCGTGGAACGTTGGACAAGCTTCTCCTTTCCTGTTTTCTGTACTTAGATATGCTATGTGCTTGTTTATGTTGAAAAGCAGTATCATTAAAGCATCTTACCAAACCCAACATTTGGTTTTCTTTTCAACATGGACAAGTCTTGCACATAGCGTGTCTGAGTACAGACAACAGGAAAGGAGATATTTGACCGTGGTTCTGGAGCATAGAGCAAAAAGGGGCGGGACTTATGAATGGTCAATGCCAGCAGCTAAAACAACCAATGACAATAACAATCCACTACTGCAACCAACCCAACAAACAGTCTGCATATTAGATTTTGTATACTTCTCATAATGTAATTCAACAAGACAACCATGTGAGTCATGAATCAACAAAGGAAAGTAAAGATCATGCATCAATGTGTTGGAAAAAAAATACAGGTACAGATTTTTATTATGGAGATAAATGTGGCCATTTATCATAATACACAGTGTAAGAAATACCATCAAGCCTTGGGGCTCAGGTGTTCGATATCATTTAAGATACTTAAAAGTAACAAACTGAACTCCCAACAGTCACAGGTTGGGATGACTCTCATTCTTACTTTAGTGTCTTGTTCACTTCATTACCCTGAATCGTCTGTCTTGTTCTTTTTCTTTCCTTTCCTCGTCTGTACCTCCACTCAGCCTTCCCATATCCCTCGACTCTCTCTGTCGAATCCAACCTTTCTCCAGCCCTTCTTATCATGGCTCTCCTCCCCTCATCTCTCCCTCTCCCTCCCTCCTTATCCGGACCTCTCATCACTAGCCTAACCTCCTACTCTCTCTCTCTGATCCCTGTCCTTCCCTTCTCCTCCATGGCCATCCCTCCACCTTCCCCTCCTTCCCAGACCTCTATCTCTACATCTCCTCCTCTGCTTGGAGGCGGTCTTCAGTTAAATATTAATTAGTGAGCCCCATCCTGCAGGCTGATAGGGAGCACAATGGAGAATCCCTGCATGTGCCTGCAAGCATCCCACTAATGAAAGGAGTGTGTGCGTGCGTATGTGTGTGTGTGAAAGACAGACACACAGAGATAGTGAGTGTGAGAGAGTAAAATGCGTGTACGTGCATGTGTGCAAGAGATGAAAAGAGCCACACCGAGGGCAGATCAAGATTATATGTACACACATACTTTTATGTGTCTATGTGTGCACACGTGCGTGTCTAAAAACAAAGGCCGGGCTCCATTGGGGGTTAGGAGGGTACAGCTAATGATCTGTGTGTGTGTCTGATTGTCATCAGTGTGTTTTCACAGGGTGGACCCCATTCACCGGCTGGTTAATCCGTATCGAACCAGCAGATATGTGTTTCAAAGCCCGTTTGAAACATCAGCCTGCAATAATGATGCAGCAAGAGAAAGACAGAGGCCTGCTGGAAATGCTGTGACTTCGTCCCCACAGACTGGGTAGAAAAATATTCATTTAGGTGTGAAATAGCGCAATTAAAAATCAGCTGTCCTGCTTTAATCGCATTAAAATGACTTTAACCTTACAGGAATGTGTTGCTGTAGCAACTAGACACATCTTTAGCGTGAATAAAGCACTGTGTAACGCTGTCTTACAGAGATCAATGTGTCATTATTCTCTACCTTGTGTAGCATTCAGGGACACAAGCATGCTGACCTTGAAGAGGGTGGACAAAATAAGAGAAACACCTGAGAGTACAAAAGAGCTTTTTTTTCCTCCCTGAAACTCAGAGCTATTTTGAGGTTGCAGTTTGTGAAGCAAATATTTAATAAGGTGTCGTTCAGTCAGTAACTAATGCAGTTTTCCTTTATTTTGAATGTGGTATGAGAATTTTTGAGACCATTCTCCTTATCATATCACACTTTATTTCAGTGTTTTATGACCGCAGAACCAGGAGTTCAGACAGCGACCACTGCTATAAATCACTGTTACAAAGGCAGCTGGACAAAGGGTCATTTTAAGTTGAAAACCAATCAGCAAAGTGTGATTCCTGACAGTGAGCACTTTAAGTCATATTAGTGGTGTGGCTTCAGGGATGGCAATGTCAGTCGGTCCACCATTGTGGTCCAGACTGAAATATCTCAATTACTGGATACATGTGGTAAATGTGGCACAGATAACTAGGTTTCCCAGAGGATGAATCCTGCTGAATCTTCCTCTAGCACCATCAGCTGGTCAAAGTTTTCTCTTATAATGTGAAATATCAAAATATGCTATGTTAGATTGGTTGTTACAGGCATTCATGATCCCCAGAGGAGGAGGCCTACTGACTTTGATGATCCCCTGACTTTTCCCTGAGGCTGCTGTGAGGTTGACGTGCTAACCGATGAATGTTAGCACCCTGACACACTCAACTAAGATGGCAGACATGGTTAACATTACCTGCTATCACTGTAATTATTAGCTTGAAGAGCTGGCCAGCTCTTAAAATTAAAATTTTGATTAATAGAAGACAGGTAGCGGGTGGATGCAGCTCACCATTAAAAGACTTGCACAAGGCACAGCAGCATAACTTAAGTCATTATTTAAATCTCCCGACAGGATCAGTCAAGATATTACGTTGTTTGTTCTCCTACATGTCTCTGTTTCCTCTGAAGAGTTTCCTCTGTCATGTAAAGTCTGTGACCACAGGTTTTAGTTTTGTTACTTAAATATTAACAATATGTGCTGCAGTGACATAACTGCATGCATTGAAACATTTAAAACTATTGAAAGCAGCTTTTCTACTCATTAAAGTAAAACGTTCAAAAAAACACAAATACATCACAATGAAGAAATCACCTGGAAAGCTCACGCTGCGAAACATTATTTGAAAGGTAATACACAGGGAACAGTGGGGGGGCAGGGGCGGGTCTCTAAATTGGTGGGGGGTGGATGATTTATGCGTACATGTGGATTTGGATGAATTAAAAGCCCATTCACGCATCACTAATGTGTAGCAATGGAAAGATATCATGAAACTGAGATTCAATAATCTGCTCTTCACAAACTGCAACCTGGAAATATCTCTTTCTGTTATTTTGGTCATGTCCTGAGAGTTAAACCACCATAAAAAGGTGTAGTTCATATCTGGGCCCTTTCTCTTTGGTGAACTGAACTGATTTGTACAACAATAAGACGTAAATAGTAATTTGCTATACAGAGTGTATGTACTGTCTGTGCTCTGAGTCTCTGTCAGTGTGTTTGTGCGGTGAAGAAACACTAACTGAAGACTTTCCAGGGGTGTGTTACTGAGGGCCTGACAGTTTACACCCCCTCTCATTTACAGAGGCGCCACATTAATTCAATATACTGTAATAGTCACACACACACACGTACATGCACCCACAGGGCACTGCCTTAATTTAATCAGGCGGCACACAGACACATACAGATTTTTAGAAATTCAAACCATTCACATAATCAAACATGAAGTAACACACAGATACACAGCTGAGCCCCTTCACTCTCTCTCTCTCTCTCACACACACACACACATACGAATTGTTTTTTTTTGAGAGCACCGGTGTGAGTCTCGTGCCAGACACATGTTAATAAACCACATATGAACCTTCCCCCTCCTCTTAAAGTAGCACCAAACCACTAAACAGGCCAGGAGACAAAGCAGGTCTGGGCTGCACTCAAAAACAGACACACAATCACAGAACAAGCAGCCACACACATACACGTCATAAACACCATAAGAAAACAAGATCACACACAGGCTGAACAATTTTGATTGGTTACTTAAAAACACAGTTTGGTCGGTCCTGTTTTTTTTTGTTTTCTAACCTCACCCATTTAAAAAAAAGCTTTTTACATCTTTCACTTAAAGTCACAAAAACAAAAACAGTAGCTGTTGCTTGACCAGCCATGCATCCACATGAAAAATGAATGACGATGGATATTTTATGATAAAGCCTAAAAGATGAATAACTCGCCCTGAATGCTTCTTCCTGATTGCTTATTTTCTTTGAGCATATTCAGATCAGATTGGTTTGTCTGTCTTTCTCTCTCTCTCTCTCTCACTTCGTCTCAGTTTCATTTTATCTATGCGTGATTCTGTGTGTAAATACACGAGGGTGAGTGCGCACATGTGACAAACCAGAGGGGGAGAGTCAGTGGCCTGGTCTTTCCCATTTTAACAGGGAACACCGAGGCCATCTCCTGATTTAAACATCAGCTGTCATAAATGTTTCAGAGAAATGGAAGGGGACGGAGGGACTGTTGGCAGCTTTCAGGGAGTGGGTGGGGCTGTGGGTGGTGGTGGGAGGGGCTGTCGTGGTGTGTTAGAGTGAGAAAGGAAAGAATACACAAAGTTGGGTGAGAAAACACAGATGGAGTGTTAATGGTGCTAAAGGGATAGTTCTCATTATATGAAGTGGAGTTGTATCAGGACAGACCAGAATAGAAACTAGGACGGGATCAGCAACAAAATGTATTTTAGCAACTTAAAAAGGGTCTGCCTAAAAAATGAATATGGGTTTAAGTGTATGCTGTATTTAGAATATTTTCACTTCTTTACTTAGCCATCAGACAGCGTTTTCCAACAGAAAACTGCCATTATACAAACCACGCTGCTAAGTTACAAGAACACTAATTGCAGCACTCAGTCGGAACTTATCACTCCCAAATTGATTGACAGACTTTATTACATGGCTGAGAGGTTCCAGACAGTATTTCATGGGTCATCTTGTCTGAAATAAAGACCACATCACTAACGTCATTAAAAAAATCATACACTTTTATCAAATAAAACATTAACATTTAGGGGTAAAGAGCAGAGGCACTATGTCAGACACACGGCCACATATTCAACGAGTTGCTTAGATGTCTGTGGATCTGGGTGGCTTCTCATTCTGGCTACACTACTATAATGCTAAACAGCTCAAATCGCACATGGAAAAATGGTGGTTCTTTGAGGCGGAAGAGGTTCTATGTAGCACCGCTACTGTACAAAGAACCTGTTTAACTCCTGTATAGTTCCTCAGAGGCTCTCCACTGATTCTTCAACGTAGTTTACATTAAAGCCATGATTATCAACCTTTTTGCCCCCGAGCAGGGTGCAAACTACAGGGGAGCCAGGGGGAGCTTGGCACCTTATTTTGTGGTGTCTGACAGTATGATATTTATGCCATTCTTCTGAATCTTCATCATCATAGATCATGCTGCCAATTATGCCAATGCCAAATTATGTCTGACTTGTGCAAACTTTGTGTGTTTATATGGGCTGCTTTGCTGTTTGATTACTTATTTGGGCCAATTAAATATATGTTCAGTCCTCCACCCCACAGCCAAGAAAAAAGTGAGCAGCCACAGTTTGCAAAATGGCCCCAAGACCCCTATGCGTCTAACGCAATATTCCACTGGTGTATTTACATTTTACCAGCAATATGTTGATTTTACAGTCCAATGAGACATTTCTGTATTGGGAAAGTAGAGAGATCACAGAGAAAGTTATGAGAGACAGGATAAACTTTACACTGAACATTTACATACATATTACCCAGCAATTATCAGTGTATATCTTTATATTACAAAAATCCCAAGGAAAAAATAAATTATTGATTTAATCAAACAGTTTTTATAGTTTATGTACATTTTATATAGATTTGTTATAAATTGCAGCTGCCTATTTTACAAAAAACAAGTGTGAATTTGCAAAATAGCTGTGACCAGCAGATGCAACATATGTATGTGCGGTTCATGCATCCACATGTGCTTGCATGCCCACGCCCACGCCCACACACACACACACACACACACACAAACACACACACACACACAACCACTTGTCTTCCATGGCTAAAATATAAGGAGTGGGACTAAGTCACAGCAATGAAAAATGAAACTCTCAACAACAAGCAGTACATGAGTTATGAAAGGGGGCGTGACCAAAGTGTCAATGAAAAATGAACTCAGCTTAGTGCAACGGAGACTCCCAAAAGATATTTAAACAAATAAAAAGTTAATGGGATATGAAAGAGGCGTGTCTCAAGTACAGGAGGCGGGACAAACCACTGAACTTGGAATTCTCTGCTGAGATCGATGATGCCTCCTACAAGAGTCTGTGAAAAACAATCCATGAGTTTGATCATGTGATGTGAATCCATTTTGAAGTCGTATGCCTTTTTGTTACAGGCCACTCACACTGCCATGCCCCTGTTTTGCCTGTAACCAGCATGAACACTTTATCAGCTGCCCTTTGGCTCATGACCACCCTCTCCACTAAATCTTGTACGAGTCTGTGAATCCATTTGGAAGTTATGCTTGTTTTTGCAAAAGGCCACACCCATTACCACACCCCCTTTGAGCCTTTCACTGGTATGAACACAAACACACACCTTCAGATACACGAACACACTTGACCTCTATAGAGCTGCTGGTTACTAAAAATATACCTTTTCAAGTGCATATATAGCAGATGTCACCGTTTTTAACTTAACATGAGTTCTTTGAACACAGGCGTATTTCTGAGGTACCAATCTGAATCACTCAACTGTAGTTTAAATTCTGAAGGGGGAGGATTGGAAGATAAGACAAGGTTAAGATAGCATATAGCACCAAAATAAGTTTGCTTATGATTACAAGCCAAAGAACCATTGTTGGGTGCTGTTTAACACAATTTTTGTTGAAGCAGTATAGTGCTATATGGCATCGCTAATGGTTCTACATAGCACCATTTGACAAAGGTGCAATATAGCACCTTTAAAGATAGATGCTGTATGGCACCAAAAATGGTTTCCTTATGATTATGAGCCAGAGAACCACTTTTAGTGCTATTTAGCACAATATCTCAGTATGTATAAATGTTTTCTGATGCTATTAAAATATTCTTTTCATCAGTTTTGTTGGCAAAAAATGCTAATTTTTCATCTGTGACTCATGCTCTTGGATTATATGATCTCTAAGATTGAAAAATAACCAACTGGGCCTTAAAGCTGTATGAAGATGTTACAGACATGTACTATTTACATTCTGTTGTTCGGCCTCCAGCATCCTAACAAGCGAGACAGCGCTGTGGGATTTAACGATAGTGAGTTTGTTGTGGTCAGAGGAAGTTGGACATATTTGTTTTACAAAAGGCACACAGGTCAGGGTCATAGGAGAAGGCTTTTACCACTTGCCTGTGATGTAAAATCAATAAATAAACAGATCCCAGGAGCTCGACAGTTCACTTCAGTCTTTCCTTCCCTCTCCCTTTTACTTCCTGCCTTCTTTCATCTTTGAGCTTCACTTTCTTGCTCTCACTTCCCACTTTTGCTCCCTCTTTAATGTCCGGTATCTGTATTCATGAGTGTTTGTGGTATACAGGCAGCACGAATCCCTATCATCCATCTCCAAGGTCATGAAACAGCTTCACATGCTCTCTGATCTTTAAGGAGTTCACACACTTAGTGTATGGCCCCACCTGCTGGCAGCAGCACAGACTGCTGGCTCGCCGCACAGTGCTGACATTAGCACTGCTTCACTCCAAATTCAATTAGCTAAATGGCAGAGTGAATTAGGCTAAATGCAGAGTGAGCCTGCTGAAATGAGCATAACTGTTGAAGACTAGGGGCTAATAATCAGCCACAATTACATCTGAGCGCTCACGATAAAAAATCTAATTCAATAATGTCAGAGAGAGAGAGGAGGAAATTCCAACTGAGACGCTCATGTAGGCTGAAAACTATAACTCATACCTACTGGCATCTCAGGCATGAGATTACATGTGTGTCACTGGCATTAAAAGACACAAGTAAGAACTCAAAATTATTATGACAGAATAAGCTGAAAAGAGAATATGCAATATATTTACTACACTGCATCATAAAATGAACATGATATGTCATTAGAGACGAAGGAAAGATGTTAAGTTGAAATACTCTCTCACAACAACACAACAGCCGGTATGTTCTTACTTAAAATTAACATTTTGATGCAGAATGTCTGTTTTAGTTTTGGCCTATATTCAGCCCATTTCACATTTATTGACTTTAAATGGAGCTAAAAGTAATACCAAATGTTCACCCAAAGGAGTTAGTGTCTGTTTATAAGTCATAAGAAATCATAATCTTCTCGAATGAGTAGATGTGTATAACAGTTAAGAGCAATATGTTAATAAAGTCTGGCAGGCTGTGAGAGGCAGACAGCCACTGAAGTCCGACTCCAGAGTGTGTATTTCGTAGCACTTGTGGGACACGTCGTCACTTTTCATTGCCAAAGTATAATGTTGTAGATTCAGGGCTTGATTATACCCCAAAACGAACATGTACACAGACGGTCCACTTGAAGGTCAGTATCCCTGCAAACCTGCAGGCACCCTGCCTGACGGCGAGAACACAGTGGGGACTCGTGTCGCTCGCTTGAAAAATCCTTGACGTTTCTGTTTCCCCTCATCAAAGCGGTCGGAAGGGAGGATGAGAGAGTAATTACTGAGGCTGAGAAGGAGCGGCACCTTTTATATGATCCCCAGTAGCCTTTTTTTTTTTATATAGGAATGTCCTCAAAAAGGACAGGGTTTGGAAGGAAAAAAGGGAACTTAGAAGTAGACGTACAATCACACCACATATTCAAGGACAAAGACAGACACAAGAGGACAGGACAAGGGGTGTACACAGATGTACACACACACACACACCTGCATAGAGCAGACTTACCTGGACGTACTCCGCCTGGCTCTCTGCTGGTTCCATGTGTCTGAAGAAACAAGGAAAAAGAGACGAAAGAGGGAAAATGTTAGGCAATGTAATAACAGGAGAAAGTCTGTAAACCTCTGTTGAAACTGTGTGTATCAACACACATGTACACACACACTTGCACCTCTGTGTTTGATCTGGTCTTGTAACAGGTACAGTCCATGTTACCACAGACAAAAAACACGCCTGTATTCCCGTGACCCACTTGCGCAGCGGCCTCTCCGGTGAATAACACGCTGTTGCAGATAACAAACCCCACTGAGCATCTGATGTTGCTGAATATGGAGCTGGTCTCTCAAATCTCTCAGGCACCATAACTCACACTTTAACGCTCGTGATGGATGCGGATCATGTGTCAAAAACCCCGCTATGCTGCGGTCCTGGGAGCCATCCTGCGAGTAGGCTACCGCCATGCAGCTTTGTGATATGGACCGAGCGCGAGCTAAAGGGGCAATTACACCCCCAGACAAGTTTTAAGATCAATCGGCACAGTTCCCAATTGCATGATGGGTCTCATAGGACCCAGAGCAAAGCCCTGTTACACATGACCACAGAGAGGCCAGATCAAAGGGCCCCATCATGGCAGCGGGCTCGGGAATGTTAATAGGTCCCACGGCAGAGGAGCTCTACATCCCCCTCCCAAGCTGCTCCACCGCTTAAACCTTTTAGAAAAAAATGGTTGTACAAATGCAAAATATTTTCCTCCATCATTTTCACTGATAACGTCAGCATTTATCCAGACAAGAATGTGACTGAGCTCTTCGTGCAAAAACATACCAACCGTACTGGAGGCTTTGAAAGAAAATACAGAAACACACCAGATCTAGAGAGAAGGAAGGCTTCTGAGCACCATGGTAGAACTGAAGTCAATGTCAAGGAACCAGCTGTGGTTCGAACACCTTGTTTTAGTCAGATTTGGACTGATAATGACAAAAATTCCAGATGCAAACATACATGCAAACATCGCTCTGCATGAACTTGTGCACCTGCCACTGTTTGATTACTGCAGTAGAGCTTTTTCATTTAATCTTTATTTCAAGTTCATCTCGGTCTACAACAGACTTTCTTTCCATTGTACAGAAAGACGTTCCAGTGGTTTCTACTGCAGAAGAAAGTGGTTCCTACATGAAACTAATCACAACAAGGTCTGTGCTTTATTGTGAGCAACAGGTTAACGATTTTCGGAAACATACACTGATTTAGAATTTTTCAAGTGTATTTTTTTTGGTGCTTAGAGCAACACAGGACTTGAAGCATTTAGTTTACTCTGCAACTCACACCAGAACAGTATAGATGGATAAATAGCACTAGAGGACAAAGGAAAAATATTGATTTTTGATTTGAAGGTGAAATATCTCTTTCAGGCTCAACACAAAACAGCTCAGTAAACTACAGGGGCCGTATGAAACTTTTAAACTTGAAACTCTTGAACTTAATATATCCTTAATATTATATTGTATGAACTTAAGATTATGCTAGACTTTTATTTACTTAATATTGTAACTAGGTAAGCATTTGGCATACATCCATGCTATCTATTCTTAAAGGACCAGTGTGTAGGATTTAGTGACATCTAGCAGTGAGCTGCAAAATTACAAACCCCTGCCTTTACCCTCCCCTTCCAAACATGTAGAAAACTTGCAGAAAATGTGATAAACTCATATACACATAGATGCAGCATCAACCTGTAGATATAAAGAGTCATTCTAAGGTGACAAAAACATAATGATTTTTATTTTAAGTTGATTATACACTAATGAAAACATACATGAGAATATTACATTCCAGTTTGCCTTTTTCTGCCTTTACATCCCTCTAAATCTGACACAGTCAACCTTTAAGTGAAATGCTTATTCCTTTTCCAGGTTTTCCTCATCTGACTCCAGGATTTCACAGCAGAGATGGTGAAATGTTGTACAAGTTGCAATGAGTGAAAGTGATTTACTTAAAAATTAATGTTGACTTGAAATTGGCATCAAAGGCTGTAATTACTGAGTATTTTTCAAAATCAGTTAATCTTCAGGTTTTTCTTGATTATTTAACTGTTTTGCCAGTAAAATGTCAAATAGTGAAAAATGCCCAACACAGTGTAACAAAGTTCATGATCACAAACTGAAATCACTTGTGTTATCTGATGAACACTATTCAGTTTAATGTCATACTGTATACAACAGCAAAAAGCATCAAATCTACTCCTCTGAGATGCTGAAACCAACAAATATTTGCTATTTTTGATTGACTGTTTCAACTCTAGTTAGATATGAGTTAACGTGGGGGCATCCCTGTTCTTCCTCTCTCTAAAATAGTGCCGTACAAAGAAGCTGAGCTTGGTTCCACGAGAGACAACTAGGCAAAAGAACAAAACAGAACCCATAACTATCCAGCTGGGCTGACAATCCCAGAAGCACCATGACAGTAAATCATTTCAGATCATTTTCCAGATAAGTGGACAAACTCAAAGGCAAAGAAGTGAAGAGCTGCAGTTTTGACAGAGTGAGAGGAGGAGATGAATGGACAGCCAGGCAGAGATGGAAGGACCTGTGATTTAGGGCTGAACAGACAGACAGAGAGGACAGCAGAGGGCTCTTTGATGTGTCCATACTGAACTTGCAGAACACCATACAGCTGGATTTCCCACGGTCCCCAGGCTGAACTAATGGGCTGATGCTGCATGCACATACACACACAGAGCAAATTCCACTGTAACACGATACACACACTTTGCTATCATGCAAGGAATATTGGAGGCACAGAGACCTTGGCATGTCATGGGAAAGCAGTGAGAAAATGCAATCTGTTCTGCCGAGAGGAGGAGGAAGAGGAGGAGGAGGAGGAGGAAGAGGCACCTTTCAGGAGCCAATCTCCCTCAAACGCCACAACAAAGTTAGGACTTTGTTCATAAATGAGCTACACTGTTATGAAACTCGCACAATGAGCTCACAAAAAGCGTGTTTATACTGATCTTCACTCTGTGAGAACAAGTCGATGCAAAATAAGAGAAACATCAGAGCAACAGAGCAGCCAGCAGCTTTCAGCAGCATCTGATCAATAAGAGGAATCGATGTTACCTGCTGCCTTTAACAAGTGAAGTAATGAGTCCTGTTATCTTCTCACCTCACACCCATCGCCTGAGACAAGTCCTGTCCACAGCAGAGTCAGCACAAACTGTTTGTGAGCCGTCCAACTTCCCCGGTGTCTCTGCCTACGAGCAGTTCAAACCGATCAGCGCCCCTAGTGGACGCACAGAGCTTGGCCGGATTCATCTGCTATGAGGCCCCTGATAACTGTAATGTGCATTATGTTTCTATGCTGGAATATAACCAAACCCAGATTTGCGTGATGATTTTATTATATTGTTTAAGACAACTGGGAAGGAGTACAGATCCTTCATTCAAAATCAGCTATCTCAAAGTACAAAACCAAAAATACTGTTTCCTACAGAAAAAAAAAATGCTTAGTGATGCATCTATGATTTTGTATGTCATTATTAGATTGCTTAAAGTGATGCGTAAACAGCATTTTACTGTTGTAGCCAGGTGCAGCTAGTTGTATTTGTCTGCACAATGGTGGGTGGAAAGAGACAAACAAATACTGTACTGAAATATTACGCAGTTACAAGTAAAACTGCTGGTATTTTTTTAAAGAGCACAAGGTATTCTTTTCAAAAAATTACTATTTCACTTTTTAACTCTTGATGCATTATCACTAGCAGGCATCCAATTTAATTTGCTCTGGCTCTGGCTGCAGCATTTTTTTTTTTCTTGTCAGTACTGTTTTCATTGGCCCATTTAGCCTTATTAGCCTCAAATATGTAGGTGAAAGGTTTGGATATTCATTCAAAATTTAGGCCTGCTCAGTACTTACAGACTTGAGAAAAAAAAAATTACTTAGTTAATTTCCAGCTCTGATTTTGACCCCTCCACAAGACAGGGTATCAAGATCAGGTAGTAAAGCAGGAGCCACCATAGGAACTCCTTTATCATGTCAGGTGATGTTTTAATGGTGCATAATCCCACATAGCTGACACAATATATGGCTGGAGCTTGTCTCTGGACCTCTTGGGACAGTTGTTGTCTTTGGAAATCCAGCCTCTGCACAGTCAGATTGCATCAAACACTGTTTGTCTAAACAAAATGCAATAAGTGGTGCCAAGTATGATCAGGACCATCATGAGATAAGCAACCAACAATAACCTTCCTTATCTTCAATTATTATTTCACATTCATACAATATTAGACAGTTTTTCTGTGATTTTTGCATAGTTTCAACTTTGACTAGATAGACAATAAAATCTGGGTAAAACTGCCTTAAATGGCACTCTGCCCTCCTCCCCAGTCGGTAACCTTTCCTCCTTCTGTGGCTGTGTGCAAAAAGAAAAATGGAAAGAAAATAAACTGAAATTAAATAACTTATCAAAGAAAAAGAATCACCTGTAAATGCTGTCAGAGTTTTCGTTTCCTTTGTCTGCCTCCTCTGTCAGTTCTCTGCTCTCTGCCCCCTGCTGTGGTTCAGATACACGTCCAGATTCTTTCCCATCATCCTCAGGTGTCTGATCGTTCTCCTGGCTGAGCGCAGGTGATGAAGTCTCCTCCTGGTTCAAGTCAGCAGCTGCCTGGGAGACATCTTGCTTGTCACAAGTGTCTGGTTGAAGTGGAGCACTTGCGCCACCAGATGGAGACAAATCTTCACATGCAGCTGTGAGACCAGAGATGGTGTTTTGGGTGACATGAGTTTCACCTGCAGGTTCAGGCTGGGTGTTGGGATCAGGTAGAGGGCCTTGGCTGAGCTCAGAGTCAGCTTTAACTCTGTCTTCATCTTCACACACTTTGGATGAGGCGGCTGTGACCCTCCGGGGCCCACCGTCTTGGTGACATGCAGGTCGCTGGCTTTGACTTCTGCTGATGCTGCTCTTGTCTTTACTCTTCTTACTGCTGCTGCTGGGGCCTCCTAGACAACACAGAGATATCAGAAACAAACACCAAAGCACATAAAGACACGGAGAAGCAGAGAAAAAGAGAGGGAGAAAAGCTCTGTCAAGGTGAAAATTGTTGTAATTCTACTTTTTACCAAGCTAAAATGTTTTCACTCAAAGGGATGGTGGACAAACAGAGTAGCAGTCTGCTAGTTTGTTTGTGTTGTTGTGTGACGTCAGTGTTTTAAATTTTAAGTTTGGATTCAACAAAGTTACCCAATAACACACACAAACTAATAAATCGAGGCAGCAGTAGGTCATCAACTCTGCTATTATGTGGGGTAAAATTACTGATTTTGCCTATGGAGTTTTGTTGGTTTGTAGAGGGTGATATTTGGCTTGTATAACAGCAGTTTACTGTCAGAAAAGAAATGTAGTCCATAACCTTGACTGCGTTACCTTTATTACTCTTGTCTTTCCTCTTCATCAGTAGCCGTGGCAGTGTACCCATGTGTGTATAGTTCTCACTGGAGCGGACGTAGCTGGCGGTGCGAGGACGCATGGCGTCCATATCATCCACCGTTGTCTCAACAACTGGAGCAAGGTTCGTGCCATCTCTTGCTCCAGACTTTGATGGAGAGGACTTGGAGTCTGATTTTTCAGTGGAGCGGCGAAAAGAGAGGTTGGTGAGGCTACCAAACCACTTGAAACCTTCAGAGGGGGACAGTTAGAAAAGAAGAAATGTTCAATATGTGGCGACAAAAGTATGTTTGCCACCCGTCTGTTGGGTGTATGTGAGGCGAACTATACACTATACACTTTGCTACTGGTTGAGGCTGTAACTCCCCTTCAGAGTTCACTAAAGTTTAACTCAACATTAGGAAAGGACACAAATTAAAGCCTACTGCCATGTCACCCGTTGTTTCCCAGGTGAGAAGTTAGCAGCTAGCTATAAAACACATTGGAACATCTAGTAGGTTAAAACCAGTCAGCGAAGATTAAAAGGAGAATGACGACTGGACTGCTGATGTTGCCGTGTAACATAAATATGTAATTGCTTGCTAAAAAAAGTTTCCCACAACAACAGTGTGTTCAGTTCAGTGTGCGGCCCTCAAGTGCTAATAAATATAGTTTTAAAAAACAGGTTCCTCTTTTCCTCTTGGTTAAAGAAATAAAATTTCTGGACTGTTGATGACATTGAGTTGAAATGCAACAGTGTTTTCAATAGTGCTGTTAACAGAGTTCAGTAGACACTCAAATCCTAGAAAGTATATTAAAAAGTGCTTGGATTTTGGGTAATGTGCTTGAAACAGCTTTAAATTTGTAATTGCATTACTTCCGTAATAAATTGCTACCTGACTGAGATATTTGCTTTTTAGATGAAGAAATAAAGTCTAATTACAAAGAGGTGAAACATGAAACTTTGTTTCCTTAAATTCTGTAAAATGCTATCATGAAACATAATTTTGTTTGTTTACAGCACATTAACATGTTTTAATGGGATAAAAAATGTGACATAATAATAATAATTTTGAGTTTATATAAATGTGAATTTACCCCAGCTGTAAGGTGCTGGAAAAGTTTGAAAATGCACCTAGAAAATTTTTGAAAAGTGCTTTAATTTGACTTCAGAGAAGGTGTCATAGCCCCTTATTATTATTATTATTATTATTATTATTGTTGTTGTTGTTGTTGTTGTTGTTGTTGTTGTACCTGGTTTGTAATTTTACTCTCCTTGTTTGTCTTTCTTATTTTGTTCTATTTTAACTTTTTAAAAGCCTCTTGACTCCTCAGGAGTTGTAAGTGTTTTGCTTCAAACACTCCACACAGTGGATCTGATGCTTAAGTGCATAAATGTGTGTTGCAGTTCTGATGGTATTGTTATGTCCATGTGAAATAAATAAAATAAAATAAAGATAATCAACTTCCTCAGCTGTCATAACAAAAAGTCCCTTTGCAGAGCTACAGATGAGATGTGCAAGCAGCCAACCGTTTGCAGCTACGAAGCGAAACATATATGTGCATATGAGTGTGTGTGTGTGTGTGTTTGCATATGTTCTTGCCTGGATGTCTCTGCATGTCACTACCAGTAGGCGTGCAAGTGTTTTGCTATTCAGGTAAAAGCTGCTGTTACAAAACATATTCTGTACATAATTAAAACTATATAGTCCAAATACCATAAATGAAATATAATAAACACTGGAGAACATCATTGATTCAATTGCAGAACAAAACATGTGTCCAAAATAGCCTCTATTCACTGTTGTACAATTCCTAGATTCTCAATAGATATAATTTCAGCTGCAAATTGATCTTTGCATGTCATCAGTATCATCAAAATGTTGCAAAACTGACATCTGACAGTCCTGACTGGTTAACCTAACTGTTCACATCCTGGTTGACTAAAAGTGTAAACACATGAAGAAAGTGCAGCTGCTCTCCACACACACACACACACACACACACACACACACACACACACACACACACACACAGTACTCACTCAGTTTGCGTAAGCTCATATTGTGGCAGCAGTGTGGATATCAGATCAGCTGCAGGTGGGTGACAGAAAGATCATCTGAGAGGAGATGCAGTAGAAGAGAAAAGGAGAGGCAGAGAGGGAAGACGACTTCTCGCTGAGGAGGAGAAGCCTCAGTTCGAACCACAGTTCCTCTCTGTGGGCGAGATACTGCACGCAGTTTGCATGTGTGAGCGAAGAGAGGCAGCGACAGCAGGGGCAAGGCAGACTGTGACACTTCCTGTGTAAAACTGAGGGAGCCAATGGTTGGAGGAAATGAAAAGATGAGATGAGATGACACGGGCTGAAAGTGTAAGATTTAAAAAAAAAACATACATATATGAAAGTGGTGGGTGGTGGGTGGAAGTCATGTGAACAGTGAACAAAACAAAAACTGTGAGAAAGAAGTGCTGATTGTGACTTTTGTCTCTTTGAAATAAAAAGCAGGTCATAAACTCATTCAGAAGTAATAATAACTCTCACCTTTGATATCACTGATTTTGTATTTCAAGCTAGGACTCCTTTCATCTCGGTTAATGTTTGATCAGGGTAAAGGTTTTTAATCTCTCACAATGCTGACACACAGTAATGCATGATGACGATAATTCTAAGGTCCATCTAATGTTTAAGAAGAAATGAATGACAATGATTTTAGTTTGTCTCTACCATGCAAACAGGTTTATTGAAACTACAGCTCAATTTCTCAAAACTGAAAAGAATTAACCATATTGTCAAAACTCCACAATTCTCTTGCAAAATGAAACATTTTACTCAAAACCAAGTTCTCTCTTCTCAAAACTGATTAAGTCCACCATAAAGTTACACACAGTTTTCTGTTACAGAGCATCGATTCAAACACTGGTGTGATAAATTTAAAACAGCCATCAAAATACTGTATATGTATGTTTTGGCTTCAAGGGACCATTTTATATTTTTAAATGTATAAAACTGTGTAGAAATAGTTTTCTTTTTCTCATTTTTGGCTCATATAACAGCAGTTTCTTGTCAGAAAAGAAACGGCAGTTGCGAACGATGGTTTGATGTATAGGTACAGGCAGAAAGGTGTGACTTTAAAACCAGGAACCAGTGTTCTCCTACCAGCTGTCTATGTCAATTTCTTTTATCAAAGACAACAAAAAAACTATCAATATTTGGAAAATTTGGAAAGTCACTCATGTTGTGAAATCTTTCTTTGTCTGTTCTTTCGATTTTGTCATTCATCTAGTATTTCATAGCATTTCTTTTATTTTTTATTGTCTACCATTTAAGCATAATGAAGGAGCAAATTGCATTAATGCAAAATACAGTATATAAATGTTTTGACATTTCATATATAGGACTACACTTATTCCTTTTTGTTAAAAAAAAATGTAATGTACAGATGCCAGATGAGGAAGCCATTTAACCATATCGTGTTTAGTAAAAGACATGCTTTGGGTTTTCACTTCCTGTTGACATTTTGGCAACAGGACATAGACACTGGGCGTCTAAAAAGACACCTTTGGTCTTCCTGTTAACACAGTACCACACCAGTATATGTGGTCAAGAAACTGACCTGTGAAGCTATATAATAAAGTAAATAACAGACTCCAGTACATCTGAACCATCTAAACAGCCCCTTTATTAAAGACAATTTCAGCTGCTGAAATAGGAGGTAATAATATAATTTTAACATATTTATCATCCTGCAATCTTCAAGAGCAAAGGTTTGTTTCCGTTTTCTACTCAAAGATGCCCTGAAGATAATATTTCAGACTTTAGCACTTCACTGCTCAGTTGTTTCATCATCATGTCTGGTTTTATTGTGTCAGCAACACCAAAAAACTTTTGTCATGCAACTTGTTCCTCTCAGAGGTGCCATCTATAAACTCAATGTAAAGTAGCTCAGTGAACATCTCAGAGTCACTGTGGTCAGTTCATACAGACACAGTTATACAATGATTACCTTCTTACCTTCTCTTATTCATCCTCTGGGTGGCACCAGAACTCACTGAAAAAGCAGAACTGTATTTCTCCACAGATTATTGCAGATAATGTGCATGTTTGTTCTATACAATAGCTGATAAACTGACTTCACACATTTCCAGTTAGGAGTCATTAAGACTATTAACATTTCAAAATGACTCATGAATAGGACTTTGAATTATTGGCTTAATGATTCATTTGATTTGCATGTATGATCATTCAGGGTAATATCATGTACCCTTCAGGAAGGTCCAAGCAGAACACCTGGTCCTTTTCGTGCAGCTTACATACTAAATCAGCTGAATGTGACTCCTGATCACTGCTCTGTAATCTACCATTATGGAGGTGGGTGGAGTAAAGTGAAAAATATGATATAACGTAGTGAGCACAAGGTTATTATGTTCATTTATCATTTTACAACATGGGGTTGCAAAATGAAAGATGCAGTCCTTCCTGTGCTACAGACAAAAAGCCAAACTCACAGAAAATCAGACAGAAAACTATTATTGGTGGTGCGCAGAGGATGAATTGAAGCTTCATCTCTGTTTGAAATCCAAACTTCACAAGTGACTTCTCTCCACGTCACAGACTGTAGTAGTGGGAGTACAGATTGAACGGCAGGAGGCTGAGCACACAGCTTTGGTGGGCTCCCAAGGTCCCTGAGGTATTGAGTTATGTTGTGCCCCAAACAGGTTTTTCCACAGGCATATTTCACCAGATTTTTATTGCCGTGCTTGAGTGTTTATTGCCTCCAGTTGTCTCATGGTCCTATTGAGAGCTCAGGGTCCAGCGCCATGGTCCATCACTGCTAGCTACACTGGTTGACCAGCTCAGCCTACAGCATGCCTTGATAACTTCTGCTGATCCAAGTTTAGCCCTGTCTATCACTATGGACACTCGATACTCCACTGGAGACCCCTATATGGCCCATAGAAAACACGGCAATGTTGTTTCCTATGAACTTTTAAGATTAAAATGTCATCTAAAGGCTTTGCAGATGAGATGAAACGTGCTTTGTAAATGTTGCATGTTGGGCAATTTGTACAGTTAGTATAGTGAGCTAATTAACAATCAGGAAATGGCTATAATTTAACTTTTTGGTAACTTAGGAAGGTGATCTAAGAGTCCATGCTTGTCATGTCCATCCCAAGACTCTGAATGGTTCACAACATTTCATGACAACATGAAGGCTGCAAAAAAATTACAGGAGAAAAAAAAAATCAGGCCACATTTACTCTCAGCATTTTGTCTTTGTTTATTTTAGGCTCTTTGTTCACATTCTGTGAGCATGTAACCTCGTCTCTGTACCTCCCTCTTCCTTTGTGTCATGGTGTCTGCTTTCATTTTAAACCATTCGAGCTGTCACTTACGGTTGTATACTGTCCACTAAAGGATAAATGCCGCAAAAAAAAAACAATGATCGTAAAATGAAACGGAGGTGGGAGAGGAAAAGGTCAACACGACAATGCTACAGATTGTGTTGTCATCAGGTTTTGTCACTTTGTATTGATGCGGCCTCTATCTGTCAAACATAAGGGAGGCAGAGAGCTGAATTATTGAAGCCTTGTTTGTCATCAAGGTGAAATTAAAGCAGCACACACACACACACACACACTAACACACGTTCATCCTGGCAAACACAGATACATCCTTCACTGTACTTGTGAGGACACAGACTTGACGTCCCCTGCACACTGCTGTTTCCAAAAATAGAAAATAATTGCATGAGGTCTGGTATGAAATACTTAAGCATGACATAATTTTGTTTCCAAGTGACATTTATCATATTCTACAATGACTGATGCACACATTTTGATCTGGATAAATCTACATTTGTACCTCTTACATGTACGAGGGGAACAGAACATTAGAAACACTTCTTAATAAAATACAATCCAGCACAACATAAATACTAACTATGATGATAATCTTTGACAGTGTACTGAGAGTGTTTGTACCTGCCTGACTCTGGCTCTGATTGGCTTACCTTGAGATTCTTGCCTTAACCCTCAAAATTACTCCTCATGCCCTAAACCCAACCAACCCAACCAATGAGGGCAACTAGTAGCCAATCAGAGGCAGCATGAGGCAGATCATGGCTTTGCCCTCCTGGGAAAAAAATCTGTTATCTGTAGCTCTATGTGAAATAGCCATACTTCAGTACCTAATAAATATCTTTTTCAAGATCAAACTGCACATCTTAGAGTGGCCTTTATGAAAAAACGATAATGTTGCATTTATATTTTTTGTTGGGTTTATATCCCTTTATATTCTATATGTACACACAGAGAGAAAATGTTTTGTATATCCAGTTTGTCCTGTGCAGTATATATTTATACTGTGCGATTATATCTATTCATATTGTGCAAATATCCTGTGATTCTCCTGCTTGTATCCTGTGCAACCTAATCTCTATGCAAAGATCCATATATTTATATTTGGCATTATATTTATCTTATGGTATCTTAGTGAATATTTGACATTATGTTTTATTTTGTTCTGTTAATGTTAAAAGGCCCCAAATGTCTAAATCTCCAAACCTGGAGATATTAAGGCCTAATGTGATCTAACTTGTGTCACTTAGTATCTTGACAGATTTGAGGTGTTGTTGAATTTCTTGTATGACTTCTCCAAATTAAGTGCAGTTTCATCACCAGTCAGATTCAGATATATTATAAGTACATTACACATCTCCAGACACCATCTGCTGCTGGAAGAGTTACAAAGAATCCTATAAGCATTTGACCTCTTTATAATTCCTCAGTAGGCTGAATCTGAACAGTTCTGCATCCAGGTTCTTTGAATCAGAAGGAGCTGTCTCTGATTATTATTATTATCATTATTATTGCTTATAATAGTTTGCACCTTTTCTGAATGGCAGTAAAATAAAGGCTCGAAACTGCACCACATGACATGATTGTTGCTGATATGATATGTTAATTTGCCACTGTTATAACACAGCTGACTGTTGGGTGGGTTTCATTTGTCAGGCTTAAAAATACATAGTCAGACAGCTGACAGGATTTACAGCAAATATGTGTCAAAGAATGTATATAACCTCTGTGAACATTTGCAGTATTACTGTTATTGGATGGTGGATTAAATTAAAATGAAACATTTAAAATATGTCACCATGTGTTTCAGACTATGGGGGGCGCCAAAGACAATTGAATCTCCTCCTTCTATTGGAGCAACAGAGACCAATTACAGCAAAGAACTGTAATGCATAACACATAGCCAAACATGTATGAGTGTGGATAATGACATTTTCCACATAGAACGACTACATTTAATGAACCTAATATAAATAAACCTAATCTGCTTTATGCATTATGGGATCAAATACGTCATTAAGACATAAATTAGGTTACAAAGGCCGTTGATGAGTAATTATAATCTGACAATGGTGGTAATGATCTTACATATTAATGGTACAAAGTTAATTTGTCAGCAGTACATACTTGTACACAGGGGGTAAAATGAACTGCATGTGGCTGTGGGTTTGTGGTTTGGGTGTCCTCCAGAACAGGATTAACAGAAGGTGAGTGAGGATCATCGAGTGATCGGCATGTTTCTGTACAGGCAGGGACACTGGAGCTCTTTCTGTGATGCTCAGATGTTCTCTGAGTGAGTTATTTTGGAAAAATACAAGAAGACCTGAGAACGCTCCAGCTTGCAGGAGCTGTGCCAGTGTGGATTTCTGGCAGCTTGTGTCTCCCTGAAGACCATGGGGGAGGAGAGCCAGGACTCTGAATTAGTATTCTTCATACTGTGGACAGTGGACCGGGCAAGTTTCTATTTCTGAGCCATCAATACAGACCCATTTAGAAAGCACATGATGAAGACACAAGTTATTTAATTAACTGGTATCCGCTGACCCATGTGTTCTTGACCCATATTCCCTTTATGAGGGCAGTAATACTGTAAGATATTAACCAGTTTGTTGCTTCCTGGTTTACCACACTGGGTCAAACTGAAAGTGATAATATGATCTTTCAAATTTCCTGTGGGAGTGAATATTTCATATACAGTACATCTATTTTTTCCTCATAATTTCATCTTTTGTGATACTGCATAAGCATTCCAGTGCTGAATGAACATCTCCTGTGACTTGTTGTTGTTTGTGGTATGAACCTGTCAGTATCTGCATTCAGTGCACCTCTACACAGTCGCGGCAGGGATGACAGCTGTTCAAGAATGCGGCTTTCTAAGACTGGTGAAGATTGTGGATGGCTGCCATGTGGTCTATTTTATAATTCAATAAGAAAGGATGTAAGGAAGGGCAGGAGAGCAAAAACACCCCAGTGTTGATGATAAGGAAGAGAATGAATGGTCTCAAAACTGCAAAACTAGTAGAGTGTAGATCTCCAGCAGGCAGCATATGGTGAAGCACCTACTGCAATGCCATCACAACTGCCAGTTTTGAATAAAGTTTTTTGGTTTATTTTTTAGCATAGTACAGTGTTAATTTTCTTATATAGACATTTTAATAAGCTGTTTTTGCATAGTATATTCTCAGTTTTCTTCAAGATGCCTAGAATAGTGTAAAACTATTGTAATCAAGTGTCCCGGCTTCACCCATACTTTATAAACTTAATAGGGAAACAATAAAAGGGATGAAAAATCCAAACTTCAAAATTTGAACAACAATTTATTTAGAACATTTTCTTTTTTATTTAGAGTTATTTTTTATTTAGAATGTTAAAAAAATTGTTGGCTGTAGTGAAGTCTACATCTCTCGATATATTGTGTATAAGTTGACATACAGCAGCAGCCAAGAAGAAGCAGCCAAAAATGAAAATCAGGAAAATCAGTTCAGAATTAAGCAAGTATAATTAATTTGGTAGTGAAGTCGGCATCTTTCATTTGTTTCATCTCTCATATGCAGACCTTGAATATTGAAATATGGTAACGGTCCAGATGTATAGCAGAAATGGCTCTCAAAATGGGGATTTATTCATCTTGTATCATGCCTAACTTTCATGGATCATAACATATCAGGTATGGAATTAATCTACAATTGCGCTGGTTTAAGATGAAACAAAACTTTTATGTGGATGTCAAATTTTGAGCCATGACAGAGGTCACAATATGGTCTGCAACAGATAAAGTAAGCCTTGTTTTTAGCCTAGCACTTGTTGATGACTCCTACTAGTCAGTTAAGAGGAGTGAGGAGTCAGCAGTCAGTATAAAACAGAGCAGTCCATAAAATAATTTTTTCAAGGACTTTCCAAAATTGTTGATCACTGCCAGTCCAGGCCAGGTCCTTTAGCATACAGTCATAAATATACACAAATAATATTAGGATCCAGAAGAATGTGAGATTAGCTGCACATAGTAGCTCCGGCCCTGTTGGTCATGCACACGCACACAATCGCATTTTCTACCCGAGGCTGACATCTGGCTATGATAATAAAAAAAAAGTCCCGGAACAAATTGAGCAAATCTGAGACACTTTATCGGTCTTGTTATGCAAGATAATAAAATGTAATGTAAACAACTCATAGCCGATTACAGTACATGTAAATATGCATTGTGCTAAATATAATCCTCATGAATTCATTGGATGTTTTTATTCATTTCCCACAAAATCAGATCAACTGGAGAATAAGTGAAATGGTTTGCTGTAATGTGAAATATAACCAGCATCATTTGGTGTCCATTACCAGAAAATGATAAGAGTCAATAAAAAGCACAACTGCATGGACACACACGAAAACACTCAATTACCCAACAATCTGCTGTTGGTCGGCTGCTATCCATTTCTGTGTCATCTCCTCTGTGGTTTGGGAGCAAAGTCAAGAGGCCAGCTTAGTAATAGGGCAGCTGTGTGCGTGTGTGTGTGTGTGTGTGTGTGTGTGTGTGTGTGTGTGTGTGTGTGTGTGTGTGTGTGTGTGTGTGTGTGTGTGTGTGTGTGTCCAACTCTTTAATGAGTCTATCAGTAGATCCAGCTGAAGGTGACTCATCTGCACCAGGTGCAGTGACGCTCTTCTTTGTTGGTAAGGTGTTGAATCATTAGGAGTAAACAGTGACTCCTCAGTGAAAACTAACATTTACTCGACGCTGTGCCGCTCTGATCTTTTACCATATGCCCATGTGTTGTATAACTATTTATGCCTGCCTACTAGTGCATTGTCAGGGAGCTGTACTGATATTGGTTTGGATAATTATTTGCAATTTTTGTTTACTCTGTTATATAGTATTCAGTCTATAGTGAATCTTTTGGTCATTGGATTTCCTTTTAGAAACCGTATAAAAAACAATAATTTTAATTTAATTTTAAAAGACAAAAACTGATTTTTCTTAATCATGTTCAAAAAGCAATGAGTGAAATTTTAAAAATGAATGGATTTTCATTTTCTATTTAGGCTAACAAAAATTAAAATCATCAGAAAACAGAAAGAGAAAAAGGCCTGTTTTTTTTTTTTTACACATTCTGAGCCACTGACTTGACCAGGTTTTTTACAAATAACAGTTGAGTAAGATCTCTGCAGATGACAGTCCATCAGTCTAAAAACAAATGTTTTGTCTCTAAATAAATAAATAAATAACACATTTTGCATCAATCTTTTTGAATTAAATAATTATTAATACTAATTAAATTAGTTCCCTGAATTAGTTTTTAGAGTGATGTTTTGCCATGTCTAAAATCACATCAAAGTTGGTTTCCAAAGACATTTTAGCCTGAACTAAAACAACACTAACACATTTGGTGCTCCTGTCTTGTCTTCCATTTTGACTGTGAAACAGAAATGCTCTGTATCTCTAGCGAAAACCACTTTGCAACATTTTTTGTTTTTTAATACCCATTTCTGAAAGGAAAATCTGATGACCAAAAGATATACTGACCAGTATGGATGTGCCTGTCCTAGGCAGTAACATTATCATGAGTTGAAATTTGAAATTTGAAAGATCATATCATGAGAAATGTTGCTAATAAAGCAATCAACATTTTGCAATTCTGTTTATTACCCATTTGATTGGTTGTAAGGATTTTAATGCAAAATTCTTTTATTATCATAGCTTGGAAAATACAAATTCAATAAACATTTTTTTCTGTATTTACTGTAACATCACTGGGAGTAGCTGCAGGTCACACAGGTTCACACGCATGCACTGACGCAGCACAAGATCATTTCATTTTTACTTTTGGCCCTTTAGGAAGTTTACTAGAACAGTTAGGGATTAAGTTCATGACACTTCAGTGAGAGATGTTGAAGGATGGGAGAGTTTTATTTCACTTCCCTGTCTGATCTGCATGACATTGCAAGCATTCAATCCACCGGCATTCAACCCATATACTTGTCTCTAAAATATATTGTATCATATATTGATTATTAAACTGCTGCTGCTGCTGCTGCTTTCCTTCAAATGTCAAATTTACGGTAATTTCTATCAGTCTAACTCTGTTTATGATTTGAAGTCAAGACAAATGCTTTGGTACATTCTTCTGTAAATCCTGTGCGTGCTTTTTCCATCTTGCATTGTCAGTTTTCAACCACTAGAGGGGTGCAGATAGCTGAGATTGTAATATAATTTGAATATAGGCCAATTACAGTATATCATACTATAATTGAGTGCATGTGAGGCAGCATGCATGTATGCAATTCAGTACATTCAGCACAGTGGTGTATTGGTGGCATGCATGACATTTAGAGGTGGTGCTGAATATGAGACTCCTCAATATGGAGAATTCATATATCATCACTCTTCATTTCATAGTTCAACCTTATGCTGTCAGGATTTTAAAATGTTACCCATCAGTTGTAGTATAATAAATCACCACATGGTAACAAGCAACAACAGTGTTAAGGGTCAGAGAAAGTTTTGGCTGTTGGATAGTTTAACAGCAGAGATTGATTTTCTGTGAGTAGTGAATCTCAGGAGGGCTGTTTGAGGATGATGATAATTCTCAGACAGACACTGTTGAGCTTCACAGGGATCTTAATGATTACTGAGAACCGTCTCCCAGAGGACAAAGTTTTAAAACAGATGGTTCCCTGGCTGAGTGGAACCACAGGCAGGTCCTGTCCTCGTCCTTATCTGATGATGACGCTCTCGTGTATAGAGTGAGGGAAGATTATCGAATCGGTCAAAACATCCGAGGGGAAAAAAATAATCTGGATCAAATTCTGGGCACCAAGACACACTGGCATGTTTTGTGCTTTATTGTAGCTTAAATCCCCCACTTCATCAGCTGTGGCCAAAGGGACAAATTCATATTGTTTTGACCCTGAATTCTCAGTCATGGACTGTGAGGACAGGGGTGATCAGCACCATGGACAGTGGTGCAGAGAGAAAAGTATGCTGGAAACATAGAAAAAGAATAATGCTAAAAATAATGCAAGACTTACAGCTCCCAGTAACCGGTATCAGTACCTCCATGTTATTTATTTATTATTCCTGTTAAAAGAGGTGAGTGAAGACAGGGTTTCTGCAGGTCATTAGAAGTGTGCAGTGGTGACTGTCTCTGCAGAAAGTCTGTCCTCTGCCTGTATTTTCTTATTTTCTTGGTATTCGGGACATTTCTGGGCTTCAGCCTGTTTGTCAGTGGTGTGTAGCCCCCAGCCAATAGAGTGCACAGGTTGTGAAGTTGGGACCCTATGAAAACATACTGACCAACGGCTACATCTCTGTCTCTGTTTCTCTCTGTCTGCTCTCTGTCTGTGAGAGCTGCAGAATGAGTTTTACACTCACACTCACACATTTCTTTGCATGTATAAAGTAATTTATGCAGCCCTGTGTGGTTAAGCCTCAATAAACATGTTTCAAATATGAGAGACAAAAGTCACACACACACACACACACACACACACACACACACACACACACACACACACACACACACACACACACACACACAGGCAGAGCAGTGTTTTTCATGTAGTCCTGACAATAACAATGTGTTTTGAAAATTAATGGCCAATCTTCCCCTATCATGCATTCTACCTTTTGCCATTAAACCATAACCATAGTGTCTGTAAAACTAATTAATATTTCTTTAAATTAGGCCAGGGTTAATAAGGAGCATAACAATTCTGGTCTCAAGAGAGACATGATGACATGCCTACAGCAAATCTACAGCAACATATATGACTAGAGGCCAGAATCTCTTTACAGCTTCTGGGTCAGAAAACCTTTCATTGTCACTTTAATAATAACAAGAAATCCTGTCACAGCTGGAAACCATTAAGACAAAAGATGATATACATACACTCATCCTCATCACTCTATTTCTGATTATTTCTGAGCACTTGGCAAGGCTAAAATAAGCAGATATATTTTAAAAACATTCCAGGACAGTAAATCCCCTTTTAAATATTTCATTACTTCTTATCCACTGCTTCTGATAGCTTACTTACCACTTACCACAAGGAAATATTTATACCATATTGCACTAGAGGAAACCCACAGGTCCCAAACAGGCATAATTAAGTACAAATCAAATTACTTTAAATACAGGCTGTTTAGCAATATGCATGAGAAAGCTCACTGTGGATATGAAATGAATACATTTCCTTTCTTCCTCTCCCTCTCTCTCTCTATCTGTCTCTCTCTCACACACACACACACACACACACACACACACACACACACACACATTGTGTCAGCTTAGCCTTTTCTCATTCTCTCAGCATCCACTCAGCTGGCACAGACCTCGACCCAGTCAACAGTTGACTGTCATACTGAACTGTGAACTGAAGAGTGAATGAAGGAGAATGTAAAGAAAGAGAAAGAGGTGTGGCAAGAGAAAAAAATACAGAGGAAGTGTGTGTCTGTGTGTGTGTGTGAGTGTGTATGTGTGTGTGTGTGTGTGCATAAAATAGACAAAGAGAGAGAGCACTAGAGGGGGAACTAGAAAAACAAAGAGAGGAAGACAGCAGATGGTGTCAGGGATCATGAGTGCGATGCTCCCAAATAAAAAAAACAGCTTGATGATTTTCCTCAATTTATCTCACTCCACTGGGTTATTGTCACAGGCATCATTGTTCAGGGAAAGGGATTTTTTTTTTTTTCTAATTTCAATTTGTCCTCATATGACTCGGCTTCATCTCCATTTCTGAGCAGATCCCTGTTAGGAACGTGAAGAAAGTTAAAAGCCGTGTTACAAAATATGATCTCGGAAAATGTAAATGTGAACATTAAAATTCCACATCAAACAGGGAACTCCGGCTGCAAAGGAATACCGTGTGATATGACAAAAAAGCCCTAGAACAGACCTAACGGACATCGCCTGGTAATATTCCTGGTCGACGGTCATGACATGGTGCTTGTTAGGGGGTAGGGGAACATTATTTGGCGGGTTTTCAGGGAACATTCAGAATGTTCTGGAAACATTTAGGAGGCCGTCCCAGCTAGAAACTCTCCATTACCACTATGTTCTGAGAATGTCACTGCTGGTGTCAAGGACAGCGCCTTGTAACGTTCCCAGAACATTCCGAGATGGTCTCAATGTGAGGAGTGGGTGGACATTATTAGGCGTTTCAGGGAACATCCAGGATGTTCTGGGAACATTCAGGGGATTATCACTGCAGGAAATTCCCTCTAGGTCTCTACACTACGGTCCCATAATGTTTGCAGAGCCTTTAGTGACATTACAGGAACCTTAAGGGGACAGACCTATAATGACCTTTTCCATCATGTTCCCAGAACAATTTAAGAACTTTAATATTACATAACAGGAACTTTTGTAGAGCCTTTGTTTCTGGAACCAAAAAAGAAACAAACATCAAACTACTTGCAAGTTGTACTTTACAATCAGGAGGTTTGGTCTGGACCTTGTTTGTAAGCACACCAGTAATACAGAGGATTTGGGTTGATAAAGTCTCCCAAGCACTGCAAGATGATGGGAAAATGAGGATGTAGAGGCAGAGGCCAGGGTCTGAGCAGATACAGACACCACCACACACTTCTAGTGGGTCATAAGTGATGATTGAAAAGGATTATGTTTATGTAAGTCTATACATTGTTTTGTTTAGGAATGTGTTACATATTCTGCCTTTAATCTCTATAGAGGAATTTATTCTCTGCATTTAACCCATCCTTAGTATTAGGAGCAGTAAGCAGCCACGGTGAAGCACCTGGAAATCAACTCTAGTTCTAATATGTCTTAGAAGTCCTGTTTGTGATGTCATGTTACCATAAATGACCAAAACTGAGCCATAGAGAAATAGGGAACATTGTTCTGCATTAGATGTAGTCCTGAATGAAGCATCCCTATATGACTGACAGAGAACCAAATGGAACTGTTCTCTTAACGTCCCAAATGCCCTCTTTTATTATCTTACAATGTGACCGTAAAATAACCAGAATGGATCGTCCCCTTAAAGTCATATAGGGAACTTTGAACTGCAGCACTTGAATAACCAAAAGATAACATTTCAGGAGGGTCCCCAGTGTTCTGTAAAGGTGCAGGACATTCATCATCTTTACAGAACATTTAGTTCCCTAAATGGGATGGTTTTGCCAACTGTCATCCAAAGGTCAAAAGTGACATTTCAGTCTCAGATTTTAACTGGTTGTTTTGAGCAGCGTGTACAGACTGTAATCGTACAGCTTTCCCTCTTTAAAGTAATAAGCGGGTCTTAATCAGCTTACTTATGTGATTAGAATATTATCCTGTATTTTGAGCTTTTTATTTTTATTCAAATTAAATCCATCTAACTGTTTTCATCTTGTCACACACACTGTAATCATGCCAAACAGTTCAACTTGTCAGAGGCATCACTAGGAGAAAATTAACTGTTCACTCTGTTTTGAAATTCATGAGATATATCAGAAGCTAACAATGCACATTTGCATAACTCTGTATTAATGTTCTGCCATCTGCATATTGCATGATGTGAGCAGATCAGCATCACGCTTGCATATATCTGCTGTATGAATCTGGTCCATGTGAAAACTCTCACTCCTGAACATCTGGTAACCTGCAGCTTGTTACCATAAAAGCCAACATATAGCTACTAAAATAACTAAATATACATATGCATATTCTTATTCATATTTAGATCTATATTTAAATATATAGCAGCATATAAGGTGAAATCTTACAACATATCATGTACATATTGACATAGCTCTGTGTACTATACATATTCCTCTCATTTCTCCTCTTTTCTCTTGGTCTATCCATCACTCCATTCCTCCTGGAATCAAACCAGGATGCTCTCTGCACTCTGATCTCTGCTCTCTGTTTCATGGTTTACACACATGCACACACACACACACACACACACACACACACACACACACATGCACAGAATCACATTGTTCAACCTTGAGTGCCCTTCTCCACAGCTGACTGGGGGGGTGAGACAAAAACAGAGAGATTGAGAGAGAATGGGGGAGGTGCAAAGTAATCAATTATTTATGGATGAAATCTAATAAGAGGCAGGAGTTTCAGTGGGCAGCGAGCATACTGACAGATAGTCTCCATTTGTTGCAACGTCACATCATCATTATCCCGTGAAAAACAAAGCTGAAATATGGAAATATGAATATAATTTTCTGTGTTAGTGTTCCCTGGTATTCAAATACATTTGCAACAACTGCATGGAGCATTCAATTATTGTTTTTTTCCCAGCTGGATTTTAACTAGATTGCTGTAATTACGTTGTACATCACATGATGCATCACTCTATTTGTACATGTGATTGTGTGTGTGGGCTGGATGGGGGTGTTTTTTATTTTGAAAGAGCATTTGCATTAAAGTAGTGTTATTTTAAAAAGCATTGATCTGCACTATCAATCATTGCCTCCTCCTTATTAAGCTCATATTTGCAAATACAGTTGGTTGATGTGCTCGTATTTGTTTTTTTTTTTTTTTCTTTTTCATTATAAGTGATGGTAAGATTTGGAAATTTTACACAAATTTACAAACACACACCAAGGCACTCAAGCACACAACACAGAGGGGAAAACTGTCTCTGAAACACACATAGATCTTTTTTGTTTGTTTGCATGTATCCCATATTTGCATACTTATTTGATTTGTGGGGTGAATTGAGCAGCTGGTCTGGGCTCGTGGGGAATGATGTACACTAAAGGCAGCTAAAAACAGGAATATTGAATAAACAATAAATATTATAAGGTGTTAATATGTAGCTGTTGTGGTTGCAGCTTGTTTCTTATGTCTCCAGGTGCCCAAATAAAATAATTAATGTAGGTTTAAAGAAATGTGAGAAATGTAATCCTGGGTGTTTAGACAGTGAATTGCTTTAAACAATATTTTACATATTGTTTACTATAAGTGATATATTATTTGATGTTTATAAGTGATGTATTAAGTTCTGTCACCTCTGGTATCTGGACCACGCAAATACTTTTGATTTTATTTGATGAGGTTTTGAGAACAGAGTTGAATGCAATCACGAGGTAATTTAAGATAATCCATAGACTATGTAGAGAGTTAAACTTTATTATTTTACATTTGGTAGAAAATGGTGAAATTCAGAAACAAAATCTTTCAGTTATCCTGAGTCATCGGGATGTTGAGTCTACAAAAACGTGCTGCTGATGGAGGTTCTGAGTGTAAGTCTCCCGCAGACTGTGAGATTTCAGCAATCTTATAAGACTATTGGAAGCTACGCTGTGTGATATGGATCTAATAAACTACATAAACAATACAACACCAAGTTTGATGTATGTAGACTGTATAATAATCACACCTACTGAGTCATGGGCTATGATGTAAGTCAAAATACAATTACAAGAAATGTCATCTGTGTGCATCATCCATCTGCTCCACTATAATGGTGAACAATGAAACTAAGTAATAGTGGCATTTATGTGTATGGAAAAATATTCATCAAAAGAGGATGAAGAGGAGAATGTGGAATCGGCCTCGGCGAGGGAAAAGAGGCCAAATTGGGGTGTCAATTTTGCAAAAGGAGCATGAGGTATTGGCATTCCTGTTGGTTGGTTAGTAAATGCAGGCCGTAGCAGCAGTCACGTTCTGAGATGGTCATCGTAAATTTCTGAAACTGTCAGACATTTGTCCAGACTGTCATTGGTTCTTATCTTATCTTGACCATGAGAAAGGCCATCTTTGAATGTAATATATGACCAGTTTCAGAGCCATAGATATCACCATCTTTCACATCGGTCATCTTTCATCTAGGACGGCCCAAAATCACACAGTGTGTACACAGCTTAAGATTTATTGAAATATATAAGCAGAATATGGCAGATGTGCATAAGTATATTTTTTCAATAGTGTATGATGACCTGCAACCTTAACTCTCAACCTTTACTCTTTTTTTGTTTTATCTTTTTTTTTTAAAGTCTATCTGGAGCTGCAACTGTTTAACTCTCTATAAGTTTCATTTTGTGGATTTGGTATCCACAGCTAGCTTAGAGGAAAAGGTGACGCCTTGCCATAAACATAGGCTATGACAGCATTTTTAACTTTTATTTATTTACTTTTTCTACTCAGTGTATAGACTATTTATAGACTATTTTGCAAGTGGAGAATGTGAATGTAAGAATCATTTTAGGCTCACAGCAATGATAGATGAAAATTAACATGTTCTAAAGGCTTGGAAGGCCTCTACAAGCTCACTGCTAAAAAGTCACTAAACCACATCAACCATCCTTTAAGTTTTTCTGATGCAATCTTCTGATTTTGCCCCACAAATAAAGGTACATTCTCCTCGGCCTGGTAACAGAGGTCTCAGCAGTGGACAGAACCTCTGTAAATGAGGCGAGTTGTACCTGCAGTATTGCTGTGTCGTGACTTCTGGCAACCACAGGGTGACTCACAAGGAAATGCTCCAATCCCATCACCACCTTCTTCCTCAGTATCGATGCAATCACTGCAAATAACATCAAAGAAAGTGAAAAGATACTTTGGGTCAAATCCTGAAAGATTTGTGGCTAATATCAGATAAAAACAACATCTCTATTGGCTGGCAAGCAGAGGAAAGTGAAAAGGTGTATGTGCTACAGCAAGAAAAAGAAACTAATGGTACTAATCATGTTTTTCTCAGAGTGGAAACTATCTCACAGTTCAACCACCTCTGTATCCATTCTATCCATTATTTACTGTAAAAAGTGTAGAGTTTTTTCCCCTTGGGCTGTGCTTCTACCCCTCAGATCCTGGTTCTGTCAGTCAGCCTTTTGCCACTTCATGGTGGAGAGGCTCCAATAATGAGAATCATTTCCTCTGTCTGCTATAAATGAAATGTTGGTGACTTATGAGTTCACTCTAAAGCACTTTAAAAGGCCAGAAGTATTGCAGTTGTTTTGAAGTCTTCAATGACCTTCAGTTGTTATGGAAATCACAGCAGGACGTGTGAGAGAAAGAGGCTGACGGGGCTGTTTGGCTACTCTGGTTGGTCCTCACAGAGTCTCAGAGGCTCAGAGCCTGCAGCGTTTGACTCAGACAATATCAACTCAGAGAGTTTGGGAATTGAAGGCTCCTTTAGTGTACGTGAATGTTTTCACATTGCAGTGAAGCAGGAGGTCCTGTGCTATTATCTGGCATCTCTTACAGAAACCCTCACATCATTACTTCCATCCACTTTTCAGATCAGTTTTCAACAAATTTGGGCTAAGTTGGGAAAAACAAGGCAAATAATAACAGCAGGGACCAACAGGATTTGTAGTGTCTCTTAATAAACAATGCCTAAAAAAATACTTTACATAACACCCAGGACATAGTATTTATCTTGATTTAGATAGATTCTAAGTATTGATACCCCACGGGGCTGTAATCTAAAAAGTTACCAAGATTTCTGAAGTAGCTGACCATTTTTCTACTAACATATAATATGTAAGGAGTTTTTTCCCCACCTCTGAGCGGAGTGAAGTCCAAGTACTCCAGTTTCAGGCCTTCAGGGATGTGCAATCAAGCTGATGAATCTCTCCATTGAAGCTCATCCCTGCTATGAAAATACAGCCAGCGACAACAACAGCCTCTCCTCGGTGGCATGCCCTTTCTTTATCTCTGCACAATGCAGTGATCCAACAAGTGTTTAAAAGAACTATAGCGTCAGGGGGGTGATTGAATAAAGTAAGCAGCTGTCCGTGAGGCTGGCACACATCAGAAGCTCTTTTGAAAGGTGATCTCAGTAAATATACACTCTGCCAGGGGGTGAAAAAGCAGAAAGCTGTGAGGTGCAACTTAAAAGATGAACAGATGGGTGTGAATAACACTGTCATAACACCTGACATGACCATGAAGGAGGGTTTATGAGTGCTTATGACTGTTGTCATCATAATTCAGTTATGTCAGTTTCATTGCAAAGTTGACATTGCTTGAGCCATCTCTGTTATGACAGACTTGACATAACCCTCTGACCCTGTCATACGGGAGTACAAGAGTACAGTACAGAGGCGGTTTTCTTGTTGGGTTTGGGTCCTGACACCCCAGGGCTGGGTCAGCTAATTAGGTGGCTAGCTCCACAGCTAACTGAGCTAACTGTGCTAACTGAGCTGACTAGCTAAAGCCTACTTTAGCAACAAATAAAGTAGCTAACCGCTAGCCATCTCTACATCAGCTAACTCTGTAAACTAAATCACTTTGGTGCAGCACTCCACTGTCAAACTGTCCTTTTAACATTTTAAGACATCTTTACCACAAGTTGAAATGGTACCACTTTAGTTGAAGTCCTGAAAAGTATAACGACATCTTTACTAAAGCATTTAACAGTGTAATGAAACTTATGACAAGTCAAAAATTTACCACTTTACTTGATGTCAAGAAAAATATTAATGACACATTTATAATGGTCTCACAACTGCCAATGTCAAAACCAACTACTATGATAATGTAATATTAAAACATGACCCTTAATAGTTTCTTTAAATTTAATGTCAAGTTGTTATAGCAAAGATATATTAAACAAAGTTTGCATTAAAATTACAAAATTGACTGAATAACACAACAGTTGAAAATATTCATATGTTAATGACAGGTGTCAGGTCGTGACACAGTTATGATCTGACCGAACTGTAATCATCAGCTGAATCACCAATACACCAGTCCTGTCTTGTCATTGACATTGAATCTGATTTATGAGAGACAGGAAAAAAAGAGGGGGATTATGCGTTTGTGTGTGCGTGTGTGTGCCAGTGAACAGGATTTGCTGATGGTGGCTATACGTGACACTGTTTGAGCCCCCCTGTATTATGGAGGATCAGCAGAATACATACATGAGACGTTCGTTCATGCAAAGTCACACATTATTCACTAACGCACTCCCACCAGGGAGCACAGATGTGCTGCATTGACTTTTTAGAGTTTAATGTGAAAAATTAGCTCAGACAAAGCTTTTTTTTTTTAGCTTATACTTTTAAAACTGTAAATATTAAAGTACTTATCTAAGTTTAAATATATCTAATTATGTTTAACAACTTGGGCAGAAGAGTGGCGAGTAGAATGAAAAGGTACAAGAACACAAATCATCAATATCATGTCCCATAACTTATATTAGCTTCATGCTTCGCTGCAGCAGTGTTGTGTAGAAACTCAGGGCAGAGGGCAGGAGCAAAAGAAGAAGGGTCAGGGTTACATTTAGCTCTGGGCTTCATTATGTCCCTGAGGTCACAGTAGAGCTAACAGAGGAGCACGCAGGCTGACCAGAGGAGCACCTGGGTCTCTTGAATGCAACTTTAGGGGCTTATTAGGGCACAGACATATCCCGGTGGAACAAATATTTGAAAAAAAAAGGCTTCAAAACTCACAGAAAAGAAACAGACAGAGGGAGAGGAAGTGAGATTTATAAATACATAACCTCTGACCATGGTGCTGCCCTTTTCTTAACCTCTCATCCTGATTTGCCAGAGAAAAGCCTTTTGTCAAGCCTTTCCCACTTCAGCTCTCATGCCCATTCCACACTGTCAAGAGCAGAGAGCATGTGCAACATGCGTTGCAGGCTGCTTGCTGCTTGCTCTAATGATGCCCCAGCTGCCTGCCTGCTAAACTGAGTGCACACCCCTGACAAGTGACTCAATGCATGACTTGAGCTCACTGTTTATATGATATCTGCCTGAAAAGTGTGTTCATTTGCAAACATACCGCAGCATGAATACAACCCATATTAAAGTGGATAAAAAGACAACTTTTTGGCTTTAACTTACCATTATGAAGTAAATGCTCATTGTGCAATGGCTATAGAATAATGACACCACACATGTTTAGATTGGTTCCCTGTCTTGGTATCATCCATCTGCCACCAGACATAGTGTAAGTGTAAAATATTGCTCCCACCACGCTTCGTTTCCTTTCTATTTCTATTTACGCAAGTGTGTGACTGTCCACAGCTGTGCACTCTACCAAATGAGTAGCTTGTGAGAATCAATGTATCAATCCAGCAGAACTGATCCACCCATCCCTACTGTATCTGTTCGATTAAAAAAATACTTACCTAGATTAACATATCATAGAAAAAGCATTAATTTGCACTTAAAGGACCAATATGTAGGATTTAGTGGCATCTTGTGGTGAGTTTGCAGATTACAAATAACTCACCTTACCCTCCCCTTCCAAGTGAGTAGGAGAACCTTCGGCTGGGAAAAACGCAAAATGCCGTATCTAGAGCCAGTGGACCCGTTCCCTCTGAAGATGTAGCTCATACTATAGTAACAGAAAGTTGAAAACACTGTCATTTTCAGGTGATTGCACACTAACTAAAAGATACTTGTGGATATTATTATATTTTGTGCCATATTCTGCCAATAAATCCTCATAAATCTTGCACACTGAACCTTTAAAATTATTCCTAAATGTTTCATCATCTGATCCAAACACACAGTCACAAATAAATACACCTTCATCACTAATGCATCTAGACTTCAATAAGAAGAATCCTGCCATCATCCTGCCACTCTGAGAGAGGCAGACGTAGAGGGGCCTCAGGTGTTTTGGTTTCATATAGAGGAGTCTGTTGATCCTTCACTTCTCCTTGTCCCTCCCTCCCCACTCATCCCGCTCCCTTCCCCGCCATCCACTCTTCTCTCCTCTGCTCCCTTTGTTAACCTGAGGCCATGTTGCTCCCACAACACACAATCTCATTTCCACATGCATGCTATTTTTTTCTTCTTTTCCCTTCAGGTCTGCCACTCTCTCCACCTGTGCTTTTCTTCCTCAGCTGTAATTTTTCTCTTCAAATTCAGTTACACTTCAAGCTCTCACTTCACTATAAGAAGCTCGATGTCTGCCACAGCACATGGGTCACGACATAGAGAAGTAAAATAGGAAAAACCCCTCAGGGTAACTGCAAGACTATAACTGGATGGTGGATGTAAAGAACATCAGAATATAATCAAGTAAGGCTCTCCAACATAAATCAGTTTTAATGCATGTGACACTAATCAATTAGAAGACATATAAATCAAACAGATCTGTGGTCAGCATCTGGTAGGACTGTATATTTCTTGAGGCAAATGTAGATCTGATGCATTCAAACACTGGCTTACTGTATGTGAATGGCTTGAAAGGCTAAAAAGTCTGAGTTCAGAGTCTGTTTATACCTGTTTTTAACATGCGTCCTGAGTGACCCAATCACAAGTGGACAGCTCTAACAGCTGTCAAGCATCTCGAGCGACCACTTGTGATCAGATCTCCCTTCCCTCTTGGTGTCTTTTACTTAATTTATATTTGCAAAGACTGAATGTGTTGTTTTTAACCAGCAGTGGAAATGTTTCATTGCATAGCTTTCATGCCGGTGCACCTCTCTGCTTCTCCTAGCTGACCACCATCTACTGTAGGTAATACACCTCCTGTGGATAAGTGCCTCATACAACTTCACTACAAATAATCCAAACTGCAATAATGCACCATTTCTTAAGGGGGATACTACAGTTACTGTGTTCACAAACATCTGCTGCTTATCCAGGCAGGTAAGGAAGGCCGAACCCATGAACATTTTGGTGTACTTACAAGAGGTCAGATAAGTAGGCAATCCTTCAGCATGACCCAGGACACATTGCGTACGCCCCTGAATGTGGTCTGAGCGATCAGGTTTCGATGTGTCCTCAGTGGGTCTTTGGTGGATTCACACATGTACTCAGAGCTGTCCACTTGTGACCGGATCACCCAGGCACATGTTAATACAAGGTGTAAACAGGCTCTCTAGGGTCTGAAACGAGAGACCATTAAAACACAAAATGTTGAACAATTTGCTAACCACATACAGCGGAGTTTGACTTATCCTCATCTATTTTAGTTGGTGATTTTGAATTATGATGCTAATAAAGTCAAGATTGGTTGTTCATCAGCCAGAATCACATCATGGAGAACGTGCCCTAAACCGACAAGAACATCCAACTAATGCTGCTATGTCTCATCTAATGGAAAAGTCATAATTTGGTTGGATGTTATGTGTCTATATGTCAACATTATTGTGCTGCAGTTTTGCCACAGTGTAAAGAAAGGAGGGGGCTTATTATTTTTCTCACTTACACTTATGTCTCTATATATCTTGGTTCTCACATTTTTGCAATCTTCTGAACTCATTCTCACTCTCTTGAGTGATATTAACATGTGATGTCTGACAAACAAAACAGCCTGCAGTCTCTAACGCTGAGTAATTTAGCTCCAGATTCCTTCTAACCTGCCCCTTTATATCAATTATTGTTTATTGCACTGCGACACAACAGTCTTACAAGACAAATCCCTGCGAGTACTCAGTGATTGATTTGCTGGCTTTACACAGAACAATAAATGTGAAGGAAAAAAAAAAATCTGAGTCATCTTCATGACTTTTAAACCTGGAAATAAATATTGTTAGTGTTTGACACTACAGAACAGAACAGTTCAAACCTATTACTCATGGGTAGACTTTTGTTTTTAGACTTTTTTTTTTTACTTTTTCAAAAAAAAACCAAAGATTTCTTGTTCTATTTCCCTTCTCTCTTCCCCTCTCTCAAAAGGTTGTGATGGTGTCCATATAATTTAAGATGAAAGTGGCTTGCAAAATCAGCTGAAATGATGGTCTTTAACTGGAAAGACCGACTTTTGCACGGACATAGTGACACAGAATGTATGTAGGATAAAGTACAGAATCTGAGAATGGTTGTATACGAATATATTTTTCTCAAGATCACAAGTTAATTCCATCATTATCTTTTTTTCCTTGTGATAACAGGTTAATTGTTTGGTTATCTCAAGATATCAAAGCTTGTTTTGCATTTGTTTTTTTTCGTGAAGAAGTATTAACAGGTTAATTTATTTATTATTTTCATGAGAAAACAAGGGCTGATGTCCCAGGATAATGACAAAATTAACCTGCATGAGAAAACAAAGACTGTTATGCCAAGATAATGATAGAATTAACTTGTCGTCTTTTACAGCATCCAAAAGAATATTTGTAAGTGCAGCCATTTTTAGCTTCAGTACTAAATAGTACTAATTATATTAATTGTAATAAAACAGAGATTAAAACAAATATTAGATGCAAATAACAGCTACAAAAAAGAAATATTAGAAGCCTGTTTTCTCTTGATAACAGGTTTATTTTTTGTTATCTCAAAGCTTGTTTTCTCTTTCTGTTTTGTCATGAAAACAGATTGAGGGGTTGATTTGACTTTCATTTTATTTTTCTTCTTCAAATAATCAACCTGTTAGGAGAAAACAAAGGTTGATGTCCCAAGATACCGACAAAATCAACCCATTATCATAACAGAACAAGGGCTGTTATCCTAAGATATTGATATTATTAACTTGTGGTCTTGAGGTAGCAACATCTAAAAAATATTTGCAAGTGCAGCCATTTTAGTTTTCTGTAATAGTCTGAAACATAAAATTGTAATACAACAAAGACTGAAACAAATAATATATGCTAATGACAACTATCAAAACAAAAATAAGATGCTTGTTTTCAATTACGTTTCTGTTTTCTTGTGAAAATGGATTAATTTATCTCATTATCTTGAGACAATCAAGGTGTTGTCACATGAAAATTAGGGTTGTTATCCCAAGATAACAACTTAATTTTCTTGAAGCAACAGGATCCAAATTATCTGCAAGTACAGCTTCTGTACTAAAGAGTCTAAAACATAAAAGTGTGATAAAAGAGATATGAAAGTAAATTTAAAAGAAAACATTTCTTTGCATGCATAAAGTAATTTATGCAGCCCTGTGTGGTTAAGCATCAATAAACATGTTTCAAATATGAGAGACAAAAGTCACACACACACACACACACACACACACACACACACACACACACACACACACAGAAACACCAGGCCCACACACAACCAATATCCAAAGATAATGAGCAGGCACTGATAAGTTGTTGGCTGTCTTGTTAGTCTCTTGCTTCACACTCCGTCAGTGCTCCACTTCATGATGCCAAAAATAACCAAACATAATCTTAGGCTATAAGCTGAGTGACAGATAATATCATGTTACTGTTGAGGCCTATCAGAAAATACTTTTTCCCTGTATTTTCTTATGCACCAGCAGTTCCAAAACTGGGGACACAAACATGACTAGGGTAAAAATTGTAGAGTGGCATTAAAGCCGAATAGATCTTTTTCATAGCATGATATTTGCTTTATCAAACACATTTGTTATTAGTAACATCACAAATTGCTGTAATACATTGCAATAATTGCATGGAGCCTTCTTTAGTAGTTCCACCTGCACCTTTCCTGCTATGACAAGTCAAACTTGTGAAAATGTCGAATAAAACTGGAGTGAAGAAGTCTCTACTCTGGAGAGAACAGTGTTCTCTGCTGCATACAAGGCTGTGAAGATTCAGGTAAGAATCTTTCATATAATTATTCATATCTTATGAAATGTAGTTTGGTTTTCATAGAATGTGAGGTCTTTATTCCAGTCTGTACAGAAATATTTAAATTAGAATTAAACTTGTCAGTTAAAAATTTGCTTTGCTTTGCACAGTTATGATGACAGACTCTTTAACTCCCAACATTCATTTTTTGAGTTATAACAGGCAGACTGATAGCTTTTTTAAGATTTCTATAGATACTGAGATACTATCATTCTTCTTTTGGCCACAATACTAATGTCTTATTCTTATAATATTTAAATCACTGATATTTAAACAGAGGTGGCAAAAGTACTCACCTTCTTTACTCAAGTAGAAGTACAGATACTTGTGTAAAAGGAGACTCTGGTAAAAGCAGAAGTATTGATTCAACCTGTTTACTCAAGTAAAGGTGAAAAAGTACAGGCTCTGAAATGTATGTATGTACGTAAAAGCACATTTCTATTGGCTGCTTCTGTGCAAAGCAAAGTGAACTTCACCTTTTCTCCACAGTCAAGACTCCCTCTGCATCTGTTTCATCTTGTTTCGTTGTTTTCGTCTTGTTACATTTGTCTTACATGATATGCACTGATATCATGGGGAGGCGGCACACAATGATGCAAAATAAAGATAATCAATAATTCTTAGCAAATGTGTAAAGTAACAAGCCTGTTCTGAAAGAGTAAAACAAAGACAAACAAATCAAACTTCAGGAGCGCACTCAGTAGATCACTGGACCTACAGCTTATCAGCAGTTTATCTCAAATACTACTGGAACAATCGGCCTAATTTTTCTTGTGCACATTTATGATTGTATGCTGAAGGACATCTGTGATGCAGAATTCTTGAAAAACCTTGAACACTTTTTTTTTTTAGGTTCTTTTATGTCTTTATGTTTTTATGGCCACCTTGACAGAATTTTCTTCAAGCTTGACACAAATCTTCACTTGGATGCAAAGATGAGCTGATTCAATTCTGGTGGTTTTTATGTGTATTATTGACAGATTTTATTCTTTGTGCAGTCCTGTGTATTGCAGTGTTCTCAATGCAACTGTACAAGTTTAACTGATCGATCGATTGATTAATTGATTTCCACATGGACTAAATCCACAATGGAAATAGCCAACAGTAGATGCCTCAGGCTTTTGCCCAGCGCTCAGTATTGAGCAGATGATTCCATACCAACATTACAGACCATACATAATGGATTATCTTCACTGTGTCCTGCTTTACATAACACATATCTCAGAGTGCAGATCTGTCAAATCAGCCTCACTTCCTCAAGGGTCATGAGAAGTTCAGGTGAAGGTCACAGGTAAACCGCTTCTGCACTCATCCTGGATCACTTTTCCAATTCCTGTACAGATGGGTGACCTCACCCCTGACCACCACTCCTGAGGAAAGCTCACCCCTCCATTGGCTCTCAAACCCAATTAGTGTGAGTGCATTGATTTCAGTCAATTATGTGGCCTCGTCCTTAGTGGCACCCCTATTCCTTGGGGCTGAAGATCAATAAACATGATCATTGATTGCTTGCATATAACGAGCATGGATTTAATTGCAGCTCTCAGCAGGAGTTACGAAAAACAATTACAGCGCTGTTACATCCCTTCCATTTTTAACCATGTTACTTAGAATGCCTCTATTTTTGTTCCATGGTTTCCAGCAGTGTTTTATACAGGAGGTAACATCATTAAAATTTAGACGTTTTAAATTAATTAAGACATTAACCTTCTGGGAAGAAGAACCAATGTGCTATTTCACACAGCAAAGCTGTATATTTGATGAGCCCGGCTGTTGTCGACTAACTGAATGAGATGCATCAAGAAATGGGAGATATAGCACATCTGCTTAACTATTTCCTAGGGAAAAAACAGCATTCTCCTTGTTGTTCTTCTTCTCATCATTGCTGTTGTGACAAAGTTGTCAAGAAACAATTCATGTTAATGGGCTTCTTGCATTTATTTTTATCATATGTAATGTAATCATAACAAACACACGTGTAAAGCTGTCCATATTTTTGATAGTGGTGTATAAGCGAATTGCACTCTGAAACAAAAAATACCAAATCTTACATAATGTTGCTTTAAATGAAAATGCTCATTGTTAGAACATAGTAATCACCATCATACTTATAATGAATATACTTGTAAAATCATGCAATTACTGTGTGTTGTTGTGATCATCTACTCTCCTCTGTGTTTTACTGTTTCACACACACACACACATGGTGGTCTGTCTCAGTAAATAGTTAGAAGAACAGGTGGCTGGGTTCTTATTGCTTTACCGAAAACTCTATAAATACTTTGACTGCATTGTTACCGTTAATACGTGGCTCTTTTCTCGTCATTTTTCCTATCAAATTATTATCAACGTCACAGTACTCTACTAGAGGAAATACTGAGACTTACTTTATGCAGCATATTTAGCAAAACGTATCATATCTCAAGCAAGAACTAAAGTGGGCTCTGCTCTGCACCGCTGCTCATGTGTGACTTATCTGATATATTTGATAAAGTGCAAAACTGATCCCACTTACAACAATAAAGCCCCCGCCTTCCTGGACTATTTCTGTATGCTCATTGTCTTCTGTTTCACTTGAGCACTTGTCCCCATGCAAATATGTGAGCGCTGACACATGCACTCTACAAACAAGGCCGGTTAGCATGACAGAAATACCAAAACATCTTGACCTCGTGGTTCAGTTTCTTTACTTCAGCTGAGCAACAACTGTCAGCAGTGCAGGACCACAGCATTGTTTACAAGTAACTGCTCACCCTGTGTGTGTGCGTGTGTGCGTGTGTGTGTGTGTGTGTGTGTGTGTGTGTGTGTGTGTGTGTGTGTGTGTGTGTGTGTGTGGATAATAGAGTGCTAAGAAATAAGATCTCATTGTCTAAATTTACATTGGGTGTTAATGAAGGTGGTGTAATTCTGCTGCATCAGGAGAAAAACTCTAGAGACCACACAAGAGGAGGTTCACAGCTGTTTATCGGGGTCTCTCTTATACAAGACTCAGGTCTCATCTTTCATTTCCTCATATAGTTTGTAATATGCTGTTGTGATACAATATATTCTGTAATCAGCCATTACAGTCTTAATGCTTGGTGAATTTTAGATACCATACTCTGAAGAAAATCCAGTTGTTTGGTGGCATTTTGTAATTCTGTGGTGTTTTCATGAATAACAGTGGTGGGACCAAGTCACAGTTTTGTAAGTCTCAGGTACAGCCAGACAGATATACCAGTTAGCCAATGGTATTGACCGATATTGGCATATCACAGCTATATTGGTCTATGTCGGTATCAGAGTTTGTTCAATTCCTAATATTGTTATCAGCATCGGCCCCAAAAATCCAGTACTGGTTTGGCTCCAGTCTCAAGTATTTGCACTCAAGTCCAAATGAAGTCCCAAGTCCAATTTGTAGACTGGTTTATAATCTTGTCTGTTGTATTCTGTTATGATGTGAACTCTTGCTGCGTAATAAATTTCCTCCAGGGGACAATCAAGATAACCTTAAACTTTCAAGTCCTCAATTTTGACTTTCAAGTGCTAAACAAGCCATTTTGTGCTCTTCACCAAATGTAATGCTATTTTAACAACAGACCTGTGACTTACTGCTTCTTGTGCAACTTTTAAAGTCGAACAAAGTTCAAAGATATTGTTTGCATTTTGCATATGGTGATTCCTTTTGAGTTGACCGCTATGTGTTTTTGATTCGTGAAGGAAATTATCTTTGGTATCATGTTTCAAACTCAAAACACTCCCGGAGCTTCAGTGGAAAACAGCATTGCAGCCAAATCCAGTACAATTGAAGTGAATGGTGACCAGTTTTAAAATGTAAAAAACAACACACACACAAAAAAAACACAAAATGTCTCCATACTGCTCGTGTTGTGTAATCCAAGTGTCTGTAAACTGCAACATTAAAATTTGACCGAAAGAGATGCCATTTACTTTTAGCCTAAATGTTAAGTGTAGCCTCTCAGACCTGATCCGTGTGCACACACCGGAAGCAGGTACTCAAGCTCTCGCCCAAGCAGCTGCAGCAAAGAAATGATGTTCCTCTTCTATGTTGAAGTCCTCAGATATTTTCGTCTTTGTTGAAAGTTTGCGAAGTCAGCTCTGCGTGTAACAAGTCACTATTTCTGAGCAGACCTCTCTCTGTTGTCTGAGTCGCTTCCAGGTAGCATGTAAACACAGGTGTGAAGGTATCGCGAGATCTCGTATATCTTGTGTCGCATCGCTTGGGCTAGAGCCTGTGTACCCACTTCCGGCGTGTGCACATGGATCCAGTCTGAAATTTCATTTTTGGGTGAACTATCACTTTAAACCTACTCAGATCTTAAACACAGTGTTGTCACATTATAAAACATAACTGGGTTCCCTTCTAGACATGACGCACACTTGGGTAAGGTAATTTAATAAAATAAAAATAAGTTGATATATGTTCCCACCTAAACTTAGGCAACATCTTCTTTTTTTCAGGTCTTCAGGTGATTTATATTCATCAGATCTTCAGCACCATCCTGGAGAACACACAGAGGTCAGTCAGAGGAAGCTCAAAAATGTGTCTGGAGAGCAATCCAGGGAAAAGGCTCTTCCTTATGCACAGCTGAGTCAGCTTGCCTGATCTGGTCTACATCTGGAAGGACAGATGTTTGACAAGAGTAATGTAACCCTCAAAGCTAAGGTAAGGTAAGGTAAACAGCTGCAAACCATGGCTTCATATTTATCGTACAGACATAGGAGTGATATTATCATATTAATCTTATTATCTAACTAAAACCGGTCACACTGGAGCCCCCCAGTGTGGGAACCACTGAGTTAAAGCATGAAAAATGTATTTTATATGACTAAGATGTATACACTTTGAAATAACATCAAAATATATGTATGCATATGCACTATATATACATTATACAGAGGATTTCTACTTTAAAGTTACTGTAAACAAACATTGTGATTCTGTAGCAACTATATTAGCATGCTGGTGTAAGCATTTAGCTCAAACATCACTGTGCAGTCTCAGTGAGCTACTAACACAGCTGTAGACTATTGGTTCTGTTATTACATCACTTTAAGTTGTATTTTATATATTTTTATTGTTATATTGATACACTAATTATGTGGCTCTGGGCTGAGATGACAGCTGGATGAAGTCGTAGTGTCTTTTGTCATTTTAGATAGTAAATGCACTTGATTCTGTTACATTCTGTTGCATGTAGGATTTCATGACCACGCACCACCCATTATTCTGAAATTGCAGGAATAAAAGAAGACGGAGAGGAGATGGAGTCACCAGAGACGTGAGTGTGAGACTGAGAAAGGAAGGAATAACGAGAAGAGTTCTGCGTGAGAAGACAGAGATCAAAAAAAATGTGAAGGGGTTATAAAAAGAGAAGGAGCACATCTCTGCAGGGAAGGAATATGTGCCCCTAAAACCCGATGCAGAAGTGAGAAATAAATTAATGGAAAAGTTGAAGAAAGAAAGCAGATGAGAGGAAGGGTGCAAAAAAAAACAAAAAAAACGATCATTGAGAATGTGACACCCTGAGAGAGACGGGGAGAGGCAAAAACGCAGAGGTGACAGGTTTCTGAGTGTCTGGGAAAAAATCTTCAGCAGGTGTGAATCTAGTCTCAGATCAGAGGCAGACGGCTAAAGAGACACACACACACACACACACACATACCAGCCCAGCCACAATCACACACATTCATACTTGCAAATAATACACACATCTGAGACTGAGAGTTTCTTTTCTGGCAAGCTGTCCTCATTTTCCCTTCCTCTTTCTTTTAACCCTCCATCTCTCTGTCTCTCAGGCAGTGAATACAAACCATCTGAAAAGGACATACATTAATATAAAATAAATCAATTACATAAATTAATAACAGTCTCAAATAATTTGGTAATTTCTCTTTCTTCCCACAATAACACACATACACACTGAGATGCAGTTATTATTAATTGGACGTTTCTTAGTCCCACCCCTTTTCACTCTGTGCTTCAATGACTGTTGAGTAACCATATGTATATATTTTTAAAATCCTATACCTACTGACGTTATATTTTGTGGTTACAGCAGTGGAATCCCTCCCACTTTTTGTCCACAGGTGCTTCCAAAACCAACACAAGATGAAAGTTCCTTTTAGTATGTTAAAGTGAAAAACAAAACTTCCAAAAAAATCTATAAAGTGAGGTTTGACTGTTACAAACAGTGTCCCTAAGAGAAAATGAATTCTTATATCAGTGACAGGATAATGAAGAGCGTTTAGAAATTGTCAGTGGTATGTGTATTTGTAGACACACATTCCTGCATGAATCTGCATGAATAAAGTATATCCAAGAGGCAAGTCTGTGAAAAATAAATATATTTTGGTTCATGATTTGCATGTGTGCACATTTAAACTTTCATTGGGCCACCCAGTGAAATACACATATGCAATCACATGCACACACACATCTCCCTGTGCTGCGTGGAGGAGCAGACAGCTGCCTCTCTAAAACAGAACTGTAATTAACACCTTTAAACCCAACATGCCAGACTCATAAATAAAAGAAGCCGATTAAGGGCCTGGGACACATTAAAAGTGGATTAGTCTCAAAGATGTAAATATCCTGTGCTCATTTTCATCATAGCACCCAGAATCCAGAGCCTGAACCATCATTAGGGAACCAGGAGGGCAGAAATGTATGCAAATGTTTTTTGGGTGAGACGGGCAGAGAGATAAAATGACTTGGAGAAAAATAGAAATGGGGAGAGTAAGAGAGGATATTATAAACCGAGACGTGTCAATCACACATAACTCCTCTGGATCTAAGTCCGAGGGATTGACATAGCTCGTAATACACTACTCTAAAATACACACCCATTCACATACCAGTTCTCAGATGTCAGAAACATGCACACACACGCAATTAAAATAATACTGAGCTGGAATCAACAGTATGAACACTACGTTTAGGAATAATAATGATGGCAATGTCTTATTTTTACATTTACTCCGGGTAGCTTTAAAATATAGTTACAGCACAAGTGTTACATCATGGTTCAATATCATGAGGAGCAGTGAGATGGGGTTACTGCAATGATGACAGATGAAAGTGCTAATACCACACTGCAAAAATACTCCAATACAAGGAAAAGTACTTGATGCAGAAAAATGTCCCCAGCAGTAGATTATTACAACTGACACATAAATGTAAAAGCAGAATTCTGCTGTCATAGTTGGATGAGTCGGTGCTCGTTTTGAACTGTTTTATATAGAACTCCAACTAATTATTATGTTCAGTTTGGATTAATCGGTTAACTATTTTCTCCATTAAAATAAATTTAAATTATTGAAACAGTCCACACATATTCTTAAAAAATAAAAAATGAAAGTACCTGAAATTTGTACTTAAGCACAGTGCTTGAGTTTATGTGTCTACATTACATCCCACCATCGCAATTGTATTGTAACCAAAGGACCATACCATGTTTTATGATATCAGCATTGCATTCTTAGCATACAGTAGCCTCACCAGATGGCTTCACCCTGATATTTAATTGATTTGACTGTGTATCAGAGCCCAGACTGGAAGAAAACCCTGGAATATTTTCAGTTGGAAGGAGTGTACTACAATCGACATGTACTCTCTTCAACATGGCTCTTGACGACAACATATCTGTACTATGCTGATTAAACGTGGAGCTGACATGTCATCACGTACGGTGTGAATTTACACCTAACAGTCATCATTTGTTTAGGAAACACTATACAACAGGACAGACAGCAATAAATACAATTTTATACAATACATAGCTGCATTTTTGCCCGTAATAGTGTAACCAAATCATTCATTTAGCTGATGAGTTCATATCAAACACTTTGTGATCTGATACTGCTGCAATGGATGATTGTATTTTTGGAGGATCATCAACAGTATTTGCTGATACAGCTTAAAGGGACAGGTTGGATTTTCTGATGTGTGGTTGTATGAGGTACTTATAAAGTCAGTATTTCCTACAGTAGATGGTTGTCGGCACATCCCCAGTTTGTAGAATTAGCAAGAGTACCAGTGTAGGAAGCTCAGTAATGTACTCCTGTGGACAGGGTCAGCAGCAAAAACGTATTTCATTTACCTAAAAAAAAAACACACCTAAAACAGTTGACATCAGTGTATGCTATTTTAAGAATATTTTCACCACTTTTGCCATGCCATTAGAATTTCCTTTTCCAATGGGAAACCACCATTATATAAGCTAAGTAGTTGTAAGTGCAGATTATAACAAAAATTATATCTTGATGCTTTCCCTACAAGCGTTTAAGGAGGGAAAAAAGACATGGAAAAAACATCTTGAGTGATTAAATATAATATGATTTTCAAGAGCAAATCTGTATACACAGTATACCTTGTTTGGTAAATGGTGTAGTATTCTCTGTCAAAAGTCACATAGGTAGATTTGACGAGTCAAGTCATCACTCTTACTTACAAAAACGTTTTCCAGAGGATGAAATCATCAGTTTTTTTTTCCAAAGTAATGACTTTTGATTTATGAGTGCAGGTTGATTAGCTAATTGTGCCCTTATCTGAAACAAACAAGCCTTATTACCTAATAGCTTTTGCAAATAGACAGTATTTAGAGAAGAAGAAGCAATTTTTGCTGCAAAACTTGTTTCCAATATAGACTATAACTTCTGTCTGTTTAAATGTTTAGGTGGATTAGGTTTAATTGTAGTGAGCGAAACTGCATTTTACCTTTAAAAATGAACCTGTTTTTGTGACTGCACTGATTTCATTAGCACAGATGTTTTGGAACTGCTTAAGCATCTTTATTTATTGCACTAAAATATTCCAAACTGAGGTTTTCCAAAAACAACTCAAATGAGACCCAGTTCTGGCAGCGTTTGCTGTAAAAGCAGCTAGAGCAACCAGTATATGATACATTTTGTGACATTGATGACAAAAAGACTGATATTTTTTTAACTTGGAAACAGAAGCATCTACTAGCGCACTTAACCTTGCTGAAAGATGTGATGAATCACCTAGAGTTAGAAGAAATTCAGTTTTCACTGAGAGCAAAGGCTCCCTTAGCAAGGGATGATGATGATGATGGAAAATACTGGGCTTCATACAGTGAAGTCTGTGACATCTTTGCTTGTTTTTGTTTGCTTTAGGATGTATTTGATTTTTCTTTTCTTTCTTTCAATTCAATTTCATTTCAACAGGCTTTACTGGCATGAATGTCATGTAAACAATATTGCAGTAATAATAATGTGAAGAAAGACACAATACAATCTTCCTTGCACTATCAATGTACAAATATTACACATATAACATTATTAACTGTGCATAAAAACCCCTAATAAGCCAAAGTTAAAACAAAACTGTACCTGATAAGCAATGTGGTAAAGGGCGGAGCAGGAGAAGCATGAAACAAAATATTGATTTGATGCACCGTCTTTGTCTCTACAGGAAATCAGTGATCTGGAATATTGTTGTTTGTTATTTTCTCCATTCAGCCTGATCTAATGGGAGGTCTGTTATTGCTCAACAGATGGGAGGATTTAGGCAGACACTTGCTGTCACACACACACACACACACACACACACACACACACACACACACACACACACACACACACACACATGCACTCGCACATGCATGCACAGACAAGACAGATGCAAGATTTTTTGTTCGGCACATCTTCTGCCATTATGAATATCATATAGAATTCTGATCCTGACACATATCAGGTAATAATCCATCATCCAACACCTGCTCCCTACAACAATTACTGCAGCATTACCAATAGTAAGTATGATCAGCTTTAAATGATAATTATTCATTTTAGTTAATTAAAAAGGCATTAATAGAAAGAGAATGTAGGAAATGGGGGCTGTATAGATAGTTGGATACGGCAGCCTCTCAGTGAATCGCTCTCCTCCCTGGTGGCTTGTTTCTGCTGCGTTTGAAGTGCTACAGCAGCAACATAGATACAGGGGTTTGGAGGGGATCTCAAGAGATGGAGAGGAAGGATGTAAAGATGGGGGAAGATGAAAGTGCTGATATGTTACGTAGGATGTGGAGGGACGGAACGGGCAGGTGGTTGACAAGAGATGATTGAGTATGTGGGGTGGAGGTTGAACAGACTGGATTGATCTCCCTCGCTGATGTAAAGTAAGCAATATTCGTCAAGGTCGAGATCAATGCTGCAATCAGAGCTGCCCTGTATAGGCTCTGTTTTGTCTCTTCTGTGTATCTCTGCCTCTCTGACTTTCTCTCTCCTTGCGTGTCAGACCCACAGCTGGTATTGAAAAGTCATTGTACATTTGATGGAATGGTGTATGACTTTGACACTTCTTCCCTGAAGAAAGTAAGGGACAAACTCAACCCAATTTACTTTTTTTTCTCTCCAGTCAATCTGTTAAAACAGTCTGCCAGTTGCTGCCAGGCAGTCTCTTTGTTCAGACGGCGGCATAGTTGCTGTTGTCTGTTGTTAATCTTCTAATATTAGGCCATATTGCTCCATTAATTTGGCAAACAAGTTTTTCTCAAAGGAGGAGAAATTACAGCTTGCTGAGCCATCATGAGTAGGCTAACTAGGAAAACTACTTTTTAGCAAGTTAGCATACAGTAACCTTTTGTTAACTTTTAAGATGTCTAGCAACTGTTGTTATATTTTGTTAGCTAGCTAGTAAGCAATGAAACATTTACTTAACCACTATCAAACAATGTAACAATTTGTTAACTTTCAGCTAGCTAGCAAACAATGACACATTTTGTTCATTTGTTGGCAGTCATGTACACAAAGCAATATTCTGAACTTTTTAGCAAGCTAGTAAACAAAGTAGTGTCTAGCAAACAATACAACATTTTGTTAACTTTTGAGCAGCTAGTAAACAATTAAACATTGTGTTAACTTTTAAGATGCCTAGCAAACAATGTAGCCTTCTGATAACTTTTAAGCTGCCTAGCAAACAATGTAGCCTTTTGATAACTTTTTAGTTGTCTAGCAAACAATGGAATGTTTCTTAACATTTTAGCTATGGAGTAACCTTTTGTTAAAATTTTAAATCTCTCAAAAACAATAAAATATTTTAACATTTTACTAGCTAGCAAAGAAGGCAACATTTAGTTAAAATTTTACTTAAATCACCAACAATGTAACATTGTTTTAACTTTTTGTCTGTCTAGCAAACAGTGTAACATTTAGTTAACATTGTATACAGCTAACAAACAGTGAAATGTTTTGTTAATTTTTCGCTAGCAAGTAAACAATTTTGACAACTTTTTTGCTAACTAGAAAACAGTGTTAAGAAATACAGTTAACAGTTTTCTCCATCTTTTATACTTAGAAAGTCCTGTCTTTTTTTTCTCTCTGCTCTTTATCTCTGCCTCTCAGGCTTTCTTTGTCTCTTTTTCTCTCTCCTTCCTTTGTCAAACTCACAGCTGGTACCGTAAAGTCATTGTACATTTGATGGGATTCTGTATGGCTTTGACACTTTGAACAGCCAAGCTAAGACACCTTCAGAGTAGCTCACACTACCCTGACTGATATAACAGTGACTAAAGCAGGAGTTGCTGGTTTCACTGCTTTGCATCATCTACCCAACGGTCTGTTTTAGTCAAAGTCTGTTCAATCAGCCTCTATGTGTTTTCACCTTTAAAGCCTCTGTGTTTGGGCAGGTACATGTGCATGTATAGGTGTGTAGTCATGCAACTGTGAGTGTGTCTGCATGTGTTTCCATTTCAACTTTCTGCTCTTTGAAGGCCCTTAAAATGTAGAAATGCTTTGATAATAATGTAAAAGCATATTTTCAGCTCTTTGCAGCCTATTGAAGTATCGCACTCGCTCTGTGACAAGAATAAAAGGCAGGTGCTGCACTGCAGGCAAATGTCGAGACCTAATTTGTGCCAATTTGTACTTTTACTCACTAAATGACATGGTCCCTTCACAACAAAAATGTCAACACTCTTTAAATGTAAATGTTAGCCTTTTACTCTAAAAAAGCTGTAATGCAAAACTTTATGCACGTTCAAAGCAGAACATAATCATGGAAAATCAGATGTCAGATTGTAAAGTTGTGTCACCTTGTTATTGTTGGTATGTGGGGAAAATACCATCAATCAATCAGGTATTCAGAGGCTTGTCTTTTTGTGTTGTACTTGTTATTTTAAATGAGGATAAGTGTGCACCACACATTACTTTTTGAACATTACTCTAATTTGACCCACAATTGAAATTCTGAAATGAAATGACAAGTTAGTATGATTATGAGAATATTACTCTTGCTGGATGCCTAGATGACATGATATTTCAGTGGACCCCAAAGGATAAATTTGTTGTTTAATTGCACCCCTGGGCAGGGGGTCAGAGGTCAGGGTCAGCTGTGGAACAGTGTTGGGGCTGGAAGGCAGTGATTTTGGTTTCTAAATCAAATGTGTGTTTTATAACACAAATCATGAGTTTAATTCTATAAACACAGAACACCACAAAGAGATATTAAACATAAAGAGAAGCAAACACCTCAAAATCACTATCACAAGACCACAGTCACCACAAGGAGACACACAACAAATACAGAGATGCAAAACGACCCCAAAAAGGCTCAAAACGACTACAAACAGATGTAAAGCAACAACAAAAAAAGAGGCAAAATGGCTACAAAGTCTGTGTGTCTGGCTGCTATGCAGGATAGATGATGGGCCCTTTTACATGTGCCCTCCAGGGGCTCATTGTCTCATAACCCCTCCATGGTGTCCATGGTCTGAAGATCCTGGGGTATTACGGCTAACAAAGGCGAGTGTCAACTCTTTAGATGAGTGTGTATGTCACCACCAGTACAGATGGAGATTGAGTCTGACAGCCAAAGGCTTGAGCTGCACCCAACATTACTGTGTGTCTGTGTGTCTGTATTGGTTGTTTGTGTGAGATTTTGGGTGGGGGCAACAGTGTAGTCTCACCTTACAATCACCTGTCACTGACAACAGATGTTCACCCAACAGGCTTATTTACCACCCAGCCGCATTGTGCGTGTGTGCGTGTGTGTGTGTGTGTGTGTGTGTGTGTGTGTGTGTGTGTGTGTGTGTGTGTGTGTGTGTATGTGAGGGAAATGAGTTACTGATCTAAAGCCCAGATATGAAGCAACTCTTCCAAACCACATAAATACCTGCTCTCAAAGCAAATCCACCTCCTACATACAACATTGTGGTATTGTGGAGGTGTCATGTCACCATCCGATCATTCCATGTCTTCCTAACTTGACGGCTCCTGTCCTCACCTTTCATGAGATGGAAAAGGACATCAGGGGAGGACGTCCTTGTTCAAAAAGCCTCTCCAAAACATCTTTTTCCATCAACTGCAATAATGAAGGTACACAGTGTGGGCAGAGGAAATTTTCCCCCCACAGTCCATCGTCCAAGCTCCCGTCTCATCCATCACACTCCAACAATAGAGATGTCGTCTACTCCCCAGACAGCTGCTCAGCCACAGCCCCATGAAAGTGTGCATGTGTGTGTGTGTGTGTGCATCTGTATTCTTATGTATGTGTAAACACGACTGAGTTTGTTTGTGTGTATAATAGACCTATAATATTACAATACGATCTTATTTAAAAAGCGATACATGCTCTGTGTTAAAACAAAAGAGGCTGGCAAAAATCTCCAAATACCTGTTTGACACCAGTATTGTACTGCGTTGAATGGAATTCATCTATAGATACTTAAACAGATTGATTATTCCTTTGTTGACAGTGACATGTTCTCTCCTCCATAATACATCAAGGAAACTATTTTAATTAGAAAAGAAATTAGAACGGTGGTCTGCATAATCATGAGTATTAATAAGCAAGGAGAAAAGTGAAAAGAAACAAAACTAGAAGGATAAATCTTTACTTGGTTGATAAGAGTACAAAGGGTGGGTGGTGGTGTATATGTCAGTTCCAAGTTGCACAAAAACACTAAGTTTTACCTTGAATTTTAATCCTCAGATGCCTTGGAAAAAATGAGTTGAAATGAGCATAAACTCATCGTAAGGGTTTCTTAATTAATCTCTAACTGTTTACCCTGAGCTACCTCAACAATTTGTCAATTCTACCACTAAGGCTCTCTCTTAGAAGGCGTTTTATTCACGTTAGCTTTAGTCATGTTCACTGACTTTCAACTAATTTTCCTCTTTCCATGACATATTTTTCACTCACTGGACACCATGAGTAAAGTCCAACTTTTTAGAGAGTAGAGATTTGACATTAGTAATAGCAACTTTATAACTAGCTACTCAAACATGAACATAATTCCGCCTCATATATTTACATTAGCGATATCATTTTATCAAAACTCATCTGTTTTCATCTATGTTTAACTAACTCCTTTCTTTCTATCGCACTAATATTTTCATATTTCTTCATACGGTTCATTTCACAGCAAGATTTCTCACATTAATTTTCTTTGTTAGCCTTTTGTTGTCACATAAGAGCAACACTCTCATTTCTGCTTAGTTTGGCTTTGTTTTTCTTTTTGTATTTTCTTTGTTGTCCATTTTGGAGAAGCTAGCCAACCCAGGCTGAGTGTGTTAGCCAAGCTAATTAACAACTGACAATAAAGCTCATTGCATCTGAAAACATATACAGCACACAACATATCCAAAATCTACTATCGTACAATATAGTTTTTTGTAAATAAAAAATAGTATGTACTTTTTCTGACACAATAAGAGCCTCCTAACTGAGAGATGTATTATCATGGCATCCCAAACAAATTTAAAAAATACATTATATCTAGCAAAGTTACTTTACTTGTATATTGACACTGACACTGACATTACACCAGAGCTGCCCTGGCTCCTCTCCACCTTTGTCTGTTATGTTGTTGTCATCAATACTGTATTGCATTGTGGGATATTTGTGCCAGCATATTTTCCAGTGCTTGCATACTGTAATATTTCACAAGATCTCTTGTACAACTGATTTCATAAGGTTTCATACATGCTAAGCCCTCTAAATAGCAATTTCAGATGCAGCATCTGTCTAGTAGTATTAAAGAATGATGTGAGTGGAGCATAACCAGGGAAACTGAAGTGAACATGGGCTGCATGATGACAGTAACTGCTGTAAAAAGCCTTAGTTAGACAGGTGCACATGCACAGGTGTGTATTCATGCAACAGGTAACTTCCAAGAAAGCCTTAGTCTAAACACATACGGAAGGACACAACCCTAGAGGCTTTTTTGCAATGCTCCTAAGTGATCCTCTCAGCTTACAGAAATATTTCACCCGAAGCTATTCCCCTGAACTTTTATATTTTGTTGATTTTGGAGATAATAACCACAAAATAAAACGTCAAAAATATATTATCTAAATGAAAATCTCCTCTTGCTCTAAACACAGGCTTGTGTCATTAGATTTCAGAGAGAATGTGATCCAGCAGCAGCCATTGAGAATAATTATATAGAAACACAGTGATCCTCTCGCTCACGGTTTGTTTGATTATGTACGTCATATAGTGATTGGCATCAGTATTAAACTGAGACAGTTTCATAACCAGTTAAAAACTCCTTGCAGTAGGTTTAAGGGACAAACTTAAGTTTGAAACTTAAGGTGTTTTAGGCAACCGGGCACAGTTTAATATCTACTGAAGTTATTCCTGCCAATCCTTGCTGTCTGACCACAGGCAGGGCAGCGTGTGTGCATCAATGTGTGTGAGTCCACCTTGCTCTTCTGCCCATGCCACGCTGGCACCACCATCTGCTGCCCGTCGAAGTTCTGTCCGGCCCAGCAAGACCCCTCGCACACACAAGCACACACACACTCCCTGTGTCCTGCTCGTGGTCAGACAGCCAGGTGGCATCACACCAAATGACCAACGGTTGATACACACACGCTGCGACCTACAGTACACTCTGGTCTACCAACAGAAAGTCCCTCAATCCTTCTGCCTCTCCCTCTTTCTTGATGTGCACGTAGGCCTGATTAATGCGCCGAAAGGGTGTCTGCCTGTCTGTCCGTGTGTCTGTCCTTCCGTCTGTTTCTCTCCATGCCATTTGGCCTGCTTATCTGCCTTGGATTGAGAACATAGCATCTCTTCCTCGCAATCACCAAACAGTGTTTATGTGTGCATGTGTATGTGTGTGCTGTGTGTTTTAGAAGACAACTCTAAAGAGGAACTCCTTAGAGGGGTGTCAGATGGCAGGCGTTTGTGTTGGTGTGCGGATGGGGGAAGGAGAGAAGATGGGGGCGGATGAAGGAAGGGATAGAGGGAAACAGGAGGAGGGGGAGATTGCTCTGTTCTCTGCTCTTCAGCTTTTGTTCTCCTAGATAATAACTCTCCTCCCCCTGACTCCAAAAACGAAGGGAACCCCTCCAATATAGATACAGGAGTAACTTCCAAGATTGTACTGTTGTTATTATGACGAGTTATACCAACATACATCAAGTGGCATTTTTTTTTATTTAAGTGGACTGAATTTGATTGTCTCAAAAATATACTGTATATGTAAACTTGCAAGATGATTCACCCTAAATATTCGACAGTTGGTACTGCAACTGTGTCAGATTTCTAGCAGTCAATTATAAATGCCCTACGTTGCCCCAAAAAATCCAACATGCTTTTAATTTGGGCCAAAAATCGAGTGGGGAGAAAACATAGAGCTTATCACTGCCAACAGCCTGGAGGCCAGTTGAGTGTCTTGGCCTAATCTGCCTGCCAGGACCAAAGAAGAAGAACTGAAATCTGAGCACAGAAGAGAAGAGAAGAGAAGAGAAGAGAAGAGAAGAGAAGAGAAGAGAAGAGAAGAGAAGAGAAGAGAAGAGAAGAGAAGAGCCACAATGCAGGTGGTGACGTGATAATCGCAATGTCCACTCTCAAACGCTCTCAAATTTCTTTTAATAAATCGACACTAAATATGGAAAACATTGCAAACATTTACGGGTAAACTGCGAGGAACTTAAAGGCACTGGATTTTACAGTGAAAACACTGTTCTATTTGCTGTGACCTGGTTCAGTAGAGCAGCATCTGCAACCCACATGAAATCTAAAAATACTCCCGCACCATTGACTGCTACTATGCCGTGGCCTCAGTAGGTAGATGAATAACTGCGTGTGTATGGTATGCTTGTGTGCATGTGTTAAAGTGGGAATGGGGTACGAGCTGCTGTATACTGAGGTTTGCCACTGCCTCGTTTACAAGCCTCGACCGCAGATACGCTATTAAAACCTCTTTTCAATTATGTTGCAAAGTGTGTGTTTGTGTATTTGTGTGTATATTTTGTGTGCGATACGCAGATCAGCGGGCTACACTCAAAGTTGAGAGGCACAAATGGATGTACATCTAGTTTATTCATGGCTTATTGCTGTAAGTATTATCATAATTTACTGTACTCACAGTACTCCCATTGATCGCATGTATCAGAGAAGATGGAGTGCAGCACTATGATGCATTTCAGGACAAAGAAACAGATATTAATACCCAACAATGCACTGTTTGTACCATTTTGCCACTAGCCTTCATTAACAACTTGTCACTTTGCAGGCTTCCTATGGGAGACATGATGTTTTTCATATAGTGTTACAGTAAGTTATGAGATTTTGACAAAACGGCAAGAAAAGGGAAAGGAAAAAGGGGGGGGGGGGGGGTAAGCATAGTGGTGAAGTGGTTGGCACTGTCACCTCACAGCAAAAAGATTCTGAGTTTGAAGTTTGCATGTTTTATGTGTGTCTGTGTGGGTTTTCTCTAGGTGCTCTGGCTTTCTACCACAGTCCAAAGACATGCAGGTTCATTAGTGACTTTAAATTGCCTGTAGGTGAATGGGAGTGTGAGTGGTTGTTCATCTTTATGTGTCAGCCCTGTGATGAACTGGTGAGTTTGTGAATATGTCAGTGGATATGCCATTTAAAGGGTCATGGCAATCCCTCTGTCATAATGACAGATGTGCGACAGATGTTGCTAATGTTGTTAATGTTACAGTAAAGACTGGCTTCAAGTGCAAGTCTGTCATTGCTATTAACCATGATGTACAGTAGCGACACCACTCAAGCCCAAACTAAAGATTTTCACATCTTTATCTCCAATTTGCTACAACAAATGTTTTTCATGACAGCCATATTGATATGAAATAGTAAACAAAGGTGTTAACAGTACTACAGTACTGATACTCTGTTCTATTGAACTGAATGGAACAGGACCTTAATTAGTATCCTTGGTAACATCTGTGTTTATCCAATCATTTCATGTCAAACTAGCTGCTGTGACAGGGGTTGAGCTTTATTTTTTCAGGAAGCCTCAAGAGGCAAATAATTTGTTACACAGATGGTGAAGTGTTGTTAAAAATGTAGGTTATAGCACAATATTTTTTATTTCCGAAATTCATCCATATGTTATTTTTTGTGAGACCTGCACAAAAGTACACAGTATAAAAATGGTAAAAGAAATCTATTAATTTAGGTTTTATTTATAAGCAATGACATTTATATTTAAAAAGCATAAGAGGTTTGTTTGCATTTTGAAAATTCCCCTTCACCCTTCAGAAATTCTAATCTTCACTGGAACAATTCTACCAGCTGAGTACTTTGCATTTACTTTGACTTTGCATAGGATTCCTTACATAAACAGGGATTTAGCAGAGCACCAACACTTAGTTTACTCATCTCCGAAGTACAGTGATTTACAATAGTGTAATTTTACTTACTGTGAAGTACTGCACATGTGTAATTGCCTGATATCTTATCATGCTAGATAAGATATGCTGATAAGATTCTTGCACATTACAAAAAAAAAACAATAATCTGACTGTTTTTAGTCCAGTACTTTGCTCTGATTGTGTACCCTAACCCTATACCAATCACAACTAAGTGCCTAACCCTACCCTAAACCTAACTCTAACCCTAAAGCCCAGTTCTAACCCTAAGTCTTAAAGGTCCAGTGTGTAAGATTAATGGGTGAAATTGAATATAACATTCACAAATTTATGTTTTCATTAGTGTTACCTGAAAATAAGAATTGTGGTGTTTCTGTTTTAGAGTGAAGGTTTATATCTAGAGGGCACAGGTTCTCTTCATAGATGTATTATAATGAACTGAGGATGCAAAAAGGAAGCCCATTCGGTCCAGTGAGAATTGTGCAATCAGTGCATACTCCATGGAGAAAAAAATAATCATAGAAAGAGTTATAATAATCCTTGTTTACAGTTTGAAGTGTCCTGGCAACAGTTTTAGAGGCATCACTGGAGAATTTTTCATTGTAATACCATGAGTGGCCACAGATACAAATTGGAAGGTAGGCTGAGCAGCAATGACCTGTTTATGTCCTACATACTTGGATGTCAAGAGTAGAGAAGGTGTTTGCAATATGCAACCTCAATGCTAGATTATGCTTAATCATCTTTTCACCCTCAAACAATTATTTAAACTTGTGAGGTCCAGCATTTTGGCCCCACACGGCTGGGACGACCCCAACATAGGCTCCAGTGGGTTTTGGACCAGTAGGTACATGAATATCTCCTGCAGCAGTCTGTTTTCTTCTGCCTGTCTGTCTCTCCCTCCCGCACCGTTGGACCAGTCACCGTACAGGTGCGAGCCAGCCGCGGCTCGAGCCCCTCTCCGCCAATTAGGAGCACGGAGCGTGACCACGTGAACAAATCCCGTTGTCTAAATTCCCGTTCAGCGGCGAGCAGCTCGGAGTGAGCGGCAGCGCTGAAAGCTTCACTGAGTGGAAGTAATAACGGCGGCGGGCTGAACGGGAGCGCTGTGCAGGTAAATTGCTTTTTCTTTTTTTTTCCCTCCACTTTTTCTGCCTCCATCCCTCTCAGCAGCTCTGTCGGGATGGTGTGCGGGTCTGATGCGGGGCTGTGGGACAATGTTGGATTAAATTTGCGGTCGCTTGCGGGCGGTTCTCTCTCTGTGCTCTCCTCCGATCCACGGACAGGACAAACAGCATCATCGGCTGGTTGCTCCGCACCGTCTGCGCATTGAAACTCCTCCACCCCGCTCCTCCTCCCCTCCCACCTCCTCTCCCCCTTGTTTCTCGCAGGCAGGCAGGCAGGCAGGCACACGAGGCTATTGATAGTTGACAGAAGCCTTGTAATCCCTGACTGATCTGGCTGACCGGCCGCAGCCATTTGCGAAACAATGTTGATTGAACTTTATTTCGCTTCGAGATTTGTTTTAATTGGTAACGGAGGCATAGATTGACGCCGTGCAGAGGGGGTGTGTGCGTGAGAGAGAGAGAGGGGCGTCTTATGGTGCTGCATGCAACCAGGCAAGCAGAGGCAAGCTTTTATTACTGAATTATTTATAAGACTGTCTGGGAGGAGAGAGTAATGTCTTTCTTGGATGGAGGGGGAGTCATGGTCAAGATATAAGCTCTACCTAATTTTGATCACTCCTAATTTTTACATAAATGCACAGCCCACTGTATGTGTTACTTTGTGCAGTTAAGCTACAACAAGTGTTTCTTTTTTTTATTATTACTGTAGCAAAAAGGTCAAATTAATTGCTGACGGGATCAGTAGACCAACAGAAATTTATTTTGATAATTGTTTATTTGGAGAGGGACAGGGCAAATTAATAAATAAACATGGTTAAAAAAAAAAACAGAACTAGCCAAAAGGCTGTTTTTCATCTGTAGTCCCTAGTCAAGGTGTTAAAAGACTTCCCAAAATACAGCAACGCAAAAGCAGAAGAGGACATACAGTTAGAATACAGGAAAAGGACATACAGTTGTTAAAAGCAGTAGTGGCATATGCAAACAAGCAGGACTGCACACAATACACACATGCGAAGTGGTGAAATATACACACAGAACAACAGTTGCAGAGGAGAATTGCAAACAAACACGAGATATTTAAATCATTAACTGCTGTATCTTGTAAAAAGGACAAACGTACTCTACCTTTGAGGTTGCACCGTAAATTAGAAGACGTCACCAATGAACTTCTTATGGTCGCGTTTCATCAGTCCACAGGCGGGTTCATGGACATAGATTTCAGGGGGAATAGAGGGTGCAGGTCTCCCACCATATTTAAAACATGTGCATTTGTCCCCTTAAAAACATTAAAGTAGGAGAGGACTTTTATTTTGACAAACCACTTCCGTGAGAGCCTTACTGCATTATATTTCATTACAGTTTGATTTGTCACCTAGCACCTGAATTTTGTTTCCCTTTACATAAAACAAAAATACATTACCACTATAAAATGGTTCAGAAAAGGCATAAAAAATACACCAGAATGCATGAAGTGAGGCGTTTCACACTCAGGATTTCCTGGGAGAGGATCCCTGCTTTATATGTGTCGCTCAAGTGAGACCTGTGCGCTTGGACAGGTCAATCGGTGATGAAAATAATCAATAGTTAGTCCTAAATTAATTAAATTAGATGCACTAAAGCCCGTGAATAACAGCCCCGTTACCTGCTAGTTTAGTCGGAAGTATATACTTTTGGCGTTTTGTCCTACAGCCCTTTTAGTGTCTACATATCTGTGATTGTTTTTTCTGTTTGTCTAAAAATTCCTCCTCAGAAATATAAATAAATAAATAAAGATAGAAAGAAAGACAGAAATAGAAATAAATTAAGAAAATAGCCAATAATAACTAAAAGCAGCGCATTCGCTCTGCTTGTTTTCTTTCTTTTCTCTTTTTTTTTTTTTTTTTTTTTTTTTTTTTTTGACAGCCCTACTCCACCGGAATGAATCGAGCAAGTCCGCGCATGCGCACTCCCACCGCCATTCATCTGTAGGGATCTTGTCTCGTGCGAGAGAAGAGACACCAGCAGGCGGCTCCGGGCTCGCGCTCCTCGCTGGTCCGGTTGTCAAGGCACCTACAGTAGTGACTTCTCCTCGCTGCGGCTGGACGGTGACAGCTCAGAAAGGCTCTCTCGCTCGGATTTTTTGCCTCTTTGGATTTCTATGTTTTGGTGGCAGCGACGGACTCTCAACAACTTGTTGTTAACACCGTAAGTTGGTTGATATTTTCTATCTAGTTGTGTTTTTCCTGTATTTTATGAAGGCTTTACATTTCATGTTCAACGCTGTCATCCCGAGAGACAAACGTCTAGCTACTAGCAGAAGTTTGGGCTCTTTTTTCTTATTTATTTATTTATTTTTTTAATTTATAAGCCTCTCTTTTGCTCTTGGTCGAGAGACTACTTGTCTTTCCCCTTTATTGTTTTCGTTCTCAATTTGTGCGACCTGGTTTTCGCTTTTTTCCGTGGTCAAAAAGAGGAACTCCACACGTGTTGAAACGTCAACTTTCCTCACGTAGTTTGAGTCTAACGTTGCAATGTTTCAGTAAACCTGAATCATTCTGTGAAGAACAATAGAGTAAGATGAGGAGACGAGCAGAGGTGGCGGTTTAACTGGAGCTCATCTTTTATAGCAGGTGTCTGATACTTCCGCACTGCACCGCGAGACACCGATCGCATGTAAACACGTTTAGGTAATTTTTTTTATCTGAAATATTTTCTCCAAGCCTTGTTCAATTATTAGAAGTGAGGGCTAACAGTTGTTTTTAGTATTCAACGTTTGTGGTCTCAGTGTTTGTTTCTTTTCCCCTTTTTTCTCCTTCACGAAACATTGTTTTAGGGAACCAAAAGTGAGTTAATGAAGCATTGTGTTTCATCTCTGAGGTTATTTCCTCACATGAGATACCCAGTGGTGGCAGAAGTTTTTAGATCCTTTACTCTAGTAAAAGTACAAATATCACTATGTATGAAAATACTACAGGTATACTCCTTTCAAAACCAGCTTCAGGCATCAGCAAAATTTACTGAATGTATCAAAAGTTGTAGTACTCATTGTGCAGTAAAGTGGTCCTTGTGTCAGTGTGATGTTTTTTAAATAATGTTACTGCTGCATAAATGTGTAGCCTGTGTTGCATTTTACTGCTATTGACATTTATAGTTGAGCTCATTTTAACTACTTCAGTTAACAAATATTTTCTTTGTTGATTAATCTGTTGATTTTTTTCTTGATAAGTTGTTTAGTTGTTTGGTCTATTAAATGTCAGAAAATGGTGAAGCATGTGAATCAGTGTCTCCAAAAGCCTAAGACAATGTCTGAACCTGTGTTATTTTGCCCGCAACCCAACGATAGTCAGTTTACTGTCAATTAACCAGAAAATATTCACATTTAAGAAGCCAGAATCAGAATTTTTTTCTCTTGAAAAAACACTCAAACTGATTAACCAATTATTAAAATATGTGGTGATTAATTTAATTTCTAATTTCATTTCACAATCTATTAATCGTTGCAGCTTGAATCGTGATATGACACATGCAAAGATTTGTGACAGTGGTTCATTTTGTGTTGTGTTTAAACCCCTGACCACTTGATAGCAGTGTCATTATCTAGGTTCACTGTTCTGAATGCAAATAAAGTTAACTTTTAAATTTTATGCGTGATTTTTCATGAGTAAAGTTTTCCTAAGAATATATCTAAAAATTATATTTATATAATATATCACCTGACTTAAAGTATAACAATATATTGACTCATAACCACTGCATTGTGATACATGCTACCAGATTCTTCTCAGTACACAACCGTACTATTGCTGTCCTTATCATTAAAATGTCAACTTTTCATAGTGTCAGAAAAACAGCCCTGTTCTCAGCTTTGTGACAATACATTTTCCAGTTGATCAAAGACGGGCTTTAACTAGTTTATGAAGCTTAAGATGTAGATATATGAATTTCACTCGACAGGAAGGGTATGAATATGTTGTAAAGTAACTAGTAACTGAAGCTGTCAGACAAAAGTAGTGGAGTAAACAGTATCTCTGAGATGTGGTGGAGCAGAAGTGTAAAGTTGCATAAAATGTTAATACTAATTCCAGTAGTGAATATACCTCGTCTGTTTTGTGTGTGAATGTGTCTGTTCCTGTGTACGCGAGCATGTGCGCGTGTGTGCTCAAGTGATTGACAGTGAAAGAAAGAAATGCTGAACTGCTCTCTCTTCTTGCTGAACCTGCTTGTTGGCATACCTGATCCTGTTGAAGTAATCGTAAAGTAACACCTTATTTCTCTGTCTCTTCCAGCAACTGGAAAGACCACAACAGGCATATCAGCTTATCAGTGTACAAAGGTCTTCACACACACTTGCCTGTACTGTGCATTATCATGTAAAAAACTTAAAACAGTAGCAGTATTACAGATTTGGCAATTTATCTTGTCATTTTTTTTAAATGTGTGTACGGTTTTATTTCTGAATTGACTGACTGACTAATTGAGCTGTAATTGGTCTCTGCTGTCTGTGTTCTAGTGGTTGTCATTGGTCTGTGCTGGTTTCAGTAGTTCAGTATCAGCTCTTTGTGCCTGGTGGTCTCCAGGCTTGACTAATGGCCTGTTGCCTTTGGGTTATTTTTGTTTGCTCCACCCTGCTCCACCCTTTTTCATGTACGAGAGGAGTCCCTGCGAACACACTCAGCCACACCTGCCATGGTTAGATAGAAATGTGGGGTGTCTTTGTCTTAATGCCCAGCCCTTACTTCACTTGCCCAGATAGAGTTGATTAATAGAGTGGAAAAATATACTTCTTTAGCTGTTGCTTGTTACAGCCTTATAATGCTGCTCATGTGCTGCATACAGTGGACTTTGTGAATGCGTAGCGGTGAGGGGGAGATCGAGATTTACATCCAGGCTGTGATTTTGCATTTGTGCTTTTTTACTTGTATGTGTTTATTTATGTCTCTTTTCTGCAGTGGAATGTAATGGACAAATATCCAGCGGCAGCCTTTCAAAGGTTGAGAACGTGTGTATACCTGTGTGGTGGAGTGTGTATGCTCCAGGCCCCCATGAGCACTTTCACAGACTCTTTTCTCGTAAGCATTGACTTGGCAGTGAACTCTCTATCAATATCGACGAGATAAGAGGATGAGAAGGGAGGAGAGCGGGCTGGTATTATATGATCGCAATGCACAATCTGTATTTGTCTCTTTCAGTATTTCTGTCTTTGAGGATTGTTTTCCCCTGGTCTTTTTTTGTTTTGCTCCTCATTTCTTTCGGCAAATCTTTCTCTATTGACATTCATTTGGGCTGTTCTGTTTTGTTATTTCTTGTGGTGCACTGTTTTTCTTGAACAGCTTTTTTTTCTTATTTTCCCTCCTATTCATTTCTTGGTTTTTCTTTTTTTCTGATTTATTTCATCGTCTGGCATCCCTAGCCATTTTTTTTAAATTTTCTTGTCTTCTTACACATGCAGATAATGCAGACACAGATTTTAGTCTTTGTCTTAGTGCATGTTTAGCCTAGTTGTAGACAACATGATATTGACATGATAAATTCAAGACCTATTTCAAATGACTTTGTTAAATAAACCATTCCTAAATATCTATAAAAAAAAAAGAAATATAGGGTTACTTTTTATATAGACAGAGCTGCAGTGATTAGTCAATTAATAGATTAGTTGTCAACTGTTAAATTAATCAACCACTATTTTGATAATCCATTTGAGTATTTTTTAAGAAGAAATGTCCAAATTTCAGATTTCAGCTTCTCAAACGTGAATATTTTTTGGTTTCTTTAGTCCTCCATGACAGTAAACTAAATATATTTAGGTTGCAACAAGACGATTGAGGAAGTCCCCTTGAATTTTGGCAAACATTGCAATAGACACTTCATCATCGTTGAATTGAACCCTTTTTCCTCCCAGTCTTTATTAAAAATGACCAATATTGACTGAAATGAATCATCATATTGCCCAAGTCTGCAAACAATTAATCAATTTTTCAAGAAAATAATTGGCAGATAAATCAGTAATGAAAAAAATAATTGATTTTAGCCCTATAAATTAGGGCTTATGACAATTCTATATTTAGCCTTTGTGTTTGATTTTTCAAGTACCAAACAGGTGATTGAAGCACTACAAATGGATTTGGGTTGCTTCAGTTGATCTGGAAATGGATTTAATCTTCATTAATGGAATTTACTTGGGCCCAGATTAAGGACACATAGAGAACTGGCAAAACAAAGATACACATACACTGAACGTTATGGGTGTCATGATTCTCCAAATCCATGATTTTATTTGAATTGCTGATCCTGCCTTTGGTTCTGATTATTGAAATTGAAAGCTTGTTTCGATAGCTTTTTGATTTAATATTGAAATTGTGACACCCTTACTGAGCATGCATGGCACAGACAAACACAGACACAGTGGAGAGACAATTTAATAACAGCCACAAACAAGAAAATCACAGTTTGGTCAGGTAAAATTGTTCTAATCTGTTCCACACTCGATCAGGTAAACAATCAGTATTGAGTTTGTTTTCATGTCCAGTTAGTTTTATTTACACTGTACACAAATCAGAAATTCGCCTCAAAGGGCTTTGCAATCTGTACAGCATAAAGCACCTATCTTCAGATCCTTGATTCTGATAAGGAAAAACTTCCTAAAACATGTTAAACAAGGGAAAAAATGGGGAAAAAAACAGAAGAACATGATCAGTTTTATTCCAAAAAATTAAAATGCTTGAGCTGTCTGTCCTTTTTCAGTCTTAAGTTTGGTCTCTTCCCATTGTGTGTGTGCTGTCACCTCTGTATGTCTTCAGCTCTTTTTTTCTGCATGCCCAGCCGTATGTGTCTGTTTTATGTACGCCTGGGAGCAGCATCACGGTCCCTCTGCCACTTGGGTTCTGGTTTGTTTTATGTTATGTTCTTGGTTTAAACAATTTAGAATGTCAGTAGTAACACACACTCAGTAGCAGAGGACACATGGTTGTGTCATTGGATGTTTCTTTCTCATGCTGTGGCCTCAGCAGCGTGTGTGTGCGTGTATTCTGGTGCCCAGTGCCTGTCAGCGAAACAGGAGTCTGCCCACCAGTTCTCAGATTCTAGCATAGAGCAGCACATTTAGAGTCTCATCTGGCAAGGAAATGTAGCACTAATCCAATTGGCTGGAGCTTTAGTAAAAGCTTTTCTAATTGGCCGATATGGTACTTGGCTGCCAAGGTTCCAGTAAGCACAACAGGGAGTTGGGGAGAGTCCCAATGGTGCTCTGGTGCAGGAGAGACTGAACAAAGGGCAGATAGCAGAGAGTCAGTGTGCAGCTACTGTTTTGAATATTCCTCCACATGGCAATTATAAAGCACCCATCTGCACCCTGCTGACTCAGATCCATCCAGATGACCATATCTCATTTTCAACTGTGTTGTTTGCCAAGCATGTATGCAAATAAACCCATGCACGCATGCAAACACACTCACACACCCCCACACACATTCCATCTGCAGGAACAGGAATGGCTTTCGTCACACAAACATGTTTGAGGAAGCATCTTCCCAACTGGCTGTGGAACAAAGCCATTAACACAGGAATACTGACTCTGTGTGTGTGGATTACAAGAGGAAGAGTGATTCTTTGCAAAGAAAGAAAACTGCTGCTACCAACAGCTGCTGCAGCCGTTCCTGTTTCCTTTCACCTCAGTGTGGAATCCAGGAATAGCTCCGAGTGACAGAGACAAGACATGAGAGAGAGGAAAACAAAGAGGGACAGTGAGACAGAGGCAGAGAGTGTGAGAGATGGCCATGTAAGGTTTCCTGCACCACAGCTTGCACCACTCCACACAAACACTGAACCTGAAATGAACTGTTCAGGGTTTGGTTTCTCAAGTCACTGTTAACTTGACCTTTGGCTCTGTGTGGCTGCTGGACAATGAGACAAAGGCCGCCTTCACCATGAGATGCATTAGAGAACTCGAAGTAAAAATTCCTCCTGAGGAATGGCTTGTTTTGTTTGCATTCTCATTTAATTGTACAATCACAGTGTTGGTGGTTATTGTACTGTATATGATGAATTAATTTCCCATAAGACCTATGAAATTTCAAATTACATTTTTTCCAATGAAAAGTTTGGTGATTTTTTTATTTTTTTATTTTCCAACTTACCACTGACAGCCTATTAGCCAGCGATTGCTTATATATTCATATATTTTATGTGCCCCCCCTCCCATCCTGTCCTCCCAAGTCTCTGGAGATGTGTGCAAGCAGCGAGTTCACTATTTACGCTATGTACGTTTGCTATGTCCACCAGGTGTCAAGAAAGGGAACATTCTTACACCTATTTTCCACATTTTTTTTCACTAATTTACTGCTAGAATCATATCAATAAGCCTTTAATTGAGACAAAGACATGCGTTTTGTATCTATTAATTATTCATGATAATCATCTAATCGATTGTTAACATGTTCCACAATTGGTTAAAGAAAAAGCACAAAATTTACAATCCCAGTTATATTTGCTTGTTAATTGCTTGAATGTGAGTTTGTCTCTGAGCAGCGGCTCTCACTCTGCAGACCATTAAAGAAAAGCATCAGTTCCTTACATTTAATGTTTTATGTTTGGTCATGTCAATTTTAAGACTTTTAAGACGAGTGCTGTTTTGCATTCCAATTGAGAACCAACTGGTAATAAGATTTATTATTTTGGTTCTCTATTAAGTGAACAGTGTCTTGGTAGCATCTTAATGAAATTTGCTAACCTGGATTATTGCAGCTGCTGCACACAGGCATCAGAAACCTCAGCACTCATTTAACTTCATGTACTAAAAGGTCAATTGTGAAATAAATAAAGAGGCAGAGTTAACACAATAAGTTTTTCAATCTATCATACATTGGTTACTCAGAGACTCAGTTGAGTTTCTTTAATTAGTGACGCCAGCAAAGAACAAATTACAAGCAGCCAAGTGTGTTTATCATCTTTGCTTTGCAAAAAGCAAAAACAAATTGAAAATCAAATATTTTTATTACCAGACGGCATGGTAAACCACTTAATGTGGGTTTACAGAGAATTTCTGTTCTACAAAGTGAGATGAAGCTCAAAAAACAATTTGACCCCCAAGGAAAATCCAAATGCATCTACAGGAATGTCATGATTTTTTTTTATTATTGTAATTGTCTAGCCAGCGTGTTTTCTTAGTTACATAAATTCAAAAACTATGAACGATCTAATTAATGTCACACACAGTTGTTCATGATCATACACATGACAAACCTCATGGCCAGGTGACATTATGAGGAATGAGTGTAAACATGATTTGACTGATTGAAGTGTGCATGTCAAACATTTTTCTTGTAGAGTTCAGACCATTTCCGAGCCACATGTTGCTCAGCTATTTGTGTATCACTGCACTATAGTGTCACTGGGTGAAGGCCAAGCTTTCAGAAGTCCACTCTCTGCATATTCCATTTCACCTGCTGATGGGATGATGGATTTACCAGAAAAGTGGTTGTTGTGATGGGCATGTGGGCGAGGAGAGTTAAGAATGTGCCTTTTTATTGCATTGCTGGGTTTGCAGTTAGCATTACCACAACACTTATTTCTACATTAATTATGTGTCATTTCAACATGTTATTAATACCACATCTTTAACATCATTGATGAGGCTAGACAGTGAACATGATTGGGGAGTGTAGATGGAGTGGGTGCTGACACAGAGGGAAAGAAGATAAGGTGTAGAAGAAGTGCACAGTCAAGGTTATCCTGAGGGCTTCTTAGGAGCCAACCAAATATTTAATCTTTATTTGTTCATGTTCAATTTATCTTGTTTGCTGTTACCCTTTGGTGTCTCGTATTTTTGCTGTTAATGGCCACTTTGTACTGCATTATCTTATATAGAAGAATACGCTTTCCCATAACCTGATTCCTAGGGGTGGGAAGCGCTTGGCACCTCACGATTCAATGTGATTTGGATTCAGAGGGCAACAATGCAATTCTAAAATGACTACAGATGCGTGTTCATGCATCAAAATTTTAAGCTGTTAATCTAAGGGGTGGTGGTTGGATTGTGTCCATCTGCAGTGGCTCACACTCAGTCATCATCACTAAAACGCAAGAAGTAGTCTAATTTAGAACATAAACAGGACACATTTACATCCATTACATTTCACCATCCAATTGGTTTAGTTGTTAGGAATGTACAGACTGTATTAAATAAATGTTACAGGTGATCATAATGTAGAGAATTGGGTTTTAAAGAAACATTTTAAGACATGGATACGTTGTAGTAAAATAGAGAAGTGGTTTATTGTTTTCAATTTGATTAGTTCACTGAACATGATGAAGGTCCAATTCATCATTTTTGTATACACTGGCTCTGACTTGTGGGGTGAAAAGGCACAGTCACTGATGCATTGAAGCTTATATACAAGCTCTGTTACTTGTGGTGTGACATGAAAGCTGCTTACATGCCAGGAGCAGTTCCAAGATTGAACATCACTACACCTCCAGTGTTAGAGCATGAACCTGGATGAGATATTTCTTACATTATTATGACAATAATCAGAACACAGCAGTCTCTGGCTTTAGCAGCTACTGAAGGAGTGAATGGATTAGATGAAGAGAATGTCTTCTCTGACAGTTTGACAGTTTGATATGGGAGGCCCATCTGCTCCATCACTCAGCTACTGTGGCTCACTGAGTGTCACCTCACTGCTCTGCCTAGTACACGCACACGCACACGCACACACACACACACACACACACACACACACTGACAGCCACATATAACACATACAGCATACACATGTTGATTTCCCATTTACACAAACCCCAACTGAACTCAGAGCTCTCGTTCTCTGACTTACACACACACACCACACACACACACACACACACACACACACACACACACACACACACACACACACACACACACACACACACACACACAGACAGCCCTCCCCTATCCCTGTCTCCTAATGTCCCAGCTCTGCTTACTGTGTCAAAAAGAGCTTAGATCAGGGAAACCATAGCTTGCCCTCATTCAGACTTCCTGGAAGATCGGGCTATTTATTCAAACCAAGCAGACCATGTTTGGACTGTGACTGGAAGGTTGCCAATTTGAACCCCAGTATGGATTAACAAATTGTGAATGAAACAAAGTCACTGACTAGGTGCCATAGAGCAAGGCAGGCCCCCCATGTGCTCCAACAAGCTATTGAAGATTGTGGTTGTACTGGAAATATTTTTACAAATGTAAAAATACATTTTGTCATTATACGATGATAACTTGTGTATGCTTGTGATTTATTACAAGGGGTGTAAATCACAAGTTTTATCATGATACAATATAGTCTGTTGGCTCTTTGGACTACAGTACAATATTTGGTGATATCATAAAGTCTTCCAAGATTTCAATTCAATTCAGGGACCTGCAATTCATATGAGAGGATATCTTATACCCACTTAACAGTCAATGTTTTCTTCTTTTGACCATAAAAGGAAAAAAACAACACATAAATAACTCTAAATATTTATAACGTGTTATCAAGTTTACTTAAATTGACTGCACTAACACATAAAACATAGCTTAATAATAAGAACATTTAATACGTTTGAAATTTGGCTCAATGACTTCCATCACAGAAAAAAAGTTTGCTAGCCACCATTGTCAACTTAAGCCTATGGCATTTTGCATTGGATAAATTTGCCTAGCAGCAACTTTTCCTCTACTTTACAAAATACATGCATGGTTATGTCACTGCATCCCCTGTCTGTAAACAGTGGTTGAATTTCAGTCTCCATGCATGTTTTTTCGCCTTAACATTGATGAAACAGAGCAATTGTAGCAAATTAGTCAGATTTGCTGAGTATGTAATCTTGAGACCTGAATTCATTATTGAATCAACACATCGATCCAGATGGATGAATTGTGAATGAATTGTCACACCCTGATTTAAGACATCGTCATTTATTTTTAAAGTCAGAAGAACTGTAACAGAAATATCAAATCAGCATGTTTTATCAAAATCGATTTTGTGATAGTGAAAGGCTGTGTCTCTTTACCACAGAGCGATATGCTAAGTTTATGAGCTTCATCTGTCACTGTTAAGTCTCCTTTCATCTTTCTTAATTATAATACATTAGACATAGCAGATGAGGGTTTGTTGGCTACCCTCTGTGTTAACAAACATGAAAAATATTGCCAGCTCTTGTAGTTTTGTAATGTCTGTTTGTGGTAATCGTAAGTGCTTTGAAAAACATTATCCAGCTCAATCTGCCTTAATCAGCAGTTGACAAGAAACAACGCTGAAGATTGCATGTATCAGCTAGTTATTTTCGATCCAAAAAACAATGACTTAGCCACCCTAGCACCATTAATCCTTTGTGTTTCTCTCCTTTATGACAGAAAAATAACAGAAGCGACAATGAAACACCAGTAACAAAGGAGGGAGGCAGAGTTGAGGACTATCAAAAGGTAAAACATTCAAGAATTACTTCTTTTGCCAGACACACAACTCATAAATTGTGCGTACAAGTGTGAAGTAGAGAAGTGCTAAGAAACAGCAAGCTTGGTCACTCACTGAGCCTTGCCTGAATAAATATATGTGTTGGATCTTTATGGGCTATTCTCTGAATGTCGGCAAGTCTGTCTCCATTAGACCGATAGAAGGCATTTGTCTTCTAGACCAATTTTGAGTCCTTCACCACAATTTGAGAACAGAGGCACTAAGTGGAAATAAGTATGCAAACAAACACTACAAAATTACATCTCTGACGAAATGAGAAAAATTATACTCCACTTAAAAGCGAGGACAAAAAAATATGTCAATGATACTTTGTGTGTGTGCATACAGTATGCGTGCCTGCAGGCAATATTTTCTCTCTACTACGATGACCCACTGACCGGTGTGAACAGATTAATTGCTGCTTTCATGTTAATCTGTGGCATATCACCCGTAATTGGTAATGGAGATTATCAGTGAGATGCTGTGTGGGTCCCTGTATATGTGTGTGTGTGTGTGGGGTGTGGGAGATTTCTTTATCTGATTAGGAAGTTTATCTAATAAAGTAGGATTTATGGGATTCTAGTGTCTCTCCCCTGCTTACACACCGGTGCACACTGACACGCAGTGGATGTGGATCGCAAACAGAATGCATGTTATTTACAAAATCATATTGTAATATATATTTTATATATTAATACTCTATGACAGACTAGGAATTCTGACACATATGGACACAGTTACATATACATACAACAAAATATGCAGGGGTTAAAATTGAATATCAGACAAAAAAGGTATTTGAAGACATCATTCTTAGCTCTCATAACTTACAGTAGGGCTTCTTCAAACTGATTAATCGATTATCAAAATATCTGTCAATTAATTTAATAGTTGACAACTAATCACAGCTCTAACTTACAGTAAGGTATTTGTTTTTTTTGTTTTTTTTTAGACTAAATGATTGATAAACCAAACTTATAGATTATTATGTGCAGCTTTTTACCTGGTTGGAAATACTTTCCTTTCGTCATTGCTTTCCAACGACAAAGTGAAACAACATGCCAAAAGCTACAGATTTTATCCTTAAATGTGGTAAGAAACAATATAAAATATGAACAGTTACAGTATCAGTGACAGTAAACTGATACAAAGATGTGCTAGTATGTCTGTATGTGTATATGCGCGACATTTAGTGTAGAGTCAAAGATACCAATGTACAGTAGACACACATACAGTACATGTGTCATCTGCTTCAAAGCCACTGAGGTGTACCCACCCGTGTTTGTTGTGCTTGCTAAGAGGATGGGGATAAAAAGCAAAGGATTCAACAGAGCAAAAAAAAAAAAAAAACACACACACATACACACGTATACTGTACATGCCTGTGAGCAGACACATAGCACTTGCAGGGAAGCTTCATCATATTTCTCCAGAGATCTTTTGGAGGCATATCATTGTCTCACTCCAGCACACACATCAGACTCAGCTTGACTTAGGTACGCACAGCCACCACTCAGCCAGCTGCCTTTTAGCATGTATGTGTGTGTGTGTGTGTGTGTGTGTGTGTGTGTGTGGCTGTGAAAGGAGAGGACAGGACGGGGAGAGATGTGTTTATGTGCAGAAATGAACTGATAGTTTACAGCTCATTATGTGTTGGGGTATTAAACATGAAAAGATAGAGGACACAAAACAGAATCAAGGTGTGAATATCCTCCGTGTGGGACATTAATTAAAATCAAGTATCCTTCTCTGGCTCATGTATCATATAATTGTTGATTATATGACACATGGACTGTATCATGTAACTACACCATGTGTTTGTTAGTCTTCTTAGTGCTGGACAACATATTGCAACTGTGAAATGTTAAAAATGTAGAAAAATTACATGAACTTCCATGTTACTGAATTGTTTATATGCTTGTGATGTTGCATGTATTTTGGACCTTTTCTGGTAATGACATTTTTTATTTTATTGCAATAATTTGAACCTGATAGAAGTTAGTGGTTTACCACATTTCCATTTAACAACAATGCCCCAGTGGATGCCTCTCAAATATTTTGTACTCAGCTGTGGGTTTTATGTGTAGGTGGGGAGAGCAAGAGCCACATGAATACACACGAATAACACATAAATAAATATACACAATAAAATAAAGATGTTGAGCAAAAGAACTTTGTATATATGTAGGATGTTAAGAACATTGTAAAGCATTTACTTTACTCCACAACTTTGTCGAGTGCACCATACCCAGGCTACAACAGGATGTACCTTTTATACTGAAAATGGTATGCTGGTCCAACTCACTGGCTTTTCATCCCCAGCTCGTTAGAGCTATAGTCCGACAGCTCCCACACAGCTCTCTCCAAACAGCCTGTCTTGCCAGCCCAAAATACAGAAAAATAGTTGAAACCACCACCCATCATGCTGGCTTGAGCATGCAGGGTGCACCTGTGATTGGAAACTGACTGGACCGACACATGTAACTCATTTTTAGTTTGTATAGGGGAGTACTCATAAAGAAGTCAAGTAGAGAGTTAAAGAATAACTTTGACATTTTTGAAGCTGGACCCCATTTTTCCATGCTTTTTTTGTCTAAGTAACTAATGTGGACAACAATTTTTGAAACTGGTTCAGTATTGAGGGAGAGTGCCGCAGCCAGCCCAGTTGGGCAAGCAGGTCAGAAATCTGCTTGTCTGAATTTAATATTTACTAAGACTAATGTTAATTTTCATGTTACATTCATGTTACATTTAACTTATCTTTATCATATCATCTAGGGCTACAACATCTATAAAATGTTTGAAAAACAGTCCATCCCAGTTTTTCAAAGTCCAAGACGATGTCTGTAAATGTTTCATTTTGTCTAAAATCCAAAATCCAAATCCCCAGAATGTCATGATACCATGTAGACGAACACTACAGCTAACATACTTCAGGCTCTATGGTGCCATCATGCTGGCAGTGACACTAACTGCTTGCAGTATTTTTTCTAGCTCTCAGGCTGAGTGAGTGTGGGCATGACATTGTGGTTACCAAGTGGGCACCTTCCTTCACAAATGACTCATTGAGTTGGAGACACGACACCCCAAGAAGGCTGAGCAGTGTCTGCAAGCGTCCCTGTAACACCCCCTTCTGTTCCCAGTCTCAACAGACCCAGTCACATCGCACTGATATCGTGTGAGGATCAGCTCTTCTTTGCAGGAAGTTTGCAAAGCCTGAGAGCTCTGATAGTCAAGGCTCAGTCACCTCTGTTACAGCACCAGCTCAGTGTGTGGAACAAGCAGCCGGGCTCTGCTGAGAAGACCAAGCTGTGCCTCAGCTCATTAGTGATAAAAGAGGTCTGATATGTCGCTAGGGGCCTTTATTCAGTAAATTTAAAATGAAATCTAAAACAGCAGCCACGGTAGAGCAGGGCTGATATGATTTGGTGCTGCGGTTTCAATGAGCACCATGTGGGAAAGATAACAATACAAAGACCATGATAGTGACTCTTTCCCTTTAATCAAAGAGAAATATGGCTTGCATTGCTTTATAATCTATTGACACTGCTGTTCGTGGGAAAAGAAGCTGTTTCTCCCTAAAGTCATGTAATATACTGTGCTGAGTTTACAACAAGATGTTCCAAAGCAGAGAAAATTATCCTTCCCATGTGGTTTCCTTTGAGTACTTCCTGTAAGATTTGAAGTGTGTGTGTGAAAAGTGATGTAATGATATAATTTGAGTTGTAATATATTTCATAACACGGACTGTTTGATCAAAATGTGCATAGGTGCTGAGACTTATTCTTAGACTCTAGTACTGTAGCTGCCAGGGAGTCCATATAAAATGATGTGTGTTGTGTAGCTCAGTTGTTATTTGCTCTTTTTGACAAACTTTGATCTGATCTGTAGAGAACTTTGCTGTATATTTAGTTTGGAGTGTTTGCTCTCCATGGTGCTGAAATTCTCTGTTTTATTCAGAAGTGACTAATAATTGTTTGAATTGCTTTTGTGGCAGCTGAATGAAACACCCTACCTCCATTTTTTTTATTATTCAGGTATTATTAATGGTTGGTGTTTCATTGGCTGGTACATGGACTTGTTGGCTGTCCTGTCATGTTAATCCACAGTGATAAACTCATTGTAAACCTGAGTTTTTTAAATTAAAGGTAGGCTGTTTGTCCTCCTTGATCTGCTTCTCTCTGTTGTAGCGTCAGGCTTGTTTTCCAGATGGCTCAGACCTTAATCCATGCATTTCCATCCTCCTCAGGACTTTTATGCAGTATATTGATTCCAAACCTGAGACCAGGCCTATTCATTTGTTGGCCTATGGGCCAAATCCGACCCTTTAAAAACCTCAATCTGAGCCTTTGATAATTTATAAAGATGAAAAACATGTATAAATAATTCATTTCTTAAAAGAAATTTCTTATGTATTTATTCCCCTTCATCACTCATGCTATTGACACAGCTATACAGAAATGTCAGTTCACTTTCATCAGTGTGACCACTCAACAGAACCAACACTGGTTTGCAGTGCAAAGTTTTAAAGTATAAGTATAAAGTTATAAAGTATAATCACCTGAAAAAAATAATTGTTGTGTTTTAATTACCTCAGAAGATACAGCTTTTCACATTTTATATGAGTTTGTGTGGCCACTGTAGGTTGGGCAGGAAGGCTGAGACCAGGTATTTGCCATCTGCAAATGCCACTAAATCCTATCACTAATATAGATTACACAAGTGCATTTTCTCCTTTACTTTTGTACATTGTAAGTTTCTTTTCCAATTGTAAAAACAAATGAGAAAAATAGACAAAAAAGGCGAATTGTTTAAATTCTTGTGAAAAGTAGTTGAGTAGGCCTGCGTTAGGCCATGGCTGCTGTTTATCAGTTAGTTAGGAAGTTTGAATATTAAACAGATTTTATATCATTAGTGATCATTTATTGAGCCACTTTATTTATTCATAAAAACAGTTTCTCAATTGAATGTGTAAATGCATAGATTTTTTTTACACTCCATTTTCTTTTTTGAGATGGGTTTGTTTTGTTTTTGCTTGTCATTGTGTGAAAGAGTGTCAGGACTAAGTGTAAGAAAAAAGAGAAGAGGATGTTTTTTTTTTTGTTTGCATTTTTAGAATAAAGTTGACTTGTCGAGAAAAAAGTCCAGAATAAAGTTGAAATTGAAGATTGAAGTCGAACTATTGAGAATATATCAAACAATACTAACATTCTTTCAAACTAAAATTCTCCTCTGATTTAGTTCGATGTTATACTCAGTATCTTGACTTTATTCTCAAAATGCAAAATTAAGAATAAAAAGTTCTCTCTTCTGATTTAGTTTGAATTTATTCTCAACATTTAGACTTTTTTTCTTGACATTTCGACTTTATTCTCAAAATGGAAAAAAAAAAAATCACCCTCTTCTCATTTCTTTCTTTCATGTTTGGCCCTAATTCTCTTCCCTAGGTTTAAGGGCATTCCAGTTTAATTTGCATGCACTTTGTGTTTAATGTGCCATTTACCTGCATGTATTGGTGAGTGGCAGACGGTGGATATTATAAAGATAATGGATTATGTTATGAAACTCTTCACAACTTCTCCCATAAGAAGATATTTAAGCAGTGTTTTATGCAGGCCGGAGGGCGAGAGAAAGAAACTCAGAGTTGGTTTGCATAAATAAGACAAATATGGCATTGTGCGCTGCAGGGGGAGGCTGTAGTTAATTGGAAATCCATGCCAGGTTTTATCTCTGCTGGAATGCACCGCTATCAATCCGCGGTACTGTAGGTCGCTTAATGATGACGAGAAGATGGAGCCCGCAAAGAGAGGCACCAAACGACTTTCAGGGGAAAAGCAAAATATCAAGTGTGGAGATGTTTTGTCCCTCCACCGGCAGAGCTGAGCGCCCTTCACTTCGAGGGAAACATCACCTCCTTCGAGACCCGTCTGCAAGGCGTGTGCCTGCTCACTGTCATGGAGCGACCTAAACAAGCAGAAAACTCGAGAGGCGAGTTGGTTTTCTACATGAAATTAAAGGTGCATGGAAACAGAGATCACAGTGTGTGTAGCAGGCGCGTGAGGTCCCTGCTCATCCTGCCTGAGCGAGGATACTCGTTATTTTCCTGCAGCGCTTTTCCTGCACTGGGATCTTGATTTAATCAGCTTTAGCGAGTTGAGGTTAAGCAGTTTGGATAAATTCACAGTCCAGCAGAGTGCGGTCATTAGAGAGGGAAAGAGACAGCAGCACCCCGAGGAGCAGAGAGCATGTTCGGCTGTATCAGAGGGGGGCGGGTCCTCCTCTTTGCGGAGCAGGGCTCACCTGTTTGGATCAGTATGAGGCGTTTGGTGACTTGTGATGGTTGTAAGAAATGATAAAGTTTTGGGACAGAATGCTCTCCTTTAATATGGAGCATGTGGCTTAACTCTATTGTTTTTTTTTTTGTTTTTTTTTTGTTTTAATGTACATGCTGCTTCCAGCCCTGATCTTTGGCAAAGGGAGGTGGGCTGATCCTGAATGAGAAACAGCTCTGAGGTGATCTGAGATGTTTTTTTTGAAGAAATATTTTGAGATTGTTAATTATTGATGTTGTAATGTGTATAATATAGTTGTATAATATAGTTGTTTCATTTATTCTCATCACTCTGCATTATTCATTGTATTTTGATCACTACAGCACTGATTTGTGACCTTTTGCTCGTTCTCCATTTAATGAGTGGCACTACCTTTAGCCAGGGTGCTGCGTGTTTTGTGGTGATATTGGCAGTTCAGAAGTATGTATTGGCATATTATTAATGGTTCCCTGCCAGGTCAACTGTAGCCTTTGAGAGGAGCTTTAATAATGATCCTGTACTGCTGCTTGCTCCTGTACGGTCCTCATGTAAGTCAGGATCAGAGCTGCAACGAGTAACCAATAATGTCAAAAAACTTAATTATTGATTAATTATTTTAATTATCAATTAATCAGCAACTTTTTAAATAATTGATGAGTTTCTTGGAGTAATTCTTGAAGAAACAATGTCCAAATTCTCTGATTTCAGCCTCTCGACTGTGAATATTTTCTGGTTTCTTTTGTCATTTGTGACAGTAAACTGAATATCTTGCTGTGGACAAAACAAGACATTTGAAGATGTGACCTTAGGCTTTGGGGACAATGATCAAGATTTTTCACCTTTTTCTGTCATTTTATGGACCACATAACTAATCACTTAATCCAGACAATGACTGACAGATTGATCGATAATAAAAATAGTTAGTTGCAGCCTTGTGAACTTCCTGTGTGTCAGAATAGACATGTTCATCTGATGCTCTGCTTTTTTTTACCTATATACCTTAGCAGCAGTAAATGAAACTGTTGAATATCACTGTTTTAACTTTGAAGACTGAATTTGTTGTGGACGTTTACACAAATCAGTCAGAGGACTCACACAGTCACACAGCTGTCAGCAGGTTAATAATGCATTTGCTTTTTTGCAGCGTATGCATTTGTTATTGTTAATTTGTTAGAATTAGACAGGAACAACAGATAACATAGATGCATCAGTGTTTGTATTGTTAGTTTCTAAAGCATTTGTTCTCCACAATACAAATGTCACTGTTACCATAAATCCCTGCTAAATTGGAAGCTGTTTCCTTTTCTCATAAGGTTAACCACACTGCCTCATATGTAATGTAAGCCTCATTTTAAGGCATGTGGTTGTTTCCGAACTGCTGAATGAATAGAGCTTTTTATCACAGAGGACAGAACTATTTCTCACTGTGTGCAGCTCTTCTCAGACGTCAGACTGACTGTGGACTATGTGTAGGCTATTTTCCTATCTGTGTCTATTTGCTAAGCTGTATCAGGTAAATGCACACACATAGGTCTATACGTGCAATATATGTCAGAATTGGTGGTTTCAGTATGGTGTGTTGAATCATCTAAGCAAGATGTTTCCTAAAAGCGCAAAGTCTCAGGAAAGAAGGAAAGTTTTGAAGGAAGGTTTGCTACTTGCCAGTCGGTCAGTCATTAAATGGCTTTATTGTTTTAATGCCTGTGGACTTTACACTTTGCAGCTAATGTATTCTAAACAATGGATATGACTGTTTTCTGTAAGAAACACACAGCAGCAGCATAGTCATATGTTGAAATGAAACAACATATATAATAAACATGGACCAACACATGTTCAGTTCTTGAGGAGTAAAGCTTTCACTAATGTCAACAGTTATGGGGCTGTGGTTGCAATGGAGTTGTACAGAATTATCATGGACACACTCTCATAATATATTTTATTGCAGTTAAAGTAATTAAAAAGAAAATTACATTCTACCTAGTTTTGTGCTTTTGCATATTTCGTATTTGTTAGTCAAAAATAGTAAAAAACGCAGTGCTCTCAGTATTCAAATACATTGAAAGACCATTGTCTATGAATATTAACTGATACAAAACACCAATGAAAAGGATCAAATACAGTGTTCTTCAGTATCAAAATTAAGTAATACAATCTGCAAATATAGCATTACTTAGAAATATATGTCTGTAATAGCTTGGAATGAAATTGTGTGACAAGTGACAAGTCTTGACTTTAAGTTCACAGTGACCTTAACGTTTTTAAGCTCTATAAAGTACAGTATTATCTTTCCCTATCCAAATAATTGTATGAATCCAAAAACTTGAAAATTTAATTATTTTCCAACTAGTTTAGGAGTGTACTATCAATTATTTTCACACCACGGCCAACACACAATCCACCAATTTCAGTTTTCCACTGCACAGAAACAGTCTTACAAAAGCTACACAGTGCTTTCTCTCAGTGACCCCGAGAAGTTATTTGCTTTCAAAGAGCTACTGTAGCAACACAGTAGTACAGTGTTTCTTCAACTAAAGGCCTCTACATGACAAGGATAATATTATGTTTTATGCTCACTGGGATAGGATAAAATTTCTCTTTGGGCCCTGGATTTAAAGACTGCAGTGTGCCACTGCACCATTAACATGTATGGGACTTAATCCATTAGGTTTTCTCTTCTTCTGTTACAAATGTAACCACGTCAACGCCCTGCATCACCATCACATGTACACTCCAATACACAAAGCCGTTCTTTTGCACAAACACAAATCCAGCAGGGGCTTTAGATGCAAAAACATGGAACCCTGGAGGACTGCTGCAGTGCATTACATATGCTGTAGTCAGCTCAGGCTATTTCTGTTGCCTCTAGTCAGCCAGCCAAGAACCAGCCCTGCCCATTTCGGACCAGCCCTGCAGGTTAATCCAGCGAGGCCTTGAGTCCTTAATCATTGTAAGCTCCGGACTCATTTTAAGCAAATTTAGCTCTATCCAGGCACTTGCATACCTGGATTCATAGTAGAGATTAGGTATTCACGTTGTTAACAAGACAGATTATGAATTAGCAGAAGTAAAAGGAACAAAGAGGTAAAGGTTAGCTTAATTATTCTGCAGTAGACCGACCTTCAGTGAGAAGTTATTTCCATGCTCCTTTTCACATTACTGCTTACCTTTGCTAGAGTAATTGTTATGTTCTTGCTGTTTGAGTTAAAAAGGAAATACACAGGTGGGAAATCCCCCAGTGCAAGAGTGCTCCTATATTGATTTGTCTTCTAGATGTATGGCTCTGGCTAACGCACAACAGTTAGTGCAGGGTGTACAGTACAGTAGCTTGATAAATAGGCAGCAAAATAGTTAGTATGCTTACAGCATTCTTCATCAATAAAGATTTTAATTACTGCCCAGACCTGCTGACCACTGCACATTGTGTGCTTTATGGGTTACTCTTATAGCTGTGGTGTTGACTGGGGCAATGGTAAAAACCCAAAAACACAGACCATGAAATATTTGGCACATGGGATTACATTTTATAGTTTAAAAAAATGTAAGAAACAAACTAGCAAAAAGCTTCACAGGACCTTTGTAATTTAGAGTCCATCTGAAATATCTAAAAGCATTTGAAATAGTTGTTTTTGTACAGTTATGTAAACAAATAATCCTTAATCCTCAGATTTTAACCCACAGTAACTGCATAGACATTGGAGAGAAAAAGAATACTGAGATGGCTGAGATAGAAGTAACATGGATTTAATGGATGGAAATGGGGCAAAAAGTGGACCAAAATTGAAAAGGTGCTGAACCTTCGAAGAAAACAGGTTAATATGAAATAGTAGGGTAAACACAGGTGTTACCAATTAAATAATGCTACTATGATACCGTACCATTTAGTGTAGTAGAGCCTTTGTAGTGAGTCAACATGCACAATAGCAGCAGCTCGACTCTGTCTGACCTGAATGGAACACAACCAGTGCCATCACAGGGCAGTTATCAGTAAGGGGGCACAGGGTTTTCAGAGGTGGGAACTCCCTTTTACATAGTTTGTTTGCATATCTTACAATGTCATTTCCATGATGAGTCGCATTGTCTTTTCAGACTGAGTGTAATCGCAGCGTCTGCACTTAAATAATACCATAAATACTTACTGTGTCCGCTCCTATAGTTGTGTTAGCGCCAACTTAGTCCAGTTAATGCAAAGCAAACAGCACAGAGCAAGTGTGAGTTATTAGACATATATTCACCTGCATCTCAATACAATTTGCAGTACATGAGCACTCAAAACCAACACCACAATAAATTCAATGGTGTCTCATTAACACAGGATTTACAGTGCAGATACACTCAATTAAAGCTAGCAACTCATTTGCAAAATATACTGCTCTCAACCACAAAGAAAAAAAGCACATTTGAACTGGCATTAACCCCCCGTGTGGCTGGCAGTGGTTTACCCTAATACTTCATGTCAAAATGGCTGCCGTGAAAAAGGTCTGTTGTGCACAGCAGCGTGTGACAAAAGACCATGGACAAAATAATTGACTAATTTGACAACAATATTGCTGTAAATTAATTTGTAAATTAGCTAAATTAGAATAAAATTAAATCATGTTTTTGGGAGCGAGCATTAAATTGCCAGATAAAGTTTTAAGAGCGCAATATCACATTAACCAGTAATTATTTTTGCGTAGTAAGGCTGATTTTGTTCCACTGATAATACAGATTACAATATAATTACTTGAGTTAATACATTCTTCGTATTCCTACAAGGTTATCAGTTGAGTTCACCATCATTATCATTGGTTCAAGTTGGGTCACACTGCTTAACTGCTGGGTAATTAAATGCTGTATTATTAATATATTATCTTGCAATGCATTACATACAAGTTTCATTCACCCATTTGGTGGCATGCATTAGATGTGTGTATTTACAGTGAGACAAAAGAGAAAGGGAGACAGAGAGGAGGGTTAATTACAAGAACTCAGGAGCAGATTGAAGGGCTAGCAAGTGTATGTGATAAAGTCTAAGCTATCTTTTTTAGCAGAGGAAGAAGAGGATGAGTGTGTAACCGACGGAGCTAAAGATGGAGGACAGGGGGAGATGAAAAGATGTGGGATGAGGAGGACAGACTATTAGGAGGATAGATGGATGAACAAATACATGGAAGGGATGTGCACAAAGAGCCTTCACAGCCTAAGGTGAAGGGAGAGGCTGACTTCTGCTTCACACTGATACCACAGACTGAATTGATGCGATACCTCTCCCTCGCTCTCTGTCTCTCTGTGGGAATTCTCTGACCCAGTTTGCTCCTCCACCAGGCAGCAGCAGAGTTATTTTTACATATTAACAGGAGACAATACTGTGTCCTCTGCTCGTCCTCCCCTTCATCCATATGCTTCCTTCCGCTCTTCTCCTCCTCCATCTTAGTTGCTCCCATCCTTTCCTCTCGTACCATCCTGTGCTGCCTTCTTTCCCCCCTTTTCTATGTTTGCCTCAACTGGCTTTGATCCTTTGTCCTCATTTTGGGATGTAGAGGAACTCCATGCTTTGTTTGATACAAGATGGCTCAGTGGTTCAATATTTTCACAATATGTTGAGCAAAATTGCATACAATCACGCACATAAACAAAAAACAAAATCCTAAATTGATGGCTGTTTTTTAAATATTGTTTCTAGTGTGGCTAATTGCTCTCTCTCAGCACAACTAGAGAAAGAGTGATGTGGCACAATTTGTATTTCCTTGCAAATATACATGCAGTATAGACCCTTTTACAGTTTGTAAACAATGAGAAAGCTGTGCATGCATTTTGGCAACGGAAGGACGGAGGACTACAACAGCTTGTCAATGGGCCGCTACAAACATGAGCAGTTGGATTGTGTCCCCAATCCAGTCGACACATTTAATAGCTCACAGACATAGTCGCCACTGATTGCTCTGAAAACTGGAACATCGATTCTGAAGTATTGCATATGCAACAACCATAACTTTTCTTGATTTTGGTGCCGGTAAATGTTTAATTCAACATTTGCAACTTGATAACTCGTCTGGATGACTGGGGGAGACTGCTGCTCCTGTTGCCGAAATGCACAAGCTGCTTTTCAATGATGACAGCTGTAAAAGGGTCTATTTAGCATGATATGACATACCAAGATAATGACAAACTTAAACCACATACAGTCAGTTTCAGTCCTCTGAACCTCACCTAGCCCCTCAGCAAGGGGGAAATCCCACCGTTCTTGGATTTTTTGTCTTACAGCTGAAAAACACAGGGTGTAGATGAAGCACTTCACATAGATGGAGCAGAGCGTGTTCTTTTTACCTGCTATACATTCTACCAGCCACTTGCATATTTTATCAGCATTTAGCCGTTGGCTGGTGTTAGTTTTGGACCCTGGGTAGTGAATTAAATAACTCGATCACTTTAACTGCAGGATCGTGGATACACAATGATTTGATTGATTTAATGTAATGTGCATGTAAAAACACCAGGTGGATGGAGGAATCACGATCACAACTTTATAGTTCTGGTGTGAACATGGCTGGAGCAGCTTCATCTGATTATAATGGCCATGGTCTGATGCAGGCATGCTGTGGCATTTCTGTTGGGCTGTGTTCATGTCCCATGTGTTTTGACCATTACATCACTAAAGCTACGTCCAAATTCACGCTCTCATTAACTCATTCAGTAATCCTTATGTAATAAACATTTAATAGTGTATATGGTAAGATATATAATTTTATAGTTTTATGATTTAATAATTATTCGAGGTCTTTCACTGTGGCATTGTTTGCAGAGTGTACACACCATAGACGCTTGTTTTTATGTTCACTACAAAAATATTCCCAGAGAGAGTGATCAAAACTGTCTAATCAGTACACATTGCTAGAAAGAAAAATAGTTGCAGAATTGACTATAATAGATGGCTCATCTGTAATATGATCTGTATTGATATATTACCTACGATGTATTGCAAGAGAATACAGTGTATTTCTATAAAATACTGTATTGATTATTATCACTTCTAATTCAGAGAGGGGCGATTGTATATTCTTCACATACACTGTGTAATTTAAGTCAAATAAATCAAGCACGCATTCACTATATCTACATCTCTCCTCTCCTCTCCTCTCCTCTCCTCTCCTCTCCTCTCCTCTCCTCTCCTCTCCTCTCCTCTCCTCTTTCTGGAGAGTAAAGCAGGGACAGAGAATGGTTGCAGGTGTAGACAGGTCATCTGTTTGCCTCCTAATGATGATGGATGGCAGGACTGCAGAGCGCGAGAACAGAGAGAAAAGTGGAGCGATGCAGGGGGATAAAGAAATAGCAGAGTAAGAGAAGACTGTGTTTGTATTTGTCTGCTGGCGGGCAGATGGTGGGAGTTTTACTGATATGTTGATCCTCAAGTGTTTGTATCATTCTTGTCATCTACCTGATAGCAAGCAAACACACACATCAACACACACACGTTCACCTGTGTTTTGTGCTCACAAGGTGACATCTGTTGTAGTGCACTGAGAAGCACCCTTCTGAAGACACACATGCAGGCTGAGCATGCATGCACACCCACAGAGTTCCATCTCTGTCAGTCCTGACTTTTCTGTCCTGTTTATAGAAGTAGGAGAAGGTGCTGCAATCTCTTGGGGCGTTCTTACACACACTCTCCTCACAAACACACACACACACACGCATTTTCTTGCCATCTCCACTGATAGCTTAAGCGCAAACAGTGCTTTACTCTGTTGCTGTATTTTATTGGAGTAATTAATTTTCTAAGATCTTTGCATCATCTCCCTTTACAGATTGTCAGTGTTTGTTTGATAAACAGTAAATGACCAAAGCCTAGCTCTGCAGATTATCATATTGTCTTATCATAAAGAGAATCGTCAATGCATAGCAAACACACACTCTAAGAGATAGAGGCTATTGACAGACAAGTACATAAAAGGATTAATCTCACACTTTTTTTTTTAGAGTATATGAGTTAAGACAGGATTATTCGACTTCAATAGCAAGTAGGCCAAATATGAAAGTCAATGAAGGTTCTTTGGGCACATAGAATACTTCAATTAATGGTGTTTAAAAAAAAAAATCAGTATAATGTTAGTAGATATATTCCTCCAAGTCCAAAACTGGTAGAAAATGAGCCATAATTTGACTTGTAGCGCTTCTTCACATTGTATTCTTTCATTACAGCAATGCATCTGTCATACAGTAAACACAAACAGGTTTAATGCTTGTTTGCAGCTGGCAAAGCAAATAAATACTTGCTAGTGAATGAGTTTGTTTGTGGCCCTCCAGCCCAGAGTGCAGTGTGAGGCTCAACTGAGTGCTGTGTCAAGTGGATGTAATCCTTTTGCAGCCAATCACAGCACATACACTGTAGGTGCTTTAAAAAGATGTGACCAATACCTTCTTGGTTCAGATTATACAGTCTATGGTTAAGATGTCTCGAAGTAGCTCAGAGATGTGTACCTTTATATTTATCATATCATACAAATGCAGACCAGGCCATAGACAAATTCAAAAGGGCCATACTGACCCACTGGTTGCTCATTGAATAGACCTGTAAGATCTCAATAAAAAAAGATAATAAATATCAGATATTATCAATGCACTGATGATTATTGTTACTATCATTGTCCATAATGTTTTGAAAATAAAATAAATGACCAATATAATCTTCCAGAGCCCATGGTAAGGTATTCAAATTGCTTGTTATGTCTGACCAGCAGTCTCAGACCTTAAGATATCTGATTTCTGAGCCTAGAAAGCGGAAAAAACAACAAATACCCACATTTAAGAAGCAAGTAGCTTTAAATGCAGAAATTAAACCTTAACGTGTTTTTGTACCATAGAGCCTCATAAATGGTCAAGCACTGAAAGCTAACATCAGATTTGTGGTCAAATTAATAGTCTTGTTTAATCATTTCTTGCTTAAAGATTTCAGTCAAAAAATGACAGTTATAATCTATTTTATTTAGGTAAAGCCACTGTTTTAGACAAACTTGTACGTTTCAAAAAGTTCTAATTTTAGTAAAGTATCAAAAAAAAGATTAATTTTCTTTGATTTCACATACTACAACAAGATGGTTGTCATAATAATATGCTACCATAAGCTAATGAAAACCAAAATTATGTAAAATAAAGTAACAATACAAGCAGAAAGCAAAAAGAGGAGGGATAAAGAAAGGAAAATAAAGACTTTTCTGTGGCTCAGCTAATCGATTCATGCGCTAGTCATTTCAGAACTAAGTAGGTGTATACTAATGTTACATTGTCTGAGAAATTACTGATCAAACCAGCTCTGCTGTAGCCGCTGATACTGAAGAATTCTTTTTGATGTATGGGAAAAAAGGGAGCACAGTCCGTACGCTGCCTCCACAATAGAAGCCAAACTGGTGCTCTTTAGACATTGTGTTGAAGCTGAATGGGAAGACACGTGTGGGGTCACAGACAGTCGCATCCACCACACTACAGCTATTTCCTCACAGAGCTCTCTTCTCCCTGTGTGGCTCACCTCTCCGCTATCTCACTCCTTTTCGTCTCAGACGTCCAATAGGAGTCAGTGTGAATGTAAGGTTGACAGATAGGATGTGTTAAGACCCAATCTGGTGGGGTTACCACACACATGCACACACACATACACACACACACACACACACACACACACACACACAGAGTGGTAAAGTCTCACCCTTCTCAAAGTACAGACAAGGAGGCAGGCTGTAGCTATGGCAACCTAGAGAGAAGGGAAATGATTGGGCAAGGCTTGGATTTGTTAAGAGCTACTGTATGAAGCCTAGGGCGAGACTTAGTCACTCTTTCTCATTTGGTGCATGTGTGCTTGTGTGTGTTGATACAAGAGTGGGTGAGAGGAGCAAAAGGAGTCAAGACTTCCACCATCCTTATTCTCCTTCCTGTCTGTCTGCCTTTTTCATGTTCTGTTTGAGCGCTCTGTCAGTTGTCAGGCTGATATGATAGATCTGGGTGAGCATGGCATTTATTCACTGCAGCACGGTCTATAAACCTGAAAAAAAGGGCTGTGAATTGCATCCATCAGTTGCATACACTTGCATGCCTAATTGAATGAAATGAAACACTTCACAGGGGAGATACAAAGCAGCTGCAGGGGAACTGTGACATCAAATAGACCATATAAGCCCAAAGACTGAAGGCATGTGTTCATATTTTGCCTGTAGAGAAGCAGTCCTAGTCTGTATGTGACATTGACAGTTTTATTCCACTCGTAGGTCCTGTCTCACTATCTATCTATGATCAATTTGTGCTTTGTTACAGATTTGATGAAGCTTACATTATTTCTTCCATGAATATGTTAACTGCTTTACTAAGAAGAGGTGATGAAAATCTGGGTTTTTAACATCTTTTAATAAACTAAAACTAGGCATGTAACCTTGATGCAAAATTAATTACTAATGGTCTGCAGTAATGCTGTATATTTATAATACTGTTTCATTCTTCTATTCAGTAATCCTAAAATGCTGCATTGAGGGAATTATAAATGATTTGTGTGGTGACAAGAGAATAATACTAACAATTGATTTCATTATTGACTCATCTGACAATTATTTTCTTGATTAATCAATCATTTTCAGAGTTCGAGATCAATCATGGCCCAATGGTTTGTGGTAGCAGAAGGTTACTCTGTGGCTATCAGATATTGCATATAGGTGGCCCCATGTGGCCAGCAAGGTTTATCCCCATACTCTGAGCTTTTAGGAAACACCACATCACAATTCATGATAAAAGTGGACAACACAAGTGTCACAGTTAAGGAAGGTTATGTTAAGTTGTGTTAAATTGTCAGTTGCCTTTTAAATAGCCTTTTCTGTATTGTTTTTACATAAGTTTACATTTGGGCCACCAAAAATCTACTTTGACCACCAAATTTAGGGGCTTGGTGGCTCATAGGACTGGTGTTTAAAAATATTACGTTCTATCCCTGATTTGATTAAAAACTGAGAAAAGAGAAATTTCATACTGAAGTCCTAAAGCCCAAGGTGATCTTTAAATTGCTTGTTTTGCCTGAACAATCCAAAACCCAAAGATATCAGTTTATGATCACATAAGACAAAGAAAAGCAGCAGAACCTCACAACTGAGAAGCTGGAACCATGAATGTTTGGCAGTTTACCTAGAAAAACTGACTGAAGCAATTAATTGAATATAAAAAATAATTGCAAATTAGTTTTCTTTCAATCAAGTAATCAATCAGCTGTGTCGGCTCTGTATGAAGCACTTGCATAGAGAATCCAGTTTTACTTCACCACATGAAAGACAATTCCTAAGTCTAATTTCCGCAGATACAAAGCAACTTGTCAGATATCATTACAGCTTGGAAAAATAATGATATAATATTCTTCTGTATCACGCAGTCCTGCTTTATAGTGACAGTGCTGTCAGCCAAAACTTAGTTATTCCTGTTACATCAGAACATGAAGTGCACATTTTCAAAATAGAGCATGTCAAAGTATCTTTGGGAGATGTCTTCCATGTTCTTCTCTTGGTGTGTCAACTTATATTGACTGTGCCTTACAGGATGTGTACGATATGCCCCCTACACTGTGTTAGAGTCAAAGACACTTTGTACTGTCTATAGGCTCCTATGTGTATATATGTGTGTGTGTGTGCATATGTGTATTCAGCTGCAGAATGGGTTACAGTTAAACATTTAAGCCCCTGTTCAGCACTGAACGTAATTTGTGAGTAGTGTGATTTTAGGGACCTACGCCTACAAGTGTGCCCACAAACCAGCACCAATTGCTGCAGCTGTATGGATAACATAGAGGGGGTCCTTAGTGACGTTTGAAACAGAAGGGTCTTTATATCAGATCACAACCAAAGACTGGGGCTCGCTCTGTGTGTGCATGTGTGTGCAGACTTTGTGCATGAATCCATGTGTGAATAAGTGTGTAGTTGAGAACAGTGTTTGCGTTCAGCTGTTATTAAAGCCCCGGCTCAGTGTCACACCAAACGGCTTTGCTTAAATAAACTGCACAGCACTGAGATGGTTGCCCATGTTCCTTAAGGAAAATTTGAGTAAAAGGGTGCTGCACCACAATTTCACTTAGGACAGATGTTCTTTCTAACTTCTTTTTTTTTGCAGAACAAAGGGGTGAGGAACCCTTTGATTAATAGTAGAAAGATACAATGCTGAAAAAGCATTACATTGTATTCTTTTCTCAATTAAAATCGTTCCTTTTCTAATTGGGCTTTGGGCCTTTAGAGAATTTTATAGGTTTTGTTTCAAATTCAACCGAGAAGCTAAGTGTGTCCTTTTGTTTTTTTGTGTGTGTGTTAGCAGTGATAGCACTCTATGAAATTCTCTATGATGTTTCTTGCATCAAACCTGCCACCAATCATTTGAAGCCTATTTATTTTTTATGCATAGTAGAATAGATAAGTGGTGTATTCTCAGACTTGTGATTCAGCTGGTCACTAGATCATTTCTTTTACAAGAGAGAAAGCTATTTGATTTCCCTGAACACTTGCTCGTGGGAATAAACAAATGCAGTCAGCGGTAAATTGCTCAGGCAGACTTCATCTGTATGATCTTAAATTGCTTTTATTGTTGAGTGGAAGGAGGCAGAGCAGCAAACCCTCCTGACTGACCCGCAAGAATGAGGAACAACAGGTTGAGCATGGAAACACCCTGGCACCTCTCACTCTTGTCTTCACTTCCATTCACACTTCTCCCAGCCTCATGCTCTGCCGCTGTCAGTGTGCATCAGGCTTGTATTAGCATCTTCATCTCTCACCTTCCATCCTCCTGCTTCACTGCTGCATGCTGTACCATGTTGTAGTGTCTCTGGAGCAGATGCAAACATGGATTCAATCAATATCTTTTGTATACAAGCCAGGTCTTTCTATCTCCTGCTCATCCATGTATTCATATTGTTCTCACATGGCAACCCCGACCCACACTCCATCCAGCCATAACCCATTTCACCCTTCACACTCTAGTTGTTTCCTGATTGGAATACCAAAGCCAAGGCTAAATCAGTGGAGATCTATGGACTGGCCTGCCTCATATATTGAGGAAATATAAAAACAGAACCAATTCCAGTTCCTCCTCTACTGTGTGTGTGTCTGTATGTGTGTGTGTGTGTGCGCGCGCGTGCGCATGTGTGCGTAACCTTGTATATGTGCTAGTACACAAGTGTACATTTGTGGGTTAAGAGAGGATTTTGTTCCTCTTATGTATTGCAGTCTTTCTGTACAGCGTTCATAGTTGTGTGCGTTCATGTCTTTTTGAACTGTCTGGTTACCTGCACCTCTGGCTAGAAAATGCGCTCTTAAATTACACACACACACACACACACACATACACACACACACACACACACACACACACACACACACACACACACACACACACACACTATACATACACACACCGGTCTTTGAATTAATTCAGAAAATTGTCCTTTATATTTTAAATGCACACAAATTAGGCACGTGTATGCAAGCGCATCACTGTAATGAAAATGATTTATAACGGAGATTATCTGGATTAGGATTACATGTAATATTTTTAAATTGAGAATGAGGTTAGGGATACTCTCTCACATCATAATTACTATTAGAGTGCATGAATATTAAAAAAGGATTGTCATTTTAATTTTATTCCACAAATTGAATAGCGAAACAAATTTGGAATTAAATGGAATGGTCTATTATATTTTTATGAAAGCACACTGGTGCTTCACAGTGAGATCAACTAATGTGCCTCCCATGACATGTCAATCTCACTTAGGCTCAAAGCAAAAGAAAACCTCAGTGACCACATTTGAACTGACTTCAGTATTAATAAACTTACTAAATAAGCCTGGAGCACAGCATCAAATATAATCCAATGAAGATTTGAGACAGCACAAACTAAAATGTCACCTCGCCATGTTGTAAAGTAACAGCACGTAACAACTAGATAGCACACTGTACTTAAGTAGCACAGGAAACCAGAGGAATTGTTGTCAATAGCACAGCTTCATTTGTAATGATGTTTAGAAATTTGTGCAGCACAATAGAAATTATGCAAAAAAATGAAACTGGACCAAAAGAACAGTACTAATTACTTTTGGGGGGTTTTGTTAAACATAAAATAAATTATGTAATGTTTGTAAATATTTATTTTAAATGTCTACCATTGCAGAGCTGACTATGGCAGTCGTGTTATGATATGGGCTATAACTTTTGGGAAAGGTTTATAGTATTCGAGGATAGTCAGTGATCATTTGGATTTGAAGTGGGGTTGTATAAAGTACTTATCCATAGTCGGTATATTACCTACAGTCAATGGCAATCATAACCACAGTTTGGAAAAGAAAAGAGGAGTACCAGTATGGAAGCTAAGCAATGCACAGCTTTGGAAAGAGGCAGCAGCAAAATGTGTTGTTGTTGTTAAAAAAATATCTATCACTTTAAGTGTGCGCTACATTTAGAATATTTTCACCATTTAACTTTGCTGTAGACAGCCTTTTCCTATGGGAATCTGCTGTTTTATAGGTCAGATCTCTCTCATCAACCAACTAGACTTCTTTTGCAACATCAGTCATTGTACCTTGCAGAACACAAGAGTTGTGGGTCTAATGCTTGATTGTCCAGTTTGTTTGTGTTATTGTGCGACTTTAGTGAATATGAACTAACACTTAAGTTAAACAAGAGCACAAACAAAGGGCAGTCTAGTCTAGTTGATTTGAAGAGAGCTACATTCGGGTTAGGTAACATTGGTTTCCTGATGGAAAAGGCTGTCTGATGGCAAGGTAAAGCAGTAAAAATATTCTAAATATAGTGGACACTTAAACTGATATTAATATTTTTTTTTTCTTAAGGCTGGCATTTTTTAAGTAGCTAAACTAGATTTTGCAGCAGTACATTGCTTGGCCTCCTACAAAGGGACTCATGCTGCTTTTACAAAAGCCTCATACATCCGCAGTTCAAATAATCTGAACTCTCCATGTAAGTATTCTTTCTTAAGATGATTTGAAAACATTTAATCATTGAAAAGTTCCTGTTTGCTTTAAATATTTACCACTCTTTTGTGTTTACACTTGATTAAGTGTAAGTGAATCTCTTAATGGTGAGGGTGACTCATAGAGCTTTATTCAAGGAGACAGATACTGTGGAGAGCACTCTGTTCACGTCATCAAGCAGTGGGGTCTTGTGCATCATGTAGACCAGAAAGCACAACCCTGACCTTGATAGGTGTACAGAAGGACATACATTTTTGTGTACCCAAGAGTTTGTCTAGATTTCTGTGTCTGTGTGTGTTATATATTCAAAAATGTTTTTTTTTTTTTTAATTGGCCTGTGATTAAAAATGACAATCAGTGACACTGGCAATCTGTCGCTAACAAGCTTAATTTCTCACAGGTTGTGTTTTATGCGTCAGGTTCTTATACCACCTACTGTAGCCTAAAACGATGTCTTTGTTTATGCTTCACTGCACCATTGCTTCTCAGTTTGACACCTAGCTTCTTATTTCTCACTATCAGTAATGGTTTGCAAATGAGATGTGAAGGATTGGCAAATTAAATATCGCTGTAGACGACTGAAGGTTTATTTTTCTCATGAGCTCTCTATTGGGAACATGTCAGTCACAGGAGACCACTATCTGACAGTACCGTATGTTTCCATTAACCTCTGTAGAAGTGCTCTGCCATATATGATTTTTTAAAATATTCTCCATCTTTAAACTGATTCACCATGCTAGTTAGAGGTGTGAGAAATTATTTACAAGCCTAATCTACATGCCATACTTTACCTCTGTCAAATACATGTGCCCAGTTTTCTGTGAAAAACAGATATATCAAGATTATTTTTAATATGAACATCTCTCAAATTGGTGTGGTTGTATGCACTTTATTAGTTTATGATCTGATTCATATGACAATTCCATGTTGAATATGATGCACAGTTTGTAATATTTTTTAGTATCCAGCTTACTAAAATAGATTGTTCACTAACATGTTTTTATGATGATCAGCCTTCTGCCTGAAAAATTGATTTTGCACCTGCTGTCTGTCTGGTTCTTGTTCTTGTTCTGTCTGCACTCAAGGAAAACACAGGCTGTACGTCCTGTTTAACTTCCTGCTTAGCTTTTCAAGGATCCATATTAGTATGAAGGACCAGTCATAGTTTTGAGTCACTGTCCAAGACACAAAATGCTGAATAGTGTATTGTTGTTTAGTGTATGAAATATAAGCATTCAACAAAAATGAGACAGACGTCGACACCTTCTGCAACTCTCACCAACCTCAATTTTTTATGCCGTCCCCCACTTGTCACATCTTGTTTGCCAGCTGTCCAACTGTCCAGAGTGTTTCCAAATAAAGCGTACAAAACAAAAAATGGTGGGATGAAGTGGAATGTGTCAGTGACAGTCAAAACGTTACTCAAATACATATAGATAAATACAAAGTTCAGAAGAAAGAAAGAAAGTATTTTAAGAAATAAAATGTTTGTTTTACACAGCTTATATCGTAAAGGTTCAAAGTGCATTTTCAAGTTTTACAGGAAGGTTGGGTGTGATTGTGAGTCTACCATACTCGTAAATCTGAGGTGTGTGGTTTTTGTATGTGTGCGCGTGTCAGAGTTGTGAATGTACTTGCAATCAGAATGTGACTGGGAACAAGTTTGTCTTGCAGGACGATGGCATTAACATCCATTACACCAACCAACACCCAACTCAGTTATTCTCTTTTGTACAAGGTGTGACCTCTTGTCAAAACAACACAAAGCAAACACTGTAGATTTGCTCTACTTTGATTTTCTTGGTGGTGTGACTGGAGGGTGCACTGCAGTCTGTTTGTTGTATCCAGTTTGTCAGGATCATCACTGTCAGTCTTCACTACACAGGGCAGGGACATGTAATTGCGTAGTGTGTCACTGGGTTTTATTTTAAACATTGTGATACACTGCATTGTACATGGTCTAAATGGATTATAGCTGTTTCACTGAATTTTTCATAAATACTGAGCAGATAGTTTTATATTTCCCAGTAGTCCAGTAATCAAACTTGTTCTTATTGAATTACAAAAGTAAAACAACAAAATGTATCTAGTTCATCAATGAATAGTGACTAAAGACGGTTTAACTAATTGAAGAAAGAGGACACAGTGATCTGCTAATGTTAAGAAAGTTAAGTGTGAGAAATGACAGAAATGTACTTTAAGTTTCCTCTGTCTCTGTAAATGTGATGTTGCTCCAGCATGTTTCTTCAAACCATGAGAGCAGTCGTGGTATGATGTTGCGTTCACAAACCCACCAAGAAGTCAGTACCGATCCATCCTTGAGCTTCAGTTTTGAAGTGATTTTTACTTTGTACTGGCCCTTTTTGAGAAAGCAATGTGGAGGAAAATGGTTTTTCAAGTTTGTTTTGGGGACAGTTCCATCAAAACTTAAGTTAATCCACTGGTTCCTCACTTATGCGGATGGTGGGAGTAGATGAAGTTCAGCAGACAAGCTACTAGGCAGCTTTTATCGAAGTCAAACATGTCTTCAAAGAAAAACACGGCAACATTCTCTATCACTTTATGGTTCTCAGTACACATAAGGGAATCGGTAATACTTCAATGCAAATAATTACTTTTATCGCACAGAGATTAAAGATGCATTTGCCAGAGTACGTAATGGAGTTTTTAGTCTTTTAGCTCCCTCTTTCCTTGATGACTGATAGCAGGGGAGTGTGTTTGTGCATACACTTGTGTTTTTCTGTCAGTGCATATCTTTATTTGCACTTCATTTTTTACTACCTGCTTTGATGTCAGCTGTCCAGTGTGTGACTTAAGTCAAGCTGAACATGATCCTTAAGTGTCATCGTACTGATGTTAACTGACCTTTAAACTTTTGTCTTCTCAGGTGGTGAACCCTGCCTGCTCTGACGCCGCGACTCCAGACAGACACGGTGGCTGACAAACGCTGAAATAAAGTGGTCAGATAAACAGATAGGGAGGACAGAGGGAGGTGAGTGAAATGAATAACGGAATCCAGTCTTATCTCTCAGTCGATATATCTCTGTCTGTCTGTCTACGCTGTGTACATGAGGGGCTGCTGCAGGATTGGTGGCTCATTGTTTACAGAGCTGCCCAATCAGCCAGAAAACAAGAGAAGCCCCGTAGCAGAGAGGTTGGTTCACACCCCTGCTGAGCCCAAGATTTGTGTGTGTGTGTGTGTGTGTGTGTGTGTGTGTGTGTGTGTGTGTGTGTGTGTGTGTGTGTGTATGTGTATTAAAGTGTTCTCTGTTGCCTGCCTGAGTTCAAATGGAAAGAGCTGAGATTATTATGTTCATGAGAAGCCGATGGTTTTCACTCTGGACTGGTATGAATTCTTCTCTACTTTGTGCTAAATTTCTAATAAGAAAAACATCAAACAAGGGATTATTTTTTTGTCCAACAACTTGGAGAGTGTAGAGCAATTTCCATGTGTTTTTGACTACATATCTACATGCCTGTGACTCTAATTTTTGCTTAACTTTAAGTCCTCCGTCTCTCTGTGTACCTACTGGATATATCAGGGGTTGACTGATGTTTTTTTTCAGGGCCAATACCAATTATTAGTAATAAAGGAAGCAAATAACAGATATTTAGAAAAGATACCTTTTCAGTAAAAATTAAAATCTTTCTGTCAAAAAAAATGGACTAATACAAACTCTAACAGAACTTTGTTGAAATGCCTTAAAGCATATGTTTAATTAAAATACAACTTTTCAACATTATCTTAAAATAAAAAGTGCAGGCAGCTGCCAGCAGCATTTATTAAAGTTAACTGAAAAGTTTAATAAGCAAAATAGCTCCCCAGTGTTTTATAAAATACACTCAGCAAAAATATTAAAACAACACTTTTGTTTTTTTGACCATCTTTCAAGAGTAGAAGTAAATGATGTCAGATGACTTTGATGCACACAAAATGTTTATTTCTCTCAAATTGTGTTCACAACTTTGATAAGATAAAATGAGATGTGATGAAATGAGATGAAATGAGATAAGATAGACTTTGTATCGTTTAACTTCAGGTACCACATGTATCCAAGACAAAGTTTTTACATACAGTTCCTGCATATATACAATCTACACACAGAGCTGTCGCTATTCACAGTCACACACTCAGTATCTACAGTACATGTACAGTACATGACTGCCATCAGCCAACAAATTACACGCATTACATAGTCAACATATATATATATATAAATGTGTATGTATGGTTAAGCTACAATTAGCTTCCCATTTAAGGCTTTTATGGACAAGGGGACAAAAGAGATCTTAAAGCGGTTAAATCTGTGTGAGTACTTTTCCTTTGTCAAGTTAATTCATCCACCCATGCAGATTTAAACCAATTTGTGAAGAAAATTTGAGAGAAATTAACCATTTTTTGCTTAGATTTTTACTTAACTTACTCATGAAAAATGGGAGCAAAAACAAAAGTGTTGTATTCATATTTTTTGAATATAATTTGAGCAAACATTAAAGTAAACCCATTCAAACTTAACTTGATCTTATCTGCAATCTGGAAAACCCCCCACTGATTCCGTTGATCATAACTATGATGAATATTAGGCTGATAATCGGTTGAACCCGAGTATGGAACCCATGCCCTCCTACTGTATGTCTGTGTGCTCACTTGCATTTATTCTCTAACCATCTGAATAAACAAAAGACCCACAGTCATCTTGTGGTCTGGTCTTCAGTATTAATATACCCTGAGGATGCTTTTAGGTTGGACACGTGTTTTTTGATCATAGTTGGTCAGGGGCTGTGGTCCAAGCGGTTGCACAGTTAACTCACTGCTTTGGTAAACTGCCTACTTATGTATGCAAAGTAGTTTTTATGCAATTCAGCCAGCGGCCTTCCCCACTATCATCTCAGTGGGAGTGTTTTGGGGTCTGCGTGTGTGTGTTTATGCGTAAATAATTGATTGCTGTAGAGGTTTTAATGGTTCGCTGGTGAGACTGAAGCAGGCAGAAAAGGCTGCTTCACCGCTCTGCTCCACAGCGGGCATAACTTAACTTTACCATGTCTGCTGCTGCTCTCTGGGCTTTCTATGTCGTCTGGGGTGACCTGTTGGTATTGAGTCAGTTTCAGTTTATATGAGTGCAGCAGAAAGGATTAGTTGATAAATTTGCTGCTTTTCTATGATTATATCACTATAAATGGAAAATGTCCCTTTGAACTCTAGTAAACTGTGATGGGCATTTGTCACAATTTTCTGCCATTATTTAGACTAAATGATAAATTGATTAAATTATTTTTTTTTCTGTTGGGACAAAACATTAAAAAAATATACATACAGTACTGGCAGTTTGAATTAACTTCTCTGCCTTCCCCCTAGGAAAATATTACACCAAACTCCCATGAAGAAATATGACATATTTACAATTCCTTACATCTCTGCAAAAGCACATAACTCTAGAAACACAAAACCAAACTGCATTATATGTCAACAGTCTTCTTATCATGTTGGCATCAATATAATCCCTAAAAATAACATTTATTTCCATAAAAACTTAACATTTTTGATTTTATCTCTTCAACGACCCACAATAATATATTTCAATAAGAGAAGACCTTTGGAATAAGAGCTGAACTTTCAAAAAGATTTTTCACTAAACAATGTGCTACTTAGTGAATCAGACACAGTCCAAACAGTTTTTCAACCATTATCAAAATAATGCCTTCATTGATCTTCATTTTTGATTCAATGACTCATGAATATGCTAATTGTCCCTTCCCTCTCCATACACCCCACACTAAAGTTTCAAAGTAAGCATAGCAAGAAATGCTTAGATATTTACTGCTTACTTCACCCCTGATATGTCTTGTAACACATGAAAAACACTACATGAACATGTTAAAATGGTTAGAAACATGATTTTCACTGGAGGGGGTATGTTAGCTAGTGGGTTAGCTGTTCATGTTTACATATATTTGTGGGAGTGGAAGAAATCTTGCATAAGTTTTAATGTTCAATGTGACACTGGGAAATGTAAGTTGTTTTATTTGGTGGGATGTATGTAGTTTTAAAGAAGGAAATCCTAACTTTCTTTTAAGGGCACAATGCCTAATTCAAAACAGGGTTACGATCAGGGTTAAGGTTATTGTGTTATTGTGTGACTTTGGTGTAACCATGTGGATGGTTAATTTTAATTCAAAATGGTATCATGACCACATTCTGATGTAATTCTTGCCTTGCAATTATGATCATAACAATCATGGGTAGTTGTAGCCCTAGTTTTTATTGTGTTCAACATCCTTGGGTCAATAAGTCAAACGATGTTTTCTGGTTACTTCACATACTGTACACCTTGTTGTGTTTTTCCAACAAGAACAAATGTGTCACGTTGAAGCACGTCCCCCCTTCTTTCCATCTCCTCCTCTTTATTCACACTTTTCTCATTTGCTGCCTCCTCCACTCTCATTTTTTTCAGTTTTCTCTGCTTATTTCTTTGTCTCACTTAGCCTTCTATCATTAAATGTCTTTAGTTGTTTCTGCCTGGTTCTCGCCTCTTCTTCTTCTTCTTCCTGTGTGTCTTTCCTTCTCTCTTTCTTGCCCCTTAGCCGCAGTGTCCTTGAGAAAGCAGTGACTTTGCCGGTGAGCGCAGCAGAGCGCATCACTCTCTCTCTTTCTCTCTGTATGTGTTGCTCACACACATTCTCACTGACACTCACTCAACCCCCCGTACACAAACACACACTCACACATTTGGTAGGTCCATGGCAACACTGTCAAGCAGAACCAGCCCTTACAAGTCTCTTTCCTTTAGTCTCCATAAATAATTCATCACCAGTAACATTGGCTGTACTTTATGCAAATATTGATAAACCTATTGCAGAGAAAAATTGAGACACTCGTTTCCTCTGTTGAGCCCAATTTCTGCCAACTTACTGTTTTCCAGAAACGTATAGTAAATCATCAACAAACTGCTGATACAAGCAAAAATATCTCAAAGTCATTGCACAATAGAGCTTTCCCTAAATGAGTTGCTCAAAAGGATAGGTAGTTGCGTACTGTTGTTGTTGATAAATTAATAGATTATTTTTTTTTATTAACTCTTGTGGCTGCTTTTCAATAGGACACTACAATGACATGCTGTGTAACATAAAAAGATGGCATTTTGTCCTCAAAAGACAACCAGTAATTCAGGATTTCGGTTAAATTCACTTAAATTGTGAGACTTTGAAAGGGATTGTATGGGTTATTAAATGTCAGTGTATTAGCTACAGTAAATGCCAGCTGGCATCCCCGTCCAGTTTGGTAAAGCATGGAAGTTAAGCATTGCACTGCCATGGACAGGGTCAGCAGCAAAAGATACTTTAGCCACTTAAATGGCCGTCTTTCATGAGTTGATGGGAAAATGCCATTATATAAGCCAAATATCGCTCTCTCCAGAATGACAGAACTCCATAGGAAAAATCTGTCACTTTAGCTCATAGAACACAGGAGTTGCTGCTCTGCTGCTGCCTCAGTTGGTCAGTTTGTCTGTGTTGTTGCGTGACTTTGGTGAATCCAAACTTACCTTTTAAAACACTAAAGTCACACAATAACACAAAGTTACAGATCGAGGCAGAGGTAGACTGGCAATTCCCATATATATTGTTATATATTACTATTTTATATAGTAAAATCACTAATCACTAATGGAGTTTGGTTGTTTTGGATGCAGTGATTTTTGGCTTATGCAATAATGGTTTCCTGTCAGAAAAGGCTAACTGATGGCAAAGTAAAGCAGTGAAAATATTCTAGATATAGCATACACTTAAATTGATACAGATTCTTTAGGTGGACCCTTTTCATGTGATTGAAATACTTTTTGCAGCTGACACTGTCCATAGCAATACATTGCTTTGCTTCTGTTCTGGCGCCCCTCCACTTCCTCTAACTGAGGATGTGCTGACCAGCATCCACCATAGCTAACACACTGAGTATTTATAAGCACCTCATACAACCCCACATTAAATGATCCAAACTATCCCTTTAAATTCTGAGATGTTTAAGAGAACTTGACTTAATGCATAAGTTCAATTACTCCTCCTGAAGGTTTGTTACCGAATTCTGACAAATTGCCCTCAGGTGATACTGCCATTAGCCTGCCAGCAAGGAAACAGGATCCCTCTGTGCCCTCCTTCTCATTAAAGGTGCCCTCCACTAATCTTGGATCATGACGGGCCATTGTCACAGTTTTCCGTAGCTTTTGAAATATAGATGGAGTCTGATTGTCTGGTTGTAAGATGAGATCTTATAGTCTCTTGATGCTGTTTGTTCTCAATGGTCTCTGTTTTCCATTAGAGCTCATAGAGTGCGTATTGGGTCACTGCTTTTTCCTGCCGCCTTACGTGCTTTCTGTTGGAGATCAAGTGTCTTGTGGTTCCCTAGCTGCAGTGCTATATGCGGCAGATGTGTTTTTGTTATTGCATCCTGGGTGTTTATTTAATTATTTAATACATCCATATAATGTAATCCATGATACTTTTCAATAATCTCCATTTAAATCTATCTATCTATACTATCTTCATTGCATCTACATCTAAATATCGACATTAACTTATGTGTGCACTTCATGACAGTATCTCTCAGTGCTGCCATCTCTTTCCCTGTCTCTGTGTGTATATCTCTCACTCTTCCTTATGTTTGTCCCACGTTCAGCTGAAAATGCTTTCGTAGCCATGGCGACCAATCCCAAGGGGAAAAGTTGAGGCTGAATCTCTTTCTCACTCTCTTTTCCCTTTGTCTGCATGCCTTGTTGCAATCTAATGCGTCCCTCGCACACCACACACACAGGCACACACACACGCCAGAATCTCACATTGTGAGTCACAATGTTGTTTTGGTTTGAGTTCAATTAAACACTGATGCAATATATGTGACCTAATTGCTGAGAAACACTAAACCTGGGGACAGAATTGAGGATCCTTCTTTTGTCTGTTAGTGATTGTTACAATTGAACCTTTGGACATTAGACACTCACACCAAGGAGTCTGATGGACTACTGAAAAAGAAGGAAGATGAAGAGAGGAGGCTGAATAATTTCATAAGAACTATGAGCTTGAAAAAGAAAGTCTGGTACTGATCAACAGAGTGAGCTGTTCGATGTCAGCTACAGAAGGGTGTGTTCACACATACAATGTGTGTATGTGTCCATGTGGTTTACTAATGAGTTGTTTCTGTTTTTCTGGGCATTTATGCTCCCTCTGACATACATAATAGACCTTTTTTCACAGCAGCCACATTCAAATGAAATAACAGGGTAAATGCATGTGTTACCAGTTATACTAATTAAGGTCCTGTTCCATTTAGCAGAGCCTTTCCAATGAGCCAGCATGCACAATAGCAGCACAGTGACTCCGTGGTGGTTATCTTCAACTGATAACCACCATTATATAAGCTAAATATCGTTCTCTCCAAAGCAACCAGACTCTATTGGCAAAGACAGTAATTTTACCTCAGGGAACATGGGAGTTCCTGGTCTATTGCTGCCACGATCGGTTATTTAGTGTTATTGTGTGATCTAATAAATCTGAAAACTACATCTTTAAGACACCAAGTTCATGCAATAACACAAACTGCCCAATCGAGCAAGTGGTGGACAAGCAACTCCTGTGTTCTGTGATGTAAAATTAAAATTTTTGCCAAAACAGTCTGGTTGCTTTCAGCTTAAAATAATCTATCCTTTTAATTGTTCAGTATTAATGATAGGTCATATCATTATCCTGTCGCTGGGTAAAGTTTTTTTAAGCATTAATATAAAACATTTTGTGTCTCCCTTCACTTCTCTTCATCCCTTCTTTGTATTCTTCTTACCCTGTTTCTCCCTTCACACCCTCTTCCTTGTTCTTTTCATCCCCCTACCTCCCCCTCCTTCCTTCCTTCCTGGCTCCACCATTTTCCGTTCATCCACTTTTGTCCTTCTCATTGTCATGCTTTCTTCTGCTATTCTTCTCATGCTATTCTTTGTTCTTGAGTATTCCGACATTTTGTCTCCATCATTCCCTTTTTTTGGCCTTGCACATCATACCTTATGGCGCCATTATTCCCCTCTAAATGTGTCACATCTTGTCATTCTACCCTTTTCACCATCTCTCATTCCTTCATGTCATCCTGATTTCTATCTACCTAATCTCCCATCCTCTGCCCCTCCACACACACCATATTACACTTATCTCCTTCTCTTCACCACAAACTGTAAACATTTCTTATCACCCTCTCTTATTACCTTGTTGCTAACCTCCCTTAGTCTTTTCTCCCTTTTTCCCTCTTTAAACCCCATCAGTCCCACCCCTTCCCTTCCCTTCCCTCTCCTCCTGTTCCTTCCTTTCTCCCTCTTGGTCCGTCCGTCTTCTCCCCTGAGTTGGGAGAGACAGACAGGAAGGAAGTGTGTAATGAAACGGCCATATCGAGCACACTGCCCAAATTGACCTGGAATGAATGGAGTCACTGATCAGCTCCTGCTAAAGCAGTGCAGATGAAGACGTACGGGGGTGGGGGTTGGGAGAGAAAATGAAGCTGCCTAATGTAGCACGCATTTTATGAATACTGCTATCAGACAGAATGAGTACACAAACATGTTTACTTTGGCTATCTCTGAATCTAATGGTAAAATCAACAACACTATATGTGTCTTTGCTCAATTACTAGTGAATTGCATTTGAAACAATAGACGAGTATAGAAAAATAACTTTTTCTTGCTGACTTTTGAAATCAATAGTTGGCAAAGTGCATGAATTCATTCAAGTCATTTCAGCTGAAGGAGGAAGCAATCTGCATTCAAGAGATTTTCTCTGCTGTTTGAACAGAGAGGCAGACAGGCAGGTACCAGCTACAGAGAGTGAAAATTAGAAAAACACTGACAAACAGGAAGGGACAGGCTGACAGGACACACTCTCCCAAGTCACTGAAGTTGTTCTGTGTTCATTAATGCCCAAAATGTCATTCAGAGTCCATTCTGTGAAATTAATTTCTTAAAAATACTTGATCCATCAGTGTGATTTGGCTTTCATAACACATCTCGCTAATCTACTCATCTGTCACCATCCATCACACTACTGCTTTTATTAATGAAAATGGACAGAGACAGATAAATAGAGAATGGACACACTGGGATACCAAGCAGTACTACAATGTGTGTGTGTATACATGTGTGCGTGTGTGTGTTTTTGTTTGCCAGCTTGCCTGCTAGTGCGTGCTGTGGAGTAGAAACCCATTAGGGAATTGGTCCACATCTGGACAACCCTAGCTGTCCTCGTGTGCTCACAGCTCGTATCATGCAGTATATGTGTCACAATTTGGAGGTTTTTAAGTCAGGCACTGATCTGCTGGACTCTATATAACTCTACTGAATGAGACAATAGTTCAATAAGTTGATAATTTGCTATGTGACGATAATTGTCACATAGCGAAATATCATTGTTTGATATTTGTTATCTCTGCCAGGTATAAGCCTTTGGAGATCATCCAATGGGAGTGTGTTTGTGCACGTGCACATGTGTGTGTGTGACTGCCTGTGTGATCCTAATCTCGAATACTACTCGACCCATCAGCCTAATATTTTTTGTTCACAATTTATGACTATATGCTCTGTGATTCACAAATTTTGAAAAACCTAGAAAAACCTACTTTATGAACATTTTGGCCTTTGCCATGGTTCAAAAACTGACACCCACAAAAAAGTTTTGTTTCATCAGATAAATTCTATATGCAATATGTTATGATTCACTAAAGTTTAGTCTTGCATAGCCAGATCTCTCTCCACAGTGCTCAGCTCTGGAGAAAGGTCTGGCTCCATGCATACACATTCTGCTACAGTAGAATGGGGAAAAAGTGCCCTGCCTTGCTTGCATTGCTTTAAACCTGTTCACAAACTTCTTGAGCAGCGCTAAGCCCAGGATGCAGTGATGCTCCTGCCAAATAGTGTTGAGGGGGAACTTGTTTTGTTGAAACATTTGCACATCATGAGGCGAGCCCTGGCTTCATTGCATAGACAAAGGTAACAGCTGTTAGCTTGTTTGTGTACGTACCATCGGTGTCCCAGGCGCTAATTTGCTGTTTTCAGTGTGTAGGTTGCAGCTCAGAGATTGGTCTTGTTTCCCGGGGACTTTGAAAATGGAACCTGCAATACTGCGCCCAATTGCAGGACTTAAACCTGCAGTGTGCATCTGGTGTGTCAGACTAACTAAAGTTAGACACATTACAAGATAAGTAAATCCTTGCTGTGTCAGCTTTGCTGCCATATTGGAGAGTTCAAGGTCCACTAATAAATAAATGAGAGATGCAGTAAAAAATCGACATTACTCATTTAATTCTGAAACCTGAAAAATCGAACATAATAGTGGTTACTTGTTGGAATTAAATTCAGGTACTGGAGGATGTCTAATCAGCTCTATGCAAAAGCATTAATCTTCGAAATTGCCACAATTTCCAGTGGGACATGCAGGCTCCAACTTTTGAATAGGCACCATTTCAGAAGCAAGAGTTTTAGCTTTTGTGAGTTTCTTCAAAAATATAAATTTCTATTTCCATTATATTGTTGTAAGTCTGCCTGGTTACTTGTAATGTTCTAAATAAATAACAATGTATAAATTCAGAAGTTTGGGCTTATCAACCCATTTATTCTTTCCTTATTCTGTTTATTTAGTTATTTAGTCCTGAACCCAGGACACTTGGTTACAATACCATTACACTATACTATGCATCTGAAAGAAAACTGGGACTGTACTACACAAACTTAAGCTATACTATATTATCCAAAACATTTCATTCAAAACCTTCAGATCTCAGCTGGTTGCATCTGGCACTGGTGTAAATGCACTCTTGTAGTTTTTTGTTTCCATTTATTCCATATTCAATAAATAGTGTTAGTAGGATGCAGCAAAACTCCACTCTCCTTTTTAACTTAACTGGAACAGCTGGTCTTTATGTGAGTGTCTGTTTATCACCAGGCAGTTATATGCACAAACCTGCTCGGACAAACACACACATACACAAAAGGGTGGGGGTGTGACAGCTTTGTGTGTTGGCAAACATGAGCTTAGCGGTGAAGAGCCTTTCATGCAGGATTAAGCTGCTAAGTGTCAATGGAACAGACAAGTAGGCCAAAGACCACTATCACTTACACTGCAACAATCAGTGTCAGTGTGTCTGCGTGTGTGTACAGTGGTATGTAAAGTAGGTTCAATACCAGGAAGTGTGCTGTAGATTAATGGAGGAAAAAACGGAGGGGGAAATCAGCAGGACACACACACTCACACTGTATGCACATTCACAAGTCCTCTCACAGACTATGGACTGTGGAGCCTCGGCACAGCCCTGGCAGGACCATCTGTTCCCGCTGAAATCAGCACAGCAGGAGCCTACCAGTGCACGCACACACATGCACACACAAACACACGCAGTTGCAGCATGCTTCAGTTCTGGCATAGTGATAGTCTATTTATTCCCCACACTGACGCAGGACAGTACTCAATTGTGTGTGTGTGTGTGTGTGTGTGTGTGTGTGTGTGTGTGTGTGTGTGTGTGTGTGTGTGTGTGTGTGTGTGGCAGTTAAGTTTTCAGTTAAAAGTGAGGTAACCCATGGAGGTGTACCTGAAATGACTAAGAGAATTTTAATATGAAGTGGATGCACAAGCACATACTGTAAGTAGACAGAAAGCCAAATAAACTTAACTAAACCAACAGGGAAGTGTGCAGAAAAGCAAAGAGAAAGATTTTTCTTAAAGTCTTAAAAGTGTGCTCAGTTCTCAGCTATTTTGTAGCTTCTAACTGAGTCCCTGTAGTTTGAAGTTTAGTTTCTCTCTTGTGTCCCTGTTTGCACTTTCAGGTATTTCCTTTATTTTACTGTTCGCTTTCAGCTGGTGTTATCAAAAATATCATCAGTGACGATACCTATTGTAATGAAGATGCAAAGAGTGACCCCCCTTGGCCTGCACCTGGTCCCAGTCTAGACACAACCACTGTGTAGTTGTTAAGAACATATGCAGAGTGTCCTGGTGTAATGAAGATGCAAAGAGTGAAGCCAAGCCAGCACATGTGTATGGATGGAAAAGGGGCAAAAGTGTCAATTTACTGATCCTTTCCTCTGCCTGAAAAAGGCTAAATTAACATGTCCACCCTGGTGTCATGTTTCCAGCGGCAGAGCTGATAAATACCAGTAACTACTGCAGAGTCATTTGACCCAGGACTGAATTCAGATTGTAACCTTTCCCAATGGAGACAAAGCCGGATGTTAGTGGATGTTGGTGGGGTTTTTTTTGTCCAGGGTAAAATGAGGAATAGTTGGAGACATAGATAGATCAAAAATGGATAGATGGATGGATAGATGGATGGGCATGCACATGCATCTATCCTTGTTAGTCTGTGACCCCAGGTCTCTCCAGTGTGACCCACTGTCAGCAGGAACTGCACACACATACAGCTTTTCTCCATTTTAATAATCGACCGATGGGAGTAACACTCCCCTGTCAATGTTATCTATCTTCCTCCCAGAAGCAACATCAGCGTTTTCTCAGCTTTCTGCCATCTCATCAATACTCTGCGCTCTGACCTCCCCTGGCCTGCACCTGGAAGTTGTTAAAACATATGCAGGGTAACAGAGTGCCTTTCTTCTGTAACCTATATTGTAGATATTTATTTGATGACAGGATCACAGGGAAGCCTACAAATATAGAGAAGATAAAAAGGGAAAATGGTAGCTGAGAGGAGCTCATCTGTGGTCACAGAAATCAATGAATGGGTTCAGCAAAACTTGACCTCCCTCATCTTGCTGATAAAATACCTATTTGAATCAATAACCCAGAGCATGGTAACACATCCTCATTTTTTAAGCTTGTTTCCAAGGCACCTGCATTTGTCATCTGCATGAGCATGCACTCTTTTCAGAATACAAAGTATGTTTGGTTGTCATTGTCATTATTGTGGGCATTGTAGGGACACCATCCTTGATTGGAAGCTCTCAAAATAATCAAAGACGTAATTAAAGGTAATAGCCTTTGGACTGTTGAACTGTTATTGTGGACGAAGTGGACCTGCAGTGTTTAGTCATCACACCAGACATCCTTTTTTTAATGAGGGCCATTTATAAAGACGTTGTAGATGTTGCAAAACATGTTCATGCTAATTGTAATGGTTACTGGTACAGCAGATTAGGATGGTCCTTGGAATAAAATGGGGGACAACAGGAAATAAAGGACTGACAGGCCAGCAACCTGCAGCAATTCCTGTACCAAAGTATGTCGTGCATTAAAAAAAAATACCACAAATATATGATTATCAGTATGCAAACAAAAAATAATGTGACAAAAGCAAATGTAACACCAGTCTGACTGAAAGACTGAACAAGGAGTTGATAAATGTAAGAGTGAAGATGAATTGGAACAGGCAGGGAGCATAAGTTGAGATCTGAGGGGAAATCAGTGTAGTACGTGTTTTGTGTGTGTGCTCAGTGGCATCGGTGTGTGTCTTCTGTGGTACTGAGGAGAATCATTTTCACTTTGTTGTGAGACAGATTTATCCATCTATATTTGGCATTTTTCTTCAGAATATGTGGTCATTAAGATAGGATTGCTTCTGAAAATATTAGCCTAATAAATGTATGAAAAGTCTAGGCTGCCATTGCATAAAACATAAAAGACACGGGATAAATGTGTTTCATATTATACCAGCTATGAGATTATTGTATGGAAAAGCTGGAATGAAAAACAGCAGGGCTCCTTCTTCTCAGGACTGCAGTCAAGAGCCATTAATTTGAAATAATTGCATAATATTTTAATGGGCCAGTTCCTGACAGTGTTTTCAGGTTGCAATTGGCACTTATTCTGCCTGTTGTCACACCTGTTAATTACTCTCCGTGCCAAGTGCTCAGTATTAGCAGTGTTGTAGGAATGGACATGGAAAAAATACTTAAAGCTGTCTGGGAAGAACAAATTGGGGAAAGGGAGAGGAAGAGTATAAATTCTATATACATTGTGTACAAACACTTCTTTTTTCTTCAAGAGAGGTGCAACTTAGAAATAACAGGCGATTAGGAAAGACAGCAATATGCCTCCCCACCATTGCACACATGCAGTACATCCATACCTAACAACATTTCCCGGGTGTCCTTTGTTCTAATATCCTTTCCGCATGTGTCAAGTCTGCTGCATAGCGCTGCATTAATGAGACATAATGCAGGCAATATCTACAGCATGTCACTTCCCCCTGGCCATGTCTCTACTATATTAGGTGTATGTTAAAGTTGAAGAACTCTGGCACCTTTGAGATTTCCTGTGTCTGAAACACCTTTGCAATCTACTGAAAGTGTAAGTTAGTGCTGATTTAAAAAAAAAAAAAAAAAAAAAAGTTGGCTTTTTCTGGTACCCGAACATTGATTCCTCAAATGTCATCAATCAGAGGTCGCAAAAGACTTGTTTTACACCCAACATCCTGTAAGCAACTGACAGTAATCTCTCTGTAGCAATTCCAGGTATTTGGGGCATGACAGGTTCTACTGTCAAGTAGTCAGTGTACTGATTTTTAAGTGTAAGATTTTGAACATACTAATAAGTGTCCAAATGGCATGTTGATAAAGAATTTTGGATGCAGCCAGTGATTGTGAGTGTTGGCCAACACACAAGTAAAAATGCTAAGCTAACATCAACATCAAATGGTTTGTAGACACATCGATGCATATATTTTGCATTCATCTAGTAGTGGTATCAGTACAAGATCTCAGGATCTCTGAGCCCCTCTAATATTTATGAGGTGTTTGGTAGTGGCCCTGTCACTGCTGCTGGCCAGGCATTCCCTCCATATTTTTATGACTGGCTGATTATTTCCACTAGTCTAGAAGAGCAGGCATGGTTTCCTCTGCTGTGTGAGCAAAGACAACCTTACACTCAGTCACCAAGCAGCATATCTGGGCAGGTCTCTCATCTTTTAGTGAAAAACATCTTCAGCTGCAGGCCAAGCTGACTGCAGCCTCCACAGCAGTGCCTTTGAACCCACCCCTCACACCTTCTTCAGATCTGGATTAATGGTCTCCACATAGACACCAAATGCCACAAGAACAGGGGGGTCACAGTGTCCAACCTTTGCCTCCAGTCTTAAAACTACAAGGAGGGCAAGGAGGCATCTAACCAGAAGGTTTCCATTTGAAGTGTCTCTCTTCCTCCATGTGTCTCTCTGGTTTTCCTGAGACTTTCATTAGACTAAACACCAAATCCAGCTCCTGATATTCTGGCCATTTTCACACCCTGGTTACTGTTACTGTCTATTTCTTCTTCTTCTCATGTCATCTTGTCTACAAAGGAAATACTTCTTTAATTATAGAAAGGTATTTGAATGTAAAACTGAGAACTGTCTTATCTGAGAAGGAAATCATTGTTTATTTCAGGAAAGGAAATCAGCTCATTATGAGAAGGAGAAGCCCCTCAGAAGTTATGTAACTGGACTAGATGGTATCACACTGTCGATAAGTTACATTGGTAATTAATCAGGATGCATAATGCTTCTCTAAATGTAATCTGTTGTTTTGTTAGCATAGTTGAAGTGCTTGTATTGTTGTTATAATATACTTTGATAATGTTAAATTGTCACAAGCAGCAAAGACTACAGCTGGCAGTAAGTCTTTGTGTGCAAATAGTAGCAAATTTTTTAACAATGTAGACACTGAATGTGTCCAGAAGTATACGTACTTTGGCATCTGTGTAACTTAAACCTAGAATTGGGCTTCTTTATAGAAATAAGTCATGCCCAACTGTGCTCAGTAGGAGGAGGATTGTGTGGCCTACAATGCTGGTCTTGAGTTATGGAGACACACTCTATACTTTTGTGCCGGTCTTTGTCTTGAAGCCATTGGATGCTATATATCATAGTGCTCTGCTTTTTGTTACAAGTAAGGGGTTCCAAACTTATCACTGTGACCTTTACCATGCTGTCAGACACTATTTTTTTTTATCTATTTTTATTTGTTTTAATAGAGAACTAATTGATTAACTCCCTTTGTTTTTGTCTAGTCTTTTGTCAACCAGCATCTCAAGCCATATGGCTAGATCTCAAGACTGGGTCATTCTAAAAACACCAAGGTACAGGACAGATTTGGCTAAGGCTGTCTTCATTATTGCTGTACCCATTGTGGATAATAATTTTCAAACTAACGTCAAGCTGTCTGCTTTGGTATCATGACATCTTTTAAGAGTCAAGTTGTCTGAGCTGCTATAAAAGAATACTTGCAACTGTTCTTAAGTGTGCACACAGGGGGTATGGGCTTACATGTGTATTTGCATGTATATAAATGTGTGTAACTGTGTTTATATGTGTGTATTTTTGTGTTGTTGCAGAGCACCCGTGGAAGAGAGACTTCCATCTCATTGGGCCCTCTCTGCTAAAACAAAGCATAAATTAAGAAAGTTTTTTAAAAGTTAAAGGTCATACTTACATCAGCAAAACCGGGAACCATTTTTGTACGCAGTTACACTTTTGACAATAAAAGTACTCTAAAAACCTGCTCTAACCAGCCCAGATTACACTTTAATTATTGCTACTTCTGTTTTAGACAGCCTGTTTTCAGTCTAGCCGATGAAAGTCTGCTATGCTGGATATACAAGCATCAAAACGGTTTTGTGGCAGCTCAAAAACATATCAAAAGATTTTGCAGAAATAATGAGATATACAGATGAGGGAATGAGATGTTATAAAGTTGGAGGAGAAAAAGCTTATGCAGAGAATCTCCCATTTTCATCCAAATCTGGACATTTTTAGATTTTTGAGAAGAACAGACTCTCTATTTTGAACACGTGGAAGCTTTTCTCTGTAGTCAAAAATTAAACTTCTCTGTCTTTCTACCTCTATCTCCTCCTGTAACACTGTCTATCTTTTTGACAGCTTGTCTCTGTCCTGCTGTCTCACTGCCAGCAGAGGAATAGCCAGGCAAACAGACATCTCAGCTGGCACCTGTTTACACAATGCACGCTTCTTCACAACAGAGGTGGTTAGAGAGAGGTGTAAGGGAGCGTGATTCTGCATCCATTTTCTTTATTGTGCACCACCTGGTCCTAAGAGTTTCATTATTTTTGTGTGGGCTGATGTGTGTGTATGTGTGTGTGTTTGTCCAACTCATTACCACACACTTTTGCAGATGTTTTACCAGATGCAAACATTGTGGCACTAATAACCCTGGAGCCAGCCACACACAAATCTGTACTGATATAACATAGAGGCTCCTCACACTCTCCAACAGTCGTTAAGGTGTGTGATGAATGTTTAAACATGATGGGTCAGAAATAGCATTAGTGGGCACATCATTCATGAGACCTAAAATACCGTACCTAGGAATAGTTATGTGAGAGAAAAATCAACAGTCGTGCTCTAAAATAACAAGCAGGCTTAACTGCCAGAAACATCACCCATATTTACACCTGCTCATTCCTTTGCAAGGATTAGCTTGACTGTAGCTCTGCTTCACTGGAGTGTGTAGAGATGTCTGCACTTTTGTTGGTTTAGAAAAAGAAGGCTATGACTTGTGACAGCAGGGCGAGAGCTAGAACTAACACGCATAGCTGCAAATACATGATACCTACTAAAGCCCATTATCTCATCGAGCGTCCTTCAAACACTACATGAAATATTTCATTACTTCATCCAGCAGCACTTTATCATCTGTCAAAACATACATATCTCAAAATCAAACAATGCAATGCATTAATTCAAGCTTGAATTTATGATTTCAATATTTAAGTGTCAACTAAGTCGTATTAAGTGCACTGTGGACTGTTGGTACCCAAGCAGTTTGAATACATCACCTGAGCAAAGGAAAACTGTGATATAATTAAAGAACATTTAATAATATGAGAACTACTCTTACAATACACGGTGTTGTGAATCAGTTTTGGAAGAGTGGATATAAGAGCCTTCCACAAAAGTAAAAATGAAAAGAAACAAAGGGGCAGTGATGACTTGCAAGATGGAAACAAAATACATAGATTGATCATCTAAGCTTGTATTAAGTAAATACGTTCTGTCTGGACTTTGTGTTTGAGATTATATCTTATTCCAAATACTGTGGCAGGAGGCTTTTTCCTGGGACAGGACCCAAGGCTTTCTTGGTTATAATCACACTACAGATGGTTTTTATAGCAGATCACTCGTTTGGGGGTTCTCTAAAACTCCAATATAAAAAAGATACTAATTTTGTGACAGTAAAGCATTGAGTTTTTTTTAGAATTCATAACTTTATAAAGTGCCAGCACATTTTTGTTGTGGCTGAATTTCTCTTCCAGCTATTCTGGCATGGTACCAGATATTAAGCAGAGGTCCTTTCACTGGTGTGTCTTGAGCAAAGCGGAATGATTCAAAAGGCTGATAATCTGAATACAACATTACGCTCTAAAGGGGAATACATTGTGAAAATAAGCTCATCCAACACTAATTAGTGCACTCTCTCTGGCTTTTGTCAATCCTCTGTCTCCCTTCAGTTTGTCTCTTCCACTGCTCATCTTATTTGATGGTTATCAGATGAGAAAGGTGTAAATTGCTGCTCAGGGCCGTCTCAGCAAATTTCCCAGTTCTGCTATCTCTCCTTCATCTTTCAATCAGTTTCCATCCCTCGTTTCTTATCCTCTGCCTGATTCCTTTCATCTCTGTGGGGAAAACGGGATGTAATCACCAACTCTTGGCACAGTGAGGACACAGCACAGATGTGTGTGTGTGTTTTCTGGGAGGAATATATTCAATAACTAAATTGAAATGATGGTGTTTGTGCACATGCCTGTGTATGTTACACTCTTAGAAATAAAAGTTCTTAGAGCTGATGTTCTACCTGGAACCATTTGCTTCTGAGGAACCTTGTTTTGAAGAAAAGGCTTGTCAGAGGCTCTTTGTAAGATGATAGGTTCCAATAAGAACCCTTTTCATCCAAAAAACAATCTTTCTAAGAAATAGTTATTTAAGCATTATTGAAAACATTGGTTTTAAAAGATATTTCATCAATTTAAACAATGTTTAATTTTAATATAGATTGTTAAAGATCAAGATTAGATCTGTCTATACCCTGCTTGGGCTTTAGATACTCTTTGAATATGAAAAGGTTCTCTGTAGAAGCTCTGAGTATAGGGGTTCTGGATGGAACAGTTAAACCTTACAAGGGTTCTCTGTAGAACTGTTCATAGGAGGTTCTGGGTAGAACCTTTCACAGATAGGTATAACTCTTTATGTAGAATTCTAGGTAGAAACCTCTGAAAGGGTTCTGAGTGGAACCTTTAAAAGAGGTTCTAACAGAAACCACAAAAGGTTCTTCTATAGTGATTATGGGGAATATGTTTTTGAATCCCCCTAGGGTGGGTTCTTCATAAAACATTCAGAATATAAAAAGGGTACTTGGTAGAACCCTTGGGTGGATTTTACATGTAACCCTTGGAATATAAAAGGGTTCTCTGTAGAACCTTGGGTTGTGGGTACAACCACTGCACCATTGAAGAGTTCTATGTAGAACTGGTCATAGTGGGTTCTGGGTGGAATCTTCATGGATAGTTGTAAGTAGAGCCCCTTAAATTAGGTTCTATGTAGAACCTTTGAAAGGGTTCCAAGTGGAAGGTTCTACCAAGAATCAAAAAGTGTTCTCCTGTGGGAGAATCAACCCTATATGGTTCGAATTAACACTTTTAAGAACATATGAGCAATTCTGTGTGTGTGTGTGTGTGTGTGTGTGTGTGTGTGTGTGTGTGTGTGTGTGTGTGTGTGTGCGTTGTGTGTGTGTTTATGCATGTTAAAGCCATGAGCCAGTGCCATTGTTAATGAGGCTGGGTTTCTTCTTCCTGTTTTTCCCTGCTTTCTTGTCTCCTTCTCTGGAGGAAAACCACACAGTCACACTTTAATGACCCACCAGGATGGTGTTAATAAGAGAGAAGAAGAAAAATGAGGAATGGACGCCGGTGGGAGACGTACAGAAAGAGATGGAGGGTGGATGCGGGGAGAAATGTAATAATTGGTCAGTGTAAGCCCAAGGAAGAGAAAGCCACTGGAGGATTTATGAACAAACAGGCATATACAGTTTGTACAGGCACCAAGCAGCCATGCATGTGAAAACATGGTCCCCTTAGTCGCCCTCAGTCCCAGTGGGGGACAGTGGAGGGTGGACATACTGTAGGCCACACATTGTTGCTCTGGATATCCATGCATTTTTCATTCACGTACACTTGATTTTAATTAAAGAAAAATGAGAAGGAAAGTGCCATGTGAGAGAAACAAAGGCAGGGAATTGGTGTTGTTGTTTATCATTGAATTGCTCTGATAATGAGAATGGAATAGGGGCTGGCACGTTGTTATTATGCTTCTTGGCAGGGTGTTTGTGTCCCTGTCTGTGTTTGTGTGCGTGCACTATAATCATGTGCATACAATCCTAAGTGGCCGAGCCATGTTGGAAGAGAGCTTGCCCCTCCACCCCCCTCAGGCACGGAGTGCTGGCTGTAAGGTAACTGGCAAAACACAAGAACACAGACAGAGACACTGTCGCTGCCAGGTGTGTTGAGGAGGTAATTGTCAGTGTGGCCGGCCAGCTGCCAGTGGCTTAGAGAGGGAGAGCTGCAGAGAAAATGAGGAGCAGCCTCTGGTGGAGTCTGTTTGCCCGAGGGGCCAGCTCAATATCTACGCTTGCTGTTTATCCGGCTCCCCTCTGTCCCCCTGCACCACTTTGTATTCTCCTTATAGTTTTGCTCTTTGCCTCTTCGGCCTGCTCGCCTCGCCCTACTAGCTCCTGTTCATGCTCATTTCCCATTCTCTCCATTTTTTTCTGTCTTTTCTCTAAGTACTCACTGCATCTGTTCCTCTTCAGTTCTTGTTCACCCCAAATCCCAACTGAGCTTTCACTGAGAGGCTGCAGCATCACCACAAGTCATCCCTCAGCAGGTCTACTCCAGGGGAAACCAACAGTCACATGTGTGTTTATCATTTCTGTTCTCCTGACTGCAATCTGGTTGTATGTACTGTCAATGTGAAGAGATGCTCTAAACAATAGATTTTGTTCAGACTGCAGCAAAATCAGATTTATCTCTCAAATAAGATCTTTAATACAGTCTGTCCACACTGTTATTTGCAAGTAGGGCTGCAAGAAAGAGTCCTGCATGGGTCGAGGTTTGCAATCCTGCCCGTGCTGGCAAAACTGAGAACAAGCCATTACCCGCAATCATATGACCCGCGAGTCATATCCACACCTGCCTGGAACTGTGAATATAAGCCCTGCAACCCGACCTGCAACCATGATTACATAGACACACAAAGTCACTGCCTTGTCACTGACTTAAATTCTCAACTGGCACAGCGCATGTGTTCCTGCAGCTGTTGAAATGCTTTTATAGTGATGACCACCTAGCTTGCAGCTATCAAAAGCTAATACTTTTTAAAACTTTTTACAAGCAAGAAAGCCACAGTGCAGCCACACCTGGTGGAAATTAGGGGTTATTTTCACTCTTTGAGCGCACCAAAGTCTAACCAAACGTCTGACTTGGCCTTCAATGATGTATTGTTCACAATTTTGTATCCCCCACTGGCTATTTTTGCCTTTATCTCATCCATCCTAGCCATCAGGTAGCGTATATCACTGTCAGAACAAATAGTGATGTCCCATTGTTTAGCAGGAAGTGGGTTCAAGTGTTATGTCATAGATTTTCATAATAAAATCCTCCTGGCTGATTAGGCTTGATAGAACTATGGTAATGGATGTAAATGTTGAAAATGTTGCACAGTAATTTGCATTTTTCTTATTTCTCCGGGGGAAAACAGCATATGTTTGTATTGTATTGTATATTTTATTATTATATATATAACCTTCTGCCCGCCCGTAATTAATTAATTTTTACCTGTGCCCACAACCATAAATTTATTTTTTAAAATTTTAGCTGTTACACAACAGTTTTGTGGGTCACCCATTGGTTACCCGTGGGACACACAATATGGTGAAAAATATCATATTATGATTATTTTGACAGACGTGATGGCGATATGATTCACGATCAGTGAGAAATTTTCATTTTCACATAAAAAAAATCTCTTAAAATCAATACGTTGTCGAGTCTATACCAAGCAAACATGTTTTTCTGCTTCTGAAGAACAAGATTTGTTGGCCAGGGTATCTCTGCAGCACTACAGTACCTCATAATAATGCTGTATTGTCACACATTTTTCCTTTATCAAAAAACTGCAGCTTCTGGGATTGGATATTGCATTTGCCATACTGTGATTTCCGTAATATTTTGATTAATTGCTGGTGATAGTTCTGTAGGGTACAACAGCAGAGATACAGTCTGGTGTGTGTAATGGGCTTTAATAGATGCATGTGTACTTTCTCCTGGATTCTGCTCCACTAATGTCTATATTGGTCCCCATATCAATGCAGCTCCTGCTTAATCTATATTTCTCAGAGATTATGGGTTTTGGAGATCAAACTCAGTGCAGTAATGAGGCCCTGGTACCTTCGTGTTCATTTTGGAGGCTGTGTTTTAGAGCTGAAAAGATTCATTGATTAGATGATCGACAAAGAATCAACCTGATTCTATTTTGATAATTGATTAATAATTTCAGTAACTTTTCAAGCATAAATGGCAGACATTTGCTTTTTGCAGCAGTGTTACCTAACTATATTTGCTACCATGTCTTTTTTATTGTCATCCCATTTTGGCTCTCATATTCATTGTTACAGAAATATTCTATCAGTTTTCATTAATGAAAATCACAGTACTGCAGTTTCTCCCCAACCTGCCTGAACGGCCCACCCCTGCGTTTGGAAGACCTTCGAGAAATCATCTCATACACTCTTGTGTGAATACACGCAGACATGCACAGCTCTATAAATGTCATTGCTCTGGTTTGAGTGTGGCCAGATGCGTCTGTGTACTGTCAGTGGTGATACTGTTGACATTTCGTGTTGTGAATAGGAACGTTGTGTATCTGTTCACCTCGGCTTGCTCTGCACTGATAAAACTGGCCCGTGTTTTCATAGCAACACCACATGCATAGTTTACTTTATGCAGCCTGAAGATGAGCTGATGGTAGAAGTCACAAGTAACTGCAGTGAAGTTCAAGGTTGTAATTACAGTTAATTTACTGTCTTAATAAAATCATGAACCCATAATAACAGACATGGAAGACCACAAAGGTTAATTGGTTTACTGTTATCGTTTTTTTCTTTTTGGATTTATTCTGTGTATTTTGAGATTTGCTTCTTTTTTCACTATTACTTTACTGTCATCTTTCTTGTTTTTGTTCACTGAAAGGAATAAAAGCCAGACAGAGATAAGGTTAGACCCATTACTGTTTCACATTGTATTTGAAGGAGCACTCAGCACAGTGCACAGTGGTCCAGCTCTTGCCAAGCACTAAACACTGTGATTTCAAGTCCAGCTCTGAGTTTTGTCAGTCTCATCTCTCTCAATTTGTTTCCTGCCGCCCTCTCTGCTGTTCATCATGGGGTGAATCAGAAGTGCTTTATAGTAAAACACAGTATTTTAGAGGAAAGCTGAAATCCCATAATAATTATTTCACAAAACTGTGTCACATCTTTTGTCACTCCTTCTGTGAAGTGGTTGGAAATGTCATAATTCATTCATGATTGCTGAGGTGTGGACTCACTTTGAGGCTCAGTGTGGCTTTTTTTTAAAGACACAGTGTAAGATTTACAGGTATTTTTGGCTCAATATGGCAGAGCTAGAATATAATATGAGTAATTATACAACAGTTAGCTCCAACCAAGTAATTTGATTGGACAAAAGACATTCCATGAGTGGTAAAATAGCAGGTAACAGTACTAGGACTTATAACAACATCTATCACTCTGCTTTACGGGTGTTCTAACTGTTACATAAATGTTGCAGTGACTAAAAAGAGGACGAAAAGGCGGCATCTTGTACAGTAATGAGTTGGGGCTGTGGGATCCCTGTCACAAACACATTTAAATCTAATAAAGTACATTGAGTAGGATACAAGAACAGTAGTTTTAACAGCTTTTGACCTTTTAATCAGAGAATATATCCAAGTGTACATGCTTTGGCTAAGAAATCATTTGCAGGAATATATACAGTACATGCCTTATACAGATCAATTATATTATTGTTTCCTGCACAGATTCCACAATTAGCTATTTAGCTGAGTTATCATAGTTTAGCTTTTGAAATCATGCTAAAATTACATAACTGCTATCACTCAATTCTGTGATTGTTTGGTTTACCTTCAGACCACAGATGAACTGCACCAGAGTTCTCTTGAAGGCAGACTGAGTCCTTCCTTCTGAAGTGGTCCAGGTCCAGTTATTTGGTCAACACCACAGTCTTAAAGCTGTTTTATTAATCCATTCAGACAACTAAAGGAGAACTCTACTGTAGTAATGTGTAGACCTACACAAAGTAGCTAGCAAGTTAACATTAGTGTGCAGGAAAATCTTTATGGGTTGCTTGGCAACAGTCCAGTCCCAGTACTGTTGTGGAACTCATTGTGATATTGTTTTAGTATGTTTTCATTAACATATACTCACCTGAATTGTTTTCATTACCTTAAATTGAGCTGTTTATATCTACAGAAGGTGCAGGTCCTCTTTCATGGGGCCAGCATGTTGCTGTCTTCATCTACAGTAGCCCAGAATGGAACCAAACCAAACACTGGCTTTAGATACTGTCACTAAATGCCACTAAATCTTACACACTGCTTCTTAAACTAATTCTATGTAGGCCTGTAATTATATTATAAACATATATTGTATGTATGTGTAAAACATGTTAATGTGAATCTAGTGACATGCTCATTTATGCTTCTGCATGTCCTTTTCCAGAAAAAAGAGCAGTTTATGTGTAGTCCATCTTTATGTTTGCGTGTGTGAATGGAGGTGGGTGTATGCTTAAGTGTGTAACCCAGTGTATGAAAACAAGTACATGTTTGTATCACACCCCCTCTCTTAGACCCCTGCCAGCTCATGAAAAATGAATGAAGGCCAGTATGCGTGCGCGAGTGTGTGAGTATGTGTGTGAGTGTGTCCACTTGTCTATGTCCACATGGGTTGATCAGCTATTTTGTCAGATCTTTTACTCAAGGTCAGACAGGAACTGCAGCCTTGCATAGAAAACTGCATGTGTGTATGTGTGAGGTTGAGGGTTGATGCTGGTTAGATGATGAACATGCTGCTGTGTTTATTATCTGTATTTTGTTATATTATTAATTTAGTGATTTATTGAACTAACATTCTTCCTCTTTTGTGTTTTGTATCTGGACTAGATTTTCCCTTGACACTTCCTCTTGTAGTTGCTGAGGCACTGATCAACCTTTTCTCCTCTCTGTTCCTTCGTCTCTTAGAAGTACAACCTCTCGTAGAGCAGTGGCTAGAGTGACAGAGGGGCACATGAGGAGGGGAAACGGAGTGACAGCAACATCCTGACCGGTAACCTTGCTTCTGCACCCCATCACGCGCCCAGCAACTCCAGAAGCGGGCGTCAGAAGGAAGGAAACGTGCGACCACTCCTCCTGCAGGCATGGTAATGCACTCTCTGTCTGTCTGTACTGTAGGTGCTGTGGTGTGTGTTTGTGTGTTTGTGTGTAGAGTAAGGAAACACTCTCCAGACTGGAGGGTGTAAGAGTTCAATCTGATAACTCGTTCTAGACATGACAACAGAGTCTGTGTGTGTCAAAGAGATACCTGATAAGAGCTTAGTGTGGAAAGGATTGTGCAGCTTTGTGTTTTGGGGGAGGAACTATACAGGCTACTGTATAAGTTCATCTCATTGGGGAGAGAGGAGAAGACAGACGAAAGACAGACTGAGGAGGTTAAATTGGTAGTTTGGATTATTTAATGTGGGGTTATATGGGGTAATTATCTATAGTCATTCTATTACCTACAGTAGATGGCGGCAGAGGGGCACCAGTGCTGTGGCTAAACAATGACCTGTTGTGGACGGGGTCAGCAGCAAAATGTACTTTAGCTACTTAAAAAATGTCCACTGAAAACTCAGTATTAGTTAAAGTGTATATTTAGAATATTTTCACTACTTTACTTTGCCAGCAGCCAGTCCTCTCTGATGGGAAACTGCCATTGCTCTCTCTGAACCAACCAAACTCCATAAGCAAAATCAGTCATTTTACCTTGCAGAAGACGGGAGCTACTGGTTCACCGTGGCCAGTTTGTTTGTGTTTTTGTGTGACTTCACTGTTTTAGGATTAGTTCCGATTCACCAAAGTCCCACAATACATAAACAAAGTAACTTATTGAGGCAGCAGTGGACCAGCTACTCCTGTGTTCTGCTAGGTTAAATTACTGTTTTTGCGAACAGAGTCTGGTGGCTTTAGAGAGAGTGATATTTGACTTATGTAACAGCAGTTTCCTGTTGGAAAGATGGCTAAAACACGTTTTGCTGCTGACCCCATCCACAGCAGTACATTATTTAGCTTGTGTGCTGGTACTCCTCTCTGGTTCTTCAAACTGGAGGTGTGCTGACCGCCATCTACTGCAGGTCATACTCTGAATCATCCCTTAAAAATATGAAAAGCAATGAAAGGAAACAGAAAAAGACGGACATGGAAGGTAGCAGAAGGAGAGTGGTTATTAACAGAAAGAGAGAGAAAAAAACAATCTGTTTAATCACTGTTGATGTTAATTTCTTATGAAAAGCATCACAGCCATGCGCTGTTTATATTCCTATAGTCTGATAAGTGGCAATAATGTATGGAATTAATTTGATACATCCTGCCTTTATTCATGTAGAAATAAGGTTTGTTTCTAATGTAATAGTGCAAGAGGCACGTTATGATAGGAACAAGATGCTGAAAAATAACTGTGTTGTGTTTAGGAGGAGGAGAGTGTGGCTCAGAAGATCAAAGAGCACAGCAGAGGGGAAAATGACAAGTGGGGGCAGATAAAATGGTAAAAACATAAATGATGGACAGAAACATGAGAAGTGAAAAGCGCAAAAGGATGTGGAAAGCAAAAAGAGATGTGCAGAGTGGAGAAATGGGGGAGAGAAGGGAGGTTAAGAGCTGAGAGAGGTGGAGGTAGAGAGACGAGGGATTGATTAATGGTCTTGGCCTGTGACAGTGGGAGCTTTTCCCCCGAGGGGGGAGAAGGGCACGAGATGAATTATTAAAAACCAGAACAAGAGGAGGAAAGAGGAAAAATGAGTGCAAAAATGAAGAGAGTGGAGGAGCAGTTTGACGGGAATGGTGGAAGGATGAGGAGAGGAGAGGAAAGGAGAGGAGGGGACGAGAAAAATGAATGATTGAGAGAAAACAAGATGTTGCTGAAGGTGCTGAGGTTGGACATTGCAGAAGAGGGCACATGGTTTAGCTCATAAATAACCAAGGGTAATGAGACTAGTGCGTGTGTGTGTGTGTGTGTGTGTGTGTGTGTGTGTGTGTGTGTGTACCGTGATTAGTCTTGAGTTATGGTGATGCAGCAAATACTGTGGGTGACCTTGGCGAGGGTATCACCGCGTAAACCACACAATACACCAAACGGCTTCTTCATCCACTTTCCTCTGAGCTTTCTGCTTTTAATGAATACATATGCCTGCTGTTTTTGCCTGCCTCTTTTTTTTTTGTGCCTACACACACGCATCCGTACACACATTTTGGGTTGATTATTTTGTATCTGTCGAGTATGTTGTATAGCTTGGTCCTTGTACTGTAAGTGTCATCATTAATTCACTGCTCAGTTTGTTGGGGAAACACTGCGGAGGATGCCTAAGGAAAAGTTTGATCAATATTGTGGCTTCAGTTCCACTTCTGTGTAATACCTCCATCTTTACATCATCTTTGTTGTAGAATTATCAGTGTAATTTATTTATCTTTATAGAACGCAGTGTCGCACAATGAAATTAAAGTTGTAGTCCCTTCATGGTGCACACATATATTACATACAGATGATTAAATATTGAATAGAAGAGGACGAAATATAGTCATCAAAAAATGTTTTTGCTTACATTTTTCTTGAGTTGAAGTAAAGATCCAAGACCTCTTCTACTTTTACCCTAACCAGTCAGTCCTCATCCCTAAACCTAACCAACCTATTCAAGAAAGGCAACAAGTACTAGCCAATCAGTGGGATAATAGGTGGATGGATTATTTTGGCAAAGGAGAAGCACTAGATGAGTGTTGATAAATTTTTGAACAAAATTTGAGAGGAATAAATGCTTTATGTGCGTGCAGAAAGTCATAGATTGATAAATTGTATTTATACTTTTGTTGAGTGTATAAAATAAAATAAAACAATATATACAATTATTTCATATACAGTACATATATACATATACACAAATACACCAAGGGAATATTTTGTGGTGAATTTTTGGAATTTGCATATGGGTAAACATATACCGCTGCAACAAGATAGTTGTGATAATATGGTAGACGTCTTTACACAGAAAGTTGAACCTCATTGAAATTGTCCATCTTTGGTGGCCTGGCAGCACAGTTGGTAGAGCATATGCCCCATGTACCAAAGCTGTGAGTCTTCTGCAGTGGGTGGGGCTCAACTCTTGCCTGAGGCCCTTCACTATGTGTCAACCCCAACTCTCTCCTGTTTTCTGTCTTTCGTGTTCACTTCTATCCACTACAGCCCAAAAGAGATTAGAAAAAAGACACTGTCCATCACTTTTGACTGCATTAAACACCTGCATTAAACCTTGTCCTGCAGGAGTCTTGCGTGTTGTGTCCTTTCCGCTCAGAACACAGTTAGCTTGTGAAGTGCAACAACTTGATCTGGCATGTTGTAGTGGAGGAGGACACTGTTAAAAGTGGGCACTGGAGGTGCGTGATATAGCCACAAAATTATACATGATATTTCTCGTTCCTGACGTCCATGCCTTTTTATTCCATTTAGCTCTCCCCACAAACAAACTACAGCTGCAGCAATAAGCTCTGGTCCTCATTTGACGGTCCGAAACAGAAACAACTTCTGAGGGCGAACGTCAAGGCAGTTTGATGCGTGTCAAGATTATCAGATTTCAGTGCGTGTTCTGCCATTTAGAACAATTTAGGACATGTTTGGACTTGTGTTGTTGTGTGCACTAGAGAACACATCGCTATGTCATTGATATCACGAAATGACCCTTTTTTAATCGTAAAAATTTATATCGGTGTTATCATGGACAATATGATATGGCACAGCTCTAGTAGGCACAAAGTCTCTTATTTCCTCTTGCATGGCCAGTCTGAGTCCCATTTAGTCTGTTTCATTTTCCTGACTGGAGGTTAGCTCCAACCCGTTAGACCCACCTTAAGTCCGCTCTCCTTTTTTCTTGTCTTTCCTCTTGCCCAATCAGTGCTGTTGATTGATACTATTTGCTCTTTGATTTTTTGCTAATATATGCAGTATCACCTAATGGCATATAAAAGTAATATTAGTAGAAACATAACATACAAAATAAAAATTAATTAGGGTTTAAAAGCTTTTGTCGAAAACAGGAAAACATTTTATTGGAACGTTTTTCTGGTCTTCGATATGACATCATTTTATGTTTATTTTAATGTCTGCTGGTATTTCCCTCATGTAAAGATGGCCGTATTCAATACCGTAATTGTATGCCCGCTCATCTGCTTTTAGCCGTCTGGTCATAATATTTTATAGGCAGGCCATAAACCTTTTAAACAATGCCGACACATTAAAGGGGGTGAAGGGCATAGATGAAAAAAAGTCTTCCGTCAGTGCAAAGTAGGCTGGGTAGTGTAGTTTGAGGAGGCTTTATTGATGGCAGCAGACTTTAAATGAATATCATCCCTCCTGAAAGAAGACAGGCTGGGAATTTTGCAGACCTTGATGACATGTTCTGCATATTGCTACATGTTATATATTTCTATTTTATCTTATGTTAATTGGGACAGTTTAGAGGTCCAGCTTGTTTGTTATTTTGCTGCTAGATCATGCTGTCATGCATTGTGATTTGGTGATATAATTTGATGCATGTGTGACTGCACACGTGGTAATTTGAAAGAGTGAGAAAGAGGGAGAGCACAATAAAACAGGATAGCGGAGTGTGGCGGGCCGGCCTGCCAAGCAGAGTGCAGATAAATCACAGAATGAATTTTTAATGCAATCTCCTCTAGGCTGCTGGATGTTACAGAGACAACGCAGAGTATTTTTTTATTTTTGTGTGTATGTGTGTGTGTGTGTTGCCCATCACTCCTAGCCTATTTTGTGATGGGTTTTTGAAGTTTTTGAATTCTCTTTTCCCCTTCAACTTCACGTGGTTTTGGACTAAAGATGTGTGACATCCCTTCTAAAATTGTTTTGCCTGGCATTTATGGGTGGAGATGTGTTGTTCTGGCTTTTGGTATATTTTTTTACTGTGAGGGTGTTTGGCCTTTGTTGTCATCTTTATTACAAACAAACCTTTGTTTCTGCAGCTGGCTAAAAATATTAAAATCCGGTTTGTCAATTTCCCTGCACCTCCTTCTACTCGATCTCTCCTTGTTTGTTTACTTTAGGAGGGTTCCTCCACCTTTTTGCTGTTCTCTTCTTTCCCTCATTTTTTCATTCTCTCTTCACAACACCTTGTAGTGGTGAGTGCTCTCTGCACACACTTTAGGCACATGACTTATTAAAAATAAGAGTAGACAAACACCATCTCAGGCCCACTGCTTCAGCACACACACAAAGATAGTTACAGAGCTATATTCCACAATGGTGCTCTAAAAATAATATAACACCCATTCCAAAAAAAGGTTGGGACATTGTGAAAAATATAATTAAACACAGAATGCAATTATTTGCAAATCATTTTGAGCTTGTATTCAATTGAATACAGTGCAAAGACAAAATATTTAATGTTCAAACTGATAAGCATATGAAGATTAATGCTGAAAGATACATATAGGTTTTGGGGGAACATATGCTGCCATCCAGACAATATCTTTTTCAGAGACATCCCCCCTTATTTCAGCAAGACAGTGTTAAGACACATTCTGTGTTACAATGGCATGGCTTCATAGTAGACTGGACTAGACTGGCCTTCCTGCTGTCCAAACCTGTCTCCCCCTGAAAATGTATGGTGCATTATGAAGCACAAAATACAACAGAGACTCTGGACAGTTGAGCATTTGAAGTCTTATTTCAAGCAAGAATGAGAAAGAATTTCACTTCAAAACTTCAACAATTAATGTCTTCAGTTCCCTAATGCTTAAAGAATTTTTTTAAAAGAAAAAGTGATGTATCACTGTTGTAAACATGCCCCTGTCCCAACATTTTTGGGAAATATCACAGGCATTCACATCAGATTGAGTGTATATTTACAAAAAACAATCACGTTTTTTATGTTTTGAAGATAAAATATGTTGTCTATTCAGTTAAATACATGTCAAAAGGTTTTTGCAAATCATTGAATTCAGATTTTATTTACATTTTACACAACATCCTGACTTTTTTGGAATTGGGGTTGTAGGTAATAGATAGGACTTTGCAGGAAAACAAAGAAAATGTCTTTAACAAAGACATGGGTATAGAGTCACTCCAGTCACAGCTGATATTGTTCCAGTGGACACTTGGACACTTGACTCCTTGGTGTTGGGTCATGCAATTTATAGCAGATGGCCACAGAGAGACAGGATGAGACAGGAAGAGACAGGCCGCGACGGAGAGGAAATTCATTGGATTCTGTTGCTTCTTAAGTGAAGTAGCCGCTGCTGACAGTGTGCGTGTCTAACCACAACACCTTGAACTGAAATGGTTTTACTGCAGGGCATTAAGGACAGGATGGAGGGTGATGGATGGAGGTGATGGGTGTAAGACACTGTGTAATTGATTGCATGGGTTTTATGTACATAGGTCACTTGTGATCTTCTTGTGTAGTGTGTGTATCAACACATTTATTGTATTTTTTGCCATGATATGTACAGGGTTTTCCTGTGTTGGTGTGTGTGCATGTTAGTTGACTACACAGTGAATTGTAAATGCTGTGTAATGTGGTTATGTAACATGGGTCTGCCAGCCGGTCGGCCTCACTGGAGCATGAAATGGAGTGTAATTGGTAAGTGTGTGGTCTAAAAGCACTATGCAACAATGGCATATGAAGGTATATATACACACACAGATACACAGTGCAGGGTGTGCGCTGCTGGCTTGCAGACAGCTGGGATTTCACAGTTGTATGTGCGCATGTCTGTCTCTGATTCCTTGGTAACGGGGAAGAAAACAGATTTTTTTTTTTTGTTCCTTCATACAATTTTACAGATTTTCTATGATTCATATTTGGCTCTTCACAAAGTTATCAGTTGTTTCGGATGTCTGAGCTTTCCTGCAAAAATTTGCTTTGGAGCTAGATATTAAATTCATGCAAAAACTCAGTAAATAGTATGCAGTCTAACCTGGCTTATACACAGGCCGGTGTCAAGCTCTTCATTCCACAGTGAACTAAAATAATGCTTATTTTACACTTTTTAGTTACTTAATGATATGCATGCAGAGTACAAAACCAAATGGCTAATAAATGTTCACATTTTACCAGCCATTCTAAGACTAAAATGTATTATTCAACCAGGTGTGTCTGACAGCATTAGGATCGCTACATAGATGCACCTTTTTTGAGTAAGATAGTTTTGTTTAACCAGAAATAGCTGTTTTATTGCTCTTGCAAAGGTAACCAGACTCCTTTTACAGAACTGACTTACATTGTCCTTGTCATCCTTCTAAAAAATCAGAAACAGAAACAAAAGAAAACTCGCCAAAAATGTCTTGGCTTGTCTTTCCACTGTTCCAACATTCACCAACTATGGTTTGGTTAAAACAAACCCTTTATTCACCGTGTTAGATGTGAAAATATCAGGAGAGGAGCAAGAGGGAGGTCAGACATCAAAGAAGCAGTGGGAAGGAACAGCATGTACAGCCAGAGTATTTCCACATCTGCCTCTGTGAGTAAAAGTTTTTATTTCGACCAAACAAGCAGAGTTTGAGATTGTTGAATCAGTGGAAAGATGAGCCACTGGTTCACATGGTTTTGGAAATTTTTATTCTGTTTCTGCTGAATTTAAATGAAGATGATAACAATGTTTTCCAAAGGGAGTCTGGTTCGTTTGGCCACAGCAGTAAAATGGCTGTTTCAGGTTAAATAACTATCAGGTTTCAGGTTAAGTAACTATCTTACTCTTTGAAATCCCTGTAGGTATCCTTTCCATAATGTCGTCACACTTTTACAATAACAATTTGACCCTGCCGGTGGCAAAAACAAGCCCTTTTAATGGACTTACTTTGACAGTGGACAATTGCCTGGAGGGATTACGTTGTAGCTTAGTTTCATTTCTGCCACCTGCAGCGTTCTCCCTCAGTACTGAAACAACTTCTAAAATTGTTGTAAGCATTAATCACCTAGACACAAAAACATGGATAAATAGGGCCCAGGTTACTGAACTCACCCTTTAATACGTTGCCATTGTTTGCTTATTTGTTGTTGGGTTGAAGGGTGAAGAAAATCTACTATCTATTTGCATATTTTACCAACATTTGGCTGGTGGTGGTGCTAATTTTGTGAAACACACACACACACACACACACACACACACACACACACACACACACATATATATATATATATGTACATTTTATCCTGGTAGATATGAAAGGATTCTGGTGTTGGATTATATTCATACATTTGCTCATGTTCAATGCTTATATTCCACTCTCCACGTTAATTTATTTTGGGAATGAGAACAATGAGTCAACCAGACGGATTTTAAACAAAACCCCAGAATAGCCAATTTAGAAGAATTGGTTCAGACTACATGGCTTAACTGTTAGCCTGTTTACAACCTGCTTGATTGTCTTAACTGCTTGCATGTCTCATCCCTGCACACTTTGTTGTAAAGTTGTTGCTGTGTTAAATTTTCTACAGCTGTTAATCTGTAATATCAAAACTTGATTTGAGCATGATATATTAAGTTTGGAGACATAGCAGGATTCGTTTTGCACATATCAGTCTGAAGTTCATTTTAACTGCCAAGGATCAACTTTAGGTCAGTGTGCTGAAATTGGACACTGAAATTTTGTGTGACTTTGGGGGTTGTTGCAGGCATCTAGATAGAGATGCTTTGTGACTTAACCATCATTTATGATTTAGTTTGCTCTCACTCATACGCTCACACAAGCGCATTTGGATAGGAGAACATTTCGTGCAGTTGACCTCTGGGTGTGCCGGTCAGGGTGGATTCGAGGACAACCAGGGTGTTGTGTCTAACAGATTGAGAGTGTACTCTTGTGTATTTGTATTATATAATCAGGTTGTGAAGAGGGCTTGAGAGTAGCTATTTCAAAACAGAGCGCTATGAAGCAGCATTTTTTGAAGAACATCATGAAAGGGCAAAGCATTCAGTATTTAAGCATTTACCATGAGATTTTCACTCAGCCTTTCTTTCAGAGGCGTGTGTGTAACCTGTGATATCATGCATCAGTTCCTTCCTCGGCTACAGTAGCTTACGTATCATGTCACTTGTCTAAATATCTGCAACATTATCTGGGCACATGCTGGCCTTGGAGGTTAATTCCTGTCAGTGAGTCGTCCTCAACTGCTCTGATTTACATGGTGATCAGAGCGGCTGGGCAACAACTCCCCCATGGTCGAGTAGTACACCCCCCACCTCCACCCCCAAACACACACAAATACATAGACACTCGCTTTGCAGTGTGGTTTATGGCTGCAGAAGCTCCCATTAGCAACGGCTCATAAAATCTGCTACTGTTGGTCTGTTAAACACTGCTCCGAGGAGGCACACAAGTATAAAGATACACACAATATTGTACACGTGCATGTAGGTATACACCATAAGTTTTGCTTAAGCTAGAATTTGACATTTTAAAACATCAGTTGGAGACAGTTAAAATTAATCATAGCTCAAAAAAGGTTCAATGAAGTGATTTTTTCCCAATTAACAGAACTTCCCCTGCACAGCCAGTATTAGCAATCAAGTGCTGGTCTGTCGCAAAAACAACTTAGGTGTAAGTATTAAAATAAACCACCACATACTGAGCTGCCTCTAGTGTGACTTTATTAAGAGCGCATTTCACCTGTGGTTTCCTCAGATTCACACACTTACACAGTGACTATTGTATTCACTTTTTAAAAAAATAGATTTTTTATATTTTGTCTATTAATCCGACTATTCATTTTTCTCTTTTAAATAGATAGAGGATAAAACAAATACATTTAACAGTCAAACAGAAAAACAGAAATAAAACACAGTAAAACAAATCACTTTTTTGAAGGTGAGTTACAATGTAGGAAGAAAATAGTATTGCACATTGGTTTAATGTATAGCAACTACAGTTCAAATGTAGACAATGGGAAAATGTATTAAGACCAGATTAATTAGGAAAATTTAAAAGATTTTGTGTTAAAGGGGAAGTTCACCCCAAAATCAACATTACCTGTAGTTTATCCATCTAGATTTTTTGGTGTGGGTTTTTGAAAGAATTTTTCAAATATATGTACGAGCCAAAATCCTTGAACTCTTTAGATGTTTACTTGTATCGAGCGGCTATTTTTCGTGACGTGGTATCGGGTGTGGGATATCGAAATAGTTTTATGAGTATGAGTACGAGTACATGAGGTCAGTATCGGACCAATACCCAATGCTGGTATCAGTATCAGTACCCTTTAAGTGTAGTTAAAATGGATGTTGAATTGGTCAGTTGTGCTGTTCTGAATTGCATTTAACCTAGGCTACTTTGTGGGAAGGTTTAGTACGCTGTTATTGATGTGATTTTTAAAAGGTTGCCATATTTGGCAGAATTTGTTTTTGCACCAATGAGAATTTAATTTTAAAACCGACTCTTAATTTTTCATGTAGAAAATATGCATCATCAAATTTATTTTGTTTTGGTTGAGATATTTTTAATGATATAAAACAGAGGAAAGAGGTAAATCCTCATATTTTAAATCAGTCAAAGTCATTGTTGATTCAGCTAATCATTTCTACACCAGTGCAATTAAACCTGTATTGGCTTCGTCCTGTCATCTGTTTTGTCCCTCTAAAGGGAAGGAGATTTAATATTATTGATAGATGCCTCATAATGAAGATCTAAACCTATTGAAAAAAAAATGTTCAAGTTACATTAAAATATTGATTGCCTGAAAATGTCAAAGGAAGCCATGCAGGTCATGGTAATGAGATTTCTACTGCTACTTACTTGCATATTATTTCTAAATTCACTCAATGTCATGCTGGTGTGTCTTGCCAGAGTTTTTGAGAATCACAGTCCCAGTGGGAGCGGAGTGTGTGGCCCTGCCAAATGTTTGTGCCACACTCTACACAGGCTGCGAGGCTGCAGGCATTGTGCAGGGCTTGTCCTCCATTCTGTTAATGGCTTTATCTCACTCACTCTGGTGAACGAGAATGTCACCAGTTCAATTAGAAATGGGATGAAGTGTGTGTGTGTGTGTGTGTGTGTGTGTGTGTGTGTGTGTGTGTGTGTGTGTGTGTGTGTGTGTGTGTGTGTGTATGTATGTGCAGTCGGTCCTTGGGTTTCAAGTAGGTTGGTAGTAGCACTCAAGCTACACTATACATACTACATGGAAAAGGTCATCTTCCCCCTGTGTGTGTGTGTGTGTGTGTGTGTGTGTGTGTGTGTGTGTGTGTGTGTGTGTGTGTGTGTGTGTGTTTGTGTGTGTGTGTGTGGGTCTCTTTGAGTAGATTGTGCAGTGAAAAGGGAAATGTGGGTCTTGGAGATAAGCAGCTTGTTGAGAGCAGCCTCCTCATGTTGAACTGGGTTATGTACCTCAGGCTCCACAGCATGCTGTGATAACCTCTAATGATTAAAAGTGAACCTCATCCTTCAGATTCAGGTTCCCAAGTGATGCAGTAAACAATAGCTTTCATAATTGTTTTTCTCAGATATAATGTCTTTATATAGCCAAAAAAGAAACATAGAAATAGAGAAAGGGATAAAAGGGAAGACAAAGAAAAATTAAGCTAAAACTGAAGACATCAATGCCACAGTGACTTCAAAATTCTGGTTATCTCCACCAGACGTAAGCCTTGGGGAGATCGTATGATAGGTTGTATGTGTGAGCGACCAGTGGGGCTGGTGCTCCTGTCCTTGTTCAGAGCTAATAACACACGTTACTGGAACCATCAGGCTAATATTTTTTGTGCACATTTTTGTGCAGGCTGAATTTTGACCTTTGTAGCGGTTCAAAAATTGACACCCTTCAGAAAGTTTAATTTCATCAGAAGTGGAGCATCTGCAGATTAATTCCATACCTGTCATGTTATGATCCACTGAAGTTAAGCATGATACAAGATGACTAAATCCCTGTTTTCTTATTTTTGCCATGATCTCCACTATGCGTATGTGTGGTCCGCGTATTGGAGCATTCAGGGTCTGCTAGTAAATCAATGAGAGATGCAGACTTCTTTACAAATCTCCGGTGGTTGCACCTGGCAGATGTGGTACCATTGCAGTAGGTGCTTCACCATCTGTTGCTTGGTGGAGACTTGCACTCTACTGAGTACACTCTTCTAGCTGATATTTTTAATGTATTTAATAATGCAAAAGTAATGCAGCTAGAAAAGAGAATTAAGATTAAGAATACAACAGAAGTAGTGTTGCCGCTGGCTGAATAAACTCTGAGGAATTACTTTGAAATAATATGGTATGACAAGCATTATAATATATTAATTGCCTGTTGTACAAGTATTTCTGTTATTCATTATACAGTTGCCCTAGAGAAGTTACATTAGGTGTCCTGCTGCTATGATAATAGATTATAATGCATCTTAATCTAATTATTCTTGCAAAGCAGTTACCCCATCATCTGTCCCCTATATTGCCAATTAAGTTTCATGTTATATCAGTTTTACATTTAAATTTTCTTATTTAATACCTAATGGTCAGATGTTTGAATAATTTCTACCCCAACAAAGTTTAGCCACATAAACAACCACCCACTGAAATCCTATGACACGTGAAAAGATGTAAACAGCTGACATACAATTTAGAAGCTGTTTTCATATGAATGTGTATAAGCACAGGGGCAAATCTGGGTGGTATTAATGGTAGACGGTGAATCACAGAAGCCGCAGTTACACCTTCTCCTCTGCTTCATCTTCCTTTTTCATTTATCTTTGAATTCGGCCTGCCCTCCCACAACCAATTTTTCTCTTTTTTCCATTTTAAAGGTTCTGCATTGTGCCCCTCGCCCTCCTCTGCTGTCCTCTATTCTCTTCCTTCTTGGCTTCTCTGACGTGGCCCTTCTATTTTTCTTTTGTCTCCCAGAGAGTAAGAAGGACAGAAGAGCTGACATAAATTCCCAAGACCAGAATATGTGATGGAATTAGGACAGGTGGAGAGGATGTGAGGATGATGCTCAGATTAATTTCTGTAGCTGTGTGTATATGTGCATGTGTGACAGGGTCAACACCATTAAATGGGAGCTGTCACTGAGTTAAGAATTGATTTTTTGCCCATGAAAGTGATACATGTCCAATCTACATGAAAGCAAGACACCCAATACACACAAAAAGCCATTTGAAGGCATTTATGTGTCTTTTAATTTTCAGTATGTGATGGGGAGAAGTTAGTTGCCAACAGGGAGACCAAAGCTCAATTTGATGGATGAAACATTCATGTATTGTTGAAAACCTCTCTTCAGTGGTGTCCTTGCTGTAGACAAAGATGTCGAGAGTTTTTCTAACTTTGTTTTTTTTTTTCTCACCCTTCTCTCTCTTCCAGAGGTCCTTCCGTTCCTTTAGTAACGATGACCGCCATGTCATGGCGAAACACTCCACCATCTACCCCTCTTCTCAGGAGCTGGAAGCCGTTCAGACACTGGTGTCCACTGTCGAGTGCGCCCTTAAACACGTCTCTGATTGGCTGGACCAGAGCAGCGGCGATATCCAGAGCCAGGTCAATAGCCAACCAGCAGACAACACAGACGAGGATGATCCTGGTGATGAGCCAAGTGACGAAGCTGAGGATTCCAGTGACGGCTACAGGTGTGACAGTAGTGACATATAGTAGAACAGCAACCAGTGATTTTTTTTATTTTGTTTTTTTTTTGTTTGCCTGTTTCATGTTCATGTTGTTCACCAAATGAGTTAATGTTTATGAATCATAAGAATCATTGATAATCTTTTAGAAGGCATTGACATTTACAGCAGCTAAACTGAGCAATATGTTAATGGAATCTGGCAGGCAGTCGCTGAACTCCAACTCCAGAGTGTGGATTTTTGGAGCAGTGGGCTTTTGTTTTCAGGATAAAGGGCTTTACACCGACAGACACTGACAGTTATAAACAGCTGATCAACTTAGTGTAGCAACCTGCCCGAGCTTCAAGTCTGGGGAGGAGCTGATGGGGGAAACAATGCTTTTCAACCATAGATGGTATATTGAATTGGGTTTCAACCTACGAAATATGCCATCTATGGCTCCAACTCACTATTTGGACTGCAGTACTCAGTGCTGAATGCTAGGGTGTTACATATTGCTCCTTTTAAGGACTATATCAATATTTTGGGAAATTCATTCATTCACTTTCTTGCAGAGAGTTGGATCCAGAGGAAATGAACTTATACCACTTGACAATCTCTGAGCACAGCCTCCATGGTCGGCTATCTTCATGAATCTTTTTATTAAGGGTTCACTACTTCTCATTAAGATCTTGAATTGCCTTGTCGGATCTTATTTTGCAATCTTAACTGGCATGTTGTATTTTAATCTGTTAATCATACAGCTATACTTACCAAAGATTATAAAAAATGATACATACCAAAATATTCCATGACACTGGCAAAATCAATTGGACCTTTTGCCTGCATATGAGTGATGGTAGTGTGTTTTTTTTATCTTTTAAATCTATACATCAATGAAGTTGTTGAGGTTTCATTTAAAAATAGGATGTACTGTAGTAACTTTTGAATTGTTCAGCTGTAAATTGTAATGTGTTTGTCCTTACAGTTAAAAACCACACACGGTGTGATTGTTACCTATTTGTTTTTGTTTTTTCTTCATAAACAGAGAGTCCAGCAGCGGTGGCATACTGTGTGGAGTGATGAGGATTGGCCTGGTGGCCAAAGGCCTCCTGATCAAAGGCGACATGGACCTGGAGCTCGTGCTGATGTGCAGAGACAAACCCACACAGACACTGCTGGACACTGTCTGTCACAATTTACCCACACAGATAGAGGTTAGAGACACACACAGATGCATGTGTGCAGACACATAATGCTGCTTCTCCCTAGTTTCTGTCTTTGTTTTTGCTCACACACTTGTTTGCAAACATCCTGCTGACATACGCACACAATTGCATCCTAGCCTTGCATCGCATCTTCATAGTCTGCCAAATTCTGTCCAAAAAGTTCTGTTTGATTGCACAGTCCTCTCCAATGTCAGAAATTAAGCTGTTTGGATACGCCTAAGAGCGTTTCTGCTTGAATTTGCCAACTCTCACTTCTGTCTGTGTGTGTGTGTGTGTGTGTGTGTGTGTGTGTGTGTGTGTGTGTGTGTGTATGTATGCATGTGTGTGTGTGTATAAGTTCACGTGTAAGTGTAATGAGAAGCTCTGTGAGTGTTGGCAAGTGACAGCATTGTCGTCAAGTGTGAAGTTGAGAGGTGTTTTAGTACGTATGAGTCATGTGTGATTAATGCTCTCGTCACTACGTCAGTGTCATGTGTCTTCATTAACAAGTCATGGCACAGAAATTAAGCTCCCGATGTTCATACACACACAGGGTACAAAACACAGAGTGCTGGCACATGCTGTGACATTGACTCTTGGACTTGTTTGCTTGCCATGTTAAATGATATAGTAATTAAATTGTATTCTACTTTTCAGTCCCCCTTGTAAATGTCTTAAATAATGTGATAGATATATTTGTTTTGTGGCAGTCAGATGAATTTTTCCATTTGCTGAAAATATTTTTTCAGGGAAAGTATTTAGAAATGACTATGTACATGGTAAAAACTCCCCAACCTGTCCAGCTAGTGCAGAAATTACTCAATGAATAAATTCGGCCCTGCCTCCTCTCTGCTTGTTCTCTTTAGCAGTTAAGTGGTGTGAGAGGGAATGGCAGGAAAGAAACATCTATGTGTATGTGTGGGCAGGGAGGTAATCTCATGTCTCGGCCCAGTGACCAGAGATTCTGATTTTCTCATCAGAGCCAAATGGGATGTAGATGGGCCCTCTGCGACTCACTGCTCACTTAGGCACTGCCGGAAACACACACACAAACACACACACTTGTTATCAGCGCTTAGGAGGACATAGGACTTCTCTTAATTTTCAGGAAGTTTACTCTAACTCTAACCATAACTGCCTACCCTACACTTACCCTAATCCTAATTATTCCATATTCATGTAAGTACTGAAAGTACACACACACACACACACACACATATATATATATAAACCCAGTCCACTTGCAAATAGGGCAAGAGCACTGTACAACAGAAACAACTTATGCTGTTTTTTAGTTCACATTATCTGTTTATCCAGCGTTTATAGGCTTTCATGACTTTATATGTTTTTGTGAGTCTGTGTGTACCTGTTTCTGCCTGTGGAGGTAATCTGTGTGAGTTCATTTCTTTAAGTGTTGGCAGGTTGTTGTTGCAGAAGAGTTCTGTTGTTATTGCATGAGCAGAGGTGGCAAAAGTACACCCATTCTTTATTCAAATAGCAGTACAGATAATAACTCTGATAAAAATAGGAATACTCATTTAAATTCTTGGTAAAAGTAGAAGTACTGATTCAATGTCTTTCTTAGGTTAAAGGGAAAAAGTAGAATCTGATATGTACTCAAAGTATAAAAGTAAAAACGAGCCCTCTGAAGGACATTTCTGACTGCTCATGTGTAAAGCTAACTGAACCTCACCTTTACCCATGGTTGAGTCTCCCTCTCTTGTCCTTTTCATCTTGTTGTGTCTTTTATGACCCTTTTTTGTCTTGTTGTGTCTGTTGTGTGTGATATGCACTGATGAATACGTCAGTGATTCATGTTTTATATGTGGAACTGTCCCATCCATTTAGGTTGAAATAAGTCTTGTTGGGAAGGCAGCGTGAAATGATTCAAAATAAAAATAACCAATATTTTCCCTCAAGCACATTAAAACTAAAGTAACAAGCCCTTTTTGAAAATGTAAGGAATAGAAAGTACAAATATTTGTGTTAAAATGTAGGAGTCGAAGTAGTTAGAAAAATAAATACGTGTGTATCAAGTGACAAATGTGGCTGCCATGTGGACTGACATGAATTCATTATCATCAGTACTTCTTGGTCCTGACCACAGAGATCAGCAGTAATTGATTCTTTCAGAATGGAGGCTGAATGAAGCAGAGTGCACATACAGGTAGACAATTTCACAAATGGGTAGAGACATAAACTACACACACATCATACCAGGTTTCTTACTACACATCATTAAATAATTTTTCATGATTTTCTTTCTCTGTCATCCTTTTTACAATAAATTCATCTCGTATGCTTTGCATAATTTATTAATACAATATTTATTTTACAAAATAATGTTACCTGTGTTGATTGGACCTAATAGACCTTTGTTCATGGCAGCATTTTGACATCACATAGAAGGTAAACACAGGTATTGGCAATGATACTAATTAAAGTTCTTGAAGGTTGAACAGAAACAGGGTGCTGCTATTGTGCATGTTAGCTTACTGGAACAGCTCTGATACACTAAATGGACCAGAAACTTAATTAGTCTTGGTAACACCTGCGTTTACCCGACTATTTCATATCAGTATGACTACTGTGAAAAAGGTCAGTTAGCCTGTTTTAAACTATTAAGGTCACTGGTTAACTTATGTCCAGTGAGAGTTGTTTCCTGTAATGATACCTGTTGAAGGATTCAAGCCTACTTTTATATTCATCATTCATTTATCAGCAAAAATTTCAGTCACTTTTCCATGTTTGGGTTTTTATTTTATTGTCTTTCTTTCTTTCTTTTTGTTATTTTACTTTAAAATTCTAGCATAGTTTCTCAAAAAAATCAGTGTCCTTTATTAATTTGCTTGTTACCGTGAGTGTAATTGATATGTATGTAGTGTTGTAGGTAGAAATGTGACTTTTAAAAAAAAAGTCTGTGTTTTTGCCATATGGAGAAGCAGGTTAGAGATACTTCTCACATTTCAAAATGCTGGTTTTGTTCAGGATATCAGTAACATCCAGAATAGCCCCGTTTGAAAATAACTAGAGATAAGGTGTCTGCAAGGTTAATCAGATTCTCCACATTTTTTCTCTTGCATGTTATTTGCTCAGTGTTTCTGCTGTCATACTATGTGATGTTGTTGCAGTGTCTGGAAGCAGCAGCATGCTCAGATATATTTTGCTTTTTCTTCTTTTTCATCCTTACTGAGTCATGTTGTGACCTTGGCCTCTGACCACCTAGTTACGTCTGTTTGACACATGACAGAAGCTGACAGAAGAGAAATATGAGGTCACAAGCTCCTTGCCTGAGGCAGCCATCTTGGTACGAACTACAACAGAGCCCAAACTCACGCTCAAGATTACCCTCACCTCGCCAGCTATGAGGGAAGACGAGGAAGAAGAGGAGGAGGAGGAGGAGGAGGAGGAGGAGGAGGAAGGGGAAGAAGAGCTGGAGAACGGGGAGGAAGGAGTGGAGGAGGAGGAGGCGGTGGAGGAGGAGGAAGAAGTAGAGGAGCAAGAGGAAGAGCAGGAGAAGAACGGACGAGGTAGGAGCACAGAGATTTGAAAACACACAAGTTATAGTTTTGTCTCTCTTTCTCAGTCCACATCACAACACACAGACACACACACACACACACACACACACACACACAAATTCATTTTATTTTGTACTTTTATATGTTATAAAACTCAATTGTTTTTATTATCCTTAAAAAAGAGGTTTGACCTCATTAACTGATGCTGACACAGGACAAGACAGATACAAAGCTGAAACACACAGGAGCGAGCTTTCAGTCTAATAACAGTCTTCCCTCCCCATCCCCCTGGTTTCATGGGTAGCAGGAACTGGTTATAATTGGTTGTGGGAGGTGGGAACGGGAGAGCAAGGCCAGCAGGCCAGCAAAATCAATAACGGAGCAGCAGAGAGCTGCCCATCCATCCTGTGGCTCCCGTCCAACTAGGCACTCAGGTCTCAGAGAGAGATGAGAGATAGCATGAAGGTTAGCCGTACATCATGCCACGTGCCGCAGCAAGATGGAGAAGACCGCTCGTATTTTCACTCGTGCGCACCATAAAGAGCACACAGGCATGCGACCACACAGAGGAGAAGCCATGCACACACATATTTTGTACCTGACGGATAGAGAAGCCTGTCACACCCCAGTTATCTAATTGCTGAGTTTTCTCCAGGCACCCGTAGAGGCTGAGGGATGTGGGCCAGTCTGTCTAATAGGGTGGTATATTTAAAAGGCAGGGTCTAATACTCTTACACATTAACACATGCATCGACAGGAACGGATACCTGTGGTGCTGTCCAATGTCAGCACCTTGTCTGGCTCTCTTAAAACTATGGCTGCTCCTGCCTGGTCAGAACTTAATTAGTAACATCCGATTTAGATTTAGATTTAGATTTAGACTTTTATTTCAGACATTAAAAAAATAATCTAAATGAGTAAAAGAAAAAAAAAAAGGAGCAGGAAGAAGTGAATAATCATCATATCCTACCGTTTTTTATATTTGATCAATAAACTTTATGTTAAGCTTGAATATTCTCTTTGCTTCAGTTTTCACGATACACAACTAAATGAAATCAGATAATTCCCAAAGATTATAAATTTCATTTTACTTCAATTCAGTGTTCATTCATTAATATCAAGCCACCTATCAAGAATTTTTAGTTCTTTTCCCACTGTAACCAAAAGTTGTTCCAAATTCTTTCCACAACAGAATAAAATGTACCATTTGTGAATAATAGTCTTTTAAGGCTGCAGCTAAATCAATTAATCTGTGATGTCCACAAATGTCTTGTTTTGTCTTGTTTTGTCCACAACCCAAAGATATTCAGTTTACTGTAACAGAGGAACAAAGAGATAAAAAAGATGCATTTAAAAAGGTAAGACAGGCATTTTTGAGACAATTTTTGTTTAAAAATGTGTCAGCGATGAATTTAATAGTTGATAAATAATCAGCTCTCTAGTCCTAAGTATTTTGGAGACCTCACATATGTTATAAATGTGTAATAAAAACCAGTGGTCCCAATACTGAGCCTTGGGGAACCCAACAAGTGAGCCTCAGAAGATTTGAAGTCATTTATTTGATCGTGTTGGTACTTATTCTCCATGTAGCTGCATAACCAGGAGAGTGCAACCCCTATAATTCCTTGTCTTTGGACTTGTTTCATTCATAACTCATACACAACAGGGGGCTTCCACATTTAACAAGATTAAAAGCTACCCACTTCCGCTTTAGAATAGCCCTGTGTGCGTAATGTGTCAATAAGCTGTGGCTATCTTATGAATGTAAGTTGTACTTGTGTCTGTGCACACACATTTTGCATGCATGCTCCTTTAAGCTCAGATACAGTTTGCTGCTCCGTGTGGTCACAAAGGGTGCTGTGAGAGTAAGTTAGAGGAGCAACAACAGCAAAGGGACATTTTTAAATCAGACAACACAGAAAGAGATAATGATAAAAGAACAGTGCTGAGTGAGGAAGTGGCCAGCAGAGTGTTTTGATAGAACAGTGGGAGGACAAGCAAGTGGAGAACGACTATAATGATCCAGTAGCAGCGGATCGGTCCCCGTGCAGCTGGGTTCACTCTGACAGACCTTGAGATACACCATTATACATCACACAGAAACACAAATACACACCCCTGTGTACATCACTCCTCGAGAAAGAGCTACACTGCAATAACAGCCAGATGAGTTCAGAGATAATGTGAGATAGATGTCCTTGTGCTGCTACCACACGTTAGATGCATTTGACATTTCAGCTTAATACCTCTTGAGGGTAGGATTTTCTGTTCACGGGAGAGTGATGAGGAAAATATTTACCTAGTTGTGTGTTTCATAGAGACCCAAAGGAGCTCTTTGGTGTGTTTTATGTCACTTCCAGTAGGTCCTGCACACAATAAACCCTCTTAAACCCCACATAACCGCACTCATTCATACACAGCTGCGTTTGATTCAGCTCGCCTTGCATATCATCGGCTCCATGCTAATTCTCAAGTAGCAGAATGGGTGAGTGTAGTAACTCAACTAGCCTGGTGTGTTGGGCAGCATGAATCAAATGCTCACATATAAAAAAGCGTAAAGAATGCTCCTCTTTTACCAACCACAATGCTCTGACTAAACCCTGCCTTGATCCCTCTTGTGTTGTGTTTGTCTGAGACTGGGTCAAACTTTCTTAGATTATTTTTTTCTTTTCAGTTCTACTTTAGGAGCGCTTGATTCTGTTGTTTGCCCAGACAAGGTGTTGAATTGCTTTCTCTGCACCATTTCTCTAAATCAAGTGCACCTTAAGTAATCCAGAACAAAAATAAACACCTATTTTGACTCCTGCCTGGTGCAGACTGGATCAAAATAAATGAAATCCTCTTCAAATACATGAAGGAGAGATTGATTTACCTTGCTGGGCACAGTCAGATGTGTCCCAACAATGCCCACACATTAAATCAAACACTCCTTAGGTATTTGTTTGGTGTATGTCTCTGGGCAGCTCTCCATCCCACAAAGTTGTCTCTTCCCACGTGACCCCATATGCTCTCCCTTTCACTGGTTTTGCCAGTGACTGGATGGATGTAAATCACTGTTGAATTGCGTGTGTAATTTTCAACACGTATATGTCTACGGGGGACAGCGCATCCTGTATTACTACGTGCTGAGGATGTCAACATGTGATGCAGTTAACACGTTAGGCTGATCACAGTGTTGAAAATGACACACCGTTTAAAGAGTGAGGACATTTTTAATAAGCATTCATCACAGATGTGTGAACTGTAGAGAGTTGGCACTTTCTACAAGGAGAGAAACAACTTTATGGCATGAAAAGCACCTTGTATGTACCAAAATATCCATGCATGTGTGTGTGTACGTGTGCATTCACACACACATTTCCAAGTGTGTCTGCATACATTCACATACGCAATATTCAAACACACACACTCAGACAATGATGTGTGTGTGTTTTACGTTCTCTATATTGGGTTGTTATTGTTTTGTGGCAGTGTTGGGTGCTGCTGCGCAGAGAGTGGAGGCTGAGGAGGAGGAGGAGGAGGAGGGGGAGGTGCTGGATAGACACAGATGTCTGTTGGCCCTGGCAGCGCTGCGACACGCCAAGTGGTTCCAGGTCGGCACCCACTCACTTCCTGTCTTCCTGCCCGATGCTTATTGTAGCCTGACGATTCAGCCAGAGGGAATCTACTCACTGTCAGATGACATGGTGGTGCTTATTATGCCCATTCAGTTTAGACAAATCAAGAATAGACAAAAGTGTGCACAAATTGCAAATTTCTACTGACAAATTTTTCATCTATATGTCAGAAAGTATTACAAATTGCCTCAATTTGTTAATGATTATTCAATTAATAATTGAAGGCAATATGGCTGATTAACATATGTTTTCATGCTTTCTCATCTCCAGTTCAGTTTGCAGGATGTTGTTTTACAGCATCATGAACAAAACAAAAATGCATTCAAGCTGGGTTGCACCAACAAGTATTAATTTTTAACTCAGATTAAATCATGGCTTAACTTTAAATTATGTTGCACAAAACTGTTTAACCAGCTTAAAATTAAGATGGATTTAAACCTCTCCTCAAACCTCAGTTTAGACTTTACTTTAAACTTAGATTAAATTTATTTCTGTTGCACCTTAAGGGACAGACTTAAGGGGTAGACTTAGCCCAGTTGTGTTTTATGATGCTTCTCTTCTTTTCTTCACCCCAGTAGATAGTTCGTCCAAAAGGTTTGTCCCAAAGGACAAGAAATTAGAGCTTCTCTATTGAGCCACCATGAGTAGGCTAACTAGGCCAACTAACTTTTTAGTCAGTTTAGCAAACATGTTGTTAAGGAATACAGAGAATTGAAAGTTAAAGCCATTGTAAAGTCACTGTAAAACAAGTTTGCTATGGATTAGAACTAATTTTAGTTGATTTTTGTTGGCGCAACCCAGTCTGAGACCCAGAAAGTGAATTTTGCTGTTGCACTCCACCCACTTATATATGAACTGGGGGAAAAGATGAATGTAAAAAGTATCGTGAGGCTACAAAAGCAATTGTTGAGACTTGTTTTTCTTTTTGGCTATTATGTGAACCTGCCTGCTCTGTACAGTATGTCAATGCTTCCCTTTTGATTCCCCTCCCATACCCTTCCCCATCTATCTCCCAACTCACTTAACTTACTGACAAAAAACATTGTTCAAGTTCAGAATGTAGGTATTTTCTGAAAACAGAAACAACATTTTTAGTAAAATGTTCAGTAAACTAAATTCAGAATGTCTTAAAACTGTGGGGAGCTCATGCAGACTTTTAGACAGATACAATCACTCCATTATATGGCTCTGTGGTGTAAAGCAGGCTGTTATTTGTGTACACAAATACCACTCCTCTTGTGCTCAATTTGTTCCCTTTCCCCCTCTTTCTGTTTAATCTTCCGTCTTGCAACCTTCCGACTTTCCCTCTTCTCCCATCTCTCCATCCCTCTATCCTTCCCAGGCTCGAGTGAATGGGCTCAAGTCCTGCGTTATCGTTCTCAGGATACTTAGAGACATGTGCAATAGACACCCTGTCTGGGAGCCTCTCAAGGGATGGGTGAGTCTTTTGCTGTAATTACCTGTGTTTAAGTGTTAATACAAGAAATAAAAAGAATGTGTTCTGCCCCTTGAATATTTATACATGTTTATTTTATTATGTGTATTTGTGCATTATTATAAAATGTCCTCCATCTCCCTGCTGTAATGGGAAATTCATATTTCTATCAAAATGTGAAAAATTGTGCTGTATGCTGAAGACTTCTGATACAGAGTTCAGTGTACACCATAAAATAGTCTCAGTAAATCCTGACTATCTATTATTCTTGTTTTGAAGAAACATTCATTTTGTTTAATGAGAAAACCACTTACTTTCAAAATGTATGACTACACGTCATAGAATGGAGGACTGTAATGTAGTTTCATAGTGGTATTTCTGTAAAGGTTCTTATATTGCAGAACTGACAATAGAAAGACATTTCAATCATTCCTCCTGTCACCTTGTATCTGCACCAGCTATGAAGGCTTGCATTTCAGCTGTGTCTCACAGTTGTAGTCACCACCACCTTTATTTATGCTCCAAGTCTATTTTTTGACAATAAATGCATAAACTTGAGGCTGAAGCCCCATAAAAAATGCCCTGGATAAAGATATTTATCTACGTTTTGCAACCTAGGCAGAGCAGAGTGTGCTGCTCTCTGCTTCGGTTTTGTAATCTAGCAGACGGCCCACATTTCCCATCAGGCCTAGTCTGGATTAAGAGGTTTCCTGTTTTCATTTTCAAAATGCAAATATTAGCTTGTGTTTGTAATTTGTCTGTTCAGAACATGGTGTTTCATGCTGGTAATTGGCATTTTTGTGCTTGTTTATAGTTTAACCATTATTGAGATAGCTGTTAGATGTCTTAACACCAGCTGTATTTTGCAACTATTTAAGGCACTTTGTGGGTCTCCCTCTTCTTAAAAAAAAGGTGGTGCCTTTGGTACCTCATTACATGACGTAGTAAATGTAATGATATTACAAAAATCCCATTATTATTATTCATGTTATTATTATTATATTACTTCCTTACTGCTGCCTACCCACTATCCCACAGATATTGTGTTAAAAGGTTTAATGGTGTTTTCTTTACAGTTGTATGTTCAGCTGTGTCCGTGTGTGTGTGTGTTCTTTCAGCCCTTAGAGCTTATCTGCGAGAAGGCAATAGCCACCTGCAACAGACCTCTCGGGGCTGGAGAAGCCCTGCGTCGAGTCATGGAGTGTCTGGCCTCAGGCATACTGCTACCAGGTACAGAGCCGTGATGGAGGCATGAATATACATGTTGGAAAGCATTGTGTATTTTCAGGCAAATTGGCATTGCCGGTGTACAGAGCCAGGGAACATGCTTAATTTGAGTAAATGAGCAGATACGTTGAAGAACATTTTTGAGCTGTTTCTCTAAGAGAGGTCAAGACATGATCAATGACCCGGCAGTGCACAGCTGTCTGAGCAAAGCCGTCATTACGAGAGCATCTTAATTAGGAGCAGCTGAAGGCTTTCTTTACAAAATTATGTGCATCCTTGGAAAAAAAATTCAATTATTCCAAAGTATGTAAAAGCTGCTTTTCATTTTACCTAATCCAAAAAAAATTGATTTGATGCAAAACCCAGACTGACGGTAGCAGATAAGAGACAATTTCCTGACCCAGTTATTAAATTTAAGACAAATGTGGCACAATTAAAGTTTGAGGATTTTTTCCCTTTTAAATTAATAGACTGGTTTGAATAGCTGACAGCCAGTTTGACCAGTTACATTTTCTGTTTGCTGCTGTTGTCCAATTTAATAGTCAGGATTTCCTTTGGTGCTCATTTTCTGACAGTGAAGCCTAATTAAATGTTGCTGAGCGGCAGTGTCACCGCATAAAGTGACAGCAACTGACTGTGTGTGTGTGTGTTTGTGCGTGTGTGTGTTTGATCCTCTGTCGCTTCCCCCAGGTGGTCCAGGTTTACACGACCCATGTGAGAAAGAGCCAACAAACACACTCGCCAACATGACCGACCAGCAGGCTGAGGCCATTACCTACAGTGCACAGGTACACACACACACACACATACACACACACACTCTCACACGTCAGCTTAAAGACACCGTTGTTATCACCCGGCTGTACTCGCCCTGAGCTGTCAGAGTGTGGGAATCAGTAAGCAACACGCCTATTACCAGACAGAAAGACCCCATCACCACCCCAACCTCACAATCTGCATGCACATACACTCACACATACACGCACACACACACGCATCTCCAAGAGCCGTGTGGTGCTGCATTTTAATGATTGGTGTGGGAAACTATTGCCATTGTGAGCTATAAATCCATCTCTGACACCCCGAGGACAGTATTTGCGTGCATGCACTGTGGGCGTGCGTGCTGTCATGTTCTCCTTCACACACACACTCGAGTGAGCAGGGCAGCCTTCGAGCCGCATGGCTTAGTGAATCCTGCCGTCCATTTCCTTTGAAGGCAGCCTGAACGAGGCTGGAATGTCAATGGGGATAATTGTATTGGAGCAGATACACGAGCAGATAGGAGAGAGGGAGCTGTTCTGTCAATGAGCTACGCCGAGCCTCATGAATATCTGAGACACTCTGCCTCCCTAATGGATTTATATTAGCAGAGCCACTGTGTGCCGTTCAGGTTATCGTTCTGATTGTTTGTGTAGATTGAGGATGTGTACAGTAGGTCAAGAACGATAAATTAACACACAGACGCACTGGTCAGTATGTGTGCTGATATCATTGAGGCTAAGAGGGGGGAAAAAAGTGTCTGCTCCGGTTATCTTTTAGGACAAATTTGATGTTGTGTGTTGCAAGAAAACTTAAGGTTTTTATAGATATGTGTTGACATTCATTAATGGTTCATTGTGTGAGATTTAGAGGGATTTATTGGCTGGATATGGTAGAAATTAACTATAATATTCATCAGTATGTTGTCATTAGTGTCTAATCACCTGAAAATCAGAATCGCTTTTTTGTGACCTTAGAACAAGCAGATTCATTTGCTGGCCCGTTGGCTGAATCTGGCCCTTTAACTACCTCAAACTGGCCTGTTGATCAATTATAAATTTGAGAAAAATGTATATCATTTAGATTTTATTTAAATAACCTGTTAACATTCTTAGTTTTTGGATGTTTACATTGTTTTATCTTTTTCAAATCTGGCCTGGTAAAAAATGAGCATTTTATATCTGCAGATCTGCAAGGTTCCTCTTCCACAGGGGCTGCACTGCCATGTTTCTAGAGTAGCTCAGAAAGGACAAACCAAAAACTGGCTGTAGATAAGGCCTTGCATGTGTTTTTTCAGTTTCACAGCCACAGTAGGTTCTCATACACGGCTGAAATGGGAAGGGTGATGCAATGTGTTTGCATCTTGCAAGCTCACTGCGAGATGTCACTGAATCCTACGCACTGGTCCTTTAATGCACAGATTTGGCCTAGGCGTCAGCGTTTTTCACACATAGTTACCAGGAAATTACTTTTATTTTCACTATTCACACATGCAGCTTCATTCAGAAACATTTGAGTCTTGTGCCTTTTCACACATGCCATGGCAGTGCTGGAATAGTCCAGCATGCATATTCTCTGTTTAAAGTTGGGGAGCAAGATTAGTGACAGGCAAGGGGAGGTATGGCAAGAAACTTTTTCTTTCAACCAACACCTGAACATGCCATGTCCTGCAATATAGGGCCTTCAATCATGACCAGTGAAGCTGCTCAGTTTATATGGCTTTATTATGTATAAACATATTAGTTTTTCATTGTGTTATGTACTTTCAGCAATGAGTGACAGATAAAATGTTGTCTCAGAATGAACATAATGCATGTATTTCTCTGGTCTCTTTTTGTCCTCCCTCAGTCTGCACTGTCAGACAGACATAACCCTTTACATGCTTATCCCTGCAATGTTACTGCTTTCATACATAACACAGCCAAACAGGCATTTCCCTGAAATGTTACTTGGTCTTTAGGTGGGAAATTGGAGGTACAGATTTCCCTGAATATTGATCCTTGCTCCCATTCACACATGACCCCATGCAAGAAATGTCCTTGAACATTGAAGGGATAGACTGCATGTGTGAATGGGGTTTTAGTGTTCATGTATCAGTTTCTGTTCCTTTCTGTACCTTGCCCATGTGCTTCTATGTTTGTACATGGTTTAATACATCATAATAGACCCTAATATTTGTGAGGATGAATCAGCCTGAATATTCTAGCTTTTCTCTCAGTTTTTCAAGCATAATTTACAAGCATCATTAGCACTGAAACTTCACTTCAAATTTAATGAAAAACTCTACAACAGAATTTATGTGATCGCATGTCTGTCAAAATCAATCTTGGATATACATAAAAAAACTGCAGGGCAATCAATTAAATTCACAGTATAAAGACAGAATGTGATTCCTTCTTTGCATCAGCCTGCATGATGAGTTAAATTGATCAGTGAGTCAGCTAGACAATAAAATGCTTACGGATAACATTTCTAATTAGATTTAGAAGTTTCTCAGCTTGGTCTTGAGACTTAAATGTCTGTAACAGAAAGCCTGTGTTGCAAACTGGAATCATAGAGGTTTGAAAGAAGTGGGCATTTAGGAGGCAGGGAAGGGCTGATACAAACGTTATCAAGTTGCATTATGGGAAGTGCAAAATCCAACTTTAAGTAAGTGCAATGCCAAGTTGCTGAAGCAGCTCTTTAATAGCACGAGAAAAACAAATAATTTCATTCTGTTAAAGGGACAGTTGACCCCAAAATCAAATATATATATTTTTCCTCTTACCTTTGTACTATTTTGTCCATCTAGATAGTTTTGGTGTGAGATTTGGAGATATATACCATAGAGATGTCTCCCTTCTCTTGAATGTAATGGAACTACATTGCACTTGGCTTGTGGTGCTTAAGCGACAAAAATACATTTGAAAAACTCAACACCAGCCTCTCTTTCCAGAAACCATGACCCAATTACTCAAGATAATCCACAGACCTTGTTATGAGCAGTTTAATGTAGCAAATATTTTCTTTTTATCAAACTACACCTGTCAACTATGTCATCGTTCAGAATGAAACATACATCTACTCATAGAAGAGAGGTATTTTTTGGCAGTAGATGGATAAGTTGGATTTTTGGGGTGAGCTGTCCCTTTAAGGTCTATACTGTCAATACAGTTTGAATTTTTTTTTTTTAAAAGAGTTTTCTTAAGAGTTTTCTAAAGATTTTCTTTCTTTCACCGTGTGTGTGTGTGTTTGGTATTCAACAGCATGCTCTCAGACTCATGGCATTCGGACAGATCTACAAGGTGTTGGAGATGGAGCCTCTTCCCTCAAATAAACCATCACAGAAATACCCCTGGTCTGATAAAGAAGGTGTGTGTACCTGTCTGTCTCTGTTTCCTGTCTTCTGTCCACTATATCCCCAACATGTCTTGTCTTTTTGTCCTCGTCTGGCTGTTTTTCTGTCTTTCTGTCTATATGTGTCCATGTTTCACCCTGTCTCTGTTAATCTGTCTGTGTGAAGGCTTGTCTGTTGGTCTGTCAGCATTTCTGGATTCAGTTATCTGGGTCACACATGACATGACCTTTGTTTTTTTCTACACACCAGCGCTGACAACATTGTCAATATTGCTGACATGTGAAACATCACAAAAATATGCTTAAGATGTGATGTTTTTTGATATTTTGCCTGCTTTTTCTGCTGTCAGCTTTGCACCAAAAACACAGTGGCCTTGTGAAATGTCATAGTGACATGTATTGAAATGTGCATGGTTTATTCTGCTTTTCTTCACACAAGTGAAAGTTGGCAAATTTTCAAAGCGACTTTCATAAACTATCAACCCAAGCCTTTTAGTACCACATGATGCTGACATGGAGAATTGCCAGAGCATTTACAGATTAGGGTGCATGTAGGAAAGGAGCTTATATGTCTTCCTCATTGTTTGACTGTTTGCTGGTCTGCCTGTGGGTCCTGTTTATCTTGTCTGTCCATTTATCCATCTTTATGCTTGCCCTCATATTGCTTGTTCTCTGCAGCTTTGCCCCCCCTTCTCTTTGTCACACAAGTGCCTTTGTGTGTTCATATAAACATCTCCTGTAGTCAGTGATTGATTAGTGATCTTTATAAACAGATATCTGCATATGAATGCAGAATCTGTAGGCAAGGGGCAAGATTTTGGTAGTGTAGTGTTCTGGTTTCCATCTGAATGGGCTTTGGTTGTACACAGGTTAACAGTCCATTTGGAAACCAAAGAGACAGAAAGCATTGGCCAAAATCTTGGAACCCAGCGGCTATCATTTGATTCGTATTTAGCTTTTCATTAGCTTTTTTAATTTATGTGCATTCATATACAGATATCTGTTTAAAGACACTGAGTAGCTGCTGACAAAGTCTCAAGTTGCTAATTGGACTGTAAACGATGACCAGTGCACAAAAGAAGAAAGTCTTGATCCAGATATGTCATCTGGATGTCTGCTGGCGACACCAGAAGCCCCAAAACATTGGCCATTGGCCATTGCCCCCAGACAACTCTCTTCATTTTTCTCTCTGTCACACACAAATGGCTTTGTGTGTTCATATAAACATCTCTTGTAGCTACTGATTGATTATCAACTCTCTTCATGTTTTTCTCTGTACCTGGCTGCCTTGTTGTCTCTCCAGGCTTAGGGCTGAAGAGGCCATATGAGGATGGAGCAATGGATGACAAGGACCTTATCAAGAAGATGAAGAGGAATCTGAGGAAAGGTAATTCTTGTTCTGTTGTTCTGTTCTGTTCTGTCCCCAATCTATTATGGTTTGGACTGTTTGAAGTGGGGTTGTACGAAGTACTTATTGATAGTCAGTGTATTAGCTACAGTAGATGCTGGTCAGCACACCCCCACTTGCAGAGAGGAGTCCTAGCATAGGAAGCTCTGGTATGCACTGCTATAGACAGGGTCAGCAGCAAACGTATTTTAGCAAACTAAAAAAAAACTAACATTAGTTTATCCTTGATATCTGAATATTTTCACTGCTTTTCCTTGCAGTCTAACAGCCTTTTTCAATGAGAAAACTAACTAAACAGACTCCATGGGCAAAATCAGTAATTTAAGGAGTTGCTGGTCTAACTGCCTCGATCGGTTAGTTTGTTTGTGTTATTGTGTGACCCTGGTCCATCCAAACTAACCTGTTAAAACACAGATGTCACACAACAAGACAAACTAACCAACAGATCAATGCAGTGGTAGACCAGCAGGTCCTGTATTCTGCGACGTAAAATTTCTGATTTCACCCATAGAGTCTGGTTGGTTTGGAAGGAGCAATATTTGGCTTATATGAAAAAGCTGTCTGACAACAGGGTAAAGCAGTGAAAATATTCTAAATATAGCATACACTTAAACTGATATTTGTTTTTGTAGTTTGGCATGTTTTTTAGGCAGCTAAAATCTGTTTTGCTTCAGGCCCTTTACATTGCTTAGCTTCTACAGGGTGACTCCTATAGAGCAGGAATGAGAATAAATACCATTTTCATTCATCATCACATTTTTTAAAAATGTTTATTAAAACCACTGAAAACAAAGCAGCACAATACTTAGAGATGCTTTAGCCTTGCTCCTTTTTCCCCTTGTATCTATTCTCTTTCTGTGTTTTTCCCTGTCTGCTCCTCTCCTTCCTTCCATCCCTTGGAGGCAGATCAATAGTATTGATTGCTAACGTTTTAGTAGGCCACCCAACCATCCCCAGCTCTTTCTTCATACAAGGAGAAGATGAACCACGACTAATGGAGACAGAGAGGCATTTTTAGATATTGGCAAACTGGAGGAAAGTGATTGAAAGAGAAAGAAAATAGAGGGGCTCCTTTATTCATCATGAAAACAACAACTAGCAAGAGTGCTGAGAACCTTTTAAAATATGATTTATTACATACAGTATTTCTGAAGTGGCCCAGTCTGTCCAATTCCAGCTGGATAATTGGTACACCCCCTACAAACCCTTATTAAATTTATCCTGATCTGCTCTACTTTCTACTGTAACCATACCCCCATCTTTGTCTTTACATTAGTCCTAGACAGTAAAACCATAGACTCCAACCAGCCAATGAACGCCCTGATGCGGTTGAACCAGATCCGGCCGGGGCTGCAGTATCGCCTGCTGTCCCAGTCGGGCCCGGTTCACGCTCCGGTCTTCACCATGTCTGTGGATCTGGATGGAACCATTTATGAGGCATCTGGATCCTCAAAGAAGACCGCCAAGCTCCACGTTGCTGTTAAGGTAAGAAGGCACAGTTAATCTAATCTATCTAAAAATTAATCTGTCTGTCTGTCTATCTATCTATCTATCTATCTATCTATCTATCTATCTATCTATCTATCTATCTATCTATCTATCTATCTATCTATCTATCTATCTATCTATCTATCTATCTATCTATCTATCTATCTATCTATCTATCTATCTATCTATCTAAAAATAATGAAAGGTCCACTAATAAAAAAAGAGAGCTGATTCTTTTTTTGGTTACCTGAAGAACTTTCTAAGCTTCAGCTGTAGTCAAACCTGTGTGTGTCTATAAATATGTTTTGTCTGTGTATGCCTATTGGTGTGTGTGTTTGTGTGTGTGTGTGTGTGAGGAGGGATGGAGGTGGGCAAATCCATGTAATCCCAAAGTGGTTGTGAACAAAGAGGCTCTCCAGAGCACAGAGCCGGGATAATCCGCTATCCGCTCCATTCCCATAAAAGGCTCTTTCTCCCCATCTCTCTCCCCCTTTTCCATTCTCCTTCTCACTCACTTTTCGTTCTCTCTTCTACTCATCTTTCGATCTCCCCTTCTCTCTCTGTTTCTGTTTCTCTCCGTCAGTGGAGGGGCTGGTTCAGCAGCTGTAACACAATCACCCATTTGGGTCAAAAACTTGTCATTCTCCTTTTTCTCGTCTGCCTACTTTATTGTTCTGAATCACTTTGCTGCTCTGTGTGCTGTCGAGGACTTACAGTAGGCTCATGTGACTTTTCATGTCTTGTAATAGCTTTATTGTAACCATTGTGTGAGTTAGATTCAGTTCTATCCTGTCAAGATGACAGTGTGCTGTGGTATTGCTGCTTCTGGAAGATTTTCTTTCTTGTTTAAAATACAGAAAATTTAAACAAAATATATGCGAGTGATTGGCTTCCCAAACCCACACTCTGTCCAAAATTCAGCATAATTTCCAGCAAAATGTGCTTTTTGCTTCAGTGTAATAAAGAAACGAAGACTTCCACATAAACTCCTGCCACATATGAGTGTTGGTGCTTTTCCACAGCCTGGAATATACACACATCCAGCCAATCCTGATTCGATATCGAAAGATTGCCTTCTCTTTTTCATTTTTCTTTTACGCTTTTCATTCTCATTGCCCTTCTCTATTTTTATGGCTGATAATGCCCATAAAGTCTGTTCAAAACAGGCTCAACACACACAAAGGCTTTAATTTTTCATGCTTGGAATCAACAAGTTTTTTTTTTTGTTTGCTTTTTTCTTTCCTGCCAATTCCTGTCACTTTATCATCATCTTCCCTCAAGGTTCTCCAGGCGATGGGCTATCCGACAGGGTTTGACTCAGACTTGGACCCCATGAGTTCAGACGAGAAGTCGGATGGTGAGGGGAAGAGCGAAACGTCATCACACACTAGCAATAACCCAACACACTCCTCGGACAGTTCCAACACACTGGAGGTGAGGATTGAGAATTGGCACTGATACACAAATGCATACGCTCATTCAAATTGCTGTTGAATGGGATAAAAAAATTAACAGACTGGTATCACCATGAAAGTTCTCCAATTGTTTAGTTATATTAGGACAGTGTTTTTTACTACAAGCTTTCTGAAATGTTGTGTTTAAACATGCTAATGAAGCAATATCTGATGTCAACTTTTGGTCAATTTAGGAGAAATCCAACAAACAAATAAACAAAGTGTAGTAAAATAAGCTTCTAAATGTGCATTATAAATGTTTTATTAAAAACTAGTCTGAAATTAGAATAGAGAACCATATAGACTAGAGAGAGGAAACTGTTTTTGCCTGTAGTGTCTCACCTTGAATTATTAAAATATAACATTAACTCTCGTTTAAGAACGTAAAAGGTTTCCAAAATTTGTTAAGCCTGCACCCAGGTTTACTGTCCACAGTGTGCTTTCTAATAAAACTATAAAGATGTTTTGAAATTTAATTTCTGGAATAATCTTTTCACCCCACAGGTGCGAACTCAGGGTCCCATACTGACGGCGAGTGGGAAGAACCCCGTCATGGAGCTAAACGAAAAGAGACGAGGCCTCAAATACGAACTCATCTCTGAAAGTGGAGGAAGCCACGACAAACGCTTTGTTATGGAGGTGAGAGCTTCATTTGCACACAAGTAGATTATGAAATATGCATATACATGTAAAAGAGTGTGGAGTAATGTAAAGTAATAAAAAAATATAGAAAACAGAGGTTAAGCCACACATGCTCAGAAACCGACTGATCACCGGTAGAGTCAATCAGTCAACCTGGTTCCTGGAGCTGGCCTGTTCTCTGTGGGGTGTGTTGTTTTCCGACATGCCTGGCTGCTCCATCGCTCTGCTGATTGATTAGCAGGCCTGCTTGACAGCAGGGCATCGCTAAACAAGCTGTCCCGTTCAGCCAGACTCACTGCCTGACTTGCTGATGACTGATAAGTGTATTTATGTGTGTGTGTGTGTGTGTGTGTGTGTGTGTGTGTGTGTGTGTGTGTGTGTGTGTGTGTGTGTGTGTGTGTGTGTGTGTGTGTGTGCACATCAGGTGGAGGTCGATGGGCAGAAGTTTCGTGGGGCAGGCCCCAACAAAAAAGTAGCAAAGGCCAGTGCTGCTCTGGCAGCTCTGGAAAAACTCTTCTCTGGTCCCAACGCAGCTGCAAACAAGAAAAAAAAGATTTTGCCTCAGGTAAGGAGACACACACACATGCAGTACATACCAGACACAGAGGGCACATGCATTATACACACACAGAATGAAACAACAACATATAATCAAAGGAATCTGTTTTCCTTAAGAGCCAAACTGTCAGTGCAGCTTTAAAAAAGACTATGTCTAAAACACATTTTCTGATCAGTATCACCTCTGTAGAGCTGTGTGGTAGTTTGTCCACTTTGTTCACCCATCTGTAATCAATGGCACTGCATGTCTAATCAGATCAATAATTGACAGTTATCAGATCACCACTCCTCCACTTATGTTGTCAGTTCACAGATTTGTGAACAATGAAGCCCATAATAAATTTGATGATTGTCTTGTATGTGTTTTATTTCTTATTTCTGAGCAACACATTTATGCAAACACTCATCTGTCTTTCTGTGTATCTTAATACTGTGTATCATAAATGTTTTAAACACACTACTTACACATAGTATGTACTGTGTTCAGACTAAAGGAGCCCTGGCTGCGGCAGCAGCAGCCTCAGCAGTAGCAGCTCAGGTAGCCAGAGGAAGAGGAAGAGCAGCCCTTGCAAGAGGAGCCTTCGTCAGTGCAGCTGCACCTGGATATGTCACACCAGGTAGTGCGAGGATTGTTGTGTGTGGTTTTGTTGTTTTTAGTTAAGTGTTTTCTGTGATTTTTTTTTTTTTTTTTATGTATTATCTTGTACATCACTCTAGTGGTCATGGCAAAGTGTCTTCAGTCTATGACCAACTTAAAACTAAATATGGAGTCCTCAGAGAATAGGAGACTTGCCTGGTGTAGTGACTTGGATACAGAGATAACAAAAGATGAATGGGAACATGGCCTGAACTCAGATTTAGATTCACAGCAGTACAAATGTGCATACTCATGTGTCCCTACTACACCATTTTGTTGCCATAATCCAGATTAATGTGCCAAATGCAGTGCTGATAAGGGCACACTGTTTCACTGTTTATTGGATTGCCCAAAGATTACAATTTTTTGAAAAGATTCACTTAAAACTGTGTGTAAACTGTGTGAGATTTTCTCTCACGCTAAACATGTAATAACCCAGAAAGCCAACTATCAGTCAGTGGCTGGAAAAAACCTCTCTCTCAATGTCCTGCCTTGGAGAAATGAACCTTTACTATCAAAAGAAGGCCCGATACCTTTTAGAAATATATTATCTCTTTATAGGTGGGTTGGGGGTCATTATAGTCTTTTAGAATTTGAGTTCTATACTGTATTTTATTTTATTTTTATATTTAACATGGTTGTTTGTGCAGCATTGACATTTACTTTTGCTGTCGGCTCTATAGTACTGACATTTTCTTCTGCTTTAGAATGAAATAAGCTTCCATTTTTCCCCTGCAGTTGTATCGGAAATATCACAGGCTTTCAGAAATATCCTGCAGCAACATACAGTGCAGGGGAGAGTTGTTACACTGATGCATGACTATCTGACAGCTCAGTAACGGATCATACAGAAAATTAAACCTTTTATTAATATATGATGCTGTGGCATGTGCATGTGTACAGCATTTGCATGTTCAGGTTCATGTTGATGTTGTTAGGACGGTGTGTCCATTCATCCATTCAGGTCTCTTACCCTGAGCCTTACAGCTGTCTTTTGAGGCCAAAACATTCCTCTAAACTTACCGAAGATGTTAAAAAGTGCAGCCAGGAATTAAACAAGTGTGCAATTGATTTTGACCCTGTAACCTCGTCCCCAACAGGCTTCGGGACACCGTATGGCTACAGCCCAGCTGCAGCAGCTGCTCCTGCATACGGTATGTGCTTATTTCTTTTCCCTGCCTCTGATCTACTTCCACCTTATCTTTTCTCTATTCAGTTCCTCCCTAATCCAACATACCATAACTGCTAACCATCAGTTATCAGTTACAATCCTTTCTCTCAACTTCCTTTGTTTCAATTTCTCCCCTTTTCCGAACGTGACTGTAAAACCCAAAACAGGTTTTAGAGTTTTGCTGGGAGTTTCAGTCATAGTAATTAAAGGGATAGTTTGGATTATTTGATATAGGGTTGTATGAGGTGCTTCTCGAGACTCAGTGCATTACCTACGGTAGATGCCAGGCAGCATGCCCCCATTTAGAAAAAGCAGGGAGGCACAGAAAGCACAGAAGCTTAGCAATGAACCGCTGTGAGGTCAGCGACTCGCAGTTACAGAAGCCAAATATCACTATTTCCAAACCAATCAAACTCCATAGGCGAAATCAGTCATTTTACATCACAGAACATGGGAGTCGCTGGTCAACTGCTGCCTTCACCACCCCTCCCTTTTGTTGTATTTCACAATAATGACCCACTCACTCACACACTCACTCACACACAGTGTACACATAAACTAATATTGATTTTTCTTAGATTGACCTTTTTTCAGTGGCTGAAATACATTTTGTTGCTGAACCTGTCCACAGCAGTACATTGCTTAGCTTCCATGCTGATACTCCTCTGTGCTTCTCCTTACTAGGCATGCCAGCCTCTATCTACTGTGGGTAATAGACTGACCATCAATAAGTACCTCATGTAACCCTACATCAAATAATCCAAATTATCTCTTTAAACCTCTTTGTTACGTGCTTCAAGCTAATCTGTCTGTGCTTTAGCTAATTGTCTGCTCACCACTTGTTTGTTAATCTGCTTGTTGCCATTCACTCCCTCATCTCTTATGGTTGGACCACTTCTCTGTCAGTAAAAAGCTGCTGTCAGTAAAGTGCTATTATCTCAAAACTGCCAGAAACTCATCATAATCATGACGACAGACACAGACATACGCACACCTGCACTTGCAGTCATTGAGCAGCCAATCCTTAACTAACTATACAAGCTCTCCTGGCCTTATTTTAACCCAGACCCACTGCTTCTGCTGTCGTCATCTTCATTTCTGTTCAGATTAGCGGGACACATAGTGTGAGTTCCTCACGTTACGCGCTGTTATTTAAGACAGGGTGGCTGGGCAGCTTTGCCACTGCAGCAGTACTCCTGTCATGTTGCCACTGCTGAGGGGTTTCCATGTCCTCATTTATACACAGGAATTATAGACACTTATAGGCTAAAATCTGACCTTTAACAACATAGGTGCCCATACGTCCCTCCGTCACACAGTCATATTTACTTCAACAGACTCAGCCTTGTGTAGTGAGTGCACGCACATAGTATTGGGAGGCCTCTCTGTCCATCCTACTGCTTGAGTAGTTTCAATGGGTCTTATGTGCTGGAAGAAACTGGTCTGGGGCCCGAGGCAGACGTTCAGTACCCCCCTGAGACCCCAGCAGCCCTGAATATGAAGTGCGCCTCAGTTTTTCTGTTTATGGTGGAGCTGGACCTCTGCGCTCATTTGAGGTGTTTCGTTTCAGTCCCTGGCATCCACACACCTTTCTTGTTATTGTGGCTGCAGTGCTAACTGAAATACTCAATGGTAGTTTCTTACTTACATCTAACTAGAAGATTTCAGTGTTTGAATTCAGGCTAATATGTTATACTTACTATTTTAAAAGAATTGTTCAGATTATTTGATGTAGGATGTAGGGTTATATCGATTGGGTTGTCAAGGTACTTCTTGATAGTCAGTGTATTAACTTCAGTCGATGCCGATCAGCACACCCCCAGTTTGAAGTATCAGCATGGAAGCTAAGCAATGAACTGCTGTGGACAGTCAGCAACAAAAAAAACTGTATCAGTGTACACATATTTTGAACATTTATGCAGCCTTATCTTGATGTGAGACAACCATTTCTGATGACAAACCACTGTTATTCATGCCAAATATAACTCTCTGCAGACTAACCAGACTCCATTGGTGTTGGTAGAATAACACAAACAAACTCATAGATTGAGGCAGGTCAAGGTAAAATTACTGATTTCATCAATTGAGTCTGGTTAGTTTGGAGAAACTGGAGAAACTATTCTAAAAATGGCTTACATTTTAACTGATATTGAATTTTTAAGGTGGACCTCTTTTTTAAGTGGCTAAAACACCTTTTGCTGCTGACCGTGTCCACAGCAGGTCATTGCCTCCATGCTGGTGTATCTCTGTCCTTATCCACACTGGGGGTGTGCCAACCTGTATCTACCATAGCTGACTATCAATAGGTACCTCATACAGCCCCACTTAAAAACATCTGAATTTTCCCTTTAAGGCTTGTTGATGGCTATGTCAGCCTAAATATTTGAGAAAGTAGGCTGCTTCATGCCCCGCCAAAGAAAAGCTGCATCTCTGCCCCATTACTCATCGGTATGTCATGTAACCTAGTGGGCGATCATTGTGAGGTCAGCTGACCCTGAGCTGTAAACTCCCACATGTAGGTAGGAGATCAGGTTCAATTCAGGTTATTTGTAAAGGAAAAGTTAGACATTAAAACTAGACTTGCGTCAGCACTGAGCATGTATATTGAGACTTGGCTGTGGTGCTGTTTGTCTCTGTTATGCATGGATAACCCCTAACCCAGCTGACTTCTGATACAGAGCTGTAGATGAAGAGAAGAGTGAGATGAGTGATAAGACTCTGAGATGCAAGTCAGGAAATAGATATTTGTTTTAAATATTAAATCCACTTTTCCTGACTTTTACTTGCCAGAATAAGAGGGGGAGAAAAATCTTTGGGTAGACCCCCATTGGGACTTACATTTCAATCAAGGGAGAAAAAAGCCACATGACACTGGGAAAGCTTTCATCCTGTTTCTTGCTTTTTCACTGTGCTCTGGCACCAGCACTGCTCTGGGCTTTCTTGTTGGCAAACACTTAGAACGCAACCTAGAATGCTGCTGGGCTCACTAGAACATTCTGTGGAGCACAGAATATTATATCATAGAACACAGAACATTAGATCATACTGTTAAACACAATGTCATATCATAGAATGTGTAACGTTATAAAAAAGAACACAAAAGATTATATCATAGAACCAAGAACCTGATATCATATAGCATAGAAATTATATCAAAGAACATAGAACACAGAACATTAGATCATTGAACATAGAACTGACGTGTTTATTACAACTTCGGTTCTAAATTTCTCACTGGTATCAGCAATAACAACATTGTATTTATCAGGTTAATTGCTGAGATCTGCCAATGTGGTTCCATCATTTAAAAGAACTAAACCCCAGATTAGCCAAACTTATTTCCAATAAAGGCAAATGTTCCAACATTGACCTGCAGCACTGTGCATGCCTGCCGTCTTTCTGTGCAAAGCAGGGTTAGTACTGACTTTAAAATCACTTGATGTAGTGACACATAATCTGGCTAAACTGTTAGCTGTTTTCCTGTCCCCTCGGACGTTGTTGCAGCAAAGTCACTGAGTTCCAGCATCTCAGCAGTCAACTTGAGGACAATGTTTTCATGAGCAATGATTGCTAGAATTACATAAATAAGACCGAAGTTCTAATCAGGCAAAATTAATCTTTAACTTTGGCCATTTTTTGTTTTCTTCTTTTTAACTCTGAATCTCTTTCCTTCTCGGTTCTCCTAACCACCCATGTGGAGTGTCCCCTCCTGCCTGTTCTCACACACTTACACTCTCTCCTCCAGGAGCCTTGTTGTGTGTAGTGCGAGCGGTGTTTGCTTGGACATAGACGTAGCATAGTGTGTAGTGTAGTGAACATAGAAAAACATGGTTTTTGTTGCCCTGGACTCATGCAGAGCTGTGCTCTTCTCGTGTCTCCCCTCTAGGTTTGCCCAAGAGAATGCTTCTGTTGCCTGTCATGAAAGTGCCCGCCTACCCCGTCCCTCACTACCACTTCTTTTAGCACAGGAGACATACATACCAAACGCTTTTTCATACATACCAAACCCAATTTCCAACAATTCGATTTTTCTAGAAGGGAAACTCAGTCTGTTTTATTTTTTTCTATGATATCAGTGATGGGGAAAGGATTAAGGACTTGAGCTGAAGATTTGTAAAAGCTCTTTTATGCTTTTTTTTGTTTTGTTTTTGTTTTCTTACTGTTCCAAAACTTCTATGAATATGAAATAATACTGCAGGTTTAAGTTCTTAAGAGATAAACAAAAACTTGAAGGATTTGTACTGTGAATTGTGACCTCATTCTTTGAGTCTATATCAGCCTTTTGTTTTTGTGTTTATTCTTTGTAGAAAGACGATAGCCTTTTGCAATATGAAACACACACAACACACACATTCTCTGTAAAAAGAAAATAATAATGTGAGCTGTGTGAAGGATGTATAGGAATAAATAAATAATAATGTTGGAAAAATTAATAAAGTTTATCTCATATAAAAGCTGAACACTGTCTGGTGTTTATCTTGATTGGATTTTGATTTTTTTTTTTAGGACAGTTATGTCACTTAACATTCAGACAGATTTATACCCACTAATTCAAAATTCAACCTGCATATGATACTGTGACCTAAACCTACATTTATCTTTAATATTCCATCCTCATGCACACACATAGATTGAATTTCAATCTGTCCACGTACCTTGGAACGTCTTGTTACATCCTTTTGACCCTCGGCTTATAGATATTCAGAGAGAAAGGCGAGAAGACAAAGGATGAATTTAGAAAGCTCTTGTCAGATCCCGCATCTTGCATTCAGCTGCACGATCTCATTACCTCACGTGGATTAATATTTGGCAGGTTTCCCAAAGCTATTAGAGGTATCACCTACAGTACATATGAAGATGAACATAAGCCACCTGCAGCCTTCTCACAGCAATTTCAGAGCTCAATACATTGAATTCAAATGACATAAAATGGCCCAAAAATAATAAAGATAAAACATATTATCTAGACCTAGACTATACCTAAACAAAAATAAGGACCTCACACGAATTCAGTCCTCACTGTGTTCTATGTTGTTGTTATTGTTTCATTGTTTCAGTATCATTGCTGTATTTATTGTTTTTGCATTTTTTTTCTCAGCCTTCAAATAAGAATCAGCACAAACTGAGAGACTTTAGCTCAAAACTGTCCCTTTAACTTAGTCTCTGTTTCAAATAAGTTCTTAAAGACAGTTTGGATTATTTGAAGTGGGGTCGTATGAGGTACTTATCAATAGTCTGTGTATTTCCTACGGTAGATGGCACCCTCCAAATTTGGAGAAGCAGACAGGGGCATCAGCATGGAAGCTAAACAATGACCTGTGTTATATAAGTGAAATATCGCTCTCACCAAACCAACCAAACTCGACAGGCAAGATCAGCAATTCTGGTATGACGTGTTTGAAAAGGTGTTTAAAGGACCGTTCGGATTCACCAAAGTGACACAGTAACACAAGCAAACTAACAGATTGAGACAGCAGTAGACAAGAAACTCCTGTGCTCTGTGAGGTAAAATGACTGATTTCAGCTGTAGAGTGTGGTTAGTAGGTGAAAATATTCTAAATGTAGCCTACACTCAAACTTACTTTTCTTTTTATTTTTAAGATGAACCTTTTTTAACTGGCTAAGAAAACCTTTCATTGCTGACCCCATCCACAACAGTTCATTGCTTAGCGTCCATGCTGGTGCCCCTCTCAGCTTCTACTACCTCGCGGCCTGTCGACCACCATCTACTCTACTTAATACGCTGTATTACAGCATAACTGGACAGCAGTATTGTACCTCATACAACCCCACAGCAGATAATCTGAATTATCCCTTTAAGATTTGCTGTAGGAATGAACTATTATTCTAAAAGCAATAAAAGACTATGAGGAACTTGACTACAAAGAGGAAATGCTTCATTGTCAGGCAATCAGTGCCAGTCAAGAGTTATGCCCTTCCCCACATCTTGGTCATCCAACCAGCGAGAGATAACCCACTGAAGACGTCTCCATGGTTACAGCTATGAGGCGCAGCCATTGGATGAGAAGACCCAATATCTTGTCCAATGGTTGGTTGAACTCCATTGAGTTGTTGTAAAACCTTGAAATCTGTCTGACATTACCGAAGCTTTACTTCCATCTCACAGGACAGAAGATTAATTTCCAGATGTTGCATTCTGTCTGTTTTTCTCTTATTCTTCTGTTCAAGATTAAATTAATTTCTCATAGCTGATGCCCCAGAGAGAGTATTAACCATCAATACCTGTTTCTGATCTCATTCTCAATCTTTACATTTGCTGCTAGCATCTTACCATCACTGCACAAATCTTTGATTTAATATTTGTAATTAGGCGTTTCATTCAGCTACTACTGTGTGTTCATGACTGGAATAGCTGTAAAATGCAGGAACAGTTAATCATTTTGGGACATGCTTGCCAAGAAATAGATGAGAAGATTGATACCACTCATGTCTGTATGCTAAATATATGAAGCTGCAGCCAGCAGCTGATTAGCATAGCTTAGCATAAAGAGTAGAATGGGGGAACAACTAGCCTGGCTCTGTTGATGTTAGATGTCGTTGGCCTGCAAAGAGGCACTGATAGCGAGGCTGTTTTCCTTCAGACACAAAGAAGCAGTGACTATACTCTGAGCTCCCTCAAGATGTCTGGGCTCCTTACCCCATCTCTAAAGGCCTTTTAACAGCACAGCACGGGAACTCAGTGCCTCTAGTCATTTCAGTTAGGGGATTGTGGAAAAGGGGAAGCGGTGTCCATCACAGCAGTAGGGATAAGAAGTGGCTGCTGCCAATGTGAATGCACACAGATTTTGCTCTGCTGCTTAGCAATCGCTGTGCTGAACTTGTGGTGGTAACCACCTGGCTTTGGCCAATGAAATAGTAGTGGGTGAGCATCACGGACATGGCAGGCATTGTGAGGTCTAAAAGAAGAAGGTCTTAAGAAGGGCTAGGGATGCACAAGTCCAATCAGAGGAAAAAATGTCCATTTGCATCAAACTAACAAATATATTTGTCGTGGACTTTGGAGTGGGTTGTACCAATGCTATGATGTTGTATGACCGAAGCACCTGCCTGTCATCGCAGCCTTGGACCGCAAAAGCAGCAGCCACTTTTGGGGGGAAAAGCTCTTGCAGGTAGGCAGTTGTCAGGTTGATTACCACATGGCGGTGTGAAAAGGCCTGAAGGACCCGAAGGAAGAAACTCATTTCAGCCACTTTTATCTGCAAACCCATTCTTTCAGTCACTACCCAAAGCTCATGACCAAAGATGGGGGTTGGAACATAGATCAACTTTTCATCACAACGCCTGCATTACTGTCAACATGCACCAATCCGTCTGTTGATCTCAGACTGCAGTTTACCCTCACTTTTGAACAAGATACCATCCCCCTTGTAAGCAAAATGACCAAAATGCATCCCCACTCTCCTTCCCCTAATAGAGTGCAGGACTGAGAGGTTGTTTAGTTCAGCATGTTTGTCTAATCTTCCTGACTCATTGAGATGCAAGTTAGAATCTGTGGCCCTGATCATGGCTCTGAAATATCAGTGTGATGTGCTGTGTATTGATAAATCCATCACACAGTCAAATTTGTCAGTGGGACTTTTTCTGTGATTCTCACTCTACTGTCTTGGATCTACACTCAAAACTTTATATATGTATATAATACACCAAAATGGCAAAATTACAATATGGAAAATCTGAATGATCATATTATCTTCTCATTAAACCTCAGTAAGAGAGCAAAAAAAGCATATTTCCCAAAATGTCAAACTATTGCTTTAATTTAATCTCGTCATTCCCATATAGAAGACTTAATGCTATTAATGCCAGCCAGGTAATACTTTTTTTCACTGGAACATTTCCAAGTACCACTTGCGAGGACTTGAAGTAACCTTGTCCTTTGTCCCTACATGATTGCCTGTGTGACATTCACAGGCATTAAATCTTTGTCAAACTCATATTGTTGTCAAAGAAGTGAAGAATGTATAGAAGCCTTATGTTGTGTTTATAATAATGACTCCTGCTCTCTTTGTCTCTGCTCTTCATCTCATTGCAGGTGGTCTTTTTATCGACAATCCCTTCTACCAGCCACGGACCATCGCTCCTTTTATCATCCATCTGGGTCCCCAGGATCTCTTCTCCGACTTCTAGTCGCAGCAGGTTATTGGATACGCTCCTCACACTTACCTGTCTGCGTACACAGGACACCTGTTTTTTTCTGTCCGTCTAAGCGGGCCGCCTTTCTATCCAGGTGATGGGACTCACAGGTCCAAAACTCTTGGTTCTGGAAAAAAAAATTCGTCTTGCCCTACATCAGTGGCAGAAACTGTCTCACCTATTGACCGAGAGTCTCAAAGCTCCTCTCTGCGTTTTCTCTACTCTCCGCCCAGATTGTCAGTTCAGAGGAGAGTAACTTTAATTTTACGAAGCAATACTCGGATTTTACGAGAAACGTTCAGCTGCGACTGATGCGACGCTGGGCTGAACTTTGGTCTTTCTTATAGCAATACACCTGAACTCCTCTCTTCGAGCTTACTTACTTGAGAAGATGTGAATGTCCGATGGAGTTTTGCCCCACACAGCATTGCAATAGCTCATGTTGATTGTATATTCATTGTATGTGTGTGTACGTGTGGCTATAACATGACTATATACACATATATGTATGGTGTATGTTTCTATAACGATGTGTTGACGATAATATTACTATATGATGATGTATTTATGTAAATATTCTACAAAATATAACTATTGTTGGTATAAATTATTTTAGAATTATAAAGTGAAATAACTGTAACTGTAATATCACAGTATAGCTTTCTTCCAATTTTATATACACTGAGCAATTGAAGCTAGTTCTAGGAGATGCAATATTATCTTTGGTATTCCTATTAACCTGTGCTGTTAGAATAATAATGCTTCCTTCCTCTCTTTCCTTCAAACTTTCCCTCTATCTTTGATGTCTCTCTGAGCCTTTCTGAGTACAATCTCTGTTGCCCGAGGTTTGTTTATGTGGCCCGGACCAGAGGTGCTCCCTACTGAACACACTCATAACCGAATCACACACACACACTTTTCCTGTCAGAAAGCACATTTTCTATAGTCTCACTGCTGGCAGGGAATACTGTTGTTACAAATACAGTACTGTATGTGTATAGTATGTGTATACTCTGATGTACCCGCTCCTCCCCTCCGCCTATTATCACCACACGTTACCGGACGCACCCATCAACAGTCAGAACAGTCGTCAGCTCTGTCCCGCTCGCCTTAGGGACCAAAAGCACAGCTTTTTTGTCACACCCATTACCACTCCCACTGTCTGCAAACACACACATTCACACACACCCTTCCCTCCGCCCTCCTGTGGCAATTCTCTACTGTATGGATGTGATGCTGCAGGTGCCAGAAACAGCTTTGTTACACAAGGGGAAAGACACAGCACAAACTGGCTTACTAATTAAAGTCCAGCAAACAAAAGTGGGACCCTGAACTGGATTTATATGTTCCTGTCTGAGCATCACCATCATCATTTGGAGGAACCGATCTCTCCAATGCTACAGGATTTTAGGACTGACTACGTTTATGTGCACACTAATTTCCCACTATTATTCAGAATAATAGATAGAGAATATTCTGAATTTGATACTCTGATTGGATATTTTTAATCAGGCCTCATTCTGAATGTTATGCTTTCTGCTTAATACACGTGAGATATATGGTGGTGGTATAGATAGATGGTATTGTACAGGTTCTGGGAGCCTTCTTTGGACAGCGTGTCATTTGAGGTTTTTACTGCAGTTTGCACCATAGCCTCTTGCCTGTTATTGGTCAGCGTTGTGTTGTTAACAAACCAATGCAAGGCAACTTTTAAGCATTATGAAACAAGAATATCAACAGGTTTTTGGATATGTACAAATATTGCAAAGCTGACCTTTTTAAGAAGGTGATTGAATGAATGAAAGAGGAAGACCGTGTTGCACAAGTGAACAACTTGAACAAGTCCACTACCAGTGGCAAACTTAAAAAAATACAATTTCGCCGTGAAAAAGCAAAATGAGTCAGGTGGCTCCACTTTTCAAAAAAAAGCAGTATGCATGGCTTTATTTAAATGGGAAGATTAGTGGAATATTCATTTTCATTAGCTGTAAACAGCTTGGTGGGAATATTGTCTTTTTCAGAATAAGGTCAAAAAACAGATTGTTTTGTGCATGTAAATGTAGTCCATGTTTCGAGAAGTCACCTGTAGATGTTTTGAAACTTGGAGTGGGGTTCTGCCATTGGCCAATGTGTGGTGGACTGAGACAGTTTCAGCTATGGACATATCAGTATCGACCACAGTAATCAGATTTACAGATTTTAAATTTAGAAAAAAAGACAGCTTTACTATTAGATTGGTACTCAGTATCGGCAGATACCCTGAGTTGAAAAAATCATATTGGGAGACAAAAGGTTGGAAAGTTGCATCCTTAGTTTTAGCCACCGTGGCTGCCTGTGATGGGTTGAGGCAGAGGCACATGTCAATCAAGCGAACATACACATTAACATGCTCTTAGCTGAACAGTGATTCTCAGCATATCCACCGAGACACAAGTTAGCTTTTAAGATCAGAACATCTTAGTTTCAGAAAAGGTATACTGCCTTTGTGTTTTGAGACAGAAGTTGGGTCTTTTTGAGGATTTGAAGCCAAATACGATTCACGTTTCTGCATTTGAAGGCTCTTCTGTACTGGCCTCAGTGCTGATCATAAAGTTGTTAATCTGCTCAGGAGAGAGTAGTGGAAGATTGAATTAGTCATCATTGTTATTCTAAAAAATACAAATATATTGCTTAGTAGTAGTTGACTGGGTGGTTGTAGTATTGTGGATTTAACCCTGCTAAAGCACATAGTAAATTCAGTAATGATTATACTGAGAGCAGAGATACTCTATATTGGTATTCTTGGAGCCAAATAGGTGTAACGACACTATACACACTGAGATAGCAGTCACAGCATGCACATTGCACTCACTCTGTATTGTGTGAGATTTATGTGAATTTCTGTGGTGCTTACATGCTTCTGAAAGCTCTTCATCAGTTTTTTTTTTTTTGTTAAATATTTTTAGCCTTTAATAGATACGAGATGTCAGTCAGCAGAGGCCAAATCAAACAGAATGTGCATCAAAAGGCTTTGATTCGCCTCACACTCGCCTTCATCTGGGCACCAGTTTGATCTCCTGTGTTTGTGCCGGCTTTGATTCAACAAAAGCGAAGTCTGAGAAAGAGACAATAGTCGAAGGCCCCAGAGCCCATTTTTCAAGACAATAAGTCAAATTAGAGTTTGATTTTGTGACACCACCAAGCTGACAGTGAGGAGAATTTGGGAGTTTTGGGATGAAATTATGCCACCAAGCTGTGATTGCGCGGTTGGATATAAACTGTTGTGTACTTTGCTTTGTGTCTTGTGTGTTGAAGTCAACATGATTTTGGTCAAAATTTCGTTTGAACAGTTGGTTCCTCAAATTCAACAAATGATCTTAGCAGGAGTCTTACTGAAATGTCCATATGGTATCCTTTTCCCAAGAGAAATTAATCTATAAATCTTTATTATACATAGGGTTAGGTATCATTTAGGTTTTTAAACGGTATCTGTGCCTAATTAAGCCTTGAAGCCGTTTTTAAACATTTGTTGCACATCCCGGTTGGAATCCTTTCAAGTGAAATACAACCAACCTTTGTACCATTTAGATTTGGGCATTTTAGCTGTGCTTTTATAGTAGCTGCTAGTTAATGTTAGGCTACCTGCTGCCATCAGAACAAGTGGAATATTGACTAGCGAAGACACATGGTGATGCTTCTGTTGCCTGTAATGTAAATATTCGACAGCTCACATGTTTAACTGGCACTGAAATGAGGCACTGAAATCTGTGTTATGATTTGGCCTGGTAGATACCAGACATATAGGAACCAGTACCACCGGACTGGCACCAGGTTTCAGTATCCAACCCTAACAACCCTTGTGTCATTCTGCCCCTTTTTGCTGTGTGCTCCAATAACAGTTGAGCAAGCTTGCTACCCAGCAGAACCCCAGACAACTTTCTCCTTTTTCCTGTACTTCGACATGCCATGTGTTAGATTTGTCTTTGTTGAAAATAAAACTACTTTTTAAAGACGGTTAAAAGATGTTGCAGGGGGAACCTGTAAAAGCGACATACATATAGTCACATCTTAAGTTAACTCATGTTAGCAAAATGCCAGCTAATTGGCTAATCAACATCAATCATTAGGTAGCTAGTATTTTTCTAACATTAGCTAATGCCCTGTCTTAAATATCACTGTGTGTGTGTCTTTAAACAAAATCTGTTTTTCTTACCAAGCTGCTTAACTGTTATTGGAGCACAGAACAACTGTTGTAGATTAGCAAGCTAGTTATCTAGCATTTTGCTAACATTAGCTAACCTAAGATATGCTTTTACAGGTAGCCCTGCAATATCTCTGAACCATGTTCAAAATGTTTTTTTTTTTTTCTTTTCAACATAAACAAGCTTAGCACATGGTTTATCTATTTACAGGAAAGGAGAAAGTTGACCGAGGTTCTGATGGGTACCAGACTTGCTCAGCTGTTATATGATCACAATGTTGACGTGGGGTGAGACTCAGGAGGGGTCAATTACAAGTCTCACTGTCTTTTCAAAACCTGTAGGAACCCCCAGGCTGCCACGCCATACAGTTATCTCATCTGCTATTTTTTGTTTACATGTAAGAACCACATCCAGCTGGAATGTATAGGAATATATTAGTGTCAGAATCGTCTTACTTCTCTGACATGCAGCAGCATTAACATATGAAGATGTCTTGTAGAAACTAGATCGTGTTTATTGACTGGATCTTTACGGTGTGTCTTCTTTGCTGCGGGTTTTGCAGCATCTTTTGACCGTGGTTTTCATTCAAATCTCAGAGTGCATTGAGTCGACTCATCTCCCAAAGTCTGGGCTGTGCTTTGTCCTGACTTTTCATCCTCATGTGAAATTCACAGGGAGGTGAATAACTTGGAGCTTGACTGTGTGGAAACAGACCTTCTCTATCAACTAAGAATTTCTCCTCATTTCCCCTCTGCCCTCTCTCTGTCTCTCTCCCTCTGCCCCCGTCCTCTCTGTCCAGATGGCCCACATTAATAAGGCAGACAGTCATACCTCAGTGAGCAACCTTTTCATTTCCCCCTCAGACTGAACAGACACGCAAGAGGAGTCACCCTGACTGCTGACCCCGTCCTCTTGGTCCGTTGGCTGGACGACCGCGTTCACAGGAAGGGTGGCAGAGTTAGAGGCTAAAACTGGCACAGGCGGTCTGGTGGGACCGTGCAGGCTGGGGAGTTGTATCCTTGTTAGGCAGAGGTCTGACATCCCAGTGAGTATTTTTCCATTGAAAAGACACTTAAAACTACAACGATGGTCACTGGTAAAAAGACTTTAAGAAGTGGCTCAAAAGTGAATTTTTTTTCACAGATTATTTGAAGATGTTGATTGAACATTCAAACTTAGACCATGTGTAACATGGATTTGCAATAGTGACATTTTTCACTCTCTGCTATGTGTAAATAATAGCCTGTCATTACTCTGGCCCCTAGGTTAAAAGCCATATCCAAACTAAAAAATACTACAACCAAATTAAGGACTCGAAACCTCAGTCTCCTGGATGAAAGTTCTGGGTTTAAGCTGTTTATGTGTCACATCTTTCTGCATATTTGAATTTATTTGTCGCTCTTTATGCTATGTAACCTGACTTCCTACAGCAGTTTCACCAAAAACTGTCTGGCACTTCTGGCAGAAAACTTTCTATCAGAAAAGTCTTAAGAGTAACTTTTCCCAATAGCATAAGTCCCAGTGCATGTACCTTTGGAGTAGTCAGAGTTTTAACCAGTTTGCCCAATTATTGTGATGTCCTGGAAGCTTCCTGGCACACAGCTTTTAATAGTTCCTAATTTATCACATTTTCTATGAAACATTTAATGCTTTGAAATGACATATTCTTGTACATTGTGGACCACATTTAACCTACCAGTGAAATATAACTAAAAAGTAATGCCCTCACACTAATCAATATTATTATTTCTGTCAACCCTGGTTGAAAAGAGGGTGAAAAGAGACATTCAGACTGAATATTAACTAGTTTTCAACTAGAAATAAATGTTGAAATCCCAGTTAGTGCTCACTGGGATGTGTTTCTTTTTAGGGTTTACAGTGAAATGTGAGGAAAGACATTCACAGTTTTATTCTGAGATCCCCATGTTTCTTGTAAATGTGATAAGATTAGATGCAAAAGAGGAATCAGCCTGAGGTTTGATTTAAAAATATATACTCCACTGTAAGCAGCCAAGTTGTTTGTGGTCTAATAGGCATTATCACAGGGAAAAGAAAAAATTGACTATGTAAATGAAATTAACCTAATGCTGCTCCTTTCATGGTCCATATAAAAAAGCTTTATTCAGTACAAGGAGAAATAGAAAAGAGGCACAGAAGCAGGCTCGACATCTTCCATCAGGAAGCTGACAATACCGGCCGCACTCCACTCTGAAATGTCTAAGAATAGGGAACATTATTGAAGAAACACGCTCACAACAGCCGAGTTTAAAAGCTTGGACAGGTAATGTCCTTTTTTCGAGAGTAATAGCAGTTTGTGCTGGATTCAGGGTCCCGTTGAGTTTTCTGATGGATGTTTTTCCTGTATCAGTTTCCCAGAAATGTCTCTAAGAGATCACTATGAACCAGGAAAACATGGCAGCCATTATAAACACACACACACACCCTCCCCTGCACAAACACTGCCTCTCGTTGGGCAACTACACCTGTAAATCTAAGAAGCACAAAGCACACACTCGTTCTCAGGGCCACCTGACACATACATGTATGCAAATAGATAGATAAACACACACACAAGCACACATGTAATCATATATGTAAATATTTCACCGACAATAACAGCCGAGCACATTGAGACAGCATGACATCCGTTGCTCTGTGGTTCGTATATTACACTTAAGATTGTACTGTACGTAGTGAGAGTCAGGCCTTGTTTGTACTTTAGGATTTGAGCCATGTATAGCTGAGAAAACACCTCCCTCATCTGTTATCTTGGTGCTTTATAACGGTCTGTAGCACTGTACATAATGGATTTTACATTTACGTTTGCTTTTTTGGAGAAGCAGCAGTTATCCATGAACAACTCGAGCTTTGCTGTCAGGAGAAAAGAGGGAGGAGTGTGGTCATCAAAAAACTTTTTTTTTTTGGCACCAGAATGCGGGAGCTTCACGCTTTTTCGGATGCTGCAATATGTTCAGTGGTTAAAGGGTTCTGAGTGCTTTCGTTGCCAGGTAACGTCAGGTTTTTGGACTTTCTCTGTGGAGCCCAGTTTCCCTAAGGCGCCTCTTCATCCCCCTGCCAGGTCAAAAAGGTCAGAAAGGGAGAGATGCAGAGATGCTTTTGGGAAAGCGGGTTCTGGTTTGTTCTGCGGGTTGGGATTTATCCAGACACCAAAGACTCTGAAGCCTTTGTTGCACAAATCTGATCATCCCGGCAAATCTCAGAAGTGAGAAAACATACGGCGTGAGATCTGATATTCACCGTCTAGACAGTTATGAAATGTCAGGTAAAAAAGAAAATAGCTCTGCTGTGTGTAGATCCAGTCTCCGGAGGAAAACTGTCTTGCTCATTATTGCATTAGCACAGAAAGTTGGGGTTTGAGTCTGGGAGTTGTGCTAAATTTGAGAAGAGGTGCAGAAAGAGCTGGACAGTCCATCCACAAGTTGCAGAAATAGATCCGGGATCACGTTTCAGATGCCGTGGCAGAGTTAAACAGACTAACTGCTGAATGGATCATTTTCTCTGGGTGTGTGTGCATGTGTGTTGTGGGGGGAAATGTGTGCATTTGTGTGTTCAGAGGGGGTGGGAAGCTATTTCACACCCATATGCGCACACACACACACACACACACACACAAATACAGACAATACTGCAGTCGCATTGAGCATGTTGTTGCATACGTCCTGGTCATGGTCCACCGATTGTTTAAGTCCAATATCCTCCTGATAAATGATCAAAGCATTTTGGTTGGGAATGTACACTGTTGTTCTAGTGATTGTAGAGTAGAATGTATTTACTCATAGAAAGAGTAAACTTGCTTTTTTGTAGAGAAGCATATATACAGAATATATATGGATACATACATATATATACATCTATATATCTTTTGAACTACTTGTGTGTGAGAGCTGTTTTGGGCGCATCCACCCTGTTAGGATTCATATTTCTTTCCCCTTTTTCAATTTTTATTTATGATGTTTTGACAAAAGTAGCGTTTTATGAGTGACGAGTGATTACTTTTTCTTGTAAATATGATTTTTTTATTTTATTTTTGACAAAAAGGGGAGTAAAAGAAACTGCTTTACGATGCTGCCTATGAAACTATGAAGTGATATCTGTCCACAGAATCTGTTACATCCATGAAATTATCAAAGTAAAATTATGTGAAGTGTAATGACGACAACAGGGTGAGAGTCTCGCAGGTGAACAGAGAACGATGACAGTAGATGAGAGGGGTCATCTGAACTCGCTGTATTGATCGCTTTGACTAGTAGCAACATTCACAGCAGTGATGATCTGTGGTTGTCACTGTTTTTGACATAATCTATGCTTGAGGAACTGAAAATAAATCGGAGAAAGTGCTGAAACTCTATGTGAGTCTTTTTTTTCCTCTGAAAACGGATGAACTGACTGAGTGACAGAACTGAATGATGATGAGCAAAGGCGTGAGAATGTAGTCCAACGTTCGGGGGATTCCCTAAATAAAAACGCTGGGGGTGTAACTTTGGGGGTGTTTACCATACTGTGCTACAACATAACACTACAGGACATGATACAGACTACAAAAAACAGGGTATTATCAGCAGCATGTAAACGAGCTGGAGGAAATAATAACACACAGGTAATGAAAACACAACCATTTTTATTCCCAGGTAATTATGCACTGATGAAAACATACTGATGGATATTATATTTAATTTATACCATATTCTGTCAATAGATCCCTTCAAATCTTACACACCGGACCTTTAATTGTTTCCAGAAAACACAGGAAGACAAAACATAACAAAAAAATTAAGTATAAAATCAGGAGAAATCAGACAAATTGCAAGTTATCTTGATCATATTGTATTTTTAAAAGGTGTAGTGCAAATGATTAGAATGTAGCCTAAATATTTCAAAGTAGACAAAGGTTTTATCTGCAATGATTCACTCATTTACTACTTCCTACTCACCATCAGGGAATTTTTATGTGGAGAACTACACAGTGAGCTCACTATGAAGAAGAGACACTTTCAGACTATATGCTCTGTGCTGTGAATTATATCGTTGCTGTCTGTTTTTCTTTCAGCACAATGCATGATAGTATGTTGTGCTTGGAAAGTGACCATCAGCTGTACACTACTTTTCACAATGCATTGTGGGATACTTTCAGACCACTATATAGGGTGTGATAATTTTCAGTGTAAATAGACCAAACTTTTGACAGCATCACAAAATGGCAAAATCAAAATACAAGGGTCCATTTATTGAGTAATGACTGATTTTGGACACAGGCACTTTAGTATAGCAGTGCTTTGTGCTAAGTGCTGATGTCAGCACACTAACACTGACAATGCTAGCATGTTGAAGTTAAACAGGTATAATATTAACCAAGTTTACAACCTTAGTTTAGCATGTTTGCATGCTAACATTTGCTAATTAGCGGTAAAGATGATTGGATTGGATGTCATTAAATTTACAGGTATGTAGGTCATAAACCAACGTACTGAAATTAGACTAAAATTTTGACCTGATGATGGTGTTAGATTAATGAATCACAAATCAACAAAGTCACTACAATCCATTCTAAAGAGAACATGAATGTCTTTGTAAAATTTCATGGCAATCCATCCAATTCTTAAGATATTTCAGTCCAAAGTAGTGGACTGACAGCATGGCTAAATAGGATTCAGTGTCATATTTATATGCAAATGTGGGGAGAATTTAGAAATTAAATTAATTCTAGAGTAGAAGTCTTCATTAGAAATACTATCAAAAAACTCTCCCAGAACCTACCATTAATATAACATTTACTTTGTAAAGTAAATTATGTAGCTGATTTTGTATAACACATCAAGTCTTCAATTTGTCCTTTTTTTAGTGAGCTGTATAATTTAGGGTGCACCATTCCCAAAACCACAATATTTTGCTTTAGTTTTGTATGATACACTGACAATTTATTTTACAGTTCCACCTTAAAATGCCCACGTTGTTCAGGCTACATTCTGACACCTCTGGTACTAGTGATAATACAGGTGTCATTATGTCATACTATAATCACACAGTCAAGTTTATGGGCGATAATTGGCAAGTTTGCCTGCGAAGAGTTTCAGCACATGGCGGCGATTCAGCAGCATGAGCTGTCAATCATATTTAGAGCAGCACTGCTGAAGGCTGAGTCCGAGTATCCAGTGACATCTCCAGCAGTCAACACCAGCAGCACACAGCCACAGCCGCCAATCATCCTGCACGGCAATGAGTGTGTGTTTGTGCACAGAAAAAGAAAAGGAGCAACTGAAAAAAAAAAAGTGCTTTTGTCTGAGGGAAAGCAAACGAGACAGAGAGGATGAGGATTAAACTCTCCAGCCAGTGACAGTTATCCTGACAAATTAAACCCTATTTAGCTGATATCAGTGGATTGTGTCAGATTTGGCAGTTCAGTTCTCACTGCATCAATTTATACTTATTTTTTATTGTGTTTTTTTTCCTACAATGTAACAAAAATAAAGAAAAAGCAGATAAAGGTGTCAAAAATCTGAATGTAGTGCTATGCTTCATGCCTTGACATCCATCGACACAATAAATCCTAAATACAACAAAACAACCATGTAGTGTAAAATATAAAAAAAAAAAAAAAAAAAAGAGCTTCCAGTGCTCTTAAAAAAGCTAATGCAGGAGGGCAATTAGAAATAGAAATATATCAGATCACAGTTTGACGATAAAACTTCTTCTCACTGTCACATCACATTGTCTGATCTTACAGTTATGTACACACTAATCTGGAAAACCAATAAGACACAGTATACCAGAGGCATCTGCACACACGGTCCAGTTTCATACACTGTAGAGCAATAAATGACCTTGGACCGCTGACAACTTCTTAGTATGACTCGTGTTATATTTCAGTTGGTAACAGGAAGCTGCTGTGATATGCTCACAAATCAGATTAATTTGACAGGACTTATTCCTTCACTCCTGACACAGGACTTCAGTGCCTGTTTATAGGAAACAACATTGCTGGTGAAGATTTAACAAGACCTATAAACAAAGTAAACAAAATCAATACAAGTGCTGTCTAATTATATAGCTGTAAGATAAGATAAGATAAGATAAGATAAGATAAGATAAGATAAGATAAATTTTATTGGCCTCACACTGGGGAAATTCAGTCTTTACGGCAGTTCAAGAATTAAATGAGGAGGTAGGAGAAGAGTGAAATAAAAGACTATATACACCATTCACCTATACAGATATATGGATAACTGTATGGTATAATTGCACACATTCTTTGATGCAAGGATACAGTGTAAAATGAGTTTTCAATGTAGTTCCCTCTGATTGATTGGACATTGATTCATAATATGCACATGGTGTGAAGCATGATACTAAGAAAAAAAAAAGAAAGTAGAAAAAATAACATTGCAAATGGATAGTTGCACAGAGATTACATTGCACGGCATACAAATGGGAAATTCACAAGTTAAAGTATTTAAAGTATTTACTGTATGTATTATATAAATATATAAGCATATAGAGACTATATGATATGATATATATATAAAATGATATACCGTATATATGGATGATTGCACAGTACACATATGAATGGATAACGTGTATGCCTCTGATTGTATAAAATGCATATATAAAATGCACATATAATGTGCATAGATCATGTTGTTTTCCCTAATTGATTGATAGTTGATCTGAAAATAGATGAGTTAACTCTTAGTCTCCTTTCAAAGATGTGGATAAACTGAGTTTACTTGGGTTTACCCCCTAGTACGGCCCTGCATATAAAGTGTATTTATGGTAATTTTATATGTATAAATATTAGTAAATATGATCTAACAACCTGAGATTAAATAAAATAGCGCAGTACCTTCGATATTGCATTGTGATGTGAAACAGACAACAGCACTGTTTCATTATGTCAGGTTAAAAAGTCTTCGTAACTCTGCAGTAGCTCCGTCAAACTACGTGGTGACGTAGGGTCTGACGTACGTGAACACCTGTGCGCTTCACCACTGATTAGCGAGCTAACCGCTCTACTGAAAACCAAAGTCCTGTGATAATTTTAGCGCATTTTGGCGAATATGTAACTGGTTTGGAGTTGAACGGAGCATGAGGACGGACAACAAGTCAGTGGATAAAACTGGAGTAGTGATTTTAGACGTTTCTTTGGACATATTACTATTTTTTTTTCGACATGAAAATGCGATGCTGCTAGCTGCTGTGTATCAAGCTAGCAACTACAACTGGCTACCAAGAAGCAAAAGCAAGCTACAAGACAACAGAGGGTAAGTGTTTGTTATTCAGAAACAAGTTTTAGGGTTGCTTCTCTCTGTCATGAAAGTCAGGATGAGTTCATGCTGGACACTTATGTTATTAGCTTTTTTTTTCAGGGTGGGTGTTGTTTATTTAGAAACATGAAAGTAAAATAAAAAGCTAATGTGCACCTCTTGCTTTTTCCCACTTTGAACAGACAGCATATTAAAAAAAAACTGTAACCACAGCAACAAGAATTAGAAAATTGATTGTTACAAGGTGTGCTAAAGAAATTTGTGCAAATCCATTTAAAATTGAAACAATATGGATTTTAAAGGGATAGTTCAGGTTAAGGTTATGAAGTGGGTTTGTATGCTGTACTAATCCATAGTTTGTGTATTACCTATGGTAGATGATGGTCGGCACGCTCTCACTTTGTAGAAGCAGATAGTAATGCCAGCATTGAACCAGACTCCTCTGGTGTTTTACAAGGATAGTTAGGATTCACAGAAGTCACACTAACAAAAACAAACAGATCAGACCAGCGGTTCCTGTGTTCTGTGATGTAAAATTACTGATTTTGCCAACTGGAGTCTGGTTTGGAGAGAGTGATATTTGACTTATATTACAGCAGTTTCCCATTGGAAAGGTAGAGCAGTGAAAATATTTTAAACATAATGTACACTTAAAGCGATAGTTCACCCAAAAATATTAATGTGTTGGCTTACAGACACTTGGATTACACTACGTGAGCAGTATGGAGACATTTTGTGGTTTTTTTTGTTCTTTTTTTTTTTTTAAAAAGGTGGTCACCATTCACTTTAATTGTACTGGATTTGGCTGCAATGCTGTTTTCCTCTGAAGCTCCAGGAGTGTTTTGTGAACTGGAGATCTTGGTAGAGTAGATATTGGGTTAAATATCATTTTTGGGTGAACTGTCTTTTTCAATACATCTACATCTGTGCTGCTGCTGCTTCTCCGAACTGGGGGCATGTCGACCTCCATCTGCAGTGGGTAATACATTGACTAAGAACCTCAAAAAACCAAACCAAATTCTGAACTTGTCACAAAGGGCTTGCAATCTGTAAATCAGTCTGTTTGTGTTTTAAACCTGTTGAATGCAGTAAATATTTTGTGATTTCTGAGTATACCAGAGATTTGTTAAAGAAAAGGCTACTTGTAAAATTGTACTGAGTGTGGAACAATAGGCCCTTTCCCACAGAAAACATTTTGACATGTCACAGCAGGTAAGGCAGAGGTGTAAATAATCAAATGACTGAATTAATTTAGCAGGTTCAGGATGCTGACTCACATGTCATGCTGTTACGGCTTACTGTATGTGAATATAAAAGAGCTGTTGTTTGTGTTTTTGTGACTGACATTTTACTGAATTTTAGAAATACGTAGGAATATAACCACTCGTAAAACGGAGAAAAGGACCATGTATACATATTCCACCCATTTCGTTCACTCAAATAACATTTGAAACCACAAGCTGCTTGATCTGAGACATTTAAGGTGGAAAATCCAGACAGTGGGACTTCAGGATTAACAGAACAAAACAAGTTTAGGTCCAAATCTACTCCTCCACCTACAACACTCATGCCTAACTTTGATTTAAGACATTTCTGCTAAAAAAAAGTTTGTTGCTGTTTTAATTGATAAAAGGCACCTTGTGTGTTACAGTTCAACCTGTTTTGGTTTGGGTTTTTGGTAAGAAACACAGAATTCAAACAAATCTTTTGTTTGTTTACAGGAAAACTCTACAGGGCATCTTTTTTAATAACTCCACTTGTAATGAACAAAAAGACCCAACTTATTTGGTTCTAATTAATGATGAAATTCAGCTTCGGGAAGTTCATATGCTGAAGTCAGTGCTAACCTTCCCTTGCTCCTCCACACACTGTGCAGTTTGACATAGCTGCTAAACAGCCTTGTCGTCTCCTTCTCTCTACTGCTACAAATTTAAACCCTCACTATGTTTTTTTAACCAAGCGAGCTGGTATGTTTGAAGTCTGGATAATAGATTTTTATCTGTGCAAACTCTTTACTGCTGTAACACTTCTTTGCACCCTGCTTTTGACATGTGCGACCTTAAACACTCTTAGCTGGAGAACAACGGCACTGATTTTAATTAAGTTTAGTGGAAGAAAATTGGTATTAAACCAAGGCGGTCAGGTGGAATAATTGGTACAGAAAACTGTCGTGTGCATCAAAACATGGAGTTAATTATGAGTGCTAAAATAAATGTTGATTAAAAATTGGGGGAAGTTTTACTACAACCAAATTCATATAACTGTGATCACTTACAATTAGAGATGCACCAATTTCAATTTTCTTGGCTGATTCTGATTTCCGATTTTTTTTTTTTTTTTGAAGGGTCTGACCTGCCGATTCCGATTTTGGCCGATTCCGATTTTCAGTCTTGTTATTGATATTGGATGTTCATAATAAGACACTGATTATTAAATATTCATTAAATACTATTTAAATTTTCTACAAAGTCCTCCAGGTTACAGCCAGGCCTTATTATAGTTTTATATTAAGATTATCAATTGGGTGAGATCATGGAATATCAAAGGATTTCTCAGGATGCAATTTCACGTGATCTCCTGTGGAAGCAGATGTAAACAAACCAGAGACTGACGCGGTGCAACAGTTTTCTGCAGTAAAACTTTGCAGTGAGAAAAACAGACGCACAAGTTAAACGAGTCTGGATGAGAAAATGTTTGAGGAGACGCATCAACAGGTTGTTTATTCTTCAGCCAGAACAGGAGGTGAGATTTTATTGAGTCTGTGAACAGCAGTCTGCTGCTGGCTAACATCAGCCAGAAGAGCTAGAGAGTTTATGGCTGTTTTGCAACATTGTCAGCTGCTTTGTCTCATTGTAGACTGTCTGTCTTCTCTTTATCCTGTTCTTGAAATCTGTTGCTAACACCATCTTCAAGCATTGAAGTATTGCTGATTAATCGGTGCAAGTCTACTTAAAATCTTATTCTAATGTACACTGGCAGCTCATCTGTTTGAAAATGCAATGTTAAAAAGGTGCAGTTTTTGTAGATTTCCCCACTAAAGATGATGTGAGAAGGGATAGAGTCCATTAGATGTCAAAAATCAAGACGTACAAATGCTTCAGAGAGGAGGTTCTCATTACCTCTCTCAACACATCTAACCTAAGGACCATGACTATGGTAATCATATGTCATGGATTAAGAAAATTGTGTCTCTCTCCCTGAGAATACCTTCAGGCTTACCTCTCCATTACGAGGGAAATGATAGCAAAGTGATTGGACACAGCAGAGAAGTGTGAACTATTTACTGAGACAAATATCTCTTCTGAACAGGTGGAGGCTCTACTTTGTTCACACTCCTCTCCTGAACAAATAACACCGATGGAACTAACAAGATTCAACACTCAGGCGTTCACCTTAAAGAGCCGCTTCAAGCATCCAAATATCTGCACAAGTGAGTAATCAAGGGGAAAGGAAAGGTAAGTGAGTCTATGTGAGCAGAAGAGAAAACATACTGTATTCTGTTTATGTAGGTGAGATAAGTATTTAAATCCTCAACTGTAAAGTTGTCAACGCCACAATATAAACAAGTAAGTCTTGCTTACAAAATGTCTCTCTCATAAAAGTAAATAAATATTACCAGCAAAATATTCCTAATAAGCATTGATTTAGTGCTAAAACTTCATTTATTTTAGGATAGGATGGATGGATGGATAGGCGGATGCACACTTATGCGCATGCATAGCAAGTATGTCTGCGGTGTGGAGGGTTTTTGAAGTGTCCAAATTAAATAAGTTGTTATTTGTTACGATTGCTCCGTCAGTTCTGCAAGGTGAAGACAAATTACATTCCTTTAACACTACATGTTTAATTGACTATCTTAAGAGCTGCCATCATGATCAAGATGATGAATTTGTGAAGAACAAAGAGAAACAGGCATCAGTGAAAAAAACTGCTCTCAGTCCTCTCTACAATTAGGTGGAAAAAATATGTGCATGTCAGTGTGAGCCAAAAATCAGCACACTGGATATTGTCAAAAATCAAATATCGCGCATCCCTATTTAACTCCAGGGATAGATGCTAGTATGTCCACATTTTTGGTGGGCCAAATGTAAACTTGTGTAAAACCAATACAGAAAAGGCAGTTTAACACAACTTAACAAAGCCAACCGTGACACTAGGGCTGGGCGGTATACTGGTTCGTACCGAAAACCGGTGTTTATTTTCGTTATGATATGAATTTTTCATATACCGCCATACCGGTGAATAGCCCAAACAACGTCTGGAACGTGCGCAGCGGGAAACTGTTTCAGCAGGGACCCATTTCACTGCTGCACACCAACACCACAGGCGTGCTTGCTTGAGTGTGTGTACTAGGGATGTTCAATGGCAACTAATTTCTCTGTTGATTAGACGCAAAATTTAATTTAGAATAGTCACTAAGAAAACACAAGGCAGAATTTATTAATTTATAATGTTAAACACTGTCTGAAAAAAATACTGTGTGTATTAAGAGCCATTTGAAGAAGTTAATCACAGTCTACAATCGCCAAATCGTACTTGAAATGCCGCTGAAATGCACTCTACTTCGCGCTGTGCAATACAAACCTTACACGCTTATGCTTCACCTTTTCAGACTGAAGAGGGTCACAGTGTCTGCAGGTAAAGGACCCAGAGCTGACGTTAGCTTCCAGCCTGACACACAGTGTGGCTAATGTTAGCAGCTAGTAGCAGCAGCAGCAGCAACATCTCCACCTGCAGGTTTATGTCTGTGTCTGTATTTAATGTGATCACGTTTCTCCAGTTGAGTGAATATATATCAGCTTATTCTGTCAGTCTACATTCATCTGTCCGACTTCGCTGATGTGAACATCCAATGTTGCCACGGTGATCGGTTCACACGTGCTGGGCGAGGGGGGCTATTCTAGCCAGTTAAGCTCCTGCTCCACTCACTTCTGCATTTTCATTGCAATTTCATGGTTTTATAGATTGTCTTTTGTATTTCTGGTTCTTCTGTAAGGCTCACATTAGCAGTAAAAGTGGCCTTAGTAAACCAAGACTCCAGTAGCCCCAGTGTATCAGTAGCCAGCTGGTGAGGAGTTCTGTTTGCTTTTTTCACAGAATTGTGAACTAAAAGACGTAATGGACTCTGAATATTAGTATAATTTAATGTTGTGCTGGTGAAGGTGTGCAGCATGGGGATAAAAGTAGGTGGCCACAGGGGTCACCTACATGGAATATTTGGTAGCCACAGACAGACTTTTTGTGGTCATGGGCCAGTGGGCGTGGTTAATGTCGAAGACTGAACTTAGATTGTTTTACCCTCAGTTTTGGCTTTGGAGTTTTTGCAAAGAGCCATTATGTGAATAATGTTTTCAAACTTGAAAAATCATGAACTTAGTAGCTTGGAACGTAGTGCACCTATTGTACAGTGTGTGTTTGGCTACCAGCAACTTTGACAAGGTTAAATATCAGATGTGAAAAGTAATGTAAAGTGGCTTGAGTTCAGTGTGTATGTCTGTAGTCAGAAGATCAGGTGACGGGGAGTTCAGGAGGCCATTGGGAGGCTCTGGGATCCAAATAGCGCCTCTCTGCCTCTCTCCCTCACACTCACACACATACACAGAGTTTAGCCCAGACTCACAAATCACTATTGACTGAGCAGAGCAGCAACCGAAGACGCCCGTCCCATCCACATTCCACCTTTGCATTTTACTCTGTTGCTGCCTTGCTGGTTGTATTTATAGCTCTGTAACGCAGGACAGAAAGAAGAGGGGGGAGGTGTCAGGCTGATTGCATAATGCTGACGCTTGTTACCTCCAGCCGCTGCAGGTACCGGGTTTCCAACTCGTCATGCCTGCTGCTTTGCAATCTGCAGAGGCAGCCGCAAAGCCAAGATCTCCACAGCCGTCATCACTAAGGGTGATAATTTTATGGGCCCACAAGTTATAAACACTCCAGATGATATATTTGAGGCCTCCAGCACAATCAGTGACACTGTACATTTTATACACTGAGGCCACGGCAGAAAATAGCTCATCCCTGACACAGATAACAATGCAGCCATATGTTATAAGGGATGTTCTCTGAGGCAGAAGACGAGAGATTGGAGAGAGAACTGGAGCCAAAGTAAGTAAAAGCTATGAAGAGATTCCCATCCAGCTCGAAGGAAACAGCTTGTTCAAGTGGCTGACAGACAGATCGAGGCTGTTTTCACAAGACATAATTAGCTAGAAGAAAACGGGTTTATTTTCATGTTCAAAACTCTCAGATGTCCAGAGAAGTGTTCCCAAGAGGTGAGTTAGAGAAGTCTCATTATAATACCAGCGTGGGGCTCTTTTATCTCTTTCTCCTTTTCGACTGCAAATACGAAATGTTAGTGAGGAGGAAACAGAGAGGAAACGGCATGTTTGGCTTTTTAGATTTTTATAGAAGCTGGCTTTGAACTTGGGAGACAGACGATGATGCAAAATACCAATAAATAACTCTATAAATACCTCAAGTTCTTAAGATTTCAGGTGACATCTTGGGATGGGTGAAGAGCCTCAAAAGGAACGTTCAGTGCTCCCATTCTTGTTTAAAGCGATTGAAGGAAGGTGTTGATGTTGGACAGCAGGGTCAAAATGGTACAGAAGATGGTTTTGATTTCTAGCAGCTACTTGAGGTGCAAAATTGTCCCATTTTTTAATGAGACATTGTAGCATGTTAATTCAGCTGGATACAGAAAAAGATGATAACAGCACTAAAGAGAGAGAAAATTGACAAAATAAATTAATGCTCAGTGGCAAATGAAAAGGAATTTATTTTGTATAAAAAAAACCTTAGAAAATACGCTTGTTGTTTTGAGAATGGTTCCACAACTCAAGTATTGTATCATATTGACAAAACTGAAACAATACCCAGCTCAAGTGGGGCTGTTAATATCCATCATTTTCATGATCAATTCCAATTTTTAATTTAAGCAATGAATAACTTGATCTCCATGCCTTGTTTGCAAACTGTGAAAAATGCCAGCTACATTTTAGCAGAGCCCAGGGTAAAGTCTTTTGAATGGCTTTTTGTCTGATAGCAGTCCAAAACCCAAAGATATTCAATTTACAGTTATAATAGAGAAGCTGGAACTACAGGATGTTCAACATTTTTTCTTAATAAATGATCTGTTGCTAACTAGTTCTTGGTCTATCAAGTAAGTTTCAAAGCTCCTGTGGACATCAGTAGTCAATGGCGTCTCTGTTATCAGTGGTCGATTTGTAGTCTTCTTATTGTGTACAAATTGTATGTACTGCATACTTCCAACTTAAAGGGATAGTTCAGATTATTTAAGGTGGGGTTGTATGAGGCACTTATACAACACTACTGTAAGGTAATTTTGTAGTTTTGACTTAACATGCTGTCTGAGGGTTTTGTTGTTTGCTTTTATTGAAGATATAAGTAAAAAAAAAAATATATAAAAAGAAAGAGGCGGACATATTTTGTGTTGATATCTTTATATTGAAATTCATGAAGTATACACAATGCATCCTACACTATTACAATTTCCACACGTTGATAATGTTTTTGTTGTTGGATGATAAAGCTACGTTTTGGCATTTTAATTAACCAAACAGCAGTCTGACTGAGAAGCTTGGAGCAAAAAAACAAAAAAAAACAAAACAAAAATAAAAACAAAAAAACATTAAAAACATAAAACGTTGTGGATTAAACTGTAGCACGGCAGCAGGTAGGTAGGTACAAGTAGGCAACATTAGTTATAGTTTCAGAGTAGAAAATCATAAACAAAAACTCAATATTCATTTTTTAATGTCTGTTATATACAACCCAGTGCCTTTAGAGGAATGGCCTTTTTGACCCTTCTGTCTACCTCTTCTGGACTTTTCGTCTGACATCACAAGTAGATTCCAGCCAATCAGATTCGACCTTCAAGTTAGATGCAATTTACAGCAACTGTTCATTTTAGGCTGGCAGAAGAAATATAACTTTTTAAGTTTCTTTTGCTCCAGCCTAACATGATTAGTAAAGTAAGAGTAAATATTTTTGAGCCCCCTTTCTAGTCAGCTAAATATGAAAACACACACAATCAATCAACCCCTCCCCAATTCCCTCTGGACTTATTTAGAGTGCTTGTCAGTTGGACCTCTGCTTTGACCTTTGATGGCATCACTCTGAAGTCCTGTGACCAACAGTGTAACTCCTGTGATACTGATCCATACTTAAAGTGCAGAGTTACACTCGTGGCAGTTGACAAGTGTCTTATGTGTGTGACTTTTCTGCCCCTACATTCATAAGTGTGTGTGTGTGTGTGTGTGTGTGAAGTACACTCAGTGGCCACCAATATTTAACATCTGCTTTTTCTTCCTGAACACATTGAGATCTTTGAGGCATGAATTGAAAATGCTGCATAGGGATTTTGCTCCATGCTGGTTCGATAGACTCAATCAATTCCTGCAGATTTTTTTGGAAGCTGCAAGATGGTTGTGCCATCGTTATCCTGTTCCACTTCATCCCAAAGGTGCTCTGCTGAGTCGAGTGCAGGCAGCCGGAATAAACACAAGTTCCTGTCGTGTTACTGGATCTATGTTGAGATGATGAGCGCTTGTGGAGACACCCTGACAGTAACAATGCTTTTATACATTGTGGCTTTAAGGGACCCTACAAGCCAAGAAAAGGCTTTAACACCACCAAATTCTGCCTTTGATTCAAAACAGGATACAAGCTTTGTATGCCAATTCTGACAGGCTAAATTAACTTACAACAACAATACCTATACTGTTTCTCAGATCAAACTCTTACCCTTTTTAATTTTTTTGCCAGAAAGTGAACCAAAACCTCTTAACCTTGTCTGCGTCTACGGAGGACATAGTTACTTTAACAAGCAGGTGTTCCTAATAAAGTGGCCACTGAGTGTTTGCTCTGTACCTGCCTGTATATAAAATTAACACTGTAATTCAGTGTTTGTGTGTGTAGTGGTAAAAGACACCATAAAGGTCTGACTAAGCTGTGAAAATCAAACAACACAACCTCCCACCCTGCTCAGAAAGAATCCTGAATAATAAGCCTGTCAGTCAGGGTCAAAGATCAGTGTGTGTGTTTTCCATTTTGACTTTACACTTCCCATAAGTGACGTTTATGGTTTGTAACAAGCATCAAACCACTCTGGGGTTTAACAGTGTTCTAACATACGTACACATACTGTATAATACATGCAGAAGTTTGCACGGTTTGGAGCTTTTTTTTTTTTAGTTTCTTTGTGCTAGAACATCCAAACCAAACAAACCTGGAGCATGTTTCATGTCTGAAATTTGATGTGAGGAAAGTCGAGCTGCTGTTGGTAATCACAACAGCTTTTATGCACCTGTTCTGACTGTAAATTATATATTCATATCCACTAGTTTCATCTTTATCAACCTTCAGATCAAGGCTTTGTCAGCAACTTTTCTTTAGCATCGTTCATATACACATTTGAACATTAAAGGAAACAAGACAATCAGGAAAAATCTTCCCTTACATGCATGCACACACTCATAACCCTAGTGCTTTTTCTTTCCCTTGGACTTCCACACGCTCCTTCCTTCTTTCTTACTTCTATACACACATTTTAACATTATTTCAGTCAATTATTTATGCATTCAAACACATTTTCCCATTCACACACACTCACATGAACACATACACCTCACAGTCAGCACAAAACATGCACACTCACACACACACACACCCTCTTTACATAAGCACATTCATGTACATACATAGAAAAAAGAAAGGTATTGTTCAACGTAAATTAGAAAAAGCTCAGTTTTGAAAAGGCGTCTATTAGCTCTCGTACCTAAAACAAACATTTTACAGGGACTGGTTGGTTTGTGCCAGTAGTTTAGAGGGGAGCACGCAGAACAGTAAGGAAGGACGGAGTGTTTTCTTCTCTATCCCATCAGGACAGTTACAGTTCAGATGTCCTACCTTCCTTCTGCGGGTATCAGCAGTACAAAGACAGAAATAAATGAAGCTTTCTCTCTCTCTCTTTTTTTTATGTTTTTCTTTCTGTGACCGGTGGAAGCACATGTTTCTCTGGGGAAAGTGGTACCGTTGTACTTCATCTTGTATTTTTCAACCCCTTCTCATCAGCACAGTTGGCTGTAGTCATTCGGGTTGGAGAGGGGAGGGAATGGATGGGGGTGATAGATCAGAGAAACACAAGGACTTTTTTAATAACAAGTAACACAGTCTGTAGTAATGCTCATCCTGGGATTTAAGGGTCAATGTTCAAGTTAAAGTTATGGCCCGGTGGGTTAAGTTAGGCATCCAGAGTTTTCAGCATGGTGAGTTACACTGAGCTCCAGACATGGTCTAGGTAAAACTTGACGACAGGGTTATCAGGTTAGGTGGTCTCCTTGCCCTGGGTCCCAGTGACAGTCTTGATGGAGCTGAGCGTTCGGTTGAACCAGGTCTTCTTGGCAGCCTGCACCTCGTTGAGGGCCAGACCCAGGTGATGCTCCAGGTCCTGACAGAAGAGGAAGTAGTTATTACTGACCATCACACACAACAACAGTCAAAAAATAACTAAATCAACCACTTTTGGCTCTTGTTTTTCAAGAACACGGGCCGCAGTGTACTGTGTGTACTTTGCCTTCTCTGTATCAGCAGCTTGGAGCCCTATTCCCTTCCCACTCTTTGAAACACCATTAATCATATGAAATCCTCTTCTTCCTTTTTGACATCGTCTCCAATAAACTCCTTACACAGCTCATTGTTGCCATTGGTTAAAAAAAGTTTTAGCATAAAAAGGGTTGGATATCAAGAATCAGTACTAAACTTGTACTGGTTCCTGGCTGGTCTGAACAGAAGCGTCAAGCTTCTGTGCTGAAGTTTTTCAACAGTAAAATAAAGCAGATACCTCAAAATACAAACAGGGACACAAGAGAGAAACTAAACTTAAACCCCTGAGATGCAGTTTGAAGGTTTAACAGTACAGAGAGCTGAACACAGAGACAGAAAATGTCTCTTTGCTGTCCTGCATGAGTTGAGTCTTGCAACATGCGCTTGTTTGAGGGGGAGGCGACCGACCGACCGACTGACAGCCAAATACAGTAAGGGTCTCGCACTGTTCTGAAATCAAATTAGTGCACATAATGAAGGTAAAGGCATAAACAAAAATGTTTCTATCAGGCAAGGTGAACCTACAATAGTAGAGAAAAACATATTGGTATCAGTACAATCCTGCTGATACCATCCTTAAAAAATAGCTCTCTGTCTTCTACCATGGTCCTGTTTTTCTCAACTCAAAACATTCTAGCCTCTTTCTTAGAAACCAAAACTTGCTAGTCTTAAATCTGACCAATTATTTCCAAACTGACTGTTAAGTGACAGCTCACATACATTTTAAAAATACTTAAACTGTTAAAAGTCTCCATACTTTAATAAGACTGCTCTTTTCTAATTCTATTAGACCTTAACGCTGCTTCAGACATCGTTGATCACAGCAATGTCAATCGTTCATTTAATGAATTACAGCTCAACATAGTGCTCACAATTTCTTTAACCCTATCTTGTTAATAGCAAATTTTCTGCTGTGATTTGTGGAGCCTCTGCTGTCCTGACACTTCTGTCTTGTGGTGTTCGTCAAAGGTCGATAAAGTCATGAGAGTAGAAATATGACCTCTCCTGTAATTGCAGGTGACTCATGCTGTAACATAAAAGCAGGAAGCCAAAACACCCCCCACCTAAATGACTGTACTGGCTAGAAATGATCTAGTCTCAATTCACATCTCAGACTTTATGACCTCTTACAGAGCTAGCAGTATCCTTCCACTGAAACTGTCTCTGATATGTTCTTAAAGGCTGTCAAAGTAGTCTTCAGTCTGTCACTGCAACAAAGGCCAGTACAGCAGACTCACTGCCACAAGCGTGCCTGAGAATCTTAAAACTTTCACACTTTGTAGTTTGAAAACTGTGTGTTAGCGTACCTGGATTTTGCACTCAGCTTCCACCAGCTGCAGTTTGGTCTGGGCTAGTTCCAGCTCCATCTCTCTCAGCTGGTTCTTCAAACCCTCCTTCTCCTCATCTGTCTCCTCTGCACCTCCAGCTGGTGCCGTGGTCACAGCGGCCCGCACGCGTCCCTCTTTGTTGAAAAGGCTACTGCACTTCTCGCAGCCTTCCACTTTGGACTAGAGAAGAATGAAAAAGAGGAAAAAAGAGAAGGGGTTAGAGAAAACCTGTGATAACTGACATCTTTACACCACTTGACTGTATATCTCGTTTTAAGTTTGAGAAGAATAAAAAATACAAGAAAAAAAAGCTGAATGATGTGGTGAACAAAGGCACAATGAAACAAAGAGTTAGGAAGAAATATTGACTTTGGAGACTGGAAAGTACAGAAAAAACAAAAAAACAAAAATTCGGGATTACTCAATTTGTGCTCTCAATTTAATTTATTTGGGCTTTAGACAGCCACTTTCAAGCTCTGTCTCTCGCCAAACAAAACCATCTCTTAATGAAAAATATTCAGTAGCTGTGTAGGTTAAGTGCTGCCTCTGCACATGGGACAGCATCTGAATACCTGAATATTACTCTTTCCTCCTCACATTCCAGCTCACACACAGATGTCTCATAAATCACCATACTGTTAATCTATGAAGAGTTCAGCCTGTTTCACTTTGCTCTACAACTTCAGTCTTTAAATCATTAGATTAATAAATCCTGTTCAGCCACCACTGAATAATCTGTTTATTATTAAATACCTGTGGCCACCACACAGCAGCAGTAATGATACCAGCATCTCCAAATTGATATTTATGTACGGTGGAAGAGCAGCACTAATGTCATTAATTAGTTATGATTATTAGTGCTATATGCTAAATGACATCTTGTACATCTCTACTGTAATAATTGTGCTTTCACCATTTTGTTACATTTGTCATACTGTAGATTTATTAAGTTGAGATACTGAGTGTTGCCATTATTTCCTATGTCAAGGGAAGGGGCCAAAGAAATTATTAATAATGTGGATGGATGGATGGATGGATGGATGGATGGATGGATGGATGGATGGGGCTTGCTTTTTTTCTTTTTTTCTTTCTTTTTTTTCATAAAATGTAATGTAAGACTCAGCCCTGTTCCCATCTCCACAATCACACTGCCCCTTTATAAAAATAAATGAAGTTACTGCTGCTGTGCCTCCCATTCAGATGTTGTCCAGTGTGCAGAGACAGCAGTTTAACTGTACAGTATATTTTTCATTCAGGAGCGGCTTTGTTTGAGCAACAAGACAGTGTGAGAGAGAGCTTGAAAACAGTGGCCTGAAATGAAAAACAATATTATTAAGTAAAATGTGCACAAATTATTAAATTAAAGCATGAATTACTAAGTCTAGAGCACAAATTATTAAATCGAGAGCATGAATCAGTAATTTAAGACCACAAATTATTAAATTGTGAACATGATTCAGTGATTCCAGAGCACAAATTATTAACTCGAGAACATGGATTAGTAATTTGAGAATATGGATTAGTTGTTAATTCTCCATCACACCTTTAAGGCTACAAAGAGTGAGTGAGAAAATAATATAAAAGACTCTTTCAACACAGGAAGTGAAAGAAAAGAAATCAAAGCGCTTGACAAAGATCTGTCTCTGTGACTGATTTATATTTGCACAAATGAGGGAAGTGTGCTGGAACCTTGATTCTTTTGGTTGATGCTATTTTTGCATCTTTTACAGACTATTATTAGTGTGGTGCAGCTTTGAAAATGTGACACACAAAGTCCAAAAATATAACGGACCAGTACAAAACTCCAACTGTTGGTGGATGTCTAATTAAACAACTAATGTCTAAACTAGATACACTGCAGCCATGTCTAGAGACACACAGACTGCAGTTTTCCTGTCTGGTTCCAGTTTCTCAAGTCTGACCTGCTGATTTCTGATTTTCATTTTTCTATTAACTATATTTGACAAAATACACAAGATTAAATGATAAAACTGGAGGTGTTATTTTAACTGTTAATATCAGCATCAAGGACTAGAAAGTTTACTGTTGTTTGGCGACACCATAAGCTGCTCAGCTGCTTCCGTCTCCTCGTCGACTCTCTCTTCTTTTTATCCTGTTCTTTGAGTCTACTGCACCTCTTAACGCCAACATCATGCCAGCATTTGTGTGTGTGGCTGTGATCAAAACCACTGAGTATGGCTGTAACGTTACTGTCTGTGCCGCTGTGCACACGACGTGAACTACTGTACAGCTAGGGATGAAACGCTTGGTTTCTATATATTTTTTTTTTCTCGTAACATGTTTGATTACTAATATAATATGGCCCAGCATCAACCACAGGTAGCAACAGTCTCCTAGCCACAGGTGCCTCAGTGACGTGGGCTTGTTGTGCATCAGCAAAAACACTGACATTGCAAAGGGCATGATGCAATTTCAAATTGTGAGGTTTTCAATATAAAACTCAGTTAAATGATTTTGGTGTGTGCTTCAGCACTGTTGGAACAATTTCAGCACATTTCACATCACTGTGAAAATACTAACAACTGATCATTTTGGTCAGTATAATTGTGATATGGAATTTTCTAACCTTTTCATCTCTACACGTGGTACATCCATGAAAATTTGATCATTGCAGAATCAGATTTCTGATGCTGACCAGCCAGTCACCATTCACAGCTGGTCAAGCTGAAAACTGGTTGATTCTGGTCAACGGTCGGCTGATCAGTGCATCTCCAGCCATGCATTCTGTGATATGCCACGTCTATCTTTTTGCAGCAACTATGAGATGTTTTCACAAATTGAGAAGAGACAGTGTGTTCAGTGTAGTTACTGAAGCATGGCAGCTCATTAGTGTAGTGTCCACACAAGCCAGCTATGTTTCCCCTGTTCGGTCAGGGCTGCACTCCACTCAGCCCTTTAGTCAAAGAGCTCTTTTTGGTTCCCTTGTATGTGATGAGCTATTATTGGGCACAAAGCATTTGTGCAAGCAGCAACAGAAAATCACTGCAAGAACAGAGCCCATTACTAACAGTGCTGCTAGACAACACCCCATTCAGGTACTTTCACTTGTTCACTGTTCTCTAGTGTTGTTTCCTTTTAGTAATCTTGCTGGGGGAGAAGGACATTCATTTTGCTAGAGCCAAGCTACACTGGAGGTGTTTAAAGGTGGAAAACTACTCAGACTAAACTACAATGATACTACTGCAGCAAAGATATGTGTGCAGAAATGATAGCTGGAGTGTTCCCGTTTCAATTAATCTTTCTAAGCTTGGCTCATGGATACCAAACTTCCTAATGGCAGTGCAGGGGACTCCTTTGAGACCAGTGTAGATGGATCAGTGCAGTAACAAGCAGCTTTGTTCACAGCAGCTCAGTTCACTGTCAAGGATGTCTGCCCTTAGGACAATAGTTGACCGGTTGGTTGGGATATTCCTTCAAAATTAATATTTCATTCCAATAGTACATTTCATTTGGATTAAACTGTCATCTGAGTTTAAAGCTGAGTAGTAATTATACATAACGTTTCTAGGCTCATCATGACTGCAGAAGTGGATGAGAGCAGTAATGAAGCAGCAGAGAGCTCGAGCTGAAATTGTTTCTGTCGTCACTTTAAATAGAGTTTCAGTGAATAACTATGTCAGTATATTATTTAAACATTTCTAATTAACACTGTTGTAACTTACAATTATATATTATTCACTGCTCATCATTGTTCCCTTACATCAGTTATAATTATGACTGCTGACAGTTTTATTACATTTGCTCCACCATTATTTGAAAATAATAAAATATAAAAAAAAGTGGAAGAATAAACATGATGATAGACCTGCAGATATTTATGTCCACCTCACCACACAGACTCAGCTACATCCTCTACAGGACTTGTCCTTGGTGCAGTAAACCTTTTGTTTGTCCTTTTGTGAGTCCTTGGGCAGTCCTGACAGTGTTCTCTGCCAAAATGGCCTTTCTCCCAGCTACAGTCTAAACAAACAGTTCATGAGCCAAGTGTGCAAGTGCTGGAAGTGAGATGCCTGGCCCTGTCTTCTTGGCCTAACTCCTCATTCTCTCCCAAAAGCTTTGATTTCATTGCCAGTTGAGACAATGAGATGGCAATGGAGCTCCCAACTTACCTGCAAAACTCAGGGGACAAGAAATCAGAATTGTTTGGAAAACTGAATTGTGTCTACCTGATATTGTTAAAGAGTAAAGTGATCATTCCTCCTACCCATCATCTGGGTATAAACAATCACCCTGTACAAAGACATAATTGCATGTGATAATGTGACACTGTTTCTGGCAGTCATCCAGGATCACAGAGCTGTGGTTTATCGTCAATTGTTCAATTAGAAACTGTGTAAAGGACCCACACACACGTACATCATACATTTGCCGCTGACAGCTCTGTAATAACACTTCATTTATAGTCCTGGCTGTTAAACTACAGCATGTTTGGAGGTGTGTGTCTGTGTGTTTGTGTGTTAAATTCACCCGGATTTTCTCCAGTTCTCCTCGGTTGGCTGTCTGTTGTTTCTCCAGACGTTCACTCAGCTGGGAGCAGATCTGTATGAACCAGAGACAGAGACAGTTGTTCACAAAGTCAGTTCAGTTACAGTGTTTTCAGGCTGCCTTCACCTTTATCAACAAATCACCGATCCAGTCCACTGAATCTGCTAAGCCATTCAGTGTGACACTCATTAGACAGAACTCTGCAGCTATGGTATCTTGAGATCTGCACTATATTAGTAACAATAACATAATACAGTTGAAGTAGCATTTTAATATTATTTGAGTCTTAAGTGTGTTTGAATGAACTTGTATTATCACATGAATAATAAGTAGCGCTGTCCAGAATCACTTTTTTTGGGCTTCAGAGCTTCGGCAGCTGTTATTCATTTTTTTCAGTCTTCAGCGGGGGGAGAACAACTCCAAGGCTGGTGCAGTGTGGAAAAATATACATCTTTATAATATGAATACATCAGTCAATCTGTAGGCGGGTTCCTATTCATCCATTTTTATGCACATTTTTAATATGCACATAATTAAGTAAAAGTTTGATATATCGTTAAAAGCAAAATGTGATAATGTGCAATGGAGAGAGACAGTGATAACATGACATACATGAACATGCATGTGCATCTGAGATGAAAAACAGCAGCAGACTAAAACATCAGAGCTGTATGGAGAGATGAAGAGACTGTAACATGCTTCAAATTAATACATGGAACAAACAGAAATGGCATATGTCCATCATGCTTTGTCTTTCATTAATTGAGGTTTGACTGGTGCTCGATTGATTACGTCATCTTGTGATGCCTTCCTCTTCTGCAATGATGTAATTCCAGCTAATTAGAGAATTGGTGCCATGGTTATACCAGCTCCTAATATCGAGAGATGTGCGTTCTTAGTCGACTGTACAATTAAATGCCGCGACCTTCGCTAGTTGCCACGAGAAACACTAGTCAGTTAAAGTATTACTAAATGCTGCTTAAAGATTTTAATGCAACTGTCCGCCATTAGCTGGGACTGTAGCCTTGGCAGGCAGCAGTCTCTCTCATCCCGCGCAAATAACCTGACGGCCGGCCCTGGATGTTGTTATAAGCAAACAGGGACAGATGACAGTTCAAAAAACCGGTGCAGTTGGTCAGTATGTTGATGTAGAACATGAAAATAAGGATGAATGTACTCTGTGTTGGAATAAACTGTCATAAAACCACTTAACGGGAGCAATCTGTACCAACATTTAGCACAGACACTGACATTAACCTGCAAGCAGAGCTGGCTGCTGCTGTTAGTGCTGCTAATGCCACAGTGTGTCAGGCTGGCAGCTTACATCAGCTCTGGGTAAACAATATTGTTTACTCGCAGACTGTGATCTTGTGCAATCTGAAAAGTTGAAGCATTTCGTGCATTGTTGTTTTGAAGGATAAAGTGCAGTTTTCATATTGCACAGCACAAAACATTTAAAATACGATTTGGCTTTTGTAGAATGTGATAATTGGCTTCAAATGACTCTTAGTACATGCAGTATTTTTCAGACAGTGTTTAACATTATCAATTAATAAATTGTGCTCAATTTTCACTGAGTGTTTTTCCTTTTGTTAGACTAGTTGACTGGTTTAAATTCAAATCTGTATTTAATTGAGGGAAACTGGTTGTCAGGAAAATCCCTACTAATAACCACATAACAGTAGTGGAAACTCATTTGCTTTTTTTCACATTTTCTTCTGCAGATTGTCTCAATTTGATTAAAGTTTGTCAAATATTTGGATGGAAAACAAACAACTGTAATAAGCACCTTAATGCTGGAGGAATGAGAAAGTCATTCACCCCACATTTCCTTTAATCTCAAAAGTCTCTAGTATTTTTTTAAAGAGAGAGAGAGAGATGATATAATTGGACAAGGCAACACAAGTGTATAATGTCATAACAAAATAAACCACTCTGTGTCCATGCACTAGGAGACAAATAGTGAAGCGCAGTGTTACTATTGAGAAAGGCCATAAACAGTTTATTTTGATTTCCGTCTCTCCTCTCCATACCACTGTACCCAAGCTTGTTTCTCTCTGTCTGTGGCTCTTCTTGGTAAATCAGTCTTTGAAGCCGAGACTTCATCCTCTTACTTGCTCTAAATCCATTAGTGGTGTCATAAGGTCCTGTTTTTCCAGCAGGCCCGACCAGATGTACACACGAGTTATGCGTGTGCATCCCTACAACATACCCGATCTCTTTTTCTCCTCCTCCTGTACCTGTAACCCACAGCTACAAACATGCTGACAGACATACAAACATAGACTCCCACACACTTGTGCTCTGGCTTGCCGATGAACAGAGAGATCGATGTGACATGACTCATCCTAACCACCTCTCTGTAGACAGGCTATCCATCTCTTCCTATCTGCTCTCTGCATATTCTCTGTGGCACATACTGTATATGTCTTCCTCCTCCTCCTCCTCCTCTTGAAGATCAATCTATACATCTATATGTGTATCTGTAGCTGAGCAGATATCCATCTTTCTCCTCCTACAGGTCTTTTATCTTTCTTCTCCTGTCATCTGTTCTCAGCTGCCATTACTGTACCCATTCCTCTGCCTTCCTTTCATCGCTACTGATCACTTAGCCCTCTTGATCTTCCAGCTGCCCCCTTGCTCTCCTACTCTCCCTGCTTCGTCTTCTTTTTTTTTTCTCCCTTTTTCTTTTTTAACTAGCGCTGCTCCGTGGTTTCCAGTACATCTTTAACTTGAGCTTTGGGAACGATTCTGTCTTCAGTCAGTTCTGTCGCCCACATGAAAAGTGGCATTTTATTATTTCTGTAATTTTGATTTAATTTGTAGAAGGGCTGAGAGGAACATGGTGAAGAAGACAGTGTGTCCTGCTGGGATTTCAAGCTTTTCTAAGCAGAGCCTGGCCGATACAGGATTTTTGAGACCTTTACCAATTTTACAGTGAAAAAATTCACTTATTACCAATATTGTGGCTGATATAGTGAATTTCTGAGCCGGATTGAAAATAGACCTTTTCCAGTTCTAATATGTAAAACTACTCAGAAGGCTGCTTTCATAAACATCTAACTTTATTTAAGAATATTTTAAAGTACCAGATGGGAGTTTTTCACTTGTTATGAAACGGTCTTAAAACAAATGCCTCCATATGATCTCCTTGAAATCAGATGAAACGATTCACAGCATGGAGACTATTTAAAGTAAGAATACCTGGTAGGTGTAAAAGCTGAGCTGAGCTCCTCTTGTCCTCATAAATGTTCCCCATTGTGCTATATGTAAGTCAGTAATTATTTTCTGCATTATACGATGCTCTGTAAAACTGTTTTCATACTGTTGCATATTGGGAAACCATATACATTGATACAATTTATCTGTGCTTGGCCCATATCAGGTCCATATCGGCTGATTGATTTATCAGTCAGACTCTATATATAAGGTGGAGTACATGTCCAGGGTCAGAAATCTTTACTGCTGTACTACTGTCAAGCAGTCAATCACTATTTAGCTTATTCAAATTCAGGATGAATAAGGTAGTTATTTTCTTCATTCTTGTTTTTGACACTATAGTGTCACATAATAGTTACTATGCTTGTTTCTGATAGTCCAAGCTGAAAACCCAAAGGCCATTCTTTGTTATCAGATTTTTCAGATTTTATTTTTTCCCACAAACAATCTCAGTCTTATGTATTTTAAATGTCCTCACTCCATAATTCATCTGGCCCTGCCTGGGGAAGGTTTTTGTTTTCATTGTTAATAATGAATATATACAGTACACAGTATGCAGTGTGCTTACAGTGCGTATATTGTAAGCACATGCAATTTTAATTGCTTCATCAAACTTAAAGCATTATGCATACAGCTGGGAACTAGAAGCGGATAATTAGGAGACAATGCTCAATCAAGAAATGGTAAGAACATTTTTGTATTCAGGATCAAAATAAAAAACTGTGAGAAATAAAATAAATATAATGCTAACAGGACATCAGAGACACGAACACTGGCGCATGTTGGCTGTACCTGGCAAGTACTTGGCTAGCCCGAGTGCATCTACACTGGCTCCGCTCCTACAATAGGGATTTACAATACACCACTCGATGCTGCTTTTAGCTTCACCATTAACAGACGTTTCTCTGTCCTCGTGGGCTGGAGGGGCAATTAGAACACAAAGCTCTTTTGGCTCCAATCCCACCAAAAGAAACTTGGCATTCGCAGCCACTGAAATTGGAAAATGCTATTTGAAGAATAATTTGAGTTATCTGGGTTAGAAAACAACGCAGGCTATTTTGGGGCATTCTTCAACTTGTCAATCCCGAGAGCATTGAATGCTGCTGTCCTCCCTCTTTCCTCCACAGACTTCTGTTCATTTTCTCCCTCTCTCCATCCATCACCCCCTTCCTCCCCGTCACAAAAAGAACTATTTTTGTCAAAGCCCCGTTTTCACACTTAGCTCTCTGCTCTGCACAGTTCTCAGCTGCATCTGTAGGCTGCTTTTACCCATAATTCACACACACAACCATCAAATCCCTTCTCCTCTTGGACAGCTCTTGTCATCAGTTTTCAGATCTGCTGTCAATTCCAGTGTACGGCCAATATTTTTAGTCTCAGGTGAAGTTAAGGTCTGTTTCTAAATTAGTCCTCTTGCTATTTCTGTCTGCCCCCACAGGGAGCGAGAGGAGCTGGATTGTTGCATAATATCTCTGTGCAGATGATAACAGTACTTGATCTGGGTAGGTTTATATTTAAGCATTAAGTGACAGGATGAGATCTGAAGGGGTGAAAATCACCGTAAGAGGAATTCAGAGAGACAGGAACTCAAAATATGCTCACAGGCTCAGTCATCAAAGGCTCTGGGTTCAGTTTAGGGACAGTTCGTAAAATTAGACGTTTCTGCTCCGCAAACTAGATGAGTGAATGAAAACAGATTGCTCTTATATTATTTTAAAATATTTATGGCTATTCTTGCCACAGTAATGGCTTGATCAGAGCTTAGATATGAAAAGACGAGCCAAATAAGGAGAGATAAGAGGAGACGATTCACTCCTCAAACATCGAGTTGAGGATGAGATGTATAAAATGAACCAAAACAGACACAACTATCATCTATGCAAAAGCACACAAAATTAACAAAACTATAATTCACAGTAACAAAAATATGACAAATCGATACATTTGATTAAATTCACAACCAGTCTTAAAGGGATAGTTTGGATTATTTGAAGTGTGGTTGTATGAGGTAGTTATTGATGGTCAGTGTAGGTAGATGGAGGTTGATAGACTCCAGTTTGCAGAAGCAGAGAGGAACATCTGCAGGGAAGCTACGCAGTAAACAGCAGTTGTTTTGGAGAAAGCAAGAAGGCTTATATAAGAACAGTTTCCCATCAGAAAAGACTGTGTGACACCAAGGTAAAGCAGTGAAAATATTGTTAATATAGTGCACACACACACACACAGTTACTGACTGTTTTTTTTTAGGTGGGCCTGTTTTTAAATGGCTAAAATACTTTTTGCTGCTGACCCTGTTCGCAGCAGTACATTGCTTAGCTTCCGTACAGATCCTGCTCTCCGTTTCTCTAAACTGGAAGCTTGCTGACCTCCATCTACTGTAGTTATATTCACTGATGATCTTCCTCATACAACCCCTCTTCAACTCAACCCTTTTAAATCAGCCAATGGAGGATGAGCGAATATCTTGATGATAATGACTGCTGGGCCTACTTAATGTATGAAAGGATAAGAACAAGAGATGATCAGTGAAAACAGAGTGGTTTTGAAAGAAAAAGACAAAACTCAATTTTTCATTTATGTTGTTCTTTGAGATATAAATGTACTAATGAAGTAACAAACTCTCTGGCCATTGCTTGCTGCTGTGGAGATTATCCAGCGTTAAACACAGTAAATTGTTTCTATATGGTAATTGTGAGTCTTCAAATTGAGCAACCTGTTTAATGTCGGTAAATCTTTGCATGTGTCTGACTAAATTCAAATCTGGACCAACAGAATTACTGAGTGTCTGTGTCTGATCATCAATTACAAGCTACTAGTACCATCTTACCATGTTTTATTATTCTCTTGCATCTTTAATTAGCAAAGCTCCTCCATGCTCTGTGCTTCTTCCAGATCAATGAGCAGCTTTCTGTTCGTCTACTTTACATTTTAAAGCTCTTCATAAAATTAAATCTAAGATGCAGATTAGAATAAATTCTAAAACTCTTTAAATAATTAGTGTCTAGTTAACAGCAATTGTACAGGTCCCATCTGCTCGACTTTAAACCAGAACTAAGAGGTGTGACTCGACACCTGTTTTTGTCACTTCACACCGACTCCCTGTAGGTTTTAGAAATGATTTAAAGATTTTATTGATTCCCTTTAAAGCTCTTAATGGCCTGGCTCCTTGCTATATGTCAGACCTTTTAGCTCAATATAGACCTGTGTTTAGCTTGAGACATTCAATAGTCCAGGTGTAAAAATAAGAGAGACAGGTTGATGATGGTGGAATGACCTTCACAAGGAGGACATAAGGCTGGCTAGGTCGCTGTTAATTTATGTTATCTATTCTTTATTTTATCTGTTAATTTTCATAGATTTTATCTTATTTAGGGCCATGCGCATAGGGCCACAACTAATGATTATTTTCTTTGTTGATTAATCTGTCGAATATTTTCTCTTAATCAATTAGTTGTTGGTTCAATAAAATGAAAATCGTGAAAAATGTTGGTCAGTGTTTCCCAAGGCCAGGATGACATCCAAAGGTATTCAGTTTACTGTCACAGAAACCAGAAAATATTCACATTTAAGAATCTGGAATCTCAAGTTTCATTTTTTCTCCTTAAAAATTAAGTCAAAACAATAAACCGATTATCAAAATAGCTGGCAGTTAATTTATGAGTTGATTAAACGTTGCAGCTCATACATCAATAATATATTTGTTTACCTGTATGGTTTGTTTTTCTAGCATTCTTTTATTTGCTCTATAAACAAGGATTATTATAATTAGAAACTGTTTGGCAAATTAATGCTCTAACAGTGACTTCAGGTATTTTAATGTTATTGTACTAGCAGTGAAAAATGTGTGAAAAAGTCACACATATCCCTGAGCCAATGGGTTTGGTGCTGGATCACAAAAGTACCTGAACAGAGAAGGAAAAAATCTGTATGCAATTATAATGTTATAATGTTGTGCCTAAACTGAAAATCACAAATTAAAGTGTTAAAAATAAGTTTCAGGGAAACTGTGGTGGGTCTGCAACAGTTTCACTTCTCTAAAATGTTCTTGTGAGGAATGAGACACACGAGTAATATAGTTAGTGCTGTATATGCAAACTGGAGGGAAACAACATTATTAGACTTCTTAATTTAAGTGATTTCTGCACACAGTAAATCAAGTTTCAGGTAGAGAATACATGAATACATACCTGCTTATATTCTCCAATAATGGAGCCGTTCTTCTTAATCTCTGATTCAGACTTATCGAGCTCTCGTCTGCACATCTCCTTCAGCTGTGGAAACACACACACACACACAGTTAGGGCTGTTGCAGGGCAGAGACCAAGGACAGAAGCAGAGTCGGAGGCCCCAGAGACCGTATGAATGCAATGACATGAAAAGAAGACAAGAGTAAGGTATTGGCAGATCTGAAGCTCAGGGCAAAGTCTTGACCTCCACACAACCTCTGTGCAAGCACATAAATCACTCACAGCTACACTTACACAGTAAATAAGACAGGAGACATTTGGAGGACAGCACTGAACACACATGGGAACAGAGGGCAGCAGGTCTGTCCTCCACGTCAGAAAGATTCTTCATTGAACTCAAGAAAATTGTCAAAAGATGAACTGACATCCTTTGACAGTGGAGATCTGACTGTGGAGAGTGTGTGTCTTCACACACATGACACAGATGATGAAAGAGGTCGTGAAAATGTTTGATTTTTTGTTTTTGTTTTTGTATTGTATGGACAGAGACAAATGCATTAAATTGACTTTTTTTTAACTATACAGGAAGAAAAAATACAGGCAGATTTACAGACACCTACTGTATAGACAGGTGAGTATACAAAAAAGAGGCAAAGAAAGACATTAATGCTTGTGCTTGACATTTGTTGCATGTCTAAAAGGGGTCTATTGGCTTTAAGCTTGACTGAGCTAAATACATCCAATAACTACTGTTTTGTCTCTGAAGAATTTTCAGAAACCTGTTTAAGCTGGATTTATAGTTGATGAAGGGGAAGTCCTGCAGTAGATACAAACAGCATGTATTTTGTTTTTAAGTTGAGTGTCAGACTTTAACTGGTTATATGACCACCACAATGCCAGATACATGGACTGTATATGATGGGCCTGTATAACACTCTTGACTGAATAGAAGATAACTGCAGTGCGATTTCTGTATTTATGTTGATTTAATCATACAGAGGTAGGCAGGTAACAGAAGTTCTGCAATGTAATGGGTTTGTTAGATATGAGTTACTGAAAAGGAGAAAACTACGGACAATCTGTCTTCCACTTCATTAATGTCGTCTTCACAAGCATCACAAGCTTCACCAACATTACAAACTCGACAAAGAAAACACAAGTAGGCCATGCCGATCAGTCACCATTCTGAGATATGGTATGGTCTGTTGCTACTGTAGCCCTGATGTGTTGTTACTGTACATTTTTGAGGAGGTGCAAATCAACAATGGTAGCCCTCTGGGTTTACACATGTATCTGGCGTAGGTAGCAGAGATGTACCAGTACAATTTTTCCTCTCTCTCTTACTGATTTCGATACCCAATCCAATACCAGTGTTTCAAAAAATCTCATGGTTCAATTCACTCTGTAAAGTTTAAGTTTCTGCTTTGTTTTCCCCATAACCCCGAAATAGTTCAGTCCAATCCAGTTTACAGTCACAAAAGCAAAAAGTCTGCTCCAGGTTTTACACTGAAACACTGAAATAACAATATTAATATTTGTATTTGCTGTTCAGTAACAGAGATTGGGATTCATTTATTTTGGGATTAATACATTATGTGGTAGTCCCGTTAACAAACAAGTATAAATCCAGCTGCACTTCTTCTGGGCGTAGTTGTTGTTTGATCAGTGCTGCTACCCCTAAAATCCATAACTTACAGTATTTAAAGAACAGTATGATAAACTAAGACAATCCAAAATGCCCTGAGAACGCAGGGTTTTATTCCCGCCAAAAAAAACCTACATCAGGTGACTGAATTAACACGCCTTCATCCACAGACAGATACCTTATCAGTAAAATCAACTGTTGCAGTGTTTGGTTTGAATAAAAACTTACAGACTCTTGGCTCAGTCGATAAGATAAACTGCTCAGTCACAGTCTGTCACATTAATATTAAATACTGACTGCTAGTCTCCTCCTTGACCCCTCAGACAGGAGATTTAAGCAGCACCTTTTCACTATAATTCTAATAACTCCTTCACCTGAGAATTTGTGTTGCAGCAGTGCTGACCTTTTCCTACTATCTGTAACCCTGCGTGACACATGAGATTTAAAGAAAAGCCTGACTGATGTCTCGACTGTGGACATCAGGCTGAAAAGTGCCTCTTTGTTGGCTCTAACCTGTGCAGACTCTTCCTCCAGTCGTCTCTTCTCGTCCTCAGAGTCCACCAGTTTCTGTTTGGTCAGCAGTAACTCTTTATTCAGGGCGTCCGCCTTCTCCTCAGCCTAACACACACACACACACACACACACACGAGAAAATAACACACTGTTGAGGAGGTCATTGAAAGTTTGCTCTACTTTCTCCTTAGTTTTCTCTCTTTTCAAGGTGAGTCAAACAATGATTCCCTTGCATTCCCTGCCTTACTAATGACATTTTGAGGCTGTGTAATTAATGTTTTTGTTGCACAAACACTTTTACACTTTGACACTCCCTTATGTTCTTTCAATTCTTGCACAATTGTTGCCACATGTAAGGCATATTAAAGTATGCAGAAGTTTTTCACACACACACCCAAAAAATTACACAAACATATATTTTCTGTTAGGCTTACGTTGTCGAGGTCTTTGCGCAGGGCTATCTTGCTGCTGACTAGTTCATGTGCAAGGTCATCATTCTCCTGCTCCAAACGCATGTTAGCCTCTTGCAAACGACGGTTCTCCCGCTGGAAGGAGGGAGGGAGAGATACAGAGGAAGAAGGAGAGACAAATTGTCAACAAAATAACAGAGAGAAAAAAGCAGAGTGGGACAGCAAAATGGAGGAGCATATGAACAGAGAGACGTAAGGGAACATGAAAGAGGAAGGAAAGTGAAGAGAGCAGAGCAGGGAAAAGAAGTTAATCATCATGTAGTGTTGCGAATGAATGTGTAAGCATCTCTTCCTGACTTTGCAGTTTGTAGAGTAATGCAACAATATGCTTAATGAGACTGTAAAAAGTTAACTGCGATCACATGAGAATGTAATATTTAACAGGTGTAAACCTGTTTGTACATCATTAACAGCCGTTTTAAAAACTGATATACACGCAAAATATTTTGAGATGAAAAGCAGTAGAGTTATGGGGAAGCAAGAAGCAAGATATTACCACATTTCAAGCATTCCCACTTCCAAAAAATAATTTAAAAAATTGTGCAACATTCTTCTTACTTAGGATTGTATTTTGTTAATTTTACCCAGGTCTCTGGTATGGTGAGTTACAAACAATGCAAATAACAAAGATTCTCATTTCCAGGTAGATGATTTTTCTAAAGATGCTGCTCACCTTTCATTCTGGGGAAATCAGTTTTTTTTTTTTTGTTGTTATTAAGTCAAAACAAATGATAACCTTTGACACCGAACAAACTGTTATCTGTTATGGATAATCCTGACCGCCCTCTCCACCACCTACTGGACAGACAGTGGAGCTCTTTCTTTAATGGTAATTTTTCGGTATGTTCAGAGTAACGGTGACAAAGCATCAGGCTACAAGTCATTTTCAGTGGAAGCTGAAATCATCTTGAAATCAGAAACTGATGTCTGACACTTGTGGCTGTGTTGCTGAGCTAGCCTCAACTTTATTTGATCAATGCTCGGCACCAATGTAGCTGACCAAGTTTGGCTGTTTTGTAGCTGTGTTGCTGGTAATGTGAACATGTGATAACAGACTGGATAGATAGAGGCAATCTTTCCTGCCCAAAGCAGCAACACCTCACCTCTGTCTAACAGAGAGCTCTGAGCTCTCAGCTTTATAGTTTCTGCTAAAACCAAACTCAGCTGTTTTGCACCTTAGTCATGGTGGACTGCACATCTTTATACTCCTACTTATATATTTCTTTATCTTTATACTCAGAATGTACCTCATTACATTTTACAAAAGGAAAAAAACAAAAACAAAACCTCAACAACTCTACACACTCATCTAATGTATAAAGTATTTTGTCCTGTTATTATATTGTAGTATTTTGTGTTCTCATATAGTCTTCTCATTGTGTATTCTATAGATATATTACAGGGTATGCTAAGCATTTTTCCTACACTCTGTATTGAGCTGTTTTATTTAATTATGTTATTTGTTGGGTTTATATTTTTATGTTTTGAAGTCTCTGCTGCTGTGACAAGTATTTCCCAATAAAAGTCTATGTCCATCTGTCTGTCTGTCTATGTGATTTGTTTGCTACAAGAGAATAAATGTTGAAGCAGGGAATTGTTGAAAAGAAATTAAATACCTTGATAGAGAACTTCAAAGGTGATAATCTGCAATGTGCTTTAGCATCTTAAAATGAATTAAAGTATGATCATTTAAATGAACCAATGTCTGACTGTATTCAGATTTATCAAGTTTTGGCTTAACGGTTGAGTGTATCAAAGTCCTATTAGATAGCAATAATCTGATATAACAAACAACATTGGCCTGTTAAACGCATTTTAAGATTCCTATTCAACTTGCTGTGCTGGTGCAGCATTTTAAGCATGCCATACTACAACACATCATGTGCACGTGTGAATAGTGTGTGTTCATGTCTACCTCATATCTCTCGATTGGGGCTTCCTGTTGCTCCTGCTGCTCTCTTATGGTGTGGTACTCCTTCTCAAATTTCTTCAGCTTTTTCTGGCTGATCTGTTGGGCGGTGAGAGCAGAAAAACAAAGGTTTGGTACTACTGTCTTACACACATGAAGAATTACACTAATAATTGCAATTATACACATAATGACAGACATAAATATTAACTAGCACAATAGTTTTTGGCTCATGCAGCAAAGGGGGCTGCCAGAGAAAAGTCTTTCACATCTTTTGTAAACATGGACACAAGATTTATAATCTTTTCTGGACGATGGCATTCTTTGGTCCAGTCCAAGGAAAATAAAAAAGAAGTGTCATTACATCATCGTACCAACGTTCTGATACTCTGCTTGGTGCCAGACTTTGATGCAAGTTCTATTGAAGCTTATGAGAGATGCGTGGAAAAGCACACTAAAACCCAACATATTTATGCTGTATGAGCTTTGGCGATCAGATGCTACTATGGAATGATAGAACACTCTTCAGAGAAAAACATGCAGATGGATTTTTCCAAATAAGTGCATTCATTTCCCCAGATGATTATACACATACTTCACAAGCCTCATAGCAGAGTCAAATTAAAATGCTCAGTATGGAAAAAAAAAAAAAACTCTCAGGAATCTCTTAAAAGCACTGAGTTAAGGATAAACACATTTTCTAAATAAAATCTGTATTATTCTTTCTCTATTCCTATTATTTTGATCCAGAGCTGCTTTACCATGATTGACAGAACTCACAATACCTACAGTATGGAAATATCACATAATCAAATTAAACATTTACAAACCTCTGATGATTATTTGTTGTGCATGGGTATGCTACAAACTGATTCTACATAAATAATACATAAATAGTAAATAAAGTCATCCCTAGCTTCACAAAAAAAAAATGTTATGCCTTTTAATGACAGGACAGCCAGTTCAGAGATACACCTTTGATCACCTGAAACAGGGTCCCATTTAAACAAACACACACTCTCTCTCTCTTACGGTCACATTCACGCCAACAGGTCCAGTTTGCGCACACACTACGTTTAGACAATCTCATCAACAGGCCTTTCACTGCCCTGCTGCTGCCTAACATTGGCCTTTTTAAAAGAGACAGCTACCATACAATGAACACTATGTGCCTGGTTTTCAACGCGAAAGTCAGAGCCAACGTTGTGTTACAACACCTGTTTGTCCATTCTGTGCATTTTAGTGCATCTAGTTACAACTGCAGCATCAGTACACCTTTGTCTTTGTGTGCAAGTTCAATATTTTACTGCAGTTTATCAGATGTTCCAAATTCTCCCAGCACTCATCACCTAATAATGCTGGCAGAACTGGGACAGCATGGCCCATATGTTGTCCTGCTCTAAGTGTATCTCTGCATGTGTGTGTGTGTGTGTGTGTGTGTGTGTGTGTGTGTGTGTGTGTGTGTGTGCGTGCATGCGCTCAGAGTGTATTTGGTGGCACATTCTGCTCTGTAAATGGGAGACAGACAACAAAGAAGAAAAAGTACATGAGGTCATTCAGAGCAGGAGTTGCCTCATCCATCTCCTTTCTCCTTTTTCTTCTCCTGCTTTTTCTTGCAGCCTTGACTGACAGCTGGTGCTCCAGAAGTTACGACTCGGTGTACCAATTAAGAATACAGAGCAACCACGGCTCTTTCAAGAGCAGCTACACAAAATATATCTCATCTTACAAGTCCTGGATCAGTTATAAATTAGTAAACTACCTGTGCAGTACCATCAGTTGCTTTTTTAAAGCAGCTAAAAGAGGCATGTTGTAAAACCACCTGCTCTCTCTCATGTGATTTGCTGATTGTTCTCTACTCTTGTGAACCAAAAAAAACAATTAAAACCACTCTTCATTGCTGCTGCAACACAAAAAGTGTATATAAATACCCACACATACATGCTCATATGTACTAGATAGAAAATGGAGCACTAATGAGGCAGATATAAAGGAGATGAGAACTAAAACGCACAGGTAAACAGAAAAAACTGAACACATTCATGATTTTCATTTCAATTCCCTGGGCAATTTGCATATATTATCTTTAGAAGTCAAAAGGTTGGCAGACAAGAAGTGAAAGTAGGTGTTAAAACTACACACAGAAACAACATAAATGACCGCAGTTTGACCCCAACATTGTCTCTTGAATACAGACTGGACTGTAGTTTAAAATTATTATGACCTTTGACCACAATTACTAAGTAAAGTAGTTTAAAGAGTTTTTCTCCTAATACCAACTGCTAGAACTCACACAGACACAGAACAACCGTTTCCTCTTCTTAAGATAGGATCACTGTAATCCTGAGTCTGCTTTTCCAGTTTTGTGCTAATTCCACCATGGAGGTGATGAAGCATGGGACGACGAGAGGAAAGAGTTCAAAGGGTGAAGAACCAGAACATTTGACCTCACCTTCTGCTTAAACAGTTTTTAAGAAAAATCAGACAATGCAGCTCTGCAGCATTTTGTGCTTTTTTAGTATCAAAACGTACATGGATGCATCCCCAGGTAGGTCATTTGAGAGTAATAATCCAAAATGTTTTAAATCATATTTAAAACAAGACTGTGAGATATGGGGCAAATATGAGTTAAAAGTGGGCAATAAAGTTAGAGCACCTGGCAATCCAGAGACATTTGTGCTCCAATCAGAAGGCCGTATCATCAGTCACTGAGGGCACCAGTAATCTGGTCTGTTAATCCCTCTATAGTAACATCCAAGCTTCAGATTAGCCTACCTTGCCTCAGATTTAATTTCCAGCTCCAACAGCAGGTACTCACTCAGGACAACTGACCAAATGACTTCTTGGAATTACTTTCTTTTGCCAAATAATAAACTGGAACTAACATAAAGGGGTTAAAGGGATAGTGTGGATTATCTGAGGTGGGGTTGTTTGAGGTACCTGTCACTTAAGTGTATTACTTACAGTAGATGGTAGTCAACATGCCTGCAGTTTGGAGAAACGGAGGGAGTACAAGTGTAGAAAGCTTTACTTTGCTGTCAGACAGCCTTTACCAATGAGAAAAGAGATCTGTAAATTTGCTTGTGTTATTGTGTGACTCCAGTGTTCTTCAAGAAAAGTTCTCTGCAATCACACAATAACATAAAAAAACAACCGATCAAGGCAGCAGTAGACTAGTTAGTCCCATGGCCTGCAAGATAAAATTGTTGATTTTGCCCCTAGAGTTTGGTTAGTTTGAAGAGAGCGATATCCGTCTTATACAATGGTAGTTTCTCATCAGAAAAGAAAATCTGATGGCAAAGTAAAGCAGTGAAAATATAGCACATGATTAAACTGATGTTGATTCTTCTTTTAGGTGGACCTTTTTTAAAGTGGCTACAACAGCTTTCATTGTTGACCCCCCTCCATAGCAGTTCATTGCTTAGCTCCTGTGCTGGTGTCCCTCTCTGCTTCTCCAAACTGGGGGCGTGCCAACTGCCATCTACTGTAGTTAATACACTGACTTTTGATAAATACCCCATACAACTCATCATCAAATAATCAGAACTCTGCCTTTAAGACAGAATGGAGAAAATAGTGGGTCAAATGCTTCTTTGTAACCTCATGAAGGCATTTCATTCAAAACAGTACAAAAAACTGCTTGAAACACAAGCACAGCTGAGCTTAATAACTACATGAAGAATATATCCTAGTCAAAGTAAGCACAAAAAAATGTACTATTACGGTGGTTTCCCTCCCATCTGAGAGACAACTCATAATTTATTTTCAGAACTGATGTCTTCAAGATGAGTAGTGAAAGATCTTTAAGACTGCACAACCAGTCCAGCTGCCTCTGTTTTAGTTCCACTAGATATTTCTCTGCCGGAGGAGCTCTCTATGCATCTTTTGCGTCAACCCTCCCATCTAACTCAGAGCCAAAAAGCTGAAATCTCTGTCCATGCTGGCTCCTTTGCAGAGTTTGTGCTAATAAATATCTCGGCCCAAAGTTACCTTCAAAGTCAAGCCCTCTAAACTAGGCCAGGCTGTTCAAAACAGGTCAGGACACAGGTGTGAGTGTGTGTGTTTAGGAGACAGAGATGGAAAGAGAGAGGTGTGTGTGTGTGTTTATTGCATCTGTTAAACTCGATTTAAGGTTCAAAAGTGGCCCCTAGTGGTATTACAGTAGCATTGCTGGACAACAAATAGGGTTTATTCATTCGTTCGTTCCATTACATTTTAACTTTATCTGATTGGCAGACATACTGACTGTTTTTTCATGAGATTTCTGTTTCCAATATTAAAAATCAGTCACAGAGACTCTGTTCGTTTAACTCACCTTCATGCTACAGGCCAGCTCCATCAGTTTCTTTGCATTTTCCTCTGAACGGTACCTCTTCGGAACTGGGACACGAAAGAATTTGAGTGCACCTTCAAAGTCTGTTTGGATCAGATCGTCTTTTGATGTCTGAGGAAAAGGAGGAAGGAAACACAAAAGGCACACATTTACACAAGCCAGAGCTGTTGGACAGATATTTATTTCATTATTTGAAACATGATGCAGCATTATCCTCAATGATTAAAGCAAATTTCTACATTGTAAAAACAAGATGGATATGACAAAAAAAATGGCTTTTGAGTAACCACAAACTGTGCACTTTTTCAGCAGAACAGTGGGGGTGACACACAGCTGGTGACACCAACATGTGTCAGCACCAGCTCACATGTGCAGACGTGTACAATCTTTCCAAGGTTTGATTTTCTTTTGACACTTGCTGTGTTTTTCAATTTCTACTTGGACTGTAGTTGTCAGTATTCTGTGTGCGTGTGTGTGTGCATGTCTGTTTGTGTGTATTCACATTTGTGTGGGTTAACTTACCTTCAGAAGTGCCAAGGCTACATTGAAGATCACACTGATCCCCTGAAAATGAAGTCAAATGATCAGATTTGTGGTCTTCTGAGGAATTTAATTATTGTAGGAAGAAAAGTATGTAAAACATGTGTTTAACTGTATAAAAGTGGATATTTTAGGTGTGTGCATGTGTATGTGGACAAACAGTCCATACTGTGTAGTTTTGCAGTGTAACTGACTTGCTTTCAAAAAGCAAAACTTTTCCACACCTGTAGATCCACAGGTGTGTAGGAGAAGACCATAGGTCAACAATACAAAACAAAAAGACTCCCACACACTGTCTAATTCACTTGTAATTAAAGATTTAATGAGTGTTTTGGTACAACGACCTTCATCAGTTTATTTACCTGATGTTCTTATTAAATCTCCGATTCCAAGTGACAAAGATAGTGCGTGGGAGTCTTTTTGTTTTGTACTTGACTTACTTTAAAATATCTGTTGCTGCTAAATATGGCCGATTCCTCCTCCATATGTCCCACTTAACTACACTAATGCCAGACTGGCCAAGATGTATCCTTACATCTGTGATGTCTATAATTGGTGCAAACAATCCCCTGCTAATCACATTCACATTTTTGGACTTGCCAAGTCAATACATTTCTGGTCAAATGTGTTTGAAACTGTGAATCAGACTGATGATGTGGCTGTTACCCCTCATACTGGCCTGCTGCCTCTGAGTGAGCCCTGGCTTTCACAACTTTATTTGCCTTTCATTTGATTCCAAAGAAATGGAAGCACACTTCTCCTCCAGCACACGATCAATGGATTAAGTTAGTTCTATATCATACTGAACTCAAGATTCTCCCTCATGGGCTCAATAAGAACTTTCCAAGAAACCTGGAAGCTTTTTATGGAATGTACTGACCTGAACATCTCCAGACAAGGAAGGGGATTAAACAACCCCCCTAAGTTGTCTGTCTTCTAACTCTATGTGTACGCTGTATGTATCCTTTTCTGACCCCTTTTTCTGTTCTTTCTCTCATTTTCCACCTTCCTTTCTTCCCTTTATGTGTCTCATAACCTGAGCTGGGTTCAGGTTTGGTATTGTTCAGGAAATGTACTAATTCGCTTTATACCGTCTGTGCTGTGCTGACTGTTGTCAGTGTCTAAAAAAAAATCAATAAAAAGATTTGGGGAAAAACATGTTGCTGTCAATGGAGACACAACAATCAATAATGACAAAGACACATAGTCCCTATTCATCAAAAATAAAAAGAAATATATCCAAACTAATCATAACTATTATTCTAGTCCTGGAGTGGCAATATTTCTTCACCAGCTTTTCAGTGTCGCACAATCTTCTTTGCAGATTATTTATCAGGATGGAGTGGGATAAACTACAAACTTAAGATTCCTCCACAGATGTTCGGTTCTCACACTCTGGTTCTTCACCTTAGTCTGAGGCTCTGTGTGATTTGAAGCAGCTTCTTCTCTCTGTAGCTGGGTCTGTCCATCATGTCCTAAATCTTGGAACAGTCTCCCAGTTCCTGCAGCTGTGATGCATCATTACAACATCATGGTGCCATACATCACCATGGCAATGGTAATATTCAGGTGATGAATGGGACATGGTTTTCACTAGATGTACTGTAGAGCTTGACATTCAGGTCAAAAAACTATTTTTGTCTCATCAGACATAAAAAAAATTTCCCCATAGTCTCTTGAGTTCTTAAAGTGGATCATATTTTTACTGACTCTGGCCTGACAGGCAGATCCTGGAAGAATGTTCAAGGTTTAAACTTCTTTTACTTTATACTTCACTTCAAACTTTAGTATTGTTTTTGTTTCAGCTCTTTGGGGGCTTAAACTTGCCACAGTCAACAAATCAGTCAGTAAACTTCTAGAGACATCACAGACAGACATAAGAAAGGGGTTCCTTAGAGTACTGTATTTCAGTACTTGTCTTTGTTTATATGCTGAAGATATATTTGTCAGTATGGGGTGATGTGTGTACATAAATAGCAAAAATGTCTAAATCTGTCTTTAGAAGGATGTGTTAAGCAGTTAAGCTGCGTTTCTTTTGGTACCAACCTCACACAGTAGCAGGTCAATGATATGGAAGACCATGTAAAGAGGGAACTTGGCTGTGAAGAGGGTGAGGAACCACTGAGAGGCGTACATATGAGCCTCCAGACCCACATTCAGGAAATGGTTGTACAGGTCTGGTATATATTCCTGTTTCAGACAGAGAAAAAGCAAATGTCAGGAAAAAGAAATGACAAAAAGCAGCAGTAGACTAGTCAGTAAATATACCAATTTTTTTTGTCAATAATGAAGAGGAGTGCTGCTATGGTTTATGTTCAGAAAAATGGTCTGCAAATAGAACATACACACCTGCATGAGTCTCTCAAGCTGGAAGAACTTGCAATGCAGATCTTCAAAGTTTTGCTTGAAAAGGTCCCTGAGCCCGTAATCAAACATGATCTTGACCAGAACACTGAAAGCTTGCTCCTCCGGCATCTGAAGAAGAAGAGCAAGAGATTTGGTAATAATGACCATATATATTCAAATCATTAAAGTTTTACATGAGGCTAATAAAAATTAAAACAATAACTTACTTCACAGCTTTCCCATCTAAATAGCTACAGATTAATAAACTACCTGAGCTTGTTAAAGTTAAAATGTTGTTATACTTTGCAAACATCTCCCATACACAATCAGCTTAAAGGAGAGTCATCAGATACCTTAGTCCCTGTGCATGTCCCCCATCATGTCATATTTGCATTTTTACACTAGTTTTTTATGTATGTATAAACTGTTTATGAACTTCTTTCTTACATGTGATCAATTATTTATTAATTATGTGTGGAACAGAAGGCAAGATCACAAGTCCGACAAGGCAAAGTTTTCCTTGTTTTCCTCCCACCAACCCGCTCCAACCAAGCTCAAACCCTGACACGATAAACTACGGCAGTGTACATAGCTAAGAGCGCAAAACACAAAAACACTAAACAAACATGAGCAGAATTACCAGTAAGACCTATACATTCATCCAAACCCCCTTCCCCTGCTACCCAGGAATCCCATGGCCACCATAGACATAAACCAACAGCATTTAGACACAAAGGAATTAGGTAATTAATCCAATTTCCTCCATCATCCATGACAATATCTGCAAAATTAGCCAAGAGTATACATAATATACATAATATATATATATGGGTGTATATATATATGCAGTGTACAAACAATGTATATGTATCCTATATGTATAATATAATATTATATATATTATTAATATTCTAAACAAATATCTGAAAAAGATAATTTACCACAAATATTTATAACAAGACAAGTTTACTCTAGTAGCTTTGACTAGCAAATATTTTGTGCTGAAAGTCTATGTGTAATCCTGTTTGCATGCATGTGTGCCCTCAATAGCCCGTTGAGTGACAAACATTATGTATGTATTTGGAATCGAGTCGACTCTAAACAGATATTAACATTGTTTGTCCACTAGGTGGCAGTGTTGATGCATCCCTGAACTGCAGAAGCATTTTAAGGTAAGTCACACTAGGGTGGCAGATGAACAAGAACATAACATACATTATTTATACAAATAAAATGTCAGTATCCTCGTTGAACCTGAAATATTTCTCAAACTGTTCCAGTGCATTAACAGAAAATCAAGGATATCAGATCCTACACTGAGCATAATACAGACAAAGCTCCGAGACATTCAAGATAATCCAAGGCGAATCCTCCTGCATTGCAGAATGTCACAAAGATACCGATGTCAAATGAAAACAAAACAGACCTTCTCAGCTCTTGAAATTGTTTGAAATGCAAGGATTTTTTTTACCAGCTGATGCGTGATACTCACGTGCAGCAGCAGCACAGCAGCCAAGAAGGATTGTCCCTGGCAGTAACCAATCTCCTCATCGTAAACAGAGTAAGCCTGAAGAAGAGAACAAAGACAACCCAGCACAGACATAGTAAATAAGTTTCACGGTGAATTAAAAAACTGTTGAGGCAAAAAAAAAAAAAAAGATGAAAAAAACCTTGCAGCTAAAGTCTGCAGCTGATCCACACCAATTCTTGTAAAGCCACATTCATCAGTAGTTACGATCTCATAACAGAATTAAATTATGAAATGTAGCATGAAAGAGAGATGTACAGCAGCTGAGGAACTGAAGTAAAAAGTGAAGTTATGGGCAAAACAAAAAGAACACAAAATCTCCTTTCTCACAAAATCTCAAGGGCAAGTTCAGTATCAGTAAACACTTAAGTTGTGTTTGATAGGTTGTGAGAAAGCTTCAAACTACGCTTGAAGCTCAACACAGCTTCAAATTAAACAGAAAAACTTAGAAGGGTACTCAAAGAGCACAGACCACCGCAAGGCCAACAGTCCACTCTCTTATGATATGCAAATCTGCAAATGGAAACTTCATGGTCACTATTATTGCTCGTTCTCATGGAGCATAAAGTTCATTTCATTTTTCCTTAATATCTCTGGTGGAGTTCATTGCAGAAATTTCCCATTGAGATGTGAGTGAGAGTATAATTAGTTGCATTACAGCCACAGGCACACTTTAGATTGAGGAAAAAAAAGCATCGTTACAATGTTATCTTCCTGGTTTTAAGGGCTGCATTACAGTAATACTGATCTGAACTCTCTATAATACTGTTGCAATATTGATCGTTACGTGGTCAAAAATATTGTGATACTTGATTTTGTCTCACCCAGCCATAACAGAATGTAATTTTAGAGGAAATGAGCATACTGAGATACACAGAGTATATCCCGGAATAGTCTAAAAATATCAGTTTATTATTTAAAATCCATATCCTCAGACTAACTGTATTGATAGGCAGAGGATTACCGTTACACCTGAATGTAAACTGTGATATGGAGTCATTATACTGCTATAATTGGCTCTGTTTGGACATAATTTACTACCGTCTACTGGATTTAAGGTGTATGTTTATTCCACCAAGACCAAATTACCTCCCCCATGTTAACAAAACTGAAAAATAATTTGTGTAGCCGCCCCATGATTGAGATCCACTCCAAATCTAAGCCCATGACATGCTAGCCCATGCTACACCCTCCCACTAGGTTTCATAAAGTTTGCGCAAAAATAGTTTTTCTGTAATCCTGCTGATGAACAGACAAACAAATGGCACCAAAACTATAACCTCATTGGGAGGTACAACTGAAAGAGAAGTTGAGAAATTTCAGACCATCATATCAGTTAAATCTAAATATTATATCTAAGTATAAATATTTAGTGTTTATGCCCACAGCAGACTTGTTTGGCCACGGAGCACTTGAATTAAGTTAAACAAGCTGTTGAGAGTAATATCTTGTCATTTTTATTCCCTTTTTTAGAAAACTATCAAACACACTTGTATTGTGAAGTGCCCCAGTACTGGTCTTAGAATATCAGAAGGAAGACATGAGCGAATGGTCTGGATTCAGGCTGGAGAAATAGGAAAAATGACCATGAGGAGAGACCAATAAAAAAAAAAAGAAAAAAAAAAAGAAAAAAATGTTGATTTAAACAGAGTAAATGTGAGGCATGGAGTAAGGGGAGAGAGTTTGGGAAAGGTGGCCTACTGAGCTACAAACACAAATAACAAATATGTCAAACAGACAAAGTGTGGATCAATCCACACACAGAGGAAAGGGAGGGCCCACTGAATTATTCAAACACACCTGAGGAGGTGCTTGTCTGAGAAGAGATGGATGCCCTCACCTGAGTTATACATTATAAATGAAATGAAAATGAAAAAAAAAAATGGACAAACTGCAGCCGGACCATTCATGAGGGACTGTGGAGCTATAGGTTGAAATGTGTGCACGTCTCAACTGTATATGCACAGACTTTGTGACAAGTTGCCAGGTTTGTGTGTTCGCCTGCTGGTGTGTGAGAGCCACCTGTGTAGCAGGACTGATTACAGTAGAGTCTAGTGTGTGTGTGTGTGTTTGTTCGATTAGTAACTTGCGTTGCTTTTCGAGACAGGCAGTGAACTCACTGAACCACCCAGGAACAGGGTGGCTGCTCATTTAATTAATGATCAGGTCTCTTTAGCTCTGATAACTCTCACTACTGGTCTACAAACTTTGTCATCAGACCTACTGTAAAGAAAGTCATTTACACAGTAATTACACTGAATGACAGGGAAACGTGACTCTATTTCACATGCAGATTTCTATTATTTCCAAGTGGATCTGGCAATAAACTCCACCACTTATGTCTCATTAATATAAATGAAGGAAGACAACACATCTCAAATTAGGGCTGGCATGATATCAATGAATCAACAATAATGATATTATTACATTATCTTTTTTAGCAAATGAATTACACTCAAAATAAAAAAAAGTGAAGGGAGGTAAAGAAAGAGTCTGACACCAGAACTGTATAAAAGCATATAAAAAATGCAACTACACTTAATGGATAGTGAAAGGGTGTAAGGGGGGGGAAGAACCAAAAAGAAACAGAAATAATTTAAGAGCTTAAGTATGCTTTAAAGGCACAAGATTATTAACTAGGGATGTCAGAAAATTTTATTGCAATTGAGTAGCGGTATCATAGTTTGTGATTGTATCTCGATTGGCAAAAACACTATCGATTTTGAATTGATAGTTTACATGCAAAAGGCAAAATTCTCTGATTTCAGCTTCTTAAATGTGAATATTTCTGGTTTGGCTCTATGACAGTAAACTGAATATCTAAGTTGTCGAGGAAAAAAAAACAAGGCATTTGAGGACATCATCTTGAATTTAGGGAAACACTGACCAACATTTTTCCCCACTTTTTGACATATAATATCCAACAATGGATCAGCTAAACAAGAAAATGATCAACTCATTAATCAGCGATGAAAATAAATGTAGCCCTAATGTATTTTTACGTGGATTTTTTAAATTCTCTGGGTTTTAACTTCATGCCGGTTCCTTAAAATACTCTTCTACAAAGGCTGCAGAGCGACTGTCTAAAACAAGTTTCAGTACGGATGGATACAAGAGATAGATATGTGCTTCACATTTAAATTAAATTTTTAATGCAGACAATGTGGATCAGTGTGGAGGGAACTGAGGAAGGGAATACGTGCTGCAGATTTTTTTTTTTTTTTGCAGTTGCTCTGCATACAGTAGCTGTTGATGAAGCTTTGATCACTGTGTTGATCCATTTTTTTTTTTTTCGACTGACCCCATAATGCCGTGTTGACTTGTGTTTTTTGGGGGAAACATCATCTCTTGTGTGTCTGTGTGTCCCACCTTGCAGATCTTGTAGAGGGAGTCCTGTCCATCTCCTCCGGTGTCTTTGAAGTAGTCATGAGCTGGGAATGTCCTGTTAATGTCCCTGGTGATGGCACTGTCCTGAGGGGACTCCTAACAAGGAGACAAAGGCAGACAAAAAGGTCAAGCTGGGTGAAAAGCAGTGAAGACTGTGTCACAGAGAGGGAGATTCAGTCACTTAACAATCCATGGTATGTTTTATTTAACAGCTAGTGAGAAAAAATGCACACATAAGCCCAGCAGTGGCCACTGTCCCTCAGTATGTGGTGCCACAACACACAGCTGAGATTTACAGTATGGGGCAGGATGAGTTAGTGGTGGCACAAAGTGTACTCTTCTACAGTACAGACTGTACACATCTCCCTGTCTCCGTCCATTTCTGCTCCAATTTTAAACCATTTAGAACAAGACAAATCACTCTTACGTTGCCAGCGCTTAGATAAATAAACAGTAGTTACAGCAATTACGCATTTCTGATAAACTGTAAAAACACACCCACACTGATTCCTTAGTATTTATCATCTTGACTCACTTCTGAGAAAATCTTGACACAATGCCCTACTTTAGATTAACATCAACAGGGAGGTCATTTGATAGAAAAAAACAGCAGAGACTGAAATACTGTACTGTATAACATGAGACTGATAAGAGGTTGTTTAGCTTTCACCATCACACCTTCTACCATTACCAATCTGAGCTGTAGCTGAGTAAATCAGCCTGAAGGACATTTTGTCTGCAGAACGGGATAGATGGATGACTAGGACAGTGAACAGATGTGTGAACAGAAATGTATGCATCAGAAAAAAACGGGAAAAGGGCTATAAGCAGCACTGTAACTTGAGCGATCGAGGGTGTTGTTATGCTGTGCATGTGTACTCTGTTCTGTAAAAACTGATGTGATCTCATCTGGGCTGAGTGGTGCCACTGGCAGGGAAAAAACAACACTAGGAGTCAACAGCCAGTCGTCAGCATGCTACTATGCTCAGCAGGTATACTGTCTACCTTTTTCAAAGTATTTCATAGACTAGTCGAGCAGTCAACACTCTGCATCATTGTCGACTAATGAGTCATCTATAAATTTTAACACAGTCCATTCATAAAGCAGTGGCTGCAGATATGCAGCTGTGGATGCTGTGAGTAGTTGCTGCTGACATTTCATAGTTGTCATGCAAGACATGCATGAAGCAGCAGCACGCAGCAAGAGTGAGAGGCAGAAAGAAACATGGCGACCAAAGGTGTACATAACTGTGGTGGTTGTTGTTTAACATTGAATACTTTGAACATTATGCCATGTTAAATAAACAGAATTTAAGATATCAAGAGAAGGAAAGACATGTCACATTGTTACTGTAGACAAACAGAATCTCCAGCCCAGACAAGCTTGCAGGGGATTTAAACATATCAGTAGGACTGCAACTAATAATTATTTTAATTATCAATTAAGCGATCAGTCATTTTCTGGATTAATTGCTTAATTGTTTGGTCCATAAAATGTCAGACAATGTTGATCACTGTTTCCTAAAGCCCAAGGTGACATCCTCAAACTTCTTTTGTCCACAAGACAAAGATGTTCAGTTTAATGTCACAAAGGAGTAAAGAAAGTAGAAAATATTCACATTACAGGGAATCAGAGAAATGGGACAAATTAATAAAAATGATGAATCGACTCTCAAAATAGTACAACTAATAGATTAATCAGCACTGCAGCTCTACAAATCAGGTTGCAGGTCAGTTGTAAACAGCCACTCAGAGGCACTGGAGGCTTTCACTTACATTAATTAACCCTTTACTAGTTGTTTTTGAGACCTCTGTAATGAGATATATCTTCTGTGACTAGTTGACTACCTTTTGGGAGTAGCTGATGACTACCAAAATGTAGTGGTTGTGAATGCCCTACCATGTTCACCATTATAGTTTAGTGAAGTTTAATTTAATTAAAAGCTTACACTAAACACAAGATGGTCTAGTGCTAATAGGCTAACAAGACATTAATATTTTACCCCGTTAATTTCAATATAAAAAAGTCATAGTGATAATCAAAAAGATTATAATTCATCCTGAAGGTGTCATGGATGTTATGTTAAGGAATGTTAGGGATCCAGTAGTTGTTGAGATATTTCAGTGTGGACCAACCCGATGAGACTGACAGACCAATGTTGCCATCCATGGGCCTTAACCACCAGAATGGCAGACACAAGGTCTCTAGTAGACAAGGTCAGAACAGATTTTTCAGTTTCGGGACACACTGACACAAGTACAGAAGTGGACCACAACCTCAAATGCTAACAGTATATACAGAAGCCTTGGGCAACATATTTCTCTGGGATATCCCTCCACTGTGATGACAGAGCACCACTCAGTGGAAATACCACACACACACCCACACACAGATCAGTAACTACTCCAGACTGGAGTCTAAACTAGCCAAGATTAATCACCCTTCATTTCATTATTGATGATCAGTGTATTTGGAACAAACAGCATCTAAATAAGTAATGTTACTCTAAGACACCCATTACATGACAAATGGAACACACATTTAAAGATATCTTCATACAGTATTTGGATGTGAAGTTGGGACGGTATGTTGGGTGATATAATACAAAAATAGGGCATTCATTTAAGTTGGCATGCCATTCTGTGTAGCCTGGCATTGGCACTCTGCTCTCAAACCATCAGAGGCTAATGAGCAAGTCAGCAGGAGCCAAGAGGGGTTTCTATTCAGTCAGCTGTAAGTAACAACAATGCCTAACAAGATCAGGCAAAATGAGCAAATTAATGTGATACATTAATTGATCAATGTAAGAGACATTGTGATGCCAGAAAGTACTCATTGAGCTTCTCAGCCTCCTGTGCCTTGCTCAGAGGTTCATTTACAGGACTGAAGCTTACAATTAATCCCTGCAGAGGCTTAAAATCCCAACTAGCCCAACCACCCTGCACCCCCATAGGACAAAATAGATGTAAATGAAAGCCATATACCTCAGAACTCTCCTAATTTTAATCACCAGTGCTTTTTAAATCTCTTGTTCTCTCTGTAGCTAATTATACCTTCTAGGTCTCTCTGTTACTGTGCCCATCAAGTCCCTCCCTCTCCCTTTTCCAAGGTTTCTGTTCCAGCTTTCACAGAGGAAGAGAGTGAAACAAAAATAATACAAGTATAAGAAGAAATGCAGGAAGAAAGGGATACTGAAACAAAGTGAGCTAATGGGGATCAGAGACCGACAACAGAGGGCTTGTTTTAAAAAAGAAAAAATCCTTCCACAACTTCCACCACACCCTGTAAATCATAGTTATTGTATATGTGAGAGTGTGTGTATGTATGTGTGTGTGTGTGTGTGTGTGTGTGTGTGTGTGTGTGTGTGTGTGTGTGTGTGTGTGTGTGTGTGTGTGTGTGTGTGTGTGTGTTCCCAAGCTTCCATGGGATGCTTAAGGAAGTTTGAGTAATGTTGATTGTTTTCTGGTCAAAGCAGGATCTGTTCCTTGTTGTTACAGAGTTGGTGTTGGCATATATACAGTATTATTAATACGCCATTTAATACACAATTAATTTAATTGTAGGTATGGAAACCGTCATGTGTCAAACGTTTTGTCATGCCATCCTGGTCAGAAATTGGGGAACGAAGAGGAATAGGTGAACAGATGATTTCTCTTTTAACGCTAATAATTTTAGCGCATTAGCTAACTTCATTACGTGTATGGCCAGAGACAAAACATAGAGGAAAATGATTAAATATGTTTTTGCTTAAGTGGAATGGCAATTTGAAAAAACAAATTGTTAAAAAACTAATTGTTAAAAAAAACAAGCATCTGTTAATTCACAGCAAAAGCCACTGGTACTGATGAGTTTTGGAGCACAGGGGTGGAGTTACTGCAGCCAGTGTGAAGGGCCCATTACACTGGGCCACAGTCTCTCAGTGAATGATAAGGATCCATGTTTATACAAGCACCACTTAGCCATACTTATCTGAAGTGCTGAGAGCATGTACAAAGACCTTTGACATAATGGCCAATTACCTTCCTTTCTGTCTGTGTCTATTCAGTTTAAGTGAGGTTTGGAATGAGGGTGGCGTGAGAGGAGAGAGAAAACATATCCAGTGTCTCATGGCAGTGGACGGAAGTGTGTGAGAGCGAGTTCAAATTATACAGAAAGAGACAAACAGGGAGAAGAGGAAGAGAATGCTAAGGACAGTACATTTCTATATCACTGTATTACACTAGGTGAAACTTAAACACTAAACTTACTGCAGTTTACAAGGTGGCTATGAAGGGTTACACTGCTGCATCATAAAGAACTGTGGCTGCGGTCAGCTTGGACTCAGTTACAAAAGGCTATGAAACCAGTTTTCCTCCAAAATCCACTTTTTGTAAACACTGGAAACAATAGTTCAACATTTGGGAAAATGACTAATTCACTTTTGTGCTGTGATGTAGATGAGACGATCAACACCACGCTCACATCTGCATGATAAGACATGAGCCAGAATCAGGAGGCAGTTAGCCTAGCTTAGCATAAAGACTGGAAGCAGGGGGAAACAGCTAGCCTGGCTCTGTCCAAAGGTCAAAAAAACTACCACCACCATTAAGGCTCACTACTCAACACGTTGTATCTGGTTTGTTTAATCAATACACAAGTTTTGGTTTTACAAAGAGTTACATGCTGTCAAAAGAGGAATGATCTCCGCAAGTCTCCACTGGTTGCCTGGCAACCTCACGGTGATGACAATTCTCCAGGAAGTCACTGTGCTTAGCTGATGTTTGACATAACACATGGTGATAAGGGAACTTTAGAGGTGCTGTAAGACATATTTGAAATTTTGTCAGAACCAGGCTAGCTGTATCCCCCTGTTTTCCAGCCTTTATGCTAGGCTAGGCTTATCACACTCATCCATATGTAACGTATGGATGGACATGAGCGTTATCGACCTCCTCATCTAACTCTTGGCAAGACAAAGAATAATTCTATTTGCATAAGAGTGTTGCCCAAAATATGGCTAAATGCATTACCTCCTGCAAGGCTTCAGAACTTTGACAAGGCCAATAACACATCACAGTGTCAATGTCCGACCAATCAACATATTTAAAAAATATTTAATAAAAATATCTCTAACATATGCAGTCCCCCCCTTTTAATATAATGAGTGTGTTATAATAAACACTGCTGATCATTTAAGCACTGGTCAACAAGCTCCTAAATTTGTCACCCAAATGTATAATTGTGTAAAGACAATACAAAAAAGGTTATTTGACACAACTTAACACAGCCTTCCTTAACTGAGATACTTGTAGCCCACTTTTCCCATGAATTGTGATGTGGTGTTGTCCTGAAGGCATTGTTTTAAATGAGCTAGACGTCTCAGCATGATGAGGAAACTGGCGGCACACATTACATCCCTGCATGTGTCATATTTTAGTCACTTAAATTTCTGCTTCCTTTCGCTTCTGCTTTTTTGTTGCCGCTTCATTTTTTTATTGTCCATTTTTTGTGTTTTTGGTACTTCTATAAGGAGCATAAGGACCTCATTAGCCCTGACATGTCAGGACCAAGCTGCCGACAAGTACTGTTTGCTGTTTTTGTAGAATGTTGAACTAAAAGGTGTGAAGGAACCAGGCTGTTTGTGGGACTGTAACCACAAAGTTGGCAAAGGCTCGCAGTGTGAGGATAAAACTTGGTAGCTACTGGGATATTTGGTCACCACAGAGCAACTTTTTGTTGCCGCAGGCCATCGAGTCATGGTTAATGCCAAACCCTGCATATACTATTCATTCTTACTTGTGTGTTACCCCAACATTGTCTTATTGCTGTAAGTTAAATTGAAAACTGCAACAAGAATGTTAATAATATAATATGAGACTTGCTGGTTAATGCAAAAGGACAAACATTTTATTGCTGAGTCACAGATTTCTTCTAATAGCCACAAACCAAAAGTCTAACTTCCCAACAAAAGTTCTCGCTGTTCTCACGGTATGACAGCCAAAGAAACCAACAGCTAGAGCTTCTCCTTCTCAGTTTCTGTTAAGTGTCCTAACAGACATTAAGGATGCATCAAAGCACCGTCTTCTGTCAGCACTGCCAGAGGTACTGTACAGAAATCAAACAGCATTTATAAACTGAACTGAAGTCAAAGGACAAAGCATTTTCTTCTTACAAACATACAATAAAAACTTCATTGGGGGTAAGCCAAAAATGGCAGAGCTACAGTGTGTGTGTGCGTGTGCATGTAAGTATTTGTGTGTGTCTAAAGCTAGGAATAAAGTACCGGAGCAGGGCTTCCGTGGGAAGGCTGAGTAGCTAGCCCTCCATTGTTTATGTCCCTGATTTTCTCTGACTCAACACAATAGCTGACATGTCATTCTGTTATTCTTTCTCAACTCCTAAAGGACCCTGCCGAGGAGCCAAGAGAACACGGGGTGATATTTATCAAGCTTGATACAAAACCTTGCTCCCCCAACCTAATAACCCACAGAGCTACACTTTGATTATTTCTCTGGATTCAGTTGTAATTATAGAAGAAACTGTGAATGTGACAGTCACTTAATTCTTTGTAAATAATTAGCAGAGCCTTGACACATGCTTTCATCACAAATACAGAGGTGCACAACTGCAATTTAAGTTCCTTATTAACAAAGCAAATACTGCTGCTATTCAGTGCTTCCTTCAGTTGTCTCTTTACAATTATCTGTATTCAACAGAGTACATGCTCAAGCAACCCGTAATGCTGCTTCCTCACCTTAGCATCGTCTGTCATTAAATCTTAATCATCTGTCTCATGCCCTACTTTTGTGCCATTTGTGCACTGCTACACTGCTTGAGCACAGAGAGAGCAGGCAAAATATGCAATCTGATCAGAACACAGATGACAGACAGAGGGAGACGCAATGTAAATCATAATGACAACACCACATACAACAGGCACCGCCAGAACTACAATGGCTTGCATTCTCTCACGGTATTATTTTCTGACATTTCCCACTGCAGCTTTGCCAGCACCGCAAACTGCACAAGTATGCTGCTGATGTAGTAAAGTCCATTTACAGCACATTAACACAGCAACAATTTATTTTTATCTGTAACAATCTACACCGAAGCAGTCACAATTTGGCAAATGATGGAAAATTCTGCGCGAATGTAAGGATATTTTAGTTTTCTTGATAAGCAGTGTTTAACCAAGCCTTCCACTTCCCCAAATAAAAATGTGCAAATGGCTCTGTTCTTTTCTATAGACCTTTGTGATATTTGTAACAAACAAATTCTGTTTGTATCAAAATTAATAGAGGGACATTTGCATACATTGAGATAACATTACATTTATTTGCTCAGTACAGATACACAACATGTACATCATAGAATACCATATAGGCTTGTCACCTACAAAGCATCATGTAATGAAAAATATTTTGTCACAGAGACTCACTTTCATGACAGTAAAATTAAACCTTTACCATTTGCATTATCCCAACATTCTCCATCTATAAAAGCATACTGTACATCTTCAAAAAAAAAAAAACTAATCACAAATTCAACACTCCTGACATATGAAATGGTTTGTCATGATCAGTATGGTAATGGCTTTATTTCCTCTTAAATCTGAAGAAAAAGAAAATGCACAAATGCACCTTTGTTCACTATGGGCAATTCTCTGCGTTCATTGTGGAGGAAAAACACGGGCAGAGCGTCTTTTGGGAAGTTTTCAGACCAAGTTGTTACAGTGGTCAGTTTTGTCTTATTGTGATAATAATCTGCTGCTCAGAACAGCTGGGTCATGAGTCAGCTATTAGTGGGGGCCTGTTTAGAGCCTTATGAAAACACAAAGAAGAAACTCTAGTAAAGATTAAAAGACAAATTAGAAAATGTGTGTGAGTGTGTGTGTGTTAGTGTGTGCACTACAAGAGTTAGACTCTACTGCCTGTTGAGGGTACTGTACAGTCTCTGCTCTAAGACTCAATATCCAATCAGTACTCAGCTGGTGTAAAATACTTTTGTCCTTAAACCATTTTTCCCTGAACAAAGAGAGCAAAATGTATATAAAGTTGTTTTAATTAATCACGGCTCAGTTACACGCTTACATTTTTTTTCATTGCAAATACAGATACAATGTAACACTGAGCCACATATTAGTATACAACTTCATTAGCTACATAAGGACACACTTTGTTCCCCATACAGACACATCTGGGTAGGGTTGGACAATGAGAACCAATTCCAAATAAGAACCGGTTCCAAAATGACAATCTCAAAAGAATCATTTCAAAATTTTAACTCTGATTCAGCTCATTAATTCCTTCACAAATTTTATTTTTTGCTAATTTCAAATTAAACTGTTTTCTGCAAACATGTGCCGTATATTGACCTGGCTATCTGTCTGTGCCTACAGACGTGCAAGTTAAATGCATGTATTTCTTCCCGTCTCCTAATGGATTTGTTTTGTTAAATCGTGAGTCTAGCATTTTATGCTTTACAAGTGGGATACTTCCGCTGGCAACATTTATCTGTGGTAATTAGCATTTTGCACAACTCTTCTGTGAAGAATGCAGGAGGATGCTCAAAGCATCAGAATCAAGAATTGTTAAGAACCAAAATCAATGAGTAGAATCAAAATTGGAATCAGAGTCATAAAAAGTCAAATGATACCCCAGATCCGTGTAGCCACATACAAGAAAGTGGCACCTAAAGCTGAGTAACATAAAGAAGCAGTAGCCCTCTAATGTTTCTGGATAACTTGTAAAGGGGTTAAAACAAAGTAAAATGACCATGATAAGGAATCTGGAAACACATATAGCCTGTAGCTATGGAAGCTAAGAACCATTTCAATCTTCTTTGCATCTGTTGCATTTATACTTTCATACCTGAAAATTAATATAAGCAGATGGCCTTCCTGTATTTTACTGATTATTACTGATAAATTGTTTTTGTTGTATGCACTAAGGATGAACAATTTTCAAAAAAAATATTGAACTTTGACTGATACTGCAATTGCAATATGATTTACGATATTCAAGGAATATAATTTTGTTCACCATTGTGTTAATTTTCATTAAAAAGTTTGCGGTGTTATTTGTGTAGCGATCTGGGGACATCTCTGCAGCACGACAATATTTCATTCAAAATGGAACTGTGACACATACTTCGCAAAATTGCAGAAGGCCATATTGCAATTTTGATAAAATCTTTCGATTAATTGTCCAAAACTACTATGCACTCACTCATTACTGTACATCCTCAACAATTATTTTCCTTGTTCATAGCAGAAAGCTGCATTTAACATACAAAAGGGTTCTTATACCAGTCCTCACATCCATATGACATTCCCTCCTGTTCTGTATAAAACTACCACACATGCCACTCTACCTCCAACACAGCCACCACCAGAGTGTTGTTCACTGGACAGCATGAGAGCCAACTGTTTTCCCAGAGGGAAAATGGAGGGAGAGAGGGAGAGAGGGAGAGAGGGAGAGAGGGAGGGAGAGAGCGAGAGAGAGCGAGAGAGAGACAGAGAGAGAGTGTGTGAGAGAGAGAGAGTGAGTGTGTGTGTGTGTGTGTGTGCGTGTGCGTGTACGCTAATGTTTATATTTGTTGGCATGATAATTTCCCAAGATACTTTGCCCGAAATCTTAGACATTTCTGAGGAACTGTACCATTAACTGCTGTGGGAAATAATATCTTTTTAGTGGTGAACTGTAAACTGTCTTCATTATGATACAGCTTCAGTCATTTCAGTTAGTAAGCATGATACTAAATCCACTTAGTCTGCTACATTTACCACTTTATGAGTGAACAGACAGAAACTAAGTGATTTTACAAAAATAAATTTCTGTCATTTGACAATCGGACATTCAATATGCCATTTCTGTACACGTCATCTCCAAACAAAAGTAAGTACAAATAGGAAAGATTACAATATTTGGCAATGCTTCACAGATGACAGCCAAAATGTTTAAAGACAACATGTGATTCTATCTACCACCATTGTACATCATACTCACATACACACAAAATACAGTATACGCGAGGGAAGTTATGTGCAACTAATAAAGCAACGAAAGGTGCTAACTCTGTTAGCACCCTTGCTAGAACACCATAAACAGTCCAATTCAGCCGATGGTCACATCCTAACATACCTGCACACACATTCATACACAGCTATGTACACAACAACAAATACATGCAAAAAAAGTTTTAAGTTATGTGTTTGCTCCTGGTCATTTTCAGTTTTATCAAACAGAGGAACAAATATTTCAGATAAAGAATTTTTAAAGAGTAGCTGAAATAACAGACATTTTTTAAATTGCTTAACACAAAAAATGGAGTTCAGGTTATTCCCTACTGAATGTGGAATCGAGGCTGGCTATGTGCTTTTTCATCTCTGCACATGCGTACAATTTTCAGTTTGTGCCGTTCCCTCTGAAAAACAGTGGCGTGTCTATAAATTGAGCCCTCCCTAAATGTAAGATGAAAATATTTCCTCAACATTTTCATTTATATATCAAGGCAACAATATTTCACTATATACTGAGAAACAGTCATATTCATGCACATAAGGCATCACTGAGCCAACACGGTACAGTGGACCCACACAAACTTTGTGTAAAACCCACTCACATTTTACTAAATCTTCATATATTAGATATTTAGAAAAAAATATAATCTTTTTGAACTTTCTTTGGTAGATTAGATAAAGTATATAAAGCTAGATTATCTGCACCTAAATAAACTGTGACATGAGTCTCCATGGCTCAAAATATAGATAAGTTTTCAAAACTTTTGAGTTTATGACACAGTATGTACACTTGGATTCAGTTCGACTTATTATTGGTCTTGATTTGTTTGTATTAAATATCAAGTTAAGAGTGAAAAGAACCCACAAAACCATACATGGGGACAAGATGATGAAAACAGATACAACACGTGCATGCACACAGACACACACACATGCACTGCATGTGTCCCAGGAAGTTGAGAGGTCAGTCCCTCTTCATGGTGCCATGGCACAGTGAATGGGCTGTTTGTCTGTTCTGTTTACATGTGAACCTCCTCTGTTTGTGTGTGTGTGTGTGTGTGTGTGTGTGTGTGTGTGTGTGTGTGTGTGTGTGTGCGCACTGGTCCCTGTATGCTGGCAACAATGCAGTCACAATAGAGCATACACATCAAGGTTTGAACGAAGGTAAAGATTTGCAAGAATATATTATAGGGCTGCAACTAACAGTTTTTTTCATCATGGATAATCGATCAGTATCAATATCAAAACTGCAGATTATTTTCATGATTAACTGATTAATCGTTTAGTCACAATTCACAATTTTCCAAGACCCCAAAGTGACCTCTTCCAATTGTTTCTTATGTCCAACCAACTGTCCAATACCAAAAGACTCTTCATTTCCTATCATAAATGACAAAGAAAATCAGCAAATTCTTATATTTAAGAACGTGGAACCAGCAAATGTTTGACATTTTGGAATAAAAAATGACTTAAACTATTATATAAATTAACTAATTTTCTTTCCACAGTCACACATTAACAACTTCTAATAGGACTATTCCTCTCAGCCAATCCCAAAAACAAGGGATGAGGATCACAGTTCAAGGGTCAGTCATATAAATGCTTAACATGTTTACCTTCAATCAGAATCCTTTAAAAAAAAATCTGATGTACCAACAATCAGTGTACAATACGTGTGCATATACATCTTTCTTGGTCTTGCTTTGCCTTGACACAGTTATGAACTTTCAGTTACATATTACAAATATCAAAAGGTGCAATGAAACAAACAATTTAGAGTCATGAGAGAAATTCACTGAAAATGCTTTTTGTCAGGTTAACAGTCGTACACCAAAGCTGTATAGCATCTCATATCATATGTTACAAACAGCAGATTTAGTTGAAGACATAACATTTTGTCTGGTACAATAACAATAAATAATTAAAAAAATTCAAAGTTCATGAATTGATGTCTTGATGCTGACAAACCATAATCAGTTCAGTCAATTCAAACAAATGATCAAATTACATGTGCACTGGGTGTAGACCTACATCATTTCATTGTGACTGACTAAACTCAATCAATCAGTCACCAACAAGAGACACAAAAAATACACAAACACACTATTGCATCACTCTTACTATTCAAATACTGAGGGGGTAAGAGCACGTAACAACATATTTAAACAGCTCGCTATTGGCAGTTCACCTCAGCACTAAATTACTAAGACACAGCAGTCAACTCCTGTTCTGTTTGCATTCACCTCATACTGTGCTGTTCGGTTCTCACATACAGATTTTCAGAACAGTTTTCTTGGAACACTTTGTTGTTTTGGCAAAATAAGTTAAGGATTCTGTTGAGTTCACTTTTCCAGAGATTTCACACACCTTTTTCTCCCCCATCCATCTATCACCCCTGTCCATACACAGTGCAGTACGGTGGCTTTCCTTTACCATTTTAAAATCACCTTGCAGGGCTATTGAGCCTTTTCTCCTTCAGCGCTTCGCTCTTAACTCCCTTTCCTGTCTTTGCCAGCTGTGGCGTATGCACAGAGGACGCCTGTGTAACCTCCAAATGCGACAGAAACAGCAGTGGCAGATCAACGCCTCCTTCCATCTCTTTATGGCACATTTCAGCTTAAAAGGAGGAGACATTTTACAGCAATCATGTCAGGCATCTTTTAAAAAGTTCAAACACTAATTTGGCACAAGGGTTTCCTCTGTGTGAGCCTTACACATGACATGTTGTGCCAATTCCTATTTCCCCATGACCATATCCATACCCCGGCCCTGCACATCCTTTTTCTACAGAGCCAACGAAAGCCTTTTTGGTGTTCCTGACCCCGAAGCCACTGCCGCTGCGCTGTAAACAGAAGGAGCAGAGGCGTTTGAGGCCCTTCCTAAAGGCAGAGTTGGAGAGACTGTAGATGAGACAGTTACAGAAGCTGTTGCTGATGGCTAGCCATGTGGTTAGGAATGAGGCTGCGGGGTGGTGATAGATCCCACCGCTCTCCAACAGAAAGTAGAGGATGTAGGGCAACCACAGGATGTAAAACACGCTTGTGATGCGGAACAGTACCATGGCGTATCGCTTGTCTGGGTATGTTGATGCAGGCTGCTGATACTGTGGTTGAGATTTCTGCGGATGGGACAAGTGGGGCAACTGCCCTTGCTCGACTGCACTGTTGTCCTTGACCACAGACCCCACTGTCAATCCCGAGCCCTGCAGCTGTTGGGGTCGGTAACGTGCGTGGCGCTCACTGATCTCCCGGGTGTGCTGCCGGCAGATCTTGAAAATGTTGGCGTAGGTGAAGCAGACAGTGAGAGCAGCTGGTGCGTAGAGCAGTGCAACAATAAAGGTTGTGAAAGCTGGACGAGTCCTCCACTCGACTGCGCACCACTCCACCACATCACCGTGGTAACCAGGTTTCCCCCACCCAAGAAAAGATGGGAGGAACACCAGAGCAGAGTACAACCATATTAGAACGATGCAGCAGCGCACTCGACAAGGTGTTACCAGGGTTGCATAAGTCAGAGGTCGCGTGATGGCAATGTAGCGGTCTACACTCACACACGCCAGTGACACCATTGACACAGACTTCAAAACAGACACCATGTACCCAAACACCTGGCAGGTGAGTTTGGGGTCGAGGCCCTGGAGGTGATGGAGGAGGGACAGGGAGGGGAACAGGCAGCTGACCCCCACCAGCAGATCAGCATACGCCATAGTTTGGATGAAAGCACTGGTGGTGTGCTGGCTGAGCAAGGGTGCACAATGAAACACAAAAATCACCACCAGATTCCCAGAAATAATGAGGACAGTGAGGAGGAGTATGATGGAGACTTCAAGGAGGCAGGTGGTGAAGATTTGGGAATAGCCTATCTCGAGCAGGCAGAAAGGAGCAGATAAGTTTGTCGGGTCAGCAGAGCTCTGGTTCAGTGGATCCAGGGAGGAATTCATCATCTTGGGCAGGAGGACGTGTCTTAGGGGCCCTTCAAGGGTACGATGAACCAAAGAACCCACTATTTTGACAGGTAGCTTGCCGGTCCTGGGAGTAGGTGGATGGTTTCAGTCCAAACAAAAAGCTCCATACTGTGGTTCCATGATGAGACTGCCGCCATCTGCCATTTCAAATACAGGAGGGATGGAAAGGACAGCAATCGGTGAGGGAGGGGGACCCCTGGGTTCGTCCTCGGTGCAGGCAGTTGTGGTTTTACAAAGATATAAAAAAGGTTAACACACAAAAAATAAGCATGTGTATTCCTGTTGTTCCTCTTTTCTTTCCAGTAAAACAAACTTCCTAGCTAAAGGCACAGACAGGGGAAAAAAAGGAAGAAATGTGACTTTGTTTAAAGGAATTCCAGTCCAATCTTTGCTTGAAATGCCTCCACTCCCTATAAAGTCCAAGATGTCTTCAACATCTGCTGCAGCTGGAGAAAGCACAGACTGAAGCACTCTCTCTTATCTGTCTCTAGTCCACAGTCACAGCTTCCGGTGAAAAGACATTATTGTGTAATGTGCGGCATACATAAATTGAGGGAAGGAGGCATTAAGACATCTCCTTTTTTAATTCTGTCCTCCTGCTTCTTATTCTTCTTTTTTCCTCTTGTTTGTTGCCCTTCCTTCAGCACTGTTCCATGTCCGCTTGTTCCTGTCTCAGCTTCTGTCTGGTCCTTCGCAGTAAGATCACAGCAGGCTGCCGTGAGCAGAGAGGATGAAGGCAGTGCGCCGGGTGACTGATATTTAAAACGCACTCCACACACACATACAAAACACACCTCAGCTGTAATTTCTATCCAGAGGTACCAGCAACTATGTCTGGAGTGGAAATGAGGTAGCCAGGCATACCGATGCTGGGAGAACCCCCCTGTGTTCATTTATCCTCCTTTTCTGTCTCTCTCTCTCACTTTTTCTTGCTCCCTCTGCCTCTCTCTCTACAGAAACAGTGGCTCGGAAGCCCCTCCCCCTTCCCTGTGGCTCCAACCAATGATCAACTTCAAGGGCATGAGGCTGCCTCCTTCCCCCACCCTCTCACCCCTCCCTGTTTTTTGGGCCACTGTTTCTCTCATAATCACCCTGAGATTCCAACATACCGTTTCATACTGTTAAAATTAGTAACATTCACTGTTAACCCAGCCCTTATAAAAATGACATCTCTGCAGCCTCTCACCTCACTGCCAAAAGACAGGACATTCTGAATCTGGGCAGAGAAGTTATTGTTTCTACTGAAACAATGACTGCATACGTGGGTGCACTTCAAAGGAAATATTCCTTTTATTAATCTGACCAGAACAGGACAACAGGTTCCCCTGTAGCTTTGTGCAACTGAGCATGTTGAAACTGCTATGTATGCATACATATAGACATATTCATTCATTCAACCTTTATTTGCACCCTAGATCATTGCAGGGTAACCCTCATTAACAATCACATCAAGTCAGTTATAGAGGGAAACAACAGAAAAACAACAGAGATAAGCTAACAGAAGACAGTACCACAGTTATCTAATAAAAAAACTCCAATAGATAAGTAAAGGCAAATGACAATGTAAAATAAAATGCAGTTATGTAGAAAAGACCAAAAACTTGTACGTAGCAACTATCTAGCAGGAAACGCACCATTGCCTTGAATAAATTAGAGATTTCTTTGCGTTTGTTGGAACAATTTGGGATAATACAAGTACCAACTCAGAAAAAATATAACACATGTATGACATTTGTAGATATTTTAATGCAGAAATGCTACATATTATTGCTTTAATTCAATAGCTGCATTAAAAGTAGAGTAAGTAAAATCAAATACAGCCTTCCAGCCAGCTGGGGCATTCGATCTCAGAACTCAGAACAAATGATAAAACAAATAACAAATCCTTCAAATGAAATAAGGAATTCAACTCATTAGCCAACGGGATGACCATGTGAAATGTTCCAATTACACCATCTTATACATATATAACTTATTTAACAGACGGTCTTTCATTTCTAGTGAAAAAATCCATTAAGTGGGATGTATTAGATTTTTTTCTACTCTTATTAAGGAAGCTTTAGCAGCATTTTTTCTGTCTGCTTTTTTCATGCTGGTACGCTACTGTACACTGAATGCAACTTAATGCGATAAATAGATTTTTACTAGCTTAGTCATTATTTATATTTGTAATCTACTAATAATAAACTGCAGCAGCATAAAAGCTTAAGAGACTGAGAGAATTAAATACATGAAAGCTAAGCGCAAATAATTTAATTTGCGTTTGCAGCTGTGTGTAATTAGCAGCTGATTCAGTAACACAGCAAGTAATTATGCAATTAGTAACTGGGTCTGCCTTCTAGGTACACACTGCAAATGAAGGAGAGCTTGAAAGGCGCAATTCAATGATAGAAGTTCAGCAACATCAGATAAGAAATAAAAATGTAGTCATTCTAAAATGAACGTTTTATGAGGCCACTTTAACTAAAACTGGGAAATTCATTGCTTTGGATTACATATTTCTAGAAACATCTGGAAAACTAATGTAGCCAGGAGAGCTTTTACGAAGAAGAAAACTAAAATTAAAAAGATGTGCAAAATTGCACTACTGCATTGTAAATATGCTATTGTACAGAATGGTAGTCTGTTTCAAGTGTAATGAACTCAATGCCTCACTAACAACAACAAAGAGGGTTTATTATTAATACTGTCCTGTAGCCATTACATACAACAGGCTACATTAGCCTGAATCCAACCTGGAAAAAGACAAATGAATAACCTATGACTCAGTGTTACTGTGATATTGTTTTGTAATAAGTAACTAGACACTTGGGGCATTTGTATTATTATTAAAACTTTTCCTTGAAAAACTTTTCCTGGCTCTTCTAATTATAGCAGTAAAGTCACAGTGGCAACGTTAACAGTAATAATAAAACCATTCATATAACATGAAAATGTCTGTGAAACATTCAAAACTCATATGCTCACACAAACAGTACTTGTACCTTTTACAATGTAAAACTTGTACAACACTGGCACTTATGTAATGTATAATTACACAAATAGCCTTCCTGTGAGGCTTTTCAGAAATAAAAGTGTTTTTTTTCTTTCTGTTCAACAACCAAGACAGAGAGATTTCTAATAACAACTAATATTAGGAATACTAAAAAAAATCTACAGCACTACGTCACAGCTACTTAAAGCTATTGCAAGGAATTTTTAATTGGTTATGAAACAATCTCAATTTAATAATTATGCTTCAATATGACCTACACAAGTTCACAAGTCCACAAGAAGACTGGTTATTTATAGTCATAATTAATGCCTGGTGCCAGGTTGGATGTCCTTGAAATCAGATTGAACCAGCCTGTGTTTGCATTTTGCAGGGCAAAGTTACAATTAGTAAAATGTAAGCCCGTTTAAAACAAGGTGGGGGAGATTTTTATTTAGATTTTTTATTTTTGTGGTTATTACTGTGGAAATAATACCACTCTTGTCCACAGGGGGCTCCAAAATCAACAACATTTGAAGGTTCCTTTTAGTAGCTTTAATTTCTCATAAAAAATATACTTGGACCTCTACTATCTATAAGCACAGTATAAGCAAGATTAATTTTTAATGTTTTCAGATTGTATTTATACTTTTCATGTTTGCAATTGAACAGTAACTTTGTCCTTGTATCTGTGTGTGTGTGTGTGTGTGTGTGTGTTTATGTCCTTTTGTCCATTTGGCCTGAGAACCCTACACAGATATCCACCTGCTCCTGATTCTGCATGCATCAGCAGATGCTGTGCCTCCACTTTGCATGAGACTTGCTTTGACACAGTCAGCTATACCCAGGTAGTATGACCTTAGAAGACTTTTTTATTTTTTATCTAACTTGAGGCAAACATAAACAACCAACTATATATTGTAAGGCTCTGTAAGGACTGGTTAGGTGATAGTTGAACACTATTTATTTCATTTTTTAGGTAACAGGTTAGCTCTAACAAGTCCCCTCCAGCCCTCCTGCAAAGAGCCTGCTGAATCTGTTCTGGAATAATTACATACAGAGTTATTTTTAGACCATATGATGTGATGATTACATTTAATTACTCAGAAGCCTGTGCTAAAATTAGAAACCTCCATGGGTTGTAATCACTGTCAGGTTTAGTGCTGCACGGTCTACATCTTCATCCTAATGACTTTCTGAAGACTGCAGAGTTTGTCTCGTGCAGGGCAATTTGGTGGAGCGTGATGGAGAACCAAACATACCCACACAGGCACTCACACACACCAGCCTGCACCTTTCTCCCCCTGCAATCCAGACACACTCCCATGCTTTCACGCACCTCCTCTGCCCACCACACGAGGAGCTAAAAATAGATGACAGTACAACGAAAGGGGATGGAAGGAGGAGAGGAGTAAGAGAAAAGGATGAGGAAGGGAGTCAGAGCTCATCAAAGATGAGAGAAGAAAGAGATAGAGAAGAGAAACAAGTATGAGATAGCAGGAACAAAACAGCAAGAAGAAAATGGAGCTGTGAGAACAAGGGAAAAGGACAAGCGTGATGTACTGACACCTGGTTGCCAAGCTGAGCACAACTTAGTTCTGTTTGCTGTTTAACTTCTGCCTCGTCACAGCTTGCCAACCTCTGAGATGGACAGGCGTCCAGTAGCTGACATAAACCAGGCAACAACCCAATGAGCCTTAACTCCTGTAAAGAATATCTAATTTTAAAGAAAAAAACACTGATAATGATAACTACTACTACTGATAAAGAGCTTAACATGGATCAAAATTCTAATTTCAAATCCTATTATTGCTTAACTGGTTAGAACCATGATTGTAGTTACTGCAAGGGGGATACAATTAATGCTTACAGAAACAGCTCCACCTCAAAAATAAAAATACATATTTTTCCTGTAGCATGTAGTGCTATTTACTATTCTAAAGCATGTCCGCCAGAATGACTGTTTTGGAGGGGCAAGTGGGGTGTGATTTGACCACTACAGGGCTCCAGTCAGAGAACCAGATGCCATCAGTTGTATTTAAGATCTTTACTGCATATCTGTGAGTTGCATTAACTAAATGCATTTAAAGACTATAAAATGATATCAGCATACTTTCTGTGCGACTGTGTGAATTACAACAACAACATAGTAAGGGGCAAGCTGGCTGAGCTAGTCCATTAGGGACACTGATCTAAAATTTTTTGGTGTGAGTTGGCAAATTTTGGAGATATCATCTTTAGAGATATCACTAATGATTCATTTGTAACATACCAGTAAGTGTTACGTACTTTTTGTTTTGTACTTTTTAACTTTGTGTTTTTTCAGCAACACCAAAAATGGAATATTTTCTGTTGAAAAGCTAAATGAATCCCTATTAAAAGAATCAGATAGCTAACCTGTAAGTGGCATACTGGCTGACTTCCATCAGATTATTAACACCAACCATCCACCACCATTCAGCTGGTGTTTCATAATCCTGATAATTCTGTTCTGTTTTTGGATAAACACAAAAATAAGCAGTCACACCGTGCCAACTTGTTAGCACCGTGATATAACAAAAACATAAAAAGAGCTCATCAGCTGATCAGACAAACCCCTGGTAGAAATAGAAATGAAAAGAACTTCCGAGAACTGGACAGCTAACACACTATCATCTCTATCTGAGTTTGTCCTGTTTATGTCTGTCTGCGTTTCTCTGTGTACTTGCTCAAGGCTCACTGTACCAACAATACCAACATCAGGCAAGGGTGGTGAGAGTACATAGTACATAGTTACAGACAAACACAAACACATTACTCTGGAAAGATAACACAAGATTGCATGGAAAATTAAGCCTGTTTGCATTTAACTGTGAAAATTAAACCAAAGTTGTTTCATCTGAATGTCTGAAGCTTCTGGCATTTGCTGTGTTTTTTTTTAATGTGGGAAACTTGCATCAAAGTAAAACATGTCCATTTCTACCCAGCAAAAGTCAGAACAGCAATGCACATATAAACCTATGGGACAGAGAGACAGGCAGGCAAACAGTCACGCTGGAAAAGAAAGAAGAATACACGATAGGCCTACAGGACAGCAGGAGAGGAGCGAGAAAGAGGCGAGCAGACAGTGTGACAAAACACAAATGAGCAGGCAAGACAGAGAGAGGCAGGAAGACACACAAGGTGACAGGAGCACAAACAGGTCTAGGTAGAAGTCAGAGTCAGGCGTACACAAATACAAATGATTACAAAGACAGACAGGTAGACAGAAAGGGCAGGCAGACAGGTCATTATGTGGGTCAGACAGAGACAGGCAGGCAGACAGATAGTTACGAGCTTGTTTTTGCTCTCCACAGGAGGCTGGCGCAGCAGGTCAGGGGACAAATCTGTGTGTGTGTGTGTGTGTGTGTGTGTGTGTGTGTGTGTGTGTGTGTGAGAGAGAGAGAGAGAGAGAGAGAGAGCATATGCTCATATGTATACCTTAGGAGACACTTCTAAGATTGATTTTTAGATTCTGAGATTGTTTTATAATTTGTTCGATTGTTTTATTTAAATCAATTAAATGCTCACTTTACAGATGTTACAATATATTGAATATCACAATAAAAAACTCAATACTGTACCAGACAATGTTTTCCATGATATTACATGGTTAATTATTTTATTATATTTTTTTGTATTGTATAAAAGTAGGGGTGGGTAAAAATATCGAAAAATCGATGCATCGAAATTATCCGCCTCCTAATTCAATATCGATTAAGCAAACCCTCTGAATCGATTCACCTCCTGGCCATTGGGGGTGCTGTGTGCAACATCTTCGTGTGATTCACGTTTTAAGGACGGAGGCTGCACGCAACCAAACAACAACAATATGTCTGCAAACTACCGCCAAGCTCTGTCTGCGCACAGAAGACAACAGAGTCTGTTGCCGTCTTCATTTGCAAGGACCTTCGACCGTACAGTGTCGTGGAAAATGAAGGTTTTAAGAAGATGGTACACACACTTGAACCACGATACGCTATACCAACACGAAAACACATGACAGAGGTCGTCATCTCGAAGCTGTACACAGAGGTGAAGACAGAGGTTTATATGCACAAGTGAGCTATTATGGTGCTGCTAATGTTTTATTTTCAGATGTTTTATTGCCCAAAGATGTGAAGTAACGTACCACATGTGTTATGGGCATGAAAATAAATATTTAAAAATTGCCAACAGGTACTTCTACAACAGGTTCTTACTGAATCTATATTGAAGAATTTAAATCAATATTGAATCGAATCGAATCGAAACCTAAAGAATCGAAATCGAATCGAATCGTGAGGTTCTTAACAATACCCAGCCCAATATAAAAGGACTGTTACTGACTGCTACAGAAAAGTCATGCCATTTTTTGCACATGCTTATGGTTGGCTACTTTTTATTCTGTTTTATTAAAGAAAAGAAACAGAAGCACTTTAAGTTAAAAGTAAAAACTAATTTTATACAAGCAAAGAATGCTGCACACATCAGTTATGTTATTTGATAAAGGATATCATTTCTTGTTTTTCTTTTAATATCGCAATAAAATTCAAATCACTGACTTTTATCTTGGTATTAACATACCATAAGTTTCTGGTATTGTTACATCCCCAGCAAACTGCCATGAAAGCACATAACAAACACACCCTAGCTCATCAACAGTCTAGAGAAACAGCTTGGAGTGAGAAAATGAGTGCAAATGGTGAAGAAGCTGTTATAAAATATAAAGGATAGGCCAGCTTGCCAGTATGGTATTTTTTTTGGTTGTTATTGAGTCTAATAAGTTTATTGTCAGTATTATGCACTAACACCATCATCAACAATATATACACAAGCTAATTAGAACCTCAAAAATCACCACAGACTTGAATCAATAGCCCTCTGACAACGTGTCTGCAAAACTGAACATTATCAGAGTAGTGCTACTGTACAGGTGCAGTGAACAAACTGGTCATTTAGTCTATATCATGCTAATACCATTAACAGTTTACTGCTCTTATGGAGAGTAATAGTAAATGTGCCCACACTGTCCAATGGAACAATGGTGTCACAACAACCAGGCCTCCTAACTTTTACTGCTGGGCCTTGAAAAAACAACATGATGATTTGGACGGAATAGATAAAGAAAAATACTTATAATTACATAACTTTATTTAACACCTTGTATTATATTACTTCTTTCTTCATCACTCCCTGTCACACCTACGACAACATGATGCTGATTATGAACTAAAGTAGATTATGATGTGCTTGTGCTGTTCTATTACTGCAAATGCTACAACTAAAATTAGCTAACTCTCAAGATCTCTCAACACTCAACATTGACATCTTTGTCAAAATTCCAACATCTGACTCTTATTGACAGAGTCAATAAGAGTTACCACCAAACTGCATCTTCAAACCTAAAAGAATAATCACTTCTTTGAAGGTTAAGCAACACTTGACTGGTGCATAAAGCACAAGATTATGCTGCTAAAAATGTGTTGAGTGTTGTGCTGTATTGTGGTAACTGTGTTACCGCCCCTCAGTGAAATAACAAAGTGTTGCTGCCAATATGTCAAGTCGATACGTCCTGATTAAAATCAGCTGGCACTAGATCAGTGTGCTGCCGAAATCAATTATTTGTTTGCCAGACTTAGTAACTCTGTCAGTGACTGGCTTGAGTGGCTTCTACTCACTCATGTATGGAGCTAATGCAGAATGTGGGCCATGGCTGCAACAGCCTAATGAACTTTTTTGGGTGCTGGTGGAGTGTTAATTAGTCAGCATTCAAAGTCAGACTGGTACTTCCAGTACTTGGCAGCAGGGACCCTCATATCAGAGAATTCATTAGGGTTCCACAGGGGAAGAACAGGTTAAATGTCTAAGACTTACAGTCCTGTTTCCACTTCCATCAATGCCCCGCATTCAGATATGTGGAGGAACACCAAGTTCATGGGGTTAGAGTACAAAAGAGGGCACTGGCGAGAACAGGATGTACATACAGTACAAAGCAGCACAAAGAGAAACACGCTAACACAGGCTGAATACAGAAAGCACACAAAACAAATTAGGAACTGGCACATGAAGATGGTATGTATACATTTCTAAAATGAAACTGAAAAGGAAAAGAAAGACTTTGTACATGAGAATATAAGCTTTGATTAGTACCACAAACAATATGAACATCAATGTGAATGAAAATTCTATTAATTATTGCATATAATTCCATTATGCAATGCATTTCATCACCCTTTTTAACATTTTAGTGCTCTTCTATTGGGAGGATCTAGTGTCTTAGTTCTAGTTTGGTTTAAAAAAATACATCAATATAACTTACTCTGTGCACGCCTCTTTATGGTTATGGTAAATCAGATATTTATCGTCTTTCAGTACTTTCACTGTTCCTTGCTACCTCACTCAGTCTGGCTCTGAGGAGACTAAATAAAAAACGTAAATTGTCTGTCAGAGTCAGATATAGTGGCACGTGTTCTCCACACTTCTCTCTCTGTGTTTTCTGGCTGACGTACAAACCTGGAATGCTTTAGTGCTTCTGCAATAAATTCCTATCCAGCTTTCTGTCCAATGGCTATCAGTACAATGGCACTGTGATCTGCTGTTATTGTTGTCGAAGTAAAAGTTGAAATTCCATTCATACCATTCATTTTAACAGAAAAACAGCATGGTTCCTACAGTATTTTGGTGTAAAACTTCAATCATCGCGTGCCAGAGATGTAAGGCAAAATAAAGGAAAAGTGCAAAGGCAGAGATAGGAAAAGAGCAAGAGAGAAAGGGAGGGTGAGGAAAATGAGAGTGGGGGAGGAGAGCAGCAGGGAGGAAAGGGCAAGACCAACATCTTGTCACCACCTGGGACCCAGCTTGCTGCCTGGGGATGTTGCCTTTACATAAGAACAGTGGACAGAGCTGCGGCCGAGAAAAAAAAAAAAGGCATGGACTAACATACTTTTCTGGGTGCACGGGGAATCTACAGCAGGGATGAGCCACCTTCAGTCCTGACACACATGGCCACACAGAGAGACCTACAAATACACACTGTGATTCTGTAAGAAACTGAAGCTAAAAAAATAGCTGTCATTACTGAAGGCTTGCAGAGAAGAGGCAGTAACAAGACCAAGCAGCGATAACAAACCACGTGGTAAATATATACCCATTAAAATCAGCATAACTAAGTAATAGTAATTAATGTCATGTCAGGTCACAGACCAACCATTGTATGTAGTTTAATAGACTGCTGCAGGGATGATGAATTTTTATCGTCCAACCCATAAGTTAGCAATGCTCTGGTTCCATCCACAAAAAGCCAATGGGATTTTTCCACTGGCTATTCGATTATTGCAGAAAATAAACTCTGTGGTGAACAAAAGTTCATAATACTGACATGTTCAGTTCAGCCAGATAATCCTCACAAACAAACGCCACTTATACAATTTTTGGAGTGTAAATGTAATTGCCAGAACTAATTAGAATTACTGTCCATGTCCATCCAGACTCATATAATGTATATAGTGACGAATTTTAAAGAATTTAATAAAAGGTATAGAGTGCATTTTTTGTCTGAACGGATGTTATCAGTATAAAACAAATATGCTATCTACACTTAAAGACTATTGGCAGAGACCAGAGGACAAATAGAGACCTGTTTGAAATGTTTTTCAGGATATTATGGCGTCACAGTGAAGTTGACCTTTTGGATATAAAAGATCATCAATTCATTTCATCCTATTAAACATTTATATGAAATTCTGTCATAATTAGCAAATGAATTCTTGAATTATGGCCAGAAATGTGTTTTGTAAAGTCACTGCGATCTTTGACCAAGTTCTAAATCAGGTCATCCTTGAGTCCAAGTGGACGTTTGTATCATGCTTTAAGAAATACCATCAAAATGTTCTGGAATGAATGGGACAGACTGCACAGAAGCACAAAAAGTTAGCATTAGGCTAGAAACAAACTACACCATGGACACATTACTTCACCGTCAACACCACTAAGTAACTAGTGTTCAGCATATGCTAATTTAGACACTTATTAGCAACAACTTTTGAAAAACACGAGTGTGGTATTTACTGACATATTTCTTGTGGTAAAACAAGTCAACAATGAAAATCTCTTTAGTTTGTATTAACCGCAGACCTTGTTTCAAACATCAAACAAAAAAAACAACAACATTTATTTCAAGATAAGGGAACTGGAAGTGCTAATATGCTAACTAATATCAGAGTTTTAGAACTCACTCCTATGGCACTCTATACAGGCAATCTCTGGCCTCGGTCCAGGCCCAAGTCACAAAACTGAATGAAGTACAAAACTTGATTATGTTTCCAGACTTTTTTGACCTTTTTCTTGACTACTGTAGCTAAAATACGCAGCAAATCACATGAAATACGATTCCTTAATTTCAGTACATTACGTAGATATTTTCTTTCTTCATTTAAAAACTGGGTATAGGTTAAAACACTTTTGAAAAAGTCAAGGGTTACTAGTTTCGACAAAAACATTAACACAGGACAGATTTCTTCTTTCACCTTTTTTGCTTTGCATAATGCTGAAAGTTATCAGCTGGCATGATCTACAGGGCAGCAGTGGTTACTATCACAAGTTTGAAGCACATGAGAATCTTATGAAAAGAACCATGAGGGGCCCTGATGTTGTCAACAACAGAACAATAACAGTAACACATTTACTTTGGCCAGAACAAACCATAAACAAGACAGAAATTATATCTGTTTGAATTAATGGTGTTTGAGTTAAAGAGATCAAACTATGACCACGTGTAAAAACAGACAGGACACAACTGCTGCAGACTAAAATTAGGGGATCCTGTGTGTGGGTCGTCTTGTTGGATGACACCACCAACATTAGAGAATCATGGGGATTTAGTGTGTCCTGACCATCTTGACAAAGACAGTACTTTTGTGTGCTCTTACCTTTGTAATAAGAGTCCTGTACTCTTCTACCTGGTGGTCATTGTTATGACAGCCTGCCAGGAGCTGCCACACCTCCCCACGGAGAGCCTCAGGGATGCCGCTCCGCACCAAAGCTGGCAGCTGCCTGGGACGCACTGATAAGTTCATATGCCTGAGAGGACAGAGGAAAGGAGAGGAAGAGTCAGCTATGGCAGTTTATCAGACACATACTAATTAACTAAAGTCATTAAGGGAAGGTTTTCTTTGTTTTTTTTTTTTACAAAAATACTTGACATTTTGAATATTGATTTAGCACACAGATGCATTGTATTTTATTACAGGAGATGGTCTCCTGTGTTTGCTTATATTGGTTTTCTACTGTCATGTCACTGTAATGTAAGCAGGGAAGAGTGATAGAAACGGAGCACAGGTGACATGCTGTCAGAGATGCAAGGTAGGTGACGCTTGGTTACTTGTGCTTTTTTTTGCAACTAACTAAACCATGTACCATGATGAGATTTTTTGATTTATCATCTGATATTTGATAAATTGTTACACCTCGACTATCGAGTATTCAGTCTTGTAAGTATGCCACACTGATAATTCATTACATCTGCAATCTTTGTGCGCACACCTGCCCACCATTTCTACCCAAAACAATGTTTTCATTGGCTCTCCCTTGCGTCTAAAAAGAACCATCATCATCTCTACAGATGGTCTGCCGGGCCAAGACCATGACAATGAGGAGGAGTTATATCACCTAATACCTGACAAGTGTAAGGATTTACATGCAGTCTTTGTAAAGTTCAATCCTAACTCCCAAAAGGGATGCAATCAATCAAGGACTCATATGTCACTGTTTCAGAATGTTAAATATGTGCTATTTTTGTACAGAGAACATTATCTATTACTGAAATTCTTTCTCCGTTTTATTACTCTACTTTTTTTTCCACTGACATTTGAACATTATTGGCTTTATTTTACTGGGCTATTTTAAGCAGGATGAGAAAACAATAGACAACAGAATACAACAAGCCAATAGAAAATTACAGCAACAATACACAGAGGCAAATTTTAATGCAATGTAAAATGAACTCAGGCATCTGCCCAGTAGAAAGGGACAGAGTTAGAGAGATACAGAGAGAATTAGAGATACACAGACAAGGTAAACTTGGAGGCACAGCTGTACCTACCTACCAACTATCGCCTGACTGGAGCAGACAGAAAATCCCTGATGGTTCTCTCACTTTTTCCTCTCCCTTTCTTAATTTATCCCTCTCTATTTTCTGAGTTTGTTTGGTTTATTTGTCCCAAGCACCAGGTTATGCAATATGTGGCATTTTCTGTAGAGACTAAGAAGGGAAACAAAAGTATACTGTGTATGCGTGTGTGTGAGTATGCATGTGTGTGTGCATGTGATGTAAGTAATGCCAGGCCTGGTCCTCAGGGGCATAAGATTGTAAAGGGCTTTCTGTGACTTGCCTCTCTGTGCTTCCTGAGCGCTGCATCCCACAATGCCACAACACATGCACTAAATCATCAATTGATCGCACAAAGACTAGTATTATTATTACTATTATGAGAGGACAGTCTTATGATCCCTCTTTATATTTAGACATTATTTTTTAAGGATGTTTTTTTAATCAAGTGAGACAAATGTGCCCTCAAAAACACTCAACATTTTAACGGTCATGTCAAAGAACATTATAAACACCTAAATATAGTAAAAAAAAAAAAAAAAAAACACAGAGGAAGAGACATAAGGTGTGTTGTGTGGTGTATCTCTCTGTGTGTGTGTGTGTGTGTGTGTGTGTGTGTGTGTGTGTGTGTGTGTGTGTGTGTGTGTGTGTATCTTAACTTACAGCTAATTAAAGTCTGGGCAGTTTCTATTCAGTTCATCACAAGCTTTTGATTAAAAACAAATGCAGTAATGAGAGAGGGAAGCCATCTTAATAGGCTGCTTATCAAGAACTCCTGCCTACTGCTCTTTCTTCCACTAAACCCACACGCACAAAAATGATTTATTTGTGTGTGTGTGGTTGTGTAATTGGAGCTGCAACAGAAGTGGAAGGACAAAGTTAACAAGGGATCAAAGCCTTACCACTTGGATAACAAGTCTCCCCATGTCTCCAGGATCTTCTCTGCGCACTCCTTGGAAACGTCACCTGACCCGCTGAGTAACGGCTCATCATTATCTGGACACACAGAGTGAAAACAAGTGAGATCCATTATTGTCCATCTTTCACTTTTTATGTGTTAAGATTAGAACTTTAAGTACTCTAAATTATATACAGTTCTCCAGCGCTCGTGCTTATGAAAGGAACGTGATTAAATAAAAAGGATAACTTAAGACGTAGTAAGAGTTTCCCTATTCAAAGAGATTGATGTTTTGTTTAGTCAGTCACAAACTTATCTTATTTAACTTACTTGTGCTTACTAACTGTTTCAATTAAAGACACTTTGTGTGAAGGTGTATAATAAAATGTTTATATCACAGGCTGTGATCCTCTGGTTTCATGTTTTGTTAATGTCGTATGCCACTGGCTGTCAAGCTCCCTTTGAAATATTTTTTCAGCCAAGTTTATTTAACAGCTTTTTTTAACGGCTCTATTTTCATTTCATTGTTTCTCTGTGTTTTCATCTGTATTGCTGTTATGTTACAACCACAAATTTTCAGCTGTCATTCAAAATGTAAACTTCCCATTCACATTGAATGTGAATACATTTGTTGTTTTATTCTTCTGTATTCTATATTATATATTCTTCTTCGTTTTATGGCTGTTAACAGTTTGGCACAGTAAATGACTGCACTGGAACGGACATATTGAACATAATATGTTGATATCAAATTTACATTCTTATGTAGCTGATTATCGCTTCAGTATTTGACAAACACTCTTTTATGTTGAGTGGTCTTGTATTTACGTTTTAATCTGAGCTGTGGAAATGATAATACTGAACATGATACTATTGGCTTATTTAGTAAACCGCATGCATACATTGATGTGGAATTTCATGAACAAAACAAACTGTTGTTTTTTTTATTTCAACTTTTCAGAGCATCAGCAGCACACAAAAAGTATATTTCTCTCAAATAATGGTCGAAAGTTAGAAACCGTGTTAGTGACCACCTCTCCTTTGACAAAGCAATTAACCACCTGACATGTTCGGCATATTGAGGACAAGACTTTGCCCCCATTTTGTGTGCACAGAAGAAGTTTTAGATTTTTTTTGTGGACTAAAGGCTAACATACAGACAGATACAAGTACCACCATTATGCTCTCTGCCTTTTATCACGTTGCTACCTTTCACAGTCACACAAAAACACACACACACACCACTGGTAGCTAAGTGCTCTGTGAGGATACAGTACAAACAGTTCTGTAACACAGTGTGTGATCTCCCATGGGACGACTCCTGTGGACCACAAGTCTATATCTGGCACCACACTGAGTAGAGTTTTAACTTCATATTTTAAATCAGCCATTGAGTCTGGGCCTTAAATATTAAATGCTAAATATCTGAAATTCATAATTCAGCTGGGTTATATGCAAGTCAGCTGTGTTTAAATTCATGGTGTTGAGTGGTAATACTTTATTGTTGTGTTTTGGAGGTGTATGCTTCTGATTGAGGTCCGTCCTGACCAAGGACACCACAATGGTTCAGCATTCCAGGGTAAAAGCAAACAGTAATTTATATTATCTTGCCAGCTACGCGTCTGCTTTGAGGCTGTTTATGTGTCTAACATGATCAAGTACAACAAGCAGTTTCAAAAAGTTGAAACCATTTTCATATGGTTCTGCTAGCCAGGCTTCTTCTTGTGGTACTATGTGGTCACGTTTGTGAAGAATATTTTCATATGGCTTATATAAAGAAATAATACCCTTTGCGATATGAGGAATTTAATTTTTAATATTGCATTTGACATCCTTTTGTATTGTGTGCCTTTACTAAAATGAAAAACCAATGAGAAGTGAGTGAGCGAAAAACAGTAAGATGGCATCTTTCCTCCCACCTTCCTCTTCATCATCCTCAGGTGGTGAAGGAACCATGGTACCAGGCCCAGTGGGCAGGATGCCGGGACTGGCTGTGGTCTTCCGTTTCTCTCTCTCAGTCTCACTTTCCAAACTCACCACCTCATAAAGTGTGTCAGTGGCAGGACTCTTACGCTCCTTTCGCTCCATCTGAACAACAGAAAAAATGTGTCACGAGACAATCCTCTGATTGGCTGATAAAACATCCATTATATTTATTTTTTGCATATTAATTAGCAACTACAAAACCACAGAGTTTTGCAGATGACAGCTGAAATCTGGTGCGATGCATAGCTTTAACTGACTTAATCACGGATGGAAAATGACTTGACATACCTGTCGTAGTTTAAGGTAGAAGGTCTCAGTGTAGTTACGCTTGCTGAAGGGCCAGAACAGCCTGTCATTTGGGGAGCACACTCTGACCCTCGTCTCCAGCAGAAAACGGACTGGCTCCTCTACCTCTGTAATCACCAGGTCCACCGCTGTTGTCATGTACATGAATTTATCTAGAAAAACAAAGAAAACAGCTAAGAAGTTGTCCCCAGTGACTGATTTTCTTCAGTTCAACACCTTTAACATAAGTAATATTTGTGCATTTTGGTGTATTCATGTGATTCATGAGCACAGCAGAGTTTCACTTAATGTGTTTGGTGGAAGGGTTGTGAATTGATGTTGAGAACCAGGTCCAAATCTGTCAGAATCGTATACCTTTGAGTTTTGAAACTCCTTTTATTAATTTCTGACAATTACGCATTGCAAAACAATGACAATGAACCTGTACATCTATGCTGCTGAACAATGAACAAGAAGGAGTCATGAAAGAGAGGAAGAAATAGTCCAAAGCGTGTCTTCATTCACGAAGAAAGATGACAACAGAGCTCAATGTAATGTCTGTAAAATGATAGACTCACAAATCAGTCTCAAAACACTTTGCTCAATAGAGACAGAGGGCAATCTCCTGGCTTTTGTTGCTAAGACTGGGTAAAAACAATTAGATTAAAAAAATCTATTGCCGTACCAATCCAAAGTTTTTAGGGTGACAACACAGTGTGCCTACTACTGATGTAAGGCTAAGGACTAGGGGTGTAAATTAGCATTTTTGCTAAAATCCTGCATATTTGCATCTTGTATTTTACACAGATGTTTGCAAAGAATAGGACTAATAAGCATAATTGGAAAAATAAAATTGATCAATTTCCATCCATAATTGGTAGCGTAGGAGCTACATTATGTGGGACAAGGATGCAATAAAGTGGTCATTTGGTGTATCTTTGTTTAATCAGCATTTTTCCAGCAATATTTATCTTCCCAACTATTGTGGCTTCAGTGTTGTATGTTTTCAAGGAAATTCAGTTGAGCTATTGTATAATTTAACTATAAATTGCTCCTTCACAGCTTGATTTGAGGTTACAAAGTGATTTTCACACTTACAAACATGTCATAAGATGTGAGTGAATAAACAACCAACTAACCAATGAAATATGAACCATGGACATAGTAACTGTTGAAAATCATTCTGTTTTATGAGACTTTTCGACAGATTTTTGGCTCTTACCTTTGGGCGTTTCCTCATTCACAGCCTGGAACTGAGGCGTGTTGGGGTTCCAACTTCCTGTAATGATGTAAGACTTCCCATCTGAACTCTTTCCCATTGACTCCTGAAGGGGCACAAGTTGAAAGAAGTTAGCACACGCACACACACATGCACACGCACACAAATGCACAATGACACACACACATAAGAACAGTCACCCACCAGGTCTAGCAGGTGCATGTCGCTGTTCTTCACATTTTTCCCTGGGCTGAGCAGGAGACCGAAACACCTGGAGAGGATACACACATGAAAGAGACACATTAAAATAAATAAATACACAAACACTCACACACTCACTCACACACACATGCACAGAGATGCAAGAAAAAGAGAGAAAAGTGAACTGAATAGGATTACATAAGGAAAAGGGGAAGGGGAAAAAAAGTAGAAGAAAAAATCAAAGCGAGACTGGGAACCAGATACGGAACAATAAATCTCCCTATAGAGTAAAATCAGTTGTTAACCATCACATGTTACCGCAAATAGCTTCCTGGACTGATCCCCTATAACACAGACCAGAACATTGAGGATATTAAACACAGCACTTCAATCCTTACCATCTCTGGGTTCATCAAACAATAACAAACCTCTGTGAAGATGGAAGTCCGCAAGAACGTGATGGAATGTTTACATTTCGACAGATTTATTAAACCGTGGAAAATGAGGAGCCTCGGAGACAGACTCACATCAATCACCGTCTTACAACTGTGCCGGAACACTTAAAACCTGACATGGGCCGACACACGGATGTAAAGATATTCACCGGTGTGTGTTTATCAATTAAAGCTGAGTGATTCCTTTTGAATGTCTGGTCGTGTCGTAACAGACAAATCTCAGCCGCAACAAATGGAGGAATTTCTGGATATAAATTTTAATTCATATCCTCCACTCCCTTCGGTGGTTATGTTAATCTAGATTTTAGTTCCATATGCTTTTATCATGTTTAGAGATACATTATGTCTGTTGGATAAATCTTCTAAATGCAGTGCTGTCTGCATACTAAAATGTTCTGCCTTAAAGGGATAGTTTGACTTATTTGATGTGCAGATGTATGGGGTTCTTATAAACAGTCTGTTTATTATCTAAAATAGATGGTGGTTGGCCCACCCCCAGTTTGGAGAAGCAGAGAGGAGTACCAGCACGGAAGCTAAGCAATGAACTGCTTAGGACAGGATCAGCATCAAAATGTAGTTTAGCTACTTAAAAAAAATTTCACCTAAAATTTCATCTACAAGCCAAATATTGCTGTCTCGAAAACTAACCAAATTCAATGGTTGAAATTAGTATTTTTACCTCACAAAAGGGAGCTGCTGGACTACTGCTGCCATGATACATTAGTTTGTTTGCATTATTGTGCAGCTTTGGAGCTTTAAAAGGATAGTTCAGCTAAACAGAAGTCGCACGATAACACACAACAAACTTAAGAATCAAGGCAGTGGTAGACCAGCAACTCCTGTGTGAAGCTGTGAAAGTATTATACACTTAAACTGATACTGATGATGAAGGTGGACCTTTTTTAGTGGTTAAAACACCTTTTGTTATTGACACTGTCCACAGCAATTCATGACTTAGCTTCCACGCTGGTGTCCCACGTTGCTCGGTATTTATTGGAGCTAAAACACTGACTATCAATAAGTACCTCATACAACACCACTTCAAATAATTTGAATTATCCCTTTAAAGTAGTATTATCCCTGATTTAAGGTTATAACTTAGCTGAATAACTTATGACACAAAAATCAACATTTAGTGATCCTAAAGCACTGTATAATAAGCTCTGAGGATGCCACTCTGAGGCTATTCTGAAGATGTCTTGTGTGAGTGTAGGTGCTTTATTTTACCTCTCAATAGCGAGTTCCTTATTGGAGGTCTGCTGGACATAAATTACTATTTTCTTGTCCATTCCTGCACGCAGCTTGAAGCTCTGCTTGTCCTTGTCTTTTGCTACAGCACTAAATGTGAAAACAAAAAAAACAAAATGATCATCAATACAAAAACAGAGATAAATGGCAATGTCAAAAGACATTATTTAGCAGATACAGTAGTATGTTCAACAATGTTAAATGGATAAGAAAGAAATAATTCTGCACTTCCTACTTTTTTTCTTTTTTTTAAGTTATGTTTTTGGACTTTTCTTGCCTTTATTAGATAGGATAGCTGAGAAGTAGAAGGAGTTAGGGTTAGAGTAAAGAAAAAGGGGATGACATGCAGCAAAGGGCCACAGGCAGGAGTCAAACCAGCAGCCGCTGCAGAGGACTGACAGCCTCCATACATGGGGCGGACGCTCTACCAACTGAGCTAAACAGCCGCCCTGCACTTCCTACTTTTAAAACTAACTAAGATACACAAAAAAGAAACTAGTGTTTTTCCTACTGGAAAACAAGAGCAATGTAATTTTTTAATCACACAGTCAAAGAAACGGAGTAGTCTCATTTATCATAATAAAAGCCAGCAGAAGAGCCATTTTCAAACACGCTCTGGTCCTGGTTCTCTTTCCTGCTCTGAAAGCAAAGGTTTGAGACAGGAACAGTAATCAGCATTCTCCCAACTTACACTGACACAAATTCCTGAGGAAACACTGAGGAAACCCTTAAGTACAGAGATTCCTGACTTTGAAAAAATTCCATTAATCAATTCAACAGCAACTGCAAACATCAGGTCACAAAAACTTGTACCTTTTTGAGTTGGGACTGAATTAAATCTTTGGCTGGTGTCAGACTACAAAAGTTTTAAAATCATAAAAGATACAGATGCATGATAATAACTACACTTCATCAGTATCAGACATAAATAATAAAGGCTTTAAAAGGAAATATTGGCATTAATTGAACATTTCTGCCAATATGACAGGGCAATAAAATTTGACTTAAATTATGTGCACGTAATGAGAGTATGTCTACAGTTTTTGGACAAATTTGTGAAGGACAAAGAGAAACACTGTATTCAGTGTTTGCACCTGCTAGCAGGAGATCACAATAAGAGTAGGCATAATACCACTACTATACTGAGCCTTGATATTCTCTGCAATGAGGGGGGGAAAATTTGTGCATATGATGTCAGGAATAGGCAAAAATTAGTAAAATAATATCGGCAATAATCCAATATCATGCATATCTACTAACCACTTTTGAAATCAAGTTGCATTATGCACAGAGGAGAAACTTCACAGATCTCAAACATGCACATGCTGGGGCCACTATGTAGCTTGGTTGGTAGAGTGTGCACCCCATGTACAGAGGCTGTCAGTCCTCTGCAGCGGCCACTGGTTCAACTAATGCCTGTGGCCCTTTGCTGCATTTCACCCCCCCACCCCCAGTCTCTACCCTCTTTCCTGTCTGCTCTTCAGCTGTCCTGTCCAATAAAGGAAAAAGCCCACAACATAACCTTTAAAAAAATATGCACACACTACAAGATTTGAAAATAATGGTGCATCACACACTGCAGGATGTTATTAAGATTGTAATACTCAAGAAGACGATCTCACAACACCTCATAGGGAAGCAAACATAAACAAAATGGATACTGACGGTGTGCGACAATTAGCTGTAGTAATGCTTTGCAGTGAGAAAAGAACAAAAGCAGAAGACTAAACGAGTCTGGATGAGAAACACTGAACATTGGTACCAACCAAGGTCCCAGATCATTTGTCTTCCACTTATCGGAAGAGGTGAAATTGGCCCAGGCTCAACTAGCCTTTACGAATGAGTCAGATCTTCTGACTACAGATAAACAGGCTGGTTTACATCTTATTGAAGAAAGAATGATATAAATATATTCTTCTTCCAGATATCATACAGTTTCCATAGAGCATTCTTTCCACATCTTATTTACACAGGGAAAAAAATGCATACACACAAGAACAGTCTACGTGTGCTTGCATGAGAGAGCTGTTTGCTTGGAAATCAGCACGCTAAAAATAATCAACCAAGAGCTAATGAGGAGGAAATATGTGCTGACTAAAAATAATCACTGGCATTTTTTTGTGTTTGTTTTGTTTAGTTTTCTAAATAAGATGAGTATCTAGGGCTGTCTGTGAACACACAGAAGTGACTCAGTATTATGGGAAAACAGAATAAAAAAGGTCAGGTGAGATGGGTTGAATGGAGAGAACACAGGAACTTTGTGTTCTCTTATCAACATGTGAAAAAGAGTTATCTTAATTAGAAGTGGTCAAAACACAAGTCTACTGTGAGACAGGAAGGACTCCTCAGTCCCTCTTTTCATCCGTGTTGCTCTCCATTTTCTCTGTAGAATTATTTTTTTTAATCATTTCACAGTTGTTTCCATAATTTCATGTGACATTTACTGAGACATTCTTTTTGTGAATAAACCATAAGCAGATGCTTCCCTCATGGGTAGCATGTACCCCGCATGCTGTCAACCCCAAAAAGGTTTGTGACTTTTGTAACTGGGTCACCTAAAAGTGTGCTAACTCTGAACAACACGTAATCCCCAAAAGTAGGGCTGCATGTCCCTGTGTTTATATGCATGACGCGGGTAATTTGGTGAAAAACTTGGGTCATTCAGTGGCCATTTTCAATCAAAGCTCTTTACAAATTTTGTCAGAATGGTGTTCCCACTGCACATCTATTTTCTTTAAGATGACGTACATTGTCCAAGACTGACATTACCGGACAGATTTGACTATTAAAGCTGATGTTAAATACAGTAAGTGCTCTGATGACAGAGATTGAACTGTATGTCCACAATAGACTCAACAGAAAAAACATTGCAAATGTCTGTGCAACTCAAAAATATTTCAAGATTTATACAGTTGTGTAAGCATCACAAATGATGGTTCTGTGCTCTAAACATTAAAATACATAATGAGTGAGTGTGTGTCTCACCTGAAAGTACCCTTGCCATCATCCTCCTTGATTTCCAGGCTGACAGTGAAGGTAAACAAGTCACTGTCAGGGGTGAGCGGAGCAGCCTGCTGAGATGACAGAACTGCCTTCTTCGCTGACCGCCGAAACGCCGTGGCAAAGCTGTACAGTATCCTACTCACCTGCAGGAGAAAGGTAAACACACAGAACACTCTATAATGAACACAAAATTAGGCCACTGTAATGGGAAGGACTAATAACACAGATATATAATTCAACATCCAGAAAAAACTGCACACCATTAAACTAAGCACAACAATGTATCAGCACAAGGTTGCTCAAAGATTTACACATCTGTCATTATGAGTCAGCAATCATGTGACCTGTAGTTTATTCTTTTGTTAGCTACTACCATTGAAGAAAAATACTAGCTTCAAAATAAATAAATAGATGATGATATTAATAATAATAATAATAATAATAATAACAATAATAATAACAATAATAATAATCACATGAACTGAAATTTATGGATCTGGTGGATTTTAAAATGGCTCAAGTCATGTAAAAAAAAAAAAAGAAATAATTTACTACCTAGCATCATACAAAATATGTTCTTGGACAGAGGGGGGGTATCGATTTGTATGTTTTTTTCTCTAAAATATATTTTTTTAAATGACTGAAATAAATAAAAATCAATTCAAATCAAATGAAGTAATAATAATAATAATAATAATAATAAATTTGCTATTTTCAGGGGAAAAATAAAAGTCATTGCCATACATTTTTAGTGTCTAAACCATGGACAAATAGAAGGACCCTCAGATGGTGCAGACCTCCGCCAAGGGAAATAGTTCACACATACAAATCTGCAAGCACAAACTTCACAGCAGAGCCATGACAATTAATTGATTGATTAATTATTAACTTATTATTAAATTAAGCACCATCTGTTCTGATAATTAATTCGCGTAACTTTCTTAAATTGCAGTAGGTCATATTGCCATTTTGATTTGAAAATTAGTTGTTCAGCCCTATTATCTGTAAATGTGGACTGTGTTTACTACCACATACAGGATTCTAAAATTCATGCTGTTTATTCTATCAAGTTCAAATGCCCCATCTTGTAGAGGTGTAACAATACATCAGTTTGGATCAATATATCAATTTAATGTTCAATGATTCAACATGATCAAAGCAAAGTAAAAAAATATCCAACTGTATTGTTATCTGTACAATACGCCCTTATTTTGAAATTTCCCTGCTATGTCTTTGTCACAAATGTCTGAAAGAACTCAGTCATAAACTCAAAACAGAATTTATTTGCTTTTTGTGAGTTCAAATAAATTCAGCTGCACAGACACAGACAACACTGACAAGTCAGTCAGCTAATTAAATCAGTGAGCTAATTAAATCAAATTGAAAACATCCACTGAATAGATAGACAGTATCACAAAATACTGCAGTATATATTTTAGTATATATTTTTTGGCTTTGGCACCAACTTCAGCAGCCTCTGTAGCTGAAATGTTTTGTCGACCATGAATTGGGGTTTTGGAAGCCAAAAATAACAGTACCAGGGCAAAGAAACCACAGACTCATTAGTATTGATTAGAAACTCAATCAAACCTCTGCCAATCTGTTATGGCTATTTTGTGATATGGGGCATTACAAAAACTTACCTAATGACACACTACTCTACTGACAGCAGAGCTTCCAAACTATTAACCATTTTGAGTTTTGATCAACATGCTGATTCATATTTGCCTGTGAATCTGAGTGTGGAAGTATTGTTCCCATTAACACTAAACAGAGACAAGTCAGTCCTTCCAGAAACTGCAGGCTTCTGCTAAATCTCAAACCCCAAAGAGGAGCAGAGTTGGGGAGGTAGGGGCAGCTAAAGACTGCCAAGCGTGGAAAACAGTGTGGTTATGATTTATTTATATTCACTAAATGTACTTTTCCACTCACAAGACTTTAGATTTGTGAGCTTTAAGTCGAGAAGAAGTATTTTATTTTTGATTATTACTCGGCAGACATGTGTGTGTGATAATAAACAGAGTCGTCCCCTAACTAGAGCCCCACACCACAGTGGTTTTGGATCATCTCTAATTCTGGTAAACAGCAGAGCTTGAGGGTTAGGGACTGAGTGATGGTGTGGGGAAACTGCTGTTATCAATAAATAACAATGCTCTTCTGCTTTTTTCAAGGCCTGAGTATAAAGCAGCCTCTAACCTCTTCAACACAAAGCCTTTGTTATGTTTCTCGATACAGTAGAAGGATGTTAGGGCATCGCAGGGGGTTTATTTATTGAGAAACAACGAGGGGCTGGATGTAAGAGATGAGGAGTGGGTTGAGTTAGATGGGGGTCACCCCCTGTATTGATGAAATTATGAGAAATGGCACAAAAGAACTGTTCTGCAATGTTCTGATCAATGCTGGCGTCAAAACTGACCAGCTTCAAATGTCTACAAATGGCCTTTTTATGCTTTGTGTGCAGTGCAAAGAAGCTCTATCAGGATGTGGGCAGTTGTACTGCAAATATATCAATCCTGACAAGTAATTTAGGCTGATATTGGGTGCTTCTCTTATAAAAAGGAGATCATTCTGTCTTTCTAACAGAGATTGTTTTTTTAATTAACAGTTTAAATTATCCAACACAAAACATAATAAGGCAGCTCAATTCATTCACATCTAGAAAACACCTGATTCCACAAAAGTTGCCAAACTAATTTATTTCTATTGGAAAAAATGAACATTATTTTATCCCATTCACATATATTTTTAAGCATTAAAAAAATCATAATTTTGTGTTGTTGGGTTTTTGTTTCTTTTGAAATTTGAGCATTTTATATATAATATATGAACTAAAGACATTGAAGCAATTTAATAAAATGCATTTAATAAAAGTGTATTTTTTGGCAAAATAATGTTATCTCTATATTTAATTGTATGATTCTGGTGAATAATTTCCCATGAGAAACACGCTGTCTTCACTTAGAGACTTTTTGAGCACAGAGGACTAATAGAGAGCTGAACATTATGATGTCACAGTGACATCAGACATTCCTGATATATAGCGTTCACAAGACTTGAGGTCACAGTGATCTTGACCTTTCTTCTTGACCAAAATTTATTCTGTTCATCCTTAAGTCCAAGTGGACGTTTGTGCCAAGTTTGAAGTACGTATTCTTGAGGTATCGCATTCACAGTAGTCTATGTTCAAAATTGTGCCCATGGCAACAGTCTGTTATTCATAGCAGTGGTCTGCTATTCAGAAAGAACATATTATAAAATGCCATATCTGAAATGAGTATTCCAACTATTGAGTTTTAACCTTTTCTTGCAACTGCTGGAGTTTAATTTAAAGGGTCTGTCCTTGTTATTTCTGTACTTCCTGCATATTCATGAAGCAATTTAAAATATGTAAAATAAGATTTCTTATAAAAATTACATAAGGTGTTTTGAATCTGTAATCAGCTTTTATCTCACGACCTGTAGCCTTTAAAGATTGGGAACTTGTTAAGTATCCTGTTACATTGTTTTTACTTCCTGTCCAGGATATTCTTATTCTTTCTTACTTGGCAGCTTTATCTTTATGAGCTTACTGACATGAGGCTTTGAGACATTTTTAACTGACCCATCTGCATCTAGTTTTCAGTTTCCAATTTGGGTATTTATCTCTCTAAACATGTGATTAAATTTGTGTTTGGAGCACAAATCACTCGAGTGAAACAAATCTATTGAAGCCGTGTTGATTTGAATTAAACAGCACTAGATATACATCTCTGGAGCAGCAAGTTTATGGGCACAAAGGGGAGGTGTTGAGTAAGAGACTCAGCAGGGCTCTGCATTACCACCAACACCAGAAAACTGGGAATGGTTAGACACTAGCCTTGGGGCCTGACTAGGAGGTCTGGCACAAAGGAGGCAGAGTAGGACTGAGGAGGTGGTTTGCTTTATGTATGAACACTTCCACTCCAAAATCCACAAATCTGTTTAGAGAAAGAAATTACACAGAATCTCCAAAAAAGCATATGATTACAAAACCTGAAAGCACTTAACAATGATAGCTTCAATAAAAGAATGTTCTTCTCTCCAAATTGTCGTATTTTTGAAATTATGGGTAAAGAATGTTTCAGATGCGCTTCACAATTTGATTAAAATAAATGGGTCACTTGCTTAAAGCAAATGGGACAGCTGAGGCAAATAAGACAGTAAATAGTTTTGTGATTGCCAGCCACAAGGTTACCTCAGTGCACGTCTGGAAGTTTGTGTGTGTATGCAATCAGAAAATGTATTTTAAAGATGAAAATTCATGAGTAAATGTGCATCTTTTAGGTGTGGCTACAGTGTCCAAAAAACACTTTTGAAGACACCTTCATGAATAAATACAGTGGTTTCAGAGGTCTTAGGAGTTGTTTACAGTGGACTTGAGCCTAATGTGAGGCATATGACTTAGAGCAGGTTTTTTCTGGAGAGGGAGGCAACCAATGGGCTGACTCACTCCAGTCTAATAGAGAGGCCCAAAAAAAAGCTGGAAGCATTGTAGATTGGTTTGTTGCTGGGGATCATTGGAAGGAAGAGAGGGGTGGGTGGAAGAGGAAGAAGAGAGGGACGAGGGAGTCGAAGACTGAGATGTCCGGTTGCTAAGTAAAGTAGTGAAGTATCACTGGGGATTTACTGTGTGTGGATTTGTGTGTGTATGCATTAGTGTTTTAGGGTGAGCATGTGTGTGATGGGTGGGTGTCTGGGAAACTGGATAGCGGGATGATGTGAGCCTGATAAAGTAGCGTCTGTCTGGGGGCTCTTAGTGACATTGAAGGAGAGTGCTTCCACGAGGGAGAAATCAGGTCACTGAACACTGGAGCAGGGCTTTAACCCAGTTTCACGAGTGGGTTCTCTATTCTCCTCTTTTATGTTTCTGCTGAACTCAACTGTATCTAAGCAATGACACTTACTCTTCTATAAGTTGGCTTGAGGGATCATGTGTACTTTGTGTTTGTGTATGGTGTACATGTGCATTGCAGCGCAGCCTGCAGTACATGACAAAATCGTTTGGGGACTACTGAGAGAGGTTCCACACTGACACTGAACCCTGAGGGACAGGCTATGGGGAGAGCAACAATTTAAGACAAAGTTAGCCAGACTACTACTGGCAATATTATGTGAGTGTAAGAGACAGGAAATGTGAGGAAAAAAAACAGAGGAGAGAGTGTCATGTGAAAACACAGACCAGAGCACTTATAAGAGGAGCTTTTGCTCCCCCTTTGGGCCACTACCTGAATAGCAGCAGCACAATGATTGCCTGCTGAGCTGCAGTGGAAGCACAGCTACTAAAAAGACTGTTTTTGAAGATATCCACTTAATTTGTCTAATTCAGCCTGGTTAGTCAACCTCAAGTAGTGCTGATGCTCCCAGTTAGTTTCAGTGAAAATGGACAAAGATCAGTATCAAACTGTGCCGACATTGTTCAACTATAGTCAGGTTTGTCTGTGGAAACACTTCAAACATGTCAGTTACAAAGGCTGATTTATTGAAATCATTCCATTTCAATTGTCTCCTAATGGTTTCACATACCTAGGCATTTTTGTCTCTTTTACCTTTGACAATATGAAAAAAGTTTATTTAGACCAAGTAGTGAAGGAAATTAGAAAAGATCTCCAAAGATGGAACCCTTTATCAATATCTCTACATGGACGTGTTGCCATTATAAAGATATATATATATATCCAGTGTAGATGTTGCCTCATTATGTTCCAGTTAAGTTTTTTTAAATCACTACAAAGTATCATTTGTAAATTTGTATGTTTATTTTTTTCTAAATTTTGTTTGTTTTTTCTGCTGTACCAAAAACTACTGATCCATGACTCTAAAACGGAGGTACATACCAAACCATGAAATTTGTGTACCACTGTACCACTAACAGTTTAACACAAGTTAAGCAACAATCGTTCAATCAATGATTGAATCCTCACCGCTTCTTGGATTTGGCAGCGGAACACGTGGATCCTGAAGATCTCAGCATTGTAGTGGCTCTCAGTGAAGGCAAAGCAGTCACTCTCTGGTGTGCCATCATGGCCTCGTACACAGAACAGAATCTTATAGATAGGGTAGTTGGCGATCTCCGTACTGGCATTGGGGTCCAGCAACCTGTTATAATAAAACATGAATAAACAAAATCTTGTCAAAAAATCTTGATATTTTAAAAGTTTACAAGATTTGTGATGTGTGTTTGTATACTCTGTGCATGACACGTAACCATCAAGGGTCTATTTTGCATATTGTATGTACACATACTTATGTAACAGTATACTGTAGAATGGAAATAAGAATCTTTTATGTTGAACTAATAATCCTTATGTTCCTCTTACCTGACAGTGCCTTCAGACACGCCTGGTACAGACAATGTGACGTCCAGGGGGACTTGGCACTGCCCTCTAAGGATACTCATCATGCGGAGGGCCTCCACTTCACTGCGGGGGGCGTTGACCGAGGCACACCCTAGATATGTCAGCTGGCTGAACACAACACTGTCCTCATCTGGGATGGGACTGGTAGGACTGCCGTCTGATGACGATTCATCGCCTGCAAAGCGGCAATGGATCAAGAGAGGAGTGGAGAGGACAGTAGAAGACAGGAAACGAAAGGAAAGAAAAGAAATTTGATTGTTTTATGACTCCTATTACAATTTTACAGCTGTATATCAACTTAATTGTTCTCATTTGAGATAAACTGACTCGCCTTGTGCAAAGAAGAAAAAAGGTGAGGTAGAAGAGGAGGGTACGTGAGAAGAACAACAGTCGAATCAATCAGTGAAATTCATGCAACACATGCGTAGAGGTGAAAACTGAATGAGAAGAAAATGGCAAGAAAGCAATAGTCCTCAAAGAAGTGGAAAGAGTGACAGAGTAATGTATGATTTCGAAACCCAGGTGTTTCTGTGATATTACTCCGAATGTCTTAGAAACACTTCTGTAAAGCTGAAGATAAGAGCCACTGTGTGAGCTCCAACAGACACAAGAAAATGAGATAAGAAAAGTCACACCGTGGCTCACCTCGGTACGACCTCTCATTCAGTTCACTCTCCTGAGCCGTCTGAACAGGAAGCACCATCTCCAATTTGGGCGGTGGTGCACTCAGAGGGTCGGAGCCCGGTGCTACAGGTGATGCAGTGGTGGGAAGAAGGCCATGGTCGCCCCCACCGAGGCTGTCCATTGCTGCTTCCGATCCAAGCCCAGTGTCAGCTACCGATGGGTCCATGAGGACATCCTCTAACTCCCTCTGGAGCTGCTGCTCACTTCCATTTCCCACAATCTGATACACACACACAGAGGGGTAGACACACACACATATTAAAACAGACATGACCACACCCACATCAAGGAAAAGGGACAAAAGGAATCAGAAAAGGAACACATTTAGTATTTCAAAAAAACATTTAACAAAACATAAGAACAAATATTGTTACAAAACAAAATTATTGTAGTAATCACCAACACATCAAATTTAAGCTTATTTGTAGGCCTACACCAACTGCAGTAGAGCAGTGCAGTGATCTTGTGATTAATTTCAAGTGATTGCAGTGTGTTTGAGGGGAAAGATGCTTTGTTTCATGCCATTACTATTCATCCAATATTAGTGAGTAGTAGGTAGATGAGTTTGAGTTGTGAAATACCTGTATCAAGATATTAGAAGTTCCATGCCAACACTAATAGTGTGAGCTTATTCCAAAGCTAACAAAATACAAAATCAAAGAGCAAGCTTACAGCTGCACAAACCATGAGGTGCCACAAAATGAGGCAAGGCCCCATTTTCCCTGCCTGCTGTGGCAGCAGCCTGATGTTAAGTAAGAAATAGTGATCAGATTTAAGCTACACAGGGCACTGCTGTACTGAACAACAAGGAGCAGAAAATTAAAGGAATAGTTTAGATAATTTGATGGAAGGCTGTATGGGGTATTTATCAACAGTCAGTGTATCACCTACTGTAGATGCCAGTCAGCTTGGAGAAGCACTGAACCTAAGTAACAAACTGCACAGGATCAGCAGCAGGATTTTAGCCACTTAAAAAGGTCCACCTAAAAATAAAAATCAATATCACTTTCAGTGTATGTTATATTTAGAATATTTTCAGCTTTACTTTGGTGTCAGACAGCCTTCTGACAGTAAACCACCATTATATAGGACAAATATCACTCCTCTAAACCTACTAAACTTGACAGGCAAAATCAGTAATTTTGCCTTGCAGAGCACAGAAGTTTCTGGTCAACTGCTGCTGAGGTATGTGTGTTTGTTTGTGTTATTGCGTGACAACACCGAAGTCACACAACAACACAAACAAAATACCAGATCAACAGATACTATAGACCAATAACTCTCATGTTGTGCTACTTAAAATTACTGATTTTGCCTAGCAGTTCATCCTAGCAGCTTATCTTCCATGCTGGTACTCCTCTCTACTTCTCCAAAATGGGGGCATGCTGACCTGCATCTATTGTAGTTGATACACTGACATGAAGTGCCTCATAGAACTCCATTTAAAATATTTCAAACTATCCCTTTAAGGAAAGAGAAACTGATTTTTCAGCATTTGTAGTGTATGTGATTAATAAATCAATATTGAGGTTAAATTTTCCAGGTGCAGTAGGCTCTCCATGTAGAGACAGCCATAAAAACGTATCTGTGCCTCAGAGTTGTATGGAAAGTTATTAGACTGAAGCATATATCTAAAGCAGGATGGATAATGCAGTAAACTTGTCTTTGTTAATAGTTCTCATACCATATAATGAAATAAAAGATTATCATGTGAAGACAGGTGTAAAGCAGCTATCAATTCTGTATTTAGGTTCACACATCTGACATAACTACCTCACTATGCAACTGTGGTGGGCATTGTGATTTACAGGTGGTGCTACAAGCCTGGGCAGTTGTACAACTACAGTCCTATGTGTGAAAACATCTATCACTACAGTACCATCATCAAGTGTTAAAGCTGGCTAGGGCCATCACTCAACAGCCGGCAAAAATACACAGAGCACAAATAATCACAGACAGAATCACCACGGAATCACATCACAGAAAGAGAGAAAAATAGATAGATACAAGCAAGGAAGAGATACCGAAAGAAGAGGAGGAAAGGAAAGATAGTGAGAGAAGAGACTGACCTTAAAGCTGACCCCTTCCTCAGAAATCACCTGCATAACAAACAACAAGTTTAGACACACTGACTCCTCTCTGACTGGATGGGCTGACTGGGAGGGAAATGTGCACGAGAAGAGTGTGTTGGGCGAAAACCAATACATGATAACTGGATGACCAAGTGTCAGTGAATGGAGTGATTTCACCGCTACATACTGAGAACAGTGGGTGTGTGTGAGGGGTACCGCTTTCCTTCCCTCTGACAGCAGACAGACAGCTGCCACCAGGCTGCACAAAACAAATACCTCGAGTCAGTTTTCCATCAAAATAACTGTGCTGCAAAATCATATTCTCTCATCTCCAAGCACAGCAAATGACAGGAAAAAAGTGTGACCTCTTCCTATCAACTGAATATACAACATTCATGCTCTGCTGGCGCCATCTTCTGGTACCCTAACTACACCAATTCGACAATTTCCTTCCTTCACAAAGAAACACAGGTACAGTAATGATACAAGGACACAATGGACACAGTATGAACATGCAATTTAGCTACTTCAGTAAATTCAATAAAAATACTTAACTGTAAGGCACATGGCAAAAATGTATCGAGAGAGGAAAGGAGAGGAGAGGAGAGGAGAGGAGAGGAGAGGAGAGGAGAGGAGAGGAGAGGAGAGGAGAGGAGAGGAGAGGAGAGGAGAGGAGAGGAGAGGAGAGGAGAGGAGAGGAGAAACCTGAACCCATTAGGGACACACACAGGACGGTGGCTGGTAGCTCAGAAAGTCTTTGTGGAGACGCACCCTGGTCACAAAACACCATTATTTTCCCCGACAGTGAGTTCAAAGCACTCGCAGCTGCATCGCTACAGTGTTTGTGAACTAGTATCTGCTGAATGAGTGCTCACTGAAGCACCCAACAGAATTGCAAATGGCATCCTATATGTAAGACATACTGTGGTGTGATAGTGTGTTTGTTTCAATTTTACCCTGTGGCATTTACTGGCTACAGTCACAGGTCAGATGATCCAAGCTACACAGGAAATAAATAGATAGATGGCCATGCCTTCATAGCCTCTGTGAAATCACCTCCAACAGAGCACACTCAGAGCCTCCTCTACTCAGAGACGCCCTATCTTCTGACATCAGTCTGCTGTTTCAGCTCATTTTCCAACTAACTGGACTTTGCATTCCAATAAAGCTTCCAAATGATGGAAGAGCAACAAACAGCTGTGATCATGGACAAACTGCAGTTTGGAGGGAAACAGACCACATCCAAGCCTCATACATCGAATTAAAAAAAAACAAAAAACAAAAAAAACGTTAACACTGTTTTCTCACTGTAAGAAGAACCAAAAACTGGCAACGTGAGACTAAAGGGCTTAAAGCTTCACAGGCACAGACATATTAAAAGATCTATATCGAAATATCGAAGATATTGACTAATTTGTTGGATCCTTCAAATTAAGATTTGAATCAAAAATTTGTTTTTCTTAAACCCAGCTCAACAGCTGATTCCCTGCAGAAGGGAGTGAAGAAGCATTCATCTTAATGAATGGCACACTGGTAGTCAGTGAACTTGCCTTAGACTTTCAGGTAAGGAAAGGAAAGGAAAGGGGTGTTTGGCTCAGTTGTTCTTTTTCCACTAGCCCATACTAATTAAATAATACAGACAATTAACTGTCGAAAAAAACACAGAAACCAAAAGTAATTCTTCACAGGTTTGAAGGATAAGAACACGTTCTTCAATATAAACAAAGCCTGTGATGATGTGCTCTCAATTTCTGGTGATGAGCACATGTCAATAAGTATTTAAGGTCTTCCTTAATATTAAGTAGCAAATGAAAAAGGACAATCACAGATAAAACACACAAATCTAAGAACAACTATGAGGAGAAGGTAGAGCGAGAATGTGAAGAAAGCAAAACAAGAAATGGTTAGCCTTGTGGTTAGAGTGTGAGACTGCATGTTTAAAAAGATGGACAAGAGCTCTTGACATGTGAATGATGAACACAACCTGTTAACAGTGGTACATGTATGGACTGTGACACCTGACCTGTAATTTTTAACATGTTACAATGGTGGCAAAAATGAAATGAACATCAAGATGTTTTGGTAAATCATGCTGTGGGTCCTGAGATACACCCCTAAATCAGTTTAACTATTAAAAAGAGTGCGGATACAACATAATTTAGCCTGCACCATATGACACACTGGCCTCTTCTCCTACTGTTTAGGCAAAAATTATTGCTCTACAGTATTTCTATTGAGGAGTGTTGAGGATACTCATGATATTCATAGTAAGAAGCATCTTAGCAAGGGATGTGAGGTTGTTATCTTTAATGTTGACACACCAATGATACTCAGCACCTAATCTCTTGATTTGAGCAGTACAGCTCTTCCTTCTCTCCTCTGGACTCCCATCCATACCTACACCCAACCATCCTTACCTTCAGTCCTGTCTTTTCGTCATCACTACCATTATTAGTGGAGGAGGGTGTCTCGTCCCCCAGCCGGGACACAAGGACAAAGTCCTCACTGTTGAGAGTGGACACTGAGTCCGAGGACACGCTAATCTTCCCCACCGAGCCCTTGTCATCCATGGCTGCCGCTGTTAAATTCAGCCACGCTGCTCATGAATGGAAGACGGGAGGAGGAAGTGGTGGGAGATGATGAGCAAAATCACCTAGAAAAAGAAAAAAATAAAGAAAGAAAAGAAGCAGAAAAAGTCATGATGTGATGAAATCCATGAAAAGCATCTTTTAAGGCAACTGGAAACTTGGCTACTTGGAAACTAACCCTCTAAAAAAATGGTGAGGCCATTTATTATTCACTTTTAAAGGTCTTTTGAACACCTGAAGGAAACTGTGAGGCAGCTTTACAAAGCCAAGAGAGAGGCAGGATAAAGAGAAAATGGAGGGTGCAAAAGAAAGGTTAAGTTAAAAAAAAGCCTAGTTCAAGTGAAAGTGGCTACGATAAATAAAAGACACAGGGGAGATCAGTAGAAAAAAGATGCTCTGTGGGTCATTTGAGGCAATTTTGTCTATCTCAGCAGAATAAATGGGAGGTATTTGTAGAATAGCTTGATGCAATGAAAAGCCATGGTGATGCAATTTTGAAATAGAAACATGTACATGAAAGTGAGGAATTAAGGAAGAAGTCAGCTTGCTGCATCTATTCCATGTCAGTAATGTCTCCTACAAAAGTTAATTGTGGTGGTCCCACAACCACTACATTACATGAACACCAGAAACATATTAACACAGCAAAATGTGCTGAATGTGCTAATTGCATTGCGTACACTCCTCTGTGCATGACTGCTCTTCCACAACCACAAATAACTTTAAGTGAGATCCTGTGGGATACAGTGCACATCACCCGCTCATCCCACGCTCTACAGCTCCCTTGACTTTTTAACATAGCATGTTTTTGACACAAGATAAATGCAAACAATGAGCCATTAAATACCACATTGTGTAACTAATGAAGAAAAGTGTGCCAGTTCTAAAAAATCATATTATTATTGGCAGTTGTGAATGTAACTGAGTACATTCAATCAACTACTTAACCTAAGTACAGATTTGAGTTATTATACTTCATATGAGCATATTCTTTTCATGCTACTTTATACTTCTACTCCATTACCATTTCAGAGGGAAATATTGTACTTTTTACTTCACTACATTTATTTCACTGCTTAAGTTACTAGTTTCTTACAAATTTAGATTTTTCCACTCAAAACTAGGGATATTAATGGTTAATCATTAATCTATTAACCCATTAAAAATGTAACTGTATATTTACAACTGTATTAGTCAATAATTAATCATTAGTCTAGTAATGACAGTAATTGCACCTCATTTCACACTTTTTTCTGGCAGAGCCATCAGATAAGGACACATAAAACATATGAGAATGTGCAAGTCCAGCTGAAATGATTAAACAGAAAACTGATTATTTTCATAATTTCTTAAGTAATTTCATAGTTCTGGCTTTGTAAATATGAGGATATAATTCTGTAATTCTAATAATTTTTGCAAATCCTACAATCAATAGAAGAGGATTAATCCATAATGAGCTCAGGTTGCTCAACTGGTAGAGCACACAACTCATGTTCTGAGGATGTGAGCCCTCTGCAGTGGCCGTGGGTTTGACTTCCGCATGCAGCCTTTTGCTGAATATGTTTTTCTGCATTGAGTATTTTTTATACTTTGAGTACATCAATACAGGACTTTTATTTGTATTGGAATATTTTTGCAGTTGTATTAGTACTTTTACTTAAGTAAAGGATCTGAATATTTCCTCCACCGCTGATTAGGACTGCTAACGGCAGGACAAAAGACCTGGAAAGAGGAAGTAAAATTTGGAACAGGTATGGGAATGCAAGAAAAAGAAAGAAAGGGGACAATTTTTTTCACGTTATGTCTTGCAACAAAATCAAAAGTCACTTGTTCACATTAGAATCATGATTTTAGTCTCTTTATTTCTAAGTTAAGGTATAGCAATAGGAAGTAGAAGGAAAAATTAATTAAGAATTAGTATTACAAGCAAAACAAGGTAAAGTGCCGTTGTTACAGTTGGCATGAAGTAACTCCTGAAAAACGGAGGTACCATTGTGTAACACAGGAAGAAAGGCGCAACAGAAGGTTCTGGCACATCAAGAGGAGACCATAACAAGCTATTTCTGGCTGCCCCCCCACTCCTCTCCCATCCCTCTCCCTTTCTGTCTTTTACTCCTCTTTTCTTCATGCCCTCCTTATCTCTCCCCTTGCAATCTCCTATTTTCTCAGCTGTTATTGCTCTCAAGTTAGGGCTGCCCATGCACTCCTACATTTTTCTAAAGGCTTCCACTTCGCTCTCTTGTCAAACCCCTGCCTGCACTTCCTATTCAAAGCAGGTCAAACAATGGAGAAGTAATAGGAAAAAATGTCTACAGCAGAAAGGTCAAAGCAGTTAATAATGTGTATTACCTCTGATAACATTGTTATACTGACCCAGAATAAACTTCAATATAAGCTATGTCTGTGTGACTAGAAGGTTTTACAGCATCTTGCACTGATATTAATTTTATTAGTAAGCTACCAAATACAGAGCAGCATAAACTGACAGCTCAGCCTTGTTCTCTTTATCTTTTTCACAGCAAACTGAGGAACTGAGTGACTGGTTTTCATCCAGAAGTCCTGGGTGTTGTTTTTCACTTGAATTGCAAAACTGAAGTTGAGAGGCAGGGTCACAAGGTTTGATGATTTGTCATGTGAACAGTACAGTAAGATATGTTTTTCCATATACTGCTACATATATATATATATATATATATATATATATATATATATATATATATATATATATATAATATATATATATATATATATAATATGTTTTTCACATAGAATAAATGAGAAGCAAATTTCATTCTGATTGCACCTTTATCAGTTTGGTACACATTCAGTATAAAATACTAATTGTACAGTACAGCTGAAAAATCAGTCCAAACTAAAAAGAGCATCTGACTCAGTAGCAATCCAAGAGGGATAGTTGCATCACTCCTCAGCCCCTTCTTATCTTCTCAGGCTTTTAATCTTGAAGAGACTCTGCAGATGTTTACTCTACTTTTGGCTCAAAGGCAGCTGCTTTCCATTTTTAGCACGTGTCCTCTGAGTGATTAGTCTTGTTCTTTTTCCTCACATTTTGTGCTGATGAACTTTGGGTTTCTACATGTTCTGGCTGTTTGTTTGTCAATTCTGCCACTGTAACTGCTACTGATAATATTTAATACCAAAATCTTATTCAGTTGATTTCAAAATCATAGTTTCCACTTTCTACTGAAAAATGCACAAACAGGTCCAAAATGAGCTTTTTTTGTCCAGCAGCCAAATGGCTAGTGAATGTTCAAATTTTTACCAGCCACTCAATAAACTGCTGATGTTTTTTTGCTTGGTAAGTAAAGCAAATATGCTCACCACTCCCATATTTTTACATGCTTGGCTAATAATTTTGAATTTGCTTATTTGTTGCTAACATGTTCTCATATTAACCCACATTATGAGCCAAGAAATCTCAGTGAAATATTGTGTTTATTAAGAAATTAAGACACTGGCCAATCCTTTTTTCTTGCAACCGTAAACCTTACTTAAGAGTAGATCACTGTCTTGTAACCCCAGAGTCAGTCATTTCCTTAGAGAGCAATGTAAATGAGACTTCACAACCTGTGGTGTTATCTGAGAAAGATACCAATTAGCCTCACTAATTCATTCATGTTTCAAGCAGCAAACACTGAAAACTCTATCACCCTTTGCAGTCAAGCCGAGACTGCCCACGTGCATACATAAACAGAAAAGAAAGTACTGTTTCATGCTGGATTACACGTACCCTACACACACACAAGCAGCTGTATTATGAACACAAATAAGCACTCACCCACAAGCACACATGTGCATGCACACACAAACCTCATACTCTGTGTCTCTGACTAGCTGGTGGCTCCAGCAGCTTTATAATGGTTTCCTTGTCACCCTGCTTTCCTCCCTAGCTTCAGCAACAGCCCTCTGCCTGATCCTGCCAAGTGACACTGTTCGTTATCAACATATCAGCGCCTTGGTACACTTCCAACACGACACACAATTCATTGCCTCTCATGCTACTGGCTGTTAAAAAAATTGCAATAACATTTCCTAAAGGTCTCAAACTGAAGGATATTTCTAGGCTCCTGATGCTAATTTAGAGAGAAGAGCAGCAGACTGTTTCTTCACTCCCTCACAATTTTTTCTCCAGCCACACCCTTCTCTTGATTTCTCAGCCTCTTGTGTCTGTGTCATTCTTCATTTTTGTTCTTGCATTGTAAATCTCATCTTTTCTTTGACTATCTCCTGATTTATCTCTCCTTTCCCCTACTCCAGTCTAAAGGAGAAGGGGCCTGCATGTTAGGACCTGAAAAGGAGAGAAGAGATGAGGAGAGGAAAGATAAAGAGAAGAAGAGAAGCAGGAAGCACTTTCCTCGGATGGATCACTGTTGTGTGTGTCACCATGACAACAAGACCCTCATCATCCACAGTGTTCTCATTTGGTCCAAACCATCTTTAGCAAAGGGGTGAGCAAACATTTAGCTGCTCATGTCCTGTTACAGTCACTTCTGACATTAGCTGTTCTGAATGTTAATTTAAAGGTTATTCTAAGTGCAATACTTCCTCAAAGAAATACTATCACTCTAGATCACTATGCACTTCCCTAAAGAGACGAGTGTGAAGACATGTATAAGGCCACAAAAAGTGATAGAAAATGTACATTTTAGAGTTAGAAGAAGACATTAAATATACTTTATGTTTATTTTTTTTAAGAAGAGACAATGCACATTAACTAACATGATCGCTTAAGTCATGTAAATGTGCCTGATTTAGCCATACAGGGTAATTTCATCTGCAGTCCCTGACATGTTGATAATATATATAAAATAAAACACACAAAAGCACATAAGCACAAATAAAAGCAGATTGATGGCATGTACAGACAAGAGCACCTTACTATAACACCTAAGCAATGAGCAAGCACATAACCACAGACTACAGCACATAAACACATTATTTTCATTATTAATCTATTTGCCTTTTTTTTTTGATAAATGAATCAGTCATTATGTATATACATTCTATTCTTTCAATGTCTATGCATCAGTTTCTATATAGCACAGGAGGGTAAAATATTTTCTGTATAATTTACTATATTTAGGGATAAGCAATATGACTTATAGCCTAAATAATATCTCAATATTTTTAAGCCATGCTGCATTATACACAATATATCTTGCTAAACATATTTTTTTTTTAAATAACATACCTAAAATTCTGAAATAGTGATGATGTTATAGAATGTTATAGATTACAGATTTAAACTACCTAACAGTATATTAACAGGCGGACAACACGAATCAAATCAAATAAAAATCTAACCACAGTATTTTGGACCAAATACTTCAAGAGATATTTCGATAATATTGACTTTTAGAACTTTCACAAAATATTAACATAATGAGATTTTTGATAAATAATCATCAGTACGCAGATATAAAGTGGGTAAAGGCAAATAATTCAACAACTACAACAGTCCGGTAAGTTCAGAAAATTATATCACTTTACTGTAATGGCTTATCACGATATTGTACACTGATATCCAAAATCTAAGACGATATCCAATCTTACATCATGGTATCAAAAAAATATTGATACATTGCTCAGCCCTATAAAATGCCAAGCTTAATTTGACAAACAGTCCAAAACCAAAATAAATCAAATCTACTATCATCTATGCCAAGGAAAAATAGCACATTTTCACTATGTCAATTTCTATATATCCCGTACATATGGCAGAACTGACCATGAAGTTTACCTCTTTGAAATAGAAATAGATCTGTAGAAGCCTGTTTCCCCAAAAAGGTCAATGGGTTCAGTGACTGTTACAATGTGACTGTTACAGTGTGACAATGTGATGCTGAGTATATAATATTTTTGCCCATGTCAGGTTTGAAACGAACAGCATTTATCAGATTGTTTAAGCAAGCACATATTTAGTGATAAGATGCAATCAGGCAAGCACTAAACTGTATTTTTCAGGACTGGAAGTTAAACTGTATGATGTGGCTGAGCTGAGCTTTACCAACTCAGCTGACACACAAAACGATAACAGCAGTTTGGTTGATGTAGTCTGGGTGTGTCCTGCAACAGACCATGGGGAATACAGTTTAATTTTGGGACCAAACAGCTGACAAGATTGACCTCTCTTGCTGTTTGTTACAGTCAGAAACAAAAGTATGTCAAACTGTATCAAGTATAACTTATGTCAATCCATGTGTAAAAATCTGCACACTGGAAACCTACCCCCACCCTTTGTTTTTGTTTTTGATTTTGATTTTTTTTACTTTCTCCCTACCTCTCTCCAGCTGAACGGGCTGTTCTGGGCTGCCAGCTGGGCCCTGTGTGCACCTCACAAGGGAGAGGAAGACACAGCCAGACACAGCCAGAGAGCATTCAGGCTTGCAACACAGTCCCTTTCGACTCGCCTCACAGCAGTGATTTCAGCCAGGCATGGATATCAGGGGGAAAGGGAGAGGCAGAGTGGAAAGGGAGGAAGAATGACAAAAGGCTGAAATACCACAAGGTGAGTCACAAGGTACGGTATAAAAGGGAAGAGCAAGAAAAGAGGAGCTCTGAAGAAGCACACACATGCAATCCCTAATTTACATCGTATTTGTACTGTGGGAGCATCTGAGAAACATCTCAGTTCAGATCCGCAGCAGAGCACAGACTCCCAGTTGGCGAGTCACGAATGAAACCTCTGCATGTCTCACACTCAACAACAAAACAATCTCACATGACTGAGGGAAAAAAACTAACTGGATCACACAGCACAGGCCTGCTTTTAACTTCTGAAATGGAGCACTTGCTGCAACAAACCCCTCCACTGTGAGACACTGAGCTGCACTATGTGTGGCCATTCCAGACATTTATTTAGCAGTGGTGTGTCTCTGTTGGTTTTTAACAAACAGAACTTGGACTTATAAAGGAAACTTGACACCTGTGTGTATAAATGTGTATGTGCTCCAGTAACAGTTGTTAGGGGTGTTAGGCCTAAAGAAACTACAACTGAAAGCAGCAAGTGTCACTGATCTAAGGTTAACATGCAGTTAAAAGAGAAGTACAGTACATTATGCATAGTAAAAGTGAAAGAAAATTCAACAGTGTCTCTGTCAAAATACCAGACATGATCACAGTCATATAAACAACGAAAATCTAGGGCTGAACAATTTTGGAAAAATATCTAATTGGGATTATTTTGGTAATGCACTTGCAATATGATTTTCAATATTAGAGCATGCATTTTTTACATCATTGTTCTCACTTTCATTGAAAAACATACTGATGAGGATGATTTTGATAAATGATTATGACATTATTTTTTGGGCATCTGTACAAAACAAAGATGTTTTCTTTTGATTTCTTTTTTTCTGTAGAATATGACATATAAGCCAGAAAATCTTTGTAATTTAAAACTGTACTATGACATACATTTTGCCTTTAACAAATATTGTGGCTCCTGCAAAGTGAAAATTTTATTGTGATTTCAATTAAAGTTTAGTTAACTATTCAGCCTTGTTAAAATATATACTGTAATAAATACTTTCCTTTTGGGCCTAACAAGTCGAATTAATTTAATCAGATTTAGGTATAGATGTTCACCTTGTTTAAAAGGGAACAAAAATTGTCCAACAATCCAACGATTGCCTAATTTCAAATCTATGAATTACTCAATTGTTATTATTAGTTATCATGAACTACTTTGCATTTTTATTCCATATTACATTATACATTTACAATTCAAGTGACTGGCTGTAGCATCGATGCAACAAGATTGTAAAAGGATCTGGAAAAAAAAAACGAGAATACAAGTGTGGGCACTACGTTAGTCATTATACACACGCACGCACGCACGCACGCACGCACACACACACACACACACACACACACACATATACACTGATTGCCACTACATTCAGGAAGAATCTAAACTGAGGACTGAAACATCACAGGTCTGTCAAATCATAAAATCTAAAAACCAGCCTCAAGATAACATGCCTTTTCTACAAATCAAATAGTAAAATAATCAATAAGCAGCCCATGATTCATAACACTGATTAAAGCTCTAGCTCTCCTAGGGTGATGACTAGAGGTCTGAATAATTTGGAAGAAAATTATTAATTTTAAATAAAGGCTATTTCAACTATGTGTCTCAGGGTAGGTCATTAAACATCATTAAGGCAAACATTTATTTTTATGATCTGAATTATTAGCAGTGTGTTTTCCAAAGTGTTGCACACTAACGCAGATATCACCTCAGTCTATTGAGAAAGCAGGCTTTAATTTTAGATGCAGGTAAGCCACTAGGGCCATCAAGCGTGAACTTGCCATCACTGATGTTCTACTCCCACAGCTACTAATGCAGACACTACTGCCACCAAAAACCCAATATTTTCTACAAGCTCAATTTAGCAGGTGTTACCGAGTCCTACAGGAAGAAAAGCCAATGCGAATGCTGGTGCTAATGGGGATCCTGGTAAAGACATAAAGACATGACAAATTCTTTACAGTTCTTCAAACTCCTTTGTCAGCCATGGAATATGTCTCCATGCTTTCGACCTCACATAGTCTCCTTTACTCTCATCCACAGCAACTGCTACGAAACACTAATCCACTGCAGTTGAAGACAGCCCCCCGCCATTCAGTCTCCACCAGCTCCCCAAATGACAGGTGCATCTGAGGGGCGTTGTTAGGATTTCAGAACATTCAGGGCTCAGTGCAAACTCGGTTACAGATAGAGTTATAATAAGAGAAATGCAAGGGGACAAACTAAAAGGAAGTGAGTGGCATCTTAACAGAAAGTGCATCAGACATTAGATTTTGACACATTTGCTTCTGAGAAGGGGGATGATATATATTATATACAATTATGGTTCATAAGTTCATATGTTCTGTATTTTATTATTACTGACTTGAGAGTTGAAGCTGACATGCAGATGCTGAATTGTTGCCACTTTTTTCAAATGAAAACTATTTGGCCTGTAACTTATTTGGCCAGAGACTTAACTGTAATACCTGAGTTTCAGGAAATAAAACAGAATGCTGAGACAAGTGAAGTGACAGTTGGCACATTAGGCTCACTGGTATCATGCATGTCATCCACTTCTGGGAAGTATTTGAACACACAAAGAAACAAGAGCTACTGGTAGCAACAGCAATCCTATTTGTGGCATTAATGATAGCCATTAAGCCTACAGGCAATAAGCTAACAACATGTAGTTGCTACTGTAATTAATTTTGTCTCATTATTAGCAGAAAGTGAGAAAAACATGGAATATAACTCAGTACATGTGTTGGCATTCCCTGTACTACTCATTGAGTGTCTGGCAGATCTGTCCACAATGCTGTATGGCACATTAATTTGAGACACTAAAAGAATCAAGTTGTTTAATTGAAATATTTACTGTGCAGACCATATGTGCACCAAGTTATTCTAGAAGAAGACAACACATACCATATCATGTCATTCACACATTTATACAGGTGTGCAGTATGTACTGTATTTGCTGTAAATGTGTTACAGATTTTTTTTTATTGTGATGAGGAATGGTAAAACATTTCAGTGGGGTTCATTCAAAACATAAAAATCAAGCTCATATTGAGGCAATGTTTCACAGCAGACAACCTTGAATGCATCTTGACACCCATGCACACCAACGCAGAGACTTTTCAAAACAATCTCCGCTGGTGCCTCGCATCTCAATAACAGAAACTGTAAAATGTTCATTGTGCCAGTGTAATTGACCTAAGAAAGTCAAAAGATAAATTCCACCTGTAAACATTGGGCTGCTAGTAATAACAAAAGTTTTAAAGATAGATTCACAGTCAAAGCCTAGGTATATAATGAATGGGTTTAATTTTGTCTTGTTGTAGCAATCCAAAATATTAAAAGAAACAGAGTTAAACCAGCTAAAACCAAATTATAATCATATTGACCTATCAGCGTTCTCATGATATGACTTCTTCATCTGTTCTAATTGCATGTGCATCTTTATGTATGGATGTCAAAATGAACTTGTATGTATGTGGTAAGCTCCCATGGCACTACATTGGAAAAAAGAATGGTTGTTGTGGTTGTCAGTGCATAGTGAAGTGCATGAATAAGTAAATATGTCCCAACAACTCACAGTACAGTAACCACAAACCAGTGATACTCAACTTGCTGCCTGTGGACCAAATCTGACAGGATATATTCACAATGAAAATTATTTGATTCACGTTTTTTCATAGAAGGTGGGATAGATACAGAAGTTTTGCATGGTGGGATAACTGAGGTTGTTAATAACAGAGAAGGTTAATCTTTGCATGATGGCCTTTAAGGCTGTGCAAAGTGCTGTATTATCAGACAGTAAGCTATGCAGGGGAATACAGCTATTACCTGAAGAGGAGTAAAAGTTATGAAGAAATGTGCATTTCATACTAAACAAGCTTAAATATGCTATTCATCCTGTCCCTGGTAGGAGCAATTTAGGGCTTATGTTTAGGAATTATTCCAACATTTGAGGGATCGCATGATGGAAGATGTTCCAGCTATGTTTACAGTAATGTTGTAGGGATGAATCGACAATTGCTTTCCCGATAAATCATGATAAAATTCCTGACAATTAGTACAATTTTAAAATTTAAAAATGTAATTAATGTAATAACCTTGTTTGATTACCTCACTTTGAAAAACTCATACTGTGAATCAAAGTAACTGACAGTCTGACAGATGCAGGCACAGCATACAACACAGGTTTGTTTCGCATAAATGACAAAAATTAAGATCACTAGGCCATGATGCCATTGCAAATCGCTGAGAGGTTTTCAGTATAAAACTTTCAGTGTGTGTATCAGTACTTTTTGCACATTTTCAGCACATAATCATGATCATTTTGGTATGGATATATATACCATGTCATCTACATTAATGTTGTATTAACTTTTAAATGCTACCAAGGCATGCCTTTACACCTACAAATGCACTTGCAGTTTTTAAACGCAGTAAAATATCTGATTTGTCAGTCCCTGCATCAAATGAATTTCATTAGTAATTCAGTTAATGTGGAAATGAAAAAAAATATTGTCGATAAATAAAAATAACGTTATCATTAATGTATATTTATTAACTGTTTCCTGGCCTCCTGTCATTTTGCAAAAGTGGCTTCCAGGGAAAGAAAGCTGAGTATTCCTGCTATACAACATACTACCACTCTGTACACATGCTATATAAAAACATAACACATCCAGCTGTAATTCCGCCCATGGTTTAAATATATATATATACATATAAACACCAACAGTGACAAACAAACCAGGGCAACTAATATTAAGAACGTAAAAATTGCATAACAATTTACTGATGTCACAACGACTCAGAGTGGTTGTTCGTGGTTTAAACAGACAATACACTGGCAGGATACATTAATTGGCTTTCTTGTCTCAACACTTAATCTGGATACAAGCAAACGTGCTTCATGTCAGTGCAGTCTGATGAGTCTTATGGGGCCTCGAAACCTTTCACACATCCCCAGAATTTTAACATATCTTAAACCAGCGGTAAGTAATTTTGGCTCGATAACGCTGGACGAGACTAATGTAGCTAGCTTTAGTGTCAACTTATTGCCCCAGTTAGTGTTAGCCTTTACCAACCTACCTAACGTTAGCTAAGATGGCTATCCACCAGGCATCGATTCAAAGTCCGAGAAGACTGTTTAACTACACAGTGACCAGATAGCAAAACTATCCCGTCATAATAACGCAATCAAAGTAATCTGCTATGTAAAGGTATTCGCGATAATTAGTTGAATAAACCCGCTGACAGGCCGTCGCTGGAGGGAGCTTTCATGCAGGCCATTACTGTATATAGCTAGCTAGCAAGCTAACGTCTGCTAGCCATGCTACCCTGGCAGTTGCCAACAAAAAGGCAGCTACATTTCTTCCTAACTTAAGAGGCAGCCGCATTAAACTTTCAGTGTATAGATACGTGCAAGTGTGAGAGAGCTTACCTTTATTCCCACTGTTATATTTATTCCAATGGCGGTTGGCACAACATTGCACTTTCCCAATAACATCAGCAGCCAACAGCATCCAGCCGAGCTGTAAACACAAGCCCAACCAACCCGCTGACACCCACACCGCGCATGCGCCTGTCAGTGCCCCTCAGCCTGTGCTGAGGGAGGGGAGGCGTTGGCATTATCTAATGACAAGATGCCTATAGAGCTGCCTTTTGGGGTTTACAGGGATCATCTCAGTTGAGACAAGTCCAAGTCTAAGGAAAAATGAGATAAGGTTGAGTCTTACTTGTCATCTCTAAAGCAGGTGTCAAGTCCTTGGGGCCAAATCCAAATCAAGGCACCCCTCTTCATAAGTTAATTGCAAGTCAGTTGCAAGTCTATGTTTATTATGCAGCTGTGACCTAGCCATAGCCTAGTTTCATGTTGTTGTCAATGCACTTCTTATGCTTCTTGACTTGTAGAACATGCTTTCATTTTTTTTCTGTATATTTTATACAATATATAGCTGTACATGTGCACCAGCATACTAAAGTAATTTCCTGAACATATCTACATGACAATGCATTCTGCAATAGTGATTCCGCCACCTCATGAGCACACCAACAGAAATTAAAATTCAGTTTAATTAGTAAAGGTGGTTTGAACTGCCACTCAGTTCAGTTTTCAGAGTCGAGAGGCAAAGAGGAGAGATGGAGGAGAAACAGTTGATCCTCCTCAGGTGTTGAACTGAGCCAAACTGTATTTGCAGACATGTTTCAGTTTGTTTTGGAGGCTTCCCACATGCCAGACGAGTGGAGTTCAGTGACTTCCAGAAAAATCAGACAACAGGAGAGAAGTTAAAAAAACAACATAGCATTTTTTCTTGGTTGATGTTATGTGTGGCCTGATTGGCTTCACTCCATCCATGTAGTATTTTGTTTTGTGAGCAGACAGTATTTGTAAGTATTTGTTAAATATACAGAAAAAAAGAGCAGAACCACCACAGTCCACATTAAGTGCTCTGGAAAATATTCCCAGTTTCATTATTCCATTTTCACTTCGATCCCTGGCCCATCTGGTCAGAGATGTCAGATTTCAGGATTGTTTCCACGCAGCTTTAAATTCCAGAGTTCAATCATGGGCTGCTAGAAGGAGACATGTCCCATCAGTGTTGCCTCAGCTCCTCGTCACTCTGTGTGGTTTTAGAGGTTCAATAAAGACATGTCATCAGTGTCCACTAATTGTGATAAGTGAGACAGAAAAATGATTTGTCTTGGGAAAAAACAAACAAAATTAAATAAATAAATAAAAACAAAAATAGGGGCTCACTGCAGTAACTGAAGATGCCCCAGGGTTCACAGACCCTCTGTTGAAGACCACTGCCTTAAATGATGTACATCAGTGGCTACATTTACATGTACACTAAATTTCAACTAATATTCAGAATATGCCAATTTTCTGAATTTGATAAAGGTAATGTAAACAGTATGTTCTGGTTGGATATTCTGAAATGAGCCTTATTCTGAATGGAGCATATTCTAATTATGTGGGATATGTTGGTATTATTCTGGTTTTAGGAGCATTTTTAGGATATGTAAACAGCAAATCCAGAATATGTATCTTGGTTGGGGTTTTTACAGCAGTACAACCTCTTCTGCTCTGTGTTGTAATCAAACCAAATAGCCAACAGTGTGTAGGACTGGGGTAGAGACATGCACAACACAACTGCTGACTCATAAACAGACACTTACTTGTTCAGAGAACATTCAGCATTCATTTGAACTCTGATTTATGTGAAATTGACAAACTGAAACACTAAAATGTTTTTCTGATTTAAAAAAAAAAAAAAAAACATTTAAAGGGATAGTTCACCCAAAACTGAAAATTCAGTCATTATCTACTCGCCCTCATGCCAATTGAGTAGTGTGCTTATCACTGTAATAACAGTGACAGAACTTTGGCACTATGGTTAGAGTTACAGTAATCATACAGACAAATGTATTTAAAGCTGCTTACCAGCTAATTGCTACCAGTAAGTTACTGAAAATTTTACAGCATTCTTGTTACAGTGTAGCTGTAGTTTTCACTTGTTTTCATTACAGCCTTGCCTGTTATAGCCTATATATAAAAAAAACATTACTTGAGGAGCTCAAACTTAAGTTAAAGTGACGTGCTCTGAAGCCACATAATTCAGTTCTTTGGTGAAGATGGCACCAACTTGCTTAGGCCTACAGCAGGTTTTGGACGGGCTCTGATTAATCTGCTTGCCACCTCACCACATCAGTCAGCTGTGAGAAACACACACCCTGTTCTGTTCCCATTGTGTTGTGGCCATTCTGGCCCTTCCTGTCCAGCCTGTCAGGACATGTGACATCAGAGTTGGACAAGATAAACATGGCACTCTTTTCCTTTATAACTTAATAGACTCCAAGTCAGTACATTGTAGAGAGAGCTCCTCAGATGCTCACACTGTTGGTCCTTGGGTATTAACAAATTTCTGAAGTATAGCTTACTATAATATTGATAATAAAGATTTGTCATTCTATTTCCCTTGATTTTTGCTACAGAGTTTTGGGGATTTTTAGCACCCCCTTGTGTTTCGTTGACCCTCTTGTTTGCCTGATGAGTTTTAAATTCTACAGCACCAGAGAGCAAGAACAGTAATCTAAAGGTTAGTTGCAGTATGTAGTTAAAGAAAGATGTAATGTGATGTGATGTTATGTGATGATGGAGGTAGACAAGGTGTGCTAAAAACTGTATGAAAGTCTGTGCAAAAAATGACATTATCACTGAATTATCAATATATTGTCTGTTATCCTAGAATATAGTGTATACAGTTCATAAATAGACAATTTTTGCAACGATCTGTCAAAAGTGGTTAATACTTGTGACAAACACACGTAATGGAGGCAGGATACTTTGCCATTTAATAATAACCTTTATTGTCAAAAATGTTATCAGGATGCTGAAACACTAAACTTTCACCCACATTTTCAATAATTAATTTGATTTGATCCATTAATAACTACCATTAACATGTTTTACAGCATGGTGACTATAAATGACAATAAATAAAAAAAAACACAAAACAAAGTATATATATATATATATACATATTAAACCCAAATTAAGAAAAAATGTCAAGTATGTGCAGAATGCTTACAAAAACAATCTGCATAGACCAATATAGCTGTGATTGGCCAATATGGCACCAATGCTGTCAGCTGGATGATGCATCGGTTGAGCAACTCCATGTAGGAACTATTTTCTTTTTCCAAACTACACCTGCTAACCATGGCACAGAAAGAAGTGTGCATCTTGAGAGTTTACAGCTTAATATTTACATCTCGTGCTGTCATCAGCGTGTCCCTGCAGTAGATGCAAAATTCCTTCTACATGGTGATTCGGTTGGTGCACAGTAGAAAGAAATAGTTCCTACATGGAACAACAACAAGGTGCGTGGATTATCTTGAGTAACTGAGTCTTGATTTCTGGATAGAGCCATTGCTGCTGACTTTTTCAGATTCAACAAATATGTATTTTTGAATTTGGGGTGAACTGTCCCTTTAAGTAAATATTTATTCTTAACGGAACCATCAAGTCCTGTCAGCTCCAGGCCTGTGCATTGATTGTGTTATTTAACTCTTCCTGTCATTAAACAATAATCACAAATGATGACAAGGATCACAAATTTGCATTTTTGTCATTTGTTTATTGTAGCATGCAATTTCATGTGCTGAAATCTTCCTTTTCATAATTTCACCTCTCAGTGCAACACAGAAGCAGTATGCTGCTCGGCCGAGCTCTCTGTAAGTCAGTGTAATACAGATGAACAAGTCAGAAAATGCACAGAAGAATCAATCAGTCAGTCAAACAGACAATACTCAAACAGTTTCATCAATCATAGGTTAGACTTGCTCCAGTCCTGCATTACCTTACAGTAAGTAAAAGGGAAACCTTTCACAATGTGATATTTCCAAGGAAATAAATGGAATACGTAACAGTATTATTCATTATGGGGACGTTTTAGATATGCTGTCTCTTTAAGGATTTTATTTTCCTCATTCTGAAACATTACACAACTGCCCCAATGATTTAAACATTTAAATATATCTGATTATCACAGGTTGTATAAATGAGCGTCTATACTATTATAAGTCCATCTAATGATGGTGCCAGACTGTATACAATGACGGATGTGTACCATCTCTTAATAGTTCATTTACATTTCAATCGAACAATAGATTCGCAAATAAAATGTCTAATACAGACATGAATAGTCAGAAAACATCAGTTCATCATATGTTTCACAATCAACAAACAGGCTTTTTCCCCATATAATATAGAATAATGAGACACTTTCTCGTCTAATAAAAAATTTCAGCAAATTGTCAAATTCAAAAACAAAGAAGCAGACTTAGAATATACCAAGAAGGAAAAATACCACAACAACAACCAAATGTGGTAATGACAATAATAATATAATCTCTATTAAACAATAATTAATTTTCATGAGCAAACAAGTAAAATGCTGCAAGCAAACTTCAGCACTTGACGTGGCCACACAGTGGGCATGTGCAGAACTCTTACAGCGCTGGGTGTGTTGTATCACAACTACAGAATCATCAATACTCCTCCGCCATCACAAGAGGGACTATATCGCATGCATGACGCAAGATGCAGGGAGGAGGATGGGGTGGAGGGAAGTCGGAGAGGGGACGGTAGAGAGACCCGCTGGCAGTGATGGGGTGGGAATTAGTGCAGTGCAATTAGCCACTACAGCAGTGCTCTATAGACACTTTGAAGGAAAACAGGGGAGTATCACTTTGACATTAGTTCAATACTCACAATACTGTTCTTACATACAGTAGTGCCCAGCCCTTTCCCATGAGAACAGGAATAGCGAAGCCAATATTGATACTGAGAGGCAAAAGAAAACACTGGCAAAGTAAACACTGGCAAACAATAAAATCAGCTTGACACTTTAACCCCTTTATGCTTCAGGGTGAAAGGGCCAGATATCGGCCAGTGAAATCCAGGTAAATACTTCCACAGAATATTTAAGTGATGAATATAGAAAAAAGCCAAAGCAACTGAAGTCTTCCCTGAGCGATTCAAGACAGACAAGGATCTAGCCTCCTCTAATGGAACAAAGCAGGACTACAAGAGAAGTATCTCACTCCTCACACTCCACTGAACCTCTGCCTCCTCACGTAGTTTACAGTAGAGGAATATGAAAAAAGCTATAGGAAAAATTGCAGGGATTGATTGTACTGTACTGTACACAACATGGCACTTATAACATTACATGACTTCAGAGGTGAAGTTGTAAACAGATGCAGAGCGACGGTAGGTAGCTGAGCTAGTTTCACGACTTGGAGCAGCTTATTCCCTGCCTTTTCATCCCAGAAACGAACCCTGCAAAAAGTTTTCTGTTAATAATCACATCGAGTCGCACTGAACTGTTCAGTCCAACTCATCTACCTGCTTCTCCAAGCGTACATTGGGCGGAAGATGGAGAGAAAAACCCCCAACAAGTTTTCCAGAACACTATTTCATTGTTCATTCATGTTTATAAAGTTTTAACTAAGCAATCCTCACATGTACAGCCATTCTGCCATCCTCTAAAATGGGATTTAAAGTATAATCCGAGAGGAGAGGCATTGCTGCTGACAAGGTACACTAGCTTAGGTGAGAGAAAATTAAAGGGATGGTTTGGTTAATTTGAAGTGGGGTCGTCTGAGGTACTTATCCATAGTCAGCGTGTCACCTACAGTAGATGGCAGTTGGCACACCACCAGTTAGGAGAAGCAGAAAGTACTAGCATGTAAGCTAAGCAATGTACTGCTGTGGACAGGGTCAGCAACAATCAGTATATGCTATATTTAAAATATTTTCAGACAACCTTTTCTGATGGGAAACTGCTGCTATATAAGCCAAATATCAGTCTTTCCAAACTAACCAGACTCTATGGGTGAAATCAGTAATTTTATCTTGCAGAACACAGCAGTTGCTGGTCTACCGCTGCAGTTTGTTTGTGTTATTGTGTGACAACACAAAAATGACTGATTTCACCCATGGAATTTGGTTGGTTTGGAGAGAGCGATATTTCCTGTAGGAATGGAAATGTGCCAACCGCCATCTATTGTAGGTGATATACTATACTATAATGTCAGTAAGTAGCTCATACAACTCAACATCAGATATTTCACACAATCCCTTTAAACAGGAAGCTGTAAAGATTTAAAAGTTATTCTTCTCATTCTACACAAGTCTGACATGATTTTGAATAGGTGTAAACAAACTCGGTCTTCATGACTTTAAATCGTGTTTATCTAAAATGGGTTCACGTTTCCAGGTCAATTATTAAAGCCACTACGACTACGCCACACATGATAAGATGCCTCGTATCTATAAAAGGGAGTGAGGCGAGAAATCACCACACTGCACAAAATGACAGTGAACTAAACAGCATACTGATGGCCAGCAAGCACAGAGGAACATTAGACAAGACGCTCAAGTTTTGTCTCTGTGATGTCAAATACAGCAAACGAAACACAAAGAGTAACATAGATCCTGATACAAAATACCCCGACAAACAACTTCACAGAAGTCAGCAATGCATAAAATAAAAACAAAACAAAACTTTTTAAAAAGTTAAACAAAGATAGAGTATGGAGAAACACAAGAAGTGGTGTCCCTCACTTTTGTAGGCTTCAGCTTGAAACATCACGCACGTACAACCTCTGAATATTGTTTACATTGTACGTAAAAGTGACCGGACTGGAAAGCACAGAAAATGCCAGGGGCTTACAAAAAATGTCATTTCCAGTGTTCGGTTTCCGAGATTACAGTTTAAAACCTCTGAAACAGGACTGTGGACATGGACAAAAGTCATCCTAGAGCCCAATGTTTAGGTATATATAACACCAGGGAGAGAAAGGCCACTGTATTGCATGTTTGTGTCTACTGTGTTTGAATGACAGCTTGTACACACTTGTACTGTGTGTGCGTGTGTGTGTGTGTGTGCGTGTGTGTGTGTGAGAGAGAGAGAGCAGTGAGATTTGTCAGCAGGATTAAATGCCGGAACCACTACAGGCACACAAAGATGAAATAACAGTTTTTAAGACTGTTTGTGAGTTCATATGTGAAATCTACTAAATTAGCTCCATCTGCTGCTGCAAATCCCTGTTCCATTGCTTTTTAATTCTTTGCAGTCTGAGTCACTTAAGATTCTGAAGGTATTATGGGTAAAAGATGAGAAGTGTACACACATCTTTGTTTTGTTGCCATTCCTCCTGACCTCAGTGTTCAATGATCATTTACAATTTTTTATCGTAATGACTGTCTCTTTGTGTTTCATGATCTCATGACACTCTAAGGAATTCAGAGGTCAACATTTAAGAGGTCGTATGACTAATAAAAGACAGGCTTTTTTGAGTATCAGCATAGTGAAGTCCTCTGTTTTAGGTTTTATTCTCCGAGGGTTGGAGTGCCCTGCCCATTTTTGTTCTCAGTATTTTAATGCCTATCTCTTGATTTTTTTAGGAAATGCTTGTGAAAAATGTGTTACACAGCGATATAACAAAAGGCAACAAACTAAACGAGTGGCTTCGAGCTGGATGAGGGCTTTGTCATGTAAGGATGCCTATGGAAACAAATGCATTTACAAGTAAAGAGATAGCAAGACATGAAAAATAATTATCTGATATTCATAAGGTGCAAAAGGAGTTAATAATAATAATAATGTCACCTTGAGTGAATTACATTTTTCAACAACACAGAATCTGGTGGCAAATGATGGGATCTCAGTGCCTGCTGTCAATCCAAGCTACATAGAAAAAAAATGAAGAATAAGTAAATGAAAAGACATAGAATCTACAAATTCCTCAAGTAAAATTTAAAAGTGGTGCTGTATTGTGATATACAGTATAGGCTGTTGCTGTCTGGCAGACCATGAAAAAAGTCAGCCATGTTGAATGACAACAAACTAGATGATGTGCAAACCTCAGGTGTTAAATCATGTGGTGAAGATGTTGTTAGATCGGTTGCAACCTTAACTCCTCCTAATTGTAACAAGGGTTGAAACTGCAAACATGGTTCAAGCATGTACTGTAAGGTCAAACTGGTCATGTACCTTACTCAGCATAAACAGTGATATCACTAAATTCTCTGTGGAGCTGTACATTGGTGAAGATCACCACTTGCGAGGCAGGACAATATGTTTTCTCTTGCACCTTGCGATGTGGCGCAGTACAGACCGTTGATCATATCTGTCAAGTTTTATTTAGGCATATGATTGATTTCTATGAAGGCTGGAATTAAATGGTATTCCCTTTAACCAGCCACTCAGCGCTAGCTCAGTGCAGGTCAGTGTCAGTGTCTGACTTTGTGTCCCCTTAGCTTCCATTGAGCAGCATCTCTGGCACAGGCGTTTCAGGACAGGCCCGGGTCGAGGCGTCCCCCAGTCGAGGAGGTCCGGTCCGCAGCACCAGCTTGCCGACGCCCAAACCTCCCGAGACCAACCCTCCAGGAGACAAAGACTTCCTGGAAAACAGAAAAAAGATGAATAAAGGAGTGAATGCAGCCTGCTCGTCAAGTAAAGGTGACTTTAGACTGATGGAGATCCTGTGAAACACTGGTTACCATGGTAATTCACCTGAAGGCCATCTTTTTCAGCAGGTGAGCATCCATCTTTTCTGTCAGAGGACCCTCTGTTTGGGGGTGCTCCTCCACAGGAGAAGAAAGGAGGGGAGAGGAGCAGGGAGGTTGGAGGAGGTGGGAAGCATCCTGAGACTGTGGGTTGGCCAGGTCTAAAGACTCCTGAGAGGCAACAATCATCAAAAAGAAAGATGATTAACTTTTACTTGAACTTTTTGCAAAGCAGAGAAAATAGACAATAGACACAATAAACCTATAGTGTTAATTTTAACAAGAAATTGTAATTCATTTTTAGTCTTAGTTGCTTATGGAAAATTGTAGATAGTAAAAAAAAAAGGCTAAAATATAACCTCTTGTTTTTGTTTTGTCAAGACTTGGTCAGTGGAACTCTGATTTGAATTTAGTTTTTTTGTTTTTCTTTTAATGTTTAATGTTTTAATGTTTTAATTTTCTCAGACAGTTCATGATACTGTAAAGGATTTTGGCTGTAAAAATTGAAATGAAGAATATGTTTTATTCTTTCGTTGTTGTGCTCTGTGACTGTACTGTTGTTGTTGTTTTTCCTTTCTCTAAGTGAGCTCACCAAGACAAATTCCAATGAACCATGTTGACATGGCAATACAGTATTGAACCAAATTCAATTATTGGCGCATCATTATTGGTTTTCAGACAATGATAATCTGACAACACATTATTTTATTATAATACTGTAATCTTCAGCTAGATTTTGTCATGTTTCACTCAGTTGAACTGTGTTTTAATAAATCAGCAGATAAAAATATGTTAACTGTGTCATTAAGGCAGACAAGCACTATCTTGCTTATTCATTTTACACAGAGCTAAAATAAATACCAAATTATTTTGAATGTTCACTGACTGAGTTAGTATCTGTTTATGAACTGTAAAAAAAAAATCATAAATTATCTCTTATAAGAAGCAGATATTTAATGTGAGCTTGGCTCTGTTAAATTCAACAATATGTTAATATCCACAAAGACCTTTGAGCAATACTAACATCAAATGTAGTCCTAAAAGGGAATTAATATATATACATGTTGTCAAAAGGTGTATTTTCAGGTGTCTTTTCTTGGTTGTGTAAACTTTAATCAACAAGGCACTTCATCCTCATTGAGAAAAATACAATCAGTTTTACTTTTGGTTTGAATGTAAAAGAAAAACATCTACATATCGGCTCTCAGCTTTCTTTTCTTTGTCTTCTCCTGAGAGGCCACTGGTGAAGATTATTAGTGAGCATTATTAGTGCTTTGAGACTGCTGAATACTGTACCCAAACAGAGCCATCTATAGCATCTTTTCTTTACTTGTCAGAGCATAATGAACAGAGATTTTGTCATCATTTTTGTTGTCAATAATTATTTCATTTACATTGTGATCATAATTTAGTCATGAAATAAAAGGATGTTGAAGAATACTTGCTGTCAAAATCTTAATTGACAAAATTAACATGTTTTTACTATATATGACACATCACTCAGGTCTGGTTTTTCATTATCATACCAACCTGAGACTTGATCTCCTGGTGGTCTGAGTCCTCCATGTCAAGGGCGCACAGTTCGAGCTCAATGTCTCGATCCGGGTCCGGTTCACTCTCGACCTGGCTGCGGTCCCGGCTGTAGGCGGTCTGATGGGCTTGCAGATCAGACACGATTTTCTCTCCGCTACTTATTGAAGTACGACGGCCATGAAGGTCTGATGCACAAAGCTGCTCACTAAAGCCATAAAAACACAGGCAGATACATTTAAAATTCTTAGATTTCTTCTTATCAGTATCTGTGACATCAATAGGGATAATTGAGGTAAAACAAAATAAAATACAACATGATAAAACATAGTGTCAGCCTCATAATAGTGATTAAAATCTCATGTCAGTACATTGAAATATATTCTGTGCATTGGAGACACCAGTGCACAGGGCTTTCCTGACTTCTTTTCTCAGCTGCCCAGTGGGTTCTTACTGATCAGCCAGCAGCTCTATTTTTAGACTGACCACGCAGAGGAAATGACAACGCGCACAATGCAATAGAAGAAAGGGATGACGGAGGAGGAGTGAGAGCAAATGTGTCAGGAACAGTCAGGAATTAACTTCCATGTGTGCCCAGGAGGATTTCAGCAGAAAGAAACGTAACCAATACTGTTTTTATAGAGGGTTGTGAATGTGTTGCTTGTGCAAAGCAACTACAGCAAGATTTCCTTTTCTATTCTCATTTCTATCCATGTGAAGTTTGTAGTTCAACAACATGTAAGACCTGAAGGAAAATAAGCTGAAAAAAAGCGTGTCTGAAGGTGTTGTACCTCTCTAGGAAGCTGGAGTGGCTGGAAGAGTCTGATCCTCTGGAGCCCCACCTGTAGTCGCTGTGATCCAGGTGCGGGTTGTAATCTTTAGGAGAAAAACAAAGAAAAAATGTTGCAATGTTTATATTGTTATCCTTTTTTTAACTGCAAGTCAACATATTTTTCTGTTAATCTGTATATACAGGCCCAAAGTATATACTGCTAAGAAAATCACACCGTTTATGCCAATAAAACCACTTTGAATTGAACTGAATTGAAAAATGTAAAATAAAGACCATCTTGTGATGGTATCACACCAGCTGTGACCTGCTTCAACATTCAACTAATTATTAAAACCAGGATACAATTATTTACAACTTAAAATGAGTGTGTGACATCCCTACTTCATTTGCCCTTTCTCAAACCACATCCTCTTCAAACTCACCCTTCATTTTGATCACAGCTACACACCTGTGAAGTTTCATGACTGCATCATGCATGGTTGCGACCTTATCATGTTGGCAAAATCTGTCCAGACAGACATATAAACACCTGGAAAAGTACTTAAAACTGCTTCTGTGGTAGTTTCCACTACAGTAAGTGTTTCCAGGACCACATGTTGCCATGATGACACACACACTGACTGAGAGGGAGAGAACAGTGGCAGCCACTATTTTCCCACAGTCCTGCTTACCTTTAAAGTTGATGGGCGTGGTGCTGGCGCTGCCCTGGCAGGCCGTGGCTTGGACAGGGTCAGTGGTGTGGTAGCCCGTACGAGATGCCCTGGATATGGCACCCCACTTGGAGATAATGGGCCCCTCACTAAAGGGAATGATCGGGTCCTCGTCCTTTAAGCGCCGGTAGTGATCCAACGAATGCAGCCATCGTTTCCCGACACCACTGCCACTAACGCCACCACCTCCACCTCCATTACTGTCCAACTCCTGCACGAGAGAAACACCGTCAGAGAGATCCCATACGTCCATATCCTGACTTTGTCTTTAGATGTGTGTCTGAGTGTCTGCGCCTGCTGGTGGGTGTGGGACGAGTCTCACCGAGTGCTCTGAGCAGGAAGTGTGTGTGAGCGCTTCAGGCTCAAAGGGGCTGAGGCAGGGGCCGATGGTACCACAGGACCATGGAGAGTAGTGCGCTAAACTCTCCTCACCTCTGAACCTGCACCCCACGCACTGGCCTCCACTGCTCTCCACATGCTGAAAGAGACAAAGACATTTAGAATCGATTGTTTAACAGACAGACTGACAGATGTACAGTAGCAGTATTTTGGCAATGCACAGGGCACTATAGGTGGTAAGAACTGTAACTTTATGGCAAGAATGTCTCAAGAATGACTCTAAAAGTGTGCATCCCAGTGTACTACAGAGCAGACATCTCTCCTGTCCACTCTTCATAACAACAAAATGTTATTTACAACAACCTTTTTCATTCAATGCAGTATTATCAAGAAGGCACAAATAATTAAGAATTCACTTTAGCTGTCTCACTTTCCCGTTCTGTATGCAAATATACATGTTTGTAAAATGAATTGTTTGTTTTTAACCGGTGGATGAACAATAGTAGCCATTTCCACACTGGGACAAAACTGAATGTACAACATTTGCTGAATTGACAGTAAGGACCAAATAGTTAAGAATTTGTTGTAGAGATCCACTGCAGGTAAGAGAGCCCATATGTAATTTGCATTACGATAAAACAAATTATGTACTTACAGGAATTACAGTGTGGCCCAGGACACACTGCATATGTTTTTGTGTGTTCTGGGTCACACTGAAGGACCGCCTACTCAACTGACATCCTGCAAGTACACAGAAAACATGCTGCCTGATTTCACTTCGGTTCACTGTAATGCAAATTACGTGGTTAGGCTTTCTTACCTGCCAAGATGAGCAGCAGATGTTTGTGAACACACAGTCTGTTTTAACTGACTTCACAACTGAACTAGAAACCACAATATCCCAGGACTCCCTTAAAAAATGTGCAGTTTTGAGACTTGTGGAGCTAGTGAGGACAAACTTAATAAACTTTGTGAAAAAGCTACATAAAATTCTTAATCACTCACGCCTTCTTGTAGAGTCTGCAACAAATGCAATACATTAAATTGTGTCTTTCCTTGTAAAAAACACAATTTGTCACAGCATTGCTATACCAGCGGCTACAGGAGGAGAGGGTTGGGAGAAGGCTTCATCACAAAATTATTAATAATTGTTGTTTCTATTTGTTGTATGTTTATAGCCTTTACGTGTAAATTTAGAATTGTATTATGATTTGAAATGCAGCCAAACAGGATAATGTCCACAATATTATGGAGTGTAATTTATTTTCAAACTCACAATGTCCTCAAGCTAATTAAATATACAGTCATTAGTGAAAAACGTTGGTTTGGATAACAGCAGACTAACCGTGCATGACTTCTACAACAGGTCTGGACCACTTGTAAATTGTGTCTGCATCTTAGAGAAAATTCGACATACAAGAAAACTGGTGAATGCGACGGGTTCTCTTAAATCACTCGTACAAAAATCTTAGAATAAATCTGTTTGTATGAGTGGTTCTTGTATGATCCCCATGCATCTGGAGATGTGTTCTGATGGCAGGTGTGAACTGATGTACTTAAATCTGTCCACTTGTGATCACGTCACCCAGGATGCATGTTAACCGGCTCTAAATTGCCCAGAGGTGTGAATGGGAGTGTGTTTTTGTGTGTCTGTCTACATATGTCAGCCCTGTGAAAGACTGTACACATGTCCAGAGTGTACTCTGCACCATAGAAAATGCATGAAAGGATGGGCAATGTCACGAGTGTAATGAGTTTTATAGATAAGGTGTAAGTTTTAGGAGGGCTCATACACCTCATTTGAATTTATGCTCCCACAGCCAGTGTTGACATGCTGCCACTTTGCTGCTCTGTGGCGAGCAATGGATATCATTAAATAGGAACAGCCAGTCTTTTCGGTGATGGCGTTGTTTGCTTATGCTGGTTAAACAGAGGCACTGAAATTAAATTGAGATTGGAAAACAAACACTTAAAAAGTGCTTGTAGTTTCTTTATTAAGAGCTTAATTTTAAAGCGGATGTCTTTGCAAAAACATAGCTGACGTGCTGTTAAACAAAGCTTTACTCAGCTGAAAGCCTGAGTCACTGCTTGTTAAAGTCTCTCCTCTCGCTTTCCATTTCTCTCTCTCTCACACACACACACACACACCCACACACACCACAATTGTGCATTGCTATGATATCTTCCTCCACAGTTGCTAAGCAACTATCTCCCACTTAAATAGCATTGGACACAGCCGAAGCGCAAGCTTTTGGGATAGGAATTAAATCCTACATATTTAAAAAATTGCAAAATACACAAGCCATTTATTACTCTCAGTTTCAGGTAGCTGCAGTGACACTATTAATAAACTGGTCATGGTGTAATTTTAATTTCAACTGTCATGCCTATAAATGCCCTTAACGATGTGGTAACTGTGTGTTTGTGTGTGTTTGTGTGTGTATACAGACATGTTGTCTCTTATTTGCTTTCTACCTCAGCTCCAAAATCAATGGTGAAGATGGGGGAGGACTGGGAGGGCCTGTTGGCGTTGTGATGGTGGTGATGATGAGCCCACTGCTCCTGCTTCCGTCTGAACAGATCCTCATAGCCCAGAGGAACACGGCCATAATCCTGACGAGTGAGCATTGGACAAGACAGGAAAAGTGAAGAAAAGAGAACAGATACTCATATTAATATAATAATATAGTTAAACATTTTAATGAAAGGGATCATTCACATTATTTGAAGTGGGATTGTATGAGGTACATTTTGATAGTCAGTGTATTACCTAAAGTAGAAGACGCCCCCAGTTTGGAGAAGCAGAGATGGGCACCAGCACAGAAGCAAAGCTATGTACTGCTGTGGACAGGGTCATCAGCAACACATATTTTAGCCATGTAAAAAATCCCCATCTAAAAAGATCAATATCAGTTTAAGTGTGCACTATGTTAAAAATATTTTCACATTTTCTGATTTTTTTTTTGAAAACCTCCATTACATAAGCCAAATATCGCTCTCTCCAACCAACCAAACATGAGACTTGCTGAGACCAGCAACTCGTGTGTTCTGCGAGGAGTTTGGTTAGTTTGGAGAGAGCGATATTTGGCTTATATAACAGCAGTTTCCAATCAGAAAAGGCTTCCTGATGGCAAGGTAAAGCAGTGAAAATTAAAACTTAAACTTATATTGATTTTTTAGGTGGCTGCTGGCCGTGTCCACAGGGCACATGAGTTTTCAGATCTAAAAACAAATCTTCCTCCATCTTCCCCAAAGTTTAGGTGCTCTAATTGCATTTCATGTTTAGTTTGGGTCTAGACGTGGGGGAAGGCAGAAGAGCCTTTTCTGTAGATGTGCAGGTGGAAACAATAAAAGCAGATGTACTATACAATGTACTGCAATGCAACAACTCTCCCAATAAAAAAGAGTCATGCTTTTAATGTTTGGTTTCTCTAGACAGCAAAAATAATCATTGTTGAGGGTGTAGATATTAGTGATTTTCTCTAAGCTTTCCATGTAATGTAATGTCTTTTCCATCAAATACACACACATATATACACAAGAGGTGGAAAGAAAAGTAAATTAAATATTAATATTGCAGGACTCAGAGCAACTATTTTGACATAAAGTAGTGATACTAAGTGATGATGAATGATATGGATTAAGGCTGTGTTCCATTCAGGTCAGGGAGCTTCTACTGTGCATACTGACTCTCTGGAAAAGCTCTGCTACACTAAATAGAATGGGACCTTGATTAGTATTGTTGGTAACACCTGTGTTTGTCCTACTATTCATATCAATATGGCTGCTGTGACAGAGGTCCATTATGAAATGTTTGTTTTCTCCTGCACAGCTGAGATATCATTTTATTGAGTCTGGCTCACAGTAATGTGTGACAAAAAAATTATTCTGCGTTAAAAACATCCTTACATTACCTAAAAATAAACATTTTGTGCTCATTTGTTGTGCAGTAAGCTGTTGTTTTAACTGTCTCTTTTAAAAAGACAAAAAACATACATAGGTAGGTAACATGTTATTTTTGGTTATTAGCAATATTATATAATTATCACAAATTACAAATGCACTGACTGTGCTCTGTAATGGGCCTCATTATGTGGCTACACACAATATTACTGATAAAATAAACTGTAGTGTAGCAATAGTCTTACTGTTAATGCTATATAATGATGTGAGAAGGAGAGAAGTGAGTGGGGGAGGCAAAGACATATTTGGGTGAGAAGTGGGAGGACTACAGAGGAGGTTGAAGCTACATACTGCAGCTCTGTGGCTGGCAGGGAAGGTAGAGGTGAGATGATATGTGGGTGTAAAAAGAGAAACCGAAGGAACGGAAATATTGCTGAAAAGAATGCAGCAATAAATCTGTTCAGTGTATGACAGACCAGCATCAATTAATACAGGTGTTTTCACTGGGTGTTTCACAGTAGATGTTTCATGACACAGATAGAGAGCAATTCATTTTAATACAACCACCAGCAGAGCATTGTTTTTTAATTATTACATGGCTCAGAGAGGATTATCTCTCTTCTAGTAGCAATAGAATACACAGTTTTTTATGCATTTTAAGTAGATACTGTGCTTTCACTGCAAATGTTGGAATAAGCATCACTCAAACAAGTGGGAGAAGCTGTAGCCACATAACTGCCAGTTAGTATTTGTGTTGAATGGATATGTGTCTTATGTACGCGCCCTCCAGCCAATCAGAAGTGAGTATCATCACCTTTCTCTGGTGATCTGCGGAGTGTGGTTTTAGAGCAAGTGCGCTTTTCTTCTGCAAGCAGTGGATACAGGCTCAGAGAAATAAAATGAAGTTCATGAAAGTCTGGATGACTTCTCTCCTTCCTCTTCTTTGATAACCTAACCAATGCAGCAAATCGGAACACCTCTGGACTTGAGGCCAGAATGGCCGATGTTATGAGGATGAGAGAAATTGTGTATGTATTTCTGGTGAACAATGTTGTAGGTGTTTGCTTGTGTTCTTGTATCTTATATATTTTGCTATTGTTGTATTGTTTTTTTATTTATTAATTATTTTTTCTCCTTTCTTCTGTTTGTTTTTGATGCAGCTGTGTGTAACTTATTATTTTTCTTAACTATATTTCATAGAGGATATAGGAGTGTGTGGGATTTACCATGAAAAATGATTCAATATGTGATGTGTTCAATTATAAAATATGTAAAAACTATTTATCTTAAGAAAAAGAAGTGCGTATTCTCCATGACCATGCTATGAGACGTGCATTGTTTCACCTACCCTGTGTAGCCCTGCACGGTGTTCAGCTCCGGAGCAGTAGTTGCTGTCTAGAGAGTTGAATCTCTCCCTGAGTGGAGGCTGGTAGACGGAGGAATGCAGCACCTCTGGAGGCAGTGAGTTACTCCTGGCGTCCTCTCTGTGGTACAGCTGTAATGATATTAATCATCACTATAAGTTACAAACTGATCAAATTAACGTGGTAACATGATAATTAACAGGAGGCTCACCTGGGGCCTCCATACTCTCCTGCTGTCATAGAGAGGAGCATAAACACCATGAGCAGGAGCCAGAGGCCCATACTGAGGCTGCCCCGGGTGGGGATGGAAGGCAGGAGGTCCCATCCGATCTCTGGGAGGGTGAGGCGGGTATCCCGAGGAGGAGGAGGAAGGTGGATGTGGAGTTTGAGGGTCGCTAGGGTAAGAGGATGGTGGAGGACCAATCGAGGGCGGCAGGGAGGATTCTGGGACGTTGGAGGATCGAAGGAAGCGAGCCATGCAGGGTTTGTGAGGATGAAGAGTAGATGGGTAGTAGGAACCTGCTGGAGAGGAGGAGGAGAGAAAATAGAAAAGAGCAAAGAGGATTTGCACTTTCCCAAGACAACAATAACATTTTTTTTCTATGCAAGTTTTTACTGTCAAAAGGACTCACAGGTTGGTTGATAATGGGCCGTATCATATGCAGAGTGGGGCTCCTGATAGTACAGCTCTGACGCCTGAGAAGGATGTGGAGCACGAAGCATGAACTGACCATGTTTGGGCAAAGGAGCACCACCATCACTCCGCCCAACTGTTGTCAAGGGAGATGACGCTGAGGAGTGGCTGACTGGAGTCCTGGGAGGAGAGATGGGCTTCCTAATGGAAAGAACAACAACACAGAGAAAAACAATGACCACATGAATGCATGAATGCATTGGAAATACCTGAAATCAGACCTTCCCTTTCTGATGGACCATTTCTCCACCAAAAGCATATGCAAATATCCAGTGTGAACATGTATATGTGGATTTTACTAGCTTGATTCAAATGTAAATGAAAGAAAACCACATTGAAAAACACTGAACCATAAATGCAAATTTTATTGGTGATTTATTTTTAATTTTCTCTTCAGTTTTTATGTTATGTTGACTGCTTTGAGGGGCTGCATACCCCACGTTCCATTCTACTTCTGCAATTTGGATATTGCACAAAAAACACGCTGGACTACAGTACATTACTTTCAGCAAACAATGAGGGGAAAAAAACTGCAAACTGTAAATAATATTAGGTTGATCACAGTGACAGAAGATGCACATTTAGTGGATGAATAATCTTACTGTTCAGTTGACCCCGATGTGTTTCTGTTGGAGCCAGAAAGCCCGTTGGACCCGTTAGCCCCGTTAGATCCATTTGGCACCGCTCTCTTCATCTCCTCCATCATGTCAACTCCTCTTGAGATCAGCTGGGGGTGAGTCAGGCTGGGCACTCCCTCCGTCAGGGTGGCTGTGTTCTCCCCCGTGCCTTTGCGTCCCTGCCCTACTCCTGCAGACACATCTGTGTGGATGCTGCCCTCCATGGTGAAGGTTTTACCCATAACCCCTGGCGCTAAAGGGAATGCACGGCCCACGCTGCTGCTCTTCTTGTTCCTCAGCCGAAATCTGTATAGAGAAGAGGCACTAAATACAGTGTGTGTATGTGTGTATGTGTGTGCATGTGTATCCTTATCATTCCAATAACATTGATGGAGGACCTCTTTTATAAAAATTAAAAAGCTGGGGTTGGAAAAGTCTGTATAGACACAGATGAGAGCAGAGAGAGAACATATTTTTTAAAGGGCAGAGTAAGTTTATCTACATACCCTTAAAGGAATACAGTAGTTCAGATTATTTGAAGTGAAAGTTGTATGAGGCACTTATAGTTGTGTATTACCTACAGTACTTAGTGGTCGACACACTCTCAGCTGAAACTAAGCAATGTACTGATGTGGACAGGGTCAGCAGCAAAAGGTATTTTAGCACCCTACATAAAGGTCCACCTAAAAAAAACAATATCAGTTTAAGTGTAGGCTGAATTTAGAATATTTTCACCACTTGAACTCGCTGTCAAACAGCCTTTTCTGATGAGAAGCCGCCTCATAGAAGCACAGTATCACTCTTGACAAACCAACTAGACTCCACTGGCAAAATCAGCAATGGGAGTTGCTGGTCTGCTGCTGCTGCAATCGGTGAGTTTGTTTGTGCTACTGTGAGACATCAGTGATTTAAAAGGTTAGTTCATATTCACCAAAGTTACACAATAATACAAACAAATGAACCAGTCGAAGCGGTGGCAAGCAAGTAACTCCCATGCTCTGCGAGGTAAAATAGAAAAAGGCTGTCTGACAGCAAGGTAAAGCTGTGAAAATATTCTAAATATAGTGACACTTTCAACAAAATATGTTTTACTGCAGACCCTGTCCACAGCAGTTCATTGCTTAGTTTCAGTTCTGCACTCCTGCTGGTTTTCCAAACTTGGGCCATGGTCATTTTGCAGTTGTTAAACAAAGAAAAACTCCCACAGTTGGACAAACAGATTTCTGTCTAACTAAAATCTAATTATACATGCAAACTTGGATGATCAGAGTTTGTTTGTCTTGAACAGGATAAATGGGGGGGTATATGCACATGTTGACTTACTTCTCCAGCTCATCCTGTGTGTGTGCAAATGTACAGTTGGTTCCTCGGGGACAGCCTCCCTGCTGACGAAGGTCTCGGCACATGCTGGTCTTGTACTTGCTGTTGGCCTGAGGCTACAAAATGCACAGATACAATGAACATGAACTGTAAAAATAAACATGTAAATGCATGTAAATCTTTGATCAGTCTGGCACTGCAAACATCTTACTGCATCTGTTCCTCCTGAACACTAAAACATTTTATTACTTTTAGTCACGTTGTTAATATTGATAAAACACGGAAATAAATTAACATATGAGTGTTAGTTTTGATAGCTATCGTAAAATACAGGTGATTATTAAGTGTAAGTGTAAAGTGCATGACGAGATGTTAGTTAATGTTTACTCTCAGCAGTGACTTATTAACTATATCCACAGTGATTGAATTTTCTATTTGCAGGTTGTTCAACTCATTACAGTAGATGTTGAGAGGATACGGTCTCAAAATTGATTAACTATGAATGTCAATGACACTGTGCTGTTAAACATGAATGATATCACAAATCAAAGCCGCAAACTTTAATAATCACCTTTATGGTGCATTCTCTATGGAAAACAAATTTAGTGTTTATGGCAGAGCTACCATTTCAAAAATATTTGCTTCCAAAGCAAACAAAACTATTGCCTCATTTACAGAGCTCAAAACATGGACACATCTTTACATATTATTTTCTAACACTGAGAAATATTAACATATTACTTTAATCTACTAAATGTCTAAACTAAATGGCAATGAGGTGGACCTGTAAACGTGAGGTTGTCACTCTGCAGGTTCACACAACATGGGGAACATTGGGAAAATCTGTCTTTTAAATTCATTCCTCAAAGAGCTGAAGGCTTTCCCTTTTGCCAAGGATGATGACACCCTGTTCAAGGCAGGACTGTTGCGCCATTATTCGGCATCGCCATCTGTATGAAAGTAAAGGACACGCAACGGGGGCGCATTTTCGTTCCACCTCTGATCTGCCAGTTGAGACAGAGTGGAGAGACGAATCGACATCTGTGTGAGCCAGCAGGGACAAGACGGTGCTCAGTTACACGTTCACTGTGATTGTCTTCGACAGGAACGCTGTCTGTGTGAACACCACAGGTGCGTCGGTGAGGTAGCTGTCACACACAGGTACGTGCATGTGGTGTGAAGCTGCCGTGACATTATAAATTCATCAGCTCTGTGTTTGATCAGAAAAGGGCAGTGGGGCAGAATCATTTGCTGACCGTTGTGGTCACACTAGACACAGCTCTGTTATATTGTGTCTCTTTTTGATTCTGCAGTGCCAGCATGCTTTATAAAATCACTCACTGTGGAGGGGGGGCTTGTACAGGAATTGTTTGATTAAGTGTAAAATACAGGGGTGGTGTTGAGGCAAGCCTTCTTAGTAGTGCACAATTTCTGTGTAAAAAGGCCAAGAGATTGATTGTAATCAGCAATCTTTGTCTGAACCTGTTTTTCACGTTTGTTTTAAATTTCATTTCCTGTGTGTTGTTTGACAAAAGCTGATACTGAGACACAGAACAGCTTCAGGCTCTATTTAGTCTCCTGTACTTTATGCAATGCTTGAGACCAGCTTTCACAGTTGGATTATCTGCAAACTATTAACAGTAATTTTAATGCTGTTGCAACACTTAAAACATTACTGTGCTGCTGTTAGAGATTGTGATACTGTGTGTCCTTTAAATAATCTTAGATGCCACAGACGTGAGGAACAATGTGTGCTGCTGGACCCTGAACATCTTATCTTCCACGCCGATGGCCTTTTTACAGTGCCTGGATGAGGCGGCAGTACAACATCTCCTCCCAAGCAGTGCAAAATAGTAAGGGACAACTTCTTTACGATTCTTCACTTTTCCTCTTGGCAAATATTATGTTTATGATAAGCTTATTCACCTGGTGGCACACGGGCTGAATACAGCCCTTCTATGGGCAAGCGTGTAATATGATAAGTAAAACGAAAGTACATCCTTTTGGGCTGCTTTGAGACATCTGAACGATAGACAGTATGACCTGAACACACGTGACAACAAGTTTCAAAATGTCTCTCTCAAAGCTTAACTTTGCTATCTGCAACAAGTAATAAACCAGCGTGTTTACTCTGCAACAGATGCTTTGCTGTGATGAAATAATACAATGTGAAGAGGCACTCCAGTCAAATCATGGCTTTTTCTTGAGGGCTTGGAGGACTGAAGCGGGGAAAGCACAGGGGCTTTTAGCATCTTTTCAGCTCAAGTCAAGTGGCTCTTGGTCATAATGATACCATTAAAGTGAAAGAAAAGAGGTGCCTGTCACTAGTTTATCCTATGTAGTAATAAGTTACTGGTAGCAAATACGTGACAAAGTATTCTGTCCAGTGTCCAGTAATTCTCCTACTTAGCCCACTTGCTATTATAGTTGAATTATGATTTATGATTCTAAATAACTCTTAAATCAGTGTACCTGCGGAGTGTCGTGGCTCTTCTTGCTGAAGTTCTGTATGAATTCCACCAGTCCATGAACCACCAACTTCACAGCCAGCATCACACTTTCCAGCTCCTCCCATGATGGCGCCGGGGCGTCTGCACACAGAGCAACAACAAAGGCTGTTTAGTAGCGATTCTTATCACTGTATAAGGTCTCAAAAAGGCTCAGGTAGTGGCGAGCCTAGAAAAAAATTTGCGTCACAGATAATTTCCTACTACATTTCCTACTAGCTATAATAGTTGCTGTGCCGTCAGAGATATACTGGGAGTCATGTCAGATAGAATTTCATTTTAACAGTGAAGATAATAACTCCCATGATGCCATGCCACTTCATGGCATCAATAAGCTATGTCTTTTATTTTTAATGTGAGAGACCCCAAGTGGCAGAACGTCCAAACTGCTAAAACTGTGTGATTAACTGAGAAGCATAATACAGAGTAAATATCTGAGTGCTGCTGGTCATTGTTCTTTTGATTAATAAATGTTTCACACACAAGATGATCAGTCATTTTAATCTTCTCTTTTGCGCTCATTAATTGCATTTTGGTATGCGAGAGCCACAGCTTGTATATTTTCCTCACATTTCAGTCTCATTAGTGTTTGAGGAACTGGATGAGCTCTTTATTCTGATAAGTGTTAATTATCCAGACTCATTATCATCCAGTTCGATGAATACTGTTAGACAAGCTGAAGTACCTGGATTGTGGTCTATGTTGGCTAGTAGCTCGAGGTGTGGTCTAAGGCTTGTGAGGTTGGCAGGGTCTCCTGTCCTCTGCAGAACAATTGTCAGCTCCTGAACGCTCTTTGCAAACGACTCCGGAGACTGCAACTAGAGCAGAAGACAGAAGAGAAGAGTGAGTCTTTAAAAAAAAAAAAATAAAGACTGTTTTTCCTGTGTTTCCGTTCTCTAGAGGCTTGTTATACTCACTGGTTGAAGGCTGAGCATATGAATCATACTGGTACCTTGTCAATAATGGACTGCATATGTGACTTGTGGACCAGGTCTCCGTACAGCAGAGAAGACCACTGTTCAGGTGAAATTCGTAGGCCTGCTTCCATTGCGATGTGGACAATCTGAGCGTCGTGTTCTCTCCTCAGAGCCTCGTATGTCCGAAACTCTTCCTTGAGCTGCATCAGTGAGGAGTCCTCATCACGCTTGGTTACCTGATAGGGAAGACAGACAATGGTGGGAGACAGAAAGAATAAGAAAGAGGGTGAACTGAGAGAGAAAGACGGAGGGTATGGACAGATAATTGTCTTTTTCTAAGACTTTTGTGCAAACAAAAGTACCCAAATATGAATTGTATATATTGTACATGACACTTCACAATATAATCCCTCCGAGCACACTGTCAAAGTACGTCCAATAAAATTGCTTGTTTTGCCAGTGGCAGTCTCAGATTGTTATTAGAAATGTCTGACAACATTATGGATAGGTTTGCTACAGAGAGAGACATTTTTTTTTAAAGAGTAAGATGTGTTTTGTTTCACCAGAAACTCTTTTGCCAAACTAACCAGACACCCTTTCCAAAACTGTAATTTTAACATCATTATCTTCATTCAACCTTGACAGAAACAAAATAAAACTCACCATTAACATCTTGCCTAATCTTTCCACTGCTCCAACAATCACTAACTCTGGCTGTTTGGTTGAAATAAAATCTTAATTCGCTGAGGTAGATGTGAAAATATCCAGAGAGGAACAAAAAGGATGTTACACATCAGAGAAGCAGCAGGGAAAAACAGACAAAGCATTTTCACATCTAACTCAGTGAATTAAGGATGTATTTTGTTGGACCAATGGAAAGATGAGCCAAGACATTTTTGAGGAGCTCGTCAAGAGCAATAAAATAGCTGTTTTTGCTTAAATAAAACATGTATATAAGGTCCATCTCTTTCGCAATTCTTTCCATATTGCTGCCAGACACAGTTTTGCTTCTGCCAACCACAGTAAACTTCCTCAATACTGGATCATTTTTAAAAATTGTTGGTGCCATTACTCACTTAAACACAAAAACAAGGGAATACACAAAGGTGAAGTCCCTGCCCTTCAGGGGTACCTCCCTGGACTGTGGAAACAATATGAACGGTAGTCAATGGTGAGAGGCAAATATTTTTTTGATCCTGCTTGAATTGTGTCACTAATTCCACATGTGATGTGCTGCTCATGCTACAGTGCCTGTGTGTTTTCATACCGAGATGTAGTTGCATGAGCAACAGGTCTTGCTGGTTTCTCGTCCTGGCTAAAAAAGGACCAGAAGTCGTTGGATAAAACACTTCAGGTTAGGTAACGTTACAAGGGAGAGCGATGTTGGTGTCGGTGATGTATATTGTGCAACGAGAGATGTAGTTCACCGAGCAGTTTCACATATAACTAAACTAAACCACAACAACCTGCCACAGACTGAAACCTTCTCGTCTTGTAAAAGTAGCTTGTTGTATGACCAACATCATAGGTGTGGTTCATGACACAACTCTGACAAGACAAATGATTATTTGTCTCTTGCATTGACTACAGTTCGTATTTGTTCTAAAGTAAGGACTTCGCCTCGCTATAGGGTCCAGGTTGAGAAAAAAACAAATAAAACGGTTTGAATGTTAGTGAATTTATTTGTGTGTTTGCTTGTATGTGGTGTCTTCAGACTAATAAACTCAAATTCAGATCAGACGAGGGGATTCTCCCCTCCTCAGAATCTGCCCTATGAGTAATCATCACAAGACACAAACACACACCACCAACTATCACTTATAAATCTGCCGTGCTCAAAATTACAACCGAACAGAATCAGATTTCATCATTAGCCCCAGCTCTTGCTGCTGTCCATCCTCTGTCAGGTTTTCTCCCTGTTCCTGCACTTTCATCTATCTGTCTCTGCATCTCTGTGCTGTCTGTCTCCGTCCGGTAAGGCGGGGCAACAAGGGCAAATATAGACTGCTGTTACATCACGAGTAAATAGCTGGCATTTCTGCCCTACCAGCGATGTCTGTCATCAGATAACAGGCACAAAAATATACACACGCACAGAAAATATACCCACAGACACCCATATCATTATTACAAATATGACTTTTATGCAATATAAGATATTAGTAGTATGGGAAACCCATTTACAGAGTGACTAGACTTAAATGTCAGACTGGGTCAAGTTAAGTTGGAGATTAATGCACAGACCAGGGGTTTTCCGAAGTTCCCTTGACTAATTTTAAGAAAGTCTTTTTTAAATGTTTAAGTTTATTGGGTGGAAAAAATACTTAAACTGACAAGAATAGGTTTTGGAAAACACCTCTATAACTGACGACACAAAAAAGATATTCATTTGAAGCTCTATCTCTGTGGTAACGGATTATGTGGTTGTAAATGAGGATCTATTTAAATACCCCTCATCTAATCAGGTCATTTATTATGGCTTGGGTTCTTGGGACAGCAGCAAACTGAGGTTCTTTTGTTCAGTTTGAGGTAGACTACATTAAAAACCTTTGAGTAGTTTTTTTTTTTGAATGAAGGACTTAATAGTGCATGTTCTTGCATGCCCACATATTTACTGGGGCTGTATAACAGAAACATCCCATCTTTAGTCTTAAGTTAAGACAGGAAGAGCCAAAAATAGGATTTTATTATCCCACAATGCAATGCAGTTGTGATGATAACAACATCCAACAGGCAGGCAGTGACCAAGGCAGCTCAATGTTATGTCTTCTGTTTAAACCTAAGCAAGGTTTTACATTTCTTAATAAAAAAGTAATATATTTTGCAAAAATTAGTTCATTGTGGGCACAGTTACCCCGGTTAAACGTCTTCAACTGATGACGAGGCTCTCAGGAAGTGACAACATACACGCATAGCGGTCCATCCAAAAAGAATAATATTACTGTTTATTTAAACAAAAGCATGTTGAACAATAGTACACATTTTGGGTGCGTAGTGCACAGTATGTGGTTTCAGATACATCAGCTAATGTTGGCATACACTACTGTTAACTATTGTTAGTTAACACTACCATTCTCTGCCATTAGTAGAGTTTGGGAAATTAGGATGTGCGTCATACATTTTTCCTGTCTTAAGTTAGGATCAGGTCCTAACTTTAATTACCCATGGTTACCAAACAATTAAGATGGAATCTGCAAGTTGGAAATTTCTGTAGTAAGGATGTGTATCTGTGTGTGTGTGATCATTCACGTTGTCTGTACCTTGAAGCAGGAAGCCCTGTAGAGGAGCTGCACCACGTGGCCTATGCTGGTTTTGGAAGCCTGGGGGAAGCGGGCCTCGAGCTTTTGGACTACAAACAAAACCAGCACCTTCCTGGACAATGCTGACCCGTCCTCCAGAGCCAGTAAAACCAGCTTCAGTGCATCTTCTTGCATAGCTGATGAGGAACAGTTGGAGGGGAGTGTCGTGATACAGTGAAGGATCGCGAAGAGTGGAGGAACGAAGGCAAGAGAAAGCAATATAGAGATTATGGAGAGAATCAGAGCGAAAAAATCAGCAAACAGACACAGGCGAGCACGCATATGCATGCAAACACTACAACTAATACATACATTAATTTTCTGTTCTGAACAAGCACATTTTAACAGCACATAAATCTATTTCTAATACCTAGAGGTTCTTAGAACCAGGTGTCCTCAGACATTTTAATGAACTCATTCTGTGATCATGATGAGAAACAGTTTCCCAGTCAGAATCTGCCCTATGAGTAATCATCACAGGACACCGGGTACCAGCACCAGAAGTCAGTTTTATGAGGCAATCTTCAGTCATTCATTCATTTTCTGCAACCGCTTACTCCCAAAGACAACCACCCACACCTACGGGCAATTTAGAGTCACCAAGTAACCTAGCATGCATGTCTTTGGACTGTGGGAGAACCCAGAGAGACAAGAGGAGAACATGCAAACTCCACACAGAAAGACCCTGCCCCAGCTAGCTGGGGGATTGGAACTTGGTGTGAGGCAGCAGTGCTAACCACTGCACCACCGTGCCACCCTGAGGCAATCTATGTAGGCAATTTAGGCTATTCAAAAGACAACTTCTGGACACAGTGAGTCCAGTTTGAATTCAAACAACATTCATACAACAACATACATTTACAAAGTTTGCATCAAGTGAACTCTTTTAAATGACACTGCCTCAAAGTTCACAATAGCATGCATCACCTTTAAAACTTGAACTGTTGTTTTAAATCTCTAGCTGGTGTTGGCTACAAGACAAGATGCAAATGCTTAGTCCTACTTTTTAAAATGCTAATTCAGGAAATGAAACACCCACCAGGTCCCAGGAACTGGCAGCCCCGTGCCCTCACCGCTGCCCAGAGGTTGGCAGAAAGCTGCTGGGGGTTCTGGTGCTGCAGGATGAGCTCGGTTACAGTTCGTTCCCCAAGTGACCGACCTGCCCGCACTGCCCGCACACGGCCCTCCTCCTCCACCAGCTGGCAGTTCACCAACGTCACCAGCTTCCTCTGCATTGGCCGACTGAGCACGCTCGGACTCAGAGTCGCCACACCTGTAGAAGGTGACAACTCTGTGGTAAACAGTGTAAACAGTGTTTCTCAGTTGAACTCTATCTAATAAAAATGAATGAAACAAAGAAACTTCATCAGTGAAAATATGGATTAAAGTAGAATATTTTGTTTGCTGAAAACATGTTGTGAATTTTGGAAATGATTACATCTATCTTTTTTTTAAATTATGGCTTTCAGGCTAAACAGCACTTTGGGAAATGCTCAGATCACATGGAAACTCTTTTTAGCCTTGATGTTAGACGCTCTGGCCTCCTCCATCAGATGTGCTGATGAGTTTGTGCTACAAGTTTTAAAATACATGTGAAGTTCACGGATGTAACAGCTTTTTCAGCAGATATCTTTAAGTTTGAGCTAGCAAAGCAGTTTTGTGTTTATGTGTGTTTTTTTTCAGTTTCATATGATGCACAATCTCTAAAAAGCATTGACGTAAGGAGTAGTAAACTGGATTTAATTACACAGGAGTCTACTTACGTGACTGATTTTTTTCCACTTATTAGTCAGCCTGCGCATGTTTCCAGGGAAACAGAGATTTCACTAGCAAGAAGTTATTTTTTATTTTGAGAGCAAATTGTCCCACAATATGAATCAATTTTGTTGAGATCTTTTATTTTGTTGTTAACTGTTGTCTAATCGTAGTATAACACACGAGGGTGAGCTTTGTTGTCATTATTAGTACTTCAGTGTCTGACCACATGACTGTTGTGTTGATAATGACGGTAAAGCTCACCCTCTCATGTAATATTGCTTAAAGGGAACCAGACATGACATTGTGTGAATTGTCCAAATGCTCTAATTTGCCTAAATAATGAAGGAAGGTAAATATTGTTTGTCTTGTTATGCAGAGAGCTGAATTTTCCTTCAATACCATAAAAGTACAGCAGCTTTCAGGCGTCATTAGAAGTGTGAGAGGCATGAATGCCAAGTTGCACAGGCAGCTCAACCACGGCCCCCGCACATTTAGCACGAAGAGCTTCATTCTCTTTCACAAAATGTCCACAGACAAAACTGAAACTCAGGTGCACATTCACAAACCTTTTGCTCCACTGATGGGTTTTAAGTAGAGAGCCAGCTCTTCCACACACACCCTGCAGACCTCATAGTTCTCAACCTCTGCCGCACTGCTCAGGCTCACCGGCTGCACATCTGGGACCTGAGAGACACATCATGAACACCCACGCGAACACACAAAACAGAAGGGAGTGACAGAAACATTCCTTCTTTCGCCTTACCTGAGCTCCAACCAACTGCAGCAGGGCGCAGTTCACCGGCAGCAGGTCGATATCGGTGCTGATGGGTGTCTGATCAAAGGGGCAGGCCTTGCGGTGCAGCTTGTGCAGGCAGGTCTTACACACCGTGTGGGAGCAGCCCAGGCTGATGGGCTGGTGGCCACTGCTGTCAAACTCATTGTAGCAGATGGGACAGGACAGGAATTCTGTCCACTGGGCCGCCTGCACTGGCATCCTGCCACCACACCACTGAGCGAGGTGTCACCGAGCTCAGGGGGAATGCATGTCAACGAGCCCCGACGACAGCTCCTGCTCACCACTGCTGACGATGACTGTTAAGGAACAAAACGTTAAGTTATATAGCAATACTGTAAAATTGTATTGGTACTGGAGCTGCAAATGATGATTTTTATTAGTCTGTTTTTATTATTTTATTATTATGATCTATGGACCAGCATATACTACAATACATATATACTGGGATCAGCATATATGTTATGTTGTTTACAGATTGCAGGTTTGTTCTTAATTTTATTATTTTTTAGTTTTATAGATAGAATTTTATGTATATTTTATCACTTTCTGAAATTCAAGTTCTATTTGTTTCTTATTAAATTCAGTATTAAAAATACCAGTTAAAGTCATTTTGTATTTTCAATATTTAAATATATCAAAATCAGAATTTTTCAATACCTAATATTCAGCCCAAAAAATGCATTATCAGTCGGGCTCTACTTCAGACAGCTTTTTCTCCACTGGCAAAACCAGTGATTTTACATTGCAGAACACAGGAATTGCTGATCTATCACTGCTTTGATTGGTTAATTTGTTTGTGTTATTGTGTTTGTGTTACTGAAGTCACACAATAACACAAACAACTCCTGTGTTCTGCAAGGTAAAATTCACATCAGAAAAGGCTCTCTGACGATAAGGTAAATTGCTGAAAAAAAATTCTTAATATAGCATGCACTTAAACTGATATTGATTTTTTTAGGTGGACTTTTTTTAAAGAGGCAAAAATGTTTTTTTGCAGATCTTGTGTACAGCAGTGCATTTCTAAGCTTCTATGCTGGTACTCCTCACTGCTTCTCCAAACTGAGGGTGTGTCAACCACCATCTGCTGTAGGTAATACATTGATTATTGGTAAGTTCCTCATACAATCCCACTTCAAATAATCAGAACTATCCCTTTAAGAATCACCATTGTGTAATTACAATAACATAACCTCAACTATAGTGACACCATGAAGGAAAAGCCTTACAATCTGGGATTTGCATTCAGAAAACCCTTTTCAGATGCAAATAATGGAAGGAAAATAGAAGAATGTGAAACAGAAGATGCGTAAATCTCCACAATCACGACTTACACCGTAATGTTTCTGTTTGAGAGCCCACTGGAACTAACTATGTGCATGAGCACTCTGTCTGTATGGAACTGCTTGCCACAACACCTGCCACCACAACTTTAACAATCAACAATACTTCTTTTATGGTGTATCAATTTGACAAATACTATGTGACCTACATCAGAAAACATGAATAATTTAAGAGGAACGAGAACTTCATACACAGCTGTAAATAATAACTAATATACACATACAGACAGCTAACAGACAATGACACAGTGTGTCCTATTTTTAGATGTGCATGGTGTCCAACACAAAAAGGAGAAGCATTAAAATTATTATACTTTCAGTATGATCAAGTGGAATAAACATTTAGCTAAGTACATAGGCATTATTCAGCCTCTCTCGCCATCAAAGTCATAAATTTATAGTGTGAGCAATAAAAGTGCTCTATCCCTCTCCAGCTGCCAAATTTCAACACATATTACTTTAAAAGGTGGCCCATGGAGGCCTTGTTGTTTACACAGTGTGTACAGTAATAAGTCCACATTTCACTCATCTCATTACAAATGTTGGTGGGAAATTATTTTAAAGTCATAAAGGATCAAAAATAGTTTGGAATAAACCTGTAAAATTAGTACTGCTGTGTTGAATTCCAATAGCTACAAGAGTGCAAAAGAATAAAACATTGTTTAAGAACAGTGGTGAAGACAATTACCTTTTGAAGAAAAATAAATAAATAAATAAAGGTCCAAGGTTGAGTACAGAGTATTAATTTGAGAGCGAGATCAGTCATGCCTTAATCATCTTGGCTTCCACTTTGCTCTTTAAGACTTTGTTTAACGAAGGATGAGCTCATGCTGAATCATAACAATGCAGAATGAGCAGATTTGTACACAGACAACTGATAAACGCAGACGATATCTGCAGGTTGAGACAGATGAAGCTGAATAATACCAGCGTCCTGTGTAAGGAAAAACTTGGTGACACACAGGTGGGAATTGAACCAGCAGCTGCTGCAGAGGACTGATAGCCTCAACACATGGTGCGCACGCCCTACCAACTGAACTATAGGGGCACCCCTACTTAGAACAATTCATAAACTCCTGCAACCCTGGCTATTTTAACCCCAGAATATTAAAATCCTCAATAAATTACTGGGGATGTAACAACATAATCATTGAAAAGAAATGCCTTGATACCATATCAGACTGATGGTATCTACGGTGATATTACATGGTTGATTATTTTATTTTTTAATAACTATTTTATTTTATGAAATGAAAGGAAGAAGGAAAATGATTTATATGCAAACAGAAAATACTGAACACATCACATTTACATTTTTATCATGGCACAGAATTAAGAAAAGGATCAAGTATACATGTATACATGCATGGTCCCTGTAAAACAAACTAAAAATCAATCTGCATTAGGTTCTGTAGGTTTCCTACAGCAAGTTTGTTATGATTGAAAAAAGGACTGCAGAGGCTGTTAGCCAAGTAAGATGGTAAGTAGAAATGGTAGGATAAAGATTGAACCAAATAGGCAGGTGGGAGAAATTGGTGTTATCAGATATAAAACAGCCTGTTTAGATTTGCAGCTTTAAAATATATTTGCCTATTGGTGAAGAAAAGAGAGACAATCACATCTTCATTAACATATCACAAGAGCTCCATATTGATTCATTCTTGCTTTGATCACGCACCTTCTAGACACTTTTACACAAATTTTCCACTTTGTTCACTTTTTGAAAACATTTGATTCCAGGAAATGTCTCACTTCTTACATAACACTACAGTGTAATAGCATATTTTGTTACTGTCTCTGACCTCATGTACACTCGTTGCTGCATCATCCCATTAACCAAAAGCAAAACCTTACAAAAAAATACATGCAAAATACATAAAAACATCCTTTTGACTCCATTACGCAAAGTGTTTTGGGCATAGTGTGCAGACAGCCAGCACCTGTTGCTTGTTACATCTGTTCAGACGGCTCACCAAAATAACAGCTGGTACCCTCACAAAGCAGGTGCCATAAAAACTGAAAATCTATTCAAATGAGATAAGAGATACAGCAAAACAATCAACACACACGCACGCACACACACACACACACACACACACACACACACACACACACACACACACACACACAGCGTAAGTGGAAATAAAAGAATAAAGGAGATTAGAGAGAACAAAGTATGTGTTAACTGACTATACCGGTTTTGAAAACAAGCTGCTGCAACCAGTGGGGGCGATTATGAGAGCATGTGCAGCATGTAAAGACTACATGTGCACAAAATTTACAAAATGTACAAAGAAATGTGTACTTATTTATCGATGAACACTATGGTGTGCATCTTTAATTATTCTTTAAATAATCAATTCCATAATTATTCCACTCAGGATAACCATAAACTCAGACTTCCTGTTTATCAAACATCTCAGCTATGAAATGTGCTGCCATCTCATTTTTTAAACTTAGCAGCAGTGCAATTTAAAAAGTTCTTAAATTATTTTATGGTTTTCTGCAATGTCACCCCTGTGGATTATCTTTGTAAACTACTCTCTAAAAAATATCCATTCAAATTCTACTTAATTACTTTGTGTACTTGTATATATCTGCTTGTGTGTCTCTTCTTCTTCTTTTCTCCTGTCATCTCCATTCATTTAATATGTTTTCTCCTTGGATTTAGGAGTGAGCCCAAGCCCCTCAGAAGGTTGTTTGAACTTCTCCATCACGTTTTACCTGTTTACGTGTACATCAAGTTGTATTTCTTGTATATGGGTCAACAAATAAATCACAACAAACCAAATTTGTCCGTTGGAAATAGCGACCAAAAACCAAGATATAAAGACAACTTTTCTAGGAAATATTGAGCTTGAGAAACAACCGTTAAAGAAAAAGAAAACGAATTACTTTACAATGTGAACATGCTAATAGAAAAAGCATGTTCACAGTGACATGCCAGCAGAGAAAGTCCACTGAAAAGAGAAAGAGAAACTGCGCGCATAACGCATGCGCCGTACTTCACATTAAACAGCAAATTTATGCAGAGCTTTACTACAAAATACATTATAACGCATTTCTTATGTCCTACCAGATACTAAATGGCGACGTGCCAGTTTTTACGCACCTTCCCGACCGGCCGCAGCGCGCGGTGCCTCCTTGGCCGCGTGGACAGCTCCGCTCTGTCCTCGCGCGTCATATTTCCTTCCGCGAGGAGCCCAAATATAACAGTGCTGTAGCCCACGAGCTGATGAGCTGAAGCAACGTCTGAGAGTGTGAGAGAGTGAGGCAATAACGCTCATGTGATGAAGCGGGTTCAGGGGGAATTTGGAGAGTTTTATCTCGGCGTGCACGGAGCCTGCATAGATAAAACTCTTTCTGTGCGTCTCTGTGGATTATGGAGTGGCGCAAACTCTGGGGGCAACAACTGTTAAACCATGATTCACACTGCCTGTAGTCACGTTGACAGCCACCTGTTCCTGCTCTGAGCAACTGCTACATCCTGTTTTTACACAGCCAGTCCCTCCCTGGTACAATACAAGTCTCTACTCCTGCTGTGTCTCTGTGCAGAAATGATTCCTGCAAACAATGGTGGATCAAGTATTCCTATCCTTTACTTTACTAAAGGTAATAATACCTCAGGCTACAAATACTCCACTACAAGGAAAAGTCCTGTATTCAAAACTTACGCTACTTACGCATAAGTATTCAAGTATTAACAGCAAAATGTACTTAAAGTATCAAAAGTAAAAGTAGACATTCTGCAGTAAAATGGTCCTGTCAGTGTTTAGTGTTATACATCTGATGCTTTTTGGATTAATGTTACTGCTGCATTCGTGTATATTGTAGTTTACTGCTATAGGGGAGACTGGGGACAGTGATAACACTGATTGTTTGAGCTTCAATTACTCAGTGTTTGTTGGTGCTAGATGTCTCAAACTTTGGAACATGGTGTATATATCTGTCTGCAACAAATAAAACTCACTTGGATGTCTACTACACAATCATAGATTATGTGAGTCAATGTCAGACTAAAAGACTTTCAGTTTCACAACTTAACCTGCAACTGGGGTAAATTGTAACCCCATCTGGGGACACAATCATTAACAACCAGGGTAAAAATCAGATGTTATCTGCTCCAATTAATGATATAACTTGATTGAAGAATAAACATTGCATAGGTTTAAATAAAGCAAACAATTTTAAGTGACTGCGTTGTCACAGTTGTGACAAACGTAGATGGTTGCCCTTGGGGTGCTGGCTTTGTGGGCGCAGAGCTGACAGTAGTGTACAGGAGTGTATGATGTTGATGACATGACTGCAGCATTTTTCTGACTGGTCAAACTGACATTGTTACAACCAGCCTGGTGTTACAAAACTCCCCAGTCTCCCCTACTCATTGTCCTGCACATGAGTCACTGTCATCGTTTTACTTGTCTATTATATATAATGTTTTTGGATTAACATTACTGCTGCATTAATGTGTATGTCATATTTTATTGCTATAGATGTTTAAGGCTTAATTTATTTCAACTTCTTTATATACTGTTGAGTAGTTTAATCCACAGCAATGCATCATGATCTATAATATTATTACATATTTGTAGTGTCACTGTCCTGAGTGTAACTATGTAAGTCAATTTTTCATGGTGTCAGAAAAATAGCATTTTCAAAAACATCAAAGAAAAAGGTTTATCTTAAGAAACAAGACAATTTCCTCAGCCCATAGAAGAACATTTAATCTGAGATACATGGTTTTCACTGGATGGTAAGAGTATAGAAAAATGTAATCTGAAAAGTAATCACTGTAAAATCTTTCAAGTTGACATTACTTAAACAAATCTAGGAAATCAGTTACCTTGAAAAAGGTAAGTAAATATAACTATCAGTCATAAAATATGTATAGGTTGTATCTGCTTGTTAAGTTCACTCAAAATTTAGTTGCATTTACTGAACTGTGAAGTTATTCCAACTTAAAAATGGCAAATAAATAAACTTGGTCTTTGTAAGTGTAGTAAGTAAAGCCGTAAAACAAATGTAGTGGAGAAGAAAGTAAAATATTTACCCTTGAGATTCAGTGCAGAAGAAATATTTTGTGTACAGTACTTTAGCTAATGTACTTAGTTACATTCTAACATTGCCTGCAAACATAACTGGGTATAAGTCTGGACACCGTCACAGTGTTGGATTAATAACATGCATGAGTACCTCACAGCACATAGGGAGTCCAACATATCATGATGTTCACTTGACTTCCATTACTTGCCTGAATGGATCACTACTCATGTATGCAAGAATGCCACACGCGCACACACACACACACACACACACACACACAAAAAAAAAAAAAAAGCCCCCACAGTCATGTCAGTGAATAAGTCCGGTCTTGTGACAGGGAGCAGTGGGCGTGTTGTTTTATTACAGGAGACCTCAACTTCCTCATCAGGCTCCTCTCCCTCACTGATTATTTTAAAATGAGGAAACTGACCTATGAGCTCCTGTGTTTCTATTCTTTCAGACTTGTTCGTGCCTGCAGTTCACCCAGAGCACTCTGTAGTGCAGGAAAAGGTGCCATTTCAAAAAAACACTCAAGCATTAAGACAGATGCAGCACACTGAGTTTCCACTTTTAAGAACAAAATATCCCTAAACTCACTGAAAGAAGGCTTTGTAGCTAGACCCATGAGCAGTGATTTGTTGTAGTGGCCTGTTGAGCCACCCACTCTGCTGAGCGGAGGATGAGAACGAAGTACATTGCGTCTTTACAGCCAACAGTTGGCGAGCTATCATCTGGCTCAGGACAGTGAGTCCTCACTTGGCCCCCCTCTGTGTGGGGGAGGGCATCTGGAGTTTCCTTTGGCATGTCTCACAGAGAGAGAGAGAGAGAGAGACAGAAAGAGATTGTTTCGAGTGTTTTTCAGAACATTGAGGTAAGAACATTTGAACAATAGGACGACATTTAGCACATCCTCACTTTACGAGGGAATTTATTAGATTTGGACACTGGTTTAGGCTCATGATGTGATGAACAGTTGGGTTGAGGTTAGGTTAACTTAAGGGTAAAGGTTGATGGTTTCACATTGCCAGATCTTCTCACCATGTTTAAGCTGTGCCAGTGAAAGGCTGTGTAGAAAAAAATCAGGAAGACCCAGTTTGGCTTTTTTATTTAAAGCCAAGTTTTACATAAAGCATATAACTTAAAGGGATAGTTTGGATTTTTTGAGGTGCTTTTTAGATGGTGGTCAACACACCCAAAGTTTGGAGAAGCAGACAGGAGAACCGGTGTAGGCAGCTCAGACGCACTGCGGTTGACAGGGTCAGCAGCAAAAAGTATTTTAGCCACATAAAGGCCCACCTAAAAAATCAATATCAGTTTAAGTCAGTTTAAGTCTATGCTATACTTGCAAATTTTCAGACAACCTTTTCTAACAATCTGACTCCTTTGGCAAAACTTTGAAACAGCGATTGGTGATTAAGTGAATATGCATCATAGCTCCTTTTGAATTCAAGGTCCAGTATTTTTCTGTTCAGGCATCTAACATGGAGTCTATTTTAAAATATACCACTATTATCATTATCACTATTATGATCTAATGCACTTTATGTGTCAATTTTTCAGGATTAAGATTTAATAAAATATTGAAATATTAATTAGAAAAGTGTTTGATATGTATTTTAAGTAAAGTAATTGTTGTATAATAGAATAATAGATTAATAATGGATAAAATAGATTACTCGAAAAAATCATCAATAGATTAATCGTTTAACGAATAATTGTTAGGTGCAGCCCTACTTTGCAGGTATTAGTTTCTGATTGTGCTGTGCCATGACATTAAACTGTCACTTGCAACTCTGGCTTGAGTATTTCTGTAGGCCCGGTGGAGTGAGTTGGCACAGTTACCTCTATCATACCCAAGTATCTGTAGAGAGAGACACCAGGGACCACATTAATCTGTGTATAAGGAAGGTAGCTAATGGCTGTGTGATATGTGGAAAGAAGACCATTTGGATTTTAAGCCAATTTTAAGCCAAACAACCCTCAGCTCATACAGAACCAGAAACCGTCTAAGCTGTTGTGATGTGTTTGTCAAACTGACATCACAGATTAGCTCAGACAGCTGTAAGTTTAGGGCCTGCGATGTCCCTGAGACAATTCTGACATGAGGATGTGTGCTGCATGTCATCCCCTCTCTCTCAGCATGTTTTCTGCCAATCTCAACTGTCAACTATCAAATAAAGGCGAGAAAATGTCAAAAACGATAATCTAAAAGTTAGACGTTTGACCAGTTTATAAATCCACAACAACCAGTGGCAGCAATAAGAGACAAGCTGTCTCAGGGTGTTTGAACAAGCACTGCTTTAACTGTTGGATGAACACTCGTGCTCATATCATCCCAAAACCCTTCTGATACACATGCATACAAAATAAATAATAAATGTATGCATGGACACATGGACACACACACGCGCACACACACCCCTACCTCCACGGAGCATGTGTTGGACCTGAAGCAGAGGAATCTAGAGTAATATGAGGCCTCTCTGCTCCTTCTCACTGTCACCGTGACCCCAGAATTAGAACATTCCATACACTGTGTGTGTGTGTGTGTGTGTGTGTGTGTGTGTGTGTGTGTGTGTGTGTGTGTGTGTGTGTCTGTGTGTGTCTGTGCAAACATGTGAGAGTGTGTGTAAGAATATGCACCCATGCGGTTGTGACCTCACTGTATCAATAAATCCAGATTTAAGAAATCAAGACAATTCACAAAAACTCTTTAATAACTGAGTTACTATCATGAAAGAAGTAAATCAGCACAAAACAATAAACACATTAATAATTATAGTGTCATTCTGCAATTTTAGAGCAATACTATTATGATCAATTCTACAGTCGGCCCTTCCTAAGTCCTGCCTCATATTGTCCTGTGCTCCAATAACATTTGAAAACACTTGGTGTCTCACTCAACTTTCTCCTTTCCTGCAAAATGGCATCACATTTACCAAGATGAGCTCATATGACCGGCTCCCTCTTGTGGTACGCACAACCACGCAAGTGGAAATGTTCTGAAAGCTCCAAGTTCACAAGTCGTGTACACAAATTACCATGCTGTAATTACAAGTTTACAGTTTCCATTTGAAGGCAGCATAGTCACAGTTGGGAGAAACTAGCTTTGTGGTTTGGGCTAAAATGGCAAGATTTCTACCTAAAGGGGGCTTTCTGGCAGAAGGCCTTGAAGGTTAACTTCTCACATATGCTATATTGTCACATATGTTAGCAAAACGCTAAATGTTGAGTAGCTAGCTAGTTAGCTAGTGTTTTGCCAACATTCGTTTACTTTAAAAGGCAGTGTATTGAATTTACCTGGCGGTGACATAGTAGATTGCAACCAACTCACCTGGCAAGCATGTAGGAGGAGTACTACAGCATCCACGAAACCTGTGCAAAACGTGAAATACCATATGTACAACCAGTGTGAGTATGTCTGTTCTGGGCTATTATAAAAACATGGCGGTACAACATGGCAGACTCTGTGAAAGAGGATCCACCATCCATGTAGATAAAATGGCTCATTCAAAGGTAACAAACATAAAAGTAATATGCTTGTGAATACACTAATGAATATTATATTCCATTTCTGCCTATATATCATCCTAATGGTACACATTTATCCATTAAGATATCAATATATGTCACTCTTACAGTTCCACCAGCACCATTTCTATTTTACCATCTTCAGTTTTTTGGTTCTCAATATAAATGAGCTGCACACATAGCATATCTCAGTGCAGAAGACAGAAAAGATAAAAACAAGAAGGGGCGGGACTTAGAAAGGGTCAGTTTACTCATTTGCAGAAACATGTGCAACATGTGCCCACGCTTTTACAATGAGCCTGTTTTTCAACAAAGCTTAATTATTTATCATGACTCACTTTTCTTCACTTTCAGAAAGATAATGACCTTTAAAAACCCTCCCTAAACATGTCCTGCATGCCCCACACAGCCCCCTCCGCAACATCACCTGCAACCAGAGTTTTAACATAAACTCAACTGCAGAGCCTTCTGGGAACAGCGTGGTGGGTACCACACTGACAACAAGACTGAAACTTCACACCCACCACAGAGCTGAAAAAACTGATACCGTATCATCAGTTTAGACTCAAGTAGGTAAAGAAGAATAAGAGAAACAAATTAATCCAGACTGCGTTTATGTGAACAAAAAATCTGAACTATTCTGTTTCAGCTGTTAAGAAAGCAGAACCTATTGTCTGTAAAGTCAAAACAATGCTTGTGACCACAGCAGGCGGGTAAATGATGAAGAGAAAGTTAAACTTAAACTCTGAGAACTGATGATGCTTGTTAATCTTTTGAGACTCAACAGGCACACAAACCCAAGTTTCTCCAGGAAGTATAAGTAGCCAAACACACATGCAGTCTGCAATGAAAAAATCACATCACATACTAGTATTATCATGCAATCATACAATCATTTTGAATCTTGTTTTGTATGGCAAAACTACACCATAATGGAGCAGGACCAGCTTGTTTTCTTGTGATATTTGAAAACATTTCATTCCATAATTTATCACAGGGTTACTACAGTTATTTCAGCATGTCTGCTCGCTTGTTTTTGAGTGTACAGTGGGGGTATGTGGGTCTGTGTGATTATTTATTCATCATGCCTGTCATCAGTGTGTGGGGGTAGTTTCTGGATGGGAGGCAAAGCAACCATACAGCTCGAGAGCCGCTGTATTATACAGCACATATACAGTATAGTACAGGCCTACTTTATTGACCCTGCGAGATGTGTCTGCAGTATCAGGAGCAACCAGGAGTTATGCAATCTGAGTGAACCATCAGGTTGTTGCAGCCTTGTATAATATTGTCAGAATATCAGGTTGCTTCCAGTTGCAAATCAGCAGGTTATAGAGTAACCTCCAATATGACTTCAACTTTGTGATGGCAGTGCTGCATTTCACACTGAAGGTTCCCCCAGTAAATAATATGCAACACTTGAAGTTGGCTCAGGAGTCACTTTGAGACCAAAAAGTGATGCAAATTCCTCTCGTCGTGCCTGGGAGGTCACATCAACCAGCCTCCACCATTGATTGCAGCAGTACATCTACATTTTTACGGCAAGCAACTCTTTCTAGAAAACCCTGGTTTGCATCCATAGCTGGCTATGAGCTATGTGCCATATTTTCAATACAACCACCAGCACCAGTTGCAGAAATTGATGATGAGCTAGTAGCTGGATAGTTCCAGTTCTAATGATGTAATTTCTGAAATCTGCAGCTGCTAAACTATCCATCTTTTTCTCTACGGAGGAAAGCAAAACAAGAATACAGTCCAAATCTAAGCTCAAAACGTGAAAGCCCGTGCACAATTCAAAGAAAATCTAGATTTGAGGGGCAAAAGAAAGTAGCGCGCACCTCTGGATAAGTCACTTACCTCACGCACTACACCACAGCACCAGAATAAACATGTTCATCCACAGAGGAGCATCAAAATAATAATAGAAAAATCTTCATCAGTTGCAAAACAACCGCAGCAGCCAACCCAGGGAGGTAATTCGTGATGCGAGAGCGGCGTGGTTCTGCATTTCAGAGCATTAGAGACAGGTCCCCCGGTCCAGTTTTGATCCTCTGCCCCGCTTTCAGGCAGTGTATGACGGACACACACGCTCAGGTACAGTGAGGAGCCACACACTCTCCGTCTGACAAACCGGGGCTGAGAGGAGAAGAGATGGTGGTATCGCTCCGCCGGTGATGGAACCTGAACTGCGCCTCAGACTCACCGCCGGGCTGCACGGACAGCAGAGAGCTGCTGTACCGCTACGCATCACGCATACTCCGCCCGGTTCCGTCAACCCTCCGACGGTTCAGCAAAAAAAAAAATATTTGCGCGTAGCGTAATTGTCGGCGGAGCGGCGTGGGGTACTATTTTAATGTTGTGAGCAAGGATAAAAAGATGTAAAGGGGCAAGCCGGAACAAGCCGCTTTTCGAGGCGTGGGCTGCCTGGTTTTAAAGGAACAGACCGAGAGGAGAGGAGAGGCAGCAGAGCAGCAGCAGGGGATGATGCGCTTCACTTCAGCAAGTGCGTCTGTAGAGAGGAAGTTCACAGACATAAAAAAAAACAAAACACACACACATACACGCACTGTTCCCGCTCGTGTTATTGCAGCCTCGCGTTTAGAGAAGAGCAGTAGCGGAAGAAAAAAAAAAAAAACAAGCCTCAATTCAAATCTGCTTTCACCATTATTTATAGTGTTTACCTTCTCATAACCTGACCATAAATACGGGAACGCAGGGTATTTTGACAATTTTTTTTTTTTTTTTTTGCTTTTACTTAATTTTCTGTCTCAGTACATAACTCATTTGCGGTATTAAATTAAATAATACAATCTTGTGCCCAAATGTAAAAGGTTCTTACTTTAAAGTTGAATACAGAATGTGCACTTGTAATAAAAGACAAACTTTCTACACACAAATAATGCTAATCACATTAGAATTACTATTCAATTAGGGACTATTTTATTATTTTTATTTGTTTTGAATATATCAATAACTATCATATTGTGGTATTCTCTTGCCTAGAGGTTTTGGGATCATTGCATTCATAAGCCTGTGTAAAAATATAATCCAGAGCCTGCACTGGTCAATAAAACACTGATTATGTTGATGTACTGGCCACTGACTGAGGTTAATCCTATTAGCTGGATAGTTTCATCCTGCACACTGTAAAGGACTTAAATCTGGCATCTCAGCAGTAGTTAGCAGGCTCATTGTGCATGTAAGCTTTATCTCCAGTGTTTGTAACAGACCTTTTCCCCAGCAGCCATCTTGACATTAATAGTAAACACAGGTGTTACCAACAATACTAATTAGGATTCTGTACTATTCAAGTCAAACAGAGTCAGGGTGTTGCTATTGTGCATGTTGGCATGTTGGAAAGGGTCTATTACACTAAATGGAACTGGACCTTAATTAGTATCATTACCTGGGTTTATCCAACTATTTCATATCAGTATGGCTGCAGTGAAAATGGTGTATTGTGTCACACTGTAATGATAATTTAGACCTTCTCCTCATTGACCTCTTTGTTCACTACAGGAGAGGTGAGCCTTGTACTATATGATGCATATTTGGTGCTAAATTACATTTTATGTTCTATATGCCATATATGCAGAATTAATATTTAAAATGTAAGTGTCATATCCACAGCCTTATTGGCAACAATCTTAATGAGACATGTACTTTATGGCTTGATGTGTTATTCAAGACGGAGGGAGACCGAGGCTATAGAAGGATGCTCCTGACATCTTCAGCACTGTTGAAGCAAGCCAATACACACAGGAGGCTGTTGGCTTGAAAAAGTTACTTTAGTTAGTGGAAATGTGAACAGGCACCTGTCTCCGTGGTAACAAGTGGTGCCTTTGGCACTGTAAGGAGCTCAAACTCAGTTACATAACGAGTCTGGACAACATATCTCTAAGTTAAACAGTAATTCAAACTTTCCTATGACTTTTTACTTGGGTACTTAATTTAGTAACTCGCTGTCCGGAATTGTTTGCATTACCAGAGAGATATCCTTACTGAAGTGACAATAAGTGTTCCTGACCTGATCAGAAGGTCAGTGTACTCTTACATTATCCTGCAATAAAAGCACATATTAATGTTTAACACCTCACCAACACAGTACCACAGTGTCACAAAGTTTAAGACGATTTGGCCCTTTCTGTGGCTGCAGCAGGTTATGCAGGTATGCTGCATATATGCTGTTATGCTGCTTGTGGGAGAGGTATCAAATATTTCAAAGTAAAAAAGGCTCAAGTCCAAGTGAAGTCTAAAAGATTTTCTGGTTAAATATGACAAGTTGTCAGAGAAATATCAAACGTAGTATTTTAACTTAAGCTTTATTTATCATGGCTAGTTCTGCTAAGTGCATCTTTTACAGTCTGCTCTACACTCACACAGTTACACACATTCACACACCTAACCACCACAAACCACAGTCTGATCTGTCACTGAGCAGCTCTCCTCAGCTCCATGGAGCAATTGGGGGTTGGGGGTCTTGCTCAAGGGCATTTCAGCAGTGGTTATGAAGGAGGGGCAGGTACTGCTCTTTCATCTTCATGCTTCCTCCTTGCAGCTCATCTTGACATCTTGTCAAATTGTGGGATCATGGATGTATAGAAACCATCTTTCCCATCAACATCAGAGTAATTGAACAATTATGGTCATGCATGCATACATACTTTAAGGTTCTAATTATCACAATAACAAATAAAATGTTTATTTTCTCTCAATAGCCTCTCTTATATCATTCTTTTCATCTCTGTCTACCATGACTCCTCCATCTTCCCCATTGCCCTCATCCTCCTCATATTTTATACCTCTCTCAGTCTCTCATTCATAATGGAGGTGCCCCAAATGCCACATCTACTGTCTGTCTGTGTGTTTGTGTGTGCAACTGTGTGGGTATATAGACCATGTCAAATTCCTTCAACATTTCATCACACATAAAGACTGAGTTACGTTCACCAATGGAGATGATATGTGCATCTATTTTAATGCAAGTCAGATATACTCCACATACCTTCGTATATCTTTCACTATATTATTGTGTAGTCTCTCTATTCCTTGATATCATACACACACACATATACTGTATACTATATATATTCTCGCTAATTTTTGTGACGAATACACACCCCATCATGCGTTCATTATTTGCACAAAGACACAAATTTCAAATCAGTGGCGCCTCAGATGGCCCGAGTGCAACAACTACTGTTCCATTCAAGGATAAAAGAAGGAGAGATGTGAAGGGAAAGAAAGGAATGAGAGAGCATGGAAACCCTCTCAGCCATGCAGGAGAACCCACTCACTTATAACATAATGCTCAGCCAGCTGCACAAATTTCAGTCAGGTCAAATGGAGAAGCAATGGTTGTCTGTGAACCCTTAGCCTCAGTTTAGTACAGCCTGTACTATCTTACAGTATTCAGTCAAGCCAAGGTACAGTCTTTATAGGGCAAATGTAACATTTGATAATACAATTTATATATTTCCACTAATAAAAACAAGTCATAATATATATGTATATAAATATGTATTTTTTTTCAGTATATGTATGTATATACTGCAGTCACATTACTGTTATAGTATGTAATAATGTTACTTAATATTTTTTTTGTAAATGATTCAAATTCTTTTAGATGTCAGGCATAGTAGTATTATATTAATTTTACATTATTTTTAGCCAATAATGCAGAGAACAAATTGATGTAAGCTAAGTTTAAAGTCACAGTATAAACTAAAGACAGCACAAGAAAAATACAAAAAAAAAAAGCTAAAAAAAAAAAGCTAAAAAAAAAAAGCAAAAAAAGCAATTCTCATATTTCATAATCCGTCTTACTCAAGCATGTGCAGAGTAAGTGTTATCACTAATTTTTTTATGACTGTTAAAATTTGATGTGTTACAGCTGCCCTGGACATTTTATTTCTTTTATCAAGTAAACAAAGTTTTCTCTAGAATTTGTTGCAGTAATTACAACAGTATTCACATAGAGACATATATATATAGCTTATCTTCTTGGTAAAGCAGAACAATCTTTCCAATTATTTATTCATTCTCATGGACAATACACATTGATCAACATCACTGTAAATGTGCCAGTGTTAGCCAAAAGGCACATTTTCAACTGTTGTCCATTGACCTGAGGTTAAATTGGCCATTGAAACAACACATCTGTAGTTGTAAAGGTTTAGACGCACACATTCAGTTGTCTTTACATGCTATGTTAAATACAGGAGCACTCTCAAAGGTGTTAGAAACTATGCTCAGCTCAGCCCTACATGAAACTGCATGACTGCAGGTGATATACCATAATAAAATGTGTACATTGCATTCTACAGTAGATCAAGAAAACACCACAGAAGGCACAGAGGGACCCTTAGTACTCTCCATTATCCAGATGTTACAGTGCAAATGCATCAGCTCACTAACACTCAGTATGATGGCAGACACTGGTGTAACAGAAAAAGTGGGCTCATCTGTACTCTGAGATTTTGCTCGAATTAAAAAAAGATCAGTCTAACCCAAAATAAATAAAATTTATGCCTTTAATTTATAAGACAGTTGAAGATATCACAGGAAATGGGGAGAGAGAGTGGGAGCAATGCAATGGCTGCTGCAGAGGACTCACAGCCTCAGTGCACGGGGCGAACAGTCTAACAATGAGCTAACAGTTGTTAATTTGTCTGAAAATAAAGAATTTTTTAAATCACTGTTTAAAATCAAGACCAATATAATTTAACGAGTACAAAAGACAAAAAGAAAAGAAAAGAAAAGAAAAGAAAAGAAAAGAAAAGAAAAAAGATCACATTAACAAGCAGAGACTAAACATGAGCACAGCATCATCCTTTCCCAGTCTGTCAGCAGCACAGCACCAGTCCTTGAAGGAGTCATCAGCTGATTCAGTCTACACATCACATCACACCTGGAAACAAAACAAAACTCGGCGTGCCACAACCAAAAAAAGAAGGACCAAAAAGAAAGCGCCCACTCCTTTCACCTGTCTATTAATTAATTGAAAAAGAAATATCCATAAAATTAATTAAAAATGAGGCATACACCCAGAAGGGGTATGTTGTCAGACACACACACACACACACACACACACACACACACACACACACACACACACACACACACACAGATAGATAGATAGATAGATAGATAGATAGATAGATAGATAGATAGATAGATAGATAGATAGATAGATAGATAGATAGATATTTCCAGGGTATATTATCTTTAAGTAAACCCATTTTATGAAGGAAATAAAGAACTAAAGTAGAACATTATCAATTAAGTATCTTATAATGTATACATTTTCCCCAAACTTCTCTTGTAAATAAACTTGCACTAAAATAATTACTGCCCAAGAGTCCTCATCAGTGTTCAAATTGAAATCCCTCTGCCAGATAAGCCTGAGGTTCTCACAGTAGCCATATATTGCATTAGCAGTTATCTTATAAAAGGTGGAAGCTGAATGATTATTTTTTAGGTAAATTAAAATATTGCTGTGCCATATTATGTTCCCGACAACTGTTTTACTGCACTCCCCAAACCAGTCCAGTCTGGATTTATCTTTTAGCTTAAATTGTGCACTTAGTTCTTAAGTCATAAGATATACGAAATAAAATTTGATCAGATCAGCTATATTTTTTGCTGGGTTATTCAAAAATAATAATTTTTTTTTGTATTGAAATATGTTATCCTTATTACCCTCCAAGTCAGGGGTATCTGCATCATATAGCTTAATGTGCCTTCTGACAACTTATTGGACATGCTCCAAAAATGATATAGTAATGGTTATAATGTAGAAAAAAACTTTCTTTATCATCAGTCTCCAGCCTCTGCAAGCACATTTTGCAGGCTGCTCTTCCCATGAACGTCCTTCAGGTGGCGTCTGAGACCAGGCTTGTGAGTAAAGTGCACAGCACAGTAGTTGCACTTATAGGGCTCGTGCCCTGTGTGTAGATTTAAGTGGTCTTGCAGTGTGGCCGTGTGGAAGAATGTCTTGTGGCACAGTGGGCATCGAAAAGGCTTGACACCAGTGTGGACACGTATGTGGCGGGTCAGGTTGCTCTTCTGGGAAAAGCCTTTCTCACAGACCAAACACTGGTATTGTCTGTGCTCCTTCAGGTGGCCCACGTAGCTCTCCAGGTGCTGGAAGACTCTGTCACACCTCCTGCATAGGTACGGCCTCTGCACCAACACGCTGTCTGAATCATGTGCCAGCTCGTCTCCAGAGAGCGAACACAGACTGGAGTCCGTGAGCTGTCCACATTCTTCCAGTTGAGCTGCCAGTAAAAGCATTTCCTCTTTTTCTCTTTGCTCTCCTTGAGCTTCGACATCTTCATTCAGGAAAGTGTCCACCAATTCATCATGTTGATTAGAACCTCCCGTAGGTGGGGAGGACATGCGATCCTGGACAGCTGTAAGAAGGCACGGCTTACATCTCAGGGCACCTGTAATGTGTTGATCTTGCTCTGATCGATTGTTTGTGAAAACAGGTTGGCTTTTTTCACCATTCACTGACAGACAACATGGTGCATCTTCAGACAACTCTTTTTCAGCAATAACGGCCCTTCTATCGTCTGTGACCTCAGCCTCAACCTCAGCTGCTTGGCTGACCTTCGACTTGGACTCTGTACTTGCCCTCTGGATGATGCTGGACTGAGCCGCGTCCCTCTCCTCCTGATTTTTCTTGCTGTCTGGCCGCTGGATTCCCAATTCCTCTGAGTGTCTCTCCAGTTCCAAGAAAGCTAGCGAGGGACGGAGGTATTGAGAGATGGCTTGGGCACATTTCTCCACCACCTGACTCATCTGGAGTGTGCTGGCTGCAGTCAGGTAGCTCACCAGCTCTCTCAGAGGGACCTACAGTAACATGGAAACCAAGGAAAACAGTGAACTGATATAAAAACAAACAAAAAAAAAAAAAAACAAAAAAAAAAAACGACCGGCACTGCAAGATGTCAAACTTCCACTTGCACAATTCATACAGATATGCAATAACAAAACCACTGAGTGAGGCAGTCTCAGTCATCTTTAACTTTCATATCACGTAACACCCACTCTTCTGTTGTTGTAGCGTTATGTTTGTTCCTTATTTCTGTTTTAGTAATGTTACTACTGATGTTCTTATAGCCTGTCATTCTGACAGTGTCTTTCAGTTGAGCAATACAAGAGCTGTAAAATGCACTCAACAAAAACATAAAATGGTCCCATTTTTCGTGAATTAAAGTAAAAAAAAAAAAAAGGACTTTTTCTGTACACACAAAATGTTGTCTCTCAAATTTTGTCACGACCTACACTACTTTGCCTCTGTTTGGCTAGCACTCTTTGCCTTTGTTGGTTGGGCTGTTTAAGGTTAGGCATGAGCAGTGATTGCTTAGGGTTAGCATATAGAATATCAGGGTAAGCCAATCAGAGGCGGAGTGAGGCAGATAATGGACTTTGCCCTCCTGGGAAAAAAAATCTGGCACCTGTAGCCCTATGTGAAATGGCCACAGTGCAGTGCCTAATAAATATATTTTTTTCAAGATGAAACTGCACATCTTAGAGTGACCTTTTATTGTGACTAATCCAAGACACACCTGTTCAATAATCAAACTGATCAATCAACATCTCTGTAAGCCACACCTGTCAGGTAGATGGATTATCTTGGCAAAGGAGAAGGGCTCATTAACACAAACTTTCACAAACTTGTGAACAAGATTTGAGATAAATACACCTTTTGTGTGCACAGCAAAAAAAAAAAAAACTGAGAAAACACTGAGAAAAGTGCTGCATTTATGTTTTTAATGAGTGTATTGTACAGCAGGGAACATTCTGGATATTCTCCTTTGTTTTAATTGTAAGAGTTCAGATAAGCAGTAGCTTGTATCGCACCTCTAAGAGCCCGGTGTAGCAGGACAGGAGAAGTCTCTTGCCAACCTCCACACTGGAAACTACACCCACACTCAGCTCAGTCCGGCCTTTGTGGAGCAGGAATTGGTCACGAAGGAAGTCTGAGGATGCTGCAAGCACCACTCTGTGACCATGGAAATGGAGGGGCTGGACAGTGTCACCTCCTGGACCCCCAAGAAGGAGCGTGATATCGCAGAAGCGGTGCTCCTCTCTCAGAGCATTAATTCTAGTGAGGATGGAATCGCCATGGGCGGGGAAACGAAATTGTAGAGTGTCAGAAGAGCTTGACATGATGATCTGTTTGGATTGAAAAAGAGAGTATTTGGTTTAATCAATATTTGGATCAATGTAAGCTAGCTGAAAAAGACAAACACTTAGATTTTAGTTTTTATTGTTTGCAAGCTGGCTAAAACCAAACAGCTATTATATTGTTTGCTAGCTAGTTAAATGGTTGGTTAGCCTAGTTAGCATATTTATGATGGCTCAGCCGATAATTATTTTTCTAAAGTCATCTAAAAAAAAAAAGGCAGCCATTTTAACAGTTAAACCTCCTCGAAATTAGTTAAAAGTTAATGTAAAATGTGTAAAATGTCAGTGAAACATAATTAAATGTAAAAAGAGAGGTTTAAATTGAATCTTTCTTTAGCTAGTTTTAATATGTGGTGCAATAAATTACAGTTAAACCATGATTCAATCAGGATTAAAAAGTAATCATTGTTGGTGCAGCGCAGCCTGCCTTTTCAAAAGCTGTGGGCCTTTTTGCTACTTCTAGTTGAACAGTGAGAGCACATTTTTGAAATTTCAATGTGATTTCCCACATCCAATCATCAGTATCACGAGCTGGTTTTGGTTTGCAACTAAACAATGCAGCAAAATCTACACCACAGCACTCAAATACCAGAGAGAGAGAGAGAGAGAGAGAGAGAGAGAGAGAGAGAGAGAGAGAGAGAGAGAGAGAGAGAGAGAGAGAGAGAGAGAGAGAGAAGCACATATGGATGTGATGATCCAGCCCCACCTTTTACTGCAGGTTCATTCCAACGGTGATGAGGGATCCAGTGGGTGAGAGAAGCTGCTTCTCTTGGTTGAAGACCGCAGTTAATTCAACAAACAGTGAGTCTCTGGTTGCCTGACTGTTGAACCACAGTTATTGACGGAAAAAACAGAAACTTAAATGGGCTATACATGCAGGGGGATGAGATGCATCTCTTAGCTGTGAAGCAACGGTCAGCCTGGCATCCTCCCTCTTTTCTGCTGAGGACCTTGAATTTAGACAGCAGTGTGTGTGTGTGTGTGTGTGTGTGTGTGTGTGTGTGTGTGTTTTGCACAGGAGGATGAACTAATTAACCCCTTCCACATCAATTTACAAGGGCATGTAACCTTATATTGATTCGGTTGTACTTGAGAAAATATGTTTCATAAGACAGTAAGTTGATCCAACAACTCTTCAGTCAAATTTGATTTCCTTTTACACTTTCTCAGTTTGAAAAATCAGTTCCAATTTTCACACAAAGAACTTACAGCTGCAGCTGCTCCTATTGGAGCTACTTTGTTCTAGCATTGGCACACAGACAGTATATGAAACCAGGGATTCAAGACTGACCTTCTCAATGTTTTGCAGTGTTTTCATTAGAGACAAACAGCAACTTAACTCATCGTCAGGTTAGAAGAACTTGTTTCTATGTTTGAAAGTGTTCTGAAGATAAATACTAGAAAGTGTACGTTTAATGAACTTGAACAAACAAAACTTGTATATATAGATTAAGGTAATGAGAAAAGAATAGTTGATTCCACTAAATTTTTGTATAATTTTTTTTTTTACAGTGATTGGTTGGATGACCTTTAACCTACCCAAGCCAAGAGAATGTGCAATACATTGAAATAACTGCAATTCAGTAACCCAAACCATTATCCTTAACCCTAAGCAATTGTTTTCTGTCCCCAAACGTAGCCAGATCTTAACCACTGATAGCACATTCTAAAACATGATCAGTCCGTGTTACATACACAATGAAGATACAGTGCATAAAAATCTCACAGGGGGGTTGGAAATCTTAGCTTTCTTTATAAACACGACCCAAATTTAGATTTAATGCTGACACATCTCTGACTTGACCGTTGTCCAAGTGACTTCCTGCATACTTTTGACGACTGTGGTTAATATCCACCATCTTGTCTGCAATTAGTCCCTCTGGAGATTTCATTGAATTGTTTCTTTTTGGGCATTTTTGGAAGTCTGTTTTTAAATATGCAATGTCTTAAATGCACTGCTCTACTTTTGTACTACTTTCACTACTTTGCACAGTAAGTTCTACATTCAAATGCTGATACAGTTGATACAGATATTAGTGGACCACAGGAACCTCCTGAAGAGGAAAGAAGCTGCAGGTGAGTCTAAACTCACCCACTGAACATGGTTCGACCACTTTTTCTGATCCCCAAGAATGAAGCAAAACTCCAAATGTTTCCCTCCCCTACACAAACAACTCTGTCCTGGAAGTTGCACACCAAATATGTATTCATAGAATTATTCCAAGGGAAAACAGAACAATTAGGATAATAAATAGTTGCAAGAGGTCTTAAGAACTAATGAACTTAAGTACTATGTGCCGAGTTCACTTTTGCTATTATTTCAGAGGACATGGATCTTGAACTTGTTCTTGTTCTTTTGAAATGTTTTCACAGGTGAAGAGGAAAAGAGACTATGTCCAAGAACAGACCGTTCAAAAAGGACTGATTTTAAAAACTGCAGTTATTAGCATTATCCTGCCCAAAGGTGAATGTTCCCAATGATTACTGTACTGAGTCAGTACACAAGTGCATACAACAAAAACAATAGGAGGGAGTGACCATCCTTTTTATCCAAGTCTTACACTCTTATGTTTCATTTAGTGAATAATACTTAAAAAAGGTTTTTCAACATACAAAAATTACATTTAAATATTTAAATGTCATAAATGCGTTTAAATGCTGGTTATGTGTTTTAAGACATTGGCCAAATTGAAAATGAATTTAATTTATTAAAACTGTTTCACTGTAAATGAAAGTCCATTTAGCCTTTGTTTCAGTTCCATTTTTATGACATCTTTGAATGATCTGGACAAAAGGGATATGCAGTATTTTCATGAGTAATACTCAGAGAGTTTCACTATTATGAGTATTAGGCATGTGCACACATTCACAGAAAAAGAAGAAGCATAGCAATACTGAGCACTGACAAAAAAAGTCAAAATTTTACAAATTTCAAGAATCATATAGCCTTGGTTTGCTGGTTTCATAGCTGTTTGTTATAGTGATGACATTTATATTAAACCATGTACCCGTTAAATATCGCATGTATTATGCTTAGTGCAGTAATGGAAGAAGTATTCAGATGTTTGACTGAAATACAAGTAGCAATGCAAAAGTACAAGCAGTACAAGTAAAAGTTCAAAAAAGTTATGTTTTAGAAATATTTTCAACAACGCTACTTTCAAGACATCCAGAAATATTTCAGCCTGCGATGTATATTATTCTTTTACTATCTGTAACTCCACACAGAGATGCACACTTATGGTGCACCTTGGAACATGCATCTACCCAAATGTTACATCTTTTGCATTGCACTTCAACTTATGTCTTTTGTGCAGTTTTTTTGTCATGTTACATCATTTTTGTCTTTTTATGTCTTTTCCATTGATTTTTGTGTTGTTAATTTCTCCTCTTGTAATGTCATTTTTGTCTTATTACTTCTTTTCCATTGTTTTTCCTCGTTATGTCTTTTCTTCTTTTATGTTGTTTTCTTGTCATGTTGCACTTTTTTTTGGTCTTTTTATGTCTTTCGCGTTGTTTTTTGTCTCTGCTATGTCTTTTTTGTCTTGTTGCATCTTTTGTCATTTTCCGCTTTGTAAGTCTTTTCCATTGTTTTTGGTCGTATTTCATATTCCATGTTATCTTTTGTCTTGTTACATCTTTTTCATCTTGTTGCCTCGTCTTTAGTCTTGTTACACCTTGTAGCGTCTGATCAGTTTTTGTCCTGTTGCTTCGTTTTTTCGTTTTGTTATGTTTTGTGATGTCTTTTCCATCATTTTCCATCTTGTTACCTCATTTTTTCATTATGTTAGGTCTTTCCCTACTTGTCTTTTTCATATTCTTATGTGTTTTACATTGTCTTTTGTCTTTTTTACATCTTTTTCAGCTTGTCTTTTAGAAAGTTTTTCATCTTGATACATTTGCTATGTTGGATATTCACTGTTGGATACACCAAGGAATTGTCTTTTCTAAGTGTAATTGTTCCATCAATTTAGGTTGGTCTTGATGGTGGGAATACGATGCACAAATATGCATTAATAATTCCCCCCTAAATCATTAAAACTTGTAACAAGCTTTAAATTGTGTAAAGACCAGAAAGTTCAGACATTTGTGTCAAGATGTAGGGAGTAAAAGCAGAGTTGTCACAAAAGTAAAACCTTAAAAAAGTTCACTTTACTTTACTTAAGTAAAGTCGTTACTTCCCACCTTTGTAGAGTTAATGTACTTAGTTTAATTTCACCACTTTCAGGGCTTTTCCTTTTCTCAGGACCTCCCCCAGTAAAAACAAGAGACTCCGTGGCAAACACGGAAGAAGCAAACACTGAGTCAGTAGGTCGAGAGGAGGCATCCTGCTCCGCCCTCACCACAACCACCACCATCATCATCATCATCATCATCATCACACTGTGCATGTAAACCACTATCTTCTGCTCAGAGGAGGCAGACGGGCGAGGGTGAGGCAAGCAGTTGTTTCCCACTAAACGCAATGCGGTATGTCAGTCAAACAACAAGAAGCTCGTTGAGATTCACCAAGTGGCTGAAATGAAAGTAGTTGAGGAAAGATGTGAAGACGACGGAGGAATGGCAGTCGACGGGGGACATAACGACGCGAGCGTACTTCTGTTGACAGCTAACGTCAGCCGTTAGGAGGCTGAGCTAGCTAACGTTAACGCCGAGAGCCCGTCCAAGTTGACTCTGTGTTGGACCACAAAGGCACGCCGACAGACCAAAATCTCAAGCGGGCGCAGGACGTCAGAAGACAACAGGCTGAGTAAGTTGAGTGTCCGTATGTGTGTGTGATGTTGTGTTCATACATATATGGTGGTGTCATGAGTTCCTGTACACCAACTGACACCAGTTACATTAGCAAAGTTAAACAGCTGCTCTGTGATGTAGCTAACTCGCGGTAAAGCTAGCTTGAGAGTCCCGCTGAACATTTTGCAAGACCAGTCTCCATAAAAGTGAGCAGAAGGGTGTGTATGTGTTTAACAGTTCAATAGATATGAAAGTGTTGAGCAAAAGGCAAAAACCGCAGCCTCATAAATTAAATTGATCTTGTCACTAAGATGTGAAATACTAATATTAAAAAATGACAGCTGTTATATTTCACTGTAGGGTTATGTCAACACAATGCTAATGTCATGTTATTGTAATACAACAGCCCTGCAATAAAGCATACCTTCATGAGAGATTTAATCATCAGTTTTTGTTTAAAGGACCAGTATGTAAGATTTACAGGGACATCTTGACATACTGCAGCAGAAATAGTAGCTAATATAAAAGATCTGTGTCGGTTAATCGATTGATCGATTATTAAATTAACTCTAATTGCCAGCTATTTTGAAAATAGAACAATGAACATTTTTTAAAGAATAAAAGTCAAGTTTCTATGTAAACAAGTATGTTTTCATTAGTGCATAATTACCTGAAAATAAGAAAATATGAACAGTGGTTCTCAAAGTGTGGTGTGGCCCCCCTCTGGTGGGGTCCTGTGACAAGGGGGGAAATGTGGAGTGAAACTAGGGAAAATAAACATAAGAGTTTGCAGATACTGTCATGCTGACATTTATTTCACTGAACTTCATCTTGGATTTTGTTGTCTACTTATGACTTTAACTATTTGACTGGGCCCACCTTTAATAAACATAAACTTCAACACTTGAAATCAGACACATCATGCAGAGCTACAAGCTATTTTCTTACCCCCCTTCCCTGGATTCATAATTATCAACCCTGATGATTGATAAAAAAAATTTGGGGGTTGGGGGCATGAACTTTTTTTTTGCTTATGAAGGAGGAATGGCAGAAAAGCTGAAGAATCACAGCAGAGGATGTGTGTTCTCTTACATAGAGGCTGCCATGTTGTATGATCGGTTTCTACTGTAGCCTAAATGGACACACCAAATGCTCGTTTTTCATGTTTTGTACAAGTTTCTGCTGCCAATTTTGGCTTATTTATTGGTCAGAGATGCCAAACTTCAAGAGGTACTGATCCAACTGTAAAGCCATTTTGATTTGTAATTAGGTACAGGAAAGGGGATTCCCTTGTCCAGTTAAACACAAAAAAAAAAAACAAAAAAAAAAAAAAACGAACACTGTAGCTTTCATGTCAGTATGATTATTGCAGGACTGCTCTATTAGACCCCATTAGGTTAGCTAGGTGTACTTAATGAAGTGGCAATTGAGTGTATATTTAGTGGACAGTGCTGCCAGATGATTTTATATGGATAGTTATCCTATAGATCATTCATTTTAAAAGCCAGGTTAGTTGGTTCTCTTCAGAGCAGTCAAGTTAATTTCCAGTTCGAGCTTCATAATGTTGGCTCTGTTTTCTGGTTTTGAGAGGGGAAAATGTGTTGTTTGCAATATTTTAGTCATACCCAACCAACAATACTAATATGGATTCTCTAACTGACTGTATACCTTGTGAAGGGGACTACTGCACTGAGGGAGTAGATACAGTATTAATTCAACTTTTATTACAACAAGGCAACGCTTAGTAGTATACCTATTTAGGGTTGGACATGCTGTAAATGACAGTGTTGCATAAATGTTTTGATGTTGTTTTGATGTTTTTTGTGCGTATGATCCTGATTTTTAACAACATCTTTTAATTGTATGTAGGCAGTGTTGATTCATTAAGCTACTTTTCAGAGCACTGACAGCCTCTTTAGCATTTTTAGTTTAGGCCTTTACTGGAAGAACATAATCAGTGACATGTATGGGGAAAGTACATTATTCTTGCCTCAGGGTTCATGTGTAACTGTTCTGCAAGTTTTATCCAGGTCACATACAAAGAACTGCACTGTCAGCAGCTGCTGGAATGGAGAAAAGTGAATTGGCTAGTTTAAAATTCAACAAATGGACACATCAAAGCTACAGCTACATTTGTTTTAGCTTGTCACATTTTTGCCAAAATCTATGTTCAGTGTAGTTTTAGGAGTGATGGAACACAGACACCTAAAGCTAGGTCTGAACTATACAGAATGAAAGCACCCTACTCTGGTGTGGTTTTGGGTAAAATTAAATGTGAAATTGCCCTGTGTTTCCCCCAAGCCTGACTTCAACATGGGTGACTGAAAAATGCTTGCCAACACATTTCAGTTAGTAACTCACTGGTTGCACTGTTGACCATCTGCATTTCCTTTGCAGTCATTCATGGTTTTTGAACCAGTAGAAGGTATTTTATAAGAGGATCCTTAAAAAAAAATCTGTTCCATTCTTTTAAAAGTATTTTTCTTGACAAATTGCTAGTGCTAAAAAAAAATCTGTTCCATTCTTTTAAAAGTATTTTTCTTGACAAATTGCTAGTGCAAACTCACACAAAACATTCTCACAAGGGTACACACACTGTGCAGCTGGGAAAGAAAATTTGTGTGTTCTCCAACTCCCTTTTATCACATTAGCTCTAATCTGTGACCTGTTCTGTACATTTTATTGATGATGCAGTGTGAAAAAGGACTTTTTTAAAATGTCAAAGGATGACAGTACAATGAAAGAGGTTGGTACAATACTAAATTGTATGCGCTGCAGTATATCTGTGCTCCCCAAAACAGTTTGTGATATAAACTTGGCCAAACTGTGCCAAAATGCCCTCATTAATTCACCCGCGAATTTTGGCCGAACATGCAGCAAACCAGTCAGAAAGTTGGCTCTCGTCACCTTTAAGAAGGAGGTGCGTCAGGAGCACAAGCTGTGTCAGCATGATGGCGGATTTAGCAGGAGGACACAAAGAGTAAAGATTTTTAAGATGAGGAGACAGATCTCTTGGTCCGAGAAGTGACAGCGCGATAGTGCACAATAGGGAGATGGCAGGATGTCAGCTTCATGTGTAAATTAACTCCTTCACGCCATTAATGCCTGCAAAAAGCAATGCAATAAATGAACCGCAAATGTCATGCAGATAGGTAGCTGGTTATGTTTTACACTGAAGGACCTTGAAATTGTGTTTTATCTTATAATTCATTATTATCATCATCATTATTATGCAGCTCTGCTGACTGAGGAGTGGGGTAGAGGAGTGAGGAGTTGGGGAGAGGAGTGAGGAGTCGGGGAGAGAGGTGGTGTGGTCATGAAGAAAGGCGAACTAACCCAGTCTGGCCGTAAAACTGACATCTCAGCAGTTACATGGCTGTCTGTGCTCCTCCTTCTCCTCTTTCTCCTCATCCTCATCTCTAGCTCTGACAGCTGTGATCCCGTCCTGTGCCCCCTTTGCAGGTCTGTTCAGATTTATAGGGCTCTATAATTATATTAATTCCTTCCTCAATATTAGTGAGGTTAGCTTTAAAGAAACACATGTGCACGACTGTTAAACAAAAATGAACGTGTTTTGCGATTGTGATGTGTGCGCGCACCTCAGCCAAGCGTGAGACACACACATGCATGCTGTTAACTGTTAACTTCAATATTTATACTTTATTACTGGCCTACGTTTTTCTGTATATATTTTAATATGTTCTGTTTTTAATAAAAGTTAAATATTATTTTTTTCCCTGTTTCCCAACATTGTATTTCCAGGGAAACGGGAAATGGTCTAGATCTCCTAGGAATCCGTTCCCTGGGATTAAACCCTAGTCAACAGTTTAGTAGTAAGAAATAAGTGGCTACCAGTTAGATGGGAGTAACACCAAAAGATAATGTAACTTGCAAGATTATAGAGTTGATTTGAACTAATCATCACAGAAAGTAAGTCTACTGCCTGACTACATTTTGCAGGCTCTTTTGGGGAAGTATAAACCCACTGAAACAACTTACAGTATTGCATTAGTACATGGGAAGTGGGTGAGCCGTATCGCCAAGGACAATATGAACTTTAGACACAACTCTCTTATTGTGCTGTTTGCTCAGTGACTAAAGATCACGTTCCAGTTAAACCAACAGTTCTGGTAAGCTTTTCCAGTCTTCAGTCCTCTTTTGATTCATTTCCCCTTTTAAGCATGTCAGAAACCAGATGTGTAGACTCAAGTCACACATTTGATGACTTGACAGACTCAGACAGATAGTACATGGATGGCAGTGGCCCAAAAATTTCCATTATCAGTTCAGTTGGGATTTAGTTTATACTTTCCCTCAAGGCCAAAGATTCAAAAGCATATGTGCAATGGGCCATGAATCTATTCATTACCTTTCATTTCCTCAATCAACTAATTTAAACAGTATTCATTCCCAGCAAGTCAACACTGAAGTCCACTTTTGTCTTCTTTTTCTGGTGTTTTTGTATTTATTTTATGCATGAGGGTAATATTGATTATCTAGTATAAAGAAGTGTAGTGATGTAAATGTGGGGTTGATCAATGGAGAGGAGAGTGTATGTATGAAATAGTTTGATTAGTGATGGATTAGTATAGTGTGAGAGTGGGGGTAGGACTAGATAAGCATGTTGCTTCTTCCTACTCCTTTTCGTACAGGAAACAGTTTAGGTTTCTCATTGTAAGTTGTCTCTGTTTTATATGTTCTTTTCACTGCAAGATATTTTATTTTATTAAATGTTCGAAATAAAAAAAAAATTAAATAAAATAAAACTTTGTTTAAACCATTTCAACTGGATCGATCAAGTTGCAGGAGAAAACAAAGAAAAATTAATGTATGTTACTCTAAGTCCACTGGAAAAAAATATACCAAAGATAGTTTTATTCATGTACAAAAACTATGAGGAGGTCAACAAAAAATTTGTTGCAGTATAAAATAGGGATGCGCCTGATTAGTCGACCATACGATTAAACGTCCGCACCCACACTAGTCGGCATCAGAAATACTAGTCGTTTAAAATATTTATCAATATTTCATTCATGCACGATGCCAGTTATCTGTTGCCTCTAAGATTTCATGCAGCCACCTGCTACTAGTATGCCCTGATTGTCAACCCCAGATGTTTATATCAGCAAAGTCAGACAGATGAATGTAGACTGTGACAGAATAAACTGATATGTATTCACTCAAGTGGATAAACATGCCCACATTAAGCACATACACAAACATAAACCTGCTGCTAGCGCTGCTAACATTAGCCACTCTGTGTGTCAGGCTTGCTACAGCTAACGTTAGCTCTGGTTCCTTTACCCGCAGACACTGTGACCCTCTTCGGTCTGAAGAGGTGAAGCGTTTATTGAGTTGTTTTAATGTTTTGTACGTTAATGTGTAAGGTTTGTATTGCACAGCGCAAAGTAGCGCGCATTTCAGTGGCATTTAAAGTATGATTTAGCGATTGTTGACTGTGAGTAATGGCTTCAAATGGCTCTTAATACACAGTATTTTTTTCGGACAGTGTTTAACATTATAAATTAATACATTCTGCTAAATTTGAACTTCTTTCTGAGTGTTTTCTTGGTGTTAGACTAGTCGACTAGTCTAAATTAAATTTTGCATTTAATTGCATAACAACAGCTTATTATTATTACTGCTATTACTACTACTACTACTATTACTACTAATTATTGTTGTGTTTTTCTAGAACTAAATGAGCAAGATTATTAACATGAAAACCTGTCAAGGTTCTGACCGGTGGTGTTACACAATGCAAACCACCCAACATCTGAAGCCTCCATTCAGTCCATTATCAATGACTCTGGAGTGGAAAGAGTGGAGGTTGACATGTGTCTTGTGGGTCACAGGATTGCTATGGGATCGCTATGGGATTCCCGTGTGATGGGAGTCAATTTCACTATTCATAATGGTATTGTTGGGACAGGACAATAACAAAGTAATTAGGAGCAGTCAGGATGAAAATCATAAAATTAACAGGTCACTTTTTATATTTCAGGTGTCATGATTCTCCAATCTTACAATTCAGTTTGATTTCCGATTTAAACATCTTTTTTTGCACTGACAGTTCTGCTGTTAGTCTTGAGTTTTGATTAGAAAAGATCAACAGATCATTGATTTTATGCCCTGACAAATATCATTTACATTTTCAAAGGGAAAAAATACTGCTAGAAATACTGATTTTGCCTTTGATTTCAGCTTTTGAAATTAAAAGCTAATTTCCATCGATTTTCAATTTAATATTGAAGATTCTTCTTATTCTTATATGAATAAAGAATCTTGTCTTTATTTTGAACGTAATGTTAATCGCTTATTACTTTTATTTTGGGGGGAGGGATGGGACAGAAGTCATTCCTCTGGAGTTGGGTATTTTAGTGGGAGTGGGATGGGATGGAAGTGAAAATCCACTCCCATGTCACCTCCTACTTAGAAATATCCTATACTGTTGTATGACATGACTCAAGGTGCCACAGACCAACAAGTCTTGTTTGGCACAGAGCAGAGTCAGCTGAGGGTTAGCAGCTTTTTAGCATTAACTCTCTTCACCAGTAAAGTTGTTTGTTGTGCCCACAGTGAAGTGGTAGTGAGACAGTTTCATTCTTTAAGAGTATTTGTGTGAGCTTGAGCTAACTGCTTTTCATCACACAAAATCATCTGTCCTCAGCTGCATGTTTGTTGTGCTGGCTGTTCACATTTTACAGATGCGGGTCAGATCCTTAGCTAAGTGTTTTTTGGGTGTTTTCCTCATGTTTTCTAGAGAATTTGGAGTGGATTAAGAGGTGCTGATGTTGTGACCTTGTGTGAAGCCAAAGTACAACTATGTAATAGTTGTAGTACATACAACTATGTAATATTAACCACTTCGATATGATTTAATAACTGATTGCATGTTTGTGACACAATAGCTTTTCTCCAAGTCACTGGAGAAAACTTTGGCAGCAGTTAGGCCTACAGCTATGATTCAGTGGATTTGTCTGTGTCTGCTTTGCACATCTGGACACTGGAATTTTACCCCGATTCCCCTTTCCTCTTTTCAAAACTGCTAAACTTCTTTCAAGTGGCACAAACTGAGTTTCCCCACAGCATGTTGCTGCCACCACCAGGCTGTTTGGTACCATGTGTTTCCACTTATGTTTCAGGTTTTAGTGCTTAAGTTATGGACCTAAATACTCCATGTCTAGTTAGTGCACCCACAGCCTAACTGCACCTGTGTTACCAGCGCAGGCTTCCCCTTCAAGAATGGTTGGATGTTGGCAAACTATTCGCTGCCGTAGAAAAGAAATAAAAATTTACTACAGCATGTGTACTTGTACTCTTCACAGCAGAAGCGGTCCAGATTGTGAAGAGTTACATAGAAGCTACAAGTCAGGCTAAAGACAACTAAAATAGCCTAAAAATGTGGCGATGCCTCCGAGCTAGTTCAGGCAGACAACTCGAGCTGCTCCGCCAATTTCACATCATCATACCAAAATGCACCCTTCCAATCTAGCGGTCTGTTTAAACTGCTAAACCTCCCATTTCCCCCTCTGCCTGCTATACATTGCTGCCCTGCACTAGTGTCGCTGCCTGCTCTTTTAACCCTACCACCACCCCCAGCATCCATCTGTAGGCTCCGACCGTGGTGTTCAAGAATCTGTTCATCACTCCCCTTATATCTCTATGTAACTTAACCTGCGGGGAGAGATGAAGTCGGAGCCTAGATGCCAAACTCAAGTCATGTTCTGCTGCTGAATAGACATTCTTAAACATGAGTTGTCTGACTGAACTAGAGGTTTCCCAAACAGGGCTAAGTGGTTTAAAAAATATTTAGAATTGCAATTATGATACTGCAGTTGTGGTATGATTTGCAATATTAGTGGGAATGATGATTTTTACATGATTTCATACTTTTTGGTCTGACCTAAGTGGCTCAGGCAGTCTAAAGCCAAATCATAATGTGGTTTTGTTTGGTGTCATTGATTGATTGTTCGTATTACTTCAGACAAAGGAAAGTGATAAATGGGTGACATTCTCTGCAGCTGCACTGAATAGACGGATAGTGTGTAAACCACCCTGTTGCCTTGTGGGCGTTTTGTTTGATGATTTTTTATTTTTTATTTTATTTTTTTATTTTTTTACTTCTTTTGATACTTTCAAGTTTTGGTCATTTATGTTCATTAGAATTTGACAGAGCTTTACAGCCATTTAGGCAGAAACTGATGTCATGCAATTTCAATGTAGGCTTAGTTATATTAATGGAGAACAGAGTTTAATAGATATTTATTAAAATATTTAGAAGAATATTAATACTGCTCAGTGCAAATATGATATAATTTGCTAAAGGCTAGTTAGTTGAAATTACTGTTTTGGCAGGCCTTTTCATAGTGGATATTTTTACTTATAGAAGAAAAAGCACAAGTGTTCCTAATAACATTAACAATGGCTTTGTTCAATTTTTAAGCCACAGTTTATTTTATTATTAACACATTTGCTTTTCCTACTGTGATGTGTCTGAATTTCTCCTGTGGAAAAGGCACAAAATTACATTAACGGTACACAATTATGAAAAATGAATGAACAAAACACCCATTTGCAAGACAGTCTGTTAATGAGCTTTTTCTAGATGGTAAACTTGTAGTCTTGGCTTCGACCTGCCCTGGGGCATTTAAATTGCAGCCAACAATATAGTCTCAAACTGATTTTGCAGGCCAGTAACATGGGTAGTAATTGTAGTTTCCAGTTTTTCCTAAGTTATGTAGGGACTGTTTTTAACAATTTATTTTGCCTAACACGAGGGAAGCCCAGCATTTGGTGTGATAAGTGTAAAATGTCTAGAGTCTGATTAAAGAGGTGACATCAGTGGCCAGTATTAGAGCAGAGCAGCCATTAAGGCCAAAATGTGTCTGAGCTGATAGCTCTGACCTCAACCAGCACCAAGGCCCAGATAAGACTCAGCAAGGAACTGGTCTAACTCTCTGCCTGTCTGCTACATGATAAACGTTTTGGGTGTGTAAACACACACTAACATAGAGTTAGAGAACAGTGTTGTCCTGTATTTTTAAACATGTGGCAACCTTCCTCTTTCATACTGTGCATCAATGGTCTCCAGCTATGTAGCATCACTAATGTCCTACCTACTGGGGGTTTCTGAACCAAAACAGTACTTTACACAATTCTCATGTTTTTTCCTTTTTCTCTTCATCATCTTCTGTGCTGTGTCCTACATAGAGTTAGGTACTCTCCAAAACATTAATGATGACCTCAGTTAGAATTTACATAACATTTGCCTATCAGCATTTCTAAGTTTGCAGGCAGTGTTTGCCGTTGACATTTATAATCCATCATTAAATGCATTAGAAGTCTAAGTTCAACACGCCAATGCACTTTTCTTTTTCAAGCCAGAATATTTTAAAAATGTATCATCATTACGGGTATCACATTTTCAATGTTAAGTTGATCAACCGATCATTAAAATTGATGAGCTTTCGATTTTAATCATCAAATTGAAAAAGGAGAATCAGTTGTTTTCAGCACCTCAAAGATGATGCAGTGTAGCTTACTGGGTGTTATATCACACCTATGTATGTCTTGATCTTTACAAATCAACACTTTGTAGTCTAACAATGGCATAGCAACCAGTGCTAAAAAAATATGTTTAAACCAAATCAAATTGTGACCATTAAATCAAAATTCAAATTGAATTGTGAATTTGGACAATTGTGACAATCCTCATCAAGTTAGAGCTGTACTTGGCTGTATGAATGAATGCATGAATGAATGAATGAGTCATTTTATTTTCGTGTCTAGTCATGTCATGACCTACTTCATATGGGATTATTTAGACACATTAACTACAAATGAAACATTCTGGTATGCTAGTCCATCATCATGAAACAGCACAATACATCAGCATCATCCAGGCATAAACATCATTCCAATATTAATTATAATCTCACTCAAATATCACTCAAGGAGATATTTGGCCATACAAACTCAGTACAAACACACAAGCACAGCACCACAAACACAAAACAACCAAACACTCTATATTTGATCCAGTTCATGAACCAATCAACCATAGTCCATATTTATGTAAATTAAATTCTGAGGAATTTATTATCATATGTTACTTTTCTCCTTCATTTCCGTGCTGTAAAAAGGAAACTCCGAAAATGCAAAAACATTATCAAAAAGATATTAAATTAAAGCTTCATTGTCCAAAGTTATCAAATCAAAATCAGAAGCATTAATTTTTTCAAACAATATTTGAAAACAACTTATCAGTGAGGCTAATTGGAAAAGAGGCTTCAATTTGCTAGGGAGCATAAAGATTGGACTCTGGAGGAATGGAAAAAGGTCATGTGGTCTGATGAGTCCAGATTTACCTTGTTCCAGAGTGATGGGTGCATCAGGGTAAGAATAGAGTCCAATGAAGTGATGCAACCAACATGCCTAGTGTCTTCCGTACAAGCCTGTGGGGGCAGTGTTATGATCTGGGTTTGCTTCAGTTGCTCAGGTCGAGGCTCAGCAATGTTATCTGTGTATGTTATGTTACCTGAATGTACTGAATGAGCAGGTTTTTCCATCAATCGATTTTTCTTGGCACGAGCATATTCCAAGATGACAATATCAGGGTTCATCAGGCTCAAATTGTGACAGAGTGGTTCGGGGAGCATGAGATATCATTTTTACACGTGGATTGGCCACCACATTGTCCAGACCTTAACCACACTGAGAATCTCTCGGATGTACTGGAGAAGACCACATAAAACTCCTTTTCCTAGGTACTTTATCTCTCTTGTCAAAATCACTAATAAAAACAGCAAACAGATGAGAGCGAAGATATCATGGCTGTATTGTTCCAATTCTGACATCACCGCTGTGTGGTTCTCTTTCATGGATTTTTGCAGTGATTAATTAATGGTCAATCTTACTATTCATCTGTTTTTCTAGTGTGCCCTGCATATCATTAACAAAAGCAAAAAATATATATTTTTAAATATCTCTATGCTGGAGCACTGGCATGGCATGCTGGCGTGTTGGAACCAGAAAAATCAACAGAGCTGGGTGGCTACAGCTAGCCAATCAGAAATCTATATAATGCTCATTTTACTTTTATTCGACTGGCTAAGGGTCGGTCAGAGGTTACAGCTGAGAACACAGCAAATGATTTTGAAAATGTAAAAAAAGTATTGCCGTTTTATTATCAGATAAAGTTACTGACATCTGTGGTAGGTGAGTGACCATTATTGTTATGCTTTTTGTTGTCAGTTCTCAGTTCTCTTTTGCAAAGGATATATGTATGTATATAAAGTAATAAAAGCAACAATTACTAGTCACACAAGTCCAGCGTTGTAACCCCCTGCTCTTAGTTGCATCAGTATTTGTACAACTGTTCTGTATCAACCTTTTGCACTCCACAATGTAATTTAAAAGGAAACTGCATTGCGATCTTGCCCAGTGAGACTAAATCATCCGGAAACTCTGGATACTGAACATGTTGCGGGTCAATAGTTGACATAGAAATGTGGAAAAACACATCCAAAATTCCGCTGTAGCACAACAACTGTGAGAATGATCCTTCAGCCCCAGTTACATTACAGGTTACATCCCATTAGTTAGATATTCTGTGCATGAGCCTAAAGTATCTAAACATGTGCAGCAATGATTTCAGTTGGATGTGTAAGTAGCATTAGCCCAAGTCTTTTTGTTGTTGTTGTTGTTGCTGCTTTTTGTTTGGTTATGTTTATGTCCATGTTGAACACTTCCTCTTTATGTTTTTTTGACTCTTATCAGCTGTTAATACCACCATTGTTTTGCTGTGCTACACAAGAAGAGAGTGTAGTTCTTTGCAAACCATTAGCACTGTACAAGACAATGATTATCACATCGAAAGCAGTATTTTATTTTTTCTTTAATATCTATTAGCCATCTCAACCGTAACACAACTCGTTTCAGACTAATGAAATATTGGAAATGATCATCTATGTTTACCACTTTTATGGTCAGCAAGCCTGTAATCAAAACCAGAGCTGCAATGCAGAGCTGTACCAGAGGAGTGGTTTTCAGTGTCTGACTTGAAAACTGTGCTGCCCTTCCCTCATTCTCTTTTCATGTACAATGCAGCGCATCACAGCCAAATTTGATTTCAAAGATTGTGCTAGAAAGAGATGCTAGAAATACTAATGCTAAACTGGTATGATACTTAACTTTATTATTCACCATCTTAGTTTTCGGTGTTAGCATGCTAAACTCAGAAACTAATAAAATATGTTGCATTCATATGCTCCTCATATGGCCCGATTTTCCCAAGTTGAAGGCATGTTGGAAACATGAAGGCTACAAGTGGGTAGAGTAGTGTAAGGTTGTTTTTGTACGTGTTGTAGCATTTGGATTATGGGCTGAGACTAGCGTCCCAGTAAAGATTTGTGCTGCTATCCAAGTATGCTGAAACAGTTTGAAGCTTTATATTACAAAGTGAATTTGCCATAGACTTGTTGCTTCACCAGTACAATCTCTAAACTACTAAAATATTGCTCTTCCTAACTTGTTATCAGAGGTTATGCAAATAAATAACCTTTCTAACTAATCTAGGTCAACTAGATCAGTTTCAACTAGATAGGCAACTAACCTTTACAACAAATAATTTAAAGTATACACAACACAAAAATTAATAACATGTTATCAACTGAACATTTACGTTTGTCCACCTCCATTTTCTGCATATACATACAACAACTTGGCCAATTGTGTACCAAATGTTTCACAGACTTTCCGAGTTGTTGTCTTGACTTTACGGGACATGAATTTTTCAGTCAGTAACTCATTTTTCAGATTATTCCAACATGATATATATGCAGGATTAAATTGCCAATTAGTTCTAAGTTTAGCTGAGACTGATAGAAATGCCTTTTGTGTTACAAGTATTTGGCCGTAAACCAAAGTATTGGAGGAATACATATGTTAACCTAATGATGGCATTAGATTAAACGTCAGTAAGTTATTTTAATACCTTTTGGAGGACACATGAATGTGTGTATCAAATGTTGTGCCATTCCATCTAATAGTTATTGTGACATTTTGCTCAAAACCATAAATGTCAACCTGCTTGTGGCACCAGAGTAAAAGTCAGGGGATCACCAAAGTCAGTAAGATACCCCTCTGGGCACCATGGGTAGATGTAACAAAGTTCATGGCAATCCATGATGTTGAGATATTAAGTGGTTGACCAAGAGACATGCTGTTAGCATGGCCAGAAACATAAAATTCATCAAATCTTGTTTAATTGACTAAGGATTTTTTCAGAATGTGTGTGAAAAGCATCAGTCCACTAAAGATTTCATTTTCGGTTGATAATGTCATTAAACTAACTTACTTAACTTAAAATAGGGAAAGTACCAAATGTTGCTCTCTGTGTAGTAATGCATCTTCCACATATAGAACATAGAACTGCAGAGAGTAGTTCAGGACACTCTATTTAGGAAGCCTACTGCAGTGCAGTCTTGTGATAAGTAAATGTGTGTTCTTATAGGCAACCATTGATGTAATTGATAGCAAGTAATGCTTGTTTTGTGTCAGTTAATAGTTATAAAAGGGGGACATAATATCTCAGGAATCTAAATCTGGTTCAAATGGCTGTCATTTCCAGTCCAGGAGTAAATTTTCTGTTCTGACCAAGCTTTACTCATGATCTTCTCCACATTTAAATATAAATCAGATGTTTTCAATAATATTTATTCTTTTTTTTATTGAAAAATGCTGCCTCAGCCAAGATACACATTATGATGCTGACTAGAAATATAAATCTTGAAGATTTACTGTAGTTACTCACACCCTTGGGAGCACAGGCAGTTGACTTTCCTCCATCTACTGTTTAATTTGATGGTCTTTCTAGTGCAGGAGAGGCAGAAGGGAGGGATTGCAGGTGCCAGAAATGGCAGGTTGAGACCCCTGGGGGGAGCATATTAAAATCTCGGAAGCCCACTTGTGAGGTCAGTCAGAAATCTGCAATTGGTTGAACATTCTACTCAATCTCATCCTTATGTGTGTCTGATTTCTTTGTCCTCTGACAGGTGGTTGTGTGTTTCAAACAGCACATGGCCTGTATTCTGCTGACAGACATGGAGCCACCCACCTCTAGTCCCACAGCAAATCACCATGGCCCTATCCCTGACCTCGACCCAGCCACTGGACTTGACCCCAAGCAGGACGTGGATACCACCTGCCTCACTGTCCACCTTTACTACTGTGGGAAGGATGGGGAAGGGGGTGGTGGCAACGGTTCAGAAAGAGTGCTCACGTTTCCAGCCGGGGAGTACATAGCAGAAGAGCTGTGCATCTGTGCAGCGAAAGCATGTGGTGAGTCATACGAAAATTTCAGTTCTGATGTCTTCCCCCGCACACAAAATATAGTTCAGTTTATTGATATGAAGTTCTAACATCAGTTTCATACGGGCTTTACACAACGCTAAAAAATGAAAAATGCATCAACTACGTTAGAAAAGAGGGAAAGATAATATAATATAATATAATATAATATGGGTGGCACAGTGGTGCAGTGGTTAGTACTGCTCCCTCACAGCAAGAAGGTCCTGAGTTTGAATCCCCCATGCGGCTGGGGCGCTGGGGAGTCTCTCGCTGGGGCAGGGCCTTTCTGTGTGGAGTTTGCATGTTCTCCTCGTGTCTGTGTGGGTTCTCTCAGTCCAAAAAACATGCAACATAATAGGTTAATTGGTAACTATAAATTGTCCATGTGAATGTGAGAGTGAGTAGTTGTCTGTCTCTATGTGTCAGCCCTGTAATGAACTGGCAGCTTGCCCAGGGTGTACCCTGCCTCTCGCCCAATGTCAGCTGGGATAGGCTTCAGCCCCCACCACCCTTCAAGGATAAGCGGTTACAGACAATGAATGAATGAATAATATAATATAATGTAGTGTAGTAGTGTGAAAATGTATATTGTATTGTTTAATAGGCTGTTGATTTACCATGTAGGATTTTAACAACTTATAAATTCATGTTCATCTGATAACAGACATCTGTTTTTATTGCCACGTTTCTGGTTGTTTGAATATTGTGAAGTTCTTTTGTTTGTGTTGTACACCTTGCTGACAAACCACTCTAAATGGTTGACCATGCCAAAAATGATAACTATAACAACAATTATTAATTGTATGGCAGTGTAATGTGGATGCATTAGGCCTGTGCGGTATACTGGTTCATACTGAAAACCGGTATTTATTTTCGTTGTGATATTAATTTTTCATATACCGCCATACCGGTGAATAGCCCAAACAACGTCTGGAATTTGCGCGGCGGGAAAGTGTTTCAGCGGGGACCACCACAGGCATGCTTGCTTGAGCGTGTGCACTTGGGATGTTCCTGGTGACTAATTTCCCTGTCGAATAAATGCAAATTTTAATTTAGACTAGTCTAACACTAAGAAAACACTCAGAAAGCAGTTCAAATTTAATTTAATTTATGTTAAACACTGTCCAAAAAAAATACTGTGTGTATTAAGAGCCATTTGCAGCCGTTAGTCACAGTCTACAATCACCAAATTGTACTTTAAATGCCGCTGAAATGTGCGCTACTTTGCGCAAGCCTTACACATTAATGTACAAAACATGACAACAACTCACTAAACGCTTCACCTTTTCAGATCGAAGAGGGTCACAGTGTCTGCAGGTTGAGGACACAGAGCTAGCCCGACTAGTGGCAGACGGCTGCATAAAATCTTAGAGGCAACAGATAACTGGCATCATGCATGAATGAAATATTGATAAATATTTTATTTTTAAATATTTTAAACTACTAGTATTTCTGGTGCCAACTACCATGGGTGGGGACATTTAATGATATAGTCGTCCCCGCCATGTGATGGCAACCATACTTTGAAGGGGTCATGCTTTTACCTGTCTGGACATGGAAAAAAAAAAAACATGATACAGTCCTTATGACAGTAAAATGAGCTGTTTAAAGCCAATCAACTGCAGTAATTCCTTTCTCATTAGAAGAAAATGTGGATAAGAACACTGTTGCATGAAAAAAATACAGTCAAATACTGTGAAATGGATATGATTTAAAAAAAAAAAACGTGATATGAAAATTTTGTCATACTGCCCAGCCCTACGGCCGTATCTTTAACCAAATTTGAGTAAGGAGGAGCAAAGGAGTCAAACTGACATACACATGCTAAAAACATACTTGCATTGCCAAGACAGACTTGGAGAAAAGCTTGAATATGTACATCCCTCTCCACACCAAATAAGGGAATATCTTTTGGAAGAATGTTGTTTATCCCTCCAGTACAGTTCAGTGATTGTATGCCATGGATACTTTAAGCTGTTTTATTTATTATCTTATTCATCTTTGTCTCCCATCACTATATTTAAAGAAAACAGGGCCTTTTTTCATTCACATCAATGCATTTGAAAAATTCCTTGACTTAACATCCAGTGGCTATGTAGTGCATTGTAGGCTCTGAGTCATGATCTGCTTGGTTTAGATTAATCTCAGTCATCCAGGTACTAAAAAGTAAATAAGCAAATGGGCTGGGTGAAGGATGTTTAAGAACATTTAGTGTTCATTTTCATGGCTGCTTCAGTTCTAGTGTCAGGAGTAGGGTGATTAGGATTAATCCCTGTGAAGATGCAAATTCTCTTGATGAATCAGTGACTATATTTGTATTCACTAAATGCTCAGTTTTTTGCCCTTATTTAGCTGCAAATGCAAAAGGTTTGTTGACTGCTGACTGTGGCCTGCGGTTGTCATTTTAAACACATACTTCTCCTTTAAAACAGATTTTTTTCAGTGTTTTCCACCAATGGCTGATGTCCTTGAGGACGTGCTTGACCATGCAAATCCAGTCTCCTCTTGAAATGGTCAGCGTTGCAAGATTTGCCCATATCCAAAAACCTGTTGATACCAGTATTTCAGAAGTAATATGTTTTTTGGTACGTCTTTCTAAGGGCTAATTCATCCAACTGTATTTCTTTACAAGAGTTCCCTGGAGGTGCTATCAAAGCGGATTCAGTGTTAATTTTGTTGAAACTGCAGTAGTATGTTCAGCCCAGCTTTTTGCCTTCTCTTTCTAACAAACTAGAATCAGGAAGTTGTCGACTGTTGTAGCTGTTTTCCTCTCCGCCTTAGCTCTATCTGTCTCTACCACACTCTGTTGCTCCATTCCCACTTGAGGTGATAAGAAACAACCTCTCTCTCTCTTTTTTATCTTCCGCTTTTTCTATATCCCCTTGCTTTTCTGTTTTTAGTTTTTAACTTCCTTTGTTCTCTTGTTTGTCTGGTTTACAGACCCTCCATCTGTCATCCATTCTACTTTTCATTGTTTAACAGTCAAATAAGATTCAAATGAGGGATTTTGATCTTTGAGCTTTGTGTATCTGATTAGTCTACATGTACATTTGTATTTAGTTTCATATTAGGATATAAGTAGGTATAGGTTAGCAGTGCAAAGATAGCTAGAATAAAAGATCAATGAGTAAAATCAACATGAAATTTGCTAAAGCAAGGGGATAGATCAGGATGTCACATTAACGCCATGGTAGAGTCAAACATAATCACCTTCCCAGCAGTCAGACCTAATACGATTGAACTTTTCACACAATAACTTTTCAGCACAGTAAGGAAAATTCTGCTCTTTAGAGGGCAAAGAAGGTCAAACTGTTAATAGGTCTTTGATATTAACGTACTGTCAGGTGTTTTGTTATTTTGTCCAACCTCTGAACAAAAATGTATGAAATATATTGTTAAATTGTGTATCAATAAATCTGAGCTCCCAAAGTGCACTAATCCAGTAATTTACTCTGCAATGTATTGCTTATTTTATTATTTGATAATCTAATAAATAATAAAAGGTAGAACTTATAGTTCAACCCTCTTACTACTTTGACTTCACTTCCCCTGTTGTGGTTGAACATGCTTCCTCTTACACACCCTCATACTATTGCTTCACTCTTGTGAGTGCTTCCTCCTTTGTGATGACATCTTCAGTCTCCTAATAACCTGCTTGGCCCGACTTATAAAACACCTTCCTGTTTTTGGTGCTGGTGTTGTGGAGACAGAATGAAGAAATGTGGGAATGGTCCGAAACAAAAACACAGACATGTGGAACTGGTGTTGAAACAATCCTGAACAACTAGTAGAGTGCATATCTCAGATGGTGAAACACATACTGCAATGCGACAACAACTGTTAGATGTAGCCAGTGAAGATTTGCAAAGTTTTGAATGCAGGTTTTTTTTTGTATAGTATAGCAAAATTTTCTTATTTAGATGTATGCAAAGTGTTTTTGTATAGTATTGTATAGTTTTCTTTAAGATGCATACCATAGTGAAATTATATTGTAATTGAGTGTCCTGGGTTCACCTGACCATATAAACTTAAGGAAACAAAGAGGACAATAAGTCCTAACTTTCCAATTTAAACATTGTTATTTACTTAGAACAATTTGTTATTTATTTATAACAATTGCAAGCAAACAGATGGTAACAGTAGTAATGTGATGGATATAAAAATCTACAATTGTGTAGAAACTCGCAAAAGTTTCAATCTCTCAGGTTTATAACAAATCAAATTTTAATGAAAACTGTTTAATGAAAACTGCAAGTTACAGTCGATTTTGTGGTGAAGTCTTCATCTTGCATTTGTTTATGAGTGATTCCTGAATGCTCCAATATGGGGACTGTGCAGACACATAGATGGTAGTGAAGCCAACAAAACAGGGATTTATTCATCTCGTACGGTGCCTAACTTTAGTGGATCCTAACATATGTCGTATGGAATTTATCCGCAAAGACTCTAGTTTAAGATGAAACAAAACCTCTCTATGGATGTCCGTTTTTGAGCCATGACAAAGGCCAAAATGTGACCTGCAGCAGATTAAGTAAACCTTGTTTTTACCCTAGCACTTGTTAATGACTTGGGGCCACTACCAGCTGGTTAAGAGGAATGACGAGTCAGCAGTCCATATAAAACAGGGCAGTCAATAAAATAGGTTTTTTCAAGGTTTCTCAACAATTGTGTGTCCACAAAAAATAAGCTGATTTGTCCAGTATTACACAACATTAGCTGTGGACGTGCACACACAACCGATCGCATCTCTTCAGGCTTATGCTTGGTGTAGATAAATAAATATTCTTGAAGTAGGCTATTATCGTCAGATGAGGTGGTAAAAATCATCCATACTAAGTTCTTTCATTATAAAAAAGTCTACTACTAGAAAAGCTGGTTGGCTGTCACAGTGTGTCATTGTCACTGCACAGTTGCTTGTAGTCTACAGTACTGCTACTGTGTGTGTGAAAACATACAGCATATGCATGACTTTGTGTTTGTCTAAATATTTGCCAGTTGTACTCTTACACTGGTTAGAAATCTGTGCTCTTTAAAAGTATTATAGTAGTATTATAGTATAGTAGTATTATTTCAGCTTGGGTGTCAAAAATGTGTCATTTGGTTTGAATTATGGATATGGTAACGCTTTCCACCGTATGTGGAGTACAAGGTGATCAGACCAAATGCAAAACATTGGTTGACTTGCTCCCTGATCTCTGCAACAGTTACTGTAGAAGTAACTTTGTGACATTGTTCTCTTTCTCTCCAGGGATTGCTCCAGTGTATTGCAGCTTGTTTGGCCTGATAAGGGAAAGTGACCGGATATGGTTGCCTCCCAATCACATCTTTAAACTGCACCCACCAGCCAGTGAGAGCCTACACTTCAGAATCAGGTTTCCTTAATGTGTTTTGAACTTTTCATGTGTTATTTTATGCTTGGATTCCTTTTCTTATTGGATTTTCTCTTGTCTCCTTTTCTGTCCAGATACTATTTTCCTGGCTGGCATAACAACGAAAATTCATTTTATGCTCATCGCTATGGGCTGTCCAAGGGGATGGAGACCCCTGTGATGGATGATCTTGTCATGGCATACCAGTTTTTTCAGGTTAGTCTTTACAACTTATGGTACACTTCATATCAACATTAAAGGGATACTTGGGATTATTTATAATGTGGAGTTGTATGAAGTAGTTACCGATTGTCAGTGTACTACCTACAGTAGATGCCAGTCAGCATGCCCCCAGTTTGGAGAAGCCAAGAGGAGTACCTGCACTGAAGTTAAGCAATGCATTGCCGTGCACAGGGTCAGCAACAAAAGGTATTTTAGCCACTTAAAAGTGGTCCACCTAAAAAAAAATCAGTATTAGTTTAAGTGTGCCCTATATGTAGAATAATTTGCCCACTAAGTTTTGCCATTATATACAGTATAATGACAGTTTCCCATCAGAAGAGGCTACCTGACAGCACGGTAAAACGGGGAAAATATTCTAAATATGGCATAGATTCAAACTGATATTGATTTTATTGAGGAATTTCTTTGTAGTGCCTTTTGTTGTTGACCCTGTCCACAGTCTGTGCTGATGCTCCTCTCTGCTTCTCTGAACTGGGGACATGCTGACTGGCATCTACTGTAGGTAACTGACTGACTATCAAAAAGTGAATCATACAGGATGCTTGAGTGTGCGCCCCATGTATGGAGGCTGTGAGTCCTCTGCAGCGGCTGCCCATGGCTCTTTGCTGCTTGTCTTTCACCCACTCTCTTTATTCTCTTCTTTGTATTTTTGTTTTTAAAAATCAGAGCACATTCTTAGTTTGGATCATTTTTAGGTTTTTCTTCAAACTGGATACAAACCAACGGGCAGTGCTTTCAAGACTAATGTTCTCTCTATCACTTCCATTTCCCTAATTCCCTTTCCAGCTTTGCTTTTTTAAATATAGTGTCAAGCAGATATTTTGGATTGGGGGGTGCTTGTTTCCCTCTCTTTTTGACTGACTGCCAGGTTGTCTGTCAGTCATGTCAGCCATTCTTTTGTGTAAGTTGAGAAACCAGGATGTAGGGTAGTAAGAGTGTTTTTAGAAGTGCAAATGGGGAACAAGGGTATGTCAGGGTTCTTTTTAGTTTCCGTGTGTCTGTTCTTGCGTGTGTGTGTGCACTTTTTTTTCTTTCCCACATGCTTGTGTAAGCTTGACACATTCAGCTCTGATCAGCTTTGTCTTTATCTATGTGTCAACACATTAACCTTCTGAAGGTCTGGTAGATATCATCACCTGCTCTAGAGCTTGACTTGTACAGTCATAACAACAGTGATGAGTTGAAGGAGTTTCCTCTTTAAAATACATTTTTTTATGTAAAGCACATTTTCGTGCGCCACAAAGAGCATATTATCCGTCTGATTTCAGTTAATTTGGTTTTTATATCCATAGTTGTAAGTTTTGTTGACTTTAATTAATGTTTAGCCATGTTCAGACCTTCAGACGTTTCTTTAAAGGATATCATCCCTGCCCTTTGACATTTTTGTTCCTTTTTTCCCCCTCCTTCAGTGGCGAAGTGACTTTCTGAATGGCTGGGTTCAGATTCCAGTGAGCCATGAGGCCCAGGAGGAGTGTTTGGGCCTGGCAGTGCTAGATATGATGAGGCTCGCCAAAGAGAGTGGTCAGTCACCTGTGAACATCTGCAATGATAACAGGTAGGATGTACTCATTCACACAAGGTGACGAGACAAAGAAAGTAAAGCATTTAATTCAAACAACCACGTTCCAGTGAACAAGTTCCAGACTAGAGCTGCATGATATGGTAAAAATCCCATCATTGTGTGATTAGTTTGACAGATCTTTTGATTCAGACATGTTTCATGATTAGTGAGATTGATCATTTTCCATCACAGTTTTCATTTTGATGATGGGGTCTGTGCCAAGCAAACATGTTTTCTTACACCTGAAGAACAGGATTTGTAGGCCAGGACATCGCTGCAGCACTACAGTACTTCATTATAATACTGTTTTTCACACAATTTTTACCTTTATCAAAAAATTGTACCTTTTGTAATTTAGATATTGTACTTGGGCATACTGTGATTACATTAATTGTCGCATTAATTTGTGCCGCCTTATTCCAGATGATTTTAATCTCATGCACATGCTGCACACTTTCTCACCTGAATCATGTGAAATACCTCACGGCTGTGTTAGTCTGCATGTGGTGCAGCTAATGAATAACAATTTCAGAGCAGTGTGACAGACTCCTCAGGACACAGCATCAAGATAGTTTGACTGTGTGTGTCCATGCAGCTGAATGAATTATCTCAGTGTGAGATAATGTTTCAGTTGAAAAAGTTTTTGTTTTGTTAATTTATGTATTTTATATTAAAGGGACTGAGAAAAAAACTACATTGCTCGTGGTGACATAGACTCATAGAACAGATATGGTGCACATTTAAATACAGGATCCAGGAAGCTGTACCAAAAAGTTATTGTTGACAAGGGCAGGTTGAATGATCAACAGTTTAATGGATTGGTGAAGGATCTTTTGTATGTAAAGAAGTATTTAAAACATATTACTGATCTGAATAATATCAGACAAATCATAAGTCAGAATCCTGATTGCACCATGTACACTGGCGTAAAGCCAATATAGCATCTTCTCTTTAACCCTGTTTCCTCTTTCACATGCCTCTCCCTTCTGTCTTTGTCTCCCCTGATATTTGTTATTGATTAATCTTTCTTTTTGTTATTCTCAACAACTCCATCTTCACCTCCAACCACCCGCCACCCACCCCCCACCCCTTTCAGCTACAAGTCCTTCCTGCCGAGGAGCATGCGAAGCCGCATCCAGGAATATAACATCCTGACTCGGAAGAGGATCCGCTATCGCTTCAAGAAATTCATCCAGCAGTTCAGTGAATGCAAGGCCACGGTGGGCAACCTCAAGCTCAAATACCTGATGAGTCTGGAGACGCTGCTGCCCTCCCTCTACTCTGAGCGCTTCCAAGTCACCGACCTCTCTGCACGTGAAGTTACCATTGTCGTCATGGGCAACAAAGGCATCCAGTGGTCAATAGGGAAAGAGGAGGAGGGAGCAGAGGAGGTGAGCACCAGGAGATGGGTTCATGTTGCCATGGTAATGCATTTGTACACTAGTCTGCCACAGTTGTGCTGCTGTCATGGCTGTCTTTGTACCAATAGATGGAGCTCCAGGAGTTACTTAAAATTGCCAGTAACGACAGGAGTGCCTGTGTCTGCATGCTTCTGCATCTAATACAAATGTAAACCACTGTTATGTACTCCTTTGGTGTCTCCAGGAGCTCCAGACATACTGTGATTTCCCAGAAGTGATTGACATCAGCATCAAACAGGCCAATAAGGAAGGCTCTGTGGAGAGTCGCATAGTTGCCCTCACCAGACAAGACAACCAGATCCTGGTATAGTACACAGTTTTGTTTGCTCTATTCCAGTCTAATCTAATCCACTGCAGACTGTAAACCAAATTGCCCTTTTGGGACAACCTCTGCTCTGCTGTAACCTTCTCTGCTGATGGCCGGAATGTGTTAAAATGACCACATACTTGTTGTCAGAGCCAAGTATTCAAATGGCTTGTTACCGCAGCTGGATTCAAGAAACAGCAATATCTGCTTTTCATCAGTTCACAAGACAGTTTTGACAATTATGTATTATGTTACTGTGTTATGGTATGTTATATATAACTTACAGTAGATGGCGGTCAGCATGCCCCCAGTTTTAAGCAGAGACTTTTTTTTAGATAGCTAAAATACATTTTGCTGCTGAATCTGTCAGCAGTACATTGCTTAGCTTCTGTGCTGGTACTCCTCTCTTCTTCTCCAAACTGGGGGTATGTCGATTGGCATCTGCTATAGATAATACACCAACTATGGATAAGTATCATATACAAGCCAATCTGAACTGTACCTTTAAGGCTAAAGTGACCTATTTGTTGCAATACAGTGCATAAATATATGGATTGAGTGTTTATTATTTTCATTGATGTAAAGTTTAAAAAAAGGTACTGATTTTTTTTCCTTCTTTATTCTCTTTATCCCTGTCTGACCTCAAAGGAACTGGAGTTTCATTTGCTCTCAGAGGCTCTGTCTTTCGTCTCATTAGTTGACGGCTATTACAGACTGGTCGCAGATGCCCATCATTACTTATGTAAAGAGGTGGCTCCGCCAAGACTTCTGGAGTGCATTCAGAGCTACTGCCATGGCCCTGTGTCGTGAGTATCACACATATGCATACATACACTTGTGCACCCACAAACACAGAAGAATTCTCACACATTCACACACAGACAAAGACACAATCTGTCTCTTTGATCAGGATGGATTTTACAATTGGTAAGCTGCGTCGCTCTGGTAACCACCAAGGCCTGTACATCCTCCGATGCAGCCCCAGGAACTACGACAAATACTTCATGTCATTTGTGGTGGGGGTAAGCTGTTAATGTTAGATTGTCATCAATGTGAAGTGCTGTATTTCTCATATGTGACTTTAGAAATAGACAACAGTCTTTGCTATTACATAGACATTCCTAACTGGCCTGACATTGAAGTGAATGATTCTCTTCTTGTTCTGATGTGACTCAATAAGGGAGTGTCCTTTGGTATTTTTAGCACAACTGAACTGTGACTTTTTGTCTTTTGATTGTCAGTATGAGACTATGGTGGACTACAAGCACTGTCAGATCATCAAGACGGAGGCTGGGCAGTACATTCTGAGTGGTGCTAAGAAAAGCTTTGGCTCACTTAGGGAACTTCTGCACTGCTACCAAAAGGAGGCACTCCGCACTGATGGGTACACATTTCAGCTGACCAGGTGCTGCCCCCCCTCCTCAAAAGGTCAGTGTTCACATACACACATACTCTGATAAGAACATGTATACTCACACACATAGTAACACAGGTAAAAGAATACATTTACAGTAAAATGCAGACATTTAAATATACCTTAAAAGATTCTCCAGTGCAGTTGAGACATTTTTAGACTTTTTTGACCTATTACCCATTACTTTTTTCCTACTCCTTTTTAAAAAATAAAATAGTAAGGAACAGTTTTCCATAAGGCTGCTTAAATAGGAAACAGCATCATCTTCTTGATATGTGAATGACCTCAAGTTTTAATTTTGATCATTTGTAAAAAAAGTGAGTTTTGTTAAAACCTTCAGTCAATGACTTACAGAATTGATGACTGAAGTGTACATTGTGTATATTACACAGAGTGCAGGTAGTATGCAAGCTTCAGACCCAAAAATCTTTAACATTTTGAAAGCAATGATTAATCAATTTGAGATAGCGATTAAAGGCGTGAGAATGCTCCCAGTTCAACATTCTGTGACAAGACATCCAATTACCCCTTGTTTAGAGCCCCACAGAATTCCTCAAAGGGGTCTTTGACACTCTTATCTTATCATTCAACATTCTGTACCCATTAATTCAGTTTCTTTCCCAAATCTCTCAAATTCCTGCTGCAGCTAATTAACAGGGGTAACTAAACTTGAACTGATGCAGAGGGTTCATTTTTGAATTCCTGTTGCATTTAAGCCAATGAAGAATACACGCTCTTCATTCTTTAAAATAACCATTGACCTTCAGCTTATTTATTGACAAGCTGGATTTAGTTACAGTATAGACAAGAGGTGTGGACTCAATTGGCATGACTTGGACTTGAGTTAGATTCAACTTGATAAAATCAAAAACTACATGCAACTCGGCTTGGATTTTAACACCAGTGACTCGTGACTTCACTTGGACTTGAGTCTTTTAACTTGAAATACAGTTAAAGTATGTTTTGCAGAAAATGAGCCACAAATCAATTCATTTTCGTAATCAACTAATGTTAACACTATTCAGTCCTGGTAAATTGAAACTTAAGACCCAGGTTCACTTTGTTTGAAGCAATCTGATAGCACTCAGTCAAGTTGCAGGAGGTAACCATGTTAGCATACACATTTGTTTGCATACAAAGGCTACCTGGTGGTCAACAAACATGAACTGTGGTATGCAAAACGTGCAGGATGAAAATTACAGTCATGCAACAACTTCCAACTATGATTGATATTTAAAGTTGTACAAAAAACAATAAGTTGAGGCTATGTTGTTAAAATGGCTTTACATTTGGTAAAGAGTGATGACATGTTTAGGACTTGGGACTTGACTCAGGGTTTGTCTGTCCTGACTTGGTTCTTGAGACTTACAAAACAATAACGTGGTCCCATAATAATAAACTTGATTTATATAGCACTTTTCAAAACAAAGTTATAGAATGCTTTTCAAGACAGAAACAAGGTAGACAGTGATGCAGCACATGGGAGCTTTTGATCTTGAATGCTGAACTTTAAGTTTCTTAAGCACAGTTTCAGAGTTCAGTCTTTCCCATTAATTTCCCATATGTTTTCATCCCAAAAACAAAACAGCGATGCTTAATAGAACTGTATAGGTTTTTAAGTTAGGTGTTGCACTACACTGTATTGTATGTGTGTACTGTAGTGAAGCAGAATCAGTATTCAGTATACTTTAAATGGACAGAAAGTCAGATTTGTTCTGCCTCATAGCACAACATAACCATTATATATCTGTGGGCACTGGAAAGAGTTGCTAATGACTACTAATAATTCAGTAATTAATTCACCAGGTTTCCAACTGGTCAAGCTCTTGTCTCTGAGCAAAAGTGCCTGTCTTTAAGGGCCAGAAAAACAAACCACATAGGTCTTTATTCATGCTGATATTCATGATTAAGTAATTTCATGTCTGGTCACCATTTCATTTCCATTTAACAGGGTCACACATTGAAAAGCAAGAACCTATCATTTGATGGATCCTAATTGTTGCCCATCTCTGCCTTTCTTCAGATAAATCCAACCTGCTGGTGTGTAGAAATCAAGGGGCAGAGGTTCCACTGTCTCCCTCTCTCCACATGCACAGCATCAGCCAAATGGTCTTTCACAAGATCCGAAAAGAAGACCTTGTCATCGTAAGATAATCCTTTGCTTTACCTCTCATCTAAAAAAGGTGTACAGAGATTCAGAACTTTGCCATTTCTTCAGTCTTAGAAGCTTAAAACAAATCAAATAGGCCCATGTATGTGTTTTCTTGCCCTGAATATGCCATAGATCTACAAGGGTGATCTGTGCTTAAGTGTGTCTTTGTAATTTGTGAAATAACCATGAGTGTAAAGCTCCAACAGACTGATGACTCCCGTGGGGTCAGTCAGGTCACTCCCTGTTGACATTAAGACTTCCTCAATTGATCCACCGACTGTAGTGCAGCGTCATCAGCAGTCCCTGTGGCCGTGTATGTGTTATGTTTGACAGTGTATCAGGCACGCTCTCACCTTAGTAACTAGTCCGTTTCCGTCACACCATATTTTCTGTTACTTGAGCTCTTAGAAGTTTTGTACTCAGGTCTGTCACAGGAAAACCACAGAAGCCGTTCCACTAATCAGAGAGCTCAGGGGGTTTTCTCTATTGCCAAATTGTCTTCTCACTTAGCTCTCAGTACATTGAAGTGTTTTTTTCATCTTCCTGTTTTGAGCTGGTGTTTAGCTTTGTTGTGTATTCATTTCAGACCTTAAATCTATTTTGTTGAATCTTGAGCAGTAAAACCCTTGTGGTCAGATAGGCTCTAGCTAGTTTGCTTTCTAGGCTGCAAGATTTGATGGATCATTTAGTTACTAATCTTTGGATTTTGGCATTAAGTCAATTCTTTCTAGTGTTTCTTAATCTCTAGACTTCAGCTTCAACTTTTTGGCTCGTCTTGCAAATGGCAGATAAAGTGAGAAAATTCACCAGCTTAAATTATTTTTTACTGGCCATAAAACTTCATCATTCATTATTTCACTAAAAATAATTTCTTTATGTTTTTAGCATGCAGACTCACTTTTAGCATCACTTTAAAGGACGTAAAGGAGTAGGATTTAGTGGCGCGTGGCAGTGAGCTTGCAGATTATAAAAACTTTGTCTCACTCTCTTTACAAGTGTAAAGGAGAACCTATGATGGCCATAAAACTCATGCAAAATGCGAAAGGTCATATCTAGAGCCAATTTGGTTTGTCCATTTTGGGTTGCTGTAGAAACATGGCAGTGCAACAAGGCAGCGTCTGTGGAAGAGGAGTCATGCACCCTTTAGACATAAATGTCTCTTTCTAAGGTGATTAAACCACAATTCATATTTACAGGTGATTATACACTAATAAAAACATACTCATATTACATTTCTGCCATATTCTGCCAATAAAACTCTGTGTTACATACTGGACCTTTTAAAGGACAGTTATGAATAGATAACATTGGCTTTTTTAATAAAAAATACTCAAACTTGTACTGTTCCTACACCTTATTATCAGACATGTCATTCCTCCTTTGTAACTACTCCAACACACACAAATTCTGCTAGTTCCCTTCATCCCAGCATTATTTAAAAGATGCAGCAGAAGATCACACAGGACAACCACTGAAGGGAGTGTGGCCTTGTGGCTAAGTAGTGTGTGACACAGTAGGTAAGGACCAGTGTGACCGGAAATGAGCAGGAACAGCAATACAGAGCTGGAAGTTAGAGCAAATCACCCATTAGCAGTTGCTGTCAGACTTTCAATGTCTGTGCTAGAAATGCTGAAAATCCACTGGAGCTTTGACAAGCACCAGAAGCAGATTCATGGCCTTTTAAGGGACTCTCTCATGTGTGTGCCTGTTGGGTAATGTCAGTACATATCCATGGGCCTGCTACTTCAAATGTAACTCCAAAGGCTCAGTGGCTCCTTCTATTGAGTTTTGACATGACAACAATGAGAAAGTCAGACATGAGTAAGAGATATATGTGTGTGAGATGTAGAGCAATTGAATCTTTAATCTTTTTTTTTTTTTTTTGATGCTGCACTTTTTTTCATTTCATTTATTCATTAATTGACTGTAACCTTCTTATTTTTGAGGGCTAGAGTTGATCCCAGATGACACTGGAGGTGACGTGGGGTGCAGACTGGGCAAGTTGCCAGTTCATCACAGGGCAATATAATAAATAATATGTTTAAAAAATAAAAAGGGGGGTCGACTGTTTAGCTCAGTTTGTACAGCATCCGCCCCATGTATGGAGGCTGTCAGTCCTTGACTCCAGCCTGCGGCCCTTTGCTGCATGTCATCCCCTCTCTCTTCACCCCCCTTTCCTGTCTACTCTTCAGCTATCCTATCCAGTAAAGGCAAGAAAAGCCCAAAAACATAACTTAAAAAAAATAATAGTGTTGTCAAAATGCACTCCACCCTCTCTCCAAAGTAGGTTTTCAACATAATAAAACCTATTGTTTTAGAATGAGAGTTTGGGCCAAGGAACATTCACCAAGATTTTCTGCGGTGTGAGGAAGGAACTGGGAGACTACGGAGAGATACACCAGATGGATGTCGTGATCAAAATCCTGGACAAGACTCACCGCAACTTTTCAGAGGTTGGCTTGTTGACTGAGTGCTGATAAAGTATTAACGAAGCATTTTTTGTTTTGTTTGTTGAGTTGAGAGGAGACAAGTTAACAGGATCTCTTCTCCCATTCCCTCCCTTATAGTCATTCTTTGAAGCAGCCAGTATGATGAGCCAGCTCTCCTACAAGCACTTACTCCTCAACTATGGCGTGTGTGTTTGTGGCGATGAGAGTAAGTGCACAACACATATACACACAGTCAAACACACACTAATGGGACAAAGATGATCTCAAAGGAAACAATTCTTGTAGTTATCCTTACCAGGGGCATATAAAGATGGTTTAAAATCTTACGTGTAGATGAGAGGGATATCGAAAACAAGACAAAACAGAATGTTGTAGAATATAAAGAAAGACAGGAAGGCCATTTGGCTATACCACACTACAGTTGTGGTGACAATCAGACAAAGAGAAAATGAGGTTTCTGACCCACTGACCCACTCTGTGTCATGCCCTGACCCTTCCACTTTGACTGGATTAAGCCCTTGGGATCAACTAAAGGGCCACTGAAGTCTTGATCTTTACTTTACCTGGAACTGCCCACACACCTCACAGCAGTGTGTCTGGAAACGTTTACCGTTCATATATCTGAGTGCAGGAAAAGAGCTGTCAGGAAAGAAAAAAACAAAGATTATAGTAAAAGTATATCCCATGTACATATTTTGATGATAGATGGCACAGACTGAACAACAATCAGGACAGTAGTCTCAAATGAAAAAAAATGGTAACGTGTGTTTCAGAATAAAGAAAACAAGGAGAACAAGTTGGATATGTTGAACATGAACTGAAATTCACTCATCATGTGGACGTTTACAGCTCTAAGTGTTTTTAGGAAGAGTGGTCAAGCTGTCGCTGCACGTAAACAGCATGTTGGCAGACGAGAACAATTATAGGTGTATGCTGACCCTTTCATGTCTTGAAGAATTGCATCTCCTTTACTTGCGGTACTGTCGAAAAAAGACCACCATCACATTTTCAGAAATTTGGCTTGGACTTGGTTCTGAGGTAATGGACCAGATTTTATGCCTAAAACCAAGATTTCTCATGTGGGACATTGAAAACTGAACTTAGCTGGATTGCAAAATATTAATGACGAAATACAGGGAAAGTGTTCAGCCATATGTCATCTACATCACTCTGTTTAGAACTACTGTCAAAGTATTATTAAAGAAAACTCAGAAAATCAGCAATAGTGAAATACAAGCTGATTAAAGCTGCAGTATTTAGAAAGCCTGAAAACGGTTGATTTATGAGTCTCATCTGAGTTAGGTTTTGTTTTCTATGTCCTGAGCCCCTCCCACTAGACGAGCATGACGCGCTTCATGAGCACAGACCGACAGACATCAGCTGAGTGTCATAAAACAGACACCTGACAGTAAAAAAACACTGACTGAGTTAGACAGGGACAGAGTAGTTAAACTACATTTAAAAACATAAAGATTCAGTATGAAGATACAGGCAGTGCGATGTGACAGCAGCCCGCTTGGAGGAGAGTCGGGCTCGGCTTGCTGCAATATAAGCGGTCATGAACATGCAAGTCTGCAGCAACATGGTTTGACTCGTGTGGCCAAAAGTGTCATTTATGTCATGTGTGTCATTTACTCAACCTGTAAACAGCGCAGTCACTCCTCCATGGTGCTGCTGCACACAGGTTTACAAGCAAACATGAAGACAAATCCACTTTTTAATCCCAAACATTTAAAAAACAAACTCTGAGCTCTCGTCTAGCAGGTCTGCAGCTCCATGATTTCTTTGTTGTTGCTACAGAACTGTGAAGAGTGAAGATACATCCTCTTTTTAATTCCAAATTTTAAAACAAACATCCTGAGCTCCTCTCCTGCCAGTAAAGTAGTCCTCCTGGGTTGAACTCCTGGGTTGTGAGCCAGTTGCTCATTAGGCTCTTTTCTCTTTATTATAATGTTTTATAGTGACTTTTCCTGCAGTACTGTCCATCATTGATTCAGGGTCTCACTGAAGGAGCATGCACACGCAACTGCACTAGTAGGATGAGTCCCCCAGGACTGAAAAGACCTGTTTCTGGTTAAAGTCTACCATCATGGGCCAGATTCTCTAAATGCTGAAAACAGAACCATAGAGGAGGTGCAGAAGTCTAGTTCTCTCTCAGAACACCAGATTTACAATATGCTGAAAGGTTTTTATGAAATTATTTATAAATTATACCAAAATAATGTTGCCAACTGTAGCTTTAAATGGGAGTTTTAAAAGAAAGAATTTTGGATGATAAGGTTTTAGATGATTTTCTGTATGGATAGTAGTGACTAATAAATTGATCTCCCTCTCTCAGACATGATGGTGCAGGAATACGGTAAATTCGGTTCACTCGACACTTACCTGAAAAAGAATAAAAGCTGTGTTAACATCACCTGGAAGCTAGAAGTGGCCAAGCAGCTCGCCTGGGCTATGCTCTACCTGGTAAGACATGTCTCTAACAATTTTTTTAGCTTGTATAGGGCAGACACATATACACATATATACTGAGTTAATTTATGGTGTCCCTCTGCCTTATCTGCACACAGGAGGATAAGAACCTCATTCATGGAAATGTCTGTGCTAAGAATGTTCTTCTGATCAGAGAGGAGGATCGGACGACAGGCAGCCTGCCCTTTATCAAACTCAGTGACCCAGGAATCAGCATCGCTGTGCTGCCCAGAGAAGGTGAGACACATGGCTGCATGTCGCATCCTGATGTGAGAAGACTTGCACCTCACACCTGTGTTCACCACGTGTGAACAATGCTCACCAAAATAGTTTTGCTTTGGTGTGATCTCCCTATTTGTGTCTGTCTCTACCAGAATTATAGTCTCTACCAGAATTATAGTTTTAGTTTAGTTTCAGTTAGGTTTCAGTGTGTGCTTGCTCATTTTAATTTAGGCTTTATTGTTTTAAAATGTTTAGTTTTAGTTTAGTTTTTACTTTTTTTCTATTAATGTGGGAATATTTCAAGGGGCAATATTGAAGGTTTAAGAAAGTCTGTTTTTAATTTTTATTCCAGTTAAGTAAAGTGCATTTTTTTCACACCTAGATTTAGTTTCTGGCTAAGCTTTAGTCAACTATAATAACATTGGTCTCTACCTTGTTTTCCATATTTATGTATGTCCGTCTCTCTGTTTTTCTGTGTCTCCTCATGTTCGTCCGTCAGTCCTGGTGGAGCGTATCCCATGGGTGCCCCCTGAGTGCATTGAAAATCCCCAAAACCTGAGTTTAGCCACAGACAAGTGGGGTTTTGGAACCACCCTTTGGGAGATCTGCAGTGGCGGAGACAAACCACTCAGCACCCTGGACTGCTCCAAGGTCACAAAAATAAAAGGATGCATTGAGAGTTTTGATGATCTGTATTAAAGGAAAAGATCAACATTTTGTGAAATGTCGAATTAAGTATTAAAACTGATTTACCGCTGGTTACCTTGCACATTACCGTGCACATTCTGAATTTTGCTCTTTTCTTCTGCAGAAGAACTTGTTCTATGAGGACAGGCACCAGCTGCCAGCTCCTAAATGGACAGAGCTAGCCAATCTGATCAACAGCTGTATGGACTATGAGCCCTTACACCGACCTTCCTTCAGAGCAGTCATCAGAGATCTCAACAGCCTCTTCACACCAGGTACGGACAGAAAATGAACACACTGTGCAACCCTCTGTCAGAGTCTCCTGTAACTGGTCAAGATGACTTCTTCACCTTTGACACACAGATCTGTTGATTACATGGTGTTCCTATGGCCTACACAGACACTCATCATCTGGGGCTTTATCAAGATTTTGTATAAAATTACTTTGCACCTTGTTGTGTTGCAGACTATGAACTGCTGGTGGAGAGTGATATGGTGCCCAACAGGACAAGAGGCTTCGGCTTCCCATGGGCCTTTGAGAGTCAGGAGCCCGCCCAGTTTGAGGAGAGGCACCTCATCTTTCTCAAGCAGCTGGGCAAAGTGAGATACACACACACACACACACACACACACACACAATATTTTTTATAAGAAATTTCCTCTTGTAAGCTCTTCACATTATTTAGACCATGTCTTCAAACGTACATGTTTTTAATAACATGTTATCTTTCTTCTTGTTACTGTACCTCCCCACACTATTTTTAATACAAATATCTGTCTTAGCATGATAAAGAACTTCACTGGAAAAGCTGAATAAAACAGCAAAATCTGTTCCTCAAAGTTTCAAGCTCTCTTGGGGTGGATTTTGGTCTTCACTGTATGCGCTAAATCGTTGATGGAAATGCATCTTTCAAATAAATTATAATATACAGTAAACATTCAACCCACAGGACTAATCAAGAGTTTCTGATGTCATCACAGATGTTCTCAATACTTTCCGGACAGCGTGAAGCACAGCCAGAAGATAACAATTTCTCCACTTTTCGCTGTAGATGATGTGTATTGTTTTCTGTCATAACTAATTCATCTTCTTGTGATTAGGCATCTTACTAATTCAATCCTAGTTGAAGTGGGTTTGTATGTACATAATCAGTGTATTACCCACAGGAGATATCGGGTGGTATGCCCCCAGTTTGGAGAAGCAGAGAGGGGCACCATCATGGAAGCTCAGCAATGTGCTGCTGTGGACAGTGTCAGAATTAAAATGTATTTTATCATTTAAAAAAAAGACTCACCTAAAAAAAAATCATCATCCTTCTCTGACCACCTTTATATAGGCCAAAAATCTCTCTCCAAACCAACCAAACTCCTTAAGCAAAATCAACAATATTACCTTGCAAAACATGAGAGTTGCTCCCTAGATCTGTTAGTTTGTTTGTGTGACTTTGGTGTTTTAAACGGATAGTTTGGATTCACAAAGTTATACAATCATATAGACAAACTAATTGATCAAGGGAGAGGTAGATAAGAATGTTCTGTGGGGTAAAATGACTGATTTCACTTATGGATTTCTGATGGTTCGGAGAGAGCTATATTTGGCTTATATAGCAGTGGATTCTCATTGGAAAAGGTAGTCTGATGGCAAAGTAAAGCGGTGAAATTATTCCCAATACAAGGTACACTTACACTTTTGGGCCTTTTTGAAGTGCCTAAAATATGTCGGCATGCCAACCACCTTCTACAGAAGGAAATACACTGACTGTAGATAAGTATCTTATTCAATCCAAATTAAAACCAAATTGAATGATCCCTTTAATTGCAAGGCAACTAAACCTTTTTTTAAGTTTCCTTGGTCACCTAGTCTTTTGTGACATTAAAAAGATTGGAATCAAGGCTCTTGTTTCATGTTTCTTAAATCTGTTCTTCCTCTGACTCCACACTGCAGGGAAACTTTGGTAGCGTGGAGATGTGCAGGTACGACCCCCTGCAGGACAGCACAGGGGAGGTGGTGGCTGTGAAGAAACTGCAGCACAGCACAGCTGAGCACCTCAGGGACTTCGAGAGGGAAATCGAGATCCTCAAATCTCTCCAGCATGAAAACATTGTCAAGTACAAAGGAGTCTGCTATAGTGCAGGTATGACCACATTGTTTGATATCCATATGTGTAGTCTGACTCACTGGATGCATACTGTCGGTTTATGTCCTGCCATTGGTTGTTTGCTCCATGCAGCATCGCAGCGTCTTTATCTAGTCCCAGTCCCTGGGAAACAACAAAAAACCTCTGAGCTGTAACCTACAGTCTGAAAACAGCAAATTAGCATCTGTGAAGCTAATGGTACAAATGTAAACAAGTTAACAGCTGTTACCAGAGATGTAGTCATTTTAATGCCAGAGCTCACCTCAAGATGTGCAAATGTTCCACCAAAACAAGTTCCCCCTTGGCACTATTTTGCAACACCACCATTGCTGCATCCTGGGCTTAGTGCTGCTCAAGATGTTTGTGATTAGTTTAAAGAAATGCAAACAAGGCAGGGTGTATTTTTTCGCAGTGCGCTGTGAAGAGGTCTGGCTATGTGAGATTACTGTATGTGTAACATGAAATGGTCAGAAAATCACATTAAACGATGTGATTATGTGTTTTGTTGCCTGTCCACGCACAGTTTTAAATCTTTAGAATTTATCTTGACATCCTCACCAAGCCTAATGACATCTATGATAATATCTGATACAGTATTTTGATTCCAAACAGTAGATCACATGAAGTGCAAAAGCTAAAATATATGTTGTCCTATTTTATACGTACAAATGTCTCTTTGCTTTGTTTTCATATTCAGATAAAACAAATTATTTTCCTGATTAAATCTCAATTCACAAGTGAGATTTACTGTTGTAGAGGTTCAGTGTTTCTTCTCACTCCAGAGACAGAGCGAATATTCCTGACCAGCTTGTTCAGCCTGTAACTGCTCCTTGATTTGATATTACCACCCAGGCAGATTTTGTTATCCATAATAATGTCTTTACAGTTCCCACATTTGCTGCCTAGGGCGTCAATGACCATGCCCATGAAACAAATAAATCTAGATTTTCTCAGAAATGCCACTCAGAGTGAGGCCTCCACTCCACTGCTCAGTGTTCACACGTAATATTTTCTCTCTTAAAGGAGAATATATTAACTGTACTAAATCATAAAATGACTATAATATGTCATCAGAGATTAAAGAAACATGCTAAGTTGAAATACTGGTGTATCGCACGTAACTTCTTTCTTTCTGCAGGACGAAGGAACCTACGGCTGATAATGGAATATCTCCCCTATGGCAGCTTGAGAGATTATCTCATCAAACATAAGGACCACTTTGATGCCAGGAAACTGCTGCACTATGCATCACAGATTTGCAAGGTAATGTAGTGCAGTAGGCAGTGCAGACTTAAAGGCTTGTCTAACCCTGCCTTGTCATACATATTGGTGTACTGAACATTTGAAATGCTTGTTCCAGGAACTACAGTCTAATGTAACTAACATGTTAAATTCAGCAGTTCAAGGCTCTAGCCCAGGAACTTTGTGTTTCTCATCCTTCCCATCTCTGATCCCATTGAAATAATTTAAAATAGGGAAAATATTTGACATATGTTAAAGGAAAACATATAGCTACTGAAATTAAATATAGAAGCAACGCTGCATTAAAACCAAATTGTATATAGGATACTACATGGGGTCAGGAACACTTTGGAAAATCGTTAAACAGTTTGTCAAAGTGCGGCTGTTTAGCTCAGTTGGTTGAGTGTCCGCCCCATGTGTGGAGGCTGTCGGTCCTCTGCAGTGTCTGCTGGTTCGACTCCTGCCTGCGGCCCTTTGCTGTGTGTCATCCCCTCTCTCTTCACCCCCCTTTCCTGTCTGCTCTTCAGCTGTCCTATCAAATAAAGGCAAGAAAAGCCCAAAAACATAACTTAAAAAAGAAAAAAAAAGCATAATTTGTCACTGCATCAACAAATGCAAGTTAGCATTCTACTATGCAAAGTGAAAGCCATATATATCACTAACATCCATTAAAAGAAACGGAAGGTATTTTTAGGCATCAAATTCATAATGAGTGTATATTTACAAAAAAACAAGTTAATCATCTTGAACACTAAACATATTGTCCTTGTACTGTATTCAATTGAATATAGGTTGAAAATGATTTGCAAGTCAGTGCATTCTGTTTTTATTTACGTTTTACGCTGCCTCATGACTCTTTTGGAATTGGGGTTTTAAATAGGTATGGTGTGTATATGTGTGAAATTTTCTTCAGACTTTTCTTTGTTTTGTTTGCTTGAATGTGTGCGTTCATTTTTACTCATTGTTTGTGTATATAGGTGCATATATAAACAATCTCTCTCTCACTGTGATTTATTCATACTTCAGGGGATGGACTACCTTGCCATTAAGCGATACATCCACAGAGACCTGGCCACTCGAAACATTCTGGTGGAGAGTGAGATGAGGGTGAAAATCGGTGATTTTGGTCTGACCAAGGTGCTGCCGCAGGACAAAGACTACTACACTGTCAGAGAGCCTGGGGAAAGCCCCATCTTTTGGTGAGGGACACACACTGCATGCGTTTAATAGCACTTCAACAAGTATTTTCATATTTGTGTGGGTTGATTGTTGAATGTTGTTGACAAGCTTTTCTTCAGTTGAGGTAAGTATTGTAACCTTTTGTGACTTATCTTTAGACGCAGGTGTTAAAGTCATGTGATTCACACCGGAAGAAAAATATGATTTTGTTTTTGTACATCTTGGCCAAGTGTGTAATGTATGTCTTCATATCTGTCTGCTTGTAATGTTGGGAAAGTGTTGACTGTTTAAATACGTGCACATATGTTATATACTGTATACATAATGTATTGCGTTATTTTACAGGTATGCTCCGGAGTCGCTGACAGAAAGCAAGTTCTCTGTGGCATCAGATGTTTGGAGTTTCGGTGTGGTCCTCTACGAACTTTTCACGTACAGCGACAAGAACCTGAGCCCACCAGCGGTACTGCACTTCTTCACTGTTACTTTAGTTTTTTAGGTTGACAATTTGATTTTTTCTGTCATGTAACCATTTTCCCTATCCTACACTTAATTGCTTTAATTTAATCACTGAATTGCTGTTAATCGTCAGCTGTCTAACTTTAGCCATAAAATAATGGCCTGTATAATTAGTTTGTAGTGTTGTTAAAGTAATCAGTTGATTGAACTCTCAAAGACAGGAAACACTTATTTGGAGCAGTTTTAATTTTGGTAAGTACAGAGCCGTTTTGTCATGTCAAAGTCAAACAAAAACTACTTTTTGCTGTTCTAGGTGTTTATGGACAAGATGGGAAATGAAAAGCAAGGCCAGATGATTGTCTACCATCTCATAGACCTGCTGAAACAGGGATATAGGTTGCCTGCTCCTGATAATTGTCCAAAGGAGGTCAGTAACTCTGTACACACTAAAACCGGGTGGAGAAGGTTGAAGAAGTATCAAATACCAATACAGCAATTTAAAAATACTACATTGCAAGTCAATGTTCTGCATGAAAAGTCCTACCTAAGTAAAAGTATGTAAGTATTAGCAGCAAATTGTAGTTTAAGTATTAGAAGTATTGTCTCTGACTGATATATTATTACATATTACATCATTAACTTATTACTACTGATGCATCAATGTGTAAACAGCATGTTACTGCTTTAGCTCCTGAAGGTAGTGCCAGTTCATATATGTATACATATACTATATATACTATACATCTAGTATACAAAACTTTTTCTCTATACTTTGATTTTTGGTGAGCTATTGGATCATTTGAACATTTACTGAAATAAAACCTACATAAGAAGTATAGAGGGAAAAATTCCTTTTGGTGGAGCTTTTAAAAACTAAGTCTTTAGCAATGTACTCAATTTTAATAATAATAATTATTATTATTATTATTATTTAATATTATTATTATTATTATTATTATAATTACTACTTAATATTATTATACTTATGTAATACTTAAAAAGTCTGTTATATTATCCATTGTAGTGGATTAGAAAGTACAATAATTCCCTCAGAATTGTTGTATAAAACTTTAACTGCTTGTTCATGAAGTTAAATGAACCAAGATCTCATCTCAAGTGTACCAGCTCAGGTTCCCTGGAGTCTGCCAAGTTTAAAGTGATAACCTCACTAGTTTTCTGTGTTGGGCATGAAAAGGGAAGTTAACATCTTATCATGAGCAAACACTGATAAATAAAGGAAATATTATTCTTAGCCCTGAGCAGAAAAGGCCACCATGTCATAGTTTAAATGGCTTATCTAATAAAAAAATGAATAGAGAACCCTTTCATTGCAAACATTCCAAAACACTAAAAAAGAAAAAACATGACAGCTGGTTGACCATGATACAAGCTAAATTATTAAAGTAGGATTAAATAAAAAGTGCCTGTTGTATTTAATTTTTGTGTTAATGTTCTGTTTCCTTCAGATTGACAAGATCATGACAGAGTGTTGGAGCAGTGAACCGAGACTGCGACCTACTTTCAATACATTAATCCACAGGGTAGAGACTGTACGTGACTGCATGGACAGATGAGCAGCATTGATCCCCGAACCTTTGCCCTTTAGGTGTTGACTCCCACGAGTCAGCCCTCGCACATCTTAACAGAACAACGAATGTCTTTGTGACATCTGCATTTACTGCAGTCACCAGTCTAAAGTATACTTAATGGGTTTTTATGGTGCTCTGCGTGTTTGTCAGCCTAATTAACCTGGTGATGACGAGCAGCTGACCCACTTCTTTCTATGGCAAAGGAAGTATACAAAAGATCTGATTGGTTAGTACACTACATGTGGCTCAGACGCCAAAAACAAGATTATTTCTGATGCCTTTAAGATTGTTTCTTTATGGGATAAATTATTTTCTGAATGTTATTTGTACATGTGCTTTACAAATTTGACAATAGTCATGGACGACAGTAACGAGATTTTGAAGAATCCAGAATCCGAAATTGTTGCTAATTTAAGAAACGTTTGTTGAGCGTTGAAACAAATAGTTGAGATTATTTGAAGTGGGGTTGTATGAGGAACTTATTGGTAGTCAGCGTATTACCTACAGTAGATGGCGGTTGACACGCCCCCAGTTTGGAGAGACAGAGAGGAGTACCTGCAGGGAAGCTAAGCAATGCACTGCTGTGAACAGAGTCAACAACACTATTATGATTAAGCAGCACTTCCTGTGAATAAGCATAGGAGGGAGACATTTAACAGTCATGGGCCCTTGCTCACGCTTCCCTTATACACTGCTCATTCATTGGCTGGACTGGATTAGGGGGTTTGGGTTTGTGTAGCTGAACGTGTCATTAGGAGAACTTTATCATTATGTTTGAGTTCATTACCTACACCAAAAAGACTTTTAACTAACAAAACTTGAAGGTGGAACTGGAGTGGTGATGCAGTTACCCGGGTTGGACTCGCTGAGGAAATAGCAGCTACGGCTGGTAAGCTGACACTCCTGTGCCTCTGTTCGGTCCAGCCAACACTCACACACACTGCTCCCACACCTCCATTCTCATTAGCTAGCGATCGAAACACCCTCCTAAAAAATTGAGTGTGAGTTTAAGTTTACTTTGATGTCACACAGCCTTTTCTGTCAACAGACTGCTGTTTTATAAGTCAAATATCACTCTCTCGCTCAACCAGACTGCAAAAAACAGAAAAAATTTACATAGTAGAAAATGGGAGTTGCTGGACTACCATTGTCTTGATCAATCAGTTTGTTTGTGTTATTACATGACTTTGGTGAATCTGAACTGACCCTTTAAAAGCCCAAGGTCACACAGTAACATAAATAAACAGATTGTGACATCAGTAGACCAACAACTCCTGTGTTCTGTGAGGTAAAATAGTGTTTTTTCCTTATGGAGTTTGGTGGCTTTGGTGAGAACAATATTTGGCTTATAATGGCAGTTTCCTGCCCAAAACACTGTCTGACAACAAGATGCTGCAGTGAAAATATAAATATAGTGTACCCTTAAACAGTTCTTTTTTTCAAATGGACTTCTTTTAAGTGTCTAAAATACAATTGTTGCTGACCCCGTCCATAGCAGTATATTGCATAGCTTCCTACCCCAGTGCTGCTGCTGCTTCTCCAAACTGGGGGCGTGATGACTGTCATCTACTGTAGATAATACACTGACTATTAAAAAGTACATCATACAACTCCAGTTCAAATCATCTGAACTATTCATAAAAGCCAAAATGTAGTAAACAATCAGCATTTTCTTAAGGCTCAGTCCTTTGATGCGGTGCTTTTATTGTTGTAAAAATGAGCAGCAGCTTATTTTGTTTCACCAAATAGGCCATGGGATTTGTAACAGACTGTTATCCATCTGCACACCTGAACCTAACTGCACTGCTCACATGTAGCCGAACTTTTTCAGCAGGACTTGAACTGAGCATGGCTCCTCTTGTTGACATCAAGACAGACTTTTGTGAAGAAGGACACACCAGTGCTCTGCAGTCATGGTGGACTTGTATTTTTTACAGATATTCAGCAACATGTGGAGGATGATTCTGTGTGTCTCTGAGCTGATAAAGCAAGAGGAGAAGCACCTGGAGTCCTGTTTGGGGTGTTATTAGTTTGCTATGACTACACAATCTTTCCATACAATAGAGGTCAGACTTGAACACAAATCATCTGTTGTTTGTTTACATCATTTCATGCAGTGTGGGAACGATGAAATACATTAGAGACAGCAATAAATGCTCATTAATCTCTGTGAGAAATGGGTATCCAGTGTCATATCATGGGCTCACAGTATGAAAACAAGTTCTAAAAATTACGATACTGCCTTTTTAATTGCTAATCTGTATATATTTTATAAAGGCAGTGTGATGTTTTCATGCTCTAAGGCTGTGCTGTCTGCTCGTATCGTGATGATGGAGGAAAAGTAATTAAGGGAGATGCTTTTATTTTCCATGGTTTTATTTAAAACTTATTTGACTTAAGTTCCTGTCATTATTTTTCCATCCATTTAAAGATATATATGTATATGATGAACATATGTATGTGTTAGGATGTGCATTACATTGTCAGCCACAAATGCATCAGTGGTCACAAGAGGATTTAATTTTTTTTTTGTTTTGTTTAAAGTTTATGTACCATAGGTTACCAACTAAAGAAGGGATGATCTTTTATTACTTGTGCTTTAAGTTTTGATTGAATACATGAACGAACACACACACACACACACACACACACACACACACACACACACACACACACACGTCAAAGGATGTATGCCCTCTCATATAGCTAAGAATGAGTCACTGTAAAGAGAGAAGTTTTCTCAGTTTTGGACAGTGAAGACCTAGAGGTTAGACGAGTGAACTTGTGACTGGAAGGTCATCAGTTAAAATGTTCAGACTGTCAGGATTAAGGTTGGGGGGAAACAAAAGATGTGCTCTTGCAAGATTCTAGATAACTTTTACAAGATCTAGCAAAACTTTTTTTCATATAAGTCAGTATACCTCAGTCAGTTTTATCACCATGGATGGATGGAAACAACATCAGTTCAACAAAAAAGAAGAAACATGGAAGAGGAATAGTAACAGGTGTCGTTATTGTATGGTTTATTATATTTTTTGTCTTTTTTCATGCTTTTGGTTTATGTTTTGTAATTGAAATTTTACTTTTTAATATGCTTTGAAAATGACTGCAGCTTCCATTTCTGTCAGTTTGACCCTAACTCAGACTCAAGACTGAGCTTAATATTGTGTTTTTGTTGATGATAAGAAAGATTACAGAGTTGTCCATCACTGGTATAAGTGTTGTCTAACTGTTGCTGTTAAGGTATTAAAGAGCCATGTCCTTTTGATTATTAATACAAAAACAGTTTGAAAGTAAATGTTGAAGATATTATGTGACATCCTGTTTACAAAATCTACAAGCTGATGTTGCCTGAAAAAAGAGCTTCTAAATATCTGCCTCAATATGCTCAGTTGGCATTCAGAATGTATTTGAAATATTACTATATTTATTACTTTAGGTTTGTCAGCACCGCATTATTACAGAGCTCAAGGGTGTGGATGTTCCATTGTGGTTGTATCCGTGATGGCGTACTAACATGGAAGTACATGGACCTGAATGAAAAATTTTTGCAAGAGCTTGCGAAAGTAATTATTTTTTTTTTACTTTTAACCTTTATTCCCCCGTCCCCCTAAGGGCTCCATACCGGATAAATCTGGGTGGGGAAAGTGAAAAGCAGCACCTGCTCCTGCCTCATCACCACCACTGAGGTACCCTTGAGCAAAGCCCTTAACCCAGTGGAGCTGTGCAGTGACCAGCAGATCAGACTGGTTGTACTAGTCAGCTGTGTGTAACTGTGTGAGCAAATGTGATCAGGGCCTTCCCAAAAAAAAAAGAAAGAGCACTGCTCTCACTGAAAACTCCCCTGAATACATAAAGGTAAAACAAACAAAAACATAGTGTGTCTGTTCGCTCCCACACCCTAACTTCTGGGCAGTATTTGTACTGATGACCTGGCCCGTCTGAATATTTTGTTCATGTATCAAGTCTGTTGTGAATGAGAGATTATCTGTTTTCTTCTTTATAATGCCTGTGATGGGAAATATTGCTGCCTAATATTTTGTTTTTTTAAGTTTTGCATTCATGTTTTCTGTTTTTCAGACACAGAACTATTATTGTGATACATATGCATTTCCATGTAAGACCAAATATGAGTATTTTTTGAAATATGTATTGTTCATTTTTTATCCAAAGATATACTGAAGAAATAGAGGATGTTTAACCAGATTAAACTGGTGCACCGTCTCCCTGTTTGTTTCCTGTTTCTTTTCTATCTGCAGTAGAATTTACCAGAAATATTTCATTTCTACTTGGAAGAAAGTAGCTTCATATAGTTCCTACATGAAACTGCTCACAAGGTCTGGATTATCTTGCTTTGAGCAGACGTCTCCAAAACTCTGCAACTCACACCAAACAAATCTAGATTGATAAATAGCACTATGGGCCAGGGGAAAATATGTAATTTTGATTTAGGGGTGAATTGTCCCTTTAAACCTGGTTTTGACCATTACATTGACTTTTTAAACATTAAACCCATAACAGTGGAGCAAGGGCGTTTCAAAACACTAATATATTTATGTTATGTAAGAATGAATCAGTAAGAATGAAACTGAACTGAATGAACTGTTGGGTCTTTGTAAATAATATTAAAAAGAGTACAGTCAAGACATGCTTTATATGATATGAAATATGATTTGGTGCTATATAAACAAAACTGTGTGCCTGTTATATTAAAGGCTAAAAAATATGTAAGTAGTAAATAAGGCAAAGTTTTCAAACCAACTCATAAACTAAATCTCATAAAATATCCAAGTATCCAGTTTGTCATTCTTGCTGCAAAATGCGACTTAAATAAGACACATGCTCTTGGCTTCTTGTGTTTGAACACACAGGCCTACATGCTTCAACATTTTGTTCAAACAGGTTATCAATTTTCAATTAAACAAATACTGTGTACTCTATAAGGTCAGTAAATGCACATCTCCATTCCTCCACCATGTAAAGTTGGACATGTTTGATTTCAATGTGTCTGAGAGAGCAGTTAACATGCAGCTATATTTTAATATATTTGTGTAGGTAGATGTAAATACTGAAAGATGGATATGTAGTATATTCCAGGTGTCCATATACTTTTCCTAAACTAAACATATTGTAGTAGCATCAATATGAATTTTGTCTTTTTTAATCTAAATGTGGCTTCAGTCAAACAGCTAATAGGTCTATGAGATACTTCATACACGATACTGTAAAATAATTTCTACATTTAGACCAAAAATGTTATTGTGGGGTTTTGTTTTGGGGGATTAAATGAATGTGTGTTTTAGCTGTGCCAGAAAGGGTTAAAAGAAAAAACAAAAGATCTTTTGCAGCAGTGTCCTCGGGGTGTTGACAGAAAATGTTTGAGGCAGGCGTAACGTTGTGAACAGAAGCCAGCAATAAGTTCACAGTAGCCTAAATGACATTAATGTGTGATATTGGCCTGTATGAACCCAGTTTAGTCTGACAGTCTGCAGGCGACAGAACATGGACGCTGCTTATTGCTACAAATCCTTTTACACATATAAACAACAACTGTGGTGTGAATATATGATACCGCTCAGTGTTTCATATTAACACAGTATTTAAAATTTATTGGTGGTGCTGAAAGGGTGATGTACAATACATAAGCTTTTATTTTAAACAAAATATCAGACAAGTGAGCAGAATAAAGAAAATATTATGACAGAGACTTGGAGTAATGTGATGAATCTTTGTAATCACTATGTTTTATATACTCTGTGGTAATAACATGAATTAGAATAGCTAACTAAAGCCTATTAAACAGCAGATGTGAACTCCTCCATGTTTTAACTCCTACATCTTTCCACAACTGTACACTGTCCATTACCGCCCATCACCCACCCTCTCTAATCCTCTCCTCCCTGCCTCAGCACAAGCGTCCAATATCGTTTTTGGTACAGCCCTGGTTGCAGCACTTCCCTGCCACGCCCAGAGAAAAGTTCCTCTTCCTCTTGCTTGGAATGGGCCAGTCAGCCGCCGTGGACGGCTGAGATGCCTCCTCCAGCGGGGACGGGTCACCCAGTGACTGCTGCTGCCCGTAAAGAGCCAGGAGGTCTGTCAGGGAGTAAGAGGAGGCCAGGCTGAGGGGAGACGAGTTATCTGTGAGCTCTGTGCCAGGTTGCCAGGTTTGCTGGTTGTCCTCTGTTGTAACGTCACTGAGGGAACCCCACTGGAAGGGATCTGGGGACAGAAAAGGATGCGCAAATAATAACCAGCAATGATTACTCTACGATGAATCAACTATTAAATTAATCATTCTCTCAATTCAGCTCCTCAAATGTGGATATTTTATGGTTTCTTTACTCCTCTGTAAACTGATCAACATTTTTCACATTTTATAGCCCAAACAACTGATCAAGGATTAACCAACACTGAAAAGAATCATTAGCTGCAGCCCTAAAGCTTACTGTGAATTATTTCTCAATCACACCTTTAGTCACAAAACAAAACAAAACAAAAAAAAAGCAGATCAGACTGTTAATAAAAGAATGATGGTAATGATTGGAGATACTGTAGTTAGTATTTTTCATTAGTTTTTATTTTCAGTTTAGTTTTTCTTGTTTAGAAATTAGTTTAAGCCCAAGTTTAAGTTTAAAAAAAAAAAGAAATTATAATAAAGGGGGTGTTTGTCAGTTTCAAGATTTAAATAGTTCAAAATAGGTATTTACACCTTGTGAAAGCTCAGTCATGTTGACATCCAAGTCTAAATAAACATTTGACCAAACTGACAAAGATTAAAACTAAAGAAATGTCCTCTATATTTTCTTTTCTTTTTAGTTTGATAGAGAAAGAGAAGAAAAAAGTTGATTCTTAGATGGATCAAGAGTTTTTCTCTCAAAGGTTATAAATCAGTTCAGAAAAGTCAATAGTCAAAAATTTAAAACTCACATTATGATCACAGCTGAACCAAATAAATGGTGAAACAGAACTGACAGAAACATGTGTGTCTGTGTTTATGTTCTAGAAGTAGCACATACTCACACTGTCAGAAAAAAATAAATCATGGATGGACTGGATCTGGATTCCTGGTTCAATAAAATGGGAACTTAAGCAACCGTGTAATCTTCATGCTTCTTTTGAGGAAGCTGAGTCACAAAATATGTCTGGTAATAATCAATCATCCAGCATAAACACAAGAGGAACAAAGTAACTTGTTAGATTTAAGGGAACTGCACAAAAAAAAAAAAAAAAAAAACAGAATCCAGAGATAGCTTTGCCCAAATATTTCAAGCTATGACTCATATGTGATAAAATCCACAATGGATACAATAACAGCAAAGTAACATGTCAAACATGACGTCAAGATATTGTCAAGATTGTGTATTTTCTCACCAAATATTACACATACAAATGATATATGGCAAGAAGGCATATTCAGATATTTTATTTAAGTGTGTGCAACAGATGTAGCACATTTAAATAAATAGATAAATACTGGCTTTGTATTTGACCTGTTATACAGATGTGCTCCAGATTCTTGCAAAAAATTCTAAAAATATCTTAAGATTCTGGGGAATTTTTTTAGAAACAAAATGACGAATCTGTTTAATTTAATTGCTTACAAGTTGGCTACTTGTTTCTAAAGCTTGGCAAGGATATCAGTATGATTTATTTTAGTATTACCTGTTATTTATCTTGACCGCTTGTTTCTGGAGTATTTTTCTAAATAATGGTGTATAATAAGCTTGTTGGAACTTATTTGTGCAGAACACAAAACTAACAAAAGTGAAAATTTTAAATGATAAATTATATACAGTTCCTAGCCTGTGCACCACATCTTTCTTCTTATTTAGCCTTGCTGAGAAATCAATCACCTCGGCTACATGAGAATATATTTAAATACGTTTCAAAGTCAAAAAAAAAAAAATAGATTTTATAATAATTCTTTTTTTTTCTTTTCTTCCATGTATGCCTATTTTTAGATACACACTTGTCCAATTAGTGCGCACAACCAAAGCAATTACTAAAAGAACAGTAATGATAACTCACCTAAGACGCCTTCTGTGGATCGCCTCCACCGGGAGCCGCCGCAGGTGAAAATGACCGCTCTGATGAACTCTCTGCCGCACAGCTTCACCCCGTAGTCCCTCGGCAGGATCAGTCTGCTCATCAGGTCAGCCTGCACACAGCTGCATATGCCACCGACGCACACCACAGCCACCGCAAAAGTCACTCTCCACAGCATTTCTTTTTTTTTTTTTCTTTTCACTTGTCCTGAACCTAACAGCTACACTGGGAGGTCACACTGAGCTCCACCTCAGGTCTGATCGCTGCTTCAAAACCTGCTGGTTTCCTGGCTGTTATAATTCTGCTGCAGCCTGTTGAAGTTGTAAAAGATGCTTCTGTTTGTCTGCCTTGTGTTGCACAGCAGACTTTGGTTCCCTCTTATTGTTCTCTCTGTAGTCCTAGTCCTAACTTATGCATTCAACCCCAACCCTCTCCCTTCCTCTCCCTCCCTCTCCTTCTCACACACACACGTCATTTAGATTGATGACAATGACGTACTTGGAGTTATTTCTTTATTGTAATGATATTAAGGGAATGTTTTCATGTGAAGTGTGAGTGTGCACATTACTCATACGCCCGTTGAAGTGATGATTTCGTGACCACAATACGAAGACTTGTATGACATCTTGTATACCTCACTAGGAAGAAATTAAGGAAAGAAATAAAAAACAGGTGGTTTGTTATTTATACCAGTCAGTAGTGGCTTTTAGAGCTTTGCGTCACAGCAGCAGCTCGTCACAAAAGACGACTGGAGAAGAGAAAGTGTTTGTGATATTTCTTTTTATTGGATTTATAAATATAGTTTCCATGATGTCAAAGATGAGTTAAAATGATGTGTGAATACATACTGCATAAACATCAGCACCTTGTAATGTTTTACATCAGTCGAATACTACTGCGATATTAAAAAATTAAAGTTACAAGTGCATCGGCGCTAACCATAGCTTTGGTATAAAGCTCCTTGGCGCTGAAATTTGACCTTGGCAAATGAACTCTTCTCTTACAAAAGTTTTACTGATACAGTTTGGAGGAATAAGTCGTCTTCTGTCAGGACAAATGTCCACAGTGTTGAGAATCTCTATGATTACGTTACATTAACATTTTGATCCCTTTCCATCTAAGAAAACTAATGTGCCCATTGTGAACCAAACTAGAGCTAAAAATATGTGAATATTGTATTTGTGTATGTCAAATGGAAACTAAATATACTGCACTAAGATTTTCATGTTGCTTTATGTTTGCCTGATGTGCAAGTAGGCAACTGTCTGAGTCTTTCTGCCGTCTAGTGGTAAAAAATGACTTAATGCAACTTTAAAAAAGAACATGATGAACATGTCGGGATGTAACATCTCAATACAGTACAGGTCTGTGATGATTACATGGTTAATTGTTTTATTTTACTTTATTTTTTAAAAGGTCCGCTACTGACTGCTGCATTGTTTTTGTTTTGCAGTTGTACACACATATTTCAAGCATGCAAGACAATTCATGCCAATTTACTGCACATGTTGCCTACTTTTATTTTATTAAAGAAGAAAAACAGATGCACTTTAAGTTAAATGGGAAAAAAATACATTTGTACAGACATAATACATACATTTTTTTCAAGTTGTCTTCTTTGTTTTTGTTTTAAAAAATGAATATTTAGTGTGAGATTATTGTACCTTGAGTTTTTGGTATTTTTGTCCCTATTAACAAGAATAACACAACTTGTTGACACACACGTCCCAATTCCATACTACATACTGAGTCTAAGCTGCTTTTTAGTGTGACAGAGCAGAAAAATGATAAAATAATGCAAACTAAATATGATCTTACAGGAAGCTATTGGCAGACTATGACAGAAACTGAGCATAATATTCATAAATATATTTTTCACCCATGTACAATCATTTGAAAATAAGAATAGTTGTGTTTTTGTTGGTTGGGTCATCCATGTTAGCCCAGAACAGACAAATCAAACACTTTAGATACAAACTTTCATGTTCTGAGCGAGTTTAAAGGCCACCATAGTTTCTCCTACACCAGGGGTTTTCAAACTGGGGTCCAGGGGATCAACAGGGATTCTTGAGTGGCTCCTAGGAGGTCCTCATCAAAAAGAGGAAGGATATTTTAACTTTTAGTTCATATTTTTGGAAGTCGGAACAATAGCAATCGAACCGGTTGCGGCTGAGTCTGGCTCCACTCAAGATTACTGCCTGTTAAAAGGACATTTCTTTCTCATCACTCTCGCTTTAGTGTTTGTTCTTGATGGGAACTATTGGGTCTGTAAATATTATTATAAAGAATATGGTCTAGACCTGCTCTATATGAACAGTGCCCTGAGATAACCCCTGAGATAACCCCTGCGATGATCTGACACGATATAAATATAACTGATTTGACTTGACACTAAATGTTACACGCCGGCCCTTTAAATGTGTTGTTGATTCACCCTATATAGGAAATGAAGCTGTGCTCAGCTGGACAATATAAATTAATAGTGGGCGGTGGTGAAACTGCGCCGATGAATCTCGGAAACAAAGAAGCGAGCATTAGACAAACATTTTGATGTGTTCTTGTGAAGTTTACTGTGCAGCAGCTTTTCAAACTTGCAGTTTGATTGACATCCAACATGTACCGCATCATTTCATATTTGTGTAAAATGGTAAAGTGTGTTGGTACTTTTATGTAGTAACCGATACAAAACAGACGATATTAGTAAGTAGTGCATACTATGTAGATTTGGTACGTAGTATGGATTTGGGACACAGCTATTGTCTCTGAATGAATGTACTTCATGTTATTATTCATGTTGTAGATTTATTTCATGATGTACTACAGTACTGACAGTGTACTACTAATAAATTTAAGTATTTTGACTGAAATTCTACATCCACCAATGTGCCTTATAAAGTTTATAACAGTGGTTCGGTGCTGAAAAGTGTTTGAAGACTGATAATAACAATTAAAACAAACACAACATCATTATTTTTAGAGTTTGACTTAATGTCCATGATATAAAATTAGTGCAAAGCATAGACTCGATAACGTCAAAAAGGCAGTTGGTGTTTGGCATTTTTTTCCATAATTAAACAAAAGCGGAGCGGATGAATGCATCACCTGGACGATTATGATTCTGTCTGAAATAACCAACACGTTATTTCTCCAGGAAGGAGCTGAGGCTGCTTCTCGCGCGGCGGGCCTTCTCTATGCTATCGAAACTCGGAGTTCCATGAGGCAAATCCAGACGGTCATGTTCAGACGTCATGATACTCTCAGCCTCCCCTAAAAGGACAATGGGAAACAAAATGAAGTTTAATATATGTTTATACCTTTTATTTTTACTTTAAATTTCATATGTGTGCATATGTGTACATATTGATACTCCCAAAAAAGACATGCACATTAAGTAGAGACATAAATTAAATTAATGGAAAACTTGTAAAACATTTAACTTTTGTAATACAGGCATTGTTGTTTCATAAAATTTTCATGAATGTGGATATCAGTGTAATATATCTCATTAATAATGTGGCTGAAAGAAAAGAAAAGGGTTGCTCTAAGTGTTGTCTTTGTGAAAAACGGCAAGGTGTTCATAGTTAGGATTTAAAAGTGTGGTTTCATTACAAAGATATTGTTTAAACTGAATGTTAAGAGTTCACGGGAAGCAAAATGATGACGCTTATTTTCCGTCTGGCATTGAAGGTTTGCTCATGTATCTTACCTCTCATACGATAAATCAGTGTCCCATAGGCGCTGTCCATCTGGTAGACAAAAATGAAGCTGAGAGGAACGACGGGAGCCAACAGGAATGGTTTCCTTCTTTTAATGGCACTGAAGAAAGAAAGATAAGAAAAGTTTAGTATTTTCCACCGTCAGTATGCAATAAAAGTTAAATAAAAGAAATTGGTGAGCTCATAGAGACTGTTCACATCTGGTATTAACAGGCGTCCTGGGAGATCCGAAGTGGACAGATATATGTACAGGTGTGAACGCACCCAAGACACATTGTTTATTTGCACACAGAGCGAGGAAATGAATCGGCTATGGTGTATTCTTAATTGTAAATTTATGCTTAATGTAACACATTTAGTTATTTTTTCCTTTTAAAAAACATCTTGTTGCTATGAAGAGCAGACAGTGTGCTGGGACACACACTTTCTCTCTGTGATCCTCAGTCAGCAATACCTTCCTTCATCATCTGTGACGTGAAAACATCAGATTTCTACATAGTCAGAAAAAGTAAAAGTGTGCGTTCTGCCCATATTTCAGGTATAATATCAAAGCGCACCACAGAGCGTCTCTACTGCCAGGCCAGTGACAGCACAGGTTATCAAACTACATAAGGCTTCAGTGTGGCACTTACCTAAAAAAAATAAATAAATAAATAAATAAAACAGCGGCGAATAGTCGAATCTTCATGTTGAACGGTCAAATGGACACCGGTGGCTATCAAACTGAGAAAATAGCTGTAGTGTTTATTTGCATACAGAGCAGGGAAATGAGATCTGATCACAAGTGGTCACTCGTCTGTAGAGAGGTTATAACACCAGGTGTGAACTCACAAACTCAGAGCTGTCCACCTGTGATCGGATCACCCAAAATGAATGTTAATACCAGGTGAAAACAGCCTCATATTTAGATTCAAGCCACAAAACTGTGTTGTAAAAAAAATAAATCAAGGAAAAAGTACAATGAATCATTCCATTACAGTTGTTTGGTAAGAAGCATCGGTCAATACTGAGTCCACTTTTTCAAAACCCTTCATACAGTCTGCATTAACAACATGTCAAAAACAAACTGTCAATCCCACCTCCAAAACGTAATTAAACCACCAAAACACTTTGTACATGTCTCCAAATAAACCAGTTTGACCAAAACACTGACAACAATTCTCACTCAGAAGGCAAACATTATCACTCACGGCACACTGACCTAAAAACAATAATAACAGGGAGAATACATATAAGATGAACTTTTACTGTTGAAGTTTGAATGATTTATTTCAACATAAATCAGTATTTCATTATAGAATAAGAATGAGATCTTATCACTTTATTGACTGTTCTCAAGTATACTTAGAAAGAGGGAATGAGAAACACAGTTTGCTTCGATATCCTTTACTTTATTTTTTCTATATCATTTAATATAGTAACTTGCTTGTTAAAACATGCTTTCCTGAAATTCCAGGGCTGCAAAAATACTGTAATTACAAAAAAATACATCAACAACATGTATCTAATCACTCACATTGTGCAGTACTGTGAGGCTTCCAGTCACCCCTCTCCCCTGGATGTGGCCACAATTAGGCTTTCAGCAGAAACTGCAATCAGCTGTGTTTGTAAGTATTATTTTTTAATTTAATTGTAAGTATTCTACTGAGATTTTCTAGACATTTGAGTATTACTACTGTAGAAATACACAAAATTTGACCTAACAGTTTTGGAAAAGGTGCATTAGCAATTGAAAAATGCTGCAATTAGTAAAGTGTTCAGGAGGTGGTGAGGTATGAATAAGATATAAGTAATAAGTAATTTCATGCATGTTGTGTGAAAGCAATGAAAAATGACTCACAGTTTGATCTGTTTTGCTGACTGTGTTAAGAGTTTTGACAATGTGATTCCAGTTTTGACCAATGCATGTTAGCAATTGAAAAAAAAAGGTAAATATATCATGTTGCTGTAGTGCCACCTACAGGTGACTTGTGATTTTCAGCAAGACTGTAACTATTATAAGATTACACTGTTTAACTTGACACCGCCACTCTAACACTTACAAAACATCACAGAGATGCATCAGTAAAGGCCACTGGACTAATACTGAACCTGTGAAGACTCAGTTCAGTGAGAATCACAGTTTACAAGCTGATACTAGTTCCCTCAATGTGCAGTGATATTGTGTGTGTTCACACACATCATCTCTGGGTGAATCTCATGCTGAAAAAAAAAAACACCTCTGATCTGACCCCAGACTCACCCTGCAGTGAGCCCCACAGTAGCCACTGCAAAAAATGTGCCGAAGTATTTTAGAAACTCTCTGGACCAGGCAATCTGCATGGCCATCTGTCTCTCTCTCATCTGGTTCTGCATCAGGATCTGACGCTCCATCTACACACACACACACACACACACACACACACACACACACACACACACACACACACACACACACACACACACACACACACACACACAGGAGAAAAGAAATGAAAACATGTATAACATCAGATACATTTAAACAAATGTTTAAAAATATTGAATGGATATGTGATGAATGATGTGAGAGGGAAAGTGGCATATTAAGACAGAGGACAGGATGTGTTGGCTGATTTTGATTGTTTGTTCTATTCTGATTATTTGTTCTTGCTTTGTTCGAATGTTTTACTTTTGGTTGATGTGACTGAGTTGTGTCTGGTGAATACTGGGGCAAAATTATTTATATATTGGGTTTATTGTGAGTTTACTGTACATTTTCTATTAATTTTGTTGATTATTCTTTTGAATGACTGTAAACAGGAAAAAAGTTACAAATAAACCATCTTCATTTAAATCACACCACACTCAATACGAAATTGTGACAAACTCAACTAATTAAAAAATATTTGGGGGTACTATAAAATTATAAAATTATAAAAAGCATCAACTGATACACTGCCTGTATGTGTACCGTAGTTGTGAAATTTCTTCGTTTTTCTAAATTTCAGGCGCACGGGTGCAACCAATTAAAATGTTTAGTCATATTTAACAGATTTTTGGCAGCATGTGCTCTAATATGTTTAGAAACAATATCTTCATTATATAGTTTGTCCACCAGAGAGCACCGAGAAGTTTAGTTTTAAATTGAACTGTCCCACTCAGTATTTATCTGGGTCACAATTAGACTAATTCAACTTAACATGACATAACATAACATGTTTGTTTATGTTATGTGTTTATGTGAAAAAATGAATATCAGTCAGGTTTTTGGTCTCAAAAATGTGTCTGAGTTCTCACAATTCTCACAATTTGCAATGTGCAATACGGTAAACATGTACAATACAGAGGTCTGGAGAAGCTGCAAAGTATTTAAAAAAAAAATCGAAGCAATACTAAAAAAGAGAAATATTCAGACCGTACAATCTGCTCACAATTTATGCAATTAAAGTGACACCAAGAAGAAAAAAAGGGATCAGCTCAGCTGGATATGGAAGCAGTGAGACAGACAGACAGACAGTCAGAGGGACAAAAAAGGTCATAAGAACGAGAGACAGCCAGTCCAGCCTTTGAGACACCGTGTCCATGCTGATGAAGCTCAGTCAGATGAATCTTTTGTCCGCTGCTTCCTGTTTGACACTCACTCACACATCTACACACAGAAACACGGGCTTCCTGCATAACAATTGCTACTGAGATGGCTGAGTGACATTCTCATTCAAAAAGCCTTTATTCACAAAAAGTGAATGTGTCAAAGATGAGCTTTTATTTCCACTTAACGTGAGAGTGGCACCAACTCACTGATGATGCAAAGGTTAAAATAAGTGACCACTGTGCCATTCAAGTGAGTCGATGACGTGAAGTGGATGACATAAATTACAACATGTCCAAGAAGCAACGTTTTGATTTCTGACTTTCTGCCCATATTCATGAACAACACTGTATATCACAGATAATGGCTGAACATAAGCTAAAGTGAATGAAATTAAATAGGAGGGGCTTGTTACACAGAGACTCTTGAAGTCTGCATATAAAAAAGTTTTTCAAATACTGTCTTAATCTGCCAATGAGTGAACTTAAAAACACCTCTAAATATACCACAATTCTACAAGGCCTTTTACAGCAAACAACAACTGAATGTGCACTTCATGCACTTTGCATGCCCACATTAAAGGTTTTGCCGTACTGCTGTACACATCTACACTTGTGTAAACAGGTTCATTGGTAACAGGTGACAGTATCATCCTTGAAAGGCTAAGTGGTTCACAAGTTATATAGTCAAACAGTTTAAGAAAAACATTTCTCAACACAAAACTGCAAGGATTTCATCATCTACAATCTATAATATCATTAAAAGATTCAGAGAATCCAGAAAAATCCCTGCACATACAGGCCCCAACACAAAAACTGCATTAAAATCCATAATAATTGTATAAAGGATACAACATCACCTAGAAACACTTTGGAAAATCATTTTCAGTAAACACAGTTTGACGCTGCATCTACAAATGCAAGTTAAGGCTTTACCATGCAAAGAAAAATCCAGAGACCAACATCATCCAGAAACACTGCAGACTTTTCTGGGACCCGAGCTCATCTGAGATGAACTGAGGCACAGTGGAAAAGTGTGCTGTGGTTTGACGAGTCCACATTTCATTTTCATTTCATTGGACATCATGTCCTCTGGGCTAAAGAGGAAAAGGACCGTCCAGATTGTTACCAGCACTAACTTCAAAAGCAGCATCTGTAATGGTATGGGGGCGTGTTAATGCCCACGTCACGGCTAACTGTCACATCTGTGAAGGCATTATTGATGCTGACAGGGACATACAGGTTTTGCAGCAACATATGCTGCCATCCAGACAATGTCTTTTTTGGAGACATTCCTGCTCATCTCGACAAGACAACGCCAAGACACGTTCTGCATGTGTTACCACAGCGTTGTAGTATAAGAGTTGAGATACTAAACTGGCCTGCCTGCTGTCCAGACCTGTCTCACACTGAAAATGTGTGGAGCATTTTGAAGCGTAAAATATGAAAACAGAATTCTCGGACTGTTGAGCGCCTTAAGTCGTAAGTCAAGCATGAACGGGAAAGAATTTCACTTTCAGAAAGACGCTCCACCAACATTAACATGACCTCCACATACAGTATGCTGTCTTGAACTGAAACAAGATTTCAAACTGAAGCAGGTGTTGATCACTTGTGGCCCCCAGTGGACGGTTAAGAAGAGTGAGTGATCAGCTGTCAATGGGCATACAAAACAGAAAAAAATAAAAATAAAAAATAGAATTACTTCCTTGCAGGTATCTGCCTCCACCAACCAGTCAAGTTACATTTTATGTCCTTGTCTGTCCAGAGTCATGTAATATATGTAGTGAAGACTTTGAAGGAGTTAATCTTACCAATATACTGACCTGTAAGGAATTTATTAAAAGGCATAAAGTGTATTTTTGGCAAATGGAAGTTTTCACTATAAATGTATGATTCCAGTGAACTTCCATTGAGAAACATGCTGTCTTCAATTAGAGACAAGGAATGAAAAAGAGCTGCAGCTCATCATTCTGAAGAAATTCCCGCGAGGCGTTCTTGAGATATGTTCATGTAAAAAAAAAAGCATTAATGTTGAACATTGATCATGTTCGATTTGGTCTGCTGTTGAAACTTGAGCCAGTCAGTGTCCTTGCAAGAAACTGGGCAAAACATCTACATTAGGACTGAATGAGTTTATTTACTAATCTTTTATTAGGGAGTCAGCATAATTTTGACCACACACTCAGCATTACATGTGTTTCATTTGTCTGGCAAAATAAATAAGGACAAGAACGATCAGTCAACTGTCCCTCAGGACCTGATAATGGACAGGAAAACTGTCTCCAATCTTCAGCTGTTCATTGACAGTTATATTGCTGATAATTGTCATATTTCTAAATTGTTTGTGCCGTTGTTCTCACATTTTGTAGCTGCCTCTCATGTTTATCCAGTTCTTCTTCTCTTCTGCAGAATCAGTATGTCAGTATGTCTTCCAAGTAAAAAAAAAAAACCTAATAAATACAATAGAAATGCTCTTAAATTGTGCTATAAAAAGTTTTGCGTACAACATATCATCATATCACCAGAAAAAATTGTAATCAAATACCTTTTGTGACACACACGTTCTCCTGTTGTGACGATGTGAAGAACCAAGTGGGGTGATTTGATGACTTAAGTGCTTGACTACTAATAAACGTCAGTAGTAGAGGAGAAGGAAAAGTGCAAAGTTAAGAAGCTCAGGAGGGTTAAGCTGTAATCACCGGGCTGAGCCGTCATTGGCGGGTAGAAGTACAGTAAAAGGCACTTGTAATAATGAAGCACAATCAACCCTTAAATCCAATCTAATACGTTTTTTAGGCATGCTGTTAGACTGATTGTGGTTCAATCAGCATTTGAGCATTAGAGCCATATTTTCTTTTCATGAAACTGGATACTGAGCTGACTGGGATGTAGGGTGAAGCACCTGCATCCTTCTGCTAGCCTACTGCTCATCATTGGTCAACTGAGCTGAGAATTTTAAATTATTTCACTAAATATGTTTATATTCACTGTGCTGTAGATAAATTCTCTGGTGGAAAAGCCTGAGTTAAAGAGATAGTAAGATTTTTTTCAAGTGGGTTGTATAAGGTATCCATAATCGGGGAGTGTAGGAAGCTAAGCAATAAACTGCTGTGAACGGTAACAGCAGCAAATGTATTTTAGTCACTTAAAATCTACATCAGTTTAAGTGCACCCTATACGTATAATATTTTCACCTCTTTACTGCTACTTTTTTTTAGGTCAGTCTTTCTTAGATGGCTAAAATACATTTTGTTGCTGACCTATGCTTTTATGTTCTCATCATGTGATCATGCTGCTCATTTCCACCCTGTACATTAAGTGACTGGCTGTAATTCAACACCCTCATTTCACAAAGAAGCAGAGTTCCAGTTAACTCTTCAGGAGACATGTTCGGTTACATTACTTACTTTCTTTTATACCATATTTCCTGTAGGTGACTGTAATAGAGTTTTTTCTTTTGCTTGGTAACCTGTAATTTTGCCCATGATCAATCATGGACTGGTTTTAGAGCTGAAGCAATCAGCTGATTGATCAGTTGTAAGTGAGTAAACTGAATATCTTTGGACTTTGGATTGTTGGCTTGACAAAACAAACAAATTAAAGAAGTCACTAAATTTGTGATTGACACTATTTACTATTTTCTGACATTATATAGACAAAATCAACAAAATAATTGTCTCCTTAATCAGTAAATGAAAATAGGAATTTGTTTCAGCCATCTTTTATTTATCTAGTCTCTTTAATATAAAATATGTTGCCATATAGGTTTAAAAAAAATAGCTTTAAACACATTTAAGGTGAAAACATTAAAGGAAAACCATCTATATACACCACCCAATCATAAATTGGGTGCACAGGCCTAAAATTCTGTACACACATGGGAAGTTTCTATGTACATTTCGCTGTGAAACTTAACCGGCTTTGGAATCCCTTACTGTAACCAAGCTGACTACATCTGCTACCCTCTCCAGGAAGTAGGAAGCTATAAACTTTTTAAAGCCTCAGGGAAACTGTTTCACACTGAAGACAGACTCTGGGTGGAGCAGTGTTTCAAAGTCACGGAAATCACAGGAACGGCTTCTGTAATCTAATCAACAGCATTTGTTCGCTAATTGCAGGATTTGTTGAGCTAAATTAGTGAACAATAGTGAACTCAAGTATACCTAATTAAAACTAGACAAAGTTGAAATTGAAACCAAATGCAGTAGGTGTTTTTCATGAGTCAAGAATTTAATTATGTTTTGATTAGACCCCTTTCTAAGGACAGCAAGGGGGAATTACCCATCCATTCACAGAATGGTCCTCAGGAGTGAGAAATGTGTAATGAGACGTTTTCTTGTGACATATTGAAAGAGACGTCACCTCTCGAGGAGCAATTCCTTCTCTCATCTCGGTCATAAAACAGGAAGTACTTTGACTGGATTTAATAAAAACTGGAAATCTAAAAACTACCTGATTCTTGTCAATGATAATTATTTTATCCCGTGAGTCACCTGCTTGTAAGTGTGTGTGTGTGTGTGTGTGTGTGTGTGTGTGTGTGTGTGTGTGTGTGTGTGTGTGTGTATGTGTGTGTGTGTGTGTGTGTGTGTGTGTGTGTGTGTGTGTGTGTATGTGTTTAAAAAAATGTCTAATTGGAATTGTCTTTGTGACGGTGTAATCTGAATATGGGCCTAATCAGTATAAGCCAACACCTGATGACTGGCAGTTTCCCAGTTGGTTGAGTGGCACTGGTCTCACTGGTCTCACGAAAAGTCTGTTTGAATGATGCATTCAAGTACAATTCTGCAGAAAGGACCTTCCTTGTCAGAAATAAGCTTGTGAATGCATTGAATTTATTAGGGCTGCAACGGACAATTATTGATAATCTGCCAATTATTTTTTAAATCAATCCAATAATTCTTTAGTCTATGTACACTACACGCATGATAGTATTCTTAATTAATTGTTTAAGCAGTTGGGGCAAATCACCATCCGACAGGACTATGTTGCTTTTTCACTGTGGTAAGAAAGAATCCATCCAGACACAGTCCTAGCTGGAACCACAACATGTGTGCCATTTCTTCACCATATTTACTGAAAAAAATACTGAAACAATGAACCACTTATCATAAATTTCCTGTTAATAGACTAATAGATAAATTGACTAATTATTTTAGCTCTAGCTGTTATATTGGCTATATTGATTGTATGCTGTTCAAAAGGACACAGATGCTAATTAGCTAAAAGCTAAACATGTTGTTGTAATTTTTACATAATCTGTTGTAATCTGTACATAAAAAGAAGGGCTGCGACTAACAACTATTTTCATCAGTTGGTCTATAAAATGTTGAAAAATGGTGAAAAATGTCAGTGGTCCCCAGAGACCAAGATAATGTCCTCAAATATCTTGTTGTACCCACAACCCAAAGATATTCAGTTTTAATGTCATAGAGGAATAAAGAAAACAGAAATATTCACAATGTGCTGGTATCAGAGAATTTTCACTACTTTATATTAATCCTCAAACCTATTAATCAGTTAACAAAATAGCTGACAATCAATTAATCGTGGCAGCTCTAATAAACAGTAAACAAAACAAAAATAAATGGATCAGTTACAAATTAATCTATAAAGTGAGAAAGAATTAGTTTAGCTTATTATAAACTGAAAAGGTAGACTACAGTATTTGACCTCCACCCTCCACAACATCATCAGCATCATCATCATCAGCATCATCAGCACTGACACAGCTGACATGAAACTGAGTTTCAAATATGTGGGAATCCTCATGGACATTTAACTCAGCATTGATGAACACTCCAATCATAAACACCAATCATAAACTCTGCCAGCAGAAGCTCTCCACCATCCGGAAACTCGACGCCCTCTCTGTTGCACCCCACCTACTGCTGCCCTTGTATCAAAGCATCTTAACAGCCAGTCCTTGTCTATTGCTCCAGCTGCTACTTCACCACACTCACAGTCACCAACAGGAACAAACTCATCAAGACCATAAACACACGCGCAGCCACTAAATCTACTTCCAACCTCACAGATGTGAACACAAATGCTGTTCGCATCCAAGCACAGATCTTGGACGTGTGGAGAAAAGCTTGCTCTGCCAGACAATTTGTGCCTTCTGTCAACACGACTGGAAATTGGGTATCATTTGAAAATTTCCAATACGAGTGCAGATAAAAGTTTTGGTACCAATACCACAATTATATATAAACATATTTCTCTATAAAACCCTTTTTATTAATTTAAAGCACCCACAACTGAGTGGCATCTAGCTGTGAGTGTGCAGATTGCAAACATATTGCCTCACCCTCCATTCCAAGTTTGTAGGAGAATCTCCTCCTACAGTAGCTAAGAAAGTCATGGAAAACACGATAGGGCCCCTTTGAGGGCCAGTGTTTGGTTTGTCTGCTCAGGACTGCTTTAGAAACATAGCTGCTTCCATAGAAAAGAACCTGCACGCTCTGCAGATATAAACAGCTCAATCTAAAGTAACAAAAACACAACTATTTTTATTTTCAGGTGATTATAAGCCAATAAAAACATACTTATGGATATTATATTCCATTCCTGCCATATTCTGCCCATAAATCACTGTAAATATTACACACTGGACCTTTAACAGAAGAAGACAAAATTCTTAAAAGTTAGATATTAGACAAAACAAGGTTGTCAAGAGTATCAATACTTCAGTACTTTTTCAATACCACATGTTTATCTGTTAATTTTAGTATCTGAAAGTAAAAAAATATTTTAAAGAAATTATTTAAGTGCTCATTCAAGACCTCACTTAAAATGTATCCTAATTTGTGTGACAAGGACTTTTTTCTTTTGGCCGTGGTATCAAAAGAGGTATTGAGTGCTTTTTAATAATAATAATAATGTATCAAAGTTTAAAAGTCTGCTATCATGATAAATCTAAAACAAAGGCAACCCGTCTACAATTAGCCAAATACATTTTTATTCAATTAAATTTAACCAGGAACTATCGGATAAAAGAATAAGTAAACAATATTATAAATCCAGTTGTCAGCTTTCTGCACTGGATGGTTTTAGTTACTTGTTGTAATGGACATATTTGGGCGGCTGTGGCTCGTGAGGTAGAGCAGGTTGTCCACTAATCATAGGGTGGGAGGTTCAGTGCACTGATGTGTGTGTAAATTAGTAGCAAAACCCTTATTAAGTGCTTTGAATAAAAGCTCTATATAAATGTAGCCAAATACACGTCGGTTGGTAAAAGATAAGTATTGAGGTTTGAGACCCAATCTAAACAATGACTCAAAAATAGGACTTTATATTTCTCATGTGCCAACAAGTCTAAACATTTCTAGGTTGTGAAATGTTAATTATCGATATCATTGTTCCTTAGAATTTTTTATATTCATGGTCTATTTTCTTGTGATGATTATGAGTCATGTCTGATAAACTGAGGTACTCATGAAAATGACAAAGCAACATAGCGCATGGTTGCCTTTACCTAGAAGTAGACATCATCATGTTTCTGCCATAGGAGCATCACAAGGGAGACAGATTTAGAGGCAAGCTTGGACTAGCAGTGGATGATTACACAATGACTGTGAGACAGTGACTGGAAAAGGCAGCGAAGAAAAAGTGAAAGAAAGAAATGAGCCACGATGAGCCCGCTCTGAAGGTGACAAAGTGAGAGCAGAGCTGAAACGTAAGTGGGAAATTCACTGGCATTTTCTCAAGGCTTCAAGCAAATACAGAGCGGGACATTACTTGGAAAACTGAACATCACGGTCTACTGTGCATTCTGAGAGAAGGGAGGGAAGCAAACAAGACAGAAAGAGAGAGACAGAGCAACCCACAACATGGACACACTTAGTATAAGAGCCATGAATGAATTTACAGAGGTATATTTTTTGTAGTAAATTCAAAGAATGAATGTAATGGTTTCCATATTGGTGTTAGCGCTGTGCTGTGTCAAAAAACAACAACAGTAAATCAGAACAAATCAAAAACCTAGTGGGGAGGCCTTTATTCACCTACTTTACACACAAACCCACTCAAGCTCAGTGGCTGCGAATCAAAAGCACAACCCTACTATTAGCAACCAAGACCCGTTGTTAAATATAGAGCGAACAAAAACATCATTTGCGTCATTTATCCTCAGGACATGTGTCACATGAACGCACCCATATCCGCTGAATTTTCAAGTAATGTTTAGGACGGACCCCGTGGCTTGAACACAATGCTCCGTGACTTTGAGTCCACAGGGCAAGAGCAGGGAAAGGGTCAATTATCTCTGAGTGATGTGACTTGAAAACACTGGCAAGCAATCATCTTTGACACCTTAATGCCGGGGGAGGCAACAGCTGCTCATTCACAGATATTCTGAAATTGCTAGGGTCTATCTCACTTATTAAATTTGCTGATGTATAAAAACAATTTCATTGTTGAAGACGAAAAGGCAGTAAAATTATTCCCTGTATCAGACAGTAACATAATATTTGACCATCAGAGACCCTGAGGACCCTGCATATGTTTTGTTCAGCCAAGATCTTAAAGGATAAATTAATCCAAATTCAAATATAAGCTATTGTCACATATGCTTTTTTAATAATTTTAAGCAGACAGAGGGATACTTGTAAACTTTGAATAATTTGTATTCAAACCTAATTCTGAGTGTAAATAATAAATATAAAACTACCTGTAAAAAGTCAATGAAACAATGGAGATCTACGACAGCAATGCTTGAACATGAACCTAATATTTACCTGTGAGTCATCATCACCAGCCAAATAAGGGCACTCTGAAACCCAATTGGCAAACCTTAACTATCACTGAATAATACTGGTCATCTTCTTCCACACTTACAGCAGAGAGAGCAGGGGAAAATTACAAAGCAGAAAATACAACAAACCTTTTGGGCGTAAGCCGGATAATTTCATTGGTGTTATGACAGTCACACATCCCACCTGCTGCTCAGCAGCTTGCAGGCATGAATAAATCACAACAAATTGGCTTCAAAAAGGCGAAGAAAAAAAATCTTTTGTTGAAATGAAAAAAAACAAACAAAAAAATAATGAGTGCAATAAAATCTGTGGTCTCTAAATGAAAATGCTGAGATTCAAAATGCAGCTTTTATCCCCACCTTCGACACTGTGTGAGAAAGAAAGAACGCCAGGCTGATAAGTATAGTATATTGAAAGGTCAAATCAATGCGATGGTGGCTACAGTCTTTTGTCTTCTGGACCAAACTACTGAAACTCTGATGCATGTGGGCTGGGATCACAAATACAGCTGATGGATTACACTGGAGGATTACAATTTAGGGCCAGACAAATATACTGGTTGGTGGTTATTAGACTATATCGGTATATGCTGCCTGATATGTGCTGATATGAAACTTTTTTATTTTATTTTTTTAAGCTCTTTTAAGGAACATAAACACATAATTTTATTTTCTAGTTTATAAGGCAGCATTTATGTACATTTGATTTGTAGTTCATATAGTATATACACTCACCAGTGTACATACACTGATACAATCTGACCTGTCAATGGAAAAAACAAGCAGTTTTAGTGAATGTAACTTGTGCACAGTTACCCATTAGGATTAGATTGTAACTTATTTATCATTCTTCTGACTGCAGTGCTCTCCCTCAATACTGGATTGATTTCAAAAACTGTTGTCTCCATTAGTCACTTTGACACAAAAATGTGTCCAGGTTGAAAAATACAGAAGTTGGCCTTCAAGGTCCTCATTGTGTCAGCTGATATCGTGCCTTATTTCTGTAGTGCACATTCTCATATTTCTAATGAAAAATACAATATATCAAACTGCCACACAATGAACCTTGAGCTTTGGGAGCTTTTGGGGGCAGTTGCCTGCTTTGCCCAGCCTTGACTAGTATAACATGTTTTGGCCTACCTGCCAGTAGTATTTAATCAGCTGGCAGATGCTTCTGTCCAAAGCAATATATAAATGAAGTTCAGTGCAGTAGATGAAGGACAAGCCTTCAGGCATTTGTCTTACAACAGTCAACTCCGTTTTCTACCTGACAGGGGTACCACAAGGTTTCATCAGGTAAGGCATGCTGCATATTTCTCCTGCACACTGTTGTTAACACAATGTGAGTGGGTGCACCTTCACTCACCTGCAGCCGTGAATTGTGGAGCATGAATTCTTGCTGCTTTTTAAGGTTTGCATCCATGGATTTAGACAGTAAAAACCCCATGGTGGCGTTGTTACTGTCGATAGAAAGATACAAATATTCAACATTATCCTGCGGTCTGACGTCATAACACTTACAGGCTCGAATACCCAGTGTATACTGATTATCCAGTGTAGAGGCTGCGTGCAGCTATAGATCAGAATGAAAAACTTTTATAACTTCAACGTGTCATGGCACTGCCAGTGTTTCACTGTACTGTCGCTGACTCCAAGTTCATCTAAATGTTGGTCTACTGTTAGTCTAATAACTTACTGCTAATATCACCTAACGTACACAGTTTGCTATCGCTAGGTCATAGCAGTACTAGCCGTGCTTTTTGGGCTTTCTGTGCTGATATTACTATATAAATAGCTTCACCTGATATGCTTCGGTTTTTTATCTTTCAGCGGCACTACATTGGCTGACTTAAAATGAAAGCTTTTACATACCTACTATACTTTCAGGACGGTAAGCTAACTGAAATAGTGATACTGGTCACAAAAGCAGGACTAACGAGGTTTCAAGGGCATGTCTCTATCAAAACAAACGTGTGTGTGTGCACCGCCTAAAAGCCAGCTAACTTCCTCTCTGTGCTTCTGTCAGCGCTGTAGCATGTGAGCATGTGTCATCGGCGCGGTCGTGTCTAGACGGGAACCTTGTATTTGCGACACACTCGCGAGATATGTACGTGTTGTCTTTTCAGCGTGGACGTTTTACAACCTGTTTAGTTTTTATTATGTGACAACGCTGTAGTTAATATCTGCTTAGGTTTATGGACAAAACACTCTGTTAAGGTTAGGGGAAAATCATGGGTTAAACTCTCCAACTCTCGCGAGATCTTTCCCGGTCCTTGGGTTCTCATCTAGACACCATCCCGTCATTGGAAATAAATAAAGACTCTACTTCCAGTAAAATTTTCAAAATAAAACAAAAAGCTTTCCCAGAAAAGAAGGGTACTCTACAAATGTGAAAACTAATTTAATAAGAACACTATAATAATAGTGTACAACCAAAGTAAGTCATCATAAACTAATTTAAAAGTATTATCATAGTGGTTTTTAATCAGGGACAAATCACATCTTTCTAAGGAGGTCACTCATTTATTGTGTTCTGAGTAAGTGAAAATCTGGGTTTGAGAAATACAGTTTCAGTTTACACTATTAAAAAGATTTTGTGCTTGTCCCTGACAGTGTGCAGTCTATGATCCCTGGCTGGCTGCAGTCAGCTGAGAAATGACTCCATCTGCTGGTGATTGTGGGTAAAATATAGACCCATGCCATTGTTATAATACTGTAGTAATAATAACATTACAGGCAGTTGTTTGTCTTTAAATTCAAATTTATAGATCTCAAAATTAGAAGGGGTTTATAAGGAATCCATCTGAGTTATGCAGAATTTAAATTTTGAATTACAACCAACCCCAGGGTTGTGTAAAGTTCTGACCAAAGGGTCACAAATAATGAAAAGAAAAGAATAGAGAAAAGAAAAGAAAAGAAAACTTCAAGCTTCAGAATTAAGAAGTAATGAAAATGTTTTCGAACTGACTTAAAACTAAGTGAGTCACAGCATATCTATGCATCGATTTTACAACGTACTTTAACTTTATCACACAAAAGTATATTTGGAATTTAAGGACATTTGATGACCTGAAAACTAGTCGAAAATCACATAATGTTTTATAGGCCTATATAAAAATATTTCAAGTAACTTCAGACACACAAAAGTGTAGTGGACTATTAAGTGTAATATTTATCTATGCTGTAGCAGAGAGTACAGTTTAAAGCCTATAAAACTTTATGTAAATGTTGTGATCTGGAACAGTAAGTGGGTAGATAATGGATGAGTGGATGGACTTTGCAAATATTAACTGTTTCATAGGCCTATATATTTTGCAAAGTAACTTCAGATATACATAAAAGTGAAGCAGACTGTAAAGTATAATATTTATCTATACTGTAGCAGAGAGTACAACTCAAAGCTGTATTAAACTTAAAAACTATTATGGATGGGTGGACTTTGCACATATTAACTGGGGCTTAACTACAAATAAATCTGCAAGAAAGTAAGCATCTGAAGCTGCTTTTTGTTGACTTGACTGATCAAGTGAAAATGTTCATGCTGAAGTGAACCTCATCAAGCCAAGCTATCCTTTTTCATCAAAGCATTACTATAGCATTTGAGAAGCCTTGCCAACTTTCACCTTCATGGAGAGAAAACACCTGATTTTCCATGCTACAAATATCTCTTTAAGAAATTCAAGGAAAATAAAAACATATTTTCCTAAATCTTTGTATGACCTCAAAAGGCATGCTGACAACATGTATGTCCTAAAGGCAAACAGTGTGTTAAGTGTGTTTGCACGAGATCCATTTGACAAACCTTTCTGCAATGACAGACATTTGATATATTTTACCTTTGAGTAACATGGGTAGTGAAGTCCATAACAATTTTAAAATTTTCAAGGGGTTTCCAAAAGATATGGTGGAAATTAAGCATTGCTTACAAATCTGGTAACAATAAACTACCTAGTGATAATAACATTGATAAGATCAGACATGAACCACTATCTTGTTTCTATATCACAAAAAAATAAAACTGTGTCTGAACACATACAACATGTCAGAGCCCATTAGGTGAACTGATGGAAAGTCCACAAAGATTTGCTGCCAACACCAGACAAAACTGAGTTGATTGGATCGCCTACCTGTCCACCTCTTGTACATGGGAATTCCACCTGGCAGCTTGGGGATGGAAATAATGTAATGTATGTTACATCAAAATTCCTCCCGTTAAAATTTCCAGGTTTTCCAAATGACGTGTGTTGACTTTTGTGAACATGAATCTCTGTGTTGTATTGTTGTTGTTTTGGTTGGTACTTGGACAAACATTTTCATATCAGTCCTGACTGAAAATTCCGCTTTACATACTGTACTGTCGTAGTAACCAAGTGGTAGTAATGGCAGTGTTATATTATCAGTGTACACTAGTGGACTTGGATGCCCCATATGGTAAATAAAACATGTTGAAATGCCCACTACAGTGACATAATGTACAAGAAAACATGCTAAAATGAGTGTAGGTTGCCTTTCCACTTTTTGTGGAGAAAACACGATTAAGTGCCCCCAAATGTGTCCTTTCAGTGGACAAAAAGTGATAATTTGGCCTTTGCAGTGGGCTTCCAGTGGAGAAAACATGATCTAGGGCCCTCTGTGGTGTCATTCAAAATGAGAAAATATGATAAAGTGCCCTTGGACACCCTTTCAATGGAGAAAGTGTGATTAAGTGCCCCCTTACAGTTTAGAGAACACTATAAAGTGCCTTTTAGGTTCTTACAGTGAAGAAAATGTGATTAAGTGCCCTCTACAGTGTGTTTCCAGTGGAGAAAACATAATTATCTGCCCTTTAGGTTCTTACGGTGGCGATAACATGATAAAGTATCCTAGTAAGCCCTTCCTTTGGAGAAAACTTGATAAAGTTCCCTCTACAGTGCCCTTCCTGTGGAGAAAATGTGCTAAAATGCCCTAATTAAGTGCTCTCAAGGGTGGCTGTAAACATGATAAACTGCTCCACTATATGTCAGAGGGACATATTGTACTTTTTACTCCTGTAAACTCAATTGACAATTAGTAGTTTTTTGGCAGACTGAGATTTTACATACAAAACACAAATTGAACAGTACTACAGCACTAACTTAGCTCCACCTTAACTAGGTGTAACTTCAAAATGCATCTTTCACGTTTATGCATCACTAATGAAAATCCAGTAATAGAATATTAAACAATTTAATTATTTTTATTTTGAACTTGTTGTACATTTTTATAATAATTCATTTGGAATTTTACCACAGTAACAATTTGTATGCAGAACCTTTCCTTTTTTTTTATTCCTACAATCATCATTAATGTTGTTGTTGCTGTTATAATTATTATGAGTCAAGCACTTGACAGATACGATGGAAAAAAGATACCTGAGAGCGAACTGATAATAAATAGTGGGGAAAAACATCTGACTGACTGACTGAGCTTGATTTTTATTTCTTATAAACACCTCAATAACGTCGCTTAATAATCATTTTTGCTGGTTATCGCACGTGCAGTAGACAAACAAGTCAATAAAGTTTCGCAGTCGGGAACCGCAGCAATCTGATTAGAGTGACTGTTATCAGTGTTTACCTACTGATGTTTTACTGCAAGCAAATCTTGGGTAAGCATGTGCGGTAAATATAATGGTATAGTACTTCCGTGTTGTTAATTGCATCGCTTTATTATGGAGCTGCAGTCAACTTGTTTCCTCGTCGGGGTTTGCGATTGATGGACTTACACAACGTTTACAGTCTGTGCAGCCTACTTATAATATGAGCAATATTTCTCATAATATGCGGACAAAATTTTGTTACTGGGATACTTTTGCTTTCTATTCGGAGACAAAAAACCTAAACTGCTGAATTTTGAGTTCATTTTAATGTAGGTTACTGTAAAAGTAGGTCCGTTTAGTGTTGACAGTGATTGTGAGTCGGTGCAAATATTTCAGAGCAGCTGTGTGGGTGTGTTCAGGAGCGGGATATCCCTCTTCTGGTATTCATAAACAGCACAGCGGAGACGCTTCGGCTCATTTGTGAAGTTGAAGGAAGGAGGAAACATCTCATGAAAATACAACTGGCTGCTGCATGACCTGCAGGTAGGAACATATTTTTGACTGATAAACAACACTCTGGGGTTGCACATTTTAATTCTTCTTCTTCTTCTTCTTCTCATTGTTATCATTATTATTGTTGTTGTTGTTGCTGTTGTCAGCTACTATTGTTTGAATATCTGCATAGTTTCCTCTGTTATTGTTTTTATTTTAATTTTGGTGTTTTTTCCCCACATCCATCCCTGTTGGTCTTAGTTTTGGTTCTAGTGCTGTCAGTGTTTGTAGCACTAATGTTTTTCATATTTGATGATTTTTTTAGCTACTTGATCATGTTTAAAATACTACTTTTACACACTAATGCCTTTTTGTTGTTTTTAGTTAAGTTTAGTTTTATTATCTAGATCAGTGGTTTTAAATCTGCGGTCAGGGGGTCAACAGGGGTCACTGAGTGGACTCTAGTTGCCCCCAGCAAAAAGAGGAATACAGTATTTCAAAGTTTGTTATATGTCTTTTTTTTAAGCTGGACACTGCCTGCCATAAAGTCTGGTTCTGCTTGAGGTTCTGCCTGTTTTCCTCATCACTGTTGCCTTTCTGCTTGTACTTGGTACGAACTTGTGGGTCTCTGTAAATAATATTCTAAACAACCTGCTCTATATGAAAAGTGCCCTCTCTATTGACCTAAGAAATAAGGTTTGTATAATTTTGATTGATTGTAATTTATAGTGATCCTAGTTTGATCACTGAATGACTGAAGACTTTATCTTCAAACCTAAAAAAAAATCAAAATGCTCAGAAGATATTCCTCAAGACAAAATCCTCACATGTTGAGGGTCTATGGTCTAATATGCACTTATTGTAGGGATCCTTGACCTGAGAAAGTTTGGGAGACCCTGATCTAGATTATAATGTTAATTTTCCGATTTTATCTAGCTGTGGTGGTAATGTTCTTACTCTGGTGGTCCAACTCTCCTGAATGAATGTAGAGGAAACGCTTTACTGGTTTATTAGTTCTTATTACTTTTTAAAAAATATTCCTAAATATTTTATGGGTGGTGCAGTGGTTAGCACTGCTGCCTCACAGCAAGAAGGTCCTGAGTTCAAATCCCCCAGCTGGCTAGAGCGGGGTCTTTCTGTGCAGAGTTTGCATGTTCTCCTCATGTCCGTGTGGGTTCTCTCTAGGTTCTCTGGCTTCCTCCTATAGTCCAAAGACATGCATGCTAGGTTAATTGGTGACACTAAATTGCCTGTAGGTGTGAATGTGAGAGTGAGTGGTTGTCTGTCTCTATGTGTCAGCCCTGTGATGAACTGGCGACTTGTCCAGGGTGACCCTTCGGGAATAAGCGGTTACAGAAAATGAATGAATGAAAAACATTTTATTAATTTATTTTTCATGACCTCTCAAGGCCAACCTGCAAGGCATTCAGGGACCACCAGTGATCCGATACCCACACTTTGGGAGTCCCTGATCACGTACATAACTTAATAACTTAATGCTTGATTTTAAAGGTAGAATAAGTAGCATTTTTCAGGTGATGTTTGTAGATGCACCACAAAGATAGTTGATTACTGAGTCTCATTTTCAGGACATCGCATGGTGACTTGTGGGTAGAACTTGGTCTTAAAGGGACAGCCAATCAAACCAATCAAAAATGCATAGTTTTTTTCTCTGGCTTGTAGTTTTATTTATCCATCTAGACTGCTTTTGGTGAAGCTGCAAAGTTTTGGAGATAGTGGCCATAGAGATGTTTGTCTTCTCTTTAGTATAATGGAACTAGATGGCACTCGGCTTGTGGCGTACAAAGCGCCAAAAATACATTTGAAAAACTCAATAGCAATGTCTCTTTGACAGACCTTGGGAGCAATTTCATGTAGGAACTACTTTCTTTCTGTGGTAGAAAGACAATACTTCCTACATGAAACTGCTCACAACAAGATGGACTATCTTGAGTAACCGGGTCATAATTTCTTGGCAAAGACATTTCAGTTGAGTGTTTTAAATTCTTTTCTTGCACTTTGAGCACCACAAACCAAGTGCCAACTAGTTCCATTATATTTAAGAGAAGGCAGATGTCTCTACAGCTGATATCTCCCACAAACAAAAAGTCTAGATGAATAAATAGCACTGCAGGCCAGAGGAAAAAATCATACTTTTGATTTTGTGGTTAACTGTCCCTTTAGGGGCAAGATTACTAAAAAGCTTAGATAAACAAATGCTAGGAATGCATGTGACTGACTGACTCTTTTCCACAGAAGCCAGCTAACAGATATGTTTGTTTATAGACTTCTGGTGTGTGTGTGTATGTGTGTGCGCGCGCTGTGTGCTTGGGCTATTTTTGTTTCTCTATCGTGAATAAACTAATAGGGAAGTGTTTACCCTGTAGCTGAGTCATGCTTAGAGGAAAAATACTGATATCTCATCAACATGTGATATTATATGTTTTTTAGTCACATCATTTTTCTGATGAATAAAGGAGTAAACAAGGTCAAAGAGTTTGTGGTTCTGGAATTCACATCTGGCGTTATTCAGTAAAATGACTCATGCTGCTGGTAAGATTTCAACATCTGTAAAACTCCCTTTTGTTTCCTCCTCAGGTCTCAATGGACTGGGCTCTTCTTTTAGTTTTGCAAGTCATGTTTCAGCCATCTCTCTCAGGTGTGTGATATACAGTGTACAGAAGTGGAGACATTTATGAATAAATAAGAGCACTAACAGGACAAACATCTACATGAAATCTTTCTATTTCTCATTTCCCTGCAGAGTTGTTCACTGTTGAGGCTGAGCAAACGACATATGTGTCACAGTTTGGAGAAGATGTCGTGATGGGCTGCAGGTTTCAGCCCAAACTATCGAGTCCTCAGGACCAACTGAAGGTGACCTGGCACTGGATCACCTCCACTTTGAAACGGGAAGTGTACCGGCTGGATGATAAGGGGGAGCACCTGGAATCCCAGCATCCAGACTATAAGGACCGAGTCAAGCTTCTCACTGAGGAACTGGAGGAAGGCTGGGCTAAGCTGCAGGTTAATACTTCCAGTGAGATGTTAAGGTCTACATAGAATGTGTAGGCAGCTGATAGGTTATTCCCTGTAAATTTTTCCTCATTACAAAGTGGGTCATTAGTTCTCTTATTCTGTCGGGAATTACTAATATAAGGGTCAAATTTCCCAGGGGGGCATTTGATGGTGTAAACTGTACTGGATTCCTTGCAAAGGAAAACTCATATTTGTCTCCCCATTGTTATCTGTGTTGACAGTTATGCATCAGATACTAAGACACCACTACCATGAAATGACAAAACAGCAGTGTCTCAGGAAAATGACAAATTTTAAGGGAAATTCATTCAATCGTGGACATCTTGGTCACAAGGTGATTTTTTTTAAGGCAGATGCTATTTACACCATAGGTGGAATAGCCAATGGGGCTATTTGCAATAGCCTTTAGTTCTTCATTAACACCATCAACATCACTGCGACATCATTGGATGCAGGAAGAACAACAGATTTTTCAGCAGGAAGACTCAGTTTGTCAGTCAATATAGCACGAATTGAGGAATTTATTGCTTCAATTGACTACACTTACCATAAACATTGACTGAACATCCACATTAAAAGTGGTGAATTTTACCTTTAACTATACGCCAACACTGCTAAACTATAGTCTAAACCTGTATGAGATTATGAGGTACACACTGTCTCTTATTACTGTGACTGATTAGTTCACTAGCTCAAATAGTTATTATGGAACAGACTTTATGATATTTATTTTATTTAAACCTCTACTTTATGAAGGGATAATATGTAATATATGACCATGAGGACATCTAAAGACTGTACTTTCTTATTTTGTCAATCTGTAGGTGTCCAGGCTCAGGATCAATGACTCTGGGACCTACCAGTGTGTGGTGCGGACAGTGGAAGGAGCTGATTACAAAGACATAACTTTGTCCGTTAAAGGTGAGTACCAAGTCTCTGACAGTGCAACAGCATATTGTTTTCAGTTTCTAAACATTGACCTCAGGGGCTTTGATGTGGGTGTGGCTTTGGCTGTACAGTGTGGTCATTTCTGGGCAGTTAGAGTATCACTCATTGTGAAAGTTAAACTCAGACCATTATTACTCAATTTAGTAAAAGAATGCCGTTGGCGTTCCTCAAAATTAAAAACAAAAAAAATGTCAGTATTATATAAGATCTGTTGATTGTAATCATTTCTTTATACATGCTTCCTCTTGGGCATATTTTACAAAAACATGCTGTGTCTTACCATTTTTATGCAGATGATTCACAGATGTACCTACCTCTGAGATCCTCTGACCCTAATATGTTTGATTCACTAAATGGCTGCCTATCTGAAGTAAAGGATTGGATGTCACAAAATTTTCTCCAACTAAACGCTGACAAAACTGAAATCGTGTTGATTGGGCCCCAGCAAATGATCACACAAATCCCACCATTTGCTGGTCCCCTAACAAATCATATTAAGCCTGTTGCTAGAAATCTGGGAGTGTGGTTTGATGGAAACCTAAATTTTGAACATCATACGACAAAGCTTGTGCAGTCATGTTTTTATCATCTAAGAAATATTTCAAAAATACGTTCTACACTACCTTTTAAAGACACAGAAACCATTTTACATGCTTTTATCTCATCACGCCTGGATTTCTGCAACAGCCTTTTTACCTGCCTGAACCAAAAATCTATTAACAGACTTCAGAATGTTCAAAACTCAGCTGCCAGGCTTTTAACCAGAACTAGGAAACATGATCATATCACTCCTGTTTTAGCGTCTCTACATTGGCTCCCTGTATGTTTTAGAATAGGTTTTAAGATTTTACTGATGACTTTTAAAGCTCTCAATGGCCTTGCACCCCCATATATCTCTGACCTGTTAGTACCTTACACTCCACGACGTACCTTGAGATCCTCAGGCAGAGGTCTCTTGTCTGTTCCATATGCCCGGCTGAAAACTAAAGGGGATAGGGCCTTTTTTTTTAGTCAGGGCCCCAAAGCTCTGGAACAAACTGCCTGAGGAAATTAGGACAGCCGAGTCAGTGATCTCCTTTAAATCTCTTCTTAAGACATACTTTTATCGGAGAGCCTTTCCTGGTTTTATCTAAGCTTGAACTGTTGTGCACTGCTTTTCTTAAAAATGTTTTTCCATTCCTATTCTTGCTCTGTACCATCTTATTTTATCTGTTTGAGTTGTTGTGTGACACTTGATCCTGTCTGTTTTATTTTGCTGCCTTTGTGAAGCACTTTGTAATGTGAATTTTGAAAAGTGCTCTATAAATAAAGATTATTATTATTATTATAATGTCATTTCATAGTAGTAATATTTTAAATACATAGTCATTATTATATTTTCTTTCTATCTGATCCTCCACTAGCACCTTATGGACCAGTGACTAAACACATTCAGAAGGATGCAGAGGGGGATGAGGTGCTGCTGACCTGCCAGTCACAGGGGTACCCCAGTTCTTCTGTTATGTGGACTGACAGACACCTGCAGATAATGAGCCCCAACACCACTGCTGTACAAACACCAGACCAGCTTTTTACAGTCATCAGTGAGATACGTGTGCCATCATCAGAGAAAAACAACTACACATGTAGTTTTACAACTGATGGACCCTCCGCAACATTTCATATTCCAGGTAAGTCTTTATTTCCTTTGAGAATTTCTTAGACTGCACTTGGAACTTAATTCAACGCCCACAGGTCATGTCCAGTCAAGTTACTGTACTCACTGGAGTTACTCACTCCCGCCTCATCTCTTGCCAGCACTCTACTGCTCACAAAACGGGAAAAAAGTTAAAAGAATAAAAAGAGAAGCAAACACCCACATCATTTTGTAAGATTTCTAAGAAAATTGAAGCAGAGTTGTACTAATCTGTAAAAAAAAACCAAATGGTCCAAGACACACTTCTTGAAAAAAGAAGAAGTTAAAAAGTCTTTGCTCACATGGCTATTTCATGGTGAAATCCTAAAAACCATAGACAGTACTTGTCTGTTAAAATAGAGCTGGGATACAACCCACATGTAGTGTCTCAAACAGCCAGAGAAGTGCCTTGGACCTTTTTCTTTTTCGAACTTTTGTATTCCCTACAAAAGAGCACCTAAATTACAGCAGAATTCTTCTTGTGTGTGTGAACTCACATAAAAGGAGCAGACACTAAATTAGGTGAAGCCTCGTCTAAACGGAAACATGCTCATCACTTGCATACTGCTATTTCCTGTTATGTTCATTTTTTCCTTTTGATAGAGGTGTCTAGTATCATACCAGAGCCTGGAGTGCTACAGTGAAGCTGTAGGTGTGATAGGTGTGTAGGTGTGATATTACAGGAAATTTTGTCATGTGTGGGAAAAGTATAGCTTGTTTGTATGAGTATGTAGGCTGCTTGTGTTTGGACCAATATTATTATCGTTAACTAAAATTTACAACTAAAAATAGGTATGAAAAAGCATGTTAGTGAACTGAAATAAAAATAAAAACTAGACTTCAGAACAAAAATACCTGAAACAATTTAGTGTACTTACAAAACTAACAAAAATAAAATAAAAAATATACAGGAAATTTCTTTAGTTTTAGTCTTTGTCAATTTAGTCAAATTTGTCAACAGGTAATGGTGCACATTTTTATTGAGACTGGGATTTCTCCATTACTGTGGGTAAACTGCCTTTGCAAAGTGTTGTGTTTGTATTGTAACATCTATTCTGAACTTCTTAAATCTGTCCCCTTAGAAATACCCCCATGCAATATTAAAAAAAATAAGTAGAAGTAACACTGAAACAAATAAAAACTAAACTGAAACTAAACATTTTCAAACAATCAAAAGTTGTTGGAAGCTAAACTGAAACTAAACTGTATTGAAAGCAAACATTAAAAACAAAATAAAAAATAAAAACTAGTGAAAAATGCAAAACTACAATAATTCTGGTTTGAATTTGATTAGCTAAAAATATAAAAGCATGCTTTTTGGGGGTCACAGCTCTGCACATAAAATCAGATAAATTCAAGTTTTTTTAATGCTAAATAAAGGGAAGTGGCCTGTAAATATGACAGAACAGAAAGAAAACAGAAGAAAAGCAAAAGATCGTCTGCTTGCACAGCTATAAAAAACATTAAGCAAGCATAAGTCATGTTCATAGCTGCACTTTTGTGGTTCTTGACCAGTAAGAGGAAGTTTTTGCAACGTTTTGTGTTTGGTATATTCGGTTATTTCCAAAGTGGTCAAGCATATTAAAAAAAAACATGGGTATAACTGATAAAATGCTAACACTTGACCTTGGGTTTCCTATGTTTTTGTGCTGTTCTTATCTGAACCAGTGGAATAAAGCACAGCAGCAAAGACAAATTTCCTCTCAGGATCAAAAAAGTTTACTCTGTACTGCTCTGCTAGATGTCTTCTTTCTGACCCTAGGTTTTTTTTTGGCACATTTTAACACTAATCTTTCTCCACTCTTTTCACAGATGAAATTCCTATTTCTCCTGCAAAAAATGATGGTCTCATCATTGCATTGAGCATGGGGCTAATAGTGCTTGTCATTATCATTGCAGTTCTCACATATCGACGACGAAAAGGTAAGCAATCATTCAGTTCCTTAGTACACGGCACATTACAGCCGCCCGACAAATTCAGGACATGTAGTTTACAACAAATGCAGCAGGTTTGAGGCAAAATGCATAATAATTCAACAAAACTATGGTGAAATATTAAAGTGACGAAGTGACAAATGGGAGTAATACAAGAACTTAGTGACAGTGAGTTACTTGCATTTTTAGTATTAATTAAATGGTAAAAACATAAAAGGTGTGTGTGTAGTAAGTGTTGTTTTAAGTTAAGTTGTTTAAGTAAAGAAAAATAAGCTGTTATTTTATGCTGCGGTTATGCACAAATAAACATCCCTCAGACTGATGCACAACCTTGCAGCTGATCGTTGTAACGCCTGATTCAGTCTGAATGTGGCCTAAAGCCTTGAGTGATACAAACACAACTGTTTCTCAAACAAATTGATGAGGTGGTCCTCTCTTTCCTTTCTCCGTCCAAAGCTCTGCCATTACTGCAACAGCGTCCCTAACCTGACTGGCTGACTTTGCTAAGAGCTGATTGGTTGTTGAAACGGCTGATGTGCCTTTCCTTCTAAAATCTGCCACTGCCAACCTGACAAGCTGAGTCACTGGCATCAGCAGGCTTGAAGCAAGCTGAAAAAGGCCTGTTCACACTGCCGCAACGTTTGTGTGAAATGCTCCAATGTGGTTTTTGTCTCGTTGTGAATAATTGGTCTGAACTGGGGAGCAAGTGAGACAAAAAAAGGATCAGCATCATTTTCCAAACAGAACTAAAAACATTAATGTTTTCTTCCAGGTGAGTTTTGATAGTGGCGCACTTCAGTCTCTTGTGGTCAAAACGAGCATTACAACAACAAACAGCTCACCTCAGCCTCCCCTTCCAAGCATGTACTGTCTGTTCTGGGCCTCTGTAGAAACATGGCGAGGCAACATGATGGCCTCCATGAATGAGAACTAGCACTCGCTGTAGATGTTAACAGCTAATTTTATGTTAAAAGACAAGTATTCTTATTTTTAGCAGATTAAACACTTACACATTGTCCCTTTATGTCATAAAAACAAGAGAGGAAGCAACTTAGGTTGGACTTTTATTCTCACTTGCCTCTCAGGGCTTCCTTATGAACTGTTTAGTCCAACCAGAACTGAAAAGTTGTCTTCAGTCTCACCTCAAACTACTTATGGTAGTGCTGAATTTGTTAGTCAGCATCCAACACGTATGCGTATCATAGCAGCAGCAGTTGTTTGCCATTTGTTTTTGTGAAATGGGAAGAAAAATTTATGTCATGCCCGTCAACAGTTCTGTGTCATCTTAACTGTAAATTGAGGTGATACATGCTGATACATGTTTAGTCAAGTCATTCTCACAGTGAAAAGAGGAAGTGTTTAGAGACGGTATCGCCTTTAGACGTCTGATATGGCACCGTAATGATCGCCATTTGATTTTGAGGGACTTTTATCAGCATGTGACTCGTTCAGCATGTTTTCATGTGAGCATGACTTTGCTAGTTGTTCCTTTCTTGTATCGCAACCACCACATTTGGAAACACCCAGCCGGGTCTTAGTTTGTGTGTCAGGGGAATTTGTGGTTATTTGTAAATGCATGGGTGGTTTTTCAGTACAGCACACGACTGTTTTGTGAATAATCCCTTAAACAAACACCTCTATCATTTCAATAGTAAAGCTTAACACATTTCTCCGTATACGAATGTGTTAACATGATAAGCGTTCAGTTACAGCTCCGGAAACCATCAGACGGTATTTTTAAACTGGTATCAGGTTGCACTTTCTATGAAGTGGCATACCATGAAGACTTACAGACAGGATCTAAAACCATGGAAAGAAAATAAAGAACCTTGCACACTGTCCATCACTGATACTTTTACTTACACTTTTATTTATATAGCACTTGTCAAAAAGAACAGCTAAAACAATGAATGTACACATAAAATACACAATATACATAAATATTACAGGAGAAAATATGTAATAAAGAAAAAAATTAAAAGGCAAGCACAAAACTGTTTCAATGCTACACCGTCTATATATCAGCAGTAGTGGAAGAAATACTCTGATCTTTTAATTAAGTAAAAGTACTAATGCCTCAGTGTAAAAATATTGTGTTACAAGTAAAAGTCCTGCATTCAGAAACCCTAAGTAAAAGTAAAAAAGTAATAAACTTAAAATACCAAAAGTGAAAATATTCATTATTGCAAAATTGCAAAATTTGCAAAGTAACTAGTAATTAAAGTTGAGCAGAGTACAAAACTAGCTTCCAAAAAGAGCAGAAAGAAGTAGAATACTGGCTTCCAAAATATGGTGGAGTATAAGTTAAAATAGCAAAAAAAAAAAAAAAAAAAAAAAAAAAAAAAAAGGGGGGGGGGATAATAAATTAGTAAGTACAGTACTTGAGGAAGTCAACTTAGTTATTTTTGACCATTGCCATTTTGTCAAAGATATAGAAAGCTAAGCTGAAATCTTATTTTAATGTAATTTTATTGAGGTGCATGAATGAATATAGTTGTCTTACAGTGCCAGACAAACTTTGCAGCCGTTCATCTGTCCATGTTAAATACACACACTCACACATACACACACTGGACCAACACACTAAATTAACATTTAATGCTATAATGTTTTTTCTTTTTTTCCACAGGGTTCAGTGCTCCCAGTACCAGGAATCTTTTGGTGGAGAGTCGAGGCAGAGCTGACTGTGAGTCTAAACAGAGCTCAGCAACCCCACACAACCCCTGCATAATGGTTGACATATTAAAAACAATGAGTTACAGCCAAATACAATAACAACAAACATAATACGTAACAACAAAAGCCACAGCTTTAAAAAGACAGGAACAGCAGCAGCAGAAGAAGTTAAAAAAAATAGTAGCAACCTTGTTGGCAACGTAATTTCCACTTTTGTTGCAAAGCATTGTTTTGAGAAGACTACACAAACTAAATGTCTAAAAGAAAGTGGCAACTACAGGCACAAATGATGTTCGGTAACAAATAGGTCTTTGTTGCGTTTATCAAATTGCTGATGATGCATTTGTAAAACATTCATACCCTGAGTGAAAGACGCCCACAGTTTCTGTCATTCTCGATGGAAAACGCTGATATGATACCTTGAAGGGGCTCCTTGAAACTCTGATCACAATTTCCTCCTCCACCGCAATGATTCATGGTACAATCAATATCATTCATTCCCCGGTTGCCTGGATGGGTCACCTCTTTCTCACTATGTTGATTGGTTGTTGGTCTGTGGATATCATGCTCATTTGCGTGTGCTTTGTTACCACATCAAGTACACAATGTTCAGTGAGTTACACATGGAAAAGAAAATTGGTTGTTTAATGAATTCTTCGCAAGAGTGACTTAAACGGGTAGTTCAGATTATTTAATGTGGGGTTGTATGAGGTACTTACCGACAGTCAGTGTGTTACCTTCAGTAGATGTCAGCACGCCTCCAGTTAGGAGAAGCAGAGAGGAGTACCAGCACAGAAGTTAAGAAATGAACTGCTATGGACAGCGTTACAAACAACATATTTTAGCAACTTAAAATATGTCAAGGTCAGTATCAGTTAAAGTGTATGCAATATTTAGACCAACCAAACCATAGGCGAAATCAGTAATTTTACCTCTCAGAACACGGTTTCTGGTCTACCACTGATGATAGTTCAGATTCATTAAAAGCACACAATGACGCAAACGAACAATCAGATCGAGGCAGCAGTAGACCAGAAACTCCTGTGTGGTAAAATCACTGATTTTGACCATGCAGTTTGGCTGGTTTGGAGAGAGCCGATATAACATTGGTTTCCTAACAGAATAGCAAAGTAAAGCTGTGAAAATATTCCACATATAGTGTTCACTCAAACTGATATTGATTTTTTAAGTGGCCAAAATACCTTGTGTTGTTGACCCTGTCCACAGCGGTACATTTATTAGCTTTCGTGCTCTTGATTATCTCTGCTTCCACATACTGGGGGCAGGCTGACTGTCATCTACTGTCAGTAATACACTTACTATTGACACAAACGTCATACAACCCTACTTCACATCATCCAAACTATCCCTTGCACTGTAAAAAGTCTAACATCCCTGCTAATGGCTGTGCTGCATGTGACCAATGTGATTTAACCAAATCTTTGCAAGGAGGCAAACGAAGACGTACTGTTGTTTTTACTGGAAGGGCTAAAACGTCATCTTACAGGTTATAGAAAACACTTGTCACTTATTCTCCTGAATACAGAAGTGCAAACATCCCTTTTTTGTGAAGTTATACATTAGCTACAAAGAACATCTCTTTTATATTCAGTTCATTTAAACTTGAGTTAATTCACAATTCTTGTAGAGTCACTGTTGCAATATCTGAATTAATCACTAAATAGTGATTGTAAAACAGACTAATTCAGTACTTTGGTAAATGTTCTATTGTCTGTGCCAGTTTTCTGACAATGCCTTTTCTTTATATCAGGTCAGCAAGTAAATAATGAAAATCTGGAAGAGATAACTGTTTTTAAGAAAGGTAAGTGGCTCTAAAAGCTATTGTTTACATGATTTATTTTTGTTGATTAGTCGATTTGTTGCAACAATCAACTATTTTCATTATGGATTAATATAATATTATTTTCTCAATGAATTGTTTGGGCTATAAAATGACACAATTTTTCCACAGTCATAAGTAAAGGCCAAGCTTATTTCCTTAAATCTCTTGTTGTGTCCAACCAACAGTCCAAAATCCAAATATACAGTTTACTACTACAGATGATAATGTCAATTGATTAATCAACCAATCGTTTTAGTGCTAAGAATTGTCATAGATAAACTGATTTGCAGTGACACTGAATCAGTCAACATCAACGTCAACGTCTTCCAGAAATCTGTAGTCGTCTGTAAGACTACTGACCTAAATTTATAAAAAATAAAATCCCTTTACTATGAAAATATCAGCATGCACCCTCTGCTGTTACGTTACAGAGAATCTGCTGTAAGAACAAAGAAAACCTCTAAGGACTTTTTTTCATATTCTTTGATTCTTCTTCATCAAAAGATGCTGAGAGATTTTGATCAGTTCTGTTTCGATGTCTGCAGGCTACACAGAGGAAAATCTGGGGGCGTTACTGAAAGCCCACTATTCCGATTTCCTCTTCAGTGAGGATGCAAGGCGTCATTTCGACGCTTTTAATGTGGAGGAGCTTCCTCAGAGGCTGCGAAACAGGTGATTCACACACTCAAATTTCCGAATAGATCATGAAGATGCCAGACTCTTGTTCTAAATCTCATTTCCAGTTAACAACAACAATTCAAGTTTGTCATTCCAAACCACTGCGAAACTTTTATCACTGCCCTGAAAAAGGATGAGCCATTTCTGCCCCATTTCAGTAAAAAGACTGAGGAAACTCCATGCTTCCTCAGACAGCAGAATTTTAGCTGTTCATTTTAACACATTGTAAAGTCCAGCTTTCATGTCAGCACTCTGAACACACTGACTGTGTATAAGTACCTCATACAACTCCGCTTCAAATAATCTGAACTATCCCTTTAAGAAATTAAACTGTGTGTGAACATTATCATATGAAAGAACTAAAGTCTATGCTTTTATATTTGTATGGACCTGTAGTTAACACTCACATTTACACTCACACTTACAATTCCTCTTTTTCTTTGTTTTTGTCAGTAAGGGCCAGCCTGTGAATCTTCAAGATTTACTCCCAGAGGCTGGAGAGACGCTATTCCTTGAGGGACCCACAGGAAGCGGGAAGACAACTACTGCCCTCATTCTGGTCTCTTCTTGGACTGAAGGGCCCACACACGGCCTCTCTGACGTCTTCGATCTCAGCGCCCTCCGCCTTCTCTTATATGTCAACTGCAGCGAAGTGCAGGGTGACTTGTTTCAGGAAATTACGACTCAGCTTTCTCTCTCCGAAAAGATATCATCAGAGGATGAGCTGAGGACTGTTTTAACCAGGTCCAGCGAGGTTCTGCTGCTGTTGGACGGGTACAGAGAAGGGAACCGGTTTTTCGATGAGTCCTTAAAGAGGTTTCTAAGTGAAAAAGGAGGATGCAGGGTCCTGGTCATGGCCTGCCCAGGACACTGCCCTACACTCAAAGACACAATTAGGACAGAAGGGGTACTGGAGCTCCTAACACAGACTGTGAAGTACTGAGGCCACAAAGGTTTGGCCTCAACAAAGACATTAGGCATTTGTTATGTTTTTAACCAACCTTTGTATGTTTTTTTTATACTGATATGCTGCAAAATGTGTTGAAATTCATGCAATAAATATTGCCTTTGTATTCTTTACTTGATCGTCCTGATTGTCCTTTTGGTTAAAAACGTAGCCATTTGTCCCCTTTTCATCAGACTTGAGTGTAACTCATTGTGTACATTCAGGAGTGAGAGCAGGTTGTCTCCTGTGATAGGCCACACCCACCGGCACCGATCGATATGGCATTTCAGATTTTGGTTAATACTTGTCGTCACAGCGTGCACAATGAAAATGGTGAAGTTCTGTCCACTGGACTTTGAGATATGCCTTTTGGTATTGGTGGTGCCGCCTATGGGTCGGACTCAAAATGCTTGGGTAGTCCTACTCCCTAACATTATTTTTTATTTTTAACAGGGCGGGGGTGAACCTGGTTTGTTTTGTTCAGCTTTAATTAGTGAGCCAACTCATGAGTGAGTCTTCTGGTTGAAAAATGGCCAAAATGTCCAGACCTCTAGATAAAGTTGTAGTTACAAATCTATCCGCTACTTCAGCACAATGGACAGTGCTGTAGATCCATCAATGCACACTGATGGACTACTAATTTTTCAGAGCCATGGTCATGGCCACAGATTCTAACTTGCACAAGCTGATGCATTTTGGTCATTTTGCTAACAAGGAGAATGGCACACCCTCTTATCCCACCTCAAATCACCTACTGCCCGAAGATATGTACCCATGTTTATGATGACTGGACATTTTTATGGTCATTGTCCTGCTAAGCCCTGCCCTTTGTTTATTGTTTATTATGGCTATTTTTGTAGAGCACATTGAGCTGGATTGGTGTGTCCAATTTCAAGTCAATCGGACATAGGTGTAAGGGGACTGCCCTTTCCAAAATTGCATATGTGGGCCTTAATTATAGCATCAACATCTAGCCAATTGGACTCATTTGTCTTGACAAGCTCTTGCACATCATTTTTGTCTGAGTTTCATGTTTCTAGGAGACGAGAATTATCCCAGAGTACATTTTTAACATTACATATAACTGCTAACTAGTTACTCCAACATTTTTAGTAAATAAGCTTTATTTTAGCCTAGCACTTGTTGATGACTTGCAGCTCCATATTGGTCAGTTAAGAGGAGTCAGTATGGGTTTTATGTAGATTTTTCATGTTTTTTTTAAATGTCGTTACAAACCTAAAGTTTGGCTGGAAGATGAGGGGAGTAACAATAATTTTAAGTAACCCTGGGAAAAAGAAGGAAGTGAAAATGAGGCAAATGTGCAAAACTCATTCAACACCCTTTCTCTAAAAGGGAGAAAGGTTGCCTCTTCCAGGGAGACTATCAAAAAGAGCACACATTAGACAGCTAGTGTTTTTGCTCACCTCACACAAAGAAAAAAAAAAACACACCAAATGCGGTCACCACAGGACTAGACTGCAAACCTGCACACTGACAGCTGAAAATGCCCCACTGGCCTCCTTCTGCTGCCAATCACCCACTGCAACAGCTGCAAGGAGGGGAGGTGCAGTACATGGACACAGGACAGCACAGCAAGAAACACACACACACACACACACACACACACACACACACACACACACACACACAAAACCCATCGCATGATCTCCTCCAGGCTTAAGCCTGTGGAGATAATAATAAGAAATTCGCACAAACGCAATAGGTGTCTGCCTGATTTAACATATTTTTGTAAAGACAGTGCATCATCTACCCCATACCGAAAATGTGGGATGAGAAACTCCACATCACAATCAGTAATCCACCTTAATGTTGTTCACATGTTTCATGAAACTCCAAGAAATGGTTTCAGCTACACATCAAACTCTCTGCTTTCAATAGGGCTGATTAATGATTGCAGTCGTTTCTGTTTCTGTTCTGTGTCAGAGCACATGAAAAAGAAAGGACACTGTAGGGTAGTTTGCTAGACTGCAAGCAAAGCAGCAACAGTTTCTATGTGTGATTAGTGAAAAGGGAAGTAACTCTATCAGTATTCCTGTCAATAGACCTCACCGATTCCAGTAACATTTGATGAAAAAAAGTGAATTTTTTTAGTTCTGTGTCTTCTCTATTCTGTTGTAATTGTATCATCTGACATCTTGCCAAATGTGTGAGTAATGCAGATTTTCATTCGGTCAGCATGTTGTCCTGTTGTAGCGTGTGTTTTGACTCATTTTTTACCCATGCTTCTTCTATTGTATTTTGTCTGCAACATCAACCTTCAGACACGTTTAGAGAGGATGAACCTTCATGAAATTTGCAGTGCAGCTGTTGGCTGCGGGTGAATTTAAAAGCTCTGTAGTCAGCAATGGCCACCTTATTGTTATTTCCTTTCTCGCACTCTCTCAAAATATTCCTGTATGAGGTTTGATTCACTGAGGCAGAATGGTGGCCCACAGACGTTTAATGTGGTCATCATTTGAATCCCGGTAGAGGACAGCAGGGGCATGAGAGGGCAAACTGGATTCAGAAAACTTTCCACGGTGAACAGAAAACCCCAGCTGCTGCAGAGGTTCACACGGATGTTATTTTTAAGTCAGTACATAAACAGATTCAGGCAACAGAAACTTTATCTGTATGCATGCGTTGCAGCAATTTGTTTAAAGACTAATCTGAGATCAGCTGCCAGTACCTCAATATATGATTTATGGGAAAGAAATCTGGTTATTTCAGAAACTTGCCATAAAATCAATAGACCCTCCCAGAGCCAGTGTTTGGTTGGTGCATTCTGGGATACTGTAGGAACACAAACACACAGATTCTCCTGCAAAAAGAGACCAAAGGCCTAGGTCATAAAATTATCATACATATTGCTATTAGAAATAAAGTACTGATGAATAGGTTCATTTTGATATATTATGGACTTAAAAGGGAATAATTTGCCTCCATCAGCTGCTGCTTATAAAGAATTCATGATGAACTTCCTCCTTGCAGACATTGCTTGTGAGATTTCCCGCTTTGCTCAGCAAGTTAATGAATAAACACTTTAATAAGGGCAATAATCCAAAATGTCCTGTTTGTTCATGAACTGGCGGGAAGACTTTATCAGGCAGCTTTACGTGAAGAGGAACAGGAAACTCACATAAAAGAGTCATCAGTTAAAATCTATTTAATTAATATTTCATAATAAGTGGACTGTGGCTGTTTACTCCTGGTCTTAGTGACTGGTTCATAAAAGTTTCATTCTTTGCTTAAACCAATACATTGTCATCCCAAAATACAATACAAGTTTTATTATTATACACACGTAATGTGCCAATATCACAGACAACATTCCAACGTATGTGAGGGCTTAGTTCATTGATGAAAAATAGTTATGTCACAACTGTAAATTTTCAAGATTACTGTAGTAAATCTGAATCATTGGAAATACCGAATGTGTTGCAATATTTTGGAGAAGCTGACTTTGTAGAATGTACTGGTGGAGAGAAGTGGTTTAGACAGGGTTTGGTAGATACGTTTGCAGATACTTTTTTGTGTGGGGGGGTTTTCTCATCATGAAAACGTGTCTATCGTAACACAAATTCATCTTATGGCAGCTGCTTTTCTGTGTCAGTAAGAAAACCACCAGCCACCTTTCCTGTTGTGTTGTCTGAGTGAGTGTTTAATATTAAAAAAGATTGATGGTAACATTTTCTATGATGACCACATCTAGAGTGTGTTATGGGGTCATTTATAGTGTGATATAATGCATTAATAATGGTTTATCACATATACTGTAATGTCATATCTTGTGACACCCCAGTCATCACCCATTGTTCATTCAGGGAAAACTGACTGAGCATTAAGCTCTTTTACTGCAATGCCCCGAGTTCACAAGATTCAAGACCTGTCTCATAGTCCATAAGTGATTATTATGACCCCAAAATGCAGATTATTAGAAAGTAAAGTTTGTCTGTTTTAGGAACTGAACCCTATACATGACTTATGACTGTGTGTGGTAGTAATGAGTATAACCATTACAATAACTGCATAGAGCTGTTGCTGGTTTTTAGGGCAAGTCTTTGCTTTCATCCTATAGTAAAAATAAAGCTTTACAAAATCTTGTTTTGCTTTTTTTTTTAAACTTTAAATATATTATATAAGTTTTAGCTTATGTGTCTATTCCTAAAGCAGGAAATGTAAAAATTTAAATGCATGAAAATACATTACACTTGTCTTAACACCAGCAATTAAATATTATGATGAAGCACACATTATTAGAGATTTATCCATGTGTACTTCACTTTACTTAACACATACAATAATACTTGTCTTAAGACATGGACTAATTATAGCATACTATAAGGTCTTCAGTTGATTGTTGAGGTGTGTGTAGGTGATTACAGGTAGTCATAATGCATTATAAACCCCCTTACTAGTCAAGAGTATTCATAAGACTCCTGAACCTATAATTCATTATAAGTCACATCTATAATGTTTCATGAGTGTTGATATAGTGCATCAGAAAGCATTATGTGTGCTTAAGTGCAGTCACAAAGCATTATAATACATTATGAATATCCCTATTGATGCGCTATTGATGTGGTCTTCACTGCAAGTACATAGATTTTGGGTGAAAAAAGAGCATCATATTATACATAAATCCTACATAAAACTACATTCATTCATTCATTCAGAGTATTAATGTGTAGTTAATATTAATTTTATTGCTATACTTATTTAATACAGTCATTACAGCAAGAAAATTGTGTAGTTTCCCTCTCTGCCTACACCACACTTTCACTAGATGGCACCATCTTCCTTTCCATGCAGCCTCAGTGTGAGAGCTGTACCAGCTTTCTGATGTCTGCTGTTTATGAATACATGAAACTAAAAAACGTACAAAAAATGTTTTTGAGCTGTGTTTATGTTAACTATAGGATGACTGATAGAAACTAATCAGGTTGCAGGCCCTGAATATCACAGATTTCATCTAGGTTAAGTTGGTATGTCTGGGCATTTTTGTTTGCTGGTCTGAATACTAATATTACTTTTAACCTAGAAAAGGCCTCACTGAGACAGAAAAATGTCTTTTACAGGCCAAATCAGCACCAGCACATGAACAGGAGCATTGGATACAGCTTTCTTTTAATGCCTTTTTCTCCTGTATTAATTAGTACCAAAAATACAACTGCTACATCCAGCTGTCCAAAATATTTACATCATCCATTCAATCTGAGAAAAAGTTCTCCCCCTGAAACTCTATGCCCCATCCCCAGCACCCCCGCCTGCCTCCTAATAGCACTACAAACCACACACACAACACACATACACGCAAAATGAGAGTTAACCCCATCAAAAAGGACGGTCTCCTATGTGCACGGACCCCATTTCCTCCTTCAACCTCAACCTCCCAGACCAAAGAGGAGGTTTCATCATTCGGTAATTAATATTCTGGGGAGGAGGAGAGCATCAGGAAACAATTATGCAATAATGTATGGATGTAAATGCACACTGTGTCCACACAAAAACACACAAATGCTCAAGCACATATATATCACCATGATCGACTCTTCCTCTCCTCTAAGATCAGGTTTCTTTAATACATGTAACACAACTGGAGTGAATGCAATAAATGGGCTGGATAGAGGGTGAAATCTTGTATTTTGGTTTTCTACATTCCTTTTTTAACAGAATATGTTTCTAACCTATTGTTAGATTCTAGTATAATGTTGGCTCTTCTGCAGCCATAAAAGTGCAACAGGTTTTATGAGTTAGGGGTGAACTGCCCCTTTAAAAGTAGCAGAAGATTAGAGATCTTGTAATCTGACATGAAAGGTCAAAGTATATGAAGAAGTGGTGTTTCATGTTGCATTAAGTAACAGGCCATGACAAAGGAGAGCAAAAAACATGATATGATAACTTTTCCATCTGAACAGTTGATCATTGTGAAGACATGAAAATATACTGGCAGATTGACACAGAGGTGGGACCAAGTCATTGTTTTGCACGACACCAAGTCAAGTCAATGTCCCAAGTCAAGTTCCAGGTCAAAACTGACCAGTCCAAAGTCAAGTCCTAAACGTTTTGAGTCCTGCAGAAGTTACAATGAGGTCTTCAATGGATGCAATGCCATTTTGACACCCACATTCTGAATACTGCAATTTGTTGTTTTGTTGACAACCTCTCAGTGTTTGTGTGCAAATAAAATTATCTTTGGTATAATTTTTTTGTTACATTACTGAGCAGTAAAGCAACATTAGTTCTTCATGGTTCCCTCCTCCTGTCAGATTGGTTCAAAGTTGATCTTGGGAATTAAGCGTAAACTTGTTGGGAATAAACAGTTTTAACATTTCAGGAAACAAATGAACTCATGGCACAGTTCTTACATAACACACTTTTTAATCCTTGAGTTTGGGGGAAGGTATCAAGTGTTTTCAACTCACAAAGCTTGAGTCCAAGTGAAGTCACAAGTCATTGCTGTTAAAAGTCCAAGTCAAGTTGCAAGTCCCTTCAAGTCAAAATAAAGTCATCAAATTTTGTGAGTCCACACCTTTAAACAGACAAGATATATGACAGGTTACAAACATTCAGTTTCCCTTCCGGGGGATGATAAAGTAAGTAAAGTAAGACATTTCATGACAGATACAGGGTCGTGACACATCGGTGGGTCACTGGAGATTCTGCTTGGGTTGTCAAATAACTAAAAGACTATGAAAAAAAATCTGCAAATTCAAGATTTAGATCTGCAGTACACCTTTTAAAAGGTAATTAACATTTGTAAATTGTTATGGATGCAATATAAATGCATTTTTTGTCTCATTTATGAAGCGGGTTTAAATGTCCTATATTGTTTTCCTGATGAGAGGAAATGAAACAGAAAGGCCAAGAACATCTTTCCACGAATTATAAATAAGGTTTATTGTGAAATGGGTCTTTTTAAAAATACTTGGGTTCTCAGGAAAAAAAAAAAAAAAAGTTTTGGAAACACTGTATTAAAGGGCACATTATTGCAAATGAAAATAGATAGACTGTATGTTGTGGAAACCTATTTCTGCCATGGTGATTAAACAGAATCCTGTAAGTAATTATAATCAGAAATGTTCTTGAAATACTGAGTTTGTGTCTCAAAATAATGAGAAAATTTCTACAGTAACTAGTAAGTCCATAATGTATTTATTCATGTGCAAAAGTTGTGAAATAGGTCAATTTCTACACTCCAACTTGGCATTTAGATAGATTGGCTTTGTGGTTAGATTCCCATTACAGATATGTCACAGGTTTGATCACCACAACAGCTTTATGTCCTCAAGCTGTTCACACTAAACTCACACATACTCACTCATATGAGCAACTTAAGAGCATGAGCTAAAATCCAAAACATATAAGCGCACAAACCATACTGGTTATAGACATGTGTGCTTTGGCTTTTATTATATTAGTATTTATTGCACAGTGACAGGGAGGATGGAGCAGGGTTGGTGGGGTGGCAGCGTGTTGATTTAAGCCTAAAGGATGCCACACTTGGGCTGTCCCTGGAGTCTAACACATGACTCTAGTCTGTATCCATATAGTCTCCGCTGGCTCGGGCCCAGTCTGTCTGGTAATTGGGATCAGATGAGTGGCAGCAAAAGCGAGGCGACCTGGGTTCTCCAGGACCCGCGCTAACCTGGAAGCATTTATTTTATGGAAAAGATGTTTAGTTAAAGTGCAGCGCTGCAGCCTGCAGCCCAGCCCCTCTAATGACTCTCCAGTTCTCCTGCCCAGGCCTGGAGACAAAGCTCTGTGATGGATATGACTGGTGAAACAGGGACACACACACACATGCACACACACACACACACACACACACATGCTTCCATCACCGCGCGCTGTGATGGATATGACTGGTGAAAGCTCTGAACACTGTTTCCTGAGTCCTTCACTTCCTTCCTCCCAGGCCTCGGTCAGCCAAGCTGAGCCGGGTTTCACTCGACTCGGGCCGGATTGGATTGCAGATTAACTGGCTTCCTGTCCAATCCGTTGGCTGCGTTCATCTGCTTTCCTAACGGTCACTTTTATTTACGAGCAAGCGGTGACGTTATTGAGGATGAATGAGTCTCTTCAGGATGGATGAGATCCTGGAGGCTTGGAGGGCAAGGAGGGGGGAGGTTTACCGAAGGACAATTGTTTTTAGCTGTGTATTGTGGAAAGAATTTAGGATATATATTAACATTTTTCCAAACAATGCCTCAATGACCTAATCTAAAAGAAGGGTATGTCTGCGTTTCTACCCATGAATGCTTTTCCTTACATTTAACAGCTTCCACCGCTTGTTGTTTGCAGCTTGGAAGTTGGATTTTCTTTAAGTGGTTATTGCACTGCAAAAAAATCTCCATTTTATAATTGAACTATGAAAGTGCCATTTTATTAAAACAAATGAAAAAATCTGCCAATGTGGGAAGATATTCAAGTCTGTTGCTGTTATGACAGTAAAAGAAAAATGGAACAGTATCACGTTATAATATGAAAAGTTTGTTAAATCAAAATGCTTTTCACGTTACAACAATATACAAATTTATCACATCACAACAAGAAACCTTTTTGTTACAACGATATACTAATTTTCCTTATATTTTTTATAATGTCAACTTATATCAATACAAGTTAGGACATTATAACCTGAAATATTTCATGTTACAAGTACAACATAAATTGTATATTTTTTATTACAAGACAGATTTATTGATATAATGTGATAAATTTGAATATACAAATAATGTGAAAATATCTTGTTATAATGTGAAAAACATATTTACAATAAACTTCTCACATTATAATGTGATGCTGATCCATTTTTCTTTTTCAGGTAATACATTTTGTATACCAGTGCAGATTAATTTGGTGCAACAGTCTTGAAGAATTACGTGTACTCACACTTGGTTTTGATTTGGAAACAAACTGAAATGATCCTTCTGCAACAGCAGACTGTTAACATTAGTTTTTCCTGGGGGGAAAAAGACTTATGGCCTCAATTAATGAGGGACAGTACTTGATAAAGTCAATTTTTGCAAAAAGCTGAAAAAAAAAATCTCCATTTGATGAATCATTTTTGTGATGTTTTGTTATTATTGAGCAATGAGAGTCTTATTTCTGTACAACAAACAAAAAAATCTGCCAGTGTGGAGAGATATTCTGATGAATTTGATGCATAAATTTTCTAGAATCAAGTGAAATTTTTATTTTTCTATTTCTGTCAATAAACTGACTTGTATTTATATTTGAAATAAGTTGAAACAATCCTTCTGCAACATCAGCTTTTTAAAATTGGTTTTATTGTAAGAAAACATAATTATTGGGCTCAATAAAAGAGGAAAAACATTTGATAGGGGAGATTTAGAATTTTGAAGGGCTGAAATTTTCTTGTATCCAAATCAAGTTTGCTCATATTTCACCTGTTGCAGCAATGATATAAAATGTTTTTCTACCACCATTTGGTCAAAGACAAGTGTCTGTTATAGTTAAGTAATCTGAACATCCAAAGGATTATTATCAACAAAAAGGAAAGTAGGGTTGCAACTAAGAGTTATTTAATTAGAGCTGCAAAGATTGATGGATTAGTTGTCATCCAACTATTTTGATAATCAATTAATTGTAACTATTTTAAGAAAAAAATGTACAAATGCGCTGATTCCAGCTTTAATTATGAATATTTTCTGCTTTTTTTTAAACTCCTCTATAACACTAAACTGAATATCTTTGGGTTGTGATCAAAACAAGACATTGGAGGACGTCCTGATTGACATTTCACAATTTTCTGACATTTTATAGACCAAATAACTAATCATTTAATTGAGAAAATAATTGAGACATGAATTAAAATGTAAAAAATAGTTAGTTGAAGCCCTCATTTCAATATCGATTAATCTACTGTTTATTTTCACAATTTAACGTTTAGTCAATAAAATGTCAAAAAATTTCCCAGAGCACTAAATAACTTTTTCAAAAAAAATAAAAAAAATAAATTCAGCTTCTTTTGTCCAACCAACAGTCCAAAACCCAAAGATTTATCATTTACTATCATAAAGGACAAAAAAACAGCCAATCCTAACATTTAAGAACCTGGAACCAGCAAATATGTGATATTTTTGCTTGACAAATGGCTTAAATGATGGTTGGCTTAACTGATTAATCGACTAATAGTTACATCTCCAAGAAGAGAGAAAATACTGTCCAGATATACAGACAAAATTATATGTAGAAATGTTTTGCATTTCAATAAACAGCAGGCCCTGCAGACATTTCTTTTTTTTTTAAATAAAACTTGGCTGAATACTGCAGTATTTCAGATTTAGATGTAGAGATGTATTTGTAAATTGGGTCCATTGTCATTCCCTCCATCATCCCATCACTACAGGTCTCCAACACCACCCACCCCACACCTCTCATCCTCCCTCCCTCCTTCTTTCTCCCTCTTTCCTGCTGGCAGCCCTTGATTACACTTGTCTCCTGGGGGAAGGTTTAAACTCCTCAGAGATAGTAATATCGAGGGCACTACTGGCTAGTCACTTCAGATCAGGGCGGGGGGAGGAAATGGCGACGGACATAAAGCTAAATATATAATTCCTCCCATGCCGGTAATCACGATGTCCAGACGATTTGAAATGACAGTTTAACCACTTTAGACTGAGGAACGCTTTGTTCACGTTTGAGGAGCAGGAGGTGTGTGTGTGGAGCGTCTGGTTGGTCCCTGCGATGGTTGGTTGGGGAACCTCCTCGTGGGTGTAGAAGCCATCCAAAGGGGCCCCGTGTGGTCCTTTCTAAATACACGTGGGGGGGAAAGAGCACACGTTCCATTGAGTTAAAATGGCTCGCAGACCAGACAGACAGGAGCAATTCTGTAAATGACTGACGGAAGGAAACACTCTCACCGCCCGGCATTAGTTTACCTGATTATTAGGATATCCAGCTTCCTCCTAAAATGGCTGTCTATTTCCCTGTTAGAGGCGGTAAGAGCACCCACCTGGATTAGGCCTGAACGTGGTCTGCATTACAGTCATGCCACATAGCTCAACCAATTACATCTATAAATATTAATAGGCTAATCTGCACATATTCTTCTCCGGCGAGTCTGTTACTACACCCCCTGAAAGGGTCAGAGATACTCTTATGAGCATCAAATCCATTTAAATCTTTGGTTCAATTTGCATATGCAGAGATTTTCGCTCCAGACAGGCTCTCTGGATGTCTTTCCCCCCATCATCACATCGCAAGAGGAGAGTGCATCGTGCATTCACACGCTGATTGGATCCTTGATGAGATCTTCAGGGTGGCTTCTCACACTCTGATGCTCTTAACACTCCAGAGGTGATGAGAAGAGAGAGAGAGAGAGAGCGAGAGAGAGAGAAAGGGAGAAGGAGGGAATGAGCAGTGTGTGTGTGTATGTGTGTGGGGGATTGATCCAATTCTGAAGTGGTCGGCTCTGTCGTCGCCCCTGCTCTGCGGCCTCCTCAGCGGTTCAGCTGCTGCAGGAGGAGCATGGTGGCTTGATATTCAGTGTAATCACAGGAAGACAGGAAGCAGAGGGGCATCATATATACATCCTTTATCCTCTACACTCACACAAACAGTGGCTATACAACATAATGTTGTTTTTTTTTTTTTTGGCAAACGCAAAAAAGACCAACGAGATTCTCTCACATCTCATATGAATAATGCAATACTGCAAATCTGCATGAAAAGTAGAGATACTGAGGAGTATGACAATACTTAGAGGGATATGGAGCAAAATGAAGAGATAGAGAGCAAAACTCCTCGGGATTTTCATTCCTTTTTCCAATATGAATTTATACTGCAATCTTCCATGGCTGTATATCAATACAGAAAAGATCAAACTGGAATCAATAAGCACATTGCAACACTTTCAGCATTTCCCTTTTGAGGATTTAAAGTGAGAATATGCAACTCTTCAAAGAAGAAATAACTATAGTCTTTCGTCATGTTATTTTTTTCCCAATTTATTTGGGAAGGTGGTCCTCAGAGATCTTTTAACAATCAGCTGTGGGCCTTAAGTTACAAAAGGTTGAGAACACCTACTTTAATACACTCAGTGTGAGTTCTGCTGCTTCAGCATTACTTGGTCTGGTAGGACCTGTAGCTTATGTTGGGTAATGCTGGCTAACATTAGCATAAACATTCACATTTGGCTGGATATTGATGTGTAACTGACATTACATTACTGAGTCATTTGGCTGATTTCTGACCCCTCTTGATTCATGCTACAATTACATTACATTTTACCACTCACCACTAACCCATTAAAGACATCTTTCCAGATAGTTTGCAAAAGTTAAGTAGCATCAAACGTCTTGTTTTTGCAAGCACAATGCATCTAGCAGTGCGCTTGCAGACTGCAAAGATCCTGTGTCGCCCTCCCCTGCCTAGCATGCAAGAGCAACTATGGTTGCTGTGAAGCTTGCACAAAACATGAAAGGCCGAATCAATAATCACCAGTAAATCTTTCACAACCAAACTTTAACTCCTGAGATAAATGGATTTCTATTTGTATTTCTGTCATGCTTTTCAGTATAAACACAGCTTTATATTAAAAAGCTTTTTATATATTTATGTAAGAGCTTGTTGTGAGTTGAAGCTGTACGTTGAAAATGTGTAACTGGTTATCTTTCCTTAAATGCACCAGCAGCATATAAAAGGCTAGACTATCAAATCAAACGTTTACTGAACTAATTTAGACTTGTATATTTTTGTGAGGAATCGCCAAAGGACACAGCAGAACTTCCACAGAGACAAACCTCTGTTGCTCTCTTGCTCACACACACACACACACACACACACACACACGTATGTACGTCAAAAGGCGGTGCTAGTAGTAGTAAACATTTGAAAGGAACAGGGGTAATTCACTTGATAAATGTCAACCAAAATGAAGCTATCAGCTGAAAGCAATTTCCTTGTGCTTGCCTGTGTTCTGCGCCAGGGACTTGGGAGATTTTCACCCCTCCATCGATCATGAAGCCTCTGTTTTAGGCCAAGGTACACAATGCCCTCAAATTGCTGACATATGGACCCAGAATCACCACAAAAAACCTGCCATTTCCACCCCACCCCTCCTCTGTCCCAACCCAGCCACTCCTCTGCTAAACTCTTGTTTATCCAATGACTCTGGTCTGTTTAGGCCATTAAAGCAGAGCCATTCAGAAAGACAGAGGGCCAAGGCAAATGTAATAAAGCCACAATCTGTAGCGTGCAACCTAGCACTGCTACCAGCTAACACCAAAGACGACAAAAACCACAGTAGAAGCTGCATTATCACAGCACCTCAATTAATTTCTCAGTTTAAAGAGAAGTCAGACAGCATTTTGACAAATATAATGAGTAGTTATCTGTCATGAAACATGGTGGAAGAGTGTCTCATGGTCTGAGGAAGAACCCATTAAATGGAGTGGATCCACATCACAGGGCCAATGCACAAATTATTTTTTTCTTTGAAAAAGATGACGTAGCATAAAGAGCAGTGCCACTTGATTCTGTAATAGCTCATATCATGAAGCAGTGAGGGCCCTTAACTCCTAACCTTTAGGTCTGTTCATGAATTCTACTTTACTGTGTCCCCTTGCAGGTTTTTATTGACTGGACAGTTATATTTACTCTGATAGAGTACATCTGCGTTTATTTACTCTGACTGTGTTTATTTACCCTGATAGAGGAAATCCGCTTTATCTACACTGATTGAGTATTGTATGCTGCTGTTTTATTTATCTTATCTTGTCGGGGTATGTTTGATATTCTCATATGGATGTGTTTGTTCTGTATTGTTGATGTGTCTTTGTATGGTTGTTTTGAGCATGCACCAAGACAAATTCCAACCAGTGTCTTATTGATATTGTAATAAATCTTGAATCACCTAAAAAACCACTGCAGTAACAAATGCAGCAGGTATGTAAGACATGAACACTGTCTAAATTATCCATGCTGTTTTCTTCCAAGTTGATATAACACAAATAAGTCTATTTAAACGTTATTGTGGGCTCGCATCTACAGTACAGATCTTATTACAACTTATGGGTGGACAGAGGTGAAATTCAGCTCTGGCCTATCTGCTTGGATTGTCCAGAGGCAAAGCAGAACTGCAAATTTTTACTACAAGCTGAAATAACTAGTTGGTTTTAGCTCCACTCCCTATATCACTTTATAAATCAGCTCAATTTATGTGAATTATTAACGTTAAAATACTGTTAAACCAAACTCAGACTTTTTTTCTGATTTGCTTTGATCTAAAGACACAATGGTCACAGATCATTTACTCCGTCACACCATTAACCAACCTGTGATGAAGTGTTTGCTACCGACGTACACGTATTGACAGGTCCAGCACAATGGCGCTTGTTTTAACTTTGTTGTTGATTAAACATCCAGGCAGACTGTCTTCATTTGCATTAAAATATGCTGCGGGTGCCACCATTTCAGTGCTGCTACATTGCTGATGCTCACTATTATAATTGTCCTGTACTTTCTTGGTGCCTTTATCAAGACTGTAACATATTTTTAACAAACCATCAGTTATTGTGTAATTATTGCTTAACGCTCTGAACATAGTTTGATAATAAAGGGTCTGATAGTTTTCACAAATGTATATTAAGTATCTAACATATTTAGAAGTACATAATAAATGCACAGCTGAGATGATGAGGATTCAGTTATGCACAACCGTATTTTGACATAGTAATATAACATAGTAGATTTGCATATCATGGAAGGATGAACTATTGGCTTTGACAGCGGTCTGCGCTCTCCGAGTGCCCTTCTAGTTTGCAATGTTGCAGCGCTGTAATCATCAAATGACTGGGTCACTATAAGACCAAGTGTGTGGGCAAACTTGTCTGCCATGTGGGTTGCCTGCAACCAGTAGCCGAGGAATCAAAACAAATCATGATAAAGTTGAAGACACCAACCACATAATAGTACAGAAAAGCCTCGCGCTGGTGTAAACAACAGACAGATCCATGTGTGTGTCACTGGGTAGGTTTCCCATTCAAACATTTCTTGCCATTGATTTGTTTTGAACAACTACTCTGGCTACAAGTGCAGCTATTTAAAGACAAAAAGGGCCAAGTGCGCAACATAAAAAAGGCTCTTTTCCTAATGGACAAGTGTGGTGCCAGCAGCCGGAGCCTGGAGATCTGTACACAGGAAAAGTCCATTATCACTCTGACTAATGGAGGAGGGGGCGACTTCAAACCAAAAGTGGAGAAAAAGAAAAGAAAACAAGAGCGAGAAAGATGACGCACATGGTACAGAGCAGTGTTTCTTTAATGGAGTCCATCAATAATTTTACTTTCCTGACTTTATTGTCGAGAGAGCAGCCGTATTATCAATCCTAGACATGGGCAGAAATTAAAGGCCTTTATTTCCTCAAGTGCATTTTTTAACAGACTTTGAATCAATGTGAAACAAATGTTTGGCAACACGCTAATGATATCCTGCGTCTCTGGAACAAACTCTCTCTCTTGCTCTCGCCACCAAGACAAACCCACAGCCAGTTTACATTCAGACGGGTGCGCTTGTTTTATATAAACAGACGGCCCTTGTGGCAAGAGGTTTGATTAGGAGGAGGCCCGCAAATCCCATTAAAAGTCCATTCGTCCCTCGCTTGGTGTTTGTTTGAAGACAGGAAGAGTATCAAGGGAGGAGGGAGGTGACTGGCAGTCTGACGTTGTTGCTGTTGTTTCCAAGCCAATTTATGTTTATGCACTGACGGTTAAACACAGATATCACCCAGCAGCGACAGGCAGATCCTTGCCAGTGATGTGGGCAGGAACCAAAGCCCAGTTTCTGCCAGGAGTACCAAAACATGTGCAACAGGACAGAGACTCGTTCCTCTGCGTGAAGCTTTCAGACAATTATGCTCATCGTGAGTACGGGATTGAGTCACTCATTGAGTCATGAGCCTATTATTAACATGATACGAATGACTCGTTGCATCTGTTATTTGTGTCCATCTGCAGATTCATATCTAAACAAAAGATACAGTATGAAAAAAAGACCTGTGTGTTTCTTTTCCTCGTCACAGTCAACCTAACAGCTCCTTGGTTTTGGCTGCAAGCTGTTTGTCGATGTCCAGTGCAATGTTGTCGGAGAACTGCTGAATCTGTGAAGGAAGAGGGAAAAAAATGATTTTACATGAAACAAGGCCATGTGTGGTTCCTGTAGCGACCCCTTTTCTATCATCGAGTAAGCTGACGACCCCTGACTAAGTGACATATTTAAATTAGATACAGTGCATAACAGTAATCATACCGAACACCTGATAAACTGTACAATGAACCCAAATAGTGAGCACAATAACTTCAGGAAGTTTATGAAAAACGAGTGGCTTGGATGAATTTTGAGCAGATTATTTCCTGAGAATATTGAATCAGAGATGAGTTTTTGTGACATTTTTAGTAACTTTAATGTCTATTTTGTGTATTTTTTGAATAATTAACAATCATGTAAACTTGTTAGGCCCCTTTTTTTGTCAAATTCAGTGTTTTCTTTTACCTGACACTTGGATATTGTTCTGTTAGCTCTTTGGTTGTTTTGACTGAATACTAATGCAGGATGAGGCTGTTTGGCAGAAAGCTAAAGCTCTGTGAATATAGTTTGTGTTCAGGTCTTCACCTTGCTTTATCCTGTCTGATATCCTTTTAAGATTATATCTTAAATAATAATCTAAACTTTAAAAATGACAACCTTTTTTTAGTCTTCCTCAAAGAAATGAATAAAATGTTGAGATACAAGCCCACTGTGCTTTACTTTTTTTCTCTTAAAATGAAGAAGGCTGTAGTGAAACTTTTGCGACCCCTAGTGGATGTCATGGGAACGACATAATGTTGACATAATGTAGCTGCGATGTGACAGAACCGGACTGATGATTAATGTTTCACTTTGGTGCCGAACTTGGAACTTACACATAACAGTAAAATATTATTATTGGAGATCTGTCACGAGGAAATGACTTAAAGCTTTAGTTAGAATTTCCCCACAGAGAAAGCTGTACTCTTGGACAGTTTGGGCTGTAGTTACAATAGTTTCAGGTATTAGTAAGCGCTAATTGTCATTTATTTCCTTGACTCAATATTGTGAATCATTTGCCGCATCTAGCCACTCATCTAAACATTCCTTTAAACTTCCTTTCCATAGTCTGATCTATCATTTGAAGGGTAACTAATATTTTATCCACCTTCCACCCTATTTTCTCATGTTTTTGTCTCTAAGTGACTAATGGGACAACAATTTCTGAAACTGGCCCAGCATTGTGAGAGAGGGCTGCAGCATGCAGAGGCAAAACTAAGCTACAACGTAAATCTTCTGGGCAACTGTGCACCATTACAGTAAGTCTGCTAAAAGTGCTTGTTTTTGCCTCAGACGGGCACAGATTTTTTGACTGACACCATTATGGATAATGTGGTAGCTTAGTTTCACTCCTGGGATAAAAACATGGGAAAGTTGGGTCCAGGTTGAAAAATACGGAAGTTACCCTTTAAGAAGTTTTATGATACTCAGTGACACTTTTGTCTCAACGTGTGATAGTACTGTTATCTTTTTTATTCTCCCTGTCTCCTACCTGTTTTTCCACAAGCCGTATGGTATCCTCCGAGTGGCCTGCCTTCGACTGTTTGACCTGCGTGACAGCGCTAGAACGCACTCTCCTCAACGAGTCTTTTGCCTTGTTGCTTAACTGTTTGGCCAGCTTGACGAGGTTCTCTCTGTGTTCTCGTGTTACTCTGCAGGGGAAAAGAAGAGATGAGAGGAAAGAGAGAAGACCAAAAGATTGACACAGAAAAAAAACACCAAAATGTAGAAAGTAAGAATCGCTGGCAGACAGGTGAATGGATTATACCGAGCAGCGGTCCACACACAAACTCATGGTTTTCATGACTGTAAGTGCAGTTTGAACATATGATGAAGAATGATATGAGTTTAGCCTAGCTCAACTGATGTCTATGGGACATGTACATATTTTTGTGGACCAAAATGGAAGTTAGCATAGCTTTGATTCCCTCCACAAAAAGACTATGGGATTTTTTGATTGAATTTTGGATTAGTGCAAAACAAAAGCTCTGTGGAGAACAAAAGTTTATGATGCTGACGAGCTTTATTCAGCAGGATAATCTTCTCAAATAAACAAAAGTTACATGATTTTTGTTTTTAAGTGTAAAAGCAATTGCCAGATGTAAAAAAGCTAACATTAAGTCATAAACAAACTACACCACAGTCACATAACTCGATGTTACCACCACTAAGTAATGAGTGCTCGACGCGATGTTGTTTTAATGCAGGGCTGCAGCTATTGATTAGTGTACTTCTGATACTATACTGTACTGTAGTATACTATAATACATATAATAGATAATTATAAACTGCACAGTATAATAAAACTACCCTCTGTAGTCAGAGACACAGAGCTGCTCCAGTGAGTGAGAGGAGCAGCAGCTGTAACTGAAGTTAGACCTACAATAAACATCACAATTTCATGATCTGTTGATGAGAAGTATGAAGTTTCCCAGTTACACCACTGGTTCAGCCACAAATGCTGGAGCCTGATGAATGAGTATTTTTCACTGCTGTCATTTATTGTGCTTGTAGGATTTATTTAGAGGGACCTACTTGTTTAATGTATGCAGTTTGGATGAGGTAGAGGTAAGTTTAATTGTTGTTATCTAACATATGTATACATTGTTGAACTGCTTGCTTTGTTGTATCCATGATATGAGGTTCTATAAATTCAATTATGCTGTAACTTACAATTTAAATGCATCCCTACCAGCTCATTTATAAATGTAACCTGCAATATTTGTAAATGCAATATCTATAAACTTTTTTGTGATTTGTATATTTTGTAAGAATGCTGTTTAAGCTTTAAAATATTTTGGGGATACATTTATTGATTTTGAGTTTGTCTAACTCTGCTTTTAATACTGTAGTGTGTTTAATAACCCATTGTTTTTTTCCTTCTTCACATGGGAAATGTTATTGTTTGCAGACTATCAACCACTCCCTATTACAGATGGCTTCTCATTGACGCAAATTGTTTGCCTGATGAGGGTCTAGTACTGAAACATTGCAAATAAATGTTAAATTGCATGTTAGACAGTGTGTGGGATTTCTTTAGTAACTTTGAGGTCTACTTGCTTCTCTCCTACGCACCTGTCTCATCTAATAGATGTGTGAAGTGTTCCTTTGCTTCCAGTTACACCACTGCAGGATTTCACTCATTGGAGGCAAAGGTGATGGCATTTCAATCAGTTGCTCTTCTTTTTTTTGCCACACAGAACGCTTCAGAGTAAAACACATCACAAATCCGTCTGGTATTTTCCCTGCATCTCTCTATCGAGATTTAAGAAATTATTACTCCAAAAAGTAAGGTAGCAGTACAACTGTATATCATATTATGATGGTTAAACTTAGTCTGTGGCCTACAGATCACAAACAAGAAATCATTTCAGCCTGGATTTAATGTCTCCAACAACCTCTGTAGTCTCATTTAGCCACTTGTTAGCAACCGCCATCTTTCAGACATGTAAAGTTGCATATTTACCGTTATATTTTATGTCATAGAACAAAATGCTAAATCTCCATTGACTTCCAGACGGGTGGACCAAAAGGCACAAATATGATAACTCATTTTCATGTTTTAGGACTTATTCCTGCAGCACGCTATAACAAAATATTTATTAAAAGGTTGCTGAGCTCTCATTGTTGGAGAAACTGCGCCTCTTGCTATAGTGCAGACATCTAGGAAAATAAGATAAACTAGGCTATAACTTCAACGTGCACAGAGAGACCTAACAAGAAAGGGTTAGTCAGATTCTTGTTAGGTGCTGTGTGGAAAAACACAAAACTGCAGAGATTAAATGATAAAAAAAAACAAAAAACAATGTCCTCACTTGTGCAAATGAGAGCGTTAAGTGCTTGTAGGCATCAAGTCTAATCATTTTAGTTCTGACTCGTAGCAAACATCAAACAGCAATCACTCCCCGAGGTCTCAGACCAGAGCTGAAACATCCGTCATCCCGACAACTTTGTATTCACTTTGCATTTGTTAATCACTCAGAAAATCCTACTTCCCATTTCACTCTCCCTCTTTGTCCTTAATTGGCTTTTTTTTCGTTGTTTTTGCCTAGGGGACTATTTGCAAACAATCCAAGTGCAGCGTCTATTTACCGCAAACAATACGGCCTAATTACTGATTCCAGGGCCAATCAAGGAGCGCCTTCTCTTTGGAAATGCAAATGGAGGCTCGGAGCGTGCCGAGACTGATTGCAGGGGGAAAGCAGTCTGACTCTTGTCTCCCTCCTCTGCCAGACTAACACCTGCTGCTCCAACGCGCACGCACACACACACACACGCAAAGATATATAAGCCAGCATTTATGCATGTATACTTGCATGCACATGTGTGTGTATATGTAAAAAACATACTGTATATACACAGAGAGTGGTTTAGTGAGTGAGTGACAGATAGTTTTGCATGAGGTTGTTTGACTTGGCACAGAGAAAAAGAGAAAGAGAGTAAGTGAGAGAGGTTTAGCCGGAATAAGAGAGAGAGTGACCTGACCCTCAAATCAACACAGGGGTCTGTATACATCTACAGAATATAATACTGCAAAAGTCAATAACTCGGTCAGTTACGGCTCAGACGAGGGGATTTATTAATGGGGAGAAATTCAAAACCAGGGATGAGACTTATTGTGAGTTTTAGCTAGGACCATTTATATAATGCATTGATTATTTCCTTGATTTATTGGTTAATTAATTAGTGTACAAAATGAAAAAAAAAAAAAGTCAAATGTCTGTCAAAGGTTAACAGAACACAAAAAATAGAGTCCAACTTATATTGGATTTTAGGGTCAATGCCGATACTGATATAAGGGAGTAAATAAAATTTGAATACTGATAAATCAGAATAGAATATACAGAATGTATTATAAAACACATTTTTTGCAGTGATACCTCAAAAGTGGTTAACACTGACAAGCACACATAATGTAGGCAAGATATGTTACAGTTCAACAATAAACTTCAGGGCACCAAACTTTCATCAGTATTTTTAATAATTATAAATAACTATAAATAAAAATACAAATATTTGTACTTATTACACCTGAATTATTAATAAACAATCTGCAATCTTATGTTCTGTAAAAATCAAAAAACAAAAAAACAACTCATATCAGTGAATATCAGACAGCACATATGGCAATACCAGTGTAGACTGATAATGCTGTGAGAGGCTGATGTTGATTTCATCATGTCTGCCTACCAATAAAACATGTCTTAAAACTTATTTATTACAGTAACAAAAATAAACTTTCACTGAATAAAATTATATTCAGTAAAATTGAATAAAACCTAATCATGTCAGGGCTTATAAAAGTTAAAATATGTTTATATTAAAGAGTGAGAAAAGGAAAATGTAAATGTAAAAGTGTAAGGACAAGATTGAAACAAAGGAAAGTGCTAAATACAGGAAAGCATTTCAGCCCTTGGGGATGTGTGTCTTAGTGTGTGTGTCAGAAAGAGACTCACTTGGGAACGGGCACCTTGATGATCGTCCCATCCACCTCTGGGTTAAGGTTCATGCTACTCTCTCTCAGGGCACGGGCGGCAGCCGCTGTAGCCTGGGGGCACACACACAAACACACACACACACACGCACAGATATATGAATGTGTGCTTGCTTTGAGCGCTGGTGTGAATGAGAAAGCAGTGCTAAAACTGCAGGTAGTGGCCCAGCTCCAGCTGGCAATCATTAAGGTGTCGTGGTGTGTATGTGTGTGTGTGTGTGTGTGTGTGTGTGTGTGTGTGTGTGTGTGTGTGTGTGTGTGTGTGTGTGTGTGTGTGTGTGCGCTTGGGTGTGGTGTGCATATGTGTGTGTGTGTGTCAGGGGAAGCCGGTGCAGTGTGGAAGTGCCTCAGGCCACTGTCAGCGTTCGGCCCTGTGGGACAGGACTGAGAGGTTGCAGGGCAGGGCGTTGACCTACAGTGACCTCACAGGAGAGTCTGTGCTTGTGTATTTTCTTGTTTCTCAAACATCTTTTAAACAGTAAAGATGTTCTGAAAAGTACAAAGAAAAAAGAGGAATAAAATGACCAATTTTATGACGCTGTATGTGTATCACTGCGCCTCTGTATGCATACACATCTGTACATCCAACAGTCCCTCCCTTTTTACACCCACCTATGCATCCACCTTCACACTTTAAACTAGTCATTTAAATTAAGTGAAAAATAAATAAAAAGATTCACTGAACATTATTCTCAAATCTCTGTCCTTTTCACTTCTGTTGGAGTAGAGACACATATGTGTAGCAAATAAATTTTCAAAGCCTGCAGTGATTCTCTGATTGGCACATTCTATATATAAAGTCCTAATGGGTGATATACTATATATATTCAATCCAGTTCAATTCCGACACTCTTAACATTTGTCCAGTTCCAGTCTGGAACAGAGTCAACTTTTACATTGTGTATTACATCAACCCTGTCCTCAGCTTTAGGTACCACAGTCTTGTCCAGAACATATATTTGTTTTAATCTCTAAGTCCTTTACTAATTTTTTCCCCAAGTATACTACCTGAAATATAAGTGGAAAATTTACCCTCAATATTTTCTTCACACATTCATTTAGCTCATTATCTTAAACTGATGGATTTAATGACAATAAAACATGTACACATATAACTTTATTTACTTAAACAGAGAAATTTCTTATGTCTTTTTATTTGTGGTCTAATTTTGAGAGACGTTGATATCTTATGGTCTTCAGACAGGCGCTTTGTCATTCTGACATGGTTGAGGGACAGTTATACCAAATGACTGAACCCATTTCTAAACATTATGTTTATCCACTCAAAAGCAACAAAGGCTTTGTTGCAGAAACAAAACATCATCCTCTGTATTGTACTATTATTTTTAGACATTTCTCTTTAAACAAACAATGAGAAATACATCCACTACATACATGTTATGCTAACAGTAGCGTACAGTATCATTTATACTGCATTTGTTTATATTGCATTTATGTTATTAATTAATGATGGCTGAATTCCATTTAGGTGCATCAGTTTTAGGGTCCAGATACTGTGCACATTGTCATAACTTACTGGGACACTTGAACAGAAAAAAAAGCCATCATTGCTGTTAGTAGTAACACATGCTTTTCTTTCTATGACAGGTTGAAACACTTTGTCTTGTGTATAACAGGTTCCTATACGCAAATGTAATTTTTTTTTAATGCAACTTAGTTCTGTAAAGACCAGCCTTGTGTCTGGATGTTAGATTCCCTTAAAATCTGGCATCATCATGTGTAACACTGTTTGTGGTGTAACTGAATAAAAATCTTGGTCCAAATGCAAACTTGATAAACAGATGATCTGATCAAAAGGCAGTTTCTTGAGAAATACAAGACAAATTAGTCCACACAAAGAGCAAAAGTAAAAATGCATGTTTATGATCTGCATTGAGCAACTACATCAACAGAAATAGATAGATGGGGCTAGTGATGGATCACAGAATATCTCCTGCCTTCTGCATATTTGTCAAAACTGTCACTAGAAATGAAAACATCTGCAGAAAAACTCCTTCTCCTCAGCTGTTGTCTAAAATGGCTTATTGAGAAAGTTGGAAAAAAATAGCAACTAATATTTCCCAAACACCATCTGTAATCTTTTTAAAGGAGGAAGATAATCAGGGGGAAATGAAAAGCGGAGCATTCTGTGTTTTATGAGGGAACGAGTGATCCAGCGTCAATGTGGACACTGGCTAGAGAGGCAGCTGTGCTTGTAAATGCAAAATGATGCCTCATCACAACACAGGATCAGACAAAGATGTTGCTGAGAGGTTCTGAGGAGTGTTGCTCAAGAGTCTCACAATACTTTGATAATATCAGTTAATTGACATAGTAGCTTATTTGGAGTTTTAGCAAAAAGTGCATAGGGTTGACCCTTAATAGTTGACTAAACTGTTAGCCAGTGAAAGGGTCTTAGTTGACCAAGTATTCATTTATCTGATAGAGGACAAAAAACATCTCAGACTCCATTCAGGAGCTGTGCCTTGCCATGAGCCCAGGATGAAAGAGACCTTTTCTCTCGCAAAACTGAAGTCACCGGTTCAGTGCTGCTAACTGTGCTATAGCCATTAGCTAGTAAGCTCAGTTAATAGTTGTATTACTCTCAGACCCAGCCTCCGTGATCGACGGAGGCCAGTTGAACAACCAGGACCAAGCACCGAGGTGATTCACAGCGGCTCCAACCAGGATTCTGATGATGCATTCCATTTGAACTGGATAGCTGGAATTTCTGAGTTTCCAGTTGGAAATTTCAGCTGGAACACCCCCTGTAGTGGGATGACTTGAAAAGTCGTAGGAACCTCATCAACCATGACCTCGAAATCCAAGATGGCTGCTCCGCACATCAACAGTTGTGAAAGCTATGTATTAGCACTTCTGTCTTTTGTGACTCAGTGAATCAGTCGTACACACAGTACCATATTATGAACAGCTGGCTCACTTTGTGCCCAAGAAATATAGATTTAAATAATTAATTTAATATCATAAATGGTTGCATGACATGATAAATCTGGGATTTGGATATTACATTTGGCCATATAGTTTTTTTTTGATAGTTTTTTGTTTAATTGTGTAGCCCTAGCTGAAGTAACGACTACTTGTCGACAGCGAAAACCTTTAGTTCGAGGCAGCTCTAAAACCGTATTTGTATTTATTTGACAGGCCAGCAGGCAGGCAGAGGAAGATTATCTTGCATGTTGACTCAACGGTAAATATTAAAACAGCGTTCACATATGTGAAACATAAAAACTTGATCCACCATATACAACACAATCCTTCAGTCCAGCAAATACTACATTAGAATCAGAGAGCTCCAGCTGAACAGCGCACACAGACAAGAAGGGGAAGAATCCAAATCCCCTGAATTACTGAAAACAAAGTCACACTCCTCAAACCAATTCTGCAACCGCATTACAATTCCCTCAGCTGAGCTTTACAAAAATGTGTAAATGTGCAATGAGAAGGAAAAAAAAAGAGCATAAGATTTGCTTTTTTTTTTTTTTACCCTTTCTAATCTACTCCACTTTCTCAACAGCTCCTTCTGCCCTTTTCTGCAGGGGGAAAGAAATGGCAGCAAGATTAAAGAAATTTATTTGTGCGCATTAAATTAATTCATGAGGTTTCTTTTCTTTTCCTTTGTTAAAGTCATCCGGTGCACAGGCCCTCTGGTTGCTCTCTTTGAGCGTGGGGTGATAGATTCAGCCCATACCTATGTTTGATTGTTCTCAGCATCAAATTCATCAGCGTTTCCCCCTCTCCGACCACTCTGGTGGTTACGGAAAAAAAACAAGCGGAATTTCTCTGGAAAGGCTGTGCAGGTTCTGGTTAATATGTTGGAGAGGAAGAGAAATTACACTGAAGTTTCACATCAAACGCTCGACGGCCCAGTTCAAAGCAAAGAGGCGAGTGGAGAGGAATGTGGCCGAGAGTCCGTATGCGTGTCCTGAAGAAAACACTTTATGAACAAAGTGGTGGGATGCTTTAACATGCACACACACACACAAAATTGCCTTGTGATCTAAGCATACTGGTAGATGTTGTTAGTTCCACTGTTCCTTCCCAGGCTACTCTTAATGAATGAATGGAAAACAATGGCAGGGCCTCTGGAGTGCCTGGTAATGGATAGGCATCATTATAAGCCTATTAGCTCTGGGTACTGAGGACTCACCTCTGTGTGGGACATGGGTAACGTAGGGCATGACAGGGTAGCGTGTGTGCGCATGAGTGTGTCTGTCAGTGTGTGTGGTCTGTGGTCAGAGTTTCTGGGAAGGAAATCGACTCACCGAAAGTCCATTCAGCCTGATTCAGGCTGAAGAAAGGATTTTCAGATTTGAGAGACTGATAGGTAGATTTGCATGTGTTTTTGTGATATCGGTACAAAAGAGAACAAAGAGGCAAAACCACAACTCTCTGATTCACAAAATGTGGCTGGGAGGAAAAGAGAAGGTGGTGGGAGATAGAGATAGAGTCACAGGTGTCTCTAAACTCTGAAACAGGCTATAAAATCAATTTAAGACCTCTGATTTAGTCTAAATTAAATTCCCTTGTATTGCTTGTCCATCTGATCTCTTTGACTTTTCATTAACCGCCATCAGCAGGTGAAATTTCTCTCTGATCCTGTGAAATATCTCAACATCTGCTGGATGGATACCCCAAAATTTGGCACACATATTCATGGTTCACAGGGGATGAATAATATTAACTTTGCTCGTCTCAGCCACCATTGGGTCAAATTTTTAGTTAGTCCAATACTTTGGTTTAAGATGAAATACCTGCAGAACTAACGATGTTCCCATCAGCCTCTGTTTATTGCTAATTAGTAAATAATAGAAAATATTAGAGCTGTGAATTGGCAAGAAACTGATAACACATAAGGTTTGGTGAGACAGCAGGTAATATCTGCTGCATCATGAGACATTCATGTGCATGATTCTCTTAAGTGTGCTGATATGTGCTCCAGATCAACACCAACATGAACAGAACCAGACGGTGCTCCATGATGCATATCCAGGTAGAAATTAGGCTGTTTGTTGCCTTTTTACCCACCAACTGACCCATATATTTGACCAAAAATGACATTTCCACCACATGACTTGCGTTTAAAATTTCTGGACTGAGTTTTGCCTCTGTGAACACAAACTGGTCCAGCTGGAAAATCGAAACGATGCATCATCTTCACACTGGTTCAATTCAGGAACCGGAGCTTTAGGAGTGAAGCTGCTGTAAATCATGTTTTGTTGATCTGAATTTCAATTCTTGCACTTAACTATATGTGTTTGCACTTTGCAAACTACTTTTTAAATTTTGAATTATTACTGTAAACATTATGAAGAGCAGGTCTCTGATATATTATCCCAGCAAGCATCACATGTAAGGTTTTATTGTTCATTATTTAATTGAGCTGTATGTTTTCTTATCCTCATGTCTATGATTCTTTATGTTACAGAAGCTTTTCAGAAGTTACACATGTGGGTTTGTCAGGCTTTTACCGTATCATACATACAAACACATTAGATGTTTACTAAGTGGGTTTACTAATTCAGCACTTAGGTTCTAAATCGTTTGAACTTGAACTTTGCGAACATCTCATGAGAAGAGGAGCAGATCTGAAAAAACATCATGAAAACAATGCACCAGGCAGCTGTATATCGTCTACTGAGATCAAATGTCAAATATAATGTCGTGTTAAATTCTAAAAAACATATTTAGATTTTGCAGACCACCACAAAGTCTGGTTGATCCCATGAACAAAACTCCTCTCTGGACCTCTGATTAGTACAGTGTTGTATAATCGAAGGAGGCGAAGAAGGAGAGGAGTAAAAAAAAAAAACAAAAAGAAAAATAATCCATTCCTTCCTAACCTGGGGGTAAAATGAGGTCATTTCCTATTCTGTGACAACTCACACGCAGACAGAACCACATCTTAGTGCACACACACACAGAGTTTAGGCTCTTGTTGCTATCTTTCACCCCAGAACAAAGGGCTCCCCGAGTGATCAATCAATTAGCATCTGAGACACAGTTGGAGAAAGAGAGGCAGATCAGGTTTCATTTACACAGAGAAGTGGGCTCAGAGTTCTGGTCTGGCTCACTTCTCCTGCGAGGACCGTCTTTCTGTCTGTGCACTGGATTATTTTCATAAAGCTTTAAGTTACTGTGAGAGACAAATAGATACCACTAGGAGGAATCTGTACGTGTGTTCTTGTGTTTGGTTGTGTTTGTGTGTGTGTGTGTGTGATTGTCTTACCTCTGGGAAGCTGTTCATGTTGACCATAATGAACTGAGGTGATTTCATGGAGATCTGACCCAGCTGGTTGAGAGGAAATTTCCCATCTTGAGTCGTCACCACAATGTGATCCAGAGCTCCTAAAAAAATACGGATAAATTAAATTGTTTATTTACTTTATTTATTTACCTACATTGACAATTTAAGGTATCACTTTACTGTTGCCATGTACAATACAGTCTCCTTGATTTTGTACATCTTTAAATCTGCAGGTCAGTTTTATCGGCTTATTTACTTATAGTTTATGATTATGATTCTAATGAGAGATGAGGACAGGAGGGTTGAGTTTGTACATTTGCGTTAGTGGAGCAGAAATGTGCCCTCATGAGGAGGCTTCCTGTGCACTCATATCATGTGCATGTGTCTGGTTTTCAAGTGTGGGTTTTAAAACTAATTAAACACCATACAAAAACCTACATTTCTCACTCCTCTTAAGTCTTTTGCCTCTTTGCCTCTGGTTTCTACCATTTTTTCCTTGTTAAAAGGGTTTTATGGGGAGTCTTTCTTTACCCGTATCCATGGTCTAAAGGACAGAGTGTGAAGGATGTAAAGCCTCCTGAGAGAAACTGATTTGTGATTTATAAATGAAATTTGGTTCTATTTTTTTCTGTGCAACTGACACGTCGTCTTCTCCCTCTCTTCAAAAGATAAAACGAAACATGCCACGAAACATTCGAATACTGATTTGGACATCAGTTACCATGGCAACGATAGAGGCTTTGATACATTCGGGTCAGCCCTAGTTACCAGATTGTTTTATTCTCAAGGATCAATATTGCTATCGGCCCCAAAAATCAAGTATCGTTCGGGCTGTTGCCAAACAGGATGGCATTCCTGGTTTTATGACACTGTTTCCGTGCAGACTGAACACACAACCCATCATTCAGTCACACACACACACACACAAACAACATCTAAACAAATAAACAGACAGATGAATGTGCAGCAGAAACCACAGACTGCACAAGTAAATAAAAAAAAATGCAGACCACTTTCAGACTGTTGTCTCTCCTCACTGTCAACACTGGTAAGGTAAGTTTGCCCACAGAGTTGACTTCTGTCACCCCCCCCCACCCCCACCCCTCTCCCTCTCTTCCATCTGGCTAACCTCAGACGCGGTTGTTTCCTTCTTCTCCACCTCTGCCTTACATCACCCGCTCCCTGCATACCCGCTGGGGGCCGTGCTGCTGGTGGTGTGTGTGTGCGGAAAGGGGGGGTGAAAGGGAGGTGAGCCAATGGTATAACCTTCTCTATGCGACCAATTTATCATATGATTTTGAGAGCCCAAAAACATGGATGTACCAGTCAAATGTGATGCAAAAGAAGAAATTAAAAATAAAAAGGTTGGTATTTTGTGATGAAATGGGTACCTTTAATTTAAAGGCCACAGCCCAACTCAATTATTGTCTCCCTGTCAGCCACTTATTCTGTCTCTTTCTTTGACTTCAAACATCCATTTGCGTCCCACTGTCTGTCTCATAGTGCCTCCGATCGTGTCCATATCTGTGACCTTCTGCCTGTCTGTCTTTGTTATCTGTGCCTTGACAATGAGGACCGACACATCTGCTAGTGCTTTAGGAGACCAGACAGACATGCAGACATTTCTTTAACTACAAAGGTGGAGGGTGAGGAGGGGTACAGGGTCTGAGAGAGAAGAGGCAGAGCAGAGGAGGGTTGGCTGAAAAGGAATTTGCCAAATTGATCTCTTACATATATTGATAATATAATTTATATGATATAAATATACATACTTTTAAATGTAAACTATGTTTTGGTTTTCATCTAAAAAGTATGTTTTTGAGGTCAACAGGAAAAATCATTTGTGAATTTCATATACCAGGGATAAACACAATTAACTGATATTGATCTTTCATTCAGTTTATTTTGGTCAACTTTGACATTTTCCCCCACTTTGTAAACAACAGATTTATGAGTAGGGCTGTCCCAAAAGTCATTTTTTTTACATTTGAAGCTTCTGTTGAGCGCTTTGAATGAAGCTTTGAATGTCTGTTTATTTATATTACCACCCTAAAAAAAGAAAAGAATCCTCAATTTGAATAAAGTGATTCGTAAGATTAAATGAGCTAGTCTTTTTTTTTTTTATTAAATCAACTTTCTTTAATAAATTCATTATAATTGTGTCATTATATGTAACATTGTCATTAAAAAAACAATGTACACATTCATATAAATATAATCCTTCTAAATCATCACTTATGACCCACTAGAAGTGTGTAGTAGCAGCTGTATCTGCAGAGACCCTGCAGGCTGCTTGGATTTCCTTATTTTCCATATTCTGCTGCACTCTGGATGCTTCTGGGCTTCAGCCTGTTTGGCAGTGGTATAACCCCCAGACATACACACACAGAGGCAGAGCAGACTGAGGATTACTTTGGCTGTATTCACGCAAAACCTGGTGTTGTATGCAGATGTGGGCTTGTTTATGTGTGCTACAGAATATAACTGCTGTGAAACAATGAGAAACATTTTATTTCTCATATTCAGGGCTTCGTTCTCACTACGGGTGTCTCGTTCACTGTTCCAGGTACGATGGGCCAGTATTGAATGGTACATTTACAAACAATGTTGCAGATTCTACCTTTGACAATTTCGGCAACATATATGTAATTTGTGGTGCTAATAGAATGATGCATGGTGCAAGAAGGAAAGCAGACGGTTTTTGACCTTAGTGAAAATGTTGTTTTTGAAAGGCTTGAAGGAAACAAATTGGCAATGAAACAGACAATTTCATCAGATAATGCCATTCTGTGAATTTTGGAAATCTTTTTTTGATTATTTAACTTTTGGACTTAATAACGCTCTGGAGTTGTTGGAAATGTTTGCCTCAAACGAGTTGGAAACAATCCTACTCAGTCATCATTGGGATCTACAGATAGTATACAACTAATAATATTTGTGTAGCCTAATCCTTATCTGCTACTGTGTAGAAATAGTTTTGAAACAGAATTATTTGATATGCAAAAACAACTGTGCAGAATTCAAATATTGTTTTATAATAAAAAGCTTTAAATCATTCAGTACAGCCCTAATCATAAGTTTGACAAATTCTCAATAAAACAAACCAAAAGTTGCAAACATGAAAACAGCACAGACAGTAATGTCACTCATTTACTGGGCATGTTCATCGACCTATGGACTGAAATCACAATAAAATATATTCTTATTTTGACAGCAGGTATTGCTTATTGCTTATAGGCAATACTGTTGTTCTTCAGTGTCCACTCTGACCTCACAAAGTTTCCATGGAAACTGAGACAGTTTTGGGCCTGATTACCCATCTGTGACTGTCCACAATATGGTGGTCATCATATCATTGATCCCATCTCTCTGCTTCTATCTATGACTGTCTGCTGGAAGCGCTGCCACACACAAACACGTGCACGGATACAGTATGAATTCATGACAACACACAACAGTACACACAGCCATATGCGCACACACGTACTCATAAGCTTAATGAGAGCCAGATGAGAGGTTCATTGAACAAACACACACACACACACACATTTTTGCACAAGACACACATGCACACAGTCGGACAACTGACGTCATTCCATTCCACCATCTCATCTCTCCTGTCAGCTCTAAGTCCTGCTGCCTCCCTGGATTACTGTGCAGCTGGACAGAAGAGAGGAGGATGGAGGGACTGGAGGAGAGCAGTGAGGGGCATAGAGACAGAGAGAGGAGACAGAGAGGATGACAGGATGGAGAGAAAGAGACAAAACTGACAAGAGAAACAGGAGGAGGACTGAGGTAGGGGATTCTCAAAAATTCTTGAGCTGAGAACAAATGTTTCCCTGTGGGTCAATAAGAAATTTGCATTCACAAGTATGAGATGGTTACTGAAAATATGGTATGAGCAGAGGCCAAAATACAAAAAAAATGGGAAAATGTTGGAAAAACTAAAGAAGAGTAAGTAATGGAGGGTTAAAGGGAGGGACCGAAGTAAGGCCTGGTACCACAATTTGATGCTTTTGTGGCACAGACCGAATAGCTTCAACTCTCAAGTATTTAACACTGCCTTGTTATTCGGTGCCAAATTTTGATACCTAAGGAGTAAATATTATCATCATCTCATCATATCTGGAGCTGAAGCAGAGAGTGTTTCTAAAAGCACAGACAACTGAAAAAGTCCTAGTATTCACTGTTTTTCCAGCACGCCCCAGTATTCCACCATTTTCACATTAAGCCTATGTTTGCTGTGTGGGTAAGTATACAAAATGCACATGCTGCAGATCAAATGTCATAGAAATTGCACTTTCATCTGAAGAGGAAAATGAATAAAAGTCTGATACTAGTGTCTGCCTCTTCCCTCAGGGGCCTCCATTATAAACCCCACCTCTGACTCCCCTGAGCCCAGCTCCCATTTGTTAGAGCCCAGAGACAAAGGGTCAAGACCTGGATGTAGTTGGGGAAACAGAGGTCAAACTGGGGTCAAGGTAAGGTCACACTGTGGGTTCACTCTCACCCTCACCCTCACCCTCAGGCATTTTAGGATAAAAGTGAGTAAGTCTTCCTCTTTGTTTGCATCTACCTAACAAAGTAAAAATAAGCCTGTGATTTGCTGTTAGGAAGGAAAGGTTGAATGTGTGCAGTGCACAATGTGGCTGGATAATAAAAGTGTACTGCTGTCAATACACAATTCTTGCATTGTTTGGTATTTATCAATTTTTTTTCAAATTGAAAGAAGAAATCAGCAAATAACGAAGCTGTATGTTATTCTGTGATTCATCCATATTGTGTTGTTTTGAGGTATATCATGGATGTCTGCAGTCCAGGCAGATGCTGAAAGATGTCCCTCTGAGTCTAAGCAAACTTTACAACAGGGAACTGAGGTTGTTTAATTGCTCCAGACGCCTTTGACAAAAACAGTAGAACATCGGACTTGCTCATCTACCACTGCCTTGATCCACAGGAAGTAATGTACACCAAAGTCACAGAAAAAAGACACACATACACACACACACACACACTCAAAGGAGCCTCTGTGGCTTTGAAGAGAGCAAAGATGTTCATAGATGTTCTTCAGTTCCCTGTTGGAAAAGGCTGTCTGAGGACAAAGCAAAGTGGAGAAAATGTTCTAAATATAGCGCCTATTTTAATATCAATAGATACTGATTGTTTTTAGGGAGCTAAAATACATTTCGCTGCTGCTTCTGCTGCTTCCACAGCAATACATTGCTTGAGAGTCAATGCATTTGTGCATTTTTGGCCTTTCATGATCAACTTTGTACACAGGGCTGAAAAATAAAAAAGGGAGAGCGATGTAAGGAGACAGAGGCAGACAGACAACACGACTGGGAGTCCAAGAAAGAAACTAAGATAAGCTGAATACCTGGCGAGGTGCGGATGCTGAGGTTGCGTGTAAAGTCATCTTTGAGTGCACTGAGAACAGCTGTCATGTCCGCCTTCACTTCATCCAGACTGATGATGTCTTCCACTAGAGCAGAATTAATATTCAGCTTCGCCGACTGGCCTTTTGCCTTGGCTTGGAAGATGAAGAGACAGAGAGAAGAAAAGCACTGAGGGAATAGTGGAGACTCATATCTAAGATAAATAATATCTAATCAAATAATCCACACAGATGCCAACAGAACCACAGGAGCTACACTTCGGTGAATTCCTGTCTCCTCACTGACCTTTTGCCTTCTTGGTGGCATAGAGCCTGGTGCATGCAGTGGGGTAACAGGTGGTGTTGCTGGGGTACAGAAGTGGTGCACGGACCCTGGACGTGGCCACGAGTGGAGACCTGACTTGTCGCACCAGGGACTGACACAACAGCGGTCGCAGCAGGTTCAGCTGATTTAAAGCCATAACTGTCAAGAGAGAAGAGGGAAGTAAGGCAGAAAATAAAAATGTTGTTAAAGGAAGGATTTGTTGATTTTAGAAGGACAACATCTGATTACATTTGACTTTGTTCAAAGATACGTGGAGGGCACTGCTGGTAATATCTATCATTATGAAGTAATAGCTCATATCAGCCAGTAGGAGGTAGGCCTACATCTTGTTCTACTGTATCACACTACTATAGTCTCTTTTTCTCTTGACAACGATATTATGATCATCTGTGCCAAAAATAGAACAAAACCGGTCAGTACCATCTTTTCTTTGCAACTTCAACAATATCTCTTTGCAGTTACAGTTTATTAGTACAAAGAGATAAATATAATACAATCTAATACAACAGTACTACGATAAAGTCAACCTTCATGGAGGAGTTTTAGACTGTTACAGAGGTGATGATTCAACTTTTTGACCATTTTGGTGGATGTAGTTTGTGGTGCTGTTGAAATGCATTGAATTATACTGAGAGGTGTTTCTGTAATTTAGCCTGGGGTGAAAAAAATTACCAAACATCCATCTGCTTAATGCAAAAAAACAGCGCTATAAACTGTAGGCTCCAAAATTATCATACAGCAGAATCAACCTCTCTAAGTTTCAACGAACCTGAACTTTATAACCTTCAGGAAGGTTGGATTAATTGCAGGACTGTTGTATTAAAATGCATTAGTTTCAGGTAAGTGTACCTAATAAAGTGGCAACTAAACTGACTGTAGAAAGAGTAACATTTAAGCAAATTGTTGAACTTTGTTTTTTTTAACTGTAAGATGAAAAGTCAGTGTACAATTTTGTGATAATATTGTTTATGAAAAATAAATTGGTTGGACTCCATGAGATCACAGACATACATTCAAACATTAAGCTGTTGTTGGAAGATAAATACAGATACTGGTGATACAAGTCAGAGTGGAATTTAATAAGGGGAAGTATGTGGTAGGATATTCTGTTGTTCTGTTGTTCTAGTATGTTTCTCTTCTCTAACGCAATTAACAATGAAAGGAAATAGTGAGCTAAGCAACTCAAGTAAACTCTTACATTATGTGACAACACTTAATAACATGTAATGAATACTGGGTCAAATACTCATGATAAAGCCACTGGCAATTCAAATCAGCAATAGCCTTCTAACTATCCAATTTAGGGTCTTATGTACATATTAATAAGCAAGCAAAAGATATTAGAAATGAATTTTAATCCAAATTCAAAATATTGTCATTTAAGTTTTTGTCCACTTTTAGATTAGATTTGAGTTGGGTGTGATTATGCTTGGATATTTATTATGACGAGGCCGTAACATCGCTGCAAACGCCTTTTACAAAAAAGCATTTTCATCTCATAGAACATAGGACAGGACTTGTTGATCAGTGGATATGTGCATTTTGAAAAGCATTGTATATTATATCTACATCTGCCAGTGGGTCCTCACGATAATAGTGGGCATAATAATACCTTAATTCCATTACAGGACTGGCTCACTGGTCTGATGTACTGGGACAATAATTTCTTGACTAAACAATTAATCATTTGGTCTACAGAATGTCAGAAAATTATGAAAACTGCCCACCAAAATTTTCTTAAAGCCAAAGGTCAGGTTATGATTTTGTATATTTTCTCACAATTAATATGAGACAAACAAAAACCAGTAGTCCTCACAATTATTGATATACATTAAATTGATAAACTGAGTAATGATTTTATCACTTGGAACGCAGGCTGTGCCTTTAATCAGAACTGCTCTGACAATACATAGCACAGAGGAGGAAAAGAGGCTCTTGTAAATCATATTTAACATGGCTGCTGTTGTAGAACTTCCTGTACTCAACTCTGACAGGCTTCATTATATGCCATTACACTTCATCACAAACGTGCTCCTTCTCTTCCTCTTACGCACACAAATCTATAGGCCAAAACAAAACAGTCTACGCTCAGCCCACGCACAGTTGTTTGGGCATTCCTGAAGGGGAACCATTCAAATCACACAACAATATGAGACCAACCACTCCTTTTCTTTGGACTGAACCACCTCCCACCTTGCAAACAGGCTCTCAAGTGTGAACTGTGTCACTGAACCCCGGTGAACACACAAGCACAGGCAAACTCTGAGATATGAAGCCCACAGACATAAACACAAACTAAAGCTGGTCTTTCACAGTCAGTGGCTGTGAACGGCTCACAGTGTTCTGGAGCCTGACTGACATCCTCTGTTGTCAGGTGTGTATTTATAACTGGAAGGTGAGACGAGAAATAAATCATACTGCTGCATTAAAGGCAGTTTGGTTACAAATGAGAAAAACCTTTCCCAAATGCATCATATTTTGGAGATATTTATGTATAAATTATTTTAAAAAATAGGAAGTATCATCAGTTTAGCACAATATGACTGTGTAAAACAAAAAACACTCAAATAGTGACTGAAAAGCTTAAAATGTTATATATAACACTAAATTGGTTTATCTTTTTAAAACTCCTCCTCACTTTATTTGAAGCCCAAAAATCCCATATACAATCCTAATCTCAGAGTCCTCAGTGGTTGCTATGGCCAGGACACAAATCCCTGGTGTTAATCCAACACTGACTCCAGATACTAACCTGAAATCCTAACATATCCCAATAGCAATATTTAGGCTAGACTGCGGACCACCACCTAAAATAAAAACCCATGACAGGCATCCATGGCTGGCAGGTTTCCTGACAAGCAAGATATGATACAGCGCACTGTAGCAGAGCAGATAGGCTCAGATGTGGGACGGTGATGGATCTCTTTAGAGTGGAAGTCAAGCAGAAAAACTGAAGCACAGGTGTTCAGTGGGATACTGTAGCCTCATATCCTGTAGATTTCACACACAGCAGCAGCTGCAGACACACCTCTCCTTCCAGTGGCAGATGCCAGCTGGTGAGCCCGCATGATCTCTCGTCTGCACGCTTTACAGTTTGAGCAGACAATAACACAACAGCATCTGATGATGCTCTGCATCATAAAACAAACTGTTAAGACTTGGGCGGCACCTAACGATTATTTTAAATATCAGCTAACCTCTCAATTGTGCCACAAAATTGTGAAAAATTACAGTTGCAACCTTTTTATATATTTTGCTTGATAAATTACTTGCATACTTGATTATCATTATTGTTGTCAATTAATAATCAATTTAATCTGCAAATGACCTAATCAACATCCTTTTAAGTGCTAGGTCACATTATTAATACACCATTTAACACTATTTAAGTAACAAGAAACTACATACATTTTTTTTTTTTTACAAAAATAACCCTAAAAAATTAAAAATGATGTTAAAATGCCAAATAGATTTTTTTTTATTATTATCATGCAGACTGTGAAGAAAATCACCTGGGTAGCTTCAGGTGTGGTTACATACTAAACAGATATTTTGATATATTTGACTTTAAAAGGTCTTTCAGTTATTATTACAGTTTATGTTTTAATACCTGCCATCCCTGCAAGTGGCACCAGGTTGATTCAGGTTGATGGTGGATTTTTACTCGAATACAGCAGGAAAGATTGTTGGGGCACATACTATATCATTATCACCACTAACAATAGACATTCTTCACTGCAGCTATATTGATATGAAATAGACATCACTTGTGTTTGCAATGACACTGCTTGGTGCCATTCAGTTTAGCGAGGCGACGAATTTACAGTGGGCAAACATCCACAATAGCACCACCTTAACCCTGTCTGAGCTGAATGGAGGGAACCTTTATTCGTATAATTAGTAACACCTGTGTTCACTCCACTATTTCATGTCAAAATGACCGATCCTCAGGCTTTATGTAAGTGAAGTTGTGTGAAGGTCGGTGTGACGGGGGTGTGCATACAGCGTTTCTTCGCATTCTTCTGTTCACACTGCGAGCAAACACCAACATAAACCACGAACACGTAGTTAATAAATTTAACACGGACGTTCATTTCAGTTACGCTCGCCCCAGACCAAAACTTTAACCGTAAATCGCTCCGAACAACATACTTACTTAGAAGTTTACAGTCCTCACATAGGCATGTTAGCTAGGGAAAAGCCACGTTTGACATCTGTGTCGTCATCATCACGCGCCGATACATTGAGACGTCTGCTTGTGTGTTTGAAACTTTACAGAGCGTATACCCACCGAGCGGGTAGAGTCAAAGGAATGTGAGTCGAAGTCGCGGATAAAACCTACGGGAGACGCCCGACATCATACCGAGTACCTCCTCTCGACTCCTCAGACAGTTAAACAAAGTACACCATCATCCTGCGCCTTTGTTGTCAGACGGTAGCAAAGCGACTGTTTATCCGTCAGCTGGCTAATGTGGTCACTTTTATAGGAGGAAAATATAAAAAGTAATTGAAATGATTAGTATTACGTTCTGACGTAACTGAATCGTCCCGACAGTGGGATCCGTAGCAGATCAAGTCGAAGAAGTCAGTCGCTATTAAAGAGGAAGATCGAGGAGGTAAAGTGACACTATCTGAGCTAGTTAGCTGCTAGCTAGCTATCCACTGCTCGACTAAAACGGACTATTAACCGTTTAATGGATAGATTTGGCTAATCTTTATCGAACCTCTCACCACCTGAATGACCAAGATTAGTTTAACCTTAAACAATCAGTCTTAACCAGCAAACGTTGATCACGCGCTTAAAGTCATTCGACTGTGGCTGCTGTCAGCTAAGCTAACGTTAGCTGGTGGCTAAGAGAGAGCCTGGATTTCTTATTTTTAAATTTTGCAAGAACCGCATTGCAAATAAAACCAAGTCAACCTGCATAGTTTCCTGCAATTTCATTTCTTCTTTACTCTCACCTACGTTAGATATGTATGTTCACATAACTTACACTTTCAGTAAGCGCACTATCTGATAAAGAGCTACATGTTATAACTTATAGATTGAACATCAAAAATGTGCTCATTGTAAATACCACAAAATGAGAAACTAATCTCTGAGTAAACTGAGACGTGATTATTAGTTTTTAATTTATGGGAAGGACATAACCTAGATCATATTACAAATTGTGGTACCACTTCACAGTAAGAGTACCATTATAAAATTATTTCTAAATGGTTTGTAATTAGGTTGTAATTCATTAATAAACGAATATAACAAGTTATAACATCGTTATGTTTGTCAAGGGAGCCATATTGTAAGGTGTTAAATACAATAGCAGTCATTAATCCCTACTATCGTTTATAATTGTGAGGGAGCATTATTATAAAGTTCAAAATGATAACTGTTTTATAATAACTTATTACTATTTGTAATTGGCAAAACACGCCTTATTTTAAATTGTAAATCCTTTTTTTGCTCACAATGTTAAGGTTAACAACATTGCCAAAGCCTTAGTGTAGGAATCTGGTAATATGATATATCAAATGAAGCTTTTTGACTTATCAGGTATGTTGATGATGGTTAAATGTAGGTAACTTATGAACACATTTGTTGAAGTGACAGATATAAATGCTGGTTGATGAAGAAGACAAAGTGAGCTAAGTAAGCAATGAGATCTGAGATTGAACAGTGCAGGTAAATGTGGGTTCACTATTGTCAAGTAACAGGTCACTGTTGCCCTACTATCTAATGTGTTGTAACAGCTTATTAATTATTTAAGTATGTAATTGTTTACAATTTAATTAATAAGCTAATGTAACCATGTATAAATCATTTTTAAGGAAAGTCTTATAAAAGTGGTACCAAAATGGTCTAGCAGGCCTAACTTTGATGTTAGAACTATCTATGTATGTAGTCCTAACTGCTTAACCTCTCCAGTGTACTTTCCATTGTAAAAGAGAACCAGCATGGTCTGAGAGTTGAGCGTCTAAATGTACAGTCAAATATGTGGTCAGATCTTTTCTGATCAGTTTATCTGAGCTTCATTTTCATGATGTCCTCTGATCAATCATATAAGCCTTCTATTCATGTTCCATGTGTGTCTTCTATTCCTGCATTCCACAGAGTACACATGTCGTCTGCCGCAGGGACAGTGGAAAATGCCTCCATCATTTCAGAGAGTGTGGCCCATGACGGAAACCGCTTGTGGATAGGCAACATTGATCCCAAAATCACAGAGTGAGTAAACCCACTACTGGTTTCAGCCAGGCCCACTATGTCCCCCCACATTCTGGAAAGGTTGTCACCTAGACAGTCTCTATTATTTAACAAACCTGAACATCATAATGAATGTGTTGAACAAATAGAGCCCAGTCGTCTTATGGCATCTTTTAACATAAAGTACCATGTTTCAGATTAGATTCGAGCTGAAACTACCTATGAGACAGTATAATTACTGTGCTCTACAGTGTCATAATCACATTTTAAGAGATTGTATGTTGTTGCAATTAAAACTGAATATATATTTTACCTCAAAGAGAGTAAAAAAGCAAGTTCAGTTGATTTTAGCAGCAATAAGTGTTCGATGTTGCTATTTGGCTGTTCATGTTATGAACCTGACTGAAGCATTGCTTTTTAACTTGCCTGGCTCTGCCTCATAAAGAGGCAATGCATTGTGCGTGCATATATGATTGATTAACTGTGTGTGTAGTGTGTGTGTGTCGCAGGCTGACACTGAGCAGACAGGCCTGGGTGTGTGAAAGAGAGGCAGCGAGGCGTGGAGACCTGCTCTGCTAAGGAGCAGCCATCATTCCTCACTCACCTGCCCTGTTTACTCTCTCTGTGTCAACCTGGACCAGATTGTGTGTGTGTCTGAACGGGGTGTGTGTGTGTATGAGGATGTTTAAGTACACAGTTGATGTTTGGCTGGCAGCTGGTAGCAGTGCAGACTTCAACACACAGAGGTGTTTGTGTACTTTATTAATGTGTGTTACTATACATAACATCATATGTGCATATAAACATCCTTCCATTGTTGCGTTTGTGTCTTGGGATGTGTATGCATTTGAGTGTCTGAATGTGCAAAACTCCAAATGTGACCCCAACATACATTGTGGTGTTGAGTAGCTAGTTTTTGGGTGATGGGGGTGTGTTTGTGTGCCTGTGGGGGCTGCTGGAGAATGTATGGGCTGCAGCCCTGGTGGGCGTCTAGACAGGCGTTTCCTTCCCCTTCCCCTGCTCTGCTCTACTTCTACTTAAATAGCCCACTGCTTTACAGCATGGAGGGAAAACAAGAGAAATGCCCGTGGCCCCTGGTGCTGATTGGAAAGATTAATTAGCCCCTGGGTAGCATACGCAGTACTCTCTCTGTTTGTCCCGGTAAGCCAAACCAAAACCCAGTGCAGAGGTGGAACGCAGACCTGAAATGCAAGGTGCTCATTGTGAGTATGTGAGTCCAGATCACTGAACGCCTCACACTACTTTCAAAATAGGAAATGAATGGTTAATAAAACTTTGTTTATCTTATAAAACTTTTTTTTTTACCTAATTAAAAACATCAAATTATGTACTACAACTTGGTTGCTTAGCCATTGAGTCTAATTTGATTGATGGGCATTTATTTCCTTGAAGACAATTTGTTTCTTTATAGCAGTGTTATAGGGATAATTTGGATGACCTTATTCGTAGTCAGTGTATTAGCTACAGTACATGCTGGTCAACATGCCCCCAGTTTGGAGAAGCAGAGACGAATGCTTACATGGACTGCCAGTATATAAGCCCAACTATTGCTCCCATTAAACTAACCAGACTCCATAGGTGACATCAGTCATTTTACCTCACAGAAGTGAGGTAGAATCCATGTTCTGCAAGATAAAATGACTGATTTCACTTATGGAGTTTGGTTGGTTTGGAGAGTGCAATATGTGGCTTATGTAGTAGGAGTTTCCTGTGAAAACATTCTAAATGTAGTGTACATTTAAAGTGATATTGATTGATTTTTTAAATTTTTTTTTTAGGTGGGCCCTTTTGAAAAACAGGGGCTGTGCCAACCTGAAATTACCGTAGCTTATACACTGACTTACAACCCTGCTTAATTTCTCCTGAACTATCCATAAATGGCAGTTTTTGAATTATAAGCAATAATATTGTTGTATTTGGGCTCATTTGCTGATTAGAATATTCTGGAGGGATTCAGGTCTGCTCTGGTTGTTCAGGGTAAAATATTAGGTTGATTAGGATGTGATGACATTAAAAAGGCTGCTGTTTTGATTTTGTAGTATGTGTCCTCTGTCAAAAAGATAAATTTCAGCACGTGTGTGTAGTTTTAATTATGACTGATGATCTCAAGTTTTCTAAGAAGTATATAAGATTACTGTAGGGCTCATATCTTACAAATCTGGACAAAAATTTAATCCAAGCATGTGATTTTGAAAAATGAACTGACCATTTCTGTATTGCAAAATCTAAAAAAAAAGTCTCCAGTTTCTGTGCAGGTAGCAACTGCTCCCATTTAAATGCTCAGTAGAGACAATGTCCTCTTTGTCAAGATCATAAAAACTCAGATTCTTGTAACTCTTCATCACTGAAATGATCTTCTCATAGATGAGCACCCCACAGTGCACCCCACCTCCGCTCACAGAGAGGAGATCCAGCAGGTGTAAGTGGAGCTTTCACCACATATTCATGTTTTTGTCCCGTGGCTGCTTAGTGAGGGAATTTCTCATTTGTGGTAATCCATCACCGTCCTCCTCTTTGTTGTCTCTCTGGCCCTCTTGTTACATTTTAACTTGTGTACCTGGAAGTTGTCATGTTTTTTTTTATAACCAGGCAGGCCTAGACTTTTATGAAAATATGAATATATTGCAGATGGCTTCCTTGCCATAAAGTCCAAACCTACACCCAACCCACCCCCCCAAAGTTTTTCCCCCTATGACCTGCACTTTTCTGGCCCGAACCTTTTGTCTTATCTTTTTCTGGACCTGACACATTCCCCCCTCTTCCTTCCTTCCTTCCTTCCTCTTCTTTGCTTCCTAGCTCTTGTATCTTTCCTACCTGGCTTCTCACCTCCTCTCTTCTTTTGGCTTCTCCTCCTTTTCCTCCACCTTTCACCTTGCCGTCAACATCCCCTCTCTGAACTTTACTCTCCCTCTCCCCCACCTTTCCCTCCCTTTCCTCCCCCCTCTCCTCCTCTTCCTCCGACGGTTTTTATAGCCCCCAGGAGGAGCGGTCCATTGTGGTTCAGCTCGCAAGAATCCAAAAATGTTCTTAGAGTGTCACCCATTTAATCTTACTGTTACACATATGCACAAACATGCCACATACATGTATTTGAATGTATAGCAGTACAAAAAGCTAATATTTAGTACCTTACAACTTTTTGCATTTTACTTAAATTACTGTCTTTCTCATTTCCTGATCAATGTTTCAGTGGTGCATGAAGAAAGGCACAGTTTTTGAGTATCAGAGTGCAGAAAAGTGTTATAAGCAATATGATAACATGATAACATTTTTAATGGAGCCTTTTGTTTGTAAATGAGCCTCGTGCTGGAGGAGCCACCTTCACATGGGAGCCTTGCAGGGTGTTGTCTGGGAAAAGCAGAAATTGTCTTTAGCCTAAAACCCTCCAGGGAGTCATAGAAGGGTGGAAGACATTAGTACAACCTGTAGCTCAAACCCAGACTTCACCCTCTGCATCCCACATTGAGTCCCATCATACGTATAAATGCATGGTTGCACATTAACGTCATACAGTCATCATTGTGGTGACACACACACACACACACACACACACACACACACACACACACACACACACACACACACACAGATGACTTCAGCACTAAAATAACAAGCGACTAAACAATAAAAGGCTGAAGCATTAATCCCTCTTGAACAGTTAAACAAAATACCTGAGGTCATTCGGAGGCCTGGACCGTCACACGTGCAGGTACAGGCACCGAAACAAAAACACAGGAAGGTGTTTGTTGATTTCTTTTGTTTGTGTATTTTCAATTTTGTTTAGCAGTCGACCAGTATGGCTTTTACAATGGCCGATACCGATATTTAGAGAGCAGGGAGGTCAATAGCCAATATGAAATGCTAATATCAAAACAAAGGAAAAATGCCAGTGTTGTTTTAGAGGGATTTTTTAAAATTAATTAAATAGAAAAATACATCAGATTATGCTGTAGATTTCAGAACTTAAATGGTATTTAAGGGAGAACCAGTACAGTGCATCAGACGCAACATTAATAAGCTACATTATTATATACATTAAAACATACTATATTTTTTAATGCAAGCCAGTAACAATTTTAGATCAGACATGCTGTCTATTTAGCAGAGTGAGACGTGTTCACATTTAAAAAAGATGATAGTGACTGAAGAAATTTCGGTTAAATCTTACAGCAGGATGCATGAGAGTTATAGTGCAGGACTCAGAGCTAACTTTTTCAGCCACACACAGAAAGCCACCCTGAAGAGTGTTTCCAGACTTTTGTTTATTAACCTTGTGAGCTCATGCCCCTAGTTTTGTTGGTGATTTTTATGGTGTAATAGACGTTTTTCATAGAGGATATGTTTACATGTCATACAGATTTAAATAATAAAATTATTGATGACTGAATTTTATTTAGCTGCTCCAGTTTCATTGTCTTTGTTTTGTGCATGCTGACTCAGTGTCACACTGTTTGCATTTTCTACTATAACAAGTCCAAATGACAGTAAAAAAAAAAAGGCCAAAGCAGATGTGCCAAAATATTCCAACTAATTATATGAGCTCATTAGGGAATATTCATAAAGTGTTAACTAAGCAAATTGTTTGCAAAAATTTCCCTAAAGATCAACCATGAAACTGCATGTTCTTTTCACCAGTAATTTTTCCTCATTATCTATTCTAGTTTTTACTTTTCCATAAAGACGCATCCAACTTCATTTTTTGGTTTGTACTGAAAATGAGGTATGTGTTGTGTAAACTAGTGATTTAATTGGTTTGTATCCAGGTCTGGTGTAGTCTGTACTTGGAAACCATTTTTTACAGTGAGGAGTGCCAAGGCCTCGTCTCTTTACCTTTCATTGATGAACATAATGAAGTACTTCACAGGTGGTTTCAGTGACTAATCAATCAGAAAGAGGCTGTGTATTGCTGATGAGCTATTTCTGGTATTCACTATTGTACTATTTCACAATTTTCTGACAGGTTACAGACAAACAATTAATCAAATAATTGCAATGATAATAATCAGTTATAGTAATTGAAGAACACACCTCAACCCCCCTTATTCTGCAGATACAAAAATAAGAATATTGCATATCTAAATAATTTCATACACAAGCTCTTAGAGTTCATGAAATGGAGAAGCACCTGCTGCTCAGCATGCGTGGAAACATTCAATCAGCACCTGCGTATTTACACCAGTATAGCAGTGAATATCGTCTGCAGGTGACCCTGAACTCATTGCTCTTTTCCAGTCTTCCAGAAGAAGTATTTTTCCCATGACTGCTACTGGTCAGTTACACGCAAACCTACAAATCCTCCCAACACTGCATAGCTCTTCAGTGACCACATATCTGCGTTCATTTGTAGTCCAGCAGTCCCAGGCAGCTCCACACAGTGAGTGGATGTTGTTTGTGCAGAGCTTGGTGCTCAGGGGGGATTTGAGGCTTCCTCTTTTTTATTCCCTCATTGTCCTGCTACTGTATCCTCAGCATTGTCTCAGTGAGAGATTTACTGTCACTGGGCTGCCACACCAGCTGGCCTGCTGCTAAAAAGGTGTCAGGGAGAGAAAGCTGTCATTCTCATTAGCCATACTTGACAGATTCACAGACTGCAGAGTGGCAAATACAGTGTGGAGCAGAGCCATGTGGCAGTTGGCTTACAATATACTAAATAAAAGTTTGTTCTCTCAGTTCTTATTTAAAAATTCTTTACAGAATATTTATTTGGAATAAATACTATGTTCCTCTCAATTTGACCCTCTCATATGCTCTAGTTTTCTTGAACCTTTTTGTGATGATCTCTCTGTCGGCAGGTATCACCTGGTGAAGTTGTTGGAGAAGTTTGGCAATGTGAAACAGTTTGACTTCCTGTTTCATAAATCTGGGCCTTTGGAGGGTCAGCCACGGGGCTACTGCTTTGTCAACTTTAACACCAGAGAGGTATGTGCAAGATGAAGTTCATGCATTTTTGTTAACCGGCAGAATGAACTCAGATGAGTAAAATTACACATTTTGTAGTTATGCCTATCTTAAATGTTTTTTAGCAAAAACATGGTAAATAATTTTGTTATTTGTAATGATATTTATTGTAAGCAAAGGTAACAAAATCAAATTCTGATTGATGCAATTCTGAGATAATATAAGACAACACTAAATTAATCACAAAGGAAAATCTTGTGCCAGACATTGCTCCAAAATTGCAGTAACATAAGAATAAAAATAATTGAGTATTTAATATAAATGAAGTATGAAAATATAAAGTGTGTGGAGTAAATGTGTAACCAGTGCAGTAGAAAACACTAGAACAGAGATGAGCTGAGTAAGAAAGTGAAATTAATTAAAAAGTAGAAAAAGGAGTATTGGTAATGAAATTGAAAGTAATACTGCCAGTGATATTGGCCAGGCAGAGAAATTAATTTTTGATTAATACAGATATTGCATTTAAAGGCTGCCAGTCAATGCATATTTATGTCTGAAAATGAAAAAATCACATTTGATGAAAAATTTCACATCCACTCTTCCAGTCATATATATATATACATACTTGTTAAAGGAAGTTCCTTAATTGAGTGTAACAATGCTCCCCCCATACTCAGCTTTATTTGACATTTTCAAGCAGGCGGGACCTGATTGTGTGTCTTACTGAAGTGGACCATATTTCTTAAAAAAAAAAAAAAAAGGACTTAAAAGGAGGCCGCTCAGCTCCACAGGTTCAGCAGGCAGTATTTGTTTTGGAGGGAGCCTGGGGATCATGATAAGCATCTCGTTTCACAGCTAGTGTCTATCAGTGGGATATGAAGCCCTCCCAAAAGGACTATACAGAGGAAGTGTGTGTTTATCTTACACACTCGCACTCACTTAGACACACACACACACACACACACACACACACACTCACACACACACACAAAAAGTACTTCATTAATATAATTTAGCATCAAAGCCACTTACTCATTTGATTAGACAAAACTACATTTTCTCACACAGCCTCATAAACACACACAGAGTAGCACATCATCTATTATTCTTTCTGCCATCTCTCTATTGTGAGGACTAATTATTTAATGACTCTGGTGCAATAATCAAGGCTTATTTTTAATCATAATTGTAAAAAGTCTTTTCCTCTTCCTCTTTTTTCTTCTGTGTGTGTGTGTGTTACTGTCTGCAGGAGGCAGAGAGGGCGATCCAGTGTTTAAATGGGAAGCTAGCTTTGTCCAAGAAGCTGGTGGTGCGGTGGGCGCACGCACAGGTGAGGGTAAGTGTCAAACTCCATCTTTTTATGAAACTAAAAGTTAGATATGGAACAGATCCAATCCGGTATCAGTATTGGGGCTCGATATTGATGTAAGGCATTCAGCAGGTATCACTGTGACACTGATCCACATTCTGATCTAAATTACACGCCACACTTTTGCTCATGGTGTAACAATAAATCAGCACAAAAATGACAATTACCAACATAAAACTACCATGTTCTGAACAAATACATTACAAAAACTACCAAACTGAAACTCCCAAATATCATGGGAAATTATGCAAATTATGGAAAAGCTGCACATATGAATGTCACAAGCCAGAATCCTACAGTGCCCCACAATGGTTGAAGGATGCCATTACACAAACTACACAAGCTTTCCAGACTGAAGTTCAGTTTCAGCCTCATCTTACTGCTACTACAGATAATAATCAGAATCAGAAACATGAAGAATAAAGAGCTCTGGGATCTGTATAGAATTGGTATCTGAAGATATCAGAATTGGATCAGAACTGAAAAAAAACTTGATCTGTATATCTCAATTAAAAATCTTACAAATCTCAATGGCTCAGTCTATTCAGGCACACTACATTTATGTATGACACTGTGATTGTAGCTGGAGTTAGTGGTCTTCTGCAATGGTATGCAGACTAAATATACATCTGTGCATTAGAAAAATGAAAATGATCTGAAAAATTGACTTTCAGAGCTAAAAAACAGTCCAGGAACAAGTGTCCCTGTCGCTATAAACAAGGCTGGAAAAATTAGAGAAATAATAATTCTTCAGATGAAGAGCATTCTCGTGCATCTATTGATTTTCATTTGCTTAATTTCCACGTTGCTACTGCAGTAGTCAGTTTACAGAGAGCAGTGGGATCCCAGCACAACCTATGCCTGTCTCTTAACAATAGACAGCCTACTGGCAATGGGTGAAGGGATATCCTGTATAGAGACGAATCACGCCCTACACACACACACATACACACACACACACACACGCATAGCAGAGGGAGGTCAAGGTCAAAGCTGCCGCCTTTAAGACAACACGTTGTCGGATAAATCTGCTCACAGATTCATTGTAACTTGGCTCAATCCACCACTCCGACCAAAAATAGCTTGTGTTATTGATACCATTGTAGACCTACAATTGGAGCTGTTTATATCCCAAATTATCAATTAATACCCGTCTCTCTGTGTCACAGGGCAAATAAGTTTGAACTGCTTTACTCACAATCTATCAACACCTTCCCTTACACTTGCCAGTGGCCTCAGTTTATTTCTACTATGAATGGACTTTTTTCATATTCAGTACTGTACTAATATAGTGATCGTCACTCACCGTCATCTGGAATTGATTAACTTTTATTGGCAAGTCATCGAATTAGGACAGACAAGTTTTGTTGCATCACTGAGCTGCAGCACGTTTGGTGTATCCTCTTTGTTTTATCTACAGGTTCAGATGCAATAATATCAAAATGCAATTTAGTGCCTTTCAGTTTTGCAAGTATGTGACATACTGGAAGAAAGGCTGCATGCATTAAATTTTAAGCACATGACAGGACCAGGAGATAGTGTTTCTCTGTGTACTGGTGTGTTTCTTAACGGCTGAGTGAGGGAACAAAGTGAGTGGCAGGAAGCGTCTGATTGGATAAGGCCTAAATGATTAAATATTTGTTGTAGATGGACTTTTACAAAGTTTATATAGTTTCTCCTAATTTTAACAACTCATGAAATAGAGCAATTTTTAAGGAAGACTGGGGATGTTGTCCATGGATGACAAAAAAGTAGCCTATATTACTTACTGTTGACTGAATTTGTCAACTTGTCAAACATGTTTCAGTTCACGTCAGACATCAGTTGAATCGGTGTGTTCAAATACCTAAATGTTGGCAGGTAAGACGCACTTCGACACAGTGTTTTGTAAAAGGAAAGAAACAACTTAAGATACTGAATTTAATGCAGAATTTTCTAGAAGGTACAAGATGATGAAGAATTTTCTGTCACAGTTTCACATGTCCGCTCTATATGCAAATAAGCACAAACATCATTTCAGTTTGCCAAATGCAGACCAAAAAGATCCAATGCAGCTACCCAACAATAGCAGCCAGCACACTAGAATAAACTGACACATTTTTTGCACAAAGAAAGAAATAACTTAAACAATAATACATGCTGAATTTCTAATAAAGCCCAAATAACTAAGAAGTTGCCGTATACAATGTTTCACAAAGTTAATTAAGTTTCTCCTCACTTAACAACTCTCAAAATTGCATGTTTTGAGGAGAGATTGCGGTTACTAGTTACTGGTGAACCAGATCATCAGGCAGCTGTTTCATGTGCACTTACAGGAAGTCAGTTTAGTCCTTCAGTGTGGCTCAGGACATGTTGCATACACACTACTAAAAGAATGTGGTCATATGCGGCCCAGATCACCTCCAAATGTGGCCTGAGCAATCAGGTCTCAGTGCGTAGTGGGTGCATTCACACCTCAGTCCACTTGTGCTCGGATCACCCAGGACGCGTGTTAATACCAGGTGTAGACAGGCGCTAAGATGCTGCAACCACATCAGTCTGGTACAAGCAAAGCTGCACCACAGGAATGTGTTTCTTCCACCCAGCCTGCTGTCAAGCTGCTCACTGTGGACAAACCTCTCTGGTCAGTGTCCCAGTTGACAAATGTGAATTGCAAGATGCATAATTTCACCCCCGGACAGGCTTTAATAAACTTGATCCTCGCATTGTCAGACTGAATCCACTTCAGGATGTGCACTCCGGTATGTTTTGTTGTCACTGCTACGTAACGGGGCAGATGAGCTGGGAGGTTTATGAATGATGGGCACTGAACCTGTCTGCAGGCAAAACCTTCCTGTGTAAGATGGTACCACACTTAACGAAACAAGACCAAGATTCGTCACCTCATTGGACCACATTCTAATACTGTTTTTACACCAAAATTCGCACGCATGTGCAGTTTTTTTTTGTTTGTTTTGTTTTTTTTAACTAAAAATAAGTGATTGACCATTTCCCCATTGCCAGTAGACCCGTTTGCCTTGCAGGACAGCAAAGAAAAGGGGTTTTTGTGCATGACTGCAAAATCTGGGCATTTGTTTAACAATTATTTGATCCTTGATAGATTCCAAGGGTTGATGTTCGACTCTGTTCGAAGCTGGTATAGCAGTGATCCAGTATTTTGGTTAGGGACAGAGCTGCACAAGTGCTGTCTCCAACACTCCCAATGTTAGAGATAATGCGAGAAGATCGGCCTGTAAACTTGATGCTGTCGCCAATTTTTGAGCAAGATTTGTGGAAATTTTCCACCGTGGGGTCAGCTCAGGTCCAGTCGAATGAGCCTGTCTTCGCCAATTCCAACCCAGGAGTGACACGCTGCCTGGGATAAATGAGTCAGAGACAGTCGGTGTTGAAGTTGTTGTCTCATTTCCAGGCTTACATCTTGACTTTATTACACCGCTTTGAAACAGAGGAAATCACTTTGATGAACGTTTATTGAACGGTTTCCCCTCAAACTCAGTTTTTTTTTAAACATTTAAACAAATGTGTCTTAATTCATTACTTTATTATTCTGTATTTATCAATACGCAGCTTGTATGTTATGCATGTTATATTTTTTGTATGTGAAACTCTCCTCACCACTAACCATCTAATGAAAAATACTCCTGTGAATATATGCAGTTTAACCCCGACTCATCTGAACTGTAACACATTACATATTTGTTTTAATACTTAATAAAGCTCTTATTGCTTACATAACTGTGTAGAGGATTTAAAATTAAAAGTGTAACTAAACAAAACTAAACTAAAATAAATTTGCGAAAACTCATTTCAAGGCAGCTGTCTTCACTACATTGTTGAGTATTGAATCAAACTCAGACCTTTTAAGTTTTAAGCCTAAAAGATGTTATCTTTTGTTGATAATAATTTACTTGTCTTCTGAGAAAAAACTTAAATGAAAGTTCAAAAAATAAATAAATAAATAAAAACAATTAGTTTTTAAATATTGTTTATGGTGAGCAGTATACTTGATTTGTCATATTTGGGTGCTTGAAAATTAAATAGTTGCGATTGAAAATGTTATTCACTTTCACTATAATGAGTTAACTCAACATTTTTTTCCCCAAAAAATTGTGTTTCTAAAACTCAAAGATTTGAGTGTACTTTTTACACTTAAAAGTTGAGAAAGCCCATAATTTTAAGGCAGCTGTCTTAACTAAACTCTTGAGTTTTGAATCAAACTCAAAGTCTCAAGTTTTGAAATAAACTTTGAAAAGAGATACGGTTTACATTTCTTCTTAAAAAAAAAAAACTTAAATCTTCAAGTTTTAGAAACAAAAAAATATTTATTTTCTCAAAAATTGTAAACATTAAAAAGCGAAAGTGAATAGCGGTTAATAATACATATTTCTGGAGGTTTCTAAAACTCAAAGATCCAAGTTTATCTAAAGAAGAAAACAAAATTATATCAAAGGATTATTGGTCGGCAAAACCTTTTATAATTTGTTTCAAAACTTAAAGAGTTTGACTTTAGGTTTGGATTGGAACACACAGATCACATCTCTTTCTAGTGCTGACTCTCCTCAGTGTATAATCATAAATTATGTTTGAAAGATAATTAAAATGCAGAGCTTTAACCAAACAAGTAGTCCCATTTAAACTTAACTAACCCGTAACTGAAGCTTTGGATCGTGTACAGATTCAGTCCAGCCTGATTGGCTATATGTAGATCTATATGCATTCCAGCTACATGCCTTAAGGAATAGGTGGAAGGGAAGGGTCCTGGCTGGTGGAATGGTCATTGTTTTAGACCTATTCTTGGATATACGTGTTATTTATTTCTTGGGACAGTATGTAAGAACGTGTGCTTGCTTGTGCATTTATGTAACTTCACTTGATTCAGTGCCATTTACACCAGTGGATTTCTAAGTCTCGTTTTGCTGCTGCACCAAGTGCCGGGGTTTCACGTGCCCAATCATGCATGTGACTGTTTTGTTTTTGTCTTTTTTTTTTTTTTCTTCACAGGTTTCAGGAGTTCTGTGTTGGGCTGGTGGAGATGTTTGGAAGGTGGTTTTGACAGGAATGAGTGCAGACGTTGGTTGTTGCTCTCCAGCTGCTCCGTCTTTATCCTCCCTCGTGCCTTAGGGTGTGATTATGAGCTGGCCACGCAGTCCTGCTTGGTTACTGTCTGTTTGACCAGACACAAACAAAATCAATACATCAGTTTAATAATGTTGATGTTTGTGGGAGGAAGCTGGAGTTGGCTCTCCAGAAAACTGTTGTCAGTGTTTATTAGAAGGTCTGATGGTTTCTAAATGTCTGGTTGATGGGATTTTTTCTTCTTCTCTGTCTTCTTCGCTTCCTCTACTTGTTATGTGGTCTTCCTGTTCAAACCTGGCACTAAAATGTCTCGAAGTGCAGGTGTGACTATACCAAAAATGCATTGAGAACATGTTGTGTTTCATTTGTTTGACAGTATTGTCTTGACTTTGACACAAACCCTGGTTTCAAGAAGCTAACATGATGACTAAGCTATTTTTTTTATGTTTAACAGGACAGGAAATTCCAGTCTTATTGGTCACTCAAAACATTTTAGATGCAATGTGGTTGTGAGCTGTTATCTATATTTGCCACCCTTACACTCATTTGGACATGACAGCTTAGGTTTGAACAAGGCAGACATTTGTCTTTATCCCACTGATCGTCTCCTTCTGTTTATCTTAATGTATTCTGTGATAATCCATGTGTCCCTGTAAAAGGGCCTTTTCTATCTTCTACTTGCTGTTTTACCCCTTTGTCTCTCTCCATCTGTCTGTCCATCCATGTTGCCATCTCTGTTTGTGTGGGTCATTTCGTTTTGGCCACGTCTCATTTACAGAGGTTTGAAGGTTTTCGTAATGACAAGACGATGCCACCAAGCCTGGAACCATCAAGCAGTGGCACGACAGAGGAAGGAACCGTAACGACCAACCACCTCAGGTTGGTACCAAACACACACTGCACTATTATTCCTTGTTGTTATTCGGAGTGTGTCCTCACCAAGCCAGCCGAATCTAAGGGCCCTAATTAGATGCTCTATAGTGTGAGGTCCAAAGTGCATGGCGCAAGTGTGTTTAGGGTGTGTCCAACTCCACTTTGCTATTTAGATGGCGCATAATCTTGGTGCAAACTAAGGCGCAAAGGTGTAGTATTTAGTCTTAATTAATCATAGGTGTGTTTTGGGCGTAACAAGAATGAAACCATGAGTGTCATCTCCCATTCCCTGTAAGAGACCCGGTGTGCCTGCGTGTTGTGCATTGCTATTTAAATGATGATCAAAAGCACAAATGGATGACTACTGTGACATGACAGCACACATGGAAAAAGTATTGTTAAAGCCAATACAACACACAATAAAGACAACACATCGAAAGCTTGCGCTGCCAAACATCATGTAAAAAATGGTTTAGTGATGAGAGAGGCTGCTTTCTGTTTCTGCAAATATTATCAATATTTAAGCGGAAAACCTATAAACTGTAGTTTTAAGCAGACAGGACAGGGTGCAATAACACTTAATGGAGACAAAGCAAGAACGGAAAAAAATGGAAATGATTTAAGAATGTATAGTGTATGTTTTAGAGGCGCTGGATAATTTACACATTATCTTATGTGTTATTAACACAATATAAATATTTTATTTTTTGAGTATCACAGTTATCAATACCACTGTATAGCAAGGCCACTAATGTGCACACACATTGTCGTCACACTGATATGGCATTTTCAGATTTAGCCAGCTTCATGTGGACATAGTCTCCTGTCACTCTGGGAGCTTTTCAAGTGCTACCTCGACAAATCCTCCATTTCACTCAAGTTTGGTCCTGAAGGTGTTAGAGGAGAGCTTGTGGGTTTGTTGCTTCCACCGCGAACCACAGTTCAAGTTGAGTTCATCTGAGCACAACTGGACACTTTGGTGCAAAAAGTTTAAACATGTTCCATTATTGTAGTTCAGGAAAGTACGCCGGTCAAATGGAGCTCTGTTAAGTCAGTAAAAGGCCTCTTGTGCTCGCAGCATCAAGTCTTACAGAGACGATGCAGTGCATGTAGCAAGTTATCAGCTATCAAGGTTCCTCTTAGGAAAGGCTCCACACTTCGGTTCTAGTGTAAACTTCGATACTCTCTCCACACAGAACAAGAGGGGAAGTATAAACACTCTTTCCCCATTTTTTTCCTGATGTCCCCTCTGGATAGTCTCTCCAGTGTCTTCCACACTTCCCTCAGCTGCTCTTCTTCCCACCTGCACTGTAATTTTTATTACAAACTTCCGTCACTCACCCCTTCAAATTCAGTTTGACCATTTAAATGCAAGTTTTCTGTTTTTCATGCAGCACAACTGGTAATCTCTTCTAGCGCTCCATTTTTTCCCCTCTGTTACTAAGAGTACTAATACCTCCTCTTCTTTTCCCCTCAGCCAGAGCCTCGATCTGTCCATCACTCAGATCATCCGTCACCCTCAGCACCAACACTGGTATTTTCCTCCTCAGCCTCGCCACTAACATCTCCTCTTTTATTCCCCCCCCACCCCACCCCTCTAGCACGAGTGCTAAAATCCGCGCCATCGAGGCCAAGCTCCAGATGATGGAGGAGAATCCAGATGATGACTACTCGGGCCCGTCGGCGTACGTTTACAACAAACCGCCAGAGAGGAAACGCTGGGAGCCCTACTCTAAATCACACCACAATAACCAGAGCAGGCCCTTCCGCAAGTTTAGGAGATGACCCATCCTCCCACTCAAGCTGGAGATCCCCCCTCCACCCACCTACACACCTCAGCCCCCACCCACACACACACAAACAGACTCTACACAAGATACTATAAAGACTGTACACATCATATCTGGGAATAAAAGGTGTTGAAGTTGTTCATAATACTTTACGAACTCTTTGGGAGTAATCTCAGCAATCACAGACAAGTATCTAAAGTGGTTTTTAGTTATTTTGGATTACAGTATCAGTTCTTGTTTGGTCTTAACATATATGCCCCATACCTGACTGCTGCACAGGTTGGATCCTTTATCAGTCTGCGTTCTCACTTTTTGCAGAGATTTAATGGAGAATCAAACAGCTGTGAGTCACATGACGCTGCACAGCTGCTAGGAAAGAGAAATTATTATTAAGGAGTCTAAATGCTGATTCTCTTATTGTTTTGATGTGTGTGTTTTGTTTTTTTTTTACCTGCAGATCATATTATTTAAAGGTGAAATACATTTTTTTAGTGTTTATTCAAGACATCAGTGAGTGAAGAGGAAGAAATGCAGATTTGTAACAGGTTTGTATTAGTTCAAATGATAAAGCCACAATCTCAGCCACTCAGAGACACTGAAGTACTGTAAGTTGCAGTATTTTTTGTGCGATGTTCCTTATTCTTTTCCTAATCTTTTCCTTTTTTGGATCCAATTTTTATACAGTCAAACTCTTTTTACTGACTTTTTTTTGTGGTGTGTAGAGTTTTGGTATTTGCCTTGCCACAGTCTCCTCATTTTAATTTTTCAATTAAAGGCAATTCAATATCATGTGCAGTGTGTTGTATGCCGTTTTGTAGATTCTCAACATTGCTCTGAAACTACAGGATTCAGTTTTAAGGTTTACGCTACATGTCATTTTTAGCAACATTTAAAAACTCTTTATTTCTTATATAATATATATTATTTTGTAAAGAATTTGGCAAACCATCTGCATCTCATTAATGAGCAACTTTAGAGGACTGCTCACTTAAAGCAAATCCTCCATCCTCCACCATGGGTTTTAAAAAATCACAGAATTTTTTAATTCAGCTTTTTTTGTTGTTTACTTAATAAAAAGTGTCCACAGCAGACTAAACCATAGCAAATAAAGTAATATGTACATAACATAACAAGACTACAGATGTATATTGAAAAGCACAATATTCCAAAAACAGGAGAGATAATAATATAAAATTGTCACAGAATTTTTAAAAACCAGGGAGACTATTGCCACAATTGTAGTAACAAACGTAATGTCACAATGTTTTCTGTAATATAATAATCCTGGTTATTATATCTCCCTTGATGTTTTGAGGCCCAGTTTTCTTTTTTTTTTTCCTGGACAGACTCTTGTATTATTTTTTGTGCAGTCTCTCAAAAGTTGCTGTAAATCCTTTTTAGATTCCGGAGATCATTTGCATATGGGTTTAATGTCGAAAACTATCTTAAAATGTAAAGTTTGTGATTCATTTCTCTGTGTTGTCAGTGGACCACAATAGTTTTGATGTGATCTGATGTGATCTTTTCCTGCAGGTGTGAGGTTGTAAAAACTCCTCTCGAAATTGCAATCTGAATTTGTTTGCGTGAAGAACGAATTTACCAACCAAAGGTCCTTTACAGAGCCAATGTTTTTTAAGAATATTTAACTCGTATTATTAGGCTGGATAACACTGCAGCAGGGACGGAGATCTTTAGACGAGTGATACAAGATGAAATGAACGAGCATCTTTTCGTGCGCACCGAAGAAATCAAATCCTACCTCTTGACATCACGCAGCCCTTTTTATTTAAATGCCTTTGTTGCTGTGAAATCGCTCTACCGACTGCAGGATATTTCTGATTCCCATTGAAATGTGTGTATTTATCTGTTATAAATAAAAGGCCTATTCCTTAAAATATATGTTCAATTAAATGTGTAAAAGAAAATTCTCTGGAAAGATGAAGATGTCTTGTTTTTTTTGTTTTTTTTAAAGATCTGCTTTATTTTGATTAGATCATTTCTGAACTATACATTTACAGATAATTATGGGATCTTTGTCTGATTGACACGTCGATCTAAACCGGTGTGTGGGCTCACACATATCCTGTAATTATCAGGCTTCCCTTTGGTTAAATCACGCCGTGAGTTTTTCTGAGCATTTCGTTTCATCTGCAACAGCTTCTCTACTGTTTGCATAAATAAATTGTGAAAATAACCGCTGCTTTCCCTCTTTGTTAAATAATTATTTTGTTGGGATATATATCCTAAAACAATTGTGCCAAAATAAAATACTTCACTACACGCAAATACAACCATAACTTCTTATTTAAAAATACCGTAAATTAATACGAGGTTATTTTTTTATTTGTTTATTTAGTTATTTCTTGTTTTTACAAGCAAATCTGAAATATATATTTGTTAACCACGAGTATAATAAATTTACACAACACGCGTAATTTAAATATACTATAACAAAAACAAAACAAACAAACAAAAAAAGAAAGAGTTTAAAAAAACGAAGCTTTAAATAATGAGGATAATTTGCATTAAAATACGCGGGAGAAAGAGAATGCATATAATTACACCATTAAAATTAGTTAATTAATATTGTTTATTTCCATATAGATGGTATTGATCCTGTCAACAACTATCATACTCTATCCTCCAGTATTTAGAAGCAAAATTGAAAAAAATGAACTCAAAAACGAATTCAATTATATTTGATATAAATGCAATATGATAATTCTCTCGTGTATCGTTATTTTTCTGTTCATATACAGTATGTGCATGATGGCGCTGTGTATAAAAAGGTTTATTTATATGCCCAAGATGTAGGTTAATTATTGTGTTACAATCTATACGTCAGCTGTAGTTGTGTATTTCTGGTAGCAAATAAATGGTAATTATATAAATAACTATAATTAACATTGTGGGTATATATATATTTTTTTTACCTCTGTCAGCCGGTATAAATGCCTGAGATATCAAACACACAGCAGCAGAGTTTGAGTGAGTTTCTGTCATAACTGTTCCAGACTGTGTCCACCCTTCTCACGCATATGAAACTCTGTCTTCACCCTCCCCCTTCTTCTTTAACTATAAGGCAGGCCGGAGCAGAGAGCCGCACAAACTTTCACTCCAGCTCTGCTGCACAGACACACGTCGACTTTGCAGCCCTGCAGTCTCCCCTGCACCTCTGAAGCCTTGTCGGAGTAAAAAGCTGCCAACCCCTCAATTTGATTCACTTCCTGTAGTCAGACTCCTTCCCAAAAGTGGAGAGAGGGGGAAACGGGGGAAAGGAAGAAATCTTTCTGGTCTAAATAAGGCAGCAGTTCCTCGCCTTTGCACAGCTTTTTTGTAGTTTGTGTCAGTGGCGCTCAGATCGTCGCGCATTTCGCGTTAAAAACAAACTGTGCGCCAGTTGTCCATGCACGGTACGGATGATACGAGTTCTGACGCCCATCATCGCCGAGTCTTCTCCTGATTCGACGCACCGAGTTCGGAGACACTGCACGCTGTGAGACTCCGGGGGTTCATGTACTGGAAAAATGAAGTTTTGTCCCCTCTTTCAGAGGGAAATAAGATTCTGTCCGAAGGAATTCCCACGAAACAGGTACTGACACCGTGGAGACGGCTGAGCTTCAACTCTGTGCGTAAAAGGTTCAAATTTGACACTTACGCACTGTTTGGGCCTTCACTGTTTGGTTTAGACTGAATTTGCTTTTTATGCGGTGACGTACAGTGATGATCTACGCTATAAATGTGCAATATATGAAATAATTCAGATTTACCAAAACGTGTATCCTTTCTTGACCGTTCAGTGGATCTGTCTATCTGCTGCAGTGTATTCACATCCCGCAGCCTTGTGTCGTGCGTGACTTTTGTTTTTGTCTCTCTGTGATGTCATAATAAGAATCACTGCTTGTATACTGAGATCAGCTGCACGCGCCAGCCGCTGTGAAGAGGCACGCGCCCCTCTGTTATGAATAGCGTGATTTGCGGTCCGCGAGCCTCTCGAGCGCTGCCAATTCGCCTGAGAAGAATTGGATTTTAATTACAGCCATTAAAAATCAAATTTGCAATTCTTTGGGTGACCCGTTGCCTTTTTCTGATTGACAGTTGAAATTGACACTCCGGGTCCCTCTTATCCACTGCGCGTTTCAAGCTATTTGTAATTACAGGTAGTTTTTTTCCCCCCTCCACTCTCGTGTCCTGGATTGCGAAGAAAATACTATTATTCTGAGAGGCATGGGTTAAGGGGAAGGGAAAAATCAATCCAAATTGAAATAGCTTCATTAAAATGTGCCTTTTGTTGCGGGGGCCCTTTTAACAGTTTTAACCGGGGGTTTATTGTCAGGACTACTTTATATAGGAGTAGCCGTGAAGAGCTGCCTGTCTGTAAATGTCTCCCGAGGATTGCTCAGCTGAAGATGAAGCAGGGAAAGTGATGAAGACTTGCCGTTTTCTGAACGTTGTCTTGTAGGTGATCTCCACCGAGCATCAGAGCACACCGAGAGCCTCCCGCTGCAGTGTGGACTCTAAACGCACGCCAATGGTGAGAGATTTGCTGCCTATTCATGCGTTGAAAATGTCTGGATCAGTCAGTGCGCCTATTGCAGGTCTGCATGTGGAAACATATTTAGAATTCATGCAAATATACAGTATATTTTGCACGTATTTTCATAATGAAAATGGCGACATGTGCACGCTGGCACTGTGCGGAGTGTGAGGATTATTCTCTGTGTTACTGATGCCTTCTTGCAGTCTCATTCGGACGGAGAGTCCCAGCGGTCCAACATGGAGCGGGAGGACACTCGCTCGTCCCCCAGCACTCCGTCCACCCCCTCCGTGTGCTCGCCGACCTCCACCACCAGCTCGGTGCCGTCCACCGGGAAGAACATGTGCGCCAGCTGCGGCCAGGAGATCCTGGACAGATACTTGCTGAAGGTGAGAGGCCGAATATTTACCCTTCGACCAAAACGGGCTGAAGCTGGCCAGAAATTATTTTTCCTTCTTCTATGGGCGTCTTGTTTATTTGTTTACTATTTAAACGCCGGCGTTAACGTAGACAGACAACAAAAAGCTCTTCTGAGGACCGCAGAGGTGAGAGAAGGAGGGTTCCATGTTGACCCCGGGCCGCTTTCGGTTTGGACTGAACTGAAGGCCTGCACCGAACTTTATGTTGCTTTTACTTTCTATGAGAACAAATAAACATCAGGCAGAGATAAAACTAAGAAAAGTGAAGAGGGAAAAATATGCCAGCCAGAACTGTTTGTAGCTATGATATCGAATGTGGCCCACATGTAACAAGCCTACAGATAGGCCCTTAATACATTTATAACTCAATTTTTATTATTGTTCTATTGTTGTACAAAATACAGAAACACGTTTCTAAATCAAATCAATGTTACTTGCGCCTTAAAATTTTAAGAAACAAATTATAGTTGTTTGGAAGTCCGCAGACACAACACGGATGTTTTGGTTTTTGACTGTTTTACAGCCTCACTGTCAATACGGCCTGTCTCTGTCGCGTGCGCTCACGTGCTTCCAACCAAAGCAGTCCTTTAGTCGCGCGCACAAGGGTGTGTTTGTCAGGAAGTGTGAAGATCATTAGTCCATTATCTGACTATTCTCATCTCAGGGTGCAGAATTTATAATCTAAAGGGAAACAAGAAATACTATGTCAGTTATTTTATTCATATATTTAATTTGGAGGCAGATTTAATATGTTCATTTCCAAGATTAAATTAAGACTGAAAACATTTTAATTTTGTTGTTGTGTGTCGAAGACTGAAAAAAAAAACACTTTAGGAAAAATATTTTCTTAACTAGTTTGTAAATTATAAATAAATAAATAAAAATCAATTCTTAATATATGCTCCCACACAATACTTATAAATATCTTATGTGCAGCACTTTTTTGTCTTCATTAATGGTAGCTTTATCCTGTTCATGAAGCAATTATCCCTCTTTTTTCAGGTGTAAAATGTCATGCCTTCATTGGCCGATGCTGTGAAATATATGTAGAGTTAACATCAGATTCTATTAAGCCAGTTACAATAAATCGGACTATATACTTCGATAAAATAGCTATTTTTTACAACAAAAATGCTTTTATAAACAGCTCATTGGGCAGCATAATGGCCATAAGCTCCACTTTGAATAAAATCATAAACGATGATATTTAATATTGACTAATAACAAAATATAACACACACGTGTGACGCAATTTTCATCAGACTAGCTAGACCTTTTTTCTAATCGTTTATTTTACAAGAAATCCCTCATGATCTCTCGCCATAAACAATTAGGACAATTTTAATCGTCATGTATAATATTTAGAAAATGGGCTAGTTGTAGGTTAAACCTACAAACTGATTTAAAACATTTCATCAGTCATGATTACTGATTGATCATCTATTTCTACGCCTGATAATTGTGATTTTATTCGTTTTGCTGAAAGGTGACCTAAATCAATTATTATTGAACGAAAATGTTGAATAAAAAAATGTTACATAGGGTCCAAATAAAACCCTTCAGGGTTCGATATTTTTCAATATGCATCATTTTCAGGGCCAATATTAGTCTATATAGGCCAAATATTTAAATAAGTCTATTTAAGAATATTAGGCTAAAGTATATAGCCTAATATCATGTTGCTACATTTAAACCATCTGATAGGCCTAAAAAAAAGCACAAATGGGTCTCAATAAGGCAACAGACTCACTAAAAGCCCGTATTATATTGATATCGAAATTACAGGCCCAACATATACCGTTATATATGGAAATAATATTTAATAATATTTAAATTTAAATATTAACAGAAGCTGTCTCGGATTAATGAATATCAATATATTGCCTACACACACACACACACACACACACACACACACACACACACACACACACACAAAACAGTCCCCTGTTGTAGATGATTTATCATCAGTGTGTGTGTTTGACAGGCATGTTGTCTCTTTGCAGGTGAACAACCTGATCTGGCACGTGCGCTGTCTGGAGTGTTCCGTCTGCAGGACGTCGTTACGTCAGCACAGCAGCTGCTACATCAAAAACAAAGAGATCTTCTGTAAAATGGATTATTTCAGGTAGGGTAAGTTTATGACCACCGTGTTTTCAAAATACCACGTCTACGCACACACATATACGCACACATACACGCGCGCACACACACACACACACACACACACACACACACACACACACACACGCACATGCACACACACACGCTCTTCCTCTCAGATGGATGCGGGTTGCCTCATGTGTTCTTGAAAGGGCTTTTCAAAAACTCTCAAAGTCTGTAACAAAATAAAAGTCTTTAACTACAGTGCACAGCTGAAAGATACACGAGTTTGTTATGGCTATCCAAAAATCAAAAACACAACATTTGCACCGGCTAGGCCTACAAAAAGAAAAATAATATCTCATGTATCCGATTTTTTTAATTGTGTGCTTAATCTGAAAAAGTTTAAAAGACAGTATTTTATGGAGGTTATATGGACTATGTTTTTGAGGGGGGCGTTTTTAATTTTACTTCACCAACTCAGATTATATCAGATTTTCAGTGGCACATTGAAATAACACTGGATTATTTTGGTCATTAATTTACCCGTGAACCATGTCAGGTCAGACTGGCCCTGTTTTTATTTGGCCACTACATCATTTCCCCATTTCGGTGCGCTAAATAAGCGGTGAACTCACACCCTATCAGCACACACACAGAGCAGTTATCGCGGTATTTAACTTACCAACATACAGTTAACGCACCACGTGCCATGACGCGCGCGGTGTCTGTTGTATCATCACAAGGACACGTGAAAGAAACGGAAATCGGCTAAAATTTCTGTCTTAGCTTCAGTGTGGAGCTGTCTGAATTTAGTCTGTCCCTACAGACAAACAAACCATGACAGCAATGAAAACTGAAAACATCAGACTCATTATTCATTTATTATTGAATTGTACTACATTATCCTTTGTCTTTCTATAAAGATAATCTTTTAAAAATGATAATACATTCTTATAATTTAATTCATTGTTCATGGTAGTGGTATAGGATATGTCAGTGATAACGTGTTAATCATAATGGAAGTGATATATTTATGACATTGTTATTCTGCTGATAATGTACTGTGTTATCCTTTATAGACTATTGTGTGTTATCGCCCTCAACACTTTGGCAAGATTGTCCACCAGAAAAATCTCTTAATTCTATTCTATTTACATCAATGACCTAGTGTGCATCATCATCCATAAAATGTATTTGTTATCAAATTAATGCTGTTATAATAAAAAAAATCTTATAATCGTTATTAATTTTCAGAGAATTAAATAAAGCAAACTAAAACAAACAAATTAATTCTCTCTTAATAAATAAGAATCATAGAGGTACAAATAATGATTATTTCCTTGTCGATTAATGCGTCAGTCATTTTCTTGATTAACTGATTAGTTGTTTGGTCTATAAAATGCAGAAAATGGTGAAATATGTTAAATCAGTGTTTCCCAAAGCCTAAGATGACGCCCTCAAATGTCTTGTTTTGACCACAGCTCAAAAATAATTACTGTCATAAAGGAGTACAGAAACCAAATAATATTCACATTTGAGAAGCTGAAATCTATCCATAGCTGGGCTACATTTCAGCTGACAATTTTGTTATTTTTATGCAACATTGAAAGACAGGAATACAACAAATATGAAATAGGTAGTAATGCAGACAGAGAGAGAGAGTCTGTTGATGAGGGCTGCCCAAGTCATTGAATTTTTATGGAAATCATCATGGGCCTGTGTGCAATATCTAAATCACAGAAGTTGCAAGTCTTTGAAAAATGTGTGGCAAAAAACATCATCATAAAGTGCTGCAGAGATTCCTTGGCCTATAAACATGTTTGTTTGATACACGTCCCAACAAATGTCATATCATTTTGATTTTAATAGTTTTTTCAGGGAAAATGAAAATTGTGATGCAAAAATTATCATTCCTACTCATGAATCATGAATTATATCCCAGTTGCAATCTGTCAAAAGAATCTTGATATATTTTTCTTACTTTTTTTTTTTTTTTTTTTTTTTACCATACTATGCAGGCCTAATGTTGATTTACCATTTAGTTACATTTATTCAATACTGTGCTTGTGTGCATGCAGCAGAGGAGGAATAAGCCTTGGTTGATGTTTTTACTTTTTTAACCGTGTGTGTGTGTGTGTGTGTGTGTGTGTGTGTGTGTGTGTGTGTGTGTGTGTGTGTGTGGTATCTGAGGTTAAATGGGGTTCACACCACCAACAGCATATAGTAAAATTCTGAGCTGTATAGCCTGAAGCTGGTGTATATATTGAATGGACCCACATGCATGATTGTGCACATCAGTTTCTGTGTGTGTGTGTCTGCATGTGTGTGTGCTCGGACCTGTGTGTGTGTGTGCTTTGGTGTTTGTCTGATCGAAACCTGACACCAAGCCACCGCTCTGAGGTTTATAATCACCAGCAATTAGTCGTCCTCCACCCCAGACCCTCAGGCCTCCAGACCAGCAATTAGACCGCCCCGAGTGCCTGGTCAGCATGTTTCTGATCTGAATGTGACTCCTATCCAAACTAAAAACACACACACACTAAGACAGATATGTGCATATACACACCAACACACTCCTAAATATGAAAACATGAATATGAAACATTTACATTCACATATTAGCAAGAATGCACTGAACACATTGCCCCCTTTTTACAACTCAACCATACACAGACGCACACTCGCACACTGATAGAGCCACACACACTTAAACATACATCGAGATCTCTGTTTATTTATGCATGTCCAGCAGCTGCCAATCATTTCGCAAATTTTTTCACAAAATGGAGATTTTCGTGTTTGCTCTGCCACATCATAATAATATTTTACCTGACCCGTCACCATTTAAATGCTCCTTCACCGTTCACCCCTCTAGCCTTCATTGCTGCTCTCTGAGCCAGTACAACACACGCAGAGTGGATTTATAATATGTCAGAGCATTTGAAAATGCTAATGAGTAGTACAGATGCAGCCACTGGGTCACATATAATATGCTCATCAGAGAAATCCTACACTGTAATTATAAGAAATAATTGTGATTAAGAGGCCTGAATATAGAAGCGATGAATGTGTTCACAGTAGTTCTTGACCCACCAGGATATGGAGTAGGAGTTTCATCAGGAATTCACCCAAAGGACTACTGTATATAAAGACACACTACAGATTACCAAAATTCATGCAGCAGTTTTATGTCAACTAGTGTGCAGCACTGAGCTATATGTACTGTAATTCACATATTTTCTGAAAAGTAAAAAATGCACTGTTACTATAGTTCAAATTATGGGTCTATATCGCTTCTTGTTAATAAAGAAAATGAACACTAAAAAATATAAACTTAACCAACTTCACATTCAAACTCTAAGCTTTCATAGTGTCATAACCTTTGTGAATTTCTGCTCTGCAACCTAAATCTAATCATAAAAGAAATACCAGATATATTAGTCCTGCTAAATCGAGCTAGCCTAGCTAAGAGCAGCAGCCAGCGACTGAAATCTGAGCCTCTGGCTTCAGTGAAATTCATGTGATTTAGTGAAGTGAAGCCACATTTAAACCACATATTTAAATCTGTAATGGGGATGCAAATTTGCAGACTGCAAAACAGAACCAAACCACAGTGATTGCACTCTGGCTGATGCTACTAGCAGCTAGTAGCTACTAGCCACTAGCTTGTGAGTCACAACTAGCATTAGCTGAAGCTAAATTACCCCCATGTTCATCTCCTGTAGCTAAAAAATCCACTTTGATGCTCCAACATCCTAGTAATTTAATTTGTTTTACCACGTAGATAAGATAGTAGACTACTTAAATCTAATCATAATGGAGAGAAAAAAAGAAACACCAGATGAATTAGTCCTGCTAAATTTAACTATCTTAGCAGAGTAGCAGTGACTGTAATCTGAGCAGCTGACTGCAGTGAATTTCATGTGATTTGTTGAAATTCATTCCTGATACATAGAAGAAAAACAATAGTTTCACATTTTGTATTTTCAGAAGTTCATATAGCCTTCAGGTTTATGCACACATGAGGGTAAGAAGGGCTTAGACTTAGTGATCAAAATTGGATGATTTAACATTTCATAGCTCTGAACTGAACTGAACCAAATCTAACTGACATCACTATTACAAAAACAAAGAACACCTCAGTTTCGGTTTCTCTCGTATCAATTGAATATCTGTACACTATCTGCTGTGTAGAGTGACTCTAAAGATAGGAGTGACAAGCAAAGCAAAGTAATAATAAATTTGATTTGATAGTCTGGATACATGAAGGTCAAACTCTTAAACTACGGCTGAATCTTCTACTCAGTATGTTATGATCTCTGGAGAAAGATCCTGATTTGCATAATATTATTTGTAAATTCAGATTAGATTTCCTTGGAAGTCACACTGGAAAGCGAAAGATTATTTAGATAATCTTGAAGTAACAGTGAAGCTTTGCTGCAGGAGCTTAGACTGTACAATGGTTACCTCTGTAAATATAAACTGTAATCTGGGTTTAGGCCAGATTTAAACTAGGCTAAACACCGCTGCGAGTCCAGATCCTCTGGGCTGGTTTCAAACCTCTGGAGATATTTCCTCATCTGTGTCAGCCTCTCATCTGGCTTTGGACTGACAGCTGCTTTAATGGGGCGTAATAGCAGGAAATCAGAGTGGGTTTCCCTCCATATACGTGTGTGTGTGTGTGTGTGTGTGTGTGTGTGTGTGTGTGTGTGTGTATGTCAGCAAAGGGGGTGCAGGACAGAGCCCATGCTGTGCCTCTCAAACCCATGTCAGGCCTCTGGGGCTTGCACACACACACGCACACACACACACACACACACACACGCAAACCATTTCTTTATCAGCCTCCCCTGACCCCCCTCGCCTCCCTGCACCCCTCCCTCAGCTCGTTCCATCGAAACATCATCCTCGTCCGTGAGCTGCAGGCCACACAGGAAGTTGCACGGCTGCACTAATCAGGGGCACCCTGGGATACCGACAGTGTAACCAGAGTCCATGTATGTAGAGAACTTTGTGGGCAAGATGTGTGCACGAGTGTGTGCGTGTTTATTGTAATAATAATTATTCATCAACCCACCTCTGGTTAGCTGATTAGGTCTCCATAGCAACAAAGACGAGTAATACAGTACAGAGTGCTTTGAGTTTTATTAAGAACTGAATGAATTAAAATTATAATAAGACATCTGTCACACACAATGCTACAGATTTAAATAAAGGCGGCTCATTCAGAGCAGTGAAACAGAGTATTCAGTCAGTAAAGCGGATTAGTTATTATAAAGAAAACTGCCTGCATGCTCAAGGAACAAAGAAGACAAATTTCAAGGTTTCTTTCACTCTCAGAAATAAAGGTGCTAACTAGAACCATAAAGTGTTCTTCAGCTTGTTCCCATTGGAGAACCCTTTTTGGTTGCTGATAGAGCCTTTTATCAAGGTTCCACTTGTAGCCTTAATGAAAGGTTCAGATAATTCTACCTAAAACTTGACATAAAGGGTTATACATAATTTGTGACAGGCTTCACCCAGAACCACTAAGAGAGGTTCTAAAGGAGCACCCTTCAGTGGTGCAATGGCTCCATCCAGAATCCTATCTGGGGGTTCTATCCAGAATCTTTCCACCTTCTAAAAGAATCTGAAAATCTGAAAGGAACACACTCAGGGGGTTCTACTGCAAACCCTTTCATATCCCAAGGGGTTTTATTCAGAACCCACCCAGGGGATTCTACCGCGAACCCTTTAATATTTCAAGGGTTTCATGTAGAACTCACCCAGGGGGTTCTACTGAGAACCTTTTATATTCCGAGTGTTTAATCTAGAAGCCATCGAAGGGTTTCTACTGAGAACCCTTTTATTTTGTGGTACAAATAACCCCTGAAAAGAAGTTTTTCAAGGATTTCCACTATCCTTGAAGAACTTACAGAAAGGGTTCTTGGATGGAAAGGATCCTTGATCCTTGAACCCTTCAGGAACCTTTATTTCTCAGAGTGTTCTCTGTGCAGCGTTAATGTGTAAAAGCCTGATAATATGTTAAATCTGTTAAAAGAAGTTGTCAGTGAAGTGTTTTATCCCATCTTAGATTCTCATTCAGAGGCCTAACACGAGCCCCGCGTCTTAAAACCACACAGTCGAGCAAGAAATCTCTCAGGACAAATCTAATAGAGATTAGAGTATTCTCATAGCACATCAGAAATAATCCAAAAAACGTGTACCTCCTCAAGCAGCTCTTTCAGCAGCAGGTGAATTAAAGCAAAAAAAGAGTAAAGATTAGACGAAAAAAGGGGAGCAAATAGGAGAGGTCTGGGGGAAAAGGGAGTTTTGCGGTGTAGGATTTTCCCTCTTGTGAGTGATATAAGGGGCTGTGAGGATTGACGTTTCTCCAGAATAAACACCAGGTTTTTGGTACAAAGACAATCCGAGATACAAAAAACGGGGGAGAGGGAGGGAGGGGCTTGAGGAGATGAAGATGGAGGAGTAGGAGGGGGTTAAAACAAGGGATGATTTGCAGCTTTTCTGGGTTCTGTCTCGGAGCATGAAACTGACAAGCTGTCACGCTAGATTAGCCACAATGTTCCACAATGTTTTCCTCTTTTACTGTAGAAACAGGCTGGAATTCTCCATAACAATCTGAAATGATACGTACGTACAGCGCAGTAAACCCTGGAGTCGATTTGTCTCCGGAATGGCTCTATTGGGTTGTAAGAGGTTTTTTGGTTAAGTTGCACATATCTGTGACAACTTAAGCCCTCTGTAAGTGCTACGCCAGCTAATTTTATTTCAAGGTCACCACAAAGACTTTTTCCCCACGGTTTCACTGCTCTAATGCTGAACTGAATTTGTTTGTTATGATGAACGCCAGGCCTGGTAAATGTCAACGCTCTGCCTTTTGTTTGGGCATTGCTGTGTTAATGAAATATTATGGAAGGCCATTTCTGCTAATGTGGCGAAAAAATAAAGATTCTGTAAGTTGTTGTAATGAGAAACATTGTCAAAATAACGAGTTTGTATTTTAAAATAATCAGAAACTTTTACTAAGTCATTATTTTGAGATACAAAATAATTATTTAGAGATGAAGTCATTATTCTGACATACTAAGTCATTACTTTGAGATGCTAACTCATTATTTAGAGACAACTGAGTAATTATTTTGAAAAGGTTTCAGATTATTTTGAGATACAAACTCATTATTTTGAGAAAGTTTCTCATTTGAATGACTTACAGGATCTTAATTTTTTCATCACAATGGGCTTTGATAAAATATACTTGACAGTGATAATAAAAATAGACAGACAAGATGGATAAGAAGCATTTAATGATGATGACCCATAAATATTCTCTACCATACTACATGCAGGAAAATGAAACTTGTGGCCAACAAGCTTCATATACATGAGGAGGGGTACAAGTTTGTGAAATGTCAAGGCTACAGTATGCTTTCATCCCAGATAGAGTGGATTTGAGTGCACTGATGCGCTGCCAAACCCACTCACTTGGCAACCCTCGTGCTCTCCGTCCCCCTGCTCTCTCTGTCTCTCTCTGCCATCGACTCTCCTTACTTTGCTATTTCCCTCAGCCACTTACTTCCTCTCTCCATGTCTGTTCTTTTCATCCTGCCCTCAGCAGCTCCTGCCTCCTTCATACCTTTCAACTATTGACTGCTCTTTGAATCTGGCTCATGTTCGCGATGCCATGTTTGTCAGAAATGTGAGTCAGTCATTAGTTGTAATATCCATGTCAGTTCTTGCTTCACAGAACAATCCCATCAACATGGAAATGTTTCTTATTTGAGCTCAAACCAGGCTGTACATTATTCTTCTTGCTCCCAGTTTTACCCTTGAGGCAGCACTTACTTGCAGGCTGCTTACAAATCTCGCCTCCTTAACCAGAATTGGAAGCTGCCGACCCCAACAATGGCTCTCAACCTACCCATAACCTTCTCAAACCTAAAGAATTTTATACCCATTAAACCCATAATATGCTCTTTAAACAAGAAGCTTAATCTCATTTGATTTGATGTTGTAATCCATCAAGGTTAAAAACAGAAAGCGGTACAGACGGTATTTTGTAAAACCAGTGAGGTTTGGCAGTGCTTTGATCTAGAAAATGAAAATAAGGTTGTGTGAAGAATAAACTGGCATGTAACAACTCGACTGGAACAATGTGTAACCACATTCAGCACAGGCATGTGGACGTTAACCTGCAAGGCAAGCAGGCTGCCGATACTAACACTGCTATCATTAGCTGCATTGTGCAGCAGCTGATATTGTTCTTGATACTGTTTATTGACAGATGCTGTGATACTGCTCAGTCTGAGACGATAATGCATTTAGTGAGTTGTGTAGGAGAGTGTACAATGTTCAGAATGCATGATGCAAAGTGCAACACATTTGGTTATTGAGGAATTATTTATCTGTTTTTCTCCTCTGGTATTTACGTGTATATTACTGTCCATTTACTGTCACGTCCATGTACTGTCTGATGACTATCTATCTATCATTTGAACTATTTTCTTACTTTTAGACCAGTCAACTAGTCTAACTTAAAATTTCTGTTTAATCGACAGGGAAATTAGTAATTAAAATTAGGAAGAACCTCATAAAAACACATAAATTAGCCAGTGTTGCATGGGGTGTCATGTTTTTTCATCATGATGTACATGGAAGCTGTAGCTTATTTTGAGTCAATACTACACTGTCCTGCTACTGTAAATACTTGTGAAGACAATAAATTTGTATTAATCCACAGCTGAAAATAGTTACCCATCAAATGCATTGTTCACTGTTGTTTGAATAATGTTTGTAAAAAATTATAGTGCCCAGCTGTTTAAGCTTTTTTTAAAAATGAAACTATCTCTGTGATTTACAAAGGATTACATTACTATGATTAAATGGAAATGAGGTGTCACAGATAGGTGAGGGAAGTCACCAATATGACAGTGAGGAAAATAATAACACCAGCCTTATCCCTTCATAATAAAATAACCATACATGTCACAAACTCTTCTCTGAGATTATGGCTGTTAACTTATGCCAGTTTATCTGCCCTCATGCTCTTTCCCCCTTTTATTTTTCTCATTCTGTCCTCTTGTTTGAATTCATAAGAAACTGTCTTAACACACTCTTGCCTCTTTTTGTCCATTTATCTTTCATCGTCTCCTCTCTGTGCCCCTCAGCCCCCCCACACCACCCACCCATTGAGAACAGTAAGTCAGGTGGTTTAGGTTTATATACCGCCTGACCTCACCGCTATCAGTTACGGCGCGGCGATCTTGAGTGATGTCATCCAAGTCTTTCTTCATCTTCCACTGTGTGTAAAACCACCCCTCTTTACATGTGTGTTGGTGTGTTCCCTTGTGTGTGTGCGAGCGTGCGTACACGTCAGGGCCTTCATGCATCAACCAGGAAATTGCAGGTGTTGGTTTGTTTGCATTCAAGGCTCAGTTTGCAGCCACAGTCAGGAGTCTTTTCTGAAGGCCATATCCTCCTCCAGGGTTTCTTCCTTAAACCCCCTGAGTCCTGCCAAAACCTTAAGTTTAAAAACTCTTATTTTCAACTTCAGCTCTCTCTAAATTTTCTCAAAGAAAAGGACATCTGTGCATGTTCAATTTTATCTGGAAATGGCTTTAAAATGCAATTTTCTCCACCACAATGTTTCTTTTACTCCTCCTCCAGTATGTCTCACTAATTCCACATTCATGTTCCTCTCTCTTGCTTCTTCTCCTCTGCCTCTGTTCTCTTCTTCTCTCCCTCACAGTAGGTTTGGTACTAAGTGTGCCCGCTGTGGGCGGCAGATATACGCCAGCGACTGGGTGCGCCGTGCAAGGGGAAACGCATACCACTTGGCATGTTTTGCATGCTACTCATGTAAGAGGCAATTGTCCACGGGAGAGGAGTTTGGCTTGGTGGAGGAGAAGGTCCTGTGTAGGATCCACTATGACACCATGGTGGAGAACCTCAAACGAGCAGCTGAGAGTGGTGAGTAGTGGTTTTGGCAAATTTACTGCAATGGTTCTTTGAGGCTGTTCAGAAAAGCTTTCTGAAGTTATGCATTTTAAAGGGATAGTTCAGATTATTTTAGGTGGGACTATATGAGGCACTTATCCATTGTCGGTGTATCACTTACATTAGAGGACGGTCGGCATGCGCCCAGTTTGGAGAAGCAGAACAGGGTTAGTGGACAGGGTCAGCAGCAAAACATACTTTAGCCAAATCAAAAAAGGCCAACCTAAATAAATCATTATCAGTTAAAGTGTGCACTATATTTAGAATATTTTCGCTGCTTTACCTTGCCATCAGGCAACCTTTTCTTATGGGAAATAATAATTTATTAGCCAAATATTGCTCTCTCTCACTCAACCGGACTCTTTTGACAAAAACAGTAATTTTACCTCACAGAACACAGGAGTTGCCTACAGCTGCCTCTATTGGTTAATTTGTTTGTGTCATTGTGTGTTAATCTGAATTAACCTTTTAAAACACCAAAGTTACACAACAACACACAAAAAAACGAACAGTTTGAGGCAGCGGTAGAGCAGCAACTTCTTTGTTCTGCGAGGTAAAATTACTGTTCTTGCCAATAGTGTGGTTGCTTTGGCAATAGCAGTATTTGGCTTATATAACAGTGGTTTCTCGTCGGAAAAGGCTGTCTTACCGCTACATAAAGCAATGAAAATATTCTAAATACACCATACACTTAAATGATATTGATACTTTTAGGTGGCTATGTTTTGTTGCTGTTTTGCCCTGTCCACAGCAGTATACTGCTTATCTTTCTACACCAGTACTCCTGCTGACTGCCATCTACTGCAGGTAACACACTGACTATTGATAAGTTCCTCATACAACCCCATTCAAAATAATCCAAACTATCCCTTAAATATACTTCATATTGTACCTCCAACAATAGCCACCGTATAAATTACCAATTTATTATTTCTTATATCATTTAATTTTTATCATTGATGACTTAACATGTCTGGTCTTTGTGATTTCTCAGTGGTTCTGATGGATGCACATGAGTTGATTAGTAGGTCATGTTACAGGAGCTTGAAATCCTCAAATTTGGGTCTCCACCAAAGAAAAAAATATTTAAAAAGTCCCCTTATGATATTGTCCAAGTCCTCTGGATCAAATACATCCTCTAGGACTGTCTTGGTCCTTTTAGATTGTTATTGAACTCATTTATGTGTCATCTCACATGTCTGCAATTGTGTTTTTCAGGTAATGGTATCACGTTAGAAGGAGCAGTTCCAACAGAACAAGACAGTCAACCCAAACCGGCTAAAAGGGCACGGACATCCTTCACTGCAGAGCAGCTACAGGTCGGATGAACACATCAAACCAATCTCAGCTGAATAACCAATGTGTTTCTAATAAAATCTGCAGTTTGTTCTTGCAAATAAACAGCCCTCTCACCACATTTGAACCCTAAATCCAGTATTTTATGGTCTTTGTAATAAAATGATTTCAGCACCATCTGATTTCATGCTAATGTTTCATCCCGATATGCAGATCATGCAGGCTCAGTTCGCCCAGGACAACAATCCAGATGCCCAGACGCTACAGAAACTAGCTGACATGACAGGCCTCAGCAGAAGAGTTATACAGGTCAGCATGCAGACATCCACACTCCTCTGATACTAATGAATCTATAATAATAAAATGTTAATGCCCTGTTCCAAAATATATTTTCCACAGTTTTTTAGAAACATACTTCTGAAATCAACAAGAATATAGCTACATGATGTCTGGTTACATTGCGTCTTCATAGGTGTGGTTTCAAAACTGCAGAGCAAGACACAAAAAGCACACGCCCCAGCACAGTGGGGCTCCCCAAGGTCATCCCCAGTCCAGGATTCCCTCGTCCCTGCCCGATGAGCTGCATTACTCCCCCTTTGGCAGTCCTGAACGGGCACGCATGGTGGCCCTTCACGGCTACATCGACAGTAAGTTTGGAATTTGGTGGAATCAACTCATCTTTTCTCATTAACTTAACAAAACTATCCAAGTTTTATTTATCCAATTTATTTATTTATTATTGAACTCAAAATTTCTAGCATTATTTTCAGAACTTTTAAACATACGTTCTTCTAACTTGAAGTCCTTTGACTTGAAGTTTAATCAACTAATTCACTTACATTTCTTAAAACTCCCCTGAGACCCTTACTCTATAATTTTATAGTATTTTATAGTTTGTAGAAAACATATATGAAGAGTATTATATATATGTATATTGAATATTGAATTCAGTCCCTGCTGTCTTACATGTAAAATTTAATAAATACAGCAGTTTTACATATTGTCTTTGTGCCAATGTCAAAGTAGGGCCAACAGGCGCAGCTGCAGCTTTAAGTACTTTGTGTGAAATGAAAAACTGACTCTTCAAAGTGAGAAAATTTAAAAGAAAGTCAAATTTGTTTCTAAGTTCGTCAGTGTGATTGAACAGTGTGATTGGTTTTACTTAATGGCTTATTGAACATGTTTTCTCAAGTACAACTGAATTAATATCAAGTTTATCTGAATAGAAGATTTAATTTGTTTTGAATCATTACAAAATTACAAACTTCACTTTTTAAACTCAATCATCTTAAAAAACATAGCTTTACAGTGTATTTCACTATTCAAGAATCCTTAACGTAAGTTTTTTGTGTGTCTTCTCCAGGTCATCCCTTCTCAGTGCTGACCTCTCAGAGTCTCCCTCACCAGGCCATGTCACTGCCCCAGCTCCCCCTCAGCCGCTAGCCCTCCACCACTATGACCCTCACGACCCCAAAACCTCCGGATCGTAACCCTTGATCTCCCATCGCTGACGTCTGCAGACCTGACCCGGAGGTCACGCAGGAGTCAGCTTGGAGAAATCTTACAGGAGCCCTGCCCACTCAGAAACAAGAAAAGAAATGGAAGGAGGAGGAAAAACTAAGACACATCCGTCCTTACGTGTTTTTTTTCTTTCTGAGGACAGGAATATCCCACCTGCAGCCACTTGTGAAGCGTTTATCACAAGCAGGAACTCACTGACTGTATTTTACACCACCTAAAGGACCCATTTTGCTTCACATGTACAGCATCCTCCACTCTGCTCATCCACCCTCTGTGACAAGACAGTGGGGGGAGTTTTAAAGGGATGAAACTGACCAAGGAAGCAGGACTGAAGCCTCTCGAGTGATGCCAGAATACTGAAGATAAACAACGAGGGGGAAATTTAAGGGGGAACTGTCATTGTGGCCCATGAGCCGGGCACACACAGTAGACCACATTAGAGGTAAGACACCTCCCTCTTTTCTCTCTAAGCAACCATGAAGGAAACCTACATGTAAATGAAATATGTTGACTGTTGAAATGTTTGCTTTAGGAATGATATTGTGACTTACGACATCTCAAAAAAACACAGAAACTTCCCACACTGTAAAAAAAAAAAAGTTGAGAAAAGTCACAATTTCAGGGCAACTCTCCTAAACTAGATTTTTGAGTTTTGAATCAAACTCAAGCTCTTAAGTTTTGAAATAAACTAAAAATAGTTTTGCCAAGGTATAATCTTTTGTTGAGAAATTTACTTTAGATAAACTTGAATCTGGAGTTCTTGAGTTTTAGAAACCCCCCAAAAAATGTATTTCAAAAATTGTTCAAAAGGAGCTGTGAACCTGATTTGTCATTATTTGGGTGTTTGAAAATTAAATGAGTGGAATTGAAACTTCATACAAATACACATTTGGGGGTGGGGTTGGGATGGCGTCGCCTTGAAATTTTTAGTTTTCTCAACTGTTTTTGTTTTTACAGTGCAGTTACATTTTTGGTCAATTTTCCACTGAAATGAGGTGTATAATTACATTTTTTTTAATAGAATGGAAATATTGTGTGCCTTATCTTTTCCATTATTATCAGAAACTGTAGTTGTTTACAGCAGTGGTTCTCAACCTGGGAGCTGGGGGTCACCAAATGACTGTGGTGAAAAAAAAAGAAATAAAACATAGCTGCAAGCAGCGTGGAATTAGAGCCAGGAAGCAACTCTCAGCTACCCCTTAAAGACATTCAACATAAAGTTCAAGCACTCACAAATATGTAAATTACAGCTGGCTTCAAGAAATGTAGCAGCCGCCTCACTAATGGTGAAAACTATAAACCAGCACAAAAAAGACAATTACCAAGACAAACCGCCATGTTCTGAATGGACACAAATAAAAACAAAAAGTAACATTTGTGGTTTGTAAATAACACAATAGCAAACTTAACAAACTACTCAGTACAGCATGATGGGAAATGGGGGCTGTATGTTAGACTGGGGAATGTTTTTTATATCGCATCACTTGTGCCACTGATATAATTTGACTTAAAAAACAGAGTCAATGCAACGGTCCTTGTGTTTCAGTTTTTTGGGCAGAGGGGGGTGGGGTGGTGGTGGTTCACAATCACCACCCTCATTTATTCTGGGGTCTTGCGACTTGAAAAGGTTGAGAACCACTGGTTTACAGCAGTCATTTATTTAAAATTTCAGACTGTCACACATCACTAAAAAAAGATTTGGGTGTTTTTAGTTTAATTGTGTAGAGAAAATTACAAGGATTTGAAATATTCCATCGGTAGAAAATCACAAAATACGTCCACAGACAGCATCTTGACTGTTTATCATGAAGGAAAAGCACAGCGTCTGGGTTTGTGTGTTATTAAATTATGGCTTTCTATTATTTTCTGGATATACTGTTACATATTTTTTAAACTGAAAGAGAAACACAGGGAAGTCTGGGATGAGCACTCTTGTCAAACACATTCCTACAAAGTCTGGCATGTTATAAGTTACATATTTAACTGGGCTAAAATTTACCCAGTGTGGGGTCAATATACTGTATACTTACCCAGCACCAGTGGGCAGAAAGTCACCCAACAGAGGGGCTGTTTTGGTCCAGTAACTCAGTAATATAAAAATAACACCAATAGTGTCAAGTTACCCCCGGATGGGTGCATCAGTGTTATATTGTCCCCACACTGGATAAATTTTTAACCCTGTGTTTTTCCAAACAAGTGTATGGTCACTAATTTATATTTCTAAGGTTGCTTGTTCAGCCTCTGTGTGTGTGTCTGTCGCACGAGGAGGGAAAAGGAGTGTTGTTGTATTGGTACAATATAGACAATATGAAACAGACTGGGGTTGTACATGTGTGTTTCCGTGTGTGCGTGTGTGTGTGTGTGTGTGTGAGCGCGTGTGTGTATTGGCAGGGGTAGAGAGTGTGCATCTGTATTTTTAGTGCCATGGCCATTGTGTGAAGAACAGGATCCAACAAGACCTCAATGTCCTTGTATTTATTGAGATGGTTAAATCCCTGTAAAGCACTTTTTTCCCTCTGAAATTGTTTTGTTTTGTTAAAAAAACATGAAATGAAACAAAAAAGTTTATTTGATAGACCGTGCATCATAAATGTTTTGTGTACTAAAATGCAATAAAATAGAATGTGATATTTTTTGTGGTTTTTGGATCATTTTTGAGGATAAATTAAAGAAGCAATAAAACAAAAACATGTGTGGCACAAAGTGAAAAAAATTGGGCACAGTTAGACAAACAAATAATAAAATAAAAAATATTAATTAATTGTATTTTCCATGTGTTTTCTTAAATGATTGCATGATGTTTTACTATCTCATGGCTTCTTGTGTTCATGGTTTGGTATATGTTTAGTTCTGTGGTTGTGGATGCATATATTTGCTTTTATTTTTGTGGATAGTTGTGTGCAACCTCGAGTGTGTGTGTGAGTGTGAATGTTTATCTGCCAGAAGCAGGAAGAGTACATCATGTGAAAGACTGTGCAAAGGACTGCTGCAGTTAAAATACCTCATTGATTTGATTCCAACTTTCAACCTGTGAAGTGCGCGGGGCTGTCGTAACCCAACATATTTGCCCAAGACAAAAGAATAATTTTGTCTTTAATGAGTACATGACCTTCACGCAGCAGAACTGTGCTTCCTGCACATTAGCAGTTGTTATAATTTAGAATATTTTGCCTTGCAGACTATGCATGGGTCATATCCTGCGATCAGTCTTAAAATATGACTGATTATTTAAATTTTCAATGAAGCCATATAATTATCTTGTCTTAATGATTATGAATGCCGTATTTCCATAAGATTTTGAATATTATGTAAATCTTTGTATGCAGGATTTAAGCACATAAAAAATATAGATAAGATGTATTTTGTAAGGTGAAATACAAAATATAAAAGATACAAGACGAAAATGCAAAAAACAATAGAAGTAAAATAAATAATAAGTTAGTTATAAGTTATATTGCACCAGATAACGACTGTAAAATTGCACATAATAGAAAATGTAATATTATACATCATAATAACAATGAAAAATTACATAACTGCATCAAAATGATCCTAGTACTAAATGTCTGTGTGAGCCACCAACAGTGCATTTATGTTGTGTTTCATTTCATTGTTTTGCCAAAAATAAATTCCATTTCATTTGTTGTATGATGAACTTAACACAAAAACTCCATAAGTGTTTTTTTTTTTTTTAACGGACAACCTTTATTAGAATTTGTACCATGTGGAAGGTAATATTCAGTCATAGAGTAAATGCTTCTGATTGGTCGACATGCCTGTGACATCAGATGGAATTCAAATAAAGTATGTTTGCACAACCAACAACTAAATGCAAAACAACATACATTACATTTAAATGTTAAAATGTTTGTAAAATGTGTTTATTTGATGCAGTCTTAATTAAATAATTAGAATTAATTAGAATTACTAATAATTAAAGCCTAGATACATATGACACACACACACACACACACACACACACACACACACACACACACACACAAATTAAAGAAATGCACAAAGTACATGGAAATGAGGGCACATGTATTGAAATACAGTGGTCACAACTCCCACTATAGAGACCAGGGACAACTGTAACATTTTTTATATTTTTCTGCATAACTAACAGACTCCTTGCACTTGTCATCTTTTGACATAAAATATATACAGCCTATGTGCACTAATTAATAATTTACTAATACAACTGAAATATTCTCAATCTTAAGGACAATACTATATTAAATTTAATGCAAGAAGTTGTTGGGGACAACTGTAACACTGAAAAAAATAAATCATATTAACGACCCACATCTCAAATAAAAGCACAACTCAAATTACTACTGTAGTATCTAATGACGTTACTTAAGATTTTTTTTGTATTGCCTGATCTTTGGTAGAAAATATATGTAAGTTTAAATTTATAGTCATCCAAACTTTAGACAGCAGAAGAAAAATACTGTAAAAAAAAAAAAAAAAAGGTCACTTTAATACGTCAAATTAAAAAAAAAAAAAGTGCAGAGTATGTGTCACCACTCTAGCTTGCTTCTGATTGGAGGAAATGACTGGTTAAAATTGCCCCGTTACAATTATGCCTGGTCTCCCCTATACAACAAAGAGGATTAAAAAGGAAGATGAATCATAACATAAAATGATACTGTCAAATATAGACCTAATGTTTTGCTTTTCATTAGTTATGTGGCTTACACAGAGACTCGACATTTCCCATAGATTTAATAGCAAATAAAGGTCTTAAAAGAGAACGTATCAGTTGATACTGCTGGTCTCTTTAGGTCTGGTTGCAACAGATGTCTCAGGATCAACTCCAGCAACCTCATCCCAAGCTTTCCGACAAGTCCTCACAATCCACTCATGTTCAGAGTCATCTGTTGGAAAGATTGAACATTTTCACTTATTTAGAATTTTTGTTAAAACTATTGGAAACAAAGTCTTCAGGAAAAGTAAATTGTTCTTTTTTCTGAACGTTTGACCTGTGATTAAATGAGGAAAAAAAACCACAAACTGCAGATTAAAGGCTACACAGTAAGGAGCTGCATTCACTTAAAACGTTCAAATCAAATCTCTAATAATAACCAGTAGCCTGCATAATTAAACCACAGGTCATTTAGTGTGCGTGAGAGAGGCTGCGACAGTGAAGTGCCATTCAAGTCTCGGGTAAATTTGTCAAATCAAGATAAGCCTGACAATTAGGAGAAAATAACTTCTCAAAGCCTCTTCAGACACCAATAAATAATAATAACCCCCCAAAAAATGGACGCCAGTTTTTTTTTTTCCTTTTTTTTTTAATCGAAACGACTGGCAGAGGAGCTGATAATAAAGCAGTTTTTCATTGTTAAAAGTGAAATGAGGAGCTAATTGCAGGGGAAGTGAGCTTTCTCTGGAGCCCGCAGCTGCACGCACTTGAGCGGCTCCAGCACAGGAGCAGGTCTGCAGTAATTGGCAGCGATGGGCGTCAACACTAACAGCCACTTCACGTATAAAACACACCCTCCTCCTCCTCACTTTCTCTCTGTGTCTACCTGTTTCTGATCGGGAGGTCAATTGAACATATCGGACCCGCGGACAGCTGCCACGCAGTCATTTAGAGGAGAAGAAGGTAATTACTGAAGCCTATACGTCGCTGCGTGGTTACGTTTATAGACTGACCTCAATTAGCCACAAAGCACAACCTGCCTTAATGAGAATCAGATTGGGACGTTTTCATATTTGCTGTAATTCTGCCCTCTTGAGATTGTATAGCAGTGTTTTTCTCAGGGTTTAAGTCATGTGTAATTGGTACAGGTGGCTGCTGGGATATTTAGGCAATTTCCTGCAATCTGAGGACAGCAGGGTATTGCTTTGATTTACCAGTTTTTGTAAGGCAAAACATTTAACTTACATAATAAATCATGTGGATTGGAATATTGCAGTTAGATTAATAAAAACAAATGGTAACACTTTATAGTAAGGGTACATGAATTATCATGAATGCATACATGACTTCATGCATGAAAAAGCATGAATTCATTCAGCAGCACTTCATGAACTATCTGAAATGTACATGACTTAAATTAAGAATAATACTGTCATTAATGTCACAATCAAGGCTGTGGAACATGAGAGTATATAAGTGGGCCATCATTAAAAATAAATAAATAAAACATTTTTAAATGTAATTTTTGTAAGTTTGAAATTGCCCTAAATATTTATAATTATTTAAAAGTACTCAGAACCAATATAGTAAAGCCACAGGACTTAAATGACATGTTATTCATCATTTATCTGAACTAGTTTAACAGGTGTTACACTTTATTTGGTGACGTGTCATGGGTACAATTAATCTCATGTGTCGATCACAGCAGTGAATCAAGGTTTGTGTGGCATTTTTAAGTTTGGGAAAGGCTAAACTAAGGTATTTCAATCACTGTGGTTTTTTTCATGAATTAGTAATGATGTTCATGTCTTCCTTAAAGGCAAATCTGTAGCTAAAGGGGCAGGCCTAAAACCTGACCACTCACATCAGTGCATATCATATCATGACTCTTCAAATAAAGTGGTGACCTGTCCATCTTAAATACTGTTTGATAACATGTAATTAATAGTGTCATAATTGTGAAATCCAAACTCCAAAATCATGAAGCAATTTACATTTGTATTTTTCCAAACACATAATGCCTAAACTGAAAGGTCACAAAAATGATCAAATCACAAATAAGTAATGCTTAGTAAATATGATAACAACACTGCTTACTGCTGTGATTAGTCAGTTTTTTTGCCCTGTCGCTTTGACTGCAGACTTACCTCTAAAGAAGACATGAGCATCATTTATAACTCTGGAATCATGATGATTGAAATACTGTAGCTGTTGTATTAATTAACACATTGTTCTTGCATGAAGTCATGAATGAGATACAGTCGATTCTTGTACTCCTGTATTCCTGACAGTTCATGAAGTACTACATGAGTGAAGTCATTCTTTTTCATGCATGAAGTCATGTATGAATTCATGATAATCATGCACCCTTACTATAAATAAAGTAATACTGTGAATTTGTAGGTCTGTATGAAGTGCAGTGAACTACACACACTTGTTTATGAAACAGTTTTTTGGTTGACAACATCTCCAGTGTATCAACCTGCATTGACCACCTTTCTGCAATGTACATAGAAAAGAGTGTGTGGAAGCGATAATGGCACCTTGTTAAAGTCTGTTTATCTTAATCCTTAAAATACACTCAGAGGGAAAAGTGTTTCCTTCCAGCCTAATGGCTGTGACTTCACACACACACACACCTACATGCACACACACAAACGCATGCACACGCCCACAGACACACAGACACACAGACACACACACACACACACACACACACACACACACACACACACACACACACAAACCCACTGGCTTAATTAGCAAAAGCAAAAATCAGCTTCCTTGTAGTGATTTGCATAAGAGATGACTGCACTCTGCTGGATTTGGTGGTGTGATTTGTGATATTGGGCTATATAAATAAATTTAAATTTGAAATAGAAAGATATAGTATCTGCAGAAACAGCACAGCTAAATCAAGATCCTGTAAGTAATTATAATGAGAAACTTTTTCTAAATAATATTAGTATCTCAAAATATTGAATCTTTATCTCAGAATAATCAGTTACGATCAAAATATTACATTAGTTTCTCAAAATAATAATTATCTCAAAATAATAATTATCTCAAAATTATTAATATCTCAAAATATTGAATTTCTATATCAAAATGAGGAGAAACCTCAAAGTAATTGTTCCTCATTATAATGATTTGAAGAATTTTTTCCTCACAACAGTGCAAATGGGCTTCCGTAATTGATGGTGATGAGGAGCTGAACTCAGACTTATTCAGGGTCAGGGTACTAATATAAGCACATTTTGTGGTTTCCAAGTGGAGGCACCACAGTGAAATCAAACTTACCTAAGTGTGAAAGCTCAAATAAACATTCAAATGTCCATGCATAAGTCATCTGTCTCCAATTCATTGCAAAAAGAGCAGCCCCTTGGTTTTGTGTCTTGGTGACATCACAGAATACTGTGGCGGTTTTCCATTTTTCAGCTTTGAAGGAGAGATACTGATCTTTAAAATTGTTAATCCATCTGTCACAGCTCACAGGATTAACATGCGAATCCTGTTTTATGGTGATTTTCAAAGATGTATGAAAAATGAGAGTTTCAGGAAAGGCAGCGTGAGGATATGTTCCACTCCCCAGGGGCTCCGGCTGATTTTATCTGTCTGTGAAACACCTCGGCTGGACGGGGACAAAGGGAGGGGCCGCGGTTTGGTCACCAGAGGTGTTTTCCTTGGCAGTGGAATGTTTTCGGTGTGGAACTCTTTCTGCGCGAGTTTCAAAGGGAAGTGGTTATTCCAGAAACAGGAAAGTGCTACAAACAATATGGCAACACATGGCCCCTGCTGGAGCTGCCGCCGCCTCCTGCACTGCTGCAGAGTGTTGCTGTCTGTTGCCAAGAGAGAACGTACACAACTGACCGTGTGTGTGTGTGTGTGTTTGTTTGTAATAACAGAGCACAATCAGTCAGTGGTGGAGATTTGATTGAGCAGATGTGGCCTGCATGTATCTTTCCCCTCATGCTTTTTTAATTACAGATTTGTAGAATAATGCAAATGTTTTACACTGCACCTTCAAATTTAAGTAACAATCTTCATCAGCAGTGACAAATGAAGTCCAATTATGTGTCTCTGGAAGTTTGAGGAAAAGCGGACAAAAATAGCCTTTTAGAGTTGTTTGCTGATTATGTGATTTGTGTTTCCGATTTAACAATAATCATTTCATTGTGTTGGACTCTGTTGGCTTTATTTAAGCTGGTCTTCTTAACTGTGACACAGCGAGGTGACAGTAAGTGGAAGCACATGTTTGCTGTAATGATCCCACATCACAGTAAAAATGAAAATTAAAAACAAAATAAAGTCATATTTAAAATCTCAATTGCTGAACTTCAGTTGTTTAACAAGCTGTGTTTTGTGTTTTCAAGTGTATAGAGTTGACATGGAGATTTGTTTATTATTTTTATTTATCATGTGGGAATAAACAAAAATAAATTACTTAACTTTTCACCTGCCACTCCAAATTTTCATCAGCACTTAAGTTTTGCCATAAAATACAATTCAGTGTGTCATACTAGATTTTAACTAACAAATAAATGTCATTAGCTGCTTAGGTCATGTTGAAAAGGACTGGACAATTCACGCCAAAATCAAAAATCATATTTTTCCTCTCATCTGTAGAGATATTTAACTATCTAGATTGTTTTTGTGTGAGTTGCAGAGTTTTGGAGATATGAGCCACGGAGATGTCTGCCTTCTCAGAAATATAATAAAACTGAATGGCACTCGGCTTGTGGTGGTCATGGTGCCAAAAAATACATTTGAAAAATTCATCAGCAATGTCTCTTTCTAGAAATCATGATCCGGTTACTCAATAGAATCCACAGACCTTCTTGTGTGCAAAAAATATTACACATAGACGCTATATTGACCACTTTGGCCCAGTCCTGTGATGTGTCATGTTGCCACAATCAGTTGAAACCACTTGAGTAATGAAATGTTATAGTACTTTTTATCCAGAAAAGCCACAGCTCCCGTTTGTTCACAGGTCAGTTTTGATTAATCCAAATGCCGATGCGGTGTATTTGTTTATAATTGTGAGCAGTTTCATGTAGGAACTGTTTTCGTTCTACTTTTCTGCTGACTGCATCACAGGAAGGAAGCGTGCATCTACTCATGGATGAGAGGCTTATGCTTGTGACGCAGTGAGAAGTAAACATAAATGGCGTCCTCCTCGGCTGAGCTGTAACCTCTGAGTAGATACATGCCTCTTTCTGCCCAGTGATACAGATGTTTGGTAGTTTGGTAGAGAGAAAATAATTAAGGTCTGTGGACTATCTTGAGTAACTGAGTCATGATTTCTGGAATGAAACATCACTGGTGAGTTTTTCAAATGTTTTTTTAGACATTTTGAGCACCACAGGCCAAGTGCTATCTCGTTCCATTATATTTGAGAGACAGCAGACTCTACAGCTGGTAAAAATGAGAAGACAATAATGGATTCTTTTGCAAGCTCATCTATTATGCTATTTAACAATATGTAGTACACTGACATATTGTTGTGTTCTTCTTTTCAGATTCCCTGGTTTACCCACCTAGTCAGAGACAAGTCGAAGCAGATGAGAAATTGCAACCACACCTAGTGACAAATTGCTGTGGTAATAAAGCAGAGGCTGGACACTCATGAAGAAAAACAGCCAGAAACAAAGTCTGTGATCCCTGAATGTTCATCTTTCATCACCTGCAATCACTCATCACACACACACACACACACACACACACACACACACACACACACACACACACACACACACACACACACACACACACTGTTCAGCCACATACACAGACACTCCTTACAATCTCTACAATCTTTTATGTCCAAATAACCTGACTTACACCTCGCCTAACTACTTTCCAAAGAGCAATTCCTAAAATCTACTAGGAATCACTGAAGTTCATCATCCAAATGAGCCACTACTTAAATTTGGAGTTGTTAATATGAAATAAAGCATTATTCTGTGAATGTCTAACATTTCATTTTTTTTTAATTAAATCAGAAAAGAAATTTAAGGGACAATTTTGTAGAAAATTGTTTTTCATGACATTTTTCTTCTTAATAAGAAGACAAGAAACAGCCAGTGGCAGCTCAGTGGGCTCATGTGTCAGTAAAGGAAGGGACATGTTGTTATCCATCAGTTAAAAACGACTGCTCCCTTTGCTTGTAGAGTCACTTTGGTCAACGCCCAGTGACGACTCCTCTAATCTATGTAAATTCTTTCTGGTCCTTGCCCAAAACCAGTGAGCAAAGTGAAATGTGTGGTTTGTCTTTGTAGGACTTGCTGAGTGAACCATTACAAATCAGAATCACTCTCACTCTGTTAAGGTACATTAATGTCTGAAGTGCTGAGCAGGCCATAAAGAGTTTCAGCTATTGTATTATTGTTAGTATTGTTTGCATTACATCTATTTGGCAAATGCTTTGTAAACACTTTCTATGAAGGGCATGTCTATAATGCATTATAAACACATTCATAAGACATTCTAATGCATTTCTAAAGCTTTATAGAGCTGTAACATAAATGTTTGAATGACAACTTATAAGGAGGAATATAAAGTATTATAAGTGGTGGACATAATGTATTACAAATTTAGCATTCATAATGCTTTATACCTCTATGCCAAAGTGACAACAGCGTTTGAAAGAACAATCAGCACACGCATTATAACTACAATAACTTTAGCCAGTTATAAAGTCACACGGAATTGCTCTAATATAAGTAATAGATTCTAAGTTTCCAAAATGGAATAATGCCTTATAAACATCAAAAATACACTATAGCATGACTTTGTGAGCTTTAAGTCAAGTGACAGCATTGTATGAAGTTATTGGCAATTGTAGTTATAATGTGCTGTGTAACCCAGGACTCAGACATATACAAAAGAACAACAACAACAAAATAATAAATAACGATGAAACTTGAATCAAAGAGGGAGTTAAAGTTCACAACTAATAATCTAATAATGAAGTTTAATGTATTATTTGCTTATTCTGGCATTATACAATAATTTATATTACTATCAATAAAAGTATACATTTAAATCTAATCCATTTTCCCATTTCCTGCATGATATCTAAATACTGTATATGTCTGAGTGGGTCAGTTTAATGCCAGATTTTTGTGATTGCTTCCCTGTCAGTTGTAAGAGAAATTTTGACCAAATAATTATCTTCTTTATCCACCACTTTAGTTATATTTCAAAAGTATAAAATGGAACAAGAAAAAAATTAAAATGACAAAAAAAAATTTAAAAAACACATTTTATATCTTATTTAGTATTAATGATTAATCGACTGATATAATTTTACTATCAGTTCAGGAAAATATACAAACTTTGCAACCCTGATTATAAACATTTATAAAGCATTTTGTAAAGTTTATAAATGCATGATAATGTCTTATAAATGTGCTTATAATGCATTATAGATGTGCTGTTCATAGAAAGTGGCACCGATGTTTTTATCCAAGCTGACTTGGATATGAGGAGCAGTTTGGGGTTCAGTGTCTTGCTCACAGATTCCTCAACTTGTGGAACAAACCACTGATCCTAACACTGACCTGCTTGACCACCCGAGCTACAATCACCCTGTGTGAAATTATAAATACTAATTGCACAAGGTTATATATTAAAAAAAGGATCAGTACAGTATGGATTGCTGTTGACAGTTAGTGTTTCAGCCCACTTAATGCACTCACTCTCATCACTCTCTGTTTATCTACATGGTGCACCAGTATTCTTGACATATCCCTCCATACATGCAGGCGTATTGCAGCTCCTTGATGACAAGAAATCGCCTCAACTCCAAAAATAATCTTTAACCTCTTGGGGAATATTAGCAACAGATCCTATTGTTTTGCTGGTCTGGCACTTTGCCAAGAAGGGCTGTTTGTCCAAGTTAGCAACAGTAACTAAGGAGGCCAGTTGGCCAGTAAGTAAAGTTTAGCCTGATATTTCCTAGCAACAACGCTCAGTTCAAGGGGGTAAACCATCTGTATTTTAAACCAGTTCCATACGCATCACATTTGCGACTTTTCTAGATATGAAGCTTTGTCTTCAGCGGCTCAGTTCTTTCTCATCCTACATCCACCAGTTGTAACAGCGACATGGGGAGCTCCTTCCTCTTTCCTTGCTACAGTAAACGTCCCCTCTGGGAGGGTGGGTCTTCCCTGTGTCCCATCATCCTCGCAGTCCCCATCCTGGGCGGAAGCCATGAGGCAATAAATTCTGTCTTCACACCCACTCTGACAAATGTGCCTTCACCTCCCAGGGTTGGAAAATAAATCCATACAGGATACAGGAGCATTCTTCTCAAGAATTGTATAGCAAGACAAGAGGGGGAGCATACATAGGCATACTTAGAGTGTGTGTGATATACAGTGGAACGCAAGCCAAAAAGGCACCCATCAATTAAATAGTTCCTGTTTGACTCCATATTTACTTAAATCAAAACAGAGGGTTGGAATATTGTTGGAAAGGGTTCAGTTCCTCTTCTTTTTCATTTCCAAAAAAATCTCTTGTTCTCTTCCTCTCTGTATCTCTTTCTCCGTCACTCCACTGATCAATACCAGAGCTATAATGATGATGAACAACCCACATTAAGGAAACAATACAAAACATATTTTTGCCCTCTTACACATGCTGATGACATCTGGTGAGGATGTGGATCTTCTCCTCTGTTTCCTCCTTTCTCTACACATATGTAAATGAGATGTGTGTGCTTGTGGAACTAATCTGTATCATGGTGCAAGTAGCTCATCTGAATATAAATAATTTATAAATAATTTCTACCATAGGGACATTGTGAGTCATACCTTAATTTATGCCAGGAGTCATATCTTGACACTGTCTGAATTTGTAAGGTTAAAAGCAATCAAAGTCACATACAAAACTGTAGAACATCTTCATGCATGTATTTCTAATTAAAGCTGTGTCCAAGTACTGTGAAACACATGTGAAATAAAAATGGCAATGTCAAATACCATTGGTGCACAGCAACATAACTGGCCAAACGACTGGCTGGGTTGCATCAACAAGGATAATTTTTTTTATCTGATTAGATCATGGCTTAACTTAAAATTATGTTGCACCAAACTTTAAAACTACCTTAAAATTAAGAAAGATTAGATTTAAACTTATCTTTAAAGTTAAGTTTGGTTCTTTAGATCTGTTGCACCAAAACTTTAAATTCGAATTTAAAATGTGATCCAGTATTAACTTTAAACTTACACTTAAGGAGATTTAACTAAATTGGCTGGAGCAAAACCTCTTGAAGACCCAACTGAGTATTATGATGTGTCTCTTCTTTATTTCACTCCAGTAAATAAGTTGGCCAACAAATTTGAGGAGAAATTTGAGCTTCTCTGTTGAGCCATCATGAGTAAAGTAACTGGGCTAGTGTTGACTGATTTCTACAGTGTAATGTTTGATTAACTTTTTAGCTATATAGCAAACAATGTAACATTTTGTTAACGTTTTATCTAACCATCAAACAATGTTATGTTTGTTAATTTTTTTAGCTAGCTTGCAAATGATTTAACTTTTATAGACTTTTTAGCTAGCTACTAAGCAATATAAGGTTTTTTGTGGCTAGCTACTATACAATATAATGTCTGGGTTTTTTGGTTAGCTTTTAGCTAGCCAGCAGACAATGCAAAGTTTCGTTAACTTTTTAGCTAGCTAGCAAACAAAGTAATGTTTTGTATGAGGAATACAGAGCAACCCCGAGTTAACTGTTTCACCCTTCTTTTATACTTACTAACTTCTGACTTATTTATTTATTTATGTATTTATTTATTTGTTTGTTTATTTATTTTCTTATTTTATTTTTTGCTTTAATATATTTTGCTAAACTGATTAGAACTTATCTTAGATTAAATTAATCTTTGTTGTTGCAACCCAGTCTTAGTGAGCCAAAAGCTATGTATTCGGAAACTGCATACATGCCCCACTGCCTAATCCACAACATTGTCTGGTGATGTAAAATAATAGGAGACATGACGAGCACAGGATGTCAGAATTTGGGAATTCCTATCTGGACACCTGACAGACTACATTCACTTCAAATTAGGAGTTCCAAAACTGGGCACTCGCTCAGTGGAAAAATATGTCTTGAATTTTCCACTTTTGACAAATAACAAAAGAAAAAAAAACCTTTTGAAATGACTGCAATAGCATATAGAGGCATGCTTATCAGATGGCTTGTAGCAATAATCTTCCATCAGAGAATCCAAGGATAATCCGTTTAACATCACTCCATAGGTTCATTGTTATCAAATCTTTCCCATATGGCCCCATTGTATGCTTTCAGACATGCAGTTATTTAAAAACGGGCAAAGACAAAGTCCTGCCTGTGACAAATTCAATTCAAGAACATTAGTATGTTTCAAAGTATTTTCACTAAGGCTTTTTCTACGGCCTGTTCTCAAAAAGTTGAGTTGTTGAAAAGTAGACATAATTTTACACTGAGCTACTATCTTGTATGACAAGACAGCAATGATTCCCTCAGTACTAATTTGTCTGATTGTACGACTTTTAACTCTTGAATCTTATTGAAGTATCAGCTTAAGTGGGCATGTCTTTCCTTGAACACTTCAACTATATCAAACAACAGTTGGAAACATACAGTAGGAAAAATCAAGAGCAACTTGATTGCTGGAATTTTGATCAATTATGCAAACAAGCAGTGCAGCTGTATGTTAAATACATTTAACATACAGCAATCTATCACTGACAAGGTGCTTCAATAGACATAAAACTTCGTATACTTAATTTGAAATGGAAATTAGTCTTTGCTCTTGGCTTTAATCTTTCTAATTTTTCTTGGCACGACAGGCACAAAGATGCCTGGATATTGCTCAGCACTCAGATGGAGCCAATATGGCATCAAATCAGTGGAAAAAAGTGTGCACAAAATACGCAACAAGAAAAGGGGGTCAGATTTTGGTTATGATAGGGATGTTGTGAAAATGTCAGTCATCCCTTCTTCCTATCTGGATTGTGGACTGCAACAAATAATATCTACTTTTGTTCACCTCACAGTAAGTACATAGTTCACAAAATATGTCCAGGTTGGAAGGTATCCATTATTTAGTAGCAAAGATTATTATTATGAATCAAAGTAAGGGGCAACATCTCCAGTAGGGCAGTCATCTGTGGTGTAGGGATAGGGATACGACAGTGAAAATAACAGGATATTTTGTGGCTCACCTGCATTCCTGAGGAATCTGCCAGCATAGGATGTGATGACTCTGGTATTGGGGTCATAGAAACCATCTCCACAATCGTAACATCCATCAGGAATGACACGTGGCGGATGCAGATCAGTCAGCTGAGATTCTCCTGTATGAACAAAACAGGTGCTCTCTATTCAACAACAGTCTTCCTGTGGTTTACAACTGCGTACACAAGCATTCAGCACAACAATACAGAGAGGTGAATTTATGATAATAAGCAGCTGTTTTTAGTTTTTGTATTTTGGTGTGTAGAACATATGTCAAGTTAATGGGTTTGGGTAATACTCACAGATGTTCCCAGTCTCAGTTTATTAACAGTGATTTAATTTTATGCAAAGTTCATTATATTTGCTGGATAAAATTATCTGAGTGTTTGTCTGAGAGTGGGACAGAGCAAAAACCACTGTCACCTGACCAAAGGATGCATTCCAGCAGGAAACTAAAAGAGTGCACTCAGTAGAGCGCTGATCTCCACCAGTTAAGAAATACTGAAGCCTTTCCTGCAATGTCACCACAACTGCCAGATGCAACCAGCAGAGATTTGCAGATCTGCAGTTTTGAATACAGTGTTTTTGTAGAGTAGTCTCAGTTGTCGTTAAGATGCATAGAATAGTGTAATGTAGTTGTTGTCAAACACTCATTTATTTCAAACATTTTGTTATTTATTTAGAGCACAACAAGCAACCAGGCATCTTTACTTTATTTAATAGAGTGGATATAGAAATCTACATTTTTAGAAAAAATTCACAAAAGCTTAAATTCTAAATTCACACTCTTTGAGGGCTATTCATAGATCACAGCATATCAGACACAAATTAATCTGCAATTGCTCCAGTCTAAGATGAAACTTTTCTATGGATGTTGGTTTTTGACCCATTACAAAGGCAAAAATGTATCCTGCAACAGACTAGGTTTAGGCCGTGTTTTAGTCTAGCAGTTGTTAATGACTTGTGACCCCTACAGGCCGTTTAAGAGGTGTGAGGAGTCAGCAGTCGGTATAACACAGAGCAGCCAATAAAATAAATTATTCAAGGTTTTTCAAAAATTGTGAATCACTGCAGCCACAAGAGGTCCTTGAGTATACAGTCATAAATGCACACATAAATTTTAGGCTGCTGGGTCCACTAGTATGAGACATTGGCTTCGGACATTAGCTCCAGCCCCGTTTTGGTCACTTACGCATCCACATGATCAATCACATATTACGCCTGGCGGAGATAATAAATGAGTTCCAACCTGCAGGTCTGAGGCCATTACACCTCTCGCTGTAGAATCGCCTGTCGTAACCATCGCAGTAGTCCCAGTCCTTCTCCTGGTACTGCAGACCATCAGCAAAGGTAAATGACCCCTAGTGAGGACGCACAATGATGAAAACATCTTCATTATTTAGTCATACATTGTGATAGGTCAGTTCACCAAAATTTTAAAAACAATGCACATAGTTTCACTAGACTGGAGTGTCATTTGTGTTCATCAAAACAGTGAAAAAATACATTGTAAAACTCAACAGCAGGAATAATGCTACTCATGAGGATAATCTACAATCTCACTGTAGACAGTTTTCCCATGGGTCTGTTTCTTTGGCAGAAAGCAGTTCCAGTGAAAACTGTTTGTGTGGGGGTTATCTTACAGTACGTACCCTGACATGGTTCCTGGAAAGATAAGTTGCTGTTGAGGTTTTCCAATGTCACTTTTCAGTGCTTTAAGTACCACAAAAGAATTTAAATTGTCTTCCATTGTCTTTGGGTTAAGGCAGAAATCTCAGAGATGGAAATCTCAAAACCTCAGCAGATAAAACCAGAACTGTCTGCAGAGATATATACCACCAGGGGAAAGTGGAAAAATATGTCTTTTGGTATTTTGGGTGAACTGACACACTGTATGTGTGTGTGTGTACATGTTTTTCTGAGAAATGATACAACTGGGAATAACTTGGAATAACAAATAAACAGACATTGTTCAATAATTTTGCAAAATTTTCACTTCAATGTCAACAATATAATTTGCAATCATGAAAATGGCATTAGATCCAATTTTATATAATTTAATTTATTGAGGACTGCATATTTGGTGGGAGATTAAATTAAAATTAAAAAAAGAGAAAAGGAAAAGAGCCTTGTTAAAGGGGCGAATTTGTCATTTTGACTGATGTGATAACACATGCAAGAATTAGCACTGTCTTCTCTATAAACCTTTTTCACAGAAGATATATATACAGACAGGTCTCTGCAGGAGAAGTACAGGTGTAACTAATAACTTTAACGACGCTTCAACTCCAGTAAAGTTTCCTGTTAACCCGTATCAGTGAGCCAGCATGGAATACAGCCTTGATTAATGTTATTAATTACACCTGTGCTTTTCCTGCTGTGTCAAAATGTCTGCAGTAAAAAGGTGTCGTTACTCTGCACCAGACATAATTACTGTAGAGGCTGTTAATTTCATGTTTGTTGTTTGTTGCCCCTTTCATTTTATTGCACTTTTTAGAATAAAGTTTAAATAAAACAGCTGCAGCTATATTTACACATCAACCACAAGATTTCTAATAATATATATTACCAGAATCTTAAAGTTTCTTATACATTAAAGGAACATTTCTGATTATTTGCTGTAGGGTTGTGTGAAGTACCTATCAATAGTCAATGTATTAGCTACAGGAGATGGAATGAGCAATAAACTGCTGTGGATGTGGTCAGCAACAAAAGGTATTTTAGCCAATTAAAAAAGATACACCTAAAAAATATCAATACCAGTTTAAGTGTGTGATATATTTAGAATATTTTCACCGCTTTACTTTGCCATCAGACAGCCTGTTCTGGCTGGAAACCACTGTTACATAAGCCAAATATCGTCCAACAATCCCACCAAACTCCATAGATGAAATCAGTAATTTTACCTAGCTGAGTAGTTGAGTTGCTAATCTGCCGCTGCCTCAGTCTTTTAGTTTGTTTGTTTTATTGTGTGACCTCTGGGAATCCAAGTTATCCTTTTAAAAGACTTCAGTCACAGAATAACACAAACAAACTAGCAGATCATGGCAGCGGTATACGAGCAACTCCTCTGCTGGTAAAATTACTCTTTCTGCCTAGGGAGTTTGGTTGGTTTAGGAAAAAGCAGTCCCTTATCAGAAAAGGCTGTCAGATGGCAGAGTAAAGTGAAAATACCTTTTGTTCATGACCCTGTCCACAGCAGTACATTGTTTAACTTCCATACTGGTGCTCTTCTCTGCTTCTCCAAACTGGGGGCATGCTGACCAGTATTTACTGTTGCTCATACACTGACTATCAATAAGTATCTCATACAATCCCCCCTTCAAATAACCCTAACAATCCTTTTAATTAACACAGTGGATCTCAACACTTGAAAATGCAAACACTTGTTTAATTTGGTAAATAAAATAAAGGTGCGGAATCCTCAACCCCCAGACTAAGAAGCATTATTTGAAGAAAGAGATGTGAGAGCCACACAAAATTTCCAGTTTTAATTTCTTTGTTTATTGGATGGTTCAGGTCTGTTTTGAATGGAAGTAGGTTTTCTCAGGCTGGCATGGATGCAGGTGCAAGGTAGTCTGGGCCATAGTTAGTCATGGTTTTGAACTGCTCTCCTTTCAAATGAACCGCAACTGAAATGATGACAATAATTGGAGTGATCTCTGTTGTGGCAAAAGCCCGTGAAAGATTGCATCAGAGCAGAAGAGACTGTAGCTTCATGCGGGGAAAAAGGAGAGAAACCTAATAACTATGACAATAACGGTGAGTGATTGCTAAAAGGGACCAGATGTAATATCAACTATAACCAATGTGAAACACACAGAGTTATGCTCGTGGATGCATATACTCTGACATGCATGCAGGGACACACACAGAACTCCTCACCTGTTTTGCTTTGCCATTTTCCCAGGTGGCCTCATATTTACTTCCATTTGGAAAGTGCAGCACTCCTTTGCCATGAAACATCCCATCTTTCATCTCTCCCACATACTTGGTCTCTGTGGGGAATGTGTACTCTCCTTTTCCATCCATCCTGAGGGAGCGAAAAGATGATGCTACTGTTCTTTGACAGCTTTTGCTCTTCAAAGGTTGCTAGACAAGTTTAATCAACAGTGTGACTTTATGTGACTTTATTTAGATAAGATAAGATAAGATAAGATAAGATAAAGATAAGATAAGATAAGATAAGATAAGATAAGTTGAATTTTTGGGGGTGATGTCAGGGAGTAAAAAAATTCAGATATTCTTTATACAGAATATAATATACAGAATATACATAAACACTTTTTTTTTGCAAAAAGCCCTTAAAAGTAGTTAAGACTTGTGACAAAAATATGCCATGGAGGGAGGATATTTTGCAGTTTAACAATAACAGTTATTGTCCAAATTATATCAGGGACTGAAATAGTAAACTTTCACCAGTATTTTTAATCATTATTAAAAAAAACTATTAAAAAAAACACACACACAAAGAGAGCAACATATATGCATATATTAAACCAGAATTAAGAATATGAGACAACTATACGGAAAATGCTGCCTAAATGCTAGCAAATAAAAAATATGTGCATTATGTTCTGTTAAAAAAAGTTTTCGTATAGGGGCATTGGTTGTGTAGACCCTGTTGTCTTTGGATTATAAACCAGACATATTCATTTACCTGCCATTTTTTGTGTCTCCTTTGTAACTGCTTCCGATGAGCTCCATTAATACACAGACTTGCTATCGCCCTTTCTTCTCAAAATGAAACAAACACGAAACTGTGGATTTCACATCGACTGGGAAAGACTGCACAACGGAGTGTGCCGTTACCATAGCAACGCTGTCTGTTGCCGATTAAACTGTTCGGCAAGAAGACAAACTGATTCCTTAAGTGCGCGTGCGTCAGTGGCTCCCGCTTTAGTCGCGCCCTCCATTTACGTCATCATCGCGCGTCTCCCAGCTGACGGCGGCAGGCGCAGTAAACCAACCTGACCTTCTCCGCGGCCTCGTCGCTCGTCCTGGAGCCAGACGAGGACCTTGAATGTTTTTCAGCAGCGGTATTTGATTTTCTCCGTTTCTTGTTTTATTGTACAGACACAGAGCCATGCCCACGACCCTGGAAGTCCCCTCACTGCAGGAGCTGAACGTGGATGAGGTGAGCGGCGGTTATTGTTTAGCTTGAATGGAAATCATAGGAAGACAGAACATGCTAGCTAACTAGCTGCTAACGTTAGCTGCTGTATGGGTTATGATATGTAGTAGCCTATAACTTTTGCTACTGACTTCACCTGCCTTCAGACGGGTGGAGTTAGTTATAATATACCTATATATCATAACACAAAAATATGTTTGAATGTTATTGACGTCCGTGAATATTTTGCCTTCTTTATGACATCCACCTTGGCAACGTCAAAGAACAATATAGGAATCACAACATATAGGATGACCATCGTTAACGTTGTTTTGACCGTTCATAGCCCGCGTTACCTCCTCAGTCTAAGTCATTGGTTAACATTGGCTGCCCTAAAACAAATCTCTACCAGGTTTATGCCAGCAGCAGTGATATTTGGTTCATTGAACGTGTCCTTGGAAGTCAGGTGTTAAGTTAGCTGACAGCAGCTTGTGTGTGTCCAACAACAAAACGTCAACATCAAGGATCTATTAAACGATATGCGTGCAGATACAAGTGGCTTTAGTAGTTTGATGAAGGTGTTTTAAGTAGAAGCAGCTGGGGGCTGCACATGAAAACCCCTGAACCTGTAGGATTTATGATTGGTCTCATAATGGCGTTAAACATTAAATTCCTTATAGGGCTGCACGATTTGATAAAGTCATATTGTGATCATTTTGACTGAAATTGCAATATGTGATGGGATTGTTGGAAATGCATTACAATTTTCATGTTCACAAAAAAAACCTAATAAAATCATGATAATGATATTTATTGAAGTTACCAAACAAACATGTTTTCTTTTATCTGGTGAACAAGATTTTTAGGCCAAGTCATCTATGCAGTGCCACAGTGCCTCATTATGATGCTGTCTTCTCACACATTTTCCCTTTTTAAAAAAAACTGTGATTTGGTTCTGGTTCTTCCATTTGGATATTGCAATTGACCATATTGCAGTTTCATTGCAATTGTGAATAATTGTGCACTGAAATAATCTCTTAGCAGATAAGACAGATAACTTGATCTGTCCTCCAAGATCTGAAGTAAAAAATTATCAGTTTTTCCTGAATCCTCCCTTTCTCCTTAACCACACGTCGTTTTTTACTATGCTGTGGTTTTTCATCTCACTTCCACATTAAACTGTCAAGTTGTCCATCAAAATATAGCACAATCATTGATGACAGAATGTAATCCTCTGTGACACTAAAGAAGTGCTATTACTTGCTATTCAGCTAGTAGCTTTCTACACGCTGTCATTCCTAACGTGGCAGATTTTTGTTAGGGGGGTGCAGGTTGAGCTGTAGCTAAGTAGTCAATGTAGGCTTATGAAAGTAAAAGTATTCAAATGGAATGATTACAATATAATACATACATTTCACATCACGAAGCTGCACAGGTGCCACTGGTCCATGGGCCACATGTTGGGCACCCTGTCTCAGTTTTTCTAGTATTTGGTAATTCATTATTTTCACACTGCCTCATTGTTTGCTATATGTCTGTCCCTATTTCTGTCCAGATCAATGTGTCATCTGCAGTGCTGAAGGCTGCTGCTCACCATTATGGCTCCCAGTGTGATAAACCCAACAAAGAGTTCATGCTCTGCCGCTGGGAGGAGAAGGACCCCAGAAAGTGTCTAGAAGAAGGGAGGAAAGTCAACGAGTGTGCACTCAACTTCTTCAGGTAACTCACACTCAGAGGTTTCAGTCTCTTTGCTGCCACATACATAGACAAGAAATCTAAAACAGCCATCTAAGAAGGGTTACAAATTCACAACACAAAAAAGAGTTCATTTAGAGTATAAACCAAGTGAACTTATTAGGCAGAATATATACCTTTTTGGGGATGAAGGCTGCTGCAGTGGGCTCATCTGCCATAGTGAATAGTGTGTTTGTAGTCAGTGGTTGATTTAAGAAGTGGCTGGACTCTGGAGCCAGCTAGAGGGTGGAGAGTTTGAGAGTTCGTGTGAAACTCTGGTCGGAAGATGTTTGCGGCCAAGAGTTTTTGCATTTCTTCCTCTGTGACAGACGTGAGTAGAAAATGTGCTCTGAGGTCGCAAACACTACTGGTGGACACTTCTTCTTTCAGGGGTGAAAGTTTTTAAGATTACACAAAAAGACACAAGTAGGAGTAGAGTTGGAATGTCTGTTTTTCTGTAACTTGTCGTGATAATTTGCTTGCTATTCCATTGGCTTTAGTGGGATGTGGAATGATTTCTAATTTAACACTAGTCATGCAAGGGGGGAGAGAAAAAGTTGTTGATAGTTAAGTTCCAGCACACCATCTTGGATGGAGGTGACATTATTTTACAGAAAAAGAAGAGTGGGGTTTAAGATAATTTATTAATTCTGCTAATTCCTCTTAATTCCAAACTAAAGACAGGTGTTCATGGCAGGTTAGTCCACCGTGAATCTCCACAGTTTCTGCTCAATGTCCTGAACAGTGGTAAGAGTTTGATGCCTTCTCATTTTCTGATAGTCTCAAAAATATTTCAGAAAATCTGCATGAAAATGGTGCACATAGTGACCTTAATATTCCAAACTGCATCCTAACGCAGTGACAGCTTGTTTGTGTTTTTGTGAATATCAGTATAAAAGAAAGCTCAAAAATACCCAGAAAAAAAGTCAAATTAAACTAAAGGTATTTTTCACATATTAACACAAGAAAAAATCCCTCCACAGTGAGTGAGGCTGTGGGTAGAACCATACTTTGAGTGTATGATGGTAAAGGACATCACCTTGCACTTTTTACACTTTTTATGGTAAGTTTATGTTTCATGCAAGGACAAAACTGGATTATTAAGAAAGCAAAATGTCCACAACAGATTGCTGGTCAAACTTTCAGCCACTTTAACTTTCCTGGGATGTTGCCAGCTGTATCAGAAGTAATTTTCCATTGTGTCAATGAACTTTGTCAGAGTACTAATCTTCCAGCTGTGTGTTTTTTCTTTTTTTCTTTTTTTTGTATTATCTTCAGAGTTATAGGATTTATTCCAGTAAAGTTTTTTCATTTGTAAAAATCTACAACTGTTTTTTTGTGGCTATTGAATCACCTGTATTTTCCAAATTCTCAATAAACACTTGTTATCTTGAAATAAAGCATTAGTAGTAGTGACGAAAGTGCAATGTAGAGAATACTGTCATTGTGTTTTCTCATGTGCAATTTTTCTCTGCCACTTCTTCGAAAACAAAGACCAGTAACAAAAAGAGGGTTATATTTTTAGAAGTACAAAATGTATGCACGGAGTGTGTGGTGTCTATAAAGGTGCCTTTGGGGGCTGTTTGAGGAAGTGGACTGGGGTTTTTCACTCTTAACTGCTGCGTCTGTGTTTACTGAAAGTTTTGGACTGAGCTTCGGTTATATCCTGATGCCAGTGAAGTGAGGTACTTTTGTGTGTGTGTGTGTGTGTGTGTGTGTGTCTCAAACAACTTGTGTGTCTGGTTCTCCAAAAAACACTTGACCTCTAATTCTAAAGCCGAAACAAACAACCGACACTCTGACCCCAAAGTTAAACTGAGAGTTACTGTGAAAGACCAATACCTGTAATTATTGTAATGAGGAAAGATTTAAGAAACCCTGTAATTGCACCCGGTACCTGGTTTGATTCTTGGGTGCCTCTGGCATCTGCCAGCACGTTTACATGACCAGTTCGGGTAGTTCTTATGGAAAACCTCTGAAATCTTTTGACTTGTGGGAAAGGACCTAAAACCGCAGTTTAATATAAATTCTTAAAATGGCTGGAACGTGACTTTTGAATCTGAGCAGTTCAGGCACATAGGATGTACACTCATGTATTCAGAAACTCCTATATTATAGAATTGTTCGATTTCAGTTTTGTTCCTTCTCCTGAGTCATTCCCAGCCTATGCTTAGCAACAGTTTTCTGGACTATTTTAATCTTCCTCCTGTATATCTGATTCTGATTAAAATCTCTGTTTACGCTATTCCTCCTAGGCAAATCAAGGGAAACTGTGCTGAGTCCTTCACGGAGTACTGGACCTGTTTGGATTATTCAAACCTGGGGGAACTGCGTCGTTGCCGTAAGCAGCAGCAAGCCTTCGACAGCTGTGTCCTTGATAAGCTGGGGTGGGAGAGACCTGAACTGGGAGACCTGTCTAAGGTGAGACTTGACTGTGCATTCATTCATAGTGTGAGCGGCTCTGTTGATGGGCTCTATTCTTGCTGATTGTGGGCTGTGCAGGAGGCTCTGATTGCATCTGCGTAGCAGCTCATTCACAGCTTCAGTTTTGAGCAAATCAGGCATTTTATGTTTGCTTTTCTTTCGTATTGCCATTTTATTTTAAAGGGGCATGGATAACTCACTGGCCTGCACTAATTGGTTAGTAGTAACCAGAACAAAAAACTGATCTTGACTATAGCTTTTTGGACATTTTATTTCTGTAGTCTTTGGAAACTTATGCAAACTTATGCACCTCTGCAAACCTGTGAATAGCTGTAATCAACTTTCAGGCCACTTTGCACTTGCCAGGAAGAGCTGTTGTTTATGGAATCAAATAACATGAGCAGGAAAACAAAAGAACAGAAATCTGACTTCTAATGACTATAGAAAATGTCCAGGTTGACTGTCCACACACTGAATGAGTGTCTCTGGTTGCTCAGTTACATAACAAGTGAAAAGTCTTGAAATGATAATAGTTGTTTGTGTTTGAGATTGTGTGAGTAAACAAAATTTGATAGGTGGTTGAGAGGAAATAAAGTTACTCATTCAGGTTGGGAGATACTTTGAAGAAAGCCAAGAGCATATGAGGAACAGAGGTAGGGATGCACAATTAAACGAATATTAACCTCAAGCAGGTTTTTGGCTTCCCACTATTAAATTGACATGATTGCTGGCAATACGATGACGTTTGAAATGTGTGCATATAGAAAACTCTGTTGCATATCATACCAACCACTTCCTAAATCAAGAGTCAGCCACCCTGCAGCAGCAGCCTATGCAAATTGTCCTGGATGTTACAGCTGCAGTCCAGAGTAGAAAATTAATATACAACGGAGAGCAGACACTCAAAACAAAAATCAAATGACTGGAGCAGAAGGTGAAGAGCTATTGCCTTGAAACGGATCACAAAGGAGTAATGTCAACCTATGTGCCACTAAACCTGAGGATGTCCACCAAAACATGCTTGCAGGACACTGTTATTTCAGTGCGTTTACACTGTGTCCATCTGAGAAGTCATGACATGCATGTTTCTTGTCTTTCATAGGTGACCAAAGTGTCAACCTCACGGCCCCTCCCTGAGAATCCCTACCATTCTAGACCACGTCCTGAGCCCAACCCAGTCATCGAGGGCAAACTGGAGCCTTCCAAACATGGCAGCAAGTTATTCTTCTGGAACTGGTGAGGCAGCTCCAGAAATTCAGACGCCTTCCAAAGCCATGCGCTCTGTCCAAAAACGGCTAGACTTCTTGTGACTATTGACACATCAGTGGTACTTCAAAAGGTTTAAATCTCTCAGGTGCAGACACAAGCATTAAGGATGCTGGTTTGGGCACCTTTTTGTGTCAGGTCAGAGGGTTGGTTTTGGACAGGGCTCATGTCCTAACACATTCTTCATCAGTTGTACCTCCAGCATCCTTTTGTGAAAGGAAGGAAGGATGGATTGTGTGAACAAAGTCCATGAATCCAGACCACTTTCCTGACCACTTCTGTAAATGTAATGAGTGAACAAATGCAACATACTGTTATTATTGTTGTCAAATAATAAAGAGATAAATTATAATTCTGGACTTACATGTCTTTATTTAAGTTTACATCTATTGAAGACTAACTTGAAGGGATTTAATGAAGTGGACTTATATGAGCTTTTTATCAATAGTCAGTGTGTTACCTACAATAGAAGGAAAAGTAAATCACCTTACCGTCAGATGGACTTTTCTGACCGAAACTGCTGTTTTGTAAGCCTCTCTATTTCTCTCTCTAAACCAACCAAACTCCATAGGCAAAATAAGTAATGGTCGCTGGTGTTACTGGTCTACATCTGCCTGGATCGGTTATTTTATTTTTGTTATTATGCGACTTGAGTTAATCCAAACTAACATTTTCAAATACCAAAATCACACAGTAACACAGACAAGCAATTATTGGGGCAGTGGTACACCAGGAACTCCTGTGTTCTTCAAGTTAATATTACTGATTTTGTCTATGATGTTTGGTTGGTTTGAAGGAAGCGCTATATTGCTTATATAAGCCAAATACTCAGAAAAAGCTGGTAAAGACGCAGGATAAAGTGGTGGAAATCATGGTGCACAGCACTGAGTATAGATAAGTATGTCATACAACCCTGCTTCAAAAAATCTGAAATATCCCTTTAAGACAGCATTAGAAGATTTATGTTTTTTTCAGCTATTTGGATGCTTTATGCTGCCAGACAGTTCCTTTAATATGTGCAAATTGTAGGCAACACCAGCGTGTTTGCACATCTGTGTTTTGTCAGAGTGTGTATTGTCAGACTGATGGAGGCTGAGGTTGGAGGTCAAGGTTGAGGGTCACTACCTGCAGCCAGAGAGAGCTGCTTCTGCTTCCTCCTTTTCTCCCCGCTCGCTTCCTGCCTGTGACCTGGACTGGAAGACGACCGGAGGAGTCATTTCAGAGATGCACAGTTGAAGTGTGTTATTGCTGCCGGCACACGTGCGCATTCACACTCATGACCTGGAGTGGAAGGAGATGAAAAGCCAATTCAAAGACACGCTGGTGTACGGAACATAGTGGACAGTGTCAGAGCACACACACACACACGTAGCACCGGGACAGGATCAAAGTTACTTTATAAGGCTGAAGCAGATCTGTAGCATGCAGGCTACCATAAAAGCTCACATATCGGCTGTTTAAAACTGTACTCATGGTAGCAGTTGTGATTTGACTGGCTCCACCGCAAATGTCAGGCAGGTTGAGTCTTTAACCCCTGCCATGTGGTTGATTTCTTTGGGGACCAATAGTAATGCATGATTTGACAGCTTTCTCATACTCAAAAGCAGAGATTTGGCCCTGGGGTGTTTGCATATGATGTATAGAAGTCTAGTTTCACTGCACAAAAACACAGGGACTTGACTTATAAGGGAGGTCAACAGCTATCAGCTGACAGTCACTTTGATTTTATTCAGAATGTGTAAAAATACACTTTGAGCTTTTTTTGGTTTTTGCTTATTCTAGATGGAGTGTTGATATGATTCCAGTTGAACGTGTTTTCTATACTGTGTGTTTTCAGCATTTTTCCCACAAGTTTCTTTTCTTCCTACAGACGGCAAGTCCAGCAGCGCATACTTGCAGCTTATTGCCAAAAACAGCCATTTACTTTCAGCTGAGTTGGGAAGTAAAGTAAGCACTTTACTTGAGTATTTATTTTTCTGACTTTTAACCACTTCATTAAAACACAAAAATCTGTACTTTCTGCATAAATTATTTCTATTTGCACACAATAACAGAATTATTTCAGAAAAACAAAATTAAAAGGATCAGTATTATTACCCCCCTTAAGAACTGACCTTTTCATTGAGCCATATCATAAACCACTGTTGTGCAATGATGTGCTTTAACTTTGTAATGCTCAAAGCTTGTAAAATCAAGTTAAAACTTAGGGTTATCTTCCAATTTAAACACAGTATAAAAACTTCAGTAAGGGTTTGAGCTGTCACTTGAGAAAGCATCATGCCAAAAACAAAATAAATCAGTTTAGACTTGAGAAACAGAATTGTTGATTCTCACAAAGCAGGAGAAGAATATACAAAGTTATCACAGCGTTTCCAAGTGTCGAGAACTGGAGTGAGAAGTATCATCAAGAAATTCAAAGAGAGCCACACAGTACAGAGCAAGCCTGGCAGAGGTAGGAAGCAAAAGATTTCAAAGACTCTGGAAAGAAAACTAGTGATAGATGTGTCTAAAGACCCCAGAACAACTGCGAGGACACTAATGAATGACTTATAGTTTCAAAGAAGACAATCACTAGAGCCCTGCACAGGAATGGACTGCGAGGTTGCAGACCAAGAAAAAGTCCACTTCTGCAGAAGAGACACCTTCAAGCCAGACTGAAGTACGCTAAGGAGAAAGATTATGCATACTGGAAGCGTGTCCTTTGGTCAGATGAGACGAAACTAGAGCTCTTTGGCCATAGAGACGTTGCTTGTTTGAAGAAAGAAGGGAGAGGTGTATAACTCAAAGAACACAGTTCCCACAGTGAAACACGGTGGTGGGAGTATTAAGCTGTTGCGATGCTTCAGTGTATCTGGAACTGGGAATCTCATCAAGGTGGAAGAAAGAAGGATACGTTTAGATTTTAAAAGAATACCTCAAGCAATCAGCAGCAAAACTGGGTCTGGGTCGTTGCTTTGTCTTCCAACACGAGAACAACCCAAAACATACGTCACTTCTGGTGAAAAACTACCTCCAGAAGACCAAAGTGAGTGTTTTTGACTGACCTGCACAAAGCCCTGACTTGAATCCCACTGAAAAACTGTGGGGTGAACTGAAGACCAAGGTCCATGCCAGAAGACCTTCAAATCTGGAGTTTGAGAGATTCAACAACAAAGAATGGGCTGGGATTCCTCAGGAGACGTGTCTGAGACTTGTTGAAAACTACAACAAACGACTGCAGGCTGTTATCCAGCAAAAAGGATACACAACTGACCATTAGCATCAGGGGGGCTAATGATTTTGACCCTGATAGTTTTTGGTTTGTTTCCGTATGCAAAGTTAAATAATGTAAGCATCCAAAAAACAAAAACAAAAGTCCACTGCTCTTAATATACACACTGGAGTTGAGGTTTAGTGGCTGCCTGTTGTACTGTCTGCCAGACTCCATTAACATATTGCTCAATTTAACTGTTATAAACATTGCTAATGAATTTGAAACGGGCAAACAAAAACAGACGCTCTGGCCTTGAATGGAAGTTTAAAAGGAGAACATGCTGACTGTAGCATTGTTGTCGGTGAAGCCAGTATTTCAACTTGGCATGTTTCCTTAATCTCTGATGACATATCATGGCCACTTTATGATTTAGCACCATAAATATATTACATATTTGCCCTTAAAGTTTAATAGTCCTTTAATTCAATTAATAGGAGGTTCAGATAGCTTTGCACAGAGACAGCCAGTAGAAATCTTCCTTCACACAGCTACTTTTTTACCTTTGTACTTGGAATACATATCAGAACCTGTACCTTTTCACTTTTACGTGAGTAAAGAAGGTGAATCAGGGCTTCTACTTTTACTAGAGTCGTTTGTTGCACCAGTATCTGTACTTCCACTTGAGTAAAGAACGTGAACGTTTGCCACTTTTGATTTTCAGTGTATGCAGTAGCTCCCTTCATGTGTATATGCAGACATGAGCGTGCATGTCTTCTTGTTTCTGTAGTTGCAGAAATCCCCTCACAAGGTGTGGTCTGGACCTGCGGCGTGCACAGGAAACGCCTGACAGACCCGCTTCTGACCTGGACAGCAGGACAAAGGGAGGAGGGAAGAAGGGATGCAAAGAGGAAAGGAGGTGTGGACAGAGGGAAACGGAGGAGAAGGGGTTGAGGACGGACAGGAGGTGGCAAATAAGAAAATATTGTAGTAAGGGAGGAAAGAGGGAGATAAGATAGTAAAATAAAAGAAACAAGAGTTAAAGGCAGGCAATGCAAAAAAAAAAAAAAGAAGGTTAAAGTGAGGTTCAAGGTGGAGAATGACTTGAAAGCAGGCAGACAGACGGAGTGGGGTCTCTGAGGTTGTTCAGTGGCTGGCGGCGAGGCCCCAGGGCTCGTGGCAGGTCCGTCTCCATGCGACTTGCAGGAAGCAGAGGGTCATCGTTTGACACGGCACCGCCACAGGAAACGGGCTCTGGCACAGGAAAGAAATACAATACAGGGCTTTCACAACGCTGCAGCCCGCCCGGGAGCCCGACGCGCTAAAATACTCAAACAACCCGGCTTGTTCATAACACAGGACTGTCAATATTCCCATTGTTCACTGTCAGCATTGACATAATAAAATGAATGTTTGAAGTGGTGATGAGCTTCAGCAGTCATAGCTGGAAGATGTTTATTTTTTCTTCTCCATCAATTCACCTGTTTTTGAGACTGAAGATGGAGTTCAAGGAGACGCAAAACAAATTTTTAATGTTCAACACTTTTTATCAGCTGAGAAAGATTTTACATTAAATTTTTCTGCAATTCTTTACCAAAGTATTACTTTTGTGTCAGCAACACTACAGCGCACTTCTCCACGAGACGTCTGCTGCATTCACGCCATCAAGAGCCCCTGACATGTGGGTACACTTGATTTGACAAACTCTATAATGTAGGTGTGTTTGATTTGTTTTTGTTGGTGTACCTTCCTTGCCATTTCTCTCTGTGATCTTTAGACTGTACATGTTGTTGAGTGCCACTTTCATGTCTCCTCTCATCCCCTCCTGCTGCACAGGGCGGCTTTGAACTGCCATGCAGGTTGCTCTATGTATAAAACACACACCCACAGGCCCCAAGTACCACGGGTACATCCACGACCACCACTCATCTGAGAGCCTTAAAAACACACTCACACACATGCACATGTGCTCACTTACACAGAAAAAAACTATGCAGGCACATTTAAATGGAACATCTCAGCAGAGGAAGATTTCATGTTGGTTTCCTTGCACAACCTTACAGTCTCTGTGGGCCTGACAATACCAGCAGTTTGGACCAAAATTAATAAAATTAATCCAAAATTAATTCCTTTCAATGGAATAGCCAAAATCAGTGCGTTGATTCACTGAGGCAAGGTAAATTTGTGCGGTGCTTTCAGTTCGGTTCAAGTTTTAGTATGTGAATTCATGTACTGACAAAGATAACTTTTGAGAAAACCAGGGAGCCTAAAATAATGGGCTAATTTTATGCTTTGAGTTTGAACTCTTCACAGACAAGATGCAGCGTGGTTTGCAGTAACCCATGTGTACCATTGGCATATATTATACCATCCATACAATCCAGCTATGAGTGAATTTGCTGACCATGTCTTTGTAGAGGTGTGTGATGTCACTATGTCAACCATCTTCGTCCAACCAACAATTGTATGTTCAATATTCACTTTCCTTTTAGCTCTGTCTTTGGTCTCCACCGACTGCTGAGAGAAATATCTTGCTCTTTGGCTGTTAAATGCTGAACTATGTTTACTAGCAAGTTGCCAACTTTGACTGCTCTGCGTTTGGTGCTGCCAGGAGATGGAAAGTTTTCCTTTGGAGCTTTTTCTCTGAAAACAGCTGCCTGCTGTGGCTGGAAACAAGGTTGGTGAGAGCGCTGAGAGTGAACCAAAACAGTAAAACCCCGGGTCCTCAAAGTCTGAATCCGTCTGGTGACAGAGTGATGACCATGACTTGTGTTTTGCATTCCAACCAGACACGCTTCACAGCTGCTCTTTCATGCTGCAGCTTTGCCGAACGCCTCTGAATGCTGTGCTTAAGATAACATTTAGTAAACTTTAAGGTTTCGCTCAAGGTGCTAGCTGGTCAAAGACAAGACACAGCAGGAGAGCTCTCGCTTCATAGCACGCTAATGAAACTCAGTCACACAGTCACAGACAAACAATGAAACACACTGACACATGTGCATGCAGATAAACACACATGAACACACTTGAACAAATGACACATGCAATTATATGCAATATGCAATATTAACACATTTTTGTCTGTAATAATTTGGGATAATTACAAAGCAAAAGTTTTTTGTTTTCATTGTAAGGAATGGAGAAGTGTTTTAAATGATTTGATTTTAATTACAGTAAGGCTGGGCTGCATTAATTTTTAAACCCGATAAAATCATGGTTTAACTTGAAGTTATGTTTTTATTATTATTTTTAACATTTTTAGTGTAATGTTTTGTTAACTTTTGGCTTGTTGGCTTTATTTTTAAAAAGTTGATTATGTTTTTCATTATGTTACCTTTTCCTTTCTTGCTTTTTTTTAAATACAATGTGTGTTTTTATTTGCTGTTTAATCGTAAAGCACTTTGTTGATGCAGCTAAGTCTAAGAGGGATTTTCAGAGATCTCAGCTAACTCTTGAGTCTGTTTATTCCACATGTTTAAAACTAAAACTGCAGTCATTTCTTTTCACTGCGTGTTTACTCTGTGGCATCTGAGCAAATGGACTAATGTGGAGTATGTGATGAAACGAGATGTCTAAATGACAGCTCAGGCTGTCACACGGCTTAACACTCAAGAAGTTGTGGTCTGGGAGCCATACAGTACACTGTTTATTTGTCTGCAGGTGTGTGTGTGTGTGTGCGTGTGTGTGTGTGTGTGTGTGTACATGTGCAAGAGTCTGTCTGTGTATATGTTAAATGTGGATGTATGATGAATATAACGTGCTTGCAACCTTAAGTGTTTGTGTGTTTGTGCATTTACATGTATGTGTGAGCGAGTTCATATGTGTGTGTGTGTATTTGTGTTTAGGTGTGTGTGTGTGTGTGTGTGTGTGTGTGTGTGTGTGTGTGTGTGTGTGTGTGTGTGTGTGTGTGTGTGTGTGTGTGTGTGTGGTACAGCTCCTGGCCTGTGTTTATCTTGGCCTGATCCCAGACCTTCATCACTTCTCTGCTGATAGCTCCATTCCTCCATCCCTCTGTCCCTCCGGCTATTTACAAGTCTACCGCAGACTGCCTTTCCCTGCGTGCCAACATCCAATCCTTTTTCCTCTCCTCTCCTCTCCTCTCCTCTCCTCTCCTCTCCTCTCCTCTCCTCTCCTCTCCTCTCCTCTCCTCTCCTCTGCGTCACACCACCATCATTTGCTTTATCTGTGTTTCAGTGCTCTCCTCGTGTCACCCTTTTCCCTCTCAGCCAAAACACATACGCACATCCACCCCTTACTCATTCTCTCCTTTGACTCTTCTGTTTACACAGTACAATGTGTGCATGTGTCTTGTTGTGCTCAGTGTAGAGAAAAAAAATATAAGTATTTATAAAGTAAACTAATGTCATTCTTCAGCGTGGACTGAAATATATGCACTCGCACCGACACAGTTCCCACAGTCAGATGATTTTTTTAATACTTTGTATTACTGTTAGCCTCCATCAGATCAAGTTTTTTGTTTAGGGTATTAAAAAAGATTCATTTAATGTTTGTGCTCCTACGCACACAACATTTTGGACTTGTCATAGTAGGAAAAGCACAGGTGTAACTATTCACAGAAGCGACGGCTCTGTTCTATTCAAGTGTCCCAGTGACCTCATTAACTTTACTTTTTAAAACTGTGCTTTTCCTACTGTGACATGTCAATATGCCCTCATCACAAAGGCCTTTTTATGTCATTATTTTGAAATTAGACAACATAAAGTCCCTCATCTGACAGTTCAACTTTATTCTTGACAGTTAGACTTTATTCTCAAAATGCAAGATTAAGAAAAATATCTTCCTCTCATTTTATCCCCTCATACTTGGCTCTAATACTCTTCCATTATTATTCACAAATCTTACTTATGGTAAAAAAAAACCAAAACATTATTATATTATATTATTATAACCATTATTATTAGTAAAATTTCAAAGTTTGATTTTAACAATAAGAATGAGGATCAATAAAGAAATGTCAGTAGAAGGAATAAGACAATCATGAATCTAATAATATAAAAATAAATAAATAAATAAATGGAGATGGTGGCAGTAGAATACTATACAATTTACATTTATAAATGTATCTGTGTCCTACTGGTTGTTTTTGATTTTTGTGGCAGGAACTGGCACATTTAACAGGCGACTTAAAACATTTTCCCCAATAGTGAGAGGCAATTTCTTGCTTTATGTTAAATTTGGAATTCCAGGCTTTTTTTTTTTCAAATTTTAGAAAGAATTATTTCCTAATAAGTCAAACAATTCAATGCTTATTGTCCCCAGTTCTGGAATAGCGATTAACTATTGCTCACTGCCAATCGCTGCAAGTGTTCTTCAATTTAAAGTGACGTGTGATTGGCCCACTACCACAGCATCTGCAGCGTATACAGCCATGGTGTGGTGAAGTCAAGTGTGGTTTATTTAACAGAGTCGGTTGTTCAGCACACTGAGGTGCCACCAAAACATTTGAAAGTTTAGCAGCACGACACACCTGTGATGATAAAAACAGATGCATAAAACACATAACTTAAAACTTGGAAGCTCCAAGTCTCAGCTCTCAAGTCTGAGTGAGTCCCACAGGCCTCTGTAGTTTTGCTTAAGATTTATTTGATTTTATTAGTTTATTCAACAGGGACAATGGACAGTCATCAATTAAGAGTTAATGACTTTTGTAGTCAAGACCACTTGAACTGAGACCAAGTCAAGACCAAGACCTGAGCGTATCAGGACCGAGACAAGACCAAGACTTTGAGGGGTTAAGGTAACTTTGTTCTCATTAGCTGCATAGCTGTATGTGTCCCGTCTCGTCATTATTTATGACAAGCAAAAACATAACTTAGCTAGCTGCCTTTGCCTGAAAATTAAATCATACAATACACAGGGACGGTCTCAAGACCAAGACCAGTCTCAAGTGCTACAACACTACCAGAGTAGTGGCTAGACAGATAAATTTCATCAGCAGATCCTGGGCAGGCAAAGAGTTACAGCATCAAAAGTTATAATTCATTTGTAACTTGTTGGCAAAAGGATGGTGATCTGTCGTTGCTGCTTGTCACCAAAGTTCAACACTTTCCTTCAATATCAGGTCATGATGACACAAACTCACCACAGAGTCACTTTAGCCGTCAGCGCTTATACTCTGACAGCATTACAGCATCAAAGGGACTTTTATATTTCCATACATTCTGTATACACACTCACAGTGCACACACCAGCTGACATGCACACACACACACACACACATTGACCTCCAACTCAGCAGTTATAGTCCTGCCAGTAGCCAGAGCTGACTTATTCCCATGCGCTGGGAAGCTGATGTCGCTCTAATGCTGTTGTGCTTGTGGTTTCTACAAGGTATACTGAGGCATTCCTCCGCCGTGCGCTCATCTAAACAAAGCTAGTTAAAGAGGACACACGGGGGCTCGGGCTACACAGTTGTGGCGGGGCTCCTCTGGGTGGCTCCTATCTGACAGAGGACTCAGAGAGTTTTGGGTTTCCTACGCATGTCAAGGTAGGTTAGCTGTTCCCGGCGTCGGGCCGCTCTGAGGCCCTGGTGGGCTATCACTCACAGCCGGGCCCTCCCGTCTCTCCCTCTCTCTGGAAGCCTCTTTCCCTCCCTCCACGCCCTCCTCCCACCCACCGCCTCGCCTACGCTGACGCACAGGCCGTCTTCTGGCTGTCGTCCCTGGTTTACTTGTCAGGTTTTGCCCTTTTTCCTTGTCTGCGTCTCTCAGACCTTACATCCCCTCCGCCTTGCTCGTTTCTTTCCGCTCAGATCGTGGTGTGTCAGAGTATGGCCCTCACTTGTCAGCTTTAATTTTTCTCTCAATCCTATCGAGCATTAAAGCAAACTCTCGCTGCTCTTGAATTGTCTACAGTCCACAGTGAGCCACAGGGAGAGCTATATTTCATTGCTTTAAGTGTTGACGACATTTAATCATGTTTTGTTTTTTCATGGAAACATTTTGCCTGCAGAGGCTTTAGACTATTAATCACAATATAGTTTGACCAAATATAGTTTTTAGATTTTTAGCAGAGGTGGCAAAAGTACACACTCTCTTAACTCGAGTAGAAGTAGAGATACTTGTTAGTCTCTCCAGGATTTTGCTGGCTTCTTGGGGGGATTGTTGCAGCTTAAAACATCTGATTTCACAGCAGCTTTTCTGAAACATTGTGATGCACTGTAAGCCAGAGTAAGTTAGCAATACTAAAAAAGACTGAGACAGCCAGTTGCCACTATTTTTAGTTTAGTTCACAAACTCAAAGGTCAGAGGTTATTAGAGCATAAATCAGTATGCTGGAGTCAGTAGTATATGTACTTTTTCCTAAAATCCAACTGGCACTCAACAGTCCCCAACACTTTTAAGTTGGTGAAACCAAACAAATTTTAAGTTTCCACCACTCATTACAGTCATTTTTTTGTTTTTTTGTTTTCTGCATAATTCATTACAAATCAGTGTAATCAAATTAGACGCGGGTGTTATTCTACAAAGAAGCAAAAATCTTTTTGGAGTTCAAACTCAGTCAAAACAGCAAGTGCAAACGTTCACAGAGCATTGATGTATGTCAGTTACAATGACAGACTTTTTCAGTCTTTTCAGTACTCATGACAAAAATTTTAAAAACTAAAAATACAAAAATCATAAAATGAAATCGTAAAACATTCAATCGGTTCATTGACATGCACATGTATGATGGGGTTTTTTTTTGTATGCTGTTTTAGAAACTATAATGATTTGTAAAATTTGCGAAATATTTGCAAAGATTGGATAATTGCAAGGTTGTGCAAAATTCATGGGATTTGGTTGTATTTGTGTTAATTTTTGCGATCGCAACTTTCTGAAGTGACTGAAAGGCTCTGAAATTCTCTCCAAGCATAAAAGTAAAAAGTCGCCCTCTGAAGGACATTTCCACCGATTGTTTCTGCGATAAGCTCGCTGAACATCCACGGTCGAGTCGCCCTCTCTTGTGAATGAAGTATTGGTACTTCATTACTTCCCACCTCTGACTTGTAGTCATCCAAGCTGGGGTAGAAAAGGCAGCTAAAAATAACAGAAACACTCCTTTTCCCACCTCTCAGTCCTCTTTGCGGTGTTGTCTTGTTTGGGTCACTGCGAGGTGGTGAGAAAGAGACAGTCCAGTCCTCCCATCTCACACGTCCACGCCTCAACACATAAATAATCACACCACTTCCAGGTTTACTGAGGCCGTTAGCATCCTGCACCACACAAGCTGTGTTACAACACTGTTGCTTAATTGTGAATGCAGGCAGTTTGTGAGTCCAAACTAAAATAACTTTTTGCAGAAGAAAAATAAACTGACAGGGATTTTTCCTGAGAGGAAACCTTTAGTTTACTATATGACATGTTTCTTAATAGTGCTAAAGTGTTCAGTGTTCTTTAAATAAACAATGTGGAGTTTTGCATAGTGGGGCATGAAAGAATGCAGGAGTCTTGCTGCCCCTCTCACACATGTCAGCAATTTGGCTGCCTTGTGTATTTTGGATGTTGAAAAAAAGGAACATTTCAAAGTAAACGAAAGAAGGAAAGTCTTATCCGCCTGGCAGCTGCGCTCCGGACCAAATTGCTTTCAGCTGATGCGCTGCAGCTCAAACTTGCTTGGGTAATGTCAAGTGATGCATTGCAATACTGAGAAAACAACACAGACAAAAAATAAATAAAAAGGAAAAGAAATGCTGGAAAGTTCCAGTGCTTATTCAGGCAAAGCCCACAAACCCCCCAACAAGCAGGCATGCTCATGAACATTTTCTTTTAATTTGTAGTTTTCCTTTTTTAAATTTAATCTTCATTTACTCTTGTTGGGAGTCAAACATTAAAGATGTTACATCCATGTAAACAGTGCATTTTTGTTTGACATTTTAAGCTTTTAAGTGACTTGCAGAGTGATATATAATTGCAAGGATGAATGGGATACATTTCAATATTTGGATCGCCAACAAACAGTTGAGCAAGAGTGAGCAACATTTTTCTTTGTCAATAAAACAAAGATCTGTTAGCATAGACACACAAAGAAATTAATGAAATTAAGAAGTTTTTAAATCTCTGGAGTCCAGACTTTAGATATAGTCATTTCTGTCTTTGCTTAGCACATTTTAAACCCTCCGTACCCCACATGCATGGTATCATTTTTTTCAACACAAACTAAAAGCTATCAGTCCAACTTCTCATATTGTCAGTGTAACAAAATTAAAGTGCTAAGAACCCCAAATACAGGAAAAATGACACAGATAAAAATGTACATATATCATAATCACTCACAATATTATTATAGAACAGTCCAAAGTTGCAGAAAATATTGTTTCACTATTTATACACATACATCAAAAAATGTGCAACATTAAACTACAATTCAGTCTATTTACATGTAAAGTGATTTTATTAATACATTCTTTTAGCTAAAGTGTGTTTATGTGATTGTAAGTCACTAAAAATGTTAAAATTTCTTTCAGAAATATTTTATGATCCTTGGTTTGTCTGTAAATAATATATGAATAAAGTTCTAATAAAACATGGAGGGCAACAGCAAAGTTTGCAGATATGAGTTACATTCAATAAATAAACAAAAATAATAACTATATGAATGCTCAAAGAAGAAGTTGAGAAAATTCTTTCTCTTCCTCACACACACACACACACACACACACACACACACACACACACACACACACACACACACACACACACACACACACACACACACACTGTTGTCCTGACAACAATGATGATGATAATAATATAATTTATTTCATACTTTACATTGTATAACTACATGCTGGCATCTGCGGCTACCTCACAAACATTTACTGAACGCCAGGGCAAACAAACATGCGGGCAAACAAATGAAGGTGCAAATCAAGCATTACGCAAGATTTGTTTTTCTTTCAGCGTGTGGGCCTGCGTGCATAAATACACAGAAATATTAAATCTTCCAGTGCATCAATAAAACCCACAAATCACAAATGCTCTGAAAATATACAGACATTTAGATATTTTCCACACACAAACACATGGAATGAATAAAATTATGTTTCAGGGACTTTTTTCTTTGTAAACTAATGAGGATAATTTGAATTTTCCATGTTCAGACGAGTTTATAGTGCATGTTAGATGTGGTGTTTGAGATTTTACACACACAGGATTTTATATTTACACCTCGAGGTCATGACATTTCCTCCAGCGCACGGCTGTCATCAAACTCATTTGTAAATTTCATTTGAATTTTTCACACGTACACATTTTTCACATATAAAATGAACAGTTTTTCTTCTCTATAATAGTTTCTCTGTTTGTTTTTTTTTCTAAAGAAAACACCTAACTGAGGTGTTTCCCTGCATTTCCCTCCACAGCAGTCCAGAGGTCCAGCAGGCTATTACATAAGTAGTTCAGTGCACCTTTCCAGAGCTGTGGGGAGCAATCATTTAAAATAACTTTAATATGCTCTGAGAGGCAGTATGGATTTAAGAAGAAGAAACCTTTATAGAGCAGAAAGTGTTTTTTATGATACTGGTACACATCACTCACTGTTTGAAGAGGAATTAAAGAAAAGAGAGAAAGAGACAGTTAATAAATGTGTTTGTTATGATCAATCTGAGAAGTCAGAGTTTAACTTTTTAACTTTGGATGCCATACTGACCGTTGTGTTTATTTGTTTTCCGTCCAAAATTCTTTTGTTACAAATATATAATGACAAGCTGCACTTCAGACTACATGACATCAGTGTTGTATTCATGATCACAGTAAATTATACCCTCCTGGGCATTATTATCATGTTATTACCATTTGAGCAATGCTTTACTTAAAGTCCCCCTATATAGCATTCATAAACAGCATATAAACATTTAGTTGTAAGCAATTATTTAAGTGTTTATTAGTCTATTTATCAACATCTTCTACTGTGGGCTTCCACAATTACAAATGTCTTATATCTGTGTACAATGACATTAGACTGTGGTATAAACCATTTAATAGATACTTAGATAATAGAGGATTGAGAGTAAAATATTATCCAGTTAGGCAATAGCACAGGAACTGTTGTGCTATTGAAATTCAAATAAAAATCTTATTAATATACGGCTCTAGAGTTGTGGCATGGGGTGTATAAACAGTATATATATATGTGCAGTCCCTTGAAGTAAACCCCTCTGGCCACCCAGTCAATATTTCTTGATATCTGCCCCTGATTATTTACCATTTTGCTCAGATGAAGTGGAAAATGTGATTTGTGTGTGGTTTTTGGAGGTGGGGCGGGGCATTTTACTTTATTAGTTAGACCGATAATAGAGAGACGGCTGGGAATGAGGGGAGACAGATGGGATATGACATTAGTCACCATCTTCTACCCAGGGTAAGCAGAGTTTTACATGATTCAGGAGAAAATACAACATTGTTTTCTCACTGTTGTTAATTGTGGACATGAAGAAATAACTCTGCTGATGTCTGGTTCATCTCAGTGTTCTTGCTCTGACAAAATATTTCCCCATCAAGAGTCACCACCTGCACACCCTTGACTTTCTGAGCAAAAACAACACACAACTTTAAAAAAAGAAAGTTTTTGGAAAGCTCGGTCCCAGCCAACCAAACCAACCAAACCAGACCACTCTGAACACAACAGGTTCACTCGCTGTCTCCCTCCCTCCTCTTCAGCCCCCGGCTCTGTTTACATTCTGCTGGCAGGGGGATCTGGAAGTGTTTGGCTCGGCTCTGCGCTCACTGGGAACTATCAGACAATTCACATTTTAAACTATTTTGATATCAGCTCTGTGGAGAGTTGCCGTTTCCCTGAGAACATGACTTGCCTCTGGGCTCTGGGGCCTGTTGCACCGCCAGAAGAATAAACAGAGAGAGAAAGAGGCGGGGAAAGACAAGAGAGGATGATGGGAAGGGAGAAAGAGAGAATATTCCTCAACTTCTGCAAGTAAAAACAAATAATTTTAAAAAGTATAATCACACTCTCTGCTGTAAAAATCTAATGATTCTGGGGATGAATCAAGTGTAAACAGACCATGTAGAAAAAAATAAGGGTCTGACGTAAATTTTTGTACAGTGGTGTCTCCTAGATGGAAAATACAGACAGATATACCATAAATACAAAAGTACAATGTGTGTATTTGATGGGATGGAAGTAGTTTTACTGTATTTGCTGCAGTGAGCTCCAGGGTCGAGGTCTTTCTGGTGAGTAGCTCGTTCTTATGTTGAGGTTAAAGGTGATGGAATTAGAGGGGGAGACTTTCAGCCTGTAATTAGGTGAGTAGTTAACTTTCACCTTTCAGTTAACTGTGTGTGTGTGTGTGTGTGTGTGTGTGTGTGTGTGTGTGTGTGTGTGTGTGTGTGTGTGTGTGTGTGTGTGTGTGTGTGCATGGTGGAGAAAATAGTGGTGAATAGTTTTTTATTTATTTTTACTCAAGAATTCGATTTAAGTACAACCATGTCCATCCACTCATAAGCACTCCTGTATATGTTGAAGTACTCGTACCTGCACTTCAACATGTGCATGAATTGAATGTTGCTACAGTATATACTTGTTTGCATATATTGTACATTTTACAACACTATATTAATTCCACAGCTATAATTACTTTTTAGACTTTACATAAAACATGTGATCAGCTTATAAAATGTTCTTTGCTATTGAATAAACCACATAATAAAGTAGTGATAAGTCTATTTCAACCAGCTACAGTGTTGAAGTACCTCCCACATGTTAATGCAACAATTATAGTGATAATATGATGTAACATAATATAACATGAGTTCTTTTGGATACTTTTGGTACCTATGTTATAATTTTCTTATAATCCTTCTTAACCTTTACTCAAGTACAATTTTGTGTGAGTATTTTTACAGTGTGGTAGGCATACTGTGACTTCTACATAAGTCTATGAATATTTCTTCAATCTCTAGTCATGATAAAACATTAAATCATAATATAACGTAACAAAACAATTAACTAGATGTAATATCAAGAACTCTCACAGGAGCCATTGTACACAATATGTATTCTTAGGGGAGGCTAGGGACAGTTGCAACACTTTCTGCATTTCTCTCACTTACTCAGAGACTATTTGGACCAGATCAGCAAAATCCTTATGTGTTAAACTTAGATTTGTCAGCTAATTATCCATGAGATTTAAAGATAATTACATATGACATATTGTTCACAATATGTATTTGAATGGAGGAAGAAGAAGTCAGTGACTGCAACTGACCCCGACTCTGGGGACAGCTGCAACACGATCAAGAGAGTGCTGCAACATCTTCAAAATATATTAAAAGTCACTGATCACAGGAAGGATGAAACAATTTGCAATGCAAGAAACTTTTATTAAACATGTCTTTATTGTACAAACTGCAACTGTTTTAAAAACTGATTTTTGTCACAATCTAGTGTGTGAACTATCCTGATACAGCTCTATGCTTTTTTCAACATGCACAATGTTGACAAAAGCAATCAAAATTTGTGTTTGGGCAAACTATCATTTCACGTACCCCACGATGACTAGGTAATGTTGAAAAAATGCTGTATTGTGGTCTGTTTTGACATGGCCGCTTATAACTTGTGGACAATTGCAATAAATTTGCAACAACTGCTAATTAGAGAAATAAGACTTGTTGAAACCATACCCCGTTGCAACCCTCCCCAGTCTACCCTACTTTTAATAGCACATTATGTTTATAATTTATGTACTTTTACTTAAGCGCAGTCTGGAATGCAGGACTTTTACTGCATTATTTTTATACTATATAATTGCAAATTTTACCTACACAAAGGATATGAATATGAAGTGTATGACAAAATAAACTATTTGCTTTAAGTTAAATAAGTTAGTGTGTGGGTCTTGACTGAATTTGAAAAGACAAGTTGAAGTAACTTTGTGATGCTTAAAAAAAAACAACGAAACTTTTCTAGTCAAAAAGACTTGATACTAATTCAGTTATACACGCTCAATAAGTTTAAGATATTAAGTTGAACCAACAAGTCTTCAGTCACACATTACAAATAAAAAGTGTTCTGAAAATAAATGTTAGAAGTTTTAAGTTTAATTGAATTGAATAAATAAAACTTGTACATTTACATTCAGTTAATGAGAAAAGATTAGTTGATTCCACTAAATTCCTTTTTAAAAAATTATTTCCTTCTTAAAAAGCAAAGATCAATTATTGGCAGTAAAATAAAGTGTCACATTGATTGACAAACTCATGACAAACTGCCCCGTTTTGAAGACTCTCTTTTCAACATTACATATTTTTGAGCATTTGACTAACAAACCAGAAATTTGTGCAGAAACCGATTCTCTATTAGATCTATTAAAGCTGACACACACACGCTGCTAATTGCATGATTTACAGCTGTTGCTATAACCACCTGTGACAGTTTTGACAAAAGACAAACACTATCAGCTGTGGTATTATAAAGGCTTTGTGTTATTTTGTCCATTCCTGTTCACGCGTCTGTGCCTTTCTGAGTGTACATGCACATCATATTGCCAGTGCTAAAATGCAACAGTCCTCTGGCCAATCAACAGGCCCACCTTCCCCACTTCAGGTTCGAATGACCTATTATCCAAATGTGTTTATTCAGTGTTTAGTCACTATTAGCCTCAGTATGATCCCTGCACTAAAGGGCTAATGGCTGAAAATTTTCCCCCGGCCCGACTTCACCGTAAAATAATTGATCGCATGTGAGAGCAACAGGCACGCGTTTCCTCTTGTTTTCCTAAAGAGGTGATATCATGCGGTCAGGCTGCTTGTTCGTCACTGAGATAGCGTGATTGCTTCCGGTACTGAAGAAAGAATAAAAAAAAAAGAAAAAGAGAAGGAGAGATGGATCAGAGGGTGATGTGGTTCTCAGTGAGGGACTGCGGCATTAAATCACACACCAGATCATTTGGTGTTATCGCTCAAAGGCCAACGAGTCCAAAAACTACTATATAAAGAACAGGATTTGTTTTACAAGCTGTGTTTCAACTGCTGGCCTGCATGTCATTACATCGGCAGGAAATTGTCCGTTATCAAAAACTAAACTAAGCAGCTTAATTTTTACGTCAGAAATACATCTTCTGGAGATAAAATTTTTCAGCTGCAGCGAAATATTTATTTTTTTTTTCTTTACCCTGAAACACTGAACACTTTTTCCCCCCTATTATTAAGTCTTTAAAATCTGGTCTGACTTGCCAAAAAAACAGAACTGGCTCATCTAGAGTGGTGGTTCCCAACCCTTTCCCTTAAGTGGTCCCTTTTCTGTCACTGAATAAAGTGACAAGCTCTGACTAAGCAACATATTTTATGGATATTTCATATTATATTTGATGCATAACAATGGCAGCACAGAAAAAAGACAGTACATCTGTACAATTAACCCAAACAGTGAATGGAATAAGTTTGTGCAAGACAAGCAATTTGGATGAACTTTGAGAAGATTATTTCCAGTGAATATTGAATCAGAGATGAGGTTTTGTGATATTTTATAACTTTTTATACACATATACTGTCTGTTTTATGTATTTTTTATGTTTTTGCAATCATACATATTCTTCTTTTTAAACAAATTTAGTGTTTTCTTCTCTGTCATGCTTGGCCATTGTTCTAGTAGCTCTTTGGTAAAAATTTATATTTTTAGTAAATACTAATGTAAGCCAGTACCCCATGATGCCATGACCAGTTTGAAATCTCAACATTTCCTGCCACCTACCCAAACCTTTAATTATGATTGTCATTTTGATTCTGGTCAGCGTATAAGACTAACTATACCAGTGGCAAGATAGATGATACGTTCTAATGTTAACTTGATGGGTTAATATGGTAATACCTCATAAACTTGGTCAGAAAAATCATGATTAATATGAAATTTAAATTCAATGGCTCTGTTTCATCAGTCCTAATTCTTTAAAAAAAAATAATCCTAAATATTTTACAATAAATTCAAGAAAACTTAAACTTAAAAATGTATTTTCTTTCTATTCTTACTTATTTTTAATGACCTCTCATGGCCCACCAGGAGGCCGCGTCCCACACTTTGGGAATCTGAATTAAGTTTTCTTCACAGAAATAAGTGAAATGCTGGGATATAGCTCGACTGTGTACATATTTGTAAAAATTTTCTTACATCCCCTAAAATAACACAGCCCTCGCGACCACCCGTGAAGCTTTGGTGACCCTCAGTTGGGGTCCAGACCCCCAGGTTGGGAACCAGCGCTCTAGTGGATGATAATATTTACCTTAAATATATAAATAGTGATTTGCACTCTTGTTCAGCACAAGTATATTTAGTAATATAGTTCTCTGCCGTTTTGATGGTGTGTGTGCATTTGTGATTATTCATTGTGTGCATCTCGTGTAACACTACCCAAGGCTTGGTGTGTGTGTGTGTCCACTTCATGAAGCAACAACATGTGTAGGACTGTGCCCATGCTGTATTTGTGTGTGTGTGTGTGTGTGTGTGTGTGTGTGTGTGTGTGTGTGTGTCCCCTATATGTTACATTTACCTAAACTGCTGCTCTCTCTTTTTCCTGCTTCATTTTGACAAATTTGTGTTTCCAGGAAGCCTCTGAGGTCAGCGCAGCATCTGTTGCTACTTAGGTCCAAGATGCAGTCATGAGCACTTGCACACACACACACACACACACACACAGACACACACACACACGCACACACACGCATGGTGCAGGAGCTGCTTTTTATAAGTTACTGAAGAACTGAGACCCAATCAGACATGAAGGCGTGTTTAAAGTTCCCAAAGTGACTTTAAAGAGGAGTGCGGGTCTAGACCTCCAGATTTAACAGAGAGGTTAAGGTGAAGGGTGTATGTGAGGGAAATGGATCATTATTGTAAGGGCTCTTAATTAAAGTTATAGAATAATTTTAGCATTATAACCTTAAAAACAGCAGACCAGTTAAATACAACTATACAACGCACCAATAAGTCATTAATTTCTAACCCTGATTAAGTCATGGTTTAGATTTAAATTAATGTTGCACCGAACCTTATAGCTTTAAATAAGAATTTAAAAAAAAGATTCAATTTAAACCTCAGTCAAATTTTTACTGCAAACCTAAATTAAATAAAATTCTGCTGCACCAAAACGTAAAACTCCATTTAAACTGTTGTCCAGTATTAACTTTAACTTGATAACTTTTGGCTAAGTAGCAAAAGATGTAACATTTTATTAACTTTTTAGCTTGCAAACAAACACGTTGTTAACTTTTTAGCTAACTATCAAGCAATACCATGTTGTTAAGTTGGTGTGTGTGTTTGTTTCTTTGTTGTTTGTTTGTTTGTTTGTTTTAATTTGGGTAAGCAAGCAACTCTATGTTGATTAAACTCTATTTCATTTCTGTTAACATCATTAAACTCACTAAACAGAGAACTGAATTCCGAACTCTCGATTTTAAACCTAGTCTTGAAGAACTCTGATTAGAACTAATCTTAGGTTAAATTAATCTTTGTCGGTGCAATCCAGTGTATGACTTCATGCTGCCTTATCTTCTTCTTAGCGTGTGTGCATGAACCCCATGTGTGCGTATTTTCAGATTACTGACATGCAGACAGTTGTTCATTTCTCAGAGCTCCAGCCAAAGTGAACAGTACACCTGGATAGTTACTTTTGGCCACAGCGGTCTGGCCAAAGCCGTCCACTGCATCAGCCCTTCACCCTCAAGTGTTTTACTCTGTCAGTTTTCATTCCCCTTCATTCACGTCTCCTCGCCTGAAACCACATTCATGACCAAACATGGCCTGATCCCATCAAAGTGATGCTGCAGAATACCTCAGTGAAACCCTCAGATACTTCAGCGATACACCGCAGCGATGGAAGCAGAGAAGAAGAAGCCCATTTTGCTCTCATGGTTTCTGGATGGACGAGACATGGAGCAGAGAGATGAGAGAAGCCAGACATCATAAAAGATCTGTGAGGAAAAGGGGGGGTTCTGTTCTTGGTTTGGTCTGAAGCCACAGGAACTGAGCTTCACAGCCAAGTCCCTGAGCAGAACCGACGTAACCTCAGTGGGTTAAATAGAACCCAGAACCACAGATCGCAGACCTCTGTCTCGGTATGCAGAGGGGTCTGGATTCCAGTTAAACCTCATGTTTGTTTTTTCACGTTTATTCCTTGAAGAGAAGTAAGGATTAAAACATACACACTTAAATTTTGTGATTTGACTCGATAATTTAAATGCAAAACACAAATACACCATTTATCACCTGTGGATCAAGAGGCAAAGAATATCCAGTGTTGTCTAGTTGATGGCTGAATTTTTGCGTATTCAACAATATGGACACTGGAACTTACTTGGACTGTAAACCTGCCGTGTTCCTACAAATACTATGCAGAAAAACAAAACAAAATTAAGCCATCTGACAAATATAAGCCTAATGTACCCTGTTCCTCTGTGTCAGAGACCTCCACTGTTGTCCAAAATCTACTGAAACCACATTATTGAGCCACAACGTTGCACTGATGACATTTATTTTGAGTCACCACCCACATGCACCATCCTGCAGTTGCAAATACTCACCGGCACACAGATTCCACGACTGAAAATAGTTCCAGACAAATGCACTATTCACTCCTGTTTGGGTAAAGTTTAGTAAAAATTACAGTGCCCAGTTGTTTTATCTGGCACCTGCCAGTATTTTATGCAACAATGATAAAACTGTTAATGCTGCTGGACATTTCTGGGGGCCTAAATTCCTTAGACATGCTTGATGAAAATGAAAAAAACAAACAATTTTAATTCAGAATTCTATTATTGTCATTATGATTAATTATATTCTATCCTATTCTATTCCAGCCCTAACCCTCTTCTAACCCTAACTCAATGCTACAACACACAAACTGTAGTTTGCGCTAGCTTGGTGAAGCTATCAGTTAACACACTGTCATTGCCTAATGTGAGTTTATGCTAACAATAAAAATGAATTATTTTTAAACAGCATAACGTTGGATATCATACAGTGAAGTCAAGTTGCCGTTTGCATGAAAATGGTGGACTGCGAAGACAAGGCTTGATATTAGGTTTTATTTTTAAACCAGTGTTAGGTCAAACCCATCCAATGTATGACCCAGAAGCCTGAGCCCAGCGTTTGGTTGATAGCCTTTTCCTAGAGTGTTGAAGAGTTGTATATTAATGGGAAAACCTGACATATCAACCATTAACAACAAATATTAATATATTAACCCCCTGTGGCATTACTTAAATCTCTGCTCAGTTTGAAACACAGCTGTATTATTCTGTTGATGAATACATAATGCATGACTAGTTTGCCTTTAGTGCTGACGGTTAGTGACCATCATTTGTTCACTGTTGCTTTGCTAACTAGACTAGACACTTTAAAATAAAGAAATATTGAACTGAATTTAGAGGATCTACAGCTGAAGACACTTTCACATGGACTTCTGCTTCTATCTGTAGTGGCTGTTGTTTGGTTCTGGCACATCAGCAGAAGTGGAACCAATGTTGTGTGCCGGTGGGCCGGCAGTCTAAGACGCACAACATCTGACTGCAACATCCCTGGTTTAGTTCCAGTGGGGGAACTCCTACATTCACTTTCACATGTTCTCCTCGCTGTGTGTCTCTCCTCATGTCTCCTGTCAGGATCTACAGTCAACTATCCAATAATGGCAAAAACAAAAAAGGGGAGGGCCAGGAAACTCTGGGAAACTGGTAGTGCTGTCATTACTGTGTATATGATTGACATATCAACCTATTTATACACAGAATAAAGAGGAAAAATGTATTACTATACTACACTATATATAGGATTGATACCACTCTCATATCTTAATGGAACATGTGAAACTAAAGCTGGACAAGGATGTTAGCTGAGCTTAGCATTAAGACTTAAAATAGGGGAAATAAGACACATTTTGTCTTTAATATTTATAATCTGCACAAAACCTTTCATGTAAAATCAACAAAGTGGTTTTATGGAGAATTTACGTGTTGAACTATTTCTTAAACTTAAATTTTGTTCAGATTAAACAAATTTATTTTTGAGGAATATTTTTTCCAGCAGAGGTTGCACCAAATCAGTGTTTTGCAAGTCACAAGTGAGTCTTTCTAAGTATTTTCAAGTCAAAAGGCTCAAGTCCAAGTGATGTTAAGAGTCACTGCTAGTAAAATCAAGTTACAGACTTACATTTTGTCACTGTGAGTATAAAGTCATGAAATTTGTGACGCCAGTCTGATACAAGTCCAAGTCATGTGACTTGAGTCCACACCTCTGCCATCCACCATGTTAGAATTCACCATGTTTGTCTGCGCCGCTACACTGAGCTGAGTAAGTGCTGCTGAACTGCACAGAGGTGATGTTAAGATGTTAAGATGTTAAGATGTTGCTGCCCTGCAGGGTGACGGACTCTCCGTGGCCTGCCGTGTTAACAGGCCCGACCTGCTGGAGGAGTGAAGACCACCCCAATGCAGCTTCCCTCCACAAAACTCAACCAGATGTGTAATGAAGGCCGGTGTATGCGTGAGGATGGTGCGTGTACGTGTGAGTGTAATCATTCTCACCTGTGTTGCCGTGTGTGCTGTTACAACCCCCTGTGTGGAGACTAACGGATGCAACTCAGCGTGTTAGGTTCGACCATGCAGTTTCTGTGTCTGCCCCCCCACCCCCCCACCACAATCCTGCAGTTCTTACATCACCTCACCCTCCACTTTCCTTTTTGCTGTGTCCAACATTTTCCTTTTCTATTTGCAGCGTTTTTGGTTCTCTTCCCCCCTCAGGGCTTACATGCGGAATTCATTTTCATATTCCCTTTCCATGATTCCCTTTCTCGCAAAATCCTCCTCAACTGACAGCCCCCCCCGCCTTTCACCTCCTGTACCTCCCCTCCACCTCCTCCTCCTCCCCTTCATCCCCTCATCCCTACCTTACAGCTGTTGTTTTGGATTAGTCAAATAGCTCCTGTCAGATCCAGTGATCCCTCTCCTTTGCCACCCACAGAGCTGCACCGCACACTCCAGCACTCCCTCAGTTTCTCTCCTGAGCACGTGCATACAAACTGTCCTGACGTCTCTGACAGGTGCGTGTCAAGGTGCCTCTGTGGGCAGGGCCAAGGGGGGTTGCCATGGTTTCCTGCAGGTTTTCTTTCTTTTCAGATCCAGGAAGGCGCGACGGTGCTGGCGTACCGCTCACACCTCTCAGAGGTTTGTTGTTCTAAACCGGACAAGGAGCGTCCCCAAATTCCCAGCGTTTTACTTGCCTGGAATTCACCTAACCTTTCAACTGCTCCTCTCTTCTTCTTCTCATGTCTCGAGGAGTCTATTATTTTTCTTTCCTTTTTTTGTGGAATTTTGACAGCTGCAGGTCTGGTCATCCATGCTGGGCGAGACAGACTGACACTGAAAAGGGTTTTGACACGATGATGGCAAGAGTAATAGTGTTATTTCAGTCATTTGGAGAAAGGGAGTTACCGTGTGCCTGTGTGTGATAGAAAGAGACAGAGAGGGAAGGTCCAGTTGCAATAGCACAGCAAAGATATGCATTGAAGCAGAATTGGGAGAGGACGTGCTGCACAATAATTTGACAGATACGTGTCAAATCAACAATGTTGTTTCAGTGATTACAGAAATAGGCTGCTTTTAGTTTGAGTTTCAGTGATACAGTATAGGGGTGTGGTGCAAAGACAACAAAGGAGTAGCTGTTTCTGTTATGAATGAGTAGGAGGAATTTGTGTCCACATGACTGTGTTTACAGGTTTGGGTTGAGATCAAGTGTGCAGTAGCAGTCAAAAATTTAATTTTTTGAATGGTTTTAAATGAAATCCAACTTTGGTAATTTTATTAAAAATGATAATAATTGCTTCATAATTGAAACTGTGACAGTTAACATCCTCCTCAGCGTGTTGGATTGTGTAACAAAAGCTGCATGTTAACTTGTCATTACGCAAACAGGTTTAATAATTAAGTTCAGATGAGGTAATGGTTATGGCTCGAGCACCAAATATTGGGGTAAATATAAATAAAGAACAATGCATAGTGGTTGTGCACGTCCAGATATCATTTAAGAGAACTGATGGGCCAGTAGAAGACAGCGATAGAAACGTGAAACAAGGTCAGCACACTGCAGCTCCTTAAGTGCAATTTACTGGCACATCCGCAAATGACATTTCAAGCTAATGCTGCGTGTCAGACTTCATGAACAAGACTAACTGTTCCCAACCATTCTGACCATGACGTCACCCGTTGGTTATTGAAGAGTTCACGTGAAGCTCAGTTTGTTGGCTCTGGCCGTCATCATCTTGAGTCCCCCTGTCGCAAACAGGGAAGCCGCCTTTTGAACCAGGAGTTTATGGGATTTGACACACTTTGGTGCCAGCCTAAAGTGTTTTTTGTTTCTGGATAAAAAACACTTTAATGTTTTCCATTTCTATTAAGTTTCATTTGTATATTTAAGGGTGCATGATCTACGTTGAGTAAGTTATAAAAAAAAAAATATTTCTTACTCCATGTAGATCATAAACCCTTGAATATCACATGACTTAAAGAAATTAAAACATTATAGTGTTTTTTATCCAGGAAAAAATGCAGCTCCCTGTTTACATGTATTTATTTACAGGACAGACTTGTCCAATATAGCAGTGACATCTACATATCACAGCAACAGACTGAAGCTGTCAGCACAGTGTCTATGTATATATAAATCTATGGCTTGTACTGTAAACAGCAGTGCTTTGAGCAAAATGCTAATGTTAGCACGCTGATATCCTCACAGTGACACTGCTAACACTGCTAACATGTTAGATTCACATACTAGCATGGTAATATTTACTAATTAACACTAAACAACAGCTGAGGCTGATGGGAAAGTTGGTCATAAACCAAAATAGTCTTACTGGACAAAAACAAACATGTTACATCTTTCAAAAAAATCTAATATTCTTTTAATTAGACTACTGTCTGCTTTTGTGTTAGCCCTCACATATCAAGCATGGTTGCTGTCAGCTCTTTATGGCCATATAAATGATGTATCAATCACACACACACTTAAGCGCTCATAGATTGATGTGGTGGCTTTAATCAGTTAAATAGCTCCGTGCCAATGAAAAGTATTTCTGTCAAGTTAGCAGACACCATTATAAAGCCATCAGTGTCTTACACGCTGTGTGTGTGTGTGTGTGTGTGTGTGTGTGTGTGTGTGTGTGTGTGTTTGTGTGTGAGAGAGACTTTATTGAGCTATGTAAAATATAGGTTGACATTCAAGGTTTTTCAATTATTTTCTTTTTAATGATCTTCAAATAAATGCATATTAGACCACGAGACACATTTATTTTGCCTGATACACGTTTTTTAAAATTAAGAGTGAAATTTAAAATTTCTCATTTAACCAGAGACCTCCAGGGACCCTCTGCAGGACCTTATGTGCTTCTTGCACTCTAAAAACCTTCCAAGAATTTAGTGGAATTAACTCACCTTTTCTCGTTAAATTAATGTAAAAGTAAAAGATATATCTATCAAAGTTAATTAAACTTATAATCTAGAATTTATTTTCAGAAGATTTCAGGATTTATAAACATGAGTTCGACTTGAAGTCTTTTGACTTGAAAAGATGAGTTGAACATATTTACTGTACATAGTTCAATCAACTCATTACTTTAAGTTTCTGTAGAAACATGATCAGCATATTAGCTGACTACCCAGCATGCACTGTTTAAGATTCAAAACTCTGAGACCGTTCTTTTTTATACTTTGAAGAAATATATGATGAACACTTGAAATTTAGTAAATTGGAGTAAATGGCCTTTCAAACTGGCAAAACATTAAAGGAGTTGTTGGTTAAACTTAATATCTTATTCTCAAGTACAACTGAATTAATATCCAATTTATGTAACAAGAAAAGAATATTCGTTTTGAATCATTATAAAATTAGTTCAACTTGTCTTTTCAAATTCAGTCAATTAAACATTTTAAGGCAGCCTGGACAATTTTTTAAAGTTGAAACATAATTTATTTTTACAGTTTAGTTATTGTTTCATCCCCGTTTTTTCAGTTTAATTGTTGCTGCTGTTACTGTTATGGTTGATTGTACTATTGACAGTGCATTTTTTTTTATGTACATCTATAATTCAGCTCCTCACCTCAGGTTGATTTTACTGATTTACTCATAACTGCTCAAACTCCCTGTCAGTAAAGATCTGAATTTGGGGAAATACCACATTGCCTCCTTGTCTTTTTTCCTTTTCCTTTTCCTCCTTTGCCTCCTCTCTTCCTCATCCTTCCATCCCAACCTCTGCCCCGAGTTCTCCTTCAGCTGAGGACAAAATCCGACCTCCTCCTCCTCCACTCACAGGCTTCCTTTGTAAGACAATGGCAGGGCAAAGGACCTGTGTGTGTGCAGATAGCTGTGTGTGTGTGTGCCTGTTTATTTGCTAATGCACTTATGTGTGTAGGTGTATTATTACTTACTAGTAGCATCTGTGCATGTATCATCACAGGAATTTTGTTTCTGTGCATGTTTGTAGGTTTTGCATGTGTTTTTGTTTATAAATCATATATATTGTTGTGTGTGTTTGTGTGTGTGTGTGTGTGTGTGTGTGCATGTAGATTTATGATGCAGGAAACAGCGACTATGTCACTGTAAAACAATAGAAGATTCACACACATACATGAACACACACACGTGCGCTCTTTTGGCATTCACTTCTCCAGAGACCCCTCCACTTCTTCCACAAGGAACTCCCTTCCTGCTGCAATGCTGGCAGACGCACACACACGGACACACACAACAAATGACACCTCCCACCAGGCTCACAAGCCTCCAACAGTCGTGCATCCTCTTGTCAAAAGTAGGGGTATGAAAATAAAAAATAGCAGACAGGATGTAGGAAATAAAAGTGAGAAGTCTTGTGTGTTCACATACAAGCTGTCACATTTATTTAGGTATCGTGCGCGTGTGCATCCCTTCCTGCTGTGATTAACTGTGTCATATGCAGCCATACGACTGGAAATCACCACATTATTATTGCCAAGAAAATTATAGATGTCCGGTGTTAGCCTATAGCCTGCCCACTGTGTGTAATCTCCATGAGACAATAGCCTTGAGTGCCAGTCTTCACTTATAGAGGTATAATAAGCTTTCTTTCTCGTAACCCTTCCCCCCGACTGTGTCGATGGAAGCACTGAAGGCCCACTTCAGACAGGCGAAGACATCGTAGCCGCCATCCTCTCTCCCCTCTGTGAATGCAGACAGTCACCCTGAGATAAAGGTGATATAAAATACATGAGATTATGCTCGTTTCATTGAGCTTTTCCCCCAATTCTCTTTCACAATGCAGTAACAGTCAATCACCTGCATAAAGCAGCCTAAATATAGGGTTTAAGACTTGTTACACCACTACCCGCAGGCTTGTAATTGAAACTTTTCCATTTTGTTTTTTTCTAATGCTTTGGCTGCCGAGGGGAGATTGGCAGCTCTGAGTGGCCAGCAGATGAAGCGGCTGGCGCGCTAATGAATAGAACGCTGATTGCAGGATCCCCGAGATGCAAATTACTGTGCCTGCCACCCCTGACGACCGGCAATTACCGGGCCGCCGCGGCGGACGCCTCGTGCATATTCATCGCACCCGCTGGGCATATTGATCAACAACTTACTTCAAGCAAGAAGCACTGAAATGTATCATGTCGCTCAGTCGGTGCTATAAAAAGAATACTCTTTCTCTTTCCTGTTGTCAAATCTGACACAGTAACATGTAGTAGGACAAGCCCTTTAACTATGTAAGGGGTATTTATTTTAATCAGGTGTAGGTATAGGCTAATTGCCAATATATTACATTCAGAAGGAAGTGACAAAACACGTCATTCATTAGAAAATACTCTTAATTCAAATATTAATTTCTGCTTTTACTTTACCTAATTAATTGCACTTTAAGTTCACTGCCCCCATGAGGACATGCAGCTTTAAGTTTGTCTTTATCTTGAGGAGTATTTTTTAAAGAAGAATTGTGTTTATTAGGTCTTTCTTGACAAAAATCAAAAATATAAGTATTTTTTTCCAAATTTAAATTACCACACATGCTCATTAAAAATCAGTTCAGTTTCATTTAGTTTTAACATGAATCACCAGTCTTTGTAAGTCAGAATTATGTCATTATACTAATAGCTATTCATTAGGGACTGTGTTAAAGTGACAAGCATTTTTCCTGTTTTCATGCTGCTAATAAGCACCTACACTCACCCGATCAGTGTTTAACCCTCAGCACTGACAAACTGAAGTTTTCCTGTTTTAGTTCATGTTTTGTGCATCTAACTCATATTTTGGAGAGCGCACTTTTTATGGAATCATTCCTGAAAACACACACACTCACACACACAGAGGCAGTGCAGACTTCAGAACATGGAATATGAATATGAAAGGGCTTCTTTCAACAACAACGGAAAAACAAGAGTGCTGCCAGCGGGTTAATGGGACCAAATGAAGGAAAGCTGAGCAACATCGGATTTTTGAGCCCTCTCCCTCAAAACAAACATCCAATGATCACATTAGCGATGGATCAGAGAGCTGTGTCATTATTGTCTTGTGTGTCCTGTCTGGTTTTAGAGCCTCAACCTCACTCATTTTCACGTTTGAGAAAGAAAGAATAAAAAAAAGAAACGACAAAAACTTAATTTCTGGAGAATCACTTATCAGAATTATTCTCTTTTTTGTCTCAGTCTCATTTTTTGCAGAAGATTGTCATTAAGGTCATTAAGCCCTCATCATACATATGATATTCAGGAGTCTTTATGCTAAAAAGTACAAACAACCTCGATGAAGGATGATGGTTTTTTTAGTTTGTAGTCTCTCTTCTTGAAGTGATTTTTTTTCACTATCACATACCAAACACACAATGAGTAGAACTAACTTCAGTCTGGACATGGCAGCTTCATTATGTGACCAGAGACTTAGAAACCTACTCGTATGAACATTAGCTTAATACTAACTCTGCTACAACACATTAACTTCATAACATGTTAGCACAATGTAAAGCAGGACAGAGGTTCACAAACATTTTTCATGTCAAGGACCCTCACAATAGATGCACGTAGATGACAGACCTCCGACCTGAGAGGATTTTGTCTTAAGGATTCCTCTCTGAGTATTTTTAAGGTTTGCTGGGGACCCTTACAACCCACTCAAGGACCCCTGTTGGTCCCCTGACCCCAGTTCGAAAACCACTGAAATAGAATAATAAATAATAAATCTTTAGTAGTTCTCTATACCATTACATATTTATGACTAAAGAATTAACACCCAAAGCTCGTGGGGAAAACATGTCCTTATTTATTCAATAGATTTTGACTCAAACATTGCTAAATTGTGATTGGTGCTCAAAAATATATGATTGAAATTCTGAATGAGTTCTTTTGACTTGACATAATAATTTGAATATATGTACTGTACAATTTCAATTAACTCATTAAATTTGAAAGGAAGTTTTGAAAGAAACATGATCCTTTTACACTGAAAATGTAATAAATTCATTGGGAGAGCACATATAATTTCCTGCACGAACAAACAGGAGCAGCTGAATTCTTTCAAGTTCAACTGAATCAATATCACATTTATTTAATGGGGAAAGTCTATTTGTTTTGAATCTTTACCATACTACCTCAATTTGTCTTTTTGAATTCAGTCAACTTAAAATTTTAATGTAGCCTCAGCATAAACTTAAAACAATTATTATTCAGTGGGGTTTCCGGGCCCCTGAGGCAGTTTCCAGCTGCAGCAGGTGAGCTTGACCCTGGAGCTCCTGCAGTTTAAGCCCTCACGCTGGGAGGTTTGTGAAAAATTGTCCTCTACAACTACTGCCCAGGTGCCACTGAGCAACACACCAAACTCACGTAACTGTTACAGTTTGTCAGCTGTCAGCAGGACTGGAGCTGCACCACTAAACAGCTCCCAGGGGTGCTGCCCTCCCTCCTGTTGCTGCTACTTCCTCATGAACAGGATAAGAGTGTGTTCTTCTCAGAGAAGTTTCCCTTTTAAAAAAGGATTAACACACACACACACACACACACACACACACACACACACACACACACACACACACACACACACACACAGACCTCTTTCCCTTTCAACTTTTCATACACTTACCAGCTATGCATATAGATCCATATCTTAAATATTACCAACCCTTCTGATAATCATCTCCACACACATACTGAGCGGTCTGATGTGTTTCCGTCACACAAAAGCAACCTGCACTCAGACGGGTGGGGTGGCGGTGGGGCCCAAACACAGGAGGGGGAAAAAAATGATAGTTAAAGCAAAGAAAAGAAAGAATGAGTGCAGGTGCTGACCTCCAGAGTTGCTCACATATGTTGTTATCTGTGTGTAATTACTCTGCTGTGGATTCTTATCTTCTTATCACAGAGGGGCTGGTGGACTGAAGTCCGCCCATCAAACAGTGACTCGGGGCCAAAATTACACCAATCAGGGTCTGGAGTGGAGCGGTGCTTTGAGTTCCTTAAATTGGTGGAATAACGGATCTACTTCCATTCGTTACCTCAGATCTAAACTTCTGATGGGGAACTGTGAGAAACAAAAACAGTAGAAATATTGAAAAAAAAAACAGCCTGCAGCTGAGACCACAGCTTGTTTGCATATGCAACTTGCTGCTGCTTCAAAGAATTTGCTGTAAGATTTTTTTCAATTATATAAGGTAAAAACTTGTAAACAACAGATTGCTTTGTGCATAATTCAGATGGATCTCAATTACACTTGAAGAAAAGTCTGACCTCCCTCTTATCCAGCATGTATCATTTACAGTACAGGCTCAGAAGGTAGTACACATCCTCACTCCAAACTGTCCCAAGTGTTAACTGTTCATGATTTTAAATTTTTGAGGAAAATTAAAGGATCACATGTTCCTTTGGATTAAGAAAACTCATACATATCTAAAGATAAATTCAAATCCACTGCCATATTAAAAACAGGGCTGTTCTTTTTAGTTTAGGACAAGCTGATGTTTTGAAGACAGCAACTAAAACAGCTCCCACCTACCTAAACTCTCTCATTCAGGTCTACTCTCCCTCCTGGTCGCTACGCCAATGTCAGGCGCCTGATTCAACAGGGCCTTAGGTCGCTAGCTAGACTCTTCGCTTTTGTAGTTGTTTGTATCAGCAGTTTCATTTAGGAGATGCTAAATGAAACTGCAAGTTGTAATATACACATGCATGAATTGTTCATACAGATTTGATCTTAAATTTTTTTTGCAAAAACCGTTGTTGCACCTGCAGCACACCTGTGACAGAGAATTATCTCCAATGATGCTCCAATCCACTGCTCCATGTCTATTAGAAAAGTTCCTCTGTTGCTGTCCTGCAGTGTCATTTCCTTTCGCTTTCTTTTTTGATTTTTTCTTAGTTTAACATCACGTGTCAATTATCGCTGGCACGTGGCTCTGTGGTTCACTTAAGTCTGCTGGTTTTGGTTTTATTGGTTTTATTAGGGTGCTTCGATGTGTTTATTGCAAACTTCCTGGCACGCTTATCCAGATTAAGGTTTAATGCGATTCATCAGCACGCTCAGGTGGGTAAGAAAAGACTTGACTGTCCGCACACGCTTCATGAATCCCACATATAAGTTTCATATTTTTCTCTCACTGTGTCATTCAAGAACAAATATAAGAGAAAAGTAAGAAAACATTCATGCATGAGGCCCATGGTTCACAGGACAGTGATGCTATGTTTCTGCTGTCTCACTTACATCACTTGGATCAATTCCTACAATCTGTGATGTGCATTTACTGGAATTATTGTGAGCTTTTCTATCAGAGAAAGAGGCCATTTTTTTCCTGATCAACTCAACTCCAATAGCAGGTTATTTCTTGTCTTTCTTGTTAAGACTCTGCAAGTTCACAGCAACAATTTTCACCTGTTTTTACCCAAAACATTCCTGAACAGGAGAGAAACTGATGATCAAGACTGTCTGCGTGCTCATCCTGTGCTCATCATCTGTCTGTCTGTCTGCCTTTCTGTGTATCTATGTTTATTTGTCCGTCTGTCAGAAAGCCAACATGAATGCAAGTGAGTTCTGCCAGCAGCAGCATTGTAACAGAAATCACTTCAGGATCAAAATGATCATTGAGAGGCATCAGTCTCAGTGGTGACTGGTGAATTTTTCAACTCAAAATTGACCTTTACCTGATGCACCTACCAAAAAAATCTAATTTTTTTAAAGTTTCCACAGGAGGGTCAGTGATTTAAATGCATGTATGTATTTGCTCTGGTTATGACTTCATTGCAGCATCCATCAGGATCTTGTTGTGTCATCAACTAACAGTGCAGTTTTTCACTCCAAACGTAAGTTTATTTAAAAAATGAAAATCACTGAAAGATTTTGTGTTTATGCTGTGGTCGTGTCCTGAACTGTCAGCCTGATTTCATATTCATACTAATGTTTCATCATCCAAATAAACCATAAAATGTTCTGCCTCTGTGGTTTTGACCTGCCTTGGATGTTGTCAGTATTGCAGCGTTTGCACTCTTCCGTGTGCTGGTATGACCATTTTGCTGGTATGGTCACATGATCACTTGTGACAGGGGTCATGAGTGGTCAAGTGGGGTCGTGAGTAGTATCCTGACATCCTGCCAGTCTAATCACCTGTTTATTTTTTTAACAACCAAACTCAGATCCACACTGACTGAAGGAGAGAGGGAGAAAGTGAAAGTAAAAGGAAAGGTTGATTAAGGTTCAGCTTGATCGTGATTGCTCTCGCATAGGGTTGTGTGCATCTCATCTTTACTGGTGTTTTTGCTTTTCTTTAACCCCTTAATAGGCTTAGCTGGATATCTGTGGCTCTTACAGCCAGAAGTTTCTTTAAAAGTCTGCTGGAGATCCCCAACTGTCCAAAGACACCAAATATGTTGGGAATGTGTGTAAAGTGATGAACTGTGCAGCCATTCAGGAACATGAAGTCTTGTGTTTGAATATTTCATTCAGTGTAAATATGATTTAGATGAATAGCTGAAACAAGCCGATACATAATATACTGTACATATTGTACTATATGTGACGGTGTAGATTAATATGATTTTCCAACCTTAAAGATACTTAAAGTGAAAATTTACAGACAATTATATATGTAAAGGAGTTAGAAGAATATAATCCTTTATATTTTAATTTTCACTCAAATCCAAACCAATTTCAAAAACAGAAAAGTCCATTTGGGACTTGTTAGGATAGCAAGACTACAAAAAGCACTATATTAGTAAAGCTTGTTGCTGCCCTCTTTTGGGATGTCCTGGTTCCTGCTTTGTTGCGCACTTTACATGTATTTACCAGTCTTTACCACACGGTGGCGACAGACTACAGCTGTAACACTGGAGATCACTGTGGTCTGATGGGAACATTCACCGGGGGGCGTATTCACATCATTTTCAACCAGTGAAGGAGGAATGACTTTGCAATAATCACATTCAAATGTTGATGCTTTTTTCTTTTTCCCCTCTTTTTTTATATATATTCCCATGTCCCTTCATGTCCATCATGTAACTTAGTTCCTCTACTTCATCACATCATTATCTTCCTATAAGATAATTATATTTAAATCACCTCTTAAAAATAATTTATAATCTGCTCATAGCACTGTATAATTATATTTAGAACCACCGTACATATTCAGAATGCTGTATAACAATAATCATAACAGTTTATATTACATTATAATTACCTATAAGGTCAACTATCATCCTGCCTCAGGCCCCATTTGTTGATCATTCTGACTTTTTCCTTTTTCTTTGAAAGTATCATAGTGTATTATAATTTCCATCATTGTAATACATGATAATAATTTAACAGTAGTCACTGGATACTACTGACCATAACCTGTGTTTTATTTCACCAAAGGGAAAAGTTGAGGTTTAATCAAATATGCTATACATTTAGAAAAGACAATCAATTAACATCATTTTCGTAAAGGTACTCCTGCTATTAATCATTTCTTTTCATTTAACCAATTATACAGTGTTCTAAGCAGATTATAATACATTATAAGTATGTTTATAATGCATTATAGACATTAGAGGTGCACCAAGATGTCATTATTTGTATCTGTATCTGTCCAATCAACAAAATTATCTCTCTCTGTATCTGTATTGGGATAGAAGACATACATCATTAACATTTATAATAAGATCCAAGAAAATCATTGCATTATATCAGCTTAGATACCAGCAGTCCAAAAACACAACATTTTTATAACTACCATGGCCTCAGTTTACCTTTTTTGTACTTCTTGAGCTGATGTGTTTCTGTAAACAAGCCTTCAACAGGACACTGCACGAGTGGTGTCGTTATTCTGATGAAATATGATCATTGTATCAGCATGGTGGCTCTCTAAAATACAATTTACAATTTGTCTCCAATGTTTCAGCTTGTAAAACATAAGGACAGATACATTGCAGAAAGCTGCAGTGACTAGTTTATAAGTGATTCTGCAGTAAACAAGCGAGAAGTCATAAGCTCAATAACGATAAAGCTGTACACTTGTTGCTCAAATACAACCTACAGGAACTAAATGCAAATAGAGACATTTGCAATTCTGAATGACACAAGGAATATTTTCATCTCACTTCAATTTGAATATGATAATACTGCATGCGGGAAACATAATGCGCTCCCACACATTTTTAATATCCCATGTCCCTCTATGTTTCTGCAAGATTTTGCATGGACAAAGTTCACAGGAGCTATAGTTAGAGGGACAATGAGAGGAGGGACAGTATCAGCCCCAGAGTCAAGAATAGACAGGAAGTCGCATTTCTGGACTGAAATTGCAGCATCAAGAGGAAGTTTTGATAAATAAATTCAAGTGGTTTTGTTTATTTTCTGACAACATTTACTGCAGGTCACAGTATACTGTATAGGAGCATGTAAGTATGAGAATGTGCACATTTGTACTCAATAAATTAAAGTAAATATTGACCACAGCAACGTCTATTAGTTAAAGACTTGCAAGTGTGTGTGTGTGTAGAGAGTCCTTCCCTGTAGCAGCAAACCCATCTTTAGATTAACAACTTTATTAACAATGATGCATTTTTGTTTCAGGGTGTATAGTTTAAGCTTTAATGTATTTTATTTCTGTATTAGTGGGGAGAGACATTCTGGTCATCCTGACCTGTTTTCAGTCAAGCCTTTACACCCCACACCATGCTTGTGTCACAGCAGGTTTTCTTCCTCTGAGTGACTTGTTGAATATTTTATCTGCAGCAGGTAGAGGGAGCGTCAGGTTACAGCAAGATGACTGACTGCAGGACAGGAGGGCTGCAGAGGACTGCAGGCGGGACTCCACCCACATAGATACAACCAGTAAGGGCACGGCCATGTTAATGAGATACTTAATAGCACCGATACATGAGAGGCCATACTTTATTGTGATCAGTGATGCTGCCCAGTGGAAGCTGAGTACAAATAGCGTCACTGACAGAGTTGTAATGTTTTTTTTTTACTATTTAAAGCTGCAACAATATCAACAATGGAAAACATATATGTGTAATGTGAAAGGGTGCTCTCATAGTGATGAACCCACAGAAAAAATTATAATGAAACTGCATCTCTCTTAGCTTGAATTTTTGCATTTTTCTCAACCAAAGTAGGGCTTTTAAAAAGCTGTAAAAAGTGTCTGCTTGCCAGATAGACAGACATATGGGAACTAGCTGGTGAACATAGTTTAGGGGTATTTATTCATATGAATAATTAAGTTGCTCTGGTGGAAGTGTAAATAGGAAGTTGTTTCCTAACACATTCACCATATCAACTTTATACGGTTTTCCAGTGCAGATAAACAAAAACTGATGGTCACATGTAGTAGGAGATATCTTGTGTGAAGCAGCTAAATTGTTGAAATGAACAGTAACTGCATAGATTCTGGATTTTTCAAATTTTAAATTTAATGCTGTGATTAAACTTTATTTTTCAAAAACCACATGAGACACAATGTTTTATTATGATATAATATTGTTAATAAGTATTTTATGGACCATATAAGGGCCTTATTATGTATTAACTAACACTTTATAGAAGATGTTGATATAAAGTGTTTGCAAAGATGAATGAAGAACTTGAACTTTCAGGCAGTATCATTTTGATGAATAAATAAACACTCTCATTAGTCTAATTACTGCTCAGGAAGCAAAACATGGGTGAAACACTGTAGTTTTTTTTTTACTTTTTAAACAATTGTTCCAACAGTCTAGTCATTTCAATGAAAACTATGTCTCAAAAACTGGTTTTCATGTCTCTTCTGAGCTATCTAATCTAAACAACAGAATCACATTAAAACCACTTATCAAAAAACAAAAAGAAACTGAGATATCAAACGCCTGATAATCTTTCTACAAACTGAAAGTGAAACTAGTCTGAAATCATTCCAATCAAGATTATGTAAAGGTTACAGTGACCCTTTTAAAGTCATTCAACAGGATATACAGACATTTTACCTGTGAACCTTCAGGTGCAGTAAACACACCTCATGTTCAGAGCTAGCTCCTCCCACCTCCTGCACACCTGCATATAAGCACACCTGTAGCATCAGCAGCACAGAGCCTGCTGTATTCCTCTGGATCCCACTGTGCCTCTATCTGAAGAAAATCCTGGTGAGTAGGATGTTATTTTAAGAAATTATTATGTTTTTGCAATTAGAATGATTAGAATTTATTATTTAAACTATTTTCTATTATTCCACATTGTTCTTTCATTAAGTTTAATAGTTGAGATTATGATAAATTGAAGCACTGATTTAAATTATTAATTCTAATTGGAAGAAAAAGCTTCAGCCACTTTCCTCAAGCAAGTTAATCTTATTTTCTTATTCACTTTCATTCGAAGCTGTCATCACAACTATTTGTCAGCTAATGGCAAGATGATTACCAAAAAAAAATTAAATGAAAGTCCATTTCCTGCTGAACAAAGTGTCTCCTTGTGTCACTGGAATTCACTCAGAATATTTTCCCGATCATTTTCCCAAGCTCTATCTTTCATCTGAACAAGGAGCGTCTGTTTCCTGCTGAGTCCTTTGTAGTGTTGTGGGAACGGTGTTGCAAGGATCAAGTGACAGGGAGACAGAGAGGTTCCCTTGGCCGCTAATCTACAGAGACGCACAAAAGCAAGCTTGCGTGAAACCTCGCTCACACGCGCAGACAAAGATGCACACTGTCCTGTACGTTTGATATCCATACTGCAACTAGTCATGCTTTAAGTCCAGCAGGTAATGTGAACACCTGTTAAACTTAATAGCAAATGAGGTTAAAGGGTAGGAATGGGAGAAAAACAGGTCACACTTTATTTTACCATACACTCATAAGATGTAACAAGCCATACTTAATTATTTATTTTATTAGACCCTTACAGACTTTCTTAGAGAGTAATTAGGGATAGATTACAATAGAAGTGTACTGTAAAGTAAAGTGAAATAACATATCTACTAAATTACACCCACACCTTCTTTGTCTGGTCCCATACAGTTGGAAGAGTAGTTAATATTGACGACTACTTCTTTGCCTATCTTGACTATAATGTAACAGTAAATCTGTATAGTCACCCATCAACAAAATATCCCTCTGCCTTTATAAATTTGGCCTTTATTTAGTTGTTCTGGTTCACATATTGCTTTAAATAAGGGAGTAACAGATATGTGATTTAATTTTAGTTTACAGTACAGTGCTGTTGCAATATGTCCCAAATTACCCTATAATTAAGTCTAATAAAGGTGTAGTAGTAAGAAATAATACACTTTAGTTTGCAGTACTGTTTGGTTGTGATGTGTCCCTAATTACCCTCTAATAAATTCTAATAAGAGATTTGACAGTGCAAAATAATAAACTTTACTTTACAATACAGTTTTGTTGCGATGTGTCCCTGATTATCATCTAAGAAAGTGTATTAAGCGTCTAATAAAGGATCTAATACTGTCTGATAAAGAACATGTTATTTCTAGTTTTTGCATAATTTGATACAAAGTATGATTTGTTACATCTTCTTAGTACAGTTAACATCACTGAAAAATAAGAAAAACATAGCTGTTACAATTATTTAATAGCATTTAGCTGCATTTTCAGTCGTATAAACCTTTAGGAAGGCTTCTGTTTGTTGAAGCCACTTTTCATCTCCTCAGTATTTTCCTCTCCTTGTTTCTCCTTGAATATAAAATGCATCTTATTATCATAGTAATAGACTATAAGAGAGTGTTCTCCGTCCCAGTGAGAGGCTCTTCTTCGACCCGGGGTTGAGCTGTAGTCATTTACATTTTGATTTTACACTGACTTGACTTGTATTTGAATTGAGCCGAGATGGACAGACTGAAGTGGCTCTGGCCTTAAAGTCAGTCATCTCTTGCAGATGCAGACTGTTGTTTGAAAAGCCACTAGCCAGCCATACATGGTCTCATTTAAAGACTCCTTTCATTGTTTTCAGTAGGCGTCCAGTGGTCTTGAATATAAGGCCCTCTTGTATTTAAGTCTGACCAAATGCTAGAACACATTTGCTTAAGGGCCAGAAAAGAGCTTTTCTACAGCCTGATCTCATGTAACACTATAGCTTGAAATGACGGCAATAGGTCAAACAGTCTGGCACATGAAGTTATGTATTTTCCTTATGACATCTGTAACTTGAACATCCATCCTCTCTCTCTTCACAGAAATGATAGATGTAACATGTGGAACTGGTTCTCTCTTCAAGCCTTGCCTCCATTTTGTCTTTAATTTCCAGTTTTGTTGCTCTTTTTTGTCCTCTGCCCTCGCAGCCACCCATCATGGCCTCCAGCATGTCGATGAGGAGTTTCTCCATGAACCGCCAGCCCTCCTTTTCCAGTCGTTCTCTGATGGACACCGGCCGCGCTCGCTCTCGCGCCTCAGTCTCTTTCGCTGCCGCCAGCCCGCTGAGCCGCTCGGTCTCTATCAGCCAGGATCTCAACGGGCCAATGAGCCTGCAGCTTAACGGACTGCACGGCAACAGCACCAACGATAAGGAAGCCATGCAGAGTCTCAACAACCGACTGGCCAACTACCTGGACAAGGTCTGATACGTACAACAGTACCACACTGTTCAGCTGCTGGTCAGCAGCCAAATGGGTGATGAGTGTATCCTCATTTAGCAGCATTCAGACAAGGAAATGATGTCATTAGTAGCAAGCTGAAACAGTTTGATCATTAAAGTGACTCCTCTTTTCCTCTTTGTCCTCCTGCAGGTGCGTTCGCTGGAGCGCTCCAACGCAGAACTGGAGATGAAGATAAAGCAGGTGATGATTGACCGCATTCCCAAAGGTCATGACATTGACTCCATGATGGCTCAAGCTCATGCTGTTGAGCAAGAGGTAGGCATGAAGGGACAACCACACCAAGTCAAGATGTCAAGTCCCAAGTTAAAGGGATAGTTCACCCAAACATTCAATTATTATCTATCTAAAGCTGATTGAAGGTCAGATTTAGTTTTTTAGTCCACAAAACACTGCTGACAATTTAAGTGAGTGGTGACCAGATTTCAAATGGAAAAACACATAAAATGCTCCTCCGAACTGCTTGTCTGGTGTAGTTCAGATCTCCTAAAACCTTGACATGCTGTTCATGCTGTTGGCTGAACTATTCCTTTAAGACAGGCAAGTCCCAAAAGTCATAAAAGTCCCAAGTCCTAAACTTTGGGTTTTTACACACTAACGACGTTATCTTTGGTATCATATTTTCCAACTGGAAACCTGCAACTTGATTGGCTGTTGTTGGATTGGGTCAAACAAATCAAGTCTAAAGACATCAAATTTGTGACTTGAATCTGACTTGAGTCCAAGTCATGTGACCTCTGAGACAGAGGTCTACTTAAACACTTGTGAGTTTGAAGTTTTATACTGTATATGTCAATCAACAGAGCTCAAGGTTATGATGACTTTGGTTATTTTACATAGACAAAACATTCATGCAAATGTCAACACATCACATCTTTTAGCAGGAGCTGAGTCAGTGGGTTAATCAGAGGCAGAATTTGACTCACATCTGATGTTTGACTTAACTTTTATCAAACCAAGCCTGAGTGAAGTTAATGATTATTTTGCCTATTTTTACTAAACAGAAAATGTTACAGTTTAATGAAGTTGGAATGTGTTACTCTATTGAACAAGAATTGAAGCATCAAATATAGAAGAATGTGTTAGACTAGTGGACTTCAGTGATTATGAATGGTGTTAATGTCTATTATAACATTGTTATTCCATGTTAATATTCATCAGGTGAGGAAGAAGACCTTGGAAAATGCTCGACTCATGTTAGAGATCGATAATGCTAAACTGGCTGCTGATGACTTCAGAATCAAGTGAGTGATTACTGATTACAGTATAAAGATAAACTGAAACTAGTGTCTATTTTCTTTTTCATTTGACTTTAAAGTTTTAAGGGATAGTTTGGATAATTATCAGTACCTTCTGTGGATGACTGTCGGTATTCCCTCAGTATTGAGAAGCAGCAGTGAAACTATGCAATGAATTATTGTGAACAGTCAGCAGGAAACGCCATCAGGCAGCCTTTTCTGATGGGAAACCGCTGTTGTATAAGCCAGACATTGCTCTCTCCAAAGCTACCAGACTCCTCAAGCAAAAGCAGTTACTGGTCTATGGCTGTCTCAACCGGTTACTGTGATGATGTTATTGTGTGTCTTTGCCATTTTAAAATGTTGTTATTTAATGATTCACCAAAGTCACACAATAACACAAACAAACTAACTGATTGAGGCAGCAGTAGACCAACACTCATATAATGGCACGTTCCCACTGGAAAAGGCTGTCTGATGGCAAGGTAAAGTGGAGGAAATATTCTAACACTTAAATTATATTTATTTTTTAGATTGACCTTTATTATAGTGGCTAAAATGTGTTTTGTTGTGGACCCTGTCCACAGTAATACATTGCTTAGCTTCCAAGCTAGTGCTCCTCTCAGCTTCACCAAACTGGAGGCATGCTGACTGCCATCTACTGTAGGTAATAAAAATAAAAATAATAATAATTTAAAAAAATTAATTCAAACTATCCCTTTAATCCATGTCTTTGATTAAGGTTTCACTGCATCTGCTTCATGCAGCAGTAGCTACTTTGCACATTTATAGCAACTGTATGGTATATATCAGTGTCATATTGGATCAACTTAAAGTTAAGATTTTTCATGGAATTTCTGATTATTATTGGAAAACATCACATCACTTTGATTTCTGACTGAGACTTTGTATTATTCTAACCATCATGTCCAACTTTTCCTGTTCTTTTTTCTTGGAATGTCTTCCACGTGCATAGAGATTTTTGATTATTTGTTAATCAATAATATGCAAAGAGATGTCGGAACTCAGTCAATACAAATGTTTTTCTTCTTTGATGTATAAGTGTTTGCTTTCCACTCACAGACATATAAAAAGTATATATCAAGTGTTTAGTTTTTCTGCTAATTTTCTGGACTTTGCCAGGTGGGAGACTGAGCTGGTGATGTGTCAGTCTGTGGAGCGCGACTGTGTTGCTCTGAAAAAGGCCAAGACCGACCACGAGCAGATCATTGCCTCTCTGAGGGGAGATCTGGACAGCCTGAAAGAGGAACTGTACTTCCTGAAGAAAAACCATGAGGAGGTGAGTCTGTTTGTCAACTCTTCTTTATTTTCTTTTTAATCTCCTTTCTTCTTCACCCACATTGGTATGCAGGTCTTTTAACACTCTGTTTTTGTCACATTTACTTTGCCTTCTCCATTACTTGACATTTGCTTCGTCTCGTTTTCATTCTGGCCCTGTGTCTTATTCTCCAGCTTGCCCTCACAAACAACAAGCTGTTTGATATCAGACTGACCCAATTTGGTGGACTTGAGAGGTCTTTAGCTGACTGAAAAGAACATGTAGGGAGGGGGGAAGGGAGATAGAGGTGGTCCTCTGGTTACTACACACAAAAGGAGCAGGTAGATCTAGTTTCCCAAACCTGTTCTTTTTGTCCAATCAGCTGACCTGAGGCGTCCGGGCTACTGTCCTCTGGGGGGATGAGAAACTAAGATAAACTCACGCCCTCACTAAAGGAAGGGTGGCTCTCCTACTTACCAAAACAAGACATGAGTAAGACTGCTGGGACCCAGTTCATTTATGATATTTGAGGATTAAAACGTGACATTAATGTGATGCAAAAAAAAGTTTGAGTCAGAGTTTGAGGGCCAAAATTTTATACTCAAACCATGACCTGCTGTAGATATTGAGAATGACTTTGACCAAATGAGACTGAATGATTTTGACTTATGTGTATACTTTAATACATCATGCATATGTATCATGTTTGCAAGCATATTACCTATGTATACTTTAGCTTTTCTTTTTTTTCTTTTCTTTTTTGTCTTGTTTGAAAGTAGAAAAGTGATGCATTGGTGGTTTGGTCTTTTAAACTAGCTCACCAAGGACTGTAAAGGCCACATTGTCTGCTGTAATCTATGAAATCTATGTCATGTCTTTATGTTGAAAATGTAGACTTTTCCCCCGCAAAAATAGAAAAGTATCTCTTGGGGTTAGCTGGGAAACTAGTTCACGGTGTTTTCTTTCATGACTTTACTTCCCAAGCAAGGATACACCACTGTGCATAAAATCAAGTACATAATTAAAGTTTATCATCCAGCAAAGGCCGTATCAAGAGTATTAAAAACACATGAATCCACATTATTACAAATTGCATGTGACATGAGAGAGTGAAAGAGATCCAGTGAGCATGCAGGGTGTGTGTGTGTGTGTGAGAGAGAGAGAGAGAGAGAGAGAGAGAGAGCGAGAGAGAGAGAGAATTTAAAAAGCCAGAGGTAAGGTGAGCTCTGCACCATCAACTATTAATGGAGAACATCTAAATTATGAAGGTGCCCTCACATCCTCTCTGCCACCCTGCGGTGTAGGATTCACAAAACTATTGCTGGTTCTATATGTTGCACTTACACACTCACACAAGATCCAACCATTGTTTATTGATTTTCTCCAAAAAGCAGATAATAGATAATTCGCTGGGATTTGTTGACTTCAATCACCAAATGGAACAACTGGTGCAGTTTATTTAGAAATGCAGTGCACTCGTGAGTATTAAATACTTCTCTCCCCCTGCAGGAAATGGAGCAGATGAAGTCTCGTATTGCCAGAGACGAGGTGAACGTGGAGGTGGACTCTGGTGTCAGCGGGCCGGAGCTGGGCACCATTCTGTCTGACCTGCGCTCCCAGTATGAGGGGATTGTCAAGAGGAACAAGGACCAAGCAGAGCAGTGGTACCGCAAGAAGGTGTGAAGAGAAACTGACATTTCTTCTTTCTTTAATCAACTGATTCATTGAAATAGGGTTGCAATAATGATTATTTTCCGCTAATAATTGTGTCCACATGTCCAAAAAAACACTGTAAAATCCATACAGGGATTTAGTGGAATCACCTAATCTTTTCTCAATAACTTGATGAAAATATACAACTTGTTTTTATTAAACTTTTATTTTACTTTTTTATTTTCAGAACGCTTCAGGACTTATGAACACGAGTTATTTATCTTGAAATTTTTCAACTTGAAATGACTTAAATGAATGTACTGCACAGAGTTTAGTCAACCCACTAAATTAAGTTTCTAAAGAAACATGATTAACATATTAGCAAACTTCCTAGCATGCTTCTGGCTTTGTGCCAATGCTGGAACAAAGAAAGTCCAACAGGAGCAGCTGCAGCTGGAAGTTCTTGATGAAGAACTGACTTTTCAAACTGACAGACTCATTGTAACTGAAGAGTTGTTGGTTCAAGTTTATTTAGTTTCAAGTTTATTTAACTAGAAAAGTTCATTTGTTTAAACTACCTCAAGTTGTATTTCAACTTCAAATGTTAAGGCAGCCCAGACACTTCTTTAAGTTAAAACAAGAGGCCCAGGTTATATCTTGAATATTGATATTCATGAAATGGCCCAAGGAAAGTTAAAAACTATATTCAAAACTATAAGCGAGAAGAAACACAAAATCTTTAAATTCATCTTGGGTGTCTATTCCTCTGATTTTTTTTTTTTTTTTTTTGCATCCTGTGCTCCAGCTGGAGACAGTGCAGAGCGAGGTGAAGGAGAGCAACGAGGCTCTGAGAGGAGCTCAGAGCGAGCTGGTTGAGAGGCAGCGCTTCCTGCAGACCCTGGAGGTGGAGCTGGAGAGTCTGCACAAACAAGTAAGCTCCTACACCTGAGGAGCGAGAAAAATTATTAACACACCAAGTGACATAAGAGGAGGATTTTATTCGACATATGGAAACATGATTGGTGTGGTGCCAGGAGGGACTTGTAAACTGCGACTAAGCCTGATGTAATTGTGTTTTGGTATAAAAAATAACTGTGCAAGTGATACTTCTGCATTTGGAGCTGTGCAAACAAAATCTAATGCACATGAAACTGTGCAAACATGATTTTAAAATATGGTTATGACTATAGCCTTTTGACAAAGCCATGATTAGGTATGGTGTTATTTTAAAGACTTTATTTATGAGAGATTTGTAAAATGACAACATATAAAATCCTTATATTTCGGTCTCAATTAGAGGAATTTTTTAATGTGTTCCATCTGTATCCATGCTATGTATCATCCATCTTGGAAAGATCTGTGAAATCTAATTTTGATTCTCTCTCTTGTAATGCTGTGTTGACAGTAAACATGTTCTCCCACGCTGATAAGTCATGCAAGAACATCCTGGGCTCAGTTGCTAAACTCTATGGGGGCGAGTTTCGGTGGTGAGATGGATAATCCTGTCTGAGCAGCCACTGTTTGTTTTGGATGTCAAGCCCTTGTCAGTTCACAGGCATTTGTTGATAATGGTTTGGGAAGTAATTTCAGGATCAGGAGACGCTGAGGTTTGATAACTCCTGGCAAACACCTTCTCAGGAAATGCGAAGTGGTTGAAAAGCCAAAACCTTTAATACCAGCCAACCTGAAGCATCACATTACTGCTCGTTGGTTACAATACAGTCAGTGCAGACACTGAGATGATGGATTAAAGTTTGGAATTACAGAATTATGAATAATTTTGGGACATTTCTTAAACTGGACATGGATTATTCAAGTGTTCTTTAACTGATACACTGATATGATTATGGGTAACATTAAAAGCACACAATGGAAATAGTAGACCGAGGTATGCAGATAAGGCAGGTCAGTTCTCTTGTTATTTTGCCTCCTTTCTCTCCTCAGATAGCAGCACTGGAGGGTAACCTGGGTGAGACGGGTCAGAAGTACTCAGGTGAGATGGAGCGGCTGCAGGCCACCCTGAGCCAGCTGGAGGATGACCTGTCCCAGCTCAGACTGGACATGCAGCGCACCAAGACCGACTACGAGCAGCTCCTCCGCATCAAACAGAACCTGGAGATGGAGATCGCCACCTACAGGCGCCTGCTGGAGGGAGAGGAAACGTGAGTTTTCACCAATCTCATGAAACAATAGGGAGAGAGATTTAAAAAAGGGACTGGTGCAAAAGCTAAATATGTTTTATTACAATATGAGTCTGCCCATGATAACTTTTTACTCACTTACTCAAGTTAGCTGCTGAGATCCTGGAATGCCGCGTCACTGAAAAGAGTATGACGTGGCAAAAAAATATGAGCAGTCAGATGATCATACAGGTTTTAATCAAACCCCCATACTAGTTAGACTTAATTGGAAGAGAAAACAAAGGCAAAATACTGAATTATTAACTAACTATTCATTGTAAACATCAATCACAGCTTACAGACCAACTTGCAGTTTTCCTATGAAATGTGGCACTAACATTCTGCGTGCGCTCACTTTGGGTTTTTCTGCAAACAAAGTGGGTTAGAAAATATTAGACTCTTCACTTGTTTACAACTTGTCTGATCTGACTATCTGATCGCTCTGTTTCTGAAGGAGTATTGACATGATTGCAGAGAAGGAGCTTTAGCACTTAACTCCCCTGTTATTGCAAAAATGGTGTGCTGCGACAGCTCCGTACGGTTGTCAGCGGCCTCATAATCTCAGACCAGACGACACCAGATATAATAAAAGATATGATACAATATCAGTGTGACGCAGCCAGGTTTGTTAGAAAAACACTGTTTGAGTTGCTAAAATATACCAGTCTACTGCTAGCAACATTAGAATTTTAGCTAAGGTGGTTTTCCTCAAGACACCTTTCATTACATTTCGTTATCCAAACTCAACTGTGTTAGATGCAAAAATCAATACCACTCTCATGCTGTCTGCTACTAGCCTGTTAGCTCTATCCAACGTTAACAAAACCCCTGAAAACTTGTAATAAGTGTATTGCACAAAATGTTGAACTGTTCCTTTAAATGTGTTCATTTTGTTTTCAAGTCAGTTCAAAGCTGATTTTAACACGTTTCCTTTCTGTCCATCAGAGTCAAGGAAGTTCCTCCTCCACCAAAAAGTGAGTAATTGAAAAAAGAGAGTTAAGTCACCATCTGAATGTCAGAGATCAGGATGACGTCTGAGCTCAGTACTGTATTATATAATGGCACATTAGAAAAGAGTGAAACCGTGGTCATTCATTTATTTTAAATGAATCTTATCACCACCTGAATGACACATCAGGGAAGTAAAGAGTGACTAAATCTGTAATGATGTAAGAGATAAGTTGAACAAACTGTTCACAACCTGCTGCATAGCAGCCAAACCTTATATGGGTTCAGATGTGAATTTGAGACAGCGTCTTATAGTGAGACTGACAGACACACATATATTCCCTCACACACACCCAAGAGGCCCAGGAGTAATGATTGTTTCATGAACCTCAAAACAATGCAAACACCACTAACAGCTCTGCTCCTATAGCAACAAATGTGGGTGTGAAAAGATTTATCCCAGTGTTGTAACCGTGTGTTGATCTGATTTAAGTCACGCTGCTGGATTAACACTCTGCAAGGTGTTTTGAAAATGTTCATCTTTGTCTCATAACACTAGAAGACTAAAGACAACACAGAATGAAAGACTGTGAAGTCCTGCACAGACAGAAAAGTTGAATAGTTGAAACTGTTTTTACAAACCAAGTGTTTTTAGTGAGAACTATGTCCTTCATCCTGAACATCCTGAACCTGTCAAGACATGACATTTTATTTTCATGCATAGAAGTTCGGTGTGCAACACATCGGACTACATCAGGAGAAATTAAACTCAGACATTCACCCTTCATGTTTGTAATGTTCTCGTCTCTTTGTCTCCTCTCATATCATCTCCTCCACCTCATTGCATCTCATCTCCTCTAATCACATTTTCTTATATTTTATAATCTATCTATTATCGTCACTTTTCTTCACAGCTTACTATCTCACTAGTGTAAAACTCATATGATCCCATTTGATATTATTTATTTATTAGTGTCTATCTAATCTATCTAATTCCTTTTTTTTCTTCTCTTTGTTCCTCTTCCATCTCATCCCATATCATCTCATCTCATCTCTGTCTGTGCAGAAGAGCCTGACGTTCGCACCAGGAAAATTGTAAAGGTGGTGACTCAGACGATGGTCAACGGGAAAGTGGTGGACGAATCCAGCGAGGTGGAGCAGATCGAGGAGACCAAGAAATAAAAACAGGGAGTAAAGAAAGTAAAAATTAAAACGGAGAGTAAATGACACAGGGATTTGCAGGGAGAGGGAGGAAGACGAAATAAAAATATTAGTATCAGAATATTACACATGACCTGTGTATCATCATTTGGAGCATCATTTATTTTTGCAACAGAGAACATAATGTTTTAAACTGGGCATTTTGAGGAGCGTTGCTCGATTATGAATGTTTTGTTTTCAGTGGAATGTTTTCCCACAGCTGACCCATCAGTTATTCGTTGATCAACTGTTTGTTTCTGGAGAAAATGCCACAAAAAATATTCTATGTTCAATACCACTTTAGCTTTGCATGCTTATAGCAGTTTTTAATAGAGATGTTTGTGTGTGTTTGTGTGAGAGCAACTGACTAATCATTTTCATACTGTTTTACTAATACAATGCTGTGTACTTAAACAAGATATTTATTTCTTAGTGTGGAAAAGTTTACTTTAGTAAATGTAATACATAGTTTTACTCATATAAAAAAATATCATTTAACTGTATTTGCTGTTTTTGCGTTTGTACTGACTAAAGCATGTCCATCTCTCTGTTCTTATGTCACTCAGAACACGGAAACATTATGAAATCAAAAAATGCCAATGTACAGTGTCCTCCATGTTGTGATGTTTCTGTAAGCTAGTATCAGTCTAACATAAAAAGCCCTTGGCTCAAGCATGGAGAAGAAGTTAGCATACAAGGCTGTCTGCCAGAAGCTCTTTTTGGCAGAAATATTTCTGCAGACAGTCTGTCTAACATGTGGTTTACGGTCTATTTTACACCAAACCATGATCTTTTCCTAAATTATCTTGCCTAAACCTAACTTTGTTTCCCAAAAAATGAAACCAAACTGTGACAGAAAACTGAAAAAACTCTTTACGGTGGGCTGATGGCTCGCTTCATGCACTGGGGCTGTTGGGTGTCTGTAGCTGTCGTGGGTCCGACTCCTACCTGTGGCCCTTTCCTCTGCTCTCTCTTGCCCTTTCCTGTCATGTCTTTAATTGTCCAGCAGTACTTTGAGCTAAACACTAAAATCAGTATGCTAACATATTTACAGTAACAATGCTAACATTCAGATATTTATTATTAGCACTAAACACAAAGCACAGCTGAGACTGATGGGAAGTTTAGCAGGTCACCAAAGATCAAGATCACCAAAATCAAAGGGATGCATCGTCTTGGGAGTAATATTACCATCCCAATATAAAAACTGTCATTCTCATAGACACTTTTACTTGATTTTCAACTGCTGATGACATATTTTGGATTTTGCAAAGTTGCAGTAATCTAGTTATGCAAAAGTGCAGAAAAATAGCACTTCTTTCGTTTCTTTCTATCTTCTGAAGGTATGTATCAGCGTGAATACGTGAAAAAAAAGAATCACAAGACTCTGAATCTGTAAAACTCTAACACATTAAAAAAAACAAAAAAACAATTGATCTTGTAATACTTTGTCCAGTGGTAAAAGTTTTTTAAAGCAACTTTAATACGTTTTTTTAAAAGCCTACAAATAATCACTTACCATTAAATTGTTTTTGGAGGAGAACAAAAGCATCTGCAATGGGCAATAAAATAAAGAGAACACGAAATAAAAAGCAAACAGAGACTGAAAGGAGGGAAACTTTTGCATTATAGTTAGTGGTGCTGTTACACACGTGAAGCCTCCCAATAGTTTTTACGAGAATGGAAACATCTGTTTACACTGAGGTGAGGTGTGAAGTAATGTCTCTAACAGCCAAAAAACTCAACATGTCTTTCATAAATGACGCTCTTTAAAATTAAAGAAATTACTATGATGAGACAGGGCCAAAAAAATAAAATCATTCAGCGACAGATAATTTGTGTGTAAGTGTTGGGACATGTAACTGTGTCTCTGCTTGAAATTCTCCAGAATGACTGAGACCGCTGTAGCCCACATGTTTGTTTTTTATTGATACATTTTTTATCTGTGAATCAGTTACACAATCTAAGTTCAAAAGGCTCAGACACGCAAAAAGAGACGCAACTCCTTCATGAGTAATATTTGGATGTGTTTTTTTTCTCTCTGGTCCACTTGAGAAAGAAAAAAAAAAGTCTGATCCTTTGATAAACATGTCCTGCCTGAGGACACATACAAACCCTTCTGTGACTTCTGTCAACTCTGTAATTTAAGGTCATGACCTTTTTAAACAGGGGTCACCACACTCCAAAATTCCTCATGAACAAAAGTCAAAAGAAGGACATGTAAGTAGGATTTTACATGTAATAGCCCAGGTACAGGACCCCACTAAATCTGATACCAAATCCACATTAATGACAATTAATGGTTTTAACATGTTCAACATTTTTAGGTTGTTTCTAAAATTCACACTGAAACATTAGAAAAACACTGCTGTAGAACCTGAAGTGTGCAGACCATTTGAGCCAAGACCTCCACACAGTTTCTCACAGGCAGGTTTGTACAATTGTACAAATGTTTTGTTAGAGCAAACATGCTGAATACAGTGGACCAGCAGAATGCACAAGATATCCACAGGCTACCGAAGATCTACCTAAGATCTTAAGTTGCTTAGGCAGCCTGTGAATATGATAAACAGTACAGCACATGAGTGTCTTCAAAAAGCTCTCCACCACAAAGTGAGACTGGCTTTTTACAATTCATTAAAAGTAGAGTTTTTATAATGGTGCCTCAGTCTGGATGGATGAACCACTGCAGACTTCAGCCTCAGGTCACCGTCATGAGCGCTTGTTGTCTATCCCCTGAAATAACGTGATACAAGCGCCGTCTGTTGACAGAGCAGTTCGGCACATTTGTCAAGACCCTGCAGCAGAGTCCCAGCTGGACGACTCAAAAAGTCATAAAACCAGAGGCAGGAAGTCATATGAGTCAGGAGGAGCATAAACAGAGAGACAGAGGCTCAGTAAGCATGACAGACACAGAAACTGTGAGAAATGTCTCACGGCGGTGTCCTTTGATCATAATAAAGGTCATTTGTACCAGCAGCATTTATTACTGTAACGCCTTGCTCATTTACCCTGAAGGTGTCCCTCAAGTGGAAAGTATTTCTAATGAAAATTAATGAGGGTGAGGCTTTGATGTAAAAATCTGTCTTTGTTCTGTGGGACTATAAGACAGATATCATCACCACGATAAAAAAAAAAAAAAAAAAAAGTGAAACATTTTCCATTTTGTATATTTGAGTCAACTCTGCATTATATAATATTACCATTGTGGTGTTCTTTTTTTTTTTTTTTTTGTTGAGCACATTAATGGAGCCTCATACACAAGCAGAAGCTTGTTCAAATTTTCTTGTATCTTTTAAATAACAGCAGGCAGAGTGCACAGGCAGTCAGCCTCTGTCTTTCCTCTGTAACACAGACAGAAAGAATGACAACAGAGATGAGAGAGACAGATCATTGGATTAAGTGGTCTGGTGATGTTTCAAAAACAAGCGCAGCTCCAGATATTCTCCAAGTTCAGATGCTGCATTCCAGCACCATTTAGAAGATCATATCCCTACTTAAGTGAATCTGGACAGGAAGATCTTTGTCTTCAGTTGTATGAAAAAAGGAGCTACTTGTTCCTCTTCAAAGAAAAATATGTTAAGTTTTACATCAAACTGCGATACAGAGTCAGGTTTTCCTTCCCATTTCCTTGTGTTGTTCCTTTATTGGTCAAGTGAACAAGAGCAGGGTGACATTTCAGTGGTACTACAAAAATCCCTTCAGTCAGATCAAATCTCATCCCCACCCTGAGCGCACAATCACAAACACAATAGCACCAATTATGTTTCGTTGCCCTACACCCTCCTCCCCCTTCACCTGTTTATTCTGCTAATGACACGCTGCAGGACAGCTCCGACATGGATCTCTGCACTTTCAGAAACAGGTCTGAAGTACACCTCTTCCATGAGTAGAGCACTGGCATCTCACACTGTCCACATGATAGAACAGGAAAATTGCACATAGATCATTTTCAGTTTTTCTTGCGTTTTCTTCCTCAAGCCAAGACCCCTCAATCCCCTCCCCATCCCCTGACTCCATGACATTGTCAGTAGGAGCGACCTGGTCGGCAGTATAGTTTATAATAGGGATAGTAGTAAAGGTTAACAAAGGTCAAGTCTACTGGACCACTGCAGGATTACATAGCACCCACACCTATGCATATATCTGCAGGTGAAGGGCTGGGTGGCAAACAGGCAGCAAGACAGAATCATGACCCATTTACTCAAGATAATCCACAGACCTTGTTGTGAGCAGTTTCATGCGAGAACTACTTTCTTTCTATTGAACTACACCTGTCAACCATATCAACGTGCAGAAGGAAGCGTGCATCTCCTCGTGGACGAGAGATTACACCATTAATGTTAACACCCCACACTGCACAAGCACGAGCTTCTCTCAGTAGATGCACGCTTCCTTCTGCGTGATTGTATGGTTGGCATTTAGTCAAATGTACCTTTTGGTGCTTTGAGCAGCACAAGCCAAGTGCCATTTAGTTCCATTATATTTGAGAGAAGGCAGACATCTCTACGGCCAAGATCTCCAAAACTATCTAGATTGAAATAGCACTACAGGTAAGAGATGTTTTTGATTTTGGGGTGAAATGTCCCTTTAAGACTGCATCTTTAAAATTAAAGCAAGTTGGATGGATCATTGTTGACTGTTACTGAGGTGATCAGCTGTTTATCAAGTTTATTAAATAGTTCGGCTGATCAAAGACCAAAGTGAAAGATTATGAATATGATCGATTTATATATAAATTCTGACAATTATAACAACTGTAAGTATTTCAGGTATAATGATGTTCTTTTATGATTAATGAGGTTTGACTGCACTCCAGTGGACACATCCTCTTATAGCACTTGACAAGTCATTTATAAAACAGTCCACTATGCTGCAGCTCTGGTTGTTTTTGATGACTGCATGGACAGAAGATACTGAACAGTGATTAGTCTAGATGTCATTTGCACTTAACTGTGTTAGGCTGCTGTAGAGAAAACTGGACCAGAATTCCTTACCTTGGCAAACCCCCAGACGTGGGAAGCACAGACATCCACTTATAGTCTTACCTCCGGCTTATAGCCTGTTTACATGAAAACAGTGCGGGTGTAACACCAAGTCTGGGATTTTTTTTTGTTTGTTGTTGTTTGGGATTTGTTAATTTTTAATTTAATTTCTCCTTTTGAAGTTATACAATGTAATATTTTCTTTTCTGTTTGTCTAGTCCTAAGTCCTAGAACTCCTTAGGATAGAGGACATCTGTTATACAGGTGAAATGACAGACACATAAAAATTGTTTGGGTTTATTACATCCATCCATCCATAATCTAGAACCGTTTATCCTCTGCAGAGTGGGGCTGAAGCCAATCCCAGTTGACGCTGGACGAGAGGCAGGGTATTCCCTGGAAAGGTCGCCATTTCATCAAAGGGCTGACACATATTCAGAGTCACCAATTAATCTTCATGTCTTTGGACTGTAGGAGGAAACCTGTGCATACATGGAGAGAAGTCCATGCAGAAAGGCCCCCCCAAGAACAGAACCGTGTTGCTCTGAGGCAACAGGACTAAGCGGTGCACCACCGTGCCATCATTTGTGTTTAGCTGTTTTTAATTGATGGTTTCATTTCCAGTAAGGACAAAGAGCTGATCTCATTAGAGCTAAGTTAGTTTACTGGCAGACTTTGGCGTGGTGCCCTTGACACACTGTCCCGCCAGCCAGTGTCATTACCCACGATCCCCTGTCACACATTCCCATTTCACAACCCGGATGCCTCTCAAAATAAAACAAAACCAAATCCAGTCAGCTAAATGTTGTAAACTAAACATCTCAGTATTTAAAGTAAAGCTTGAGTACTGAGATGTTTGAAAATAGGAAAATATCACAGAGCATGCTCTAATATTGCTGCACTGATGTTTTCTAAGTGGGCTTAATACTATTTCATCATTTTTCATCTCCAAAATAAGTTAATAAATGTTGCAAAGAGTTGAGAGAGAGAAAGAGAGAGAGAGAGAAAATGAAGGACCAACATTCAAAAATTACTTTAACTTGTAACATACAGATAAATTAAGTTTTTTCTAATGAGGTTAACAAGTTATATGAACTCAACTGCTTTGAGTCAGATGCATTTAGTGGTCTGATTTCAAATCAACAGTTAGCATTAAAGCAACCTAAATTTAAGGCAAGTTTCCCAATTTTCCAACTCAATTATTTGCTTTACCTAAAAGTGAATTACTGCTCCTGATGACCCAGTAGTTTGGTTTCAGGGAAAGTATTTTTATAGTCATCTTAGTGCGTTATTTTAGTTTTTTAAATATGATAATATTATTGCTATTGTTAGCATGACTTAATGTTAGCCTGACTTAACGATAGCTAGTTTTGCTTGTGAGTTTATTCAAATTTAAACCACACAATTTAACCAGTTCTGGTTTACCAATTTATATCTGAAATAATACATTATTTGGTCACAAAATATAATGTTGTCTTGCATTATACTTGCCTTCTTACTGATTCACCAAAATGGCAAAATGACAAAATGGCAGTTCAACTGAAGGGGGAAAAGCTGGAAAAAACATGGATGCCATGATGTCAGACATGCAATAGTAAGAGAAACCTAACTGTTGCATTTTTACTGAAATTAGAACAGCAAGTGAAGGGAACATGGTATAATTTCAAGTTGTTATAATCAACAAAAATAGACTGCCACCACTTAAGCAGACAGCTGGATGGGACTCAAAATATTAAATTACCTCAACTACTCCTGAAATACAATTTTTACAGTGTGTAATAAGCTGGATTGCTGTCTGTCCTCCATGAAGTAAGCTACGAACTCAGATGTATTATATTAATTTACAGTAATGCTTGATCAATGGTGTCTTTAAGAAGTTGCTTTCCAGCTTGTTGCATAACATCAACAGGATTAAACACCAGCTATAGAAACAAACACTCTCCATCTGTCTGTCTGTCTCCACTCAGCCGCTCCTCCTTTCCCTAAGTTAACATTTTCACTATTTGGTGATGTAACATTACAAAAAAGAAGAAACACAGACAGGAACATCTGTGCAGTGTTGTTTTTTTCTAACCTGTGACTATTCAGCAAATCCAAGCAAGATGTGGCCTCAGAAAGCTCCTGTTATGATCCTTGACCCCTGAAGCACGCTAAATGGCCTAACAGTTGAGTTAGTATAATAGGACTAAAGTCTCTGAACATCAGACCACCAATAAGCCCATTACTGCTCAGCGAGTGTTGGGTTTGGCTGCATTCTCTGGAGCTCAGGAGGGATCACAGCCACTTACATGGCCAAAGTGCAACATGTTTTCAACCCTGAACTGCTGGAATTTTTGTGTTTTATGCTTCAAAGTGTGTTCTACTCAATTTTTTTGACCACCAAGCAATTTGTATAGATTCACAAATACATTTTTGGAGGACTAAATTTGCTTTGCTCATCTATGCCCCCACTGTTCTTACATCGGTCAACCTTTCCATCATTGTACTGCACACACAAGGCAGTTTAGTAATGATGGTGGCAGATTTAACCAATTTAGCTAATGTCAGCAAAATGCTTGTTACCTAGCTGGTTAATGATTGATGTAAATCAGCTAGCTAGTAAGCTAGTGTTTTGCTAACATTAGCTATCAGAGGTAACTAGCCAGCTAACAATTGATGTAGAATATTTAGCTGGTTAGCTAGTGTTTTGCTAACATTAGCTAACTTAAGATGCAACATACACAAGCCCACGACATAACATATGAAGTACAGGAAACAGGAAAGGAGAAAGTTGTCTGAGGTTCAGCAAAATGTGGCAGGGCTTAGGAAAGGTAATTTTTAAAACAGGCTTCTCATTTCTAGCTGACAACCATGGATTTTGCCAGCTAAAATAATGACTCAGGAGATTTCCTAAGTGTAGCGAGCTAATGCAAGCTAACATACACTTCTTGGAGTCTGCTGAAAAGTCCATCTCCAGCTGACTTTTTCATGTTTCCATCTGATGCATAAAATGAGAACCCTGTAACAGAGTCTTAAATATATAAAGTGTGTATTTCTGTTTTCTGTATTAATAGACAGAGGTGCACTCAAAGTTGTGAAAAGATGCACAGGGATTAGATTAAGTGTGATGGACCTCAAGACCTTACTTAGCCAGCCCAGCCGGACCACCATCATTCCAGAAAGAGAGGTGGGATAAGAGCAAAGCTAACTTGGTTTAGATCCAGTAGTGTGAACCAGAGAGAGATGCATCAGCCACAGCCCACTTTGATTCTGCAACAGCCCACATCCTCCTTATCAAAACCATCACATAGCAAATACAGATTTAACCCTTAGAATATGAGTTTGACAAATACAGTTGTATCTAAAACAAATTGGATGGAGGTAACCTTACTGGAGATACTAAGCTAGTTAGCTGGACATGCTAATGTTTGTAGTTTATATTAGAGCATATAAAGACAAAGTTTAATCCATTCCTCACACATTTTTTCTTGTGTTTTAGGAATTTTGAAATACTACAAAAAATACATCACCTTCCAAAGTGGCCTGTCTAAGAGCCCAATGCACCCGGGTTTCCAGGTAACAAAACCCAATGGGAGGTCAAACACACTCCAAAACCAGCCAAACAGCCAATAAAACTGGCACTGACAGGCAGAGAGCATAGGCACATACTATTTGTGTGTGTTCATGTGGCTGTTTGTGTGACGTGTGCCATGTCCCTGTGTGTACATGTTGATCTGGAGTCATTTTTACCAGGATTTAGGTATAAATTAATGGTTTCATCTCAAACATGGATGTGTATTTATAGATATTATTAATGTAATTTGCATGCAAAACCCAACCAGCAGACAAAAAAATTCCTCCTGCGGTAACACTTCAAAAGTAACGAAATTCCAAGGGAAAAACGCAGAGTTGGCAACCCTGCCAACCATCCCAAGTATACTTGCTTCAGCATGTAGAGAAATGCAAAGCTTGAAAGGCCTGCAGTGGCTACTTACAGCTGTTAATCTATGAATAGATTTTTTTTTCTGCACAAAAAGAGACAAAATTCCAGTAACATTTGTTTAGAAAAATATTTTTTATTTCAGCATTCGCATTCAGTCACAACACCACAGCAACAGTAAAGTTTTTCTTGGACAAACCTGATTGTTTTCTTGCATCTGTCCATCTGCATATCGTCACTCTCACGTTCACAACACACACACCTTCTGTCACATGCACTCTCTCATTCTCCCTCTTCTGTCTTGATGTCAAGACTCCTCCTGCAACCAGCTCTCCTGCTCTCCCTTTTCTTTCTCTTTAGCAGGCTCCAGACTGCAGGACGGGCTGGAACTCTCCGGCCATGCAGATATCCTCCTGTTTTTGACGGACAATACGCTGGATGGCGGGGGGCAGACCACGGGGGTTCCTGGAGAAGACAAGGGCGTAGCCATCCTCACAGCTGCCGTCGTCCTTCAGGGTGCGGCAGGCGTAGGTGATGGCGTAGTTGTCATAGTCGGTGTCGATGACCCAGTAGTTGTCACCTAGTCAGACAGGAAGGAAGACCTTACTTAGTGTGAAGAGGAAGGAGGATTCATGAGGAGGATATGAAGACGGTATGTTTGCATGACTGACCTCCACTGGACAGGTAGCTGGCGAGTCCCTGGTAGTTCATGAACATCTTGCCGGGAGTGGCAGGGTCGGGGACGGAATACTGGGCGGCCATGTCAGCGCACACGACCCAGAAGCTGCAAAATGAAGATACAAACAACACATGTTGTCATTTTTTAAGTGAGAAATGTCAAAATAAAAGTCATTTTTAATATCATTGTCCTCTTCTTACAAGTTTCTAAGTTTGTTTGTAAAAGTGCTTTCAAGCCCACATTCCTGTGTAAAAACCCACCTGCATTTCTTCCTAATCCTCCTTAATCCAGAGAAAACCCGGCTTGTAGTAAATGCTGTTCAGAATGTGCCTCTGGAAAAACGTTCCATCTGTTCCTATCTTAAATCTACAAGCAGAACCTGAACACCTTTCTTAGGTGTTGACCCTGGACACAGAATTTTTGAGCTGCCCTCATCCCTTCAGGTCCTAGAGTCAAAAAGGTCTTTGTGACCAAACTGACCCTTTGCCCTAATCAGGAGAGTCTAAAAGAGATGTGACTCCAGCTGGTTTCACTTTTGTTAAAGTGAATTATATAACTTTAGACAATGAAATAAATCTTGCTCCTCTCGCTTGCCATCTGACTTACCCGAACAGAGTGACACGTCCTTTGGAGGAGGCAGTCATGGAGCCGTCATCATCGATGGTGTACTCGGCCGAGATGTTGTCCTGCAGGAACAGGCCCTCTGGGTCTTTCTTCTGCAGTGCATACCACTTTCCTGCATACTACAGTGAACAGGAACAAAGTTCCAAATTATTTTACTTTTCTTATTTTTTTCAACATACGGGCTTGTTTGTGTGCTTCAGTTCACTCACCCTCTTGGGGTCGAAGTCATCTTTGACTGTGAAGCTGTCGACGACACAGGAGGCAGACAGACAGCGCTCTATGCAAGCCACCAAGACCAGCAGCAGGGCCAGCTTAGAAGATCCCATTCTGTAATGAACAGTAGAGTATAATCAGTACAATAATGAAACACACTGTGGAAGTATTGCTAATTGGTTGCTGAATACAAGTTATGAGACTAAACAGTCCAAACCCCTGATTTCTTGTATACTAATATACGTCTAAATATACTATAAAGGCACCAACAATATATTGTACCATTTGACATGAGAAAAAGAAAATATTAGCACTAAAAGGTAGCATCTTACATGTTGTAGCCTCACAACATAAAATGCATTCTGAGTAAAAAAGTGTCAAACTGTAACACCACATTATGGTTCAATAATTAAAAAGTCTTATTTCAGCAGTTGTAGCTGACAGAACTGAGAGTTTACATTCTTAACAGAACATAAGGTCACATATTAATGATGAAATTTAAAGAAATCTCCAAACAAGAGACTAGAGAGTCAAATTTCAGCGTTTTACCTGTTCTGGGTCAAAGAAGCAACAGTGATTAAAGATTCAGCCGCTGTGTACGTGGTTATCCACCAGACTCATGGGCTTTTGTCTCTGAGGCAGCCTTTATATACACACTCCACAGACAAGCTTATGGCTGATTTTCATTGCTTGGAACTAAATAAGGTGCTTAAATCTAGAGGTAATCCTGTTGGGTTGAAATCCTTACTGTAATCTGGCTTTCTGTTTTCAAACCTGCCCAAGAGTTACTATAAAAACAATTAGACCTTTATGTAACTGACTGGAAGCACAATAAAACAGGCATGGATGCAGGTGCATACACATAAACTGACTTTGAATACACATCATAGACAAAGTGTTTGAGTTTAACAAACTGGGTAAAATTTAATGTATTAATAAATGGAATAAATTGCTGCTACACAAAATGCATGGCAATTTTACTTGGCAAAGGTTTCTGAAAATCTATAACTCATGTCCTGCAGTTAGAGCCCACCCAAACTCTGTTGTGCCATAAGATGAATGACTTATTATGTTAACTTGTTTTATGGGGTAGAAACAGACATTTTTGACCTTTAACCTCAGATGTCTGGGAGATACATATATGTTGAGTCCACTGTCTTACATAATGGGATTTATACATGTCTTAAAAGGTGTTTTGTAAGTGCAGAGAATCTGCATTACATATATTAACTCCATTGCCACTATTACATAAGGAAGATGTGTTAATTAAAGTGCTACTTAAAAAAAAAAAAAAAAGCCAATATTTACTCATCTATATGTGACAGTTTAGGATGAGTCAGAAAAGGGGTTTTCATTGTTTAAGTTAAATTGCTGTAATTTCAGCAGGCAAAACAAAAAAAAAAGTTCATGTTTGTTCTGAACAAGCTGTTTCTAAGAGAGATATTCTGATTAAAACCACTGCCAGTTACAAGTTTATGGCAAAGTGCCAAAGCAGCACAAATCTGTCTCTGAAACTAAACTTGAAAAACAAGTCCCTATGGGATCAACAAGAAAACAAACTAAAACACTCCAGAATTAATAATTACATTATAATTTTATATTACATTTTCATGTTAAGCCGTACTGTAGCTGTAAAAGATGTCATCTTACCAAGTTGTTAGTTCACTACATGCACAAGGTCACTCACACCCATTTACAGATTTGTACTTTTTTCTTTCCATGCCAATTTTTAGTTCTACTTACTTCTAAGGAAATATTGTAGTTTTTTATATCACAACATTCATCTGACGGTGTAATTTACTACTTACACATTAAGATTTTTACACAGGGAGCATGTTAAGAGTATAATTCTTTTTTATGTAAATTGAACTACCCAACAGTTTAAGAAAAGCACAGTTGAAACAATTTGCTATTTTTCATGTAAAACATTTCATGGTCCCAGCTTCACAAATGTGAAGCTTTGCTGCTTTTTCTTTTAATTATTTTAATAATGTAATTATATTTTAAAAATCATTTTAAGGTTAAGACAGCTGGTTGGAGAAATCAAGCATTGTGAAGGTCAATTTGGACTAATTGTGACAGCATTTCTCACTGGTTTCCAAATGTTTACAAACCAAATAATCAATTAATGTCGAAAATAATCAGCGGATTAATGATATTCAAAATAGTTCAAAATGAGCTCCATTATTATTAATAATGTAAATTCAAATATATTGTATTATTGCAGTTATTATTGCAATTATTATATGCACACACATGCAAAGATGTGCATTGATACTGATAACTTATACTGGATAGCATAACCACTTCAGAGAGTAAATAGAATCAGCAAATCTTATCAGCAAAATTTAATTCTCAAAATAAGAGTGATGATCTCTGTGAGGGTTTTACCATTACATGTATGTATTATATACATGGATTAACATACAACTGCATGAATGTGTATGTTGCATTTTACTACTGGAGATACTTCATATACTTTTGGGTAGTTTAAACTACAGCAATGTATCAATGTATTTTTAGTGTTGCTGTCCCATGAGATTCCAGTTATTAGAGTGTGTACCCCCTATACGAAGGCTGTGAGTCCTCTGCAGCAGCCGTGGGTTCAACTCCCACCCATTGCCCTTTGCTGCGTGTCAGTCCCCCACTCTCTCTCCTCATTTCCTGTCACATCTTCAGCTGTCCTGTCATTAAAGGCATAAAATGCACACACACACACAAAGTAAATAAATTAAAAAAAATCAACTTTTCATAAGCAGCCCTGATTTCAGTTTTTCCTTAAGATTTCTTTTTTAAATAAACATTCAAAATCACAACATTTGGAGAGACATGGTTTTCACTGCACAGGAAAGGTGATCTGAAAAGTAATATGTAATCAATAATCTGAAAGGTAACAAAAGTTGTCAGACAAATGTAGTGGAGTAAAAAGTACATTATTTCCCTCTGAGATGTAGTGGGGTAATACTCGAGTAAAGCACAAAAACCTCAAATTACTTGAGTAAATGTACAACATTCTACCGTTGGATCACTATACTATCTTTAGAAAGGTTCTTACCACAAAAAAGTTCAAATTGCTGACCTACTGTAACGACAAAAAGAAAATTTAAAATTATTATAACTTTGCATGAATGAATGCAGTTATGCACCTACACACACACACACACACACACACACACACACACACACACACACACACACACACACACACACACTGACACACAGTCTGTTGTGAACTAGTGAACTCTCATTTCCTGGATTAACCCCAGTCACCTGAGATTACTGCTGCCATAATATATCATATAATAATGTCCAAAGTCCTCTTCACTTGTAGCTTTCTTCTTCTATTGTGCATTTTCTTTGTTGGTTTGAAATTCTTTAATCTGTTGCTTTTATACAGAGAATAAAACAGTAAGTTAGTGACTGCAGACTCATGCCACATATAGTAAACAGTCTCCTCAGTGAGGACACAGAGAGGCAAGCCAATCAAGTCAGACAGATCTATTTTTTCTACTGACTCTACTTCTTGGTACTATAATCCTACCAGAAATAACTCATCACCAAAAATAGACTGATTACTACACACCTTTTTATAGCTGGACTCTTAAATGTAATAAATTTTATTCATCAAAATGTGTTGGTTAATATAAAAATGCCATCACTCTGACAGTAATGTGGTATATTTTAAATGTAAACACTGACTGTTTACACATTCATCTACTATATCAAATTGTTTCTTGCATGGGCCCTTCTTGTCATTCTCTATTTACTTTATTTATTTTAGCTAAGGGGGATGTCAGTCAAACACTTGTTGTCATGTATTCTGTGCACAACCGCACAGTCCTGACAAAAGTTTATATTAAGCAAAATAATACTGATTAAATAACAAAACACCTGTATGGGTGGACCAAGCTTGTTTGAGGGCCTTAATCAGTTGTTTAGATGTGGGTCTGCTGCCATCATGTGGTTAATGTCAGTATAGCAACTAGAAAGAATTAGTTTCAGCTGTAGTATAACAGTGATGTAGAACAATAAATCTGACTGAAGATTTTCCCTCAGTGTGCTGTCAGTGATGCATAACACACTGTCACATTGTAACTGCACCTTTTGTCCATGTTATTACTCAAGATATCCCTTCAATTTCCATATGAACGAATGACAGCAAGCGATGGATGAACAGCCAGTGAGCACTGGAAGTTTAATAGCAGCAGCTGACTATTTAAGACTAAGCAGACTAATGAGATTAATGTTCGATTTATTAAGCAGAAATAATTCAAACATGTGCATAAACTCGTTATGGTCCTTATAATATAAAGAGACTGGATAATAAGCAGAGATATTTTAACTGTGATACGTTCATAATGAAAGTTATGAGCCTATTGCAGTTTAGTGCCACTGTGAGAGTCCTGAATTAGTGTCTAGAAAAAAAACATTGGGTGGTGGGAGGTGGAGGAGGATCAAACCTTGCTGATAAACATAATGTCCAGAAAGGCTGGTTTTAGAATAAAACCAGAGGAAGAGTAAAGAATGTTATTGAATAATATTGATATAAAATAAAAGGGTAAATGCAGGTGTTAGTAATAATGAAGCTCCAGTTCCATTCAGTGTAGCAGAGTCTTTCCAGTGAGATCACATGTACAATAGCAGCAGCCTGACTCTGTTTGACCTGAATGCAACAGAGTCTTAATTAACATCACTGGTAACACCTGAGTTTACTCTGCTAATGATGTCAAAACGGCTGCTGTGAAAAAGGTCTTTTGAGCGTGTTGCCATGAAATCTGATACCGACATTAATATCCCTCTCAGGATGAACTCTAATAACGTTGGTGACTCGTCTTCCAGCGCCATCATCAGGTACAAATGCTAATTTGTCCAATATTTTGGTCGATGAACAAGTACCTGCAAAGCTGTAATGACCTGTCGGTCTCTGCTGAGCTTAGTGACAATTAGCCAATGTTAGCACGCTTAATTAAGATGGTAAACAAACATTTGACCTGCTTATTATTAGCATGTTAGCATTGTCACTGCGAGCATGTTTAGATGCTAGCATTAGCTAGCATTTAGCTCAAAGTGCTGCCATGCCTAAAGCCTTACAGAGCTGCCACCGTGGCTGTAGACTTGTTTATTGCTAGCTGATCCACTGTGATATAAAGTTTTTATATTAATACATGAAAGACTTGAATCTGTATAAAAATAACATTTACAAAAATAGCTTGCTCTGTCTAAATCTAAACTGTTTCTGAACCTCACTAAAGTGAAGAAAACGTATTGCTCAATTGTAGACACAACAGGTACTCACTCACTCACACACACACACACACACACACACACACACACACACACACACCCTCTCTCTCTCTCCCTCTCTCTCTTTCTCTCTCTCTCACTCACACTCACACTCACTCTCACTCTCTCTCTCTCTCTCTCTCTCACACACACACACACACACACACACACACTCACATACACACACTGGGCATGCCGTAATCTGTTATAGTGGAAGCAGATTATCTATTTGACCTTTTGTTTAAGGTGTTTATGAAACCTTATTATAGATGGGTCCTCCCTGCTCTCAATGAAAGGATTACCTTTGTTGCAAAACATGTTTCATTTTATACTTTATGTCTGTGTTTGTTTGTTGCTGAGAGTGGCTTACTATCTCATGAATGTTAAATTATTGTTCAGCTTCTAGCTGGATGTTTTCGTGCAGCCTTCTCAGGGTATCGTCCACCATCAGTCTCTCAAATATGACAGTGACATTTGTTGCTTTGGAAAACTCAGAAAAGCACCTGAGGCAGCACAGACTGCATGTGGAGAAAGTCGAAGAGTTGGGGTGCTGAGATAATCAGCTAGTGTCCTAACTAAATAGGGCTTATGCCAGAGGAGGCCTTGTTTAATAAGGACTTAAAGAGCTTGTACAGGTAGACCAGCATGTGTGACAGATACACAGAAAGTTTCCTGCAGACAACATGAAACAAACTGAAAAATAAAATGGAAGATATAGAAGAAACTAAACATACTCACATTTGTATCCTTTACACAAAGCCTGCTTAAGATTCCCCTAATTTTATTATTTAAGTTATAAGTATAATCATTTCAGTAGTGGCATTATTCTTCTCTGCTCTTAGGGTATAAGAAGATATAGATTTAAATTTGTCAAATTAGTTTTTCCAAATTCATTGTGTTCTGTGGTTGATGTTTGCTGATTGGGATGTAACAATATATGGAATACTGCAATATCACAATAAAAAAGTCACCAGACTGTGATGTTATCTTCCGTGATATCACATGGTTAATTATTTTATTTTATTTTATAAAAGTGCTGCTCCTGACTGTTGCATTATTTTGTGTTACAACTGTACATCCATAATTCAAGCATTTATTGAAGAAGGAAAGCAGATGCACTGTAAGCTAAAAGAAAAAAAATAATATTACACAAATAAACAATGCTGTACACATCAGATTTACCTTTTAACAGCAAGTCATCATTTTTCTTTGTTATAGTACTGTGTAGTTTTTAATGTGGTATTATTGTAGCCTGAGTTTGTGGTATTGTCACATCCATACTGATTCGTTTTATGTATGTTTCATTGTTAGTTTTGTTTGTCTTTGAGCTTTATAAATCCAAATTATTCCATTCAAAACTGTGCTGTTAAAAGGCCACTGTATATTCTGAGGCAGAGTGCAGCCTGGATCATTTGGCCCACATATCCATTACTAGATGATCAGCTGACAAGTTTAGCATAGGCAGATCCCTGCTAACCTTCAGCACTATCTGCTGATGACAGAAGGATTGTTTGGATTCAGCCCTCTGCCTTCTCCTCAGGGCTTTCCCTCACTCAGTCCACTCATCCCAGTGACAAGGGGGATTATTTTTTACCTCAATTTGAATGTGTCCACTTTTGTTTTCCGCATTTGAGTGTAATACCTGGGTGAGATTTTATTTTTTTTCCCTTGGGGGATAAAGTGGGAAACTGGTAGCCGTGTGCATTGTTTTGCTAATTGTTTTCCTTTTTATTCCTACCCTGAGAAGTTGGAGGCAGCTCGTTTCAAGCAGCGCTGGACCAAGCAGGAGCTCAATCACTGAGCTGAAGAGGAACGTTTGGGGAGCACAGGAGGAATAAGGAACCATGGGTGTATCAAAGGAAGATGTGGAACAGTTCCTCAAAGGGAACCCTGCATTTGCTCAACAGTACTTTGCCAAGAAGATGGGCGCTGCCTCCATATCGAAACTGTCAGGAATCCCAGAGAAACAGGTCGACTTTGTCCAGTTACAGGAGCTCAGTCAGGTAAATTTTATTTTTATTTCACTACCTGGTTATTAAGAAAAAGGAGCAGGTAGAGTTAGGTAGTCTGAGTTAGGTATTAGGGGTGGGTGATACCACAAAATTTGGTTTTGATCCATTACCAAATAATACCAGGGTCAGAATCACAGATATCAATACCAATACCGATTACTTTTTATTGTTAAAAGCAGCTAATGTACATAAGGGAGCAAAATATGTTGTAACTGGCAAATAATGCAAATCATTTGCCAAGCAGGGGTCTTTTATTTTTACTATTCTGTTAATTACTCAATTTGATTCATGTTTAAACACAAGACAGTTTTGAGGGTAAATAAAGAAATTAATTTGACTGATCTCTGCATGCATGCATACAACAGCTGCAGAGATACAAATATTGCAGCACTAAGATAAACATTCATGTGTCCAGGATGTCATCTAACATCTTTAAATCAAGATTTAGTATCAGTAGTACCAATATTTTGAGGATTGATCCGCCCACCCCTGCCATCTCTATGATATAACCTCTGGCAAGCATCTGTGTTTCTTCTCTTTTGAATCCAAAGTCTAAATATGGGTCATTTTTTTTTCTCTCTTTGTCAAGTATGAAGAAAGCCAAATCATGTATGAACTGATCAAAGACATGCAGGAGAACATCAACATGGAAAAGGTGGTCTTCAAGATCCTGAAGAGGATCAGCGCCCTCATCCACGCAGACCGGTGCAGCTTGTTCATGTACAGGCAGAGGAACGGCATCGGAGAGCTCGCCACAAGGCTCTTCAACGTCAACACAGAGGCAGAGATGGATGACTGTGTGGTGCCACCAGACTCTGAGATCGTCTACCCACTGGACTTGGGTATAGTCGGCCACGTGGCCCTGACCAAGAAGACTGTTAATGTGAAAGATGTCACAGAGGTGAGGAGGGGGGGGAAATTCACTAATGAACAGTAATCCTAAGATTAGAATGATGAGGCTCTAGCTGCATCCAGATGTTGAGCATATCTGCACTGCTGTCTGACACAGTGTTGTTCATGATACCACCGCCAGATGACGCCAGAGCCTTCAGTTTTCAATCCCACCCTTACAGGCTTCAATCAAATGTTTATCCTCTTAACAATTAAGACTTAATCTGTGAACGTCATGTGTGATATATGTCCCTTAAGTGTATCTGATTCTATTTGACAAATTGTGGGCAAGTTTAAAGTTATTTTTCCATCCACCTGGTGACAAAAGACAATCACAGGGTTCTTAAATCTTTTCTGAGGTCAAATCCAAGCACTTTTCAAGCATTTTCAAGGTTTTCCAGCAATTTAAAGCTGTGGTAAATTACATATTTATACACATACTGTATATATACACAAATAATAATTTCACTTTTTAATCACAATAAATCAGATGTTCTTGTGCTACGAACAACCAAAATTATGTTTTGGGATAGCATTCTACATAAGGATGACAAATTAAAGGAAAACACATCAAAAGTTCATGTTTCATTTTATTTCATCATCTAAAACTGAGCTATTCAGTCAGATTGCCAGTTATGTAAGTAATAAAATTACAGTTTCAAGCAGTTTCATGTACTTTATCTAAAATACAAATTTTCTCATTAACTTAACATAAATATGTATTTTTATTGAATTTAGTACCGGTGGTGGAACAAAGTGGCTGCAACAGGAGCAGCTTTAAGTTCTTTGCGTGAAATGAAGACTGACTTTTCAAACTGGATAAATTTAAAAGGAAATCGAATTTGTTTGTTTGTCAGTGTGACTGGAGAACTGTTATTTCAACTTAATTTCTTAAGCTTATTGAACATGTTTTATCAAGTACAACTAAATTACTGTCAAATTTATCAGACTAGAAAAGTTTGTTTTGAGTCAGTACAAAATTACCTCAATTTGTCTTTTCAAATTCAGACAAGTGTTCACTAACTTTTTTATGTTTAAATAAATGATTTTTTTTAACAGTGTATCATACAATCACCACCATAGAAAATGGGCTATTAGCAGTAGGAATGTCATTTCTGCAATAAATAACATAACTAAATAATATTCTGTTCTCATGCAGCTTTAAATTGTGAGGTGGTTATCATAACAAAGCTGTGTAAAAGCACTGTATTGGACAGCCAAGATTTAAAGCATCGTATGAGTAGTTTCGTCAATCCAATCCTCTGTATATCAAATAAAACTAAGTAATATTTTAGTGTGGTTTTTCATCAAAATGAATAGATGGAAAGTTCTGACAATAGTCAGTGGCATGTTCATACTGAAGCGGTATGTTCTCATGAATCATGTCCTGCTTGAAACCTACAGTATGATGGTTATAGACAAGTAAAAGAAGGGTTAGTGACATGCATCTATAAGTTACCAAGTGAGAGTGTAAATCCCCTTGTCAGACGTAATCCATTTATTTCCAGATCCCATCAGCCTCTGCTCTAGCCGTGGATTAGACGCCTCTGGCATTTAGTCAGCAGTCAGCAGGAATCTAAAACAGATCAAAACTAGTTTACTTCACACTGCGTCTATACAGTGTGTAAGTTGTCACCTGGGTCATTGTTACAACAATGTTCTTGGTTTTATTCTATACTGAGTATATAGTTTTTTTGTTTGGGATTTCAAGGTATGGATAATGTACTACACGGATAATAAAACATACACACACACATATTTCAGTGTATAAATCTCTGAATCTGAAGGATTCTGTAATACAATTAATGTAAAAAGGCTAGGTTTAATAAGATAAGGCTTTGGCTTACACCTTCAGTGTAACTTTAATTTGTTTTGCTTTATTTATCTTTTTATATTTAAGTTGTAAGTTATAAAATGACCAAAATAAATTAAATAAAAAATACTTAAGAGGCTTCCAACTACCAACATGTACCTGCCACATGACATTTTAAAAAATGAGACATTCATTAAATATTAAGATTTGAAAAACCAGTGACCCCTAATTCATAAATTAAAATAAAAAAAAAGCTTTAAATTGTACTAAAAGAAAAAAAGTCCTACCTGTGTGCATGTGTATACTTAGCATATATGAAACATGTATTTTCTGTCCTTTAGAACCAGTACTTCAGCTCATTCGTCGATGAACTCACAGATTACACGACCCGGAATGTTCTGGCAACACCCATCCTCAACGGCAAAGACATGGTGGCTGTGATCATGGCGCTAAACAAGACCACAGGACCACATTTCACCGCGGAGGATGAAGATGTGAGTCCCAACCACACAAGTACCAAAAGCAAACGCAGACAAAACACATCAGAGCAGAGCAGTGTGATCTCACAGAGGCCAAAACAAAGATCTAAAAATTAAATTATAATTCCTTCTTTTTGTCTTCAGAGGCTGTTTCTGCTTTTGACTCAAAGCAAAAGATGGTCAAACCTTTATCATGAACTTCAGAGTAATGATCAAATTGCGATGATGTCTCTAAAATGCATCTGACATAAGTGTATCACCACTACAGGGAGGGAATTCCCTTTGAGCTGAGTGGTATATTATTCACGTCTTCACTATACATCAGGTATAATCCATCACTTGTAAGGACGTCATCTCACTTCTAAACTTCAGAATGGTAATAATCAGGAGGTGATCACGTCAGAAGTGGACTTAAATCCACAAAGGTTAATGACTTTATTAACAGCATGTAACTCAAACAAAGTGTGTGATGTCATCAGCAAAAACAAATAATAAAAATTCAGTCACTCTCTCCAAGACAGACATGTTATCATAACATAATGTACTAACCTATCCCTGCCCCTTTAAGAGTGAAATGAAAGTTACATTTACAAAATAATGTTAATTTATGATATGTAATTTTTAAGTGTGTAGCCTGCGTTGGGTTAACAGTTCTCCCTCAGTGAGAAATATCAGAAGCAGAGGTTAGGATTATTTCATTAGGGAATTACTTTACATTACTTCACTTATAGAACCCAATGATTAACTTATAGTCACATTATAACGCAGTATAAAGAAATATATAATTTATTACAACTATAACAATTATAATACACTGATCCTTGCTAAAAAAAAATGTTAGTGTGTGATCAGCAGTTATGGGTCATTGTACATGCTTTTTAATATGTTATTATTATTGTTATAAAGCATTATGAATATGAGTGAGTGCAAATAACTAATTAGATTAGTTTAAAAAACATGGGCATCATTGAATGTGTTACCAAAAATTTTGTACTGTAAGCCATTCCCTATAGTATTGCTTAGCATAATTATGAATAAAAAACTATTAAACATTTCTACTAAACTGTTTCTACATTGTAGTTGTATTTTCTAGGGTTGGAATCTGCCTGAACATCATCATTACCTCTGAATTAACCCATTTAATATATTCAAACAGGTCTGAAATGATTGACTTGACAAAATGCACTTTGCTTTTGAACACTTTAATTAATTTAAGATTGATTCTCTGCGGATTATATATAAAATATTTTAGATGTTTATATGGACAGATAAGGGGAAAAAAAAGTGCAAACAGAGGTATAGACCTTTTTCACAACAGCCATATTGATATGAAATAGTACTATAAACACAGGTGATAGAAATACTGATTAAGGTTACGTTCCTTTTCGTGTAGCAGAGACTTTCCAGTGAGTCAACGTGCTAAAATAGCAGCACCCTGCCTCTGTCTGACCTGAATGGAACTGAACCTTAATTAGTATCACTGGTGACTGACACCTGTGTTTAGTTTATTATTTATTATTATTTATTCTCATACATTATATTGTTTCATATGTGATAACTAATCAGAAGTTGTGTTCTTGCGCTGTGTAATTTTTCGTCTCTTTTCGTTTGTCCATTCAGCTTTTTTTAAAGTATCTGAAAATTGCCACGTTGAACTTGAAGATCTACCACCTGAGTTACCTCCACAGCTGTGAGACTCGTAAAGGACAGGTGAAGGACATGCTTTGATAGATGTCACTGGCTTTTCATTCTGCTTATTTGACATGAGGACAGAATGACTGCATTCACACTGAATGCTTAACATGACTGCTGTTTGTGTGTTGTGTCTCGCAGCTGCTGCTGTGGTCGGCCAACAAGGTGTTTGAAGAGCTGACGGACATTGAGCGACAGTTTCACAAAGCCTTGTACACAGTCCGAGCCTACCTTAACTGTGACCGCTACTCTGTCGGTTTACTAGACATGACGAAGGAGAAGGTACTGTGTGTCTCTCTCTCTGTATTTGTCCGTAATATATTTGTGTCCATGCATATGTCACCATGAAGTGCTGACTTTTTGTGTTTTTCTTCTTCTAGGAGTTCTTTGATATCTGGCCAGTGTTGATGGGAGAGCAGCCACCTTACTCTGGCCCTGTCACTCCAGACGGCAGGGTACATTCTTTTATTTTATCTAACGTTATTATCAAGACTCTACATGATAGTGAATATCTATGAACTTGATTGTATAACTGTTTTAAATCTAATCTCTTTGTCTTATTTTTACTTCAGGAGGTAATTTTCTACAAAGTGATTGACTATATATTGCATGGAAAAGAAGACATCAAAGTAATACCGTAAGTATATATTTTTCTTTGTTGTAAGGATTATAAGAAAACTTAAAAATAGTGTAGTTTATTATTTAAAATAACTTAAAAAAACAACAACCAAATAATAGCACAATGAGCAAGTATCATGTGATGAAAACACTTTTTTAAGAAGACTATCCACTCAAATTGTTAATTTTGAGGTAACCTTGTAATGATTCCAAAGAAAAAGCTTGATATCAGTTCAAGAAAACCTGTTCAATAAATACATTAACTCATCATTTCAAATCAAAAGACTTCAAGTTAAAAGAAGTTCTGACGTCTCCTGAAAATAAATACTACAAATGTTATGTTTAATAAAACTTTAAAACATTTCAGAGGCCCAGTAGCCCAAACCCAAAGTGGCCACAGTCTGTGTTCATGTCTGCTAACTTGTCGATTTGTCCATCTGTCACACAGCAACCCGCCTCCAGATCACTGGGCTTTGGTTAGCGGCCTGCCTACATATGTTGCTGAGTCTGGTTTTGTGAGTTTCTCCTCACTAAATTACAAGCTTTTAAATCTTGGAATTTAATTAATGAATTTGCACATCTTTCTCCTCGATTAATCTGTTTTATTCCTGTTCCTCAGATTTGTAACATTATGAATGCAGCTAACGATGAGACGTTCGAGTTCCAGGTAAGAAAGCAAATTAAAGGAAAAAGATATGATTTGACATGAACCAGCTCAGGGATATTAAAGAGAGAAATGTTCATACTGTATCACAATATGTTATTTTTGCTTGCTTGTTCCAATGTTGCAGACTGAGCCACTCGACAACAGTGGCTGGACCATAAAAAATGTTCTCTCGCTGCCAATTGTCAACAAAAAAGAAGAGATAGTTGGTGTGGCCACTTTTTACAACAGAAAAGATGGAAAGCCTTTTGATGATCATGATGAGCAGCTGATGGAGGTATTGATCATTCATTCATCATCCATGACACAAGATTTTAGTGTAGAGTCCAGACAAATATCCAGGACTGTCATTTGACACTTGACACTCATTCCTTATGTGACATAATTTTTAAAGTTACGTCAACAAGTTTTGATTTTTTAGTTAATTTTACTAAAATTTATAAATGTAATAGTATAGCCCAGTTAGTTCAAGACCAATTAACGATGCATACATTGTGCACTTAATATATATTTTGATAGATGAATGAACAAAATTGAGGTTGTAAAAATGTGTTCAATAAGCAAATAAGAGTTACAGTGTTATACTTCACACACAAGTTCTGCTCTCTTAACATAAGACCGCAGCAATTTCCTGTGTTTTTTCAACTCAATATCTTTAGCTTATTCAACATGTTTTCTCAAGTTCAGTTAGTTTAACTGAATTGTTTTTGCAACAGCAACAACCAGCTCAACATGATGGTGTTTACAGTGCAGTTAAATGTGCTTTTTTTTTTTTTTTAGATTTTTAAGTATTTAATGACAGTCAGTTTTTTAAATCAGAAACTGTGATGTTTCATCATCAGTTGATCAGTTCAGTTAACCTGCTTTACAAAACTCAAATAAGTCTTTAAACTAAATATGCAACATAAGTTCAGTTAACTTGCATCTTTAGGTTAAACCCGACCAAAATTATGAACTGTCATGTTTAAAGTTTTGTGGTCAGGCTGCTTACAATATACTTTGAAGCTGAGCAAGTGAACTGGCATTTATAGCAGTTAAATGTGCTTATTGGAGATTTTTGTATGCGCTGAATAGTTATACATTACATTGTTGCTCATCACTGAGTTTTTGAAATCTTCTTAGTATGACATGGTTAAGAAGAGTCTGCTGTGTCTGATCCTCGTCCCTGTTTCTCAGGCTTTGACCCAGTTCCTTGGCTGGTCCGTTTTGAACACGGACACGTACGACAAGATGAACAAGCTGGAGAATCGGAAAGACATCGCTCAAGACATGGTGCTCTACCATGTCAAATGTCGGAATGATGAGATTCAGAATATCCTGGTTAGTACTGTATACTTTTAATAAATAATTTCAAATTCAAATTAGACTGATCATTTACCATATTCACACACCAGCCATTTTCCTATTACATGTCATGCTCAGGGTAGGAAACTCAAATGTTGTACTGCTGTGTTCCATGTTACAAGTTGTATAAATGTTAAGCATCTGACAAAAACTCTTTTTGTGACTTCCAGATTGATCAGATCACAAACATATGATGTATATTTGGAGGCCATTGGACCATATTTCAGGCTAAAACAATATATTTGATAACTCATTAGCTCCTGTTAGACAACAGCTAATGTTAGCATTCAGCCACTTCCTAGCTAACGTTACTGACATCATTACTGCCACACCATACACACACTGCTTAAGTGCTTGTAACACCTTTGTGTTGAATGAAATCTGTATGAACACTATATGTGTTCCTGTAAACATAATGGCACATGATGTTATTGACTTAACAAGAACCATTCTGGGTCAGGTAAGGAGACAGCAAGACAGCTAATTTAATGTTACATTACATTCAGTGCGTTTTACTTGTAGGCTTAAATAAATGTATCCAAGATGTGCACTAACATTTCAGAATAAATTTACGCTTACGCATCGTATCATGTCACACTATCAAACAATAACATTAGCAAGGAAATGGCTGAACAATAATGTTAACTACAGTAGCTGAAATACGGTCTGATGTCCCTAAGTTGCTGATCAATCAGGAAACAATGAAATGATTTGTCAAGTTCTGAGTTTATATAACTTGCAAAACATGGAACACAGCGTGATGTCAGAGAAAAATGGCTGCCGTGTGAATATGGAGCTCACCACAAAGCAACAGAAGCGGTCAATGGTATTCTCATCTCTGACAGAACACCAGAGAAGTCTATGGCTGTGAACCTGCAGAGTGTGAAGAGGACGAGCTCCTAGACCTCCTGGTAACTTGTCCATAATCTAGTGACCACACATTTAATTTGTTCCTTTAGTGACATCTTTAGCGTGTTTAGAAGGGAAGCAAGACTGACTTATCCAAATATTTGAGACTGTATGTCTGCCAGTTTTGACCTCAACATCTGCTTTTGTTCTGTTCATTTCACTCTTAGAAAAAAGACCTGCCTCCACTGATCAAGAAATTTGAGATCTACGAGTTCCGCTTTTCAGATTTTAACTGCTCGGAGATGGAGCTGGTGAGGTGTGGGATCCAGATGTACTATGAAGTTGGGGTGGTCAAGAAGTTCCAGGTCCCTCAAGAGGTGACAAAGACACACAATTATACTGCGCGCACACAAATGCAACATTATCACAAAGCAACAAGTTTGTTAATCAGTTCTCTTCTCTCAGGTGCTGGTTCGATTCATGTACTCAGTCAGTAAAGGCTACAGAAGAATCACCTACCACAACTGGCGTCATGGCTTCAACGTGGGACAGACCATGTTTACACTCTTAACGGTATTTTTAAATAATATTTACAATAGAAGCTGTTTATATTAATGCGAGCACTATTATGTTCGAATTCCATGCCTGAAATCTTTAAAAAAGGAAAACTATCTACACATTTTGCATATTATCTTTGTTTAACCACTTTGTGTGTCTCTGTGCGCTCAGACGGGAATGCTGAAACGGTACTACACTGACTTGGAGGTAATGGCCATGATAACTGCAGGCTTCCTCCATGATATCGATCACAGAGGGACCAACAACTTGTACCAAGTCAAGTAAGTTCTGTAACTTTTTCAATTCTGAGTAGAAAAAAAAAACAATCCAACCTACACACACAGTCTATATCCATAGGTGGGGACATATAATGTATGTGCAAACAAAACACCTCCTACCTGAAAACAGTTGCACGTAAGGCTCAAGGGTCAGTATTGCAATTTGATAAGATATGATACAATACAATTATTTAACATTTCAATTGAGGTAGTCACAAATTAGTTTTTAAAATAGTTGAGTTTACATAGGGGTACTTTATATTGCCTGGCCATTCGGTGTGGAGAATATGAGATGGGTCGGAAAAACATTCTCTGATTTGACTGGAAGAACTGGTGTTCATTCCTTCCCAAAACCATCATGGCAGTCAGCATCAGACTTTTGGTCATGAGCAATGAAATACAGGCACAGCCCTGCAGAAAGTTCATATCTGAGGAATGTTGTTATGCCAACAGGTCTGGCAACCCTCTGGCCAAACTACACGGCTCTTCCATCTTGGAACGACACCATCTAGAGTTTGGAAAGTTCCTCTTGGCTGACGAGGTGAGAAAGAACAGAAGAGGAGAATAACTTAATCTAGTTTGTATGAAATCACATCCTCCAGTCGCTGACTATGACCGATCTCTCTCCTCTCTTCTCTCTTGCAGTCACTGAATATCTACCAGAACCTTCACAGGCGACAGGTAGAACATGTGATTCATCTCATGGACATCGCCATCATCGCCACTGACCTGGCTCTTTACTTCAAGTCAGCATAGTCTCTCATTGACTCACTCTACTTTTCTCTTCCCTCATTTTGCTCTTTCTCTTATGAATACACTGTAAAAATACATCATAATAAATAGTAAAATAGTTCCTCTCCTCGTACCTTGCCAGGAAAAGAACCATGTTCCAGAAGATTGTGGACCTTTCACACACATATGAGGATGAGAAGAAGTGGGTCGACTTCATGTCTCTGGAGACAACCAGAAAAGAAATCGTCATGTGAGTAAAACTGTGAGCATTTGCAAAGTTTTTTGTACAATTCTCTGATCTTCTATATTTGATTATTCTATTTCAGGGCTATGATGATGACTGCATGTGACTTGTCAGCTATCACCAAGCCTTGGGAGGTGCAGAGCAAGGTGAAAAAATACACAAAATATAATAAATTAGTGAGTGTTTGTGATCTGCTTTTTGACAGACGACTGTGTGCGTGTTTTGTTTTTGTTTTTTTCAGGTTGCCTTGTCTGTAGCTGCAGAGTTTTGGGAGCAGGGTGACCTGGAGAGGACAGTGCTGGAACAGCAACCTATTGTGAGTTTGAATGTGTAAATTTTAATCTGTGTGAAAAGTGCATATGTGAAAGCCTGTTGGCATCAGCAAATAACTGTTTATGTGTGGTGTGGTGTTAGGCTGAAAACTAAGCTTGTTTTCTATTAATCTGCCAGTTGTTTTCTCAGAAAAAGAGCGTCACCAGTCCAGATTCAGAAATTCACACGTTTTGAGTGTTATGCACCATGCTCACGAAACTCAAATAAAACCATAAAACAAGGCGGTGCTGATCAAATATGGATCAAGATTCTGTTACTACATTGCCTATTTCTCTCCTCAAATATTTTCAGAAACACATTTTAATGTAAACTTTAGATGTAGTTTGAGAAATTTTGTGACCAGGCTGCCTTCCTTGTCCTGCTGGAAAACGAACCAAGCGCCGTGCCAACTTGCATGTTACTCAGCGCCACGTCACGTTTCATTTCTCTGATTGGTTCTAGGTCTATCCAGTCTTTGCCGTTTTGTCTGCGCCAATCGATAGAACCACTTGGAAATCGAAAATATCGAAGATATAAATCGTATTGATCTGGCCCTGATTCAAGTGACTCTACTATTTCAGGCCTTGTGCACATTAAGCTCCTTAAAGCTCCCCAAAGGGAATGCAAACTTCTCCGAAACCTATCAGGAGAAGATCTTTGATGTTAGTCAGGTGTTCAGTATTAAAAACATGATAAAACAAATAAAACTCAAGATGGTGCATACTTTGTAGCTAGAAGTCTTTCTGCTCCCAAATACTTTGACAGTAGCTGTTACTAATGATTTCCTGGATGTTAATATGATGTTTGTAAGTGTGTTAAACACTGTTTGTCCATTCCACCAGCCCATGATGGACAGGAACAAGGCAGCAGAGCTTCCAAAGCTTCAGTGTGGTTTCATTGACTTTGTCTGCACATTTGTCTACAAGGTAATGTTTAATATTGCATTTGACATACATACATCTTTTTGTGCATAAACATTTCTGAATAAACCACCTAAACTGCTGTTTTCATCTTTCCAAACTTTCTAAAAAATAGTTTTGTCTTTGACTTGTTTCTTCTCAGGAGTTTTCTCGCTTCCACCCACAAATCCAGCCCATGCTGGATGGCATCCTAAATAACAGAAAGGAGTGGAATGCTAAAAAAGAAGAGTATGAAGCTAAAATCAAAGCCATGGAGGAAGCTAGGGCTGCTAAAGAGGCAACCACGGGCAGTAAAGGTGCAGTCATACAACTATGAAGTGTATTAGATGATGTTACAGGCCTTTATACAATTGCACGCCATTTTCTGTTTTTCTGTTGAGAGTACCATCATCACCATGACCCACAAATATATTGATTCTTTGGTTTAATGTGTCTTTGTCCACTAGCTCCTGCAAACAACACCGGTGGTGGTGGCGGCTCAGGCTCCAAGACCTGCTCTGTGTGCTAAAAGGTCAAAAAGCTGTGCACACGATGGGAGTGCACACAGACAGCTCTCCGCAGACTGACAACCAGTTAGTCAGTCTCAGCGCCAAGGAAAAACAAAATGCAAGTCAGGAAGTCACAGTCAGGAAGATGGATACATAAGTCAATGCACGGCCCCGTAGTACCTCTTCAGAAACACTGGTTCCGTTCAGAAACGAAAACACCTGAACAAGAAGGGATACTAACCAGGTGAGCTAGAAAATTAATTCAGAACAAAGGAGGACATCACCCGGTGTTGGCAAACATCACTGAAGTACAACTGAAATAGGTAGCCATGAGTACTTCTACTTCAGGTTACATTTGAGGCAAAGCTACCTGTCTCTTCGTATTGAAATATGAATTAAGAGTTTGAATCTCAGGTTTCCAGTCGTCCTTGTACGGAACCAGTTTCCTTATATTTGAGGATTAATGTTAGTTCAGATGGAAGGATGGTGTGTGTATGTTTGTTTGCTTGTTTTTGTATTTATTTTCACAAATTCTTTGGTAGTTATGAAACACAAACGAGAGGATAAAACTTGTACATACTGTACATTTCTGTAGTGATACCCACATAATTCTTTGCTGCAAAGTCCAAGTCAGGGTCGACCATATATCATGTTTGGAGCTGTTTTCAAACATTCTGTATATTGTACATTAATGTAACATTCATATAGGTTTCAGAATGTAAACTCAGATATGGGTAGATAGTAATATAATCAAACTACTGTACATATATTCCAATATTTCAAAATGATATTATCATGTTCTGTCCTTCCAGTCACTTATCATTTACATCTGAGAGTTTGTTTACCTTGATTGCAGAGAGCCAAAGGTAGATGACATGTTCAAGGCTGCTACTGTTAGTAAAAGAAGCATATTATACATATTACACATATGGTTAATTTATATGATACAATCGCATAGAAATTTAACTGTCCGCGTACAAGCCTGTAGTTGCTTCCTCATGATGCCTTCACACTGTACATATGTCTGAGAGAATAGCTGAGAATGTTATTATATTTTAGGAATATACAATTACAACTGTCTTATTAAATAAGACCAGTTACTACTCTGGAAATAAGTTCATTCTGGATAAGAACTGAATGATTTGACTCCAGTGGTAATTCAAATACAGCATATTCTAGCGGGAGCAACCATCTCTCTCCAACTGCTGCACAAAGTTATGGATGGTTAGTCCAGGTTAGTTAGATGGTTGAATTCATCCTCTGTAATGGACCCATCCTAAACCGGAGCAGGGGTCAGCCCTAGCACACCACCCAAGAGGACACTCCAGTTCTTGGGCCAATGTTTTACTCAAGAGCAATGACAGGAGTATTTGTAATAGCTAAGAAAGAAATGTTTTGATGTGAGAGGGAACGGAAAACTCAAGTGTGGAGAACAGGCAAACTCCACAAACCAGGACTGCTGTGACAGTGTTAATCACTGCTCTATCATGCACCTGCACTAACAATTTATGCAGACTGACAGTGAAGATGTTTTGGACCGTACAAAAGAACAACTTATTGTAATGACTTGTACATATTTCCTTCCTCCCTGTAAATATATAAAAAATATTTTTCTAGTTGAAATATAGATGCTTATTTTTTAAAATAGTGAAATTAGTGATTTGTAAGCACTGGCAAATGAGTCCTCAAGTTATTTCTTATTTCCTCAAATGACTGAGATGCAGTCTTTATCACGCTTGCCTCAACTTAATGATGTACAAGTACTTCATATATGGAGAGAAAGAGTGGATATATCAGAGATGACCATGTAATATTAGGTTATACTTGTACTTTAATATGCTGTTGACATACCACTGAACATTTTCAAATAGACTTAATTTACCTTACTGTCAGTATTTTATAGCTTGCCTCTTCATGTACTCCATGTGTACAATGATGACCCAAATAAAGCAAATGTATTTTTATGAGGTAGCTGAGTGAATTACTTGCCTGCAGTAGTGAAACTTACTTGCAAAATAAAATGACTGTCTTCTTGATACGTATTGTTTAGCCAGGGTTTTGTAACTCTATTCACTGACTAAGCACACTCACCACTAGAGGAAGATGACTCTGATGAGACACCAGCTTCACATTATGAAAAACAAAATGATTTCCGTGAATGAAATGCACCAAAACTATCTGTAGTCACCTAGCCATCACAAATTTAATGCAACAGAATGTGCTATATAAAGCCATTAGGCAATGTAGATTTCATAATGAAGGTTATAATATTATGCAACAGATGAGAGTATTGAGGTAGCACTTCTGTCCACACTGCACTTTCTACTACTGGTCCCTGACCCCAATCCTGGGATTGCTGCTAAACTAGGCCAGGATTACAACCATGCTCTTCCCCCAGGCTCATCTCCTACTGAAGGACAGGTGCATAACACACACACACACACACACACACACACACATAACTGCACTCAAGTCACAAAATGTGTGTAATGCAGCAGTGGTTCTCAAGTAGAAGTCTATGGCAAGCTGCCAGGGGGTCCGTGAAGTTTGCAGATAAATTCATTTAAATTATGATATACATTTTTATGTTTACAAAAGACATCACAGCTCAAGTATCATTTTCAAATCCAATATAGATTTATTTTTATATTAGGATCTTCTTTAAATCTAGAACTCTTTAACATATACACCCACACCTCACCCATTAATGGTGGGTTCTGGCTCTCTGCAGGGGCACTGTGTGCTGAGATGGGGCAAATATTTTAATACAAGTCTAATATATTTCTAATACATTTCCCTTGCATTGCTCTTTGACATAATTAGGTTAAAAAAAAATAGGCTACATTAAATTATTCTAAGGGACACACGTGAGGAGGTCCTTGGCATATTTTCTATCTTGTAAGGGGCACTTGGCTGGGAAAAAAAAGACCCTGTAGTACAGTGTGTGCTGTCTTTGCAACTAACAAACTACACCTAAAAAAGATGCTGAAAATTGAATTGTGAATTGTTTGAAAAAAGGAAAACCTTCTTGGTTAAACAGACTATTTACATTAGTTTGATGTTATTTTCTATTTTAGTATGAAGTCAAACACACACAAAAATCATAAACGGAAGAACACTTTGAGTAGTACATGAAAAATAATTCTTGTTTTTATTGAATTGAGGACATAATGAGTCAGGTCCACAGATGTTTCATTTGAGGATGGTATCAGAATTTGCTGCAGAGAGGAGAGAGAAAGAAGATATGCAGTAAGACATTTTGTGGATGTTGCAATGTGTGATGACTTGTGTGACAGACAGGAAAAAGAGAGCATGTGGTCCTGCGTTACCTTCAGAGAGCTGTTTGTAGATGCGCTCCTGCTCCTCTCTGGCCTTCTTCTCTGCCTCCTCAACTCTCCTCTCCTCCTCAGCGATGGGCTTTAGGTAGTCTGAACAAGAAAAACAACACATCTGACCATTATTTCAAAACAAACATTTAGGATTTTTATTTCAACTTCATGCAGGGTGCTAAATATCCTAATGACAATCCAGGGGTTCAGTGTTGTCCACACACCTCAGAAAGTAGATTTACAGTCTACTAATACTATACTAATACTTCATAGATCAGAGTATGTCACCCACTCAATCGAAGATATACAACATCACACTTCTAAACATACTATAAACAATGTAAAAATAGGAAATGTTACAGAATATTTATAAAGATTAAAAGGAAATTATCTCCCAAAGTGAGTGCAGTTGCAGGTGGACTATATTCTTTTTATTTGCTTGTTAAGAGACAGAACAGCTGTTTAAATTTATTTCTTTGGATAAGAAGTTTTATTTTGCGCATGTGTACTGGCAAAGACTCATGCCCCTATTGTTGCATACAATTCCTGGTAAAAGTAACATGTCTATACTGATAAGAGGAACATGCTATGCAGGTCTCATTGTAAAGTGTTGCATTACAGCAATACATGTCTGACTTGCCATAGTAGATAAGGCGGAGGTGTGACTTATATCATTAACAATGTCATTAGTTAGTTCAAGTGTCTCAGTAAGCCAAAACACATTTACTGTAAGCCAGCATGCATAAAAGTAAGAAACTAAGGCACCTAAATTCCACTTATGGCCTACATTACTTTTAGTTACTAGAGTGAATGCATTGAAAACTGTCCAGTGCACTGACTGATATGCACCTATACAATAGCGTATTAAGAGAAAATTCATCTGTCAAATACACAGTACAACAGCAACTTTTTAACAGTCATATTAAGGGAACTTTACTATAGACTCTTTCATCTAGCCATATTGATATAAAATAGTAGGGTCAACACAGATGTTAACAATGATACCAATTACAGTCACATTCAATTTAGTGTAGCAGAACATCTCTAGCGAGGTAACATGCACAAGAGCAGCACCCTGGCTTTGTTTGTCCTGAATGAATGGAACCTTAATTACTATCATTGATTTAAAAAAAATTATGTTAGCCTACTATTTCATGTCACAATGACTGCTCTGAAAAGTGTTTATTCCTTCACTGTAGTTTGCAGAGTGACAGGTACACTCGGTGGCGCATGCGCAAACACGAACTTACCAAACCTCTGTTTGCCATAGAACACGCCGAGCAGCAGGGCAGACCATCTGGCCGTCTGAAATAAAAATCATTAAAACGACTTAATTAATTAAACAACTAAGACTAACCAGATAACTGAGTGAGCTGAGACATGTCAGCAAGCTGCCGACAACGTGATTTTCAATAACAGTGTTTCCACTGCAATACTTCATTGACATGACTGACACTCTTTAACACTAGCTCATAAATAACCACCATTCTAATATTTGTGTACAGTTTTTTTTCCATAACAGCATCCAAGATATAGTCATTGTTTCACAAAATAAAGCTAGAAAACTATGCACAATCACGTTCATTTAATCTACGTACGTGACAGGGGCGAAGTTCAGTTTTTCTCACCCTTCTGCTGTAGCAGGCAGGTTAAGGCTAACTAACATTGCTAGCGTTAGCTGTTGACTGAAATGACACACTAGTATCTTTGCAGCTCTACAACTAGTAGTCTAATGGTAATAAGCAACTTTGCATCAGACATGTGTGGAAGATGCTCCAGATGTAACAGCTGACTTTGCGGAGAGAAGTTCACCTGTACAGCCTCTCAATGTCATTGCTAGCAAACGTTAGCCAACATGCTACTAGAGCTACTAATGTTCGTGGTAAGTTCGCCGACATCTTCAGACCTGCCGTTTAAATTATTTTCTTCCCTTTAAATTCACTAAATTACAACAACAACAATTATCAAGGTAAATAATATGCGTTATTATTACCTTGATGAGCGGCGACACTGCGACTGGAGGAACCATGGTGAAGCGAGGAAGTGACGTTCAGACAAGGCGGAAGTAGGGCTATTTTTTATTTTTTTTAAATTCTTTCTTCTTCTTTATCTTTGAGGGTTAGCGGCAGCTTGCATCCAGTATGTTGCATTACTGCCACCCTGAGTCTTGTTTTTCCGTGGCGGTCGTGGCTAGATGGGAACCCCAGACCCGCGAAAGACCTCGCGAGAGTGACCATTTTAACCCAAACCATGATCTTTCCCTAAGCTGAACCGAACCCAAACCCAGGCAGATCCCAACCACAATGATGTCACATTATAAACACAAGTAATTAGTATGTACGATGTGCTCAACGATAAAACAGGGCGCATGAATCTCGCGAGAGTTTCTCAAATACAGGTTTCTCATCTATACAAAACCGTTTTTTCCTTGATGAACAAGTTAAAGTCTAATTTAAGCCACCTGAGCTAAACTTTGCTGCTAGATAAACCTTATTTATGAAATGTAAAACATTCTCGGCGGTTCTTGGTTTCTTTGTCTCTTTTTCACTGCAAAAAACAGACATTTTCAGAGTGGACTCACCAGCTTCAGGTAAGCTAATAATACATGAACAAAGTTAGCTAGCAAATAAATGTACAATTAGCCATTAAAATGAATACATAAATAAACAACTGGAAGGGTGATAAAAATTAACCCAGTTTATCAAGATATAGGGGTAGAATACGCCTTACTCCATACTGAATTCAAAGTTCATATTTAGCAGTAAAATGCATATAATCAATTCTTATGTGAGATGTGTTTATACAGTCATATCAAAGTCCTGCTGGGCACTGCTAGTAAGTTTGACTTCCCTGGAAACAGCTCAAAACACAATAAATATGTGTGATTCCAGGCAAATTTCTGTGGCCCTTAATCATTTAACATTTTCTTCACCTACAGTTACACTTGAAATAATTTATGTGATGTTTATGTCACTCATTTGGTTATAAGTTTGTAGTAGTCAACAACAACAACAATCAACAACAGTTTAGGGGTCATGACTTGGCTTCCACCTGAACTGTGGCAGCACCACCTAACCTGAGACAGTATATAATATATAATATATAATAGCAAAAATGTCCATTAGTTATCCAGTTTCAAATGTCCTTTGTCTGACCAGCCGTCCGAAATTAAAAAGATACCAAGTTAACAGTGGTGAAAAACATAGGAGAGCCATGGAAAAGCAAAATATATTCACAATAAAGAGGCTTTTATCAGCAAATCTTTGCTCAAAAAGTGATTGAAGGGGCAGCCCTGTAGCTCAGTTGGTAGAGCATCCGCCCCATGTATGGAGGCTGTTGGTCCTCTACAGCGGCTGCTGATTTGACTTGCCTGTGGTCCTTTGCTGCCTGCAGCCCCCCCCCCCCCCTTTCCTGTCTGCTCTTCAGCTGTCCTATCATAATAAAGGCAAAAAACCCCAAAAACATAACTTAAAAAAACAAACAATGCAACTTCTGCTTGTAATTCAAACTCCAGTGTTATTCATTTTTGTTTTTAGTTCCTGATGGCTGCCACTTGATGTCCTTGTTTCACCTTTTGCAAAAATGAACTCCACTGAGAAGATCATGATTGAGGTGCACATGGCGTGTTTTGTTGATATCTTGACTTGGAAAAACAAGCCAGTTGATATGGCGGTATTTAGCCAAACTCACATCATTAACCTGCACACATCTCACTCAAGTTTAGAAGCATCACACAACAGTGTATTGTGCATGTTATTGTGACTTATACTTATGGAACAGGATATCCCTCTACAGGCTCTTATTTTAACAACAGGACAAATTAAGATGTGCAGAGAAAAATCAAACACACATTGTTTTTTTCCGAAAATTGTATGTATTTATGTCATAATTGTATGTACAGCATTTTAGAGGCACTTTGGCACTAAGACAGGTATTAAGTCTACATGTGGAAATTTCTGTTGGCCTCACAGATAGGAATGGAATATACATACACTATCATATCATGGACATTGATGAAAAACAAATAGCAAGTAATGTTCACAACTCTCATTTAAAAACTATAAAGCTGCAAAAGATAGTGAAAGCATACATGTAAATACAGTGCTGTGAAGTTTCTAAAGGCAGTCATAAAAGGAAAAAAATAAGAAAACAGAAATATGCAAATACTGTTCTTCTAACAAATGTTTCACACTTTGCTGTGATGTTGTAAGTAGCAGAACCACATTGAATTGTTTTGTTTTGTTGTTTTTTTTTTTTTTTGAAGATGCAACATTTAAAAGGATGTAACTGTTCAAAGGAATTAAAACTAGTCTTATTCTCTAAATCTCTACATCTCTAAATCATTGTTATCATGTCCAATTTATTCAGCGATTCAGATTTTGAGCAATAAATAATGAAGTGAACAATTCTGTCTGATTATCAGGTTAACCAAAATGCAGCTCCCAATGTACATCATCAATAAATAACATGAACAATATCAGTGTAAAACAATAAACCCAGTGCAGGATGTTTCTCAGTCGTTGTCATAGATGCAGTCTGAAAGAAAATATTGATTTTAAAAAGGTTATTTCTTCTGTGAATCGTAGTTTAGGTTCACTCTGTCAATATGATATATGTAGATGATGAAAGATTAATAGGAATAACATACCATCTCCAATGTCATCATAGATATCACCATCACTGTAAACAAGAACCAAAGTTACAGTACAGACAGCACATTAACTCTGTTTCTTAGTGTGTGTGTGTGTGTGTGTGTGTGTGTGTGTGTGTGTGTGTGTGTGTGTGTGTGTGTGTATGAGTGTGTGAATGTTTGTGGTACTTACTCCATAACAATGTGGCTGGTCGCAACATAACCAACTGTAAAATGCAGACAGTCAGACGTTAATTTTATGGTGCAAACAATGAAAAAGCAGCATTATGGGAATCTTGAATACATGTATTGATTAATTTTGTTAGAGAAAATGAATGGTTGAGCAAGATTATTTGATGTAGGTTGTATGAAATATTATCTATAGTCAGTGTATTACATACAATATGTACCAGTCAGCACGCCTCAAGTTTGGAAGAAAGGAGAGGAATACCAGCATGGAAGATATACAATGTTTTGCTTTGGACAGCGTCAGCAAAAAAAAGTGTATTTAGACCAGCAGCTCCTGTGTTTTGCGAGGTAAAAGCATTGATTTCGTCGATGGAGTCTGGTTGAGCAAGAACGAACAATATTTGGCTTATATAATGGTGGTTTCCCTTTGGACAAGGCTGTCTTGCTTAGCTTCTGTGCTGATACTCCTGCTGCTTCTCCAAACTGAGCGTGTCGACCACCACTTTCTGTAGCAACATATAACATATTCAAACGATCCCTTTAATAACAAGCAGACACTCACATTTGCCCTCCTCGTTTCGGCAGGTCAGTTTGTTATCCACGGCTTTTACAATGACGTCAAGTTTTTCTCCTGGTTTGACTGGGAGCTCTTTCCCACTCCACTTCTTATTAGAAAGTGTTGGGATGATGGTCACCTGGTACAAAACCTGTATCTCCCCTTCATACTGAGGGAGATTAAAAATGACATAATCAGTGTTGAGATTTTTTATGACTATGAATACATTTATTTTTACATTCTTGATAGCACATAAAAGTAATTTTAAGAAAGCTTAACTTTATATTGACATGCATGATTATTCTCATTATTCTAGTGAATTTGGATTGAAATTATTGTTAGGTACATTTAAATTAGGGAGCAACTTTTTTACACTAGAAAGCTGTTTCAGGTTTTTCAGTAGGTGTGATCCTGGTCACAATAAAATGATTGGATTAACAAGCAGACTTAAAAACACACTTTAAACTTTTTCCTGAATTCTTTCTCCTCTTTCTCAAACTTCTTCTGCTTCTTTGGGTCCATCTCATCAGTCTTGTTTTTGCCTTTCAAGGTTGGAAGGCTGCAGAGCAAAAAAATATCCAACCATAACAAACACAAACGAAAAACAACAGAAACTTGAGTAAATTATTAAATGTTTTTGTTTAGTTACTTATTCTTTAGTTACTAATATTTTTGTAATAAATACACCTGAAATGAAAATGGATCTATTTAGCTTTAAGACTGATGTAACTGTACCTGCTGAGTGGAGGAAGGGGAGGTACGTTCTGAGAGTCAACATCGTCATATATGTCCTCATCAATTGCTGGTGGATGATCTGTGATAACACATGGAAGAAGTCAATGATATGAAATTTTAAACTTTGAAACTTGACATTAACATGCATTAATCTTAATCACACAACATACTGTAGCACAAAAATCAGCTGCCACCTGTAAAGGATATAAAAAGGACGTGTGGGGCATTTTTCATTTCTTTCAAGAGATAAAATTCAGCATTGAGGGAGTTTTATTTAAACTGACCACAAGGACTTGCTATAAAACAGTCTTAACTGAATACTGTTGACTTTATATTGCCTACGTAAGCAAACAAAACCATAAGTGATCGAAGACTGGCTATTTCTATATCTTTATTTTTAATGTCTGAGTGTTACCTGAATTCCCCTCTGCAGTAAACTGGCTTGGTGGAGGCACTCTGGCACAAGAGAAGAAAAATACATTAAAATGTTACATAATTTATATCATCAGTTAAAAGTGGGTTAATATGATTCAAATCAGGCCAGATTGTTAATCATATTCATGAATTACAACACAACATGATATTAGTATACTTGTTAAAACGTGCTTTTGACAGTGTTAGCAGATGATGCCTTGATTTTCTGAATAAGTCATATAGTTAAGGCATGCAAATGACTCCAGAAGGTTAGTAAAATCACAGATGATTAGCTGCACTGATTGTAATCAGAGAAACAACACTAAGATTTCATCTGTAAAAGAAACATCCATCATTGTTATTCAGTGAGAGGTTAAGTGGTTGATCTGATTGGGGGAGAAAATCAACATTCAACTTCATCTGAGAGGAATTGTTGAGCTGTTAAAAGGGAAGTGACAGCTGAAAGATTAGGGATTAAAAACAGTGGACAGTAGATCTGTAGTCAGTCTTACTACTGAGTGTATTTTACACTTTAGTGCTGGCAGGACGTCTGTTTCGGTCAAACATCCGCAGGAAGCCACGGGGCTTCAGAGAAGACCTGGGGTCCGTGGGACTAGAGAGCCAACCGAGGATGAAAAGACCTGCATTTCTTTTTCTATTTCATTTTTGAATCTTTCCCATCTCCATTTAACTTTCATATTCTGTCTTTGTTCTTCTTAAAATAGTTCAGACATATAGTACTGAAACACTTAATTCTGATAAATAAATAAATCAGTGTAGCTACCTGACTTCCAGGTTTGGATCAACAACGTCATCATATATTTCTCCTCCCTCTCCTCCTGGTAGTGGGGGAAGGACAACTGCAGGACAAATTTATCATGTGATTAGTGACATGTTTTATTAGTAAAACAGTCTTTACATCATCAGAATTTAAAGATTGTAACTGAATATAATGAAATTAATTGTAATATAGTAAGATTTTAAACATACCACCTGGTCCTTTCATCCCACTGTAGAAGAAGAAAGAATTCATATCAAATTATTTCTTATACTTTAATTTCTCACTATAGATTTGAGATGTATTACATGAGGTTAATGGGATCCAAAAGTAAAACTTTTTTTTATGTGTAGTATAACTCAGCTTTTAATTCTTCATTCTATAAATTGAATTTGTTGAATTAATTCTACAGTTTGAATCAGTTCAGTTTATAGTAATTGCTCAACATTTTTGGAGATACTTGTGATATTTGCTTTTGGACTTTATTTTACTCTTGACAGAGTCAGTCTAGCGGTTTCCCTTTGTTTCAAGTTTTTGTGCTAAGCTAAGCTAACTAGCAGCTGGTTGTATGAGAGTGGTTTTAATTTGGTCATCTAACAGTTGAAATACATGGGGCGTGGATGCTTAACATAGGTGGAGCAGGGGCAGAGTTTTTAGCTTGGTACTGAATTAATTAACTAGGTTGCTCTAACTACAGTATCATGGACACACATTGATTTGATTGATTTATTTTAATGTCCAAAAGGTTGCTCTGTAGCATTGCATTGCCTCTAGTACAATAAGCATTATAATAAGCATTTATTCTAAAAATTTTTAATTAAATTGTATTTTTTTGTACATTTTTTTCACACATCTATATAGTTTTTACCTGTTGGAGGCCATGCATCCACGCAAAGAAAAAAAAATAGACTAGCCGCGTTAATGAGTGGGTGCACATGGCTTCTGTGGTCAGTGTAGCAGCTTCAAATGACTACATGCATGTATTCTGCACGCATTTTGCAATAGACAGGTCTCACTGCATCTGTGCCCCATATATTTGTTTAACTCTTGGCAAGAAAAAGAATTTAGATAGTTCCTGAAAGGAGAAACTTTCCTTTAAGATTTTGGATCAAACCTGGAACAAAACACCACATTGCAGTGTCCTAATAAAGCTTTCTGAACATGTCACCTCATATTTATGGGCATTCTAGTACAGAGAAATGTGAGGTTTTCTTATTGGCAGATTATAATGAGAGAAAGTTTTCTGGCACTGGTGGCTCCAACCATTTCACTTGTCTCCATTCTTACAAAGGTTTGTCTGTGTGACTAAATAACATGGAGTTAATAAATAATTGACATTCTTGTTACCTGTTATCAGGAGCCACATCAATGTCATCGTAAACCTCAGGGTCGTACACCTGTTGAGCTTTACGATTCTTCAGAGTGTTAAAGTCAATTTCCACTGAAGTGGTCTTCACATAACCAACTGTTGGAAACAAAGAGCGAAGTGAGATAATGATGTGATCCACAAAAATGTGGTTAAGAGGTGTAATAAACAGTCATATCCTGTATTTACAGATGGGACTGGAAGACATGAAAAGATGACAAGCAAAGGCAAAAAATAACTGAAGAAAACCAGACGAATGAGGGATAACTTACTGGATCCATCTTGCGTCCTTCCCAACCATTTTCCCTCTGGGTTGCCCTGGACACGGATGATGTCCAGACAGTCTCCCTGCTTAAGAACAAGGTCAGTCTTGCTGCCTCTGCAGTCCACACGAGCCTTTCCTTGGTGGATGGTCTCCAGGGGGCCGACCAACTAACGCACACACAACCAAGCACAAACAGATATGCAAACACACACAGACAAATAAAAAAAGATTATTACATTTATTTATCACGTTTAAAAATAGAACAAGAGGTTTTTCACTTTTTTATTGAGCCACAAAAGTCACAGTTTCATATCTGTCTATTAAAGTGAGACTTGGAGATGGGTAACTTAACAGTTAGCTTAGCATGAAGGGTGGAAACACATACTCCCACACATACACATACTCACATTTCTGTGTTTGGATGAAGCAAACAAGGTTTGATATGTTAATTATGAGCTTTAAAAATGTTGATAGATTTTTTTACATGTGGAAAGAGCCAGGATAACACCCCTGCTTCTAGTCTTTATGCTGAGCAAAGCTAAATACTTTTTGGATCTAGCTTCACAGCTAGCATACAGACATGAGAGTGGAACAATCTTCTGTTTCCCAAACTGTTCCTTCAAGGTGTTGAAGCAGACGTAGCTGAGAGTTCCTGTTTAATTTACTCACTTTGAATTTCTTCCTGGCATCTTGTTCCTTCTTCTCACGTTCCTTCTGCTCCTTCTTCTCAGCCTCCAGGCGTTTTTTCTCCTCCTTTTCGTCTTTCTTGTCTTTTTGTTCCACCGCTTCCCTTTTTAGAGCGAGAGAGAACACGCCAGAGATTCATAAATAGGCAGTAAAATATAAGTTATGAAAGATTTGATAGATAAACAAATGCACTTGCAAGATGTGGCTTACTCTGTGGCAGACCACACTGAAGTTGATTGAATTTTTGTTGTTTCATGACTGTCACGCTTTATAATGGCAGTGGTTTGAGATACATGTGTTGATAAACAGAAAAATTATGGTTTTGGTGCACTTTTACAACGGTCCCCAACTGCGCCTACAGTGTTGCATTGAACAGACATCCAAACTTTTGGATGATATTGATTTGATCAAAACTGTTAAATGTGTACCTAAATTATCTCTCCAACATATCCCAAAACTGGGAGAAATTGTGGCTTTGACACTGAGCTATTGATGTTAACAGCTTTGAAAATGTCAAATATTGAACTTCACCCTAAGACACCCCTAAGATTACAAAACACTGTTTTACTATTTCACACACACACACAAACATGTCTGCATTAGCATAAAATGTCTACTTGAAAACCTGCAAATAAATACAAAGAAATAATATTTGCATTTATTTGCAGTTTTTCAAGTAGATAAATTCTGGAGGAAATTCATTGATTCATGATTTCCATTTAAAAGCTGTTTCAACCTGTATTTAAAAATGACTCCCTGAAGGAAGGAGAACAGTTCTTTGCTTCTCTATTTTCATAAATTGAAAGTACAACAAGTGAGAATGAATGACTTCTTGAAGTGTTGCAAAACAACCACCAGAGTGCGGTGCTGGTAGAGGTAGACATGAACACAGCTGAACCGGGATGAAAACCAATGTTTAAGTGATGCAGCTCACAGAATTGAATTATTAAACGTGCTTGTTACCATATTAAAATCAGTGAAGGGTTCAGAGACAAATTCAGTTTGTGCTAGGGCTTTTAAATATACATAAACATGGAATATCCACAACCTAAAAATATTCAGTTTAATGTCATAGAAGAGTAAAGAAACCTTAGAAGATAATTGAGGATTACTTGAACTGTTGAAACTAATCAATTAATCAATTGTCATGTATCAGTCAATTGTTGCAGCTCTAGGGAATAAATAGGGAAAAGTTTAACAAAGGACATTCTCTCACCATCGTTCATCAAGATCCTCATACGTCTCTCCATCATCATCATCAGCTTCCTCCTTGGAAAGAGAAATCATGAATGAAAACTAGCCGCTGACTCTGTCATTGACTCAAATGTGTTTTAGTATAGTCAGTTCACTTTGAAAACTCATTTGTCAAGATTTATTTATTTATTTACTTAGCTAATTAATGTTTATTTGTAAAGAGATGAGTACGTAGCAACAAAACAAACTTAACAATAAATGTGAACATTTAAAAACACAATACAAGGCACAAACTACAACACACTCAAGCAGCATAAAAGACAAAAAAAGCGGCATCAGATTGACTATGTGACTGATCTGTTTGAGTTTGAGTTTAAAATGCTCCAAGTCAGGATCCACAGTAAACATGTACTGAACACCTCTAAGGTTGTTATGAACATGCATGCGTGTTGCATCTGCACATGTAAGTGTGCGTTTATGTAAGTGAAAGTAATTCAGCTCGTCTCACCTTTGCCCTCTGACTCGGATGACCTGAAGAGAAACAATGAATCAACATTACAAGAGGACTTGATCATTTTGAAATAGCTTCAATTATCACAATGTGACTTACACTGAGATCAGATTATCTGTAGTGTTTCAGTAACCATTACATAGAGTTGCTCAAACATTTTATCTCTTGATCTCTTTTTGTAAAATACATTTCAGACAGTTACAACTAAACAAGACAACAGTTTCAAAGGTTAAGCAGCTGACCACAAAAATACACCTCAGACTCAGTAAAGAGACAGACTGCTAAAGACAGACTGCTAAAATAAGATGGCTAATATAGATTCTTTTGTTTGTCTCATCTCATCTGTAAATATGGTACAATGTTCAGCATCACATAGGACTCCTCTGTCTTCCTGTGATGCTAAAAACATAAACCACTTGCAACATATTAGTCATGAGGCCTCATATCAGATCAAACAGTGACCATTACTGAACCTGTGGATGGTGGTAGAGGTGGAGGAGAGCTGTTGAATTCATCAACATCGTCATAGAAGTCCTCTTGCTGGATCCTGAAAAGCACAGTCGGGATTTACCTTTTGTTAAGTGGAATAGATTTATCCAGAAAACATACAGTATTAATCATTTGTAAGCAGGGCGACTAATGAATGATTTTCTCAAGAGATTACGTCTTGTATTTTTGGCTGTTGAAGTGGAGCAGATCTACCAGCCGCCTGCATATTTTACCAGCAGTTGACTGGTGGTTAGTGTTAATTTTGAGCATGGCTTTTAAGTGTGTTTGTGTGTGTGTGAACATGTGACTTACATGCTTCCAGGGTGTCGTGGGGGCAGACTAGGTAATGCAGGCTGAGGGGGTTGAGACGGGGGCATGTGGTTGCTATGGTTACTGGGGTGTGAGGACAGAGGAGTTGGGATGGTGGGTTTCTTAAAGGCGCCAGGACCTGTAGCAAAAACACACAACGTTAAAAAAAAAATAGAGAATGTAGGTGTCTTTACCACTGCCCTTCAGTGACTGTCTCACATACGTAGTACATATACTACTATATGCCTTTCCACTGCAGGGACCAGGGTTTAAATTGGGACATTATTTCATGCCTACAAAAACTCCCTGTTCAGGAGTTACTACTTTCCGAAAATACAAGAAATTTGGGGGTAGGGCTTGCAGTGCTGAACATTTCTGATTGGCTAATTACTCAGCATTTTATCTCAGTCACAATTTCAAAAAATCAGGAGAAAACCAGTTTGACTGTTGTTTATTGTGCTTCAACACATCAATATGGAGTTACAGAAAGAAGCCTATGAGTAGATCTTTAGAGCGTTGGGAGTTTTTTGGACAAACGTCGAACATCCAAGCAGGTGGGGGTGGATAAAAAAAAACATACTGGGAGAATCACTGATTCTGTTGTTGTGATTCAATTATTGAAATTGAAACCTCATTTTGATCAATTTTGGATTTAATATTGACACTGTGACATTCCTACATATGACAGATATGTTGTATATTTTATTGTTATATTGATTTTGTTGCTGTATGGTCACACAGGACGTTTAAAAACAGCCGTTGCTTTTTCATCAGTGCACTATTTTGCTCAGTCTTTGCTGGTCTTTAGGCTGCAGTGGAAACGCAGACAACAACGGGCTGAGGGGACCTTTTAGTTCCTTGAAAAGTAGTTCTTGGGACATTATTTTTTTAAATCCAGAGTGAACTGGTTATGGTCCTGACCTGCTTGTGCAAAAAAAACCAAACAAAAAAAAACAATTAAAGAGATCACATACATTATTCTGCCATACAGATGTGAAACTCTGTGAATTAAGCAAGATGTCAAATGGTCAGCTGATCTGACCACAACCGCTTCTTAGGTTTGAGTCTTTAGCATCTCACTGTCCCTCCCCTTACGTTTAGTTATATCCTAATAATACTTAAGATTTTACAAGCTCATCATAAGATTTGTTTGTAAAATTTCAGTCTGCAAATTACTAATGCAGTAAAAAGTAGAATATGTGCCTCTGAAAGGAAATACGACATATTTCGATATCAATACTTGTATTGGAAATGCCTCAGATGCAGCCTAAAATGCAGGATCAGTTAGTTCTAATATGGTGTCAAGTAATTTATCATCCGTGAAATGGGACCCTGTTACATCCCAGTGGCATTCTGTGTGCTTTTTTTAGCCTGAGCCAGGTCATTTAACAATACCAGCAATCATATCTCATCCTTACAGCTTTAGGAGAATACGGTACTAAAGTAAATGAACTCATTTTCATCCCACCATTGCTCAGGAGCATGCCTAACTTTAACAATTTACCCTTTAGTTAAAGGCCAATCACAAGTAAGGTAGGCAATGCATATTATGTGGAACTCTAAAACCTAACACTTAGCAGAGTGCATAAAATAATGAGAAGGTGGGAGAAACTATATAAATGACTTGTAGAGATAACCGTGTGACAGCATCAAAACTTGCTCATGTTTTATGATGCATGTTTGTCTACAGTCCCTCGTTCACCTCTGACTGGATACGAGTTCAGGTCAGGAATGTGTCTAAAAACAGAGCCTCTCACTCGAAACTATCCCTGTTTGCTCTAACTTACTTCCCCATGTGATGAAACAAACTCAGCTGTGAGCATGTCAAGCGAGGGGGGGAGGAGAAAAGAGAAACTGGACAGGGAACCAAATAGAGGAACAAAGTGTGTTTCTGTGACTTTGGTCTCTTATCTGAAGCTCTGAGCTGAGCTGTACGACAGAAGCTTTTGTTTAACTCGCACTAATTTTGTACAGAACGTACAAAATGCAAACTGAGATGTTGCATAAACATATCTTAAAACGGTTGGAATAAATGGACCTTTGCTTTTGTGCGTACTACAGTGCATAAGCAGCAGTTGTTTGAGTTGGTCAGATAACACAAACTAAACTGCAGATTACACATTGCTAACGCGACTGAAACCACACCAACTTGTGAAGCAAGTCTTTTTCACACTTCTTTTTCACAAACCCTGTCCTAAGTAGCTCTGCGAGTGGTAGAAAGGAAATGCACTTGAGACAACAAAATAAGAGGAAACCCTATGTTATCTGTCCTGCAAAATGTTTGCCGCCCTCCGTTTTTGAAGCAAGCACCTGGCATAGCTGAGAGAGAGCATTGATTATCTTAGGTTTTGTGCTTGTTCATTTGGAAAGAAATGATGCTGACATCTTTTGCAGTGTTTGTTTTGCTGTTTTTGTTGCATAGTGATTGGAGGCAGGGAGAGGATCAGTGACATCTCATATTAAATGGAAAACAAAATATGTAAATGCAGCCAGATATAGGCTAGATCAGGTGTTCCTGCCTGTGGGGCCACCTGTGTCTCGTTTGACTGCCAGAATTTCTCTCCTAAAATGCTGCTTCTCTGTCTCACCCTGCAATGAGGTGGTTAAGTCAATGGCTCTTTTGAAGCATGGACCTCTGTACAAATTATGTATCCAAAAGATTACAGAAAGTTCAGTCCAAAACCTACACTGAAGGCTTTAGAAATACAACATTAGTCCATAAACCCCACCCCAAAACCCCACCCCCCTAAAACATTTTTGACCAGGGACTTAGGACCTCTTTCAGTACCGCAAACAATAAAATATCTGTTAATTATTAGTATCAAAAGTGCAAAAGTGCTCATTCAAAACCTCAGATCAGTTTAGTCTTTATTATTCTGCTTGAAATTTGACTTGCAGCAAATTCAGACAATGTTAAATAACTTTGTCTGCATTTAGCACTGTGTGCAGGTTGTAATTAAAAAAATATCCTATTTCGTGTGTCCAGAACTTTTTTAAAGTGGCATCAAAAGAGGTATTGAGCATACTGTTGTAGTGAAGTTTAAAATTCTGTTATCATGGCAACTCTGAACAACTATCTGCTCAACGGTAAGATTATTGGACTGTCTTGTCTTATTGTTATTTTCCCCATTTGTTTAGTCTAATTGTTAAAAAAGCTTTTCTGTCGTTTTTTTCTGCCCACATGAAGGTCGAAATATTGTTTACTTTAAGGAATATAATGCTGGTGGAGGAATAGTAAGTTGCTTTATATTTTGAACAGAACAGAACAAGAACAGAACAGAACAAGTCAAAAATGAATTGAACATTAAAAAAGTGGGTGTCGATGTACCATGCTGTCACTAAAGAGGTATCTGTTGAATCGTAGCTCCATGCTGCTGGATGTCATGATATTAGTGGTTGAAATTGGTTGATTTGAGCCTATTTAAATATGTCATATTTTGTTTCACAGGTATAAAGCATGATTGGATCTTGATATAAGAACACTTTTTTATGTGTTTTTTATGTCCCTAACTTAAAATGTGTTGCAGTTCATTCCAGTCGTAACAACTCTATAGTTTTGTGTCTGTTCATCAACCCAGCAACACCAACACCACTGAAATTAGGTGGATAAATAAGCAGCCACAGAGCTCTTTTCCGTCTGCAAAAATAAAACTCTTTGCTACATCTAAATTAAGATGCTCACTTGAGTTTATCTTGAACCTAAGAGTGTGATCACACAGTTCTGAGTTACAGTAAACTGTTATTTTAGTTGTGCCTGTGACTACACTTTAAAATGCAAGCAACTTTGTAATGAATTGCACCAAACTGATGATTGATTTCATCTAATCTAACACTGATATTCACACACTAAATTGATTATGCATCTCGTAATCAGAAGTTCTGTTCATGGGTCTGTGATGTCACTTTGAAACAACAAAACTGTTCATCCAAGTCCCACTTACCGTCATCCGAGGCCTCAGCACCTCTTTTAAAGTTCTCCAGGTCGACTCTGGGGGGTCTGTTGGGCTTGGCAGGAGGAGGACCCAGAGCTAAACTGTTGGGGAGGGGGTTACGCTTGGGGCCTGAAGTGGCATCACCGTTAATGCCACTGGCCTGAGGAGAAGGCTTTGGTGGCTTCTTGAAGCTGGGTTTTTTATTGGCTGGAGGTTTGGGAGGAGGGGTGGAGTTAGTAGCAGTGAGTGGTGGTTTGCTGGGTATGTCTGCTTTCACACCATTATCTGACTGCTCCGTTTTGTCCTTTTCCTTGTTGAACATATTCTGGGCAGCTTTGAAGTTGGATGTTGGCTTAATAGTGGAGTTCGCTGGAAGTGGAGGTTTGTTCGCGGTGTCTGTGTTAGTTCCTGCCGTCTCCTCATTTTGCTGAAGTAACTTTAAAACACTGCTGCTCGGTTTTTGTTGTAAAACAGGTGCTTTGGGTGGTGTGGGGCTGGTTGCACCCCCGCCACTGTCCTCTTTCACCCAGCTGGGCTTGGGGGTGCCAGTTGGTGGAGGTTTTGGAAAGGCAGGTTTGGCGTCAGACAGGGTGGAGCTGAGTGGGGGCTTGTTGAGAGGGGTAGGCTTCTGTCCAGGACCTTTAGCTTCAGGAGCCTGTGAAAAAGGTGGCTTTGAGGGCAGGTGCTGTTTACCAATGAAAGGCTTGCTGTTGGTGTTGTTGTCCTCCTGTGCGTTTCCAAACCGGCTTGCCAGCACTTTAGCTTTGTTTGGCTCATGGGCGTCTGTGTCACTTTTAGCCGATACTGTGTTTTTCAGGAAATTGGGTTTAGGAGGAACATTTATCGCACTGCCTGAGAGGCTCTCCAAGACAGGTTTCTTTGTTTGTATGGGTGGGCCGGAGGAGAGTGTGGGGTGCAGGGATTGTTTGGGCCGTCCAGCCGGTGTGGAAGAAGTCTCGTCAGTGCTCGCCCCAGTCGTCTGGAAGCGTGCCATGATGGCCTTTACATCAGCTTTGTTTTGCTGGAAAGAATGGAAGAGGGCCAGAAGGAGAGTTAATAACCAGTATACAAAACTGAAAATAAAATGAGGTGCTGTGCATGCTGGAATATGAAATGACAGAAACGAAAACTGCTGGATAAGAGCAAAAGAGGAATAAAAGAAAACAAGATGAACAATTCATCAGACTGACTTCAAAGCTTCGAAGCAAGTTGTGTGTGTGTCACCATCACTATGTTATTGTCAATAAAATGTTTGGACCACCCAGGACTGGTGCTTATACCAAATAAATCTGTAGATGCTCCAGTTTAAGATGACATGAAATTTTTCTGCGGATGTTTTTGAGCCACAACAAATACCAAAATGTGGCCTGCAACAGACTAGGTAGACCTTGTTTTTAGCTTAGCAGTTATCATTGACTTGAGCCATCTACCAGTTGTCTGGGGATTTCTAAATGCAAGGTAGTTGTTTAAACCTATACCCCTCATATAATTTCAATGATACATACTACCGGTCAAAAGTTTTAGAACACCCCAGTTTTTCCATTTTTTATGGAGAATTATGCAGTTTAATGTCTCATTGTGCTCTGAAATGAAAGGATAGAACAAATAAACAATTGAAGTTAAAAAATAAATCATGGAATCAGTTTATAAACCAAAATGTATTCTAAACCTTTGACTCGTCAAAGTAGCCACCTTTGGCAGATATAGCAGCTGAACACACTCGTGGCATTTTTTCTACAGTGGAAATCAAATATTCTTCAGAAAGTTCTTCCCAACTCTGTTGCAGAAGTTCCCATAAATGTGTGGCACTTGTAGGTTTCTTTGCTTTCACTCTTCTGTCCAGTTCATCCCAAACCAGCTCGATGGGTTTTTAGTCTGGAGACTGTGTTGGCCACTCCATGTTTTCAAGCTTACCATCTTGTTCTTTTTTCCTAGGTAGTTCTGGTATAGCTTGGACTTAAGTTTTGGGTCATTATCTTGCTGTAGGATGAATTCCTGACCTATTAGGTGCATACCAGAGAGTACTGCATGGCGCTGCAGAATGCTGTGGTAGCCGTTTTGGTTCAGGGTGGCTGTCACTCTGTACAAGTCACCGACCCTGGATCCAGCAAAACGACAGTCAGTCCATAACACCTTCTTCCAGTCTTCAGTAGTCCACTGGCAGTGTTTCATGGCCCAGGCAAGCCTCTTTTTCTTATTCGGACGTCTTAGCAATGGCTTTCTTGCTGCAACTCAACCTGTCAAACTTGCAACTCGAAGTCTTCTCTTCACAGTTGAACCTGAGACTTGCTTACGACGACCACTATTAAGTGTGCTTGAAGCTGTTGTCCTGTGAGCTGTCTATCACACAAGGTGTTGATTCTCATAAACTTGTCTTGTGATTCTGTTGTGGCTTTGTAGGTGCCAAACCTCTTCCTGTCAGAGATTCCCCCAGTTTCTGAGTGCCTTTTGATGGTAAAGGAAACTGTACTCACTGACACCTTGACTTTCCTCGCTATTTCTCTGTAGGAAAGACCTACATTTTTAAGTGTTATGGTGGTCTGCCTCTCTTCCATTGTTAATTGCCTTTTTCTCGCCATTTATATAGCAACACACTACTTTCTGCAGTACAATGATGTTCAAATAATACTCATGAGGGTATGGTACCATAGTGTGTTCAAATACTACTTTTATGCAGACAGAGGGGGTTGTAAGGAATCAAGAAAGGTTGGGACACCTGTAGGAATTGGTAGCACCAACTTTCAAGGCTTGATCAACCTCCATTGCTGCAGAACACCTTTTAGTTGTTAACCCATTTCTTGTTCCCTGTAAAAGGCCTTTTTGTATAATTCTGAAATGTTTTCAGTTTTGGGTAGCCTTACCATCTTTTTTTAACCTCTGGCAGTTCACCAATTACCTTTGTACCATTTCAAGCTATTCATTGGACTTGAACTGCTTGAATTTCAATAAGAAACTGGAAAAATTGGGGTGTTCTAAAACTTTTGACTGGTAGTGTACATTGAGGAAATAATGCTCTCCCCGCATTCTCCTGAGTAGTGAGCACACAATTACATGTCACTGCCTCAGAATGATGGGACTATAATTATTTCCAATGGAGCTGCCTCCTAATAGTTGACTAAACAGTTAGTCAGTGAGAGGAGTCTTAGTCACCCAAATTTTCATTCGTTCATTTGTCAGAAAAAAAACACCTCATTTTACATTTGGAAGCTGCACCTTGCCATTAGGTCTGGGGGATAGTTGCAATGCAGACCTTTTCCTTTGTGAAACTGGAATCACCAGTGCACTGTTGCTAATGGTGCTGTAGCTACGTTAGCTAGTTAGCTCAATTAGTGGTCGTATTGGACTGGGATACAGCCTCTGAGACTGATGGAGGTTTGACGACAGGGAATACAGCACCAAGATGATTTATAGTTGCTCGACCAGGGCTATGATTCCAGGGAGGATGAAGACATAGTCGGGTCAGGCAGGGACAGGAGGCAGGAAGCCCTTAGTATTCAAAATACTGTATTTAAGAACAGAGTCATCTTCATTTATCAAATTAGAAGCTCTTTTCTATGATATTGAAACTGTTGTATTTTTTTTTTTTTTGGTAATGTCGTCTACAAATATGAAAACTGGGAACCAAATTCACATGTACATCACATGAGATTAAAATGTACAAATGAAAAACAAATGTAATATCAGAAAAGAGCAGCTGAAAGCATAGGAGTGAAAATATTTACTAAGCAATTAAATAACATAGCTCAGCATTGTGCAACAGGTAAATAAAGAGCTTTATTACTTGTCATACCACAGTTTGTATTGCCTTATGGCCGAAACACGCTGGTTAATGATAAACCTTAAGCATATTCTCCAGTCTAGGTAAACAAAAGGTGCTTTTTATCAAGTGTTTGTGGTTGAAGAGGAGGGGGGGGTGATATTTACAATGTGCTTGTTTTGAGGTTGAATGAGTCATGGAAACAAAATGGTTTGTAGTATGTTGCAGTTCTGTTTTCTATTGCACTGAAAATTTGTCTAGTTGGTGGTTTCGCTTCAGCTGTAATATGGTGTAAATGGATAAGCCATTTAAGCATCTGGAATCTGAAAGTCTGGGCTACCAGAAGTGAGGAGAATGACCAAATGTTGGGAGAGATGCAGCACTGTAGCTACAAGTTACACCCAAAATGTGGCCAAAATAGCAGGATTGATTCAGTTTCATACAGCTGTTTCATAAAGTGTCATAATGGACTGACCAGCTAGCAGGCACACCTGTTTTAAGAGGCTGGTTTGACTGGAGTGAGAGGCATCACACCAGGAAGTGGAGATAAGAGCGAGAGGACACAGAGTCACTGCTATTCCTGTAGCAGAGCTGTAAAAGCAAGGAAAAACTGTACAGCGGAAAGTACAAATGTACTGTATGTAAAAAAAAAAGGGAAGTACAGTGAGTGCTGGTTCTGATTAACACATTAACACTCAGCTAGATTATTATAACCCACACCAAGTCATGCAGTTGCCAGTAAAAAAAAGCCACTGTGTGATCTTTTAACTAGAATTATATTGGATATGATGTTTATGACCAATGAGAAGCCAGGTCAAGCTTATCTGTATAGCCTGATATCATACAGGGTCTCTGAGTGAGCTTTTAAATCTGGACAAATAAGAAAAAATTAAAAATCCAGTTTCCAGATTCTTGTCTTATACTGACATCTGTCCTCTACAAAGTATGCTTATACACTTCTAATTGTTTTTGGTTTAAACTGTGTTTTTTAGAGAAAAGTTCTCTTTTACTGTAGAAAATTGTTAATCATTCTTTTGTTGCTACAAGAAGATCTAGGAAAATCATTGTTTGGTTGGAACATTTCACATATTTATCTTTTTCTTAACCTCTGGAACCAGTTCCACAGACTTCTCCAATATCCATCCATCCATCCATCCGTCACCCAAGACATGGCTGAAAACATTGCTTCAGTCTGATTTTTATATAGACATTAAAGGGTAACTTCAGTATTTTTCGATGTTGACCAGTGGCAGTGTAATGTTTTGGGGCAGTTTCGCCCATCAAAGTACATCCACTAAAAATGCATCTTTTTGCCAGTAACAGGCTCCAGTTGTTATTTTAAGTGTCTGGCAACATTATGGGAAGTGTTGTTATAGCAATAGACCTTTTTGTTAAAGAGTAACATCCTTTTCACGTAACCAAAAGCAGCCGTTTTCTTGGTCTTGCGAGACTCCATTGACAGAAACAGTACTTCTATTATTATAAAACATGCTTCATTCAAACTCAACAGAAACAAAGTTAAACTCACCAAACATTTTAGCTCATCTTTCAATCATTTTAACAATCATTAGCTCTGGTTTGATTGAAATAAACCCTTTATTCACAGCGCTGGATGTGAAAATATGCAGAAAGGTGTGTGAGGGAGGTTGGCCTTCAGACAAACCCAAATATTTTCATATCTAACACAGTGAATAAAAACTTTATTTCGGCAAAACAACCAGAGTTGGTGATCATTAGAAAGATTGTTGTAATGGTGGAAAGATGAACCACAACGTTTTTGCCAGTTCTTGTGAGTTTTTGCAAGCTTTATTATGTGTTTTACAGTGATAAAATTAATGTTTTTTAAATGAAGTCTGGATTTGGTGGAAGCGATAAATTGGCTGTTTCTGGCTAAACAAAATTAATCTTACTTTTTAACGAAAGGTCTATCAGACACTTGAGTCAATCAGTAGCAAAAACTGACATTTGAAATACATCCACTACTTCAAATAATTGGTTTGGCAACGTCCAATCCAATCATTATGGGTAACTACCTATAAGGATAACATTGCAGCTTGTTTTGTGGCTGTTAGTCACTTGTACCATTTTTACACAGTAAAAAGTGTGTATATGCAGGGTTTTTAAATGTGGGTAAAGCCACTAAAACCCAGTGACTGACCTTTTTCCATCGCCAGTAGACCCACTTGTCTTTCTGTTTTTTTCTCTGCTGCGCACCAAGACTCAGCTCATATACATGCAGGACAGCAGGGAGAAAGAGGTTTTTAAAAGTCTCCGTGCATTCAGCTATCAGCACTTTTGTAGCTTTCAAATGGATTTCAGTTCTTTGAAGTTTACTTTCTCTCCTGCATCGATGTTTTTACTTTCAGATGTCTGCCTGTCTCATGTCCGCTTTCAGTTGTAGAGGAGTTTTTAGTTAACAAAATAATGGAGGACTTTTATTATGAAGATTTCATAGGAAGTAAAATGTTCATACACTGTTCAGCCGCTTGACTAAATACGACTGCTCCATCACTAAACGCACACCTTCAGGTGGCTGCAAACTGCTGTGATGGGCTGCAGCACTGAGTCAAAGGGAGTCGAGCATCACTTGGATGAAAAAAGGAGCAAAAGTGGCAACAGGTCTTCATTGCCTTTTATGAAAACCAGTGAAAATAGCAGTTGTTGTGTTTACATTACTGCTGATTGCACCCTTCCCCACTGAAGAAAAAAGCCAGATGTTAGCAGGTTTTAGTGGGTTTTTTTGTCCAATGTAAAGGGGACTTTAGACAAAAAATGTCAACATTTGAATCCACTGTAACCATCATGCATTCACTAAACACTGTCAGTCTATCCATAGCTGTTCTCTTCGTTGAGACAACTGCCCAGATGTACATTTTACCCACCTCCTGTCTGGACAACAGTATCTGATGGGTGGAGTGTCACTTTAATGGTGTCAGTAACATCTTGCAGTGGTGGCACAACGAAGTATGTTAACACAAAGCCTGACATGTGGCTGTATATGAAATCAGGGGTAAAGAAACTGCGGAAAGTTCCCTCATCATGCTTCTGTTTCTCAACTGCAGTAAACTAAAAATTACTCAATATGTGCTGTACCACACAGTTGCTTCTCTAAATGTTAGTGTCAGTTTTAATTTTGTAAAAACCTACAAATTCTGTCAAATTCTGGGAAACTCCCCTCAGAACAACATGACACAACTCTAAAGAACCACAGGGTACAGCCATATAGCTAACCACAATGACCAAATAAACTTTAATTTACATCTCTCTAAAACGGTTTCAACAAAATCATGAAAGTAGGATTTATTGCAAGGTTGTGGTATTAGACTGCACTTAGCTTTAGCTAGGTATATCTACTAAATTAGCAAATTAGCATTCTAAGTTTATATGGGATTACCTTGCATGCAATCCAATGTTTTGGTGTAGGAAATTCATGGGGAGAAGTGAGATTCATAGCGTTTGCCACAGAGACCTCAGCTGCTGAGGTGTTTCCCTCTTAAATATAAATAAAAATGCTGATGTCTGTGCAGTTTAGAAGTACATGCACATTCAAAGTCCAGTGACTTGCTAAGAAATGAGATAAGAATAAGATCTTCAGGTCAAACAAAGAGGAACCATGATTTCTGTTTCCAGTGTGATGAAAAGTGAAGGCCAAAGTTATCTTGCACAATCCCGCTGACACAAACCCAAAAAGAAATGGTGACTTCTTGTGTTTTTAAACAATATTTATGAAGAAATGTGACAAAAAAAACCTTGAATATGAAATGTAAAATTAAATTAATTTAATCTTGTGTCTTTAAACAGTATATTAGGACAACTCAAGTGATTTTGTAGTCTATTTTATGATGTATGCAAGGGTATGACTTAAATTTAACAACCTTTCCTCTTTAATCATACATGCAGTGACTTGCTCAAACAAATGGCACGGTCAAATTTGTGCGCACAAGAATGAATGACTACTTTAGGGTGTTATTCCAAGAAATACTCATTATATTCATTCATAATAAGCCAAAAGTCCTATAAAATGGTCAACAGCAGCTTTCTTTCATTAAATCTGCACAACCCACTCCAGTCTACAAAGTGATTTTTAAATAGTTTCAGTTGACTGTTAAGTTGTACTCACCATATTGAGGACAACACTCCTCCCAGGCACCTCTGCTACGTCCGAAAGGTTGCTGTATAAAGTGGTGGAGAGAGTGTTTGTTCAGTGTTTCTGTCTGTGTGAGTTTCTGTCGCTGTCGAAGAGAGAAAGGTACTGAGAGATAGTGAGTGACAAAGAGTGTGACAAAGCATTGAGTGTGTGAGTCTGCGTGTTTGTGCGCGGGGGGATGTATACTCCAGTTGTGTCAGTGTGACACAGGCAGACTGCTTGACTACTTCCTCTCTGAGTAGTGTGTGTGCTTTGTGTGAGTGTGAGTCTCACAGCTTCTCTTATCTGTGCGTTTTCATCTCATGGATTTGCCTATCCCTGGCTAACTCCCTGCAGTTCCCCCTTTGTGTTCAACACCTGATGCTCACTCACTCGGAGCAACACACAAGCCACGATGAGAGTTGTTCCTTGGCAACCATATTAAACACTGTAAATATGATAAAGTGATTGATAAAGTGACGCAAAATGTGACATGACTAAAAGTTATTGCCATAATAAGTAACATCTATTGTACATACTACACTTAAGATTGTGGACATATGTACTGCATAACAACAAGATGAAGTCTTTAGCGCTGCTGCTAATGCAAGCATGCAAACTTGCTGTAAATGCTAATGTGTTCACTCAGCTCAAGTTTATTGTAAACCGCTTAGACACAAAACATTTCATGTGCAAGTAAATAATTTTCAGCTGGTACATCTACAACAAAAACCTAAGTTAACTGAACTTTGAATTTTGTAAAGATCAAGTAAAATTTAATTGATCTTGATCAAATAAAGATCTGAAATATAACATTGTTTTTATGAGTGCGCTCCGTATGTTATCTGATGTTTAAATATATGTGTTAAATATGTAGACTTTTATGTCTTAAATGTTTCAGAGGCCATGGAGTGCTGTTGGAGAATGTGCAGTATGTGGATATAAAGCTTTGATATTTGCAACAAAGAAAATATGTGAAATCCCAGTTTTAGTGTGAGGGGGTGGGGAGTAAATTCAGTGCTAACACTCATCATGGTTCTCCTCGCCACACGCATCGACCCAAGCGAACTGCAGTCTTCTAGTTTGCATTGTTTTCATTATTGTGAATGAAAACAGACGTCTTATCTTAACATGTATCAGAGACATACGGCAAGTTTTCCATCACCGTCTTTCTCAGGATCTCAGGAACGTTTCAACTCTCACGCAATTAAGTTGCTGCAGTTTTTTTGTGTTCAGCATAGCACTGCAACTCTTGTTGTAATAATGTGCTTTTCTGTTAAGCGAACACAAATTACTAATTTTATAGAACAAAAAATAAACTGCATGTCATGAATATAAAAACATTTAGTACATATGTTTTCAACCATTTTTGTAGAAAATAGAATTAAATGCGCACAAACGTGCACATATATTTCAACATGAAGACTCATACATGTATAAGTGTTGTTCATTGGTCTTGAAGTAATTATGAGCTTTATACACTTTAGTAAAGTGAACTAAAAAATGTCATCAATCTTATAAGAGTGTTTGTGTCAAGTGAGCATAATATTTTCATGTATTTTGACAGTCCTGAATGTTTGTGTGGATTCTGTGGACACTAAAATTTTGTGTCATGGATGCGCTGATGTTTAGCAGGTAAAATGTTTACCATGTTCACTGTCTTAGTTTAAGGTGTCAGCATGCTAACATTTAACATTTACTAATTAGTCACAGAGTATAGTACATTAGTACATGAATGTCCATCCAATGGTTGTTGAGACATTTCAGTCAAAATCACAAATGAGCTGTTGGTGGCATTAGATGTAAAGTCAGATTATCACCAAAGTCAGGAGGCTTCTTCGTCTAAGAATAATGAATATCTGTTCAAAATGATGTGGCACAGTCGCTTATCTCGAAGGTTTATAACAAACTCTTGTCTTAGGACAGTTCTCAGGACAGGAGAACTGGTGGGACGTTGCTCATAACAAAATTCACATGTGCTCAACTTGTGCTCGTCTGACAGTCACAGATCACAGTGGTCAGGATTCATTTTTCCAAAACTACTATGTCAAACGTACTCCTGATAAATATTGCTGCCAATATTGTCATATTAAGCTGCCCAGAAGACTACAACAAATACTCCTCCAAGCTATTAGATATTAACTTTCACTTCCTTACTGGCAAGATGCCATTTCTGTCTTCTTCCTTCCAGCACCTAGTGGCTCAATGATGTCATGTCCTTTCTAAAGATAGAGAAGATTAAATATTCATTGAGAGGTAATTCTGAAAAGTTCTGCGGTAAGAGACAAACCATTTTAATGTTCTTCAACTCTCTTCAGTCTCTCTTCTGGTTTCTTTAGTTATTCTCTTGTTTTTTGTCAAGGTTGTTTCTGTTTCTTGTTTTGTTTTCATGTGTTTGTCCCTTGTATAATATGGAAAAACTTAAAGTCAGAAAATGTGGCTTGTTTTTCTTTTGATCTACTGAGATACGCAGTGCTTTGATGATGCTATTATTATTTCTGTTTTAACTGTGGTTCTCGTTGTTAAACTAACATCGTTTTCTCTTATGTGCCATATTTCTTTATAGAAATATACTTCAAAAAATGTGCCAACCCGTCTAGTAGACTTTGAGATACTTCCATCCATCCATAGTTGTTGAGCTGTTTTGCTAAAAGCCAAAAATGTCAACCAGGTGGCTCAGACAAATGTCAGTAACATTCCTCTTCTGGCAGCCAGACATGGTAATCTTTGGATCAGTATCATTATCCAGAATTGAAAATGAAAACATTCTGGCACTCGGTCTGCGGTGAGCCCTGTATGTAGGCGTGTGGGTGATGCTGTTGGGTTATATCACTTTGGCTACCAGGTTGGGTAAGAGGAAATTAGATGGCAACATTCAACGTTAAAATACATCAACACCAGGCTGAATTGATCCACCTGAATAAAGAGGAAAAACAGACAGGTGTCAACAGATGTTTCTATGAGGAAGTTGACCAGTTCAACCTCAGTGGACCTAAAGAGAGCTAAGCAGTCCCTCTAGTGGATGTCATGGTTGCCCTTGTATAATGATGCTAGAGAAGTACAGTAAATAAGGAAAGAAAATGTCTAAAAAAAGTCAGGTTGATAAGAGACAAAAGCTTACTAACTTCAATGAAATTTCTGCAATTTTCATGAGTATTAAAAGCAAGTATATAACATTTTTAAACAAGATTGTTTTAGAAGAAGGTGGTGTGTGCTCACAGCAGGTTCTGGCTTGCAGACTCCCAGGATACACTGGATGGGAGGCACTCACGACCTAAACGCGACGCAATCTGTCTCCGTATGTGTCGGGCTGCCGTTTAGTTGGACTGTGGAAGGTACATCACACCAGCATGAAAGTTTGACACGAAGAGGCAGTTAAACTTTCTGTTTCACTACACAGCCCCAATTGTTCATATTTAGTCTCACTTGTGTTTTATCTTTTCACCTCACTTTCACTCTCCACGAAACTGCTTAAGTGTCTTTGGCCATGACTGCACTAAAATTCATGCATGCATGTGTTAAATCAAAAGTTATTTTAAGGACAGTTGTTAGTTTTCTCTTTCACCTGTATTTTAAGCCCTTAACTTTGGCATGTTTTATTTTTTTCATGTTTTTTTCATGTTACATCTTAAAGTCTGCTTCCCTCTTTTTCACTTTAAGATCCATATTTATATATTTGTGGTGTTTGTTCATTTTCACATAGATACATTTCTCCTGAACCAAGTCTGCTTATCTTCTTATTAAAAAAAAATACTAAAGCAGGATATTTGCTTCAGGATATTTCCAGATTCATTGTGGCTTTTAAAAGTGCTAAATTGCTAGTGTGGGAATTTTGCATTTTCTGATCGAATGAAGTCCACAGTACGTGAAATAATTCACTCTCTCCTTATTATAAATTATGTTCGTGTGTTTATTTGTATGGCATTTGATGACCTTTCATGTGTTCTAATGGTGGCAAAAAACAAATCATTCCCAGTTGAATACTGGAATTAAAGTGGCCAGAGAAGATCTGATGCAGTTCTTTCTTACACAGATGGTATGTTTCTGTTTTTTTTAAACAACTGAACTCATGAAACTTGCAGCCAAGTTGAATTATGCTTTTTAAAGAACTGTTTTAAAAAGAGTGTCCTGAGGCATGCAACATATCCAGCATCAATAACTCTTTGTTTTACTGACCCTGAGGTGTCTGTAGCTCTTTAAAAAACAGATGTTTAGCGATGAACATTTGTTTCCTTTAAATACGCGTTCAATTCCAGCATCACAACATTTCAACAGAGGAACTTTCCGTATGTATACTTAACACAATGAATGTGTTTGTAAAACAGTGGACAGAAGTGTTGCCAAAAAGCACAATCTGCTCGGCCTTGAAAGGACTTTCTTCCTGTTTCGCTGATGCTGCAATCAGCAGATAATAACAACACCAACTTTTCTGGACATATGCTTTCATTAAGACTTTCGTTAATAAAACCATTCTAATATTTTCTGCATTTCATATTTATTACTTGCACACATTATTGTGGTGTCCAACAGATGCATCACTATCATCTATTTAGAATTTACAGATTGAATCCTGTGAGTCCTGAAGGTGAGTTTTTGAGGTCTTTGTTTATTGCTTAGGTGTAATCCATGTGAATACATCTTCTTCCTCCTTCTTTCTCCTCGTTAATCTGACCGATGATAGAGATACGTATCATCTGCCCCGTCTTCATCATAGCCTCTGTAATGCCCCCCCTCACCGCCGTCTCTCCCTCTGTCCTCAGGGCAGTGGATCCCCAGTCTCTTCTGCAGCTTCTCCTCCTGGAGGCGGAGCTCCATGGAGTCCACCAGGTCATAGATGTTATCCAGGGACCACAAAGGTGATGGGAACCACGCCTTCACATCGCCGTCCTTCCCCACAACCAGCATGCTGAAATAGTCCTTACTGATCTTCAGCTGCTCTCTCAGGTTGTTGACTGTGTCACGGGGTAAAGGCTCGACTTCACTCTGACTACGACCTGGAAGAAGAACGACACGAGAGCGTGAAAACTGGACAGTGCATTTTACAAAACTGTAAAATTGGATTTAAAAAAGACAAATAGGTCTCCTGAAAAATGCAGTTCAACCTTAAATTAAAAATATTGGACATGTCTCCTTATAATTACAGTCATATGGACAACATTGGCAATAAATTTCAAGTTCCTGTTTCCATCATGCACCTGGACTGACCCACATGACTGTGACTCACCATTTAGGGGAAACAGCTCAACAGTTCCTGATGCTTTGTTTCCAGCTCCAGTCAGCTTCAACATTGCAAAGTGGCGAATGCCTGAGGAGAGACCCAAAAACGCTTAAAGGTAGAGTTGGGACAATTAGTCAGTCAAAAGAAAATTAATTGCCGACTACTTTGACGATAGATTAATTGTCTCTGTCATTTCTCAAAAAAAAAAAAATGTGAAAGACATACTCGCTTTTTCAGTGTGAGGATTTTACAATGCAATTTTAAGATAACCCACAATACAAGTCCAGAGCTAAAATGTTGTAGCACAAGTTAATGAATTGGAGATAAGATAAAGATTGTTCCCATATGTTAGATGTATAGTTGGAGCTTGCACTGGACCATTAATTTCATTTATTTTCTTTCAATTCTTAATTTACTCTCAGGGACATTTATCAACATCACTGATGAGTGGGGAATTGAAATAAAACACATGTACATTTAGAGCCAAAGAAGGTAAAACATGAACGGCTATTCAGGATAAAAGGCTTAAAGGAGTAAGGCAGCATCAAGCAAAGAACACTCAGTTCATACAAAACTATTTTAAACTGACGACATTTAAGTCACATACCCACCATAATGTAACATGAGAAAATAAGGCAGAGACAGTGCTGGCTTGGATCGTATTTCCCAGCCCTTAAGGTCAGACGGGAAACCTATCCATTATATTTACATATTACACCAAAGACTACAGATCAGACAGACGGTGTATTGTTCAGATGTACAATACGTGTGGTGTGTTACTGACCCAGGTGACACTCCTGTCCACTGAGAGCAGAGAGCTGCTGTTGGAAGGAGTAGTCGTCCTCAGAGGGAGCAGAGATGAGCAGCAGTCTCCTCTTAGACATGAACCTAAACACACATGAAATGGTGATGTACAATTCAGTGTTCTAGTATGAGTCGGTCAAGGGCCTGCCTTTCATTCATTCATTCATGATGAGTTGAGACACATCTTATGTAATAATGTCTATAAATAAATAAAACATTTACTCATACAGGAAATTGCCATATAAACCAAATATTGCTCTTTCACTCAAACCAAACTCATTTGGTAAAAAGTCATTTGACCTCACAGAACATGGGAGCAGCTGGTCTACTGCTGCCTCAATCTGTTAGTCTGATGGCAAGGTAATGTGTTGAAAATATAAATCTGATGTATACTTAAAATTATATTGATTTTTTTAGGTGGCTAAAAACTCTTTTTCTGCTGAACCTGTCCATAGCAGTACATTGCATAACTTCCTACACAGGGTTTCCTGCTGTTTCACCAAAGTGGGGGCAGGCTGAGGGGGCAGCGGCACCCATAAAAACAGGCAGCATAAAAATCATCAGTTAAACTTGAAGTGACTTTCTCCTTTTGTACTGGGATTTATATGCACTTTGTACTGATATTTGTGGAAGGAAAGAAGTTGGACTCAGTTTGACTCAGCCAACTACAGCTACAGTGCATAAGGTAACTGGAATTACTTCTGTACAGTGACACATGTCAGCCATCAGTACAACAGGATGTGTTATTTGTTTGTAGCTCTAGATCATGAAATATATTTGGTAACTAGATCAAGGTCTGGTTTAACATATTTCAGTTGTTCAGCTATTGCAGTTGTTACTTTGTTAACAGCAGAGTATGTCATTAAATAGTTTCTCTCAGCAGTCGCAACTCTAGTTAATAATAATGATAATTAACTTAAAATGTATATAATAAACCAATTTACACTTTATTATGTTTAAATATGTGATATAAAAGCAGCATGACTCATTTTGAATTCCACTAGAGTCAAAAGCTGATTTGGCAGTTATGAGAGTTACCTAAAGTTAACCTAAAGTTACTGGAGGACTAGCTAAGCTGTATTTATTCAGCTTCTCCTTTAGGCCAGCTGTAACAGGATTTGACTCTCTTGTTTACCTACCTGTGTGGTTGACCGTTTGGTTTCGTTTTTAGCTGTGTGTCATTTTAACAGCACGTTTAACATGATGTTTTATACATTTCTATGGCAAACTAAATGTCAGATTCAGTCAGATTTTTGTCTTAACTAAATATGCATTTATTGCAATTTCGCTTTGTAGGGCAGAACAGTTTGTCATCAATAGTCCAAAAATAATGAGGGTATGTGGAAATTATATTATGAAAACAATGTTTACTTAACTCAAAGGACATGCCCAGCAAGAAATGATATGAAGAGGTTACAAACACTGCATGTCTCTGATTAGTATGTATTTGGTAGCTGGATCTGGAGCTGGATGACCGTACTCTACCTGAGTAGTGAATTCTCGGCTCCAGGCTGTTGATTGTTTTTAGAGCAGGCCGGAGGACTCTTCCTTTCCTTTTCTTTTTCTGGGCGCCTTGAGGGAAAGTTGTCAATGTACTCGAACAGAGCAGGAGTTGATGGAGGAGCCTCAAAGACTCTCTGGGGGAAGATAAAAGCTACTTAGGCAAGAAAAAAAAACAGAGAGAAACAAGTCAAAACAAGTGTATGCCTATTTTTTAAACCCGTAAACCATGGAATTACATTTGAATTGTCTTTACAAGCCTGCATCAGCAAGTTCTTGGCAGACTATGAGAAGAAAAAAATTAAAAGAACATTGTAAAAACAAAAAAATGAGGATTGACAAATTATTTTGTAAATACCTCACTAAATGATGCTGGATTCTATTAGTCTCACAAATAAATGAAAAGATGCCACTAGCTTTGTCAGTCAGATTTGAAGGAAATGTGTTGTCTATTTGACTCCTGCACTGAAAAAATTGAAAAAAATCTTGGCACACGAAGTGAATATATTCTTCACTCTGAACAGCTGTAAACTAGACTGCTTCCAGGTGTGAACACGAGTAAGAGTGGTGCTGAAAACTAGAATGTACACACCCAAATACAAGGACCAAAACAAGTGCAGAAGAGACTGTCTTACATTGGACTTGATATCGTAGTCTGTGACGGTCATGGAGAATAGGTCAGGGGACGACAGACCAAGCTCTGTTCTCAACAGAGAGATCAGGCCTGAATCTGAGAAATGTTCTGACTGGTCACTGAGAGGAGGCTCCGACTCTGAAATACAACATATGAATGAATATGTGTGAATAGATGTAGAGAGAGCAGACAAAATAATAGCGCAGCCTTATACAACCACAACAACATTAAAGGGGCAGCTCAAAATCTAAAATACATACTTTTCCTCCAGTGAGTTGCCCCATTTATCCATCTGGATAATTTTGGTGGTGTTCTGGTTGGTAGTATTGACCATAGAGACTCGGCACCGCTCGGCTCATTGTACTCAAAGTGCCCAAAAAGTACATTCGAAAAACTCAACGGCAATTTCTCTTTCCAGAAACTGTGACCTGGTTCCTCAAGATAATCTGCAGAGTCCGTTACATTCAAGAGAAGACAGACGTCTCTACAGCTGAAACGGATCCAAAATTCAGCAATTCATGCCCAAAACATTCTAGATGGATAAATAGCACTACAGGTAAGAGGGGAAATGTCCCTTTATGTATGGCTTGAAACACAAAAATTAAGTTGAATCACCACCACTGAACAATGCTTGAACCGTCAAGGACAGCATTTATTGCAGGGGTCTTGTGTTGGATTTCTAACCCTTTGGTTTATGCTGGTACATTCCCATCAGCTACAGCTGTAGTTTGTGTTTACCACTAATTAGCAACATGCTAACACACTAAACTAAGATGTGTTATCATTTAGCTCAAAGCAGCGCTGTGGTTTGAGTGCGCAAGTACAACCTTACAGACTCTTGTAGACTCTTGTTTTCCATTTAAAACAGCTGCTACTCAGCTGCAGAACAAGACTCGCATGTCTTAGAAGTCAGAAGGAGGTTATCCACAGCATATAAACTCAACACAGCACAGTCACACATGTTGACAACACAATTGCAGAGAAGTTTACAGTTTATTTTTAAAAACAGATTGAAAAAAAGAGGATGAAACATGAAAAACACCACCATGATTCCTGTACCTATGGAAGTACCATTTGCCTTTGGTCGCATGTTAATAACAAAATACAATGTGTTCCTCTTTTCGGTTCAGAATGTTGAAATAAACAAGCTAGATAATATCTGAGTGAGAATTTCCAATGACTCTCATTACCTCTAGAGGTGAAAACCTAAGCAAATTTTTCAGATGCAAATATTCAAACACACATGATGCACACAAACACACACACACACAGGAACGTGCAAACACTACCTACCGAGCTGGTGGTGTTGCAGTGTCAGAGTAGCGTCATTTCCTTCACCCACAATGGTCGCCACAGTGATCTTCCTGATAGCAAGGTCACAGTGTTGCTTTTCATTCTCTTCTTTCTGCTGGTTGTATAGTGTTGCATCTATGCTGGGCGTTGAGATTAACTAATACCGGGACAACATACACACAAATGGATGATGGGAAGGTCATGCCAGTGTACATTAGGATTAGTGATAATCGGGTGAAGTGAGGACAGACAAGAGAAAGTTCTCACCATTAACCTTCTCGTCCCCTTTAAACTGTCCAAAAACTCCTTCAGCGCTGTTTTATCCTTCTCGCTGGCCTCCTTGTTGGACTTCTTCCCTCTTCCTTTCCCTTTCTTCCCCTTTTTCCCTTTGCCCTTTTTCTTAGAGCTCTGTTTTTCCTGTGTGTCCTCCTTTACATTCTCCTCTTTTCTATCTTCACTGTTTTTCCCTCTTTTCTTCCCTTCTTCCACAGTGGATTCAGGCCTGCTGTAGAATAGAAAAAAAAACACTTTGAAGTTCATCCAGCACCAAAAAAGCACATCTCCCTCTGGTGTTAGGGGATGAAGAGGCATGGCAGACCAGATGTGAACACAAAATCTAAGCAGGGTTTAAGTGAAATCAAACATCCACACTCTTACGATTATTAGGTTTGAAATATGACAAAAAATATGAGGTTTGCACCTGTTTTTCTTCACTTCTTCACGGCTCTTTGACACAGCTGGAAGACCGTGCACTTTTTCCTGTACGTTGGTAGTGACCTGACCACCACTGCTTGAGTCCTTTTCCCTTGTTGCAGGCACCTTACGGATAACAAACCTCGACCGTCCACTCAGTATATCCTGGATTTTACCCTTCAGGGCAGCTTTTTTGTCTAGCGGAGGTTTTCTTTGTATTGCCACAACAGAAGTCACATTCCCTCTCCTCTGAGGGCTCAGTACCATCTTCCTCTTCATCTTTTTCCTGGTCACCACAACCTTCTTTTTAGTGGTTTTACACCTGAATTAAAAACAGTATCAAAGAGCAGTTTGTCCTTAACTTCAACCGAAAAATCATAAAGCACAATTTCATCTTGTAATGCAGCTTTTTGGATAACACACATTAACATCTAATGCAGTCAAGTTGACAAACAAACTTTCATTAATTATTTCTTGGTTAGTGGCTTTGCACAACTCATGAGTTCAAGTGCCAGCTCATATAGAAGATTAAGATGGTGGAAGTAGGAGCAAGACTGGTTAGAGCTTTTTAATATTGGACCTAACATTTCCTAATTAGCACTGTCTCTACCCAAGTCATACATCCTGCCTGATTGGGAGTGCATATGTGCAGCTCGCAACAGAGATGAGAGGGAGGCACGATGGTTCACTGGTTAGCTATTTCCATATTTTGTCATGTATATCAGATGTATAACAGGTATGTGGGTCAGACCTATGAGGTCAGTTCTGTTTCAGGGGGCCTGTGGTAGACTAGAAGCTGGGTGGGATGGAGCCTGTGAGGAGAAGCCACTGAAAAAAAGCTAGCTTCACTAGCACAAAACACAAAATACAGCTGAAGCTGATGGGAACGTTTTTTTTCTTAAACCAACATGTTGGATGAATTAAAATTTTGACCTGATGATGGTGTCAGGGAATCACCAGAGTCACTAGAACAAATCAACTGGGAGCCATGAATATCTACTAAATTTTGTGCCATCCATTTAATATTTGTTGAGATATTTCAGTCTGAACTGAAGTGGTGGACTGACTGACCAACAGACCAACATTACCATCTACAAAGCCATGCTGCTGCCAAGGCTAGAGTTGGCTTCTTCAGTTCTTTGAAATTGTGATCATTCTTCCTTCAAAAAACACTTAAAATCAAAGGTAGACTGAATGAATCCTCAGTTCTCTGTTAGTACAGAGCACAGAAGTATGATTATAATGGAACCTCATGCTGGATCCTTTTCTGGTCAACTTTTCCAGCTTCCGCATGGGGAAATGATCAATGAGCTCCAAGACTGCCTCAACACGGACCGGATAAGGGAAGCGCTCGCTGACCCGAAGGTTCTTCTTCATGACCAGCATGGTGAACCCTTGGTCCTGAAACAAGTAGAGGTACCCACAAAGGAGAAAGAGCAGAGGCCTTTAAAATTAAAAGAAATTACTCAATTAGGCTGTAACTTTGTTTATAATCTAAGGGGGCATTAACTGCTTATACTTGGCTGTTAAGCTCCAGGTAGTGCAGCAGTCTGGTAACTGTGTCAGGGTCCAGGCTCTCTACTGTGGCGTCTCCTTGGAAAGATGTTTTCTGGATTCGGCCTTCCATCATGGCGTTCTGGATGATGGTGATGATGAAGGTGTCTCTTTCTGCTAGACGGCAGTTCAGCCCTTTCTGAGAGACACAAAAAAGAAAGAAAAAGAGTCAGAGAATAGATGGGAGACTTTTGTGTAAAGTTTCTAAGATTTCTCAAATTAATGTAAATAATAATATCAATAATCTCCTTACAAATGATTACTGTGTATATATCTGTATAAACAGTACCTGCTCCATGTCTTCCAGCTGTTTCTCCATCATACGAAGGTAGTGGTCATTGTGTGACGGTGCTGTTATCACCCACAGTCGCTTTTTACCTGCAACGGAGAAGGGGGGTGTTACTGTAAGTACGCAGACACATCAGCTGATTAATTCACTTGTCATACCTGCAAAGTCAGCCAGAAAATCCAGCTCTGGAGCCAGGCTTGATGATGGCTCTCCAGCTCCTCTGTTGTCTCCATGTTCTCCGTCTTCCTCCAACCCCAACCCCTGCTCGACTCCTACAGGAAGGTCAGAATAGTCTCCCCAGTCCCTTACATTAGGGTCCAGCTGATCCTTGGGCTTGCTACGGCTGATGCCCGGCCAGGCGGTCAGCAAACTCGGGTAGCTGAGGCTCCACAGGGCAGCGAACAACAGCAGAGGCCAGTGTGAGTAACAGAAGTGAAACATCCTGACTGACACGGGTGAGTGGTTGTTTTGTTGATCAGCTGGAGCTGGTTAGCAGCTCACAAATCGCTGTGTTCAGGCAGCAGTGTTGCATCGGAAGCAGATAAGACAGACTCACCAGCTGTTTGAAAGTGATTTAGGAGTTAAAAAGCTCTTTCAGTCACAAAACTCCCAGCTGAGGAATCTCCATACTTTGAGTCCACTCTCAAAACTCCATTAAAAACTGAATCATTCTGTATCCTTAAAAAAAAAAAGGTGTACCAAATCTCAAAGGAAAAAAGACGGCAAAAAGTGCAGTGATGTTAACCCCTCTCACCAGCAGAGAGAGACTGACTGTGGAGACCTCCCTCTTCCCAGACACACACACACACACACTCCTGGTTCACATTATACCCCAGGCTCGTTAACAGGAAACTCCTGGAATTTTCTGTGACTTCAAAGCATTTTTTTCCTGAAAAATCTCTTTGTCCCCCCCACTCTCTCTCTCTCTCTCTCTCTCTCTCTCTCTCTCTCTCTCTCTCTCTCTCTCTCTCTCTCTCTCTCTCTCTCTCTCTCTCTCTCACTCACACACACACACACACACACACACACACACACACACACACACTCTTTGTCTCACATCTGACTGTTGTGGTGTGCAAAACAGCACTCATATCTATATATACTAACACACATAGTACAATACACATGACTGTCAGTGCCTTAACAAACATGCAAAAACACACTCAATGTTATGTTGCTTTCTTTTTCTTGTGCAATTCATTTTAATTTTTATGGCACTTTGGTCAACTCCTGTTTTTTTTAAAACATGCTATATAAATGAACTTGATTTGATACTTTAACTCAATATAAAAAATTATGCCAAGGTACGATAATACTGTAATATTTATTGCAATATACACGATATTTATCACTGTATTACAAAACAAAAAAAAGATGACTTGAAAACATGCCATCTATTAAATAGCAAATCTGATACAGCATTTGTTTGTATAAATTGTTTTTTCCTTTTAACTTAATTGCTTCTGCTTTACTTCTTGGATAAAATAAAATTAAAGTAGCCAGCTGTGACCTAAGCATATGCAAAAAAATGGCACTAATTGTTTTTGGCAATGAATGCTTGAGTTATGTATGTGCAGTTGCTACAGTTGTCTAACAATAATTTGCATTCTCTCGCAATTTATTGTGTTCTCAATTAATTTTGTGTTACCCTGCCATTTTCTTCCATTCCGTCTGAGCAATATGTCTATTTTCGTGCAGCTGCTGCTGTGGAACTTTGCCAGGGCACCTGATTGAGTAGTGCCGATCCGGACGTTTGTGCCGCGAGCAGGTGAGTAATAAACAGGAGGCTGAGAAGTAACGAAAGAGCAAAAAATAATGCAAGGTAATGCAAAAGTATTGCAAGGTAATTCAAAATTTATTGAGAGAAAAGACAAACATATTGAGAGCGAAGAGAACGCAAAACAAATTATGAGGTAACAAAAAAGTACTAAAAAAAATCTTGACATAGCAGTAGTAGGCCTCTTATAAGATAAAATAAATCATGATAGATATTGTCACAGTCTGGCGCGGTATTGAGTAATTTCTTTTATTGCTGTATTCGATATATTGTTACATTCCTATTACATAACATTAGTATGATTATAGCACACCCCACACACCCCACTGTGTCTTTGATCAAGACTCTAAATCCCTATCTGCTTCAGGCGTGCTGCTGTGAAGCCGATCCTGACCTCCGACCTCCCTGTAGAGAAGGGCAAGTGAAGATCCCTATGAGGGGATTGCAGTATTACACCAGGTGAAGATTGATTGTGTTTGACAGTTTTGATTTTAACATCTGTCACTATCCATCAGAGGCTGGCACCGACTTGAGTGATATTAACCACAAAGTATTCCAGGCTGCCTCACACGTGTAGGGGAAGAAACTAAGAAAAGCGGTTAAAAAAAAAACTGCGTTGACAGAATGACAGAGTAAATGTAGAAAGTTAGAGGTAGAGCAAAGCAGTTCAGCTCAAAGCCATTTGTTCAGCAGGAGTTAAAGCGTTTAAATGAAGGGAAACCGCAGCAACCATAAATAACACAGACAGGCTAACAGCAGTGTGCAGTCTAGAAAAGTTCACACCAGTTCAAAGTTGTGAATCTGAGCAGCTCTGCCCACAGGCCCAAAAACTTGGCCAGATGTAACCTTAAATTTGACACCTCATGCCTTTTTCCCCCAGATTACCAAATCCTTAAAATTATATAAATTTTAGAAATGGTAGTAATCTAACTCATTCCAGTTGAGATGCTTGTTTTCTTAATCATGAACATGTGAGTGTCCAAATGATGGCATTCCTGGGTCTTTTATGGTAAAAAAAAACAAACAAACAACAAACAAACAAAAAAAAACAACGTACCATATTTGCATTGCATTTTAAAGTCTTCAGATTAATTCTGTAACTGACAGAAAAATCTAAGCATTTCATAGCATGAACATGAAGAGAAAGACTAAAAGTTGATGGCAGAGTTCGGCTAGAATCAGATTACTAAGTGATTCTAATAAACTTCAGATGGGAATGGGACTGATTTATGATCCTATTGTTTACTCCTTTAGGGTCAGTCACCAAGGCTTAATTTAACAGCCTTTGATGTACAAAAATCTCTCCCTTTTTCCAGCCATATTATGTTTGAATAAGACTTGGATGAACAGAAAAGATGTTTTTAATAGCTGTAGAAGGTGGTGTATTCACTTTGCATTTCCTTTTTTTTTAAACTGTAAGATGAAAATCAGATATCCATAAAATAAACTTTTTTTTGATTGGTAATGCTCTTCTTTCTACCCTAAAATAAAAAAAGACGAGCTGAAAGAGAAAGAGCAGACAGTTTTTAGAATAAAAGATGGATATGCAGCTAGTGATGTTTTAAAAACACGTGCATCTAACAGAGAAATTTAAAAGAGAAACAGGAATAAAGTATTTTAAAAGGTATAGTATGTGGAGAAATGCTCATTCCCAGGCTGTATTTGATGACCTGGGAGTCACCTGAGGCTACGGGACTGAGCTCAGATGGAACCACTAATCCAAAGCACCAGTATTTGATGACCTGGTTCTGACTATCAGCAATCAACTATCTTACCGACCTGTGATTGGTCAAACTGTCCTACCATGGGTTAGATTTTCTAAAGTCTGAAGACAGAGCCAACGGAACTGCAGAAGTCTACTTTTCTCCCGCACCACTCGAATCATATCATGCTGAAATGTTATTGTGGAATCTTACCCCAGCTTTAAGGGGTGTTACAGTCAAACATTTACCTCCACCTGCTTCCTGACCTCAAAATTGCACACATGTTGGTTAAATTTATAGTCTTAGTGTCACTGAGGAAGAAGAAGTAATGAAGAGAGAATATAAAAGAAAGATGTACAGGCACAGCCAATTAGGAGAGCCGTTTTTAGGGTGAAGCACTGAAATGAGAACCAGGCGTAGCAACAATGCATTCCACTCTCTGAGTCGGATAAAGAGAACCAGATGATCAGTATATGTGTGACAGACACTATATATGTATTGTATACAGTGCATATACTGCACTGTAAGTGAATGGAGGCACTGGTGCAGGGAGAATAAATAACTTTATTCTAGATATTGCTCTAACGTAGGCTAGTTTTTCATTAACAAAGATTTACACTATTAATACAGAAACACAGTAATCTCTCACAAACGCAAACTTTATAGCACATCAGCAGTGGAGAGCCGAGGCAGCATACAGGTGCTGCCACCAAACACATCATGGTGTAATGCTGCTGGAGAGGAGAGGATAAGATCCACATGCATGACTTCATACTTCATTGATACTCATCAGAGTTATCAAGCATCCAGAATTATGCTGCCCCAAACCTAAAATCTCAATCATAATTCTACTTTAACAAATAACAGTGGTTTCTTCAGTATGTTTTTGTTCTTGGTGACGACCTTTGAGCCAAATGGAGGCTGCAGACACGTCAGTGATTGTCTTCCTGCTATGATATATGCAAATAAACTTTGTAACTGTGTAAACTGTGTATTTTTCGAGTGTTTTTTGTTGAATATTTATTCTATGTTACCTTTCACTTGCGCATCAGGAGCTGCATGAACTATTAGCCATGTGCAGAATCTATGTGTATTTATTTATATACTTGTACATATGTGTGTGAGTGTATGTATTTATGGACATGTATGTATCTTTGTACACTGTTCACGTGACCAATGAATTGGTTTTCACGTGTTAAGATGTTGTGTGGTGTCACTCAAGTCAGATGAAGAGCAGTGTTGTCTCTACTTTGGTACATTAAATTAATAAGTGGACATTAGATCATTGCAATGAATGAGCCATTTATTTGTTTTGCATTATTTGCCCACTTTCAGTTCAGCGCCAGACACTTTTTGGTCTGGATGTGTATACAGACTTATATATCTATGTCATTGTTTCCTGCTCTGTTCTGTTTGGGGGTCTTTGCTGCTGCCCTCCTTGGTTTTCCATGTATGTTCATAGAGGTCCCAGATCAGAACCATGCCAGAACCATTGGTTGTAGAGTGGAGATCCCTGCCAGGCAACAGATGTTGAAGCTCCTACTGCAATACCTGTAACTTTGAAGGAATTGAAGAGTACAGGTGACTGATAGAGAGCTGATGTCACAGTGAAGTTGACCTTTGACCTTTTAGATATAAAACGTCATCATCTGATCATTCTATCCTATTGAATATTTGTGTGTTATTTTGTCATAATTGGTGTATGAATTCTTGGCTTATGGTCAATGGTTATAGTCGTAGTGCCACCTACTGGCGACAGGAAGCAAGCATTGTTTGATAATCATCATTTGATTTACGTTAAATTTTCACCATGTGGTCTTCACTTGACACACTGTAAGACAACATACACTTAGTAGGTGTTCTTTAGTGCCACCTAATGGAGAGGAAGTGACACTGAACTCCTTCCTGTGGTGTCCATAACATGAAAATTCTGGGCCTTGTCAACTGCTCAACATCCAGAGGCTGCAGCCGCTGCACGCCTCATCACATGCAGGAGTGCGAGGGCCTGATTATCACTGCTTGCAGCTTTAATTTTAAAGGCATTGTAAAATTTTAATCCTGCTCATAATCCCCATTTTTACTAAATGTACCTTTAATCTCATTATGTGTTGTTTTTTTCTGTAACTGTAATGAAATTCCTTCTTTTTGTATCCTGATTACATAATCTTGTTACATGTAACCTGTCTGTTCATATATACATATGGATTAGAAAAAAATGAGACAATACATATATAAATATAACATATAAGTGAGTAAATAAATACATTTTAAAAAGTTTTTAGGACTGTTTAATTTATTTAAGGGCACCCTTATTTTATAATTCCACATTTATTAATTTCAAGGTACTTGACTATATATTTATTCCCTCATTTATTTAATTTCAGGATTTATTTCATTGCTTCATTCATTCATTGCAAGTAACTTTAGTATGAATATGAATCATAATATAGTTGTTTTGAAAAGACAATTTTTAAAAATCTTGGTGCCGACGTAAAATGAGTCCTGAATCAAAAAACAAAACAAAACAAAACAAAACAAAACAAAACAAAACAGTGCACTAGTGGACATAAAATGGTAAAGGCGCGCCCCTCAGTGGAAGTATATAGAGTTGCATCTTTAGTTATTTCAGTTTTGGGACGCCATTTCTGATATATTTGTACACACGTAAATGTGCTCATTAATACATTTTTAATGACTGCATTACGTATTTATACATATTTGTGCTTTGTATGTGTAGAAATCTACTCTTGCATGTGCTTAAAAGCAAAAGTTTTAAATACAACTTTTTCTTAAGCTAAGACTTAACTGATAAATCTGCTAGTACATCAAAATATTATCATTAATGTTACTGTCAGTTAATAACGTGTTGAGGAACTTGTTAAGACACATATAAAGTTTATTTGCACGGTATGAACAATATGAATGGCCTTGTCATGACTCTTCAGTGACAGCGCATCAAAAGTCATCGGATATCCTCTGATGTGTCTCATATGATCCAATAATATTCCTATGCCGGCCGCTTCTCCGGACATCTTCCGGGTTAGCGCACAGTTCGCCTGTGCTACACAGAGCCAGGACCGTCTGCAAAGGTCAGTGGAGTTATGTGCCGCTAACATTTCTACTCTCACTTTTCACCATGCATTTGTTTCGCTTTGCATTTCTGGTACTGTGTACGGGAGCTTTTTGACTCATGCCTCGCCTCCACGTACAAAACAGATGTGTATTTAGCTGCCCGCTAGCGCGCTAGCTAGCTCACGTTAGCTTTGAGTTCCCCCCCCGCTAGATTTTGCGGTGAGCGGAGACAAAAAGAGAGAAGAAGTGCCCGCCTGGAGACTGATGTGTTGATGTGTGACTCATAGTGAAATGACACTGAGCACTGGCCTAACAAAAACAGTATTTAAGTTGTTTTGTGATTCATCTTCTCTGAATGACAGTAGGCGAATGGACGCCATTGATTTAAACGTTGTTTTATTGTTGACTTATCAGGTCTTCAACGTTGACGAGTCCGTTAGCCGGCGGTTTATGAGAGACGTTCAAGTCATGACCCGGACAAAGCTGCACACGTTTGCAATTTGATGCCGCTTTCACTGCCGAGCTAAGGTTTCATGAGCCAACGTTGCGTTGTCAGCAAAACATTAACTGAATCTGTGTGAATCATTTTTATTCCCGCAACAGTTTTTGGTGACGTGGTAGTTTGAATTTTTTTTTTCTGATATAAAAAAGAGTCCTGAACACCACACACGGTCTGGTTAACAGCTTGTTCTTGTGATAACAGGTCTAAAGCATTGGCAAGTAGTCAATGACTGTCTGTTGACTGACTGTCAGATAGTGGTGAAAGTTAATCAATGGTTAGTTTGTCAACAGAAAATGAACCGGATATAACATTTCTGATAATTGGTTTTCTGTGATATCAAATTTAATATATTTGCGTTTTGGACTGATGTTTTCCTCAAAATGAGACATTTTAAGACTTAAGCTTGCACTTAAGGAAATTTTGAAACTAGTTAATTATTTTCAGATAAACTACAAGATTGATAGATACATCAAAAAAATAATTGACCTGATGTAATTGAAAGTCTACTTTTAATTCTTTTAGGGATGTAACAATACATGAAATATTGTGATTACAAATGTCTCAATACTGTACCGATCTGTGATTATATCTACTGTGATATTACATGTTAATTATTTTATTCTGCTACTGACAGCTGCATTGTTTTTGTTTTGCATTTGTCAATATATAACTCAAACAGTCATTGGCAAAGACAGTTCAAATCCGAATTTCGTGGCTGGTTACATTTTATATCATTGGAGGAGGAAAGCAGAAACACTGTTACGTTAAAAGGAAAAATAACTTTAAATAAAGAAGAAATTCTGGGTACATCAGCTTTGTTCTTTAAAAATTACACTTTTTCAAGTTGGTAAACATACCTTGAGTGTTTTGTTATTGGTACCTTGCTATTTGACATGCTTATGCTTTACATTGTGATTGTATGACATTGATTAGAGTCAATTTAATATTGATCTCCCTTTGTTGAAGTCTACCAAATAGGTCAGTTATCCATTAGTGGTGTAATGGGTACATTTTATTGTGCCTTTGTGCTAATTTGTATAGTCAGACCTTCTTTTCCAGAGATGCAGTTATTTTCATGATCAAGTACTTTTACTTACCATTTTTTAATTTCTTTGGTTAATTGTTTGATCTTTATTTTGCCAAGTTCTTAACAGAACACAATACAAAAGCCAAAGATATTATTTACATTGGTATGAAAAAGAAAAAAAGTAGTACATTTGCATAATAGAAAATCTGTAATCAAAATCATTGATAGTGCATTTTGCTAAACGATGATTTTGTTTCAGTTAGGTTTTTAATTTGTGTTTGACTCTCCAATTGCTGTATGTTTTTGACCTCATGAGAAAAACAGTCTCATGCTGGTCAGTACTAGATTAAACCCTTCTACACCAGCCAAGTTGTCCCAGTCTATCCCAGTTCCATTATCTCCCTTCAAAGTAAACATGCTGTCTGGTTCCTGCCTCAGAGTCACTCAGTAGTGGCAGTTCAGAGAGGTGGCTGTGGGTTTCCATGATTTTATTAATGTACATTTGTTAATGACACATTTTTTTTCTTTCCAAAATGATCCTTGTCAAAAATGGGGCAAAAATGTAAGTGTGCTTGTATAACAAAACTTTGGACAGACTCATAATCAAACGCCAAATGCCAGAATATGTGTTGGATTTGAGTACAAATGCATGTAGGAAAGTGTCTTAATGAATGTGACTTGTTGCATAAATGTAGGTCGTGGGTGCTTTAGGGAACAGTGTAGAACATTTTTGTGAAACTTATGGGCACAACTTACTGTTCAAATGAGATGAAGTTTAGTGGAATTGAAATCTGATAATGATGTGCCTTCCTTTTCACTTTCCCTTTCCTGTTATTCTTTTTTACAAAATCCCCCTCCCCTCTCTCTCTCTTCCTCAGGAGGGGTGCTGTCTGTCCTGTATAGCTCCTCCTGGTGTGTGAGTGTCGGGGTGTGTGTGCACCATGGCGAGCCTCCTACGTGTTGTAGCGGCCAGCTGCTCGGCCCCTGTGTTCAGTGGGGTCTCCGCTGTGAAGCTGCAGAGCAGCCGTGCTATTAAATCACCATGCATTCGCTTTTTCAGGACCCATCAAGCTCTCGGACGATGTGCTAGTCCAGGTAAGACACTCCACACATGGTGATTTAGTAGTAGAATAATTTACAGACAGCATGATGCTACAGTTGGCACAATTACTAATTTAACATTTTATTTACAAATGGTCAGTGAAGTAGTATAATTTCTGTTTAGACAATGTATGAAAACTGAGATTTTCTGTTTTGAAAGGATCAAACTTTTAGCACAAAGCAATACAAAGACGTTTGAATATAAGTCATATTTTAGGATCTCCACTGAGGTCACATGATGTTTAAAACTACAATGTGACAAAAGGCCAACAAGAATGTGGGTTTTGCACAGCACACGTAGAGGTTATGATAGTAACAGAGTCTGTCCCAGTGTCATTGCAACATTTAAAGCTTTTTCAGCCACTCTTGAGCAAATAAAGCTGTTCCAAACATAATATTTTGGTTGTGTGTGTGAGGTTTTGGATGTTTGAGTTATTGACAGCGTGCCTGCAAAGCGACCTGAAAGCGAAAAAAATCACCCTTAGAGCTGGAATGATTTGTTGACTAATCAATCGAAAAATTGAAAATTGATCTGCTACTGTTTTTTAGAATGAGTTATCTGTAAATGTTCTCTGGTTCCAGCTTCTAAATTTTGATGATTTTTTTTCCTTCACTCTCTTTTATACAAGTATACAGTTAATCTCTTTGGGGTTTGGACTGTTGATTGGACAAAACAAGAAATTTCATTTTGCCACCTTGGGCTGTGAAGAAAAGGGGAAGGGCATTTGCATACGGATGTTTACAAACTTGCCTGTAGTCAAGTAAATGAGACCCTAAAGGGTTGGTTTAGGCTGATTTTCCTCCTCTTGGAACCTAAACTGTTCAGGTTTATAGAAACACGTTTTTCTGCTGATAGCAACGACACCTGTAGCTTCTGTGTGTGTTCTCATGTTCTTGTGCATCAGGTGCAAAATGGCAGGTGGCAACATACTCATTAGATAAACACTGATGGAGGTTAGGTTTTCTTAGGTTTGTTTCAGTTGTTGCCAAGACCAACCAAGGACAATGCTGTCATCATGGAGAGTAGTGTGCTACGCATTCATTCATTTTTTTTTTGAATGCTTATTCATTTTAAAGTCATTATAATTGTTATGAAGAAGGTAATCCTCTGTTTAGCCACAAGAGAGATAAACAGTGGATATCCTTTAACGCTATTCTGTAGTTTTTCCTTTAACTTTTCTGAAAAGTGTATTCTAGAGGACATTGTTGCTACCTGCAGCTGCATTCAGTCCCAAGGTCACATTTTGGCGCTGCAGCCCTCAGGCATTATTCTCCATTTTCCAGTAACTAGACAGTGTAGATGTTTGTTTGCGTGTGTGTGTACTGTGACAGCCAGTACCAGCTGGTTTCAGGTGCTTCATGTTTGATTGTGCGTGTCTCTGTATGTTGAGAGGGGGTGGTTCTGACCTGGTCCATGGTGATGTCCCTGCAGTTCAGCTGGCTTCAGTAACAGCTGGCAGAGGCTATTCTGGACACACATGTATCAGCTTACAGGGTCACAGACAAGTTGAGGAACACACTCACTCTCTCTCACTCTCTCTCTCTCTCTCAGACACGCACACACACACACACACACACATTCTTCATATAGACTTGTTCATGCTTTGACCTCTGGGGAGCCTATAGACGTCCAGTATAGCTAATGTGAGACTACGACGTGGACAGAATGACTCTGTGTTTCATGAATGTCTGTTACTGTCATTCTCAAAATGTTCAAGTACCAACTTGTACTGGGGATTTTTATTTGCGGGATGAGTATTGAGAAATGAACACAGTAATTATGCTTCTTGTTTAGCAAATACCACCTACGTAGATTTATTTTCACATTGTATCAGAATGCTAACACTGCATCTGAATCTAAAACAAGGTACCACAAGTGCGTTGGTGGGGGCAGGTTGCTTCAGGCGTTGGTGAAACAGAAATACAATCCAGGAACGCAGGTTAGAGCCACATATCCAGGAGTTTGAAGGGTTGTCAGACTCAAAAACATTGTATACCGGTTTATAATCAAGTAATGAAAGATTTTACAACCCTGGAGTCATTTATACCCCTCTGTATCAGTGCAGTGCCCACACTGAAATGAATGAGAGGTGTTTTTTCACATGGTGTTAATCTCTGAACATGGCCTGTTGGTCTGTTGTATTTATACACTGTGTGTAACCTGTGTGTTGAATGTCATTCCTCATAAAATATTTACAAAACTGAAAATATTATAATAAATCCTGCATTGTTTATATGCAGTCTTCCTCTTCTCCCCCCTCTCTTGACACATTGCCACATTGTTTGGCACCAACCAATTTTTCACTAGCAACTAGGGGTGTCAATGAAAATCTAACATTATTCGTGCAAAAACTGAATTAAATTATATAGAAAAAAGTACATATATGGCCTTAGAACTTTCTTATGTAAACTGAAACACACTATATTTAGTGTAGGTAGGTTTACAAGTTATCATGTTATCTAAATCTCTTTAGATAAGTTGTCTTAATACAAGATAATGCTTTGTTACTGCTGCACTGCACTAGTATTTTAAGGGTAATGGTGGTGGTCGGGTGTATCTGCTGGTGTCTGCTCAGTTTGAACCGAATCTAAACTGCATTTTGCTCAGTAATCTGATAGCCGTGGGATAGATTTGATGCCCAGCTCTCTGACTCTAGTCTCTTTATTGGTACTTGACTGCTAAATGTGTTGTCAGAAACAAATGGGCCATATAGCACATACAGTTGCATGTATTGACTCTTACCACTTGAGTGTTTTCATAAAAAAAAAAAAGTTGTAGAGGACCGGTCACCACAGCAGGGTGACAGGAAAGGCAGCCTGTCAGGTGCTCTTGTGTTTATGTATAGACGAGAAGACTGAAGGAAAGAGCTGCAGTGGAATTTTCCATAGGACCCGATGTAACATGTGACCTGCCTGTCGCATGGACACTAGACCATATTAAGAGTACCAAAAAATACACAGAATGAAGTGACTGAAAATAATAATAGGTCGCTGTATTTGTCATAGTCACTGTATCTCTATTTCACTACTCTCTTGACTCTGTCTTTATCTTTTTTCTTCCCTTAACACATTTCGTTATCATTGTAAAGAACACGTTCTGCCTCTACATTGCTAACTAAATTGTCTGTGTCTTACTCTGACAGTGAATTGCAATATTTCCTTCATAAGTCTTTTTTTCTTTTGTGCTAAGCTAGCTGTGGGGCTTTAGGGATAGTTATGTCAGTCTGTCAGTTAAACACTTTGGTCAAGACTGTACTATCTTGTCATATAGGATGGATTGCCATTACAGTTTGTACAGACATTTATGGTCCTCAAAGGATAAATCCTAACAACTTTGATGATCCCCTGACTTTTCTTTTTTGTGCCAAGAGCAGGTTAAAGTTTCAAGGTTTTAATTACCCAGTGATATATTCATATCTATCTAATAATTTAGCACAACGTTTGGTAGAGAAAGTCATAATTCTCAGACAATGCTTGACTTTGGTGAAATTTCACTTTGTCCGTTTAGGATCAATTACCCGGAAAACAAAAGAAATGGCTGTTAGTATTATAGAAATACAGGCATATAGAACAGCCACTGGACATATGTTTTAAATAGCCATGTCAAGTTCATGTCTTTGTCCTGTCCTCATGCGGACACATGTAAACAAAAGAAAAGGGTACATGCTATTTGACATGCCAAAATTAAGTCCTCCAACGCTCCTTTCAGTATTGTGGTAATTAATGTCAGTGCAGTGTGCTGCAAACTTCAAAATAATCACAAATAATTCAATTAGATTTCTTTTGAATAGGTCACTTTCATTTTAGATATTTTATATGGTCTATTTTGGCTGTTGATATTCTCATTCTCTGCTTATACATTGAGTTTTAACTCTGCTCACTGTCATTTCCAGTGGAGATTCTCTTTGAAGCTGCAGAGGGAAGAGCTGCACATAAAGATTATTGTGCTCTGTGCTGTTGTGATCTTTCTAATAAAACATTTTCTCAGTTTACTGGGTCTTAAATCATGATCCACAACTGAAGATGAAAAGCTGAAATTGTTACAACAATCCATTCGATCAACAAAATAATGATCCTTGTGTCCTGTGTTTTGTTTGTGTGTCTTTCTATTGTTTTGGACCAGGACAAGATACAAACATGCACATGTCAGCAATGCTTTGTTTTTATGGCCTGTTGGTTATAAAAACCACTGGTTTATAATGGGTTTAAACAAAGACAGAAACAACTGTTTATTAGCCTGTCATGAATTCATTTGTCATCATTTAAGCATGAAATGTGGATAAATGAATTATTGTAACAGTTGGTACTTATTTCACATGTGTTCCTGTGTTGTTCCTCTTTGTCCTTGCAGGTATTCCTTACAAACAGCTTACAGTTGGTGTACCCAAAGAAATCTTCCAGAATGAACGTCGTGTGGCGCTCTCTCCTGCTGGTGTCCAGGCGCTCATCAAACAGGGCTTCAATGTCGTCGTGGAGTCTGGAGCCGGAGAGCCTTCCAAGTTCCCTGATGAACAGTATGCCCAGGCCGGAGCGACAATCAAAGACGTTAAAGATGTCCTGGCATCGGATGTGGTGGTTAAGGTGGGATTTAAGTGGGGTGTGGAGGGGAAATGAGAGAAGTGGATTGTTAAATAGATCACCAAGGCCAGAGAGAGGAAGAGTGGTAAATAAGATGGTGGGATGATTCAAACAACTTCGCAAGCAGCTGAAAACACCAGATGTCTTCTTTTGTGAAGGCCTGGTTAAGGAATGAGAAGAGGTAACTAGGAATAATGGTCTGAAGAGAGAAAAAGAAAGAATGTAAAGGGTGGGCCAGTTAGTGTTTTTAAGGACAGCAGGAGCTTTTGGCACCTCATAACCTGTCTGTAGGTGCAGAAGGAAGAGGTACAATGACTGAGACTGTTTCAAAATGACAATTTACTATCATGTTTGTCGCGCTTTCTGCCATGGTGGTCGAGGTAGAAAAACAGAGGAATGAGAAGTGAGGAAAATGAAAATCAGGCTGAACAAAACAACCTTCACATGTACAACCTTTAGTGGAATATTTAGCTTTCCCTCTCATGTTTCCCATGTCCTCATATTTTTCCAACCTATTTCTCTGCTTCCAGGTCCGCGCTCCCGTTTTCAACCCTGATTTGGGCGTCCATGAGGTGGAGCTGATGAAGGACGCAGCTACTTTAATCAGCTTCATCTACCCAGCTCAGAACCCTGAGCTGATGGACATGCTGTCTCAGAAGAAAGCCACTGTCCTGGCTATGGACCAGGTGCCCCGAGTCACCATCGCTCAGGGATATGATGCACTGAGCTCCATGGCAAACATCGCAGGGTATGTACATGATGAGAAGAGGGCCACTTGAATGATTCACTGGTGTGATTTTCACAACTTTTTTTGTGACGGCACAGGAGTTCACAAGTTGTAAAAATGTCCATCTAATTCAAAGTATTACTTTTCAATAAATTACTTTTGTTGTTGATCTTTGCTTTCTCTTTCCTTCTTAAGTTTCATTTGAAAGCAGCAGACTAATACAAACAGTAGGCCAAATTTTAGCAGGAAGAGCGAACAGAATGCATGAGAACTAGGGATGAGTATCAAAAACCATACTAATCCAGTACCGGTTCCTGCATTGGCAAAAAATTCAAGTGTGGGCTTAGATTACTAAATTTAATTAAAATTCAGCCGAATGCAATGACTCAGGAAACAATTTACCTTGTTATTTCTGCAAAAAATATTAATAAAATAACCTTAGGTCTCCAACTTTAGACATAACAAAGCAATAAAAAACACATATATATGAAATAAATACAGTACAAAACAGAAAAATTAAAGGTCAGAGATCTAATCAGATATCAAAATACGTAAGTTTTGGTAAACATTGAACACCTGTTTGGCTTTCAGACATTTTAATGTTTTCTTAAAATTATCCATCTCATTCAAGAAGATTAAGAACAGTGGTCTGGAACTGGTAAATCTACATGTGTGGAGAAACTGTTCTACTGTTATAATCAGACTATTATACATCATTTCTATTTTTTTTGTCCTGCATGATAACTCACACACAGTTACTTTAGTGGTGAATTACTACTATTGAACAGTCTCTTCTGGCTTTACTGTCTTTGTGCCATTTTTGGTGTAACCACAACTTGTATGTAGATGTCTCGCTCGTGATCAGAAAAAAACTGATACTGCACTTGCTTGTTCAAATATTAATAAAGTTGGTAGTTGCACATGTAAACATTTTAAGTAGATTTTTATACACATTGACTGATTGATTTTTATTTTTTTTCTCTTTCTCTATCATGTATTTTACTCTGTCATTTCAGCTACAAGGCAGTTGTGCTGGCAGCAAACAACTTCGGTCGCTTTTTCACTGGACAAATCACAGCAGCTGGGAAGGTTCCACCTGCAAAGGTGTGTAGAATGAGTGTGTCTAGATTTAGATTTATTTTATCAATAAAGCATAAAATTATTATCACAACCGTGAATTTGTCTGTGCCCATGTGTATGTGAACAGGTGCTGATCATTGGAGGTGGTGTGGCTGGATTGGCAGCAGCTGGTAGTGCCAGAGCCATGGGGGCCATTGTCAGAGGATTTGATACGAGGTTTGTTTGTGATATTATACTGTGCGTTTGAAGCTTGAATGAACTGACTTTTTATTTAAGCAGAAGTGCAGAATTAGATGAAGTTTTTGTCTTACTCACCAGGTAACAGTGCAGTGCAGTGACAGCTGCTGATGTGCTGTGTGTGTGCATATATTCTTAGCTACTTCAAACCTTCGTAATTAAACATCTTTGTAAAGCCTGTGTGGAAACTGATCAAGACCGCCACAAAAAAGTGTTTAGAGACAAAGAGTTGCTAATGTAGGAGTTTCACAGTTGCCATTAGACTTGAAATTATTTCTAATATGCAGTGTAAAGACCCAATTTAAAGCTGTAATCCTCAGTATTTCAGTCCCAGGAGCAACAAACACTGCTTGGTCAGCTGTTTTGTCAGAAATACAACGAAGTACAACTTGTGTATCTCTTTAAAGTGTAGCCATACAGAGTTATATTGTCAGAAGCAGTTTGAGTTCGTCCTGCATATAGCATGAATAGATTACCACACAAAAGCAGGGCACAGTAGGTTCAAGTCTGTTCTTATGCTGAGGAGTTACTTGTTACCTACAACTCTTCAGCTGACAGCTCATTGTGGTGACTTACTCTTGTTCCATTTAGTCTCTCTGCAACATTTAAAACTGATTTGTTGTCAGAAATGTCAAAAATGGTACTTTTTCTTTGTTGGCACATTTTTGATGAACTATAATGGTCACTAACCACAGTGAACTGTGTCTCCTGTGGCTTCTTCACAATAAAAGCAATTTTGTGTTTTGTTGAGTTTAATTGAACACTTTTAATGTGAAGCAGCAACAGTAGGCAATGCTCAGTTTGCATTAGTAGCAATTTAATATGGTCTTAAACGAAGGAACAGTATACACAAATGCTGATGAGTGGATTTCCTGTGAATCCAGTGTGGCAGACTACCCAAAAATTACTACACAGAGAGCTAATTTCTGAATGTAAATACCATAAATGATTTTTAAGCCAAAAAATAAATTGGGTTTTGTTTTCATGAAAATCTAAAGGATTATAACTTTAAGAGACTTTATCTGCTGTGTTTATATTCTGTACCTTTCAGTTATAACTTCAACTGAATGCTGCTTCCATACAGTAGATTTTCTCTGTATACACTTTCAAGGACAAACACTGTAACTCCTGCATGACCAGTCTACATGAATGGAAAATTTTAAACCTTATATTCAGTATGTGCTCTCATGTTCTGTTGGATTGATTTTCCTTCTGCCTGACTAAGAAATTTCCTCTCCCAGAGCTGCAGCTTTGGAGCAGTTTAAATCTCTGGGTGCGGAGCCGCTAGAAGTGGACATTAAGGAGTCAGGAGAGGGCCAGGGAGGCTACGCCAAGGAAATGTCAAAGGAGTTCATAGAGGCAGAGATGAAGCTGTTTGCCAAACAGTGTCAGGACGTGGACATTGTCATCAGCACGGCTCTTATCCCTGGTATGCACAGAAACACAGACTGGTGCACAATGTAAACACCAACTGTATATGTAAAAATTGAAGGACACGTTGCAGAGACAGACTGTCCTGCAATGAAAGGACATGTAAACACTTTTACTTTGGTCCCAGAATATCACAGAATGTCAGACATTTATTCTGGGAAGGTAGTCAGAGAATTTAGAAATAAAAAGAACAAGTCACAGAATATTGAACAATAAAAATAACTTTAGCAGAATGTCCCAGAACATATTTTAGAAAAAGCTTCACATTTGCTCCATTACCCTGTTGTTTTCAAAAATTTTGATGTATGAACATGTATCTATGGGACTCCCTAAAAACGTCTTGGGTGTGGTTTTGCAGGACGTAGCGGTGCATGCTTCATCGACCTCCGTGACAGTCTCAGCCCATGCTCTAATTACATGCAATAATATACAATACAATAAGAGATCAGTTTATTTAATGCAAGTATGAAGGCATACAGAATATACTATTCATGATTTCCTATCATTTGTATAATTGGTCTCACACCTTTGTATATGGAAATTGATTGGCTGCTTTGAAGGCCCATTTGGGCTGGAAGATACTAACTCACATTGATATCAGAATTCAGACCCGCCATCTGAGGAGATTTTTGTTGTTGGACATAATTTACTCCATCTAAATGGCATTATATTTTAAGCACCGTTTAGTCGAATATCATATTTCCAATATAACACTATGATGGGCAATTTGAGAATTTATCAGCAGTACGCAGCACAGAAAAACCATTTAAAAAATCTACAGAAAAATCTATTTGCCTTGCCAGTGGAATTAAAGGAGTAAAAATCTAAGTGTATCTACATAAACTGATGATCACAAAAAATGACAAATCATCTCTGAAGTTAAAATTAGGCATGAAGTCTCTTGTATGTTTAATAAGGCAAAGGTTAGGTTAATAAAAAACTTTTCAGGTTAAAGAGAGGCAACAAGAATGCACATCAGGCACACAACACTGTGGTGTAGGACGTAAGGATCTACAGTAGCTGTAGTGAATACATTTTACTTCATGGCATAGTATGGTGTTAATGCCTCAATGTCTGTTTGCGTTGTGACATTGAAGGTAGGCGGGCACCCATCCTGATCACCAAACCGATGATAGAGAGCATGAAAGACGGGTCAGTGGTGGTGGACTTGGCTGCTGAGGCTGGAGGAAACATCGAGACCACAGTACCTGGAGAGCTGTCAGTACACAAGGTCAATGCACAACCTGCTCACACATACAATACCACAAGGTTCCTTACATTTTAGTGTAATATCACAACATTTGTCTGTTTTATTTTTAGGGAGTGACCCATATCGGCTACACAGACCTGCCAAGCCGTTTGCCAACACAGTCCAGCACTCTGTACTCCAACAACATCACCAAGTTGGTGCGAGCCATCAGCCCCGACAAGGACAACTTCTACCTCGATGTCAAGGACGCGTTTGATTACGGGACCATGGACCACGTCGTCAGAGGATCTGTTGTCATGCAGGTATGAGGTGTCATGTGACCAGCGAACGAACAAAGACACATGCATGTGTGCAGCTGAGCAACCATACAGTCATGTAGAAAATCATTTAAAATACCCTGCAGGTCCCTTTCACAGTCACTAGATGTCACCCTAAGTACAGACTATCTCTCTAGAACATATTTACAGCTGCCATTGTAGTAATGTCCCCTCTGTAAACATAAAACCTCATTATTTGTGTTTGAGTATTTACAGTGAAAAAATGCAGTTGACATACTGATAAAGACACAGGCACATGCCACAAGTTGCTTTTAATTACTCCAAAATAAAATGTCATTGTATTTGTTAGGCTCAATAAGCTGCCTCTCACTTTGGTGCAGCTATTTAGTCCCCTAGAAATTGGTTAATTTAATCACTTCCTGATCATTGGGGTTGTTCCCACACTGCAACAAATGAGATTTAGCAGAAAATTAATATGTCTACTAGTTATGACTCTTTAACATTGCTCTATCCTGTAATAACATGTATGTAATTTTATTATCATTTTTGTAAAAGCTTTAATGTTTTTTCTTTAATTACTTAATTATAAGTTTGTCTGTCCAACTGGGAATCAACAAAAAATTTTCTAAACAACTTGTTTGTTCATTAGAATTAAAGCTTACTCTCTCTCTCTCTCTCACCACCAGGGAGGCTGGTGATGTTAGTATCTAGTTAGACAAAAACCTAAATCAAATGTGGTGCGCAGATCTATAATGTATGGAGCCGTCACAATGTGAAATAAGCCACCAACTATGACCACTGAAGCACCCAGTAAGGCAAATTTTAAGACTAGTAAAAAAAACACTAGAAGTAACACTAAAGTTAACTAACCGATCTGAACAACTACAAGAAAGTGCAGATGGATGTGATGTGATGTTTGGTTTGTTGCTAAACTTTTTCTTGTCTGGAATATATAGGCACTTCTTTGTTGTGCAATAATTCAGAAATGGTGTTGTTCCAGTAACATCTGTGAAATGTTTGGATCTTGGTCACAGCTCTGTAGTAACCAAATTCAAGGGATCCTTATCAAATTTTTGTTTGTATATTATGTGTTAAGGTAAAGTTCAACAACAAAAAAACTCCCATATAAATCTACGGTAGTACTGGTCAGAGGCCAAGCATCTTTACTTTGTGTTCAAACCAGTGATTGTTGACCACCAGAACTACTGTAGATTTGGCTTCCATGTTTTTTCAGTAAGGTGGAGCCATATAATTTATTTCTGTCCTAAGTCGGAGACCATTAGTATTTTTTTTTTTTTTTTTTGCTGTAATCAGTCTCATTCAAGCTGTGTTCATTCATCAATTCGACCCATATTAATCACAATACTGGTCACACATCTTATAAAGGATGGTGAAATGCAGGTATTACTTAATACTTAGTGTACCCACTGATCATTAATTTACTCACTTTGATCTTGACAGCAGAGTCTAATGTTTCCCAGGTTGAGTAATGCAGCAGTGGTCATTGTACACCATCAGGTAATAAGAGCAGGGAATAAAAGCAGAGATCAAATCAGGTCTTAACAAGTGTCATTTGATATAGTTAATATAACTGACGATAACCCTCATTCCCACCAGTTTTTGCAGTCTTTTCACGCTTATCTGTAAGATGGTATAGATAACTATAAGCTGGGCAATTAAAATGATAAATCAGGAAAGACTGACTTTTTTGTCATTTTTCTCTGTCCCCTCCAGAATGGAAAGAACCTGTTCCCTGCTCCTCAGCCCAACAATGTGCCCGTTGCAGCGCCTCCTAAACCCAAGTCTGTACAGGAGCTGGAGAAGGAAAAGGCTGCACAAGTCTCACCCTTCAAGGCTACGCTCACTACTGCTGGCGCGTACACCGGAGGTTTGTTGTTGCAGTTAAAACTGAACATACCGTTTAATTAAATTCAGTTTTTCTAGCAAGGCAGAGCAAGCAGGGAGATGCTAGATCTGAGAAATGTGCTCATTCACAAGATTTATTCTCATTAATTGTCCACATTTTGTCTTAAGAGGGGGTTGAGTTCTGCCATAAGGTGACGGACAGGTTAATAATCAGCTTCTCAGGTCACTGCTGGAATGTGCACAGGAGGCGAGAAGTGACACACACACAGACACCCTGTTAGTGTCAGGAAGTGTGCATTGTAAAAACAGTGTCACGCTGAGTGTGTGTTTGAAGTGGTGCTGTAGCGAGGGGTTCCCATGGTGCCACACAGCGCTCTGTGTAAGTGCGCCACATGCAGTTAATGTGTTTCACACATTGTTCAGGTGCTGCAGTAGCTTCCTTTTTAACACCAGCACACAGCTGCTGATGTTAGCCGCTCACTGAGAAGTAACTGATCATGATATGCTTATTACCGAGTCATGTAATGTAGTTATTTTAGACTGGCTGTCATTGATGTAGATAACTTCTCTTGCTACCCCAGTTGGTTTGGAAAAGAAGCTTTGTTACGTGACACGAGTCTCGTGGATGCAACTAGACAAACTGCTCTCAGACTGATACCAACAACATGGGTGGTCAAATACCTACCACACTTTGAAGTCAACTAAATGAGCTTAAAGTTGGTGAACTCCAAAAATCCAAATCTTATTTTTACCTTTTAAACTGCTATTGTTAGACCAAAGGTGTTTTAAAGGTAATAACAAGATTGTAAAGAAAAAATGCCATTTCTGCCACACAAATTTAAGCTTTTTTGTCTGACTTTTCTGTAGTCAGTGAAATATTGGGTACTTTTATGTCTTCAATCGGGACAAGGGGTTGCAAGCAGATATAGCAAGTGTGTTATGAAGTCATAAGGTAGGGATGCAAATAATGATTATTTTCATAATTGATTTAATCTGCAGATTATTTTCACAATTAATCATTTGGTCTACATAATGCCAAATTATTTTGACTCTTCATTTACTATCATGTCATGTCATCATCAAAGCAGCAAATCCTTACATTTATCCAAAAAGTTGCCAAATTCCATTCTTTTAAACAGTTTTACAACTAATCATTGCAGCTATATCACGAGCTAAAACAATTGGAGAACTTTCTTGTACTAAGTGTGCTGTGCACTTAATGTAACTGAATAGTAAGTCAGATTGTCTGTGTGCAGATGTTTTATATGATCTTTTTAATATCTGTGTTGCTGCTTTTGTTGGCCAGTTCTCCCTTGTTAAAAAGATCCTTGATATCCTTGATATATGTCTAACTTGTAAAGGCTAAATAAATGTGGGGGGAAAAAAAGACTATAAAACTGTAAAATCTGTGTCTAGTTGATGCTGTCTTTTTATTTCTTGACCTTTGTTTCTCTATGTGTGCCAGGTGTTGCCACCCTGCTGGGTCTGGGTCTGTGCGCTCCCAACGCCGCCTTCACTCAGATTGTCACCACCTTTGGTCTGGCCGGCATTGTGGGATACCACACAGTGTGGGGAGTCACTCCTGCTCTACACTCTCCTCTCATGTCTGTCACCAACGCCATTTCAGGTTAGTTGTGTTCAGTGCATCATCAGAACCAGTTCAGCTGGCCGTCTACCATGAGTGGTCAACAAGTTCACATGAATGCATCATTCTGAGTAAAAGATTTGTGAGCAAAACTTTACACATTTACTTGTAATGAAACCCAGTACTACTAGAGATTAATAGTTTTTTACAGAAAATAAGATATTTTTTATCCCAGAGTCACACTATCCCAGGACCTGGCTAGAGGATCAAACATACCACATTTCAGTCCATCAGGTCTCTGCAGGCCCCAAAAAAAAAAAAAAAAAAGATTGTGGCCTTATTGTCAGCTGCCGCTTAACACAGAGAGGTCAAGGGGTTAGAGAGGTAGGTGTGTGTGTGTGTGTGTTCTGACGGCTTTGATCACCCTCAAGACCCACACTAGCGTAGGAAGTAACACACTGTTGGTGATCTTTCAGGGTCAGGGAAGTCCATTGCTCATTTACTTGTGCACACAGCCGGACGTAAGAGCTCGGTGTTGGACCCCAGCAGTGTAACAACTAAATAGACACGTTTTCACGTCCTTTTAAAACTTTATTACTTACACCCAGACTCTGTTTTCACATTCCCATCTTCACACCAGCTTTCATGTTCCTCCAGGTTTGCACCCTTTTATTTTCCACCATCTTGAATTTGTGATCTGCTCTGTCAAATTTATCAAACTTTAATAAATGTGATTATTTTTTAAAACTTTGTTCACATTTTTCCTCGCAGTGTTCAGTCTAAAAGGCACGAGTTCATGAGATCAGACCAAGATCAGTAGAATTTGAGACCAAAAATGAAAGAAATGAAGACACGTTGAAGGTTTCCCCTTTTCTTCCCTTCATGTTGTCTGCCCTCAATCTGTCCTGCTCTCCTTTCCTCCCTGTCCAGGTATTTTTCCTTCTTATTTGGCGGGCCTTTATTACCTTTTTTTTTTCTTTATTTCTGTCACTGACTGACTGTGGTTATGGAAACAGTGAGACCAACAGAATTCTGTTGTTGTTGTGCCAGGCGTCACACACACACACACACACACACACACACTCATGCACACACACAATATCAGTCAGACATTAGGGAATCATATTGGAATTTAGGGTCTGAATGAGGGACAGTTATATTCTTCATGTGGAGATTATAGTGTTACAGCCAGTAGTGACTCTGACTGGTGGGTCAGTCACAGATCCAGTGGCTTCATATCTGGTGTCCGTTGGTAATGCTTTAATCTACTTGAGAGCACTGATTCACTGTCACACTCAAGCCTGGTGTGTTTGTCACAGATACACACCTAGAGGACGCTGGCCCACCCAGTATATACTGTTATGTGTGTGTGTGATAGTTGGTGCTTGCATGCGTTTGTCCGCTGATGCCTCCTGGCTTTCTTTCTGGCTATTCTGCTAGTTGTGGTGACTGGGCTCGCCTTTGATCTCCCCCTAAATATACATCTAAATCAAGGAGCTAATAAAAAAAGGTGTGACAAATTCAGAATCCTGATCTTAATGTGTCAGATACATATACATACGTATTGTAGTGGAATAGCAAATGGCAACTTTGCTGTCTGTTTTACATTCAGTAAACCTCCACACTGCAGACATATTTGTGTTGTGTGCACAGTGAAGTGTCATCTTCCCGGTCTGTGATATTGGCAGAAATGTTCATTTTGGGCCAGTACAGTATCTCATTTTAAAGCCTTTATTGACAGATGTGCATCCCAGTAACCAACATCTAGGTAAATGCTCATATCTGCCAGATTAAACTCCATATCAGGGACACCTAGTGTTGAAAGACTTGGATCAGGGCCAAAAAAAACTTGATCAAGACATCCCTTTATATATTTTTTTTCTTGTCAGATCACATTTCAAGCTAAACCTTTTCAGTCAATGTAAACTTGAAGTGCAAGACTTTTATCAGGGTTCATACAGGTGCTGGAAATCCTTAAAAACACTTGAATTATTTTTTTTATTATTGTATTATGTGGTGTTTTCAAGGTTTGAAAACTGCTTGGAATTGCAATTGCATTTCTTTCAAAATAAACTCCTAGCCTGACTGAATAGATTGATTGTTAGATAAAGCAATAAAAAAACAACAAAATTTGCCAGCAAAAGAGAACAGTCCAGATAAAAATGTAAGCCGTCTAGTGGTTAAGGGTTTAACCAATGAACAGCAACTACTGTGGTTCGCATCCAGCCACAGGCAACTTTTGTTTCAAGTCATTACCTATTTTAAAAGAGTAACAATGTCTTAAAAAAATAAAGAAAGTCCTGGGATAGTGACCTTAACTAAAGAAGTGTAACGTAATTAAGATGAAGCTGATATTTAATTGGCAACAGTACAAGAGATATCAGGACGGGGGGAGGGCATGTTTCATCATCAAAGTTGTACTCAAAGTTAATAAATGAATGGTATTTGTAGTTGGTTAAAGATTTTTTAAATGCATTTACAAACAGTTTACTAAATAAATGAAAAAAGGAAAAGAAGAGGTGAATAGCAGAGCAGCACAGTGACTGAACATTGAAAAATTATGAAGCATGCAGAAGAAGATTGCTGATTGGGTGTAAGCTGTGTGTGGGTAGATGGCTGTAGGATCTGTGTCAACTTGGTAATATGAGCAAAACATGCTTAACATTAGTCAATAGAGAATATAGCTGATTCATGGCATCCTGACACACTTTTGGGTGTTTTTTTTTTTTATTTCCCCCAAGAAACCAAACTACAGATGTTTGGAAAGTTTGTTATTCCTCTGAATTCTGTTCTTTATATCCTCGTCGCAGTAATGGTGCATGTTTCCTGCTGGTTTTGCCTTTTTTGTAACAGTGGAAAATTTTGAATTAGCTTGACTTTACATAATAGAAGTTGTGAAATGACGCTTGGCAACATTTTGAAACTTTTTGTTTAGGAGCTGGTATACACCCATGGAGCCGATTTTTTTTTTTTTTTTTTTTTTTTTTTTTTTTTTTTTTTTCAGAGAAAAAAGGAGACTTGTGAAAGAAGGTCGAACATCACATTTGCCTCAATTGAAAAATCAGTGTAACACTATTGAAACAAACAAAAAAACCAAACATGCATACACACTGTCTACCTGCTAGTTGACCTAAATTGTACACAAACACAATTCCGTGTGAACGCAGGCTCTTAGGGTGCTGTGTATTGCATCTTACTGCCTGTAAGTCATTACAGGACTGATGTTATCAAGATTTCCTGAGCCTCTTTTAGTAAACACGCACTCTCTCTTTCTCCTTCTCTTTTTATCTCTAAATCTTCCTATTTCTGTCTTTTTCCAATCTTGGAAGCAAACCGAGTACTCTGAGCTTAAAAGGATCGTTCAGATTGTTTGAAGTGGGGTTGTATGAGGTACTTATTTATAGTGTATTATTTACAGTAGATGCCAGTCCACCTTTTCTCAGTTTGAAGAAGCAGAGGAGTCCCAGTGTCAGAGGCTAAGCAATGTACTGCGATGGACAGGGTCAGCAAAATGTATTTTAGCCCTCTTAAAAAAGCTCCAACTAAAAGAAAATTCATATCTGTTTAAGTGTACTCTATATTTAGAGTATTTTTAGATGGAAAACCCATCTATGCAAGTCAAATATCACTCCCCCCAAACCAACCAGACTCCAATCCAATCAGTTATTTTACCTCGCAAAACACCGGAGCTGCTGGTCTACCACTGCCTCGATCTGTGAATTTGTGGTATTGTGGGACTTCTCTGTTTTCAAAGATTAGTTCAGATTCACCAAAGTCACACAATGATGTACACAAACTGCCAGATTGAGGCAGCATTAGACCTGCAGCTCAGAAATGACTGATTTTGCCTATGGAGTTTAGTTGCTTCAGAGAGAGTGATATTTGGTTTATATAAGAGCAATTTCCTGTCACAAAAGGCTGTCTGATGGTGAAGTAAAGAAATGTAGTGCACGCTTTTACTGATATTGATGTTTTGTTTTTTTAATGTGGACATTTTTTACAAGGCTAAAATATGTTTTGCTGCTGACCCTGCCAACAGCAGCTCGTTGCTTAACTTCAAAACTATCCCTTTAAGAAGAACAGTATAAAATATCTGTAGAAGTGCAATCTGTGTTGTCTTTGTAACCTCTTCACCAAAGTTTTCAATGTCCTGTATAATGAATAATGAAAGCGGTTCATGAATACTAAAATCTCCTTGTTCCGTAGGTCTGACGGCTGTGGGTGGTCTTGCCCTGATGGGAGGTGGCTACACCCCAACATCCACTGCTGAGACACTGGCTCTGGCAGCTGCCTTCATCTCCTCGGTCAACATTGCTGGTGAGTCACCTGCACATAGACACCTCACAGTGAACCCTGCCAGTTACAGCAACCTTTAGCCAATAAACTATCAACTTAGGCTGAAGATTGAAGGGTTTTATATTGATTGTACAATAACAGTTTTGCAGCTGTCCTTTCTTACCCACCTGCTCACACCGGAGTCAGCAGCTCTGGCTCGGACCACACACATTCATTCCTGCTATTATCGTTAATAATTCCCATTATAATGACAAAGTGTTCCTGGAGTCATTATAATACTCATCACTCTCTAATAGTCCTGGGAAACAGAGTGTTCCTTCAGGGCAGAGCCATGGATTTGTTTTAATTTCTCCTATTAGCTCACAGCTAGACATCAGGGGATACTTTGATGCAAGCAAATGAATGGTTAACTTACATAATGGAACCTCTTTGTTAAAAATGCACCAAAGCTGCTTTGATTTTTATGTGTTGCAGGACACCACAAGGTTTTGAAGTTCAAGATGAGGCTGTGAATCCTGCCACAAATCTCAGGCCCTCTAAGCTCTGTGGCATTAGAAACCACTTATTAGTATTTTAGGTTCCCCTTAACCAAAGCATGCTCAAATACCACAGCCTTTATAGACATACCTACTTTCTTACCGGTTGTTTCATTTCATTTTTGATGTTCTCTGTGGGTTCAGTTCCACACGCACATTTCTAAGCGGTTTACCACATTACCCATAAACCCCAGGGAGCAGAAAAATTCATTCCATGGAAACGGACGAAACACAATAGTGAAATTTAGCTCCCATAAAACAGACCCTGGCATTTTTGGGCTTGGCTGACTGTTTTGAGGAACAGGTCCCTGGCCGTAGCTCCTTGTTCCCGCCATTCCTCCACAGTCGTAAGATGTGGGAACGCACGGAAAACACCTGGGTCTGTTGAATATCTTGAGCTTAATATGTTAAGTTTCTCACTGTCTGAATATCAATGTGTGCTAGCAGGTCTCATCAGGTTCCATATTTTTCATGTGGTTTTTTTGTCCATTGCTCTCCTTTTAGAACGAAACCATAACCTCAAAGGGAAACATTTGTATTTTGTATTTTCAGGTTTAATGATTACACCCTCTCTCTGTGCATTAAAAAACATCTGTCCTCTCTGTCTTTGGTTATAGGCAAAGATGTTCTCAGATTACAATCAGACCATTTCATTTTAAACTGCTCCCAACCAAACCTCCACTGGGTGCACTGCTAACATCAGTTAACATCATTAGCTGGTCAGCCATGGTGCAGTCAGTGGTGATCGAGTGAGCAAGAGTGTGAATGGAGAGAGGGAGTAGTGGTAACGCCCAATAAACACGCCCACACCCCTGCACATCATGCACAGTCCTATGCATGTGCTAATCATTACAGTGCCCGACTTGGTCTGAACAGAGCCTCAATCTTGTCTTAGGCTTCATGACTATGACAGTGTTTCTAAATATAGTGTCAACAGAGTCATTGTGGGTTTTAAAAAAAGAAAAGAAATGATTGGATAATGGCTTTGTGTTGTTTAAATACATGGTCATTCCTCCATATTAATATATTGACTCAAGATTGGTCTGCAGTAATAGTGTTTGCATTATTATTGTTATTATTATTATTATTATTATTGCATGTTTTAACAGTCTACGACAAAAATTACATGAACTGGAAAGAAACAGGTGCTAGCCTCAGATTCACCCTTGTATGTATGGGTGCGTGTATGTGCACGTGGCTCCCATCATGCCAGAGGGGAAAAAGGGAGACACACACACAGTAATGCGATCTCCTCCTGTAAAGTAGTGAGACACCGTCTGGTCCCGGTTTGACGCTTTTGAGGTTTTCTACTTGAAATATTTACACTGACATGAAGTAGACTCATTAAATTCCTAACATTGGTTATTGGGCTTGGCAACCGTTTTTAGCTATTGGCTTTAAAACACCTGTTAAATCCTCTCAAACCTCTAAAAATAGATATTTTTCATGCACTTCAGGAGACTCTACTCATTGCTTCAACACCTCTTACCCTCTTTTTTTCTTTCTTTCACTTTTTTGTATATTACTATTCATTTTCGTAAAAAGCAGCTTTTTAATCCTGATTTTCTGCCACTGTACATATAGGTGTATTTATATTCTCATATGCTCTCTTTCACCCAGGTGGTTTTCTGGTGACTAAGAAGATGTTGGACATGTTCAAGCGTCCCACTGATCCTCCAGAGTATAACTACCTTTATCTGCTTCCCGGTGGTGTCTTTGTTGGAGGCTATGCTGCTGCTCTGCACTCTGGATACAACATTGAACAGGTGTGAGAGGATGTTGAGTTCAAGATTATATTTGTTGTTTCCTAACAAAACCTTATGCAAAACAGCCCATGACTATATAAAAGTCAGCCAAGCATCCTCTGAATGTATTCTTTGTTTGCCAAGATGTTGTCCAGGGCATTCCAAGTAAATAGTCTTATTTCTCATTCTGTTGCCCCTCAATGCTGGTCTATAACCCCTTTTTCCCCATTCTGTCTCTTTCTCTCACCAGATGATGTACTTGGGTTCAGGTCTGTGCTGTGTTGGTGCCCTGGCTGGTCTTTCCAACCAGAAAACAGCCCGCCTTGGTAACGCTCTGGGTATGATTGGAGTTGCGGGGGGACTCGCAGCCACTCTGGGTGCCCTGAAGCCGAGTCCTGAGCTGCTGGCACAGATGAGTGCAGCCATGGCTGTAGGTGGCAGTGCTGGTGAGTCTGTGTGTACTCATGTCAAAAGAAGGAAAAACAAGCACGTTTATTTCTATAACACATTTCATACACAAGGGCTTCATATAGATTTGAAAAATGGAACATCCATATAATAAATATGATTAAAAGAAGTTACTATGGTTGGGTCAGTGGATGATTGACCACTGAGCCCTCTACCATTCTAACAGTATAATATACAGTATAAAGACATAAAGTACTGCCCAATTTGTAATTAATATCCAACATGCATACATATAAAAAGTATTAGAGAAAGTATAAAAACAATATCGTCAACTGCAATTTTTCACTGTGGACATCATCATATGCCACTTAAGTAGACATCTTTACTGGCATAGGGTTGTTTCCCGCATCACTTTTTCGTGTGTCACTGCTTGTCCTGCATGTCTGCATTTGAAGGAATGTTGGCTAACTGTACCACAGCCTGCGTGGCCCACTGGTTTAGAAAGCCTGGCTTAGCCTGTTCCCTGAGACACGGAGCTGGTTAGGACATCCTCATTGGGAAAAACCGAAACACTCTGATGTTCGCTCGTTCACATCACTTCCAGTTAGGAAGTGGTGTAACTCTAATACTTTGAGAATTGTGCTGCAGCAGATGTAAATTAATGGATATGAGTTCTGCATGGTTTGTGCGTGTACATGTGTTCCAAGCTTGGCCAGATTAAGCAGCAGGTGTGCAGAGTGCACAGACTCACTGATGTTTTCATCAAACACAACATGACTAACTCACCGCCAGACCCAGGAGGTCTGTCAGAACGGTCAGCATCATCTATTACTCACTTTCTCTCACTCGGGCAGGACAGTTGGAACATTTATATGCTAATTATTCCAGTAACAAAGCTGAATCCCAGACTAAACCATCCACACAGACAGTTGTGCTCTTTTTTTTTTTACAGTAATGTTGCAATGCTTCCTGCAGGAGACACACAAACACCTACAAACACACAGTGTAGACCCACTCACAAACATGGAATTTCCCCAAACAGGCCTCATCAGCAGCACCTGGGTCCTCAGACGGATCCACTTCCCAGCAGTCCTTTGACTGTGTGTGCACGTGCTTGTGATTTGCATGTCATTAATGTGTGGGTCCTTCAGAGCCACTGCACTTTATTTATTTGCCATCTCTCTCTCTCTCTCTGTTCAGGCCTGGCCATTGCTAAGAAGATCCAGATCACTGACCTGCCCCAGCTGGTGGCTGCCTTCCACAGCTTGGTGGGCCTGGCTGCTGTGCTCACCTGTGTGGCCGAATACATGGTGGAGTACCCCCACTTCGCCACTGACCCTGCAGCCAACCTCACCAAGATAGTGGCATACCTTGGCACCTACATTGGTGGAATCACTTTCAGTGGCTCTCTGGTGGCATATGGCAAACTGCAAGGTGAGAGAAGCAAGCATGTATACTTAATATGGCCTGGAAAGCTGTGTGCCGATGTACAGACAGGACTTGCACAATGCTGTTCGGTATTATAAACCACATGTGGTTGATGGCACAGGCAGATAAAGAGAGGGTCTAAACTGCATTGATGTTTGACATTTTGGGGGATCAGGTTGTCCTTTATTTTAGGGATGTAATGATACCAAAAGCTCAACATGTGATAACACCACAGTAAAAAGTTCATGATACGATATTTATCACAAGATTTAATAAAAGCAAAAAAAATTAATTTGTCTCTGGAAATGATTGCTCGAATTATGTATGTACAAATTGCAAAAAAAACAATACAGCAGTCACTAGCAGTCCTTTTTAAAAAAATTAAATAATTATTTTAATGCACAGCCATTTTCCAGCATGTCTGTCTCTCTTCTTCTCTTTGTTAATTGTATTTTTGGAAACCACAGTTTTTTGAGCGTGACACATCTTTGGTGTCATTTTGTATGTATTTTAGTTTTTTCTGTTTTATTTGCAACAGCTTAGTTGTTTCATTACCAGAGCAAGATCAATTTGGTGCAATCTTTTGGTTCTTTGTCCAGTCCATAACCACCAGTTAGTTGAGCTGCACATTTCATTGCACTTTAACATTTTGGGGTAATAAAAGGACCATATCATCTTCACTGATAGGAATCCTTAAAACAGGATTAAAAGTAAAAAATTCTTGCAGACAGTTGACGTCTCTTGGCTGTACTGTACTTATCAACAAGAGAGGGTCTGATGCTTCAAACCCACCTCTCCCTGCTGTGAGGGGGGAAAGAGGAAAAAAAAAATCAGGGTTCATCAGGTTCCTGTGCTGGCACTGGTCCTGGGCAGCCACACTGTAATTTCAATGTTGGCTGCAAGTGTTTCAGAAGGGCATATTATGCATGAACGTGACGTTCAGTTAATGACAAGTCTTAAGCAGTGGCTGATGAATTTTAAATCTAATGAGAAATGCTAAATTTATAAACTGAACAAGCTTTATTCTGCTGTGTGGATGTGTACCTTTTTAGGACAAGTTCCCCGCTGATGTGACAAATAAATGTTAGTGCAATAATTTGCAATTATTGGTGCTGTTTTTGTTTTAGTTTTTAATTTTCAATCCATGTAATTTTTCTCTTCCTTTGACCCCCCATAATTCATTCTCTCCCTCCTCTCTCCATATAGGTATTCTGAACAGCGCTCCCCTGATGCTCCCCGCTCGTCACGCTCTGAACGCCGGCCTTCTGGCAGCCAGTGCTGGCGGGATCATTCCCTACATGCTGGATCCCAGTTACACCACAGGCCTCACTTGTCTTGGATCTGTTTCTGCTCTCTCCGCTGTCATGGTACAGCAATTGTGTGTGTTTTTGTGGTCAATAGAATAATCTGCATTTAAATGTTGCAGATTAGATTATTTTTTTACATGCTGTCAGACAAAGCATGCAAGGATGTTGTTAAAAGACTTCAGGAAGGGTAAAAGGGAAGGAGTCAGAGAAAAATATGCTGGAAGGGTTTAAAATGTGAGAAAATTGTCAAGTAAGAGGCTTCTTGCACAGGTAATAGTAGCTGCTCAGCGATTCACTCAAAGTTGAGCAGAGAGTTGTTAATAGTCTGGCAACCATAGCGGCAAACAGGCTCAACTATGTGCCACGTTCCTGTTCATATTCGATTCATTATATTGGTCTGCACCATTGTTAAAGTAAGTGGAAGATCAACCTCTTGCATGAGTGGCAAAGTATTTAGGAATAAATAGCAACTACAGCTACTTTTGACCTCGAGACACAGTTTATTCATTATGTCCTTATTGAGATGAGATTTTGGTTTAACATTTTTTAATATTTATGTAGTAAGTTATTGTAATTAGCATCTGCAGGATAAAAAATATGAAGCTTACACATTAAACAAGACAATTTAACAAGATTTCCAAACTTTAGTGACTTTGCATATAGCAGTGAAATGACCACTGATTATGACAGTTATTCATTCATCAGTTTTTACTGTGTCAATTTACCAAATCAGGAGAGTGATATATTTTTTTTTAAAGAATATTTTATTCTAATGTTGGATACAGTGCATCTTGGTAAACAAAATCAATCTTTTTTTTTTTTTTTTTTTTTTTTTCAATAACATCATTGTAGCAGCATAAAAGAACATATTTGGCAGATTTTATACATATTAACAGCAAGAATCAGGTTAGAAAACAAGAGAACAAACCTAGAGAGTGAAACAAGGAAAAAATGTGCATACAACAAAAAAATAAACATCCATTATATGTAGCTACCATTTTTACAGGATTGATATTGTCAATCATAAATGGTCCCCATGCATTATCAAACTCCGACCTCCCTCCTGAAACCAATACTTTCTGTCTTGAGAGATAATTTTAGTTTTGATAGGCCTTAGTCGTCTATAAATTTGATGGTGAGCTTTTGAGTTTTACAGCCTCTCAGAATAGATTATAGTCAGGTGAATCCAGGCAGTGTGCACACACCATTGTAATTACTGTAAAAAGGAAAAAAAAAATTACACTTGATTTATTGCAATTTCAACATTTTTGCCTGCTCTGCATATTTACACAAGTTGCTGGGAAAATCATCAGGTGAAATCAGTCAGAAAAAAAAATCACCAGCCCATCCCAAGAGAAGTTAGCTGGATATTATTTCAGTTTCAGTTATAAATGAATTTCGTTAGAATAGCTGTGTCTGATCTCTAATCAGTCAGAGTAATGTATCTGTACGTGCGTGTGCTTTTTCACTTGCAACCATTCCTAAATCTACAGTCTGTCAGTGATGATGTGCACCTGTGCATGTTGAAAAAAAAAATAGGCACTCGTTCCTGGATCTCACTGCCGCTTTGATAACTACAGTTGGCCCCTGTTAAACAAAAACTGTACAGATGATGGAGGGACACAGAAGCAGTGAATTTGATTGTAAATAATGTAAGTTTTCTCTCTGTTGGAACAGATTTTTTTTAAGTATCCTAGTGAGGTTGAATCAGTGCATCACTAAGCTTGCTAGTTCCAGTTGTTATGGAGGGACAGTTTGTTAAAACTTTATAACTTTCTACTAATTTTCTTCACCTCTTCTTTATGGATCACTACTTCTTCTGTGGTGTTCACTATATTAAACACTAACCTGAATCCTGTTTTCTTCTTCTGTGCTTTTAGGGTGTAACCTTGACAGCAGCCATCGGAGGTGCTGACATGCCAGTGGTGATCACTGTACTGAACAGTTACTCAGGCTGGGCCCTGTGTGCTGAGGGCTTCCTGCTCAACAACAACCTGCTGACCATCGTCGGAGCTCTCATTGGCTCGTCCGGAGCCATCCTGTCGTATATCATGTGTGTGGTGAGTATTAGTTATCTGTGTTGACATGTACAGAGGGAATGAGTTTGCTTGTGAACAAAAGGCCAAAATGCTTAGAAAAATCTGTTTTAAAAAATATAATAGTATGTGTTGACTAGATTAGTTTGAAGAACATACTGTATATCATAGTGCTACTGCCGGGAGTCCCAGCAACACTGGTTGAAATCCTAAAATGAAGCATTTGATGTGTGTTGTAGATCAGCACGCTGTTTCATGTGGTTGTTCCGCTCCTGTCCACCAGGAGGGACTCTAACTTTGCTGTAGCAGGGCTTCTGCTCTGACTAAAATCTCAGGTCTCAGTTGTATGTTTTATTGAGGAGATACCCCTTTCAAATTTCTTCTGATTGCTGTGTTTTGCTGCACACAGTCTCAGAGTATCTGCAGAACGTTAAAAAGTCTAAAATCCAATAATCTGAATTTTAGGCCTTGAAATGTCTTGAATAGGATTTTTGACAGGTCCAAAAAATTGATTGATGAAGTTAACATTATTGTTTATAATGTTGCATTAACTTAAGTCTTACTTTTAAATATGTTTTTTGTGAAAATTCATATTGATCATGCTGTAATAACTACAGCGAAACCAACACTGACCCAGTAACCACTCATGCAAACTGTCCTTATACTTTTTAGTATGGACATGAAATAGATCTTAAAGCATATTCATAAGGGTTTAAAAAAAACCTGAGTTAATAAAGTGAAAGCAAAAGTAATGGACTCATAAAAAAAAAAATAAAATATCTCAAATTGAAAGGGGCTTTGTTGGTATGGGAAACAGACTTTAACATTTCCGAAGCAGGTGTAAAATAAAAACAAAAGAAATATGTACATAAACAGAAAAATTGTGACTTTACTATGAATATATATGCTGATATATACAGATTCATAACTTTAAATATATTTTAAAAAGGAAGGGGGGAAAATGACTAAAATGAAATACAATAAATTGATATACTTAATAACTGTCTTCCCCTTCTCAGGCCATGAATCGTTCTCTGGCTAACGTGATCCTGGGAGGCTACGGCACATCCTCCACCGGTACAGGCAAGCCAATGGAGATCACGGGCACACACACAGAGGTCAACGTGGATCAGACCGTCGACATGATTAAAGAGGCCCAGAACATAATCATCACTCCAGGTAACACACACACACACATACACACACATCCCTACACACACTTCAGAGGTCTCGTCTGCGAGTGGAAAAACATGGTACTTTGACTTTGCCAGTCGCTTTTTTTTTCTCCCCGCATTAGCAAAGTGTGTGTTCTGTTTATTTAACCTTTTCCTGACCCATGTTACATCACCATTTTGCTAGGCTAATTGACAAGTCATGGTAGAGTGGCCACACACACACACACACATACACGCTCTTGGGTTTCTGTGTGGTCGTCAGTCCCTGGTAAATAGACATTCTACAGTGCAGCATATATATGCGAGGTCAAGGGAAAATTAGATGGAATGAGGGTACGCTGGGTCTTTGTTGACAATTCAAGCACTACATTCAAAATTGGCTTCTAGTTCCTTTTTGGGGGTTAGAGTGTGGCGGCCAGCCTTTGTTCCAGCAACATGCTTTTCTTTGTTTTAACGTGTTTTCAGTATTTGACTTAAATACGTGTCTGAACCTCCCACTTGTCGCTATGACGACAGCCCTTGTTGGTGCCATTGGTGTCCTAAAATCATCATCATTGTGTGGCCCACTGACATCTCATTCCCCTCGTCAGACTGTTGTGAAGCAGTCACAGTTCCATGGAGTTGTTTTACTCACGTGGGTACATGTAAACACAGACTAAAGGCATCCAGCCAGTAAACTGGTGATTTCAGTCACAGTGCTGAGGGCCTATATACAAAACCAAACTCTTCAGGGGAAACCTCTGCAATTTACAAGAATTGCAAAACTTAAAGTGGTCACATGGTTGAGAAGAAGTGAAAAAGAAGTTATCCATGGAGCACCAACCGATGTACATTAAATTTCTGTTCTTCTTACTTTTGTGGGACAAAAGCTGAAAAACAGAAAACAGGCCAAAGAAATCTTGAGTTGGATGGAGTTGGAGAGCGGAAATGAAAAATTATGGTGTCTTTTTTTTTTGCCTTTTCTCAAAATGGTCTACAAACAATACCACACCAAGACAAGACCAATAATAAAATGCCAGACATTTTTTTGAAGAATTATATAAAAACTGAAACCAGTGAAATATGAAGATCAGAATAAGAAGAAACACATGATAATAGAACCTGTCAAAGTAATTTTATGGATTACCCAGGCTCTAAAGGTCATTCAAGGCTTCACAGAGCCTCCAAATCTGGACATGAAAGTCACACATTTGATCTTAAAGGGATAGTTCAGATTATTTGAAGAGGGGTTGTATGAGGTACTTCGATAGTCAGTTGTCAGCTGACTAAGTCACACAATAATAGAAACAAACTAATCAATCAAGGCAGGAGTAGATCAGCAACTCCTCTTTGCGAAATAAATTTACTGATTTTACACATGAAGTCTGGTTGCTTGGTAGAAAGCGATATTTGGCTTATTCAGTGGCAGTTTCCTGTCAGAAAAGATATCTGACAGCAAGGTAAAGTGTTGAAATTATTCCAAATATAGTGTACACTTAACTGATATTGTTTGTTTGTCTGTTTGGACTAGATAAAATCTTAAATTTTTGCTGACACTGTCCACAGCAGTCATTGCTTTGCCTCCTACGCTGATACTCTGGTTTTACAGAGATATTTCTCTTCACAGTTGTTACATTTGTAGAAAATGTCACTGTCATAGTTTATATGTTGTTGTACTGTAAAGTGAGAGTAGAACAGTACAGTAAAATGACATGTCAGGTCTATTTATGAAGAGTTCTCACGTCACATTAGCCGTGACATGAACCATCCGAATGTATAATTCTTTTCTTTACCCGAGTAGTAAGTAATTGTTACCCAGCGCCAGCTTTCAGTCAGTCCCCTTGTTTCCATTTTGACCATTCTCCCTAATTGGTGCCGTCACAGTCACTTTGCCTGATTGACATCTGTGGAAACGGTTAAGACTCTGCCTGATAAACATAAGTGTTTTCCTGGCTTCGTCTGGGCCATCTCCGCATGGTCTGGGTCCACTTGTTTTTCTTATAGCAGGAAACTCCTCAGAGAATATTGGAAGCACAAGGAATGAAAAAATTGTGATGACGGAGAGGGGAGGAAAAAAGTGAAAACCATTAAACTGTTGAGCTTGAAAACATGTTTTCTGAAGAGTTTTTTTTCCCCCTTTCTCTGTGCTGACTTTGAACCCTTGTCATTTTGATTGGTGTGTCGTAACAAGATGGTTTCTGACTGGTTGTTGTGACAGGGCTAGTAAACACCACTGGACCATTTGACGTGTGTTTGTGTGTGTGATGTGTGATAAAAATCAAGTGCCACACACCAGCATTATTAAACATGAAACAGGTCTGAGGCTTGGAGAAAAAAACATTGTGCCAGCACAGTAACACACTGTAATGTAAATGTTTTGTATTAAATACATGATTGAAATGATCTCTTCAGAGACATGAAAGTAACCCTGAGCAAGGTCACATTATAAAGTTACACAACAATATAATATAACCCTTCACATTTGAGAAGTTGGAACCAGGGAATGTTCGGCATTTTTGCTCGAGAAATTACTCAAATAAAGTTGCTGCTAATTTCAAGTGATGGATTAACCAATTGTTGAAGCTCAGTTAATGCGGATTAATATATCTTGATTGCACTATGGCATTTTTGTCATGTTAATGTCCAATGTAGAAGACTGTAACGGGATGCAGGTCCTTCAAGATCCCGCAGCAGCTTCTGTTCCTACAAGTTGTAAATAGTTTAGTCAACCTTTTTGTTACTGTATAACTGTAATTGGAATATATACAATTATGTGCTAGAAGATAAGTAACATGTTTCCCTGTGGGATGAGAGAAGACGATAAATAAATGGGACTGCAGAGCAGTGAGTGTTTGTGGGAGCGTGCCGTAATGGTCAGAAATGCAGTGAAAGAGGGATAAAGAAAAGAGACTTTTTGTTTTAATGTTAAAACAAAAAAAAGTTTCCCTATTTCTAAATGGGAATTGGCTTGTTCCCTGATTTTGGGTTTCTCATTTTAAAAAGAAAATCCCTTGGCCACCAAGTGCATTTTCAAAGCAAACAAACGGGCAACAGGTGGTTTTCCATTTTCATTTTCTTTTAGTATGAAAACAAAAAACAGGTTGTTTTAAATTTTTGGTTTCCTTCTGTCTAAATGAGAATCGTTAAATGGCATGTTTCCCAGTTTTGGATTTCTCATTTTAAAACAAAAATCTGTGTGCTGCCAAGTACATTGATCGCCATCGTCTTGATCCAGGTTGTGTAGTCGAGTCGCAAGGCTTTAAGATAAGCTCATTCTGACCTGTTATTGTTTTAAACTCTGTTTCAGGTTACGGACTCTGTGCTGCAAAGGCTCAGTACCCCATCGCTGAGCTGGTCAAGATGCTTCAAGACGCTGGAAAGACAGTCAGGTAAGGGGTAGATAAGACTAACTAATCTACATTCAGTGTACATCAAGTGTGTTTTAGGTAAACAATTGTGAAAAGAAATAAGTCATGTACATAGAAAATAAGCCAGATTTCATACAGATGGATGGATACATAGATATAGGCTGTATATATATACATGTAGATAGGTACAAACAGTATAAATGGATGCACATGTAGTGTAAAGAGTGAAGAAAATAAAGTAAAACAGTTTTACCCAGTACAAGATGTAAAGTGCACCATGAAGGACAGAAAAGAAGAGTTTAGTTTTTTTTGGTCTTGATGACAAGAAGATGGGACAGGACAGATAGGACGAGACTCGTATGTGAAGATGGAATGAGAAAAAGGGAAATGTGAAAGAGAGGAGAGGAAGGACAAGGTACAGCGGAAGCCTGTGTAATTGTCCTGCCTCAGTCGTTTGATCCTGGCTGTTGCAGCTGCTGCTACTTAGAGCATTTGTGCTTGATTAGAGGAAAGTGGGTGGTCAGAAAAAAAAACCTTCACCCTGATTTCTTTCTCTCCTATTTTCTTTCTTTTCTCTCTTCTGTGTTCTTATGCTTTCTTTTGTCACTTGCTTCCTTATTGTTATATCTGCCCATGTATTCCCTGTAGACCTCCTCCTTAGCCTAATGAACCACTATAGTATACTAATAGTATGAGTTTTGGAAGCTTTGCATAAAGACCAAAGCTTCTGTGTCTTCGCTCTGTCCTCCGATGTATGTAGACTGTACGTGATTACATGTAGGGCAGAAACTGACTTTTTCAATCGCCAGCCACAGTCGCTAATAGATCCCAGAAGCAACTGGTCGTCTGCACTCTGTATCCTCCTAAACTCGCTGAACAAATGGACAAATAAATCTGCAAACGGTGGTCGATAACATGGCAAAGCGACTGAAAGGTTTAAGACAGAGACATCCTAGCCCCCAGAATTCAGTGGCTGGTGTTAATTTCCTACCCTGATTACATGACATGGCTAACTGAGTTTGATGGCCATGTACACGCAGTCACACACATGCGCACACATTCGATAAATAATGCATGGTGGAGGAGTGCAGCAGGAAGTCTGTGTATAACCAGACTCTAATCACAAACTCAACTCCACTTGTCCAAAGTCTCCATCTTGGCTCTTCCAACTATTTTGATCCTCTCCAGCTCTCATGTCTTTTTTTATAGGGATGGCGCAGATTATTTGAAGTGGGGTTGTTTGAGTCACTTATTAATAGTCAGGGTTTTTACCTACAGTAGGTGGCAGTCAACATGCCCCCAGTTTGGAGAATCAGTTAAGCAATAAACTAAAAAAGGTACACCTAAAAAAAACAATGTGTACGCTATATTTAGAATATTTTCAAAGCTTTACCTTGTTATGAGACAGCCGTGAAAATATCCCAAATTTAAACTGATTTGATTTCTGTCAGTGGACCTTTTTTAAGAGGCTATGTTTTGCTGCTGACCCTGTCCACAGCAGTTCATTGTTTAACTTCCGTATTGGTACTCCTCTCTACTTCTCCAAACTGGGGACGTGCCAACTTCCGTCCACTGTAACTAATACACTGACCATCGATACCTCATACAACCCCGCATTAAATAATCCCACATATCCCTTTAATAAAGGTTACAGTGGATGGTGGTCAATAAGGAGGTCTATAGAGGAGGGACTGTTCTAAAGGACTCATTAAATTTTGTTCCCACAGGTTTGGTATTCACCCTGTGGCTGGCCGTATGCCTGGTCAGCTCAATGTGCTGCTGGCTGAAGCTGGTGTCCCGTATGATATTGTCCTGGAAATGGAAGAGATTAACGAAGACTTCCCTGGTAAGAGGGCCGTGACATTTTAACATATGGAGTTAAAAGTTTGACTTTAAAAGGTTGTATTTTTTTTGGAAACAGACTTAATTCACTTACCTGCCAAGATTTGGATGAAAACATAACTATACCACTCTTATGTTGTGTTATGTAGGCTAGTTCTAGCTGTTTTGCCCAGCATCAGTCTTAATGCTAAGCTATTGCTGCATCCAAAATCATATACTATGCACTACATACCAAGTATGTGCACTAACATTCAACATAGTTTTGTGTAAATAACCAGTATGTATTTTTTTGGAAGCACTGCCTGAGGGACAGCGCTGCTCTTCAGTCTGATGGTACGGAGGCACTTACTGTTTTTTCCCTTACCAGACAGCAGCAGGATGAACAAACTGTTGGAGTGTGTAATGTGTTTTAGTCTCCTCTGGGCTCTGCACAGGCACCTCTCCTCCCTGATGTCACTGATGCTCGGTATATGGATATCAATGATATTCTGGCCTGTTTCACCCACTGTAGAGTTTTTCTGTCGTGGGCCGTGCACATCCCATGATGCCAGTTTGTGATGTTCAGGATGCTTTCAGTTGCTCCACTGTAGAAGTTAACAAGAACATGGCACAGTACAGCTCATATAAATTCTACACATGAGCCAGACAAACACAAAAACCGCTTCTGTTTTTGCCAGCAAGATAAAAACTTGTAGCAGAAATGTACAGTAATCAATTTTTCCTGTTTTTTTTTGTTTGTTTGTTTGTTGAATTTGTTGCATATGGTTCCATTAAGTCACATCATGTTGGATTTTCTCCCACCCATATTTTTCTCAAAAACCTATTTTTTGCAAACTTCCCCCCACAATATTGACCTCATCATCTCGAATTGTGTCATGCACAATCTCCAACTAAATGAGCCATCACTTGTATGCCACATCTCCAGTCCTCAAAAACAGGATACACATAATGAGGTGAATTTGATTTGGAATGTGTTGAAGTACTGAAATGACTAGTGGCACTGTTTCTATTTTCGGGCATGTGTGTGACATATGTATTTGTCATCGAGACAAAGGCTGAAAAGAATGAATCCAGAAATGGCTGGGGTAAAAAGATGAAAAAAAAAGAGAAATGTTTTCTAATGTTAATTTTTTTTTGTGTCCAATCAGAGACGGACCTGACTCTGGTGATCGGTGCTAATGATACAGTGAACTCAGCCGCCCAGGAAGACCCCAACTCCATCATTGCTGGTATGCCCGTGCTGGAGGTCTGGAAGTCAAAGCAGGTGAGTCATCTGGTGCTTGTATGTGTGATAATGAGGTTGTCCTGATGCTCAAAAAGACAAAGAGAAATGGAAGATTTTATAACAACTGGACTGCTTTTTATCACTGAATATTGCAGTCCACACCCATAGAGAGGCCTCCATTTGAGGACACAGACGCACAAAAAGAAATGTATACTCACATTCACACACACACACACACACACACCCACATGTGCACAGACTCGCATACGTAGATTGTGTAGTTCCAGGTGCAATCCCATCCTGATCCCATTAGCGGTGACTGTGTCGCTGTTGGAATGACGACATTCGGAGCGTCCCACTGGCACTGCTCCGAGATCTGGGATTCATACACATGCTCCTGCTATTTTCCACACACTTTGCCCCTGGGGAAATCAAAAGAGGACATTCTACCTAACCACGCACACTCGTACTATACAGACACACATACAGGTGCACAGACAAAAATTTGGGTATACAAAAAAATCTCTCAAGTGCTTTTAAGTAGTCATTCATAAGTGCCCAGTGATGCATGCATGAGTCACGTGAGAACACACACTCACATGTTCAGCTTCTTTCTCAAGTAAAATATAAAATATAAAATGGTTTTCAAATTGTTATATGTCTTTCAAAAATGTTTAGGTAGGAGCACTTCCTGGACCTGGCTTGATTTTGTTTAAGGTGTTCCTTGGATAGCGATACATGTGTACGCAAAGTCACAAAAAAAACTCTCTTTAAAAAATGAAAATACCTTTGTTGTCACAGCATGGTCATGTTAGATCTCAAAACAAACAAATTCTGACATGTTTTGGTATCAAGCCTTCATCAGGGAGTCAAAAAAAACTGGACTCCCTGATGAGGACTTTATACCAAAACAAACAACTCGATTTCCTGATGAAGGCTCAATGCTGAAATGCGTCAGTTTGTTTTAGTGCTGCAACTAACAATTATTGTTTAATCTGTAAAATGTCAAAGAATTGTCAGAAATCCTGTTAACAATTTCCCAGAGCCCAAAGTGATGTCTTCAGATTCCTTATTTTGTCCAACCAAAGGTCCAAAACCAAAGACTCTTCATTTACTATCATAAATGACAAAGAAAAGCAGCAAATCATCACATTTAAGAGGCTGGAACCAGCAAATGTTTGAGATTTTTGTTTGGAAAAATGAGTGAAATGATTAATTGATCATCAAGGTAGTTTGCAACTTTAGGCACTTTTCTTCAATCAACTAATAGATTAACTGACCTATCATTGCAGCTGTAGTTTGTTTTAAGGTCTAACATGACCATGCTGCGACAAATAAAGGCATTTTAATTGTTTTAAAAGTGACTTTTGAATTATTTGTCTTTATCTGCCTTAAATTTCTGGTTTTACTTTAGTTAAAATCCGCCCAAAATTAAAAAAACTGCTTCTTAGTCATATTGTTGTCGCTAATAATCCAATTGACCCTTTGCTAAGCCCCACCTCCAAACAACAACTGTCCAATTATAACTTAGCAACCATAACTAGAGCTGTGCATTTAGCTGTGCTTTGCATTTCTTTACATGGATGAATCAGCATGCAGGAGGCTCTGAGAAGAGTGATACACTGCGCTTCATGAGTCTGAACAGTGATGTCTTTTTTTGTAGTCTCTCAAAAATGAGAAACACAAGAACACACATGCGGTGAATGGCTTTAACTCTGTCTTCGTTTGCTCTAACATAAGATGCAAACTTTAACGTGTCCGGCTGACTAACACTAGCTTACTAGCTGCAGTAACTTTTCCTCCAGACAAACTTGTTATGTGGAGGTTTGAGGAGGAGGATGTGAGCTGGTTTGGGATCAAGGTGGGATTACGACGATGCGTCTCACTCTATACACTAATGAGTGTGTGTGCATGTGTATCTCACTCTAGGTGGTTGTGATGAAACGTTCCCTGGGCGTGGGATATGCAGCTGTCGACAACCCCATCTTCTACAAGCCCAACACTGCGATGTTGCTAGGTGATGCCAAGAAGACTTGCGATGCCCTGCAAGCCAAGGTCCGTGAGTCCCAGAACCAGTAAGGTTGGGGGTGCTTTGAAGCAAGCGGACACCTCCACCAAGAGCACACATGGAGGTAGAAGACAACGAGTCAAACTTATTCCAAAAATATCTCAGCATTCAGATCTTCTTTATTCAATTTTGAGTCAGCCAATTGAGCAAAGATGATCCCACCCTTCCTATCATCTATAGATAAAAGAAATGACATTTGATGAAAAAAAAAAACAGAGCAGGAGCCAAGCAATGCAGATGCTGTAGTTTTTCTATTAGTGCTCCCACCCCGATGTACTTAAATACAGATATTGTTCTCTTAGGCATGTCTTTTATTTCTAGATATTAAAGGAAGGGTACGTCAACCATGCAAATATGGCGTAATCTGGAGAGCATCTGACAGTGTCCTCTTCATTTTAGACACTTATATTAATGTAAAACAACAATCAGAAATATAGATGCATTAAGATGTTAGATATGTTAAATTTCACTTTTAAGATATTTTAGGAAATAGTCTGTAGTTTGAAGAAAATCTTAGATGAATTGGAATTGAAACAAAACAAAAGCAGAAATATATGAAGGTTAACTGCTGGAGAAATGGTATGAGAGACTCAAGCACTAATGTGTGTCCACACTGTAAAGACTGTTTTCTCCCCTTTTCTTTCTCCAGAGTTTGCTTTTATTATAGTTTAGTAATTTGATGTTCCCTTTGATAGATCTGTTTGCTCAAATGCTTATGTCACACCTTCTTTTTCTGTAAAAGTAAAAAGAAGAAAAGCAAAATAGTGCAACATTTTTGTAAAGTTCCCTTCGTTCCAGTTTTATACCGTATTGAGAGATTTTTGTATTTGGTCAAGTAATTATCAGAAACCTATAAAATGTCAATGTGATCACGTTTTAGAAGCCATAGTCTGTAATTGAACTCCAGCCATGCTATTTGCTTTTTTTCTTTTCACTTGGGTGTGTCTTGTGACTTCCACCTATCCAATCACATATGGATTCAAAAACAAGTAAAAATCCATTCAAACCTCGTCTATCAAGCATTCAATGCAATAAACTAAATGGCTTTGAGCTTTTAAGGACAGGACTACAGCTGTCCTGTAATGAAGACTGTACTTCTCCTGTAAACAAACACTCTATTAGCTCTGATAGCTGAATGGATTTTATGATGTTTTTGTGCCAAGTGTGTCCCATCACCCTGTGTGGTTCTTAGATCACAGTACATGTGATGCTGGCCGAGGGCCTTTACGGTAAAGAAGGGTTGTTTTTAAAGTGAATGTGGCTCATCCACTCCAATATATGTGTGCCCTTATTACTCTGGAGGGAAATGAAGGATCACTGTAAAATAGGGCCAGATGTTAACCTGAGTGTTGTGTAAAGAGTCTAAAGCAACAATGGTGTTAATACATTTAATTTACCACATTTCAAAATACATGAGTTCTTCATCTTTATTATTAAGTGTGCATTTCTAAACTGAAATTGTCCCTTTTTTTTTTTTTTTCAAAAATGCCCAATATTTGCCATTAACCTTAACTTGTGCCAACATTTCCCCCTTTGTACTCAATCTGGATAGATTTCATGGCACAAATATAGACTGATTAGTTGAATGTTGTGAGTAATTGACCCTTGCAAAGTCCCACCCCTTTTTTGCTCTGTGCTAGTTCTAACTAGCTAGCTAATCTACATCCATCGTTAGCTGGCTAGTTGATAGCTAATGTAAGCATCACACTGAGAACTATCTACCTGCATCCTCACATTGTACAAGACACAGCTGCTTTATTACACAGCACACCCCATGAGCTAACTTCGTGGATTAACTGACTTCTTTGAACCCAAACCACTATCTTTTCCTAAACTTAGCCAAGTTGTTTTTGTGCCTAAAATGTAACCCAACTACGACAGTTTCAGGAGTGTGTCTTGTAGTGGGCATGTCCTGTAGTACTGTGTACCCACAGGTAAACCTACCTGAAAATGCTAGCCAGCTAACTGATCTACATCAATCTTAAGCTAGCTAGTTATATTTGATAGCTGATATTAGCAGAATGTTAGCCAATTAGCTAGCTAATCTTCATCAGTTTTCAGCTAGGTAGTTGCATCTGATAGCTAATATTAGCATAATGCTAGCTAAGTAACTAGCAAATCTCTACACCAATTGTAAGCTAACTGTTAGCTAGCATATTGCTAACATTAGCTAACTAATAAATTAATTATTTTTTTAACATGAACAAGTGTAGCACGTAGCCTTTTTAAGCACAGGAAAAAAAAGTTGACAGACATTCCACTGGGTACCAGACCAACTGTAATTGGAGCACAGATTGAAAAGGGGCAGGACTTAAGAAGGGTCGGTTCTTTTAAGATCTGACATAATGACAGTAGCTCCCACTCTACACCCGTCTTTACGCAGCTGAGCCAACCAAGCTACCAGAAACTTAGTCCATCGAGTTTGAATTTTTTGGCTAAGGTTGGATTGCTGCCATCCTTTTATTTCTTCACTTCCACTGTGTTTTGGTCACGCTACAGTAGATGAATTGGTGATATGTTTTCCTCTTAGTTATTTTAGTTTCATCCTGGCACCTTGATACATTGACCATGACAACTGTCCTACCTCTCCATAAAATGACCAATAACTTCCCATAGGACCTTCATCTGTCTAATAACGGACCATTCATTTATCCACACACCTTCTCGTGTATCCAAAACCAGACCAATTGCCTCCTGTTTTGTGTTCACGTTGTGTTTTTAACCATCAGACCTCAGTTCGCTGCTGGCTAGTTTACTGTATGTTATGCACGTGAAGAGCTGCAGATGTCATTACTGCTCATGAGGGGTTATTGTTCTTACATGTCAATTTACACAAACAAATGCTGTCTTTAGGGACTAATTAGATTAAGATGTCTGCTTAATATTTGTAGCTTCTTGCCATGTTTTTTATTGTAAAGGTAATGATCAAATTAAGGGATATAGAAAGTCTAATTTTACAATGGCCAACATGCCCCCCTGTGCCCTTTTCTTGTTCTTCTTCTTAAGGAGAGATATTTTGTAAAGAGGATATTTGTGCAGAGCAACAATGGGGGTTTGAAGTTGTACAATGTTTCAATACACCATGTAGGGAGATGAAATGTACTGTGAATGTTTTTTCCCCCCTCTTGTTTATCATGGAACATTTTCACCCCTAATAAACCTGTATTTACACTAGATGTTGCCTAAAGCGGTCTTTCCTTCCCTTACACACTCTTCAACATGCAATTGATTTACCTACTAATAAACAAGTTGATCTGCAAGGTTTTCCCTGAGGTCTGCCTCCGCTTTGATGGTAATGTTACCTGCCCAGTTTTGTACGGCGGAATTGAAAACTCAAATATTTACAGCAATTACCTGGATGAAGGATCGTGAGGGGAAGGAGGTGCATCTGCGCTCGCACACATACATCATCTGTTCAGTGCAGCTTTACAGAGGGAATGGACATAGTAAATATTGTAAACTGGGGATGGATAATATGGATTTTTTTTTTTTTTTTCAGCCAATAACTGAGAATTACCTGTTTCTAATGGCCAATATCGATAACAGATAAATTCACATTTTTGTATTTTAAAAAGAAGTTCATAACATGTAGGTTATGCACAAGTGAGGGTAAGAAAGGCTAAGATGTAGTGAGCAAAGATGGATGATTTAAATTCCACGTCTGACATCACTATTACAACAATTTTTTTTTATCAATGAAGTACATCATAAAAATTCACAAATATATCAAATAAATAGTATAAATATAACTTCATAGAGCCTAAGAATGAAACTGTAAACTTCCATTGGTATTTCTAATAATTTAATAATAACTGTAGTTCAATATATGTAGGCCAGTATGTAAGGGAAAATGTACAGTGAGTGGAATATTATTACAAAATAAACCCCTTCAGGATGATTCATGATCCCTCCTCTTAGCATTGGGGTCTTGACTCATGCTGAACAGATTTATTTTGGAATTATGACCCAGTCACTGCACAGAATTGTATGGGTACTTACAAAAAACCCCCCAATAATGACACGTATATTATTTTTTTAATGATTTTATGGATTCAAAAATTGTTTAATTGCTCCTCTAGCACGTATTATCACAACTGTGTCCATACTGACAGTCTGTTACACATAGCAAGGGTTGTCTTCATAGAAATCACTGACCTTAGAATGCTGTAATTGACCAAAGTCATGTAATTATGGCTGATAAGTTGTGCATTTGTGATGCAAATGTGTGGAAAAGAATTTATATCAAAATGTGGTAATTCTCACTTTGATAAGTGGGTTTTCAAAGCGATACAAGGCTACTGACAGGACTTCAAAGATGCCAAAATTTCTGATTCACAGTCAGAAAAAAAAGACATTTAACTGTTAAAAAGAAAATATATGCTAAAATGCCAAACACCACAAATGTGTCAGGGAGCTCTATACTGTAGGAACTGCTGTTGAGTGCAATGTTACTGTTTCCAAATTGCAGTCACACTGAAATAGTTAATATTAAAAGCAGCTGAAGAGTTCATGATAGCACCATACATTTATATATAACTAAATAACTATGGCAAAAAGACACTAAAACTTTAATTGAAAACCAGTCACGAAGCCATTGAAACACAGCTGGAAGGTGGTGGTTCCTTTTCGCCATTGTGCAACCAGTGTCATGCAACAAACATCTCATCTATTCCAAAAATGAATACAGGGGGTGAACACAATAGCTCTGCCTTGATGAGGGTTAGTGGGGAGAGGATGCCCACGCTGGTTAGGAAAGCCTGCTCCGAAACCTCAAAGTGTCCCTGTGGGATTGCATGAGTCTGTCATGAGGGTCGTGATAATGACTGAAATGTAAATATGAGTTCGTGTGACATTTTCACCTACAAGCGGCACTTGATTGCTATTCATCAGTGGCGAGTGAACTGGAGGTACTTAGGAGGGGAGTGGTGCCTATAGAGATGGTGCAGATTAGACCATAGATAGATTTATGAGGATGGGGATTGCATGTGTGCTCGATGAGGGTGGCTTCATCCTGTAACAAGTAGCACTCAGACGGGCTGTTATCTGCTCTCAAGCTGCAGCAGATCTGAGGAGAACTGTCACTCCCACAGCAGAGGCGAGATGCACAGATAGTGATAAAAGAATGACAAAGTACTATCACTTTGTGTGCATCATATTTCCAAATTGTAACCCACTTGAATGTGAGTAGAAGTAAATTCTTCATCTTCATCTCTACCCACTTTACTTTTTACAGATACTTATTTCTGGTGAAAAGGTTTCAGGTCCAGATAAAGTTCATATGTGTCTTAAAGGAATAATTTGGGTGGTGGGATTGTATGAGGTACCTACCAATGCTCAGTGAAGTACTTTTGAAGAAGCAGCAGGAGTACCGATGTAGGAAGCTAAGTACTGTACTGCTGTGGGTAGGGTCAGCAGCAAAATGTATATATGTAATAAAACATTGTGTCACTTCATTTAGACATACATGTATGATGTTTGCGCTGGGGACTGCTATGATTGGTGGAACTCACAGGAAGTTACAATGGCTGGTAGCAGTGATTGGACAAAATTGCAAGGTCATGCAGAATCCACAGGGATTGGTTGAATTTGCATTAACTGTTGCGATAGCAATATCGCAACTTCCTTGTGGGACTGGTGTTTTATCCACTTAAAAAAAGGTCCACCTAAAAAAATCAATATCAGTGTAAGTGTACGGTATATTTAGAATATTTTAACTTCTTTACCTTGACATTAGACAGCCTCTTATGATGGGAAAACACTGTTAAATATGCCAGATATCGCTCACTCAAAAGCCACCAGACTCCACTGGAAAAAACATAACGCAGGAGTTGCTGGTGTACAGCTGCCCCAGTTGGTTAGTTTCTTTGTGTTATTGTGTGACTTTAATGAACTAGCCCTTAAAAACAACAAAGTAGTAGACCAGCATCTCAAATGTTCTGCAAGGTAAAATTACTGCTGTTGCAAAAGGAAGCTGGTTGAGTGCGATACTTGCCTTTTATAACTTTTATAGTTTCCTGTCAGAAAAGGCTATCTGATGGCAAGGAAAAGCAGTGAAAATTTTCTTGACATTAAACTGATATTGATTTTTTAGGTAGGCCTTTTAGGAGGCTAAAATACCTTTTGTTGCTGACCCTGTCCACAGCAGTTCATTTCTTGACTGCCTACACCAGTACTCCTATTTCTAATACACTGACTTCTGATAAGTACCTCATAAAATTCTGAACTATCCCTTTAATGGTGTGTATGTGTGTATGTGTGTGTGTATGTGTGACAGAGAGAGAAATGAGAGATACACCATGAAGATCCATGGTCTGATGACTGCTGAGGTGACAGCCTCCTCAGCTCAAGCTGGTCTATTGTCACACGGCCAGTATTTACTCTGAGCGCTGAAGGAAAGCCTGCATGTTCAGCCACAATAAGCCTCCATTCCCGCTCCCCACAGGGATTCTCTGTTCCCCCTGAAAAAAAAAAAGAAAGAACACAGTTTGTTTTGCCTGGTTTTGCATGCAATTTGATGTGGAGGGTATTTAATTATTTATGACAAGATTGTGTTTTGGTGAGTGAATCCTTTTGAATCTATTTGATGATGAGACACACTGTGGATTCCATGTTTGATAAGGTTAGTAAGCACGCATGTGTGAGAAGGAAACATGCAGGTGTAGATCAAGTGCTCAGATTATTTTAGTTTAGTAAAGATTGTGAGCATAACCTGCCTCAAAGCCCATATCAATTCAGATGATTGTATTTAGACCACTTTATTCCCAAATTAATCACAAACCCACTGACACACAATGCACCTGGTACATTTTGGGTCCCTGAAGAAGTTCCCTGTTTTAGCCAAACCTTTCTTGCATTAAGTTTATTATTATATTGTTAATGGATTTTTATAATGTATAAATAAGTTGGAGATGGTGGAGCTAGATTATTTAGTATACTGGTGAGTAGTCTGATCTATAACAATGCATCATATTTAATTTTAATTTTAAATTCACGTTTTTGTGTGTAAAATCTTAACCCACTAAGTTTTTTATATATATATATATATAAATATAAAGAACTATAAATGAAAATACAGTTAGATGCATGAGTACCTTTAGGGTCCTGGAAATCAGCCTTACAAACCTCCACCCTGGGTGAGAAAGCCCAGAAACATCTGAATTTGTTTAGGATACTTAAGAAGGCAAAGTGCCAGTGCCAGGTTCTTATTAACTTTTTACGCAGGAGCAATAGAAACATCACAAACTGGCACTGGATGTGCACGGCCCAGGACAGGAGGACATTATCGCTTCTCTTCTACTGAGCATCAGTGATATCAGAGAGGTGAGGTGCCTATGTAGAGCCCAAAGGATATTAAAAGACAACACTAACCCTAGTCATAGCCTATTCACCATGCTGCCATTTGCCAAGAGATACAGAAGTATCCACTGTGGTACCATCAAACTACAGAGTTTTTGTGACTTGCAAAAACAGGAACTGCAACTTAAACTCGTTGTACAACCCTGTGTTGTATAATGAAATGGTCTCTGTAGAGTGTAGTGCTGTACTTGAGTAGAATACATGTGTTTATGGCAACCTAATATTTTACAACAAAGAAACAAACAAGCGAAAACAGGAAAGGAAAACTACGCCAAGCTCACCCTGTTGCACAACGGCAGTCCATTTAAGACGTCATTGCTCCGCCCACTCTTCGGCTCAGCTGCGTAACGGCTCCTTTAATTAAGCTAGCTCAATTATTTACCTGTGTAGCGTCTAATGGAGATGCTAACCCAGCAATTGTAGTCGTTTTTGTTTTATAGCTTTACGGACAGTTTTGTGGATAAAAGACGTGCTCCCCACAACCAAGTGAGAATATACGGTGTCAGCTGTGGGCCAACATTAAGCTATCTCAAGTGCAGAGGGAGTTTTTTGGTCTAATTTTGAACTGCCGCCTGCCGACCTGAAGGATTTCTTTGCTAGCCGCGATGCCGAAGACCCTCCTTCACTTCCCTCAGCTAATAAGTAAGAACAAATCACTGCTACTTGTGTTTGTAAACTGTGCTAATGTGTTTGCTGTTTACGCTTGTCCTCAATTTGCTGCTGTTGCTGGTATTGTGAATTAGTTTTATTTGTAGTGGTTTAACGGTTGTCTTGTGGTGGTTATGTAATGTGTGCAGGCTTAGTGTAATGGTGATTACGGTAATATGGCACGTTGGCTTTAGGGATGCAGACATGACTTGCTTTTTCAGTTATTTACCTGCATTATTTGCTTCATTGGAACAACTTTTTCTCATTCATATGTTGCCTATGTTTATATACAGCTGAGCATTGGTGAAATATATTAACTTAACAATGTGTTTATCTGTTAGGTTGCTTTACTATTCTTCATATTTTTCTAACCCTTCTTGTTTGCCCTGCTGCCATATTCAGTTTCATTCAGTCCCAACCTTTAAAGGGATAGTTTTTTTTTCTGAAATGAAGTTGTATGAGGTGCTTACCCATAGTTATTGTATTGCCTACAGTAGATGACAGTTGCACGCCCCCAGTTTGGAGAATTACCACTGTATGAAGCTGTATGTACTACAGTGTACTACAGTGGACAGGGTCAGCAGCAAAACGTTCCTTGCACCTAAAAGACGTCCGCCTACAAATATTCAGATTAAGTGTACATTTGCACTGCTTTATCTTGCCATCAGAAAAACCTCTTCTGATTGGAAATTGTCATTATATAAGCCAAATATCACTTTCCACAAAGTAACCAGACTCCTTTGGCAAACATGGTAATATTACCTCAGGAGTTGCTGGTGTTTCACTGCCATAATCTGTTTGTTAGTTTGTGTTATCATGTGACTTTAGTGAATCTAAACTAACCCTTTAATAGTTTTGTTGTAATACTGGAATTTATAAAATTTTTCATCTTTTATTCAACACTGAGGGCATAAAATTTTTGATTAAAATAAAAGATATAACAAGGCTTTAATATGACAACTCCGATATAGCCAATGAGACGAGTGACAAGAATAAGACAACACTGTGAGCAAGTGAGAGGAGGAGGGACTATGTGGGCTATGTGCAGTGGTGTGTGTCAACTCATTGTCCAAGAGATGAAACAGCAAGTACAGTGCAGTAATGTTGTGATAAAGGAGTATTGAAAGCATTTTATTTTTTAGAATATTCAGTGTCAATATTTATTGATATATCAATGTTTTTGAGACTACCCTTAAAAATACAGATGTCACACAATAACAAAAAACAATATTTGGCTTATATAATGGCAGAAAAGGCTGTGGTAAAGTGGTGAAAATATTCTAAATATAGCTTACATTGATACTTATTTTTGGGGGGTGGGGGTTGGTTGATGGGCCTTTTGTAGGTGGCTAAATCCTTGTTGCTGCTGTTGCTTAGCTTCCCACACCAGTACTCCTGCTGCTTCTACAACTGCCGATGAGCCAACCACCATCTAATGTGTGTAACAATAAACTGACTAAGGAGAAGTACTTCATACAACCCCTCTTCAAAAAATTCAAACTTTCCTTTTAAGTGCATAGTCAATGCTCTGTTGATAATCTTTGTTTGCTAGTAACAAATACAATTTCAAACCAGGATTGTCAGCTCCAAGCCAGTTATTTGCTATGTAGATGATTTTATCTTGGTCTGATGTTGCATAGCAGGTGGATTGTTGTATTTAAAGCGTTTATATCTCAATTTCTCCGATGGTATATTTCCTGCAATGTCTGGAGGTGCCGTGTTTGGGAATGAGCCACATGCTGGGGAGAGTTTCCTGTGGTCACTCACCCCCAGTTTGTGCTGTGCTTAGTTTGGTTTGTGTTTGTGGGTAGTGATGAGATCATAGCCTAGACACCAAATATCAAGTCTGTTCTGAATTCACATTTAAAAAATGTGCTCCTCCTTGTGAGTTGGCTGACAGAACTTAGTCTTAAAGGGATAGTTCACTCAAATATGAAAATTCAGTCGTTATGTATTCACCCTCATGCTGATTGAAAGTCTTGAAAGAGTTTCACAGGAAAACAGTGTTGCACAATCTCCCAAACAATGGAGGTGAAAGGTGACCAGTTTTCAAATGTAAAATACAACAGAAAAAAACAAAAACAAAATATGCCTCCATACTGCTTGTCTGGTGTAATCCATGTCTCCCAAAGCCCCAACATGCCAAGCTGACATGAAAGATGTCATTTACACCATGTTTTTAGCCTAAGTCTTCAGTGTAGATCCTTAACTTGGAGCCATCTGAGCTGGGTGTGTGTTGTGTGACAGTGCATGTGCAAGTGAGTGGCATGTTGGGGTTTTAGGAGACTTGGATTAGACCAGACGACCAGTATGAAGTCATTTTATGTTTTTTTTTCCATTTGAAAAACCATTCACTTAAATTGTTTGGCAGAGTCTGCAACACTGTTTTCCTGTGAAACTCCAGCAGTCTTTTGCAGACTAAAACTGACCTTCATCACCATGAAGGTGAATAGATGATGACTGAATTTAAATTTTTGGGTGAACTATCACTTTAAATTATACTGTGGGTTAACAGTGTTTGAATGCTACAGCAACATCTCATCTTCTCTGTCACTCACTGCTGTAGGAGCCACACTGTTTCCAGCACTGTGTTAGTTCAAGAAACACATTTTAAATCAATGCTACACAGACAGGCTTGAGTCTCTGCAGTGTGTTTGATCGTGTGATGAGCACCAACCTCAGACCCCACAATTCTCAAAACTATCTGCAACTCCAAACCCACAGACCCTAGTTAGCTCTGTGTATGCGTGTGTGTATTAAAGAGATGGAGCACACAGCCTTGTGTACATGAAGTAATCCTTGTTGAAAGGCGTGCAGATGAAACTATGTGTGATTGGAGAGATTTGTAGCCGAGTCCCCCACCACAGATGTGTGTGTGTGCGTGTGTGTCAAAATCAGGCCAGAGGATGTGGCTGTACTAAAAGATGAAACCTCTTCAACCAGCCTTTATACCAAGATCAACATCTGTTAAACATGTCTTCCTGCTAATTGTCAGTCTAAGTATCTAAATGCTGTATTCAACTGTGATGCAATATAGACGTATACAGCTTGAACGCACAACCAATGGTGTTATTAAACATTTTTAAATGAGGCCTTAAATCAGAGAAATCACTTCTCATAACCCCATGGCACAAGCTCCTTAAAATAAATTATTACTTGTTATTTTCTTACACAACAATGATGAGTTTTACCATATTTTAAAAAGACATTAGGTACAGCAATAGAATTTCATAAAAGAATCAAGAAATTAAACAGTATATTGTTAACTTAAATGAGGCAATGATTTTTGGATTATTGTCAGCATTTACTTGTTTGTTTAGATCATACACTTGGATTTAAGATCCAAGCTGAATATGAATTTAAAAAATGTTGAATAAGAGATTAATTATTCATATATATATTGATCTTTTCTTTTCTTTAGGCTTAATATGGGGTCTTGGGATAAGCATTGTGAAACTATACTTTTTTGCCCCTTTTTTCCCTCTTTCAGTCTGATCTTGCAAAAGAAGTCCAAATAATTGCAAATAGATCTGTTTTTGCTTTTGATGTAGCATTATGCTATTGTTATTATGCTGCTGTCTTGCCAGCTTCTCTTACTAAAGAGGTGCCAAACCTGATTAGGTTTAAGGGTAAGCAATGTGGCCAGAATCTTTGATCTTTGATCATCACTTGTCTGATTTACCAGCCTGACATGGCATTTTGTTTGCCTTGAGCAAGTGGGCTATCCTTATTGTTGAGCCCTGCTTGAGTAAAAAACATAAATCCAAAACCAAACCAAAAATCTAAATATCCATGCTGTAGAAATTGTACTCCTTTCAACAAGTTCTTCTCCCTAATCTTGGGTTGGTTGGGATGCCTCCTGTTCCCTGCTTACAATTTCACTCTCCGCCTCCTTGTTTGCTTATCACTCTCTTCCTCTGCGGCAGTGTAACCAGCTTACAGGTGCATTATTGCCACCACCTGTTGCTCTCACGTCTTGTTAGAAAGTGACGAGCAGACCTGCTGCTCAAATCACGTTACCCTGCTAAGCTATTGGATTCATCACATGAGAATCCAGCTCTGATTTTCTACACAGTCTGCCCCAGGTATGTAGCAGAGACTCTAAAGGACAGCTCCCACAGTAGAAACGGTATTGCTAAATAAAGATTTAATGTTTTACTGGCATTAAGAAGACCACCATTATCTGTTGAGTAAAATTTCTAAGCTGTATCAAACAGGAGATCAGTCACCCTAATCTATCACTTTGGCAGAGGCTGTGTTACATTTTCAGGTAGAGTGATGGTGTATCGTCACTCTATGCTAAGAATGGTGGATCTCTCAATGAGAGGAATCTCTTTCCTCTTTGATCTCAAGCATGTTCCCTCTCTTAATGTCTAATCTGATTGTCCTAACAGCTTGTTTGGAGGAACTGTGTTATTGAGCGGTATCTTAAAAGCCCCCAGACCCAGGCCTCTTGGATACATCGTCCCGTGGACACACACAAACATACACAGTGTCTGCCCCAGACTGTCCTGAAGTCGTTTTGACAGTGACAGCCAGAGATAAATGCAGACACACTAACCTGGCCAGCGAGCAACACAACTGGCCTCTTTACTGTTCAATTTCATTGCTTCTCAGGGCTGGCTAACATAAACATTGTGGGAGTGTGTCCTTTTAAGCCGCTTTTATTGTCCAGCTGCTTCTCAACCTCTGGATATAAATTGTTGAGAGGTTGGGATGGAAGGATGAGAGAGGATGGGAGTAAGGCGGGGGTGAAAAGAGGTGAGGGGGTGGTTAATGTAGTGGTAAGTAGTTGGGGGGGGGATTCTCTGAAGTAAGGCAGGAATCATTTAAAGTGGTTTCTCTGTGTGTGCATCTGTATGTTTGTGCATATATGTCATTAAAGCAGAGGCATCATGAAGTTCAGAGAAACAAAATGTTTATTGAAACATCTTCCTAGACCACTTAGCATCAGTTTGTTATTGTCTTGTGGCTAGGCGAGAGTTGGATGGGCAAAAAGAAATGCAAAAAGAAACAAATAGTGTTTACGCTGAATGGTTGGGAAACCCACCCTATGCAAATTGTGGAGAGAGGGGGTCATACTACAAGGCTTTGAAGCTGATTCAGCCTCACTGTAGTTGTCAGACACAAACACTAGGATGGAAATCCTTGAAAATATGTCTGCTATGCAACTGTTCTGCCTTTGAATATGATATTTGTTTGGTTCACTCATAAGTTGTCATCATAATAGATTGATTGCCTGCCTTGAGAGAGCATAAATGTTAACTTATTCCTTCCATGCTTACCATTTGACGTGTGTGTGTGTATATATGTGTGTGTGTGTGTGTGTGTGTGTGTGTGTGTGTGTGTGTGTGTGTGTGTGTGTGTATTATATGTTGAAATAGTGGACAGCATATAGGGCTTTTATTTTTCTCGTCATCTTTTCTATGCTAGTTGGGTGTTTATATGAACCTGGGACAGTCTGGTTGTAAAATGGATCATCTATAGGGTGATGGTGTGTGACGTAGAACAGTGCTGTGTGTGTTTATACATGTGTGTAGAGAGAAAAAGATGGCCTGTCTCTTTGGTCTGTTTAAATGTTTATTGATTGTGGATGTTCTGTTCCAAGGCACATCACAATCACATACTGTTTCATAGCTATGAGCTCTAAATGTGCTTACACAGATGCACATACTGTATACACTGAGCTGTTCCAGGAGTCAATGGCAAAGTGCCTCTGTTCTAGCTTCAAGTGACTGTATATTGCATAGTAAGCTATTATTTTTTTCAGTTCATGTATGAGTGTCTATGGACTTTTCCAGAAAGTACCTCAATCACTTGACACTTTGAGACTTAATGTTTACTCTTAAGCCTTTTATGGTCTTTTTTGCTGGCTGTGGATTAAGTCTAATCCTACAGTTTTTGTGTTTGGACTTGATGGCAGAAGAATGCCTTTACATTTGCTGCTGGGTAGTGGAGGACAGTGCACCCTTAAAATGACTAGGTTCCTCTGTTCTCCTTTTTGCAGCATTGTCCTGTATGCCAGATTTTTTTTTAACCTGAGCCAGGCCAACAATGATAGCAGTCATATTCTCCATACATGGTTAGTAGTGTAGAGCTGTAAAAAACAAACAAACGAAAAAAAACATTTGAACAACATAAATTCAGGACAAGGGCTTTAAGATTATTATTATCAGTGTGACTATGAACTATGAATGATGCTGTCATGATGTTTTCATAATGTACAAGTCATAGACTGACTTGTAATTGTAGGTTTATAATCCCCTTCAAACTATAAATATTTGCTACAGAAATTCAGCACATCATGGCCCCTAGGCATGTTACTATGCATTATATTATGCATATTAATAATACCATAATCCTATCTTTCAAGGAAGGTGTCTTACATCATACTCTGCTTAATATGAAGCAGCTTTATTTACAGTACATTGCAGATAACATAAAGTCCTCATGCTCACCATGTTCTGCAGAGTTGAAACTGTAAATGTACTATCATCGACAGACTTGTTGCCATTGACTCGAACTCACCCTCATTTTCAGTTTTATTGCAAAGAGCCTCCTACTTGACCTTGTTGTTGTTGTTGTTGTTTTTTTTTCTGATTTTTATATTTTTTTAAAAAGTAAATTGATTATAGAGTCATAGAGAGTTATAGAGAAGGGTAGATGGTGTACGGCCCAGCTGTTGAATGTTACAAGAGCCGTCATTACGAATATATTCAAACCGTCACACACTGATACCAAGAAACGTAAAACACACCCAGGCTTATCTTGTGACATGATGTCATCATCTGAGGTGCCTTTTATTTAAAGTTGGAGCTTTTCATAAGAGTCACCAAAGAAACAACCAGAGAAGATCTGAACTGGTTCTTGAATCCCATGGGATCTGACCTAGTGTGGTATCCTGTATCTGGTTAGTATGGTTGTTGCTTGGGTGTTTGTCCAAACAAGAAAAATGAGAAGTAGTAAGAGGTCTTTTAATGCCACTCAACAGTGAAGAGAAGAAATTATGTAAAGAGACAGGAATGAGGTGACAGGACACACAGATAGTAGCAGATGTGAGAAGGTATCTTTCTGTCCATACTCCCACTCCCCTTTCCCTCCCTTTGCCCCTCACAACGGTGATGTAAGTGTTTTCCGACACTTCTTCTGTGGTATCTTTTTGTGGTTTGACCTGCGTATCTGTATTAGGATGGCAGAGAGGTGACTAAAAGACTGGGGGAACAAAGAAGAAAGGAAGAAATTGAGAGACAGAGGCTTGTGTGTAAGAAAAAGAAAGAAAAGAGGGTAGTGGATATGTGCATGCAAGTGAGTGTGTGCATGTGTGTTTGAGGGAAAAGCGTCTTCAATGGGAGTCGAGTATCAGCTGCATAACCTCTTCAGTGTTGAGGGGGCCTCATCAGCGACGCACACAAAAGAGCGACTGACAATGAAAGAAGGAGTGAAAGAGGGATGGAGTTTCACAGCCGAGGCAGAAAAAAGAAAACATCATATCTCTCCCCTCCCTTTCTCTTTCTGTCTCACTCACTTTCTGTCTCTTTCTTAGTGTTTGTAAAACTACAAAGAGAGAAACACCTGAGCCCCTTGTTTGGGCAGCACTATGTCATAGAAGGAATGTGCCACTTGTGTGAAGTTGTGTTTGTATGTGTGCGTGTGTGCACAGGTGTCTGTGCGTGTCTGTTTGGGTGTCTGGATGAGAGGGAAACAGCCGCAGCCAGCATACCTCACTCGTCTACCTACCTGAGAGTCTTTGAACGCTGCCCAGCTGTATGGTGGCCCATTCAGTGATCAGCGGCTCACATAAAGTATTTGATCACACAGTCTGAGTGGGTATCTGATGAAGTCTGTTTGTTAGCCGGGGAGACACTCATCTGTTGACTTGCTGATATTTTGGACTGATTTTGGTGTTTCACCTAAAATTGGAAGCAGGGAAGCCACTAACATGCAACAGCAGCCTCTCATTTTTTTGAATGACCATCTTTTTTTCTAGTAATTTGTAGGGCTGTACTGAATAGTTTGAAGTTTCATTCATAACTTTGACATTCAAATTCTAAATCAACATTGGAGTGCTGCTCAACTAAATGTTTTATGATAGATTCATTATCAATTAATGCATTTCTAATTGGTTAAATTAAATTAACAGTGAATAATTGATTAATCATTAACCTCACTAGTTTAAACTGAGTATTTCTGCCCAGTTTCAGTGAAAGGATAGTCTACTCCAAAAATATTAGTATTACACTAAACAATTCTATACCACTAGAATCTAATTCTACAAACAATTTCAATAACTCTGGAGCCTTGTAGTCCAAAATTAATCTTTGTAATCATTGTGATTGTTTACAAAATTTGCTATGTTTTTAACTAAATAATATCTTGCTTCAGGCCATAATTGTTTGGCATTTAGTCTTTTACTGTAAAAAAAAATACAAAGGGAGATAAGGGCCTGAATTAACTAGCAGTCTAGCACCAGCAAGACATTTGCTACAGCCCCACCGCAGCCCTTTGCTGCATGTTGTTCCGTCTGTGTCTCCCACCTGTCCTATCTTTCTTCATCTGTCCTTTCCCAATATAATGAAATCCCAATATAGTGAAAGCAAAATGTGGGTGTGTGGGTGTTTCATGTTTGTGTTGGGATGGACAATAGATATTCCGTGCACAAAAAGAAGGATGAAACGATGGAAAAGAGACGGTACAGGGTTGTCTTGAGCAATCTACCACCTTCATTCTTACTGATGAGTCATGCTCACACATACTGCACAGATTTATGTGTTGATAGGTAAGATAATCATATGTAGAACACAACTGTGTTAATGAAACATTTGTAAATGTATTGGAAAGTGCTTCAATTTATCAAGGTCTGTTTTGTTTCCATTCTGTCTGTATCTCACATACTTTAATCAGCAAAAACATAATTACATCTGGGATTTATTGTGTTAAATGAGAATATTGGAAAGTGCTGACAGAAAATATGCCACCATGAGCTCTGCTCCGTACAGATTGAGGAGATTTTATTTTGGCATCATGGTTCTGTTTTGTGCAACAACATCAAAATGTAAAGGGGGGATAGTGCTGCATGGGGGAGGGAAGCATAGACAGCAGCAGGTTTTGACGGTTGCACTTAAATAAATGCCACATCAACTTATCCACAGCACAGTGCTTTAAGTAGGTTTCCAGACTTCCTTTCATGTGACATGGCTCGCCATTAATTATCACACTACATGGTGGTAACAGACAAGGACTCTGTTAGACAATGTATAAATAAATTTTCTCTGACAGTTCAGACTGACTGCAAACAGACAGTAATAACAGAGAGCAATCAATGCCCTGCCAACTGAATAGACATGAATAATATATGACAGACTTCGGCACAATGAACAGATTACAGGCTGAGAAAAATAACAGCGGTTACATGGTGCCAGACGAGAAACTAATTTTAAATCAATCACTCAGATAGGAGAGATGCTGTGCCTCGCACATGTTTTCAGAATTGTTTCGCAAATGTACTTGGCAGCAAACACAAACCAGTCTGTCTCTTGGATTGTTGTTGGTTGATCAGCCTTACAAGATTTCATTTTTACAATTTCTGCTCCTCTACTGCACATTGCAAGTTATCATATGTTGATGGCGGAAAGTCTCTGATACTTGTTTTGTTGTCATGTTTTCATTTATACTATAAATGTCTTTCACTTACTCATCTTCTGTGTCAGTACTACTGTATGAGAGTATAACTGAGCCTTGAAGGTTGTTTAGACTGACCGATTAGAATAGGCCAATTAGAATAAATCCATGTGTTTGATGGCTTAAAGCAGCGAATGATTTTAGTTGGGAAGTTGTGGTAACAATCATTTTATCCTCTGTCTCAATGATTGTGAGTCCATTACTTTTATGCACTTACACATCTTTAATAAGCCAACTCGGTGCATCCATTAATCAGGTGATGTTGAATTGCGCTGCGGCAAAAGTTGACCCAGACTTCACCGGATCACCCTCCATTATTTTGTCAGAGGAGCCTGCCTCAGCACCCCTGCAAGATTGATGCTGTGGCCACACTGAAATTAGTGAGTTGCCTGGATGTTTCGTGCAGGGAAAGCAGGACAGCATGCTAACATGTTCACAAAGACAATGCTATTTTGCTGATGTTTTGCATGCATATCGGTGGCTGTATTCACCATTATATTAATATTAAGCTCAACATGTGCACAAGTGCGCAATGGTCTGTGTGATTTGAATTTTACTATTAGAGGGACATCCATATATGCCCCAACTGTGCAGACTTGCGGTATCCGTTTTTTCATACCTTCATACCCCTCTGACATTGTACTGGGATATACAGATTTAAGTGATATTTGTGTAAAACTTATGTAAAATGGCTCATCTACATTGTACTCCACTGTACATAGTACTCCCACAACATAGGCGGAACTGATCATCATAGTGATGCTATTCCTACAGCTGGGAAACGATTCAAAATTAAATACTCGGGACAAAATGCTACTCTGACCAGTCAGAAGTCTGTATATTTGTTAGCTTACCTTTATCATCTGGACTGAATCCAACATAATCCAGAACAGGTGCAAATGCATTTTCTTCTTTTTAATTAGTAAGTCCTGTAACTTTATTCCTAAATTGTCATGTGTCTTTTCACATGAAAGCTATGTCTATCTGCTCAGCTGCACTGCCACACAGTGACTGACTCCTTGTGTTGTAAGCTGCACACTACGATACAGCATCTGAGTATCAGTTTAATAGAAAGAGGAGCATCTGTATATATGATTGTATTGAAAATCATACCATCGGGACTTCTTAATACCCTGGTGTACTGTAATATCTTTATACTGCCCAAGCCTAAGCCCTAGTCATAAACCAAAAAACTGGACAAATTGAAATGTCATTCTGATGATGGCACTAGATGAAAAGTAAGGGTATAACTGTGTCTTTATTCTCTGGGGTATGAGAAGGGCAACCCATTCAATAGCTGTTGAGAATGTCAGGATGAAAGCGGCGGACAGACAGACCAACGTTGCCACCCATGCCACCTACCTCTCCTGAATGTTGCCTCACTCTATCTCTGTCTACTGTGGCGTGGATTTTACCTCATTTGTATGTCATTGAATCAGTTCAAATGTGGGGGACAGGATGTGATCTGTAGTCTTCATTGTTTACGTCATTTTGTACACCCACCTATCCACCCCAGCCTCTTGCCTGAGAGGTTTTGTGGCAGTGTAACATCGTGCTGCTTCCATTTTTGCTACTCTGAGAGCACAGTCATTCTTCATATGACCACAGCATGTTACTTGAGAGGGAAAAGTAAACACAGGTTGAGTGAGCATTTCAACAAACGACCAGTGCTGTTGTTTTCTGGTGAGGACAGTCTGGCACAATCACACCAGGCTTTAGAAATGAATTAAATTACAACATTGTGTGGTACTGAAAGAATGCATGATGGTGAAGATGATGATGATGACTAAGAGATAGGAAGCTCAAAGAGTGACGCACCAGCACAGAGAAATAAACAGGAAAAAAAACGGGATAAAAGTAGGGGAACCCCTCATTAGTGTGACAGTCTGATGAGTCAGCCCTTGTGATGGTAATAAAACTTTAATTTAGAGCTTTATTTGGGAAACTCTCTGTTTGTGCAGCCGGGCCCACACACTGCAGCAGCAGTTTGATCTGCCAAGAGAACACACCAGAATAGGAAATATGAATAAGAGGTCATGTCCTGTCTGTGTGTTTGTGCATTTTTGAAAGCATGTCCGTGGATTGATAGTTGTGTGACTGTATGTGTGTGTATTTTACAGCTTCAGTACAAGATCCTCCTCAGCTGTTGCAGTGGAAGGCTGGAGGTCATGATGAAGATGAGCTGTGGAGAGTTAAATTATACAAAGACATAAAGGACAGAGCTTGTTTGTTTTATTATGCTTAATTACACATTGTTGCATCCTTATGGTCTTGATTCTTCAGTTACCTGTTTTTGTAATGAGTCTGTTTAATAGCAAGTATAACTTTTGATTCAATCCAGCAGGTTCAAAGACAAAACTGGTAGTGTGTGCCTGGTTAAACAAAGAACACCACGTACACCATACTGGTCTCTGAGAGAGCTTGAGCCAGACTGAAAGTAAAGCAACACTGAGTGTTTAAAAAATTAATAAAAAATTGTATAAAGAAATGGATGCCAGCCAAACCTACTAGAGAAGCATTTCTTGATATTGTTGATATATAGCTTTCAATTTGCATGATGATCTTGCATTCCTGGATGCAGCGACAAAATGTGTCGACCGACAAAGGTTTTCCTAAAGTGTTCTGGAGCCCATGAAGTATCCTTCAGATGTAAAAGGAGTTGTCTGAATGTGTCAAGCTTATAAACGGTTAAGCTTAGCTTTGGATATGGAGAGCCACAAATGAGGGGCACTTGGGCCCAATCGATTAGAACCATAACATTTGTGTTTTGCTGTATGCTCAGATACCCTGAAACCTGTGAATCTCAGCCTTAAAATTCTTTTCACTCTTTTCCCGCCTTTTGGAGTTGATCCCAAGCGTTGAATATTGTTCTAGCACAATGGGTGTGCATTTGACTTTGATTTTGAGTGTGGTTTGTCTGTGTGCCTGTTAAAATATGCACTAAATCATGGAATTCTCTCCAGTGTCTTTTCTTGTGATAAACTGAACCCAGAGACCACAATCAGTTCTTGTTGGCCTTAAGATAATTCTTTAGACCAGAGCTACAGTTACACTTGTCTGTTCTGTATGACTTCTTACAGGAATGGAAATCAGATTTAGCAAAAATAGCTATTGAATCTTTAACACCAGATGCGAAAGCGGTTTAGCTTGCATTCTACACAGTCTGCATGCAAACCACCCACAATGCACATACTGTAGCAAGCAATGCAAACAGATGGAAAGTGAGTTATAAAGTATGCACACACAGATACAGGAAAGGCATCAGCCTGTATATCAATTTAAATTAATTCAATATCAGACCTCACAACACTGGTGATGACTCAAGCAGAAGGTTATGAGTGTATAAAAGGGGAAATCCAGCCAGAAATGGAATCAAATGCGTTACTACTATGTTACCTATGCTACCTATGCGTTACCTATTTCAAGTCAAGTCTAGATATGTCAAAATCAGCAAGTCACTCCAAATGCTAGAAACAAGATGGGCACTATTCTGTTGATAATACATTTAAGAGACTGGTTCTGAATATGATTCCTTTTAACTACTGCACAGAGTGCTGCAGTTAAAATAGCAAGTTGGAGCCATAGGTTGAAATCCTCTTTAATATACAATGTATTGTTTAAATGAGTTGCTTCCGCCCACCGCCTTTTCCCCACACAAACAGCTCTGCAGGCTGCTGACTTCACATTGCTAACTCAATCTGCTACTCTGGTTTCAACACTCCACATTGACCAGCTACAGAAACTATATTTATATTTTCTGTTTGATTTATTGTTCACTACGTGATGAGCAGGAACAACCAAATATAGCACTTTACTTCAAAGTATATACATTTTATTTATTCTATCATGCATTTAATTCGTCACTTGTATATACAGTCAAGTCCAGGGTTTTGAAAGAACAGTTTTCAAGTTCAGTTTCTGAAGTAAAGGATGTTCATTTAAAGGCTCGCATTTATGCTGTTTGAAGTTTTCAGGGGCTCTTTTCATTTTGGCCTGAAGTCTTATTTTATTTATTTTCTTAGAATCAGCTTAATGTAACAAACCACTTCAAAAAGTATTTTATATGCAGTTTATCAGTGATGCTGCTGAAATAAAACTCAGAAAGACTGTCTTACATGTGATGAAGCAGTTCATTATAATGACAAATCACAATACTCAAGTAGAATCGCAAGAATTGCAATACATACCAAATCTGCATCGAAGTATCATGATGGTATTGAATCGGAAGATAACTGTATCATCCCAGCCCTAGTTCTGAACCTGTGTGACAAACAGGAATATGATATTACAGTGTGTGTGGTAATAGAATTAATATTCTGTACAGTATGAAGACTGACAAGAGCTGATGGAGACTCAAGCCTTTGAGTTTGTACAGCCTCTTATTTAAATTTAAAGTGAAGTAGAAAATGGATTCTTTGTCATACTGTACATTGGCACCCATCACTTGTATGTGTTAATATTTCCAAACTTTTTTTGTTGTTTACAAAATGCATTTAGCATTCAATTATTTGTAACAAAGACTATCAATAAAGTCTAATAACTAATAGGCAAGACTGATGTTTACTATTTCCTGCCAAATAATTTTTCCATGATCTGCCTGCATTAGTTCAGGATGTTTATTCCAAATTCTCCACACACCTGGATTTTGATGTCTGCCCAGCCCCCCCCCTTTTTTTTTTTCCTGTGCAGATGTGGATATGCATGTGTGTGTATGTGTGTGTCTGTAAGGATACTTCATCTTTGTTTCTGAGCAGAATTGGCGGTGTGTTTTGAAACATTACCTCTCACACCCCAGCCTGCACATGGATTGCTATACATGCCAACTCATCATCACCAGGGCGGGAGTGTGTTTGTTGTCTGTGTGTGTGGGTAGGTGCACACTGATGTGTGGGTGTTCCTTGATTACTCTGTAGTCTGTGGAGGTATAAGGTTAACTACCAGTGCAGCATGGGCTGAAAGACTACCCAGGAAGGTGAATCATCATCAGAACAGAACTGATGAGTTCATGATGATGGTAATATAAAATACTGGCTTTTTATTTTCATCTGGTTCTGTATTCTCTTACACATCATTTACTGGATTAAAACTATTCTTGTTTACATAGCAGTCGATCCATCTTTCCACCAACCAATCATCAATATAGATTTTTTTCTTCTGGGGAAGATTTTGCAGGGAGACAGAAATGCTGAAACCCTATTTATACCCCTTTTATATTTACATGGCAACCAGTGGGGGTGTGACTCACCTGTTAATTATTCAAATGCTCACCAATTCTTGATGCATCAATGTGTCTTATATCCAATTTTTTTTTATGTAAAAAGCTGCACCTTTTCAATACCAGTACTTGTGTGGTACACGCAGTATGTATGTGATTACTTCAACTCCTAGCAACCAAGCTGCCACAGACCAGATAATTCTCTTCCCTCTCTGAGTTGGATGGCAGTAAAAAAAAAAAAAAAAAAAACTTAAAAGGGCCTCCTTAATTCTTGGCTGATTAGCTTGGCTCGCTGTATTCTTTATGGTTGCAGATGTTCGCTTCAGGTAAAAACGGCTAACGTGTTTCCACAAATTCTTTTGCACACAGTGTGCATCTTCTCCAGTTTGTTCATAAAATCTAAAATATGCCCAGATGTCAGCTTTCAAAATACTGGGTGCATTTTTTTATTACTTGCTGCTGCTCCCTGCCGTCATATTTCCCAACACATAAAATGAACATCAGTTAGAGCATGTTAGCGTTAGCGTGATGTTCACCCTCAGTTCAATGCAAGAGAACAACAATGCAGTGTAACAACGCAATTTTACGATTTCATTGTGCAACTGAGGCCGGAAAATCAACATTCAAGGTTGGTAGGCCATAATTATGTAAGCTGCAAACCTCTGCTTATGTCATTTCACTCCATCAATGCGGAACCTTCTACATCTGCATCGTGATGCATCTTCGAATTGAGAGTTTAATTCTACTAACTGCGGGAGAGGTAATAGCAAGAGCCTTACTTTCATAGTTTTAGCCATTTTTACAAAGGTTATGATAACGATATACATAGGGTTGGGCAATGTCTACCGAATTGGCATAACAACGTCCACAATAAAAAAATGTGATGGATGATGATATTGTTGCAGGGGTCTAAAAGGGTCTTCATCTCAGCATCATGTGACAATAACATAATTGTGTTTAAAAAGAAAATAAACACAACACAAATGTCTACAGACAGTGCAATGAACAGCGGCAACAGCTTATTTTTATTTTCTTTCTTAGATGTCATTACTGATAATAATTCCACATTGCAAAGACACACTATGTGTGCCCCTAACTAGATATGTAGGTCAGTATAGTAGGTCAAATTCGAACCAGGATGTCTGTCTGTAAACTCTAATGGATGTTTACAAAGGAACAAAGCAATGATTTGAAGGTTTGCCTTTGTTTTCCCTTCCACATAAGTTTGGCTAACCTGGGGGTTTCTTAAAACCTATCATCATCTGAGCACTTATGTTCCTTGCTCTGCCAGACTTCTTTTTGTACTTGTCACCATGCTCCCAGATCTCTTCCTGACTACAACGTTATTCTTACTGGACAGTTCATGGCCAAAACTTTGAACATACAATAATTTTATAAAAGATTATTTCAGTTGTAATAAAAAACAGAATTATCTAGTTTTTAATGTTTTTTCCAAGCTTCTGATTGCATGCTTGTCTATAATCTTTTGATTCATATCCAGAAAAGCTTAACAAACTGACAGAATGTAAAAATAAGTTCCTCCAGTTCAAGCACCAGCTGACCCTTGATCTAATATCTGAGATCTGACGATAAAAAGATAGAACTGCTGTATAAAAACAAAACTGTGAGCAAACGAGTGTTTTTACTAACATCAGACTGTTACTAATTTCCTCCTCCCATTAAGCAATGTCTGTTTTTTTTGTGTGCATGTACAGTATGTGTGTGTGTGAATGCATACATGAGTGTGTCCATCTGTGTGTGTGTTTCCCTGAACAGCCCTACGGAGTCACAACTCTTAAACAAATACAGCAGGAGGTCATGGTTAAAGATGGTCCAAGAGAGACACCACAAAGAGAAGGAGAGACAGAGAGAAATGTCAAATAAACTCACTGCCTCCAACAGCTCTGTTTATCTATCAGAGTTTACTTGTGACTCACTCTGACTATATTTTTTGTTGCTTCTATGTGTATATGTTTGCATCTGTGTATATGGGTGTGTAAGCACAAGCTCACGTTTTTTTTGTGTGTGACACGTGTACATTTGTATGTACATTTGCAATATTGTGTTATTTTCACGCCCTTTGTATATGCTGTCAGTGGGTGTCCCCAACTGGAAGTGTTAGGGTATGTACACGTGCAGCATATCTGTGGTTAACCTGGGGTGGCCTATCTGCCACTGCTGGTATATCTTCCAAAGTGTATGTTTAGTTTTGTTTTCTTACTTCAGCTACTGCTGCTGCCTGATTAAAAATGAATGTGTGTCACTGATGCATTGTGGTTAAATGCAGTCACCAATCTTGCCCTAAGAAGAATAGCAGTGTCACTAAGACTTCCAAACTTTGTCTGGATGATGAATGTTTCACTGAACTCATTGTTTCTGCCAGTGTATTGCAAGCCAGGGGGCCCACCAGGCCTAAGATGACCCCTTGCCAGGCCTAAGCATCAGAGAACTTAAAAAAAAAAAAAGTATGTTTGAGATGTTTTTTAGACAACAGTTACAGCAGGGTGGTTTTAGTTGGAAACATAGCCATAACCGTTAGAAACCAGTGGCATATATTGGTTAAAACATAAACACATTAGAGGAAAACGGCACATCTGAGATAGGGCTGTGACAGTAATCATATTACTGTCATCCCCACAAATTTTATTTTGAAGAGTCATTCTCATGTTGAAATCAGCTGTGGATCTATTAATACATGTGTGGATCAGTGCTGTCACACACAAATCAGAAACACGGCCACTGATTGGTTGACAAGTCAGGAACAAAGCCTCTGGATGGTTGACAGACTCAATCCAAGGCATTGTAGGATTGCCAATGGCAGCTAACAACTTGCAACTGTTTTCAACACAGAATAATGGATAATTGCTCACAGAAGACATTGGGTGTTATATTTATTATTATCTTCTCTAAAGGCAACTCGTGTTTCGATTAAGCGTCTAAATAATTGCATTTGCGAGACGAACGCAAAGTGTATTGTGAAAACTTTTTTACCTCCATCCAGAGACTTTAAGACTTGAATCAAAGCTGACAGTGCAGGAGAGATGCTGCTCTCCACTGCTGGAAACATAATGGTAATAGCACCACACACAGCTAATCACTCCACCTCCCCCTCATTTTTTTATTGTCATTTAGGCAAGGGACTATGGGATTCTTTCTAAAGGACTGATAAATCAATTAATGCAGTTAACTTTAAAAAATGAAGAGTCTGCAGACCATTTCATTGTCAGTACGTTTCATTGTATGTCGTGGAAAATGGAGTAACAGTCCGAAAATAGTGCCCCTTTTCTTTTCATTCAGTCAAAAAATAGATTCTGAATCAAATTAGACATGAAGATTTCCCCCCTAAATGTAATGTGCATCATGTTCACTTCTAAACTTGGCTACTTCTTGAGTTTTTGGTGAGGATGACTGAATGTGAGCAGCTGCAGATAAATGCAATCCAGCCAGTTAAAATCTTAAGATTTTGATTCATCAAGAATTGTTTTATCATTGAATTGTAATCGAATTGAAAGATGAGGTACCCAAAGATTTCATAGCTTAATGTTAGGCTTTCCTGCTCTGCTTACTTTTGGGCCAGTCTTTGCCACTTTTCCAGCAGTTGGGGAACAACAGACAAGACTTTTCTTGGTCTTGAGAAACTGCAGTGTTTAATAAAGATCATGTGAAGCCACAATAAATGTAAATAAATTAACCAGCCAACAAAATTTGAATGAAAACTTAATAAATGCTGAGTATGAAAATAAGGTTTCAAAATCTTGAAAATATGAGCAGTTTTCTCTGGTCTGGAATACTGTGCGTGTGTGTAGTCCATTGTCTCCTGTGTCCTACACCACTACGACCTGAAAACAACCTGAAACACGATGCTCCATCTAGCAGCTTTATTGGACATCTCCAGACTTGTTTCAGCCACCAGAGATAGAGGACAGTGACAGGATGTTTTTCAGACCATTCAAGGAAAAATAAGCAGAAAAACAGTGATTCCCATCCTTTTTGGCCTGTAAATCTTTAAATTGAAGCAATGTCTGTTTGCTTCACATTGTTATGGTCTGCTTACACTATGTCTGTCATTTCAGCCAAAGAGTTATTTGCCCCCTTGAATTATTTGAATACCTTGTAAATTGTCCGAAGTGGTCGTTTATTTCTCTCCTTTTCTATCTCGATAGTCATCTTTAAACCACTTGGATACAGAATAAGCTTGAAAGTTAGGAGACTGGAATTAAATGATTTATTATTGTTATTATTATAATTATTATTATTATTACCAGTGGCAGCATTGGCTGTAATAGCAGTAGTCTTAGTAGTAGTAGTAGTAATATGATTATTATTTAGATTACTGTCTGATTTGATTGTCATGTTGCAGTTATTAGTCAATGAATAGTTTGCCTGACCTTGCTAAAAGTTTGACAGTTTTTGTCTGTGGCTGTTACAGTATATGGATTTTGGTGGTGATATTTAGGAGAAAATGCAGGCGTAAAATTGTTTGTTCCGTTGCTTAAGTTTAATCATAGATACACGTGCACACACCCTTGCCAATCACTTTTCTGCTACTATGCAGCTTAATCTCTTCTGTCTTTAATTTACATTATAAAACCTGTTCTTAAAGGTCAAGTGCTGCAGTGTACCAAACATTTTTTGGGACACTTTGCACCCATTAGTCACGTTCATGTGTTTTTGAGTGGTACATAGTTACTTTGGGGTGATTGTGTTAACAAAGGGTGAATCATCCCACCCCTGGCTGGATGTCTTCCCACCGGGGACTATTGTAAATATTTGAAAGGAACTGTTGACATGAAGATAACACTGACTAATGGATATACAAGCCTGGACTCAGAAAAGCACTGATGGGTCTGTGGGAGTGATGGAGAAAAGGATGAGTGGGAAGAGAGATATTGGAAAGGAGATTGAGAGAAAAAATGGAAGAATGGAACTGTGGTCAATGAGTAGAGGAGTATAAAGAGGAGTGGGATATGTGGAGGAGAGAGGAGTGGCATAACTGTGATGGAAAAACAGCTGACAAGGCAAAGGCAGGGTGGGAGAAATTAAGACCCCAGACAGTCAAATTCGTTGCCTCTTGTAAATCAAAAACTATGCAAACAATCAAAATGAATACCGTAGTCTTCATATTATAAGAAATATATTCAATAATTATAATTATTTAAATAAAAATACAATAAATTAAAGTTAAAATAAAATAGTCTCTTCTGTCTTATCTTCTTTTTGAGTGTGAGCCACAGTTTCTTTTTGATGAGTGAAAAGAAAGAAGCAAAAGGCTGGAAGGAGGCTGGAAGGGGAAAATTTTCCATTCCGGCACTGTTTAGTTTGAGATTATATCAATATTGATAAAACTGTCTGTAACTCTGATTTCAGGCAGATTACCTTTACTATTCTGAGAAGCGAATAACAGCAGCAAGGATGTGACCGCTGCTATCTAATACCAGCTCTGAATAGTCTGTCCCCAGTACAACAGTACATGTCATTTGTCTTGCTTAAAATGTTGGAGATGTAGCAATGTTTACCCTTTTAAATGATAATGATTACAATAAGTTCTATTAACAAAAGAAAGGTCAGGGAAGAATTTAGCCTCGAGATTAACTTCAACACAAACAAATGATTTCTTCAGTACTTTCAAGCTAAGTCTGTTTTTCTTTGCACAATGTTGTTTCAGCAATATTTTTCTGGAACCAGCGTCTAAATGTTAAGATGTTACTGGTGTCAGGTCACCAGGTGAATTCTTCGAAAGCACAGCTGACAGCCTGATTATCTGTTTCTGCTGCTATGTGTGCACATACATGTTCACACACTGTTGGACCCCGCCCATAAATCCCACCATAGTACCGGATAATTCTTTGCTGAAAGGAGAAAGCCTCTGTGTTGTAGAATCAATTAAACAATTCCTCTTCAGGGTGGGTTCAGGGAGTTCAGTGAAGCAGCAGGTTCTGGCTCAGAAGTGAAAAGGAACCACCCTGTCATCTTTCAGCTACAGTCACAGAGGATTCAAAACACAGCTTAGTGGCTTGGAGGAGTGTGAATCTTAGGCACATCATGATTTGATTCAAAGCTGATTCAGAGGGCTATAATTATCAGAAACAATTATCCATCCATCTTGATGCATAAAAATGTTTGATTTTTAGACACTATATATATATATATTTTTTTTTTTCTCACTATATGGCTACTTTTAAAACAGTATTTGTAATGATCCATAATTGGTAGGGGTGGAATGATTCACTCATGTATCCGATGCATCAGACTGTAATGTGTAAGATATGAGTGCATCGATTCAGACAGCCTGTATCGGCAAAAAGCTTAACATGATTCAGAAACAAATTGATGCAGAACTAGCGTATTGATAAACCTCATTAGGACGTGCATGTTTCATTTTTGGCATCAGGGAGCTGCCACTGTAAGTTTCCTCCGTTTTCTCTCTCCTCCTGCCTCATGCCTGCTTCCGCGATCACACAAAACAAAATTGGAATCAGCCAAGAAAATTGAAATCGGTCATCTCTACTAACAGCGCTCTACAAATGTAGCATTAGTTGAATGAAAATGTAAAGATTCACATATTGCATTATCTTGTATTGCATCGTATCGTATTGTGACAGAGCTGAATTGTATCAAACCAAATTGTTTGCCATTTAAAATTTTTTAGATGTATTGTTGAACATGTATCGAGATACGAATTGAATCTGTCTCAGTCAGTGAGATACACACCCCTAATAATTAGTAATAATTAGTAGTTAGACATAGCTTGCATACAGTGTGGCTCTTGTCAAGGTCCCTTTTCCTTTCAACTTCATAGATGCTATATACTCTATAATAAAGAAAGAGAAGAAATAGATTTTACAAAAAATTGCATAAAATGGAAATGTGCAGAAAAACTAAGGGTTTTACATTCATTTAATGTCTAAGATCCACCTGCTATATTTAGGAAAATCAAACTGAGGCATCTACCTGTTGATCTGTGTTGAGAAAATTTTTCTGGAAGCAGTTGGCTGGATCTTGCTTTCAACAAGAATCACGTAGTCACTCAGTAGAACACATAATTGACACATTCTTACTTTGCTTATTGAGCCATCAACAGCCATCAGCAGCTGAGCTTTCAGCCTCAGCACTCCTTGGCCTGTCCTTTCTTCTAGTTTTAAAACTGAAAAATATGTCCAGGGACTTGCTGAATCATGCTTAATATTACGTTTATTAATGCCTTAGAGTTTGGCATATTTAAAAGTCACTTGGTTAAAAAACGTTTTCTGCAGAGTTTGCTGATTCATGCAACTTTTCCAGCTCAATTAATTATAGTGGATGTTATTGAGAGTGATATCCCATAACAAACACATTGCTCTTGACATTTAGGACGGCTTCTCGATGACCAAACATTGAAGTAGAGTCATTATGTAGTTGCACACTGGCAGAAGAGTCAAACTTTTTCCCTTAAAAGGAGGAAAAAATGTCTATGCAAAGCTGTGTTCTCTTTTATCCAAGACTAATATGCGTGACATTTGCAGAAGGGTGGCTCTCTGTTCCGCATCTTTACATTCTTTATGGTGCTGTTCTGTTCTGGCTGTTTGTGTTCTTAATGTCACTGTATATAACTTGACTATATCCAGGCCTGAATGGAGTGTTTTGCTGCCAAGTCCATAATATACAGATGCTTTCATGTTCATATCTGTATGTTGCCATAAAGTTTGGTCTTGCATCTGTTTTGTTTGTTTTGTAATTTTCTTGGTAGAACAAGTAAATATGTTGCATTTTTTATTCCTTGGACAATCAAAGACAAGATGCAGCAGATCAGTGGTCCAGCATGTATGACTTTTTTTTAACTTCTGATTGTATCATGTCTATCAGGTGTGATGTTTGTAAAGAAATTTTCACACCTTCTATCATGGTCTATGTTGCCACATTTATCAATAGGATAACTAATGTCACTACAATTGCTACGAATTAAAATTAAATAACTTAAAATAGATGAAAATCTTTCTCTTACTTAGAAAAGGGAAAACACACAAAATGAAGTTCAAAACAAGCATTCACTGGCTCACAGTAACAATGGAAAATACAATCATTTTCCAATGCTCCAACCATGAAAAGGGCATGTTAAGAATTCAGAATATGAGCAATGCCAAGGTTCAGTCAAATAACCATCATGGCAAAGGGAAACCACAATCCAAGACATGGAATCTCAACAAGCCATGAAGAATGTAGAAAAGTAAGACTGTAAAAAAGTAGACAAAAAGTCTACAAGGAGAAGGAAAGGAATCTTCCGAGGAGGACTGGAGTGCACTACCCTATGTTCCACTAAAAATTCAACACACATGTCTTAAACTTTTTAAGTCATTGCATTGACTTACGTGTTATTTACAAACATTATTCTTTGTCTTATTTCTTCTTTCTTTGGAAGATAATCATAGCCAAATTCTTATAATTTGGTGGCCTTTGGAGATTTAAACAGGAAGTCCAAAAAAATATGCACAATGAGCTAGTAGCAGTTCCTGTTTAGAAAGTAAGTATGGATGTACAATCAATGGATTACTTAGTAAATAAAGAAAACATAAATATGTGATGATTGTATGCTTCTTTTTTATGTGATTTCTAACCAGATTTATGCATATTTATTTGCAATGGGTATCAGAGGTAATTATGTCCTCAGGAAGTGTAAGTCAGATTGAGTGTAAAACTACACATATTATGACTCTTGAGAAGGAGTAAGGTTTTTGAGGCAAATCGCAGTAATCTGGCATGAAGGGTTTAAATCAGACTGACAGCTTCTGGTTGTTCGTTTGTTTGGGTGGTCAATGGACTCCTGTCTGACAGGGGCTGGTGTTACTTTCATAAGGTAAAGAAGTACCTCTTAATCCTTTATTTTTAGGGGTGGGAGGGACTATGCAGATTGTGATTGTGACGTAGGTGTGTATTTTACTTTGCTGGACTGCTTCATCAACGAGGTAATGGTTCAACCTTGATGATGAATCAATGCTGCTGTCTGCGACCAGACTTTAAACTTGAACATTGTAAGTTTTACCATGTTTTATGATGTTTTAGCATTTATTTTGTAGGTTATCCTGTTGGATTTGGCATAAGCATGTTGCTGCTAATGTCACCGTTGAGAGAAACTGTCTTAATGTTAAGCCTCATTTAATACAAACTAAATAATAAGAGTAGTAGGTTGGATGCTGGTGACTGATTTTCCTGGTGCATTTTGTGGAAGTTTATACTGCAGCGTTACTGCATTGGTGCTTTGCTTTGTTTGTATTTGGAAGCTAGTGTGATGCTCATCACCAGTGTTAGTGTGTGTCTTTGTGTTTCAGCTGTATGTAATGCAGAAATGCCCTGAAGACAACAATACAGCTATGTGTGAAAAAGAAATGGTCAAACGTCAACAAACATAAGGCTAGTAAAAATGCTAAGTCAACCAAGACAATGAAAGAAGCCCAGCTACCTCCAATAACAACTTTTCCAATAATTAATCACCTGAAGATGTTGAGGAAGTTGCTGAAGCCTCACTAAAAATTTTGCTTCCCGTGGAGGGTTAGGTTACAAAATTTAGAACCCGGCTTCTGGCCTGCTAACTTTAGCTGCTGCTGCTGAGGGGGATGCAAGCTGTGAAAAACTGCACACTTTAACTTTTAGATGTAGATAGTGTTTGTTAGATGTGTCACCTTTGCCATCTTTGCATTTCACATTACGTGTGGAGAGTGTTGTCTGCATCAAGTTTTGAAAAGTTTAACTAAAACTTGCAACACTTTTCGGCTCCCCTGGTTCACTGTGAGTTAAACAAGTTGCTCTGACGTCATTTTCTCTTTTTCTTTTTCTCTGTACTCTGAGATACTCTCACTCAGATATGCTCCTGAAATTGGTTTTGTGAACTGTGTATCACAGTCAACCATGTTGATAAGCGGACCAGGCTACAACAGTTAACTTGTTTTCAGAACACCAGACCAGTGAGCATCTCTCCCTTTCTCCTCATATAGTATCTTTGCCTGATGTCTTTCCTTCTGTGCCCCCCATTCAACTCTCCCACACCCCAGTTTTAAAACCTCTGTTCCAGCACATCTGTTAAGACAACTAAAACTGTTTGATACTACATAAAACATATACAGAAAAAACAAACAAAGCTTGAGACACCCATATACATGGTGCTGTAGTCCCAACTAATCAATGTTTCACACGAAATGTGAAAAATATCCTTGCATCTTCACAGTTTCAAATAAACACACACTTTTGGCAAGACTTGAAAATCATCAGCTCAAGTTACTGTCAAAGAAAACTTTGGCGCACAATTTATTTCACCATGAAATTATGGATTTTATATGCCTTCTTGACTTTATCATGCTCCAAATTTGATTAAAATCAAAGCAGTGTTCACACAGTTCCCAGTGATTCAGAGGGAGGCGGGGGGGGGGAATGTGTCACTTGCCACTTTAATTGAATGCAGCATTTGAGCTGTTGCCCAACTTGTTGTCAGCAAAGCGTCCATGTCTAGTTAAGTGTGTGTGTTCGTGTGTGTGTGTGTGTGTGTGTGTGTGTGTGTGTGTGTGTGTGTGTGTGTGTGTGTGTGTGTGTGTGTGTGTGTTTGTGTTTGTGTGTATGCATGTGCAACGTTAAGTGTTCCAGGAATCAAAGTGAAATGAGAGGGAAAAAAAGCTCGAGCTCCAAAGGACCTTAACTACGCCCTGAAGGGCAAGCACCCCCCTGTCCCCTCTACATGCACACACACGCACATGTACTCACAGCAAAATAACCTGTACCCTATAGGTGAACTCCAGAAAGAGGAGAGGAGCTGCCAGCAGTCTACAGAGCCTGACTGTCTGATAGGCTGTGCTATTTGTTTTTTTGTTTGCTTGTTTGTTTGTTTGTTTTTAGATTTTTGTCGGCATTTTGCCTTTATTTGATAAGGACGGCTGAAGATGTGACAGGAAAGGCAGTAGAGAGAGAGGGGATGTCACGCAGCAAATGGGCTGCAGGTGGGAGTCAAACTAGCAGCTGCTGCAGAGGACTGATAGCCTCAGTACATGAGGTTCACTCTCTACCAACTGAGCTACAGGGGCGCCCCTGCTGTGCTATTTGTTGTGGTGTGTTTTGACTGCTTTCCTCACCACTGGTGAGATTAATGATCAGCTTGCTTCAAATTGTTGATTTCCTCAGGGCTAGTGCTTCGTTTGACTTTTTGGAGTGAAGACGATGTAGGATAAATACCCACAGAAACAACCACCAGAGCCTACAGTTCTAGACTGACACAGTTTGCTAATGGGAAGGTTCAGCCCCAAATCAAAAATAAATATCTTTCCTCTAAAATTATTTGACTGTGAGTTGCTGAGTTTTCGAGAGTGGGGACAAGATGGCACTCTTGCTTGTGGTATTCAAAGCGCAACAGCAGTGTTTCTTTCCAGAAAAACCCAGTTACTCGAGATAATCTACACACCTTGTTGTGAGCAGTTTCATGTAGGTATTTTTCTTTCAACTAAACTATACCCGCTAACCGTAACACTGTACAGAAAGGAGCATCTGCTCATGGACGAGAGGCTCGTGCTGGTGACAGTGCACAATGTAAACATTAATGGTATTCTCCTCTGCTGAGCTGTAATATTGGCACCACTGTCCTAGCTAGCATGATTAAATGGTTGGTGATTAATTTGAGTAACTGGGTCATGATTTCTGGAAAGAGACATTGCTGTTGAATATTCCAATTTTTTTTTTTTTTTTGGCACTTTGGCCACCACAAGCCAAGTGCCATGTAGTTTCATTTTATTTGAGAGAAGGCAGACATCTCTATGGCGAATATATCTCCAAGTCCCAAGGAAGTGCAAGACACCAACATGTGATGCACAGTTGCCCAAAAAAAAAAAACAATTTCCGTAAGCTTACAATGTGAAAAAAGTTGCTGTAAAACAGTGGATACATTTCCTGAGTGTCATAACCCCTGTGAAATGACTTGTTTCACTATCAGGTGAGAGGAGAAATGCGTATTGTTTTGATTTTGTGATGACCTGTCCCTTTAAGACTGTTCCCTTCCTCAAAGAAATATTTTGGCAAAGGTGTAGGATAAATTAAAGGTGGAGGACTACCTTAGGGTAATTCAGAGAAGCATTAAATATATAGACAAATTATTTAACTGTGTAGCAAAGTAATGAGCAATGATGTAGCTGAATAAAAATGACATGAAATATTTGTTTTTGTAAATAAATTATTCTTTTATTGTGTTTTCTGGAACATCAAAGCATGCATCAGTGGGTGACATGGAGGTCCTTGTAGTCTGATTCAAGGTGTCTCATGGTTTTTAAGCATTTGTCACAAATATGTGTTTGCACATGCACATATAGTTAAGTGTGTGTGTGTGTGTGTCTGTCTGTGAGTGAGTGTGTAACTTCTGGTCAAGGTAGGAGGGTGTGAGTCATGCTGCGTACAGCTGTGGTCCAGATGAAGGAGGCCACCTGCTCCCTCCCTTTTCTTCATTTTCTTCTTACCTCCATCATTTACACGTTCTCCCAGACATACAAACAACCTCCAATTAGGCCAACCTTGACTCACTCTGCGCCTGTACTTTGCAGACACACACACACACGCACACACATGTACACACTTTGCCACCTCATGTTGCGTAGGTACCCTTGTTGATGCAGTTTGTGACTGTATGAAATGGACAGGAAAGAAAAGAGGGGGGCTAAAGAGACACTACATTAAATTCAAGGCACTACATTTAATTCAGGTTGTAATATGTGCTTCATTGTGTTATTGTGCAGAGATTAAACCCAGGACTTCAGAAATCCCAGACATAATTCTCTGAAAATCCTCCACACCGCCCCGACTGACACCATTGTGGTTTTTGGCAGGGATGTGACTTAAACTTATGATCCAAGTCATATTAGTACAAACATGCCAAATCGTGGATATCCAACTCAGCGAGGCAGTTGCTTGACTCAACCACTTTTTTATTTCCAAAAAGTCTGGAGCATAAAAGAAAACGCTGCTGAGTTTTTTTTTGGTTTTTTTTATAGACATCCTTGCTTCTTCTGTCACTTTGTTATATATGTAGATAAATTGTTTGGTACAGTGTTTTGAAGCATTTTTTAGATTTAAAGGAAAGTCCCAGCTTGATGCAATTTACCATAGATGAAGCCTTTGTCAGCACCATTCTCATTCCATTTCTAACAAACACTGAGATACACTGAATGCATGTGTACAGTATTAATATGTAGAAGTGAATTTCCTTATGCGCTGCTCCGTGTACTCTACCGAATCAAACTTTTACATGAATATTTTCTCAGTCAGGAATGACTGGATGCTTGTGGTTTGTGTGTTTGTGTCTCCTTCAGTCACGGTGGTCGTCGGTCGGACCACACTAGGTGTGTGTATGTTTCTGTGTGTGTGAGTTTGGAGAAATATAATGTGTTGCTGTGTGTGTTGTAGAGGTGTACGGCTCGCGTGCTCACTTGTGTTTGTGTGCGTGTGTGTTGCGTGGTAGAGTCCGTATCAAGCAGCCAAATCAAATCTGAGGATAAATAATAGGCATCGCTTTGCCTAATTTCATCCAGTCAACCAACCAATCAACCTGAGATCAGTGTCTGTCCTGACTGGAGGCGGAGATGTGATCTGAACCCCTGTAGGAAATGCTAATTACCCAGCATGCTTTTCTACTTTGGTTTCATCTAGAATTGGTATTCCTAGATCGCGTCTGCATTTTGTTCCCCTCTTTTGTCTTAAGGCTCCAAGTCCAAGACATTAGACTATTTGCTATTTTTCCTTATATATATTTGGTCTATTACAACTGACAAAGCAGAATCTTTCTTTTTCATTCATATTTTTCCTTATTTAACATGACCTTACTCTATCCCACAGTATCTCTATACCCTCATCAAGGTGGCAGCAGCTCTGTCCATTCCTATTAAATCTATGAACAACTGCTCAATCTAAAACAGGTTGGAGTTTTTATCCTCCAATTCTCCGTTTAGCAGCAAGACAATCTGGTGTTACACATATCATCAGATAATCCATCTGTTTTGTACCCTAGTATACACAGTATAGAACATTTAGGATGACCGAGCTGTAGGATGTTGTCGTCTCCAAATGTCTTCCCATCCCATCATCTTAAGTCATGATTTCTTTTTTCTTGGCACATGTTCCTAAACATTGGATGAATGTAAATGAATGAGAAAAATGCATATTGTGTCCTATTGCTCATTTAGTTATATTTAGCTATCATATTTTGTAATAGTTCTACTTAGTATGTGAACTCATCGTACATTTCTCCTAACATGTGAAATCGCCTCATCCGTTATGCCACAAACAACACAATTAATTAACTGCACAATTGCCTTTAGTAATTTTGCATATTAAATAAATTAATAGCTGGAAAGATAAGTTGCAGATTGTTGTTATTAATTAATATTGTTTTTTTTTATGATGAAATGCACAGTGTCATGTAAGTTCTGCCACTAGATGTCTCTCACAGTAACACGTGAAGTAGTGTTAGATCATGGTAGTTGTCGTCATTGTTAAACAACCACTGTTGCTGATGAAAATCTATCTGACATGACTTATCACCATGAAATCACGTTCATGGGATGAGGTGACGTCTTAAAATTGTAACCATGCTAAGTTTAGTCACGTTCACAGACTTCCTTCCTCACTCTCCGATGCATCGTGTTTTCCTGGAACTTGTAGAAAGTAGGAGCTGGCCATCAACAGCTAGCAGGAAATGCACCATTACCTTGAATAAACTTCTCTGCATTTGAGCAATATTAAAAATTTTAGGGTAATGCAAGTGCACAACTGAACAAAATATATAACACATGTTCAGCATTTTAAGACATTTTAATACAGAAATGTTACATATTATAGCTTGAAATGCATTTTTCACGAGGTCTTCTGAAAGCAAAAGTTGGAGAAAATGTAATGTTCAAACATCAGTGAAAGCCATTAAAAAGCCACTGTACAGTATAATGAAAAAGACTGTGGAAACAGTTTTTATAAAAGCATATCAAAACGTCAGGTCTATAAATGGTATTTCTGTGTTTATCCCTGTTCTCCATTTCAGCCTCCATACATTCCAGTCAAATGAGGCCTCCCATTGGACCCAGTCAGTAATCAGCCCACTGGCTGGCTGCTGCTGTTCTGTAATAATATTCTAATAAGCAGTGACTGCTGCTTTGATGAAGGCCTGCTACTCCTACTGCTGATCTACTGATCTACTGAACTTACTCCTACTTGGGTAATTAAATATAGCCGAAAACAAGGAAATGGACCACCGGCTCTCCTTGTTTCTGCTTTTCCTCCTTCCCTCCCTTTTCTTTCTCTCACGTTTTTTTGCATCAGTCTTCTTCTTTGTTTTCTAAATGTGTGCTTTTAAGTGCCTTTTCATCATGCTTTACTGGTTTCTACTTCTTTCCTCTCTAGTCTCTGTTATTTTTTTCTTTCTCTCTCATCTCTTTAATTTCTTATTTGTTGTTGTTTCTCAAGTCTGATAGAACCCTAGTGCTGAACTGCTGCTCTGATCTCACTCCTACCCGGGCAATTAAATCAAGAGAGGCAATAGTGGGAACATGGACCACCAGTGGGAGGATGGTGAGAAAGATTTCTTTCCACATTTTTATCCCCTCCTTTTTATTTTTCTTTCACAGTTTGTCTTCAATTACCCATTTCTATTTCCTATTCTATAGTTTTTTCTGTAACCCCGCTGTCTTTTTTTTAATCTCTTTTATCCTCTCCCTTTTGTCTTTTTCAGTGCTTTACTCTCTCTCTCTGTCTGTCTGTCTCTTTCTCCCTTCCCCCTCACTCTCTTGATTGACTTGAGTGGGTGAAACAGGCCAATTTGTTCTCCCAGGGTCTAAAATTACCTGCCTGTCTGTTTGGATGTGGAGAAGCACAGATGATTTCTGCTCTCCCATCAGTAACCACGGTTCATGTCGTTCAAATAAAATCAAAATCAGCATTGTTTGTATAGCTCTTTTCGTTGAAGAAACCCTGAGAACTGTTGGGGTTATTTCCTGAAATGATATCAAAGTTGTTTGCATTAGCTTGTTAACCCCCTGAGGACCAAAGCAGAGCTGCATTTGCAAGCTAAAAACTTAATCAGCTGACAAACTAGAGGCCAAAAAACAAGAAATATTGTTATATACATCTTGAATAAAATACTGAGTCGAACTTAATAAAATCCAGAATATAACCAAATATTTTCATTTGAAGGGTTAGTTAGTTCTTTTAAATTGTGGATTCTAGATCTGTCATTTTGACAGCATTTCACATTAATATAGGTGGAATTTATTGTAATAATCATGCTCAAATTTGGACCAGTGACAGCCCAATGAGAATATCTTTAGCCTCCATAATGTGAAGACTGTCTGAATTAAGTGGCATATGTGTATCTTATCATTATTAGTGTATTAATCCTTGAGTTATGGCCAAAAACGTGTTTGACCTTTAACCACCAGGAGTTTCAGATTCCCTCCCGAGAATCGGGAGGACAAAGCTGGCCTGGACCTTGGATTTGCACTGATGTTCGGCCCAGATTATCAGGCAATACGAGGGGTTTGCAGATCCAGTCTTCACCCCCTGATTTGCTCTTAGAATCATCAAGGCTGCCAACTGGATGGTTACATCAGTACAGGAGTGAAAGAGAGGTGTTGCCCAGCATCAGTAAACTCAAGCACTTGAGGCTAAAGCTGTATTCTACAGCTTTATTGTCAAAAATTTAAATTAATCATCATTTTATTCCATTCTTACAACCTTTACCTTTGGTAATTTTTCTTTCTAGTAGGCTATAAAGTCAACATTTTCTCTTCCAACAACCCAACAGTGTGGTCCGGATGTCAGGTGGAGACCAGTGTTACAAAAGACTTCATTTGAGATTAGATGTTTGACTCGTAATATAATTTCTTAATATTAAGTGTTTATAGAGAAGTGTGACACTATTTTAGAAACAAATCAGATTTTTATCAATTTAGCAAGGGATTTCACATAATATATATGTGTGTATTTAGCTCTGTAATGCGTACTCATTGATTAATGGGTCTTCAAATATATATGTCTCTTGTGTAAATGTTATCACTTCTACAGTACAAGGTACCACAAGGAGACCCTGACATGACCTTCGTTAGTGTAGACCCGGCCCTGGTTCAATGTACTGTTAAAGAAAGCTCTGCTGAGAGATGGTTTCAAGATGGCTGCAAATATGACAGATAAAGTGCACCTTGGCGGAGGCTTGGGAAGGTGTGAGTGAGTACTTTTTGGTCTCATTCCTGGCTGTGTCTGGCCCTTGTTCAGCTCCCGTTTCACCGGTCTGTCAGCCCTCATACTGGGGGTCTGGAATTAAACAAAACAAAACAAACATAGTACAGATTCCATTGTATGTGTGTGGTTTTTAAACTTGGCTTTTCGGGGTCATGTTGGCTATTCCTAGATGTAATTTCGCACACACGCAAACACTCACACACACAGAGAGATACTCAATATCCAGATGAAATAACATTGCCTCTGTGTCCTAAGAGGTGTATTAATATTGGCAGTGCTCTCTCGGATTAGGAAAGAGACAGCAGATATTTCTAGACAGACATTCTAATTTTACTACTTTGCATTAAAACACATTTGGAGCTGATTTTTTTTCTAGTGTCCAAAGAGCAACACTTATTGTTTTTTGTGTGGTTTTCAGAGCCAGGGTTTTGTGGCTACATCTTCCAGTCTCCAGTGTTCATGCTTGGCCTTTTGTGCTGATTCTTTGTGTGAGGAATACTTTTCCACCTCACTAGCTGCACCGCTCGCCTGTTTTCCCTGCTCATTCTTTGGATGGGGAGTGTGTTTTTTCTTTGTCAGTGTGAACATTATTTCATCTCTCCCCCGGTCGGTGGAGACTGTGGTGAGGCGGGGTGACCTGAGCACCAGTGGAACAGAACATGACTGCTATAATTTTATTTTAAATTTATAAAACATTCGAAGATGGGAAAAATATTTGATCTGTGATCAAATTAAAATATTCACTGTGTATAAGGGCAACAAGCAGTGGCTTGCACTTCAGCTGGGAGTGCTCAGAAAATTCACTACCGTGTTCATCTATCATGTTCCCCAGGTCATTGCCCTCTTCATTAAAGCAGGAAAGAAGCAACCTGTCCTGAACATACAATCATGACACCAAACTAGTAGTGTAACAAGATCATTGTTGTCACAGGTCACGGTTCAGCCCGTGAACCGCAAACTAACTTGTGAGTGAAATACAGTTTTACTGTCGCTGTTACTTTTTAGATTAATAATTCCCAACATGTTCTTGCAGAGTTGTGATGAAAAGATGAGACAGATATGCTCTGTGGCACTGCAGTCTGAAAAAAAAAACTCTCAAAACTGTGATACAATCTGAACTATAATTTTTGTGATCGATTGCACCCTTACTCCAAACCATCATGCATGCTATCTTTATAAAATTACCACAATAACAAAGGGGGTCACCTGGTAGCTCATCTCTTAGTGAGGCAGTGGACCATATCTTTTCTGCAAAGTAATTTTATTATTAGGCTTTATGGGTTGTGTTCTAAATAATGTGAACAATTTACATGCATGTTATAATTTGTTTGAACAGAACCTGCATGCCTGTATTCAGCAGGAGGAGGTCTCATTATTTAAACTTTTGCTCCAAATAATTATTGGTTTTATCACCTTCATTTTTGATATGACATGACTTTAGAGGGACTTTTGTACAACACCGCTAGCTCATTTGAATATTCTCACAATTTTTCGCATTATTTTCTATAACCTGAAGATTCACAAACTATGCTAATTGCCAGAAAACTTCATCCCGAAAAACAACAACTTTTGAGTGTGTCAGGAGATAAAAAGCCACGTGAAAATTCCAGTGAATTGTTTTACTGAAAAGCACTTAAAATGAAAATGAGCCATGGTTGTGAGTCTGTGTGTGAGTGATTGTTCGTCTGTGCGTGCATCTGTGTGCGCAGGTGTGTTTGTCATCCTCACTGGTTCGATGACACCAGACTTGATGTGATCCCTGTTGTATTCTACAAGCAAACACCTCCACACATTTCCCCTGAGGTCCCAGTAAAGTCACCTACTAATAAGTTTATTAGTCCACAGAGCCCCTGCAGACTCAGAATGTTTCACAAGTGACTTGTTATTGTTTTTAAAGCTCTGTTTACTCTGCACAGCCCCTAAAAACCCAGCCCTTCAAACCCAGCCCCTCTCTGGGCTGCAACCCAAGAGCTTTATTAGCTCGATGAGTGCTGGGTGGCCAAATCTGAAAACGTGATTGTTTGTGCAGAGCATGCACACATGTGTGTGCATGGACAACATAAGAAATTGTAACAGAGTTTTTATGTAATTATGTGCTTTCCTGCTAGTGTGTATTGTGTGTGTATTTAAACCAGTTTTGACCAGCTGCTGTGGCTGTGGTCTGGTGTGGTTGCCTTCACCTCTTAAAATGTTAGTGGGTAGGTGATTATTGCATTATTTGTTTTTTGTTTTTTTACAGAGTCTGCCATGTAAACCAGACAGGTGCTCTGTTTTCACCTGCTGACAGGTGTGGTGTAGCAATACATTAAAATACATACAGTAATTTCTAGTGCTTTTGGTTTTTGATTCAAAATTGTACAAATATTGGAAAACATGTCTATCACAAGCACACACACTTTAGAAAGAGAGAAGACAAAAAGTGTAACTGGTCTTGGTGTGAAGTCAGAAAATCACACAGCTCTCTTGAACATACGTTAATATATTCTTAGTTTTTTTTATTTGGATTAAGGGACAACCAGGGACTAACCGGCCTGCTAGAATTGTAATGAGTTTTGATGGAAGGGGTATAGCATTACTGCAGCAGTAAGCTTTTGTGGTGGCCAAAATCCCTGAAAGCCATTCTTGAGAACAGCCATTTCAACTTTTAAGTACAATAGCACAATGATGTCACCAAGTTCTTTCTCCTGCACTCTGGAAAAAGTAAGTTTTTCTCAAGTAGTTTTCCTCATTCACACGTGCAGCTTGGCTTGCCTTTTTTGCCTGTATCAACTAGTCCTGTGCCTTATGTTGTCTTTCAAAACATTATATTTTTTAATTAGTTTATACAGTCACCTAATAGGTACTATTACTTGATATATTGTTGAAATAAATAATGGAAGTAAGAAAAATAGTTATGATTGGATGTTGAAGGACTGATTAAGAATCGTTGGACTGGAGACAAATATCAGCTACTCATATCAATGCAAAATTAATCATCCTATCATAACTCTCAAATTTAAACTAATCCATACACCCTACATACAATAAGGTACTGTACAGCAGCTTAATGATACATTATTTTTTGGGCTGCCACATGAAAGTCGAAGATTCAACTCATCAGGAGACCCTTTAGTCGACTGACAAAAAAGACTTCAAGAATCTTAGTTAGTGTGCGTTACAGTAACAGGATACAACTGATATAAACTTACAAAAATGCACAGAGAGAACATTTCACTGAGGAATTTGGCTTTAAATAAGGGGAATAATAAATAGTTTTATGTTAGCTGGCGCACTTTTTTAAAAATGCATGTGACAATATGCTCTGATGTTTATCCGGGGAGAGAAGGTGAAAGGAGTGATCGTTGGTTGTTTCTGGCTGTGTCATTGTAAACAGAGAAAAGCAACAGTATGGCAGCTTGAGAACTTAACAAACTGAGTCTTAAAGTCACCACAAATAACAGAACTAACTGTGATAGAGCGGAGAGGGCAGGTGATCGGCACTGCACGCTCTGCAGTGCACTGGAATTTTATACCTGCATTATGAGCACACTAACTTTCTTTGAAGGCATTAAAATTTAATCATAAAATATACTCATGTTGGCTGATGTAGGAGTTTAGTGTGAAAAATCAAATCATAGAATCTTTATATTATATATAATCTTCATAGCCAGCCAAATCTGATTCCACTGACAGAAGTCTGAGTTGGGCACAGCCCTAATTTTTCTTTGCGTGAGCTCTACATTCTCAGGTTTCTCTTCTTAAGTAGTTTGCCAGTTAAACATCAACGCGCCTCAGCCTTGCTGGCTGAGCTGAGGACACCCAGTCTTATTCAATAACGCACCTACCCAGATACATTCCTGTTGTCTCGCAGAGGTGTCAAAATGGATTAATTTTTAGTTTTTCCAAACCAATCGGGGTGAGCAAGGGAGACATTCCTACAAAGCTGGTATGGATGGATAGCAAGAGAGATAATAGGGGAGATGGGAAAGGGTTGTTAGACTCAAGAGGTTATATGGTGGTCGTCACCGGCAAGTTTATTATGCTTCTGTGCTGGTGGAAGCCATGGCTGGACTTGTACTGGATGAACTAATTAGGATAATTCACTGTGGCCTCACTAAGCACAATTTTGGCCATAACTCAAAAATTAATATGTTAATTATAATGAAATCCCACACAAATGTCCAACAGGATAAAATGATGACTTGATGACATTTTATATCCAAAAGGTCAAAGGTCAACTTTACTGTGACATAATGTTCAGCTCTCTACCAGTCTTCTGTCCTCCTAAAAAAAAGTCTCCAAGTGAAAGCAGCATGTTTTACTGGAATCATGTGTTATTATAGTGATAACTTCAGTTTTACCTAAAAATAAACTAACTAAGCGATAGTTCACCCAGAAATGAAATTTCACTCAATATCTACTCACCCCTGTGCTCTCACATCAGCATGGGTGAATATCTCCAGTTCCCAAAACACTCCTTGAGCTTCAGCGGAAAACAGCGTTGCAGCCAAATCCAGTACAATTGAAGAGAATGGTGACCAGTTTTAAAATGTGAAAAAAAGAAAAAAAAAACCCACAAAATGTCTCCATACTGCTCGTGTGGTTTAGTCCAAGTGTCCATAAGCCACACCATTAAAATTTGACCCAAAAAGACGCCATTTACACCATGTTTTTAGCCTAAAGGTCAACTGCCACATGGGTGAGAGCTTGTGTACCCGCTTCAGGCGTGTGCACGCGGATCCGGTCTGAGAGGCAACAGTTGACATTTAACCAAATCCACAGATTTTAAAATGTGATGCACTCAGGACATTTTAAGGCTTACTAATTACTGAACTTGCCACTTTCCACAATTATTTGAATAACTTAAAAATGCACTTGAATGTTTACATGTGGCCACTTTTCAGTGTTTGCATGAGGCCCCCAAAATCATTAAATTCACCCCTCTTTATATTTTAAAGGAAAAATACCACAGCATAATTACAAGATGTGAATTATATTTTTTGTTGCAAATAACAATTGGCTCTACTTTTTAGTCTTCTCCAGAGTGTTCAGGTGCAGATTGTTTTGTATTTATTTATTTCTTTTTTTTTGTCAAACTACTGTTTCTGAGGCAAAAAATTACCTTGATGAAGTAATAGACCATAAGAAAATGTGGTTGAGGTCATTTCCAAAGTGTTCACTCTGACTTCTGAACAGCAAACTGTAGCTTTTCTTCACTTGGACTTTCCAGACAGAGGTTAAACACACAAAAATCAGACTCCCACAAACCTACTGTGTTTAATATTAAGTCAAGATTTTGAAAACTTAAACGCACAAAGCCAACAGTTGCTCCTTTGACAGATAATTAAAAACTGACTGTACAGGCACCGACAGCACCGAGGGAAATTTTATGGGGATACAGGCACATTTTCTGGTTCTGAGATGTCAACACCCCAGTGAAATAAAAGATGCAAAGTAAACTTCAAACACACCAACATTTTTTCTTAATTTCTCTGGTTTCAAGCTTTGTGAGAGACGTAGTATTCCTGCTCACAATGATTATCTGAGCCATGTAAGATCTTCACAATAACACATGGTAATACTGTTTAGAATGGCTTTTCTCTTCCGTATGGAGCTTGTCAAGAGTGATTAGCTGACACTGACTTACATCTCTCCAACAACTGCTTAAGGGATGAGACTGTATGCACAAATTCACTTTTCAGAAATCTTTTATATTTCTGCGTACAGTGAAGGATTTTAGTGTAATCTAAGTGGTTAGCGGTTGTAAACGGTTACTCTAGTCACTTGTTTGTTGCACTTTCTTGCTCTTCTTCCAAACTCTTCATCTCTCACCTTCTCTCATCTTACAATCTCCCTCTCATCCTCTCTTCTCTCTTTCTCTTTCTGTTTAGTAGGTCAACATGTCCTGCCTCCTCTCCACATTAATTGTTGTCTTGCTGTATCACGCAACCATTCACAGCTGGGACTCATTAGACCTGTGTCTGTGTTTGTCTGAATGTGTGTGTGTGTGTGTTTGTATATATGTGTGTGTGTGTGTGTGTGTGTGTGTGCGTTCACCAGGCCAGGGTAATTCCCCCTCTGTCTTTGATGAGCAGCAGGTTGGTCCAAGGCTTCGGGCTGAGTTCTGTAAGATGCTTCACACTTGGATGATTCGCTGGTGTTTGTAGTTTTCCACGCATTGCTTCTGTCTCTCATGTGTCATGTCAGAAGCAAGACTGTAAGAGGACTGGATGTATATATGTATCGATGTGTGTACAGTTGCTTGGAAGCCTGCGGTACATGTTGTAGTATGAGATGCTCACAAGATTTGTTTCCTGTCATTGACCCTCTGACCTCTGTATCTCCTCTATCTATGCTGTGTAATATATAAAAGGGTAATGTCTTGCTGAAACCGTGATAGCAGACCAGCAAACACGCAACAGAGACATCTAAAAAGTTAGGTTCTGCCAGGAATGTTGTGCTCAACCCTGAGACAGACAAAAAAAACAACAACTAAAAAACAAACAAAAACAGATCTAAACTGATTCTAATAAAATTGACTTATAGGTCCAGAAAAAAAATGGTTAACACATTCAGTTTGTTTTTAAACCTCTCTGTAATCTTATGGATCACTGATCCAACCAGAAAAACACAAATGGCCATAACTGGTAAATCCAACTTGTAGTTCCTTTCAGCATCACATGAGTTTAGCATTTAGCAATGAAAGAGCTGATCCGGTCTATGAGTAGTCCATTAGTCCATTAATTAGGTGATCAACTGAAGACTGTTTGCTTTGATAATGAATTTATCATTGAAGTCATTTTTAATGCTTCCACCAGAAATTCAAAGATTCCAATCATTAGTCAGAAAAAGGACAAACCTTCTTGGATAGAAGTTGGGTTTTCCCAGATTTTTTTTTGAGGCAAAGGTGGCTGGCAAACGTGTGTGGCATGCATTGTTTTCTGTTTAAATATTTAATTGTATTCATGTAAAATGAATTAATTACACATGAAGAGTCAAAATAGGTGTGTTTCATGAGACTAACTTAAGACGAATTTTTAATCAGAATTTTCACTAATATGGGCAAGTCACCACAAAGGTACTGAAAATAACATTGATTTTGTTTTTATTCAAACTGTATTTTATTGATGGTCCCTAAGTGAACTGGCAGTAGTGTCTGCAGCACCTGTTGCATCTGATCAGGCAGAGAAAAGATGAAAAGGAGGTGTCTTGTACAGTAATGTTTCAGGGCTGATTTCTGTGTGTGTTAATAAATGAACAAAGCCCTCAGAGTTGGATAGAATAGCACTTTGAAGAGCTTTTGACTTTTAATGATAGAAAGTACCTGTGCCAATATTTGCGGGCACATTTATTTAAAAAAAAAAAAAATCATGTGAAATATCAGCTCTCTTGTTCTCAAAATTTTGCAGAGCCAGGACATATCACAATCTCAGTTCAACACAACCCAGAAACAAAGTGAACTAACAGTAACCAACAACCTCATTTGGGTCAAGACCTCAAGTTTTGACGGGGTCACATCTGTCTGAGCACCTGCAAGATAAAGTTTGGGTTTGGCTCTCAGATGTGTGTAAAGTAACACAGTTATTCTGAGCTGTTTTGACGCTACCTGAATGAAAGCAGCATTTGAATATGCAGCTGCATATCATTGACCTAAGATGCCATGATTTTGGAGCAGATCGGTTTACACTTGGTGTCCATACTTGATTTTCTTTTGAAATAACAGATATTATTTATGTGCCTTAAACATAACAACAGCATTGCCAGAGTTACACAACATTTTCACCCTCTCCCTTCTTTATTTTAATAATGTCTTGTCTAGTTGCCAAACCCTCTCCTTAATTCCAGTCTTACTTGATATCAAATATAAGGTTTCATTTGTACAATTTAAACACACGCAGGTGTACAGTACTTTGGACACACATACAAACACACACACCCACACAAACAGATGCATGAGGTGAATCATCATCACAAAAAGAAATATTCTTGGCTTCCACCAGTTAACATTGGCCAGATGTTTCTCTACATTTGCATATTACCACTGTCACATTCAGCCAACAAACATCTCTGTTTACCTCTTACAGTCAACTGAAGAGCGTGTGTGTTACTGGGTGTGTTAGAGAGGATTTGGGTTTCAGGGACTAAAGATGCTCAATCAGGCTTCTGACCCTCATTATTCACATGTGGATGGACTTGTTGTTAAACCTTTAATCTTTTAATACATCACACACTGCTGTGTGTTGAATATCTGTGGATTCAAGGTGGTATTTGTGGTCTGATGGTTAACTGTTAATGTTGCATTAGTGTTTTTTTCATGTGCCTATCCATAACACTTGGTGAGAGGGTGGGACGGCTCAAAAAAGTGTAAATGAACGCACAAACACTGCCTCATTTACTTTTAATTGTTTCAGTTGTGTATATATTAGCTGTGAGTTCCACCATCTCCAGAACTCCAGATGTGTGTTACCTGATTCATATGCCGCTTGTAACCTGACGCTACACTTTCTTGTTGTCTATTATTTTGATAGACAGGGTCATCTTGAAGAAAACCAGAAAGACTCTCACGCACTGTCTCCCTTTCTGCTGATTTATTAAATATCTGACGTTTCGATAAACAGGGTCATAAAGCTTCTGCCATTTTAATTTTAATTTCTTTATAACAAGACATTGTTATCAAATAGCATATAATTTTCAAAAACAACTCAATCACAGTAGCTTTTAATATACAGAATGAACATGGATTATACATTTATAAGGGCATGGAGAGAAAAAATGAACAGTGACAATGCAGTCATTTTTCATGCCAGCAGTGGAGGTCTCATGAACTCTTGTCTTGTCCTTCACCGTCCACCACATCAATCACTCTTTCTGTACTGCTGTACCAGCTGTACCAGCACCAGCTGTGGGTAGAGGTATTATGTTTTTGGGGTGTCAATCCGTCCGTCCACCCCATTCTTGTGAATGTGATATCTCGGGAATACCTTGAAAGAATTTCTTCAGAATTGGTACTCATGTCCATCGGAGCAAATGACATGAGTGACAAGAAGAAGACAGCACTGTGAGTAAGTGAGAGGAGGCGGGACAATGTGGGCACTGCAGAATTGCGTGTGTCACTCACTGTCAGAGAGAAGAGAGAGAGAGAGAGGAAGTCCAGCTGGCATTGACGTATTAATACTGAAAAAAAATGAGTATTCAAATCACTTAAAATAATAAGTATCAGTATTTTTCAATGTATCAATATTGTTGACTCTTAAGGATGAGCTGTTTAGATTTTGGTGGTAATAGTTTAAGTTCACTGTGACCTCAAGTCAGTCTCATCCTTGTGAATGTGATATCTCAAAAACATCTTGAAATAATTTATTCAAATTTGGCACAAAAGTCCATTTGAGCCTTTGGAAATATATTGTGTATATATATTATATTGTAATTCATTCCAGTGCATGCAGTGCAAGGTAATGCAGTTCATGACTCTTGCCAACAGCACCAGGGTCTCCTTTTGTGTCGTGCCCAGGCAGTTAGGTGTGGCATGTGTGTGTGTGTGGTTTGCGCTTGTCTCTCACTCTTTTCCTTCAGATCTCTGTAAATTGTTTGTTTAATCCTTTACCTCCTTCCATGGATTTCTAAAAGCTTGAAATATATGATGTTCCAGTAGTTAGTTTGTGATTATTTGCCTAAAGATTTATGTTTTACACAGAAAATAGTGACCTCTGATGTCAGTATACATACAGTGTACACAATGTTTGAGCCTGACCGTGACTTGTTGAAATATACCATGTCATCCAACAGCAACTTCTTAATAGTCATGTGATGAATTTGTGTAAAGACACACGGTATAAAGAAGACTGCTACTGCTGGTAACTCCTAGTCAGATCCATTGTAAAATATTAAAATGCATAAAATTGCACACTGAATCTGTAGTGCAACAGTCCACACAGCAGCATGTAGAGAAATTTTTAGAGCACATAAACAGAGCTGCAACACTCACTGAGGGATTTATCAATTACTCCATTTTCAACTTTGCTTCCATTCTGCCTGAACAACTTGCGCTCAAACAGAAATTAGGAGTAAGACCACATCATAATCCTGTGGGGAGTTTCAGTGTGCCGGCGGTGCTTGGACCGTTCATGCTCCCAGCTTTGTTTAATTTTAGGTCAAAGACACCTCAAGGTTTGTGGCCACATACATGTAACAATTCAAAAGGGGGAAACCCCCTGGAGGGTACCTCCCGCACCGTAAATAACAGGATCCTGCCATTTTTCTCTGGCTGTCCATGTGCATGAATTTATGGATCACTGCAGTCATCCATAAAGTGTTTTGTGGAGTGTTTTCTTCAAATACTCCTTCAACTCTGTTGGTGGGAAGCAGTATGAACTAATTTGATGGACAATATTCTGTACAGTTTGTGGGGATTATGATATAAAACATTCAGACATTATTCAGTGGCATCCAGCAGAGCAGGCTCGTTCAGTGTCTTATCCTGTCTTAGACAGTATAACCAGACATCAGTTTGTCACCCAGATGGGAACCAACAAATCCTCTCTTTAGTCTTCAGTATCTTTTAGGGCTGTAGCAGCTCATGTATTTGTGCCAAACTGTCATGATATGCAAGGTCACAGTCAGAAACACACAGACTACAGAAGAGCCCAAGTTCTTCTCTGAAACATTACGCCTTCAGCAACATGTGCTGAGGTTAGCTGATTGGTATGTGAGTCAATCACACTATGGTGAGCGCAATTGAAATGCTGGAGCTGTACCCAGTACCCGTCTGCATCCTTTAAATCAGTTGTTTGGGAACAATTCAGTTTCCCTGTCAGCTTCAACCACAACAGAGAGAGAGAGAGTTGTTGAATGTTATTTAATTGTTCTGCAATATATAATTGTTTGGGTTTTAATGTTTAAATATAGCCAAGGTGGAACTCACCTAAACACTACTCTTAATCTAATTATTTTGTGTTTTCAAATTTACAGTGTAAGATATGCTTTTCTGTAGGACTGTACCTGAATCAGAAATTTGTCATTTGAATTTGTCAATTTGTCATTTCATTACTTTTTGATGTATAGGCTACCAATTCTTTTTGTTACACAGAGAAATGCTTCTGTATTTAGCATGTCTTCATAGATATTGGGTGCACAATATATTACCTGATACCTATAAGTAAAATGCAATACAGTAACAACAGCACCACAAACTACATCCTTTAAAATGATCATACATTTGAGTCATCACCTCTCTAAAACAATTTCAACAAAAACTGAGCATGATTTATTACAGGACTGTTATATTAGTCTGCTTTAGCTAGGTGTACGCTACTCTTGTAAATACTTTTCCTTCTTGCATCTATGCTGTATTTCCAAAATGAGATTTATTTTTCTTCCCAGACTGTTCTATCAAGTAGCATCAGCACAGCAAGTGAATACACACATGAAAGTAAATGTATTACCATCATTAAGTACTCAGTCGTCCCTTCTTCCTTCTCTCCTTCTTTCCCTGAGGTCCCTCATCCTCTCTTTTGAAGTCTGCTCTCAGTCCCTGAGTCTTTTTAATCATGTGGAGGACCTGAGTTTTAAAGCCAAGGTAAGATAAACTCTGACTATTGAGTACATCTGGCTGGGAGAGCTCTGCTAGTAAAACAACAGGAGAGAGAAAGATGGAGAGACGGCCAGTGAGAAGTCAGGGTGAGGACAGCTACAGGGGACACAATGGAAACACTGGAGTTAAGATCCTCATCATCTTTTTCTTTACTGCTTGCTATTATCTGCTTGGCACTAGCAGTGTTTGAATGTACTATACAGGAAGGAGGTGCACTTGGACAGAAATGGACACAGACAGGCCATGGGGATTTTAAAATTAAGGCCCGTCTTAAAGATAACAACACAGATATTCACCCTTAGTATCCCCACATGTGATAATCATTATTTATGTAAACCTAGCTCACACATTTCACCTTACCATCTGCCACTTTGAAATAGTCTGTGGAAGCAAATTAAATTGAGGAAACTGGTAACTGGCTGAGTATAGGAGTTTAGTGTTGCATTTTTTTTTTTTACATGTAGTTTTATATTGATTTTCTGTTAGTTTGTCTACTGCTTTATGCTGCCATCTTGGCCAGATCTACTTTGCAAAAGGCTTCTCTGACCTCATTGAGTCTGATAAATTGAGTTATCAGAATACATAGAGTTTTTTTTATGTCTAATCTTTATATTGTTTTCTTAAAGACAGGTTAAAAAAAACTCAGTATTATGACGTAAAAGTTTGAAAGTCTTATTTTAAATCTCCTGTGTTCATCTCAGTTCAGTGTGGTGTGGTACAGGAGAGAGTCATTAGATGATACACATGGGAGGTTGGATGAAGCAGGAGTAAGACACAGTAAGGGGTAGGTCTCCCTTATGAAAGACACATGGAAGTGAGCATGAGGAGGCCAAACCTATGGCAAGCTTTTGTTGGTGGTGTGTGTGTGTGTGTGTGTGTGTGTGTGTGTGTGTGTGTGTGTGTGTGTGTGTGTGTGTTTCAGTCTGCTTTTGAATGTATATTTGTGTGTGTATGAATATGAATGGTAATTATGTGTGTCAGTATCCTCGTGTAGTTTACTGTACATTTTGCCCATGTTTGTATGGATGTTAGCATATCAGTAACTCTGTGCGTGTGTGACGTAAAGTACCGTGAAAGCTGTTGAAAAAGCTCGGTCCATCATCAATTCTATCCGATCCACTTCATGCAAGAAAAAGCTCAACATCATAACGCCCGCCATATGGAGATTGTTACTATGGAAAGCAAAGCAAAATAGGCTGCTTGTGAATGCAGGTCGCACGGACTGGACTCTGCAGGAGGAGACACACACACGGGATACAAGGATATTGGACAGTTACCAAGGAGAATCAGAGATAAGGAAATTGAAGAGTCTCTTTCCTGTCTCATTCGGCTTGTTTTCTCTCTAAACAAACAGCCAGCAGCAGCGTAGCGTTTAGGAGCCCTTTATGAAATAGTCTGACATCCTTTATGGGACACACACACACACACACACACACACACACACACACACACACACACATACACACAAGTACAGTTAGAAAAAAACCCGACTTTGACACACAAGCGCAGCAGAGGTTAACTAATTCCAGCAAAATAACGCTTCCCGCCAAATTCAGCAGCTGCAAACTGAAAAGACTTTGAACTGCTGGAGGTCCACACCAGTCGCCACCAGAGTCACTGTAGGTTACGAGCTATCACACATCTGGATCTGTAGGTGACCTGAGGGGGGAGATGAAGAATGCCAGTCTAAAACCACCACTGTCCTCACACAGACTCTATGCCATAGTGATCAAACGGTGGGGGTGGTTCATCTGTCCCACTGCAGCTCAGCTTGACGCAGACAAAACACACTCATGCACACATACAGTGAATACCATAGAGCTTTTACAACACATAGAAATGCCTTTTTTGCACACACACAGACGAAGTACCCACATAGTCTGGGCACCGTGTTGTGACTGACATTGTGGTTGCCCGTCCTAGTCTTGTTCTGCCATAACCACTGTTTCCTCCACAGTAGAAAAAAAAAGACTGTGAGGCGGACTGCATTAGTCTCAGGCCACAAAGTCTCCAGCGACCTGCGGTTCCTATTAGCTGGCCATCATTTTTGACAGTCTAATAAAGCCAAATCTTTTCAGGAAGGGCTTTTTCTTTTTGTTTTCTCTTGTTTTAAGCTTTAGTTTTGAAGTTAACGTCTGGCACTATTGTCCACAGCGTCTAGAAAAATACGAACAAGAATGCACTGTGTGACGGTTTGTCTTTAGTTTTATTTGTTAAAGCTGTAGCTGCGACGATTTGTGTGTCCATGTGTGAATCAGGTTGCCAGACTGTGGGGACACCCCCAGGGCACTAGTCATCCAGTGTCTGCTAAGGACACAATGTAGCTACTGTAGCAGCAAGCACACTAGCTACAGTGAAGACACCTGTATGGACTTATGACTTATTTAAAATTAGGGATGTGGACAATAAGTTAAATTAAATGTTGCTGCTCTTGTTAGTCAGCATCAGTTAACCTCATTATTGACATTTTATTCATGTACAACACCAGTTACTATTTAAAGTGTTACCCAGTCATCCGCCACTAGCGGGGGCTGCAGCCCATCCTTCTCTGCGCTAACACCCAGTTGGTCTGCATGTTGTTGTAATCAGCAAAGTGGGACAGATAACACTTAATAGAAATCAGCACAGTTTGTCAGTATTTTGATCTAGAAATGAAAATAAGGTTGTTTGTAGGCTGTGTCATAATAAACTGATATATAATCACTTCACTGCAGCAATGTGAAACCACATTCAGGACAGACGTGTGGACGTTAACCTACATGGATAGCAGGCTGCTGGTGCTAGCACTGCTAAAGTTAGCCACACTGTGTGGTAGCTACATTACGATGTCATAACATTATTTACCCTCAGTGATCCTGCTCAGTCTGTAAAGATAATTTAGTTCAGTCATGTTTTTTGATAAATTGTGCTCAAGTTTGACTGTTTTATGAGTTTTTTTCTCTTACTTTTAGACTATTTGACTAATCCAAAGACAGATTTTCATTTCTGTCTCATGTCAACCTCAGAAACAGTATTGTTAATCTTAGAGCCCCTTGCACACTACTTAATCATATAGAGAAATGCAAAGCTCAACAGGCCTGTGGTGCTTCATTACTGTTGCTAATCTATGTTCATAGGAGGAGCTTAGCGAAGGGTTAATTGAAATTTAAAAGTCAATGTCTGGCTGTTATTAAATATGATAGATATACATGGTTTTGATGGCGTGGAACATGGCATTGTTGAATTCATAAACTATAAAGAAATATACACAATCATCATATTGCACTTCTCATCATGTGCCAGTATGGCAGTATGACTGCTCATATAATAGAAAAATCAACTCATTACTAAGCTTACACTAAGCTTTGACACATGACTTTGATTAGGATTTCAAGCTGTGTGATTAATGGCGAATGATTGTGTCTCATATAACCTTGGGGGCTTGAAAGCAGCATACTAAATAATTAAATGCAATAAATGTGTTTTGGGCAGTCATCATTGCTATTATCTACGCTCGCCCTGTATGACGGCTGGAATTGGGGACATGGGGCCAGAAGCTGTTTATTGCTTTCATATGGAGCCAACATGTGGTTTACATTTGCCAGGAGATCTCTCTTTTTTTTACTGTAATATGTACACTCAGGGTGCTCTTACCATTGAGACATCATCATACTGCCTCCACTTATCATTTGTTAGTACAACTAATACTGAAACTAAGAAAACGAAAGCTTGTCTTGAAATAGCTACACTTTATTTTTCTCCCTCTTGTGTTGCTACAACATAAATGGATTACACAGTTTTCTTTCATAATAAATTGTTGCAGATCAGATTTTGATACACGCGAAGTAAAATCTAAACTGTAACAAATAAAAGTGTAGCATTACAGTCCTGGCTCACCTGCATGAGGATGGCTGTGGTTTGTTTATAATTCATCAAGTACATTTATTTGTCTGCTTTTGATTAGTAGATTGCGGTTTGACCATCATTCTGGTGTAAACAAATCCCAAAATACCCCAAACATTCATTCCTCATGAATTACTGATTTGGACTCCTGTAAAGGCCTCTGCTTTCCTCAGCATCTTGAACCTGTATTATAATGCAGACCAGTCAGAGATGGTGTCAGCAGACCAGTGATGATACGCTGGCATGGAGCACTTGCAGAATATGACATCAATGGGAAGTCCTCTATTGTGCTGAAAGGCAAAGTGCATCACTGGAAACCTCATCAATGTTCCTGTGGGCTCCAAGCAGTTGGGACCACATCTTGCATGCACGCACATGTGTGTGTGCATTCACACACACCACAACCAAACCATCACAGGACTCATCTTCTCCATGATTACCCCTTTTGTGAGGCCCAGCTGGAGCCTGCTTGGTTGAAATGAAGCAGGCATTGTTTTATTCTGAAGCTGAGAGCAGGGAAGAGACATGGGTGAAATTATTTTGTCAGGGCCAGGTCCCGTCTCACTGAGTAAGATCAGTGGGTTAGCGAGTTAACTAATAGCTTAACCTCAGCCTTATAGTCTAACTGTGGTGCTTCATGCTGAAATGTCATATAATCATGGTCACTGCACAACTGATCCTTTCTCAACCATATGATGTTGAAAGTGTCAGATCCAGATTCACCAGCAGATGCATTTAAAAAAAAAAAAATCAATTAAGGCAGACCAGGTGCTGCTACTGAGGCTTCTGACTGTTTGCTGAGTGAATAAAGCATAAAATTAGCAATATGTTTGTTTGTTCCTTGTTACTGATAGAGAGTTTGATCAGCCACTTCCCCAAACACTTCAGAACAATAGAGTCAATACCAACAGGAGAATACACTGTTTGACACTGGCAGGGACATTGATTGATCAGCTGTGCTGCTCATCCCACAAATGCAGGACCCTTACAAATGGGACATCATTATGAAGGGAATTCATATACTTTCCAATAATATTAGATTCAATGATAGTAATACAGTGCCAACAGAGATATGATTGACCAAACACAAATTTACAAACATTTTTGACAAGTTTATATAGAAATAGTTACTAAATATTTTGTAAACTGATAATTTTCATGAAGACTTTTCACCTTGTAATATTTAGAAAACATCCACTGTATGTGTAGATAAAAGCACCACCTTCCCTTGAAAAGGAAATAGCTTTTCTCTGGTCAGTCAGGTTTTTTCACCAGTTAAATTGGGTTTGTAAGCAGGGGATTTTGAATAGCCCTGTTTTTGTGAACTCTGTTCCAACAGTAACTGTAACTTGAAAAGATGTCTACAATACAATATGTGTTAACACTGAATCAAGGCAGAAAAATGCAACGTCACCTGTTTCTACTTTTGTTAATCCTGAGTTGACAGTAGGAATTCATGATAATCTTACCCCAAAAATCTGTTTGCAGTGACTGTGATGGCAAGCTGTTGTCACTTAAGCCTCATTCATACTTCCACATTAAGGGGTTTATGCTATTACCTACCTGTGCCATAGCTGATGTGCTTCTCCTCCAAAATGTAGTTACACATTTGGACTATGGTGGCTACAAAAATACCATATGAGAACCAAAACAGCTGTGGTATGTTTTTCTCCTACAAGTTTCTGATGCTATTGGAAATTGTTCAAGGCGAGGACTACTTGAAGTAAGTTATAAAAAAAGGTTTAGTGAAGACATCCAGCTAAGTAATTTCCATCACCTTCTATATCAGTGAACAAAATAACGTAAATCTAATAACATAAAACTGCAACTAGAGCTGCAACAATTAGTCAATTAAATTAAACATTTAAATTAACAACTATTTTAATGATAAATAATCATTTTGATTTGAGAAAAATTGTGATTTTAGCTTCTCAAATGTAAATATTTTCTGGTTTATTTAGTCCTCTGTGACAGTAAACTGAATATCTTTGCATTATGGACAAAATAAGACATTTGCGAACATCATGTTGGGCTTTAGGAAACAGCGATCAACTTTTTTCAACTTTGTAGACATTTTATGATTCAAATGACTAATTAATTAATCGAGAAAATGATCAACAGACTAACTAAATTTCTCATTCAGAAATTATAAAGGCAGATTTTCTCACTGTCACTTGGCCTATGCCTACGCTGCAGGTATCTACTGTGTGACTCCTGTTAACACTCTGCATTGTATTATTGTGAAACTATGTTGAAGTTGATTTGTGAGACACCCCTCCAGTGGTCATAGCTTAGTGGATATAAAGTGTGATGCAGCATCTCCCCGCACAGTGACACATCCTTACATCCTGATGTTTCTACAGGTTTTGGGGACGACTATGCCTTTTAAACCCCTGATGTGGTGTACCCACATACACTCTCTTAGCACAAAACCCCACAATGCTTATTGCCACACAATCCAACACCGTGCCATACTGGACTGTTTTCACACTGATTCCAAACTCGACTGAGACATTCCAACCATCAAGCTGAATCAGGGATCGAGGGACACTTGGGCCCAACAGTCTGTGCAAATGATCATGTGTGACAGGTTTCAAGACTCAGTACTTGAGTCTTTTTTTCAAATGTGTTGATTTTCTTGGCTTGTGTGCCATGAACTAGTCCAAGAGTCTCCAAGAATGAGCTCAATTGTAGCAACAGCCAGTGGGAGTTAAGCTCAAGGGGGAGTAAACCGAAAAAAGAATCACTTTTAATAACTCCCACTCACACAGACATTAGTGAGTAGTAGAGATTCCCAAGTACATGATGTAATTATCGGCAAAAAATGCGACGGGGAACCTAATATATTACATTTATTCGGCTATTTGGTCAGACACCAAAGAATTGACTGGAATAAGGTTTAGCAAGAGCTAGAGACTTCACTGCAGTGTTTTTCTTTGTATGATTGTTATTCTTATTAATAATAAATATTAAAAAGCTCCACTGGGTTCATCGGCATGCAAACACAGCATTTTCCAGAGAATGGTTATGTGGAAACTGCAGGTACAGAATAAGGGTAATTTTGGATGGACTGTACAGTAAATGGAAATAGAGGGCTTACGAAGACATATTTGGGAGTGCAGTGTCTCTAAAATATAGTGTATTTTTCTTAGCTTTAATGCACAGTTTGGTTGCATTTTACACAGTAAACCTGCCCTACCAGTGCCCCCCAAAATAGCTCAACCTTGCCACAACCCTGTCGTAAGCCTGTACCACAGCAATCTCTCCACACTACCACAAAAAAACCACTCACTCCTTTTGCCACCTGACCTCATGTAAAGCTAATTCAGTCTGTTCTTACTTTACACACACTCTCACCACACATATTAACACACCGACCTCAGCCACACACACCCCATTACTGTATCACCAACACTCTGACCAGAAAAAAACACATGCGTTGTAATTCTCATTCTCTACATGTGTTTTAAGAATAAATTATAATAAAAGTATTTCATTTGATACCTTATTTTTCTACTTCATTCAATACCTATCATATGAATAGAAGCATTCCTGAAATAATCTTTCCTCATCAGATGCCACACGCCTGTAGTATAGCCATACTTCACAACGTTTTGGTGATATCTTGGGACGATGAACTGCCAACTCTGTCAAATATTTCACGCTCTACTTCACGCTGCATTAAGTTGAAGATTTGGCTGCAAGCAAAACCATACAAATATTAACAATAATTTTTTTTCTAGGTCTGGGTACAAAAAGGATTGGTGTCATTTGACTGGAGAACTTTTGACAGTACTTGGTACTGGGATATTTTGGTTGATATTTAAGTGTATTGAGCACCAGTACCCAGCCCTGCTGAGCACATGTTTTCACCCTGGATGCACAGTCCTAGTCTTATGATATGAAATGTTCACGAGTTATTGATATGGATCTGAACAAAGTGAAATGCATATATACATGCTACAGCAAAATGTCAGTGCACCTATGCTTCAAACTGTGATGCCCCTCTAGCTATTTAAGTTACTTAATGTATATAAGTACTTGATTCCAGTGGACATGGCTGCATTGTGTTTCCACTGTGCCATGACTTTCAGAGCTATTCCGGGCCATTCTACATTGTGATTCTACCAGAAGTGCCTCAGTGTGTCCCAGAAACAGCCCTCCACTCTGCTCTGAGGCCCATTGGTTGGCCATAGCCCAGTTCCTGAGAATAGCTGGGATAGAGATAGTGGTCATTATTCAAAATCAAAACTGAAGATGATAAAAAAAAGAAAAGAAAAGAAACTATTTAACTATGTAGCATACTTACCCATGTTATAAGCACAAACATCAAACAAAAATGACCATGTTAACAAAATCAGGCATTTAAAATGATCTACCTGTTAAATGCTGCTATGGGAGCATGGAGGCATTTTGAAGACAGCTCAAATGCAACCTGCCAGTGGAATCAAGGCATCAGTTGCGTTACATACCTGAACTTGCGTAACAGAGTAACCTCTTTTAACAAAACAGATTCTGTGCCTTTATTTTGAAAGTCTATCTGGACTTTGCATATTTGTTATTGCTAAATGCTAAAAACCTAGTACCTTTTAAATGACTGTGGTTGCACTGTCCCCACCAAAACAAACATTTTTTAAATGTTTCACCAAATATCGTTTAAATCTGTTCAGTAACTTTTTAAAAATATCCTGCTAACTGAGAGTATAACGTCCACGATGGAGACAACGAGTTTGAAACCACAAGGTGCACTAGAGCTATTTTTTGTTTGGCACTTGGTTCATGTGGTGCATGATGAAGAGCAGAGACAGTACTGCAAATACAGTGACCTTGTGTAAGCTTGCAGTTATCACTTTGTGATCATTTTGGTTCACAGCAGTGAAATGCATTTTATCTGTTTTACAAACACCTTCACATCAAGTTTGGAGGTCTGTGCAATTAAAATCCCCTAGAGATATTCTGATTTTAATCTGTTTGATGATACTTTTCCACATGAAGATCCATATGAATCAATAGCAGATGGTAAAGGCATTTTCTACCATACTAGCTTCTAGTGCTTTCTATCAAAATCTGTACCCTGCAGTGTAAACATGACATTCAACCAAATCCTCTTTGAAATAAGCAAGTACCCTCCAATGCAAAGAAAACTTGTTGGCAGCATGTTGCCTTTGAATTGAACCAATATGGTTTTATTTATTATATAATTTGTATTTGCTAATGAGTTGTCTATTTCTTTAATGATTATAAAAACATTTTTCTTCCTTTTTAGTGTTTTGCCACAGTAAAAATAGCTCCCCCCCTTGTTCATTTTATTGATTCACTTGTTCATTTCAGCTAATTGAATTATTAAAACAAAACCAGGAAAGGGAATGGTTAATGTGGTTTCACTATATACAGACACCCAGTAAATTAGTCTTTATTTGATCCCATGTCAGGCCCTAATGCCCTGCATGTTGACTCTACTGTCAAGCAGCCAGTGATCAAGGACTAATAGAGGCTTTCTGCTGCCACAGCCGCTTCCAGCGACCCTGGGTCTAAGGCTAAATCACGCCAGTGGAGTGAGAGGAGAGAAGGCCAATGAAAACAACAAATATATTTTCATTTAGGCTGCAGGCATATTCCTCTGGAGACTAGGGGAGGGTGGGGGAGTAAAGGTGAGGAAAGGAGAGGAGAGGTAAAGCAGAGCAGAGGAGAGAAAGGAGAAACAAAATGAATTAAGTGAGGCAGGAATGAGATGAGAAAAAACTGCGAGTGGAGAGGAGACTAATTTTGGGCTCTGCTCTGGCTCAGGCTCTGGAAAATGTTTCATAGGTTTATCAAAGCCTTGACTAAAATATTAGTACAAAATACATGTTTACATTCTTGTTTTTATCTCCACTCAACTTGAGTGACTCACATTTTAGGAGTCTTGTGTCGGAGAGACTTTTCCTGAATATTTCTCTCTCTTGCTGACATGCTTTAACTTTATCCTTTTTTTTTTTTTGCGCTTTCTTTTTTTATTTCTGTCTTCCCACCCCCCTCTCCTGACTTTCCTCACTCTTTCCGAATCGATAAACAGAGGCCTCACCTCAGTGCAGGCCAAGGCAAATGTTTGAGCCACCTGTTGCAGGAAACTTGAAGCCCTCAGGAGATGTGAAGATGGAGCTGGAGCTGAGACTGAGCTCCAGGTACAGGTCGCCCCTGAACCAGAACAGAAACGCAGGGCAGTGTGTGTTTGTGTCAGGGGGCAGCCGGGGGGTGAACTATTTGTGTGTGTGTGTGTGTGTGTGTGTGTGTGTGTGTGTGTGCGTGTGTGTATTAAGAACATTTACAAATGAGATGGAATGATCTTTATTTCTATATTTAAACTTCAAGGTGTTGAAGTCTGCTGACGCCTCACTAAAATGAAAAAAAAAAGAATCCCACAGGGGGAAAAAATGAAAGAAAAGGAGATGTGGATAAACTTTTAACTTCTTAATATGCCACTGCATCTGCAAATAACAGTTTATTAGCAGTTTTTTTAACAAAACCGTACTGAAAAATTCAGGCCTAAGTAAAGTCTAATTACCAGAGGGAGGTGATTAGAGCCCCAAAGATAACAAAAGGCAGTGAAAGGTGATCTATCTAAACGCAATTAAACACAATTTATTTTACTCTTCTGTTTATCTTTCCCTAGCTCATTTTATTTTTTAATCCGTTCATTTAATCTTGGCTCAGTTTTAATCATTTATCTATTCCTTGTTTCTGCCCAAGCAACATTTCCTGTTCTGCCTGTAGTTTTATAATAATGAGATGGTGTTCTTTTATTACCAGGATAAACGGTCCTGTGTGTGTTTATGTCTCCCATCATACTGTAGTAATGAGATGACTGTGTGGCTAGCTAGCTTATGTGGAAATACTGGTAGCTAAGCATGTTGAGCCTTTTCAGCTGTCCACCTCGGATAATCCAACTTTCATCGTGCAAGTACACTAGAACAGGTTAAGTTGATATCCATGTACTCTGTGCCAGAGGTGGGACTGAGTCCGTGTTTTGCAAGTCACACCTATCTCGTTTGGTCTGGTTAAAACAGACTGTGGTCCATTTGCCGGTTTAGTTCGGTTCATTTGGGCTCTTGTGAAAGCCGTCAATTCAACTCTGGTGCAAACTAAACAAGTTGACCGAATCAGCCTTAAACGGTTCAGTAAATTCAGTAATGTATGCACCTCAGTGTGGATATTTTCTTTGATTATATATGTCAAAAGCTGTTAGAACTGCTGTGCTGTATCCTTTTCTGTGTGCTTTGTCTGATTAAAAAGTGTGACAGCGACCCCACAGTAATATACAGCATGACAGACATGAATACATCGGGTGAAGGGCAGATGCGCTGTCCCCCTCCCTCCGTCTCTCCCTCTTTGAACAGGGGAAAACAAAAGTCCAGGTGTTTTCTGGTTATTCTTTTCTTCTTTTAACAAAATTTCTGCCAATTCGTTATAAAAAAAGATATACAGTATGGCTGACAGACGCAGCGATGCACCATGGTCTCTGTGTGCACATAAGAGCCACAGCAGGTCAGCAAGGTGGCATTACACTCAGGTGCACAGTAACCTGTTGTCAATATAAATAATGCTTATGATAGGTTAATTCTTTTTGAGCTCTTAAATAAACACATCCAAAGCATTTAAGTGCTGTGGAAACCTATGTCAGACACTGACATTTGATTTCCCCATGTGGGTCCTGATGATGCACTGATGATGCAGTATGATAATCACCAACACCTTTCAATCAACGAGTAACCTGTCAGTTTGTAAAACTTACTCTAATATTAAGGAAAGTTGGAAGTTGTTGCACTTCTGTCTGTTTTAATCTTTATGTTTTGCATACTGCAATTACTTTTTCATTGATCACTGCATAGTTTTTGTAGTAAGTCGTCTTTGCTTTAAAAAAATTCCAACTGGAGCTAGGTAACATAACTTTAGTTCTTTACATTAGTAACGTTGTTCTTTTCTGCAACTTGACTGAATGCTGACGGACTGATTCAAACAAAGCGGATCTGGGAGCAGGTCTTCACCATGGAGCTAAAGGTGCCATGCATCAAAAAGGACAAGGACGACAATGACAAATAGCTGAACTAAGGAGGACAAAGTGGTGAAAAAAAAAGAAATAAAGTAAAAGGAGCTGAACATGCAAGGAGGAGGAGGACTCCTGGTTCACCTCCTGGGTTCCAGGAACTCCCTTGGTCTGCTTCCAATGATTGCCTCCAAACCCCTTTGCCCCCCAATCCTCTTTACCTCAGCAAATATCCCTTCAAGCCACCCCCCCTGCCCTCCAATCCTCCAACCCCAGATTTTCTGGCAACTCCTTTAATCGCCCCCATCACCCGTTCTTCCTCTCAACCAGTCACCCCCTCCTTTCACCCTTTGGCATCCCATCCAAACTGCTGCCCTCTCAGCAAACATCTCCCCTCCTCCTTTTCTTTCTCGCACCCCCCCTCCAATAACCCCCCTCGACTGCTGTAAATGCCCCCAGGACTGTGGTTCTTTCAGTTATTCACCTCTCCTCCAAACCCACACGTCTTTCTCCGATTCAAAGCTCGCAAACTCCCTCTCTCTGTATCCCCTCCTCTGTCTCTCTGGCTCTCTCTCCCCCTCTCCCCGGGAAGTAAAATATTCACAGCTGCTGCTGCGGTCAGGTCGCACGGCCACAAGACTCTCTGAACAAACAGAGGAGCTGTGAACGTGTGAAGCCGATGGTGTACGTTTCATTTGAGGTCCGACACAGGTCCGATAGATCCTGATGTAGTCAAAACAGAAACCGCATACTGAGCCTCGCCACATGCCTCAACAAACCAAACACTAACCAAACATACCCAAGCACAACACTAAAAAATGACATTGGCAAACAGTTTTTAGAGACATGTTAGGCGCTCTGTAGAAACGGGAGAAATGATGCGTGGCTCAGTGCCGCTGAACAGACCAACTCAGATGTCATTGGGGTTGATAATCAGCATGGAACATCTGTCTTGGATAAATGCCCCGCTTTTTAAGTCTGGCCTTGTTATGTATTACGGGTAAAGGCAAGAGCACATTAAGTCATGTTAAAGTCGCAATAAAAATACTGTTCCAAGGGCTCTACACATGATATATATGCAGACTTGATTCCAAGTTCCCTGAATGAACAAGTGGACGAATTTGTCACAGATATGTCTGTGTGAATCCAAATTTCCATGTTCTAATACAGACTTAAACAGGACATTTTACATATGTGCAACCCCAGTTCCAAAAAAGCTGGGACATTGTGTGAAATGCAAATAAAATCAGAATGCAATGATTTGCCTGCAACATATTTCAAAAAAGTTGGGTCAACAGCAACAAAAGACAGGGAAAGTTGTGGAAAGCTTAAAAAACACCTGTTTGGAACATTCCACAGGTAAACAGGTTAAGTGGTAATAAGTGATAGTGTCATGATTAAAAGGGCCGTCCTTAAAAGGCTCAGTTGTTCACGCCTTTCTGAAACACAAAACACACAAATACAAAAAGGAATTTAGGGATTTTACCATATACAGTCTATAACATCACTGGCATATTTAGAGAATCCAGAGAAATCTCCGCATGAATGAGGCCAGACTGAAAACCAATATTGAATGCCCATGACCTTTTACCCCTCAGGTGGCACAACATTAAAAACTGCATTAAAAACCAACATATTTGTATATGGCCTCTGAAAACCTTTGTCAGTATACAGTTTGTCACCGCATCAAATGCAATTTGAGACTATACCATATATCAGCAACATCAAGAAATGCCACCGACTTTTCTGGTACCCAAGCTCATCTGAGATGGACCGCAAAGTGGAAAAGTGTGCTGTGGTCTGATGAGTCCACATCTCCGATTGTTTTCCAGAAATCATGGACGTTGAAGCCCTTGGCTAAAGAGAAGGACCATCCAGATTGTCACCACAGCTAGCTTTAAGAGCCAGCATCTGTCACGGTATATGGGTGTGTGAGTGCCCATGGCGTCATGGCTGTCTTTCACATCTGTGAAAAACCCCATTAATTCTGAAAGGTACATACAGGTTTTGGAACAACATATGCTGCCATCCAGACACCGTCTTTTTCAGAGACGTCCTCGCTTATTTCAGCAAGACAACGCCAAAACACATTCTGCATGTGTTACAACAGCATGGCTTTGTAGTAAAAGAGTTCAGACCTGTCTCTGATTGAAAATATGTGGTGCATTATGAAGCACACAATATGACAACAGAGAACCCCGACTGTTGAGGACCTGAAGTTGTATATCAAGCAAGAATAAGAAGGACTTACACTTTCATAACATCAACAATTAGTGTCCTCAGTTCCCCTAACCTTTTTGTAACTTGTTACAGGCATCAAATTTATTATGAGTGTATATTTACAAAAATAATGAAGGTAATCAGTTTGTACATTAAATTTGTTTCTTTGTGCTGTATTCAATTGAATATAGGTCAGAAAGTTTATGCAAATCATTGCATTCTGTTTTTATTTATGTTTTACACAGCATCCCAACTTTTTTGAGTTAGGGTTGTAGATCCCTGTAGTTGTACCACCAAATAATAAAGACATCTTGGCTCAGGAATGCCAGCCCTTGAACTTTATGAGGGAGGGAAGGAGGAGGGGGATCGGTGTCTTGAACACATTTCAAAGTAATTGTACTTGATATGTCGTTTACAGAACACCCAAGTAATCATATAAACAAAGGACTAGATGCCCTGGGAGGATGAAAGGAAATTTGAATCTCCCTCTGATGCATCATACTTACTCACATTTTGACATGAGTGTTAGGCACCGAGGATTCCTGCGCAAAAAAGAGGATCTCGGGCCGTTTTGTAATAAACACAGCAGGATGGACCGACTCTGGTGGATTCCATCATACTCGGAAATTAACTTACGCACACACAGAAACAGAGAGAAAAACAGATGGCAGAGAGTTGAAAGTGATGGATGCAATGAACAAATTACAACTGCTACAGCCCTGGGCAGAGGAAGTGTGCGTCTGTGAGTGTGTGTGTGAGATAACCTTGCTCTAGGTTTGATCCCGCTAATTGCTGGAATCTGTCTGACTTAACCAAGACGTGACAAAAGTTTTCGAAAACAATGAAAAAAATGTGAGTGTGAATGCAACACAGGGTCCAGACGGCAACGACACAAGAGAAGGAGTTTAAGTAAAAGCGAGGGAAAGCAAGAGAAGGAGAATAAAGAAAACATGACATCATAGTTAATTAGAATCAGGTGATAAACAAGGGAGTGATATTTACGTTACACCATATGCCCTGCTCCATGTGTCTTTCTGTCTCGGGGGGCACAGCAACAGGTTTCAGACAAGTAAGGTCAAGGAGGAGGTTTTCCCCAGCTGCTAGACCACACTGAGGCACACCTCTTTACCCAGCCGCCCCCCCAGTATGTGTGTGTGCATCAGCCATTTCTAAAGCCTGTTTTGTCTTTGTTGTTATCACATAAAAGACAGTGTTTATCCTCCAGGAATCCATGTTTGCCATGTGTACTTGTAAGGTTTTTTCAGCGAGAAATGAAAACCCCTGAACTCATCAACCAGCTCGTCTGCTGGACTTCTTTCAAAAGTCTAATCTTTTACAGATTCTTGATTCACATCTTGATTAAAAAAAAATACTCCACCGACTTACTTGCAGTTTGTTTTCGATCTTGACAACTTAGACAGAGCTATTTGTGATGCTTTTGGTTTTGCCAAAATATTTGAATATTTGAGCATTAAAAGTCATTCTTGACCTTTGGAGTTAAGATTCTGTTAACTACTGTATCACAGACACACTGTATTCATCATTAAATAGACTAAGGGCTGCAACTAACAGCAATATTCATGGATGATTAATCAGTCAGTTTTCTGGACTTATCAATTAATAGTTATTTGGTCTATAAAGTGTCAGAAAATGGTGAAAATGTCAGTGTTTGCAAAAGCACAGAATGATGTCCTCAGTCATTTTGTTTTGCCCACAACCAAAAGATATTCAGTGTCTGTCGTAAAGGCATAAAGAAACCAAAAACTTTTCACATTTAAGAAGCTGGAATCTGAGAATTTTACGTTTTTTCTTAAAATGACACTCAAACCAGTTAAACAATTATCAAAATAGTTGGCAATAAATTCAATAATCAATTCATAATTGATAAATTGTTGCACTTCTAGACCTAGCTCCATCCAGGTAAACTGAGCACTTCTAGACCTAGCTCCATCCAGGTAAACTGAGCAAAGTCCATGTGCTGGTGAAAACCATAAGGGCAGAGATAAACTTGCTTTAGTACATGGAGCATTAGTTAAGATGACTTTTGTCAGCATACTTTTTCCAAAGGTTGGGTACTTATGGGTACTGACAAGATTACGTCAGGGCAATGGAGAACCGGAAGTGGTTGTATGTGTGGTTAAAATTTTCCAAACTTGACATTGGCAACACTTGCTCCAGTATTTGTAATGTGAAATACAAAGCTGGCCAGGGCAACACATCTATCCCGCAGAAACGCCTTGTCAATCAAAATATATTGTAAAAGCTAAAAGATGCACAGTGTTTGATCGCCTGAAAGCCAAGACCTAATGTATGCATGCCTGCAGCCACCCTCCACTGACAAAGAAACTTTAAGTTAGGCATTGACAACTTCAGCGACCTCTTCAGGCAGTTAATTGGGTAGTTGGATCAGTTGCTGTTAGAGATAATAGAGCCTTTTTCAGTGTCTTGATGAATGTTAGCTCAGCATGTTTACTAGTGCTAGCCAGCACTCTCTGGCTGTGTCCGAAATTACTTCCCAACATGCTATTTTGCATGCTAAAACAGGTGGTGATGTGGGTCATAGGTGATATGTTTTAGTATGTCCAAAACTCTAGTACAAACCCAATATTATGTGTATTACATACTGTTTACTGGGAAATATTACTGCACACCAGACACTGTAACAATAAGGCGACACACAACACACTGGTGACAGACTGTGACAGGCTGTAGCTTGTACTGATGTAGGGTGGAATGTTATTGTGTGTAGTGTAAATAACATTGAAATGGAGAAGTTTGCCCCCCCCCCCCCTTTTCCTAACAGCTAAAATTGGATATTTTTTTTATTACAGAGAGAGTAAAGTACTGAAAAAAAGTGCAGGTACCCTGTGGTATCGTTATAATATGTAATCTTTTGGTTTCCATTAACAAGATGACTCCTTTCAACCTTTACCTTAGTATAACATTCTCACATTATCTTTTATCCTTTATCCTTTAATTCACAGCACTTTGCATGGTAATATTAAGAGACTACAGTAAATCACTTTCCTGGGCCAGCTGATTGAAGAATTCCCTTGAGTGTTTTGATCATATATGGATTTATTTCTATCTCTTTGCTGTGTATTTACAATATGAACAACCAATAATTGAACCATGAAAATATCTAAAATGATTCAAAGTCAAACAACTTAAAGACAAATATATTTTTTTATATTTATTCAGGTTTAAATGATTAGTATTCAAAAAGAGAAGCATAAATGGTAAAAAAGACAAGAATTTGTCCTTTTTGTGTTTTTGTTCGTTTTTGTTAAATATTACACAAAATAAATAAATTTAAAGGAAAAAACATGATAGTGTTAGACTTGCTGTTGTGTTGGTACTTCTTGACTCTAACTCTTTCTCATCCTTTTCATTTTCTGCTTTTCTCATCTCCTTTTCTATCTGTCACCTCTACATCAATACCTCCGCTTCTCTCTTTATTTTTCTCTCTTACACCTTGTGTCATTTTATTTCTACCCAGTCAAGCACTTCACATGTACACAAATCTAGCAATGTGAGTTAATAATCACATTTTGGCACAGAAGTCATTTCTTTTCATATTTTCTACTGCGCCAAGGTACTTGATAACTTAAAACTGAAAATAATATATACATTGTATAGCAATATATCTTATTTCTTTCTTTAAAAATAGAAGTGTCTTTATCCAACAGAGATAAAATGTCCATAGGTTTCCATTCTTTTCCTCCTCAGTGCATCATTCAGATCTGATTCAGATCTGTCCAATGTAGCCATCGCTATAACTCCAAAGAAGTTTGATACCCCGCAGTCTGCAGAGCTCTCTCATGGCTGATATGTCCACTCATCGTGGTTGTACCACAATGGGCAGGAAGTGAGTGGCTGTGTTTTTCCTCCGCGTCTTCCTCCCCCTCATTGGCTTGCCGTTGGCGTTCAGTCCCACAAACATATGCTTCTTCTTGTTGCGCCACTCTGCTGAAGCGTAGGTGTTGTACTTGTTCTCCTCGATGCGTTCGATCAGACGACAGTCCGGACCAAAGTCCCTCTGCAGGGGAGAGACAAGGAGTGTGAACGTCAGATATTCAAAAATGAATCGGAGCAGAGATTATATTCAGTAAAGGCACCTCCTCCTGGATTTGAAACTTTTCACTTGGCTATGTGAATTAGAGGTGCAACAATTAATAGATTATTATATCAGTTAGTAAATTAATGAACTATGAAATGATGAACTATTTTGATAATTGATTAATCGGTGTGAGTAATTTTTTAAGAAAAAAAAAGTTAAAATTCTCTGATTCCAGATTGTTAAATGTGAATATTTTCTGATTTCTGAGGTCGTCTATAACAGTAAACTGAATATCTTTGGGTTGTGAGCGGAACAAGACATTAAAGGGTGCTACCTTGGACTCTGGAAAACACTGATCAACATTTTCTTACCATTTTCTGACATTTTATAGATCAAACAACTAATTGATTGAGAAGATAATCAACTAATTAATCGACTATGAAAATGCCCGTAGTTGCAGCCCTTGTGCGAATGAGATGCATGATGGATAGTTGTACATAAGCATGAATGCTTTTTAGTCTGAAACCATTGGTTGATTGATGAATTGTTCAATTGGCAGAAAATTAGAAAGTAACAATTTTGGTAGTAAATTGTTTGAGTCACTTTCGTGCACATTCTCTAATTCCTACTTCTAAATTTTAAAGCTGCAGGAAGCGATTCTGGTGAAAGATAGTTGACTGTTGAATCAATATGTCAGTATTTGATGACATGGGAATGAAAAAAATAAACAATCAACTATCTTTCTGACCTGTGATTGGCTGAAGTCTCCCATTACAGGCTAGATTTTCTAAAGCCTGAGAACAGAGCCAAGAGGACGAGCGGAAGTCTACTTCCCTTTCAGAACATCTGAATTACATTGTGCATAAAAGGATAATGAAACTTTTGCCCACTGACACCAAAAATAACCTGCCTGCTGCAATTTTAATTAATCTGGTGCATTTCTCTGTGTTGTATGGTAATAAAGTAAATATCCTTGGGTTTTGGACTATTGGTTGAACTAAACAAGCAATCTAATGGCATCACCTTGGTCTTTATGAAATAGACCAAATCATTAATCGACTAATTGAGGAAAAGAAGGCAAATTAGTCAGTAATTTTAAATGTGCAATGTTGCATTACATGCATAACATATGTGACATATTAACCCAAACTGCAATCTGGTTAACCAAGTAGTTCAGCATGCCTAAACCAAACCCAAGTGTGGATTTTTCAGGATCACATTTTGTCTGTTTTTGGAAATCTTACTAATCCCCAAGTTAGAGGGCTGTTGTACTGTTCAGCTGCGATTTCTTATTTCCTCTATGCTTTATTTCAACCTCTGTTTAATGGAGCCTGGTCTTAAGTTAATCATGATCTTCCCTGTTCCATGCCTTGCCCTCAGTCCATCTTCTTAATCTTTCAGACTTATTATTACTGTCATAAACACCGTAGTTGTTACAAGAAAATCTCTCTTTAGCTGTTGTATTAGCTGCTTTTGATGATGTTTTCATGCTTATTCATCTTAAAGTTGTCCTTAGAGGGCTTGTCTGAGCACGGCAACAAGATGTTGATATTTTACTTGTTGTGACAACATGCATCAAAAATTGGTCAGCCATTGCTTAAGAATCTGCTGCATGATCCCCAGTGTAATCAAGGCCAATTGTAAAAACTGGACATGTAATTCAAAGAGTTGTAGATGTTGATTGTGTGTCAGTGGACTGCAGGGGTGAAGGGGGAGGTATTGGAGGGGGCCGAGAGGTTAGCATGAGATGTGACGTGGTAAAGGTTTGGGCTGTGTGCCAGCAGAGAGCATCGTGACACCATGTTTGTGGCTTACGTTACCGCAGTGACCACCCACTGGTAAATAAAGAGAAAATGATCTGAGAGAGTAACATTTGTCAGTTTACTGGAAGCTGCCCTTATGCTTAAGGCTAACGTCGCTTAAACAGCCAGTTAACTGGATGCGGTTGATATTCACGAGCAAAAATGTACGTGCCCCACACACACACACACACACACACACACACACACAAACACACACACACGCACTATATAACTCAGTCTTTCTCTCTCTCTCCCTCTCTCTCTCTCTCTGTATCTGGCCACAGCTGTTCAAATTGGTTCCAGAAGTAAAACTGAATGTTCCCAAAGCAAAATGAGAATATTTTACAGACACTGTGCTGCTTTCTAACGAAGGCTAGTGCTTGGTACGACCAAATGGTGTGTGTGTGTGTGTGTGTGTGTGTGTGTGTGTGTGTGTGTGTGTGTGTGTGTGTGTGTGTGTGTGTGTTTGTGTGTGTGTTTGTGTGTGTGTTTGTGTGTGTGTGCTGGCTGTCTTTCAATTAAATGATTAGAAAAGCAGTTATTATAAGTGACATTTGATTATGATAATGATTCATGAAAAGTAATAATGTCAGTACTGTTTTACTAAGTGGCTTTCTGGTCCAATCTGAAAAAGTAAATCTCTGTATTTAAAGGACCAGAGTGTAGGATTTTGTGGCATCTAGCTGTGAGCTTGCAGATTGCAAACACTTTGTCTCACTCTCCCCTTCTAAAGGTGTAGAAGAAACTGTTGTGGCTGTGATACTAACAAAAATGTGAAAGGCGCTCTCTAGAACCAGTTTTTGGCTTGTCCGTTCTGGGCTACTGTAGAAATGTGTCGGTACAACATGGCGGATTCAGGTGAAGAGGACCCATGCCCTCTGTATTAAGGGCTCATCAAAAAGTAATGAAAACACAACAATTCTTATCTGCAGGTGATTATACACAAAAAAAATTACTTCAGTTGGTAACACACAAATGAATTAAGTTTTTTCAAATCAAGTGAACAAGTTTTGCGAACACAGTTGTTTTAAGTCAGATGTACCTAATAATTTAATTGCTTTTAAAACAGCAAATTTAAGGCAAATCAACTTAAAAGTTCCCAAATTTCCAACTGAGTTATTTTCTTTACCCAGAAGTAAAATACTGCTCCTTAACAATGGTATGGTATGATTTCAGGAAAGTATTTTTATAGTAACCTTAGTACGTTACTTCAGTTTGTTAAATATAAGAGAAACCTGACCCGTGTTTACTGAAATAAGAATAGCAGGTTATGGGATGTAATTCAAGTGATTATAATCCATGAAAATAGACTGCCATCACCAAAGCTGAAAGTTGAATGGAACTCATTCAAAACATTACATCACAGCAGGTACTACTGAAATACACTTTTTACAGTGTACACTAATGAAAGCACACTTGTGAATATTATATTCCATTTCTGCCAACTCTGTCAACAAATCCCCCTAAATCTGATGCACTGGATCTTTAATAGAAAATAACTGTTGAATACTAATAGTTTTTCCCAGCCCACACAGTGAATATATCATCCATACTTCCTCACTGTTTTTCTTTGAGATTTCTATTCAAATTCAATCGTATTAAAACCTACAGGCAATCATAATCCTTTGTGTCATTTGCATGTATTAATCTGCCAATGTAAGAAAACAACGATTTCATTTGATTACTGCCGGATAAAGAAGTCACTGTGCAAAAGCCATCAAGTGTAATCGAACGCCAGTCCCTCACAGCCGCGCTACTATGGTTTGTGTTGCACAGAGCAGAAGACGTCATGGGAATTCAGTTTCAGGCCATGCAACAGAATGCCTCTCTGTCTTTTCTTTCTACCGTGTGTCATTTCATCTGTGGTGTGGCTCCAGAGAGACATGCTGAAAGTTGGGTCTTTCAAAAGTAAGAAAAAGAGAGGGAAAAAAGGAGGGAGAGAATGAGATGAAGAAAAGGAGGGATAGAGAGGAGAGAAAACGGATGAAACAAGGGCTGCTCTCCCCAGAGGGACTGAAGCAGAATAGAGAAACTGAAGGATTGTGTTTCCTGTTTCTGAATGGAGCGCAGAGGAGAGGTAGGTAGCAGAGAGGAGAGCTCGCATTGACTAACTGTGGTTCCTATTTCTTGAAGAGAGAGTCCTGCAGCCTTGTCCATTGTTTTAAAAAGCATTCAAGGAAATTCAAAGCTGCAAAGTCACCAGTTTAGGGAGCAAAGTGTCTCTTTTGCAAGACTTTGATTCATTAAAATTGACACATATTTACTGGTATTACCAGTAAAATGTAACAGTCATGAGACTGCGCCAGTGAGGTAATCCTGGATTAAAATGTAATGGTTGTCTTAAAGGTTATATTATTATTAGGGGGCCAAGCCCGCGGGGCCTGGGGACCGCGAATGCAAGGCATACGCGGTTCCCAGGACCAGCGGTGCTGGGAACCCTATTGTAATTGTTCAGATTTTTAGGGGGCCAAGCCCGCGGGGCCTGGGGACCGCGAATGCAAGGCATACGCGGTTCCCAGGACCAGCGGTGCTGGGAACCCTATTGTAATTGTTCTGATTTTTATTAGGGGGCCAAGCCCGCGGGGACTGGGGAACGCGGATGCAAGCATACGCGTTTCCCAGTACCAGCGGTGCTGGGAACCCTATTGTAATTGTTCTGATTTTTATTATTATTTTCTATTTTTATTCTTCTCCCGATAAAACTCATGCTGCAGGCTAAACCGTGCAAGTTTGGACGATGCAAATTTGAGGGCTGGCCCACACCCCCGCACGTACCTCAGACGCAAAAAACTGCCCATGTACGCCTGTAGGGGGCGCTATAAGCAAGGACAACGTGTTTTGGCCTATAACTCCCACACCGTATGTCGCACATTCAAAAACTTTATATCCCCATATTCCTTGAATGGAGCTGAGTCACTTTGTAATTGGCCACGCCCACTTCCGCCTAAATAATTTTTTCGCAAAATCGCGAAAACTGGCAAACCTGCTTTTTCGAACTCCTCCTAGGGATTTTGTTCGATCTGCACGAAAATTGGCCCATACACTCTTCTGCTGCTCATGACAAAAAGTTATCAAAAGAATTTTATTGGGTTGAAAATTCCGCGAATTATTAACGAACAAATTTCCGTAGCTAGCTGTAAAAATGGAAAATGTTGCATATCTCGGTCAAATTAAATGCTATCGACACCAAATCAGAGATCCTTGGTTGGCAAGAGACTGGGAGCCTATGACCTGAATTTGGCGAATGTCGGCGCCTAGGGGGCGCTAGAGATATGGGAAGTTTATATCTCTAGAACGGCTGCACCGATTTCTACGAAATTTGGTCCGTACAATGTAGGGCCGGTCCTCAGGCCATATCTTCAAGGGGGTCATGACAGGTCAATGTGGGCGGGGCTTATTACAAGATAAACAAAAAAAAATAATTTCTGCCAAAGTATAACACTTAGGGCTTTGAAATTTTATGGGTACATGTAGAATACGACTCGGATCCCACCTACCAAAAATCACGTTTGTGCTCCACTAGGTGGCGCTATAACGCATTTTGGCCTATAACTTCCACATTTTAAATGACACGTTGAAAAATCTTATATTGCCGTGTTCCCTGAATAGGGCTGGATTTTCTGACGTAGGCCCCGCCCACTTTCGCCGAAAATTCCCGTCGCTAAGTCGCCGCGTGTCCGAAACCTACTTTTTCGAACTCCTCCTACAGTTTAAGCGCCATCTGTGCCAAATTTTGCACATACGATGTCTAGACGTGTCTGATCTAAAGTTATCAAAAGAATCGTTGCACGACAAAAATTACGCTAATTATAACCAAACGATTTTTCGGCTAGCTTAAAAAACACATGTTGTGTCGTATTTCGGTCAAACTAAAGTCTTTCGACTTCAAACTTAACATGGTGGTTCCAGAGGTCATCCACAGACGCTGTGCCAAATTTGGTGCGGATCGGCCAATAGGGGGCGCTACAAACCCAAAAACATCAAGTTTCCCAAAAGTTGCTCGGATTCCTACGAAATTCGCTGTGCATGATGTGGACTGCCTCCTGAGGCCAACCGCCAACGTACGTAATGATTGGTCAAAGTGGGCGGGATTTATTACAACAAATCAAAATCACCACGCGTTCTGCCTGTGGCACTAACAGTGCACACCCACTACAGTGAATACTGCAGCTCAGCATCAGGCTGTGTCCTGACAATTGCCCTGAACTGGAAGGCCGCAGCTCGGACAACAGCGCGCGTCCCCGCGATCGTCCCGAGCCCCGCGTCCCTCGGAGCCCGCGGCGCTGGGTTCCGAGGGCCGCGGGGACCGGCTCGCGCGGGGAGGCTTGGCCCCCGTTCATAACTGCTTGCAGTTCTAGTTATTAGGGGGCCAAGCCCGCGGGGCCTGGGGACCGCGAATGCAAGGCATACGCGGTTCCCAGGACCAGCGGTGCTGGGAACCCTATTGTTTTTGTTCGGATTTTTATTATTATTATTATTTTCCTCTATTTTTATTCTTCTCCCGATAAAACTCATGCTGCAGGCTAAACCGTTCAAGGTAGGGCGGTGCAATTTGGCGGGTTGGCCCACACCCCCGCACGTACCTCAGACGCAAAAAACTGCACACGTCCGCCTGTAGGGGGCGCTATAACCAAGGACAAAGCGTTTTGGCCTATAACTCCCAGACCGTATGTCGCACATTCAAAAACCTTATACCTCCCAATTCCTTGAATGGAGCTGAGTCACTTTGTAATTGGCCACGCCCACTTGCGCCTAATTAATTTTTTCGCAAAATCGCGAAAACTGGAAAACCTGCTTTTTTGAACTACTCCTAGGGATTTTGTCCGATCTGCAGGAAAATTGGCCCGTACACTTTTCTGGTCCTCATGAGCTTAAATTATCAAAAGATTTTTTTTGGGTTGAAAATTCCGCGAATTATTAACGAACAAATTTCCGTAGCTAGCCATAAAAATGGAAAATGTTGCATATCTCGGTCAAAGTAAATGCTATCGACACCAAATCAGAGATCCTTGGTTGGCATGAGACTGGGAGCATATGCGCTGAATTTGGTGAATTTTGGCCCCTAGGGGGCGCTAGAGATATGGGAAGTTTATATCTCTAGAACGGCTGCACCGATTTCTACAAAATTTGGTCCGTACGATGGAGGGCCAGTCCTGAGGCCATATCTTCAAGGGGGTCATGACAGGTCGATGTGGGCGGGGCTTATGACAAGATAAACAAAAAAAATTAATTTCTGCCAAAGTATAACACTTAGGGCTTTGAAATTTTATGGGTACATGTAGAATAGGACTCAGATCCCGCCTACCGAAAATCGCGTTTGTGCTCCACTAGGGGGCGCTATAACGCATTTTTGCCTATAACTTTCACATTTTAAATGACACGTTGAAAAATCTCATATTACCGTGTTCCCTGAATAGCGCTGGATTTTCTGACGTAGGCCCCGCCCACTTTCGCCGAAAATTCCCGTCGCTAAGTCGCCACATGTCCGAAACCTACTTTTTCGAACTCCTCCTACAGTTTAAGCGCCATCTGCGCCAAACTTTGCACATACGATGTCCAGACATGTCTGAACATAACTTATCAAAAGAATTGTGGCACGACAAAAAATGCGCTAATTATAACCGAACGATTTTTCGGCTAGCCTAAAAAACACATGTTGTGTCATATTTCGGTCAAACTAAAGTCTTTCGACTTCAAACTTAACACGTTGGTTCCAGAGGTCATCCGCAGACTCTGTGCCAAATTTGGTGCGGATCGGCCAAAAGGGGGCGCTACAAACCCAAAAAAATCGAGTTTCCAAAAAGTTGCTCGGATTCCTACGAAATTCGCTGTGCATGATGTGGACTCCCTCCTGAGGCCAACCGCCAACTTACGTAATGATTGGTCAAAGTGGGCGGGATTTATTACAACAAATCAAAATCACCACGCATTCTGCCTTTGGCACTAACAGTGCACACCCACTACAGTGAATACTGCAGCTCAGCGTCAGGCTGTGTCCTGACAATTGCCCTGAACTGGAATGCCGCAGCTAGGACGACGGCGCGCGTCCCCGCGATCGCCCCGAGCCCCGCGTCCCTCGGAGCCCACGGCGGTGGGTTCCGAGGGCCGCGGGGACCGGCTCGCGCGGGGAGGCTTGGCCCCCGTTCATAACTGCTTGCAGTTCTAGTTATTAGGGGGCCAAGCCCGCGGGGCCTGGGGACCGCGAATGCAAGGCATACGCGGTTCCCAGGACCAGCGGTGCTGGGAACCCTATTGTTTTTGTTCGGATTTTTATTATTATTATTATTATTATTATTATTATTATTATTATTTTTATTCTTCCCCCGATAAAAGTCATGCTGCAGGCTAAACCGTGCAAGGTAGGGCGGTGCAATTTGGAGGGTTGGCCCACACCCCCGCACGTACCTCAGACACAAAAAACTGCACACGTCCACCTGTAGGGGGCGCTATAAGCAAGGACAACGCGTTTTGGCCTATAACTCCCACACCGTATGTCGCACATTCAAAAACCTTATATCCCCATATTCCTTGAATGGAGCTGAGTCACTTTGTAATTGGCCACGCCCACTTCCGCCTAAATAATTTTTTCGCAAAATCACGAAAACTGGAAAACCTGCTTTTTTGAACTTCTCCTAGGGATTTTGTTCAATCTGCACGAAAATTGGCCCGTGCACTCTTCTGGTCCTCATGAGCTAAAGTTATCAAAAGATTATTTTTTGGGTTGAAAATTCCGCGAATTATTAACGAACAAATTTCCGTAGCTAGCCTCAAAAATGGAAAATCTTACATATCTCGGTCAAAGTAAATGCTATCGACACCAAATCAGAGATCCTTGGTTGGCATGAGACTGGGAGCATATGCCCTGAATTTGGTGAATTTTGGCCCCTAGGGGGCGCTAGAGATATGGGAAGTTTATATCTCTAGAACGGCTGCACCGATTTCTACAAAATTTGGTCCGTACGATGGAGGGCCAGTCCTGAGGCCATATCTTCAAGGGGGTCATGACAGGTCGATGTGGCCGGGGCTTATGACAAGATAAACAAAAAAAATTAATTTCTGCCAAAGTATAACACTTAGGGCTTTGAAATTTTATGGGTACATGTAGAATAGGACTCAGATCCCGCCTACCGAAAATCGCTTTTGTGCTCCACTAGGGGGCGCTATAACGCATTTTTGCCTATAACTTTCACATTTTAAATGACACGTTGAAAAATCTCATATTACTGTGTTCCCTGAATAGCGCTGGATTTTCTGACGTAGGCCCCGCCCACTTTCGCCGAAAATTCCCGTCGCTAAGTCGCCACATGTCCGAAACCTACTTTTTCGAACTCCTCCTACAGTTTAAGCGCCATCTGCGCCAAACTTTGCACATACGATGTCTAGACATGTCTGAACACAACTTATCAAAAGAATTGTGGCACGACAAAAAATGCGCTAATTATAACCGAACGATTTTTCGGCTAGCCTAAAAAACACATGTTGTGTCATATTTCGGTCAAACTAAAGTCTTTCGACGTCAAACTTAACACGTTGGTTCCAGAGGTCATCCGCAGACTCTGTGCCAAATTTGGTGCGGATCGGCCAAAAGGGGGCGCTACAAACCCAAAAAAATCGAGTTTCCAAAAAGTTGCTCGGATTCCTACGAAATTCGCTGTGCATGATGTGGACTCCCTCCTGAGGCCAACCGCCAACTTACGTAATGATTGGTCAAAGTGGGCGGGATTTATTACAACAAATCAAAATCACCACGCATTCTGCCTTTGGCACTAACAGTGCACACCCACTACAGTGAATACTGCAGCTCAGCGTCAGGCTGTGTCCTGACAATCGCCCTGAACTGGAATGCCGCAGCTAGGACGACAGTGCGCGTCCCCGCGATCGCCCCGAGCCCCGCGTCCCTCGGGGCCCGCGGCGGCGGGTTCCGAGGGCCGCGGGGACCGGCTCGCGCGGGGAGGCTTGGCCCCCGTTCATAACTGCTTGCAGTTCTAGTTAGGGGGCCAAGCCCGCGGGGCCTGGGGACCGCGAATGCAAGGCATACGCGGTTCCCAGGACCAGCGGTGCTGGGAACCCTATTGTTTTTGTTCTGATTTTTATTATTATTATTATTTTTTTCCTCTATTTTTATTCTTCCGTTGATAAAACTCATGCTGCAGGCTAAACCGTGCAAGGTAGGGCGGTGCAATTTGGAGGGTTGGCCCACACCCCCGCACGTACCTCAGACGCAAAAAACTGCAACTGTCCACCTACAGGGGGCGCTATAACCAACTACAACGCGTTTTGGCCTATAACTCCCAGACCGTATGTCGCACATTCAAAAACCTTATATCCACAGATTCCTTGAATGGAGCTGAGTCACTTTGTAATTGGCCACGCCCACTTCCGCCTAAATAATTTTTTCGCAAAATCGCGAAAACTGGAAAATCTGCTTTTTTGAACTCCTCCTAGGGATTTTGTCCGATCTGCACAAAAATTGGCCCGTACACTCTTCTGGTCCTCTTGAGCTTAAGTTATCAAAAGATTTTTTTTGGATTGAAAATTCCGCGAATTATTAACGAACAAATTTCCATAGCTAGCCGTAAAAATGGAAAATCTTGCATATCTCGGTCAAAGTAAATGCTATCGACACCAAATCAGAGATCCTTGGTTGGCATGAGACTCAGAGCGTATGAGCTGAATTTGGCGAATGTCGGTGCCTAGGGGGCGCTAGAGATATGGGAAGTTTATATCTCTAGATCGGCTGCACCGATTTCTACCAAATTTGGTCCGTATGATGTAGGCCCAGCCCTGAGGCCATAACTTCAAGGGGGTCATGACAGGTCAATGTGGGCGGGGCTTATTACAAGATAAACAAAAAAAATTAATTTCTGCCAAAGTATATCACTTAGGGCTTTGAAATTTTATGGGTACATGTAGAATAGGACTCGGATCCCGCCTACCTAAAATCGCACGTGTGCTCCACTAGGGGGCGCTATAACGCATTTTTGCCTATAACTTCCACATTTTAAATGACCCATTGAAAAATCTTATATTGCCTTATTCCGTCAATAGCGCTGGATTTTCTGACGTAGGCCACGCCCACTTTCGCCGAAAATTCCCGTCGCTAAGTCGCCGCATGTCCGAAACCTACTTTTTCGAACTCCTCCTACAGTTTAAGCGCCATCTGCGCCAAACTTTGCACATACGATGTCGAGACATGTCTGAGCAAAACTTATCAAAAGAATTGTTGCACGACAAAAAATGCGCTAATTATAACCGAACGATTTCTTGGCTAGCTTAAAAAACACATGTTGTGTCATATTTCAGTCAAACTAAAGTCTTTCGACTTCAAACTTAAGACAGTGGTTCCAGAGGTCATCCACACGCTCTGTGCCAAATTTGGTGCGGATCGGCCAATAGGGGGCGCTACAAACCCAAAAAATCGAGTTTCCAAAAAGTTGCTCGGATTCCTACGAAATTCGCTGTGCATGATGTGGACTACCTCCCGAGGCCAACCGCCAACTTACGTAATGATTGGTCAAAGTGGGCGGGATTTATTACAACAAATCAAAATCACCACGCATTCTGCCTTTGGCACTAACAGTGCACACCCGCTACAGTGAATACTGCAGCTCAGCATCAGGCTGTGTCCTGACAATTGCCCTGAACTGTAATGCCGCGGCTCGGACGACGGCGCGCATCCCCGCGATCGCCCCGAGCCCCGCGTCCCTCGGAGCCCGCAGCGCTGGGTTCCGAGGGCCGCGGGGGGCGGCTCGCGCGGGGAGGCTTGGCCCCCGTTCATAACTGCTTGCAGTTCTAGTTATTATTTTTTTCCTCTATTTTTATTCTTCCGTTGATAAAACTCATACTGCAGGCTAAACCGTGCATGGTAGGGCGGTGCAATTTGGAGGGCTGGCCCACACCCCCGCACGTACCTCAGACGCAAAAAACTGCACACGTCCGCCTGCAGGGGGCGCTATAAGCAAGAACAACGCGTTTTGGCCTATAACTCCCACACCGTATGTCGCATATTCAAAAACCTTATATCCCCCAATTCCTTGAATGGAGCTGAGTCACTTTGTAATTGGCCACGCCCACTTCCGCCTAAATAATTTTTTCGCAAAATCGCGAAAACTGGCAAACCACCTTTTTCCAACTACTCCTACGGATTTTGTCCGATCTGCACGAAAATTGGCCCGGACACTCTTCTGCTCCTCATGAGCTAAAGTTATCAAAACATTATTTTTGCGTTGAAAATTCCGCGAATTATTAACGAACAAATTTTCGTAGCTAGCCGTAAAAATGGAAAATCTTGCATATCTCGGTCAAAGTAAATGCTATCGACACCAAATCAGAGATCCTTGGTTGGCATGAGACTGGGAGCCTATGAGCTGAATTTGGCAAATGTTGGCTCCTAGGGGGCGCTAGAGATATGGGAAGTTTATATCTCTAGAACGGCTGCACCGATTTCTACCAAATTTGGTCCGTACGATGTAGGGCCCGCCCTGAGGCCATACTTTCAAGGGGGTCATGACAGGTCAATGTGGGCGGGGCTTATTACAAGATAAACAAAAAAAATTAATTTCTGCCAAAGTATAACACTTAGGGCTTTGAAATTTTATGGGTACATTTAGAATAGGACTCAGATCCCGCCTACCTAAAATTGCACGTGTACTCCACTAGGGGGCGCTATAACGCATTTTTGCCTATAACTTCCACATTTTAAATGACCCGTTGAAAAATCTTATATTGCCGTATTCCCACAATAGCGCTGGATTTTATGACGTAGGCCACGCCCACTTTCGCCGAAAATTCCCGTCGCTAAGTCGCCGCATGTCCGAAACCTACTTTTTCGAACTCCTCCTACAGTTTAAGCGCCATCTGCGCCAAACTTTGCACATACGATGTCTAGACGTGTCTGATCTAAAGTTATCAAAAGAATTGTTGCATGACAAAAAATGCGCTAATTATAACCGAACTATTTTTCGGCTAGCTTAAAAAACACATGTTCTGTCATATTTCGGTCAAACTAAAGTCTTTCGACTTCAAACTTAACAGGGTGGTTCCAGAGGTCATCCACACGCTCTGTGCCAAATTTGGTGCGGATCGGCCAATAGGGGGCGCTACAAACCCAAAAAATCGAGTTTCCCAAAAGTTGCTCGGATTCCTACGAAATTCGCTGTGCATGATGTGGACTCCCTCCTGAGGCTGACCGCCAACTTACGTAATGATTGGTCAAAGTGGGCGGGATTTATTACAACAAATCAAAATCACCACGCATTCTGCCTTTTGCACTAACAGTGCACACCCACTACAGTGAATACTGCAGCTCAGCATCAGGCTGTGTCCTGACAATTGCCCTGAACTGGAATGCCGCGGCTCGGACGACGGCGCGCGTCCCCGCGATCGCCCCGAGCCCCGCGTCCCTCGGAGCCCGCGGCGCTGGGTTCCGAGGGCCGCGGGGGGCGGCTCGCGCGGGGAGGCTTGGCCCCCGTTCATAACTGCTTGCAGTTCTAGTTATTATTATTATTTTCTATTTTTATTCTTCCGTTGATAAAACTCATGCTGCAGGCTAAACCGTGCAAGGTAGGGCGGTGCAATTTGGCGGGCTGGCCCACACCCCCGCACGTACCTCAGACGCAAAAAACTGCACACGTCCGCCTGTAGGGGGCGCTATAACCAAGGACAACGCGTTTTGGCCTATAACTCCCACACCGTATGTCGCACATTCAAAAACCTTATATCTACCAATTCCTTGAATGGAGCTGAGTCACTTTGTAATTGGCCACGCCCACTTCCGCCTAAATAATTTTTTCGCAAAATCGCGAAAACTGGAAAACCTGCTTTTTCGAACTCCTCCTAGGGATTTTGTCCAATCTGCACGAAAATTGGCCCGTACACTCGTCTGCTGCTCCTAACCTAAAGTTATCAAAAGATTATTTTTGCGTTGAAAATTCTGCAAATTATTAACGAACAAATTTCCGTAGCTAGCCGTAAAAATGGAAAATGTTGCATATCTCGGTCAAAGTAAATGCTATCGACACCAAATCAGAGATGCTTGGTTGGCATGAGACTGGGAGCCTATGAGCTGAATTTGGCGAATGTTGGCACCTAGGGGGCGCTACACATGTGGGAAGTTTATATCTCTAGAACGGCTGCACCGATTTCTACGAAATTTGGTCCGTACGAAGTAGGGCCGGTCCTGAGGCCATATGTTCAAGGGGGTCATGACAGGTCAATGTGGGCGGGGCTTATTACAAGATAAACAAAAAAAATTAATTTCTGCCAAAGTATAACACTTAGGGCTTTGAAATTTTATGGGTACATGTAGAATAGGACTCAGATCCTGCATACCGAAAATCGCACGTCTGCACCGCTAGGGGGCGCTATAACGCATTTTTGCCTATAACGTCCACATTTTAAATGACACGTTGAAAAATCTTATATTGCCCTATTCCCCGAATAGCGCTGGATTTTCTGACGTAGGCCCCGCCCCTTTTCGCCGAAAATTCCCGTCGCTAAGTCGCCACATGTCCGAAACCTACTTTTTCGTACTCCTCCTACAATTTAAGCGCCATCTGCGCCAAACTTTGCACATACGATGTCTAGACATGTCTGAGCAAAACTTATCAAAAGAATTGTTGCACGACAAAAAATGCGCTAATTATAACCGAACAATCTTTCAGCTAGCTTAAAAAACACATGTTGTGTCATATTTCGGTCAAACTACAGTCTTATGACTTCAAACTTAACACGGTGGTTCCAGAGGTCATCCTCACGCTCTGTGCCAAATTTGGTGCGGATCGGCCAATAGGGGGCGCTACAAACCCAAAAAATCGAGTTTCCCAAAAGTTGCTCGGATTCCTACGAAATTCGCTGTGCATGATGTGGACTCCCTCCTGAGGCCAACCGCCAACTTACGTAATGATTGGTCAAAGTGGGCGGGATTTATTACGACAAATCAAAATCACCACGCATTCTGCCTTTGGCACTAACAGTGCACACCCGCTACAGTGAATACTGCAGCTCAGCATCAGGCTGTGTCCTGACAATTGCCCTGAACTGGAATGCCGCAGCTAGGACGACGGCGCGCGTCCCCGCGATCGCCCCGAGCCCCGCGTCCCTCGGAGCCCGCGGCGCCGGGTTCCGAGGGCCGCGGGGACCGGCTCGCGCGGGGAGGCTTGGCCCCCGTTCATAACTGCTTGCAGTTCTAGTTAGGGGGCCAAGCCCGCGGGGACTGGGGAACGCGGATGCAAGCATACGCGTTTCCCAGTACCAGCGGTGCTGGGAACCCTATTGTTTTTGTTCAGATTTTTATTAGGGGGCCAAGCCCGCGGGGGCTGGGAAACGCGTATGCAAGCATACGCGTTTCCCAGTACCAGCGGTGCTGGGAACCCTATTGTAATTGTTCTGATTTTTATTTTCCTCTATTTTTATTCTTCCGTTGATAAAAGTCATGCTGCAGCCTAAACCGTGCAAGTTTGGACGATGAAAATTTGAGGGCTGGCCCAGACCCCTGCAGGGACCTCAGACGCAAAAAACTGCACACATCCGCCTGCAGGGGGCGCTATAAGCAAGGACAACGCGTTTTGGCCTATAACTCCCACACCGTATGTCGCACATTCAAAAACCTTATATCCCCACATTCCTTGAATAGAGCTGAGTCACTTTGCAATTGGCCACGCCCACTTCCGCCTAGACTTTTTTTCCCGCAAAATCGCGAAAACTGCAAAACCTACTTTTTCGAACTCCTCCTAGGGATTTTGTTCAATCTGCACGAAAATTGGCCCCTACACTCTTCTGCTCCTCATCTGCTAAAGTTATCAAAAGATTTTTTTTGGGTTGAAAATTCCGCGAATTATTAACGAACAAATTTCCGTAGCTAGCCTTAAAAATGGAAAATGTTGCATATCTCGGTCAAAGTAAATGCTATCGACACCAAATCAGAGATCCTTGGTTGGCATGAGAATGGGAGCCTATGAGCTGAATTTGGCGAATGTCGGCGCCTAGGGGGCGCTAGAGATATGGGAAGTTTATATCTCTAGAACGGCTGCACCGATTTCTACCAAATTTGGTCCATACGATGTAGGTCCGGCCCTGAGGCCATAACTTCAACGGGGTCATGACAGGTCAATGTGGGCGGGGCTTATTACAAGATAAACAAAAAATAATAATTTCTGCCAAAGTATAATACTTAGGGTTTTGAAATTTTATGGCTACATGTAGAATAGGACTCAGATCCGGCCTACCGAAAATCGCGTTTGTGCTCCACTAGGTGGCGCTATAACGCATTTTTGCCTATAACTTCCACATTTTAAATGACACGTTGAAAAATCTTATATTGCCGTATTCCCCGCATAGCGCTGGATCTTCTGACGTAGGCCCCGCCCACTTTCGCCGAAAATTCCCGTCGCTAAGTCGCCACATGTCCGAAACCTACTTTTTCGAACTCCTCCTACAGTTTAAGCGCCATCTGCGCCAAACTTTGCACATACGATGTCTAGACGTGTCTGATCTAAAGTTATCAAAGGAATCATTGAACGACAAAAAATTCGCTAATTATAACCGAACGATTTTTTGGCTAGCTCAAAAAACGCATGTTGTGTCATATTTCGGTCAAACTAAAGTCTTTTGACTTCAAACTTAACACGCTCGTTCCAGAGGTCATCCGCAGATGCTGTGCCAAATTTGGTGTGGATCGGCCAATAGGGGGCGCTACAAACCCAACTAGGTGGCGCTATAACGCATTTTTGCCTATAACTTCCACATTTTAAATGAGACGTTGAAAAATCTCATATTGCCGTGTTCCCTGAAAAGCGCTGGATTTTCTGACGTAGGCCCCGCCCACTTTTGCCGAAAATTCCCGTCGCTAAGTCGCCAGACGTCCGAAACCTACTTTTTCGAACTCCTCCTACAGTTTAAGCGCCATCTGCGCCAAACTTTGCACGTACGATATCTAGACGTGTCTGACGAAAAGTTATCAAAAGAATTGTTGCACGCCAAAAAATGCGCTAATTATAACCGAACAATTTTTCGGCTAGCTCAAAAAACGCATGTTGTGTCATATTTAGGTCAAACTAAAGTCTTTTGACTTCAAACTTAAGACGCTCGTTCCAGAGGTCATCCACAGACGCTGTGCCAAATTTGGTGCGGATCGGCCGATAGGGGGCGCTACAAACCCAAAAACATCAGGTTTCCCAAAAGTTGCTCAGAGTCGTCCTAAATTCGCTGCGCATGATGTGGGTTCCCTCCTGAGGCCGACCGCAAAGTTACCTAATGATTGGTCATGAATACCGCAGCTCGGACGACGGCGCGCGTCCCCACGATCGCCCCGAGCCCCGCGTCCCTCGGGGCCCGCGGCGGCGGGTTCCGAGGGCCGCGGGGACCGGCTCGCGCGGGGAGGCTTGGCCCCCGTTCATAACTGCTTGCAGTTCTAGTTATTATTATTATTTTCTATTTTTATTCTTCCGTTGATAAAACTCATGCTGCAGGCTAAACCGTACAAGGTAGGGCGGTGCAATTTGGCGGGCTGGCCCACACCCCCGCAGGGATCTCAGACGCAAAAAACTGCACACGTCCGCCTACAGGGGGCGCTATAACCAAGGAAAACGCGTTTTGGCCTATAACTCCCAGACCGTATGTCGCACATTCAAAAACCTTATATCCACTGATTCCTTGAATGGACCTGAGTCACTTTGTAATTGGCCACGCCCACTTCCGCCTAAATAATTTTTTCGCAAAATCGCGAAAACTGGCAAACCTGCTTTTTCGAACTCCTCCTAGGGATTTTGTTCGATCTGCTCGAAAATTGGCCCAGACACTCTTCTGCTGCTCTTGAGCTTAAGTTATCAACAGATGTTTTTTGGGTTGAAAATTCCGCGAATTATTAACGAACAAATTTGCGTAGCTAGCCGTAAAAATGGAAAATCTTGCATATCTCAGTCAAAGTAAATGCTATCGACACCAAATCAGAGATCCTTGGTTGGCATGAGACTGGGAGCCTATGAGCTGAATTTGGCGAATGTTGGCTCCTAGGGGGCGCTAGAGATATGGGAAGTTTATATCTCTAGAACGGCTGCACCGATTTCTATGAAATTTGGTCCGTACGAAGTAGGGCCGGTCCTGAGGCCATATGTTCAAGGGGGTCATGACAGGTCGATGTGGGCGGGGCTTATGACAAGATAAACAAAAAAAATTAATTTCTGCCAAAGTATAACACTTAGGGCTTTGAAATTTTATGGGTACATGTAGGATAGGACTCAGATCCCGCCGATCAAAAATCGCACGTGTGCTCCACTAGGGGGCGCTATAACGCATTTTGGCCTATAACTTCCACATTTTAAATGACACGTTGAAAAATCTTATATTGCCATATTCCCTGAATAGCGCTGGATTTTCTGACGTAGGCCCCGCCCACTTTCGCCGAAAAGTCCCGTCGCTAAGTCGCCACATGTCCGAAACCTACTTTTTGGAACTCCTCCTACAGTTTAAGGGCCATCTGCGCCAAACTTTGCACATACAATGTCTAGATATGTCTGAGCAAAACTTATCAAAAGAATTGTTGCACGACAAAAAATGCGCTAATTATAACCGAACGATTTCTCGGCTAGCTTAAAAAACACATGTTGTGTCATATTTCGGTCAAACTAAATTCTTTCGACTTCAAACTTAACACGGTGATTCCAGAGGTCATCCACACGCTCTGTGCCAAATTTGGTGCGGATCGGCCGATAGGGGGCGCTACAAACCCCAAAAAATCGAGTTTCCGAAAAGTTGCTCGGATTCCTACGAAATTCGCTGCGCATGATGTGGACTCCCTCCTGAGGTCAACCGCCAACTTACGTAATGATTGGTCAAAGTGGGCGGGATTTATTACAACAAATCAAAATCACCACGCATTCTGCCTTTGGCACTAACAGTGCACATCCACTACAGTGAATACTGCAGCTAAGCTTTGTCCTGTGTCCTGACAATTGCCCTGAACTGGAAGGCCGCGGCTCGGACGACGGCGCGCGTCCCCGCGATCGCCCCGAGCCCCGCGTCCCTCGGGGCCCGCGGCCGTGGGTTCCGAGGGCCGCGGGGACCGGCTCGCGCGGGGAGGCTTGGCCCCCGTTCATAACTGCTTGCAGTTCTAGTTAGGGGGCCAAGCCCGCGGGGACTGGGGAACGCGGATGCAAGCATACGCGTTTCCCAGTACCAGCGGTGCTGGGAACCCTATTGTAATTGTTCAGATTTTTATTATTATTATTTACGTCTATTTTTATTCTTCCGTTGATAAAAGTCATGCTGCAGCCTAAACCGTGCAAGTTTGGACGATGAAAATTTGAGGGCTGGCCCAGACCCCTGCAGGGACCTCAGACACAAAAAACTGCACATGTCTGCCTGCAGGGGGCGCTATAACCAAGGACAACGCGTTTTGGCCTATAACTCCCACACCGTATGTCGCACACTCAAAAACCTTATATCCCCATATTCCTTGAATAGAGCTGAGTCACTTTGCAATTGGCCACGCCCACTTCCGCCTAGACTTTTTTTCCCGAAAAATCGCGAAAACTGGAAAACCTACTTTTTCGAACTCCTCCTAGGGATTTTGTTCGATCTGCACGAAAATTTGCCCAGACACTCTTCTGCTCCTCTTGACCTAAAGTTATCAAAAGATTTTTTTTGGGTTGAAAATTCTGCGAATTATTAACGAACAAATTTCCGTAGCTAGCTGTAAAAATGGAAAATCTTGCATATCTCGGTCAAAGTAAATGCTATCGACACCAAATCAGAGATCCTTGGTTGGCATGAGACTGGGAGCGTATGAGCTGAATTTGGCGAATGTCGGCGCCTAGGGGGCGCTAGAGATATGGGAAGTTTATATCTCTAGAACGGCTGCACCGATTTCTACCAAATTTGGTCCGTACGATGTAGGTCCAGCCCTGAGGCCATAACTTCAAGGGGGTCATGACAGGTCAATGTGGGCGGGGCTTATTACAAGATAAACAAAAAAAATTCATTTCTGCCAAAGTATAACACTTAGGGCTTTGAAATTTTATGGGTACATTTAGAATAGGACTCAGATCCCGCCTACCGAAAATCGCACGTGTGCTCCACTAGGGGGCGCTATAACGCATTTTTGCCTATAACTTCCACATTTTAAATGACACGTTGAAAAATCTTATATTGGCGTATTCCCCGAATAGCGCTGGAATTTCTGACGTAGGCCCCGCCCACTTTCACCGAAAATCCCCGTCGCTACGTCGCCGCATGTCCGAAACCTACTTTTTCGAACTCCTCCTACAGTTTAAGCGCCATCTGCGCCAAACTTTGCACATACGATGTCTAGACGTGTATGATCTAAAGTTATCAAAAGAATTGTTGCACGACAAAAAATGCGCTAATAATAACCGAACGATTTCTTGGCTAGCTTAAAAAACACATGTTGTGTCATATTTCGGTCAAACTACAGTCTTTCGACTTCAAACTTAACACGGTGGTTCCAGAGGTCATCCGCAGCCACTGTGCCAAATTTGGTGCGGATCGGCCGATAGGGGGCGCTACAAACCCAAAAACATAGAGTTTCCGAAAAGTTGCTCGGATTCGTACAAAATTCGCTGCGCATGATGTGGACTCCCTCCTGAGGCCAACCGCCAACTTACGTAATGATTGGTCAAAGTGGGCGGGATTTATTACAACAAATCAAAATCGCCACGCATTCTGCCTTTGGCACTAACAGTGCACACCCACTACAGGGAATACTGCAGCTCAGCATCAGGCTGTGTCCTGACAATTGCCCTGAACTGGAAGGCCGCGGCTCGGACGACGGCGCGCGTCCCCGCGATCGCCCCGAGCCCCGCGTCCCTCGGGGCCCGCGGCGGCGGGTTCCGAGGGCCGCGGGAACCGGCTCGCGCGGGGAGGCTTGGCCCCCGTTCATAACTGCTTGCAGTTCTAGTTAGGGGGCCAAGCCCGCGGGGACTGGGGAACGCGGATGCAAGCATACGCGTTTCCCAGTACCAGCGGTGCTGGGAACCCTATTGTAATTGTTCTGATTTTTATTATACTCCTTATTATTATTATTCTCTATTTTTATTCTTCCGCCAATAAAAGTCATACTGCAGGCTAAACCGTGCAAGTTTGAACGATGCAAATTTGAGGGCTGGCCCACACCCCGGCACGTACCTCAGACGCAAAAAACTGCACATGTACGTCTGTAGGGGGCGCTATAACCAAGGACAACGCGTTTTGGCCTATAACTCCCACACCGTATGTCGCACATTCAAAAGCCTTATATCCCCATATTCCTTGAATGGAGCTGAGTCACTTTGTAATTGGCCACGCCCACTTCCGCCTAAATAATTTTTTCGCAAAATCGCGAAAACTGGAAAACCTGCTTTTTCGAACTCCTCCTAGGGATTTTTTTCGATCTGCACGAAAATTGGCCCGTATGCTCTTCTGCTCCTCAAGACAAAAAGTTATCAAAAGAATTTTATTGGGTTGAAAATTCCGCGAATTATTAACGAACAAATTTCCGTAGCTAGCCGTAAAAATGGACAATGTTGCATATCTCGGTCAAAGTAAATGCTATCTACACCAAATCAGAGATCCTTGGTTGGCATGAGACTGGGAGCCTATGAGCTGAATTTGGCGAATGTTGGCGCCTAGGGGGCGCTAGAGATATGGGAAGTTTATATCTCTAGAACGGCTGCACCAATTTCTACGAAATTTGGTCCATACGACGTAGGGCCGGTCCTGAGGCCATATCTTCAAGGGGGTCATGACAGGTCAATGTGGGCGGGGCTTATTACAAGATAAACAAAAAAAATTAATTTCTGCCAAAGTATAATACTTAGGGTTTTGAAATTTTATGGGTACATGTAGAATAGGACTCGGATCCCGCCTACCAAAAATCGCGTTTCTGCTCCACTAGGTGGCGCTATAACGCATTTTTGCCTATAACTTCCACATTTTAAACGACACGTTGAAAAATCTTATATTGCCGTATTCCCCGAATAGGGCTGGATTTTCTGACGTAGGCCCCGCCCACTTTCGCCGAAAATTCCCGTCGCTAAGTCGCCACATGTCCGAAACCTACTTTTTCGAACTCCTCCTACAGTTTAAGCACCACCTGCGCCAAACTTTGCACATACGATGTCTAGACGTGTCCGATCTAAAGTTATCAAAAGAATTGTTGCACGACAAAAAATTTGCTAATAATAACCGAACGATTTCTTGGCTAGCATAAAAAACACATGTTGTGTCATATTTCGGTGAAACTACAGTCTTTTGACTTCAAACTTAACACGCTCGTTCCAGAGGTCATCCGCAGACTCTGGGCCAAATTTGGTGCGGATCGGCCAATAGGGGGCGCTACAAACCCAACTAGGTGGCGCTATAAAGCAATTTTTGCCTATAACTTCCACATTTTTTATGAGACGTTGAAAAATCTCATATTGCCGTGTTCCCTGAAAAGCGCTGGATTTTCTGACGTAGGCCACGCCCACTTTTGCCGCAAATTGCCGTCGCTAAGTCGCCACATGTCCAAAACCTACTTTTTCAAACTCCTCCTACAGTTTAAGGGCCATCTGCGCCAAACTTTGCACATACGATGTCTAGACGTGTCTGACGAAAGGTTATCAAAAGAATTGTTGCACGCCAAAAAATGCGCTAATTATAACCGAACGATTTTTTGGCTAGCTCAAAAAACGCATGTTGTGTCATATTTAGGTCAAACTAAAGTCTTTTGACTTCAAACTTAACACGCTCGTTCCAGAGGTCATCCACAGCCGCTGTGCCAAATTTGGTGCAGATCGGCCAATAGGGGGCGCTACAAACCCAAAAACATCAGGTTTCCCAAAAGTTGCTCAGATTCGGATTAAATTCGCTGTGCATGATGTGGGTTCCCTCCTGAGGCCGACCGCAAAGTTACCTAATGATTGGTCATGAATACCGCAGCTCGGACGACGGCGCGCGTCCCCGCGATCGCCCCGAGCCCCGCGTCCCTCGGGGCCCGCGGCGGCGGGTTCCGAGGGCCGCGGGGACCGGCTCGCGCGGGGAGGCTTGGCCCCCGTTCATAACTGCTTGCAGTTCTAGTTATTATTATTAGGGGGCCAAGCCCGCGGGGACTGGGGAACGCGGATGCAAGCATACGCGTTTCCCAGTACCAGCGGTGCTGGGAACCCTATTGTAATTGTTCAGATTTTTATTTTCTATTTTTATTCTTCTCCCGATAAAAGTCATGCTGCAGGCTAAACCGTGCAAGTTTGGACGGTGCAATTTGGAGGGCTGGCCCAGACCCCCGCACGTACCTCAGACGCAAAAAACTGCACATGTCCGCCTGCAGGGGGCGCTATAACCAAGGACAACGCGTTTTGGCCTATAACTCCCACACCGTATGTCGCACATTCAAAAACCTTATATCCCCACATTCCTTGAATAGAGCTGAGTCACTTTGCAATTGGCCACGCCCACTTCCGCCCCGATTTTTTTTTCCGCAAAATCGCGAAAACTGCAAAACCTACTTTTTCGAACTCCTCCTAGGGATTTTGTCCGATCTGCACGAAAATTGGCCCGGACACTCGTCTGCTCCTCATGAGCTAAAGTTATCAAAAGATTATTTTTGGGTTGAAAATTCCGCGAATTATTAACGAACAAATTTCCGTAGCTAGCCGTAAAAATGGAAAATCTTGCATATCTCGGTCAAAGTAAATGCTATCGACACCAAATCAGAGATCCTTGGTTGGCATGAGACTGGGAGCCTATGAGCTGAATTTGGTTAATGTTGGCGCCTAGGGGGCGCTAGAGATATGGGAAGTTTATATCTCTAGAACGGCTGCACCGATTTCTACGAAATTTGGTCCGTACGATGTAGGCCCCGTCCTGAGGCCATATCTTCAAGGGGGTCATGACAGGTCAATGTGGGCGGGGCTTATTACAAGATAAACAAAAAAAATTAATTTCTGCCAAAGTATAACACTTAGGGTTTTGAAATTTTATGGGTACATGTAGAATAGGACTCAGATCCCGCCTACCGAAAATCGCACGTGAAAATCGTTCGTGCTCCACTAGGTGGCGCTATAACGCATTTTTGCCTATAACTTCCACATTTTAAATGACACGTTGAAAAATCTTATATTGCCGTATTCCCTGAATACCGCTAGATTTTCTGACGTAGGCCACGCCCACTTTCGCCGAAAATTCCCGTCGCTAAGTCGCCACATGTCTGAAACCTACTTTTTCGAACTCCTCCTACAGTTTAAGCGCCATCTGCGCCAAACTTTGCACATACGATGTCTAGACGTGTCTGATCTAAAGTTATCAAAGGAATCGTTGAACGACAAAAAATTCGCTAATTATAACCGAACGATTTTTTGGCTAGCTCAAAAAACGCATGTTGTGTCATATTTCGATCAAACTAAAGTCTTTTGACTTCAAACTTAACACGGTGGTTCCAGAGGTCAGCCACAGACTCTGTGCCAAATTTGGTGCGGATCGGCCAATAGGGGGCGCTACAAACCCAACTAGGTGGCGCTATAACGCATTTTTGCCTATAACTTCCACATTTTAAATGAGACGTTGAAAAATCTCATATTGCCGTGTTCCCTGAAAAGCGCTGGATTTTCTGACGTAGGCCACGCCCACTTTGCCGCAAATTGCCGTCGCTAAGTCACCACATGTCCAAAACCTACTTTTTCAAACTCCTCCTACAGTTTAAGCGCCATCTGCGCCAAACTTTGCACATACGATGTCTAAACGTGTCTGACGAAAAGTTATCAAAAGAATTGTTGCACACCAAAAAATGCGCTAATTATAACCGAATGATTTTTTTGGCTAGCTCAAAAAACGCATGTTGTGTCATATTTAGGTCAAACTAAAGTCTTTTGACTTCAAACTTAACATGCTCGTTCCAGAGGTCATCCACAGACGCTGTGCCAAATTTGGTGCGGATCGGCCAATAGGGGGCGCTACAAACCCAAAAACATCAGGTTTCCCAAAAGTTGCTCGGAGTCGTCGTAAATTCGCTGCGCATGATGTGGGTTCCCTCCTGAGGCCGACCGCAAAGTTACCTAATGATTGGTCATGAATACCGCAGCTCGGACGACGGCGCGCGTCGCCGCGATCGCCCCGAGCCCCGCGTCCCTCGGGGCCCGCGGCGGCGGGTTCCGAGGGCCGCGGGGACCGGCTCGCGCGGGGAGGCTTGGCCCCCGTTCATAACTGCTTGCAGTTCTAGTTATTTTCTATTTTTATTCTTCTCCCGATAAAAGTCATACTGCAGGCTAAACCGTGCAAGGTAGGGCGGTGCAATTTGGAGGGCTGGCCCACACCCCCGCACGTACCTCAGACGCAAAAAACTGCACACGTCCGCCTGCAGGGGGCGCTATAAGCAAGGAAAACGCGTTTTGGCCTATAACTCCCACACCGTATGTCGCACATTCAAAAACCTTATATCCCCCTATTCCTTGAATGGAGCTGAGTCACTTTGTAATTGGCCACGCCCACTTCCGCCTAAATAATTTTTTCGCAAAATCGCGAAAACTGGCAAACCTGCTTTTTCGAACTCCTCCTAGGGATTTTGTTCGATCTGGACGAATAATGGCCCGTACACTCTTCTGGTCCTCATGAGCTTAAGTTATCAAAAGATTTTTTTTGGGTTGAAAATTTCGCGAATTATTAACGAACAAATTTCCGTAGCTAGCCGTAAAAATGGAAAATGTTGCATATCTCGGTCAAAGTAAATGCTATCGACACCAAATCAGAGATCCTTGGTTGGCATGACACCGGGAGCCTATGAGCTGAATTTGGCAAATGTCGGCCACTAGGGGGCGCTACACATGTGGGAAGTTTATATCTCTAGAACGGCTGCACCGATTTTTACGAAATTTGGTCCGTACGATGTAGGGCCACTCCTGAGGCCACACCTTCAAGGGGGTCATGACAGGTCGATGTGGGCGGAGCTTATGACAAGATAAACAAAAAAAATTAATTTCTGCCAAAGTATAATACTTAGGGCTTTGAAATTTTATGGGTACATGTAGAATAGGACTCAGATCCTGCCTACCGAAAATCACACGTGTGCTCCGCTAGGGGGCGCTATAACGCATTTTTGCCTATAACTTTCACATTTTAAGTGACACGTTGAAAAATCTTATATTGCCGTATTCCCTGAAAAGCGCTGGATTTTCTGACGTAGGCCCCGCCCACTTTCGCCGAAAATTCCCGTCGCTAAGTCGCCACATGTCCGAAACCTACTTTTTCGAACTCCTCCTACAGTTTAAGCGCCATCTGCGCCAAACTTTGCACATACGATGTCTAGACGTGTCTGATCTAAAGTTATCAAAAGAATTGTTGCACGACAAAAAATGCGCTAATAATAACCGAACGATTTCTGGGCTAGCTTAAAAAACACATGTTGTGTCATATTTCGGTCAAACTACAGTCTTTCGACTTCAAACTTAAGACGGTGCTTCCAGAGGTCATCCACAGCCTCTGTGCCAAATTTGGTGCGGATCAGCCAATAGGGGGCGCTACAAACCCAAAAACATCGAGTTTCCGAAAAGTTGCTCGGATTCGTACGAAATTCGCTGTGCATGATGTGGACTCCCTCCTGAGGCCAACCGCAAACTTACGTAATGATTGGTCAAAGTGGGCGGGATTTATTACAACAAAACAAAATCGCCACGCATTCTGCCTGTGGCACTAACAGTGCACACCCACTACAGTGAATACTGCAGCTCAGCATCAGGCTGTGTCCTGACAATTACCCTGAACTGGAAGGCCGCGGCTCGGACGACGGCGCGCGTCCCCGCGATCGCCCCGAGCCCCGCGTCCCTCGGGGCCCGCGGCGGCGGCTTCCGAGGGCCGCGGGGACCGGCTCGCGCGGGGAGGCTTGGCCCCCGTTCATAACTGCTTGCAGTTCTAGTATTATTATTATATTAATCAAATTACAGCTACTCACCGCTCCGTATAGCTCTCCTTTCTTGCTGATTGCCAGGTAGTAGTTACTGCTGAGGCCCCTGATGGCCACCACTCCCACATCCACCGACTTGATCTCCAAAATACCTGGTGCAGCGAGGACAGAGAGACAGACAAAATTTTGTGTAGATTGGTTCCTCACATATTGTATCCATGTACATTTACATTTTGCTGATACTAGATACATATTTATGGCCCAAAACCCAAATTGTCATCTTCTCCCAAAGAAAAGTGATCATAAATCAAAACGTGCTCACTTAAAAATGATTTTAATCAGGGGTTTCCAAACATTTTCATGTAAATGATGCCCACAATAGAGGCATATTAGACTCTAGTTTGAGAGAATTTTGTTTTTAAAGAATCACCAGCGAGTTTTTTTTTGTTGATGAATGATCAACCTAGAATATACAGTAAATTACAATCAATTGGACCCCAGCACTGACTTAACCCTGACAGTTAATCGACTAGGTCTGCAGCGATTAGTCAATTAATTGATTGTCAGCTATTAAATTAGGTGCCAACTATTTTGCTAATTTAATGTTTTGAGTTAAGATGAAAAGACCAAATTCTCTGATTTCAGTTTCTCAAATGTGAATATATTTCCTGGTTTCTTTAGTCCTCCATGGCAGTAAGCTGAATAAAACACGACATATGAAGATGACACCTTGGGCTTTGGGAATAAGCAATCAACATTTTTTCACCATTTTCCGACATTTCATGGACCAAACAACACATTGATTAATTAAGAAAATGATCGACAGATTACTTGCTAATGAAAATGATAGTTAGTTGCAGCCCTATAACTGTCTGTCAGAATTGTTCGGAAAAGTTCATAATTGACTTCATGACCTTTACTGCCTCTGGCAAGTGTTAGGGTTGTTCCCAAGAAAATGTGAGCAGTTGTTTAAGTGATCATAGGATCACTGCAAATATGGATATTTTATTGTGTTCTCATAAATTTAAATTGTGAAAAGATGCATCTTGGAGTATGAGGTTATAGGTCTGCATGTAACAATCTTAATTGGGATTCTATAATTTTGAAAAATAGCTTGAAAATCCTGCAGGAGAAACTTGAATCATCTGAGTTTCTTCTGCACAAGTGAACCCCAGTCTTGTCTCTTTTTTTCTTCACTATGTGACAGGCAGACCTCAGACCGGCCTCTTGCCCCCTGTTCATTTGCTGGTTAGTTTGCGGGCTGCATGCCCTGGGACCAAGGTGTAAGCCAGGAAAAAACATTTCTCCGTTCTATGTTTGTTTTTCTGACCAGGGGAGCTCAGGCAGGCGGGCACACGGACAGGACGGAGAGAGGCTCTGTGGCTGCCAGACTGGCAAGAGGTCAAGGCGTCCGTATCAGTTTTCAAGCCTGAACCAATTACTGGTTTAAGCTGTGGTTGCCGGCCCTTTCTTCTCTCATCCTAAAACCAGTTACACCAAGCCATAAAACTGTCAGGGGTTTGAGAGGATTAGCTAAAGGGGCCGGTAGGAAGTGAAGCCTGGTTGCAGGAATAGTTGGAAGAATGAAGTGAGAAAAGAGGACACTATATCCAGAGTATCTGTGGAGGTCTGTTAAAGTCATTCTTGAAAGTGTCAGTAATTAGACCATTTCCTGTTTGACAATCTTATGCCGTACTGCATCGCCAAAAAACAACTGAATCTGTGTACAGTACTTCTTCTCTAAAGAGTGAATTTACTGAATATACTGTAGTAGTACTGTACCATGAAAGACTGAAGAGAGACAGCTTCAGGCAGAAGTCCAGAATATTTAAAGGGATAGCAGAGAGGAGTACCAGAGTGGTCAGCAATAAAAGGTATTTTAGCTACTTAATAAAAAGTCCACCTAAAAAATTACAATATCTGTATAAATGCATGCTACATATAGAATATTTTCACTGCTTTACTTTGCTGTCAGAGCCACTGCGAAACCACTGTTATATAAGCCAAATATCGCTCTCTCCCAACCAACCAAACTCCTTAGAGGAAATCAGTAAGATTAAGGCAGCAGTAGATCATCAACTCCTGTGACCTTCGAGTTAATATTTATTTATTTGTGTTAATGTTTCACTTTGGTGAATCCGAACTGATCTTTTAAAAAAACTGAAGTCACACAATAACACAAACAAACTAACTGATCAAAGCAGCAGTAGACTAGCAACTCCTTTGTTCTGCTCGGTAAAACTACTCATTTTGTCAATGGAATTTGGTTGGCATGGAGAGTTGGCTTACGTAATGTCAGTTTCCCACCGGAGAAGGCAGTCAAACAGAAAAGTAAAGCGATCAACAAATTCTAAAAATAGTGCACACTTAAACTAATTAAGATCATTTGAGGTGAACCTTTTGTAAGTGGCTAAAACACGTTTTGTTGCCAATCCTGTCCATAGCAGTTCATTGCTTGCTTTCCGTGCTGGTACTCCTCTCTGCTACTCCAAACCGGATGCGTGCTGAACACCATCTGCTGTAGGTCATACAGTGACTATCACTAAGTACCTCACACAACCCCTTTTCAAAAACTACCCCTTTTAGCTTCAGCTCATCTACAGTAAATCATACCCGTCTTTAAACCTGATCCCCTTTCCTGTCTTCATCCCCCGCTGTCTTCCTTTACACAGAAATTTGCACTGTCCTGCAGTCATGGTGTGATTTTGTTTTGGTCAAAGAGATGAGGGGATGGGTCTAGTTAATTGTAGATATAGACATCTGAGAGCATCTGTTCTGAAACTGCTGTGTTTTACAGTTACGTCCTCACTCTGAACCTCTGGGTGTTGAGATATCTGTCTTTCTTGAACTTTTTTTTGACTGCAGAATGTGTCCCTCTTGTCTCCCGTTGTCTATTATTTCTCTTTGCTTTGTAATTTCAATGAAAGACTGTTTTGCATTTGGAATTGTCTGAAAAGGGCATAAAATTAATTTGATGTCTTGCAGTGACAAACAATTTTCTATTGCATGTGTCTTGTTGTTTTTTAATAGTTTCTGGCCTTGTTGCTCTTTGTTAAGTGTAGTCCTTGGGTGACGTAAACTGGCATTAATCCATCCCCGCAGTTCCCTTATTTGGTCACTAAAGGCTTGTTAAAGCTCTGAACTTCAAGAAGATTTTCGTAGCTCACAGTGCATCATAGTGGCTTGTTATGTTAAGTCCATTACTCACACAGACGTGTACCGCAACACAACGCTGATCTATCAGGTTCAAAATGTTCCATTTCACTGCACCACAGCTGACATTTCTGAGCTGTGATCTGTCAGAATAAGATCTGTCTGTGCTGCATGCGCTAAAGGCCGGTCCACCTGTTCAAACCCTTTCTCCCTCCTCCTGTTTGATGTGGTTTGTCAAAAACCAAAGCGCAGGGCTCTTTTATGGCCCCTTTACCAGTTACCAGAAGCAGCCCGTCCGCCTGTGAGTTAAAAGGCCAGGCTGCAACAAAAGGATTAGATTGCAACAACAGAGTTTATGGCAAGGAGATGGAGAAAAACAGGACCTGAGCTTGTAACACAGGCCCATTCAGCAGGTTTTTGTGGTAAACACACGCAGATGCCGTCATGCACATTCACAAATGGTTTAAATTCTGGTACTTGACCTACATTGCTCTTAAAACTTAACTTTTCTTATTTTACAATCTAATTTACATCATTCAACACCTTGTCTTGCCTCGTATTTTTTCCTGTTTTACCGAAAAGAACAGAACGAAACATTTTTTCTCCCTCCTTGTGGCCCCCTGGATCTCAGCCCCAACATCTTAATTATGAATTTATGTTTTTAAGTGCAAAGCAAAAACAGTTTTATGACCCTGCATTGAAAGCACAAATAGCACAGAGTTCTCTTAATATAAAAGGCATGGACATTTTCCGCTATCAACATGCCCTACCAAGGGCAAACACCTGTGTGTAACAGGGCAACACTACAACCTTCATAAAAACAAGCCAAATGGGTTCTTTGCCAGCCAAACTCAAACCGTAACACTAACGGAGCTGCAAGTACAAATAAACACAAGCTGGCCTTCTAACAGTAAGAAACTGTTCATTAACCACTTCATAAAGACCACTACGATGTTTAATGGGTTTTGTAGCCAAAACTAAACTCCAGTGTGACCCTGTCAATTCCATAAATGGGAATGGAAATTTGCCTTTTAGAAACCATTACAAATCAGACACATTTATTACTTATTAGTCTGTGATCTTCTTCATGTTAAATCCACATTTTATGGATTGTTGTTACTTTGTTGTCTCAGACTTCCAGACTCCTGCTGCATAGACAAAATAATTCCTCAGCCTTGTTGTTTCTCATGTCACTTTCTAGCTTTGCTGTCTATATTCCTTTTTTATTTCTGTCTCCCTCACCTTCTGTCTTCATCATCATCATTCTCTTTAAGTGGCTCAGTATCTTTTTACTCTAATCTTCTGTCACATATGTCAGCAGGTTTCCTCCTTTTTCCCAGCAAACCTCAGTGTCTGAATCACACTGAGGAGACATTTGAGACAAGTAAGGCCATTCAAAAAATTTTGATAGCGATACCGGCTTCAATACCGGTTCCTGAACAATACTTATTTCGATACCTAATCCATTTTAATAAATAGAAAATTACATTGCACATCATGGAAGCTGTTCTTAGACCTGTTAGTAAAAAAAAAACTAAACAATTCCCGTTTTTTTGGATTAATGTAGTGTTTTTCTTGCACAGCACAGTGTAATGTTCGACAATCAATCACCAGCATTATAAGATCTTGGTACAAGCAAGCTCCATCGTTAATGGCTTGTTTCTGATGATCAGATTTATTCCTTACGTGTTGAAATTTGGTATCGAATGACACTTTTCAATACTCAGTCGGTCAGTGCCTTAAAAGTATCGAAGTTCAATACCCAGCCTATATTGTAGGCACAAGTCCTTGTTATGATCTCTAAGGCTGTAGCTTCAATCACAACACACACTGCCTACAGTAAGAGTGGGCTTGCTGCACAGAAAGTCTAATTTTGTGTACAGTGCTGTCTGAATAGCCTGCAGTTACTCAGTTACCGTTTGACATGAAACTCCCTTCACCTCTCTGAGAAATCATTCTTTTAAAAAAACAAAACAAAAAAAAACATTTTGGGATATTTTTCTACCTTTAGCAGAACATGAGGGAAGAAAGAGGAAGAAGAGATGATCAGACTCGTACCTCTAACCCACAAGGGTACACCACTTCTCATGAACCTTGACCTGAAAACGTGTTTGAGTTCTCTTTTAATATGCAGGTTTCTCATTCTGAGACTTTCAAGAGACGTTGTAGAATTGATTGTTTGTTCCCTGTCTTCATGTTTCACGTTTGTTAGTGACTAGTGTATTTTTAGCTAGCTAACATTTCTCGTCAATATTAGCCGTGATTGCTGGCGTTACCTTGCAAGCCCACAGTTGACATACCAACATACTGTCCCTGGCTCGCCGGCTTGTTTGGGTCATGAGACACCAAATTTCTCTTTTTGGTCAAGCTGAAAAACTTTGGGAACCCTTTAAAGATTTGTGAAATATGTCAAATCAGTTGTAAGTTGAGCTGAAACAAACACCTGTTATGACTTTTCAGATGAATTTGATCTGAAGAGAGTGAGATGGAGCTTTGGTAATAAAAACATTTTTCCAACTTCTACAAAGTAAGCAGACACGCACACAATTAGCTGTAAGCTGTAATGATTAGTCTATGAAAAGAACTTCAGTTGCCAACAATCATTTCAGTTGTTTTTCAAGCAAAAGTTGAAGGCATTTGCTGGTTCCAGCTTCTTAAATGTGAGGGTTTGCTGCTTTTCTTTGTCATTTATGAGAGTAAATGAAGAGTCTTTGGGTTTTGGACTGCTGACTGGACAAAAGAAACAATTTGAAAATGTCACATTGGACTCAAATTGTGATTAACATTTTTCAATTTTTTTTTGACATTTTATAGGCCAAACAATTAATCGATAATTCAAAAAAATCTAGCTGCAGCCATATACACAATCAGACACATATACATGACAGGATCCTCACGTATCCACACAAAAAAGGGAACACACACTGGGGAACACACACATTCACAGACCTCCTGCCAACCCCCACCTGCCCAGCCCCTTTGGAAAGCAGGTCAGAGAGACTCCAGCTGAACCTAAAGGTTAAGGGAGGTTATGAAAATGTTTCCACTGTTTTGTCCAGGAGATGTTTTTGAAGATTGTACTGTGGTTGTTCACAATATGACCTCGACACGGTGACCAGCTGTGAGCGGGTCTACAGCGGGCCTGTAGCACGGAAAGGTCTTGCTCTGTATTGTGAAATATTGTCACTTGTGGACTTGTTTCTGTCATGAACTCCCCTCAGTGAAAAGAATGGAAATCGTTTTGTTCCTTTATTCTGTGTCCAATATGCAGATATTTGGATGAACCACTCAGTTATTTCTCACTCTTAGATGTAAAATAAAAATGTGATATCCAAAGAACAAAATTTCTACGAGGCAAAAATGGCACTATTATGGGTTTTTACATATCTGATTTGCATCAGTTGAGGTCTACACTGTAAGATCATTTTTCTCTTTAAAACTATGGCAACAGAGTGACTGACGATGTCTCGTATTCATTGTGACATGAGAGTTTACGTCCATGTAACCGCCAAAGACTAAAAAGAAAAGAAAATCCGTGCCAGTAAAAAAGATAAAAGATAAAAAAGAAAAGAAATAATGGACCACCAGTATGCTTAAATCAGATATCGATATCGAAAATGTGAAACAATTCTGCTGTATTTGGCCGTAAAGATTCAAAAAACAAAGAGTGGAACGCATGCAAACAAGTCTTCTTGGCCGCTGTTGCGTGTCCACAAACCTGTGGTTTTAATAGGATTAAACTATTTCCTTTGCATTATTTGTTCTCTGAGTTTGGTTGAATATTTCCGGTTCTTTATGAAGTCTGAGAGAGAACAAGCAGTTTTTACTCGGTGAGTGCTGGTGAAGATATTGAGTTGGAGTGGAAACTGCTGTATATTATGTGTTCTGAGGAGCGTTGAGGTATTGGTTTAGACTGATGTGGTTGACAACAGTATCATCCTGCGCTAAGTGGCCACATCAAAGCCTGCCTGGCCGACAGTTTAAAACCGAAGCTGAGAAAACAGAGGCCTGTTTCTGATTTTCAACACGGCCAACATTTTTTTACAAATAGCATATTTGGTAAACTGATTTCTTTTCAAAATTTGTTTTGCTCATCTTAAGTTTCTGGGTTATAAATCATATTAAACAGATATGGGGTGCCCTTTTTGCGCTACATTGAATGGGTTTCTTCATGTGTTTTTTTCATTAGCAGTATGATTGTTCTATTTGACCTACACTCACTGTATTATTCAGCTTATTCTTGCCCCCATAATGGTTTTATTTCCTTCCCTGACAAGAACACTCACATCAGTGTCTCTCTTGTTGGACAGAAATAGCCGAAACCACACACCGTTCAAGCTGTGTGTGATTTCAAAACTGGCCGCGGTAGGAAAAGAAAAACAAACCCAGATTATTAAAAAAAATCAAACAAAAGGGATCACCTGAGTGAAAAGTTTAAAAATACCAGCGGCCCGGCCAACAGATAGCGTAGAGTTTCTCGTCTGCGCTGCTCATCATTCCAGTCCCGCATAATTTGAGATCACTTTACCGGGTGCAGCAAGACCGCAGCGAGTTATGTCACACACGTTTAAGAGCTGCTGGGAGGAAACCAAGAGAAATTCACAGTGATGTTAATGGTGATTCGATCGAGAGGAGAAAAAACTCACGATTCCTTTAACACAGTTGACTTTGTAACATGATAAAGTGCCAAAGCTGCCAGTTTCTGTCAAAACATTTCACAGGCCTGACACGGCAGGAGTTATGTTTTCAGGCAAAGTGCTGTGACGGTCGTCTGCATTTCACACATTTTTCATTTACAGTTCAGCTGCCAGTGCGATGTTGCCCAACTGTTGTGGTTTCTGAGTTGTTGGCGTTGGACTTTCAGCTTTAGAAATCTTGTTATTTTACACCACAAATATTATGCACGGACATGCACAGATATTATTCAGTTTGTCACATGCGTCTTTCTGTCTCTGTATCATTCTTACTTTGTCTATCCGTCCTTACACATACATTTATGTTCGTTCACACACACACACACATACACACACGGGGTAATTAACTGGCATTCCTGGCTGCTCTGTTCAAACGGCAAGGCTGTCCAGATGCCTCTCTGGACTCAGCTCTACCTTTGATGACTCCATTAAGAGCCTCACTTTCATGCAGTGTGTGTGAGTGTGTGTGTGTGTGTATAGCAGGGTTAGGGGTGAGTGTGGAGGAGCAGCAACATAAGGTGTGTGCGTATTTGGGTGGGGGGCTTTTCCTGCAGCACGTGGTGTGTATATGGCAGCAGCCCTGGATGTTATCTGTCACAGATGCTGTTCTTCACCTCCCACTGCTTTACTGGCCATGAATTCAGCCTGTTCACATGCACCAGACCAACACCAAAATGACACTTTGAGGATTAGACTTCCAGTGCAGCATCGAGGCTGGTAGAGAAACTATGTTTAAAAAATACAATACTGTTAGGGCTCATTGTTTTTGGTTTTCTGAAAGAAGTTTGTGCAGGACAGAAACCGATGAATATTCTCATTGTGAGCGGTCCAAATTGCCAAGACATTCAATTTATAGTGATATAAAACAGAGAAAAGCAAGAAAAACGAAAGGAGATCCTACAGAGGAAAAGCTGGAACCAGAGAGTTTGTCTTTAGGACATCAAGCTAATCTTTAATCTGTAATGTCTTAAAGATTAATTGTTTGTCAAAACAGTTTCTGATGAAGTCTCTGTCAGTTGTCCAGGCATTTTATCTGCTAATGGCTTCAGCTCTAAAAAGGACTAGATTACTTTAAATTATTTTCACCTGGGCATTAAGCTTACATCATTCTGAAACTTGTTCTGTCTCCTGCTACAAGAGGTCATTGTTCAGCCCAGTTTAGTTAGTACAGAGGGTCATCTTATGGACTAAGATGGACCCAGAAGAGATGACTCTGCTACAGATGAAGCCATTAAACTACAGAATGATTTGCACTGTAAACTGAATTGTAATAATCTTATTTTACATGGATGTTTTCATTGTTGTTTCTTTCTTTTTCTTCTTCACAATCAAATCATCAGTTTGTTTCAAATTTCATGCTGTTTCTCTTTACTTTTACTGCAATGTTCTGCAGTTATCTTAAAGTACATACTGTTGGATGTAGTAATTATACAGCAGGGACATACTGCTTCGTCATAACATTGCATCTTGAACTCTGACCCTCTTGCTCATACATATGTCACAGTCCACAGCGAATTTTAGAAAAAAAGAAAAGTATGGGATTTGGATGACAGTGCTGTTTTGGCAGTTCAATCAGTGTGACATATTTTCCATTGTGCAGAGGATTGTGGGTCAGAACTGCCAGAAAAACGTGCTGGCTTGCATGCTGCAAAATGCAACTGGATGCAGTAAGTCATCCTGGTATTTTTGGCATACTGCATTTAGGGTTGGGTGCTTATTTGAGTATTTGAATAAACCCATCCTTCATTTTTCCATTCTCTGGCTGGCACGATACACTACTACACTACCCATAAAATAGATAAATTAGGATGTTGCAATGGTAGAGGGCTCAGTGGTTGATGACTGTCAACCATCGGTGATGGACCCCATTTGACATAGGTGTAGGGACAGGAATAGGATAGGATAGGAATGTTTTTTGGCTTAATGAATAGTACTGTTGTATGGGTATTGGAATGTTCTGTATGTCTAGAACAAAGGAATACTCTTAAGTTTTTTTGATTACACAACAAAAAGTGTCTTTCAGACATGCCAGATACAGCAGTTTTGAAGTTTTAGGTCTTAATGTAAATGATGCTAACAATTTCCCCATCACTGTTTACTCCAAAGGGATTCTGTTTTGCAATGTGTTACCAAATGTAATAATCTGTTATTTAGACAACAATAAACTGTTTGATTCATGTTAGCACAGTGCTGAGATAAGCCAAAAACTGCGCTGAATGGGGCAAAATGTTTGCATTCATACAGTAAATACCTCTCCGTATTGATTGTATGAACGCTGTAGGCTTGTAAAACACTTCAGGAATACTACCAGATGCATCCAACTCTTCAGATAAGTGTATGTGGCTCATTTACCAGATTTGTATATATACTAGTTACACAAAGATGATGTTTCACACCAAATCTTGATGGTTGTTTAGAAATTTGTTTAATCACTGAGGTCTAGTTGTAAGTCCGAGCATCTCCTCCTGTTCCTCTGCCTTTCTCTCCCTCTCTCCAAGATATTTATGATTGTCCTCTGCAAGAATCCTCCACATAACATAAACAATGAAAAGAGCCGTCCATCAAAAACAAAGATGTCCAACTTAAGATTCCTTGCGGATAGTAATTGACTCTTGATGTTTGGAGCCATTTTCTCTTTAGAGGGCCGAGGCGCTCCAAAGCAGCAGAAGATCTTACAGAAACATGATTTGCTGCTGAAAGACTTTTGTTTAAGGTGGTGCCTGACTGGTGGGGTTTGTGGCAGGCCTGCCTTGGTCTGCCTACAGAAATCTGGCTCTTATTTCAGCCTTGTCGTAGCTGACACATTAATGGACAGGGGAGTGAATTCATGGGAAAAATATCAAGCAGTGATGATAGGAAATATGTAAACAGTGATGGAAAAATGAGACAGATCCTGTCATTGTCCTCACTGACTCTTGGCAAAAACACTGAGCTTTCAAAAGTAGAAAAACGGCACTTTAACAATGTAGAAATATCTTAACCAATATCTTGATGGGAAACTTTTATTAACTGTGGAGACTTGTTCTCATCATTGTCAGCACTGCATTTTCCTTCCAGACACATCCAAAGCATGAAAACACACACACACACACACACACACACACACACACACACACACACACACACACTCTCACACACACACACACGGTTCATAAATTACCCTATTTGAATGGTTATGGGGTCAAAGGGCACTCGTGCATCTGGACCTCTGGACCTTCACATTCACTCTTGTGATGAAGGATCTGATGATGCAATTCTTTAGACGTGAATGGAATCCACTTTTCTGATGAAATTTAATTTGATCATAACTTCCCATTTTAGTCACTCAAGTCTAATCAAATTTGGAGGTCAAAAATGTGTGCTGTTTTTACAAATGAATGCTGTATGAGACAGTTGTCTCTTTATTACTACAGTTAATCCAAGTAGAGCTGCAACGATTAGTTGATTAGATGTTAGCTATTAAATTAGTTGCCAACTATTTTGATAACTGATTAATCAGTTAATTTAATTTAATCAAGTAAGTTAAGAAAAAAAAGGCAAAGTTCTCTGATTTCTCATATGTGAATATTTTGTGGTTTCTTCACTCATCTGTGACAGTAAACTGAATATCTTTGGGTTGTGGACAAAACAAGACATTTGAAGACCTCATCTTGGGCTTTAGGAAACAGTTATCAACATTTTTAAAAACAATTTTCTGACATTTAATGGACCAAACAATAATCATTAGTTGCAGCCCTAAATCTCAGTAACACTGTAAAAATCATGCAGGAATTAAATTAAATTAGTTAATAGTTTCTCATTAACATTTCTAAAGCAGGTACACTCAGTGCTACTCCCTCCCTCCCAGACTGTGAATGTCTCTCTGCTCTTTAGATTTTGATGGCCTGATGATATCTGAGATTAGGCATCAAAGATTATGAAATAACTAAACTTTGAGTAAACACCAGTAAATGAGTAGTTAATCCATCTTTCTCCAAAGTTTACAACATGGCTTGGTGTCACTATTCATTAAATAATTTCTAAATATACGAGGCAAAGCTATCTGTCTGTTACCGTGAAATATCATTACTCTTATGTAAGATAATAATCAATATTATGTAATGCTTCCACAGGACGCTGACAGCGTTTGCTCCGTAGATTCCAGTAAAGGAGTCATGATGAATCAGAACTGACATGATTTGATCCAGACTCTCTATATTAACAAAACATCACCATGAAGAGTGCCACTTGAAAATGAAAAATATTGTATTTGTTTGTTCATGCAGGCAGATTGAGCCTGACTAATTTCACTCATTATCTTGAATGGTTTTCCATGATTTTTGTTTACAGCCACTCAGGAGTATTTCCTATTTGTTTCAACCACAAGCAAAATGAATGTATTTGGAGGAAGGATCAGAGGGAGTGAGCAGGTAGTATATGTTTATTGTATGTTTTCAGAGTACAGCTGAATGTAATTGTTGATGTTGGCTCTGGCAGCTTCAGGAGTACTCGATGAAAGGTTGAGTATTTCCTGAACAAGCTCACACAATGACATTTGTACAACGCTTTTATTTATGGCTGTTAGAAAGAAGAGTCCATGAAGATGTCAAAGTAGCTTTGAATGAAAAGCAACGCTGACACTAACCTCTGGTGCGTCCAGTACCTCCTCATAACTCTCTTTTATAGGCCACACTGTTACCTTTTCCCACGAGAACCCTAAATGCGCTCATCGAGCGGGAGCAGGGGAGAGAGGCAGCAAAATAAAGACAGAAAAAGGGAAAAGACTGGGACTAATTTCAAGAAGATGTTAGGCCTAAATATATTCAAGAAGGGCAAGCACTTGTTACATTCTTGTTTTGCGTTAACCTTGCTGAGTCATTGGAGGTTTATGGAAGAAGATGAGAAGAAGTGGTTGTGGTTTTCAAGACCTTATTCAGATGTTTCTAAAACACAAGTTTGTTCTGCATTCCACATGTTTTAAAAAGAGAAAGATTTTGGCATTTCTTGGTGCACTGTGCTTTTTAGTGTGGAAACCCATTTCCACCAATGTGATGAAAAAAAAAAGATCCTGTACAGTGAAAGATCCTCTTATGAGTAACTTTCTTGAAATAATGAGTAAGTATCTCAAAATAATGACTTAGTATCTAGTATCTTAATATCTTAGTATCTCAATTGTTATTTTGAGAAAGTTTCTCGAGTCATTATTTTGAGTCAGTTTAAGTTTAAGTCATTATAATGAGCTATGTATATATTTTTATCACATTGGCAGAAATGGTCATTCATATTTAAGTAATATGGAGTGTAACTGCAAAAATCTCCAATATACCAAGTAATGTTTTTGTCCAGTCTTCTCAAGACAAGTGGATCTATGTGCCAGAGCATTGTTTTAATTGTAACATTTCCAAGACAAGTCTGCTTGTTTCATGAATTTTCCTTTATTCTTATTCAGTGCTCTGTTTTATTTTGTCTTGTTTCAAGATACTGACAAACCTATCACCACCTGTCAACGTCATATCGCAATGGATTATTAATCTCAATTCAGAATGAGAATTTCTTCACCCCTACAGGGTAGTATATAATAAAGTTGTAGGCCTGGTGGCAAGTATCTTTGACGGGAGCCCCGCACAGGACAGCAACAGACTGATGGCAACATTAAGTTAGAGCCCTATAGTTTCTATAATAAGATAATAGGGTTGGAATCGCCCATCATTTATTCAACACGCATTTAAAAAGATAACAACAGCTGTGGTAGAATTTTGCAAAGACGCTGGCAATATATAGAATGCTTTGTTTTCAACAACAAAAGAAATTTAATTGTGACTTTCCTGACCTGTAAAATTATCTTCTAAAAAGGTAGGAGCTGTTTGTAAACACACCATAAAGATAGTTTATTGTTGTGTGTCATTCCCAGAGCATCAAATACAGACACTTTGGACTGGTAAAGCTTCCTGAACTCAGCGAAAATAATGAGAAATACAGGCAGAGGGCAATGTCGCTGCAGATGTTTTTAAATGTTTCATATTATGCATTTAAATTAACAAACATTGTTCTAATCAGTCTTAATGAATTATTTCTCTTTCACTGTTGATGACTATACAAGCTTTTTCTGAAATAAAGTCCTGTGGAGGACACTGGAAGTGGATGGACTTAACCAATAGATGTTGCTAATGAGCTTTCCAACAATTATATCTATGTTTCCAGCCGAGCTACCCCACTGTAGCTATTGTTAAAGAAACATCTCAAAAATACATCCTATGAAAATAAAATTCCCCGATGCTTAGGCCTGCTGGGGAGGCAACTTAGGCCCAGTGGGCCACCGGGTTTGCAATACACAGGGGAAACCCTACCCTTGCTATATCCATAACTAACAGTGTCAGAGTAACAGAACAGCCAGAAGTGATGCACTATGTGTGGTGTTGACCTTTCCATTAACAAAGCTTCCTGACATGGGTCAATGGGTAAAGGTCAAGCAAGAGGTGGCAAACCTGTGTAATTACCCTGGGCATGGAAAAGCTGCACTAAATCAGAATAATGTCCAGTGTATGAGGCTCTCCATAAATTGCGGTGCGTTGGATTAATTCATGTCAGTAGGTAACGTGTCTACTGTGATTAATGTTAACAATAAGTATGTGTGGCAGCTTTTACAATCCGGGTGGCCACAGTGAGAATCAAAGCTCCCACTGTGGTCGCGTTGGCACCATTCATGCTAATTGAGCTACGCACGACCACAATTCTGTGGTTCAACTGCAAACACATGTCCATTTGTTTCATTGCTTTATTCGTTTGTTTGTAAACAAGATGTGACAGTCCGTGGACAATGTCGAGGGAAGAAAACAAGGACAGCTCTGTTGCTTATGGTCAGTGGCAGCAGGATCAATGCTAATCACATGACAGGATTTCCATACTCAGACTGGGAGTGCCTTATTTTGAAGGCCTTATGAGGTGAGATGGGATAAATGGGCGTTGATTCATGGACACAAATACACAAACACTGACATGCACCAGTGAGCACACGCTCACACACAATACAGACTCTGGGCCCTGAGTGATGTACTGCCATCAGCTTTGACAAGATGATTAGAAAGGCTTGGCTGTGGAGGAGAGGCTCAACCCCGGAGATGGAGCTGAAACTTCTTCATCACCTCTGACACCATGTAATGACGCTCATTTGCAATCTGACCTCCTGAACATTGCCAGACTACTAGACCATGATAAAACACTAACAACTACCCCCCTCGCTAGTTTACAATTTGATGCTTTCCTAAAGCAGATAAGTTCAATTTTTAAGGGCTGCAACTAATGATTATTGTCATTGTCAGTTAGTCTGTTGATCATTTTCTCGATTAATAGATTTGTTGTTTGGTCCATAAAATATCAGAAATGGTGAAAAATGACAATCGGTATTTCCCAAAAGCCGAAGGTGATGTCCTTAAATGTCTTGTTTTGTCCACAAACCAGAAAATATTCACATTTGAGGAGCTGGAATCAGAGTTTAGACATTTTTACCTTAAAAATGAAAATGATTAGCAAAACAGTTGGTGATTAATTTAAGAGCTGACGACTAATCGTGTAATTGTTCCAGCTCTACAACTTATACATGTGCAACACCTGAGTTTTATGCACAGTGTGTTGGAGATTTATTTTATGATATAGTATGTTTTATATGTAGAGGATTTTAAGCAAGCTAGCTTTGCTTTATCTCAGAAGATCCATGTGTTTTTAATGAGCATATAAAGGCCAGCAACCTGCGTCAAAGCACCAGGCTAATTTGTACCAAAGTCTGTGTGCAGCTTTGAAGCAGTTGTTTTGCTTCTATCAGCTCTAAAACTTCAAAGTATGAATGAACGATGTTAAAATGTAGCATGTTAAAATAAGTGAGCAATAAGCAAAAAGTGTACTGAAAACGTCTAGCATGTCAAATACCACATCCATGTTCTCAGTTAGTGGAGGAGAATTTAAATGTGTTCTGTTTGGTTTCGTTTGAAGGGTACAGTTTGTTCTCTGCTGCTTTCAGGGTGCATGCAAAATAGCAGGAGGTGACACACATGCAAGTTTGTCCACAGTTACAAATGATGTCAGTGCAAAAGAACCTGAACATTAAATATGATACTATGCAGAGAAATGTTATTTTGCCATTATTTCATCATCGCAGCCGAATTTCTCCAGTTTATCACCAAATTTCCACCCATCGTTTTTTAATCTGAAACATGTTAAACATCTGCACTTGCTATCATGTAGATACTCGATGAAATGCCTACAAAAAATGCTGCCAACAAGACAAAATATGACCTGAAATGTTTGGCCTTTATGGCCAAGTCCTCATATTTATAAGATTTATTTTTTTTCCCTCTAAAAAATTCTTACCTATTTCTCACCACAATCAAGTGGCAAGAGCTGTTGAAGTTGATGGATTGTGCCTCTAATGCCATGACCTGATGCCATTATAGTTAGTGACACGTTGCACCCTAATGGTTGAGCTCTTTATGTGCATGTGTGTAAAAGTGTATGTATGCATGTGTGTGTGTCAGAGAGGACTGCAGGGGAGGGGAGGGAGGAAGAGACGCTAATTGAAATTCCTTCAGCCATGTCTGGCAGAGCCTTGGTGTCTGAGTGGCACACACACAAACACACACACACACACATGCACACGCACACACACACATATTCACACTGGCCCTGGCCCTAATAAAAGTGGGCTTTGCCATATGGAGGCCATGTGCAAGACTGGCCTCTCTGTGCTCAAGTGTGTGTGAGCACGTATATGTGTGCGTGCTCTTAGCAGGAGAGGCTTGTACAGCACCACAGACCCACAGACAGATGGATACAAACCTAATGACATGTGTATGAAGGTGTGTGAGTGATTAAAAAAAAATCCATTTGTGAAGATTACATTCGCAGACGCACACCCGTTGACATGCGGTGGCGGATTCATACACATACAGTAGACGTAACGCAGTGAGAGCCTGTTGTATAATCTTTAAGAAATTAGCTTGTGTTTTGGACGTCACCCATCTAATTCAGTGAACTGGCAGGGAACCTCTGGGCAGGTAAATGTGGGAGTAATGTTCTGTTCTCCCTCAACAACTACTGTCAATGTGCCCTCAGGCAGTGTAGCTATTCTGAGCTGCGTGGAGACCAGAGAGACTGTGGCAGTCCTGGAGAACTTCCAGATGTGTTTAACTAGAAGATAAAGTGTGGAGTCCAGAATGATAACAGCTGATTTTTCTGTTCTGGATCAAGTCATAAATGATTCTGGTGACCTTTACAAGTTGTTAAAAATATATTATACCATATAGCTGTTGTGGTACAGTTTGGTTTTTAAGAGCAAAGTTTGTATTGTTTGATGTGGAGTTGTCAGTCAGTGTTTTAACTACCATAGATGCATGTCGCTGCTACCCCAGTTTGGAGAAGCAGAGAAGAGCACCAGCACGGAATCTAAGCAAAGAGGTGCTGTGGACAGGGTCAGTAACAAAACATGTTTTAGCCACTTAAAAAAGGTCCACTTAAACAAAATCAATATCTGTGTGTGTGTGTACAACCCTTTCTGTCATGAAAATTCCATTACATTGGCCAAATATTGCTCTCTCCAAGCAAATCAAACTCCATTGGCAAAATTAGTCATTTTACATCACAGAACATAGAAGTTGCTGGTCTACCGCTGCATTGATCTGTTAGTTTGTTTGTGCTATTGTGTGACTTGGGAGAATCTGAACTATCCATTTAAAACATCAAAGTCACACAATAACACAAACAAAGTGACAGATCAAGGCAGCGGTAGACCAGCAACCTCCATGCAAGGTCCTGAATTTGCCTATGGAGTGTGGTTGGTTGGGAAACAGCAATATTTGTCTCATATAATTGCAGTTTCCCATCTGAAAAGACCATCTGATGGCAAAGTGGTAAAAACATTTTAAATATTGCATACACTTAAACTGATTAAACACTTTTTTTTTTAGGTGGACTTTTTGTGGCTAATATACCTGTTGATTCTGAGCCTGTCCACAGCCGTACAGTATGTTGCTTAGCTTCTGCCTTTCTCTCCAAACTGTGGACATGCCGACTGGCATCTACTGTAGGTAATACAAAGACCGATCGATAAGTATCTAATACAGCCCCACATTAAATAATCTAGTATCCCTTCAAGTAACTGAAAACAAAGCTTTTTTTTTTGTTAATGCAGTTTCTTTACATGCATCTTCATTCTTATTATTTTACAAGAGATTCCATGCATTTTGCATTTATTAATGTGAAAACTGCGGTCAAGGTATCTCAAGGTGCCCTAAAGGTACCAGTGAATCGTCTCAGTGGCCCACAGTGGAGAACTAAAAGCAGTGTGAAAGAGTGTAACTGTGTGAATGTGAAGCTGAGTGGTGCTGACAAAAGACCATGTGTGCTCAGTGACCCCATCTCAGGATAAATAAAGGTTAAAATCATATTTCACAGCCCTCAAGATGCACAACCAGAAAAAAGGAGCAGGAATCGCATGGTCATTACTTTACATCTGAGTCCGTACAACCTCATACTTAGCATATGCCCACCACTATTACAGCTGCAGCACAATGGCAGTGAGCAGTAAGTGTACTTGTCATTCTCCCCAGGGGTTTGGTAATAGCTGTGTTTTAGATATTTCCTAAAAGAAAGAAGAACTTTCTCTGGGCGATTTCTAATTGGTTCCAGTGGATCATCTCTCTTTTTTATCTTCCTGGCTTACTCATTTTGTTTTTTCCTCTCCTCTCCCACTGTCATGCTCTCCCTTCCCTTATAACTCTGCAGTCTGGCAAATGTGCGTGCCTGCCTGTGCACATGGTAGAAAGGGATGAAGATCACGCAGCTCTGTTATTTGTTCTTTTGCCCAGTCACCTGTCTTAATGTACACAGTTGCTGAAGGTTGAAAAAACAAAACGATCTGAAACTTCTGAGATGCAGTGGAAGAATACCAGTCCCTCTTTTGCCATAGTGTTCTCTTAGACAGATATTAAAATGTTTGATAGCAAATTTCACAAAGTGGACTTCCCTTTGGGTTCGGCAGCTCTTTTATAAATTTTTAGTGAAACTTAAAAGGCTGAGAGGAGATAAAGTGGCTTAATATAGAGTAAAAACTTTAGAAATTCTCACAAGTTGCTTTTGCCATGCTTTTAGAATGCCAAGAAACAAAGAGACCAAAGTTGACTTACTGTATGGATCGTCCTCACTTTTGGTGCCATTAACTTTTCCTTTCCTGTCAATGCGAAGGAAGAATTTCTGGTAGGAGAAAAGTTTCCTCCTGCGCACATCTCCTTGGAGATGGTTGTAGCTGCTCCGCACGTGGCGCCCGACGACCGTTGCCGAGGACGATGACACATTAGTCGCCCGTGGCAACCTTGCAGAGGATGCGTGCAGCGGAAGGGGTGATGATGATGGGGAAGGTGGTGAGTGTGAGATGAAGATGTCAGGAGGAGTCCCTCCGGGAGCATCGTGATCCTTTTGAGAGTCTGATGATGACGAAGCTGACAGGGGTGAGGACGAAGCAGGTCGGAGCAAGAGAAGCAGGAGGAGGAAGATGAGGGAGAGGAGGAGTGAAGGAGGTCTGCAGCAGCAGGGGCAGGAGGAGAACCAGGCGACCGGTGCACCTTGTGTCACTGTCCATCTACACATGGTAGTGGAGCTGGGAGAGCTGTGGAGGTGCTCAGGGGCTGGGGCATGCTGAGCTGGGTGCAGGGAGAGGGGACGAGAGTGGGAGAAGCTCCCCCTGACCGACCGGCTGCACCTCCTCTGTCCTCCTCACTGGGACTGTTGCTGTTGAAACCTGTAGAATAGCTGGGGTGAAGACAAGTCTAACGGATGTAGCGTTATCGGGGATAATGATGGTAATGTTTCTGCTGGTGGCGGTGAAGTGCTGTTTATTCCTCAGCAGCGTCGCAGGAATGCGTCAACATCCATAACTCATATCAAGTCGCGACGGGAACAACTGGGGGGCTCGTCTCAAAGACCTCTCACCACCTCCACCCTCTCCTCCCAAGACTGCCGCTCTTTGCTCCTGATTGCTCTCACACACACGCTCAAAATCCCTTTTTAAAGTTTGAACGTACACCTACACATCTTCACATCCAAAGGCAAAAACTCTCATCATCAGTTCATTCATATACAAAATCTACTCTACACACTCACACACACATGTACCAGACCATTTATCTTCTTCAGCTCAAGGAGCTGGATGACTGGAAGGCGGAGGAGTAGGTCTGGATAAAAGATGCCAAACTGCTCAGAACGAAATGAATAAATAAAAACAGGAAGTCAAAAGAACAGATTAATTCTGCTTCTCATAAAATGTCCAGAGAAATCCACGTGAGGCAGGCTACACAAAAAACAAAAAAAGTCACAGAATCCAGACTTTCTTCTCTTCTTTTCTCTCTGTGTTTCTCCTGGTTTGAAGTTACTTGAGTGTGTAACTCAGCCTCTTCTCTTGTTGTGCGTCTTGTCAGTGAGCTGAGCTCCCTATCTGTCTCTCCTCTGTCCTTGCCTCTCGGAGTCTGAGCAGCCGGAGCAGCGCGTTGCCTCTCTTCTTTCCTCCTGTGTGTGGCTCCCTCTCCTTTGGCCCCCTCCCTCTTTCCTTTGCCTCTCCCTCCCTCCTATCTCTATCAGCACCGGTGCTCTCTCTGCTTATCTGGAGTTTCTCTGAGGTGACTGAATCTTGTCTTTCCTTTCACCTTATTTATCTGCTGCAGTTGCCCAGATGTCATCTCTTAGTGTAATTGGATGTCTATGAAAACCACTTGGCTTTGAAGAGCTGTGCGTATTTATGTGTGCGTGCATGTGTGTCCGCACATGTACATGTGTGTTTGTGTGTGTGTGCAGGGGGGGAGAGATCCGTCCCACCCCGTTTTCTCTTTCCCTCCCTCTCCTTCTCCCCCCCTTTCTCTTTCTCCTCCCCTTCCCAGACAAAACCCCACCAGTTGAACACAGCAGGTCCGAAAGAGGGAAAGAAAACCTTTCCTTCGTATCTCTCTCCTTCAGCAAAGCTCCAAGGTCCATCTCTTGATTAGCATTGGCCATTATATCAAATTTTTCCTCTGATATGATGTGCCTTAGTTTCAGTTCTTACCGTTCCAAAACATTTTTTTTTTCTTTAAATCATTGTTTAAAAAAAAAAAGAAAGAAAGAAGAAGAAGCTTATCTCAATTTCCTAGAGTCTTCAGATTGCTTCTTTTGTTCAACCAAAAGTCCAAAACCCAAAGACTCACCATTTATTATCATAAGTGACAAAGAAAAGCAGCAAATCTTCACATTAAAGCAGTTGGAACCAGCAAATCTTTTTTCCTTGAAAAATGACTGAAGCAATTAATCAGTTATCAAAATAGTTAGAGATCAATCAACTAATCAGTTATTCAATTAATAATTGCATCTCTCAGAACAATATTAAATTTAATACTCAGCCCCACTTATTATAATGTGAATGTCATAATCTCGAGTAGTTCTTCAGTAAATATGAATGCTTTCTTAAATAAATGAAATCCACCTCACCTATGAATAAAAGATGAAGCAAAGCATTTGTTGAGGCAGAGCTCTGCAGTCACACTTGTATTTTAGCTGATTGGCATCAGCTGCTTCATTCATGCTTCACAATGACTGGTTCATTCACAGCTGTGTGACCAGCTGACTTGTAACTTCCAATCATGTTCATGCAGGTGTGCAGCGCAGCAATTTTAACACCTGACACCTCACACTGTTGGTCCCTCCTCCGTTCAAACCTCTCCTCCTTAATTAAGATTCAAAGGGATGGTTTATATTTTTTTTTAAAGGTACATCATAGTCAGTGTGTTACCCACAGTAGATACTACAGGGTTAGCAGCAAAACATATTTTAACCACTTAAACCAGAGTGGATTTTTTTGGTTGGCCTTTTTTTTTTAAGTGCACACTATATTTAGAATATTTTCAAAGCTTTATATTCCCATCAGAAAAGGCTGTCTTTCTGCTGTCACATAGGCCAAATAGTGCTCTCTCCAAACCAACCAGACTACATGGGCGACATGTACCTCGCAGAACACAGAGTCACTTGTCTACTGCTGTATTCATCTGTTAGTTTGTTTTTGTGTAATTGTGTGACTTTGATGTTTTGAAAGGTTAGTTCAGATTCATCCAAGTCAGACAACAACACAAACAAACAAAAATATTGAGACAGCGCTCGAGCAGCAACTCCTGCCTCCTGTGAGGTAAAATGACTGATTTTGCCAGTGGAGTCTGTTTGGTTTAAAAGAGCGATATTTGGCTAATATAACAGCAGTTTCCTATGAGAAAAGGCTGTCTGGCAGCAAGATAAAGCTGTGAAAATATTCTAATCTAAGGTGCACTTAAACTGGTGTTGAATTTTATCTTTTTTAGGTGGCTAAAATACATGTTGCTCCTGACCCTGTCCACAGCAACACATTGTTTTGCTTCTGTGTTGGTGCTCCTTTCTGCTTCTCCAAACTGGGAACAAGTTGACCATCATCTACTGTAGAAAATACACTGACTACAGTAACTCATGTACCTTATACAACCCCACTTCAAATAATCCAAACTTCCCCTTCAGTGAAGATTTAGTGTGGCTGTAATCATTAATGAAGAGGGAGTTGTTCACCCAGCAGAGCCCTCTTTGCTGCTCGGATTCTCAAAGCCTTTTCTGCCAAATGTATTTTTATAGCTATCTGCAATAGATAGACAGGTTGTTATGTGCTAATTGTCCTGATCAGGTCGCTCATAGGTAAAATTACCCTCTATAGTGTTCATCATGGAGTTAAACCTAAAAAAAAATCTCCACCCTCCATGATGCATGATTGTCTTCTTTTTCTCATTTGGAAATGCACAGGACAGTTTTGATCCAAGTTCCCCCTCAGCTGTTTTGACAGATACTATCAAGTGATTTCTTTACTTTGGAGCTTAATCTTTAGATAAACATCTCTCTGTGTTTGGATGAAAGAAGTTGTACCTTACGTGTGTTGCTGCATTTCACCTTTCAAGAATCTAGGTCTACTGTCTGGTTTCAGCATTGTTTAATTTCCTTTTCACATTGTCAGACAACAGCCATATCTCCGCCCCTGCCTCTCCTATCCTCTCCTCAACTCTTTCCTCAGAAGTTTCTCTGTTATTACTGGAACTACTGACTCCTGTCCAAGGTATGCACTAGATAAATTTGAGTTATCATGTTCTCGTGTGTTTCTTCTTTCATTTAGTCCTCCAGTGTCAAAGCAACGTGCATCAATACTTCAGGATGTTTTCATACAATTCCTTCTGCTGAAGTACCAACAGCACAACAGTAACAGTGTAAAAAGAAAGCCCTGTACACTTAAAGTCAGCCAGTCAGCCCTACAAGGTGGTTCACAGGCTGTAATTAATATTCATTCCTTATTTCAGAAACTGGTGATCAGTTATTGCATAATTTTTAATCATTTAATAATTTGTGTAACTGGCTATGTGAGCATAAGTGGTAAAATATGGTGTGTGTCTGGCTGAGATTTTTTTAAACTTTTTCTTGGGTCTCATCTCAAGTACTTTTTAGGACCATTTTATGCCTTTCCTACCTAATTGACAGTAAAGTGATGGCAGGAAATGAGAGGGGAGGGAGAGATGGTGAATGACATGCCAAAAAAGTCCCCAGGCTCTGGGATGCTGCGGCTAATGGTTGGTGCCTTAACCCTTAGACCACCAGGGTGACCCCCATCTGTAACTATTTTGATTACCAATTGATCTTTTAAGTCAGTTTTCAAGCGAAAACACCAAACATTCCCTGGTTACAGCTCCTCATTTTTCTTCTTTTCCTATATGACAGTACACTGATGTCTTTGAGTTTTAGTCTGTTTAGTTTCAGTCCTAGCAGGAATTACAAACCTTGAAAAACTGTTCACCTGACAATCTGTCCTACACACATGCCCACATGTTCAGGTACCAGAGGAACATCTACATGTCAACACCTGCAGATAAAATTCAGCACCACGGACAGCACGACACGGTTCTTCAACATGCAATATATGATTGAATATTCTCGCCTTAAATATTGAAAACTTTCCTTAGTGTCTTACCAAGCTGTTTGACTTTTCTTGGACTGAGCCTGCTGTAGATGTGTACAGATACAAACCTCTCTGTAGAAGCAAAATGTTGATACGTTGTTAAAAAAAACAAAACAAAACAAAAAGCATTTTAGGTGTGATGACTGCCTGGTTTATCTGTCATATTCATATTCCAAAGTGAAGTCTTTGTTCATTTATATTCTAAAACAGAGCTGGACAGTTAAAATAAGTACAATATTTTTTATTAAGGACAGATGCAGGACTCCTTCATCACTTGTAGCATCGTATACTTTACTATAGTTTTCACGCATAAATTGTCAGAGATGAAAATCATGGCCAGAATGCAACAAATTGAACAGTTAAAAAAACAAAACAAAAAAAAACACCACCCTTGGTCACTTTGCACCTTTGGTACTGGTTGTTTTGTGGCACAACCTGGTCACAAGTGAAAAATGTTTGTCTCACCAGCAGCCATGTATAATTTTCAGGACAAATGTTGTATTGACAAAAAGACTAATTGAATAAGTGAAAAAATAATCTACAGCTTACTCAATCATGAAAATACTTTTTTTTTTGTAGCCCTTAAGTCATGAATATAACTGAGTCTTGTACACTGAGCATAACAGGCTAACTGTGGGTATAAATGCTGAACGCTTGCTAAATGAATAAATGTATGGGAACTTGGGAAGCAATAAAAATGGAAACTCTCAGGGAAAGAACAAAGGAGTGAGAAGAAGAGACAGAAAAATGCCAAGAGATAGAGTGAGAGGGAGAAAGAGAGAAAAAACATCTGGTCAGTGGCTCTGTGGCTTGAATTTGGGGTGTAGAATGACAACACACACAACACACACCCACATGCATGCACAAACACACAAACAAACACACACACTGAGTCTTTGACCCTTCTTTTATTGTCATAGAAAATTTCAAGCTGTTTATTCATTATTGCGTTGTTATAGTAAGCATGAATCACTATTGAACTAATTATCAGTTGCTGATCAATTACTGACTGATCTCTTCATTGCTTCGCCCTGCAGTCTTGTTGTTCTGTGTAACAGTCCTAACAAGACTCAGATGTTGGAAGTCGGTCGTCCATGAGGGAAAAAATGTTTCGTCACACCAGAAAACAATTTGTTTGATGCAGCGGAGCACCACATATTCATCTTTTTTCCCCTGAATACTCAACAAAGCTGTAGGGGCTTCCCTCTCTGGAAAGGACTGTCATTCAGATGTTTGCTTTACATTAAGTAACACACAGACATTTTATTTTCTAGAAGAATTGAAAATATTTAAAAGAGCCATGAATGGTGTATAAAATAGGTTGAAATCTTATTTAATATACAATCTATGGTTGAAGCATGATGTTTCTGCCCCGCCACCCTCCTCACCAGGCTTCAGGAAGCCCAGGCAGGCTGCAGGAATACTGCAGGAGCACCAGACGAGGGCAAGATTGTGTATTGTTAATGTGAAATGGGCAAACAATAGCACAAGTTACAAACTGGAATAGAAATTTCAAAAGAGGACACCTTGGCTGTTCTGTTGTCAAAGATGCACCAATTTCAACTTAGACTAAAATTTCTGGTGACATATGCTCATTTTATGATTTATTACAGTAAATATAGATTTCTCCTTTAACAAATATGACTCAATAGAAAACATGACTCAAAATTTTAACTAAAAATATACAAAAAAATGTGACGCTGTAATTACAGTGATGCAAAATGCAAGAATGCAACAGTGGTGCCTCTAATGATGAACAAATAATTTTTTTAGATGTGGCCACATTTCTCAAAATCTTTTTTTTTCCCCCTCGTAGGAAAGAAATGAGTCAGTCTCATTGTCTCGTGGTTTTGGCTTAAAACTGCCGCTGCAATCTGAGGTCAAACTTCAAAGTCGAGCAGAGTAGAAGTGCTGATCCAGTACCTAAAGCCAAATGGCGATGATCTTTATATGTTCCCAGAGAGCTCTGCGGACTTGAGATCAGTCGGTGTGAGTGCCTGACTCGGGTCCCCCTCTGGTTCCGTTGGTCATGCCTTGGATAAGTCTTGATTGCTCATGCCTAGGAGGAGAACGCCATCAGGGAGCAGCAGTTCGGCTCAGTGATTCTAATTGTTTCATTGCGGTCTGAGCTGGTGGCTTTGAACGCATTATGGTCTTCAAACCAGCTCTGCAGAAATGGCCCTGGCAGTTAACTTTAATTACAGACACATTAAAGCACTTATAGACAAAAAGGAGGTCTTACGATAAGCTAACTTACAGATACTGTACTCTGCAGTTACGGTCAAGCTCCTGAGTAGATAATCCTTAGTGACAACCTTAATAATCCAGAGTGCTTTGATTACGATCAGTTTTGAACAGGCTTTCCGAAAAATAAAGCAATTTTAAATTAATCAACACTGAGTCCTTTTAAAGCTTTGTTTTGTTGCCCTTCCCACATTATTTTTGTCATCCCGTTGGAATGTACTACACACACTTGAAATGGAAACACAGATCAGCGTGTTAACTGCCGCAATAAGAGAAAGACGAGTAAACACCTCTTTCTCAGGCTGCCTCAGAAGGTGTGCCAGACTCCTGAACGAAGAGACATGACCTTCAGATCACGTAAACAAAGATGTTCTGAGACAATGACATGGAATAATAAGACCGGTGCTTTTGGTTTAAGAGTGTTTTATGATTCACACACCACAGTATTTCCGATGGACTGCTCATGTTGATGTTCAAAAAAAAGGGCAGGTTTATAATCATAAACAAGTATCTCCTGAAGCTACAAACGACACATAAAGGCAGCACAGTCTTCGAGTAATAACGTATTTCTGTTAACATCACAGTCGTCATATATTGAGAGTCTTGAAGATCTGGTTTCCATCATTTACAGGAACGTTTTATTGTTTAGAAAGCAAATTATGCAACATCATATGAGCCACACATGAGTGTTTTCTTCTCTGCTGAACTTTCTTCAAGAGCTGATCCAGATGATTATTTGATGATGATATCACAACCAATTTTTCTCAAGGGGATTCTTGAAATAGACTGATCCTTCAGAACAAAAGCACCTGAGGGTCTGAAGGGACTAAAGTGTCCACTAATGGAAACAAACAACACAGAGAGCAGCCTGACGCGGGCCTGCTGTTCTTCTTCATCCCCTAAAATCGACAGTGAGAGGGAAATATTCCTATTTCTTAAGGCCATGCTGTAAAATTATGACTCAATATGAAGTCATAACGGAGCTAATTATACATTTGAGGGAAAGTACTGCCATATTTTGGTTTTTAGACGCCGAACCTCGCATCTGTGAAGCAGACATAACCCTCTGACATCTGCCTTACAGATACATGTATTCACCAACAGCACAGATGCCATAATGAGCCATACAGTCAAACAAACAAGACTCAGAAACATAATCTTCACAGAGCACATAGGAAGTGTTTGGAGCAGGTGTTGATCTTATTAATGGCTGTGGATCTCCTTGATCTGAAAGTTGTTGTTGCTTCTTTTGTGCGTTGGCTTGGTAAGGTCAGTATAAACTAACATCTTCATTAACACTGGTTGTGGCTTAGGATGAAGTCAGTGAAAACAATCTTGATGGTCCTCTTTAGCCTAGAGGTCATGACATCCATAATTTCTGAAAACAACATGAAATGTGGACTAATCAGCTGGCAGCACACTTTTCCATCTCAGATGTGACTGGGCCCAAAGAGGACTGCAGTATTTCTGGATTTTGTTGATATATGTTTTTTGCTTTGTGCAGCAGAGTCTTGAGTTGCATTCGTAAATGCACCAACAAACTCTGTTTACTGACAATGGTCTTACAAAATGTTATCAAGCCCATGAAGTATTGGTCACAGTACCACCTGTGGGGTTGAAGACTGGAAGCATTCGATGTTGGCCTTTCCCCTTATGTGCAGAGATTTCTCTGGAGTCACTGAACCTTATGGATTGTCAAAGGTGAAGCCTCTAAATTCCTGGCAGTTTTGCACTGAGAAACATCTTAAACTTTTGAACTATTCGTCCTCGCAGTTTTTCACAAGTGATGATGATGATGAACCTCATTTACCCCATCTTGTCAACAATTGAGCCTTTCTGTCACCTGTTACTAAGGAACTTGTTTATGGAACGTTCCAGGTGTTTTTTAGCATTCCGCTGCTTTCACAGTCTTTTGTTGCCCCTCTTTTAACTTTTTTAAAATGTGTTGAAGTTATCAACTTCAGAATGAGTGTCTATTTAAAAAAAGTTTATCGGTTTGAACATTAAATATCTTTGTACTGTTCTCAGTTGGAAACAGTGAAAATGATTCACAAATCACTGCATTATGTTTTTATTTATGTTTTACACAACGCCCCAACTTTTTTGGAAATGTGATTGTAGATGACACCGTTCCTGTTTTTTTTATGACCAAACCTTTTATGGTGCAAGTGGAGACAGTTGAAGCAGACAGTGACCTGTACGTTTGACTTGTGTTCAAAGTGTGACATCACAAAACCTCACCGGCTCCATCTGCAGCCAGTTTTATACTTAATTTGTCAAATACTGGCTTAAATTACAAACTGTGATTCCTCGTATCAGATGGTGCTGCTTCTAAGACTGAGTTTACATTTTGAAATGTAAACCCCAGAGTTTTGAAATGTTGCCCAATGCACCACTGACAGCTTCTTCTAATCGTGTTGAGATAGCTTCCATATTTTAATAATGTTAACTACATGGAAGTAATTACAGTGTGGCCCATGTTAGAGACTTAAAAAGCTGAAACATTAAACACAACTGCCACTGGAATGCTAATTCTCATGATACATTCGCTATGGTAACAAATAACATTTCACCACGGCGATGATCATTTCCATCACTTGGCTGGCTGTTATCTTACTGGCAACTATGTTAATGTCAAGGAAATGAACTCACTGACCTGGAGAGCTCCTTTCAGATCTATAAATGATGCTCAAATTCTCCAGTGACACTGTCTGTGGCGGGTTTCCTTTACTGGATATATTATACATCTTAAACACTTGTTCAGCTGAGTAGTTACAGTAGATGTCATCGCATCTGAACTTTTATTTACAACTGCAAAAGTGTAATCATAACAGCAGTGTTCTGATTCAGGACCAAAGAATGATGTCAGCATACAATATGACACATCTTGAGCTTGATAGCATGCATTTATCTACATCATCTCAGTGTAATCTGTGTAGAGATGTTGATTTCGGTTAATGATGCTTTTAATAGTCCCACCCATTAACCGCTAACTAAGAAAAATGAAATGATGTGCACCTTTTGTCCCCCAGTGTCTTGTGAGATCTGTCCAGCACTTGATGGCCAGAGCTAGCTTGTCTGCCCTGGCTAGCTTGACTTTTAGCTTTGTTTTTCTCCTCAAAAGTTTTTTTTTTAGTGTCACAGTTATTTAGTCACAAGAGCTCTCTATGGCATAACATTCTCTTCTCAAGGTACCAAACTAACATTAGCTCTTTAAATCTCTCACCCTCTACCATACTGCATACCACTGGCATGCATCACAGTGTCTCCCCACGGCTAGCAGCAATGTGGTCTTTGGTTGCTGGGTGCTTGTTCACAAAAGCAGCATAGTACAATTACTAGGCTTGGGCAGTATCATTTTTTTTCGTACCTTCATACCCTCCTGACATTTTACTAGGGTAATACGGTATTAGGCGGTATTTGTGTAAAACTGACAAACTCAAACCTAAACTGTAAATTTACAGTGCTGTTACTGACATATTCTACCAGAATGACAACATCACTGCTCACCTTTACCTCTGCTCAGTGTGCATTCGCTGTAACTCTGTCAGCAGTAATTAGTCTGGCCCACTCCCTCTTTAATGCTTGCTAAAGTTACATACTTAAGACGAAACGCAACTCTGACCAGTTTACCTTGATCATCTGGACTGAATCCAACATAATCCAAAACAGGAGCAGGACGCCATGTTTCTTCTTCTCATGAAGCTATGTTTGTCTGCACAGCTGTGCTGCCGTGCAGAAGCTGACCTCTGGTGGCGAAAGCTGTGCACTACAGTACAGTATCTCAGTATCAATTTAATGAAAAGAGGAATGCCTGTATTTATGACGGTGTTGAAAATCATACCATCAGGATTACTTAATACCCTGGAATGTTCCCTCACCAAGCTTCATTTTTTACCCCAGATGAGAAGGGTCCAGCTGCAGTCCCCGGATATCTTTTCCTAACCCTACCCAAGACGTTTTGGTGCCTAAACCTCATCTGTTTTGAAACGTGTATGATATAGGGCTCTATGATGTGTGTCTTTTAGTGCCATGAGTCTGCAGATAGAACTACTTGCCTCAGACTGCTTTCTAGCGAAGCCTTCAGTGGAGCGTGTGACCATGTAAATTAACCTATAGACAAACATTTCTATTCGGTCAATAAGATTTTCGGTAATTACCTGATTAACAGTTAACAACAACTACAAGGACCTGTAAGAGGAGGTTATTATATAAACAGAAAATGACGACATAGTAAATCACAGGTGTGATAATAGTAAAAATATGTTATCATAGGAGAAGTTACAATTTTTGACAATTAATACAAAAAAAACCCAAACAAAAAAAATCCACGTGGTTAGCTTTGAACAAAATCCCCTGTGGGCTATATTTTGTCCGCCGTGCACCACACCAACATCCATTCAACATCTATCTCGTCATGCTGTCCAGTGGGGGTGCATGGCCTTCACTGAAATATTGATGCGGGGACTGGGAGTGTTGGTTCCGGGTGAATAATGCAGCAGGTGGATTAGTTCTGGTTTCAGAGAAAGCGAGCGGGTGGATAAATTAATGATTATAAAGATCCTTCCATCCACGTTTTGGAAAGAATTAATGGAAAAAAGACCCAAAAAGAGAAGAAGATAAATTGATTAATCACACTTGCACATTTGCATTCACATACCTACACACACATACACACACTCAAAGAAACATGAAACATTCGAGGACTTTTATTGCAGCTATGTTTGAAGGCATACATAACTAACATGACTTTCCTTGGCTCTCTGTATGTATGCCTAATGTTGCAAAGACCTGAAGTATCATGTCGGTATCCTAGTCTGATCTGTTGTAGTCTTAAGGCCCAGCAATAACGTACTACGTTACATTTAACAGACTGAAATGAGCACATTTTACGTGACCATAATAAAGTTTGACATTCAGCATAAACCGGCACATCTGTCACAGTCCAGACTTGTATGTAGTTAAAGAGAGACTAAATAAAAGTATACAGCATGAGTAAGGAAGGGGGAGGTTTGGGGGGAGAAAGGGAAAGAGGGAAAAAGAGAGAGATAATTGTCTTTGATGATTGATTATTCTCGTGGCTTTCTGTTTATTTCACCAGGCGGGAGGTTGAAAGCAGAGTAGATCTGTGACCAATCAGTGGTCATCATTAAAGGCAGGACGAATGCCAGAACCAATCAAACGCCGGTTCATTAAAAGGCAAGACAAGTGCGAGACAAACAGATGGGACATGTTCGTTAAGTCTGTAAAACTTTTATGTTCACTGTTCCCTGGACCTTTTATAATGTTACCTTCTTAATGTGTGTTTGTCAAATGTAGTGTTGTACAGTGTTAAACTGTCTACTATACCGTTTAAAAAGTGGTGCCTGAATGTGATGCAGGTGACCAAAATGTCTGACAAGGGCAGCAGAAAGTAGCGTTTTCTTAATATGAATGTTATTCCAGCCAGTCCTGGGATGAGTACTGAGCTTGTAAAAGATTGTTTTTTTTCTTTTTATTTTGGTATAGCTTGGAGCTTGATTTTTATGTTAATCTCAGAGAAGTTTGAGGCTAACATTAGTGCAGCGGTTTGAGTCAGTGGCTGGTGGTTTTTGCTGCGCCAACTTCTTATTATATTACAAATGCACCAGGAGCTGTTGACTGAGCAACAGCCTCTTGCTCTACCTTTACAGGTTTTGTCTTTTTTAGCCATTTTCAAATATCCATAGAGCATTTACATAACTTTTTCAGCTTTTTTCTGAGGCCAGTTTCCCTATCTGTGTATAGCTGCACACAGTCTCAGTTATGTAGGTATAGGCAGAAGGTTCTGACCAATCATATTGTATCATATTCTTAACATTTTAGTCAACTGCTGTTTTAATTTGAAAAATACTGGATTACTATGCCACTAAATACTACTTATAATAACAATAAATTATTATAATTATTATAAGGCAGCAACTAGAGAGGAGAGGGCATGATGTAGCAGTGGGGGCACAAAGATCATCCAGGACAAGCAGTGGTTAACATGGTACACACTATACTGGGTAATCTAGCACAGTTTTAGAGTCTTATTCTTAGTTCTAACATCAGTGTTGTGGTCTTTGGGTTTGAAGAGACAAATATAATAGCAACCAAAGTTTACTTGGCACGGCTGCCATGACGTGCAGGATTGCGTCAGGCAGGGGGTAAAATGGAGGCCAGGTGTTCGTGTGTGAGCAGAGGCTCGAGGGTTATTTGGCCAAAATGCTCCCAGACTCTTAAAGCACGAAGAACATCCTGCTTTAGACATCACAATGTGGCACTCTGTTTCATTTTGAAGATTTCAAAGATAGCTTTCAGTGCTCTCTTGACTTAGACGCTGCCACAAATGCATGCACGTCCAACCTTAGACACTTAATAACACAAAAAAACAGTCATGGACACACAAACTTGCATTAAGGTCAGATAAGGGTGAGAGGTCAGAGGAAAGAGTGAGACATGGGAAGTTCTATCAACTCCTTCCTAATGTTTCAGGGGATTTTTCTAACCTTCCACACTAAGCTAAACCACACCAGCCCAACCCCGTCACCACTCATGTCCATTACTTTGGCCATAGTTGGAACCAGACACCTGTCCTGTTCCACGTCCTGAGGTTGGATTTCAGGTATCAGGTTTAAGTGGGCCGATAACCCCCACCCTCCCCTTTCCCTAACCTCTCTGCACACGCTCAGTCAGCAGGTGACCAGTGTACCTGTAGCTTTATCCTCGACATATAAGCACGGCAGGTAGGGACGTTCCACCTCTCCCGCACGACACATCAGTGAGGAGAAGAGAGGGCGACCGGAGTTGAAAGGCAATTATGTCTGGCCTCTGATGAGAGAACAAACTCAGCAGACAAAGCCCTGTGATGTGGTGAAGCCATCCAACCATGCCCAGGTACACAGGTAGACAATAGACAGCCGACTCAAAGCCCTGCAAAGTGCATTCTGTCTAGACACGCGAACAAACCAAAGCAAAAAGACTCCATACAGAGAGGACATTCGTTTGTAGGTGAGACAAGGGGAAAAGATTGTTGAGCTGAAAATGCTTTGAAAATACTTTGAAGCACTTGAAATGCACTTGAATTAACTTGTTAAGCACTTGTCTCAGCAGTGCACACTCCAGTTTAAAGATCAATCACGAAAGATTATTTTAGAGGGCTCTTTATGTTTAGAGGAGGTGTTTGAAACATCAGACTCAAAGCCCCAAGTATATTTTCAAGTAGACATGTTCATCTGGATTACATGAGCTAAATCTTCACCTGCGAACCACTAACACTGCAGGTACACTGACAAATGTGAAGAGTTACTGCTCAGTTTTTCTTGAATGCAGTACAGTAGCAGAGTATTTTCTATAATTTCTTTTCCATCATATCCTGACTGCTAACTACTGTGGAGCTGCAACGATTAGTCAATTAATCGATCGGTCGATCAACAATTGAAGTAGTTTAGTTATTAAGTGCTTTTGTTAGTTGCAGATGATAGTAAGCTGATTATCTTTGGGCTTTGGAATAAATAAACTGAGCAATTAGAATACATTTTCCTTAGGTGTGGGAAAACATTACATCTATCTTCCAGTATTCTCTTACCTTTTATACAGACAAAGCTATTAATTGATTAATTGATAATGATAAAATAATCATTCCAGTAAGTAACAGCTGAACGTACACAATATGTATCACTCCACTAAACCGCTCCCACCAAACCCACAAGCTTGAACAGAGTGCAGGTTTCTTTGCGAAACCTCTCTTTGTTCTCTTTGGCTTGACCCTTGCCAAGACCCGGTCCTGCTCACTGCAACTTGCCTTCTCAGAGATGCCCATCCAGCTCTTTATGGCCTCAGGGCAGAGCGCCCCAGGCTTCAGGGGCAGCTGTGACACTGTTTAACAGCAGGATAAGCAACTAATAGACCACACACACATCACTGTCCCCATTTAAAAGCTATTCCCTACTATTTGTCATGATGCCCCTTGGCCACTCGTTGGTGCGAGCACCATGGCATTGAACACAATGATCCCAGAGCTCTGTGTGGAACCGGGCCGTGTTCACACACAAGTTTGGTACCATGCCCCATTATAGACAAAGGAATTGTGGGAAAGGATTTTCTGCCATTGAATAAGGCTCTCTCCATATGAAGGGACGTGCGCACTCATCTGCATCTGCAGAGACCGATAGGACCGCCCTCTCTCTGAAATGACCTGTGATTGGTGAAGTCTTTCATCATGGGATAGGTTTTCTAGAACCTGAAAGCAGAGCCAAGAGGCGCTGTAGAGGTCTAGTTTTCAGCCAGACAGCTTGAATTACGATATGCTAAAAAGTTTACTATGAAATTTTTGCCCACTGACAGAAAAAATAAACTGCCTACCCCAGCTTTGATCATAGCCCTGATTGAAACAGTTACTGAAACTGCAACAAATGTTGCTGCTGTGTTTTGAACAGTTAAAACTTAGAGGAATACTCTAAATTGTGTCAAAACATACACAGAAACATCTCAAACATTACATTTCCACCGTTGATATATATTTTTAACATGTTATAATTGTTGTTAGTGTACGCCAGCCCCAGACAAAGTCACGAAAGTTCCACTGTACTGATGTAACATAGTTTAAGCTGAGTACAGTTACAATAACCTCTACCGTCAAAATACCTTTTCAGTCTTTTGAAGACATGTCATGTATTTTGATTTTGACACCTGTAATTCTTCTCCCCCTCAGTCTAAATGTGTTTTGTGATGGTTGATTGATGATATAAGTTGTCACTTGTGAATAATAAGTGTGTTGCAAGTCTTTACAAGGCCAGCGTGAATACCTGCAATCATGTGTTCAAACTTGCTTTGATTCCATGCTGCGTCTGACAATAACACATGCATTTATGGTGTTACAAGAAGGACTGCTACCAGAGATGGCACACACTTGCACAGACACACATAAAACACACACATGATCTTGTGGTTTTCAAAACCACAACAAACACTTACTCTAGGACTAATCCCATGTCTGTATGTAGTGTTTTCTCCTGTTTACACTCTCCAGTAATGATAGGGCCATTAGACATGAGACTTGGTCTCACATAAAAGGAACCATCACTGTTCATCATCACAACGGTCTGTTGCTTGTAATGAGGACAGTGCGGCTGGGCTTCCCCTTGTATAGCTGCTAATGTCTTGACTCATGGGTTTCCACAGCAGTTGTCCCCCACATGTCCTGACTGAAGGTAAATCCTGCTGTACTCTAGCTTTGTGGTTCTCAATGTGGGGGACAGGAGCCCCACAGGGAGACACAAGATTAATCTGAAGGCCTGCTTGCATCTTGCATTAACATGTGTCTTGGATGATCCAATCACAAGTGAAGAGCTCCATGTACGTCGGTTCACACCTGGCATTAGATTTTGACTCCACATGTGTCTTGAGTGACCAGTTGTTATTGAATCTCAGTTCCCTGCTCTAAGTGCAAATAAACATGTAGTACATCATTTCCATTTCCAAAGGGAAATGTGTTGTTTTTAGGTCTTTGCACTAGCAACAGTTGTGACTGGAGGCATTGTGTTTTTTGTTTGTGTTTTTGTCTGTACATGTGTACATTAGCGATTGTGGAAATACTCGATTCTTAGATTCATCGTGATGTGGATGAGGAAGATTCTTAATTGATTTATAAAAGGAAAAACTGGACCGTTGACAAGGTGAAAATGGTGGAGCTCAGTTATCAGCAGTTAACAGGGACATGTATTTCATCTTCTCAAAAGGCAACGGTTGCCATCGTGTTTTAATTTAGTGTTGAAATAATCGCGTTTGCCAGACAAACATAAATACTTTTTTACCATCACCCGGAGACGTTAAGTCATTCATGGAGCGGAGCAGCGATCAGCTGTAATAAACAAGAGCAGCTGAGCAACACACACTGCAGCATCAAACAACTTCAGCCAACTCTGTTTCACCTCAAAAACTCTGTACCTGGTCTGCATGTTGGACACTGAGGAGAGAGTGTCTTTAGGTTTGGTACTTGTAGACTCGAGGATGAATTGACTAAAATTTGGTAGTTAAACATCACTGTGACCTCACAAAAAATGTTTTTGTTTTTTTTACCAACTCAGGAATTCATACACTAATGATGACAAAATGTCTAAAAGGATAAAATGATGAGAGAAAAGGTCAACTTTACTGTGACCTACAAAAACACTTGAATCTCTCTGTCAGTCCTCTGTATTCAAAAATAGTCTTTGTGAAGACAGCATGTTTCTCACTGGAAATTGTTCACTGGAATCATATACATGAATATACCTTCCCATTTTGCCAAAAAATACACTTAATACCTTTTACTACATTTCTTCACCCCTTGGTAGCCTGGTAGCTCAGGTGGTAGGGCGTTTGTCCCATGTGTTAAGGCTGTGAGTCCTCTGTAGCGGATGTGGGTTCATCTCCCTCGTATGGCCCGTGTCATACCCCGACTCTCTCTCCTCCTTTTCTGTCCTCACTTCTGCTGTCCCGTCCAATAAAGGCATAAAAGACTTTTTTAAAGTCTTTACCCCATAAATTATGAGTCTTGCATGATGTAAAAAGCAGCCTGACTGGTTAGCAGTGGCATACAACTGCAAGGCATTAATTTAACCTTTTATCCTGAATTTAATAAAGCTGCTGTTTATTCAGATCACAAATGAGGCAAGAATCAGGTTTGAAAAATCAACTCCATGTCAGCAAAGTGTTTCTGGGGCCCAGGTCTCACTGATTATGGTACAAAAGACTACTTTACAACTGTATTCACTGTTTAATCATATTTTATGAAGAAAATATTGTCTTGTTTTCCCTCTAATGTCCTCCAGCTGCTCTCCCTCAACTCTCTGTATTTTCTGTTGCTTCTGATGTTTGATGAGACTTCTTAATTTTCTGATGAACAGATAGGTTTACTTGTTAGTAAAATAACTGCTGACTGTATCTGCCTTTCCAGTAGCTCAGTTAGCTGTGCAGCTAGCAGTCCTTTAAAGCTTAATTACCTTAATTAAGGTGCTATATACAAAATCCAGTAGCAGATAGATAGTATTAGTGTAGACAGTATTGGTAACAGTTATCTACCGAGCCTTCTCTAGCCAGTCACAGATGGAGTGTGACTTCATTTTCTGCTCAGGATGTCAGTACTCCACTATATCTTACCATAACAAATAGTTGTTTGCTGTTATATTAATGTTAAAAATCTCATATATACATATAACCCTTAACCTCCTCCTCCTCTCTGAAGTCCAAAGCTCCTGTGCAAACACCAAAACTACCCTGGTGCTCCAAGTTCCTTGTCTGGTCAGAGTCATAGGACTGCTAGCTGCACAGCTAACTAAGCTAAATAGCCAGTGATAGCTACAGTTAGTGTTATCAGACAGTTTGCAATTTTACCTGATGATGGTTCTAGATAAAAAGTGAAGCAGTCACCAAAGTGTTTACAATTGATCTTGAGGGTAAAATGAATGTGTGAACCAAATTTCAATACATGCGATGATTGCTGAGATATTTTAGTAAGGACCAATGCGGTGGACAACCAACCCAAAGAGTGACGTCACCATCCCTGTACAGCCATGCCACAAGAAGAGATACAAATTGCTTATTGTGTATATCTGGACCTGTTTTTAAAGATTTATGAATGGGGCAGTGTGTCACAGGCAGGTTTTTAAAGGCAGAAAACTTTTAGTGACAGACAAACGCATTGTTGGTTTGAGTCTTTTCATGGGATTATTACACAATATCACCATCCTTATTCAATAAAGTAACACTTTATAGATTATCTTTGTTTTGACCACATGTAACAAATGATAGTATATATCAAGCTATTGGAGCGATATGAGAATACTGATCTGTCACAGATTTGCACATTCTCTTACATATATGACAGTGACATACAGTATCTGGAACTCTGACACATCTTTGTGAATTTCAAAGGGTCTTTTTCATATGGTGGCCAGTGCAATTGGCATGTTGACTCCTCTGTCATCACTACTTGCATGTGTCTGCTTTGGCCAAGTCGCTCATATGGAGGCAACAAAACTGCATAAATGTCTTCTGTCCAGGGTTGACTGTCTCTATCTCTGTTAGTCCACAATACCCATTTTGCAGTGTGTAAAAGAAGTTTCTGCTGAGGCCAACTCCCTCATATGGAGGCAACAAAACACAAATATCTTTGATGTTTTGGATGCCGTCCTTACTGAGGCCACATGTTTCCTAAAGAGATGATTAATGACTAATAAAAGAGAAAAGGATTAACAACCATCACCACACTACAGGTCATGAACTTTATACACAACAAACAAACATGTCACTTTTGTTTGTACAGTGGTTTTGATTGTTGTTTTTTATTGTTAGTCTTGTCTGAGATTCTGATGAATGATGAGGCAACATGGGAGCATCCAGAGAGAAAAACCACTGTGTTTTTACTGCAGAACTCACATATGTGTGTTACATCTGTTAAGTTAGGTAACTCATTGGGCTCTTCAAAAGGGATTTAGTCAAACCTGAAATCTATTACCTTGCAACTAATTTTACAACAACAAAATTACATACAGTACAGAAATCCTTGTTAGGGCTAATGGGCTAACCTTTCATTTATACCCTCACAATCCATGTTTATCTTCACAGTCATTGAGATTATTATTATTATTATTATTATTATTATTATTATTATTGTTATTACTATTATTTTCAATGTCCAGTAATCAAAGGAGTAAGTCACACAAGTCACAAACAAGTCTTGAGTCACTGTGGTGAGACTGAAGCATGTCCAGTCCTTTCTGTGTAGAGAAAGTTCTCCTACCTCTCAAAGTCTAGCTCAAACATAAACCATGACAGCATACAAACCTATACAATTAAGCAATGTAAGCACCGTGTTCTTCTGTCGGCGTACTTTCCTGATAGAAAATGAAAAGATTTCACTAAAATTGAATGTGAAATGACTTTTAACTCAATTAAAATTAATTACTGCTAGAATTGTTGTCCATTTCATCTGTAAGAATAGAAGGAGACTTTTTCTTTGAATGAATATGATGTCTCCTGATATCTAAAATAATTTGGACTATATACAAATAAAATCTTACATAACATTATTGGATACTACAACAGTCATGTGATTACTTAGAGGTGTGCTTTTAGTTGACGTGCAGTGGGTTAATATTGCTTCATTTTTTCATTTATAACTGCCCCAGCCACTCTAACAATTGCCCCCACCAAGGGGGCATGACATTGGATGACATGTAATATTACAGTCTTGTCCTTCATGATAAAAAATATACCAATTGCATCATTAATTAGTGCACATATGTTTCTCATCAAAAGATGGCTACTGTATTTCATCTAGTTTGTGAGCTATCAACGAAAATATAAAAAATGTTACAATTGTCCCAGGTCTTCCCTGTCTCAAAATATGAAGTCAGTCTATCAGAATAATGAGAAACTTTCAGAGAATAATGATAGTACCTCAGAATAATGACTTGTATGTAAGTCATCTTGAAAATGTGTCTCATTATTTTAACATACAAAGTGATTTTTCTTAACTAATTAAATATTTTGAAATACTAAATTATTCTTTATTTCGACAGTTTCCCATCATAATGACTTAAGGGATCTTCTTTTATTCCATCATATTTGAGGAAATGGTCTTCTACAGGTTTCATAGCAGATGAGCAAATAACACAAATCTATCTGTCTGTTTTGCACTGTCAACAGACTCCACCCTGCAGTGTATTCTATGGACTTCACTGATACACCACAGCATTATAGACACACATCAGGCTTCATGATCAAAGGAAGTTTTTATATCACGACGACATGTCTGTCGATATTCACACGCTCTCTTTCAGCACTCGTCCTGTGTGCTCTCTCTCTCTCGCATGTGCTGTTGCGAGTCAATTAATTGGTGTTTTTTACAACACTTGGCAGGTCTGTGAGGCTCTTTTGGTACCCCGCATTTGGTGCCCTATACACAGCATGTGATGCATGTATACATAGTGCTGGTGCTGCATAGGGCATATCTATCAGTACATTACCATGTGACTGCTGAAGACACACACTGGCGTGGATCACACAGCTGAGGGGGCTTTAATTTAACAAAGTCAGCTGTGCCACACTTCAGCATGAAGTTACACAGAAACCAGTGTGATGTCCCACATCAACCTACCTGTCCCTCAATATTATCATCCCGGCCTGTATGAGTTTCTGCCACCAGCTTTGCGTGCACTCTGACTGATGGATGCAACAGACGTTCAACAAGGTTTTTGCTGCAACATCAAATTCCAAGTCAAATCCCAAAGAGTCCAAAAACTCTGAGTTTATACTTTATTCCAAACGCTTTTGTGTTAAATACTGAAAGACATGGCAGCAGATGATGGAGATATCCTCAACAGCTGGATGTGGCGAAATGTGCCCATAAAGCAGACCTGAATAAAAGACAGCCCAAATCTCCTGAGGGATACATCGAAAACTCACACCAAGTGAAAGAGAGATTTTTTACAGCTTTGTTTAACTTTGAGTGATAACTGACTGTATTAGCAGTGGTTATTAATATAACATTTCAAGGCTCACAGTGCCAGCTCTCTGCTGTGTTGCAGCAGTCGATTCTGAATGCTAACTGAATTAATCTGTCTCAACTTAACATTATGACTTTGAAAACACCAAACAGCTTGCTTTAACAAATTTTGTTAGGTAAAAATATGAAATATCACTTCCATGAGGCTGTTCAGACGGACAGTGACAGATCAAAGACAATAAACTTTGCATTTTATCCTCACAGCTGTAGCAAAGTTTAGGCTGCTTCCATGTGTAGATTATATTCATTCTAATGTTGATTAACATAAATTACATTCTTTTGCCTTATTCATTATCAGTACCACAAAACAATAGCCCTACACTAAAGCTGTCAGGTCAGATTTACCAGAACCCAGATTTCTCCTTTTTCACCTGAAAGCGTGCTTCTGCTCCTGGTATAGAAAATGTAATTTTGAGAAAAATATTAATCCCAGTAGGTTGCCAGGTTTGTAAAAATATCAAAGGCTATTCAAGTCATCTGTCACAGATGCCAAGTCAAAGTCAACTCTTTCACAAACATTAGTCAAACAAGTCTCAAGTCCTCAAATTTGCAACAGGTCATGTGACTCGAGTCCCCCACCTCTGCCAGTAACTACTGCAAACAACAGTAGTGCAGAGTTCACCAAAAAGGATTGCCCAGGGCAAATAAAATGTCTTGTGAGGCTAGTAAGTCTAGCAACTAACTTGGCTGATTGGGCAAGTGGTAGAAAACTTTGGAACACGTTATTTTTTTGTACAGCTGATGATGGAAATGGCTACAGATTAAACCATCTCGCTTCCTTCTCATCTCTGTTGAGAGTTGTGCATGTGTAGTACCAATCGGGCACTCACAAGAAAATAGCGATGCATAAAGACAAAGTTAAAAAAGAGTGTAGTTTGAGAGATTGAGAGCAAAGTGGATAAAACGGTTGTTTTTCAAGGTGTGTCAGTTCTCTGGAAAATGGCAGTGGAGTGCCATGATAAGCACCGGACTCGTCCTCCGGGACCTTGCCGATTACCATGTTTCAAAAAATGTGCAGCCATTCACTGCATATTCCAGTGCAGTTGCTCTTCAACAGAATAACACGATGTGCAGCACAACATTGTCATTGGTTGTTAATTATTTGATAACCGATATAATTAGTATTAGTGTTTGCATTCAGACCGACTTGAGTCCGGCTTGAAAAAGTCTCTCGGAGAAGAACGCAGGGCAAAGCCAGCAAAAAAGTTTAGCCAGACTCAACTTTTGCTGCATTGTTATCTGACAGGGTGCTGCTTTGGCCAATCAAATACATGTAAACACAAGATTGCTTTATAACGTGAATGTTGTATTAGTAATGTAATGTAACTCTTGTTACCTCGCAATTGTTATAATAAAAAATAAAATAGTAGAGTAACTTTCCCTTTCCAGATCTGTAAAATCCTGTCTGTGACTCTTGCAAACTGCTGTGCGGAGTTTTGCCATCTGCAAAGCCTTTGAACACATCAATCTGTTACTCCAACCGGATTTCCTTGATTGTATTTCATTGTCTCATCATTACGTTAAACAACGCCAGCACCAACGAACTCCCCCTGTGGTGTTTTAATGCAGGGACACTTTTGGTCCGATAATAGATTTCATGTCATTATTCCTTTGACAGCTTTGAAATAGCACAAAGCCTTTTGGTATTTTGTAGCCAGGCTAATTCAGTTGACATGTTTCGATCAGTAACCATATAAGACAATTGATCTGATAAATGAATGTGATTTGATTTGTAGAGATCTCACTTGGTTCCCAGCATATATGGACCCGTTTTTGTGGCACTTCTTCTTTTTGTGTATATCTTGATAGTGAAAAGAAAGCAGCCAAGTACATGATGTCCTCTTGACCTCACAAAAGCATCCTCTGACACAGATAATGGAGAAATGCCATACTGTTGCCTCAGTCTCCTACATCGGCTCAACACATTCTGTTAAGATGTGGCGGGATAACAATAAAACAACACAGATTGGCTGCAGTCAGCAGTGTATCTTTGATGTGATCTGTCAAGCATCTGGTATAAGTAAGGCATATCATCGGTAGACTAACAAGTGAGCCTTAGCATAGCCATGTGGACTAACAGACTGAGACAGCTGAGCGGGCCACAAAATTAAACTCATCAGAGACACATTAACCACCTGCTGCTGTCGTGGACAGGTCTTGTCTTCAACATCAAACCCTGCAAAAGAAGTTGTTTCCTTCTCTTCATAATTGTTGGTTCAGTAACTTTTACAGCAGCTCAGCTGACTCGACAGGAACACTTGTAATCTTGCTGCCAAGAGACTTTGCATTTTCACACCTATAGCAGGCCTCTAGTGAAGGCAGCATTTCCTGCAAATGTGCAAGCAAGCTGTGGATTGATTGGAAATTTACCACTTACAGAGAGGCAGGGGGAATTCATGTTTTGGATGTATGCACAATAATATTAATAATGTTGTAATAATAAAATTTAACATGCAGATCTAAAAAGTAAAACATTTAATTGAATACATTTATTTCACTTGAGTTGTTCCGGGTGTGAATGGGGTTGGGGAAACAAACAAAGACTAAGGTGGAGAAGTCGCAACAGGTTTGAGGATGTTAACAATGACTGCTACAGCTCTTTCAGAGAGTGTATTCATTGCCATGTTTCTATCTAATTGAAATTTATATTTAACTATTGTAGGACTGCAACTAACGATTATTTTCATTATTGATTAATCTGAATTATTTTCTCGATCAATCAATTAGTCTAAAATGTCAGAAAATGCTCTCAAAGATCTTCAGTTTACTGTCAGAGAGGAGTAAAAAATCAGAAAATTCACATTTAAGAAGCTTAAATCAGAGAATTTGGGACATTTTTTCTTTCAAAAAATGACTCAAAATGATTAATTGATCATCAAAAAAGTTACTGATTAATTTAATAGTTGATTAATAATTGATTGCTGGATTAATTTCCTGGATGATGGAGGCATTGATGCCATTGACTAGCCTTCACATTCCCCAGACCTCCATCCAACTGAGAACTTCTGGGACGTTATGTCATGTTATGATATTTATTATTTAGCTATAACCTTATGTTGTGTCCTCAAACCTCACCAAAATGCTGCAGGATAAGTTGTCACTTCACAACCAGACTTTAGTGGTGAGTTGACAAGCTGCCGAAAGAAAAACAAAAACTTGGGAGATAATATGTAGCAGATACATATACATACTCCATCCACAAAATGTAAAATCTATTAAACTGAGTGAACCCATATGTTTTTTGTTTGTTTGTTTTTTGTTATTTAATCATTTATTAAATTGTCTGAATCATAATCATACTAGATCATGTTGTAAATGTCTTGAAATAATAATGGCGCCATAAACACCATCAACTCAGCAGGGAAATCAGATAAAATTACTTTCATTGGATTGTAGAAAGTCAGTCATAGGCTCAGATGACATCTAGTGCATGACACTGGGGAAAAAAGACCTGTATGTAGTTCATTAAGTTCTTTCTCTGTCTGCTGAACTTGTTATCTTTATTCTTGCGTGTCTTGTTCTTTCTTCTTTTCATTAACAAGATCTAATTCTTCTTTCTGAAGAAGAGGTATCTTGTACAGAAAACAATGTATCTATCAGTTCCCTCATTCCTTTTCTCTCTCTGTCTGACCTTCCTCTTTATTTATTTATTTATTCATTATTTATTGCTGTCACTGATAAATCAATTTCATCAATCTAAAGAGACTACACAAAAAACACTTGGACACATCAAGTCTTTGAACACTGCAAGCATCTGAGGATTCAGTTTCTCAAGTCACACATGAACGTTGACTTCTAGAAGACAAACATGATTACCATGTTAACTGTTTTTTTTAACTGCTAGTCTTTACGAAGCTGATATTCACAATGAAACTTGACAGATAATATTTGCTTTTCAAGAGGCAACAAACTAATCTGAGGAATAACATTATTGGAACACTCCAGCGCCATTTCCCACTGAGCCTAAAACAAACACACATGATTCAATGACTACTCAAGCTTTCACTGATGGGGATTACAGTACTTTGAGACCTCATCATGTCTAATTATGAATTTAATCCTGAACCTGACACTGACTGGTCCATTGGACCGAAACAAGACATCCGCTCACTCAACAGGAGGGACCTGGAACATGTTGCACTGAAACTTTGTCTTGAACTGACTTCTTGAATCTCTCACCAATCAATATGATCGACAGTCCTGCCACTGATTACAATGATTAGCATAACACATTTTAGCAGGAAAAATTTTAGAAAGTCATAATATTTTACCACAGTTAGCCTATTTGTTAACACTATATAACTGCTCAGCCCAAAGACAGATGCCTAGAGAGTTTGCAGTGAACCCAAGTGTAACATTGGTAAATCAGGCATTCATGAACAGAGGTTACAGCAGGAAAGTATATGCAGTGGAAGTAGATCTGTGACGATAACCACAGGACCACAAATTTCTTTTGTAAGTTCAACTCATGTTATTCCATTGCACAGTGTGTTCGAGAACATGGCTAATTTGTAACAGTTTTTAAAAGCACAGACAAATGATCTGTGGTCCTGTTTATGTGCATGTCAGAAACACACTTTTTTTTTGCATGTTTGTATGCTCTGTATGTGCCGTTCTGAAGGGCAGTCACAAATTAAAGATTTGTTATTAAGTTTTTGAGCATCTGATCATGTCCTGGTCTAAGAGTTCTTTTGAAGTCCAATCAGATTTGGCCATGCAATACAGATATTACAATTATTATACATTATATGCATTGCTCTGTGTACAATGACACGGCTGAAAAAGAAGAACTGAAACTTGTTTACCAACCACTCATTTCGCCTTTCATCAATTAACCACCAGTACATGTTGCCACAAGGATTTTTTTTCAATAAGTACACAAGCTAATATAAAAATATGTTTATGATTCCCCTCAGTTTCTCATTGAAATATTATCCCTGTGCATTTTGTAAGCTTCTCTCTGTTTTATCCTGTTGTTATAATGAACATTGACTGACTTTGGCTATGGTTTTTGAACCTCTTTGTCTAAAATGGGTAGACAAGACCGACTAGATCTTAAAACCAGCTGTTCCAGATCCTGGTAAAAGTTGCTCTGTCTGATCTAATAGTTTATGGTTAGAGTTACATAATATAGCAGTGTTCATGTCCAATTTCTCCAGCAGCAATTTTAGCGTCCATTTCACAGAATTGTTCTTTTGAGAAAAATGCAGTTGATGGTAGACAGTGGCCCTTCTCCTCTGCTAGAACATACATAAGAGCACATTTTTAGAATGGATGCCATGTTTTGCAGCTGCTCACCATTTATTTTAAAGTAAAAATGTGCTGTTAGGTTTAAGAAAACCCAGATATTTCAAATCATCTGCTAAATTAATGTTTTTATGTGTCCAGTGGTAAAGATTTCCATTCATTTTGGATTAATAATAACATAACAGCTTTGTTTGGCCTGTGTGGAGCCTATTAAAGCCATCTAACAGTCAGTTCAGCATGTAGAGACCTCCAGCAGTGGGTCATGCCAGGCCGGTGAGCTCAGTAGGAAAGGTTGACCCACATTTTGTCTGTCTGTCTTTCTCATTGCCTGCATGTAGGTCCTGTTTTCTGAGTATTTTCAGATGCTTTTCTGCAGATACGTCTGTTTTTATATGACAGAAATGGCACAGCGAGAGGTGTCTTGTTGCAAGTTTGAACACAGTTGCATCAAACCACTTTGCTCTCATTGTTTCTTTTTCCATTTGTCTCTGCAAAAGTGATTCATCAGTAAAAAAAAAAAATAGCACAAATGAATGAATGAATATGTAGACAATTTTTTACTCCTGACCAAGTAGATTTTCGTCAACATCAAGAGCTGGGTTTCTGTTGGATATTGGCTATTGTTGATACAAGAATGGGCTTTCTGTTTTGTTTTTTTTAGTGCTTCAGTTGTTCAGCATTGAAATTGCATAGAATTATTATGTTTGCTCTTGTGTAATCTGTTTTTTGTTTGGGCTTTTGGCTAGTCATGTTTGTCAAAAGGCAGATTCCTGAAAAATAATCTTACTTTCCTAAAATTATTTGGTGCTGTTAAATTGTACATCTAGATCAACTCAAAACTCCAGTTCCCAGCATGCTCATCTGTTCCACTGTGAACCCAGCAGATGAAGTGATCCTTGCGGTGGTAAATCTGTCAATATGTCTGATGTTATATACGTCTGTCTCTCACATCTAGCATATCCAGCCACTAGCGTGAAATCAAGAGGAGTCTACTTGATGTTGGGAGGTGGAAAAAGGGTTCCGGGGATATAAAATACTCAGCTTGTGATGGAGGAAAACCACAAACTGGAATGCATTGCAGATACCCTCAGAAAAACCCAGTTTTCCCAACTTTCATACACCAATAACTCAAACTTTAATTGACTCAGATTATAACTCTGTTTAAAGCAAAAGAATGGAACATTTTTTTTAGGTTTGAATACTCACAAAAATAAGAACCATCACAAAGAAAAGTTAGAAAGATAAACTAAGCAGTGAGCTAAAGCTTTTAGGGATGTGTGTTAGGAGGGGGAGTATTGAGAAGAGTGGGTGGGCTGTGATATATGTAACAAGCAATGATGTCATGAGAACAATTTGTCTGGGAGATAAAGACAAGTGGTGGAGTTGTTATCTAAGGAAGATGGAGAGAGAAGGATGAGAGAAAGGTTAAATGCAACACAATATATCACCACTAAGATACATCATAAGATAACTTCAACTCAGTAGACAGACAGAAAACACTTAGTGTGCTTGTAATGCATCATACAAAGCAATAAAAACATTCCTGTATTTTGTTTTGTTCAACACACTACTTTTAGTTTGATATAATCATTTTTCACCATTATTAATGATAGTTGCCATTTAGTTCCTTGCAGAGTTTGGGAGAGGAGATTAAAGCCTCTGGAAATTTGTCTTGAAATACTAAAAAGGCATAAATGATAACAAAGTTGAGTGACTCATTAAGCATCCACAATAATCTGAGTGAAAATAAACAGTCATAACTATTAGAAAACCTTGTTCAAGGAACAGGTCATTTTGCTGTTTAGACCATTGTACAGGACTGTGTGGGTGCGGCCAGTCGCACAGAAGTTAAGTACTGTATTGCTGTGGGTGGGGACAGCAGCATACATATTGTAAATGGATATTTTCACCTATTTACATAAACGTCAGACAGGGTTTTCTGATGGGGGAAATTAATGACAAAAACGGGAATTCAAGCTCACAGAACACAGAAGTTGCTGCTTCAGTCTGTTTGTTTATTTGTTTGTATTATTACATGATTTTGGTGTTTTAACAGTTAGGCCTGACCTGAACTAATGTTACTTGCTGCAGATTGCGGTAGTGGTAGAATAGCATCTCCTGTATTCGATTTAAAATTTGATTTTGTCAAATGATGTAACCACTTCAGTATTGAGTTGGCTCAAAGAGGCAGATTAAGTGCAGGGCTCAACAGTGAGGACTGCTCATTGGCCCAACTGGGCAAGTGTTAAAGAAGATTTAAACTACTGAAATATTTTGATAGTCAATTAACTTGAATTTGAATTCAAACTAATGTACACCAGACCCTAAATTACATAGGTCGAAAGCTATTGCGGATTTGGGTTTCCAGTAACTTTAAACAATGTCATCAGTCTTTGAAATATTATGTATCAGCTTATTTCTACTGTCTAGGAGGTTTTTCTGGACTGTTGCAACACTGCAGCGCGGCTTGCATTTCTTCCTTTGTCACTCCCTTCGCAGAGCAGAGAGATCTTGTAAAAGTCCAGCTGTGAAGACAAATTCCAGAGCTTCCAGGAAAAATGCTATCAGACAGCATTAGCCCAAATAACGTTGTTGATTAATCATTTACTAACAGGCTCTGACGTCGCTTCATATGAGAGACATCCAAAGGCTAAGGCATTACTCACACCGCCTGGTGTTTCTGGTCTCACACATACACACACACACACACACACACACACACACACACACACACACAGAAATGCATGCATTCCCTCATGCACAAAAACACTAGAGCTTGTACATGTGTGCATACCACTCCCAGGCTCCTTTGGCCTGTTACCTGACTGTAGCTCACAGACCAAGTTTGGTTTGTAATTCAACCCATCTCTCCTCTGAACATTTGACAAGCGAAAGCTCCAGCAGGTGACAGAGACAGAGAGCATGACACGGACGAAAAAAGCTGGTGCTTTTTGTTTTTTCCCCAGTGAGAAGTTAACCTTAGCCAGATAAACAGTGATTAATTTACCTGATCAGAAACACATGGTTAAACTGCAGTAAGGCCCTGATGAGAAGTGAATCTAAGGGCCAGATACTCTAGATCTAATTAATTACTGTAAGTACATGTAGATTCATTGCCTCAGCAACATCAGTGGATCAAAGCGGTATCAGCAGATTGGATTACCAAACTTACAGTAATGATGATTGCTTTTTACAGCAAGACAGAGAGAAAGAGGCAGTGCAGGGATAAATCAGAGAATTTGATATCTCTTTCTCAGTAATCCTTTGTGTGATGACAACATTATTTTCATGCTGGTGTCTCCCTCATTACAGTAAACCAGAACATATGTACGTGGTGTCGTTTGTTTGTGCTTGTAATTAAAGACCCGTCACTTAGAGACACTTAGGTCTCCCCAGGCTAAGACACACACAAAGAGAGATGTCTGTTGTATAATAAAACTAAATGAATCATTGTAATTATTGTCAGACGGGTGCTGGGAGGGAATACCTCAGAGGAAAACAATATAGTGTCACGTAAGCGCAGGCATCCCTTTTGTTTTAAGGTTGCGTGTGTGTATGTGGTTGTACAGTATAAAAAAATGTAATTAAGGGGATAGTTTGGATTACTTAATGTGGTGTTATATAAGGTGCCTATCGATAGTAAAGTATTACCTACAGAAGGTGGAGGTCAGCACGCCCCCAGTTTTGAGAAACAGAAAGGAGCACCAGCACGGAAGCTAAGCAATGTAGTGCTGTGGACAGGGCCAGCAGCAAAATGTATATTGGCCACCTTAAAAAAGGTCTGCATAAATTAAATCAATAGGTTTACGTGACAGACCTTTGCTAAAGGAAACTGCCATTTTATAAGGAAAATATCACTCTGTCCAAATCAACCAAACTCCATAGATGAAATCAATAATTTTACACAGAAGAACACAGAACTTGCTGGTCTACTGCTGTCTCAGTTAGTTTGTTTGTGTTATTGTGTGACTTCTGTGTTTTCAAAGGATAGTTAGGATTTACACAGTAACACAAGCCAGTAGATCAAGGCAGTGTTAAACCAGCGACTTCCGTGTTCTGCGAGGTAAAATTACTGATTTCACCCATGCAGTTTGTTTGGTTTAGAGAGTGATATTTGGCTTATATAACAGTGGTTTCCTGTCAGAAAGGGCTGTCTGATGGTAAGGTAAAGCAGTGAAAATATTCTAAATATAGATGGACCTTTTTTGAGTGGCTAAAACAGGTTTTGTTGCTGATGCTGTCCACAGCAGTACGTTGCTTAGCTTTTGTGCTGCAACTCCCACTGACCATTGATAAGGACGTCATACAGCCCTGAACTCTTCCTGTACAGCACTAAAGTGCTCAAAATGCAGGTGTTGCTGAGCAGTAATTATCCTCATAATATGCTCTCTGCTCCAAGAAGGTCTCTAGATATTTGATGGCATACCTGCTAACATTACACAAGACAAATGGTTTAAACAGTGCTGAAATACTTTTTCAAAGATGGAAAAAGACACATGAGCGCTGCAGGCCAAGTTGATTCAGCTACAAATGATATTTTCATTTTCATTTTTTGGTGCTGTGGTTAGGTAAAATCCCTCAATGCAACTGCTGCAAAGCCATCTGTCCGAGAGGAGGGTAATCAGTGTCAGGTGAAATAACATGGATGGACCATGAATCACTGGAAAAGTCTTTATGTTGATTAAAAATATGTATTGGAAATCTTAAGCAATGCTTTGGGCAGCTCCTATGAGAGCCTTGAAGTTTCAGGATTTTAAAATTACTTTTCTTGCTAATGTGACTCAGTTTTGTTATTTTTGAATTGCTACCTGCCACTGTGTGCCGTTTTCTGTAGAGCGTAACAGGTTAAAGGTCTAACACCTGGAGTTATTTGAGTTTATGTTTAATGGACATGAATTACATCTGTTATTTTTCCATAAATTTGGAACTGTGCTCATTTGTACATATTGGTTCAAATGGTTGTGATTTGATTTAAATGATTTGTGGATTTGCCCACTATGGTGTTTAAATTCTGTTTTAGATCTACTATGGGAAAACTGAGTGAAGCAAAGCTCCTGACTGGTCTACAGAAGGACATGAATACAGAGCCGGTCTTTTGTCCCAACATTGTTATTACACTTCAATGTAATGAATGTTACTGTAATCTCTCGTTACATGATAATAATTTAGATAATTCAGATAAAATTTCAGCAAGGCAAGCATAAATTTACTTCTTTTTTTTTTTTTTTTTTTTTTTTTACATCAAATAAAGGTGAAAGAAGTATTTATATCCTCTGAAAGTAGAAATATTTGTAAAAAGTTCAATGTGAAAAGGCTCTAAAAACACATCGTTGGTTACCTGCTCAGCACCAAACACCTGACAGACAAAGTCATTAACTAGCTGGTTAACATGGTGGAGCATTTAGCAGCTAAAGAGCCAGATATTTCCCTTAGGAGCTGGTGGAGACCAAAACCAGAGGTAAAAGGACATCAGTTATTACAGCCTTATATATCAATCCTGAATGACACCTGTTATAACTACATGTCTACATTATATTGTTGGAACATTATTATTAGGGTTGCACATTTTATGCATTTTACTTTACCAATAGTTGAACATGTTAACAATAAGTAATCAATTATTCATTAAGATACAAAACACATACACGTTTTGTTAATGTATTAAAGTACAAGTACCTCAGAACTGAACTTCAGTGCAGTACCTAAGTAAAAGTACTTACATTCCACCACTGATAAACTGTAACATTACACCTACAGTCATTTTGGACTCTGACTTTCTTTGCTTTTGTAGAACATTTGTAAATGTGAGATTTGTGGTTACTTATTGTACCTGTTAGTTTTATCTTTTGTCCTGGATTGTGGCATTTTAAATAACTTTTAAGAGGTTCTATGTAAAGGCAATGAGTAAAACCCATTACTTGCTTTGTTTTTATGTTAGAAGATGTTATCGAACTATTTACTAATATTAGCCCTCAACTGTGCATTTATTTGTGGAATTATTATATTACAAAACTTAAAGAAATGTCAATCGGTTTAAAGTCTTTGAGTTTGCATCTGCTTCTAACCTCTGATTATTTTATTCCATGACAAATTTCTAAGAAGCTGTGTCACATTTTTCAAACATCTCTTAAATGTCCTATTTAAAGGGTGAAAGTTTGCCAAGAACTTCTGTAAATTAAACAGATGCATTCTTGGAAAGAGCAAACTAGTGAATGTAATAACAAATGTTCTGTAGTCATTCCTAATCTGCTGCTGTGACATTAGCATTATCATCAACTCTGCTGAGCATAAAACCTTGTACTGTATATCCAATTTATATTTACAGTCAGAGGTCAGTATAGTATAATCTTTGATGGGTTTTGTTCAAAACTTAATTAACAGAAAATATGAAGGCCCAAAACACAGCTGTTTTTCTTAGATGTGAGGTTTTCACCCGACAGCAGCGATATCAGAGCATGTGAATCCGTCTCCTCTGGCTCTCGACTGTTTAGTCTGAGAGCTGCAGTCCCCCATCTGCTTTACAGCTGCCTGTTAGAGGGTCTAATTAGAACAATGATAATGTCCAATCATCTATGCTACATTAAGCTAACATCTAACACAGCCAATCAGGAGGTCAGAGAGCAGAAGGGCTCGTGAGAGTAGCTGTTACTGTCAAAGAGTTTGAAGTTCCCCTCCAGACATATTCTCAAGTATTTAAAATTCTCTTCTATGATTAATATTTTGTGTAACATTCTTGTCCCTCGTAAAAAAAAAAAAAAAAATGCTATAGCATTAGCCTTGGAGAAATCATCAGGGAGATTCAGCCATTCATGTTCGAGCCTAAGTCAGACCCAGACTCAGATGAGGAGTCTGTTGTGCAGCAAATCGGCAACTAGCAGATAAACCAGAATGGTAAGAGTAGTTAGCATCTTTATGTTGTTTGTTAGTTTGTAACTGACAGTGGCAGACAGCTAATGCTAACAGTTACTCTTTGTGCCGACAAGTCTGCTCTGCACTGGAGATTTCAGGTTTCTTTGGCTGTATTTGTATATTAGACAGCGATTGGCTTTAGAATTTGTTTCCTACGAATTCATAGCTTTTCCCTCTGTTCTTTTCCCTCTCTATGTTTGACATCTCCCCCTTCAGTAATGGACTGTGAAAACATCTACATAGTGACAAACACAGATACAAGTCAGTATGGTCAAATTCAGACATCTTATGTGACATGAACATGAGAAAAAAAAATGACTATACAGGATTTTTTAGTTAATAATTGGGTAAGGCTCTTAACAATATATTTGACAATGTTGACATTCAAACCAACAGATCTTTTTTCATTTGTAATTTGTAGTAGCAGCATTTGCGACTAAATATTGATCTGGTGAGCAAAAGATATTTAAGGTTCAGTTAGTGATTCTGGAGAAAGATGCTTGCTTGTTGAGTCTCATTCTCAGATCTTTAAATACAGACGTTTTGGGAATGAGACTCAACAATCAACTAACTTACTGACCAACCTGTGATTGACCAAAGTCTGTGGTCACAGGCCAAATATTCTAAAGCCTGAAAACAGAGTCAAGAGGAGGAAGAGAAGTCTAGTTTTGTCCCAGACCACTTGAAAATTACATTATGCTTAAAGGTTATTATGGAACTTTTGCCCAGTGACACCAAAAATAAACTGCCTACCTCAGCTTTAATTCAGATTGTTTAGTGTGATGTGTAGACACAAGACACATCTGAGAGTGTTCAAGTATTTGGCAGGTCAAATAAAGACTAAATTAGTGCTGTGATTATTAGTAGTGTAATCGCTTAGTTGACATACAGTTACTATAGCCATGCTGTACTTAGTTATGTTTGTGCTTTGAGAAAAATGGTAAAATCATGCTCACATGCTCATAATGACAATGTTAACCTGCTGAAGTTTAGCAGGTATGTTTACAAAGTTCATCCTCTTAGTTTTCAATGTGAGCATGCTAACATTTGCTTATTAGCTAATAAATAGCAAACAGCAAATAATCAGGAACGCTGGCAAGTCTGGATGCATTGTTTACATTCAGTACCGCCAAAATGGCCACCTCCGGATCCTCGTCCTCTGGGGACCATAAAAATACATCCTGAAGTTCATCACAGTCCGTCCAATAGCTGTTGAGCTATTTCAATCTTGATCAAAGTGGCAGACTGACAAACTGCTCAGCATGAATAAAAGATGATATATTCTCTCAATTGATTAGACAATATTTCAAATTAATATTGGATGTTCTCTTCAGCTATTTGGTCTGATTTTAGCTTCTTTCTCTTTAGAGCATCTCAAAATCGTGGTTTTAACCCCGACACTACCTTCCCCTAGGTTCTGCCATTTCTCAGACATTCCCCTGAGCCCCCAACATCAGTTACAGTATCTTTTCTTCCTTCTCCTCTTCCTCTTCATCCTCTCTCACTCCCATGCCCCTCAGCCCTGACACCAGCCTCCCTTTGAAGTCCTCTTTTAAGAGCACAATTAACCCCCTCCTCCAGACACTGCACTCACTTCTCACCTTTTTAATAAGGCTCTCATAGACAAGTGTCAGACCTTTTTTTTCTTTCTTTCTTTCTCTCACACACTCTGTCACATGCACTCTTAGATCCACAGGTCCTTACAACATGCCTGTAAATTCTTTGTCACTTGGCTGCAAACTCAGAGACCCCTTCCTGTGTATATGCTGTAGCACTGTACACGTGTGTGTGTGTGTGTGTGTGTTTGTGAGAGAGGGAGCAAATGAAAGAGAGAGACAGAGGTGGTTTCTGGTGGTTTGACTCAGTGTTAGTGTAGTTTCCGGGACTTTGATACAAAGTGAATCAGTGGTGACTGGGGGTGAAAAAAGCCATTAAAGCAGCAAACCGCCTAATTGTCACTCAGCATGTGCTCTGCTGTGCACAATATCTGTGCAGTTCCACTCAGGAGAAATAATTTGTCCGTTAATTTCACCAAGTATGTAGACAACCAAGCCTTATTTCAATACCATACTCATTATAATGCTGCTTTAACAGCCAGGGTGCAGAGATTTGCTCCCATTCGGCCATAAGAGCTAAACTTGGCATCACAAAAGGGAAGAGGTCGCGTCCATTCCTCCGCGATCCCATACCTCCACGATCTGTACATGCTCAGCGTTTCCTGCGCTGGCGGGATACATGGCCTCCGGCTCCCAGAGTAATTCAGTGCAGGTGAATCGAGCCTTTGTGACTCAGCCTTTAGCACAAGGATGTTTTCCTCCAGGGTCAGGGTGCTGATGAATATCGCCTGATAGTAGTAAACATAATGAAATAATAATGAAACCACTCCTCCTCTTTATCTTGTTTTTTTCTTCGTGGGAGATAAAATTTGTTTGCAATGATGTGTCCAAAAACTCAGACGATGGTTTCTAAAGAGTGAAAACAGGAGGACAGGAGCGTCAGTGAGGTTGAGTACTGATGTTAGGTGTTAAGGGCAGATTTCACAAAGATATTGTACATTTTGACTGTGGTTTAGATCAAACTAATATCTAATAATAATAACTAATAATAACTAATCTGTTCCACAAGACTGTCTTGTAAGACTTTTGCTATGACTTTTAGGTCAAGTAAGACTTTTTTAGACTGAAAATCAGTGCCTGACTGTGCAGCCGCATCAACCCGCTGAGCTCTGTTCACTGCAAATGAGAAAATATTTGTCTTCTGGAAGAATTCAACAGTCACAAGGACATTTTATTGGGGAAAATTCAGCACAGTATGAAAAAAACTCCTCAGTGCAGGGCAGACCTGTACCAGAGGTAAGATACTTCTTAATGTGGCAGAGTTCATTACTTCAGCTAACTCATTGGTCCGACTCAAGACAACGACTGCCTGATAGTTAGTGACATAGATGCTCTTAAAAGCACATTCACATTACAAAGGAAAAACAAGGGTCTTGTGCTGTATTGGTCGTAGCAGTGCCAAATCAGCTTTCAATAATCCGACACCCATTAAATAGTAGCTAGCTTTCAAGAAAAAATTATATGAAATACATGAGGCGCAGTAGCTCTTGACGGTATAACAAACTCTGCCTCGAGGTACCAAACTAACATTAGTTCTTTGAATGCTTCGCCCTTCTGATTGGTAGCATAACACTGACTAATGGTATGTTGGTAACAAACGTGGTAGCTGAATTTGCTTGCTGATATTTTCTCAAAGAAAATAGCCTTATTTGTTTCACTTTTCTCTCAGTATGATCCCAGTCTGTTGTTTAATGTTATCTTTATCATTAAAAAAGCCTTTAATTCTGAGTTAAGTTGGGGATAGCGATACTGCTGCTTCTTCGTTTGCACACACGCAACTTTCAACAGCATTTTGGATTGGTCGGCATCATTCAAGCATTCAAAATTAAAATAAATTTAATTTCAGTTACTTGTAACACATCTCTCTCTATGGCATGCCATTAAATGTTTAGTTAAGCATTTATGTGACATTTATGTTAATGGTTCATGTGGATGGAAGGATTGTACTTTTTCTTTTCTCCTGATATCTGATCCTGTGATTTTGGCCAGAATTAGATTGATACCGCTTCTGAGTATCACCATTTTATAGTTGGACGCACAATGTTAAAATATAATTGGAAGCTGTCATATTAAGATTTTCCTAAATTAGAACTAAATTAACTGAAAAACAGAGCAAAAGTGCACAAACGAGGTGTCCGTCCACATACATCTGGACATGTAGCATAGCTCTTTTCTTCAGTGTGCATGAGGGTCCAGAGTTCAGCAGCTTTAAGAAGAGTGACATGGGGCTAAGCCTGCAGAGTATTGAGTTAGATTGAGAGGATATTCCATATGCAAACACAGACGTGCTGCCTTCCTATAATAACTTCCTCAGAAGCGACGGCAGCTCAGTGTTGAGCTATTTAAGACCAGCAAGCCCTTTGAGGAGGGAGGATTTTCCTTCCCCTGCTTCTCTCCCTCCCTCCTTCCCTCCGTCTCTCTCTTTCTGTCATTAATAATATGATATTGTCCCATCTGTCGGGGGGAGCCAGCGTGGAGCACGTGTTTCCAGTTAGGCTCATCAGAACCTGATGTGGGGAGGCCGGAGCGACCAAGAGGGACTGCAACTGGGAAGCCCGGCCTGGAGTGGGAACAGCGGCAACAGGGCAGGGTAATTAAATCACAGGGTCTCGGCTATTCCACTGCACAGGTATACACTTCAGTGATATATGAAAACTCACAGAGTCTGTTTGGAATAAGAAGGACTCCGGGGAGACATAGTGTGACCTGCAAGAACTTATTCTGCAGTTTGAACGATAAATAGTTAAATAAAGTTGTTTTTCTTGACCTCCCTCACGTGATCTGACATCGACACACTGTGCAAAACATTCGCCCTTCTAGATTCTTTTGTTTCATGGCCCCCTGCCAAATGTTTACATGCACACATTTTTCATGATATACAAGTGATCATGTAATTATAAGGTCTTGTGTGATTGGCTTACAAAGTGTAGGTGCCCTGGGACAATAGTAAGTTGACATCACTATTAACATATTTGTAAGATGCCATAATGTAAAACACAAACAAGAAAATAGCCTGATCAAAGGCCTTGTTCTGCCCACTGCTATTACCCCACCTCCAGACAGTATTGCTGCAATCATTCTGTGCTAAATCAGATGCAGAAATAAACATCTCTGGGGGTTGGCTCTGTAGCCAAAACACTCTCGGATCAGGGATCTTGTCCAACTATCCCACATCTATACAGAGGAAAAGAGCACTTCTGATCTGGGATGCAGCACATGATAAAATATAATTGAATATCATCATTACGCGTGCAAAAATTAGAGATTTGTGGTCTCTGAAGAGAGATAACAATGGGTGATGAAACTGTTGCGCTTCAGTGAGCATGGTTTGGGAATCTTTGAAAGCCCTTTTGAAATAACAAATAATTTAATATGTGGCAAACAAAATACATCTTAATAAACTAGAAGAAGAAATTTATGAACTTGAAAACCAAAATGCAATGACAAAGAATCCAGACAGAGCATGTACTGTCACCCAGAAACACACGCTTAATTTTGCCTCTATGTAAGCAGTTGAATTGGAGTTTGTAACTCAAATGATTTCAACAAGATTGAAGAAATAATGTCCATTAAACATAGTTATTATAAAAAACGAAGACAGAGAAAATGGGTAAACTACTCAGCTGGCAAATAAAGAAACAGGAAAATGGTAAAATTATTCACACAATAAAAACTGCACAAGGAGAAATGAGCCAACATACACAAACTTGTATCAGTCTAAAGGAAGATCAAAGATAATTATGTGCGAGCAAATTTTAAGTCAAATATCTGCCTAGATTAGCAGAGCTGTTAAGAGAAAAGCTTGACAAAGTCATCACAACAAATGAAAACTTACAGGCAATGGACCATCCGCAACAAGAACCCGATGGCTTTGCAAAAGAGTTTTTTATGAATTTTAGAGACAGACTTCTTAGCCCGTATTCGAATGTGCTTAATGAGTCATTTCAAACAGGACAACTGCTGCCATCAACGGTAAATGTTTTTTATAAACCACTTAAGGACAAATATCTATGTAGGTCATATAGATTGCAGTCCTTACTTATTGTTGATTTTAAAATACTCTCTAAAATGTCCCTCACACAGTAGTAGCTTTATTGATCTATAAGGACCAAACTGGATTTATTCAATGACAAAGAGCAGACTATATCCATAGATTATTTCATATGATAGAGCTTTCCAAAAATGAAAAAGATCCAAGATCAGTAATGTGAATGGATGCGGAAACTGTTGCCCTGAATCATCAGAATCATTGAGAGTAATATTGCAATCTAAAATCACTTCCCATACACTTGTCTCTAAACAAAGATAAACACATTCCCAGTCAGAACCATTACAACTGTTCACAATACACCACAAGCAGTGTGTCTGTGCCGGTGAACTTCTCTGTGGTCTGCTGTGTTGTGGTCTTCCACAGTCGTGAGTCGTGTAACTGTATCTCAGTGACCCGGGTGAGTGCCGCCAGCAGAGCTGCAGTCAGCTCAGTGATGTCAGGGAAAAGCATCAGCGTGCCCAGAGATGGTGTGGCGGTTGTAAGGGGAACACCACTCAATTGAAGAAATCACATCTGCTATCATCACAGCGGCGTAGCACCGTCAAATCTCTCTCCCGTATAGTTTTTCTCCCAGAGCACGAAACTAGAGAGCCGAGGCTGTAGTCTGTGAAGTCATCCGGGTGTGCCGCCCAGAGCGACAATCAAGATGAGGTTGAATTTTGTGAATTTTTTTGTGATCTTTGGTTGATGTTAGATTTGAGTCATAAAATGTACGTTTTCCCGGAGGAAATGTTCCAGCGTAATGTTACAATCACCTTCTCCAGCTTTTCCAATTGATTCTCTATGGACTTGTGCACCGGTCACAGATTCTCTGTTGTTTCTGACTGTGAGTGACTGTGTTAAATGTTCACGTACAGTATATGGATTCAACTGTCATTGAAATATTATATTGTAATGGTGTAATTCAGAGAAGCTCCCTTCAGGAACGCTTGTCATAAGATCAAATCAAACCGGAGACTCCCTCCTGTCTCTCAGCTCTCTGATCCCTCTCATCATTTCTACTCAGTAATGCTTCATGGGGTTCTGCAAAGAGCCAAATGTAAATTACCCAAAAGCATCTTTGCATTAATATCATCTTTAATCCATTAGACTTTGTTTCAAAGACCATCTTAAGATGCCTTCAGGAAACAAGACCCATAGATTTTGAATCATTTTATTTCCATTTGGTTTGTTTCAGAGTAAAGGACTTTTGAATGTTCTCCATCAAAGGGCCGCCCTGTAGTAGAATTAAAACCTTGTTTTTCAGCAACAAACAAACAAAAAATGTGTCTAAGAAGTTTGATGCAGTGAGGCAGAGTAAAATCCAGCTGTATTAATGCTCTTAAAAAAGTTTGTGTTGTCTTAACTGCAGATACAATTTGTACACGTTTGATAGTGTGTTTGCATGCTTTTTTTATGTGTATGTGCTTTCATGTGCATGAGTTTGTGTGAGTGTGTTTGTGGGCCACAGTAGGCTGCAGGCGAGGTTACATCTTGCAGCAATTAAGCTGCATGCGTCTCTTACGCCCCTCCATTCGTCTACTGCAGGGTCTTGTTTCAAGGCCAGCCTGCGTTTGACAAACTGAGAACATTTGACGGCTTGGCGGCTGAGGCTGGATGGGTGAACACAGCAACAACATGTTGCACACATCAGTTAATTACTTTACAATAAAATGCGGTCGTATTAGATGGAACGTAAGCATGTTAACAGTGTTGACAAACCATAGAGACATGCAGCAGAAGGAGGAGGAGATGAAAAGAAAAAGGGAGAGGAGGAGGAGGAGGAGGAAGAAAAGCAGAAGAGGATAGTGAGATAGTTGAAATGAAAGATGAGGTGAAGGCTGTATTGTGATGACAGTTGCTGAAAAACGGTTACCAGGAATGAAAAGAAGATCTGGAAACGTGTCAAACCTGTTTTATTTCTCGGTTTCATTGCTCCACTTTCGCAGCGTTCATTACCGTCAGACCTCCCATCAAAATACGTATGTAAACACCACTGTGGTCTCAATGTTCTGCCAAGCAGACAACCGCGGCTCAGTGACAATCACTCTCTTTTTCTGCCATCGAGTTCCCCAATGACAACACGACTGTTATCATGGCAGAGATTACTGACATACCGACCCATTACTCTGTTTACAGGAGCCTGGATGCCAAAAGCCAATCGTCCCCAGCATTGTTTAGAGGCACTTAGCACAGCTGAATGTCACAATATAATTATTTTTAACTGCAGTTCAACAGATAATCAACAAACCAATAATCCCTTAAATGTAGTCTCTTGTAAGTATTGGTTATGAGGATAATGAGAATAATGAAAAGGCCGGGGTTAGCTCTAGTTGGCTGTGTAGTGGAAATTAGTATGTAGTTAGTTGTACACTGCCCCATGAAGGTAGCTGCAAGAGATCAACTTATTATATATTCCCAATGTTTGATAAACTGCCGTGTTTAATTGAATTTAAGACATTCATTTTTTTCTTGCTGGTTCGTAAATAGATGAGGCCTGGTGCAAACGTAAGGTATTTGAAAGTCAGTTTCAAGTTTCAAAAGCCCACTACAAAACTTAATAATAATAATCGTAATACCCAGCACTCTAATAGATGGACCCAAGTGTTGACAGAGTCAACTTTGGAAAACTGCAGGAAAGAATAACAGAGAAACTACACAGCAAATAAGTAACAAAGACAAGGACCGCAGAAATGCCTCCAAAAAGTTGCATCTTTAGTGGCCACAGCCGGGAGTCCTGCTTCTACCTGCTCTGAATTAACCTCCTTTGCTAAGTGTGGGTTTTCTGTGGGGGTAACATTTTTAAAGGCTTGGCACCAGGGTACCTTCCTCACTCAGCACCAGAGGAGCAACAGTAGACGATGGTCTCCAACTGCTTTGCTAACCGTCTCTCTGCCTGCCTCATTTTTCTGATTCCCGCTGGTTCCTTTTGAGGAGGTTGCTGTGATGATGAAACTCCCTGTAATGAAACAGTAGTTTTTTCATCATAAAACCTTCTTCATTCAAACAGAAACAAAATAGACCTTGGTTCATCTTCAGTCACCATCACCATGTGTGTTAGGTCAAAATAAACTGTCAATTCACTGTTAGATATGGAAAATATTCTGGCTTTACATGCTGCTTCTCTGATGTTCAACCTCTGTCTTCATTCTTTCCCAAAAGAGTTTATTTCAAATCAGAGTTGGTGATAGTTGAACCAGTGGACAGATGAGCCAAGATGTTTTTGGTGAATTGTATTTTGTTTCTGTCTTGTCTGAATACAGATGATGATGACAAAATGACCGTTTCTGCAAAGTGAATCTGGGTTATTGAAAGAAAGCAATGAAACTGACATTTCTGGTTAAACAAAATGTATCTTACTATTTATTACCCTTCAGCTCAGTTTCACTTCTGCTGCTCTGCCTCTCAATACTGGACCGCTTGTTTTTTTTTTCTTTTTCCCATGAATGGTTATGTGTTGTTTCCTGAAGGCTTCTCAGCTACTGAAGGAAACTGGTGGCACACACCTCACTGCATTACATCCTTAGTGTCATACATGTATGTATGATAGATGACGTGTTTTGTTTTTTCATAGTCCGTGTTTTGTGTTTCTGGTTCTTCTGTAATCACATTAGCAGTTTGAGTAGGCTCGGGAAACCCAGACTTCAGTTGCCACGACACAACAGTTGCTAGCTGGTGCAGAGCACAGTTCGCAGTTTTCAAAGAATGTTGAACTGAAGCGGTTGGTTGAAGAGTTTGTGGAACTGTAATGTTGAGTTGGTGAAGGCTCACAGCCACGGGCTGTTGAGCCATGGTTGATGTCGAACCCTGGTCAGACACAACAACACAGGAAAATGAGCATGCATGTAATTTAGAATTTTTATATGTTATGCATTGTGACATCTAAAACGTTATAATAGGGATATTGTATGTGATATGTATTAATCCACCTTCCCACAAGAAGAAACTCTTTTGAACGTTCTAAAATCAGACACACAGCATAGTAAAGTAACACGTGTTGGTGCGTGCGCATCTTTTTCTACACAGATGCCAATCTGTATATTTCCCATGGTGGGTAGAAAATGCAAACCACAGTGGGTGTGAGAGTCTTTATGATACTGTATTTTATTGTGGGCACATTTAACCACAGTCACAGGGCAGAGTTCAGCTGCAGCCCAGATATGTCAAAGGCTGTCACCAGGCAGAAGAAGCTCCACACTTTGAAGGCTTTAGATGTAGGTTAAAGCAGCTGGTTACTAGTCACACGATTTGTAACACAACAATGTATGTTAATAAATATTTCTGCGAATGTGCTATAGTTAGCTGAAAGATTTCCCATCCAGATGTCTTTAACAGGCACCAAAAATAATAGGAAATTACTTCAATAACAACACATATGTGGTACTTGAAGACACAAGTGCCGACACTTGAGCAGATAACGCAGTCCTGCTCCCTGAGACTGAGCACACGGCCTCTGACGCACGTTAGTGAGAAGCCGTAAAACAATATTTACTAAGCACACAAACCTTGATTACTAGGAAATACTCGGTCTAAACAAATAGTTAGCAAAGACACGGATCAAAAATTTGAAAAACGTTCTAAAAGTGGCAAGCTGGCAGCTGGAACTGCACTACTTTATCGCTGCCTAGTGAGCTGTTCTTGTGAAGAGGACTAAGAAAAGTAACCTCCTCATCAGCTCCTCTTCAGCCTTCTGGCAGCTGATGCAGGTTTATACGCTACTTCAGAGGAGTCTCTCAGTCGCAGATTAGTCATCCCTCCTGTGCTTCAACATATACACTTGTCCCTCTCTCCTGATCTGCTATTCCTGCTTCTCCATGTTTTTTCTCTTGGCCACAACCTCTTCTCATTTCCTCTTCGAATGGGCTCCTTCAGCCACAGTCTTCCTCTCCTGGGCTTTGACCTTCTGTTATGACTTCTTCACATCGTCTAAACTGTCTCCATGCTTCATTTATGAGCTCTTTTTCTTTATACACAATTCAGTGGGAGTAAACTGCTGACCCCTGACTAATGACATACTTTATTGATATCTCATATTATATTTGATGTGTATAACAGTACAGAACAACTAATTAATCACACAGTCTAAATCTAATCTAAATAGTAAGCATGAGAACTCCAGGAAACTTCTGTGAAATGATGAGGCAGCTTAACAAAGAGTGGTGATTCTGTCAATGTAGCTTAGTGTTCATGTCTTTGTCTTGTCCTCATCCTTTTAAAGTTTACATAATAAACAGAAAAATAAATAAAACAAAACAATAATCTAAACTGTAAAGATAATTTCATTTACTTGAATGACATGTTGAGATATAGGCCTACTGTATAAAAAAAAAAGTTTTATATCAGTTAAAGTCAAGAAGGCCTTGCCACCCCACGGGCAGCTTTGGTGACCCCTAGTGGAAGTCAAGACCTCCAGGTTGGGAATTAGTGCACTATCCTTTATCTACATAATTCAAAAGGAACAATCAAGTCACATCTTTGTCTGTCCTGTTAGTGGAAAGCGTCTCAGTTACAAAATATTTATCTGGCGTTCCTCAGAGTTCAGTTCTGGGTCCCCTCATTTTTCATATCTCTGGATTTCATCCATTAAACCCATAAAGTTCACTATTTCCATGGTGACTCATTATTTGAAAAGCTCTATTTTAAATTGTAGTCTAGATCAGCAAGTCTCCCAAGATAAGGGAAGTCATGCTGGATTACAGAGAAATGTCAACTTACATGCAAGATATTTACAATTATTACAGTTGATGTAATAGTGCAAGCATACAAATACTGTATGATTTTGAATATTTAAATCAAAATGTTGTTTCAAAGTACTGCAGCAACTAATTTTTAATTAAAGTTGAATCTCCACAGTGTTTCCTCAGTAAATTATTGGGGGTTTTTTTCTGTAAAAGAAAATAGATTTATGACTTTTTCCAAAATCCAAAGGTGACATCTTCAAATATGTTTCATTCGACTAACAGTCCAAAATCCAAAGATATTAAATCATATAAGATAAAGAAAAGCTGCTAACTGTAGCTGCAACTAGGGATTTTTTGACAAGTAACTTTCTGTCCTTCGGTCATTTTTTAAGCTCTTTTTGCAATGGAACAAGCAGATAAAGAAAATATAGACGTATGTGATAGAACTTATCTTCGAACTTAACCTCTTCAATTTAAAGCCACTTGAAGGAGTGGTCTTAGTTTTTTTCTGGGTTTTTCAAACAGAAACTCCCCCTCAGCCGTTAGCAAAAAGCAGTGACGTAGGTTAGCGTGCTAATGCCTTCCCCTCCCTCAGACGAGGGGGTTTTCATGTTGAAATGTCATGCAGAATCCTACATCAGATCACATGGGAAAAAAAAGTTTTCAGAGGTGCTTGATGTTAAAACTACGCACTCTGACCAAAATTTGATTGTTCAGATGTGAATATGGAAAGAAAAAAATACACACACCAAAAGAGCTCCCCTTTGAACTATTGATTGGCGTGACGTTTCGAGCTATCGGCTCTTCCTCAGACTGCAGGAAGAGCCGATAGCTCGAAATGTCACGCCAATAAATTGTTCAAAGGGGAGCTCTTTTGGTGTGCAGATTTTTGCCTTTCCTTTTATGTGTGACACTTTGTGATTCAGCACCCAACCCACTGGGCTCAGGGATGTGCGTGTCTTTCTCGCATTGCTTTTCAGATTTGAATATGGAACACTACTAAGAAGCTACAGAATGATATAAAAACCTTAGACATTAAAGGAAGGTCAATGTAATCTCAGGTAAATAAACAACAAAAATAGAGGAATGACTATATATAATGACTATAAGTTACGTATCTGAACATTTTTGTTAAATAACATCAACTTGAATATTTCAGCCAAGCAGAGTTCATCCTCCCGTCCACAGCCTCCAGAGTTTGAGGTTTCACTGCAGCCTGCGATGCTTGACAAATATGGGCCCTAGCTGGATTAGGATCACAGCGCTAGATCTCTCTCCACTAACCCCCAACGCCTGAGGGCAGAACGTGTGGGAAAGCAAGATTGACAGGAAGTTGTCGTGTAAAGGCAGAGGTGTGTGTGTGCTTTTCTTGCGTGCATAGGCGTGTGTGTATGTGTGTGTGTGTTTGACCAGCGGGCAGAACACAGGGCCAGGGCAGGAAACGAAGTGGTTGTGCCACCGGTTAGAGGAAACAGAACGGCAGATAAATTACTCAGAGTTGGGCTGGCAGGACTTCTAAGGGCTGAAGCTGAGTGGACATTGAGGGAGGACAGAGTGTTGACAGGGAGGATGGTGTGCCTAACCCAACAGGAAAATAAACAATCAATCATTATTTTTATTCACCCAGTACTACAAAAAGTTTGTACTTCTTACTCTGCTTCTGGAAGATGATAAACAGAATTTTATTATTACATATTCTATATCACATATGCATGAATATGTGTGACAAATTAAAGGAAAAAAGCAACATAAAGTGACATAGTGACCATCCACCAGAACAGCTTCAGTGCTCCTTTGCATAAATTCTACGTCTCTGTAACTGAATGTCATAAAAAACAAAAAAAGCTATTCCTTCAGGTTCCTTGAGGTTCTCAGTTGCTCCCAAAAATGTTTTCATGCGTACATTAATACTTTACATTTAATTTACACAGCGCTTTCCTTTAATTTGTTGCCCATCTTTAATGTGTGTGAGCGAGGATGTACCTAAAAGAGAAAGGAGATCCAATTTTGGCAAATGCTGCCATCTAGTGATCATGTATCACCTGTTCAGTTTGATCCCGCTCTTGCACATCACCAGTCACTTTCCACAAGTATGTTTAAACAAATTTTGTAGTGAATCTTGAATGAACAAGACATCTTGTGGTCCATTTGAGCTTCTAGAGGAACAGCTTGTCTTTGCTAGCAAAGATTTAATGAAATTGAACACTTAACCAGCCCATAACAATCTCCATGTGACATAAAAACCTTGAATCATATGTTAAATGTCGTTTATTGAGTAGCCAAAAATTATTAGTTCCGAGGGAAAAAAGATTGCGTGAGCTGTCTGACTGTGGAGAAGTGGAAAGTGTGTGCCATTTTCTCTTGTACTGGACATACGTTGATGATTTAAGAGTGCTGAAACACTGAAATATTTGAGTTTTGATGTGTTTTGACATTTGCCAACTTTGTCTCAACAGCCTGGAAAAGAAGTCACTGTTGTTGTGTTGTTTGAAAATATATATATGTGGCATCCTGAATCTGGCTTGTATTAAACTGTGGTGGCTTGTAAACCCACGCAGGCTGGGCAGACTGTAGCTGACTTAGTCAATCACTCCCTATTTTCTGTTTAAATGCTATTAAAGGAGTAGTTTGGATTTTTTGTAGCGGGCTTGTATGAGGTACTTCATTTATAGTCAGTGTATTACCTACAGTAGATAGCAGTTGGTATGTCCTCAGTGTGGAGACAAGGTAAAGCAGTGAAAATGTTCTAAATATGGCGTGCACTTTTTTGTGGGCTTTGTTTTGGTGGTTAAAATAAGTTGTGCTGCTGACCCTGTCCACAGCAGTTCATTGCTCCTGCTGTTTCTCCGAACCGGGGTGTGCCAACTACCATCACAGCTTGGCTGCAATGCATTTATAAAGCAATTATAGATGCATCGTGATGCATCAAAATATTGACCTTCTTAGCCTGGGGTGCTTGTTGGTCTGCAGTTGTCCACAGACGGTCATCCTGACCAAAAACTCAAGTTCTGATCAACGTAACCATGATGCACATGTTTGTAGTGTATTACAAAGTGATGGGTAAATCCGTCATACAACAGCACTTCAAATAATCTGAACTATCCCTGTGATGTTTTAAATTTATATTATCTTTATCTTAGTTATAATTGTTTTATATCTCACATCTCCTTCATATCAAAATGTTTGAAAATAACCAGACACATGATGGTACAGTATCTTGAAAATTTATTAGTGTGGGCAAAAAAGCAGTTGGCAAACAAGCATTTTTTTTTTCATGTCACTACAAAACTGTTAGTGAAGAAACAACCAACAGGAAATTTGTGTCTTGCTTTTCCCTTTCTTGATACAAAACGTTTCAGTCAAGGCCTTCAGAGAAAAAGAGACTCTTTTTTTATTCTAGAAAAGCTCCACTCAGGATCAAACAAATCTCAGTCTGGTGTAAAATCACGTTGAGTAAAAAAGTTCCTGAGTGAGAAACGAGCTTCAGTCAGTCAGAGACAAATTAATTGAACCTGACAACAGTTAAACAGCGTTAGTGTTGTGTGTTTTCTCAATAATGTTAAACACTTTTCAGAAGAAAGATGATATCTGAGGGCATATGGCTCTAAGTACAGTACTAAGGCAAAGGAGTGTGATGTGAAAACAGTTCAGAAGTCTCTAGAATACACTTTCAAAGAAAAACTGTAAATTGTATATCTGTACCTACAAGAAAACAATGAAGACTGGGGCATCACAAACAGAAAAAAAACATTCCTGGTAATTAAAATAAATTAATAAGATGGTACAATGAAGCCCGGTGAAATTGGTGTTTATGACATTGCTGGTAGTGACTGTAAATCTCAGTTGTAAGTACTACAGAGCCAGAAAAATACTGTCTTATTACAGGCACGTGACAGCAGACAGAACTCTAGTTTTACACAAAACTAAAACATTTGCTTTTAGCCAACACATTTTGCATGCTTTTCAAGTAAGAAAGAGTAGACAAAGAGGAGAGCAAATCTAAGCACTAACTGTCCTCTGAGTCAAGACAACAAAAATATTGAGCCTATACTGTCAGGCATTTGTTACAACTGAAATGTTGTTTTTTTTATTACAGTAAACATTTATACTGTTCCCCTTATAAGTAAAATATGAATAATAATGGGAAATTAACAAATTCAGGTGTCACTAGACCAAATAGTGTTATAATTGAGGAAAAAGTGTCTCATGGACACAAAAAATGGACATAAACAAGCCTTCAAAAATACAGCTATCAAACCTCTTCATTAAAGTACAGTAACTTAGAAAACATGATGATACATTTCAGTAAAATACATTTTTATATTTTTGTGCTAATAGGAAAATAGCAATACAAACAGTATCATGCATTTTCTTTATAGAAGTGCAGCCAAAAACAATTTCTGTGTGATTTTTGGGCTGGCCTTAACATGCATTGTTAAGAGGGCACAAATAATTTAGATCGTATCAAGAAAATGTTGACAACCGTGACACATTTAACAAGTAAAAACACTGATGTATCATAAAATAGATACTATTAACAGCAGCGCTAACTGAGGCTTTTATTTCTCTAAGCGCATATTGTAACAGAAACAAACCACATCAAACTCACTGTTTACATTGGACTGATAAGTGCACACATACATGTACGTTTGCATTATCATACCCGTCCAACTGCATGTGATTTACTGCACACAGACACGTGCACATACTGAGATTTGGCTGGTACACAGTATCTGTTTACTGGGTGGGTTTCCCAAAATCATCTTCCATCATAAAACATTGATGATCTTAGTCAAACTGACATTAGCAAAGGCAATGAACATGTGATTGTAAACTTGTTCCTCATTAACAAATACTCAAGGTTTATCCAGAGGCACCGTGTGTTGGTTCCTTGCAGCACAACTACTGTGTGAATTCAGATGGGAGGATGTGGCAACAGATGCAGCTGACAGCAGCAGTTCACTTCAGCTTCTTTCACAATGTGCTTTTAGGAAACCGGGCCCAGCGACTCTCAGCAGGCCTCCTTGGCTTGACTTGGCATCTTGCACATCATCAGGATCTGTTTCAAGGCTTTCTGCACGTCCTCGTCCATCTGACCCTGAAGGCACAGAGCACAGGTCAGTAAATAACATTATTTAACCATTCTACCTTAAAATAACAGTGTCAAAATGAATTGGTGCTACACTGGCTTATAAGGTGAACGCTGCCTCTGTCATTCCCACTCTGCTCCCTAAACACCTCTTCTTACACTATGTATGTTGGTGCAGGAAAAGTGTATTAGAGTGATAGATTTTAGAGAAACTGGACAGTATTTTATGGAAATTATGTTTTCTGGTTTTTCCTCTTATGTCCACTAGCTAGAGGTCTTCACAGGTCCACCCAGGATCCATGTTTTATGTGGTCAAATTGCTCTGGAGTTGTTCACCTTCTACAGAATTTTTTTTAACATTATCTGTAATACTCAAGTGGATCCAAGACGACCCAGCTGTGATCAGATAGCACTATGACGAAGTGCTGTTTGTGTGTATTGTAACCTGCCACATTCAGCACCTGCAAGCAAACTGTAAAGTGCATCTTTGGCCACAAGGTGGGGCCAAATAACCTGCACAATCCACTACGCCTGCTCAGGAAGTGAAGGGTCAGACAGCAGAGGTCAAACTTGTCACAGACAGCACAGATGAAATGGCAAATTAGCAATCCTAAGGTTAGCAGCCGTGGCGAAGAACAAGTAGTCTTAACTGTAGTTCAAAGGGCAAATGGTGGAAATCATCTTTATTATATTAGATGCAACAAAACTGAGTCATGTTTGTAATCTGTCATCATGATAGCAAGTGGACTTAAGTTAGCATCAAGAGTGGATTAGCCATGCTGTTACAATCAGCAAGAGATGAATAACAGAAAATCTGATCTATTTTACCAACTTTCATGGCAAATGAAATGATACTTGATGTTTGGCTGTGTTCACAAAGTGTTTGACTTCTGATCATAAATATTCGTGATAAATGCACATGTACAGCTGTCCATATTTACAATAGCAGTGTGTAAGTGAATGTCACTTTGACATCGAGGGCATCACATCGCAAAATATACCAAATCTTACATAATGTTGCTTTCAAGGATCATGCAAATGAAAACTTCTAAGTTGATATGTCCAGATGTCCATCTAAGATCTCTGCTGCCACCCCAATACAATGGAACAGAATTGTTTGTGGTTCTCAGAGCATTGAAATATTACACTTAAGACATCAGATACAACAGTAGATTTCATCTCTGAATAATTAAGACCTCACTATTAACAGGTTTCAGTGGAACTACTTTCTACCGAACAAATTCACCAAACAAAGTTGGGTATTTCCACACCTTTGTGTTTTTTCAAAATCTGTATAATCATTCCTTTTAAAATTGAAGCTTAATTGCAAGCTTTAGGCAAACTGATGGATGGATTTACCTGGACAGCATAGAGGAGGTGCATCCTGTAGACTGACACTATCTCATGGTGCTGCTTCTTTGACTCCTACACAGAAAACATGAGGTCAATACAAGGTATTTCAAAGTACAATACACTCCAAAATAGGAATTATTTGTTCTAAGAATGTGTTGTACAGTACAAATCTTACAGCTAGCTGGTACTGTAGTTGTTTGATCTGTTGCTGCATTGCCTCCAGCTGCTGGTTCTGTTGCAGTCTTTTGGAGGGAGAACCCGAGGTGTAGGAGAGCTGTGATAGGCTGTTTAAGGCGTCCTTCAGCTTCCCTACCTCCCGTGACAGGTCATCTATCTGAGAGGGATGAACAGAAAAAATACAGTTAATGAAACAGTTACTGTCCAGTGTTACTGTCAGTTATTGTCCAGCAGAGCCGTGATTAGATTGACAGAATTAATGTCTCAAGTTTAGGTTAACTGGTTAAGTGTTCAGTACAACAACAGTGTTGGTGCTTCTGCTGCGGCTGCCATGTCAGTCACTCACCCTCTTGTTCTTCTCCCTCTCTGAGGCGACGTGATTCTCCACCAGCTGTTTGAGCTGACTCACGGCATCCTGGGATTCGGCCAGCCTGGAGGTCAGTGTTTGGTTCTCCTTCTCCCTTGACATCACCAGCTCCTGCAGGGCCTCCCGCTCTGCACGATTCTCCCGTGCCTGAAAGGTGGATGTAGGGTTATAGATTGTACAAGGCAAGATGATTTATAGTCAACATTTGAAAGTTGTTTTCATCCTCCTCTGTGGACATCTTGTCTTGTTTCAGCTCCTCTTTTTACCCACCTTCTGCCATGCATCAGCAGCCTCCAGAGCCATCTCATCCTGCTTTCTGAGGGCGCCCTGGAGGAGCTGCGTCACATGGTTCACCTCGGCCTCCAGCTGCTCTCGCATGGTCTCGTGCTCCACACGGGAGACTGAATCATCTGTTGTGGCGTCCTTCTCTGCAGTCAGCCTTTTAGTGAAAAAGAACCACACGGTGACAACTCGTACTGGAGTACAAGTACACAGAAGTACAAGCAGAAATAGATGAATCTATCAACCACACGTGACAAATTTTCTTCCTCACCTGTTCTGAAGAGCCTCCAACTGCAGGGTCTTCTGTTGTAGCTGCTCTTTCAGGGCCTCTGTCTGGCTTTCCAACTCTTTAATGGCGTTTCCCAGAGATGACATCACCTGTGTGTGATCAGCGAGGGCGACGGAGCTCTGTGCCTGAGCCTCTGCCTCCTGCCTGAGCAGTGAAATCTGCTCTTGAGCAGCTGAGAACTTCTTCTCTGTCTCAACTAGCAGCGCCTGCAGCTCCTCCACCTTGGTGTTCAGCACTTGGATTTGCTGCTGCTGCTGCTGTTGTTCTGCGGAGGGAGACGAGGTCGCACTGCTCTCAGCTTTGGCCTCAGCCAGCTGTTTCTGCGCAGCGCTGAGCTGACTTTTAGTATCACTGTAGGAGTGTGAGAGTTCCAGCAGGCGGCGCTGCAGCCCAGCAATCACCTCGTTTAGCTCAGCCTTCATTTCTTCAAAGTCTTTGGCTGCAGCTTCAACTGGCACTGTGCCCCTCAGAGCCTCCTGAACAACAACAAGGAATCAATGAAATAATTATTTAATTTCATAAAGAGACACTATGTAACAAATTAAAGAAAAAAAAAGGAAATATGTAAATGAACTAAAGTAAGTGATGTATAATAAACAGACAGCAGGAAGGAAAGAATAACTGGGCCTCATGCAAAAACATTTTCATATTCTTCTCTTCTCAGGTAACAGAGAATTTTCCCCTGGACAGCAACTTGCTTAAACCTGCATGTGAAGATACAACCTGACAGAAGGTAATCACCAATTTAAATTAATACTGATAATATTAGACTGTAAGAAATTTAGAATTATATTATAATTTGAAATGCAGAATCAAACAGGATAATGTCAACATAATTATGAAGTGTAATTTATGTGTATTTTCAAACTCAAATTGCTTCAAAATAGTGAAAAATAAAGACATTAGTGAAATGTTGAAACAATTTCATCTGTGCTCTTCTATAGATTTAAGAAGTGTTTAGCTCTGCACTCTTATAACACTCTCAGACTCACAATAGCTGCTGTGTCTGTTCTCACCTGGGTATAAATAAACACTTTGTTTTCATTTTCAAATTTGTAGTCTTTAGATTCAATTAGTGATGACTCAAGTGACATCACCTAAGGCAAATTATCAGATTCTGCGCTGCTCCATCTGGATCCTTAGAAGTCTTTCTATATCTTCTTTCATGTATTCAGTAATACTCCACAAAACCTTTAAACAGACTTTAAACTTCTGTAGGACTGAAAAGGGAAACATCAGAGAGAAGAAGCAGCAGCTTATGTCTACCTGGAGCATCCTGATCTCCTCCTGTGCCTCCTTGTAGAGCTCCTCAGTCCGTACAGCCCTCTGTTCTTTCTCCATCACACTCCGTCTCTCCTCCTCTGTCCTCTGCAGCGCCTCCTCCAGCTGTCTTACTCGATGAGCCGCCTTCTCCTGTTCAGATCCTGATTGGATGAGCTGGGCCTTCAGCTGTTTTACTTCATGTTCAACTGTGGACGCTGTTTGTCTCTGGACCTCCTGTTTGTCCATCAGCTCACCTCCTCCCACCTGCGCTCTGAGCTCTTCCACCTCCTCCACAGCCTGGTGGTATCTCTCCTGAGTGTCTGTCAGCTTCGCCTGAAGCTCTGCTAGACTCTCCATTAGTTCTTCTTCTCTTCCTTTCTCCCTCACGCCTTCGTACTCCTCCTCTCTTTCTCTGCCTCGCTCAGGCTTCAGCTGCGCCTGAAGCGAGCGGTTCTCCTTCCTCGTTTCAAGCAGTTTCACCTGAACACTCTCTAGCGCCTGTCTCAACAGTCTGATCTCCTCTTTGCTCCGTCCTTCACCATCTTCTTCCCTTTCCACTTGGGTAGCGGTGGGGGTCTGTGGCAGTGACTCAAACTCATCCTGGGTGGAGTGGAAGGAGGAGTTGGAGGCCATGCTGTTTGGACGACTGGTCTCTTTCAGGTCCTCGCCTCCTTGGATGGATGGATGTTTCTGTGAGGAGGTGAGGGTTTAGATTAAGAGTTTTGAGTGATGTTAGGAAATCTTACTGACAAAGTAAAGACCACATGCTTGTGGTTAAAGTTTGTCTTTACAAGGAGCTAAGACCACAGAAGCAGCAAATTCTCACATTTAAACAAAAAAATGTTTGACACTTTTGCTTAAATAAAAAGACTTAATCTATTAATCAATTACCAAAATAGTTGCCAAATAATTAATGACTCCTCACAGCCGTAATAAAAAGTAATTTACTGCATCTGAAACAGAAATTGGAAAGGGAGCAATCTGAATACACAGTAGCTTCTTTTGATTGGATTGATACAATTTCCAGTATTTTTATAATAGGTAGGTTCATTTGACAATTACACTTAAACATCTTTCATCATTAATTATTTCTGGTCCTTTTTTCCATCTCTAGAGCTGTGAAGATGAATTGATTAATTTATTTTTAAAGCAGACGAGTCTGGTCTTATATGACAGTAAAGTGAATATCTTTGGATTTCGGTCCATTGGTAAAATAAGGTCTGTGGGAAATTTTGACTTTTTCATAATTCACTGAGATTGTATAGAAAATTAATCAAGACAACAAATACTGAAATAATAGCTGCCGCCCTACATATTTTAAAATGGCAGATTGTACAATACACACTGTTATTTATTATTGCTATCTTGATGACGGAGCCCTGCACGTACGAAACAGACACTAGAGGGATACCTACAGAAGTGTGGGGCCACTGACCAAGCTGCCATTTTTGATGAGTTGTGAGTAAGAATGTGTTGTCTGTGAGCTTCATCTGGATGTTACTGTAAAACTTTATAATCACTTAATAAATGGCTTATAAAGCATATACATTATTTTAATCTTTGTTAATAGTAAAATAACTGTTCACTTAAGTTTAATTAACTACAAGTTAACTATAAATTAACTGTTAGTTCTTCCTCTGACATGAACACTGTGCAGAGGTTGCTTGGCTCATACAGTGTACTGTCCTGATGTTCATTCATTGTTTTATGCTTTAACTCCTGATCATGAATGAATGGGTTACAAACCTTGAGTTTGCCTGCGAGTTGCTGGTTCTCCAAAGTAAGAGCAGTAATCTTGGCTTGCAGAGCGGAAACCAGAGCTGCAGACGCTGTTAAAGTTTGGTCGACCTGTCAACACACAACACACATATATTCACACGAAGAGACACACACAGAGCAACGTTAAGGACCACTAGCTACCTGCTGAAAAACAAAACGAGTTGTGACACGTCCGAAACTCAGCTTAGACCTCCTTCAAGAATGCCCAAGGTGAAAAAGTTCAGCAGTACACAGCTGTTTGTTGTCACAGTATCGTATTTAACTCAGAAAAACAATGTTGAGATAAAAACAACCTTAGTGACGTTTAGTAAACTCTTGATACACAGGAGAAAAGTAAAAAATTGAATCAAAAGTCAAAATAGCCACTATGTAAAAATGTCTAGCCCAAAGGTTTTGGAATTTTCTTTATGTAAGTAGAAAAAACATTTGAGTTAGTTTGAGCAAATGATTCAATAGCAACATTTTTATACACAAATAATTAAATTCAGTGCATCTGCTGCTCTATAATGTGTTTTAATGTTCTACTTTTCAAAGTAAAACTCTGATGTCATTCAGTTAGTCTTCTGTTCGAGTCACCACATCTGTTTTCTAATCTGCTCATATGTAATAGAAACACGTCACTGTTGCGTTGCTCAGTGGTTACTCACCTTTGTATCTGGTTCAGAAACAGTCACCGTCTGCTCGACTGTCTGCTTCAGGTCTTCGATCGTCTCCAGCAACATGTTTCTCTCCTCGTGGAGCTTCTCAACCTCCTCTCTCAGTGCCGTTCCTCGAACCTCATCCTCCTTTGAAAAGAGAAAGGGAGGAGTGGCGGGAACGAAGGAATGGGAGGGGATAAGTGCAGAAGATGGAAAAAGCAAGTAAAAGGTGAGAGACAGAGGGAAAAGACAAGAGAAAGTTTAAGGCAAACATTTTGCAAATGAGTACATGAGATTTTACTGTATTATAAATCTAAGTTAATTATATACAAATTGTCTCCCACTGGGACTGAAATTTAATAATGTTGTGTATTTAATTTACAGCAGGTTTGGAGTTTATTGAATCTTTTGAACAAATATATAAAATAATTGGATATTTATGGCCGATGATTTTTAAGTGCTGCTAATGATTATTAGTAATCAAGGAAATAAAATAACAGAACGTCAAACACAAAACTTTGTAGAAATGGCTTTGAATATTGGAAACATAACTGACCAGGCCAGTAATTGGTTGATCCTCAACATTTATTAAATATTTGACTTTCTTTGGTAACTGAGAACATTTGGATGCCCCTGCAGCAGAAAATAAGGCTCTGAAGAAAACCAGTTGTTGGTAAAACATCAACTTATGGAATGAAGTCTGAAATGCTCCTGTTTTTATATTTGTTATGTTAAATGTGGGTTTTATTTTACCTTGTAGTTGAATCTCCTGGGAGTGTCACTTTTGTTGGATACAGGGGTCCCCGCAGAGGTAAGAACTGAAGGAGACGAGGGTCCAGAGCTCTGCAGAAGGATTAAGTTAAGTAGTTAAAGTCTGATTAGTTTTTAGATTTGTTTTCCTTACAAAGACTTTCAATGATTTGGGTGAAAATCAAGATAAAAAAAACAATTAAGTGCTTTATGTTCATCATCTGTTGGTGCAGAAATACAGTAATATGCAAAATGTTAGTGTCCTGTTACAACAATTGTAACACAATTTGCTGTTACTGCCTGAGATGATTTTCATTGAGTACATTTTCAAATTTAAACAATGCTGGAAAACAAAATACAGATTAGTACATAAATGAACATACTAAAGTGGAATACTTTGCCATACTTTGATATACTGGCAAGAGAAAACTGACGGAACAAAAATAAAAGACAATACGTAAAAAGACAGACAAATACAGATCTGACAACTCACTTTATGAACATACTGCAGACATGCATTAATATCAGGAGTGGCATATTGATACAAGCAGACAGACACACAGACACATGCATTTACCTGCAGTGGGCTAATAGGAGGTGGAGGTGCTTTTCGTTTTTTGGGAGTTGTGATCCGTTCATCACTTAGCTTAGCTACTTGATCATGCTGAGGAGCCAGCAAAAGAGATGGGGGGGAAGAAAGGCAACGGAAAGAGAGAGAGAAAAGAAAGGTGGGATTCAGTGCTGGTTAGTAAAAGGGGAGTCAATCAATGAGTGCTACAGTAGGACCTAAGTTTTGTTTTCCAAAAATAGCAACTAAAAGATTTTTCACAAGCTGAGAAATTTGATACTGACACTATTATCCATGAAGTGTAGCTACAGAACAGAAATTTAGACAAAATTTTGCTTTTATTCATCATGTTTAGCTCTTCTTTACTATGAATCTTATTTTAGAAATAAAAACAAATCTAGACTCTTTCACTGGTAGTTGATTGGTTGTTGTACGTTCAGGTTTTAGTAACTCTGATTGCCTGTTTGTGAGGAGAAGATTTTGAAAATTGAGACTGGTGTCTTACCTGAGGACTTCTAGGAGACTTTGCATCTGTCATGGGAGAGAGGAAGTGGAGGAGTTATTAGCACATTAAGTAGTGCAAGACTATCAGAAAACAAGAAAGAAAAAAGGTAACGTCTGCACGCTTACGCCATACAACAAAAGTTTGATAATCACAACATTTCGATCCCACTTGGATCTTCGTCAGGTCAGAATGTTTGAAAAATGGAAACCACACCTATATTTATACATCATGCACTTCAGTAGGTTGACAAGGTAGGTTGCCATATGTCACAAGCCACGTGACCTAAATTAAAAAAAATGTTTTATTAAATATTAGGAAAAAAAGAAGAAATGTTAACTTCTTGTACAGAGACAACGTCAAAAAAGACACTTGTTGTATTTATAAAACCCAACAAAACCCAGGAAGAACATCAAAAATGGTCAGCATGTTTAAAAAAAATCAAATCAAATCATAATAGCTTTCTTTTGAAATATTTTACATTTTCTACATCTGAGCTGAGAGTTTACACCAAACGTGTTTAAGACCAGTAATACTAACGAGAGAATTCCTCCAGATGGCAGTGTTGATTTTGTTTTGAAACTGGAGCAGTAATTCTCAACCACACAAAGGCATACATCTGTGTGTGTGTGTGTGTGTGTGTGTGTGTGTGTGTGTATTGATCATATTGTGGGGATAAAGATATGAAAATAGGACCATTATAGGGGCATAAAGTCAGTTCTCACCAGATCAACATTTAAATATTAAGATTGACTGATGATTGAATGGTTATGGTTAAACTTAGATTAGGGGAAGTGAGTCAATGCAACATCCTCAGTAGGGCTGGGTATCAGTATGCAGTACCTTTAAGGTATCGACTGAAATAACCCAGTACCAAGTAGTATTGAAACTTTTCCAGTCAAACAATACCTGCATTCAATCCTCTTGGTATCCCAACCTTTAAAAACAGTTATTGTATTAAGGTCTCTATTGGTATCAGTATCACTTTAAGGCTACTGGTATCGTAATTTTTTATATCCTCTCCTAATCCTCAGTCACAAAACAAGTGTTTATGTATGATAAGGCAGACATAGTGTCATAAAAACAGTAAACCAGATAATGTCGCTTCCTGTTGCTTTAATACTTCCTCACTGCACTCTTACCAGAGATCTGTTGTCTGTTCAAGGCAGCAGCAAGGGCCGTTTTGACCTCAGAGTTGCCCGACAGTTTGGCGTAATGAGTGACATCATGGCCGTGTGAATCTACAGCTGACAGATCTGCTCCTCGCTGAACCAACACTTCAACGACGGAAACGGCGTTGGGCTCACTAACCAGCATCAGGGCTGTCCTGCAACACAGAAATACGCATATTGTTCACCAGTGCAACATCTGTCCATCATTCAAGAATACGAGCGTCTTAAATCAGTCATCACTACTGTTAAAGGATGAATGTGTAGGACTTAGTGGCATCAGATTGCAAACACCTCCCATCATGTTTGATTTGTCCATTCTAGGCTACTGCAGAAACGTGATAGTGCAACATGATGGTCTCTGTTGAAGAGGACCCATGCCCTCTGTAGATATAAACACCTAATTCTAAGGTAACAAAAACACAACAATGCTTATTTCCAATGATTATACATTAATGAAAACATACTTCTGAATACTGTATTCCATTTCTCCCATACGCTGCATTCCATTTCTCCCAACAAATTCCCATAAATGTTACACACTGGACCTTTATACGTGTCATTTCTGAGTTTAACTTGTGTGACTGTGTTTGTACCTGCCACTGTTGTCAGAAGCATTGATTTCAGCACCGCAGTCCAGCAAAGTGCTGCACACCTCAGCATGACCGTGTTTGGCTGCCAGCAGCAGAGGGGTGAGCCCGTCCTTTAGAAGTAACAGACATTCGAAACATTAGATATGCATGAAATCATCCTATGGAGCAGTGTTTCTCAAATGGGGGTACATGGGATTTGTTTAATTAAAAAAAATATCAGTCATGCATATCTTGTAAAATAATTATACTGTAATAAGTTCAATAAAAAATGTAAACGTAATGAAACCACTGTTCAGTAGTCCTATTTTTGATGCATTTGTTAACTGTTGCAAACTGTTAACTGCTGTAAAACCTCAGAGGAGAAGAAAGCAACAAATACAATCATGTTCACTGTGAGTGGGAGGCCAGTTTCTATGTTGAATGACAGACAAAAATCAAGAAAATAGATTTGTGGTTAAAACACAGCAGTAATACAGCTGAAAACACAGAGAAAGAAGTGAAAAGGAAAGTGAAAACAGAACCACTAAAACACTGTCAGTATTATTTCTACCAAAAATGTTTTGCTCTGGTCAGGAGATACATGGCTGAAAAAATATCTCAAATGGAGTAGATTATTGAAAAAGGTTTGAGAACCACTTCTCTCTGGAGGGACCTCAAACCAACCTGACACACACCTGCATAACTTATCTTCTGTGACATGCGGACGTGAGCCAAGACATGAAGTGTTGGTGAGTGTCTGTGCGGTGAGAGAAATCTCAGATGCATGTGAAAAAGGAGTGATCGCCTCCTAAATGATTTTCCCAGCCGATAAACAGAGAAGCCAAAACTTTTCTGGAGTGCTTTAGCTTTTGGGAAAATCCCCAAAATGATATATTTACGGTTCTAAATGAATAGGCTGGTTCAGCAGTTTACTGCCCCGAGTTCAGCGACTGGGGCAGTATTTCATGCAACGTGGACATCCCACATTTTTCACCAGGATTGACAGATCCTAACCCCAAGCATGACTTTTAACCTAACCTTAACCATCCATGACCTAAATCCAGCATGAACGTTTGATTGGCTGGGCTTGTGGAGGGCGGTATACAGACTGGGAGGAGCTGCTGCCTGGTACAACATCTTCACTTTAAGATTATATTAGGACAACAGATGAGGAGCGTAATATTAAACTGTATGAACGGAGATTTCCACAGGTCATTTATATTGTTAAAAGTGAAGCAAAAAATCTGTAGTCATGTCCAACTGGAAAAAAGCATAAAAATGTTAAGAAGCATTAAAGTGTGTCAGCATAGCTTTGTGTTTTATATTACAAGGCTGCTGCTTCCACATGCCACAGAGAACAAAACTATGTTGTGGGTTCCTCTGAGCTCTGTTAAAGACTTTAACAGGCCTGTGTCTGCTCTGCTCAATCTGTGTTTCTACTGAACTGTTTCTCCTCTGGAGTCTAAAAGACAGAACTTTTTTTCCCCTCAGACTCACAGATGCAATGTCTGTTAGAGTACAGGTGTTCAAATATGTGCTTGTCTGCACTTGTTATTGTTTACAACATGCTGCCATCTTGTCAGTTGAAAGCCAGAACACCACATTTGGGCAACAAAGTAAAGCCTGATCAAGTGAGCAGCAACCATCACAGCTAAGTGTGTGCGTGTTTTCCTTGATTGACAAGCTTCCAAAGTTGTCAGACAGGTCCTTGTTTAAAGCTTAAAACACTCCTAATGGGACAATAATTATCTTAATTATTGTCCTATTATATATAGCGCCAAAACACACACTGGAGGATTTGAAACTGGCACGGTGATACAAGAAAAGTACAAGGCACTGTCTGTAATGGAGCAAAAATAATAATAATAATAACAATAATTATACTAAAGTTAAAAAAAAAGTGAGTCAGGTCAATGGAAATGAACAACTGGATCTACATGAGCTTGCAGAGTGCAAACCCATCACCGCACCCTCCCCTTCCAAGCATGTAGGACAACCTACTGAACAGTGGCTACAAAACTTCCAAAAAACTCAAACGGACATATCTAGAACCAGTAGATTCTTATATTACACTTCTGCCATATTCTGCCAATAGATCCTTGTAAAATTTACACACTGGACCTTTAAGTGTTAAAGCTGGATGACAATCAGACGATTATAACCTGATAAAACCGGATCATAATTTCTCAGTAACTCTCAGCTGTGGTGGTGGCAGACTGATGTAGACACAGATAGTGTACATACAGGTCTGTGCATGTGTAACAGCCTTCATGTGAAGTACAACATGTGACAGACTACTTTAGAAAAGGTATTTTTTTCATACCACCTCTTACTCATGAAACATGACAGCAGAAATTACTGAAGTGGTCGTTGTACCCAAACAAGTGTGCTAGCTGTATCACTTTATGTGCTGCTGAATGAGGAGTAGAGTGAGGGATAATAGAAACCAGCGGTCCCCAACCTTTTTAGCATGCAACCCTGTCTGTTTTAGAAATATATCTTTTTCTAACTGAAAACATGAGGAAGCTTTTTTTCCACATAGTACCACTGTCTCTGGGCGGAATATAAGCTTACATTTACTTGATTTTCTAGAAACAGTATTTGTCCGACACATGTAACATCTGGCAGATGTTCCTTTCAACATCTTGCTGTGTTTATTCAAGTCAAATATAGATCAGGTATAGATATTTGTTACAGCCATGACGTATGCCTGAGGCTAACAAGCTGGCATGTTCTGCTCAGCACAGAAACAGAAATATGTTCCAGACGACTTTGTGGTCTGTGTCCACTAACAGCACAGAGAGCTGCTCAAATCTCACACACACTTTTGCAGATGATTATGGCTTTCTCATTTCACATGCATAAAAACAAAAAAAGTGTGGAGAGCATGTAAATCTGAATATTGTGGAGACATTTTGAGCGCAGTACATCACTTGTTCATGCTGGTATCAGTGTCCTAAAAGCATTGTTTTGCTTAACAATTGGACAGATTAGGAAGAAATACTTGAAGACCACAGAAAAATGTCACAGAAAAGAAAAAGCACCAAGTCTGGTTGGGCTAGCTCCAATTGTAAGGATTTCAGAAACCCTATACTTTCGCTTTACAATCCTTACATACTGTGGTACAAAGTGATACGAACCAGTTTCTAAAGCCACAACATACAACTTGTTGCAGGCTTAAACAAGCATGAGGCGGCAATAAATTTTAATTAACAATAACATGTACATGTAGGCTATGAGACCACTTTGAGTGTTTATCTCCAACAGGCCAGCTGTGGCATGATAATAAAAAAGGAAATAAATGGGCAACACATTCTCTTCTCTTCTCTCACACACAGAATATCATGCTCATACACCCCAGTTGGGTAAAAACCACAGGCATGGAGCGTCTCTCCAATGGAGACCACATGTCTGCGGCTTGAGAGCAGAATTCCCACAGTTCACTGACCCTCTACCTCACACACATTCACACATACACATGTACAATACGTACAATATAAATCTGTCCTTAAACAGAGAAGGACGAACAAGAGTAACTATCAGTTAATGAGGATCCTTCATATTGTAGGGTTGCAGCTGTGAGAGACATCTGCAGTTAATTTATGTTCTCTTAATAAACTTAAAAGCACATAAAGGAGCACAGACAAAATTGTACTTGGGAAAATAAGATAGATATAGACAGTATCCTGTTGCAAACACACAAACAATAGTCAGGTAAAACTTAAAGGGGAAGTTTGGATTACTTGAAGTGGGGAGGTACTTAACCATGGTCAGTGTTTTACCTGCAGTAGATGCTGGTCATCATTCCCCAAGAGTGGAGAAGCAGAGAGGAGAACCAGCACTGAAGCAAAGCAATATACTGCTGTGGACAGGGTCATCAACGAAAATGCATTTTAGCCACTTAAAAAAGTTCCGCCTTCTAAAATCAATATCAGTTTAACTGTTCATTATATTTAAAATAATTTTACTACTTTTCCTTGCTGTCAGACAGCGTTTTCCAAAAGGAAACCACTGTTATATAAGCCAAATATTGCTCTCAGCAATTTTACCTCACATAATATGGGAGTCACTGGTCTACCACTGCCTGGATTTATTTGTGTTATTGTGTGACATAGGTAGTCCAGAAGGATATTTTTGATTGCCCACAGTTGTACAATGAGTCAAACAAACTAACAGATCGTTACAGCACTAGACCAGCAACTCCTGTGTGTCTACAAAGTAAAATGACTGATACTGGTTTGGTTGGTTTGGAGAGAACCACATTTGGCTTATATAACAACTGTTTCCCATCAGAAAACACTGTCTGATGGCAACATAAAATGGTGAAAATTAATATAGTGTACACTTAAATTGATGGGTTTTTTTAGATGGACTTTTTTAAGGGGCTAAAATACCTTTTGTTTTCTGACTCTGTCCTCAGCAGTTCATTGCTTAACTTCAGTGCTGGTACTCCTGTCTGCTCCTCCAAACTGGGGACACCGATCAACATCTACTGTAGTTAATACGCCGACACTGATAAGTATCTCATTCAAAACCACATTAAATAATCCTAATTGTCCCTTTAAAGACAATCCAAAACACACAAACAGTGATGAACCTTCCTGGAACAAATTCCCCTCTGGAAATACCACAGTAGAAAGCGATATGAATGAGAACTGAATGGAGCATTTCTGTGGTCTTCATTCTGTTTCAGAGACTTTTACTGTCCTGCCAGGAAAAATAAGTCTGGGAAAGAAAGAGTGGAAGTAATAACAAAAGTACTGTACGTACTGCATCTTTCAGGTTGATGGGACTTTTGAGTTCACACAGTAGCTGAACGGTCTGGATGTTCCCACTGGCAGCTGAGGATGATATAAAACAACAATCAGACGAGGAAAAGAAGAACACAGGTGTCCGGAGCTCGCAGTCTAGGATTGAAATCAGTAAGACATATCTCATCCTTGTTTCCGTCTCTGATTTCCATGTTAATCAAAAATAAGATGAGTCAAACATGTCTGAACTGTCTTCTTTCCTTTTCATCAAGAACCATAGGCTGGCTTATGTTAACATGCCACTACTGAGCCGTTCCCTCTTTTTTAAAAGTGGAATATTGTTAAAAGCTGCCAATAATTCACATCAACATTTGTTTTAACTAACATCAGCTCTGTAACACAAACTGAAAAGAGGCTCAAAAGAGATTTGTCATATTCAGTGTAAGTAGTTGTTGAAAATCATTATTTTAGAGACAGAAAGTTGCAGCCTTTGGAAAAATAAACAACGATGAAGTCTGTGAGAATCTTCTCATGACTCAGAGAGCGAGCAGTGTTTAGTTTGAATGAAAACCCGTAAGAGTATCATGGAAACTCTTGATTGAAACAAACTGAGCTGAAATCAAATTTAATCACTCAATTCCAAATATGGTAGCTGATTTCATCCAAGTAAAATTAGAGCTTAAACTTAATCTCACAAGATACTTTCCCACGTTCCTATCGAAGCCAGCTAATCTTCAATAAAAGCACTTCTGTTTAATTAATTCTCAGGGCTCTGAGACACTTACCAGCGTGATGCAGAGCAGCCTTTCCTGAGCTGTCTGTGGCATCAATGGGACATTTACTCTGGAGGGGAAACAGAAACATATTAGAGGTGAAAATCAATGTTACACATAAATTACAAAAAGATTATGGCAAGAAAGTTCCATTATAAATACTCTTGTCAAAAGTCTGTGACATACAATATGTTTCTGTGCTTGCTATGATTACATTTAGTCTTAATTTGCTGTGTCTTCTGCTAATTTAGTAAATTAACCTTACCAAAAACCTTTCAGAGAATGCTGCTGAATATTAATGTTGTCATGCTATGAGATTGGGATTGGTCTTGGGACCCCTTTTTGAAGGTCTTGGTCTTCAAATTGATCACATTTATTCTATCATGTCTCAATCCTTCACACACTGGGTGTTACATATGAATGAATGAATCTCTTTGAGGAGTGCCTACAGTTTGCATGTTCCACATTTTATCATAAGTGTGTCATGCAGTGTGAGAGTCGCCCTGCCTTGGTCTTGGTCATGACTTGGTCTAAGTTTAGCTAGTCTTGACCACAACGCTGATATTATGCACAACATTGCCTGTTGTGTTTTCATGAGTTTTTGTTTACATAAAAATGTCGCCAAAAGTTAAACTAACATGATGCCAGAAAAAACAGCAGGGTTGTCCCTACAAAAACAACAATAATAGGGTAAACAAAGGTTTTAGCAATGTTACTAACTGAGGTTCCATTACATTTAAAGAGTCTTTCCAGTGAGCTCACATGCACAATAGCAGCAGCCTGACTCTGTTTGACCTGAATGGAACAGAATCTTAATTAGTATCATGGGTAACACCTGTGTTTACCTCATGTCAAAATGGCTGCTGTGAAAAAGGTGCATTAGGAGTTGCACTTTGAGATATATTTTATATATACATATATACATATATATATATATATATACATACATACACACACACACACACACACACACACACACATATACATATATATATATATATATATATATATATATATATTGGTGGTATATATACATATATAGACTGCATTCCCAGTAAGTAGATTTGTGCAGATGTTTGACCAGGCAGGTGTGTGTTGCTGAGATGCTGCAGACTGTCATGGGACAGTGAGGTCAGCAGATTAAAGCAGGACGGTGGCGTGCATGTTTGCTTGCGTCTGTGTGTGTGCGTGTGTATGTCCTGCTGAGATCTGCTGATCAGTGGGCACACAAACACAATCAGCAGACTGAAGAAATGAATCGGTGAAACTGTCTGATTTCAGACGTCTTAGCAGAATAGTGAGACTATTCAGAGTGTAGTTTTCATACGGTTCATGCTCCTGCTTCCACACATTCCTTATGTGCTGCACCAAGTTAATGCATCCAAGAAGAAGTCCTGCTGCAAGACTGGACGCTCTGCTATTAATATACTTTGACTTCCATATTTCTTGCACTTTTTGTTGTAAAACACACCTTGAAAACATTTAACTGAACCTAAAATACAGTACAGCCATTATATTACATCAAGTACCATTAAGTATCTTTTCCACTGTGGACCCATATTGTGTGTGAAGTGCACAGATCCACTTTACCTGAATGAGTTTCTTGCAGCACTCGATGTGATTGTTTTTGGCAGCCAGATGCAACGGATTGAAACCTGAACATAAATCAAGAAATATCTTAGTTAGGATCATAAGGCCAAAGAATTTAGTGACATTTGGGTAAAATGAAAAAGACAACAATCACAAGAAAGTCTATTAGAAGTAAAAGTGGCACTAGAAAGTATAGGAAGTTCCAAAACCAAAAAACAATCCCTCAGTTAAATAAGAAACAACAGCATTATACTTCTCTTTTTACAGAATTTATTGAGAAAATCACATTTATGCAGAATACAGATGAATCGATATAATTCCCACATTTTCTGTCACTACTACTACTAAGTATAACTACAGTACATACCTGCAGCATCAGTGATTGACAGGTCAGCTCCATGAGCCAGGATAACAGCAAGACATTCTGTCAGACCGCGTGCAGCTGCCACATGAAGCCTACGCATAAAGCAAAGAAAAAAACTAATTTGAATTACAGTAACTGATAGTTATAAAGTCACAACAACAGAGACTGTTATTTTACAACTCTCTTTGCTAATTGGTGATTGTATTCAAAATCGCCTTCTATACTAGCAGTGTGTACTAATTTGGCCCAAATGTAGGTTTTAGTATGCAGTGTGCAAACAACAAGAAAATCTGCACTATGCCAAAAATACCTGCATCTCAAGGCAAAGAAAGCCAGGCCTGCAACTGTAAGACATTTTCAATTTTCGCACCACTGTTGCTCTGTCATAACCAGAGTTTAACGTTTTTTTTAAGAAACGTATTTGCCCCTGTACAAATGGTTTTATTAATCAGTGGATATCATTAACAACTAAGCTTAATGTTAATTGTCATGTTTAATCTAGGTCTGGAACATCTGTAAAAATGTCAGAAAATGTCTATCCTAGTTTCACAAACTCCAAGGTGATGTCTTTAAATGTTGTTTTGTCATTATAAAACCCAAAGATATTCAGTTTAATATGGTAATAAACAGATAAGTTGAAAATCCCAATATTCAAGAGGCTGTGAATAGCGTTTTGCTCAGCTGGGCAAGTAAGTTGCTAGATTTACTTGCACAAAATGGCATGTTACTTGCCCCGGGCACATTTTTGACATATTTTAAGGGGAAATATTCAATTCAAACATGGGTATTAACACAAACAAAATGAAGCTGCCTCTTTGTTTTACACTACATGATTGATCCCTCCCTGTCCAAATAAAATACATTACATCAAAAGAGCAGTTCAACATTTTCAAGCTTCAGTCAGCAGCCGTTTAGCATTAACCCTGGAAACAGCCCGACTCTGTCCAAAGGTAACAAAACCTCTAATTAACAAGTTGTATCACATTCTTTTTAAAAATCTTCCCAATCTTCTTAGCAAGGCGTAGTGACTTGCCAGAGATTTTAAGAAGAAATAGTAATAGTATAACACACGGTAAAACCAAAACTTGTAGTTTTACATTGTCTACTTGTGTGTATGTGTGCAGTAAGCAATCAATACAACAGCTTTCCAGCTCAGCGAGCAGAGTGAAAAAAACACTACACATGCCCAGCCTTCCCTCGGTGTGTGTGTTTGTGTGTATGGTACTCACTCACACACTCTTACACACTCACAACTATGCCCACATGCCTTTCAATCAGGTTTTATCACCATAGAGATACTGTAGACTCCTCCTTTGTGCGTCCTGAAAAGATTGGAGCGTTGAGATCCCAAACCACCACATTCATGGTGATTTACAAAGGCTGTGAGTATGCATCTGTATGTGTGTTTCTGTGTTCCTGTCTCACACACACAGAAGGTCAAGGATGTGAACTACTGGTGGAACAAAAAAGCCTGTGTGTTTGTTTCAGCATGTGAGAATCTGCGCGTTTGTTTCTGTCCTGCAATCGTTCCTGTGTTTTGATGTTCCTCGCTCGGCATGAGCTGCTTAACACATTGAGGTCAGCGGGTGTTGTGTTTCAGAAAAAGAAAGAGGTCAAATATTAACACTGAGCCTCTGTGTTATCAGCAATCTCAATCGGTGAGGCAATGAACACACTGCCTCTGCAGAAATGAACTGGCTCTTGATGCAGTGAATGTCAGGGAGGCTGAATGAATGGTTGAAAATGTCACCCTTTCAGGAACTAAGAAAACAGCAGTATTTTTAGATTGGCCATTCATTTTTAACACTGTGCTGTGGAGCGTGAAAGCAGTTTCATAAGCTCAAGAATGTGAGCATATGCTGGAGAGATATGAAAAGAAACAAAAAAATGGGTAATGTTTCCCTGAAACTCAATACACCCACATTTTTACCACAATCAAACCATTTCTTATCACATAATTTTGTTCAAGTGAGAATAAGTCCCAGATAGCACCTAAATAGCTGCAACTGATCTCACTAAACCATCAAACTGCAACATAAAGTCAATTAATCAATTAGTTGCAAACTATTTAATTAATTGTCAAGTATTTTTTATAATTTATTGTTTTGGTGCTTTTTTTTAAAGAAAAAAATGCAAAATTCTAAGGCATGAACTTCACAAATGTGAATATTTTCTGGTTTCTTTACTCCTCTGTGACAGTAAACTGAAAATCTTTACGTTGTGGACAAAACAAGACATTTGAAGATGTCACCTTGGACTTTGGGAAGTAAATGACTGACAGATTATTCGATAATGCAAAGTGGAGATTTGCACATCTAATTCTATTCAGATTTTTTGTATGCAGCAAATTTTAATCCAAGTGTCTTTCTTCTTGGATTGAAGCTGCTACAGACACAACTGCAGACTATTATTTCTGTCAATTAATTAGTCTCATTTTTAGCTGGAGACATGCTGTGCTTCTAATGTACTTTACAATCCCCATGAAGAAACTGGGGTCCACTGGGATTCATACACTGATAAACGAGACACTAATCAATACACATCTCAAACGTGCTAAAAACTAAATTTCCTTGATTGCTCTGTATCAAAGTCATTTTTCTTCTGTAGGTAATTGTAAGGATACTCACGCTGATTTGCCCTCGCTGTCCAGCTTTACAGCGCTGGCACCTTTCTTGGCAAGAAGCGATGCCACCTTCTCCACCTCGCCGTGCTCCACCGCAGCGAGCAGGCGCTCGTCATTTTTGTTCCACTCATTGACCTGTAGGAGAAAAGAAAAAGTCGATGAAAGAGGGCGAATGAAGGACGAAGAGAAGGAGAAAATAAGACAGATGAGGTAAGAGATAAAGCTGATATCAAATAGAGTCAATGGACAACCAAGAGGTGGAAGACAATACAATGTAAATATTTTCTCTTTAAGGTATTTATTTTGTTATCTTCATGATACATGTATGGGTTTAAGTCGAAGAAAGTACCTCATTTCTAATAATTCCTAACAATGACGTACATCATTAGACACTGACACCCACTTTAATGAATCTCCCTTGGCAGCCAAAAAGACCGAGATGCCCTGAATGTGAGTAATGTTTCTCAGAGGGAGAGAATGTTTTTCTGGCTCTGCTATGGCCCACACAAACCATTCGTGTCCATATGTGGGAACGCACGCGCACACACACACACACAAAACATCCGTGTGAGCATGCGCACTGACACACAAATACACAAACCAAACCACATTTGTATCACTGACAGGCTGTTCAGATAGAGAGAAGTCAGCTAATGGAAAGCTTCAAGCATGATCTCATTCAGAGACAGTATTGCTACACAGCAGTCTGAAAACACAGCAGCACAGTAAGCTTCAAGAGGTGTCCACTACAGCATTTACCTCTGGACAAAAACAAAATTCTATTATTAAAATACATCTGTAATAACTACATCTGTCCACAAATATCAACGAGAAGAGTGCAGACATGTGGTGAAGTACCTACTGCAATGCTACCACAACTGCCAGGTGCGACAGCAGAGATTTGCAGAGTTTTGAAGAAAGTGCTTTCTTATAGTTATGTCTCAGTTTTCTTTAAGATGCATAGAATAGTGTAATGGTATTGAAACTGCACGTCTTGGGTTCACCTGACTGTGTTAACATAATAAGGAAACGATAAACAGGACGCCCAAACTTCTCAGTTTAAACATTGTTATTTATTTAGAAGATTTTGTTTTTGATTTATAACATTAAAAGCAACCAGGCCACTTTATAACAATAGATACAGAAATCTACTTTTTTGGAGAAGTTTAAATAATTTACACTTGATGTTACCTTTACATTGTTCAAAGCCTGCATATTCCAGTGGAAGTTGTGGCAATTCAGAAAGTTAATGGTTTAGCATAGATCTAAATCATCCCCAGTAACCAAATGTAATGCCAACAAGACAACACCAACAAATTTTTCAGGTTTATAAAAGAGCCGAAATATTAATTGAAATTTTATTGAAACCATAATGGTCTACTTCAATTTTCAAACTGCAGGGGGCACAATAAATGTCAGGTGAAATGGGTGTCAAAAATCTCATTTTAAATTAAATGTTGTGCAGTGAAGACTCAAAAATCAACTTTCTGGTGTGCTTACATCAGATTCTACCATTAAGAAAATATCTTTGTTTGTTACAGAAAATCACACCATAATAATTTTACTGTTCTTCAATGAAAATGAGAATAATGATGGAAAAATGATCATCCCCAGTAATATCACAAATCATATCCAATTGCATTATTATTGCCATTAATATTTCCAAAATTGTCCAGCTCTTGTTTGGCAGCAAAGTGTGTTGCCCTTAACTTTTGTGGATCATAACATATCAGGTATGGAATTAATCTGCAGATGCTCGGTTTAAGACAAAAATAAGCTTTTCTATGGATTTAAGTTTTCAGCCATGACAAAGGCCGAATGTGCCCGCAGCAGACTCGGTAAGCTCTGTTGTGAGCCTAGCATAGACTGTTGATGACTTGTGGTCACAACCAGCTGGTAAAGAGGAATGATGAGTCAGCTGTCTGTATAAAACAAAGCAGTCAATAAAATCTAAATTTCTTTAAAGGTTTTGCAAAAACACACATCCCAGAGCATGATCTCCACCAGGCACAATAATAACCAGTATAATTAAAGACAGATTAGAAACTAAGAATGTTGTTCAAGGAGCAGATCTTAAGTGAACTGGTTTCCTTAATCTTAACAGAGTAAGATGGAGAACTGAACCTGTCCACCCAAAACAAGTTGGCAGCATGAATACATGAGTATCAGCATGAGTCTCCTGTGCATATTAGGCTGCAGTACAGTATTAGATTTGACCTGATAGCCTACTGACCTACACGTGATAACAGGGTGAACTCCCTGACTCCATAAATACTTGGTGGCAAACTGTACCCGCTGTACTACACGGTGTAAATAGGCTCCGTGGCAAACACCCAGATGCAATCACTGCAATACATTTTGCACAGCTGGTGGAAAAATGCAGGGCTATAAAAATCCCTTCTGTCATTGAAACAGCTAGGATGACCACTGAGCTCAGCAGCCCAACCCACACAGTCATTAATGTGGACCAGTGAGGAGATGAAAAATACTAAATTGTTGGTGTTTTGAAGATTTAAAATAAAGTCTAAGATGACCAAAAGAGGAGAAATATTTTTGGTTTTCAAGCAAGCAGCTCTGGAAAATTGTTGTAAGAGAATACCCACACACACACTCTCTCCACTCCAGCTTGTTGCAGGCTTCAAAGCACTGTAGCAAGAGGTGAGATACTATTTAGGAAGCAGTGTAAGATGAGAAAGTTCTCCCACAGACTGGAAATAACAGATTGGATATAAAAGACGCACAGCTGAGCTCTGACAGAGACATGTGAAAGAGATATATGAATCTACCAGGTGCCCCATAAAGTCTATTAGGAGCAGTGATCAGCACCCTTTTCCAAAAATAAGAGCAGTTCAGAGGTACTACAAAATCAATGCAGGATCAGAGAAAGTCTTTCTTTACAACACATGTATCGTGGCAAGAATATCAGTAAATCGATAAAAAAAATCTTTCTCCCTGATGTCAAAACGATATTCTCTTAATTTCCTTGTGCTTTGTCTTTTTGCTTGTGGTTCCTCAAAGGTACCTTGTGAAGTTTCTGACCCCTAGTAGTGCTACAGAGCAATGGTAACTACCTAGTCCCAGCTTTGTTTGTATCATGCACACGCACAAAGACGCATGTAGTGTACATATATTTTAGCATGCATGCAACATAATACACATTCATGCAGCCAGCTTCAAGCTATTCCACTGATTGACAGTTGATGGTGGTAACATGCAACTAAAGTTGTGTTTCAACCAAAGTACCCAGGAACTACTTTTCAAGGACCTAAAAGGTTCCTTCAGCCCACTGTTGTATGCGTTTCCACCATGGTCTAAAGACATGCGAAGACTGGGCAAATTAATTCAAAGATGTATGAATCATTCTTGCATGCAACTGTACAGCAGCATCATCAGCCCATCTGTCAGGGCTGAACAATTTTGAAAAAATATTTAATTGCAATTATTTTGACTAATGTTGCAATTGTGATATGATTTGTGATATTAGAGGTAATGATAATTTTTACATCATCATTCTTATTTTGATTGAAAAACATGATAAAATGACTATGGTGTGATTTTTTTGCAGGAATCTGTACCAAATGAAGCTCTTTTTAAGTCAGAATCTGATGTGTAGGACAGCACATCTGCCTCACAACATTCGACAATTTAAGTTTTTATTTAAGCTTTTACTTTTATCAAATATTGCAGCTCCTGCGATTTGTAAATTGCAGAAATCCATATTGTGATGTCGATGAAATTTCGATTAACTGTGCAGCCCCATCTGTCTTATTGTTTTTACAGTTCTTTTATCCTTAAAAAACCTGACAAAATTGTGTATATAGACATGTCTGAAAACAACACAAATGTGGTCATGCATTGTTGGAGATTTCCATCAGATGACTGGGTTTTACATTATATAGCACTGGTGGGACACCTTGTCTGAAACTTGAGCATCTCTGCAAACATCATAAAAAAATCAAAATACTTCTATTAAATTAAACACTGAGGAGCTATTTCCCACTGCAAATTCCATATTTTTAATGAGGGTGGCAAATGTTTCGACTGTCATCTATTAACAGACTTGATCTTTAGAAGGAATGAATGAGGACCTGGGTAGCGTACCACCTCTGCTTGATCTGGAGCAAGGGCTTCACATAGGTACTGTGGGGGTTGTAGGAGGTAAGTGAAAGTGGAACAGAGAAGTCAGAGAACGTGCATCTGTCCGTCACTATGATTGGTGTGCAGTGAAACATGACACAGCAGGAGATAGCTGAAGCCATAAGGACATATCCCATATGGTGTGGTGGTAAGGACTGCTTGTTTTCATTAACGTGGACTGGGTTTGCCTCCCAGTATGCTGGTATGAGAAGTCTCATGATTTTCACACAGACAGTCATGTGTTGTTCAGTCAGTGTGCAAGGCACTGAGGCAATCATATACTAAAAATAGGTAAGCTCAAGAGACAGTAGAGGAACTAAAAAGAAAAAAAGATGAATTAACTGAGGCTTAACTAAAGAAAATGGAAATAAATGCGCACATATATATGAATGCAGCCTCTATGTTGCTTAAGTTTTATAGAAATCTTCAAAGAGAATGTAGAGAGTGGTTTGTGTATATAATTCAACTCTGCACCCTGTAATCCTCTTATCTTGTTTTGTGGACATCAGGAAGGGCGGAACTTGCTGCTGTAATTGAGAGTCTTTGTGATCCAGACACAGAAGCAAAACAAACCTACTCCTATACATGACAGATTGAATAACAGGAGCAGTCACATCTTGCAGATGGTGACGTGTCACTTAATGTGACTTCATTAACAGCTAGAGGAAAAAACACATAACAGACTCACTGAGATGTTGCATCTGATTCTTTACTGAATTCTATCTCTTGATGTTAGCACGAAAGGTCTGCCAAGGTCTGAGCTCATTCCAACGGATGTTATGAAATCTTATTTCCTACAGCTAATTCAGCACTTGACAGCTTTTTTCTCTAGTGTATTACCTACTGCGGGTTGAAAGGCCTTTATAAATGTAAGTATATATTTTCTAGGGCTGCACAATTAAATCAAAATGTTACTGAAATCACAATGCAGACAAGTGTAATATCTAAATTCCACAAGCTGCAAGGTAAGGTTTGTGACAAAACAATCTTATAATGGAGTACTGTAATGCTGCAAAGATCCCCTGGCCTACAAATCTTGTTCTCCAGATGTAAGAAAACATGTTTGTTGGGTACAGACCCCAACATGTCACATTATCATGATTTTAATTTTTTTTTCCCAGAGCAAATTCAAACTGTGATGCAAAAATTATAATTCCCACTAATCGTGAATCGAATTGCAATCACAATAACTGTCACAGTACTTTTAAGGGGATTTTTTTTTAAAACCATTTGGTGGTACTAAAAATGGTACCAATTTCTGATATATGTTCGAATAAGTGAGTATGTTTTTCCCAGACTCTATTACACAGCAGGACAGGTATACATCTTAGTTCCTGCTTTCCACACAAACGGCAAATATCTGACTCCTGGTATTAAATTATTTTCAGAGTTGCTCAATCAGAAGAGCGTGTCACAAAGGTCACAGAATAATACTGAAAAGAAAAAATACTGGTACCATGTCTCAATGTCTGTTTAAGCTACAGAAATTTGCTCAGAAAAGGCACTTAAATGCACCATAGAATGAAACTACTAAGATGTACCAACCCAGGTCAGAGTCAAAGCAGAAATGCAATGAACGATGGTCAACCACACAAACCTGTCCAACCTAAGAGGGCCGTAAGAGAGGTAACCTGGCAATTAGAAACTTAGAGTGCAGTTATGAAGGTGGAAAACCAGAAACAAGGTATGAGCGATTGCAGCACTTTTGGGTACTGTGTATTTTCTCGGGTCAGAGCTTTGCACAATCATTCAAAACACAACCAGTAACACTAGACAACCAGTTCTCTGTGCTTCAGTAAAGATTTATTCATGCTGTCACTAGTTGTCAGTTTGTTTGAATCAAGAAACTACAGAACATTTAGGTCAATGAAAAGGATAGGAAGGCCAAATAATCTGTGCCTTACAGGCAAAAGATTCCCTCTAAAAGTCTTAACCAAAGATTTAACCTTATCTGAACCTCCACTGTGTCCACAGAGTAGAGTCAACACTCCCTTTCTCTATCAGACAGAAACATGTGGTGTTATTAATTATTACTGTGCCTTTTATTTTTACCCAAAGGGATTTATATGATAAAGAAACCAACATGTCTTCCAACATCTGCACATCTTTGTGTAATTAAAATGTTTCACGCATCTGTGTCTCAGAAGTGCACTTTTTCCAGTGTTCATGTTACTTTGAATTTGTTTTATATTGAGCAGGGCTTCTTCTTTGCATGCTGAAGCATCACAGTGGTCACGCTCCACTGCAGCAAGGAACAAAAGCAGAAACATGTATCTAGGACTGCAAATAACAATTTAGGGACGTCATCAAATGTTTTGTTTTGACCGATCAACAGTCCAAAACCCAAACACTTTCAAATTACTATAATGTAAGACAAAGAAAAAGCAGAAAAATGTCTCACTGGGGAACCTGGAAGCTTTTCTGTCGATCAACTAATCGGCTTGTTGCAGCTCTACAAACATCCATACTGTAGTCAAAAATTCGGTGAATGACTTCTTTTGTCAAACTGAACAGTTTGTGGGTCTCTCCTAGCTTGATTATTTACATTACTGTAAAAGGAATGTGACCGAATTATTCAGTTGACACTTAGACTTGACATGCTCCTATCGTGGTGCTCATTAACAGGAGCTGCATGAGGGAGAAAAACTAGATTGTGCTTGGAACCCCTACCAGCAGTAATATAAAAAATGACAGGGGTAACACTGATGTTCTGTATAGCATGATCCTGCCTAATGCCTCTGTGATTTTAATAGGCTGAACAAAAGAAAAAAAAAAAGGAGAAGGACCATCACCACAGAGCAGCATGACACCGATAGCATCAGACTACATTGTAATGGACAGGTTTAAGTGGAGCGGAATGCACTGCTCCAGATTCGGCCACATACACAAATAGTGTCATCGCAGGGAGGCTGATGAAATAATCATGCACCAGTAGAGTTGGTGCAAAATCAGTGCAGGCTCGGCTCAAACAAAGTGTATTTAAAAGTTTTCTAAATCATAAAGGGGTAGAGTGCACGTACGCAGTGCACCAAGAGAGTAAATATCTTCATGACCTTAAAGTAAATGACACGTTGTGATTCTTCCTCATCGGCATCTGAACACTCCACAACAAGAGATTTAATCGGGTACACACTGTGGAGAAATAACTTTTCTTGTTTAATATTATTAGATATCTCTGACATGGTTTCCTGAGTCCCTGCAAAATGATATTGCTGCATATAGGGTAGCTGAAGACTATTAAGGTAGACTATATCAGTAACGGAAGGTTGTCAGAAACTAAATATGTGATTCCCATGGGAAAATGTTTTTTTGGTGATGGGAAAACCGGTGTGGAGACAAGTAGCTGATAGGGTTAGATTTCAAGGACCAGTGAACTAAAACTTGAAAATCAACACGAGCATACTGTCACTGATTTTGTCTCATGGTGTGTTAACAACGTCTTGGATTTAAATGTACCTAAAACCATGCAACTGATCACTAATTTTAGATGTAACAGGGATGCAGCCAAGGAGTGGATCACACATAATAAAAATGTGGGAATGGTTACATCTTACAGGTTAAATATTTGGGTGCTTTTTTATTGATCACCGTAAATTTGTGAACACTGAGGTTACTTTTCTCGAGGCAACAACAAATTTGCCTTCTGTGCAAACTAAATCCTTTTTTCTGTCAGTCCCGCCATCCTCTGTCATTTTTATCAATTGTTTGTTGAGATTCACTTGAGTTTTTATTTTATTGGTTGGTTTCACAGCTATTGCAAACTTCTCATTCTTCCTGGAATGCAACTATTGAATGCACTGTAGGTTTTTTTTAAACCACTGCCATCATTGGTATCTGTTTTAGATGATCATTTTATTGTGCTTTAGCAAGGTTCCTTATCAGTATTATTTATATTCTATTCTAGAGCAGCAATAGTTAATCAAATTCTCTAATTAGTTGCTGACTATCAAATGAATTATCCTCTATTTTGATAACCATTTAATCTGAGTAAATGTTTAAGAAAAAAAGATCAACCCTCTCAAAAGTGAATATTTTGTGGGTTTCTGTAGTCCTCTGTGACAGTAAACATGATTGTGGGCTTTGGGAAATACTGACTGACATTTTTCACCATTTTATGACATTTCATAGACCAAACAACTAATCAATTAATCAAGAAAATAATCAACAGACTAACTGACAGTGAAAATAATCATCAACTGCAATGCTATTGTATTCCACATTTATTTATTATATTCCTTGGTATCCTTTGATTTGTTTGTATGTTACTGTGTGCTTTTTATGTATAACAAGCTGCAGGGAATGATGTTGATTTATTTTTAATGTCCTAATATCAGTGGCAAAAAATAATACCAGGTCAGCCATAGCCACTGTAATCAGAACTCCTCATTAGAGTTGAAACGATTAGTTGACAGAAAATGAACCAGCACCTATTTTGATAATCAATCATTTTCCTTTTCAGCTTTAAACATCATGAGGAGTAGGGCTGCAACTAATGAATGTTTTCATTAGTGTGGACACAGCACATCAAGGAGCATATCAAACACTGTCCAAACAGCTAATCCAGTGCACGACACATGAACTCTGAATGACTCCCAATAATATCTACTATACTATAGGCTTAGCCTACATTGGCTTGCACTGGACAGCATGGGTTTAGCCCACATAGGTTTGCACCGGCAATAAGTCATGGGTCACTAATCCTGAGATTATAAACTACTGCCGTTATGTTATGTGTGTCCCACCAGGACAGGAAGTGAAAAGGATCTCACTTCCTCTCTTGCTTTCAGTTGTGTTTCCCCAGCTGTCCCCCGTCCTCTCCTTCAGGCTCTCCCTCTCTCTCTGGTTCTTGTGCTGTGATAAGTGTGTTTACAGTGGGATCAGGGTGTGGACGGACGGTAGTGTTTGTTCCCTCTCTGTCTTTAGCCTGACGCTCATTAAGACACACAAAGAGTGGGCTGATAACACTAAGTGTTTCCTGTTTGTCCAAGCCTGAGGCTGGCTGCAAGGACAAGGGCAAGAGACCAAAGAGCAAGAGAGGTAACGGGTAACAAAAAGAGAAAGCTACAGAAGAGAAGAACTGGTAGAGACATGGTTAGACACAAAAAGAAACAAAAGATATTTGATTTGTATTAACCAGAACTTTCACTGTTTCACCGTGTTTCTTTACAGTTACATTAAAGAGAAATTAAAAAAGGGAGTAATCACAGCCCAACATATGAGGTTGCACATACTGTTGTGCTGCGGAGATTCCTGGCCTACACATCATCCTCTACAGACTTAAGAAAACAACTGTTTGATACAAATCTCCACAAAAATCACACCATAATAACTTGAATGTGACAAATATGATGTAAAAATAATCATTCCCTCAAATATTGCAAAGCATATTGTAGTTGCAGTATCATTCAACATAATCGCAATTGGATATTTTTTCAAAATTGTTCAGCTACTGAGCATCATCAACCAATATATTTTCTTGTCAATGGTCCAGTGTAATCTGTAACTGGTAGGAAAATTTCCTCACCATGGCATCCCTACTTCCCTCCTCTCCTCGAAAGGAGGAAACAATTTATTGCATCAAAACATCAAACATCCAGTCATTACTATAGTTTTAGAACAAAGTGCAAAGAAAATAGATGCTCATCAAGTCTGACTGACTGTTTGTTAACCTAATAGTTTTTGCATAAACACGTCTGCTCACAGTGTTCTTTTTGCTTCCCTGAACTTCCTCAGTTCTCTGAAGGAAAAACAAGCCAGGATCGGGAAAGTAATTCCTACATCACATTCTGTATGTTTATAGAGTTCAGCCACTAAGAGCGAGTGAAGTTTAACAGAAAAACGTTTACTTTAGAAAAAGCTTTAGTACTTCCCCACAAAACAGGCATTTTTGTTGATCTACAGATAAAAAGGTGATTTGTTTGGTAGTGATTTAGAGCGTAGCAAAGGCAAATGCCACAACCCCGAAAATAAAAACAAAACAAAAACAAAGGTGTTTATTTCCATGCAGAAGTTTTAACCCCAAATATAAAGTGGTAAAAGCTTATTAAACTAATCTAAAACTACATTAAGCTTTGTTTGATAAGCAAAAAGCCTTTGGTTCGTTTGTTTGTCAATGATCTGCATCTGTGCACTCTGTGACACTGAAAAATGAAACTAATGTTAAGTAAATCCTTTCCCAGGAAATCTAAAGATTAGAACAATCTGTTAAAGACAAAACCAGGACTATGTCATATCCACAGCAAATTCCATAGAAACATAAGAATTACTTTTCCAGATGCCGTGTGATGGAGTGAGGTGTTGTTCAAGGGAAATCTGACCAACACTGGCACCTCAATCACTGGTAATCATACTCTGGGGGTGAAAAGTATCCTCAGCAAATTTCATGGTGATCTGGCCAGTAATTGTCAGGAAATCTTGCTCTGGACTGAAGAGATGAACAGAGAGACTGACAGATTAACCTGCTAGTTACTTAGAGCAAGAAAAACAAAAACTTTTGACATAAAGACAGAACAGCGGGAATACAGATGGGGAAAAACACAGTAGAGTGACTTACAAGAAGGCTAAAACATTAAAAACAAATCAAACAGGCCAATCAGGTCATGTCAATCAACTAGAAAAGGAAAAAACAACCAAAGCAGTGGATTATTAGGGATGAAAATACAGAAAGGGGTATTTTGGATTATTTGAAGTAGGGCTGTATGAAGTACTTATCTATATTAGTCAGCGTATTACAGTAGATGGCAGTCAAGAGAGAGAGTACCAGCATGGAAGCTAAGCCATGTACTGCTGTGGACAGGGTCACCACAAAAAGTATTTAGCCACCTAGAAAAAGCTCCAACCATAAAGAAAAAAAAAATCTATATCAGTTTAAGTGTACACTATATTTAGAATATTTTTACTGCTTTCCTTTGCCATCCGAAAGCCTTCTCCTCGCCCTTATAAAAACCAAGTATCACTCTTTCTAAACCAACCAAACTCCATGAACAAACACAGTCGCAGAACATGGGAATTGCTAGACTACTGCTGCCTTGATTGGTTAGTTTGTTTTTGTTATTATGTAACTTGGAACTGATTCAGCAAAGTCGAGGAATAACAAAAACAAAATTATGAGATCAATATAGCAGTAGACATGCAGTTTGTTTAGTTTGGAGAGAGCAATATTTGACTGTCTAACAACAAGGTGAAGGTGGTGAAGATATTCTAAATAAAGCGTACATTTAAACTGATACTGAGTTTTTTTTTTAGAAGATATTTTATAGCTAGATATCTTTTGCTGCTAACCCTGTCCACAGCAGTACATTGCTTACTGTCTGCACTGGTATCTACTGTGGGAAATACACTGACTAATACAAATACACTGATATAGATATATATAAATACAATCCCACTTCAAATAATCCAAACTATCCGTTTAAAGCCCCCCCCCCCCAAGAGGTTTTCAGAAAAATGACTGAACACAACATGAAGACACAACACCATCCACTGTTGCAGTTCAACCACTAAACCAGTTTTGTCTTTTATGTAAATGAGAGTTATGTTGTCTGTGGGATTACATGCAGAGATGAAAGATAAATCTACATAACGCAGAAAGAAAAGTAGGTTAAATGGGAGGTACAGTAACACACACAGGCAACACAGACTCAGCTCCAGAGGGGAATAACCTCTATACAGGTTACAAGAATATTCTTTGTCTGAGAGAGTGGCTGAGAGACAGAGGAGGGCAGGACAGACAGGAAGTAGAGGAAAGGATGGAAAAGTGAACTATGTGCAGAACAAAAAGGAAAAGAAACAGTGAAGGAAAGACAGAGATTGACACATCGGCAGTATCGCTGCCCTTTGATCACTAGTAGGCTGTTAACATCAAAACCCTTATCTGCAACAAAGCAGATGCTCAAATGTCCTCAAACAATACATCCTTTCTCTCAGGCCACAGCTGAAACCGCTTACTGCCCTCTGACTACAAACACACATCAACACACGCACGCACACACACACACACCACAATAGTTTACTAGACTCTGAAACTCAAACCCAGAGTAAGAGAGTTAGTAGACAGAACTGTTAAACAAAGACCAGATGGTTGCTCTCATAAAGAAACATGCTGCCATCTATTTCACAATCCTACCCAATCTGAGCCGCACATTTTGAATGAACATTTTTCTCATTGGCAACTTTGTATCAGAGGAACTGCATTTTATTGCCCCCAATAAATGTGCTTCGCCTCTGAAACAAGTGACTGTTGATACAGTTAATATATTGTCCATATGTGAACTTCAGCCAATGGTGTAGATAAAGAGTAGTCCATTGATTTAGGATTGCACTCCCACAATCCTGTGTCTACATTACTCACATTACAATTCAACCAACACAAGAGATGCATTCATATTTTTCTCCGAGATTGTCCCACGTAGTCCCGCCCTACTGGGCTGTGATTGGCTACTACTACTGTGCTGTGATTGGCTAGTACTCATTGCCTCAATGATGCATCCTTGTGATTGCCAAAAAGCCTTTCTAACATTGTGAAAAAAGTTTATTTAGTGATAGTATGGCAAGCTCATTTCTTTCTATCGCCACACAAACAATTTTTTTTTTTTCATTTTCAAACTTGCAGTCTTCCGCTGTAGCCAAAGCTGATACAAGTGACATCAGTGGAGGCAATGTATCAGACCTCACGCTGCTCCCTCTGACCTGTAAACATACTTTATGTAAAATCGATGGAGTTTCCCTTTACAAACGCCAGTGAAAGCCAAGTTGAACAGCACCCCTGTTAACACTCAATGTCTGCCAAGAGTGCTTCTTTGGACCAATTTTGCCAGTGTCAGAGAATGCCAAGGAGAATGTCTGTGGCCGAGTTTCATCGATGATAACCCATTTTCAAACAAATCAAGTAGCCACAATGTTAATTTATCTTAGAAATGCTTTTACATGATTGGCAAAATCTGTCAGACATGAATATGTTTGCAAACAATATGCAAAGAAGGAAATGTTATGATTATTGTAGTGCCTCTAAGTCTGTATTTCAGTTATTTTTAGCTTCCTTTGATTTGTGTTTATTAATACAGAGAGTCATTCAGTATCTATTTGAATTTTTCTTGGAATACTACATGCAGTGTAGCAGAGACATGCCTCTCAGATGTGTGCCAAACAAGCACTTGCTTCACACTTACAGTATTTCAGAAAATAAAGGCTTGAAGATTTTTCCACCCTAAAGGAGGCAAAACTACTTTTTAACAGATAAAGTAAAGACATGAGATTTTATTGTTGTTTTAAAAGTCTCTCTCTTGCAGCTTTTCCATTGTTGACGGGGTGTCAGCACTAAGACTTTACAGAGAGTAATACAAAAAAAAAACAAAGTTGTCATCACATCATCCATCAACCCCACTTTGCCCTGAATCAGAGCTTGAAAAACTCACATTAGTTGACATTTCCCTTTGACCTTCCTAATTACCTCTTATTTTACTGCTTTTCTAGTGCACCTCTCATAAACAAGTCGTGTAGTTACAGGAACACTATGAGGCGACCAAGACCCTCCAATGTGAAAACCATTGTACCCATGTGCTCATTCACATGTTAGGATGTGTACAATTACAGCCAAGCCAAGGAATTGAAGCAATATGCGGTACATATTGTTTTTTGCTTAGTGCATTAAAGGCTGCTACCTTGTTAGAAGATGCAGAAAGAAAAAGAAAATGCAGATACACAAGTTACTACACGGTTCTCACTGAATGCACTTACTTAAAAGCTGAGGGCTTGATGCAGAAGTCCAGCATAGGACATTTATGGGTGCAAGAAGACCTCCAGTAAAAAAATAGCCCTCGTGCAACACTTCCTCTTGACACAAATAGCCTTTCCTGCCCTATAAATAAACACTACTGGACTTGGATAGCAACCAGCCTCATTATGCTTGAGGGCTGCTCATAAAGTCAGTGGAGTAGGGCAAAAATATATCCTTCAGTCCAGTCAGGAAAGTAGTACATACACACTAATACATAAATGCACACAGACTCAGAATTGTCAAAGAGTCAAAGTAGAGTCAAATAAAAATGTTACACAGCCTCCATGACCATTCTGTTGCACTCCAAGGACAAAATTTTGGGCAACAAATCTGAAACGTGAAACAGTGTTTGTCTGGATACTTTACTTGGATACTTTACTTTAAAGTTGTAGCCATAAAACTGTCTTAGACTTCCATCATTTGAAATCATTAAAACTAAAAACAAATCTCACAAGCGTTTGCAAGTAAAAACAGTTCTCGGAAGTGCACTGCAAATCAAGCAATGCCAAAAGTCTCTCATGAAGGCCAGTTCTCAAAGTTTTTTCAGGTGAACTGAGTCTAACCCTCCCTCCATCCATCTCCTAGCATGAATATTGTTGCAGTTGTTCAGCCTAGGCCAAACAAAACAACCCGTCTGGACAAAACTGGGGGTGGGGGAGCCTGACTGCCCTTCTCGCCCAAATAGGGTTTCTCTGCTGCTCATAGTCTTCCCCCATCACCCCCCAGTCTCTCCTCCTGTATCCTGCTCTTGTTCCTCATTTATTCCTTCATCTTTGTCTCTCTTCTCTAATTATTCTTTACAACCATTTCCTCGACCTTTTAATCAAAGTATTTGTACTTCATTACTTCCCAGCCATGTCTACGCGTAGTCCAAGCCATGTCAACAGTCTAGAGCAGCAATGATTAATTGGAGCCGGGGCGATGTGTCGACATAATCAACATCACTGATCAAAATACGTTGATATGTCGCTATGAACTGCTGTCCCCAGTCAGAGCATGGATTCAAATGGAAAACAAGCTGCAGAAAGCGAGCTTCGCCGTGATCATCTAAAGTGTTGTTGTATTTTTGACAGAGATGCAACACTCTTGACAGCTGCTCTGCACGAGTGCTGGAAGCAAAGCACTGAGTGACCTGTCCTCCTCCTGCAACTATAGCAACAGCATTGTCCTGTTTACTTTCTGTCAGCACCCAAACACAATATATTAAGATTATTGTTTTTTGTTAGTGGAAATCACTTGAGATAGGTTTTCTAGATGTTAAAATGATGTGTTAAAAATGATGTCTGCACCACTGCTGTTAACTTTATATCATGCATCATCTAAGAGTGTGGTTGCAGCCTTACAATAGACATGTTAACCTAGTTAGTCATTGTCCACTGGATGTACAACCCCAGTTTTCTATAGAACTTCAAACTTCCACTAATAAATGTACCTTTACACAAATTCTCACAAACACACACATACAAATGCATAAAGCAGCAGACAAGCACCTTGCATCATCACTGATGGCCTCACACCCACACCAGACAACAAACAAGCCCATGCACAAACACACACCCACACATAAATGAGCATGCAAACACATGCATAGGCATAAAGATCACACCCGCCCGCTTCTACCAGGCTCAGAGCTTCATGTGCTTGCTGACGAGCAGGTTTCCTGGCTGTTTGTCTATAGTTGTACACAGGCGATAAGGAATAAAGAGATCCCATGGGCAGTTCCTGTTTTAATTGGATCCATGTTTAAACATGCTCTAAGCCATTTTCCTCTGCCTTTCCTTGGATTAACAGGTTCAAGTCTGTATTATGTGACATTATTTCAGAAGCCCTTGGGATCAAAATCAGTGGTGAACCTTCAGGGTAACCAGCACAGTAGCAACTGAAGTTGCTGGCAATCTACGTGCTAAATAAGCTACTAGTATGAACAGTATAAATAGATAGAAGACTAATCATCATAAGACTATTCAGCCAGTCCCACAAAGGAGGCAAAATAACATTGGCTAGATGACATTTACTTTCTGCTTACGCCCTAATGACAAGATTGACAAACTGCACTTATGACAAGAAATGCTCCATTACCTTTCAATGTACAGTATGTTCAACCAGTAATAATGTAATGTCACATACACTACTGAAATGATTACAGGTTACTGCCAAAGGCTGAATTTCAAACTTGTCAATCGGAGTTTCCATTTCAAAGAAATTAATAAGGGGCACCCTGGTAGCACACTTGGTAGAGCATGCGTCCCATGTACAAAGGCTATGTTCTTACTGCAGCGGACACATGTTCAATTCCAACATGCATCCCTTTGTTACATGTCATCCCCGTCTGTCTCCCACATTTCCTGTCTGCCTATCTTCAGCTTTCCTGTCCAATAAAGGGGAAAATGGAAAAAAAAAAAAATCATCTTAAAAACAGACAAAAGAAGTTTGCAAACTAAATTGTCAGAACTGTTTAAAACTGAGGTTTTTTACTTCTGCCTGTTTTCTTTCAGTGAAAATGTAAAATAGAAAAGTTTATTTCTGTTTATAGCTACAACTAATTATCATTATTGATTATTTTTCCAGGTGTTTTCTTGATTAATTGCTCAGACTATAGAATGTCATAAAATAGCAAAGAAAAAAAATTGGTCTTCTCCAAACAACAGTCCAAAACTAAAAGATGTTCAGTTTAAAAAATACTATAAAACAGAAACTGTAATTCTTCAAGTGAGAGAAACTGGATCCAGAGAGAACGTCTGTCATGTTTGCTTGAAAACCCGCTTGACAAATCGTTGAATTCACTAATATTAATTTTTCTACTTTTTCCTTACATTACAAGCCTTTGTTTTTTTCCTTTGTGGACACTATGTACTGTCACACAATGAAGGATGGGATGGGGAAGCAGGGATTATAAAGGACACAATGATTGTAATGCCTTTTTTGGGGGCGTGGGAATGTCATTGTGTTACCCTTATATTAGTAAAAATAATAGAAAAGATTATTGAAAATAAAATAAAAACAACAGATTGAAACAGCAGAAATATGGTAACTCCTGTGTCCTTTCAGTAAATTTGCCATTTTTCCTTCAAGAGTCAGGTTGTGTTGGAGGGAGCGATACTTGGTTTATATAACAGCAGATTCCCTTGTGAAAAGGCTGTCTGACTGCAAGGTGAAAGGTGGTGAAAATAATCTAAATATAACATACACTTAAACTGATATTGATTTTACTGGGTGGGCATTTTTTGGTTAAAATGGTGGTTGCTTAAAGTAGGCTACAATTTGTCAAATAATCCAAACTATCCATTTACTTTTCCCTCTCTGCAATGGCTGCATAAATATTTTTCCATATTTTTTTGACACTTTCTGCAATTTCGCTCTGCTGGATGTACATAGATTAGGAATACTCTGTATATCTAGAGATAAAAACACTATAGTAAGTGTGAACAGGGCCACAGTTATCCTTTGGACTGCTGCTCTATCTCCTGCTGACAACCGACAACAACACACACAAAGAAGAGCTCCCTTCCTCCACCCGCCTCTCCCAGATTAATGCTGGGCCGTCCCGGAGGTTTTACTGTCACTCCTAGTACTAATACCCTTTCACTACACCCAGCCAGAACAAACCATTCCATGCCAAACCAAGTCAGACCGGTCCAAATCAAACAGAGCTGAGTGGAGATGCTTCAGGCTGTGCTCCAGTTATAAAAGAAAACTCTTATAATTGAAGGAATGCTGCATCATTGTGTTACTATATAATGATTTTTATTTTACTGCCATATATATTTGACCGCTCATGGAAAAAAGTAGGATGTAACATTTTTCTCAAATGAAGAAATCATCCTAAGAAGGAGGGGGAATATTACAATTTAATGTTTTCAACCATACAGGTCATTATTTAAAAATGTTTTTAGATGATCAGTATGCAACTTTCTTTGCAGTACTGCTCCAGTTAACACAGAAGACGGCCACATTTCATATCTGGACTCCATCCCTCTCATATTTATATAAATGAGAGGAACAGATTCTATACATTAAAAGTGCCAAACAGTAGATGTACAGTTCAGTCTCCAGTGTTTGGATAAACTGAAGCCATGAAACAGCTGTGTGGAGTGAGAGGAGACAACATAATCCACACATCAATTAGACAGAGAGACTGGATGATTAGGGGGGGCGTGTGTATGTCTGCACATATGCTGTGGATACTGGTCTACGCACATGGATGTGAAAGCGTGTGTGTGAAACAGAGAGAGTGTGTCTGTGTGAAAGCCTCGAGTAATCCTGCTTAGTCTAGCGGCTGGGGGAGCAGGTTTAAGTAGTGTGACAGTATGAAGGGCTGGGTGAGAGTTTATGGGAACCACTGTCAACAATAGAGCATGCACTTAATAACAGACATTGTGTATGTGTTTATGTGTTTGCATGTGTGCGCACAAAAGCCACTAAGTAATGTGCTTGGGGGTGGTAGTAAAGGGCTGAGAGTGAGATAACAGTTTAAGCAAATTAACTAATTTAGAGCAGCTCTGCTCAAACAGCAGGGACAGAGTCATTAATGTGGTCTCAAAGGGTCGACACACACTACAAGATTTAATTAAGAATTCTCAGACTAATTACACATGACTTATTATATGTCTTAGTTCTTTCTACATTAAGGTTATTTCAAGAAAACCTAAAAAAAGTATTTTATACTAGAATGATTTTCTACATTAAAGAATGGTTTTTGCATTGTTTTACTGTATGTAAAGACAGAGTCCTATTTACAGCTGGTTATAAAACCTCAGTAACTTCTTGTTCTCAATAAACTAAAAGCTTGAACTGAGTATTTGCTCAAATTCATTTGCTTGGTAACTTATTCTTTGATCAGATAGATTTAAACTACAATTTCATCAACTTGAGACTGTAAACTGAACATATTTCTTAATTATTTCTTACTCTTTGTCAAAGTAAGTACTGACAAATACCAAACCTTTTCTTGTTATGACAGTATTTATCTTGTTATAATGTTTAAAACATCATAAAAGGTTTTATGTGATAACATGGTGTTTTAAAAAGTATCATAGTTATTCTATCAAAACATGAACATGGAATATAACAATATTTTTTCATGTTATGAAATGAAACTTTTCATGTCACTACAAGATAAACAGTGTATGGGTAAAATGGGAACAGTTTCTTGTTATAACAATAATGTGACATGTTTATATGTCATAATAACATGAAAATCATCTTTTTAAAAGTGGCAGCAAAACGCTGCTGTACAATTTAACTCGGACTTTAACTAAGTAAAAGTTTATTAGAATAATTACAGGTGAAAAACTGCTGATTGATCATTCGAAAGAGACAATACAGTGTCATTTGCATTCTTGCATCATCCTACTTTGTTGTGTGCACACTTCAGTTTCTTATGCATCAAAATAAAGTTTAAGTCTACTCTGAACAAACTGTAGAGAACAATTTTTATTGACATTATCAGTGCCGGTCGAAGTAAAACCATTTATGACAGATGATTGTTCAGACATGGCTGAAGCAGAATGCCTGTAAGTCTCTCTGTGGCTGTTTTCCAGCCTCATTCCCAGAATCCAGATTACACCGTCTGCTTGTCTTAAACACTGCTCACGCTCTCACACACACACACAGAGAGAACCTCCCTCGTTATACTGACTGTTAGGCCAAATAGGCTTAGCCAAAATGATCTACAAACGAATCCCAAAATGCCAATGATTATATTCCAGAGACACATTCAGGCAGACGCAGACAAACAGAAACAACATTCGGACACTGATGCAGTCTAGTCTAGTCTAGCAGAGACACATGAAAACATTTCAGAACACACACACTTAAGAATTCCTCTGATTCACTTTGACCTTGCATAACTACACACCTGGTCACAGACTCTGATAAAGCAGCACTTCTGTTACTCCCTTTAACATACACGCATGCACAGAATTTTGGTGGACAACTTTAATGAGGAAAAAGTCAGACCACGACACAGCCACAATGACCCCAATGCAGAAAAAAAATACTGTTATTGCCACTGATGCATAAACTAAGAGAAAAATCACACATTGTTGTTTTCTTAGTTAATCTTTTATGCAGCAATAAAGCGTTTTTAATATTAAGATTGGAAATGCATGTGCACCTCAAGCGTAGGCGGCGTTTTCACACTACGTAGCCTTACAGTGCATTCACAGTGCAGCATTTGAGAAAGTAAATCTACTTAACCTGGTGACACAGTCTGCTGAGTCAGATTTAAACTGTTTTGCATGGTATTTCTACAGCCAAGCATAGTTTCATATAACAATCATTATGCTGTAAAAGATAATTACAAGCATACCCCAAACATAATGTGGTAAGAAAGATCTGTTTTTGTCATATTTAAAAGGAGTGGATTTTGAGCACTCAGTATCTAGAATAGTAAATGTTATAGTGTTAATGTAGCACTGCTTTAAGGGCTCATTTAATTTCAATACAATATATTCTGATACATCAATCATCCCTTACAGTGCAACAATTACCAGTACTGCACAATATAAATGTAAATCCATGCATGTGTCGTGTGCAGTTTTCTTTGTATAAGAGTGTGTGTGTGGTCTCAGAGGACCAAACTGATAAACTTCACACAACTCGATCCTCACATATTTCCTATCGGTTCTGTAGCTGGCACAATATCTCTGCAGCCTAATCAATAATAGAGTACTTCACAACACAGAGTACAGCATAAAGCAAGGTGATATATTAACCTCCTACCCTTAAATATTCTCTAACTTTAAGTTGCTATAAAGTTAGATAACACATTAGACAAAACTCTTAACTTTTTATTCGGGAGGAAAGTGGTGTGCAGCCAGGGCATCACAGGGAATAAAACGCATAGACATAATCTCAAAGAAGAAATAAAATGGCAATCTGTAAAATTCCTATAAATATCAATATATTAACTGAAGAAAGAGATCACCAAAATCAGGGATTAAGCCCCATACATGATGCAAAGTGCAAACTATAGTGCATATCTATCATTTAGAGGTGCATCAATTAATCGAATAATTGGTTCAAGTAATTTTTCAAGAAAAAGAGCCAAAGTCAAATTTCAGCTTTTTAAATGAGAATATTTCCTGGTTTCTTTACTCCTCTATAACAGTGGACAGTGAATATCTTTGGGTTGTGAGTAAAACAAGACATTTGAGGACATCATCTCCAGCTACAGGAAACACTGATCAATATTTCATAATTATTTTCTGATTTTGTATTCTTTTTCTCTTTCTTAGGAACTATCATCCTGACTGTGCATTTTATTGCGTTAAATCTTTACACCCCAAAATCTCATTTATGGCTGCACCACTGCATCACATTATATGTTGTATATGTCTTCTACAAGATTAATCACGCATTTCTTGTAGTTTAGCCTTAAAATATGTTCATATTTTGAAAACTGATGACAGTTAATAGAATTTCAAAGTAAGCTCAGTGGGTGTGCCCACAAGTAATTATGTGTCTGGTTGATATAATGAAGATTTTTGGACAAAATGGTGGAAAAGTGTCTTATGAACAACAACAGACATTTACTCTACATAAGATGGTTTAGATTATGATGTAGACCAGTGCATGGATTCTGTTGTTTTCTTATTCTTGCATAGCTTTTATTACGTGGCAGGTCTGGTTGGTAATGTCTGTTGCATAGTTGTGTTTGAATTATGTTGTGGACTATTTGTTATATATTGTTATATATTATATAGTTAATGAAATTAAAATCGTGAACAATCCATAAATTTGGAACACATAAAATCAAAGTTTTATTATCAGGCAATATTAACTGGCTCTTAAACTGTATGTACCATATTACAGTAATAATACGTGTTTTTCTCTCCTTCAGTAACATTTCTACCTTATTTAGGCCTCATGTTGAGGAGGTGTTTGAGTAAAGGTTTGGCTGACTGATACATTCAGTTCACTGGGCTGGAGGAGGATTCCTCAAAGTGAAGCACTCAGCAAAGATTTGACACTAAAACACAGATTCCATTACACGCTATCTGGAAATGTCTTGACTTCATAGAGAAGCTATTTACGAAGGCATTAAGTTTCTGTTATTTTGTTTTAAAAAATGAAGGGCTGGTTTTTGGGGGGAAACATTCCTGGGTAATCTGTCACTGACACACAGCCTAAAATAGGACCAAGGAGATATTTGCTTTCTATTACGGTCGTTCAGGGTTTCTATAAAAAGCAGTGGAATGACTATTGGCTCAGAGGATAAACATGCTGGCCTGTGAAACTTTTTTGGTGGATAACTTAATCATGATCATTAATTTTAATCACCGTGTGTGCACTACAGTACTGGCACTGTTTTACCCAGGATTCCTCTACATAAAAATATGGGCGTGCACTTCACTGAAAGAAAGTTACTTCTGTTTAAAGATCCAGGGTGTAAGATTTACTCACATTTACTGGCAAAATATGGCAGAAACGGAACATAATATTCAGAAGTACATTTTCATTAGTGTTACCTCAGAATGAGTCATTTATATCTACAGAGGGAGCGCGTCTTCTTCCATGGATGCCGCCATGTTGGACAGTCATGATTATACAGTAGCCCAGGACAGACAAACTAAACACTGACTCTAGATAGGGGCTTTCATTTTTTTGAGAGTTTCACAGCCACTGTAGGTTCTCCTACATGTTTGGGAGGGGAGGGTGAGGTAAAGTATTTGCAATCTGCAAGTTTACTGCTAGATGCCAGTAATTCCTACACACCGATCCTTTAAAAGTGTATCTGTCGCTCTTCTTCTTTTAATTAAAAGAGCACATCATTGTAATGTATTTCACATAATCTTTTAAGAGAAAATTAAAGGACCAGTGTGTTATAATTACAGGAATTTATGTACATAAATGAGATCTATTATATATAAGTATGTTATTTATTATTATCAATCAACATAAACTCATAATCTATATGTTCCCGTTACTTTAGAAATAGCCATTTATAGTTACATACTGTCGGGTCGACTTACCGAGATCGTCATCCTGCGCCGTCTACGGCAGCGCAGAGCGGACAAACTGCACTAACAGTGAGTCTTGGGAAGCCCATGGTGACCTTACGTAGACGCCACAGCGTAAACACGGAAGTAGACGGGGAGGATAGACGCGGGTGATTGCTGGCAGACCATTTAGCGTTGTGAACCTTGACTGGCACAGTTTTGACAAATGGAGGATCATACATACACTGTACCAGAACAAAAAGCAGCGGACAGTGAATCCCCGTCATCCAAGAAGCGGAGACGCGAAGAAAGTAAACGCAAGCATGACAGGAAATGGCAAACACGAATCAACATCAGCATAGTGTTTACACACTGATGGAGGACAAACGTTTTCACAGTGACGCCGAGGTTGCCTGTTTTCTGCTGGACAGGTAATTCATCCTACACACATAATTGTAGTTTGTTTTGAGATAGCTTTCGCTTGCCATTTTGTCCGCTGACGGGCACCGTACTCTTGGTGAGAGCGGGGCGGTGTCGGGGTAAATCCTCTTAGTTGCAATCTAAGGTTTGAACACTAGATGCCACTGGAAATCACACACTTCTCCTTTAAATATCTAATTTCAGAATATAGATGGTTAGAAATGCTTTTCCAGAATGCAGCAGAACAGAAATACACTGTTATCGGATTATCAACATAGTGTAACATACATACATCAAGGGTATAATAGTGAATCGAGCGATGGGCAGGGCTTTGCATGACAAAGGAAATGCACTGAAATAAACATGCCTTTGCTGTCAGATCAATTTTTAAACAAGGATATTCTCTACAGCAACACAAGACTGCCTCATCACTGTCATTTCAGGATATAATGGGTGTGTGAATTGGTACATTAATCAAAACTGCAGCTATCAAATTTTGACTAGTACAGCAAAACAGTGCAGTCGTTTCTTTTTCCAAACAGCATCATATCAATGCACAGATAATGAAAAAAGGGGGTTTATTACAATTGAAAGACAAATAGAAAAAATTATCTAACATCCAAGCAATCAAAGTGCGACAGTGTATGTGGGTGTGAGGTCTGCAAAGGCATGCATGACTGCAAATGGCTTCAGTCGTGTTTCTAAGCAACATTCACATCCACTGCTCTTCCCTTTCTTCTCTCATGCCGCCTACGACTGGCTATTTCAGCGAGGAAGAGCATTTCACTCCAGAAGCATCCATCTCTAACAATTTACAACTCTTACTATTACAATTCAGGTTTGGACTGGAAAACACCCAGTAAAAGGTGAGACAGCCACAGTCCATGTTATGCACTAAGGAGGAACTATTGTGACCGTGCAGCCCAAAGCTGGACTCCACATTTTCTAGAACAATGGACACTATTGTACTCCCTCACATAGCTGACTGAATTTGCAATAATTTACTAATATTAGGCTGTGGGCTCATGTAAAATTGCAAGCTGTTACAGATTAAATCAGACACAAGGAATAATCGGTTGTTTTTCCAAATTTCTACTGATGTTCACCTCTGTATTCCTTATGAGCAGTTTTTAACAGTACAAGTGAGTGTTTAAGATGATACAGGTAGGTTTCTCTGGCAATGGTCTCTTTGTTCTCCACTAGCAGAAGTCCTGCTCTCTACACATCCATGCACTACAGCATGATGCAGGGATTAGTCTTGTCATGACACAATACCTTGAAAAACATCAATATTCAATACCAGTCTCTCTCTATACCACAGGGAAAAATTGAGTCAACATCGAGTATAACAAAGCTATAACATTACAACGGATATTCAACCGAAGCAAATTACATGGGTGACAAGAAGAAGACAGCACTGTGAGTAAGTGAGAAGAGACGGGACTATGTGGGCACTGCAGCAGTGTGTGTGAGTGTGAGAGAGAGTGAGAAAGTACAGCTGATACCTGAGTGCAGATACGGAGAATAATGAGTATTGAAAGCATTCCAAATATTCAGTATCAATACCTATCGCTATATGAATATTTTGGCAACACCAACAGGGATATTTATTTGTGTAAACCAACCCAGAAGTTAGCATCATTTGACTTCTCACAAGAAAAAGCCAATGGGAATTTTCCCACTAAAGTTTATGATACTTACATGCTTTGCTTAGCGAGATAATCTTCACAAACAAAATTCTGAAGCGTAAATATAATCATCAGAAGTAAAAAGCTAAAGTAAAGGTATAAACAAACCATGCCATGGTCACATGATGTTCGATGTTTAATGTCCCTGAAAAAGTCGGTAGTCTCATTTAGCCACTTGTTAGCAGCTCTACATTTTAAAGACACATACTTTATGTCACAGAACAAAACATTAAGCTTGTGCTAACTAGGGGTGGGGGAAATTTCCGATTCTTAGATGCATCGCGATTCGGACGTGGACGAATCTGAATCGATTCACAAACGTCCAAATTTCGATTATTTAAATCTGTTAATTAAAGTGATACAGAAGCTTCTAAATAATGTGGAACTAAGAAGCGCGGTACGCGTCATCGCCGGGACACTTTGGGACGCGCACCTGGAGCGACACGCGCACAGCGGCAAACAAACATGGCCGACCGGCAGCCACCTCGCCATGAGGTCCGAACAGCTCCTTCTAATTTAAAAGCAGCCGTGTGGAAACACTTCGGCTTCTACAACGTCGACGGCGGAAGCGAACTGGACAAGAGCCACGTTACATGTAAGCTGTGTCGAGCTAAAATAAAATACTTTGGCAACACAATAAACATGAGAAGCCGTAACTCGATTCCACCCGACGGAGGAGTCGGGGAGACGGCAGGCTGCTGTTGCTGCGGCTACTAGTGGCTACTGTTGGTACTTTCCAGTTTGCACATATTTCCAATAGTTTAATAAAATATAATCGAAATGAATTCTTATTACAAATGCGCTGTTTTTAAAAATTGCAAGTGACGAATGCTTATTCAGTGAGACAAAAAGAAATGTGTTTGTGAAAAAGTGCATCAATATATATAAAGATGCATCAATAATCATTTTATAATCGAATCGTAGCCCCTGAATCGTAATCGTAATCGAATCGGCAGGTGCCCAAAGATTCCCACCCCTAGTGCTAACTGCAAATTTTATTTCAGGCACCTGACCAGAAACCATTCAAAAAAATGTCAACTTTGAGACAAGGGAAGTGGAAGTGCTGATATGCTAACTTATTTCGGGGGTTTTAAGACTCATTCCTGCAGCAGTCTATTTATGCCTTACAGTATATTGTGGCCATAATTGAGTAGAAGCAGGGATGTACTCCGCCTAATTCTTCTTCTGCGGGACAGTCTGTCTCTCTCAACAGAGCATGCCAGTTAACCGGAGCACAGCATCCTGCCCTGCCGCACGCTCTTAATCTCATGGAAACTGTCAACATACCAAGTGTCTCATTTAGTTGGCATTCTTCTCTCCATTGGCCAATGCCTCTACTTCTGACACTCCCACCACTCCCCTAAAACTTATCCCATTCATCCAGTAACCCTCCAGATTTTTCCTGTCTGGCATTTGGCAATGTGTCATTACGGTCACCGTGACAACAGATGAGTCAGACGCTGTGGAGACGCCTCACTTCCTGTGAGTGTGGAGTATCACAGACCGAATGAATGACTGAACCGACATGAAGAAATTCCTCCCTAAAGAATGATTCACATCATAGCCAGCAGGAGCAAATCCTCATCTGGATCAGTGCAGGGTCAGAGTATCTTAAGTATCTGTGGTCTTTGTAGGATTCATTAAAATTACATTGTGCAGTCACCTTCCAAAGTGACTCAACATGTCTGTAGAAAAGTCTGTGTCACATCGCCAACACCATAAATTGTGGTTTCTTAACCTCATGACCCTGTTTTTAGGTCCCAAAGTTCTCATCACACCCTCAATTAGAGCAAAGAAGCTGTCATGTGAAATTCAGATGGCATACTTTTTCTGTTTACAAGAGCACTAAGATTATCATTCAAACCTATTTATTTTATTTTCCAAACTTATTTATGTTCCCTTAAATAGCAAAATATCAATAAGCTGTGGGGTGCTGCTGACCCGAAGGTTGAGTAAATCTGCCATAAATCAACTGCTCCAGCCGTACATACACAGACACTGACTCAACCATGCAGACAAACACATGTGCACACATGCTAGCATGTATACACACACACTATACGCAGTCATGAACATGTGTTAGAGTACTTACATCAGTTTTTCTGAACTTGGCTTTAAGGCTCTTCATGTTCAATCCGGTCCATGCAGTCACTCAATCACTCAGACTGGTCTGTGAAGAGAAAAGCACAGATGTTTAAACTCAGCTTCAGCAAAGTTTGCTTCCATTTCAAATGTGATTTATTGTTTCTGAAAAGACTAAACATGGCTTATCATGTTTTGTGATGCATTCACACAAGTTACAGTAAATATAAAGTGTAAATGTGCAGTGCAGCAGCAGGGATTTATGGTGACAAAGTCTAAAGCATTAGTATATCAACATTTTCCTTCTAAAAACTAAAATACGCTACATTAACCCTTAATATGCTTTCTGTCCCTAAAATCTGTATAACCTAAGCTAAAAAGTTATGTAAGTCAATAAACCTTAATAATTGATAAAAGTATTTAAATTGTAATAAATCATTAAAAAATACAAAAAGCGGTCATGTTTTCTCATCAAATTTTGCAAACCACACAAAATATTTCATTTATAGCTATAAAGCACATTTATAGCTAGTATGTTTTTTATTTTAGATCGATTTAAGCAATATCATACAAAAAGCAATCTACCGTGGCCAGCTCAGGACAATCCGCTGGCGTCACTGCATGTTATTGCCATGTTTTGCCTGCATGATGCACAATATGATGAAGTAAAAGCCTGAACTGTCTGCAGCAAAAAGAATGACTTCTCGAACTACAAGATGTTGAGGTGTTGCCTGGGGCAGGTCCATTTTTATAGGGTTGTAAAGTTACACTCGAGCTGTAACAAATGTGAATCACTTTTACTTTAACTGTTTATCTCCAATTAATGGCTAGTTTGTAGAAAGGATTTCGTCCCACATGCAATTCTAATTAAAACCTCTTTGCTGGAAATACTATCCAGCTTTGTATTGTTTCCTATACGGATGTTTTCAATCACCACAGAGCCCTTGGGGATTCATGGTGACTGTATTTTTGTGCCTAAACTGCCTCGAGCAATTTCCAATTTTTCATGCCTTAAATGACCTTGTCAAAGATTTTCTCCCACAATCCTTCTGAGCATTCCAGTCAAACTTGATCTACTTATTTCTTCATTATTATTATTTCCAGAGTCCTCTGTGTCTGCTTATATTTCAACTGAGAGCACCATATAAGCAATATGAGCCTCACTGCAATTATTAAGAGCAGTTCAGTCCTGAGAGAATAATATTTCAAAATGTATGCAGTCATAAAGGTTTTGCAGGCACAAAAAATTATTTGGATAGACTTAGGTTTTGAGTTTTATGTGGGCAGATGCTGATGTGTTAGAGAAGGTGTACTGTAAGTGAATGCATCAAGGACAGCCCTGTCTGGCTCTTCTGGCAACATTCAAGCTAGGGCAGCACGAAATGGTAAATAAACAAATTTGATTATTTTTACAGATATGGCAATTGCAATATTATTCATGATTAATGGCAATGTTCTTTTTATTATAATGTGACATGTTTTCTTAAATCTGGAGAACAAGATTTGTCACACATTCAACTAGGGGTGTAAAAAATATCAGTACATTTAGTACTGTTATCTTTTGTGATAATGTATTGATTCTCAAAAATGCTTGGGATTCATGTGGCAGTGGTTCATTTTGTGTTGTGTTTAGAGTAGAGCTGCAACAATCAAATCAAATAATTGACTATTTATTGATTATTAAATCAATTACCAAGTATTTTGATAATCAACTAATCAGTTTGAGTATTTTTTTTTAAGAAAAAAGTGTCAGTAGCTTCTTAAGTGTGAATATTTTCTGGTTTCTTGACTCCTTTAAGGCAGTAAGCTGAATATCTTCGAGGACGTCATTGTGGGCTTTGGGAAATACTAATTGATATTTTTCACTATTTTCTGACATAAATGACCAAACAGCTAATTGATAAATCAAGAAAATAACCAACATATTAATCAACAACAAAAATAGTCATTTGTTGCAGCCCTTGTTTTCTTACATCTGGAGATTTGTATGCCAGGACATCTCTGCAGCACTACAGTGCTTTATTACAAGGCTGTTTTGTCACATATTTTCCCTTACCAAAAAAAAAACAAAAAACTGCAGTGGCTACAATTGAGATATTGCACTTGGCCATACTGCAGTTTCATAATATTTTGAATACTTGTGAAACCCTAATTCAAGCCATTCAGATTAGTCTATATTCGCCTCCCACATTCACAAGACAAACTTTCTGTGGACTTCTGACGAGATTTACTGTAAAATATTAGCACACTATCAATGTCAAACAGGATCAAAACAGCAATTAAGAGGCACATCTCTTTGGGTATGAGGGTCTAACTTAAAAACACAAAAATATCACACAAATGTGTTGTATCATTGTTGGACATCAAATTTTACTAGTGAACCCACAGTCAAACTTTCTAATAGAGCGCAAATAAAGTCGAGTGCTACCAACAAACAGTTCAGAGCAGTTTATCAAGCAGTTACCTGTGCATATTTGCATACTGCTCTTCAAACAATGGACGCTGAGCATGAATACATGCACAAACATGGCAAAGAAAAGCTGCAACTCGTTTAGTTAGTACAAAAAGTATCAAACGCGCGCGTCGTGTATCATTGAACACAAACAGCTGAATATCACATTGTGCACCGAGAGGCTGTTTAATTCACTTAAAAACTGTTAGTTATGAGGCTTTTGGAAAAAGAAAAAATTTGACCAGGCATCATTTCGACCAACAGCACCTTAGCTACATGATATGAAATGAGTGGACACACTTACCCGGTTCTGTGTCGGGAGTCGCGGGAGGGCTGGACACATAAAACAAACTGACACACAGCCGCGTTTCGAGCCACAAACCGATAATGTACCGAGCCGGAGAGGAAACAACGAGCCGTTGTTGAGCTCAGTCGAGCAGGAGGATGCATGTAGCGGAGGACTCGGCCCGCATACATTAGAAGTTGTTCGCGGACTGTCTGTCTCCGCTCAGGACTCAACTCAACGGCTGTTGCCCGGTTTAGGAAAGTGACGTCACTCCCCCTGTGCTCTCGTGACCGCGGCCGAGCGAGCCCTCTTCTGTTCTCCATTGTGCCCCATTCATGTTCTGGTTAAAGGGGCATTTCCCGTAAAATAAAAACACACTCACGCGGCTACAGTAGCATACATGCGAACATAACTGAACATTTTCGCTCTTCTAGTCGCACAACCTTAGCTAATTCACCGCAGTGTGTTTGTTTTATATTTGGAGGGGGCTCCATTATTACTATTGCAATATTTCAAATCAGGGGAGACTAGGGGCGATTGTAACAGGGGGGAAATGTAACTCATTCAGTTCCACCAATCAGAAACAAGCTACAGTGATGACACTTGGGCCCTGTGTCCAAAAAAGCATTTTTTTTTCTCATCACTGAAAACACCAGGCGCTCTTCTGAAAATGAGAGCGTTGTGGAGGCACAGAGTTATTTCAGCTGCTCTGATACAGAATATCCATGGAGGTAACAGTTAATTCATGTTTTGCAAGGGATTTATCTGATAGTTTGAGTTATCAGCATATACTGAACACAGGGTAGAGTAGCAGCTCTGGATGAAGGCAAGGCTGAAACACAAAGGGAGAGAAGACGGACACGCCGGTCTTTGTGGGTTCATGAGATTTTGTGGGCGACAAAACATCTTTATGGATTGTGATTGAGCCCAATTCATTGATTATGAGCGGGTCACAGTTTGTGGCAGCCTATTCGTCCCGCCCTTCCTCCACTGTGATTGGACAGCTGGGTAAAGGGATGGTCACAAGTGCCACATTTCATCAGTGTTAAGGGAAAAAAAAAAACTGCATATGCTTTTTAGCAGAGTGTAAATATGCAACATTCCCATTAGAAACAATATGCTGGCCCCAGAAAAAAAAAAGCTTTGGTGGATACAGCCCCTGAGGTCTTCCCTATTTTTGATTAAAACTAAGAAATCAGTCCATATATGTATTTGCTTATTCCAGTTTGTTAATATTGCACCTCCATAAAGTTGAAGGATTTGCAAGCAGTGGTTGAGATACATTTACTTAAATACTGTACTCAAGTACATATTTATACTTGAGTATTTTCTTTTCATGCCACTTTCTACTTTTGGTTTGACAAAACAAGCATTGTGAGGATGTGACTTTGGTCTTGGAGTAATCATGACAACGTTTATTTATTTACTTTTATTTATTTTATTTTTTTTAGAATTTTTACAAACTGAACAGTTAATCAGTTAATGTAGAAAATAATCTGCAGAATAATCCATAAAAAGTAATCATTAGTTACAGTACAATACAAAAACACATTTACCTGATTATTTGTTTACTAAAGTTAGATTTACATTGCAGGACTTTTACCTGAGTATTTTTACAGTGTGGTATTAGTACTTTTACTAAAGTAAAGGATCTGAATATATCCACCACTGCAAGAGACTGATTTTGATATTAATGGTCAAAATTAATGCTACAGGAAACAATTTATTCAGACTTTTAGTTCCTATGGATCTCCCCCGGATTGTACATTTCCCATAATGCACGTCAGCCTTAACAAAACTCCTTCAGTTCCACATAAGACATTATTCACTTTTGTTTCCAGGCTGTGTTATACATTAATGTGTTCACTGGTTTTCATGTGTAAAGTCATCATGTATCATCTCAAAGGTTGAAGGACTGTGAGTCAGACACGTCACATTCATGATATGGGTTGATGTCGCAACAGCACTGCAATGAAACTTATTAATGCAGGTAAGAACGTGTCTGAGCTGTAAGGTTGTTGTTTATGCTATCTGTAAGATGAGATAATGCTGCCCCCAGGACCACTTTACTGCCTGTGTGTTTGTCATGAACCAAATCCATTAATTCAAAACAAATGTTTAAACTGTTTCATTTACTGCCAGTGTGAATCTTCGAAATCAGGTAATTTGGGAATTATTGTGGAAACAATCAGAGACAGAAAATGGGAAAGATCAAGAGAGAGTGTAACACAGAAACACAGAAGCTTGCTCATACATTAGTCTGGTTATTCAAGGTGTGTCCTCTTTTATATGAAATGTTGCCTCAACAAGTGCTACGACTCCAGTTTAAAGACCAACACAGAATGCAGACAGGAACATGGAGTCTTAGTAAATATCAAGACAGTGACATCTAGTGGAAAAACCTGTTACTACCCTGTTGCTCTGTAAGTGTTTTACATTTGATTATGTTCAAAAATTTGTTGAATACATGTGTAGCACACACACTTTACTAATTACCATGTAAGTGACAGGACAATATCTCAGTCCTATGGTTTTGATGTTATTAAAGGGATAGTTCAGGGTTTTTTCTTTTAACTTAAGTTGTATTAAGTTGCATTCTACTATCCATACTGGGTGTATTACTTGCATTACATGGTGATGGGCATGCCCCCGGACTTTGTTTTGGAAAAAGGCTGTTTGACAGCAGGGTAAAGCTGTGAAAATATTCTACACATAGAGTACTTCTTCTTAGTCATTTGGCCAAAAAATTACTAACTAACTAACTAATGATAAGGCAATGTCTTGCCTTAGAGAAATTAACCCTTGCTATCAAGGCAGGGCTGATACCTTTTAGAAAATATGGGAGAAATTCCTACATTTTAAAAAAAAAAACTGTGATTTTGATGGATTAGTGTGAAGGATATTACAGGATACTGCAAAGCTTCTTTTGTATTCTTTTGTAATTAATGAAAACTTAATAAACATTTTACATTTCCCATAGACTATTTAATCAAATTCGAGTTGTTGAAGTTTTTTTTAATATATATTTTAAAATTATAGGATAAGATAAGCTAAACTTTATTCATCCCCCACCGTAGAAATTCATATGTTGAATCAGCTCAAAAAGTACAGGCAGGGGTGAATGATAACAGACTACCTATCAAATAAAGATAAAATAATTTAATATAAAATGATTTTAAAAATATAAAGTATTAAATGTGGCAAACGATACACTCAAGAATATAATACGTTTCACACATAAAAATATATGGATGAATATATGGACATATAACTGTGAAGGATAATTGCACATATGTTTTAATACACATGGTTTGTAGCACTACAATAAAAATAAAATGGAAAAAAATGTAACTAGTGTTGTCTCATAAAGGATAATTTCACAGAGAATCAGACTGGATTGCACAGAATACAAGCAGCAAACATTTCACAGATTGATTTACAGATTGAAAAATACATATTGCACAGAAGATGATTTAACAGTAGAAATTGTAAATACACATTATATTGCACAGGGTAATTGTAATTGGTAATTGGTAATAGAGGGGTAACAGTATGTATAAAAAAATGAATATTGATGATATATTATGTTATATGGTAATACAATATGTATAGATATTAGTATGAAATGCACCCTGAGACATAGAATGGTGCAAATCAGTTGTATGCTGATGTTATAAGTGAATAGTGATATAACAAACACATAACAGTGCTATGGTAGGTCATGCTGGTGTTAAAGAGTCTGACAGCTGTTGGGATGAAGGACCTTATTATTATTATTATTTGTTTAGATTATTTACTTACCTGGTTTGTTAAATCTTAGTTATATTATTGTTGGTATTTATCTTGTTTTTGGATGGCGCTGTGTGAAGAGAGGTAAATGGGGTGGGACGAGGGTGAGTGGGGAGACGCATTTATTTGTCTTGATGTATTACAAAGCAAGATGCCAATGATATACATATTTGTAAAAGTAAACTGACTGCTTACATGATATTAATATTGCAATATTATGTTGTATATTATAGCATAATATTAATCTGAATTGTTTATGACCTACATTTGAAACAAAATGGTCTACAAACAAGCTGGGGTTCAGCCGAGGTTTCGTAAATGACGTTCCTGTCATGTGACCAAAATCAAAGAGTCTTACTGTACGAGAGAGATATCTCCCGTACGAGCAAGGCTTCAACACTAGTTAGCGTGAACAGAGTTTCTTCTATTTGCCTGATGAATATTAGAGCACTGTCACATTTTATCTACATCTTGTATTAATTTGCTGCTCTAAATATAGCACTGTAGTGTATTGGTCACGGCTGAATGCTCCGGTGGGCTGTCGGCTGTCGAAGAAAGCGGAAGGTGTCCGTGGGGTGGTGTTTCACTCCGGATGTGTGTCTTTGCTCGGTCGAGCAAGTTCCTGGGCCATCAAAACAAAACGACCACACACATAAACACAGGCTAATGTCAGTGAAAGTCGCTGCTGTCAGATATCTGTCTGCTGTCTCATCATGCTACTGAAATCCTGCTGCATTTACAGCACCGGAGTTTTATCTATACTTATTTTAATTTCGGGCATCGCTTTGGTCTTGTCTAACGTGTTTCCACATTTTCTACAGTCGCTGGTTGCAAAGGTAAGCATCTTATTTAGGCTAACAGGTTTTATAACAGCCGTTAACGACAGATAATCGCGCGATAAGCTAACTTTAGCTAAACCTAGATATTTTGGTAGCAGCTGATGTTAGCTAGCTTGATCTGACAAAACCCGAGTGAGTCTGTCGTGTTTCGATTTATCGTGAAAATGTTTGTTGAACATCTTTAGGTCTGTAGCGAACTTGAATATTTTACACATGACTCACATGTAGGAATGTAGTTAGTTTCACTTACTATGTAAATACTGTCACAGACAAGTACAGCTACTATTAGTCAGTTTAGCTTGTTTATAACTGTTATTATGTTAGTTTACACTATGAATTTTGCAGTGTTGGAGAGTAACTACATTACTGCAGTACATTTACTGAAGTACTGCTCTTAAGTTACAATTTTGACATACTTGTACTTAACTTGAGTATTTCCATTTTGTGCAGTTGTACACTTCACCTCCACTGTATTTCAGAGACAAATATTGTTTATTTCACCACATTTATTTTCCACTGATAGTTACTAATTACTTTTTACATATGATATGCTTATATGATATAATCCAGACATATACTATTAATCTACCCAGTAATGTACAGATAGAGCTGCAATTATTTAATTAATTGATAAGTTGATCAAAAGAAAATTAGTTCTTAACGATTTTGTTAATTGATAATTTTTCTGCTTCCAGCTTCCTAAATGTTAAGGATTTGCTGCTCTTCTTGGTCATTTATTATAACATTTTGTATGCCACTAGAATTAACATTATTATCATAAACTCTTTGTTTTATGTAATGTTACACAGTCAAATCACCTGGATAACTGGCATAGCTTTCAGTTTGTTTGTTTTTTAAAGTCTATTCTGGCCAGCTTTTACTTAAGTAAACATTCAAAAGTAGCATTAGAATACTTAAATTTTAAAACTTAAAGTACTCACTTTGCAGGATGGCCCATTTCAGAATAATAAAATATTTATCAGTGGATTATAACTAGTGATGCAATAATGTGTTCACCACCTGAATGGTGGGGCTAATTTAAACTACTGTTCTGCTGTCAGATGTATTGGAGTAAAAAAAGACAATATTTCTCTCTGAGGTGTAGTGGAGTAGAAGTAGATAGTATTGGAAATCAAAGTATAAGCACCTCAGAATTTAGAGAATGTACTTTCCCCCCACCACTTGTGACATATGGTGACAGCTAATCCTAAGGCTGATTTCACCAGTTGCAGCATGTTTATGCAGCAATGGTGCAATTGTCATATGATGTGAGGACAGCTTAGTCAGCAGCAGTCCATTCGTCTGAAGTCACGCATTTGCTCCTGACTGTGCAGGACAAAGTAACCCACTGCCCTTTGTCCCCCATAGGAGGTAGTTTTGAAGAATGGCACAGAGGCATTTGAGGCCTGGGAGAATCCTCCAGCCCCTATTTACATGCAGTTTTACTTCTTTAATCTGACAAATCCCCTGGAGGTGCTGGATGGGGACAGGCCTGCTGTGGTGGAGATTGGACCATATACATACAGGTGAGAGAGGAATAGGAGAAACACCTCATTCTTATTTCTCTATTCATATTGTATAAAGCAGAAGTGCAGATTTCACAGTAAAACGAAGCAGCCACACTTATCTAAAGGAGAGAAAGACAAACACCATTTAATTCAAGATGTGTCCTCCTAAACTGTGAACATAATTCAAGAACAAAAACAGACTGCTATACTACTGAGCACAATGCTAAACAAATGTGCATGTTTGCATACAATGGAAACAAAGTCTGTCATCCTTCAAGGTAGAAAGGTGCCACAAAGCTGATGATCAGATTAACTGAAACACAGAGAAGACAAAAAAGACAGAAACATACACAGGACAGTGGCACACATGGAGGCACAGCATGCACAAGCAATGTTTTATAAAATGTAATACAAATTCTTCTTCACCTGAAAGAATAATCACCTGTCTCTGAATTTGCTGAGTTGAAAGGATTACAGCAAGTAAATATAAGTTTGCATAATAGTAATAATAGACTTTTTTTTAGAGTTAACTTTTACTTTATTTTATTAAAGAAAGAAAGCAGGAGCACTTTTGGTTAAAAGGAAAAACTTTTTTTAACAAACAAAAAAGCTGATGATGCTATACACATCAGATTTATTATTTGATAAAGGACAGTTTTTCCAGTCCTGATTGTATTTTTTTTTAATGTCATGTTAAAAATTGTATCATAGAATTTTTTTTTATCATGCTATATTGGGTACATCCCTAATAATAAGTGTGATCACAGTGCACCGTGTAGGGAAATTGTTCAGGCTGATAAAAGCACTAAAGCTGCCACACAGAGACTTTATAGCACTCCAAAATATGTTTCTTTTATTTTGAAAAGGCTTTCCCTCAGATGTTTTATGTATTTTGTTTTGTTTTTCAATACCACAATGTACCTACTGTAAATAGAGGACCAAATATAATACTTTAAAAAATAATTTTAAATCCGTGTTTTTACCATAACTAAATAATTGTCTTTTCAGAAATGACAGTGACAGCTGGCAGAGACAGAAGCAGAGAGATATTAATGTGGTCCTGTCTCTGGCCAGCTTGAGGCAGCTTGTTCGCCTCTCCACTCTCTGCACTGACAGACACAGTAGCTTTGTACAGCTTCCAGTCAGTCTCGCATTTTCCTGTGCCAAAGCGGCTCTATAATAATATAATGGTAGTACAGCACTTTTATTTGCCAATCAAATACTTGAAATGCCAGTTACATTCTTTGGTACCACACACCTGAGATGGTTTTCTTTTCTTTTTTCTTTCTTTCTTTTTTGGCAATGAGCTTCATTATTGTCCCCTCTGAAACTCTGATCACTTTTTTTTTTGCAGTTTTAGGGATCTCACGTTGAGCTGTTCAGAAAAGGCCATTATTACTCATTTCACTCAGTTTATTAAACTTTCACATTTATATATTTGAAGTTGCACAAAGATGATAATTAGCTGTGTGGAACAGATGAGAGTTACCTTTATATGGGGAAGTTTTTCATTTTTCTGGATTGCCAGTGAGTGCATCACAGTAGCTGTCACCATTGCTCAACAACCGCAAAGATTTGTTTTCTTTTAACAGTCATGTGAAATTGAGTCAGAAACGGAAATAGAAACTCCTTCTTCCTGCATTGTGCTACATTTAAGCCAGATATATGACTTTCAGTACAGAACTATCAGCAATGAACTTCCTTCAACTTTAACTTAGTTGTTGTATTTTTGTACACAGGGAGTACCGGCCAATGGAGGAAGTGAACTTCCAGGATAATGGCACCAAAGTAACAGCTGTCAACACTAAGACTTACATATTCCAGCGTAACATGTCCCGAGGTCCAGAGAGTGATCTTATCAGAACGGTCAACATCCCTGCAGTGGTGAGACACAAAAATCATACATCGAGTCACAGCTGTATTATTTTAAATGGCTTGTCTAAAAAAAATGTAGATGTTATTATATTTATGCATGTTTTGTCCTTTTTCCCAGTTTAGACTGCAAAATACTGAAATAAACTTTACCTGGCACAATAATGCAGTAGTGTAACTGCACACTTCACAGTTCAGTACATGTTATCTCATAGTTTTAATCTAATAAAATGTCTTAAATACTTCTTTTGTTACTTGTTACTGAAGTAAATGATTCCTTCTATTAAGTAGTCTTTTTGAAACTTATGCCATTTATTGTTTACACAACAAGTGGTCCTTAACAAGTTCCCTTCCTTGCTTTGTCCTGGTAGACGGTCATGGAGAAATTCAAGGACAACTTTGTCGCGGCCAATCTGATCTCCTCCTACATGTCGGGCACAGATGAAGGCCTGTTCGTCACCCGCACAGTGGGAGAGCTGCTGTGGGGTTATGAAGATGGCCTGCTCAAAGCACTTAAACTTGTAGAACCTACGCTGGATGACGTTTTTGGACTCTTCTATAAGGTCTCATTTAATATAATGGATACGTTACTACATACTGAACCTTGTACAGACGGGAGTGTGGCTATTCATAAAAAGATCTAAAGATATCAGATAATTTCAATGAAAGTTAAGAGTCTAATTAGACTGGATTGCAGGTTTTTTGTTTTTTTTTCTGTTGCAGGTGTTCCCCCTAGTATTTCCCTCGCCCTGTATCTTACGATCTCATTTTCTTTAGATCGTCGCTGCTGTCATTGCCAGTCAAAGCAAATTTCTTAATATTGCATTTGGGCTCACAAACAGGTCCAGATGTTTAACCTGGTGGATATCTCTAGTTCTTCAGCTGATTTGCCTCTGATTGATCGTTTGTGATGTCCAAACACTGAGGGGCGATTGAGACAAAATCAAATATCACAATAAGAGCTCCACTAATTAATTGATTAGTTGCCAACTATTAAATTAATCGCCAACTATTTTGATAATTGTTTGACTGATTTGAGTGTCAAAGGTCAGAATTCTCTGACTTCAGTTTCTTAAATGTGAATATTTTCTTTTCTCTGACATTAAACTGAATATGTTTGGGTTGTGGACAAAATCATCTTGGGCTGTGGGTATAGGCCAAACAACTAATCGATTAATTAAGAAAGTAATTGACAGAATAAATAACAGTGAAAAGTAATCATTGGTTGCTGTCCTCATAACAATATTTTTGATCAGTTACCTCAGTATTGACATTGTGACACTATTATTATAACACAATGGGATTTCTGATCAGTAATCATCAGTAATGTGCATATAATGGCTAAGTGGGTAAAGACAAATAACAGAACAGCTAGAACAGAAACTTGCATAACTTTCCTGTAATGCAGCCTTTAAAACCAGGAAAAGACAACACTTCTGTCATATCTTCAAGACGATATCTAGTCACATGTCGCAATATCAATATATTGCCCAACCCCAGTATAAACTATACTAAGTACAACTAAGTATGTTTTCAAGGTGCTAATAGGTGGATTTTATCACCTACCCAGGCGTCCTCTTTCCACCTGATTCTCGTCTTTATGCTAAGCTAAGCTAGCTGACATCAATCTTCTCACCTAACTCTTGGCAAGAAAGTGAATAAATATAATTTTCCAAAATGTCGAACAGTTTCTCTGTGGTCAGCAGATGAGGTGCAGAACCTCAATTGTTGGCTAAACATTTGACATAACCTTTAGCAGAACAAATGCTGGTACGTAAACATGATAGATACAGACGCAAGAGATGCTTCATGAACTGTTATAAAACATCATGAAATCTTTTACCCCTGGACTGGGCTGGGAGCCAGCCATCCACTTCCTCACTAAAAGCAAGAGGGGTAATGAAACACTTAGAAACCTAATTTCCCACAAATTATAGCTATTACATTTACTTTAAAATTCATTTCCAAAACCCAATGTAAATTGGAAATCGTGACATGAAGCGGCAGTTTGGTGTGATCAGAGTGGAGGGAAAAACCATTCTCAGCCGATGGACTATGACTAAACAGGAAAGCAAAATAATTTGTTTTTGATTGTTAAAGCTCCAAAGATAATAGATTGTGTGAAGTGCAGGGGGAAGTGTTTTATGAGGCACCGTGAACCCTTGTGTTTTTTTCCTCTTTCAAGTGTGAGAGCTGTTTGTTAAAAATAGTCCTGTTTTTCCTCACAGAGCAATGCTTCCAACGATGGTGAATATGTGTTCTTCACTGGCACACAAAACTACAAAGACTTTGCTAGAGTGGATACGTGGAACGGTGAAAGGTAATTATCTGATCTCCACTCTCCTCCAGCAATAAATGACAATGGCTGAATGATATTTATCTGTAGCTCTGTAAAGAAAATTTGAGTATAATTGATTACATGTAGTTTTAATGGTTGAGAATTGATAACACATGATTGTATCAATACAAGACAGGAATGTGATGAAAGCTAGTTTCATCCTGTTGATATGATGCTGTCCATGTGTCTTTCATCACAGCTGTTCATGTCGGAAAGACACTGATATTAATCCTCCTTTGTCTTTAGACATTTTCTTTCATCTTTGTCTCTCCTTTAAAACTTTATCGTTTCAGACTCCACTGTTGTGTCTGTTGTGTCTGACACTGCACTTTAAGGAATAGTTTGATGTTTTGGGAAATACACACGAATTTGCTCTTTGCATAGATTTGGATGAGAAGGACGATACCATCCCCATATCTGTCAGTTAAATATAAAGCTAACGCCAGGATATGGCTGGCTTAGCTTAGCACAAAAACTCAAACTATTCCTTAAACACACAAAGGAATGCTGTTTAGCAAAAGCAGCTTTAGCCAAGCTGTAACTGACCTACAAGCATTTTCAGTCATGACCTACTGCACTAAGGAAAACATTTAAAAAACACATTTTTTTGCCCAACAAATTGGTTAGCAACAGAAGTATTACAGTTCTGTATTTTTCATTAATTTATGTTTTTATTTTGTTTTTAGTTTCAGTTTTGTATTCAGTCTAGTTTCAGTTTCTAGAGTGGCTTTGCTCATTTTAGTTTAGTTTTTATTGTTTGTTTCAGTCATATATAGGCATTGGTAATTAATTGACAGTTTCATAACTTACTAACTTAACTCATTGTAGTATGCTAAACTATTTTATCCTTGATTAGTAGTCCTTCAGTTAAGCTGGAACAGAGAGCAATTATTAAATTGTTGGGTTCAGGTCATTCTAAATGCATGAAACTCCTCAAACATTAATAATATTATTTTTTGTGCGTATGCATGCAGCTCACTGAATTGGTGGACGTCTGACGAGTGCAATATGATCAATGGAACCAATGGTGCGTCTTTCCATCCAGTCATCACTAAGAATGAGACACTCTACATGTTCTCCTCTGATCTGTGCAGGTGAGTGGACTGCAGAGTGTTTCGCAGACAGCTAAGGACCATGACTGTGGAACACTAATGTCCACAAATGTAACTGAGCATACACCAAATCATTGTACATAATGTGTACATGTCATACAGTAGAAGTCAGGTGTCATGGATGCACATCTCCTGGGCTTTTTTAAGTGTATACCCCTTGCCTCACCCTCCCCTTCCAAATGTTGTGTCCCTGTACAGCTATCTAGAGTCTTTGTTTGGTTTGTCTGTTCTGGACTACTGTAGAAATATGGTGGTGCAACATGGTGGCCTCTAAATATAAATGGCTCAATATAAGGTGAATAAAGCACAACAGTTCTCATTTACAGGTGATTATACACCTATGAAAACATATTTATCAATATTCTATCTGATTTTTTGCAATATACTGTCAATAAATCCCTTTAAATCTTACACACTGGATCTTTACATGAGTGTAGGTTTTGTTTTTATTTTCTCTTCTATTTATTTTGAGTGTAGCTTGGGTGTAGCTTGTCTGGAGAAGTTGCACAGCAGTTTTGTGTCCTCTCCTCTTTGTCCTTCTCTTGAGCCGGACTGTGGTGACTGATACCGGATGTCCAAATAATATAAATAACATGAGATTGATTTCAATTAAGGTTCTCCGCTTCCTCTTTTGCTGATTCATTCTTTCTCTGGTTTTATCCACCTGGCTTGGCTAGTGAAATGGCTCTCCACTCAGTCGTCTTAAGAAAGTCTTCCTAAGCCTTTCCCCAAGAAGTATTCATGTCTGGATATTAGATTAGGGGTACCAGTTTAGCCTGGCTGGTCAGTGTAGGTTTCTTGAATGAGGTCACAGTTAGCTTACTACCTCTTTAGAGGTGCTGAAAACAACTGATATCAGCTCTGTCTGACTGTTCACTCATCAGAACTGAGACTGCAACATATGCATGTCAGCTAACTGCTGACTGAGGTTGTGAGAAGGTTAATGAGGCAGTAACATGTCAAAGACCAGCACAACCTTTTAAACACTACTTGGAAAACCTGCTTGTGCCGTGCAGATTTTCTGTAAATCAGCTTACCACAAAGCTCATATACAAAACTCCCTCTTTTTTTTTTTCCAGAATTTATTTGTGCTTGTAAAGATTAACCAGCATCTGGCCCTGTTTCCAAGGTCTATATACGCTCTATATGAGGAGGATGTGACGGTAAAGAGGGTCCCCGGGTATCGCTTCAGCCCCCCCAGCAAGGTGTTTGCCAATCTGACTGTGAACCCAGCCAACGCAGGATTCTGTGTCCCTGCTGGAAACTGCCTGGGCTCTGGCGTGCTGAACGTCAGCGCATGTAAACAAGGTGGGCAGCGCAATAAGCAGCTGATCTGTATGTTTCATAGTGTCACGTAGGCAAGTGTTTCTCAGAACGTGAAATGCAATCTCAGATCTTCTTATTCTGTCTGAATCTCTTGTGTGTTCAGGAGCTCCCATCATCATGTCCTCACCGCACTTTTACATGGCTGACGAAAAATTTGTTCAGGATGTTTTTGGCATGAGGCCAACAAAGGAGCAGCACCAGACTACGATTGATATCAATCCGGTAGGAATTTCAACTTGAATTCTTAAAGTTCTGCTCCAGACATGTTTTTAAGACAGACAACAGTACTCTGCTTGAAATGATAATTTCTGTTTGTCCCTTAAAGAAAGTTAGATTAAAGGGATGGTTTGTATTCTTTGAAGTGGGGTCATATGAGGTACTTATCCATAGTTAGCAGCAACAGTACTGGTGAGCTAGGTAATGCTGTGGACAGGATCAGCAAAAAAATGTATTTTAGCCACTTAAAAAACAATCCACCCAAAAAAGAAAAACAATATTATTATAAGTGTGAACTATATTTAGAATAGTTGTATCACTCTACCTTACTGTCAGGCAGCTTTTTTTCCCCCATGGAAACCACTGTTAAATAAGCCAAATATTTCTATCTCCAAAGCCACCAGTCTCTTTTGCCAAAAAACAGTAATTTTAACTTGCAAAACATGCTGCCTTGATCTGCTAGTCTGTTTGTGTTATTGTGAGAATATATTAGGTGAATCTGTACAAACCTTGTAAAACACTGAAATCACACAATAACACAAACAATCTAACCAATAGAAGCAGCAGAAGACATGCAACTTTGTTGTTCTGTGAGGTAAAATTACTGTTATTATTATGTTACTGTGGTAATGGGGAAAGAGTGATTTAAGGAGCATCATAACTTTGATTTCCCATCAGAAGAGGATTTCTGATGGCAAAATAAAGCAGTGAAAATGATGTAAATATAGAATGCACCTAATTGATATTGATCTTTTTAGGTTGGCCTTTTTTAGGTTGCCAAAATATGTTTTGTTGCTGGCCCTGTCCACAGCAGTGTGTTGCTTAGCTTCCTACATGATTCTCCTGTTGCTTCTCTAAATTTGGGGTGTGCTAAATGCATCTACTGTAGGTAATACACAGACTATGTATAAGTACCTAACATTGATGTTCATTCATGTTTTTACCGCTAGGTGGTGAACTATCTCAGCTTTTCTGACTGCTAGCCAATGGTTAGCCATGAAGCAGTGCTTCTGTATTTTTCTTTTTTTTTTTTAAACAGTGGTTAAAAATTAAAGCAGAGGTGCATGGAACGGAGCTGTCACCGAAGATAAGCTTTAACAGCTCTTATCATGCGTAATACTGTAATAACTTGTCTGAGCCTGCCGTAAATCCTTGATAAGGGGAAGCAGACTGAAAAACATTTCTAGCAGCAGAATGTGGCACTGGACATCTGATATATACTGAAAGACAGTATTTTTATTTTTTGAACAGTTATAAAAATAGGAGCCAATAAATTGCAGATAGTGATTAACCCTTGGGGTTTTTTTTTATTCTGGTCCTGAATAAGACACTAATTTTACTGCTGCAAGAAAGCAGATGGACTACAAAGACATAAACAGAGCAAGACAGATTCCTGTTTGTGTCTCTCCTCAGATTGGTATCTATTCTTGGCAGCCATGCAGTTCTTGCTCTGCATGAAGACTTTATTTAACTCCTTTCTTCTTGCTACAGTATATTTTTAGAGCTCTGCACTGATACAGTTTGGATCTACAGTAGTAAACTGAAGTTTAGTGTTAGATAAGCATAATAAAAAAAAGGATAGTGATGCATCAGTGTCAAAGTTGGTGAAATATTTCAGGAGGTTTTTCCTGTTTTCCTAACCCAGCCTGCAGCTGTCACACGTATACTTTCATACTTAGTCACGTACACCTCATTAACACCAGCAAGTAAGGAGGCGGCATCATGAGGTGAAACCAGTAAACAAGCTACTGTTTTATCTGTTTATCCTTCTTCCTAAACTATAATCTTCGCGGTGCCCCTACATCAGATTATTGGGACTGGTCAAAGTCCTGTGACATCTGTCATAAATACTGGCTTGTGGCACTTTGTACATCTTCATGGGTAGATCAAACCAACTAAACTGACAGATTTAGGGCTGTGGTTCTCACTTGGGCCGCCTACAATAAAGATGTATGTGGATAGATTTCTGTTGAAAAATTCACTGGGGTGTATGCAGCATGAGTAGGTTGGCGTGTCAGTGCTAGTGGTGGGAATCACCAGAGTTCCCATGACAATATTATTATTGCAGTTTTAAAAATTTATTGCAATTGATTACTGCAATAATATATTGTGATTTCTTGTCTTTTTATCGACTGCAAATTATGGAAAATGTCCACATCTTTTTTTCTAATAAGATCAATTTTCAGTCTCACTTCAATCATTTCTGTTGCATTAACATGGGATTATCAAGCAGACAAATTATTGCCACACAAAATATCATGATTCTATATATCTATTGCCCCCCACCCCTATATAGTACACTAATTGAAAACAGCATCATAAAGGTCTTGAACATTATACACCAGACATCTTTTAAATCTCAATGTTATGAAGGTAGAAGGCTTGGTGATATCGCGACAGACAATGACATCATTGTTTGAATGGGTGAACACAGCCTCCATCTTTCATGTGTTCAACCACCTTGAAAAGATCAGCATTGCGATATTTGTGCATATCCAACAACCTGTTGATTGCCAAGTAGGGCGGCACAATTTATTGAAATATTACTGTAATTGCAAAATGGCCAAGTGCAATATCCATATGGCAATTATTTGACAAAGAGATGCAGTGGGCTGCAAGTCTTGTTCTCCAGATATAAGAAGACATGTTTTTTTTTTGCTACAGACTAAAACAAATGTCACATTATCATGATTTTAATGTGATGCAAAAAAATCAAACTGTGAATCATAGTGCAATATCTGTCAAAATAATCACAGTATGATTTTTTTTTACCATATTGATTTTGCAGCCACATTGCCAAGTCTTTCATAGTGTTTAAAAGTTGTTGTGTTTCCCCCTCTTGACCAGAAATGTGGTATTTTCTCTTGTTCATGCCTCTCTACCTCAGCCTTGCATGTCCAAAGAATGCTCCTAAAATTAGAATAATATATCCTTATATAACCTAATATCTTAATTGGAAAATGCTATATTCAAAATAAGGGCTAATTCAGAATGTCCAAACAAAATATGTTTACATGACCTGCAACAATGAATAAATGAATGAATATAAATGTAGTCACTGAGGCATAAATTTTCATACATCAAGAGCGACAGGTGTGAATACAGTTTTGCACACAGGTCAGTTCTGTTTAAGTTTCTCTTGAACCATTTGTTCCCTGTGTTTAATGTTTAATTCTGTTTTGCAGCTAACAGGAATCATCCTGCAAGCAGCAAAGCGGCTCCAGGTCAACGTCTATTTGGAGAAAATTCCCACCTTCAGGTAATCGGCTCATTGCTTTCATCAGTCATCAGTAGTGAAGATGCTTTTACCATAAACCACATTTTCACCATATTGGCTTTAATAAAGGCGTGGTGACTGATGACTGCCTGAGTCTAGGGAGGGTTGCCAGTAAGATGACTGTAAAGTAATCATGCCACCATCATCACTGTGACTGGACTTTTGGACGGTTGAGGCTCACTTGTTATGCATCTCCATGGCATCTGAAGGAACAACAGTGATGAAATTACACATTTTGTGAATGTCTCTTTCCCATTTATTGATAAACAAACCGACGATTGTTGATGTGCTAATAAGGACAATGAAATACATCATTATGATAGTTGTTCAAACATTGTGAAGAATTGTATTTTTCTTTCAGTCAAACAGGAAACGTGAGGACAGTGATCTTTCCTGTGGTTTATCTCAATGAGGTACAAAAAAAACCACAAAAACACATGCACCATTTTGTCATTTACACTGAACACTGGTTGGCTCACAGATTATCAGCAATTCAAATCCAGGCCACAGTCAAAGGACAAATAGGTTCACTGACCTTGTTCACATTTTGCCCATCTGTGCGTCACACTTTTATTACGTGTCATACACAGTATGTCACAGACAATCTTAACATTATTTCAAAATGATGCATCTCATTGCTGAATTCAGCTATTCAAACATTACAATAGTTGGCCCACATTGTAATGTTTGTGTGTTTTTAAAGTTCAGTTTAAAGTTGCAGATTGGCTTATACAGTGGTTTGTTCATGAGGTGGTCAACCTGTGTTATTTAGTCTGAATTAAAATGAGTTCCAGTCATTTTTCAATATACAGATTACTTTTGTTTTGTTTTGGTCTTTAAAATTTACCTGGATTTAATTGCTGATGTGTCTGCATAGATCTGGCAATAAATAGACAGTTTAAAATTCAGTGGAAGTTTTAATTTCAACATAAAGTATTCAGTAGCAGTTAAATTTCACAAGTGAGTTGTATATCAAATTCTAACTCTTCTGGCCTTCTTAGCTTTCAAATAAATTACAGACGTGAAATGTCAGGATAGCACAGTATAATGTATAATAGACGTCTTTTTGTTCGTTATGCTCAACTCTACCTCTGATCTTGCTCTCCTGCCATCTTCCCAGAGCGTCGTCATTGACGACACGTCAGCCATGAAGCTGCAGGTGATTGTTATGGAGCAGAATGTCATCGTGAACATTCCCTTCATGCTGATTGGTATCGGCATCATCCTGGGAGGAATCTTCATGTTCCTGATGTGTCGACAGAAGATCCCTGAGGTGAGACATTAATGAGTTTGTGTTGTCATTACAGCTGCAACTAACAATTATTTTCTGTAAAGATTAATTTGTTGATGTGTAGTTTATGAAATGTCAAAAAACATGAAAGATGCTAGTAATAAGCTCCTGTGTTGTTTTTAATTGTTAATAATTCATTATTAATATTTTGTCAAATGACAGTCTGTTTACTTTGAGTATGATTTTCTGTCGTTTGTACTTTTTTCAGAGACAGTGTTATAGTGGCAAATTAACAAGGCCAGCGTTTATGTTAATTGTGTAAAATTAATTATTTACCTACAAATGTTCAACTAGTAGACATATTTTTCAGCGCTGTCTTAACATAACATATTTGTGTCTGGTTTGATTTTTCAGAGCACTGCTGCTGAGCGACTGCCCCTGCTCTCATCATAGCACCAGACAGGAAGTGAAAGGAGGAGGATGGCCATGTTTTCAGTGTAATTCAGCATTCAACAGTTCAATCAATCTAACCTGCAAGTGACATTTTCCATTAATAACCAGAATTCCACCTTTTAACCCTTTTTTTTTTATCTAATGGTTTTATGAAAGATGATGAAGAGGGCTGTGTTGTTTGTTACTGCGTTGGGGTCAATATCTTCCTTTCAAGTCCACTGTAATGATGCTAAAATTCCTATTTTTTAATTAAATCTTAAATTAAGTATATTTTTCTTTTTACTTGTAAATATGGGATTTTGAAATAAAAACGTGAATTCAAATTACCAGCCAAATATAATTTGATTGGTTCATAGTCGACTCTCCAGACAATTCAGACCTCCTGGAATTTAAATGAAGAAAACGAAGTGTCATTATTTGATCGTGCCCCGTATGTTTTGTGTCAATTCGCTGCTGAGTGTGTGCAGAAGAGGAACAGTTACAGAACTGCACAAAACAGTGATGAAGAAATGCTGTCAGCATGTTTTAGTCTGGTCTGGTTTTAAATTGTTGAGGGATCAGTAAAGTTGTGTCTAAAAGGGAACTCTAGATTTGTGAAATGCTTGTGAGATTTGTATGCATTTTTTCTTACACTCTGATTAAGATCTGTTTAGATTTAGGGACAAAAAGCACTTGGGTAGGGTTAGGCGATGGCCGTGGTTGGGTTAAAATGATCACTTTTACAAGATATTTCACAGGTCTATGGTTCCCATCTAAGCACGACCCGTCAGTAGGTAGGTCAGAAAGTTTCAACTTGTTAACAATTTTTTAACATCAACATTTCACATTTTTGTATTGTCGCAAAGCATAAGCAAAGTGAAGACAAAGCCAAGCTGTGCAGAACAACTGCTGGCATAATGTATATAATTTCTTCAGCCAAAAACATATTGTTCCAAGAAGAAGGTTCTGAAGTCTAAGCAGTTGGATGTTTTCAGTGTATCACATGTGATAGTTTTTGTTCAAACTTTTCTTTTAAGTCTCTTGGGTTTGCTGGACACTGAATCTTTAACAGATCTTTTTTTTGGAAATGCCATAATCCATAATACATGTAAATAGAATTACATGGATTAACATCCAGAGTATTACTTCAGCAGCAGCAGTGTAAAGGGAAGGTTTTTGCCTAATGTGGGGTACGATGTCTTGTCTCAGGATGGTGTAAAATATATTTTTACTTTCCCCTCATTCTAATAATTTGCCATGAATGTACGTTTTTAAATTTCTGCTGATATTATGCTAAAATCAGTGTATGAACAGCTGCATGCTAGTGACACTACTGATAAATATTTTACCAAATACAAATTTGTGCTTTTCCTTTTAACCACTAGCAATAGGTCATTATTTATATGGTTAAATTCTACACTTCTAAAGAGCATTTTGCCAGGTTTTTGTGACTTTGTTTAATGCTTTTTTCAGGGGAAAGGACATTGTTTTTTCTTTTTGCTACAACTGATTAAAATGTAATTGATTTCTTGTCCCGCACTACTCAGAATATAATGGGTTTTTTTCTGTTTAAATAACCACTGTTTTACACACATATCTCTGACAGGGAGTCTTGTGTTAATTTTTTATTGTTGGGTTTGTTTTATATATAAAATTAAAGAGAAAATTGTTTACACTACTACTCCTACATAGTAAATATGTAATCACTGTTTACATACTCTCAATAGGTCATATCTAACAATTTGCACATGGTCTTGTCATTTACTACAACTTCAATAAACCTGCTTCACACTGGCTTGAAGGCGTGTTTCTGTTTCCTCCATCACATTTCCTCCATTGCAAAATTATTTGATAAAGTCCTGTATCATGATTTGCATTGCGTTTTCCCTCTGTGTCGAGGTCACCAGTACAGCATGAATCGCCTCATCGTGGTCACCTTTAGAGAGGTGTGACATATTTATTATTAGCAGATGTTGAAAGTCGGTGTTGAAACTTTTCTAATTATGCCTGCACTTACTACTGTACACACCCACACAGACTCGCCCCTGTAATGATTTCAACAGATAAGTATAAGTATATATATAGTATAAGAGATCTAGTAGCACGTAAAGCACTATATATCTTGGCTTGACTCTTCAGAGTAATCCACCAATTTAGCTTTACGTTTCTGAGAGGTTCACCGCCCTGATGCCAAACTGTGGCTCACTGTTTCTCCTGCTCTTCGGCTCAGGTGGTGTGTGCTTTGTGTGTTAACTCGCTCACTCAGTCGCTAAGCAATGAGTTGCACATTTTCTTCGGCTCTGAGAGTGTGCACAAAAAAAAAAAAGACTCAGGCTGAGAGACTTTCTTAGGCCTTTTCCAGCAACATGGACATGCTTGATTACAACGGCTCAACTCAAAACTTAAAGAAATGTGGATCGCTTGATAGCACAAAGTTTCCAAGAATCATGAATGGAACAGGTTCAAGAGATGAGATGAGATGAAACTATCAGTGCCACTCTCTTGTTTCTAAGTTGTCATCTGAAGCTACATCTAGCACATTGTTAGCGTAGCTTAGCATAAAGACTGGAGACAGGGAAAGCCCTTCTCTGTCCAAAGTTGGAAAGACATGTCTACCAGCACCAATAATACTCCTTAGTTAATCCATAATATATGTAAAAATGACAAGTTGTTGTTTAACATGGAGATTTATTTCTTTTTCTTCATATTTCTTGGCTGGGTGGAGGAAGGTTGCTGAACCCATGGAGACTCCTGGAAGAGTGTTCGAGTTCCAGTATAATAGGACTAAATGGCACTTGTCCTGTGGTGCTCGAAGAGCCAAAAGAAAACATTTGAAAAACTCCACAGCAATTTTTCTGCAGTACTGGAACTACTTTCTTTCTAACAGGAAGAAAGTAGTTACTACATGATACTGCTCATAACATTGATGTGTGGATTATCTTAAGTTACCGGTCATGATTTCTGGAAAGTGTTGAATTTTTCAAATTTATTTTTTTGTACTTTGAGCACCGCAAGCAGAGTGCCATTTAGTCCCATAATATCAGAGAGACGGCAGACATCTATACGATGGATATCTCTAAGATTCTTCAACTCATGCCAGGGGAACAATATGTATTTTTAATTTTGGGGTGAACTGTTCCTTTGATGGGTGAAAGAACTGGAGAATCCAGAGGTGTAGTAAATGGGTGGATGGATTCATTTCTCCTGTCTATGACACATGTTAAGGTTTCATTTAGATACCTCCGACGTGGAATTGTCCTTAATTACCGGGTTAAAGTGTACTTTGTCTCCCCGCAGATAAACTTTGACTTCAGCTGTCATTATAAAACTGATAAGTGCCGCTGTGTTGAGAAGTTTGCCTCATTGGCTATGACTTGACACCGGCTTCTCTGCCAAACCTCAGCCTGTCTGTGATTAAAGCAGCAAATAGGAGAATTAATCTTTCAAATCTGTCTCAGTGTAACTCCTCCCCAACCCAGTTAAAGCCATTTATACAAGTGGTATGGGACGACACACCAGCCTGGTCACAGAACAGCTTCTCTCTTGAGCTTCATCTGCAAACAGCATGAGGACTCTTCAGGAAAGAATCATCCTCGTCTCTGTTTTTCTGTCTCTGATCTGCGCCGTTCAGGTACTTTAATATCCCTGCATTTACTGTTGATGTCCTGAGAGTTTGCTTAATCTGCTTTCATGCAAACAGAGAACACTGAGGCTTTTGATTTTTGATGGAAATTGATTTTAATACTACATAATATATATTTATATACATTTGCCTTACAGGTCAATTCGATGCCTTTGCTTGAAGACTGGAATGGGTTGATCCATCGTACCAAACGGTCACTTTTGTGGCGTTGGAACAGCATGAAGCCTGTGGGTGCCGGCTGCAGGGACCACTTAGAGTGCGGCACAAAATACTGCAGGTACAGTAGAGCTTCTCAGGAAACTCAGCTTCTATTTACAGACAGTTAGAGGATACATCTAATTTATTGTTTTTTACATTAAAATCTGTTACTCTTAAATGTTTTAAATAGTCATTGATATGAAACTAGATATATCCCTTCAAATTTTAATGCATAAACATAATGTTCCTTTTCATAGTTTTCACATTTGAAGCAGTGGTATCTTTGTACTGTATTTGTGTGGTGTGTGACGTTTTGTCCATGTGCATTTTGCATGGCATGGACAAAGTCAAATATTATTATATTATATAATGACACTGCAATAAATCTGCTCCTTATCTTTACAGGAAAAATATCTGTTCTTTCTGGAACTCCAACTGAAGATGAGATACACACAATAACTCCATCACAATGACAACAAAACAAACGTCTGCCTTATGGACTGAAGCGCAAAGCTCAAAATTAACCATGAATTAAATTACTGCTCTGGTATTCTGGCTTTTTGAACTGAAGACCTGCTTGCACTTTATCAGGCTTTGTGCATTCAGTTAAAGTAATCTGATCTGGCACTGCATTGCAGCAAAACAAAGCCATAAACGCTGCGCTCACATGAACTTGGGGATATTGATTTTTTATAGGATTTAATTTGTCTAAAACACTTGCAGGTTATCAGACAGGCTGTATAAATCTGAACATGTTTTTTAATAAGAAAATATAAATATTCATACAAAGTTTGTGAGATGCTTTGAGTTTATTGGTTCATGTTATTTCTATATATTTATTTGTACATATTGTATATACAATGTTAATATTCATATGTTTATTTCAATATGCTGCTTTTTAAAGAGGTTGTATTGCCCAAATTTGTTTGTCGACAAGTTCAGAACTAAATGAAATATTCCTCACAGTGGAATAGTCTTTGACTATTTCAGTACAATGGAAAAAGATGATAAACTTTTTTTTTCTAAAATGACTGGGATTTCTTTTATTGAGAATTTATTTTTCAAGGCCATGTGATACTGTGATTCCTGATTCTTCACTGATAGTAGGACGAGCTTTGTTTCACTGCTTTTGCTATAAACAACAAAATACCAAAAATATTCATATTCAAATAAATATTACCGATGTCTTTTGAAAAGAAAAAGGAAACTGGAAATAGTTACTGCGTAAAAAGGTCCTGAAATTTATATTAAGAGCTGGGGATTTTTTAAAATTTTTTAAAGGGATAGTTTGGATTTTTTTTGAAGTGGGGCTGTGTGAGGTCCAAATCCATAGTATAGTCAGTGTATTAGCTGGATGGTGGTCAGCACGGACCCAGTTCGGAGAATTAGCAGGAGAACCTGTGTAGGAAGCTAAGCAATGTGCTGCTATGGACAGGGACAGCAGTAATACGTATTTTAGCCACCTAAAAAAGGCTCACCAAAAAAAAAGTTAATATCAGTTTAAGATATATATATTTAAAATATTTTTCCTGCTTCCCTTTGCTGTCAGACAGCCTTTCCCTTGTCAGACATCATTACCACCATGTGGATTATGGCTTCATACATAAAGTCTTCCTGCAGTACAGAACTGGGGCAGCCACATGATACATATTGTTCAACCACTTGAAACAGATGCATCAATAACTGAGCACTGCTCATCTTTGACCACTGGAGGGCGAGCTGAATCAGCTTTAGTGAGATGAGTATGCATCATCTCTTTTGTGTTTTGACCAAACACACTGTAGTACAGTATAAATATAAAAATCATTCCAAAAATACTGAGAATTATTGAAGCAATGCATCACGTCTCCAGGGCACTTAAATATCAAAGAATACAGTAAGTTCTATGACAACATTGCTTATTATTGACGTGGGCAATTTATGAGTACAATTAATCAGTGCTGGAAAGTAACCAAGTACATTAAACATAAAAGTACTGTACTTTGGTACTTGTACTTTATTTCCATTTTATGCCACTTTAAACTTCAACTCCACTACATTTCAGAGGTAAATATTATACATTTTACACAGAAAACTGCTTTTTACACGAAAAAACATACGTTATGCTTATGTGATATGATCCAGTACTGTGCTACTAATCCAACCAGTAGTATACAAAGCAACTACAACAACAACAACAGCAAGTATTTGGGAGACAGTATTTTCCTTTTCACCACTGTTAATATCTGAGTAATGAAAATAAAACTTAGGCTTATGTTATTATAAAAGCATGAACAGTTAGGAACGAAAAAATCTCTTGTTAGTAATAATACTGTCATACTGTTATTTCTGCATAATTAATCAGAGTTAAATATAATTTTTCCATATGTCAAAATTATGATTTAGCATCTCATGTTTGTGACTCAGGTACACAGTCGTAATTTTAGACGCTGACTGTGCAATAGCAAAGCCTACTCATGACATTTATTTTTATCACTTACAGCTTTTATTAATAAACTCTTTTCTTGTCTAGTGTCTTGGATGCTTTGAGTGGCAGACACTTCTCCCTCCTCATTGGTTAAAGCGGCCCTGACGTCAGATCTCCGGCAGGCTGAGCGGTGCTGAAGCTGTGGCGTGGGGGACCAGCTGTGTCTGTCCGGACCCTCAATGTCGGACCGGTCTCATGTCCCCCCTCGAATACAGTTATAAATCCCGGGGATAACCTCGTTGATCTGAACCACAAACATCCGCTAACAGAGCTGAAAATGTTCGCTTCCTAATGCACGTTTGACGTCAAAGATGCGTCGAGCGCTCGTTTGATTTTTTTTTTTTTTTAATTGTTTGGTTGCATGATTTTTATGGACCTAAACCCGTCTTTAAATCAGCTGGAAGAAGAGGATGAACATGAACATCACCTCTGATTGACGACTCATTTCAAGTAGGTGTTCATATATGAGGAGAGAAGCTGGAAATGTGGCATCAGATGCATGAGCGAGTGTGTGTGTGTGTGTGTGTGTGTGTATGTTTGTTTATGTGTGTGTGTGCTTTAGCTACTTTACCTTTGAAGTCAATAATTTAGTGACGCTAATCTTTTGTCTCACTTTATCTGGGGTTTAACTCTGTCTGTCTGTGCCTGTGTGATAGTGTGTGTTTGCGTGTGCGTGAGAGAGATGCTGCTTCTGTCATGGGTGGTTCTTCTGGCATGTGTGTTCAATGTCTCTTGTTGTCTTACATGTTGTCCTACTTCAGACACTTTGAATATTACACCCACCCACCCACGCACGCACACACACGCACGCACACACACAGTTATCTGGCCATACAGTACAGTCTGTGACCTTCTTCTCCTCTTTGTCCACAGGATGTCTTTTACTGTTTAGATGCAGGTCATCTGATCATATTGAATTATTATTGAGTTCTTACTGAAACTTTTCCGCACATGAAAATAGGGCTGTGTGATATGAGTCATAAATAATATCTATAGGTTATTCTGTGATATACAGTATATCTCTCTGTATACACATTTTCTGTCTCATACCATAAATTCTCAAATAGTACAGACACATAGGTTGGATCATATGGAAAGTATGACAGTATTTTTTATTGCAGCAGTATTGTAGGGATGACTACTGATGCTTTCTCAAAATTCTTAACAAAATTAGATTTTTGATAAATAACCATCCATAATGTAGATATAATGACTAAGTAGGTAAAGTTACATAAAACGTTATAAAAAAGAAACACTAGAGCAGGAGACGATATCTGATCTCATAACACAGTATTGATATCATATTGATATATTGCCCAGCACTACATGAATATGGGCTAGGGACTAAGAATGAAAACATATGTTTTTTTTGTCGAACAAATGCTTTTTTAGAGTTTCAGAATATATTATATCCTAACATCAATATAGTACAATTTAATATGACACTATATATTGACACTACATAGTAATAACACCAATACGACAGACTTCAGGACTGTAGGGTAGGGTTGTTGCAATACCAGAGTCCTCAGAAAATATCACAGTTATAGTACAGTATAGATATTATAATTATTATTATAAGTTATAATCACCCTTTAAGGAATGAAAACTCAACATCTTTTTAGTTGAACCAACACTTTATTATTATAATTATAATAATTATTGTCACAAAATATTATTTCAACATTAACATGGTACAATTCCGTATTTTTTGTAAAAAACACTAATACAGTGGAATTCAGTACAATACGTAAGTAGGATTGTTCCGATACCAACACCAGTATTGGAAAATGCCTAATATACAGCCTAAAATGCTGTATTGGGTATCGGCGAGCACGCAAGTATACGTCCAAGTCCGATAACACATAATTTATTAAACCCAAAAATGGTATTTTTCCATCCCAGGAGAAATGTCATGTTCTATGCCGTTCATTCTCTGTATGTATTTGTTCATATCACATCCATATGGGGGTAGTGGTATATGGCAGGGGTGTAAGAAAATATTGATACACTTGAGTATTGCAATATTATATTTCGTGATACGGTTTTGATTCTCAAAACGCTGTACTGTGATATTGTGATATCGTGATGTTGTGATACATGCAAATATTCCTGGCAGTGGGTCATATTGTATTGTTTAAACTTTTAACTGCAACTTAGCAGTGTTATCTGTTTTCACTGTTCCAATTGCATAAAAAAGTAAACTTTTTAAACTTTTTTAAAATGCATATAGTATTGTGTTTTTTATACTATGACAGTTTTCACATTGCTTACAATATCACAGTATATTGTAATATAATGAATCGTAACCCCTATATCTTGATATGTATTGTACTGACAGATTCTTGCCACACAGCCCTGTGAAACAGCTGTTAAAAAAAATTCAAGGGCATTTATTATCACTGGACTACACAGGGTTGTACCACAAAATCAGAGTTGTAGTTTCCACGAAAAAACTATAATAATTACATTTTTTAAATGCACTGGTAAGTTCAGGTATCAGAATTGGTTATGGTACTGGAGCATATAGATAAGCAAATGAACATGTAATGATGACCGTCAATTATCATACCATAATATGCTATAAAACCAGTGTACCACAGCAGCCCTAATATGGACCAATACAAGCTGTAATGATGTTGTCTCATTACAGAGAAACATCACAGATAACAAGCATCATCACTGTCTGTTTCCAAAAGGGGACCTCAGACCTCTTTGCTTCCACAGAACCACCACAGTCCTCGTCCCTCATGTGAGATGGCTGACTTGACCTGACAGACATTTCCAGTGATAGTTCAGTTAATCACGGCCATCTCAGTGTGCTCCAGTACCCAGACAACAGAGCTGCTCCACATACATTTTTTGTGCCGCAGTTTGGGGGAAGAGAGTCATGTCTTTGCAGTGAAATTGTTAGTGCTGTGCAGACAACTAGTCAGTCACAGTGACCTACTTTCCTGTGGGACTGAACTAGTGAACTGTTGAGAATAAGTAGGAATGAGATATGACGGGATCGAGAGTTATATTAACCCTTATATTACACTACAGGAGATTTTAAATCTTAACAAGCCAATGGCAGCACATTTATTTAAAATGATACTGTCATGTTGTGTATGACTGCCTACTTACTTTACTTACCAAGGGAAAATAATAAGTGTTAGCTGAAGGTAAAAATCTGACATCGAGAAGCATTTCATGACATTGTTTTCCTCACACTGACATGTACAAATGGAGCAGTGCAGCAACAAACAAACCCTGTGATTAAGTAGTCTAACTCCTGAGCTACAGCCATACAAAAGATACTGAGCTGGCATTATGCAATTTGGTGCCAAACAACAGTCAGTTAAGTCATTATTTTATATTTAAACAGGGTCGGGAGGGTTGACTTAAAAATGTATTCAGATGCAGTTACTAATTACCTGTTAAAAATGTAGTCAGTAACATAATCCAAATATTAAAGTAATGTAACTTGATTGACTTACTTTACTTTGGATGACCTCAGTATAAAATTTGAGGCAATATAGCTTTTGGGCTGCAACTAACAATTATTTTCACCATTGATTAAACAGTTGATTATTCAACTCAAAGATATTCAGTTTACTGTCAGAGAGGCTCTGAAGAAGGTCCTGTGGCCAAACCACATTCACATTTTGCTGTGTGTTGATCAGATGTGGCAACGACTGACTCACATTGCTGAACTAAACTGTAGTTGGCCCCTCGTGACTGTACTGATGCATAGCCCAGAACATCTTGTCCTATAACTGCCAAACCGGTAATCACCGTCGCTGGGTAAATGGCGATGAAGGGGGGCTGACTCGTCCGCTTTCAAACAGAGCTGCAACAAAAAAAAGTAGTTGCCAACTATTTTTAAAATCGATTAATCATTTCAGTCATTTTTCAAGCAAAAGCATCAAACATTTGCTGGTTCTTACATGTCAGGATTCACTGCTTTTCTTTGTCATTTATGATATTAAGTTAAGATTCTTTGGGTCTTGGACTATTGGTTGGACAAAAGAAGCAATTTAAAGATGTACCTTTGGGCTCTGGGAATTGTAATGGGCACTCTTCAATTTTTTGGGACATTTTATAGATGAAATGATTGTGAAAATAATCAGCAAATTAATCAACTGTGAAAATAATCATTAGTTGCCATCTGCGGTTTTAAATAGTGATGATGTCCCGTCTTCAAGCAGCTTGTTCATTAGTTCAGGAATCTTTGTTCTACCAGCTTTAGTAGAAGTCTAAATGCTCATTTATCTGCAGAGAAGCTTGTATCTGAGTATAATATACATAAAAACCTAAAAGAAGTGGAATTTGGCTACAATACAAAACTCTTTTTTTACCTCTTGGCTGTGTTTTTCTGTCAACTACGTTCATAAGAAGATTAACCCAGTTTAGTAGTGATGGTATTTGTGATCAGATGTGATGTGTTTACTATGTCTTGCCATGGTGAGGCTGTTGTTTATTGTAGCAGTGTGATGATAAAGAGGATTATTACCTCTTCATGGTCCTCTGCAACACATGTTGTTCAGATTGTTTACACACTGAGCCCAGACAGCAGCACAGCGATCTGACATCTATGAACTGATGGCTGCTTGATGCCCGACATGAAGCCCCAAAACACGGCATCACAACGAAAATACTGAGTTTTCTGATCAGTCTCGTTTAAATTCACGACATGACACCAACACCATGTAACACTGCTGGCTGTATCCTAGCAACATCAATTATTTCTAATAACTTTGAATGGATTATCTCATCTTTATTCACTTTGGTTTTTGTGTCTCTGTGGTCGGCTCTAAAGTGTTTAAATATTTCATGTGGAGAGGTTACAGATGTTTTATAACTACTTTTTAAACTTATTAGCAGACTTCATAGTTGTATGTCACGAAGGAATGATGATCAGTATTATTATTGTTTTGTTTAAAGCATCGTGTCTGTAAAGTCAGGAGCAACGTGTATAAATATGGTGGAATTGAATTAACTAAACGGATGTGGAAATGTATTTACTGTTAGCAGTGCCAGCGGAGTATCTCTGCAGTGCAGCTGCCCTAGTTACAGAGCAGCTGAGTAACTGTGAGAGATGGTGGTTGGCCCAGGCAGTGAGAGGAGGAGTTTGTTAATGGTTGACTGAATTATGGAGGCTAGGCTGTGCTGAGGGCCAGGAGCAGACAGTTTGACTGGAGGACCGGCAGTGTGAAGTGATGGAGAAGACCCCGCCAACAGTAGCCTGCAGTTGTGCTTTATGTTTTTATCTTTCTTCTATTCTGTTGGGATTGTTTTACCTCAGGATTTAAGGATTTAAGATGCTTTTTTAAAACTAAAATCTGTAATTAGGTCCCAGAGGTTTTAGGTCTGTCACAGCACTACAGCTGGGAGGACCGCTGAGGCCAGAAAACTGAGAGAAATCAAGATCCACAGAGAGATCAACATAGACACTTCATCTGTAGACACCAACAACAACAAAGATACAGATTACATCCAGATTACATTCACATGCAGCATTAAAATGGAAAACTTGCAACATGGAAAACATTTTCACATAAATTCAGATACCTCTGCTCTTGAGTCTAACTGTCCTAAAACTTCTCTTACATGATCCCTTAGAACAACAATCTGGGCCCTATGAATGAGCAGTCTCTGTGGGCCCCTTCCTCTCTTGATACATGTCTCTCATGCATCTTTTGCACTTTTTCATTTTTTTTAACCAATAAGTGAGCAATCAACTGCACACATGAATCTGTAGTAGTTATTAGGGTTGTCACAAATAAATTGTTCATTGCATTGTCCTGGTAGGTCTATTTTTTTTAAACATAATTTAACCATCTTTATATAAAAATTAGAACCACAGCAAATATTTTAATTGGATTCATCCTCCACCTTAATCACCGTGATATTAGAATTATTTCTTACTTATTACATTTGCCTCATGTATTGTACCAGCTGTGGGTTTGACTCCCACCTGCAGCCCTTTGATGCATGTCATCTCCGACTCTCTTTCACTCTTTCCTGTCTTTATTTCAGCTGTCCTATCAAAAATAAAGGCATAGAAGCAGAAAAAACTCATACTTCATGCTCAACTTTGACAGTTTTTTGATGCTTCCTCTCAGTTTTTCCCCTCATGCTTGGCCCTAATATTCTTCTGTACATCACACTGAGACTTTATTCTGTTCTGTTCTTTCAGGAGTTTAGCAACATGGAGAGAGATTCCATGCTCCAGCCTCATCCAGCAGTATGATTGGAGCATCCAGTCTATCAGGGGACACCCTGATAGCGTGCCACTTCCCTGTCGTCCAGCTTCCCACCTGGCAGCTTCCCGTCCAGGCCCTGTGCAGCTCGGCTAAGAGGCCCGGCCGGCTGTGCTCGGTGGGCCTGACCCGAGCTGTGTCCCTCCCTGAACAAGACTCGCTGAACCGAGAGCACGCCTTCAATGGTGGCCGAAGACATTTCTCCAGCAGCTACAGCAGTCTCAATGAGGACCGGGCGGAGGAGGAGGGTGGCAGTGACAGCAGCGGGAGGTACGACTCCACGTCGTCGCCGGAGGAGACGAGTTCTCATGTGAAGAAGGAGAGCTCTGGAGGTAGAGGCAGCCTGCGCTCACACAACTCATTCCTCCCCAATGCAGAGCTAGATGAGGACGAGGAAGATGAGGATAGCGATGGAGGGAATCTACACAGATATCATGAGGACTCATCTTTTGTGTTGCATGGAAATTCCAACTGGCCTCTAAGTAATGGTGCTAGAAATTATACCCATGGGGGCAGTGAATGGGGCAGTGAAGGGACCATGTTGGGTACTGAGAGTGACCAGGATTGGCTCTCTAACCAGCCCAACCAGCTGGACTCGCTGCAGACTGAGTGCCAGTGCTTTCATGTGAGCAGATCTGGCATCACGGCGTATGGAGAGCAGGACTCTGACAGACTGAAGGATAATGTGTCCTGCTGCGTTCACAGCCAACACAAATGTTCTCCAGAGCTGTTCTCCAACACTCACACAGAGTACGTCAGTGACTCCTCCTGCAACAGCTCTGATGGCGTCTTGGTTAACTTCTGCACCATCTACAACAGGAGCAACAACCCCGCCACACCGCATGATCTCAGCAGCCCCGCTGTTCACCCCTCTGAGTTAGCTGAAGGATCCGTGTTCCTCAACCTCCAGCCTGTCCCGAAGTCTCCAGTCGAGGACCTTCAACATGATGACGTGGCTGTTCGGAAAGCTGACATGTCGCCCTCTGTCTCCTGCTGGTCTCCTCAGGGCCTCGACTCCAACTGCAATCTTTACTCCCTGGAGCCGCTGCCCCCAGGCCTGTCCTCGCTGGAGGTGTCAGACCTGACTGCCTGTCTCCAGAGCCAGGCCACACTGGCCATCGGGACCAACCAGAAGTACTACAAACTTGTGACCTGTGACCTCTCCTCCCAGTCGCCCAGCCCGGCCTGGTCCAGCCACAACAGCTGCCCCGAGGGTCAGAGCAGAAGCAGCCCCTTCCCTCCCTCTGAACACCTCTTTGTTGACCTCAAGAAAGAAGGACAACACAAAGAGCTCAAAAAGGTAATGTTAGAATAAAACAACTCCTTTTTACCCAATGCCTCAATAAGAGTGCTTTCACAAAACATTAACACAAGATACGATACACGATATAGAGTCTCCTATCATGATATCAATGTAATATTGATATATTGCCCAGCTCTAGTTTGCTTTTACAAGGAAAACTTCCAAAATATAATGTATAAGTATTTAAAAACAAGGTTGTCACTGTCCAATGACAACCATGTATCTCTGAATTTGGTGATTTTTAATTTTTTAGTGTAAACTTTATTAGCTAGGAAACTATATAAACAATTTTAAACCCTGTTAGATGATCTGAAAAATGCACTTTGACAGAACTGAAGTGGAACTATTTTTCTTTGCTCATGAAAAAGAAAATTATAGAAAATAACACAACACGAATAAAGACATATTCTAAAATGTAAACATTACCATTCTTACAAGCTTTGAGGATCTCAGGAACAATTTCTAATTGGTTTTAAGTATTAGTAGTAGTTATTAAATCACATACTGATGTGTTACAGATCAGTTATAAGCCATTTCTTACAGCAACTGTGTGAAAAATTCCTTTGGCTGGTGTCAAATTTTATTTATATAGCTCCAAATAATAAATAACAGTCTTCCTCAGGGGTGTAAAAATCACATTAAATAGAGTTTTTGATGACAAAATCTCCAAAACATTAAATAATAAAATATATGTAAAGAATGTGGATTCAACAGGAAGCCAGGTGGACCTTGGCCATATGACCTCCTCTCCACCATGGAGACCTGGAAGAGGACAGGCCACATAAAAATAAAGAGAGGGAGAGAGAGAGAGATGGAAAGAGGGGGGAAGAGAAACAGCTTGGAGGCATGTGGAAACAAAAACAAAAACAGAGGGTTAGAGAAATGCAATGATTATTTCAAAGATTACAGTTTTATTCTTGTCGGCTAGACAAATATGGACTTGCACGGTTCATTGAGACTGATCCACCAAAAGAATAATGGTAACAGGTGTGAGGCCTGAGCTAATCAAAGAAAAAGCACTGATTGAAAGTTGAGGTGAAAAGATGAGTTTTAAGTTTAGATTTAAAGGCCTCAGTGGAGTCAGATTGTCTGATGTCAGCAAGGAGGTTATTCCAGAGGAAGGAAAAGGCCCTGTAGCCAGCTGACTTCTTTTAGACTCTGGGGACACTTACACCACTTTTCCATACACATGTACCTGCTTGGTGTGACTTGGTTTGACTCATCAGCTCAGCACGGCAGGGATTTGCATCTCCATTACAACAGGGCTACCTGTGGGAAGGTTTTTAAAAACAAACTCAACTCAAGTTGAGCGGTTGCAAAAGGTGAAAAAACACTCCTATAAATTCTTCATAATAAAGTTCCCCCATTACTTATTTAAACTTTGTTATTTAAAAGCTTTTATTATGAAACAGGTTGGTTGGGTTGTCATCAGTGGTAACATGAGTCCTATCCAGCTGAAAGTGAACATGTTACAGATACCTTGAAGTACAAACAGCGATGCAGGAGACAAACTAAACTTCAAACCACAGAGATTCAGTGAGAAGCTACAAAAGTACTGAGAGCTGGTTGACACGTTTTGGCCCTACATCGGAGATAGTTCATCTCAGCTTGGCAAATGTTGCAACGGAAAATACAAATAAGCACGGCATGGTTTGATTCGGCTCACTCAAAAATTTAAAGCATCAGTAAATTATGAAAGCTATCAGTTATGATTTACAGTATAAGCCTTGGTTTCTTGTTGTAGACAGTGGTAACAACATCTTATGTAAAAATGCATGTGTAATTTGTTTGTGTAAACCTCAGCAATTCTATCTTTTCTGTATCACCATCAGGAGAAGGAGGATCAACAAAAGGAAAAGAGGTTCTCCTCTGAACACTGCAGCGCTGGGTTTGACTGCTCTCAGCTTCAGACCTATGATTACCAAGTTGCCTCCACCTCCACTGACAAAGCCCTCTGCAGGAAGAAACATACAGACAGCATCCAAAACTTCTCCCACTCGCCCTGTTCGCTGTGCCCCAGCCAGTGTAGCCCACATAGCAGTGGATGCCAAGGCACAGGCAATGCATCCACACAGCCATCTGTGATTCTGGACCAGGAGGACTATGATACTGATGCTGCTGAGAGGGGTAAAGCATTGAATAAGAGATTTGTTTTACTTTGTTGCTTGGTTTTTATAAGTGAGAGGGAAAAATCTGTGAATATACCAGGAGTCCTAAGGGTAACTTCCATGTTTTTCAGAATGGACTGTTTTTGTGTCTAACTAACTAATGGGGCTAACAATTTTTAAAACTGGTCCAGTATTGATGGAGAGTGCTGCAGCCTGCAGAATCGAAACTGAGCTGCATCATAATCCCTCTGGGCAACTGCACACCATCAGAGTAAGTCCTCTGAAGGTGCTTGTTTTTGCTACTGACAGGCTCAGGTTGTTATTCTTCTAACTGTCTGACAACATCGTTGGAAAGGATCACTACAGAGAGAGACATTTTTGTTGAAGAGTAGGATACAGCCAGAAACAGCTGTATTATTGCTCTCGCCAAACAAACCAGATTCCTTTGCAAAATTGTTATTTTAACATTGTCATTGTCATCATTATCATCTTCTTCATTCAGACTTGACAGAAACAAAATAAAACGCACCAAAAATGTCTTGGTTCATTTTTCCACTGTTCCAACTCTGGTTGTTTGGTTGTAATAAACCATTAATTCACTGTATTAGATGTAAAAAATTACTGGAGATGAGAAAGAAAGAGGTTGCATATCAGAGAATCAGTGGAGAGAAACAGTGTGTACAGCCAGAATAATTTTCCAACTGCCTCAGTGAACAAAGGGTTTATTTTGACCAAACTAGAGTTGGTGATTGTTGGAACAATGACAAGATGAGCCAAGACATTTTTGGTGAGTTTTATTTTGTTTTTCTCAAGTTTGAATGAAGACGATGATGACAATGTTAAAACTACAAGTTTGGCGAGAGCAGTTAAATGGCTGTTCTCGGCGAAACAATATGTATCTTACTTCTTTTAAAAAATCTCTGTAGCAATCCTTTCTATAATGTTGTCAGACATATAACAATCTGAGCCCGACAGTGGCAAAAACACTACACAAATTGATTGCATTGTGCTTAAGTTTTACTTGTACTTCTACTTCTCGACCAATCTCTAAAATTGTTGTCTCCATTACTCACTTAGACATAAAACGTGAAAAATACCAGTTACCCTTTGAGTTCACATCTGTTCCAACTATTTTTCTTATCTTCTACCTCCATCTCAGGGGCATGTTCATCTGAAAATGAGGTTGTGCGGTACAGTAAGGCCCAGAGACCAACCTCGCTGCCCATCCAGCCCTTCGTCCTGGTCCCTGCAGACAAACCTCAGACACAGCACCTGGGCTGTCTCCTGGAGCAGTACATGAATCAGAAGAGCAGCAAGTCTGGTAACGTCCAACCAGGCTCCAAGTTCAAGGGCAAAAGGAGTCAGTGCTTCTCTAATCTTCAGCTCTCACCAATGGGCAGCCACTACCCCATCTTCCTGGAGGCTCCCTCAAGCTCTGATACCTGCTCCACCTGCACGCCGAGTCCAGAGTGCTTCAGCCGCAGACACACGTGGAGTCAGTCCAGCAGAGGCCAAGTACGCATCAGTCCGTGTACATCAAAAAGCGGCCTGGATCCAGCTCACATCAGCCCAAAGCTCACACAGGACAAAACAAGCCCGTACTCAGGCAAAACTCAGGCTAAGACTTTTGTAAATCTGACCCCAGCCCCAAATCAGTCCAACCTTGTTAAAATCCCCACCTACCAGGACCTTATTAACCTCACCCCTGAACAGAGCCATGCCAACACTGAGCCAAAAAGTCCCAACCGATCCCACACCTCCTACCATTCAATATTCTCTCATACACCACCCACTTTACCCCTAACCACTGACACACAACACCCAAACTTGCAGGTGTCTCTGTCTCCTCCCACGAGATTACAACCAGAAAAGACGTTCCCTCAGTACCGGGCCACACCTGCAGCTGACTCTGGCTTTTTTCATGGCAGTTTTACAGCTGCCCTCTCCTCAGTAGCTCCTCTCTCCTCTCTGAGTTCCCTGCTATCCTTGGCTGCATCCGGGCTGCACCCACAGCAAATCCACAACGCTGCCGGGCTCAGTGGGAAGCCGAGTCAGAGTCAACACAGTGAATCCCTGATCCTGAGCGACAGGCCGCCTACGGAGTTCTGCCTCTCACCCGATACATCTTATGAATCCATGTCTATCAGCCATCTTCAGAGGAGAGGTGAGGCCAATGAAGGACCATGAATTTTTAAACCTGATTAAATTTAATTAACTACAATTATGGTTCACCAAAACAACAAAACAATCAAGTTTTCAAAGAAAGTTAAGGGACTGACTCAACCAAAATTTTATAATACATCTTTTATTTCTTTCACTCCAGCTGATCTCTTAAAGCAGTCTGCCAGTTTTTCCCCTTACTGTGCTGCAGGAAACATGCATTTTTGTAGTCCAAAGCAGAAGTTAGCATCACTCTTGATTCCTATGCAAAAAGCCAAGGGAAATTAGATTAATGCAGAATATAAGCTCTGTAGGGAACAAACGTTTCTGATATTACAAGTTTTGTTTACAAATTAACACCACTTTTATTATTTTTTAAGTCCAAATGCAATTACTAGAGGTAAAAAAAATAACATTTGGCTATAAACAAACTACACCACGGTCCCCACTAATGTTCACTTTGATGATGTTTAATGTTCACAGCAACCACTGTGGTCTCATTTTGCTACTTGTAAGGTTTTCTTTACTTTTTAGCTAGCAAACAATGTAACATTTCATGTAGGAGTACAGAGCAGCTGAAAATCAACAATTTCCCTCTTCTTTTATTCTTACCAGATACTGACAGCACATTTATAATTAATTTGGTAAGCAAACCTCTACCTATTGATTAAAACTAATAAAAATAAAAATCATTTCAGTTTACATCCATAAAGTGAAATTAGATTTTTTAATTTCTCTGCGTCATAATAAATCTGGAGTTACTCATTTAAAACCTAGATTTGCTAAACTCTGATAAGAACTAATCTTAAATTAAATTAATATTTTCTGGTGTAACACAGCTTAAATCAGTTTGTATAAAACATGACGTTGAATGCAGTATATGCCATACAATAGAATCTGAATGGAATAAAAAGTGACCCAGTAGTATTAATGTCTGGATTCCTCCTTGATTGGATTGTCTATCTATCCAGTGATGAGCTGTTGAGAGCAGCAATAAAACCTCACTGTGCTGCAGCAGTGCCTTCAATACCCTGAAGGGGCTTCCTCTCAAACATGACCTATTTTTAACTCTCCCTGCACGGGATTGGCCGAGCCTTCTGCTCTGTAGCCTATGTGTGTGCGACTGCAAGCTCCAAGAGAGGACGACAGGGAGAATGATGCAGTAGAAACATAGTTAATGATTTATAACACACCCAATCATTTTGTTCCAGTGCTGCCATATGGGCCGCATGGTGCAAATTTGATTCTATAAATGTATGAGCCTATTTTGAAATGGATAATCAATGCTGGAGACATGTGCAGCAGTGGTGAACAGTCAGTGTGGTGCAGCACTGCAGGCGGCATCAACATGCATAAAGAATTTACCGTGACATTTGCAGAGGCTAGCCAGTATGAGATGAAGAAAGAAAGGCAGGGGAGAAGCAAGTCAATGAGGACGGCTGCTAAAATGGAAAACTGACTCTTTCATCTTCAGCTCTCATTCCCATTTGCATTCCTACAATATGATAATGAACCCAGAAAGCAGTCTCTCATATATTTCATGCATTGACCCAGTTAGTGAGGTGAAAGTCCCAAAAAGTCATTTTTATTTATTATTGAGTGTTATTTTCTTAAAACAAGTAAAAATCTGCAAGTGCAGTAACACCATTCCAATACAAATCACCACGCTCAGAGAATATTCTTAAAAGTAGTGTGTCTTCAGACAAGACCAACAGAACAAGAGAAATCGCTTCAAGAAAGGAGTTGAATTTTACTGGAACCTGATTAGTTAGAATCATACCACTACACCAGCAGATTCAGCTTTGTTTCTTTTTAGATACAACACCCTTCAGCATCAACAACATAAATCATACAAGAATATGACAGTAAATTAATAAACCGTGAAGACCACCACAGCAAGATATACTTTTTTTTATCCCAACATAAAAGAATTATTAAAAGATAAAGCAAAAGAGACAGTGTAAACCATTTACATTAACCTCCTGGATCACAGCATGAGCCTCTTTACAAAATGTGTGGATGTGATAATGATGTGATGCTCTTTTTAAAACTCTCTGTAAGAAACGGCAAGTCTTGCTTGAGTATTTCTTTCTCTTAGTACACATTTCTATCTCCGTCTGTTGCTGAGGAGGTCAAGGCACAAACATGGATGTATGAACTGTATTAAGAGAACTACAGCTCTCCTCTGCATCCCATGCAGTTGTCTTGTTGTTCTGGGCAGAAAAAAAGTTGATTTTTAGAGTTGTATGGCTTAAAAAAAGAACATAATTTTTATTAATCATGATTCGGGAGAAATATGGGACAGTTGTGACCCTGGGAGGAAACCAGAACATGGCAATGTAAAATGAGTGTCACCTTGGAAAATCAGGAGGGCTGCTAAGTATGATAATAAGTCATATGGCAAAGTTTTAAGTTTTGGTCATGTATAGAAATGTAATTATATTTCAGAAAGTTCCCATTGCAGATCTTTGTCCAATCTGCAAAACTAAATGTTACCCCCAGATCACGTTTCTACAACATCTTCAGGGAATCATAAGATGAAGAATCAGAGAAGAGCAGCAGAATATGAATCTTTGAGATTATTCCTTTGAGAGACCTGATCGAGACCTTCCATTTCTAACAGATTCAGCTAATTTGATGAAAGCAAGACTTTCAGCAATCAGTAATTCACAAAAAATGCACAAGATGGGGATTTTTAATTTAACATGTGCTGTATATATTAATACAGTGTTTTGTGACTGCCCAAACAACGTACGAAGCATTAATTACCACTTCAGCTTTCCTCGTCCGACCTTTTTCCTCGTCCTCTGTCTCTAGGTTTGCTGAGGTCTGTGAGCCGTGCAGTGGATTTGATTATGGCTCATTTTGGCAGCAGCAGAGACCCTGAAGAAAAGGTACGGATTGGCAGAACTAAACGGCCTGAATAATGTGTCACAATGGAAACATGCCGGAACTACATCATTTACATTCTAGGACTCAAATAACTTGTGTCAGCAGAAAATATACTGGATCATATTTCTCTCCTTCGGCCACAGATGCGTCTGGGTAACAGCTCTCGCAGTCCCACAATCGCCGGTCTGGTCCTGGAGCATTTGTGTCCAACAATACAGAATATTTTAGAGGATGGTCTCAGGGATCACAAACTGGATCTCATCATTGGACAGCGGCGCAACCACTCCTGGAGTGTGGTGGAAGTCTCTACTAGAATTGGTAAACGTAGCCTCTAATGATCACGATTCAAATGAAATGTCATGCATGTACAGTACTGGATGGCACTTCTTTGTGGGCTCTTTGAACGCTTTTTGGTTTCTGTCCAAATCCACTGCAGGACCGTCCACCAGGGTCCTTCACAGCCTGGTCTCCAAAATCAGACTGTGTCCCCAGCTCACCAGCCACTGCATGAGAGTGAGAGCCTTCATCATGGGCCTGCTGAAGTAAGTACCAAAACTACCTTTAATCACACCCTTTAATCACCTTTAATCAATGCTAACGAATGCTATTGAAAGTACTGCACACATTTATCTTTTGTTGGTTATTTTCTCTCTTTCAGCTTGAGAGCTTTGGAGTTCTGGCTCAGTCACCTTCAGAGTCAAAAAGGTGAGTCCTCAGTCAATTTCCTGTTCTTTTTATTTTTGGCCACACTGCACTGTAGCAGTCAAGTGTGTAACTTTTAGGGGACTCTACTGACAACAAATGGAAGAAATAGAATATAATATTCATAAGTATGTTCTCATTAGTGTGTAATCACCTGATTTTTTTTTTTTAATTGTTGCACTTGTACCTACAGAGGGTTGCAGTTGGTTGAACTCTACAACCTCACCTGTAGCTGCCTCTTAATCCCATGTTCTGGTCCTTAACATAATATTTGCATATGTTTGGATCTTCACACCCGTTACTGTCTCCACAGATGTAGTGACAACATACTACCACTCTTGGGGGTTCCTGTCCATGTCCCTGGGTCAGTGTCAACCTTTGTTTCAGGAGCTTCTCCTTCTGCTGCAGCCACTCTCTGTTTTGCCCTTTGACCTCAACTTGCTCCTGGAGCCCCGACTGTTACGTAACAGACAGCTGTGTTCAGAGGAGGAGGGTGTTTCTCCACCTCCACCATGCTCAGCCCTCCTAGTGACCAGCTGGCCGTTACTGCAAGCTGACAAAAAGGCAGCAGTCAGCAAAACTAAGATTTCACCTCAGACAGTTCATCATCAAGAGTCTCCCAGTTCTCTGAATTGCATCAGAAAGGACTGTGCTGGCATGCAGGCTGGAAGGAATCCATTGTTGGCTCCTATTCCAGAGTGGTGGCCGAAAGAGTCTGATCTTATACATGGTGTGGTTGAAGGGGAGGACTGCAGCCAGAATAATGCAGATAACTGGTCTCAAATAAGTATGGACAGCAGACAAGAAGAGAGGAGGGGAGACAAAGACAGTGAGACCCCAAATGCATCACCTTATGTCCAGGCTGAGAGTCCGTGTCAGGGCTGGCTTCGCTGGGCCAAACTGTTTGGAGCCGCTGATACGTCCACGAGGACAGAGACGGTTTCTCAGAGTCACATTGGAGCACAAACCAGACGGTACGAACTTTAATGTGTTTCCTTAAACTCGGGTTGATTTGTTTTTCTTTCTTCTTTGTGAAAACAGGATCTAGCATGATGGAAAACTGACATTGCATCTGTTCTTCATCATTGCTTTCACAGATCCAGACGACCATCACAGTGGCTGCATTTAGACAGATCGCAGCTTGGACTGTTGGCTCAATCCATCAGGTCAATGAAGCTAGGAGGAGCTCAGACTGATAAGGACTCCTGAAAACTAAACCCTCTGTGGAGGAGGACAGGGTGAAAGCTATTTACTGTAATAACAAAAAGTCTTAACTGCATGATAACACTTCCACAGTGCTCAGTTGTGACACTGCTAAACTGATCAGAAAGCACACAAAATACAGGATTAACAGCTTTGGCAGTGGCCCGTATTCATCAAGCTTTGTGTTGCACCAGCTATTCATCAATCCATCATTAAGCTTGTGTGTCCTTCTCTTCTTAACTGCCAGCTTCGAAATAAATCAGGTTGCACCATTACAACTTAACTTAACTTCCTCCAAGCATTCCAAGTGCACTAATGTAGCCCAAAAATATGGCTGGCCATGACAAACTGATGTTTCCTTGGCAAGTAACACACAATTAAACTAAGCAGTGCAGCCTCCTTGCATATATAAACGAAACACAGGAGATGCATGGAGTAACAGACGCTATTATACATTTCATTTTACGGCACATCTTTTCTTTACACTTTTTATTGACATATTTTGACATCAATTTACATGCAGAACAGGTTTTACTGTATGATGGTAAGTATTAGGCAAATATACTTCACCTCGCCTTGTAGTTGATGGACACTTCCGTTCATACTGCCATTGTTGTATGATGTCAGACAGCGGCTTCTTTGTGGAGCTCATGACGTTCCATTGGACTTTCTTCCAGTATGAGGTTGGAAATTTTTGAGTTTGGAGTTGTCTAGAACAGCTTTAATTTGAACTTTTGAACAGCTGGTGCAACCATCTCCTGATCATAAAATATCCCTCAGTTGTTGTTTTATCAGTGTACTTTTGTAACTTGTGCTCATATTAGATGCAGTCAGAAGAGGCTGGATCATTTCCGCAGTAGATCCTCAGCTCTTTTCCAGGAAACAGCTTGACGAATGAGGGCCAATTCCCCTATTTACGATTGTACTCTGGAATAATTGTAAGTAGGAGCCTCTGTTAACACCTCTTAACTCTCCTTTGTACTTCCTGTAGGCGAATATCAATCACAAAGTGTAAATATTGATCTGCTGTAGACTGTTGGACATTCTTGTGGTGCAAATCATTTCTCATAAGTCACTGTCATTTCCATAGCTGTACCTTTAATCTGTAGACAGAAAAAAAACAAGCAATACACTCTTACTAGTGCCAAAACACACCAGCCCAGTGGATTGTCAGTGATGTTGTTTCATTTCCAGTTGCTTTCTTGAGGAAATTCCCAGCATGGATTTACTGTAGGTGCATGAGTTAACAAACACACAGTAGAGTGCTTCAGTACTTACTAGATCTCTTAACTCCCTGTTCATGTTTTTATAGCTATAGAGTTTGTAGGTTTTCAAAATTTTCTGACACTGAAATTTAAAGTGTGTGGAATTGCTTGGTATATGCAGTGCAGTAGTATGTCTTCCAGTGAAGTTTGTTCAGTTGCACAAACATAAGCCACCTTGTGGCTGTTTCAGGTATTTCAATGTGTGTCAGGTATATTTTGATAGACTGGTGGTTAGATAAGAAAGAGAAAAGATAAGAAAAATGTGTTATCGCCATTTGTGAAATAGAGATTTTTTTATGTACTGCAATAATGTGAAGCCTGTGAAAGTATGATCCACCCAGCGTCATTTCCTCAACCTCTGAATGCTTCCTTTAATGCCCAGTGACAATCAAAGTCTGTCAATAAAGACTTAACATATTCACCTGTCTTCTTCCTGTCACAGTGAACAGCACATATTATTTTCAAGTAAATGTGAGGACTTCCTGATAAGTTCTTAGATTTGACTCATGTCACACCTTCACCCTGCCAGTAATGATCATTTTATTGAAGTGTTTGATGGTTTTATGACTTTTGCAGAAGGATCCTCATGATGTTGCTCATTGCCAGTGCATTCTGGGAAAGGTGATCGAAGGTATGTCCATACATGCACTGATATCCTGTGGGATGGCAAAGAGTTAGACAGATTTGACCTTGATATTAAAGGGATAGCTCAGATTACTTGAAATGGGGTCGTATGACACACTTAAAGATAATCAGTGTATTACCAATTGGAGATGGCGTTCACGCCCTCAGCTGTAGGAAGCTACTCAATGTACTGCTGTGGGCGTGGTCATCAACAGGCACATAAAAAAAAAGTGTACACTATTTTGAGAATATTTTTGCTGCTTCACAGCCTTTTCTAACAGGAAACCACTCTTGTATAAGCCAAATATCACTCTCACCACACCAACCAGACTCCATTGGCAACATCAGTAATATTACCTTCCAGAACACAGGAATTTCTGATCTATCACGGCCTTAATCTGTTGTTATTATGTGATTTTGGTGAATCCGAATAAATCTTTTCAAACACACAAATCATTTAGCTAACTAACTGATCAAGGCGGTGGTAGACCAGCAACTCCTGTGATCTGCAAGAAAATATAAATTTTTTTCACTGAAGTGTGGTTGGTTTGAAGAGAGCACTGTTTGTCTTTTATAAAAGTGATTTCCAGTTAGAAAAGGCTGTCTGACAGCCAGATAAAGCTGTGAAAATATTCTAAATGTAGCGTACGCTTCAACTGATAATGATGTTTTTAATTTGGCCTTTTTTAAATGGTTAAAATATGTGTTGCTTCTGACTTAGTCCACAGCAGTACATTACGTAGCCCCACACCGTTACTCCTGCTGCCTCCCACCACCATCTACTTTAGGTAATACAGTGACTAACTCAATAAGCTCCTCATACAACCTTACTTCAAATAATCCAATCTGTCCCTTTAAACACCGGCAGAGTGATTAATTTCCATCAGTAACTTTTGTAAAATAGCTGATGACAAGGCTCTGTAAAGTGAAATGTGTTGCTAACACTGACACTACCTGGGATGTGTCCTGTGAATGACAGCTCCATGCCCCTCTTTGATGGATAGATTGTGGGCATGGAGTTACTGTTCTGTTCTTTTGCCTGGGACATCTTGGAAAGTGGGATCACCTCTCAGCTGCTTCCCAAACTGGATCAGTGCCTGGTTGGTCACGATGGGGTAACCTTTGCCAAATAGGTAGCGAGATTTTGGCACATGGCCTGTAAAACCTGTAGAAAGATATCCCTCAGTGAGCTCTTGGAGTATTTTAGGAAATCTCTGGCATGGTATACAAAAGATAAAAAGTATAAAAGCTACCATCAGTATTGTTTATAATAACCATATGTGAAACATTAACGGGATCATTAAAAGTGACAAAATCAACAATTTCCTCAGTTCTATACACCATTTCAATCTATTTTAGCTCATTGTTGGTTTTACTGTCTGCACAGTTGCATTTACAGCCACAGCAAGCTGCTGTTTTCAGCAAAAACTCTCTAAAAATCTGTGTGCTACCTGCCCATCAAATTAACAATACCTTGTGAGTAAACCTGAATATCTAGCAGCTAAAGACCAAAATATTTTTCTCAGTCAGGAATCGCATATTTGACACTTGGTATCTGTCAAGAGACAAGAGGTATGACAACAATGGGATGATACTACTGCTCTGTGTTTGGTGGATGTCTTTACTGCTAATTGTTTAATAAAATATTAGCCATAACTTTTTTGCTATGTGCGAGACTTGTCTATGTTGAAAAGAAAACAAATTTTTTTAGATGGTTAAAAGATGTTGCCTTGATCTCACAGCAACACTTACTCAACTTGCTCAATTGATATTGGAGCACAGAGCGAAAAGACGTGGGTCAACCAGCAGTTCCCCTCAGCTCTGCGGAGCGTTTCAGCATTTTTTTTTAGCTATCTGATTTGTTTTTCTGACTCACAGCTTTTGATTGAAGGCCAAAACTGAAACTGAAAGCTAATATCTGCTGATTGTGTTAACAGGCAATTGTTTGCTAATAAGTTTGCTACATGAAGTTAAAGGTTATTATATTGTGTTCACAGCCTGTTTGCTAACAAAAACAAAACAAATAAAAAAATGCAGATATGAGGTCAAATGCATTCTACTGGAAACAACTGCTAGAAGTTCTCTTTGTGGTACCTGAGATTAAGTACTTCTGCGGGTCATCGTCATCCAAGAAATATGGTCTCCCAGGGGGGATGTAGGGCGTCAAGGGCTTGTAGATGAACACTTCGTTGGAGACTGCTGTCAAAGGGGGTTTTGGTCTCTAGATTAAAAGATAATAGAGAACCAAAACATGTGTGAGACAGACACAATATGAGCTCTATGAGCCTTAACAGGAAATTTATAAAGGCAACAAAGATTCTACATAACAATATATAATACCAATAAACAATATAATAAATCTATTCCAGTAAAAATATTTTTGTAACATTGTGCAAGAGATTGAAAATTTGAAGAAATAAATTATATTGCTTCCCCTTATTTGTCTGGACAGGTAAATTAATGTGAATCTCAGAGACATAATTGGTTAATCTGTGGTCGATCCCTCTGCAAACCTGATCAGTTCTACCTCTCAGTCTTTTGTTTAGGCTGGATTACATTACAGTGAACTGACACTGAAGTTCCACCATGGATTATTAAACAAGAGTGAACCTATTCACAGGTGCCATGTCAACGTGTGTGTGTGTGTGTGCAACAGAGTGAAAGAGAGAACATGTGTGTGAGGGTTACTTCAAACTGTTGGTGGGCGTTTTTGACAACAGCTGGCAGGACTGTTGATTGCTGCTGGACCCTCGAACGCCCTTCCTGGTAAAACTCAGACAGTGCCTTGTGGCATGTATCAGAGTAGCAGCAGCCAATGAAGTGCTGACTTCTTGGAATGAAGCCTAAAACAGCAACAAGCAATATTAAAAGCACTGGTTCATCCAAATGTCTAGTGGTATCTATACATGAAGTTTTAGTTCTGGCTTTAGGTCTCTGTGATCTCTGCTTCTCCTCCAGCACAGTGAAGGTGGATAGATTTTGTTCCCTGGTGGCTGTATTAAAGAAACTTACTAACACGCAGATCATATCTTAACTGGTAACCATAGTAATTAGGGGTAGGACCTGATTTAGGAAAAAAGCCATTACAATTCCTAAATCATGTTCGTATTCTAACTGAAAATCGTAAATGTATATTACATGAGATAAAAAAAAAAAAAAAAAAATTTAAATAAACTCTTCCTAACTGTAAGATAAATGTTAGGCTGTCCTACTTTCCACTTTTCCACCTGTAGTAGTTGCAACTAGCTAACTGTAGTGTTCACTAAGATTAGCTAACATTAGCTAGCTAACATGTTCACTAACAGTAGCTAACAGTCATATTCACGAACAGTAGTGTTCACAAACAGTAGCTAACAGTAGTGTTCACTAAAAGTAGCTAATAGCAGTGTTCACAAACAGTAGCTAATGATAGCGTTCACTAAGAGTAGCGAACAGTTTTCACAAACAGTAGCTAATGATAGCATTCACTAAGAGTAGCTAAGAGTGCAGTGATGTCTATGGATTATCCACAGTAAGCCTACTAACTTCGTTTTTTTTTTTTTTTGAATGATAGTCCTTGATCCACAGAGCAACTAAAACCAAAACAATCTGAATGGCCAGAAGAAAGTGAGAAAATATGTGACCCTTTAAAATGCTCTGTAAAAATGTGCATGTTTCATAGGGTTTAAAAACATGTTTTATTTTGAAATCACCACTACAAACACTGCTACAGACATGACTGTTTGCTGTGTGTTATCTTGATTTTCAACACTGTTCCACTCAACTGGTCGTTTATATTTAATTATTTAGCAAGTGGACACAGATTATTTTCATGTTCTCATGGTCTCATGTTGTTGTGCCATACATACTCATATATTTAAAGGCTTATTGGTAGATTTTAGTTATAACTGACAAATGCTGCTGATTGGCATTTAGGTATTTCGTATCATAATTAACAGCTTGCAAATTTAAATGTTAACAAATTGTGTATTAGTGTTTTTACCCAATATGGAATACTTTTCCTTGAGGTGTTCAGTTACACTGTGACCCCTCTGTGATAGTGTATGATACCTACCTGTGTATCCTGATATCACCGTCTTCAAGTTACTGTCAGGGATGCTGCTCGGTGTCAGAGCAGTGTTTGACTCTGCGGATGGGAGGCGACCTGTGTGGAGGACCAGGCGACTGGAGTGTTTCACCTCAGGACTGGTCAGCAGGTCGGCCGTAAGCTTGCTGTAGGACTTCCCCATATTGTACTTCAGCTGTGGACAATATCCTGTGTACCTGAAAACAAGAGGGAGCCTGGGGTCAACACGAACTGCAGCATGTAGACTAACTCATTAGCAGCTTTTGAGCTGGAAACAATAAAATATCTTTAAGCAACACCTTACAACAAGGATACAAATCATATACTTAATTCTACATGATATGTAATTTAGTGCCAGTGGGTAAAAAAACCCCAGCTGTAATGTTTTTTGTCATAAAAATAGACCAACCAAAGATAATTTGAAGAAATTTTTAACCAAAGTTTTTTAGGGTAAACTTTAAGGATCTTTACCTAAAAGCAACACCATACCATAATGTAAGGAATCAGTTTAAATGTATGCCTCGTATAAGTATTTTAATAAGTTTATTTGTGTGGATGTTACCCTCAGGAAACACTGAACCTCTGTGAGCCATATTTGGCTCACTGCTAATAAAATATTCAATAATCAGTGCATTTTACAACCTATCTTATCCTTGTTGAAGAGTATGTAAACCTAAATACACAGTACCAAAATGTCACGTGAGATTCCACAGTTTTCCATTACGCAATTATTAAATATCAACGTACATTAAACGATGAGAAATTAAACTGTACTCATCTGTTAATGTGAATCCATTTTTCTCCAGATTGCAAAATGATAAAATAAATGACATTTTCAGACCATTTTTGTCTCATACTTGAGAATGAAAGTGTAAAAATTGCCAAGGGGCCAAAGGGCCAAAATTGCGTATGTTACCTAGAGGCAACACCATATGACAGAGGATTAAGTCATGCTTCACTAATGCATGACTCACAATGATTTAACGCATGAATTAGTGCAGGAGGTATCATCATGATCCTGTTGTTCACCACTAACCAGTGATCATGTTACAATAACTTTATGTGATTAGTTAGTTCACACTTCATACATCACCAGTGAAGGAATTCAGTTATGTCATACATTATCTAAATCCACTTCAGTTATATAAGTTTATATTTTACACCCATGAATTTGGTCAGCCTCTCTGAAACCATAACAGTGCCTGTTCTCATAGAAACGTGAAGCTTTGTTTTTAATCAAACGGGTCATCAGATGCAAACGTTATAATAAATACAGTTAAATAAACGTTCACGATACTGAAATCCACATAACTTGATGCATATAAAGTCACTGTGACTTTATCATTTTTTTAGTGGTTAACATTAATTCATGCATTAAAATCATGCAGTAGTATATGATTTGTACCCTTATTATAAAGTGTTAGTATCATTTAGTTAAATTTTTATGACTTCAACAGATTGAGAAAACAATCATTGAATGTTGAAGGGAAATGCAAATTTCCTGAGCCTATTTTGATTACATTAAGTACATTATTAAGTACATATTTTTGTATGGACACCATAACACATTTGTGCAAACCAGCACTGAGTAAAAGCTTAACTTTTATCACTTATTTATGCTGTAGTTACCTCGAACTGTAATTTTGGGGACAAACTATCAACAACCCATTGATCAGCACTACTCTGATCCAACCCTAATCAATTAAATGAAGAAATAAAGTAGCATTATTTTAATTTGAGTATTTTTACCGGATTATGTTTATGTTTTTATTCATATTTGACATGTTTGTGTCTCTTTGACAGAAGTATGGAACCCACACCGACATTAAACTCTGTGCAGTCATGCTACACACATTACTTTATCTTCGATATTAAAATGATATTTTACCGTATGTGGTGTCAGGATGCGTGTACTCACCCCGGTATATAATGTGGATCAGGTGTCACCAGGACTTTGCTGAATTTAGGGGCGTATTTCTCCATATTGCTCGAGTTGCAGGCTGCAGCAGGTCGTCTTGTTATGATCGCGGTGTTTGTCGGTTGCTACAGAGAATTAAACCCAAACACACTGATGGAGCTCAGTGACATCTGAACTGACGTGAGCACCGAAACTATTCTACAAGGACAAAAATATGAGGTAGTAATATGAGGAGGTATTGTTGTCTAAAGTGACTTTTTAATAAGATTCTTGAGATATGCTCAATACCGACCTCTAGTGGCTCAGTATGAAGGAATATTAACAGTGACAGTATACTGTAGAGGGTTTTTAAGAAATACTCAGCTCAAGTAGAAACACTGATAAAAAATAAGCAAGTGAAAAAATAAAGAAATAAACAAAATAAAAGTATATTAGTTCAAGTCCCTTTAAGCAATTCATCTAATTTACTAAAGTGGTGTTTTAGTTTAAAATTTTAGTTTTAGTTTGCCAAAGTAATAAACACAAAATGACAAAGATTAGAGAAAACAAATACAGAAAACCCAGTGAACTTATTTAAAGCCTTTATCTAAATACTGTTAAAATTGTATGTATGTATGTGTTCCCTTGTATGATCTCAAGGGAAATGGCTGTGTAAGTGAATGTGCAAATATTTATAAGCAGTAACTTTACTAGTAGAGATATTACAAGTGGTCAATGATATGTGTATACTAAACTTCAGGCAATTTAGAGTTACCAATTAACCAATTATGCTGCATGTTTTTGAACTGTGGGAGGAAGCCAGAGCACCTGGAGAGAACCCACGCGGACACGATGAGAACATGCGCTCTCTGCACAGAAAGGTCCTGCACCCCCAGCTCGCTAGCTGGGGGATTTGAACACAGGACTTTCTTTCTGTGAGGTGCTAGTGCTAACCACCGCACCACCGTGCCGCCCAAGACCTTTTGGGGGTCTTAAACATACTCAAAAGCTTGGCAAATTTGGCACATTTGCCAGTCGTGGTGAAAATTTACATGTAATAGTGTTTTCAGAAATGAACATGGCCAAATGGCTTGGCCTGAACACATCTGCATGACAATATTACATCATAGTCACCAGCTGGCAAAGGGAAATGGCATGTTTTAGGTTTACCGTAGCCAACTCAAAGATGGTCTGATGAGTCTTAAGACCTAGAATCTAGGAATCTTGGAAGCTAAGTTTGTTTATCTGTGGCATCTTTCAGTGCAGGTGACCCTCAGTTGATTAACATGTCACAGGTATCCCACAAATTCAGAATATGTGGAAGCTACAAAAACACTGATTGTTAAATACGGAGATGGAAGTAACGCATTACAAATGCTCAAAGTCTGTACTTTTACTCATACTGAAGTATTTGTTATAAGATGTAATCTACTTAGTTACTTTTAAACCCATAGTTGAGTACTGAATGCAATTTGAATCAACATCCAACCCTGCATTTTAGTAGCCGATCAGGTGATCTGATCACAAATAGACCAATGAAAACCAGGACACAATCTCAATGTCAAAATCTTGTCAATTGAAAAATAGGTCCAAACATGTTTTTGCATGTTTAGACCTATTTTTCAACTAGTGGTCAATCTGGCAATCATTTTTCCACTAATAAATTAGTTGTTTGGCCCACAAAATATCATGAAATATCATGATTAATGATTAATTGATTGCTAGTACTTTCAATTCAGTTCAGGGAATCGCACAAAAATTGTAACCCTAATTTGGATGGGTGACGGTGAAATCATTTGTTAAAAGTACCTAATACTCTGAGTAGTTTTTGAAATGAATACTTTGTATTTTTACTTAAGTATTAAGTACACCAGTACTTTTACTTGTAACTGAGTAATATTTTAGTAATGTAAGAGTACTTGTACTTGAGTACAGATTTTCAGAACTCTTTCCACCACTGGTTACATATCTTTTCCTCAAAGATCTCAAGGGAAATGGCTGTGTAAGTGAATGTGCAAATATTTATAAGCAGTAACTTTACTAGTAGAGATATTACAAGTGGTCAATGATATGTGTATATTAAACTTCAGGCAATTTAGAGTTACCAATTAACCAATTATGCTGCATGTTTTTGAACTGTGGGAGGAAGCCAGAGCACCTGGAGAGAACCCACGCGGACACGATGAGAACATGCACTCTCTGCACAGAAAGGTCCTGCACCCCCAGCTCGCTAGCTGGGGGATTTGAACGCAGGACTTTCTTTCTGTGAGGTGCTAGTGCTAACCACCGCACCACCGTGCCACCCAAGACCTTTTGGGAGTCTTAAACATACTCAAAAGCTTGGCAAATTTGGCACATTTGCCAGTCGTGGTGAAAATTTACATGTAATAGTGTTTTCAGAAATGAACATGGCCAAATGGCTTGGCCTGAACACATCTGCATGACAATATTACATCATAGTCACCAGCTGGCAAAGGGAAATGGCATGTTTTATGTTTACCGTAGCCAACTCAAAGATGGTCTGATGAGTCTTAAGACCTAGAATCTAGGAATCTTGGAAGCTAAGTTTGTTTATCTGTGTCATCTTTCAGTGCAGGTGACTCTCAGTTGATTAACATGTCACAGGTATCCCACAAATTCAGAATATGTGGAAGCTACAAAAACACTGATTGTTAAATACGGAGGTGGAAGTAACGCATTACAAATGCTCAAAGTCTGTACTTTTACTCATACTGAAGTATTCGTTATAAGATGTAATCTACTTAGTTACTTTTAAATCCATAGTTGAGTACTGAATGCAATTTGAATCAACATCCAACCCTGCATTTTAGTAGCCAATCAGGTGATCTGATCACAAATAGACCAATGAAAACCAGGACACAATCTCAATGTCAAAATCTTGTCAATTGAAAAATAGGTCCAAACATGTTTTTGCATGTTTAGACCTATTTTTCAACTAGTGGTCAATCTGGCAATCATTTTTCCACTAATAAATTAGTTGTTTGGCCCACAAAATATCATGAAATATCATGATTAATGATTAATCGATTGCTAGTACTTTCAATTCAGTTCAGGGAATCGCACAAAAATTGTAACCCTAGTTTGGATAGGTGACGGTGAAATCATTTGTTAAAAGTAACTAATACTCTGAGTAGTTTTTGAAATGAATACTTTGTATTTTTACTTAAGTATTTAAGTACACCAGTACTTTTACTTGTAACTGAGTAATATTTTAGTAATGTAAGAGTACTTGTACTTGAGTACAGATTTTCAGAACTCTTTCCACCACTGGTTACATATCTTTTCCTCAAAGATCTCAAGGGAAATGGCTTGATAAGTGAATGTGCAAATATTTTTAAGCAGTAACTTTACTAGTAGAGATATTACAAGTGGTCAATGATATGTGTATACTAAACTTTAGGCAATTTAGAGTTACCAATTAACCAATTATGCTGCATGTTTTTGAACTGTGGGAGGAAGCCAGAGCACCTGGAGAGAACCCACGCGGACACGATGAGAACATGCGCTCTCTGCACAGAAAGGTCCTGCACCCCCAGCTCGCTAGCTGGGGGATTTGAACGCAGGACTTTCTTTCTGTGAGGTGCTAGTGCTAACCACCGCACCACCGTGCCGCCCAAGACCTTTTGGGAGTCTTAAACACACTCAAAAGCTTGGCAAATTTGGCACATTTGCCAGTCGTGGTGAAAATTTACATGTAATAGTGTTTTCAGAAATAAACATGGCCAAATGGCTTGGCCTGAACACATCTGCATGACAATATTACATCATAGTCACCAGCTGGCAAAGGGAAATGGCATGTTTTAGGTTTACCGTAGCCAACTCAAAGATGGTCTGATGAGTCTTAAGACCTAGAATCTAGGAATCTTGGAAGCTAAGTTTGTTTATCTGTGGCATCTTTTGTGAGTGAAGACGGGCATCTAATTTGTGTGCCCTGACAATGGAGCCCAACAAGGGGTAGATGAGGGACAGGGTTTGATTTGTCTGTAGACTGACACTGGAAATTGGACGATGTAATTGGAAAGCATGCATGCCCTGACTCGTGCTCAGACTCCTGATTGTCCTTTGACGTGTCATCAGGTGGCTTGGGCTTTTTTGAAATTGGTGGCAAGGGGGTGTGCTTCGATAGTTGCCAGGCCTTCAACTTAAGCTTCCTTTCGTCATTCATCAGCATAGTTATTTGCGCTTGCTGTTTTTTAACCCTATCCTCATATGCCATGACTACTGCCTGTAACGCTTTCACCTTTTCAGTTAGTTCTCTCTTATCCCATCGACACTGTTGCAACTTTTGTATTGAGATTTTCAGCAAGTGAACAGTTTGATTATCCTGCTCTTCATTCTCCTTGTCGTTTTCATCCTGTTTTTGATGGTGCTGTTTGTGTGACCTAGGGTGATGGCGTTGATTACCTTCTTTGCTTCTCTCCTGAGATTCCTTTTGTTCTGAATTATGATTAGCGATGTTTTGCGCCACTGTCTTCTCTGTCGTGGAATTCTCATTCTTGAGCTGTTTCTTGTGTTGCCTGAGCAACAGGTCTTGGTCAGTTAGCTTGTTTTGTAGCGTGACCCTCTCAGCGTCCTGGCGGTTGATCACCTGTTGCTGCTGCATTACCTGGTTCTTGATCTGCACGAGCTCTTTGTTCAACTGCTCCTTCTCTGCTGCCAACTTGGATGTTACTTTCTGTGCCAACATCTTGTCCTTTTCAGCAGAAAGTTTGTAGCTATTATGTGTGCTTTTAATTTCTGTCAGCTGCTGTCTGAGTCGTTCAACTTGGTTTTTAAGAGACTGATGTTTCTTTCTTATCTTGATCAGCTGCAAGTTCCTTTTTTTTAATTCGGTACTCTGTTCAGTTTTTGTTTTCTGAAGTTCATCAATAGTTTTGTTTTTCAGATTAATTTCTTTGCACAGGTTTATGGAATTTTCATATAAAGTTTGTCTTTCATGCTCAGTTTGTTTCTTCTCTTCTATTGTCATTTGTAGTTGCTTATCGTAGGTAAAGAGCGCTCTGTTAAGAGATAGTATTTGTCTATCTCTTTCCTTATGGATAATACTTTCCTGGCTTTGGATGTCTTGTAATTTCCATTTCTCGTTGGTGCATTTGTTCAATTCATCTTCCAACTTCTGTACCAGCCTACACTGCTTCTCTGTCTCTGCATTGTGTTTTTCTATTTCTGAAAGAGCTGAGTTCTTACTTATCTCCAACTCCTTCATCTTGTTTGACTGGTTCATCATGTCTGATTTCAATTTCTCAATCATCTCATTCAAATACCATATCTCCCTTTCCAACGTCTGTATTGTGGTCTTTTTAATATCAACTTGACGTTTGAGATTTGTAATCTCACCAGAACTTTCTGTATTTTTATTTCTGAGGCGCTCACATATGTCTTTAAAAGGGAGTAGTGACTGAACTTTTGTTTCTAAAGACCGAATTTCATTTTTGTTTTCTGTCAAAGAGTCTGATGCCTTAGTGTATAATTTGTCCTTCTCAATTAACTGCGCTGTGATGTCTTCTACTGTTTTTTCTAAAGACTTATTTTTGGCTGCCAGTGTTTGCAGATTGCATTTCAGTCTCTCACTCATTGAGATCAGCTCTTTGTTCTTCTGAATTGTTTCATTTTGATTATACAAACGCTTCTCTGTGTCTTCTCTCAGCTTCGTCTCCGATGAGCATTTGGCTTCCAATTCCTGGCATTTCTTGGTGAGATTCATAATGACCTTCTCTGAAGCTGTCTTCTCACTAGACCTCTGGATGTGTTCTTTTCCAAGGTCAGTTTTGAACTGGATTAGCTTGCTTTCCAATTCCTGGCATTTCTGGGTGAGTACATGCTCTCTCTTCTTCTGTTCACTTTCTTCTGCGTCTGCTTGTCTTCGGCGAGATTCAGCCTGAACATGGACCATGAGTTCGTTTTTCAGCTTTCTGTTCTTTGTCATTAGCTGATCAATCATCCTCATGCTGTTAGGGTCCATCATTTCACAAGACTGCCTTGTGGCCATTTTGACAATTTATTATCACCACCTAAATCAAATTACTCAAAGTGTATTAGTCTATTGTCTGTATATGTGTCTGTCTGTCTATCTAATCTTGTTATCCCTACCCGTTACACTTTAGTCTACATTCAATTCAACAGGCTGTATTAGAACGTAGTATGGCTGTTCAGTTCACAGCTTACTGAAATACAATGGCAACCTGTGTACTGTGATGTCATCAGAGTGTGTGACATCATCAAAGAACATTTTTGCGTTCTTATAAATAAAGCATTCTAAAAAAAAAAAAAAAAAAAAATTCTGATGGGTCCATTACAACATTCTAAGCTTCTTCTTCTTCTTCTTCTTCTTCTTCTTCTTCTTCTTCTTCTTTTTTTTTTTTCTTAAATTCCAAATGGCAAACCATTGCAATGAATAGCAGATCATTGCTGTGGGTGCAGCTCCGGTCATAGACTGTGAAGGAGGAATAAAATCACGTTTAAATGAATGAAAATGAATTAATTATTAATTAATTAATTAATTGAATTAATATTTTGTGTAAACTTGTTTTTTAAGTAGTAAGGTGTGTAATAAGGTGTTCATGTACACTGCATCGTATATATATATATATATATATATATATATATATATATATATATATACATATATATGTATGTGTATATATGTATATATAGATGCATATGTGTGTGTGTGTATATATATGTACATCTGCTGAATTTAGGTCTGTGGTAATTTCTTTAAGGTGTGTTACAATGTAAAATAACCTCTTAAAAATTACAATTTATTTATCACTCTAATATTTTGACCGACTTAAACTTTAAATTTAAATTATTATTATTTTTTTTAAATCAGTGAATAATCCTTACTATTCCTTATTATGCACTCATGTTATAACTACATTTTTAGCAGTCCATTCTAATATGTATTTCCTACCTACCAGAATTACTTTATTCCTAATCACATTTATAGTATATTTTTACACTTTATTATTTCCCAGTGTTTAATGTTAAAATAATATGATTCATTGGTATAATGTCATAGATATAAATGACTGCCTTACCATTACTGCCTGGACACAAAAATACTGATATCTGCACTGGCTACCTTTGAGATAACTTGAACACAGTATTTGTAGCTCAGTTTTTGTGTCAAAAAAAAAAAAAGGGTTCCTGAAAGCTGTAAGTGTGTTACACTTAGAAATATACTCCTAAGTGTTCCACACTTGGCAGTAGCCCACCATACTGCATTGTGTGAAATATTTCAACCTTTTTATGTCCCTTGACATGTTTCTGTCCACTGACTTCCATTAAAACCACAAATCTTTGATGCCCTTCAAAAAGACCTTAGAGTGAGTTTTATGAAGTCTAATCCTATCAAATCATATTTGGGTAGTTTTATTGGCATCCAGACAAAAGCATGTAATATAATTGAATTAAGTATTAAGTATCTTATTAATTAAGTGTGGATAATTGTCGTTTGACACTTTATATCCTCTTTTTGGATAAAGAAGGCAATGTACCCCCTTATGATGTTGTAGCAATTCTCCACCACTTGAGGGCAGACCAGGGCAAAAAAAGGGGCCAGAATCTGATCCGGAAAATTGAAAATAACACTGGAATACTGGTTTTCAGGTGTGTGCACTCACAGACACACAGAATAACTGAGTGGATCTCATTCTTCATACACAATTATAAAGGCACAGTTTTGGAGAAAAGTGCACATTTAGAACAAACTATAAGAAATACTGCAGTTAGTAATAGTCACATATTTCTATTTATTTCTACTCTTTATATTATGTAAATCTGCAATCAAATAACATAACACTGTTCCTTCCTTGGACCACTTTTGATAGATACTGACCACTGCAGACCGGGAACACCCCACAAGAGCTGTAGTTTTGGAGATGTTCTGATTCAGTCGTCTAGCCATCACAGTTTGGCCCTTGTCAAACTCACTCAAATCCTTACGCTTGCCCATTTTTCCTTCTTCTAACTCAACAACTTTGAGGACAAAATGTTCACTTGCTGCCTAATATATCCCACCCACTGACAGGTGCCATGATGAAGAGATAATCAGTGTTATTCACTTCACCTGTCAGTGGTCGTAATGTTATCCTGATCGGTGTATATAGTTGTACTGTTACACTGCATGGAGAGAGGAGCAAGATGATAGACTAAGTGTAGGTAGTTTAGCATGTGTATGGCTGATTATACTGCATGTGGCTAGCATGATGCTAGCATGGTCCAGATTTGGCCACTTTTAGCTGGGTTCACACAATAGGAGTTTCAAAATGCTGACTGATTTTGAAAACCGGTTCCATCATAAGGAAAATTCCATAATTCCTCATTTATCTCGTCGTCACTGGCCATGGAATTAGTCCTGGTTTTATTTTGCCAGGTTTTGAGATACCTTCTAATGACATAATTCCCCCTGTCTTTCCAACAGCACAATGGCCGCTCACAGCTGCCGTTTCAAATTAAAATATTAAGAATTTTAAGTGAAGGGTCACAATGTAAACAGGCTAAAAAAATGAGCAACCACTGATAACACTGCTCGCACATTTGAAGTATTTTAGCTACAGTGTCAGGTATGCAGTGTCTCTTTACTTCCTGTCTAAGGAGCATGTTCAGTGTTCAAGAGCAGTTTCCTTCTGCCTTCAGAGGACAGCTGTCATAGCAATAAATGGTTCCTCCTCCTTGTGGCTGGTGTGGGAAGAAGTGTGTGTGTGTGTGTCTGAGTGTGTGGTGGGCAACTGAACAAAACAATATTTATCTTCATGTAAATATATATGTCATAATTCTATCATGATTATAATGATTATATTATATAATATCATATAATGGGGATGTTTCCATGAGGGTGAAAATTTACATCTACACTTAAATATTTCATTAACAATAATGTGACACAATATTAATGTGTTAAAAAATACTGCCTTTTCTCTGGTTTTATTTATTTATTTTATTATCCACATTAATTAAACTTCTCTTAAACTCTGTGCAGTCATGCTACACACATTACTTTATCTTCGATATTAAAATGATATTTTACTGTATGTGGTGTCAGGATGCGTGTACTCACCCCTGTATATAATGTGGATCAGGTGTCACCAGGACTTTGCTGAATTTAGGGGCGTATTTCTCCATATTGCTCGAGTTGCAGGCTGCAGCAGGTCGTCATGTTATGACTGTGGTGTTTGCTGGTTGCTACAGAGAATTAAACCCAAACACACTGATGGAGCTCAGTGACATCTGAACTGACGTGAGCACCGAAACTATTCTACAAGGACAAAAATACTATTGTTTTCTGCAAGACTGTGCAGCAGAGCAGCTATTACAGTCTAATACTGTTACTCACTCATAGTTTTCAGATCCAGCAGTCTTGTTCTCACATGGACGGTTTTGTTGACTTGTTGTCCTTATCGTCCTGTAATATGTTTTTTAAATAATATTCTAGTCAGAGAAGGTGAACACATGAACTACATGAGAGTATTAGCAGAGGTGTTGTTGTCTAAAGTGACTTTTTAATAAGATTCTTGAGGTATGCTCAATACCGACCTCTAGCGGCTCAGTATGAAGGAATATTAACAGTGACAGTATACTGTAGAGGGTTTTTAAGAAATACTCAGCTCAAGTAGAAACACTGATAAAAAATAAGCAAGTGAAAAAATAAAGAAATAAACAAAATAAAAGTATATTAGTTCAAGTCCCTTTAAGCAATTCATCTAATTTACTAAAGTGGTGTTTTAGTTTAAAGTTTTAGTTTTAGTTTGCCCAAGTAATAAACACAAAATGACAAAGATTAGAGAAAACAAATACAGAAAACCCAGTGCACTTATTTAAAGCCTTTATCTAAATACTGTTAAAATTGTATGTATGTATGTATGTATGTATGTATGTATGTATGTATGTATGTATGTAGATAGATAGAAATTAAATTCTACATGTGTACAACTTTTGTTTTTATTTTATCCTAAATCTGAGAATATACAGTAACTTCCACCAGATGTATCTCCCAACTTTCCCCCCAAAACAGAGATGACATGGGTGCAGTGTCCTCAAATGTATCTATACAGCTCTGATATGGACATGTCTGTAAAATATTAAATCAAAATGTTTATTAAATTTTCCAAATCGTTTGATTTTTAAATATTTTATATGATTGATTTTGAAATTTTGAAACTCAAATTATTGAGTCTGAATTTGTGAACACTAGAAAATGAAGATGAGTTACTGAGTTAAATTCAGAGGCAAGAAATTCAGATACATAATTTTAGTTTAAAAAAAAAATCAGTGCTAGAAATTCAAAGGCTTTTAACTTTCGAAATCTGGTGAGGCAGATTTTTTTTTGGCAGACTGTGCACAGACTCAAAATAACTTCCTTTTATTTTCTGTTTCCAGGATGGTGAATGAGTTTTTGTGTTTGATCAGATGACCTGTCCTGTCTGTCACTGTTCACCTGGGGAATGCAGATCAGATCAGCACACACGCAGGAGCGTCCATTCTCCACATTCCTCTCAGATAAATCTTGCTGAAACAACGAAATAGCGTTTACTGTTACAGTTTACCGCTTTTCACACACACACACACACACATACCATAACAATGTACGTATATCCACTGAGGAATTTGAACATATTATATTACCCCTCTCATGTACTCACACTCATGACGAAATGGGTCAAATTAAAGCTTGAGTTTTCTTTATATCTCAACTTGTTCCCACAACATTTCAATGACACTTTCAAGACTTTTTGACTGGATTACACCAACAAAGATTAATATAATCTGAGATTAGTTCTGATCAGAATCTAGCAAAACTAGGTTTACAGTGAATAAATGTTACATTGTCAGCTAGATAAAAAGTTAACAAAACATTATATCACTTGTTAGCAAGCTAATAAGTTAAACCTCTTTAAGTGTAAGATTTAAGTTTGCATTTAATTTAATCTATGTTTAGAGCACCTCTGTTTCTTGAAAAGCCCTCTGTAACTGAAGTTACCCATGCAGTGTAAAAGGGTAAATCTATGTGACCATGTCATGGCTTGTTCTTGTTATGTCTTGCATTCTTACAGATGAGAGGACAATCCAACATTTCACATTATACTGTGGATGAGTCACTCTTTTTCCCAGGATTTGGTGACACAAAGGAGCAGGTATGAGCACGCAACTCTGCGCTGTGACAGGACAGATGCTGGGGATGGGCGTGGTGAAGGAGCAGAGGCGGATCAGAGGGGATGTTTTGAATTCTACATCGCCTGTTCACCTCAGCTAATGAGTGTGTGGGCTGTCTCATTCTCCTGCTGCAGCTCGGAGGCAGAAGAGGTGCGAAGAGGGACAGAGGGGTAAAGGATGAATCTCTACAGGAGCTTTGGAAACCTCATGGAGGCTTGGGTAACTGAGGGAGGCTCAGACTCAGAATGGCTGGGGAATGCTGATGAAGACTCTCCTACACCTTCCTCAGACGTGGGGACAAACCTGCGCTCAGAATCGGTGGACTCTGGAGTAGAGACAGCCAGCTCGGACACGTTCTTCCCCGCTGCATCTTGCTCCGTCTCGACAGATAATGCAGAAATAGACACATTCACACCAGAAACCCCAGCCTCGACATCGCAGTCTCCTGTCCACTCCTCTCCTCCACCTTCCTCTTCCTCCTCTTCATTCGGCAGAGCTCAGGAGGTCTTGCACCAAAGAGTGGAACAAGCACAGCAGAGGACTGACTCGAAACATCTAAAGGACAGCCCGGAGCCCCTTACAGTGGATGAGGTGCTCAGGAGACGACCTCGAGCATCTTTTCTCCCTAAACGGCACACATCTGAGATAGTGAGAGGTCAAAGGTCAGAGATTTTTGGCCTAAGGGGGACGGCGAACCCATCAGTGCCCGTGAGGTACATGTGCAGACGCCCAGCGTCTATGAATTGTGGCAAGCTGTCTGGTCAGACAAGATTAGAGGTGAGATACTGCTTATATCACACACCAAACATTTGTGGGAAAACAGAAGCGATAGAAACATTTCCATGATGTGTTCTGTTTCTGTTTGAGCTCATTTGGGAACCAGTTTCAGGATTACATCAGTTTCACAGTAACATGTATGGTCTTGCACGGCAGCACAGGCTCGTAACTGTAAAAGGAAAGCCTGAATGAAAGTCTCAGAGGTGTAACAAGGCGGCTTCTACTTTGACTTCTAGTTAAAGGGTTGCAACACGCAACACACAAGTTGCTCTCAAATTTTAAGTAGGACAGGCATGTCATTACTCATAGAGAATCCCTTTCATGCTCGCAGCCCCGTCACGAGTCCGTCTGTGGTGCGAGGGATCATAAACCAGTCTGCCCAGGTGACTTTACGCCCACAGGCATGAGAGGAATGGACAGAAGCGACATGTGGGGGAAGTTGAGCAGTCTGCAGGGTTTTGGATAAATGTAACAGGCACGTTGTTGGTGGAAAAAATTTGTCCTGATTTTAACCAACAATGGAAAAGAACACTCCTTCTCACATTTGCAAATGTATGAGTCAGTATGAGAGCGCACAAAGGTGTTAAAACAACTGGATTAATTCTAGTTGCGTTCTATTATCTTTTTTTAAGTTTTTTTAGTCTTTGGGTGTGTGTGCACCCTAAATGAGAGGCAGGGTTAAAATGCTTTGATAAATGCAATTCCAAGAAGACATATACTGCCAGGTCAACATAATTACTCAATTGTGCAATTATGTGTAATTATGCTTTCATTATCTTGAACCGGTCGAGCGTTTCGTCATTCTTTCAAAAGTTCACGGAAAAGAACAAGTCATTTAATGCAACATAGTGCAGTCTTTAATATAATTTACTGTAATTCATATACTGATATTACAAATATCAAAGTCCCATGCAATATCTAGTCTCAGTTCAATTTTGACCTTATATTTCATTATTAGTGGTATTATATAACTAATTTGCCATTTCATTTCTTGAATGGTAGAATTTATTTTTTGTTTTACATTATTGTAAATTAAATATCTTTGAGATTTGGACTCCTGTCAAACATTTGATTTAAAGACAAGTTGGACTGTGATGGATAGTTTTCACTATTTTTTGTGGATAGAATGACTTATTGAAAAAGCAATAATTGAGAATAAAAACAATTATAGTTTCAGCCCCAATTCTATTCAGCAATATGACCAAGAGTGCATTTAAGTTGTGTCCATCTCCACTTTGTTATTTAAAAGGCCCCTTCATTTGGGTGCTAAGTAAGGCACACGGCACAAAGGAGTTATATTTAGTCTCTTAATTAATCATAGATGTGTTTTTGGGTGTAACATGAACAAAACCAATCAGTGTTGTCTCCCAGTTCCTTTAAGGGCCAGGTACGCCTGCCTCTGGCACGCCGCGCTGGACTTGGCAGGTTGACAAAGCAGCAAAGATGCTGAAATGAGCCTCTTATAGTGATGCAGATACTGCGCTGTTAATCAGCAGCCCCAGCAGTCATAAAATTATGACATTATGATTAATAGCAGATGGGCTGCAGGTGGGTGAACTAGGATGACCCGTTTCCCCCATCCTAACTGTGTGTGTGTGCTTTTACGCCCGATATGAGGCACAGAGGGATGACTACTGTGACATTACAACACAAAACATTTCTTCATTAATGCCTCTCTGATCATTAAACCACGAAAGAAAGCACTTATATATCAGTACAACATTATACAGGTGTTTTACTCCAAACGGTTTCACTGTATGAACCGTGAATGTGTGTGAGACCTTTTGGATGTGTTGCAGAGCGTTTAACATTAATTAACAGATCCTGACGAGCCTGCTGGATTTAAACAGTCAACAAAGTCACAGCTGCTGTGCCTTGTGCATAAATGTGTACAGTATCTCTCAGGGGCAGATGTTTCATATTATTTCACTCACCTGTAACCCATCCACTATTAATCAGAATGTTGATTTTAATGACCCGTAGTTTAATTGCAGTACTCTATAAGCAGAGTTTATACATATTGCTAACCTGTCTATGAAGATGCATCTTATTATCTGAATGATGCATCCTCTAACTGACTTTAGGCCAGATTTTTGTTGGTCAGCTGAGTTGCTTTCTTCCTTCTTCTCTTTTTTCACTGCCTCAAGACAGCAATGCACCAGCAATGTGCCTGAACACACCTCATTTTATGTACGAGAAAATAAAATGCTATGCTAACAGCTCTGTAAAGCTGTAGCCAATTGAACACAGGGGTGCTTTGAGCTAAATGCTAACTTCAACATGCTAACATGCACATAAAATAAAGTTTGGCATGCTCACCATCTTAGTTTAGTGTATTAGCATGCTTACATTTGCAAATTAGCACTAAAGACAAAGTCCAGCTATGGCTGATGGGAATGCCATTAGTTTTGCAGGTATTTGGTCTTAAGATTTGAGATTCAAGATTCAATAATTTATTGCCATATCAACACAGTTGATTATAACTTGTTTCTGTGTGCTCCACACAAGAAAAACATAGCACATAATCGCAAATATTACACATTATACACCAGGACAGATTACACTGCAGGGACAGGACAATAAACACAATAAATACAATAGTGCAATTCATATGTCTCACGCCCTTGAAGTGACAAGTTGAAGTGCATGTGCTTGATTTAGGATGCACATTGCTTCAGGGTAAGTCCTATTGTGGAAGCAAGATGTTCTGGTTTTGATACTGCATAGTTTTTTACCCGAAGGAAGAAGACTGAATAAAGGGTTTGCAGGGTATGAGGAGACCTTTCAGAACCATAGTTCAGACATGGTGGGAGGGACACAGCGAGTTATTTGTGATGCTGTGTGCACAACTCTGTCCATCAGTTTATTAAACATTTTTTAAAGATATATATATATATATATGTTGGAGGGATTTTATGGCTTTAACTGATGGGACTGCTAAAATGAGGACAGGCAAGGGGGGAGAACAACATGCAGCAAGTCGAACCCATGACCACTGCAGAGGACTCACAGCCTTGGTACATGGGGATCATACTCTACCAACTGAGCTACCAGACCACCCTTTTTTGACCTTTTTAAACAGACAGGCAGCGCAGGACCACATCGCCATACCACTGTGCCATCTTGGAAGATGTATCATAATCATAACCCAAAGTATTTGACTCATGAAGAGATGAATTCATCCTGACTGAGACATGATTGTCAAAATTTCTAGCACACATGTCTACCTGCTGGTGATGCAAGAGGAAAGGGATCATTAAAATCAGTAGGCTTGATTGTCTTAGTACCATGAATGTGTCCGTCTGGTAGATGTTGACATACTACAGTATGCAACAAAGTGCTGGATCAACTGACCAACAGCTGGCGTAGCTAAAAAGTGCCATAGAATTATATCACCCATACTTTGTTTATAGCAGCATTTTGCAGGATTTCTCAAACAGTGAAGCTAGTGCTGAATGATATATATATAAAAAAAGTGTTTGTTTTTTTTAAGATATTGCAATTACGATATGAGTTATGGTTTTAGCTGGAATTTTGATTTTTTTTTTTTCATTTTCATTGAAAAAATATAAAAATGATTCTGTGATTTTTGCTGGGTCTATACTAAACATGTATGTTCCCTTATGTCTGGACAATATGATGTATATAGGTCAGGGCATCTCAGTGGCACCACAGTGTTTCATTTATAATGGTATGTTTAAACATATTTGACCTTTATCAAAAAAAAAAAAATGCAGCTTGTGCAATTTGGATATTATACTTGGCCATATTGCAATATCAATAATATTCCAAGTAACTGTTCAGTTTCACTACAAGGCAGCATTTGTTTTGCTCATTGATATGTACAGGACCTCGGTGAGGAGGCGGGCAACGGACTCAGCCCCGGGCTCAGCTACTTGGAGCAGGTGTGCCAAATGTTAGAAGAAGTTGCCAGACAGCAGCTGCACAACCAAGCATTACAGATGGAGGCAAATGCCCCACGGGAGCATGAAGACATGGAGGTGAGCCAGGTGAAGACATTCATGTGTCGCATCTCCGCAAAGGCAATTATGAAGTTGTCACAGTTTCCATGGGTTTATGAACATGACATAGGCTTGAAAGGGTGGTGATGACAAGATGTCTTCTTGCAGCCTGAGGGTTAATATGAAATTAAAGCATGACAACATTGTCTTTCTCCTCACTTGACTGTCTTTCAGGCTCTCAACGGCTGTGAGAGTGGCTCTAAAGTTGCTGAGGAGGACTTCTCTCCTTGTCGAAGGCTTGACAATACAGAAAGTGCCGAGCACACTTCCAGTGAACCACAGAGGCGGAAAGATTACACTCACAGACATTTTCGGCAGAGATCAGCTTCAGATACAACTCTTGCAGCACTACATTTGAGTGAGTCATTGTTAACCTGCTTCCATTTTCACCTTTTGTTTTGGTATGTTTTGTGGATTTAATATATTCTTATATAGAAATAGATCTTAACTGTACTGTACTATATTATTGTGTATGTGCTTGGTGCAGGAAAGGTAAATGCAGACTGCAGAGGGCAGCATCTGAGTACAGATGACCTGCTGGACAGGATAGAGGAAGACCATGAAAAACAGGTAAAATGCACTCAAATATCATCTGCACTGAAGCAATAAAAACAATCAAACAACTGTAAATTGTATTGTGTTATAGTGAGTTTTATTGTATTTTTTTCTAGATCATTTCTATTTTTTCCTTTTAAATGTTTTTGTATTATTTTGATCCACAAATGTGCTATTGTGTCTTTTCAGGAGTTTAAAAAAGAGGAGCCAAATAAACCTAACAAGAGCTGGAAGTTCAAAATTGGTTCTTTGGGAAGAAATTCAGCTGCTGCGAGAGAATTAAAGGGGTGAGATATTATATTTATGACTGTAACCTCTAAGGGGGCAGTGTTATTAATCTCATCTGATGCATGATGCTCTGAGGAAATGTGTGTGCTGCTCCAACATGGCAGCCAGCCACAGCGATGCAGTGGTCCAGAGCTAATGCACAGTTGATGCAGAGATGCTTTGGTGGGAGTTAATTTTCAGTCTGTTCCTCTTGAACATTTTGTCCTCATTTTTCATGAACCTTAGCAAACACACTGCTCCCAGCTTTCTACAATAGCTCGTTTCAGCTCTGTTTCATGAATTTTTTATCTTTTCAGCCAGCAGATGCAGTCATCTGAGAAAAACTCGGCCCGGCGACGGTTGAGCCAGCTGTTCAGGAGGAGCAGGAGGAAAACTCTGCCTGTATAAATGATGATGGACATTTTGGTGTCAGGTCTGAAGAGGAGGAGGCTTTCCTTTAAAAGCCTGAGCACTGTCACTGCTTTCAAACTGGCTTCCTATTCAGCTCGTGATGTAACAATCTGCAAAGTTTATTTATTGTCTCCTGTATATTTGCCAATATTATTTATACTGATTTTATATAAAATTGTGATGGGCAACTTAAGTTCTTGTAGCAGTAAAGCTTGTACCCACTTTTTATCCACCAAAGCTGCAAAAAATTTACACACTGTATCACACTGTAAATGTCAAGTAATATAATGTGAATATAACTGTCTCTGAAATTCTTATTTTTTTTGTTCTGGTGTACTTCTTCAACATGCTTCATATCCATCAAATCCCAGAATGCTGCATGTCCACTTGAAAAAAAACAAACAATCCAATATGACTGCACCCCATAACTAAAAATGAAAATACATCTGAGGAGGCAAACATGACGTGACTGGAGCAGCAACTTATGATTATGTTGATTATTTTTAAGTCACTTCTGTTAATGATTTAGTTATTAAGATGTCAGTTCAAAACCCAAATATAACCACCGTACAATAGCATTAAGGTAGCTAATCCTCACATTTGCAAAATTAGATCCGGTGAACACTGCTTGATAAATTACTTAAACAATTCATTACTTAGCAAAATTCCTGATAAATTAATTTTTAGTTTATTCACTAATGGACGAATCAACTAATTGTTTCAGTTTTGGAGTAGATGACTGGATAAATTAATGGATTTATTCCCCAGGCTTTTAATGGCGTTTCTGCATGAATTAAAGGGACGGTTCGGACATTGTTATGAGGCACTTATCCATAATCAGGCTATTATCTACAATAGGTGGCGGTCAACTCACCTCCTGTTTGGAGGTCACCAAAGTGACCAAAGTGACACATTAACACAAACAAACTAACCAGGTTAGTTTAGGTTAGTTTAGGGGTTAGGTTAGCTAATAGAGATATTTAGCTTTTATAACAGAAGTCTCCTACAGGAAAGGCAGTCTGGCAGCAAGGTGAAGCAATGAAAATATTCTTAATTTTGCATGCTGTTAAACTGATATTGATTTCTTTACATGGATCTTTTGTGAGTAGTTAAAATACATTTTGCTGATCCTGTCCACAGCAGTACATCACTGAGGTTCCCACACTGGTATTCCTCTTTGTTCTCCAAACTAGGGGGCATACTGACTACCATCTACTGTAGGTAACATACTAACTCCATCATCTGAGGGTATTTGTAAGGGGTAAAAAAAAAAAATACCTGATACCAGGTCATGAAAAGCATCCCTGAATTTGAACCTAAAATTACCTTAATTTTTGAAGTATAAATCAGTCATTTCTGAATTGACTTCAAAAATAAGGTGTGAATTAAGGGATGGCTTTTATGGTATCTGGTACACTTAAACTGTGCTGGAAAAAAAATCACCTGAAAATAAGTACTGTTGTGTTTTCATATCTACAGAGGGTGGGAGTCCTCTTCCACGGAGGTCGCCATGTTGCATCACCATGTTTCTACGATACACCAAATGTTGGCTCTAAATGGGGAATTTTTGCATTTTTCACAAAATTTTTGGCCACTGTAGTTTCTGTTTCAGGCTCGGAAGGGGAGGTTGAGACGAAGTGTTTGCAAAATGCAAGCTCGCCACTAGATGCCACTAAATCCCATTAATTGTTCTCCGTAAAATCTAGAGTTCCAGTTCTATAGTGCACTAGTCGAAATAACAAAAGGAAAGCCAAAATCCTCTCTGCAACTTGAGAGATAACAAGTGCAGGCCACACATGAGTTACTTTTATCATTTATTTAATCTTTATTCACCTAGGTTGGGGGGATAGACCTCCCCTGGCATTCCCATGTAAAGAGATGTCAATGACAAACACGTCCAACCAAACGAGAGAGGGTGAATAGGATTCCAGTCCATACATAAAATACATTTATTTACTATTTATCGAACCACCGGCATCCATTAGTCCCACACAGCATCCATCTGTGCTATTAAATATATAGAGATAACATCTGTGGAGGGATTTATTTACTGTATGTGTGTGAAGGGAGATTGGCAGAGAGGGGAGAGCTTATAGACGAAAAGAGTGGTGGTGTTGGAGGGGGGGCAGCGTCGAGTCATGCCTGCAGTGTCCCCCCTTGTCTACATGATGCCACAGGAGGACAAGGGGTTGGCGATCTGGCAGGTGCAGGCTGACTGGCAGTATTGGCGCACAGTCTGGTAGCAGCTGCGGTCGGCGTCCCCACCCCACTGCACAGGCCCATTGGGGTCGGAGGGCAAGCGGCTCAGGATGCTGGTGTTGATGGCCAGGGCAGCTAGGCCATAGTCAGTGAACAGCACCGTCTCACGCCGGCACGTGGGGCAGGAGATGAACTTGTACTTGGGACAGGACTCATAGAGGATCTGCAGGCACTCCTCACACACAGAGTGCAGGCAGGAGAGGATGCGCGGACGCTTGCCGGCGAAGTTGTAGGTGTGGCCGCAGGTGGGGCAGTCCAGGGGCTCACAGGGCATGACGGGTCCCGAGGAAGAGGAGGAAGAGGTGGAGGAGGAGGTGGAGGAGGAGCGCAACACGTACTGGTTGACGATGACGTCTTCCATCTTGTAGTGGAACTGATGGTAGCAGATTTCATTGGCACTGGTTTTGCGCTGCGCCAGGAAGCTCTGTTCCCTGCGCGTCACAGGCGCCACGGGGGACACCATAGGCCGGGGGGACCCTGCCATGTCCAGGGTCAGGTCACTGCAGGCCTGGTTGACGATGATTTCGCCTTCACCTCCGCCGTCCCACGCCACTCTGGGGGGTGGGGCATAGCGTGGCTGGGTGACGGGCACGGGGCACTCTCTGGGGAACTTCTCCGACTGGATGATCTTGACGGTGTCCATGGGGATGGTGACGGGCTGACGCCTGAGGCAGGACATTCGCACGTTTGTGGAGGTGTAAGAGAGAGGGGCTGTGGCTCTTATCAGCGCTGGACACCCCTGCCTAGTTGTGGACAAGGGGAAAAGACTTGGGCTCCTTCTCTGAAGTCAGCCATTGGAGGGGACATGAGGACGGATAGTTGCCTCCATGTTTCCCTTAGAGATCCCCCTTGTGGTGGGCGCTACTGTCAGCCTGAGTCTTTATGAGGGGAAGCCAGATAGAGGAGCTCAGCCAGAGCACCACAATCTGCAGCTCTGATATGTACAGATGATTTAACAGTCCAGCTTACTGTATCTGACCAGTGTTGACTACTTAAAGGTAGTTTTTAAGTTGTTTTTACTCACTTATGCTGATGTTCCTGTGCTGTCTCTGATGGCTATTTGCAGAATACGTTACACACAAGGACAGTTTAGCACAAAGATATGTTCTCACTCAGTGGTAACACCAATAAATAATCTCATATGCACACAGATGCTCACATATATACATACAGTACAGGTTGGTGGATGAGTGGGGGTGGAGGGGGTTGAGTTCAGGCAGTTCAAAAAGGTCCAAGAGGTATTGTCTTGAACTATATCCTGTGGCCTGCCAAGGAAACTCTTGCCTTCTCAAACTAGCCCTTTACATGTGTTTCTCACTCAAACGCCCGCCTAACTTCCTGTTTTTGGCTACGGGTGTGTTACACCTCGTCTCGAGTGCGTGAGAAAGAAAGAATAACCTCGAGTCTGTCTCTTTGCTCTTGGTCCAGTTTGGTCAGGTGACCCTGTGTGACCCTCTAGGTGGCTTGTTGATAAGAAAGAAGGAGGAGGTCTTTTTTGGGAGGTGTCCTAAGCTGTGTTGGAATGACTCCTTCAAGCTCCAAGGCTCCTGAATTCCTCAGAGGTGGGAGTGAAGGGTTTGTTATTTGGACTTTCAGACAGTCCTCCCAACTGAGCAGAAGATGTGATAACAGTCTGAGGGGTGCGTCTGTGCTTGTCTCCTTTTTTCAGTGTCTCAGACTCATAACGTGTCCTCAGGATGCCTTTGGTCCATCTACCTGTGAAAACAATAAAGAGATCTTTAAAATACATGAATTTCTGCTCTGACAAACACGCTTATCACATTTAGGAAATTTTAATGACATTTAATATTGAATGAACAGTTGAACGACAAGAAAACAAACAGAACAAGCTCCACTGACACGTGCTTTTTGGCATTTTCATTGTGTTTCATAGACAGAATACTAGCTGAGATATCAGTTTGACTTTGAAATTCATATACTCATTTGAAATGTCATGTCTGTATTTGAATGATTATTTTTTGTAAACATGGAGAAAGAATCCACTTTAAAGTCTGTTGTATCTGCATGAAGAGCAGTGTCTTTGTACCTATCTGATGATGAAGGCTGCCATTATGGCTCACTCACAAAAAAAAATATTTCTTTTTGCATCTTGGCCTTGGCCCAGGTGTGTCTCTTTAAAGCGTGAGATAATTGTGGTGTTGCCACATGCTCTGGGGCACAGCACGGATAGCATGCCTTTCTTTTGACTAAACACAATCAGCGTGTCACTAAGTCGGAAGATTTTGTTGATATGTGGTGTGCTTTGGCAAAAGAACTATAGACACAGCAACACACCTACTGTGTGTCTGAAGTGTGTGATGAGTGTAATTTAGATCACTTAAATAATGTGCTTTTTAGGGCAGCAACTAATTACCAGCCATGACAGAGTGTCAGTGTGTGTTTGTGTGTGTCCTGTCCTGCAGACACCCATTGTAGTGGGAACTACAATGGAAGCAGTTTTAAGTACTTTGCAAGGTGTGTCTGTGGACAGAATTGTCAACATGACAGCATCACAACCAAAGAAACTTCACAGGTGTGTAGTTAAGATGAAAATGAAGGCTGAGTTCAAAGAAAGGTGTGGTCCAAGTAAAGGTGCTGGAGGCAGGGGGGTAGGAAGTAAGAAAAGAGCCATTTATAGATGTTTTATAATTTTTCTTTAAACATTTGAGCTTGTTTCATTCTGTAGACAGGTATCCTCACAAAGTTATTTTATGTGTCATTTCATCAAATTTATTCCCCTTTCTTTATGCTTTTATGTGAGTCTGTGTGGGATAATAAATATGTTTGTTTGTGCCAATCTTTGTAAGAAAAAGCTAACTCCTTCCATTGGAAAGCTTTAAAGGTCATAACAGTATCACTTATAGAAGGTCAGCTGTACTGTAAACGGCACACATTGTGATTGTGACACATGTTGCGGCCTTGCTCTGTTGTCATACTTCCTGCTGCATCCGATCAGCATCATCTTTTGAGTTGCGTCAGTTAGACTCGATCATGCGTAGGAACAGGTTGCAGTCCCCATTGAGGGTTTGTATCATACTGTGCGTGTGTGGGTTTTATGAAAAAAGAACAAGTGCATGGAAGAAAATTTTTAGTTTGACCAAAACAATAGCTGCCAAACAGCAGAGGAGGAAGGATGACACATCTTTCATTCTGTGCACGGCCGTCAACAGCAATGACTCATTAGAGGGAGGAAAAAAACTGAGCAGAGGAGGTGACCTACATGGGAGAAAGAGAAGAGAAGAGAGGAGAGGAGAGGGAGCGCAGCGCTGGTTCTGGTTTCTATTTATGGTTTGTTTATCTATGTACCTCTCAGTGGTTTCCTGCCCCCAACCCCTGCTGAAGATTCACACCGAATGAGAGAGATGTACCTAACAGGCGGAAGTGCTTTAGTCCATTACTTTCACGTGATGCAGCTTGCCATATTGGGCAAGCAGGCAGACGTTTGTTTCCCTTCTCCCTCTATCCCTTCTCAATGAATCTGTGGACATATTTGCACACCCCACACTCAAACACACAGAGCTGATAGTCACAATCATACATAATCTCACCAAATGTGTTCCTCTAGCACTGCAGCGCTGCAACACTTCTCCCAAAATAGCCTCTGTTTCTTTTCTTTTTCTCACCGTCTTGCAAATGACGAAAATACCATGTTATTTTCATTCAAGCACCTTGATAGTGATTATATTTAGGGGGTGATGCTTGATGATTTTAGGAGATATTTATGCAAGAAATCATGCTGAATGCGATGACCCTACAGGTGCAGTCATTAACAGTCAGAAGGAAAATTGTATGTAATATTTAGAAGTGTAATGGTGACTCAGCCTGTAAGATCAGGAAAAGACAACCTTTTTTTCTCTTTATAATCACTATGTGGCAAATGTATTCAAAAACACAAAAACAATCTAACTGATATTGAGTACAGTGAAGTCATATGAGACAAAAATGTACGGAATATAATCTTATTGTCATAATTATAGTTGCATATGGAGCTAAAATATGTGATAATATGTGTATCTTAAACCGTCAAGCAACACGTGTTGGCATTGAATGCCTGAGCTGATTCTTGGTCTTGTTTACTTATTCTGCAATAAGATGTATGCTGTTTTGAATCATGCCACTTGTAGACTCTTAAAGGAAAGATGTGTTTAGACCAGGTCTGCTCAAAGTAAGGCCAAAGTTGGCCGGCCATAAGGTTTGATATGGCCTGCAAGCTGCTTCTAGCGAAAGAAAGCAATAAAGGAAAAAGAAAAAAAAAAGGATTCATGCTGTTTTATTTTTGTGAGGTAAAAAAGGCTCTTTAAATATATAGAATCCCAAATTATTTCTTTTTCATAATCTGAGAACAGCAGGCAAAGTATCACCTTGCATAGGAGGTCAGTCAGTTAAGGGAACTTAGTACCATTTTGCATTTCAACATTACAGTAACAGTGTTTGCTGTTGGCCTGTGGCCCACTATTAAGTTTCAGTTTTGGCTCTGCAAGGGAAAAAGTTTGAGTACCCCTAATTTCTACAATATTTAACATTTTAGACTTTTTGCTTCTTTTTGCAAGTCAGTAAGTGTTGTGTAGAAAAAAAACATGTTCAGATTCATCAAAGTAAAGTATCAAAAATTTTACATTTTGCTATTAGTACCCAAATTCAGAAAGTATATCAGCATCAAATAATTCTAAATGGTACCATAATTTATACTATATGCCATATTGTATTTATGCTTCTAATCTCAATATAAAATAGATGCAAGAGTGCAACTGTACTGTAGGCCTGGATTTTGAATTTAATTTAAATTATACTAAATGTTTGTTTGAATAAGTGCTTGACTGATAAATCTACTGAGATGTCAGAGCTGCTGTTATTAGATTATTGCACGTATATCTGTATTGGTGTATACATGGGCCTATAAACAACAATAACAATTACAGCAAAGCAATTCAGTAGATATGTTTAAGGTCATTTAGAAACTGCAGAGCACAAACACATTTAAAGGTTCTATAAAAATGTCGGTTTACTTTATGATTTTTTAAACTCTCAAACAGTGATGTAGGTATTGGCCTCAATCGATCCAGTGTCAGTTGAGCTGTTGTTGGAAATTAAAATCATCAGCTCCACTTTTCCCAGATAGACACTGAGGTTGTCAAAATATATACAACATCTGTTGGCTATAGTATTGAAATCATTTAATACCTTAGTTTAGTTCAAGCTTTATTGTCCTGCCTGAAACTATTCAGTGACCTTTTCTGTACTGTACTGTGTTCAGTTAGTTGTTTTTTAAAAAAGAGGAAAATAGGACTTTTGTTTTCCTTTTACCATGGTATTGAAAGAGATATTGAGTACCAGTTTTTATACTAGTATTCAGGGTTGGAAGGGTTACTTTAAAAACATATTCTGTTACAAATACTAATTACATCATAAAAAAATGCAGTCAGTAACCTAATCCAAGAATCACAATATTAAAGTCTTTCCATTAGTTTTAGATTCTCCAAATACCAAATATGATGAAACTGTTTGACCTAATGTTTTGTGTTTGTTGTAGTAGTTTATTAATTGTTTGTCCAGTTATTGCTTTTCTTATTGTGCATGAATGGACACTTAAATTGATAGATTTAATTATGCACATTTAAATGTACTTTGCATGTTATTCAGGCTTAAAACTGAAAGTTCAAGTAAACTTCCACAAACTTATTCAGGTTGGGGTTGTCTTGTGTTTTTACCCACATTCTCTGTGTATGCACTGCGCATGGTACTATAGTGTTCTTCACTTTTAAATGTATATTTAAATTGTAAGTCTGCTAATAATAATAATAATAATAATCCATTTTTACTAAATGTACCTGCTTGTATTCTTCTTTAACAGTATCAGAATACAGTAACCATTATTTGTATTCTAATTGCGTAACCCTGCTATGTGTAATCACTTCCTCCTGAAACCTGCTACTACTGAATGTAAGTTTAAAAGTTGGTATCATGACAACTCTAGTCTAGACACATTTTGTGGATATAACAAGCTTGTGAAAACATGTCTGCCTGGTGGTGGCAGGGGTCGAGTTGATGAAGTGTCCAGGCTGCATGAGGAGCCTTTGAGCCTGGGGGGGGGAGATGAAGCAGCTAAAATTACCCTCTAATTTGGTGACAGTGCTATGAAAAGGGCTGATAACTGATGCAAGCTGCCTGCTGATGGGCCAGCTTTGGCGCAGCCTCCTCCTAATCGACGGAGCCCTCTCTGGTTATGTAAGGAGCTCATCTCCGACCCAGCCACCATATTAACACGGTGCTGCAGCTCTCCCACATGCAGCCTTGACATTGAGTGTGTGTGTGTGTGTGTATACATAGCTCTGGATCCTCTCCCTGCAGAGGAATTATTACACTAATGAAATCATGGCAGGCATTTGACCTCGTCATCACAAGCAAGAGGAGGAAGAAGAGGGAGAGCTGACCACAGGGATGTCAGACGAGTCTGTCTCAGCAGCAAATTCCTCATACCATTAAACACACACAAAGCTGCACACATAGTTTATAGTCACACACATATCCTAGAATTTTCTCACCCTCGGACGACTCCCCATCATGTGCACAGCACCACCCTTTACATTCCAGCAGACACACAAACAAACAGATAACAAACAGATATGGAATATTTTTAAATGTGTATATCTTGCTAGATTTATCTCTGACTGATTAAACTGACACAAACACACACCTTAAAGCACACGCCTAGAACATTCCTACCCTCTCGCACTCCCCCCCCCCCCCCCCCACACACACACAGCTCAGGTCCTCATGATCAGACTGGATAGACTCCACCTGTGCAGATCGGAGAGCAGGAGAAGGGCACCATGTTCTGAATGAGTCATAGAGACCCTGCATCAGTCTGTCTCCCTGCCTGTCTCTCTCTCCTTTCTCTCAATGAAGATCTGTCTATCTATCCATCGATCTATCCCTCCCTCCATCCATCCATCCACTGGCCTGGACAGAACAGACGGTCAGGGTCTTTGTGCCCCTACGCCACCACCACCACATACCAGCAGTATGTCAGGTATGCCAGCTATGTTGAGATGTGTATCCACATTCATGCCTCGGCTGGTAAAAAGCATCGCCACATCTCTCCTCAGACCTGTGTGGGATATTATGTTGTTATTTGGATTACGTAACAAGTTATGACCTTAGCGTGATCTGAGGACAAATCCCCCAGATTTACTGTATGTTTGCTGGCTGCAGATTCTCTCTGGAAATCATGATGCTGGCAGGGATTGAGTGAAATATTGTGAGTGATTTAAATACAGGAGGATTTGCTTCTGGGGCATATTTCATAAATCTAAAAGTATAGTAAGTGTGGTGCCATATAAATGCTGATAATGGATACAACTTAGTGCCATAATATATATAACTGCAAATGCCAAAACTTAATTTTTGTATATTTAGATTTTAATTTCATGCCTGTCTCAATGGGGTTTTGTTTGCTATCATTTTCTGAATAAACGGATGAATTTCAATTACCTATAACAGGTATAACAACAGATTTAAATACAAGATTTAATTTTTTTTCCCCAGGTTTCATATCCAAACATGACGTGTGGTTCTTGTAACCATCAAATCCATCAAGTTGTGATTACATGCAATTATTCCACATGCTCCTGCGTGATGGCAGTCCGATGTTTGTGTTTTTCATGGGTATAAAGTGCTCAGTGAGTGTGTGGGGAGGTGTTGTTTTTAATAATTCAGCCCGCTGTCATTCATGGCAGACATCGGCCATTTTGCCTCGCAATTCATTACAGCCAAGTGCTCTTTGTTCTCGCCTATGTAGCTCCCACGGCAACATGGCAGAGCTGCACACGGGCAGAAAAATAAAAGCAATACCCATCATCGCTCTGGCTGACACAGACCTCATGGAAGATTTATGAGGGAACGCTTCAGCAAATGTACAGGTCTTCAATAACAACATTGGCTTGACTGATTAAGGCGATTGATTTTTCCTTTTAGGATCTCAGCGCAGGGTTTAAGGTGGACGACATTGTTGATGTCGTCTGAGTAGGGACTCAGGAGGGACTGCGAGATAGAGGCAAGGTGGCCAAAATATTTGGATGGTGTGAGATGGAGCAGCTTTAGCATGTGGGAGGGGTGTGCGTTCGGGAGCAGTTATGCAATCGCAGCATGGTGTACCCAGCACTCTCACTGCAGCGCCAATGTATGGCCAATATGGAGATGCCTTAGTGCTGCTGACAGCTACAGAACAGGCAGTTCTTGCCCTGTCCCTATCACCCCCCCAACCCTCCCTCCTCGTCCTCCTGCCCCCACTGTCTGTCTGTGCAGAGGTCTGTGAAATGTCATAACCGCTGGAGACATGAAACCCTGGATATACCATCTACACCCTAACTCACACATTGTCACAGTCTTATTCATAGATTCTGATCATTGTTTGTGGTCAGCGCAGGCAAGTAGGCGTGCAGGTGTTTGCTCTGCGCATATATGTGTGTCTCCATTCATGCATCCATGTGTGCGTCTGCAAAATGGACGACCATGATGCAACAACCATGTAAATACCAGCTTAACTTAACAAAGCAAAAAGGCAAGGACCACCTCTGTCTTTTTGATCCTCGCACAGAGACATAGAAAGAGGAGAACATTAGTATGAGCCACACCTCGCACATTTGAAGCATGCAGGTACAAATCATGAGGATTAACGCACAGAAAAACCTCAGTATCATCTCATCCTCTCTTCATCCTCACCTGTCTGCCTACGCACTTCTCTTGTTCCAGTCCTTTCTTGCCTCCTGTTCAGGTTGTTGTTGCCGTCAGCTCTGATGTTGATGCTGCTCTGTGAAGATAAAACCGAGCCGCTCAGTCTCTTTGTTCAGGGGGATGGATGTCTCACCGGAGGGGAGGATGCTGCTCTCTTCTCTCCATTCGATTCTAGCAGGATGAGCGACGAGCAGCAGGCAAACATGGAGGAGATGTAAGATGGAGGAAGCTGTTACAAGGTGGATGCGTCATGTCTCCAGGCTGCTTTCATCGAGCTCCGCATCCCTCGCTGTTCTCCCCTCTGGTACCTTTGTCCTTCACTCTCCCACCCCTTCTCCTTCTCCTCTGAGCTGTGGCTGAGCGTCTCCCTCTGGTCTCTCCTTCTCCATCCCCTCCACCTAAGGGCTCTTTAAAATTATTCAGCTTATTATTCTGTGCAGTGACCTGAGCTTCTGTGCTGTTTCTCTTCCCCCTTCTCTTCCTTCCCTTCCTGTCTTTCGTCTTGCTTTCAGGTAAAAATGTCTCTTCTTCTCCTTCGTTTCCTCTCCTTTGCTGTTATCTCTCCTCCTGTCTCAGCTGCCGTTCATTACTCCTCTTTCTCCTTCTCCGTCTGCTCCAGTCAGTGCGCCTCACAGTCACACATGCGCAGTGTTTTCACACATACATGCACACTCACACACTCTCCCTCTCCGTCTCTGTGCCTCTGGCTCCCTCCTTATGCATGTGGCTTGTTTTGCCTGCCCACCCCCCCATCATCTCTCTCTCTCTCACTTTCTCTCTCTCTCTCACACACACACACACACACACTCCCTCTATTTCTCTCTCGCTGCTTTCTCTCGCTGCAGCACACACTGCAGTGCCTCTGCAGGCAGAATTACTTTTTCTAGTTGCCAGAGAAAATATTTCAGCCAATGAGGAACGTTAACAATGTTACCCACCCTCACCTCCCCACCCTCCCCTCGCGGTCTAAACACACATATGGATACACGCATGTAAACAGAGACACACATTTATAGACAGACGCACACAGCTATATGCAATATGAGAGCACAGACAACCATGAATCACACTTTATGTACAATATCACTACACACACATACACATACATACATATGGTTAAATATACAAGCTAGGCAGGCAGGCAGGCAGGCAGGCAGGCAGGCAGGCACAGGAAATACAGGAAGCTGGTGCAAATAGATCTAATCTAGGCAGACCAGCAGATCTGAGCAGTCAAAACAAAGCATAAATCCACTCACAAATTAACTTTCTGTCAGGCTGCTGACTGCAACCTTTGGAAAAACAGATCCATCATATTCAACACTGACCACATGTATCTCATTCATTTTTGCAGGAATGGATTCCTACTTGTAGAGCCTCAAAGAATAAATGCAGAAATTTAGGGCTATGATATGGTATAAAGATATGGGTTAGGGTTATGTCTTGAAGTGAAGAGCAACTCAAGCGAGTCTAGGAAGCACTCCTACACCTAAGCATGTTTTGATCATATGACAATTATTTTGACAGATATTTTGATTGTGATATGATTCATGATGAGTGGAAATGATCATTTTTGCATCACAATTTTTAATTTTTCATGGAAAAAACTATTAAAATAATGATGGTGTGACTTTTGTTAGAGCCTGTACCAAACAAACATGATTTCTTACACATTGAGAAAAGATTTGTAGGCCAGGGCACCTCTGCAGCACTACAGTTCTTCATCATAACGCTGTTTTGTCACACATTTTTCCTTTATCAGAAGACCGGAGCTTCTGCAATTTGGATATTACACTTGATTTTTGATAATACTTCAATTAATTGTGCAGCTCCTACAACCAATATAACAATGAAGTACCATTTATATTCATTCCTCCTTGAGACGTCTCTTTTAATCCTCTGTAAAGACTTGACACTGCTGAGTTCCTATTAAATTCACCCAGAAACTAAGCTCCCACCACAGATCTGCGATGTTGCATAACATCCATCAGGATTTTAATAAGTTTTGTATCTGTTCAAACCTTCATGGTGACCAATAAATAATCCTCAGATCAAAGTGGAGAGAAAAAAAAACATGATGTGATTTTTCAATCAATGTAAGAGGGTTATGCTTATGCAACGTGGGCATTGAATGCATAATGTAATGAGAGAAAATGGAGCAATAAGTCACAGAGTGTCTGAACACCAAATCACTGTAGTTCAAAGGAGTTTTAGCAGTGAGTATCTGTACCATAGAAACTTGGTCTTCAGTAGTTCTCAGAATTCACAAGTTTGAGGAGGATTCACACAGTATGTGCTCAACACATCACTTATGCAATAAGTTCCTCAAACAAGCTGTTTGGTGTTATGTTTTCTGTTATTCTCTGGTATCTCTCATTTCTTTTACCCAATACCATCTTTTTAGGGAACTGGATGTGCAATGTCATGGTCAAAATCATGTTTTCATAGCCCACTAAAATCAGATATTTCTCTATTCCATATCCATGACCAGTGTTGGGCTATAATTAATTACATACTTATTTGTTGTAATGTTTTTTCTAATGAGAACTCTAAAGCAGTGGTCCCTCCATTTAGCATTCATATGCAGTATATAAACATTCAATAAATGACTTATTGCATACTATAATAATGCAATTGTAAGCAGATATAATTCCCTAAGTACATCCTGATGTAAACAGGTAGTGACTGACAACATAATAGTTTAGCACTATAACAATATAAAATTTCTATATAGTAGACATTATACTTGTTGACAAACACTGTACTGTATCAGACCATTTTGTATGTAAACCATTTTTTTTAAATTATAGCAATAGTAATAATAGTAATTTTGAATTATTCAGACTTACCAGAAATTTGATGGATGGTTATGTCAAATTCATGGAACCGACTGGTCAGGATGGATCTGCTTGGAGCCACTGCCAGGAAGTGTGGGGAGGCAACTAACCTCTGCTGAAGATGAGAAAAATACACACAGTGTTGTCAAAGTTGTATAACTTAAATGCCATGAATCATCCAATTTTGTTCAGAGTTGCAGGGTGTGTAAACCCTAATACTTTATGAGGACATGACTTCTGGAGATACGGCCAAGGCTAATAATCTAGATGTTCATAAAATACATCCGCTGTTATGTAGAGCTAACTAGCTGTTCAGTAAAGCCCCCCAACTGTTATCATGTTAAGTAAGCTGCTCAGTGAATACTGACTGTGATGTTGAACTAGCTGCTTGTTAAACCATGTCCTCCTCGCTATTTCTACAAATGTGAAATAAAAAACATGCAATTTCGAGTGCTTTGAAGTTGCTCAAAGGTTGCTTTGCTAAGCTGTGATAAGTAACTTAAGAAACTAGCAATCTAACTTAGTATAGTAATGAAATGAGCAACTTTTAAGTTGAGTAGTCCTAATGTGAGTAATTGAGTACATTTTTTAAGGAACTTGCTCAACACCAGTAATGGAGGAAGTCTACTGGTCCTTGGGTAACAGTACTGAAAGGCCTACCACACTAGTATCTGCTTTGAGCTTGTGAGTGACGTTAGGTTGATGTTATTACACAAAACGTTTGCCATGGCTAATTGGTAAATTAAGTAATTAATTAACTGGTTAGGTAGTAAAACAATTAAGTATATGCAGACCAAGTTTCAAAATTCCTGTTTCCACATAGCAAGACAATGCTGTATATATTCGTATCTGCTCTTGTTCCAGCACTTGATTGTAGCTGTATCATGATCATATTGAATGAAATATTCAAACTCAAGATGCCTGTTTTATGGCTGCACTAGTAGCATTAATGTTACGCTACAGCTAATGCAGAAGTCCAGATATCTGGGACATAATTTTTTACATAGTTCTATGTAATTCACTCCCACATGTTTGGTATCTTTGGAGATCTTCGGATCTTGACTAGAATGTAAATTTCTATGTGTATGAACAAAGTACCTCTTTTGCCTGTATTAGCCTACTTTTTTGGTAGATAATAAACATATTTCACAAAATTTAAATGAAAAAAAAAAAAAATCAACTCAATTCAAATGACTAAAATCTAGTCACCACTACAATAGTCATCTACTTTTATATTCTGCAAAAATAGAAATAGACTTAATTAATTAATCAACTAATCATTGTCAGATAATTGTCTCAAAAGTACAATATTTTCTATTCAGTTATTGTGGAGTGAAGGTGGAAATTGCAGTATTCTTGTAACATTTTACCACTGTTCAATGTCGCTTAAGATTATAAAATCAAAGGGACGTTCGTTGTTTAAACCCATGGTTTCCTGACCTCTCATGATGCATTTTGTCTTATTATTTTTTTTCCATTATCTGGATTTTATGCTGTTTTATTTGTGCAAATAAAAACTAAAACGAAGGCCATGTTTTGAAAAGAAAAACAAACATGATGTGTCATCCTTTATTAGCCTAAAGTTTAACACTCATAAAGTCAACTAATGTGCTTCTTCAGAACTATGTAGGTGTGGTTTAACCAAATTTAATCAGCAGTGGCCTGGCAAACAACAAATCATCATGCAGGAATACAGGCCTAACGTGGCAAACCCATGTTTTCACATTTAAAGAGAAAAGCACTTGCAGTGTATTATTGTTTGATTAAAAATAGACCAGGGATGCTGTTATTATGAAGTTTTTGTAAATCAGTCAGTGGACCAAAACATGACAAAAATGTGTTTGTGGGAGGTGTACTGCCAAGTTGGTCATAAACTAAGGTTTATGGCCAAGTCAAGGTCTTTTGTGTGTGTGTCTGTCTGTGCGTGTGTGTGTGTGTGTGTGTGTGTGTGTGTGTGTGTGTTGTTTTCTTAAGAATTCCCTCATTGCAGTCTTAAGAGGTGAAGTGCAGTTCAGAGGTAGCTATAATGAACTGAGTACCTATATACTGCAATTGTAGCTGCAAGGACAATGAGACATGTCACAAGCAAAGAGGGCCTAACATGCCCTGAAGCATATGTCTTTCAGCAAGACCTGATTTCTGCTCTCTGCTAGTTTCAAACAATGCACTCATTACATCAGGGCTTACACAAATTAACACAATATCAGGCACTTGTACAGCTTCATAAAATGTAACACAACAATTGTGCAACAAATATAGCATTTGTAAAGGTTATGCTGTTACATTTCATGTCAAGTAGTCAATTAATCATAATTTAAAAAAACATTAAAAATCTACACTACCAAATATGTCCATAGCAACATATTGTGTATTCTTGCATAGCCTGTGACACATATAGATGTTAAACAGGGGCTGATTAATCATTCTCATTCATAATTGGGAGTTTTATGTTTATCACAGATAGTTTAGGGAGTCACTTCCTTTCTAATTATTTGGATGTAAATATGTTACTCTGTTTAGACTAACAAAACCTAGTTATGGCCATGATTATGTGATTATTGGATAACCAAATGACTGTATGTTGTACATTAATCACACAGGTGCTGATACTGGAATGTCTTTTACCGTTATTTACAATTTTAAGAGGATATCCTGCTAACACACCTTATAGTTATTTGTTGTATTTTACTCATTATGAAGATGTTTTGGATGCCAAATTTGGAAGATGTTACATGTTGAAGAATATCACCTCAAATGGCCCCTGTGGAGTGAGACTGGGTTAAGTAAACAGACTGACTTTTTGAAATTTTCAAAGAATTCAAAATGTCTAATCTTGTCATTGCTCATCACTATGGGCAAAAGTGTCTGACAGATGGCGTTTGAGTTGTTGCAGTAAAACAAACACACCTCTTCTGTCTGTTAAGAGCAGGACAAAACAGTTGACCTTTCACTGTGGATTGTTTATTCTTAGTCACCGAGCAGACCAGCAGAATCACTTATCATTCAAACAGATATGAAGTAATATAAACCTTGTGGGGAATTAGGCAAGGATAAAAGACATGAAACTCCAGAGATGAAAGCATGCAAGTCCAAGGCAGAAATCATAAATCATTCAACAGCAGTGCACATATTCAAGGCGTGCATTACTGCTAAGTGTACATTAACCACAGAGTTAGTGATAAGAGCGAGATAATACGTGTCATAATGGGAATGAGTCACAAGTCTTACGGTAAATTAAAAACTGATCACATGTAGTTCATTCAGCATTTATTTATGAAGAACTTAAGAGATATAATTTACCTCTGCAAGAACAGATTTTACAGAAAATTTAATGTGCAATAAAATAAACAGCAAACCAGTCTCATTTTCAGCAGGGACAACGCTGAGCCACCAGAGGGAAGCAAAGAGAGTCAGACAGTGCTCTTCTTCCTCCCTGAGATGTTTTTATTCATCAACACCTAAACCAACATATAGTAAGGTACATCGACTGAAGAAGTGACAGCATTTATCAACCTTGAGCACACATGATGTGAAAAACAAGGGTTAAGTTGAATGAGGTAGCAAATACAGGAAATATAAGACATTTTAAAATAATGTCTTTATCTGGTGCATATGTAAGGTAAATTTGTTGGTTTATCACTTGATGTATCTTTTTACTGATTTAAGTCAGTGTCCTGAATTAAAACACTAAATTTACTTTCACTTTACTTAAAAGTAAACTAGAAAGTCCATTGGACAACAAAGGAGAATTTATATTTCAAGTGTTGGGTGAGGATAAGTAGTTCACATGAATAAGAATGTACAGTCCTTATAATCAAATTTACACACAAGCATTCAGATTTTTTTTTATCAAGTACACATGAATAAAGCCTTGTGGCTGTTATCACAAATTAAATAATACTATAAGCACTGTTTTCAGGTAAAGACAAGTGTGATTCAGTCTGCAGCTCCATCCATGAGCTGTTCTAATTTACAGAACTCCACTCTTGCCCCCTCTTGTAATGCCTACAATGATAAAAGCAACAGTAAAGATGAGGAAGAAAACCCACAGTTAAATCTGGAAGACCTCCAACGGTGCACGGGGTCAGAATAAATGTGTAGCAAATATACTATATGTGAATGATATTACTCCAAATAAATACGGAGCAGCATGTCGCCAGAGTAACTTCTGACTGCTGCTAACTACTCTTTTCTGTAACTACCTTTGGCTGTAGCTAGCCTGCAAGGAGATTGAACTATCGATTCTTGAGGCACAAAGAGTTTTTTAAGTACTTTTGGGGCATTTGATAGGGCAACTAAAACAAAGACAGGAAAGGGGGGAAGAGAGAGGGGGGACAACATGCAGCAAAGGCCTGCATGCTTGAATCGATCCCGTAGGACTCGCTTGTTTGGTGAGCCATCAGGGTGCCCCACAAAGTGCTATTACTAGACTGTCATTCTGCAACACAATGCAAAGATGTTTTTGACTTTAACTGTTACTTTCATTCAAGATTTTAAATAATAACAGTTAGGGTTTACTGGTTTGCTTTAGCTGCAAAACAGCAAAGGTAACTGAAATTAAAGATTATATACTTTAAAGAATTTTACACAAGACCTGTGTGGAGTATTTAAATATATTATTGTTGTGTTTAAGACAGGTACATACTTTACAAAAATATATTTAATGTACTGTCACTTAAATAAAGATCGAAGATGTCAGTCGAGTTTCTTCAAGCGAAAAAACCGTGACAGAAAACAGCCACAGCCAGGAGGATGATGGCGTTGACGTTGACAATGTTCCTCCACAGAGGCACCTCTGAGGTGTCTGTGAGCTTCTTCTGCAGCTCCGCCTCCTCTTCTGCGCTCAGCTTGGGGGCTTGTTTCTGCTCAAGGCCGCAGAAGCACATCACTGCCTTCTTGCAGAGGCCAGGCTCCTCCTCAGGTTCTGTGACGGAAGAGACAAAGGCAATGAAGAAAATCTGCAAGAGTGTGTATATACATGTGTGAATGCATCTATATATGTTTATACTGTATATGATGATTACCATCTATGTCCATAGTGTTGTTATCTTGCTGGTTATCAAGCCAATCATCCTGTTCAAGATCCACCCTCTCCTCTGTACGGTTCCTCAAGCTCCAGCACAGTCGATACAACTAGATAAAATGACACAACACATTGGTCAAAACTAATTATTTACGAGGTTAGTTATTATAGTGTTTTCCAGTGAGCACTTATGTTTGTGTAATTGATGATTTATCCAGCTTGTCACACAGTGGACACGTACGTGCTTGTCAGCGATGGGTTTGGTCATGAGAGAAACTGCCAGGATGATGACACATGAGATAACAAACAGGATGATGGAGAAGTAGAGGTAGTGGACTCCACATATGATGGTGGGACAGTTACTGGGTTGAACACAGCTTCCTGTCCCATAAGCGAACTCAGTAATCATCCTGGACAGGCCGATTAACAGACCAATCATGAGGCCACAAAATGCACCCTGAAGAAAGAAAACAGCAGGAAAAATTGTCAATTTAGACTGTACTATTTGTATAAGCAAGACTAAAAGTCTACAGCATGGAGGCCGTGACCCCTAGGGGGTCCCCAGAATTACTGAGGACTGAGGACTTAGCAGCAAGGGGTACAAACAAGAGAAGAGCCAAAAATATTCAGTGCAATATGTAATAGTAGTGTGTAGTATCAGCCAAGTGATCCATGGTCTGAAAAACGCTGAAGACCCCTGGTCTACAGTTATGCTAGCAGCTCTCTGCTAACACTAGTGTGAAAACATGCTCACTGTGACAATGCTAATATGCTGATTTTTATTAAGTGTAATGTTTACTGTGATTCCCATTGCTAACATTTGCGAATTAGAGGTAAACACGTGCACACATGAGGCTTGTGGGAATGACATTAGTTTTACAGATATTTAGTCATAAACCAAAATGTAGGACAAAACAAAAATGACCTGATGATGGTGCCAGATAAAAAGTTAAAGAACAAGTAAGTGGGATTCAGCAGCATCTAACAGTGAGCTTGCAAACAGCTTGCCTAACTCTACCCTTCAAATCATTTGGGAGAAACTACGGTGGCAACTGACACTGATCAGCTGATGCCGCGCATGACTTAAGTGTTTTGCCTAAGCTAAGGTGACAATCATAAGAGTAGGAGTCCATGTTCACACCACATCAGGTCACATAACACATGTCCATGTTATTCAACTACTTTATGGTCAGAAGACACCCAGTTACACAAGAAGTCACACAGAGCAGTAAAAAGAAAGTTGTTACAAAAGACCCTTGGTCAGTTTTCATCCATGCTTGCAGGATGGCTCTAGGGATGGCAGTTTCTGTCAGTCAGTCAACATTGCCCAGACTGAAATAACTCAACACCTATTAAATCGATTGTGATGAAATTTGGTACAGATGTCCATGGAGCCCAGAGCATCCGATATTGGCTGAGCACAGCTACTTTTGTCTACATTTTGAGTTATGTAGGCAGCATTTTATGTATATCTGATCCTTTCCATTAATTCAAGTTGTTCTATTTGTTTTTTAATTTACAGTTATTTATAATTATTAAAAAAATACCTGTTAAAGTTTTCAGTTCAGTACCGAAACTGTTTCAGTGCCATAATGACATTTTAGTTTTTATACATTTAAGTAAAGAATATTGCCTGATATATCAATATAGGAATGTTTTTACTTCCTAATATTTGTATGGGCATCGGCCCCAAAAATCCCTCAGTGGTTGGGCTTTAATTTGGTAAATGCATTCATATCCTCATTAGGATGAATACTAATCAGTTTGGAGATCCCCATACTTTTCAATTAGTGCCATCATCTGGTCAAAATTTCACCTTGTTCAATTTGCCTCCCATGAGTCTCAGCTGTACTTTGATTTTTGTGCTAATAAGCAGCATTTTCATGCTGAGGTGTAAACATTGTACCTCCTTTACATCAGCATGTTAGCATAGTCACTGTGATCATGTTAGCATGCTGAGTTGGTGTGTAGCTCAAAACACAGGACCAAGTCAGGTCAAACCGTATTTTGCATGGCATGGCAGTTGTTTCTGAGACTTGTTAACATAGAACAGGCAGTAGATTGCATTTCAACATAAAATGTAATGTAATGTAAATAAAGACATGGCTGTATTGGAGACTCACAGTCTCATTGACACGTTTGCAGAAGATGGCAAGCATGAAGACGGCTGCAATGGGTGGTGTGAGGTAGCTGGTGATGGACTGGATGTAGTCGAAGAGCTGACCGCTCTGGGCTGTCTGTACCACAGGGATCCATGCTATGCTCACACCAATCAGAGCCAAGATAAACACTCTGCACACAGTCAAACACACACATGTAGAGATAGAGGCAGTGAGGCACATATGAATTATCATCTTCAGATATTATATCAAACTGAACCTAAAATGTGTTTTACCTGCCAGCAATCATGAGTTCCCTCTCACTGGCTGAGCGGCGAATCTTGGTGTAGATGTCCATTGTGAAGAGAGTGCTGGCACTGTTGAAGATGGAGGTAAGTGAGCTCATCAGAGAGGCCATCATCACTGACAACATAAGACCTCGCAGACCTGAAATAGACAGAATAACAGATTAAAATGGGGAAAGTTAACTGGTAGGAAAAGGATCCAATTTTGCATTCTCAGCTCATAAGACAAGGGTCTTTAGCCACCCACCATTGGGCATTAGATCCACCACTAGTTTGGGATAAGCGATATTGGAGCAGCCCACACTGGTCCCGCAGTATTTTTCACATTCAGCTGGTTCCACACATGCCACCTCATCTGGAATAAAATGAATAAGATCAGCAGGATGTCAAGAAATACTTAAATCCACCACTGTGTCTGTGGTACAATGTGCATGAGTTACAACAGTACTTGCAACCAGTGAGGTTGCTTTAGCTGACATCAGTTGCCATAATAAACCTCAGGAATCACAGCACACTTACCAGTATACAGGATCCTGCTGATCATCCCGGGGAAAACCATGAGGAACATGGGCAGCAGCTTCAGGTAGCCACATAAGATACAGCCTGCCTTAACGTGTGATAAATTCTTGGCGGAGAGACAACGCTGGACAATCACCTACAGAAAAACAACACAACAACAACAACGCATTAAAGATCAACAGTGCCATTATACAATCAGCTGTAAACTGGACGGGTAAATGGATTGAAAATTGATTTTTACTCCAAACTATTCACTCTATTTCAAGTACAACTCAAAATATTTGCAGAGTAAATACAAAATTTGAGCCATAGAAACCAATTGGATATGCTTACTGATAAGTGTTCTCCTTTAGTACCTGAACTGGGCCAAAGCTGGCTGACCATAATGTGCTTGTGTGTGCTGGATGTCAACATTTGAATTTGCATCTCATTCTTCACTGAGATCCAGCATTAGTCTGCCTGTTAATCTTATCTCAGTCTCTGGGAGTGCATTAAGGTCTAACTAAAAGCATATCTGTCACTCAAGCAGACCGCTTGAGTGAGTCTGGCAAAAACAAGCAAGATAACGGGACATAAATGTGTGTACAACAGTGTGGGAATCAATTCTATTTGTGTGTGTTGATGACCATGAGTTGTTGCTTGTCTCTTCTAATAGCCGTCATTGACCCTTCCTTAGTTCCTCTCATTTTTGCTCTGTGCTCCAAAAACATTTGAACAAACTTGGTACAGAACCTTGACAGAACCTTGGTCAACTTTCTCCTGTCCTGATTCCTGTACAAGATATTTTTTTCCCAGGATAACAAAGGCATGACCCATCTACTCTGTCTCTGATTGGCTTACGCTGATGTTCTTACCCTAAGCCTACCCAATCTCGCTCCTCATGCCTAAACCTGTGGTTGTGTCCAGAAGTGAACCCTTGATTTGTGAAACTCAGGATTTGTACAGTTTCTCTTTACGGTGCGTGTTTTACAAACAAGTTATGCTTTATGATGTGACAACTCTGTGGTTAAAATTTGGGTAGCTTTAAGGACATGATGACTTTCGCAAGGTCTTTCATAGGTCTGGGGTTCCCCTGTTGAAAACAACCAAAACCTACCCAGCCTTAACGACCCAAACCAACAAGAGCTACGAGAACTAGTCAGTCAGACCTTATTTAAAATATGGTTCTCTTTTCAACATAGACAAGCCTAGCACAGAGCATATTTGCAAACAGGAAAGAAGAAAGCTGACCAAGGTTCTGCTGGGTACCAAGCTTGCTCAACTGTTACTGGAGCACAGAGTAAGAAAGGGACAGATATCCCTGTGGTCACTCACAACAGTGCAGCACATTTACTTAACTTACTTGATCGGTACACCAGTACCAGGTTGCCTGAATGGTGAGTCCAAACACAAGGCCAGGCCATGGCAGATCTCCTGTAATCGCATTCCTAAAAATATGGAAGGAATCTGCCCGAGGCTCGTAGCATTTTGCACTGATGTTTTCTCTGAGAGCAGGGATGGCCTCCATGTAGCGTTCCTGGAAGCTTTGGTAGCCTCCCACCTCATGGAAAGCTGAAAACATACATGTGTGCAAGTTAGACTAATGTGACAAACAGGATAAGTCATGTCACAGCAACTTATAAAATATATGGATGAGAAAAGAGAATAACATATTACCAAAGCCCATAAGGATGAATGATCCAACAACCATGATGATGGTCTGTAAGGTGTCTGTGTAAATCACTGCAGCCAATCCACCTGAGATACAATATACGATGTTATCAGTCTATACGTTTTATTCAAAATCAACACATTTTATTACTACAACTAAACAAAACTGAACTTATAGGAACTTTATATGTGATCCAGTTCACCACATCAAATGAGGTATTATGTAAGAGCTTTTTCACTGGTCATCCTGCAAAACTAAAGTTCAGGTGTGGATGCACTATTACAAAACAGCAGCAGAAGGACACTTCCTGCTTATCGCAGTCCATGGGTAATTAACCTCAATAACACACATATAAATCAGTCAGGTGGAGAGTTAGTATGTGTGTGTGTCTACATGTCTGCTTATGGCGTTGAAAAGACTTTACCCCCACCGATGGAGCCTTTCACACTGTAAAGAAGATAAGACTTCTGGCTAAAAGAGTGATCTGTGATTTCAGTGGAAAAGGAAGTGAATTCATCCTGAGAGGGCAGACCTGTGACGGTGTACAGCGCAGTAATCAATAGCAGCATAATGACAGCAAGGTAGATATTCAAGCCAAGAGCCTGGTTGATAAAAATGGCGCCAGAGAACATGTCTGCCTGAGTGGAGAGAAGAGGAGAAAATGTGTACTGTCAGTGGATAACATAAACCATGCTGGTACGATGTTGAAAGAGGAGAGGACAGTACTGATGTTTTAGATGTGGTGTCACTGTAACTTACTGAGATCTTGGTGAAAACATACAGGAAGAGGGACAGCACAGAGAGATAGATGCGAATACGCTGTCCTCCAAACCTCTTCTTCAGGTACTCAGGCATGGTGACCACCTAAACACATCCATAATAAATGACACTGTTTTACTTACTTGGAGCACTAACAGAACAAGAACAATTCAAGGTCCATGGATCATTAAAGGGATAGATTTTTTTTAAATTACCTACTGTATTACCTACAGTAGATCTCGGTCGACACACCCCCAGTTTGGAGAAGCAGCAGGCTGTGAACAGGGTCAGCATCAAAATGCATTTTGGACACCTAAAACAAGGCCCACTTGAAAAAATCTATATCATTTTAAGTGCATGCTATATTTAGAATATTTTTCCTGCTTTACCTTGCTATCAAACAGTCTTTTTTGACAGGAAACAAATGTTATAAGCTGATTTGTACTGTTCTCTCTCACAGAGCCAGACTGCATTAGTGAAATCAGTATTTATTTACCCCTCAGAACACAGGAGTTGCTGTGTTACAACTGCCCCGATCTGTTGGTTTGTTTGTGTGTTACTTCTGTTTTGAAAGGATAGTTAGGATTCACCATAACACAAACAAACTGATACTGATAGAGGCAGAGGTTGCACAAAGTGAGGTAAAATGACTGTTTTTGCTGAGTGGAGTCTGGTGGCTTTGGAGAGAACTATATTTGGCTTGTATAACAGCAGTTTCCCATCAGGAAAGGCTGTCTTATGGCAAGGTAAAGTGGTAAAAATAAATATATACAACATCCACTTGAATTAATCTTGATTTTTTAGATGAAAAATCCATTTGGCTGCTGACCCCGTCCACAGTAGTATATTGCTAAGCTTCTGTGCTGGTGCTCTCTGTTTCTCCAGACTGGTGGTGTGTCAGTGGACATCTTCTTTAGCTAGAACACTGACTATGGATTAAGTATCTCATACAATCCAATTTTAAATAATCCAAGCTATCCATTTATAGTCACTCAGTTTTACAGGCTCACAAACATACAGTCAGTGAAATACAGAGAGACAAGTTACAAAAACAAGTGTACGCAGCGTATGAAGTGCACAAAGAAGACAGAAATGACCAGCATACACAATGAAATAATAAAAATGATAATAGTACTAATAATGGTAGTAGTCTTAGATAAACTTTATAGAGGAAAAAATGTTAGATTTACCCCACAGTGCACATCTATCTAATACAGGTAGGATTAAAAGTGAGTTAATTGGATTAATGTTAATATAACGGCATCAAATGTAGATGATGCTTGGCAGTAAAGGATGATGAAAAAAATCGAGTCAGTGCCCCATCATCTAATCAGTGTCTTATATCTGCAGTCCAAGCCCCCCACTGGAGCCCAGAAAGGTTGCGTTTTAACTTAGGTTTTTTTCCTCTAATGCTGCTGTTTTTATCTATTTCTGGGAAAGTAAATCATACGTTGCAGCAAACACCAGATCCTTCTACATTTAAAGATATATTTTAAGAACTCGATTTTGATATTTGATATTAAATTTACAGTGGTTGCAAATACATTTAGGTGAAACAAACTTGTACAAAGAGTGAGGTGTTTTATACATCCAACATGTAGCCTGTGTGTTCTGTTTACCGCAGCTTTGATGTAGATAGGCACAAAGAGCCATCCCAAAATGACGACCACTATAAGAGCCTGAAACACACAAACACACAGGAACACAGCCAACAAATATTCAGTAAATATTCCAGTAAAGATAAAGGTGATTTATGTTGCTGTTTGGTTTCCTTCCAACTGTAATCCACAGACTTATCAGCTGACATGACAGAGATAACTCTGTCAAATATCTGAGCGACAGGTTAAAAATACATTTGTGTAACAAGTGATAATGGTGTAATTGGCATCAGATATGATTACTCACATTCCATTCAAATCCACCGATGGCGATCCCTGCAGCTGCACCGGTCCCAGCGATTCCTACAAAGTGCCCGCTGCCAATGTTGCTTGCAAAGAGTGATGCTCCGATCTGTGAATTGCAGAGTTATATTTATTATTAATTAAGTAAAATGTTGCGTACTAGTACACTCAATTGTTTTAAGCTGGTTCAACTTAAAAGTGCAGGTTCTCTTGCTGCCTTAAAAGTGTGAGTTAACCAAACATGGGTTGAAAAATTGACTCAAAGTTTTGAAAATGTAAAACAATTCAATTAAGTTAGATTATGTGAACTTGAGAAAACATTCAAGTTCCAAAAGCTCAAAACATTAAGTTGAATCAACTAAATGTTGATACTAAAATTAATTAATTAAATTATTATTGTGTGTTTGAGAAGTTTTTTTAAAATTCTCAAACAACTGCATGCTGGGAATCCCGCTAATATGCTGATCATTTTAATTTAATTTAATGAGTTGAGTGAAGTCATGGCATAACATAATTCAGCTGAAAAGGTTTCAAGTCAGGGCAACTCATTTTTATAAGTTCTGTTAAGAGTATTAAAATGTACATACTTACCATACATTATATTTACAAAAGGATTAATAGATTCCACTTTCTGTTTGATATTTTACAGTGTACTTTATGAGTATGTTTTCAAGGTTGTTATTTGACTCATATTTCACACTATCACACTATGTAATCTACTTAGTTACTTTTTTTAAAACTAAATTTGAACTAAAAGCACAGTAAGAGATTCTAGAGAATAGTTGATTATTGAGCCATTCCCAAGTCATCAAATTATAAATGCTTTGGATTGGAACTTGCCCACTGACCCCCAAAAATAAACTGCTAACCACAGGCCAATGAAACCATGATGAATGGAAAAACTCTGCAGCAGAACACGTGTTAGGAGCAGAGTCCTGCAGTTGCATAACAGGTAAAAAAAATATATTTATATAAAATCATGGGCAATGGCGCAGGTAAAAATGGACTTACTGTGGGCGGGGTAGCGGGTGAGAACTATACTATAAAATATGTTTTTTTTTTTTGTTTGTTTTGTTTTTGGAGAAACCAGAAATGGAAATGATTATGCTGTATTTTTGACATTTAAATCTGTAATAACATCAAGCATAATCAGCCGCCAGGATTTTTTTTATTGTGAAAGCCTACAACAAAACCTTTGAACCCACGTCTGGCACGTCACTGTCTTATCCAACAGCAGCTGATAGCTAAAATGGATGACATAAATGCAAAAGTGGTGAATGCCAAATTGTGGACAATACATAATTGAAAGCCAAGCCAGACCCTTGGGAGAAATTTGGTGGCATCGGAAACTGTGAGAATATTGCTTTCAGTGCCTTTGCCATAAAGTATTAGCTTTTGGTAGCTGCTAGATAGGCATAATGCGCTTTTACTAAAGTAGTTTTGCTTGTAGTTAAGTAAGTACAGACTTTCAGTATTCTTTCACCTCTGTTCATAATGTGTATGCATAATGTTTAAAATTGTCACAACATTTTTTGAATAGATTTGATAAGAAAGGTGTTAAACAGATATCAAGGTAATTAGGATTCAACTGCATCAAAAAGTCCCGCTGACTATGCTTTTTTTAGGTACAACATGTAATCATGCAATAAAGTAATAAATGACTTACACATCTTATTACTTTAATAAAACCTGGCATTACATTGTATTTTATACCACCAATTATAAACCAATAAAAATGTGTTATCAGTTGTCTCAGCATGTGTCTCGGTCGTCATAATGCAGCTTAATGCTGCAAGACTGGAAAGAGCTTATTGACAATGAACATGATAGAGACTCTCTCTTAGTCTGAGCAATAAGATACCCACCGGCCACCACACCATACTCCTCCCAGCGAGGAAGAAGCCACCAACAGTGGCTCGGTTTGTGCGGACCATAGCCTGCAACAGGAGAGGGGCACGTTTTACACATTCCATAAATGCTTTTGTGCAAAACAGCAAGAGACTCTGTTTAAACTGTCACTGCATATTTGTTAATTATTACATTTCATTTTACGTACAGCCGCTATAAGCGTGGAAAAAAAGACTTAAAGGCACCATAAAATCACCATATACAACTCAACAGTATGACATCACTGCTCATCAAATAATCTAATTTAACATGTGCAGCCTCAAATGTAAAAATGTTCTGATCCACTGTAAAACTACTGTGAACGAGGGTGTTGAGTAAGATGCTGTGATTGCTCAACATCAGTCCACTCCATTACATCTCATTTACTCTAAAGTGCTTCTGTAGAGGTGCAAAAAAAAAGGCCTTTGTTTGCTAAAAGCCTTTTATATCAGCACAAATATTTACCATTTTCATTTCCCTAACATGTAAATCATCACATCATTACATTTTCTTTCATGGCTTAATGCAGACAGAATTTCTTTTATTTTTTCAGATTATGTTCAAACAAACTGGAAACTCTCACAGCTACAAAACTGCTGCGGTGTTAACCATTCACAGACAAGAAAGATTCAACGAATGTCCAACTCAAAGACTGAATAACTTACCCATATTCCGACACCCAAGACAACCAGAAAGTAAATCACAATAACAGAGATATCTGCTGGGTTGTTAAGAGCCACGGAGCCCGTCTCATTTTTTACGTTGCTCTTTATAAAGGAGAATCCAAAATAATCTCGAGACATATTGCTGAGAGAGACGGGAACCAAGAGAGAAGAGGTGTTGCTGGAGTCGCTCCTCTTTGACTGAAGCACCTGCACGGACACTTATGTACCTTTGGTATAGGTGTGTGTGGGAAATAGGAGGTGGTGGGAGGGGAAGAAAAACAGAGAGAGAGCGTGTTTATCTAATAAATTACTACATATTGTGTGTGGTTGAACGTGTATCTCAGTGTGCAAATAACCGCATCTAATACATGACTGTTGATGTGAAAATGAATGTTTTAAAATGTGTAAGCTTTTAACAAATAGTGCTGTTAATGATCAACCCACAAGGAAATAACAGGAGTTGGATTAAAACAAAGGTCCTACAGATAAACTCCATCAGAAGAGCAGCTCAGTTCAACTCTGTTTAATTCAAACAGGACAGGCCTTCTCAATTTTTCTTTTTAAAGAAAAGTCAGATTTGAAAAAAAGTGCCAAGAGGGCAGATGTTTACATTTCCACTGTCCGCATCCTGTGTCTGTGTTAATGTTGCATTTAACATCTTTTCCCCAAATTCACTAAGTTAAGACTTTTTAAAAGTGTCTGCACTTAATAAAACTAGAAAATTGCATTTCCTGCTGAAAATGCATTGGGAATGCTGACACCTGAAATGAACTTGGACACTGCTGAAAAAACATAAGTCTGAAATGAAATGCCTGAAAAATCCTAAAGCTAAAAGTCATTTAACAGCACTGCTGAAAAATACAGAAGCTGAAAGGTGAGACGGTCAGAATTGGAAGTTGAAATGCATTTCCTAAAGAAGCAAAGAGTTGAAATAAACTGCTGGAAAAGCTGGAAGCTTTAATACTGTCAAAGCTGCAAGTTCAAATAAAGTTTTTGAAAAGGCTGAAACACAGATGAAACACTTTGTAGTAATATCATGCAAATGAACTGACTTGCTTAACACTTTGGAACAGAAAATGTTAGATTTGGAAGCTGAACTGCACCATCTAAACAAGCTTGTTGTTTAAATAAACACAATGTTGTTTGCTATTTTTTCATATTTCCAAATGACCAAAGGGCCAGATTAAGATCATTAAAGGTCAAATAAAAGCTTGACATATCAGACAGATATAACACTATACAAAACTAAAGTTTATTCTAATTTACACTGATAAAAGAAAGGTTTTATCAAAGATTATTTAAAAAAAGGTTTTTTAAAATCCTAAGTAAGTTCTGTCACTAGGGGTCTCTCTCACATTAAAACAATAACAAAACATGTAATTTGATGACAGATGAAAATCCATCTGATGTGACTCAGAGGTCAAGGATTTATTCATGTTACATGTAGTTATGTTTAAAACAAGCCAAATAAAACTCATAAACAAGACAGACCATTCATGTGTTGGTATTATAATGCCTTAGGAAAAGTGGCATGACACAGGAGGTGCCGGCCGAGCTGTGACCGTCTCGGCGAGGTCGGGCGTCCGTCAGATGGCAGCTGGACACAGGAGGCGCCGGCTGAGCCATCTCATGTTTCATGGCGAGACATCAAGATATCACGGCATGGCCACGCCCCAAAAAATTCAGTCGCCCTGCAACCGTCTCGTCTCACTTACTTGCCTTTTTCAATGAAAGTCAGTGTAGCTTTATATGTAAATTATTTCACTGGATAACATCTGATTTAATGTTTCATTAAATTATTTAATACTTTCCTACTTGTATCTACTTTACATATATTTGTAGCAATTCTTGTTGTAACTAACATTAGTCGCAATTATCAAAGACAACATATTATGAATACAACATAATAGCAGTTTGTATATAATCAATAGTATATGCTAACCTGTAAATAATTATATTTTTATCTCTTTCAGAGGCACCTTGTATGTTTTAAATTAATGAAGTCACACAACTTACACTAAGTTTTGGACTGTCTCGGTTTCTCTCAATGTTTTGTGTGTCTGCTTACCTGACTTGACACAAAACAAAACTGGCAGCACGGTTGGGAGCAGCTAAAACCCTATATACATCTTCTTCTTTAATGAAAGTACAGTTGCTATTATGAGGACAATGACATGTGACTTTTTAAAAATGCTTTATTTGTGCAAAAGATTAACCAACAATATGCATTCACAAGACAGAAATAATGGACATACACCCAATGATACAAAGCAGTTACAATAATTTAATGATATGGTAAAACTCAGCAGGCTCTACTCTCCTTGTATTTCATTGTATTAAAAACAGCCTACCTGTGACAGCTGCTGAACGAGTCAAGCGGTCCAAAAGATTCTGGAGTGAGACGTTCGATTCCATGTTAGTGACGACAGTCTGCAGCACAGATCATCTGAAAGAAGAGAAAATGTAGGTCAGTCGACTGGAATGATAAGAAAACATGTCTAAAAAGATGGATGTGGATAACTACATTTAAAACTGTGGAAAAACTCTGTTGAATGAGGAATAATCTCTGAAAAGAGGTTTAGATCATGGTAGTTTGAGTACTTCTCATTCATTACTTCCCCTTGCTCAACATTTTGCAAAAATCACTATGATGCACTGATTATCAGCAAAATATTTCATCATCGTCTTTAATGGTGCAGCCAGAGTTCATCTCTCAATGTCCTGTTTGAAATTTTAAAAGGGCAAACCCCCCCATGGATGCATGAATGCACTCTGTCATAAACCCACTTTTCATAAAAATGAACCACCAGAACAACAGCACACAAATAATCAGGGTGACAATGCAGCACAAGTCAGTTCAACACAAATCAGTGTACTGACAGGACAATGAAAAAATACATTTAACCAGAGACAGAAGAGACAAGAGAGAGAAAATCATTTTCAATCAAGTCCAAAATAAACGTTCAACGAAACTCTTCAGACTTTTCAGGTCATCAGTAATAAAAAGCAAGAACTCGGTTTGCTCATTTCAGTATCTCAAAATTTGGCCCGAGTAAACCCTCTTCACCGAAACAAATTAAATTAGGATCTGTGGGAAAGTTTTAGTAAAGAGTAAAAAGAGTAAATCAACTCACGGAGATCTCTGGTCAGGTGTCAGTTGTTTGGTCCACGCTCAAACTGTCCCGGCTCTATTCTTCCAGTTGCCCTCCTGCCCCTTTGCCTCAGTGATTTTCCACTCTACCTGCCAGCCACTCCCACCTCATCAGCCCAACTCCACTCACCTGCGAGCTCAGCTGCAGCTAATGACCAATCAGCCCAGTATATAAGCCTCTCCAGCACTCTTGCCAGATTTGTTCTTCAGCATTCACGCGAGACCTTCCGGCTCTCCTTACCTGCCTGCGTCGCCTGTCTGCCGGTAAACTCACCAGCCTTCTGTCCCCGACCACGAGTTCTGCCTCTGCTGGATTTGGGTCCTAAACACACCCGGCACACAACCGGAAAATCAAACACCAAAGGTTTGTGAAAAAAGAAAATGAACGGAAAAAGGGGAAATGAAGACCTGGCTTTCGCCAACTCGCCGTCCGAGAAGGGAGATTATCGATCGGCTGTTTTTTTCGGAGACTCACGTGGCGTTTTTCCCACGCCGTCTTTCAAACACCATCACTTCCCTTTTACCTCCGTTATAAAGGAAGAGGCCGACTGCTTGAAAAACGGTAAGTGATTGGCTATCAGGATGGACAGGTGACGGGGCTGATAATTAAAATTAATTATATTTCCGGATACATTGCATATTATTAAATATTGCTATATTAACCAAAAGGCTAGTCTATATTGACTAGATGTAAAGTTGGCAACCTAAAATCATTATGAATATTAAGAAAGAAGTAAATTAATTATAGAAATGTTGTTCAGGTCACTTTGAAATGTGGACGCTGCTTAAAAAGGCCAAACTCAATATCAGAAACTTTACAGAGGCATTATGAAGAAATGAAAAGAAAAGACAACTAGATAAGAAAATGTTTATAATTCATAGAAATTTCATGAACTCATTAAGTGAAAATGAATAAAACGTCAGTACATTTCTTCATAAAGAATTTAAAAGAGCAAACATATCGCATATCTGAGTTTCTCTATATATATTTTTAAATTTTAGTGCTATTTTATTCTCCTTTATTTATTTTATTTCTTTATTATCCTTTCTCACTTGTAAATCTTTTTTGTATATTTTAGGGACCAGTTAATAAACAAGCATTAATAATAACTTTATTTACCAGAAAGACAAGTAGACATTTAAAGGCCCATAGTTCTAAACTAAAACAGTTTTAAACCGTTTTAATTCAAAATGAATTGCAGTTTTATTTTACAATCTTCATATTTACCTTGTTCTGGATTGTAAAATGGAGGGTTAGAGCGGCTCCAGGACTTTCAGATTTAACTTGTGCTCACTGCTGTTTGTGTGTGAGGGAACGTGGACTGTTTATAATATATAAATCAGGGGAGGACAAACGATTTCCCTTTAAGAGTCAAAACTGAAACTTACTGTTGGGCCATGAGCCAAAAGCACACACCTGATGTGTTGTATAGATAAAAAATGATACTAAGATCCCAAGTTCCATTAACTTCCTGTGCAAAGAGTCACTCTGTCTGCTCAGATTATGGAAAAATAATTAATAAGGGATCCTTTTAAAAGATTTTTTAGACTGGCAAGGTGAGAGAGACAAAGGAGACAGCAGACATAAATTGTTATTTATGCCATTTTATTTTTATATTCATTCTTAATTAAAGTTGGAAACATCTGGTGGGCCGAATCAAACATTATAGTTAGCCAACTTTGGTCCGGGCAGCTGTAGATAACGAATCCCACTGATATGTTGAATGACATTTTATTTTTGTCATTTATGTTCACACAACAGAAGAGTAATCCAGGCACAAATTAATACCTGTAAATGTTGTTAATCTCATCAAAGGGACTTTTGATCTCTACTGACCAGGAAATATTTTCTCATTTACTGTAAGTCTCAGTCAAATAAAGGGCACTTAGCTCTGGCTTCATTCCATCTACAGTGAACACTAGATGTTCCTTTTAAGTCTTAAAGACATGAATGTTTATATCTGTGTTAATTATTAGCCCAAGGTCCAATGTTTGAAGGAGGGAACAGACTGAAACTAAATTGGTCATCAGTTGCTGCAAATGACATCTTGTTATACACCATACAAAGAAAGGCATGATTCCTGGAAAAAAACAATAACAAAAACCTCACTAATGCATAGATATGAAACAAAAAGTACTGTGAGCACTGAGCCACTAGGTGTCTCTGCAGGACCATGAAAATAATCTAGGATTCAGGAGACTATGAGCTCATACAAATGAGTTACAGACATTTAAGAGTGCAGTGTTCACCTTGTTTAAAAATTTTTTTTTTTTCTAATAGTGGAAAGTAATTGAGTGTATTTTCTCTCTACTGTGCTTAAAGACTATTTTTGAGGTTCTCAAAAATATGACTATTTCCATTTTATTCAACTTTACTTCAACTCTGCCACACTTCAATGGGATATATTGTGCACGTGTCACTGCCTACATTTTCAAAAGTCTGAAAACAGAAACAAGAGGAGAAGGAGTCTATTTTCCCCTCAGAACACTTGAATTATACTATGCTTCTGAAAACATTTTTGGGCTTTTTATGCCTTTAATTGATAGAACAGCTGAAGATTTGACAGGAAATAGGGAGAAAGAGTGGGGGAATGACATGCAGCAAAGGGTTGCAGGTGGGAGTCGAACCCCACGGCCGCTGCAGAGGACTCACAGCTTCCACGGTGCACGCTCCACCAACTGAGCTACCCAGGCACCCCGAATTATACTGTGCTTAATAAATCATAGTCAGAACACAAAACATTATTTGGGCCAGTCTGATAACAGTAGGTTATTTCTACACTGATGTATTGCTACTTTTATTTAAGTAAAAGAGAGTAGTTCTTCTGCCACAAACAACACAAGAGTGCTAAAGCTACATGGTCCTCTGACGCGTGTTTTCACTTACACTACCTAATTAGACATCTTCTCAAGATCGCGCTTGATTGACAGCTCCTGTTAACTGTGTTGATATACTACAGTTTGATGACAGACTATATCATAGCTCCATGCAACTTCAACCTGACTAGAGGTCTAATTGGTGAGAAGATTTGTCAGTAGGTCAGTACTAATAGACTTTTTTCATCCTGTTCCCTTTAGTCTAGCAGAGGCTTTTTCCAGTGAGCCAACATGCACGCTAGCAGCACCCTGACACTGTCTGACCTGCATGTCACCTCATTTAATATAATTTGTAACATCTACTATTTCATGTCAAAATGGCTGCTGTAAACGTCTAAATTGTCAGTAGGTGTGGATGTGAGAGTGAATGTGTGTCAGGCTTGTGATGGACTGGTGACCTGTCGAGGGTCTACCTGCCTCTCTCCCGATGTCTGCTGGGATTGGCTTGTAAAGGATAAACAGTTATTTTACTCTTATTTTACCTTTTAAATAACCTTGAATACCTTTATTTAATCGGGCAAGTCATTAAGAACAGAGTATTTACACTGACAGCTTGGCAAAATGCAAGAGTCTCTTTAGAAAACAGGGTAGGGATTAAAAGGCAATCAAACGTTAAAAGACAGCAATACACACAACGGTTATAGATAATGGATTGTTACAAACGGTGATCCAAAACAGAACAGAACATCCACCTCAGTATTTTCACCAGTTTAATACAGTCATCAATACCACTTTTTATGATAAGAGAAGGATTGTCAGTAAATACTTTGTACTTTATTTGTGCATATGCAGGTTTTATAGGTTGTATAGCAACAATATAACAATATTCTGAGGAAACATCTTGTGTGGTTACATGTTCAACACTCAGCAAACATCCATTTAGGTTTTAATTAAGCCAACTATGGCTGTGTACACATACTCTAAGCAACAATGGCATTCTAGTGAGTGCATCATCAAAATGTTAAATACCATCATTATCATGTACTGTAATTAAAAGTAATTAGGTAATTAAGTCCTGTAATTAAATGGCCTTAAGCACTCATCACCCCATAAATAATGGCATCTAATTCTTATTCAATAAGCAGTGATTTGTTTATTAAAAGGATGTTGTGCTGAACTGTTACGTGTACCTAACAGTTGTGTAACTCAGTGTACAACATCTGTTCTCACAAAATACAGTTTGCACCAGATTTCATACACCAACCACCAACCTACCTTCAACATTTGTGTCATCTTTCACCTCGTACGTCACACTGTTTCTGCACTGCTTCGACCCAGTGAACTGCCGCTTGCAGCTTTATCTATCATTATAATGCTGACATCCATGGACCATATCCAAGGTTATAGTGCTCTGTCACAGCTGATGATGTGGGGAGGAAAGGAGAAGAGAAGAGAAAAGAGGAGAGAAAGCAGAGGAATTAAAAACTTTTTGTTACGGCACAGACATAACTGTTTAGCTTTATGTTTTATTACTGTCATATGTGGTTGGTTTTGACACTGGACTTCATGAGACCATTATAAGTGTGTCATGAATATTTTCCTTGACCTCAAGTGAAGTGGTACATTTTGAACTTGTCATGAAGATGTCATTAAACACTAGCCTGGTTAGCCAAAGAGCTAGTCGCCTAATTAGCTGACTCAGTCTCAGGGTCTCAGCAGCTACATGTGACATGACCACGGCGATATTGTAGTGATGGACGTGCCCTCAGTTTCTTTTATTTTGGTAATGTCAAGTTGTCATAACAAAAACATTATTGGCTTGATTAATGTCAAACTGCCATAACAAAGATCTCAAACAATGTCATTATGGCATAAAAAGTGACATGACCAAATACCACTTAATGACAACAGTCTTAAATATTCATAAAGACTCTGTCGTGTTCATGATGTTTGTCCTGACATGTTATGACAGTCTTATGTACACCCCTTCAGATAAAGTGTTACCAAAGTTGTATCAGAACAGTAAATCTAATACAGTTCTGTGGAGTTATAGTCAGTTATAGTACAGGCAAAGTGTGCATTATCCCAGATCAGAAGGGGAGGGAGCAGGGAGGCATGAAATTAAGTTACGAGGGGTTAACAGGGAGCCAAAGCATTGACATGTGATTTGTGTTGTGTTAATGTTCCACATTAAAACAGGCTGAATAAAGAGTAAAAGAGTGCCAGACCATTACAGTGACCAGCTCAGCCTTTGACAGAAGCATAACAGCCTGGATGGTGAGGACAGGAAGAGCTGTAAGGGAGTGAGATGGGGGAGTTATCAGACTGGTACTGTTACAAATGGCTGCTTGAAATCTCTAAATGGGGACAATCGATATTCACTTGAATGAGAATCAATCACTGGAATGAGGCCAGAGCTCTGTGGGGATTAAGGCTCGGTCACACTCTCTGATTTCACTCCTGATTTTAAACCCTGGAGGAGAGGCTTCGGCCTTCTAGAACGGCTCCAGACAGGTCAAGATTTTCCCAGACGTGGTTGATTTTGTTACGTCTGTGTTCTCCGAGACTGACATCTGAGCATATTACCCTGGCAAGAAGCCAGTGGTGTTTAAAACACAAACGCACCACAGAGCCATTCACATCCCAGGGCAGCAAGCCCACAAGCAAGCACAACTGATTAGTGCAAGAAATTGATCTCTTGCAGGAGTCCATTCTCTATACATACTGTAGTACTGTGGGAATATACAGTGCTGTGGTTGTCTCTGGCAAACAACACTGATTGGGTGCCCTGTGGTCAAAACAGACACAGTGTACTTATGTACTTTTTTTACATATACATGCATAATGTGTCTGATTCAGGAGCTGTCAGAGGGGACCCCATGGACTGAAACCTGCAGGCATCACCTCTAAAAACAGACATACGGACAGCATATATATCTTGTGACTATAACTCCAGTAGTGAGAGCTTCACATTGTACTTTGTCCATGTTTCAGTGTCTGCATATACTATTGAGTACTGGAGTTAAATCAGGATACAGAGCTGCCACAATAACATTATCATTGTCATGCCATAAAAGTTTGCTTGTTTGTTTAAATTCCTGGCTTCACCACCATCACGTGAATACCATAACTCTAAATTAATCTTTAACCATATCCATTCCCTATTCAAGTTTAAAATCTGCACGTTTGTTGATTTTTCATAACGTATTGATATGAATGGAGACCTATGGCTGCCTTAAAGGCCCAGTATGTAGGACCTTTAAACAAAAAACACTATAAAATGCTTTGGAAAAACTACTTCAGTTTCAGGGTCCTCTTGACTTGGACACATTAAGAGACAGCCATCATTAAGTACAAGTCAAAAATGTTGGTGACACCCAGTTAGTTAGAATACTTTCAGAATAAGATAGTAATATATTTCAGCTTGTCAGAAAGAAAAACCTAATGTTTAGTTGTGTAGAATGGAAGCTTGTTGAAGAGAGAAAGGCAGGACTTGAGCTTTCTAGTTAGTAGTAAATGGCAAAAAACATCTTGTAAAACAGAAAAAAAGTGAAAATCTTCCTAGAAAAACTTTCTACTCTTGACCTCAGTGTCACCTCTGGTGAAAAAACTGACATTATTTTAAGCATCCAATGCATGTAGGGGTCCCAGATATTATAGAAACACATTTAATTAAACATTTACACAGCAAATGAGTTACGACAAAACCTGATGCAAACTTGATGCAGAATGCAGAAACATCCTCTCAAACTTTTCTTTTTGTATGTAAAATATCTGATGTAATTCGCTGTCATAATATTATCACCGTGCTAGATTATTTTATGTATTCTCATTAAGTAAAGACTTAAAAAATTAGTCATGGTTGGGGTATATTGATCTGACTTTTGTTCTGTGCATGAGTCACACCTGCTCAGAAAGCTGAACCATGCATTGGATAAAATATTTAATTTCTGTGCAGAGTGACTAAATTATTGCACCTATCAGCACCTATCAGTTATTCAATAAACAGTGGACTAAAGAAGAACGTGGCAGAAATCACTTCCCAGCATACTGTAATGTGCATTAGTTCAAGAGTTGTAATCACAACACCATCTCTGGGCACGGTTCCATATTCAGACACAGAGGGGCATTGTAACCACAAGTCATAATGACAAAGACTGAGGGGTTTTCACCCAGGGGGCTGTCACACAGGGGAGTAGAGTCGGGTGAAGGGAGCACTTCAGGGTGATCAGCTGCATGTTGCACACGGGCCTCAGGGCAGTCATTGTAAGTGAGGCTACCATGTATGTGATAACCACAATGCCCCCCTCCCTCCGATCACACTGGGGTTCACGTGAGCAGAACTGTGGGAGCTGGGACTGGGTGTCCTCCTTTAGCCCCCAGTGGCACGTGCAGCCTGAGCCTCAGCTTCCTCATCAGCCAACAGCCACTCGCCGTCGACTGTGAGGGGAACAGAAAAGGGCAGAAACAAGTGTTTATATCAGTGCTTCTGGGGGCCGTTTCACAGCAGTCATTTGGACTTTTCAAACACAGGTGTAACTGATAATATTGTTAATTGGACTGAAAATCGCTGGATCTGAGCCATTGTTAATGATGTTGTTTCCACCTGCAGTTTCCCTGCTAACAAAGGTCAACATGTCTTCCTCAGATGACAATGGATTATTGGATAATCCAAAAGTATTCTGATTAGATTATCCTTCTTTTGCAAACCAGTGGATTATGTTACTTATTAGAAAAACTTGCCCTGTAATTTGCATTCACCACTTACTCTATTTCATAGTAGTCTGACCTAGTCCTTGTTCACCACAAGGTGGCACAGCAGTACAACACTGCAGAAATGGTGCATCGCTGTAATGTGAGTGAGAAGAAACTGAAAGAGCTCTGGCAGCACAAAAAAAAGAGATTGTAGTCTACACTTCTCAGCTGCCTCAGTGCATTAACTATACATCTTATGTGTGTCTAAACAGTAGGTCAGAGGCCATCTTTTAGCCAGGCTACTGATAGACAGCAACTCAGCATCATACAAAGTATGTCACTAACCACTGCAGATATCCTAATGTCTTGTTTGTCATTAGTGACTGTCTGTGCCGATGGGTGTGAATCATTTCGTGTGTAGGCAGTCTATTTTAAACACCATACCATGGTGTGAAAACAAATGAACTGACACATTTAATGCTCTGAAAAACATATACTCATTCACAACAGCAGATGGAGCCAGTGAGCCTGTGATGATACTTCATAAGGGTGTAGTTTGCAGCAGGGTTGCCAGGTCCATGTTTTTCCCGCGAAACAGCGGTCCTCGTGAAGTGTTGCCACATTTTTTTTTTGTCTACTGATTTGGTGGCAAATTACATAAATGGTATTGATAAATACACCAGAGTTTAAATTACTTAAATGTTTTGATAATCGAGTCATATTTTTCTCATAAAAAAGGTAAATTCCCAGCTTGCGAAATGTGAATGTTTTCTGGTTTGTTCACTCCTTGATGTGAGTAAATTTAATATCTTTAATATCTGGGCAAAACATTAATTTGAGGATGTCATCCTGAGCTTTGGGAAACACCGATTGACCTTTTCCACTATTTTCTGATATTTTATTGACCAAACAAGTAATCGATTAATCAAGAAAATGGTTAATCAATGAAAATAGTCATTAGTTGTCATAATACATATCTATGTTTTAAATTAAACAATTTATTCATACCTAAATCTCACCAAACTGACTCTAGTTCAGCGTGTGCACACAGACTTGGCACACATCACACACACGCCCTCATAAACACACACAAACGTGACGTGCCTGTTTTCTGCCTTTATTGGCAGTCGGGCTGGTTTTTGGCAACCTTGATTTGCATAGGCCATCTGTCAGCTACAGTTTGTACTGCTAATTAAGTTAGTCTAAGTGTTCAGGAAGTCCATTTTAAGGTAAAGGGAGTTTTTTCTGGTTGCTCCTGTTTTGCTGCTGAGGGAAATAAATTTATTGTGAGAAGAAACATTGCAGAATGTCACGTTAGAGGATGCTAATGCTAACCGTCAAAGAAAATCTTTCTGTTTGTTAAAACTTCTGGCTTTTGAGCTGACAGGAGAGCCATGAATGAAATACAGACTGAAGCAGGAAGCCAGGAGTGAAACCAGGATTAAGCTACACGACAGATACAGAACAAGCTACAACAAGGTGAGATATCTGCTTTCTTGAAAGTACTCTGACACAACATCTTTAATTAACTTGACAGTAACATTGGGCATCTCAGGTAAAAGTCCTGAACTAGTTAGTGACATTAAGAAGCAGAGTAAAATACTAACAACTTCATCCCACACTATGCCAATGTAGCGTCCCTTTCGGTGATTTAGTCTAAAAAAAATCTAAGATGTTAGTGGACTAGATGTTTGGCTGTTGTTAGCAAGTTGCCAGTTTTGCCTGCCTGTTGTTGTCTGTGAGTTCCCACATTCGCTGCTGGAATGTATCTAAGTACATTTACTCCTACTGTACTGTACTTAAATGCAAATTTAAGGTACTCATACTCTTCTTGAGGTAACAGTAGTAACTACTTATCAGATTACTGTTTCTTTATGTGTGTATAAAATTATTATACTACTTCTTAAAAACCAACTTGGGTTAGTTGGAAGATGCATTGTGACAAAGCTGCAGAGCTGGGAAGTAAGTATAAATAGGCTACTTTGTTTCTGTACTTAAGTAGTATTTTCAGGTCCCCTTAATTGTGTGTTATTTTTTCATTTTAGTTTTACTCCCTACATTTTAACGCCAGTATATTTCAACTCCTTACATTTCCAAGATATGCTTGTTACTTTAGTTTTAATGTATTTAAGGGGAATTATTAATTATTTTTATTTGCATCATTGCTGCCTCCCCAACATTAAGACTTGAGCCGAAATGGATGGGACAATAACATTTAGAAAATACAATTCCTTGGTGTATTCATCTATACATATCAAGCATGACAGACGTAACAAGACGAAAATGACATAAAAATCATAATAAGACCAAATAGATGAAAGCGGGAGACTTCCTCAGCGGATGTTCAGTTAGCTTTTCACCGAAACATCTGGTAGAGAGGCCCATCAGAGGACTACTTTTTACTTTTACTCTGAGTACATTACAAACCCTTTACATTTTCACTCTCACTTAAGTAATGTTGAATGTTCAGCACTTCCACTTTTACCAGTCTTTTTTTTTTTTTACACAAGTGTCTGTACTTCTACTTGAGTACAGAATGTGTGTACTTTTGCCACCTCTGCAGAGCTGAGAACAGAGCTGTTTTTCTGAGCTTGTGAAAACTTGACTTTTTAGCAATACATAGTTCCCACAGCACTGCAACGCTATGAGCATGACCTTATAGAATATGATGCATTGCTGTAGATTAAACTACTCAATAGTACACAAAGGAGTTAAAATGAGCTCAAATGCAAACATCTAAGGCAGTAAAATGCAGCATGTATATTAATGCATTGTATATAATAGCAAACACTGACAGGGACCATTTTACTGTATAATGCTTTTACTCTTGATACTTAGGTGATTTTACTAAACAAGGTTTTGAATGCAGTTCAGTTTTAGTGGACTGTTTTCACAGTGTGGTATTAGTACTTTTACTTAAGTAAACCATCTGAATACTTCATCCACCACTGCCCTTACTAGACATTTGATTCAGAGTTAATTGGAGAAAGCAGCTGTAAACAATATTGGTAAGAATGGAAGAGGTAAACCTTCCCTTCCTTTACAGACAGGAGATCATTCACTGCCTTTTCATATCTGTTAGAGCATAAAAGAAAACTCCTGGGAAGTCGGTCTTTTTCTCTGTCTCCTGCTTCAAAGCCCCCATTATCTTCAACACTTCTCTCTTGTCTGTGGTAAATAACACCTACTTTAAGAATTATTTTTATGGTGACTGAATGACCTTTTAAACCAAATTAACCAAAGGTGATTATTTTGGATTTACTTTTGGGCCTAAAATGTATCTAATTTATGTACCAAGTTTGCTTATCACTTAGCATTTGAACTCATCTCCTGATCACTTTTTATATCGTTATCATTTTATATCATTACTGGTGATTTTATACCATAAGAAATGAAATCTCCACTATAGGAACCTGTGCCTTTGCAACCTTAACTGCTCTTAGCTTTAATTTGTCTTTATTTCAGTAATGTGCTATTTGTTTTGACATTGATCGTACATAATGACATGAGCCAAGCACCTGAACTGTAATGTTCCCTCAATACTTGGTTAAAAACTCCACTTTATATGCTGAATAAGCAGATGTTCTAATAACCAGGGTGTTCACGAATAAGCTGCAGCTCTCTTGTTGGACGCTAAATGAATCTTTTTTTGTCGCATTATAAGACAACAATGTTCAGTTGGGCCTATCCCATTTGCTGAACATGCAGGCCGAGCAGCAATAGATCAATATTATTTACAATGGCATTTTGTTTAAAGGTTTCATGCCACAGTCCGATCAATGCTGATCACTGGATTGCAACAAAGAAATGTTTTTTTTCTGAAGAAAAGACAGTTTTGTTGATTGTAGACAAGAGAAGCCTGAACCATGATAATCATGTAAAACAACTCAGAAAATATGTAAAGATACATTTGACATATTTTTACTTAAGTGAGTGGAAGATCATAATATCCAAATAAAAATAAATAAACACCAAATCAACCAATCAAATAATATTTTTCTGGAATAATTAATCATTTGAATGATTAAATACTGCTTTTGAATCGAAGGTTAATTACCTCAATTCAATTTGTAATATATGGTGTTTCCTGCATTACAGTCCATGAGTATCCACATGGTTGAATGCACTTATACTGTAATGTTGGATAAAAGAAACAGCTGAGAAAATGTATTGTAACAAATATGAAAATGGATATTTTATATGGAAAGACCAACTATACAATCAGTTCCTCTAATCAGTACTCCTGCCTGACCACCCTGCTTTATTTCCATGTATCAGTTAGTGAGTGGCGATTTGATTAAACACAAAATTAGTTAGGAGCATGCACCATACAAGAACTAAAATCTAATCATAATTATTAGCTTAGGTAATAATGCAGGGGCCATTTTAAGAACCTTGGCATTTTAGTTAAAAGTGTGCTTTAGTGGTATGTCCTCTCAGACAAACGGGTCTTTTTCACAACAGATGTTTTGACTTATAGCAGGAAAAGCACAGGTGGAACTAATACTGTTAGCAACAGCTTAACAGTGGTGTCCCAGTTAGCCACACCATTTAGTCAGAGTGATTGTTCTCTTGGATTCTGGGATTTATGCACCTAAATGAAATGCAGAAATCATTAATGTCATTAGTTACACCTGTGTTTTTTCTGCTGTGAAAAAAAGGCCTGTCTGTAATTAGTTATAGATTAATTGGCACACGGTGAACATTGGGCTTTTGTGGCCCTTGGGGCTTGGGACAATTGGGCAGTAATCCTTAATTAATCAATTAATAATTAATTGTTTGGTGCATAAAATGTCAGAGGAAAAAATGAAACTGTCTGTCCTCCTGAGCAAGCCTATGCGTGAGTAATGGTGACAGCAAATCAGCACCAAAAACTTGCAAAAAGACTCCCGCACACTGTGAAGCTGTCAGTTTGGGTGTTAGCCTGCAACCAGCCATATTCCCCACAGGCAAAAAAAGAAGAAGATAAATAAATGCATAGAAATAATAATAATAAAAAAAAACTCTATATAATAACAAGCATAAATGTATCCAAAATACTTACATTAAATGGGTAAATACTCTTTAATAATTTGTCCACTCTTGTTAATTTGGCAAATGTAGTACTTTAAATTATTTATTTGTTTGTATAAAAAAATATGTCAGTTTGTCCCGGTGTGTTACACTACCTGCATGTTACTGTGTGACTAGACAAATTATATGCCTTATTAACAGCAGATCAGTTGCACAGCTGCAGTACACACACATTTCCTACTGTACATTATTCACTTTCATGGCACAGAATAGACATATAATCAGTAATAAAAGATGTTTCTCTTCGCTTGGTCTCTTAATTTGAACAACTGCCTATATTTTATGGTAACTAAAAGCAAAGATCTCTTTCAGTGTTATGTTGTGTATGGACGGCAGCATGTTGTATGGATTGCATTTACACCTACCTAAGATCTGAGCATAATGTTAGCCAGACTACCTCCAGATGTGTCAGGCAGATCTGATCTACGCCTCGCATTAACATGTGATTTTCCTTATCCGGATAACGTTTCTGGATTACGATCACATTTTAATACGAGGTGTAAATGGGGTGTAAGTCAAGGGCGCACCATGCCTTTTCCCTGATGTGTGTATCACCCTGAGCAGACATGCATTTTAGACTTCCACGGGATGAAAATGTAAGGCATCTTAAAACTGTAGTTAGGTAAATTTAGCACTTGGTCACACCTTTGTAGTAAGGTACTGTTAAAAGAATGAAACTATGAATGTTTGATAGTCTCTGCATTTGCTGCTTAGAGCTTCCAAAGCAAGAAACAACTTGTAAATTATTGAAAAATCCAGAGAAAGGGCTGCACTAAGGCCCAGGTAGAGGCTTTACAAATGGAAAAATACCGGTTGGTGGTAATAAAGTAGTCAAGACATTTTTTAGACTGTAAGCTGCTGTAGCTCTTCAAGCAAAGACGTCATACTGTATATGTCTCCAATCTCAGTTTATCCATATATTAACAAAATGACGTATATCAAAAGCTTTATAATGTCAGAATAAAATATTACAGGCATATATAAGCCACGTATATTGTTTTAAAATCGAAACTTATGTCTGGAAAAAAAAAAACTTTTTTAGCTCTAGTCCTGTGAATATGTCAAAAGCTGAAAGAAATTGATGTGAAGCAAGAAAGAAATAAATTTTCTGATAGCTTTAATGGGAGTCTGTAATAAATGCATTTTTCATTATTATTAGAAGAGGATAAATCAAGGCTAAAATGATCAAAAAGGTTAGGTTAGATTATGTTAGTGATAAAGCATTAGAGGCATTTTTAGACTGGTGTAATAAAGTATGGCAGGAGGGCAGATTGCCCAGAATTTGGAAGCCAGTAAGCCTATTAATTATAGGTGGATTGCTTCTCTGAAACCATATCTTTGTGATCTTTGTGAAGTAATGGAACATATGACAAGGAAAGGACTTACAGAGGCTGGAAATGAATCATGTCTTTAAGTGGGGTTATGAAAAGGAGGGTCACCATGGAAATGGAGATAAATAGAAGACAAATCGGGAAATGGTTGCAGCTGTGTGCTTGACGTTAATGAAAATTTGATTTGATATGTAAGGGTTAGATATTTACTAAAAATAAGTGATTCACAGTTTCACTTGTTTGCGTTTACTGTGGTCACCCTGCTCAGGAGAAAGGGTGAAGAATGTTCAAGTTTGCAGTATACTAGTATACCTTGTCTCTCTTACTCGACATTTGTTATATATTTTGTTGAGTTGTCTACTTACGTTATCCAAATCTGTCCAATCATGTTCAAACTCAGAGAAATCAATAATTGTATTCAAGGTAACCACATCACAGAGCAGTCATGCCCTGCTGGAGCACAAGCCCAAGTCACAGGTTATCATTAGAAAATGATTTCTAAATTCCTAAATTAAATTCCATTTGATATCTCCATGCCAAAATGGAGGGGAAAATCATTTTCTTTTTTTTTAAATGACAGACACTGAGCCCTATCCTTAGTAGTGATGAGCTATTTTCTTCATGGAAATGTCTGTACGTTTAATTCAGTGATTTGTTTCCTGTTTCGTATTACCATGTCAGACCAATCAATCAATGAAGGGATTGATTAAGAGTTAAAGTTGCTGATTCCTGTAAAGCAGGTAAAAATAAGTGAATAGTCTAATGATGATTCTCACACCAAAATGATGATGATGGTAATGATAATAATAATAATGATGATAACAATAACAATAATGATATTAATAATAAAGATGTTGTCAAAATACTGTTTTAGAAGTGGTCAATTAGCTGTTTTTTTATGCCTCTTTAAAATTTTTGCATAATATATAAGATTTAGCTCTTTTTCAAGAAAAATGGCAGCAGTGTAGACACTAACAGCACAAAAAATTGACATGAATATCTATATAAATCTATCTATATAGAGAAATAGGAGTATTTACTCTACTATAAATTGGGAGATGACCCTCAAAACTAATTTAGTGACATTTTAAAAAAATCCCCCCAAAGTCATTGAACTTATATGTCAAATAGCAGAAAATGTTGACATTATTTTCTTTTTTTTGTTCTCGAGAACGACCTGATGACCCCTGCTCCAATTGTGCCCGCCCTGACCGTCAGATAGATTTTCATCGGCAATGGTTGTTGTTTCACAATGAAGACAACTCCCATGATCCCACACCAGGCCAGGCAGGGGGACGAAAATTTCCATCGGGCCTCTCATTCACACTCACTGCAGCATGAGGTGGTTGCAGTAAAATATCCTTATAAGGGCAGCGCAGCACTGTTTGATCAGTTAAGTGAACGGGCTAACATTATTTAAAGGTTAAGCTAGCAAAAGTTTTATTAACTACTCTGCCTAGTTCATCACCTCACATTCCGCTCTGCTTGCTTCTTCCTACTGTTTTTTTGGCCCAAAATTTCACCATTGCCTCTGTGCTCCTTCATTTTCTTCTCTGTGTCTGGCTTTTCTTTTTAGGGTTCTTTGAGTTTGTCAGTTCACGTTAAGTTAGCGGCGTGTGAGGCGGCACCATTTTCAACAACAACAACAACTGGGGTATTAGAGAAAAGCTGAGTGTGTTTTAATGATCATGTAAAAATAACTTTTGCTATCAGTGATATGAGTCATTAAATTGTTGTACTTCCCATTTTAGGGTGAACCATAGATCTTTGCTTGGCTTCCCTAGACCTTGGGCTCGTGTCATCTGTACCCTTTGACCCCCCTTTACTTAAAAGAATAAGTGATATTTATTGTCACCAAATCCTATGAAAAGACTAAAACCAGGTAGGAAGCAATGAACTGATCCTACTGACAAATATTTTAAAGCCTGATATAACTTATAACTTTAAACAAACGTATTAATCCGCAGTTGAAAATAGTCCTTAACAAATGCATAATTTACCCTTGTTTGAGTAACATTCAGGTTAATAAATACAACAGTGTCCAGCTGTTTTAAATCATGAAACTATATATGTATGAGCTACTTTACATTTCAGTTTTGAGTGCCACAGACAGGGAATGTATTGAGAGATTGATTGTCTCGCATTGCAGGCTTTGGCTATCCTTCAAAATGGCAGCTTGTTTTTGTGATTTGAATAAAGCAAAATGAGCCAAATAAAAAGTTAGATCAATAAAAAAGGAGGACGAGTCTTGGGATGAGTCAGGTCTTCTTCTGGATGGCCCACACACTTTCTAGCAAGGCAGCAAACTAACAGAGAACTGCTGCAGTTTTGACCAGGAATGCAGAGTAAATTTGCTTCACGGCCTTAACCTCTCCCTGAGCTGCATCGGTATTACAAGGGCAGGCCAGTGATTTGATTTTATGCACATGCACATCGATATGTCAGTCAGTCATGAAAATGATTTACTCGAGGACCATAGCAAATCAGGGTCATGCTCACGGAAAAGCGACACTAACAGAACAGCAGATGCACCAAGCCCCACAGTCTGTCAATAAGGGAAATACACAGTGTGTGTTTGTGTATAGTAGGCAGTGGGGGTGCACGGTTATTATTATTATTTCTTTAATTTTGTATTTTTTTCAGCTGATACTGATAACTAATAATTACCTGCTTCTTGTAGCTGGTGTGATAAGATTTTTGTACTTTTTATAAAAAAGTTCATAACCAGTAGTTTATGCACAGCTGAGAAAGACTAAGGTTCAGACTGCTGACAAATCAGATTTGTTTGTCAAATCATCTTTATGACAGACTGTTCACACTATAATTTGCAAGTTATCAGATCAGATTTGTCTGTGCAGATATCACCAGCCTACCTGCATGGGTTGTCGTGGCGATGACTCTGGGATCAGTATGTGCTCTGGGGATGCAATGCAGAACTCCTCGTCCATCAATTTATTTCAGTGTCTGTCTATGGACTGTTGTCCTCTGTTGTCCTTCGTACTGCTCTGCTAGGAGGAGAATAGATTCTGCTCAGCCACTCTGATACATCTCCGTCACTCAGAAGACACGTTGAAATCAGACGCTTGCTTTTCAGACTACCTCCAGATGTCGCGTGGATCTGATTTGCAAAAATTTGATATGTTTTTTTGCTGGATACAATCTGGATAATACAAAAACGATATCTGGGTTGAACAAGGCCTATGTTGTAGTGAACAAAGATGGATGCTTTAATATTCCATAGCTCTGACCGAACCAAATCAAACAGACATTTCTATTACAACAAAATAACAAAAATCACAAGAACAAACACATAAATGTAAACGGAGAGCTGCCTTTTTCTGGATGAAAAGCACTATAATGTTTACATTTTCTCAACCGATTTTAGTGAATCGTGTTATATTCACAAGCCAGTCTTGTCTGGTCTATTATGGCGGTCGGCAACATTGACGTACAATCCAAAGGCCAATGCAGCATCTACATATATATGTATGTGGCAACAACAGAGTGCTGTGATTATTATTCTTCTCCTTCAAACCAGCTAAAGATGCATACTGCCACTTACTTTATCAGAGTGTGTTGATGGTATGCTTCTTCATGAAAGCAATTTAAATTATTATATTTAAAATTAAAGATATTATCTGTTTGTCAGCTATAATTTTATTATCAGAATATTACATAATATGGTAAGGTTCCCATTATTGGCCCCTAAGTTATTGACCCGAAATATATAGCATACATCTTTATTAGGCAGCGCAGCAAATGACAGATGGAGTTACTAAAGTCAGGATATTTTTACTCACCCTAATAATGATGCCTACAGGCCATTCTGCCAAACACCTAAAAGGTGTTAGAAGACACAGTCATTTTTCTACAGACTAGACACAAATTATGGCAATTAGGGGAAGTGAGCATTCAGGAAATGTGAAGAGACAACACCTTTTTAAGAGCCAGATAAGTGTTGCAGTTCACTAAATTGCAAGTTGTTCATAAAATCACTGTGCCAAGATGAGGCTTTTTACAACCTTTGCTTAAAAATAGACTAGACTAAAAGCAAATGTAAAGTGCAGTTGAGGAGACACGGCATACCCTCTAGAAGGTGTGCTTGTTTGTATAGACACCACTACAAGTTAGAAAACAGGGAAAACTGTGAGCTTGACATCAGGAACTAGACGCCAACCACAAGGCACACTGTCCTGAACCCACAACATGACATGCAACATACTATAACCATACATGTTATATGATATTTATAAACTGTAACCACTGTAAAACAGAGACATAGCATTATCTGTAGCATGTTACCATGATGCTGATTTTATTCATTTTCAGTATCTTTATTCAATTTAATCAGTAGTCTAACTGTTTTTTTGTGAGAGGTGAGAACTGGAAGTACAATGTATATGCAGTAAGAGAAACAGCAAAACAGTTTCAGTTTCAGTGATGGCAGTGATCAGTTGCTATGGCCCATATTGGGTGTGACAGTTTGACTGCCAGTGCACGCTTTCTCTCTGTCCATCAGTCTGACAGTTAATGTTCCAGTCTCGTCTAGTCCCACACTGCAGATGGCACTTAGGTGGGACTTGCGTTGTGGGTTGGCAGGCGTACAAAGCGCTGCCAGTGCTGCAGAGGGCTGGGGGTGTTAGTTTGCTTGTGTTGTCTGTATTTTCAATGCGTTTCTTTGTGGCGACTCTGTTGTGAGATTGTCTAACCTGTTTCTCAATTTGCTTACTTTTTATTTATTTGCTTGTTTCCTCTTAAATGTCCAGTGTGTAAAATTTAAGGGAATTTATTGTCAGAATACAGTGGAAATGGAATATAATGTAGTTGTAGTTGTATGTATTATGTATGTATGTTCATAGTGTATAACCACCAAAAATAAGAATTGTTGTGTTTTTGTTACCTTAGAATGAATTGTTTATATCTACAGTGTGCGAGTCCTCTTCAGTGGAGGCCATCATATTAAAGTGCTGTGTTTCTACAGCAGCCCAGAACAGACAAACCTAACACTGGCTCTAGAGTCTTTCCCCTTTCAGAACCTCATACAGTTCTCGTTTCCTGTTTCCTTGACATAGATATATTATGTGCACAGCCCGTCTAGATTGAGAAAACCACATTTTGAGGATGGTTAAAAAATGTTGCTGGAGGACCTGTAAAAGCCACATATAGTCACACCTCAAGTTAGCTAATGTTTGCAAAACATCTGACTAAAAACTCTGGAAAGGTCAATTAGGGCTGCATAGTTTAGTGAAATATCTGTCAGAATTGAATATGAATATGCCCTGATACGAATCATATCATGATATCTGTCAAAATAATTGCTGTATTATTCTTTTGTGCAGCCCTGTCGTTGAAATCTACAACCTCATGTCTAGATGCCTATACATTTGGTCATTTAAGTTGCATTGTGTTGCTCTCTCAGCCACTGAAATGTTGTGACTCAAGACGCAGCGGCTGTTGGTCTGGTATACTGTTGTAACATTCAGCACAAGTTTACGTTCAAAACTGAAGGATGTGATCATGGGTTTTCTTTTGAAATGAATAGATTTCTGTGTGAACTTTATAAAGACTGTTGTGGCCGAGTCCTATCCCTCTGCCTTATTTTCATGATTCACTTTGCACTGGCTGACCATATGCAATCACACCCTTCCTCTGCTGTTTGTTGAATATCAATCAGATTTATATCCTTTTCTTGAGCGGAGGAATGTTGACCCATCTTAGCTAATGCCCCAGAGCACTGTGAGACGGACTTGATCAAGGCTTCAGGCTTCACCAAAGGCCTGGTAGGGTAGGAACATCTTTTCATTACATCCAGGCTAGCAGAGAGCGCTGCTTTTGCTCCTCTCAGCAGCACAACAAATACAGTTACCGTGTTTGGCCAGGCATCGTTCTGCTGTTTATGATATCAAATGAGAGGTGCAGTCCTGAGCTGATTTGACCATGGGAGCATCCTATGGAGGACTTGATGGAGAAGTGCTAAAGACGGAGGTTATGTTCACTCTACATACGGGCAGAGGAGGGCTGTAGAAGGTTCACTTGCCAGTCTGTCTGCAGGGCTGCAGTCTCCTGGCATATCTGGCTGGCACAAGAGGAGGGGTAACAAATTGACAACAGAGCCTGCAGAGAGGGCCTCAAGTTGGCTGTGGATAAAAAGAAATGATTGATTCAGCACAACACATTTCTGGTGTACGTAAAAAAAAACAGCAGTAGCCTTTGATATTAAATCCATGTGGCCATTAATTTTAGCTGTTTATGCTCAACAGATAAGATGCTTTCTTGTGGATTGTTACATGTGTTAGATTGTTTTTCAGCCATGCTAGCGGATTTAGACTTGGCAATGTTGGTCTGTTGGTCAGTCTGTCTGTTGGTCGGCTCAGTAATTGGTCCACTACTTTGGTCCAGGCTGAAATATCTCTACTACTCTTACTGGATTGCTATTAAATTTTGACATTCACAATTCCCAACGATGAATCCTAATGACTTTAAGTGATCTGCCTCCAACATGAGTTTCATATTTGTGGTTTTGAGTGAAATGTCTCAAGAACTATTTGATGGATTAGCATGAATCTGGTACAGACAGTCATGTGCCCCACAGGATGATTTGTAATAACTTCTGACCTTTAATCTAGCACCATAACTGGATCATTTTTTTAATTGGTCCAATATTTTGGATAACTAATACTTGCAAATCAAACGAGTCTTTGCATACACCCTCACAGCTCTGCTAGCATGTCTGTAGATGAGGGCTACATAATTCATGCGAATCACGATTTTTCTCCCTAAGAATTGAGATCATGCTTCTCTCACATGACATGATGATCTCACATGAAAACATTTATATCCATTTATCTTATACACTCAATGAAAAAATGCATCTCACATGCTGTCTAGATAGGGATTTAAACAGACATGACATCAGAATGCTAGACTTAAACTTAAGTCTCTTGTAATAAAAATATCTTAAGTCCCTTTTCCTCTCTTACTTTAAAACACTTAATCAAAGTGATTAACTGAAATGTTGATGAACATAAAAAACAGAACGCAGATGCACTGTATAACATCTGCATCACTTAGGCTTGTGTGGCCTGGCGGCTGGGATTTTGTGATGTGCTTTGCTTCCTGTGTGGAGCATATTCTCCCCATGTCTGTGTGGGTTCTCTGCTGGTTCCACAGCCACCCCCACTGTCCTCCCACAACCCAAAGACATGCAGGTTAGGTTAACAGCTGACTCGAAATTGCCTGTAAGTGTGAATGTGAGTGTGAATGGTTGTTTAGGTGTCAGCCCTGTGATGAACTGGCGGCCTGTCCAGGGTATCTGCTGCCTCTTGTCCAGTGTCAACTGGAACAGGCTCCGGCCCCCTGTGACCCTGTAAAATGATAAGCAGTTATAAATAATGGATGGATGATAAATTGCTGAGATAATATTGATTCCACTTCAAAGACATGTAATGGTAAATCTGTTGTAAACACTGGGCACTGGCTGTGTTTAATTTCAAGCACAGGCTTTTATAGCTTTCTGCTACAAAGACATCGATCTGGACTCTCACATTTAGAAAATAACAATTTAAATAAAAACAATTCAGTATTTAAGCGATATTTAATATTGTCATTTTTCATGGGACTAACAATTAAATCATTAAAGTCAAGTTTCTGGATCGATCAAACTACACACAGCAATTATGAAGGAGTGGCAAAGAAAGGCTCGACAGCCGTTTATAATGGATGTCAGATGGGTCAAGAGAAGATTTTGCGAGTTGAGCAATGGCTCTAAGTCAAAGACAGATGGTTTGCAGCCAGATGTCAGGGAGGGGTTGATGATATCAGTCAGGAAGCAGAGCAGATCAGCAGCGATGGTCCGGGAGGGGGAGAAGGGTTCAAGAGGGCAGAAGTTAAGTCCGCTCATGGGAATCTTTTTAGGACTTCATTAAGGATGGGTTGAGGGAGACATTAAGCTCATGTTAGAGGGGTCAGAGGAGGAGACGGCGACTAGAGGCTGGCCTGGAAGATGAGCCTCAGCTGTCATCGCTGTCTTTGTGGAGTCAACAGAGGAGGGAGGAGTAGCGCTAAGACGAGAGGAGCTTCTGTTGATCAGTAACAGGAGACTTGAAATGGTCAATTTGCCAGCAGAGAAAGTGAGGAGATGATGTACATGGCTAAAACTCTTCCAAGAAAGCCAAACTTATGGAATTTTCTCCCAGCTGGCCCACAGGCTTGTCCACTTGATTCACCAGCTGGTTTACAGCCAAGGAGCAGGTGGGAGCAGACAGACAAGCTGAGAGGAAAGGGGAGAAGTTCAAGAGGGGATAAGGGGACGGATATAAATATTTGGGTCACCATGAAGACACATGAACGAGTCCTCTACGAGGGGAGCAGAGGACAGATGGAAGGAGAGAAATGACAAGATGTACCTGGTGCTGGTGGTGTGAGGAAAACCAGTTTAGAAGAGATCTTATGAAAGGAAGTGAAGAGGCAAATAAGTGAGGGTCAACAACACGGAAAGGGTCAAGAGAGGCTAGCTGCAAGTACCTTCTTTTTTCTCTGTTTTTTTTCTTAAAAAAAGCCCAAATGATGTAGGAGACCTAGAAATAGACAGGGCTGTGGAACATGCCAAGGATTATATATATTTATTGTTTCGGAACTGTCATCATACGGCCAAGAATTTCTATTTGTGCCCATGGTTGTTTGTGAACTACTTACATTTTTAGAAGTGCCCTCAATCCCCTTTCCTTATTAGATATTGGAGGTCTCGAGTTTCCAGTTTGGCTTGGCCCCAGCTTAAATCTTAAATCTATGGTCAAAGCTCTTTTGACGCTTACAAAATCGAAGACACAAATATCTAGGTTCCTCAAGGTTGTGGAGATATTGCTGAAAATAATACGAGATTGCAGATAGACCACTACTGGTTTCCTGATACTTAACCTGTAAATGAACGTGACACAGTCCTTGCACATAAATGTCATATCAAGGCACATTGCATCATGCGTATGACAAAAAGATACGTGATACCTTTACCCTATTGTGTCTTCACCTAATTACTTGACACTGTATCTGTTTAATGCTCTACGGGAGAGTGAATATGACAATAGATTAGAGTGTCACATAGCCAGACCTATTGCCACAGATCTCGATAGGCTAGTAGGAGAAAAATGCTCTGGTTTGTTTGTATTTCTTTAAACCCATCAAAAGTGTCTTTGGTGGCACAAAGCCCAGGATACAGCGATGGTGCCCCTGCAAAACAGTGTCACAGCAGAGGATCTTGGAGGAACAACTGCAAATAGGTAGGAGAGCCTTGGCACTGAAGTGGCTAAATCCCCACAAAAGAAAAGGTAGCAGCTACTAGCTTGTTAACATTTGCACTATTAGTGACCAGGTTAAGGTTCAGCTAACTTGAAATCTTTAGCCAATGGCAGGTTTATACCCACAGTCTACATGTGGGCAGTCAGACTGAGGGCAGGTTCACACCTAAAGGTCTGGTTCTGGAGTCGAACCAATGAGAGGATGAGACGTTACACTTTTCCAACAGGTCCAGTTTGTGTTCACAAAGGCAAAACTCAAACACACAAGTCATGTGGTGGAAATGTCGTTTGATTATTGGTCAAAGGTAAAAAGACAACAAATGGCCCAATCGCTACCTGTATGTCATACATCCTGGAGCACTGCCAGGTTCTGTTCTTGTTGGTGTCGATTTGGAGCCCAGAATCAGCAGACTACAGAGGACTGCACATATGAACGCCTTGTAAGACAGCGGGTGTTTCATAATGTGGGCATTTCCCACTTTGTCGTGAGTCCAGATTTGCCCCATGTCAGTCAACATTTTGGTAACAATTGTGACACTATTTCACCAGTCAGTAAAACAGGAAGAGAAATTGTTTTGTTTTGTTTTTTTTAACCAGTGAAATGACTCATACAATTTTATGTAAACCTGTGACTGGTTCGAATGGTGTTCACACCAGAAATGAACCAGTCCATAGTTCACTTGACCTCATTTGGTGTACCAGAGAGTGGTCGTTTGGTCCGGACCAGAGTACAGCGTTCACACCAACCCAAACGAAATGCACCGAGGGGTTAAATGCTCTAGGGCTCAGTGCAACCAGACTAAACAAGGGTGGTGTGTATCTGCCTGAAGAGAACTACGACATGTGACCAGTGCTAAACATCATGTTACTCATAATGTTTTACTGTAGGTATTACAGAGGGAGTTTGGATAATTTCTACACTAGAAAAAAATGGAATTATTGCTCATTGTCATATTTTTTGGAGCAAAGTGGTAGTAGACTTATTTCTTTACCTCCATTTACTGTGGTCCATTTGTTAATTTTCCTGTGCTTAAGTGTCAGGGGCACTTTTTGCACTTAGCCATGTATGCCACAGTTTAATTCATAGGAATTGCAGTACTGAACATTTAAATGCTATGCATACCATATGCGTTTGATCCAGATGATGTCCTCAGTATTTCTTTTTATGACTTTGTACAGCTGGTTTTCAGTGTAAGGCTCCTTTTTATGTGATATGTTTTTTATAAGCTTTTATAATACGGCTTTTACAGTAACTCCTAAGACTCAGAGGTATTTCAGTTTTGGGTTTTTATTATTATTTCACTAATAATGTGATTTATTTCCAATTTAGGTTTTATTTGGTTCTCCTGTTTTATAGCTGTTAAATTTTAATTTTGCCAAGCTTAAATTAGGAATTTGAGTCCTTTATACTTTTGTGTTTACTTGTTTTGCTGTTTGCATTCATTCCAGCAACATCACTCACAGTAACCAGACCTTCAGTAAGTGATCCCAAGGAAAATGTTTGTCAGGCAGACATTTTTTTTTTAGTGTGTTACTTCAACATCTGCTGCTTGGCATCACCTTGTGACAAAGCAGTCCTGAGAAGTACTCCAGCCCCACGAGTTTGTGTTTCAAATTAACTTAAATTTACTTCTAAACAAATAACGAACATTTCTATACCTCCTTTGATTTTTTTTTTTTCAGCAGCTATTCTCCCAGTCTGTAACTCAGTCATTTTTATGGTTGGCACCAACTCCTACCACATGACAGTCACAAGGCATGATTTCAGCAGGACTCTCCCTTCTCAGCAGTGGATTTTATTTATGTTCATCTCTCAAACAAATTCCCACTGTTCCTTCAATCAATCCAAAAAATAATGCACTCAAAATGACCCGAAGACATTTTTCACACACAGTGATGCAAATTGGGCTAAAATAAGGAAAAGATAAGATGAGTAAAAATAATTTTAAAAACCATCAGCCGCACAGTACTGTAATGTTTTATGTATGGTCCCCAGTCTGACGTACTGAAAGCCTCATCAATATTTAAATCATGTTTAAACATGAAAAATATTCATATCGCATGAGTGTAACAGAAAGGTAACAGGATGGGCTGCTTGGTAGAAATCATCCTGTTTCATTACAGCAGTTGTATTATTTCTTATCTGAATGTCTTTCAGGAGACACCTATCATGTTAAAAAAGATAGTTTATATTATTTGATGTAGGGTTTTATGAGGTACTTATTAATAGTAAGTGTATTATCTACAGTAGACGGCAGCTAACACACCCTTAGTTTAAAGAAGCATAGAGGAGCATCAGCAAAGACGCTAAACAATATACTCCTGTGGGTCAGCAGCAAAAGGTATTCAAGTCACTTTAAAAAGGTCCACCTAAAAAATCAATATCACTTTACGTGTACACTGTATTTAGAATATTTTCACCACTTTGTTTTGCTGTCAGACAGCCTTTTCAAATGGGAAACAGCTGGTATATAAGCCAAATATCGCTTTCTCCAAACCTACTAAACTCAAATTCAGCAAAATCAGTCATTTTATCTGGCTTTTATAATGATGGTGTCTTGTTGGAAAAAGCTGCCTGACAGCAAAGTAAAATAGTTAAATATAGTATACACTTTTCTACAGTGACTTAAGCAAATATTGCTGCTGACTGTCCACAGCAGTACGTTGCTTAGCTGGTAGTCTTCTCTGCTTCTCCAAACTTGGAGTGTGCCGACCGCTATCTACTGTGGCTAACAGACAAACTATTGATAAGTTCTTCCCACGTAAAGTGTTCTGTACTCTTTTTGAGGGGTTGCACATAACAATTTGTCATTTTTTATTCAGTGGCAGAGATTTCACAAAACCTCAACCGCTGCATAAATACTGCATTGTATAAAATCTAATTTGTGTGACAAGTGTGATATTTAACTCATTAAAGACTAAAAACTTTGACTGGGAGACTCTGACAGACCCGTCAGCAGACACGTTGGGTCGGCTGGGGTTTATACACTAATTAGAGGGGAATCTGTATGCTTTCACCCCATCACACATAGGCCAAGTTCATTCAGGAGTAATTTAATTGCATACTTTATGTCCCAATTATTCCCGCTCCAGTGGCTACATTGTATGGCGAGGACAAACACTTTTTATGCCATGATTTTGGACACCGAGGACGGAAACAAGGACTTCGGACAGCACATTCTATTCCACGTTGCAAATCATTTGATGCAGCATGATCACGAAAGAATAAGAAAACTCCCATCCCAAATACATTTAAAGCACTTTTGACACAACCACCACCCAAAAACACATTTACTACACCATGAAAAATTTGCATAAGTTGTTTTATTCATAGTTATTGTCCTTTTTATATTTCTTTTATAATTGTTTTGTCTTTTGTTGAGGTGGACATCCCGTAAAGTCAAGCCTGAAGCCCTTAGCTGAGTTGTTTGCACATCAACCCTCTGAACTGAAAAGAAAGGTTAAGAGGAGGAGCGGAGTGGGGTTTCTCTCCTTCTCTTTCTCTCGCGCTCTCTTTTTTTTTGATCTCACTAACAGTATCCCAGCTCAACCTTTATTTTCACTTGTTTGAACAAAGAGTGTACCTTACAGTATATTTACACATCATACTGACTGGCTGTTTAACAATTTCCACTTAGATAATGCAAGGAAGATTGAACTCTCAAGGTTTGCTTCATGTTTTTCTACAGTCTTGTTCTCCTTTGATCCACTTTCTCCTCTCATGCTAACTTTGTCGTGAGACTTTCCTCATCATCATTGTGATCATCATCGTCATCTTTTTCATCATCATCATAACATCATCATCACTGTTATTTTATTGATATAACTCTTTTCAATAGATTCCTCTCTGACAACTGTACAATCGTACACAGTGTTTGACTTTTATATATATTTTTGGGAATATATTATTTTAAACCTAAGAAAAGAGGAACATAATCCCAAAGAAAATATATTAGTATCCCAAAGTAACAAAATCATGCATGTTTTAATGTATTCGTCCATAAAAACAAAACAAAAACAAAAATTAACGTAATGGATGGGATCTGGTTTTATTTACAAATTGATCTTGGCACTGTTTTTGTTGTCTCTTGCTGGAAACTGGAATGATCATAAAGAATACTTTTGACTCTATACGGAGCATAACACTCTCCTGGTTTTTATAAGTCAGTGACCTGCTATAAAACGCAGGTTTGAGAGACATATTCTTTTTTTTTTTAAAGCACAAAAAAGATAAAAGAAAAAGGGGAAAAGAACAACATTAGAGAGTCGACCAAGGGGCAAAACAGAAACAGTGTGTAGAAAACGTATTTCACTTCAGCTTTACACTGTGGCAGTTTCCTCTTTTAGGCAGAAACCCTGTGACATCATGTCTACTGACATTTTTTTTTTTGTTTTCCTCAGAAATACAGGCTCTCCCCACATCTCAACATCAGGTGCACTCACTGGTTACCATTGTTAGGGTGAAAAAATCCAAAAGAGAACATGGATTCTGTCAAAATTCTTCTCATAAGCAGCATTAATTGACTCTGGCAAATAAAATATAGTAGACAAACGTAACTGAAAACCACCAGTACAGACCTACTACCTCAGGTTTGGCAGGCAGGTAGGGGTAGCTGTCTAAAATTTCCAGTGTTGCCTTGTCAAACAAGTGCTTGACTGTTGATCCGAGGATCTTGTGTGTGTGTGTGTGTGAGCAAACATAAGGATCTGTGTGGGTGTGTGTATGTGTGTGCATGTGTGTGTGTGTGTTTGGGTGTCTCTGCATACTCATATTCAGTGCAAACACATTGGGTAAAAATCCCATCTTGACCATGGCCCATCAGCTCTGTTGTTTCAACTGAAACTTCTACAGTATCGTCCATCTCTGACCATCTGACTACCTCATTTCATTTTGCAGTTCTCTGTTGCACCTCTTCAAAGAGATAAACCGTCAGGCAGACCGACATGCCTCTTGTTTATCCAGCCTGATGGCGGGCCAACCGCTGCCAAAGCAGCCCACTTCACCCACCCACCCCACCCCACCCACCACCCAGCCTCAGGTCCTAGCACAGCCCAATGTACTTGAGATTGTTCTGGATGATCACGTCCGTGACAGCGTCGAACACAAACTGGATGTTGCTGGTGTCAGTGGCACAGGTGAAGTGCGAATAGATCTCCTTGGTCTCCTTGTTGCGGTTGAGGTCCTCAAACTGCCGTTGCACATAGACGGCTGCCTCCTCATAGGTGTTCTGACCTTTGTAGTCAGGGAAGCACACTGTCAGAGGAATGCGTTTGATCTTCTCAGCCAACAGGTCCTTCTTGTTGAGGAAGAGGATGAGCGACGTGTTGGTGAACCAGTTGTTGTTGCAGATGGAGTCGAACAGGCGCAAGCTCTCGGCCATGCGACTCTGTGTGGACGTGGAAAGAGAATAAAACAGAAGATCAGACCATGTGGAAATGATTTCAGAGCTAAGATAAAACATGGTATTTAATTGGTGTTACTAGCAACATCCCAAATAGCCCAATATGTTACATAATCAGACCTTATTCACATAAGTGGGATCATGTGATCTGGCAAATCCCAAGCGAGAAAATTAGACCACGTAAGGTCACGGTAGACAGTAGTAATGTTAAGTCACAGATATCCACTCGACTAGTCAAAGGTGTGGCTCCTCTGTTATGTCAACAGAGATTTGAGACTCAGACAGCTGAAGACCTGAATTTGAACTCTCACATTCCCCTCTGAAACAGCTGGTTACTTCTTTTACCACTGCTCCGGTTCTCCCAGACCAAAACTATGAAATGATCAGTCAGTGATCAACATCTCACTCATGTGAAGAATAGTTGTAATATTGCAATAATATGAACACATGAATGGATCACCTGAAGGCAAGGTGAGGGAGGCTGTTTACACTGAAGACAAACTGCTTTAACCTTTTGCATCGAAGTTGCAGCACCTGAGACTTTCCCAGTGCACCATAACTGCTCTGGTTCTTGTGTCTCATTATTTAGAAATACAATTATTTTGAGATGCTAAATCCTTATTTTGAAATACTAACTCATTATTTTTGAGATACTAAATCATTATTTTGAGATAAGTAAGTCATTGTTTTTAGGGCAAAAATCCCATGTCATGCATCCCTAATTTATTTCACAACTGTGATGGAAATCACAGATGTTCGCCATCTCCTGCGGATAAATTAGCCAGCCGTAGTATTTGGCTAAAACGAAATTATTAACACTGTGACTGTGTTATTGACATTAAACCAGACCATTAACACTGCACCATTATTAAAATTTAAAAATAAAAATCAAAAGCACTGCTACAAGCGATTGTGGAGAATAATAGTTGATTGTTGAGTGTCATTCCTGGGTCGACCCCAGTCACCAGCCCAAAACAACAATATTTAATGACCTGGGAATGAGACTCAACAATCAACTATTTTTCTCCAGAATCATTTGTTATAGCTTTAATTTTATGTAACATTTAGTTTGTTTTGTCCTCCTATTCCACCACATACAGGACATGACCCTTCAAAAATGAATTATTTTAAATTAAATTTCCAGATTTAATTTGCAAAATGGTAAAACATGTTGGTTTTGGTACAGAGGAAAAACGTGCATCCCTGCATGCACATGTGTATGTGCATTTATGCACCCATGTGCTTTCATTGTACAGTTTGCGCTCATGTGACGTTGAATGTATAAGGGAAAAGAATGGAAGAAGAAAGTTGATCTGTTCATGGCTGGCATGTGGCGAATGGCCAGTAGCTTGTGACTGGGAGGTTGTCAGATGGAAGACTGTTGTTTAAAAGGTTACAGAAACAACATGATGCTCTGAGCAAATCACAAGATCTGCTCAGCATGAAAAAAGATATTGAGGCAAATAGCAAAGGATTAGACAATCGTAGTGCAGATTCATTGAAAACCCTGATTAATGAGTGGCGTAAGGGCACTATTTTTGGATAATGATGAAAAAGCTACTAAGGCATGTAACCCTTATATGTAGAAACAATTTATTTTACAGTAGCTTATGTACAGCAAGTTAGAAAAAAAATATTACCATGTTGGATTATTTATGTACATTCAATTATTATTTAAAAAAAATAAATTAGTAATTGTAATTAAATGTTATAATATGTGGGTTCCCTATAATGGAAGGGGATCTGTTCTAGGGGGTCTGTCAAATTTGACAGACAGTAGCTCTTAATAAAAACATGCCTGAAGGAAAACTGTTGAAGGGACAGATGTTTCCAAAAACACACTGAAAAAGTCTGTTCAACCACAAGGTCCGCAAAATATCCACTAGATACTGAAAAAAAAAAAAAAAAATCTTTGACAAGACTTGTCCTGCTAATAAACAATCTAACTGTTAAGACAACTGAAATGACACAGAGGAAAGAAGAAGGAAGTAAAATTAGGTTTTGTTCTACACAAATTGCAAGAGTTAGGGGGTTAAAACTGCTCTTTCTTCATCCATAACGTCTTCCTCCCTTCTCACATCCTCTCACATGTTGTGACCCGATCAGATTGAAACATAAGCTCCTCTCTCTGTATAAGTATGTTTCCCCGAGGACAAAGACCGGCCCCTAAACATTGTACACTACACAAAGTCATGTCAGGCTGTTTGACCTCACTTCTCCTTTTTCCAGGGTATCAAAACAAGAGCCCAGCTGCTAAGAGAGTATGGCAGGAGACAGCCAGCTGAGCCCAGGGAGTCTCCCGTCTCCTCACCTGGACACCACAGTGCTCGTACAGTAAGGGTTTCTTAATGGGGGGGCAGGAGGAGGAGCCGGGGGAGCAACATCCAGGAGCATTAAAGCATGCAGACCCCCTTCCTTTGCATCAAACACCCACTGATTCACAGATACACACACATCTATATGCTTTCCACCTCACCGCCTCCTGTCAGCATCGTCCAGAGGCGCAGGCCTTAATTAAGCTTAAGTATTAATGAGGAAGTTCATCCCTGTGTCGTTGCTTTGTTTCCCATAAATACAAATCACTTAAGTGTGCAGCCACCCCTTCCTAATTCATTAAGGTTCATTTTAAATGTCACTGCCTTACAAGAGAGTGCTGGTTTGCACTCATCCACCGAGATGATTTTCTCTGTCACTGTGTTTTTTATGCTGCACCTGAAAGTTACATTATTCAGGATACTCCCTCTCTTCTGCTCCTCTCTGCTTAATTACGAATGTCTATATTGCTGTGGACAGCAGGACTGCTGGGTTTAGGTTTAAAAACAAACACACAAAGACATCACAATTGCACATAATATTATTCTTTTTAATTCTTCTCTAGTATGGATCAAATACATTAATCATACATGTAACCGGGGCTGCAACTAACGATTATTTTCATAATCAATTAATCTGTTGATTATTTGACAAAGAAAATCAGCAAATATTTACACTGAAGAGGCTGGAACCAGCAAATATATGACATTTTTGATTGAAAAATAACTGAAATTGGCAATCAGTTTTCTTTCCACCGACTGATTGATTAATTGACTATTTGTTACAACCGTACATGTAAATGGTTACCCTGTGTGCTTGCATGTCAACAATGTTCACATGACTTCACCGGTTTCATTCTGTCTGTGCATTTTGAAACACTGAGCAGCAAAGGAGCAGCAAAGCTTTCTGTGCAGTTTTCATTTGATATATGTAAGTATTTTTCCATCAACACTGATGCATATGATTCACACTTAAGTCATTTGTAATTTTATACTGAAGCTGACAGCAAAGTAGATTATTTTCATATTTTAACCTACATTACATAGCTGCGGGCTTCTCTTTACCAAAGCAATTTGTGTTTCATAGCTATAAAAAACTATAATGTTACCATATGCTTGTTTTTTTGTAGTAGTCTTCATTTTAAGAAGCCTGCTGTTACAGGTCAGATTTGTGGGGATTTATCACCAGAATATGGCAGAAAATGAATATAAATATTATTAATATTAATATATTATATTGATAATAATATTATTAAATATGTTTTAATCAGTTTTCATGCTGCAATAGACGAGAACAGACAAACAAAACACTGGCTCTAGATAGGGCCTTTGGCAAGTTTCTTAGCCACCATGCTGTAGGTTCTTCTACATGACAGGAGAGGGTGAGAGGAGGTGTTTGGAATCTGCAGGCTTACTGCCACATTGGTCTTTTGAATATATTGTTTAATTCAGCTTTCAGCATTCTCATTTTTTTTTTTAATGTCATGGCTGCCCCAATAGCCTAGGTTGTAAAATTAAAAGTATTCATTAAGACCATCAACCTCACATTTATGTGTGAATTTGTCAAAAAGATAGGATTGAAGTGTAAATAAATGCTTCAGGTCGCAGGTACACACGAGAGACACAGCTGAACCAGCATGGAGCCGGTGCAGACTGCTGTATGAAGTACAATGAGAGCGTATCTGTAGCAAGAGACATGTGAGAGAAAAACGAGTCTGATACGCTTGTGGTCTAGACACAGGGTTAGTTGTGGGTAACACTAAACCTTCAAGCTGGAGGTCATTGTATAGCATTTCAATAACATTCAAGATAAATTGAATTAGGGCTGAGCAATATATTGATATATATCAATATCATGATATGAGACTGGATATCATCCTAGATTTTTAATATTGTTATATTGTGATATGGTATAAGTGTTGTCTTTTCCTGGTTTTAAAGGCTGCAGTACAGTTGAGTGATAGAATTTTCTGAACTAGCCAGACCGTTCTAGCTGTTCTATTGTTTGCCTTTACCCTCATTGTATCTATATTACTGAGTACTATTTGTTTATTTATCAAAAACCTCACTGTGTTAATTCTATCCATATCACCCAGCCCTACCACAGTAAAAGGGACACTTTGAAACGTGTTGTATGTATGATGCATGAATGGCCTGCTAAAGAAAATACTGGCAGAAATAAGCATGACATGACTTTTTCACTTGGTGTGTCCTTGAACAGTCTCATTCTGTTTCCTGGAAAGCTCTTTTTCAAAACACCATTATGTCATATGAAGCAATTCAATTACATGATAGTAATGCCTTTGATAAGCCATTAGGCGGTTAAGATGCTGTAGCTGAGCGAGAGAGAATATTACTGAATACATTTTCGTCCTGACACCTGCATCTGTGATTCTGTTGGTGTGATTTAAAGCCACTGATCAGGCAAACTGGCGTTTCACGTTCAGATCAATTCAAACATCATATTTGCTGTGGTTTGAAAGGGAAAAGTGCACATGACAAACTTTGACGTCAAAACATGAAACAGCAGTGATTAATGTCCCATATTCTTTCATGTGACAGGTAATTAATTCCTGTGTGAGAGGTTAATAAAAAATAATAATTGAAACAATATCTATAGAGCTGACACTGCAGTCAGTTTCTGCCTTGATGTTTGGCTAACACAAGCTTAAACAAGCGCCCAACCTCACAGCTCGGCTTTTCATTTTCACCTCACATACACACCGAATTCACTGCAGTTGCTCAGCCTCAGCCCTTGCATATAAACCTGTGCTACACATTCATAATAACGCACCCACAAACACACGCACAGGCACACAATGCACGCACGCACATATACACCTTGTATCTATTCTCTCCAGCGCTGCTGTTTGTTCCCCCTCCCCTTCCTCTCACCCTCCTCTCCCCCTTCTCATCCTCCCTTCCCTAGTCACAGCTCACTGTCAACAGCGCAGGATTAGGAGCATTTGACTGGCCTGTTGCTAAGCAACGGTAACCATGGCAACCGATTCATTATGAAGACAGGGATGGGACAGGGAAAATGCATCAGGGAATGGGTTGATGGGTAAATGTTGTACTGTAATTATTCTGGTGTATTTTCTGTCTTGTGCGAGCTGGTGCATTGAAACTGAGCCTTGTGGATCTGCTCTGATGAAGTTTTTGTTTTCTGCTTGAGTGACATTGTAATTAACTCTGAAAGTTGAGATCACTAAGAATGATCACTGGACACAACAAGGCATCATTATAAAAATGACACATTTTCATCTAACGAGGACCTCTAAAGCAACTAAAACTGTTTTGTATACATGTACAGACTGTTTTCCAGAGCTATTAATCAGCGATCATCATACATACACATGCAGATAAAAACTAATCACAGCTGTATGATGGACTGAATTTTTCAATGATTCTTCAGTGGCTGTGCGATTCTACTTCAATAATTACTCCTGCTGTGTTGTTATCCATTGGATAATTCATGGAGGCGCCTATTTAAACAAGCTCATCAACACAGTAAACAAAACAAAGATTTACAGCGTTTGAAATAAATAGATGAGACAGAGTTGCACTAAAATTGATTCATTTCTGGTCCAGAAAGTTGAGTTAGTGACTTTTTTTGTCGTGCTAAATGATTGATGACATCTTACAAAGTTAGACTTGACATCAATAAATTAACTGTTTTTTAGAGCTGCAACAATTAGTCCATTAATTATTATTATTAATTAATAATTTCAGTAATTTTTCAAGCAAAATTGTCAAACATTTCTTAGTTCCAGGTTCTTAAAGGCAAAGTTTGTCTCTTTTCATGTGAAAGTCCAGTCAGTGTCGATGGTAAATGTAGGCAGTTGAAGCAGTAAATTCCTCAGTGCTGCAATATTGACCAAGAAGACTGAGTTCTCCTGCTTAAGGAGCCATGCAGCAGTGAATACATGTACCAGCATGCCTTGCAAGTGAGCTTCAGATGCCCACGCCTATGTTACTGTGTTATCACCACACTAGCCTATAGCTATTAATTTGTTGGCCAGAACATAGCGTTGGGTGACAAAAATACTCATCTAGGAAGCCTGCTGGATATCCAGAGGCAGAGACTATAAAATACAAGCTGTAGTGGCCTGTAGTTCTTCTTACATCCAGTGACATCAGTGTGACATCACTAGACATAAGGAAGAACTACAGATTTTGCAGCTGAAGAACTCAGTTTTCTTGGTCAATATAGCTCACACTGAGGAATTTATTGCTTAAATTGACTACATTTACCATCAACACTGACTGGACGATCACATAAAAAAAGCAGATTTTTCCCTTTAAATGTAAAACATTTGCAGCTTTTCTTTTCATTCATTTATTGTAAATAATTATTCTTTTGAGTTTGGATTGTTGGTTGGACAAAAGAAGCAATTTTAAGATGTCATTTTGGGCTCTGGGAAATTGTGACGGTCTTTTTTCACAGCTGTTTGACATTTTATAAATGATTAATCATGAAAATAATTATCGCAATCATTTGTTGCAGCCCTAAAATATATTGCATATATATTAAACAGAACATTGTACTTAGTGAGTTAGTTGTGTTAGTGCTAAGGTAAAGAAGGTCATGGATATCTTTGCTGGCAGGTTCATGTTGTGCTTACATGGGGACGGAAAGGTCTCTTGATCACACGTCAGCGTTTTCATTGAGTCAAAGAGTAAATATGACTGATGCTGGAGGGAAATTACATCAACTGCTCAGACAGTTAAAAAAAATAAAAATGATAGGTCCCCCATAACAATGCAGGAATTTAAATGAAGGCTCTAATACACTGATAATTATCAGTATCATAATTATCAATCACAAAGGTCATACCCCCACAGTGTCTTCTAATATTGTCCCAGCTGTTAAATCTGTAGTTAACACTTTTACCAAATCTTATTTTCAGTTTAAGAAAAGTGTCAAGAGTCAAGTTCAGGTTCGGTTATTTTGTCAAAGGCTAGTCCAGATTATCTTAGAAAGGGTTACGCCAAGGATGTGGTCATGTTTTTGTTCTTTATCTAAAAATCTGTTTAGTCTGCATAGTCACCTCCTTTTTGTGTGAGCCGACTAAACAGATGGAAAACATTTTCTCAGAAATATGAGCACATTTCCCCTGAGATTGTTCTGCCTATTATTCACCTGTTTATCTTTGTTCTAGTCAACTGTTGTATCTGTTTGCCAGTAAACTGAAATATGTTGCATGCGTAAGCATAACATACATTTTTTTTTAAACATCAGTATAAATCGCTATTTGCACACATATCCAGGTCAACGTAATGACTCAGTCCTTGACGATCACATTGCACTGCCTGTCATACCTTGGAGTATCTAACCTTAATCATAACTGATACTTAACTAACTTAACAGAAGCCAAATTGGGTTACATTGCCGCTTTATTCCCCATCATCAAGTAGATCATGTAAGATTCGTTACTAGAGCCCGATGCAGACACAAACACTCTCCTCTTCCTCACATTGCAGATGTATTGAGCATGTAGAGGCTAGACTGTGTGTTAGGTAACAGCTGTTCAGCAGCGTTGTGTCAGCTGACAGAGGTTATGGAGGCAGGCGGTTCCAAGATATAGGAATTCACTGTGGAGTCCTCTGTAGATGTGTAAGGAACCACAGCAACATTAACTCCACACACTGAAGTTTACATTTAGATTAAGTGTACAGTCACGGTGAACGTGAAATTTAAATTTGCTCCTGCATTATGTTGTCTGCCTCATGGTCTTGTAGATTTATGAGGGTGTGGACGGATGTCCTGTATGGCCACCATTATCTGGTTTATGTGCTGATACAGCACAAATCTGTATAGGGCTTTGGTATGAATGTTCAGCCTACATTATATTAGAAATGTCTGCAACATCTCAGCCATTACATACGTTAAAGGTGCAGTAAGGAATTCTGCAGAAAGCTAGTTGATTGTTGTATCTGATTCCCAGGTCGTCAAATACTAAAGCTTTGGATTAGTGGCTCACCCATGGTGCTCACCAACTCAAAGTGTCTGTATTTGATGACCTGGGAAAGAAATACAACAATCAGGTAGCTTTTCTGCAGAATTACTCACTGCTCTTTAAGTCTTTCCATGTCATAGAATTAATACTTTGTCACGGTCAAGCTCAGATTCAGAAATTTGTTCAGCATTATTCTGGTGTGATTGCATCTGACTAAACACATGCCCCATTAGGGCTGCAACTAATGATTATTTTCATTTTAGATTAATCTGACAGTTATTTTCATGATTAATCGATTGATTGTCGAGTCTATCAAATGTCAAAAATTGTGAAAAATACTCCACAGTTTCCGAGAGCGTCATTTGTCCAGACTCTTCATTTACCATCATAAATGACAAATAAATGAATTTTAGAAGCTATAACCAGCAACCAACCAGTTTTTTGCTTGAAAAATGGCTGAAATGATTCAGTGATTATCAAAAAAATGTATTTTCTTTTGACTGACTAATTGATTGATCAACTAATGTCATGCCATCCATAATGTGATATTTACTTTAAATATGTGTGACTTGATCATTTCTGTATGTCATACTTAAACAAGCCCTGCCTCCTGATACACGTCTCCATATTTCTGCATGTATCCTCTTTTCATCCATTAAATATAAAAATACAATTACATTTGTAAAATGAACATAAATGGGGCACAAAGAAAATGTTGCACCTGCTATAATACCACCTATTATATATGATTAATGACATTGGAAATTATATAAGCTATAGCCTACTATTTATAATCCTTGCTGCCATGTGCACGACAAAATGTTTCCTACATTCTTGATTTTATGATAATTTGATAACAGATATGTTGTTTTAATGCCTTGAAAATCATCAGTATAGTATTTGGTTTATGTGCAATTGCTGTCAATATGGTGGTGAATCAGCACTCAGTTATTGTTGCATAATGTTTCACACACTTGGCAATTTAGGCTAGTTTCTGTAAACCAAAAGATCTGAGCTCAGTGCTAATGATACAAAAGCTAATAACATCCAGTCATATTAAGAATGTCAGCCTCCACATATCTAACAAATGTGGATGTTTTTCTAACAATGTGCAGCAGAGATAAACCATGGAAAAGTTAACTTAATGGTAGCTTGAGGACTAATTATCCAGTGGCTGTCTTCAAACAACACACACAGGGCTATAACCTTGGCTGTATTCTGTATGCTTGCTGTCCCTTGTGTAGAGCCTAAGATGATTAACACGATTGCATTGCAACGGCTTGCTTTAAAGTTGCAGCCTGCTATATGAAAAATAAAAAAAAGCTATAAAAGGCACTCCCACCACCATGGTATTCTATCAGTTGCATGATCTCATCAGTAATAAGTACAACTGTACTGTTTGTGTCTCAGTTGTTAGCACTGAGCAGAGTTAGGTGATAGACTGGCAACCTGCTCAGGATGTATCCCACCTCTCACTGAGTGAACGCTGGGATAAGGTCCTAACCCCCATAACTGCATGTGAATAGCTTCAGAGTCACAATGAAAGATAACACTTTGCATGTATGCTCATCCATGGGAGGATTTCGTCATTTTGGGGCCTAAGGAAAATACGGACAATTGTTCCACCCCTTTTTCAATTCTTAGTAAATAGTAAGTCATAAAAATAAACTTCTATTTGGTGAAGTGCAGAGGATGAATTCAGGAGTCTCGCAGCCTGAGAAGAGTTCTGTTCTGTTCTGTAGTCCGGTGGTACAGCAGTGGATATTATCCTCTCTTGTCTTTTAGTAGAATGTGCATGATGTTCCATATGGACTAATTCAGTTTCTGTGCTAATGCAGTTCATTGAAAGACAAAGACGGGGTCTGTTTCTGATAAAGTCAAACTCTGTTTCTGATAGGGTTTCATTTAAAGATAACAGCCATTAATGTCAGTACTTCTAAATCACAAACCAAATCCTAGCCTCGTGTAAATTCTTAAAACTGTAAAGGCAGGTAATAATTCCACCACAAACCAACCAACCAACCAAATAATAAATGAAGATGAAAATATCAGTATTTGCAAAAATCTTATTCATCCCAGTAGGCTCTGCAGCAGGATGGACGATCTAATTTCAGGATGTCTTTTGCTCTGCAACTGTAGATCCATCGCTTTCGTCTTTCTCTCCTGTCTTAGAATAATAAAAGTTGTTTTTTCTTGCACCTGTGAACTCCCATTGCTACACAGCACCTTCACAATCTGCTAATTCTCACAGGTACAGCCTCACACTTTATTCTGTGAACTCAATTAACACCATACTGCATTTTCTCCTCAGACATTATTTTTAACCTATAAAACTAATTGATTTCATGTTCCAACCTGGCACACTGTACACCCTGTTTTATCCGGGTAACCCATGAATTATCAGGCCAGTTCAGTTACAGCAGGGATGACAAAGTTTCCTCTGTGCTCATGTTATTTCATGCGGAGACTCTATAAAGGCATCAAGGTGAACAAGGATACTGGAGGCTCTTTAGGAAAAAATGTGATCATACCAGTGAAGAAATAGAAAATGGCTTGACCCCTCATAGTTTGTCTAGACTAAAACAGTAGAATAGTATCTATTGTTGACCTTCCATTATCAAAAAAGACTCTTAAACAAGCATTAACTACCAACTATTCCCAAACACTCAGATAAGAAGATGGATATGCTATGGATAGAAAATTGTTCAAATTCCACACAACCATGAAAAGGAGATAACAAACACTGGCCGCTTTCTTCATTCAGACAGATTTAAAATAGCTTTACGACCACATTAGGGCAGGGTGAACGCATTTTACCCATTTCTTTGAAATCAGTCTACTTATGCCCTCAGCCAAAGAAATTTGGATATGGACCATAAAATTTAGTTAAGGCTTTCCAAACTGTTTACTAAACTAAACTGAACAAATTATAGAGGAATTGTTGTATGAAGTAATTTTGTTTTGGATGATAACATGCATAGAGTGATCCTGGAAAGAAAACAGTTACTTACAGTCTACACCATGTTGAGTATCTACCAAAACATGTAAATGGAGCATAGTTTTTCCATCTTTCTGTGGCAAACTTCCAAATCAGGTACTGAGCCTTCTCCCTCAACAGTAAAGGTTATTCATGCCACCTTTGACATACGGGTAGTTGGATAGACATTTTGTTTTTTGCATAGAATGACCATCGTACATAGTTGCACCATATACTTGTAGACCTGATCTACTCAAGGTCCACTAAATATTTCACTTATGGCCTCTTATGGCCACCATGTTTCAATCCCCGTACTGCAAGCCTTCACCAACACAATATTACAGTTCCACAAACATTCTGATTTCTTTTATGAAAACAGTGAAGAGTACTAAACACCAGCTAGCTACCGATATGTCAGGGATACTTAAGTATGGGTTTATTAAGCCTACTCAGACTGCTAAGATGATCCTTACATCAGAACCAAAAGGTAAATGACAAAAAAAAAAAAACTCATCAAAAACTCAACATCTAGCTCATTTTTCATCAGAAAAATTGTCTTCAGGCACCACCACATCACAATTCATTGGATACATGGACAACATACTTTAAGTGTCATAGTTAAGGAAGGTTGTGTTGTAAGTTGTATTAACGTGCCTTACATTTAGTGCTTAAAAATGTCTGCTTCTGTCCCTGTACTTAGTAAAATGAACTTTAACAGTCTGTGCATGTGCTCAGGTCTGTCTGTTTTCCTACTCGAAATGATAAGCTGTTGAGCAGTTTGGTGGTTTACGGACCTTTCAGTGAGTTTAAGACACCAAAGTAAACATAAGTCATTTAAAATGATACAGACATGATGTACTTGATCTACTGAAATGAAACGCTGGGAAAACTGAAACAGAAACTCAAACTCTTTCCTTTGTTTGATAATACTACTTTCTTAATTGGAAGAAGCCAAATCGTCAAATTACACGTATTTTGGAATTACCCCTGATTAATTTTGAATGGCCAACATCTACAACAAAAAAGTGTTGTTGTGAATAATGTGTGACGACATACACAAAATACAAGTGTAATCTCTGTCTGTATTAACCACAGCATGGCTGTTGTATCAAAGACGGGGATGTACAGAGAGGAAATGACACAGCAAAACACGCTTATGCTGCCTTTGCTTCTCGGAACAGTTGTATATAAATATTACATGTTTTGTAGTATTGACACGTCACAGCATTTTGTCTTTTCTTACTGTATGAAAAACAACTGATATCACAAATAATGTAAAATTGATATTTCATAATTTACTTGTGTAACCAACAGTTAATGATTTAATGTCACTACATGGACTACAATCTAGATACCAAGCTTACAGGTATCTAAAATAATGGTACTAAATCAGATAATTAGTATTATCTTTCTCACGTAAGTAATATATTCTTGCTTAATTAATCCTGTGGTGAGAAATAAAAGTTGCATTACTTCTCATGAATGGTGTAAAAACTTAACATGAGAGAGAATTTGTATAAAATGTGTTAATTGGGTTGATGTCTGCCTGGTTCCTTTTCACGCTGCTGCGTTAGGCTGAGTGGCTGCTGTGTGCAATGTATTTGTGCATTCATGTGTGCATATGCATACATTCACTGTGAGTGAAAATGTGGGCCCTTTAAAGGAGATTTTTCTTACCGTCTGGTTGTCCTCATAGAGTTTGAGGTCGTAGCCACTTAGCTCGACACAGAAAATGATTGCAGTTACGCCCTCAAAGCAGTGGATCCACTTCTTTCTCTCTGAACGCTGTCCACCCACGTCTACCATCTTGAAGGTGAGCTCCTTGAAGGTGAACTTGTTCTCCACAATGCCAGTAGTCATGTCACGGGATCGCAGGATGTCCTCCACAGTTGGGATGTACTCAGCTGCAGAGATGCGGTCCAGGTCATTCAGGTAGTAGGCAGTGTTGTCCTCTAAGTGGTACTCATTGGATCGTTGAAAGCACTCCTGGACCCCTGAGTCAGCCCACAGACGCTTCATGACCCCCAGCAGCTCTGGAGTGATCTCACCTTTACTCTCAGCCGGCCCTGTGAGGGCAAAGAGCTGCACGGCGTCATAGGCGCGGTCAGGATTGTGAAAGTCGATCTTGAGGGTGGTGAGGGCGCGGATGATGCGGGTGAGTGAGTCGATGGCGTTGTACAGGATGAGGGGCTTGTACTCCTTGCAGGCTTCCAGGTTGAAGCCCCCGCTGTGGATGATCTTCATCTGCTTGACGATGGTGCTCTTGCCCGAGTTGCTGGTGCCCAGCAACAGTAGCTTAATCTCACGCCGCTGCCGCTGACTCTCTGACCGCAAATGGCGGTCAATTCGCCGCGAGCGCCGCGCTGCTTCCTTCTCCTCCGAGCTCTGACGGCATCCCATGGTCCTCCACCACGTGGTAAACACAAAGGAACTCGTGCTGCTGCTTGTTGGGAAAGCAAATTAGAACGAAGTTGTGACTGAAAAGAAGTCAGTGGAGCAGTTGGACGGGCTTTTAACTAAAGTTAGGAACGTTTTGGGGAAGAGGCAGGCAGAACTTCACAACAGACCAATTTAACAATAGACAGGAGAGCCACCACACAGAGAGTGACTCAGGAGTATCTCATTCTTTTTGTTCAGGGGCAGTCTGTGAGTCCTGTGTGGGCAGAACCCAGACTTGTGGGATGCCCACACAGCGCCTGGCACTGAGGTTGGACTGCCTGCTGAAGCCAAGGGAGCTGGGGTTCATAGCAGGGGCTCCCCCTGAGGAAAAGCTCTGCAGGGAGGCTGGGGAACGTTCAGCGTGTGTCAGTAGAGAAAGTGTTTGGACTTGATACAAGCAAATAGCAAAACTCCTTCACTCTCCTCCCACATGGCTCTTGTGGTGAGTTGCCCTTGTTTGGCTTCTGCAACCATCCACCTCAGTTCGATATTTGGCCTCTTCTGTTGGATCTTCCTGATGAAATCTTTTCTGGTTCTTCTGTGGTGTGATATCTCCTGGACAACTGAAGGCCTCCAAGTCTGCCAACACACAAGAGAAAGAAGAGACATTAACAGCATGTTTAAATCAAATGCGAGCAGCGTCATCCAAACATTAACATTTATGTCAAAGTAATGGTTCAACATTTTGGAAAGTATGCTTTTTCGGTTTCTCTTGGAGTGTTAGATGAGAAGATTGATACCACTCTTAAGTAACTTAGGTATTATTGGTGGGCAATGTAAAGCTGTTATGCGTTACGATTTTAGAAATGTTGTTTTTAATTCTAAAGCCAAAGCTCACAATTTATGTGCTCACATTGTATGGTCCAATCCTCAAGTCACATCCTGGGTGCTCACACTGCACATGTAAACTATGAAGTGAATTGGCCTGTCGACACTTGCAGACCACACTGACTATTGAACATTTTCAATAAAGATTCGTTTGAAAGTTCCGAGCAATTGCTTGGTCCTCGGGCCACCTTTACACTGCACAGCAAACAAGGCCCGACACAGTTGAAATTCGGTCCAACTTTAAAAATGAGCCCAGCTTAAGGGAGCAAAATATGTCTACTACTGAATATATTTTCACCAAACAATTTTCCAAACATGAGGCATTTTTTTCGTGCTATTTTCTGTTAATTATTTGATTACATGCCTGTTAAAACACAACACAATTTAATGGCAAAGAAATCTTCATCATGTGAATGATTAGTGCATGCATGCTCATAACAGCACACAAAATAAAAATATTACAGCACTAAGAAGGGGGTTTATGTGCCCAAAATGTCATCTACCATGTGATGGATCAAATTTTTTGGTGTCAGTCCCTCTTATGCTACAAGCATTACTCAATTAGGACTTCATATGGGCAGTATTGATACACTGGAGATTGATCAGTCCACCCCTATCAGGTTTGGAGCTGGAGTCAGGTGTTGTACAGGTTAGACAAACAAGATATAGTGTGTCACTTAGTGAGCTTTATGGGTGCTAGTAAGCATTTTTTTTTTTAACTTTGGAGTTTTGCTGTTTGTCCCTGCTTTCTGTCTTTATGCTAAGCTAGGTGAATTGCTTTCTGCCTCTAGCTACACACTTAAGGAGCCCATGTGTAGGATTTAGTGGCTTCTAACGGTGAGCTTGCAAATTGCTCGTTTCACTTTCCCCTTCTAAGTTTGTCCATGAACCACGGTGGTACAACATGGAAGAGGACCACTCTGTACTAGATATGAACAATTCAGTCTAAGTTAACAAAAACACATTGATTCTAATGTTCAGGGGATTATACACAAATGAACATACTCATTCACATTACAGTTCTGTCATATTCTGCCAATAAAATTCCTGTAAATCTTACACACTGGATCTTTAACACACTGACATGACATTAATCTTATTTCAGTTTTGCAAAGAAACAAATACCGTATGTGTATTTACCAAAAATAACAGAATCGAATATAATACTTCCACATTTAACCGTCAAATGGAAACGTACAGATTGAAATGAAAATCACATGCCTACTAACCTGCACACTTCCCATTCAACCATTGCCATGCTACCCTTATTCTGTGTACACTGCCTCTTCAGATTTCTGCTCCTAGCAGTCACACGCCCCAGCTCTCTCCGTCTGCAGTCCTGTGTTACCATAGACTCCGAGCCAAAGTAGATCTCAGCCGACCACGCCTACCCATTTAACACCGTCACGCACACACACACAGACTCATTATATACACAATCAAGGTCAAACATACTCATGGAAGCAGGCGGAGAAAAACAAACTCGAGTATATGAAAAGAAACTGATGCAGGATTAACACGATAAATGTCTTTCCTTGTAACCAATATCTTCTGCTATTCACACAACGACACAGCGCCTCTGACTGTCCTCTTTTTGGTCTGCTGTAACCTCAGAGCTGCTCAGCAAAACGCCATCAGGTGAAATGCTTATTTACTATCGTAGTGGAAAATAACAGGCTCGAGCCAGCAGGTGCCTCTCATGCTTTCATACCACTGCAAAGCCCCTTCTCCTTGCCCAGACATCTGTGTTTTTATCCTTAAGATTCTCCACCGTGATCAGAAAAAATGAATAAAAATATTTCTGGGAACATTTGGTTTCACTCTGCTCCTGTCTTGATATATTAGCTGTTCAGGAGGCAGGGCTTTTACTTTAACAAGTATTAAATTGTAATAAGTTTGGGGACATTAAATCAAATAAAATAGCTTTTTTATAGTATTTGATAAATTCAAACCAAAAACTCATTTGAAGCAGTGGAAGCCTGCGGGATTCTGTGATAAATAGATGCACATTGAAACAGGCTGCATGCTATTGGCTGAGTAACAAATGTGAAATCATACTGTGGCCTAGTTTTGTTGGCGAAACTATACTCTGCAGACCTGTCACATAGAGAGGAGAGTGAGCATTTCTCAGAGCTCGGTGAGTGAGGTCCACTCTTCAAATGACTGAGAGGACAAACAGAGCAGAACAAAGCCATAACAAAGCATCACAACACAAACAGAGTGGAGAGCATTGTTTCCTGGCTTCGGGCACCTGACTACCCTCTCAAAATGGCATAGCCAGCCAAACCGGTTAATGCACATCACTGATTTTGAGAGCCTATGAAACACATTAAAGCTGCGTGTAAAGTCTTTTTCAATTTGCCATTTCAGAAATATGCAGTACTTGCATTTCCGTACTTTTTGAAGTCATACCACTTCAGATAATTGCTAAGGAAGTAGTGTGCCGGCAGTGCAAAATCAGTGTATATTATTATCACATTAAATTCCTATTAATAATATTCCCCATGCCATAATACTGCATGAAATAAAACGTGGTCTGTCACTTACACACCCTAGTAACTGGAGCATAACACAGCGGGATATAATGCCTGGAACTTAGGAAAATTTCAACAAAAAAAATAAACAAAAATTAATTAAGGCAGAGCCTGCAGCATGAAAACATGCTTACTCTTTGTAACAAATTACATTGCCTAATTTAAAGTTGAAATAGGCCTGAATGCAAGTAACAACAAATACCCGGCTGAAACCCTACAAAATGCAATCTCTGTGGCAGGAGTAGTTACTTTACTCAATAAGGATATGAAGTACCAGCATGGAGGTACAGCAGTGTACTACTGTGAACAGAGTCAGCAACTAAAGGTATTTTAGCCTCTTCAAAAAAAAAAAAAGTCCACCTAAAAATATCAATATCAGTTTAAGTGTATGCTATATTTCGAATATTTTCACTGCTTTATTTTGCCATCAAACAGTCTGTTCTGATGGGAAACTGTTGTTATGGAAGCTATTTATCGCTCTCTCCAACCCAACCAAACTCCATAGGCAAAATCAGCAATTTTACATCATAGAACACAGTTGCTGGTCTGCCGCTGCCACCGTCTGTTGGTTTGTTTGTACTATTGTGAGTTCAGTGTTTTCGAAGAATAATTCAGATTCACCAAAGTTACACAATAACACAAACTAAAAGATTGAGGCAGCAGTAGAGCAGCAACTCTTGTGCTCTGAGAGGTAAAATTGCTGCTTTTGCCTGAAGAGTTTGGTTGGTCTGGAGAGAATATTTGGCTTTGATAACAGCGGCTCCCTGTCACAAAAGGCTGCCTGATGGCAAAGTAAAGCAGTGAAAATATTCTAAATATAGTGCATACTTGAAATGATATTGATTTTTTTAACTTGGCATTTTTTAAAGTGGTTATACCGACAAAATACCTTTTGTTGCTGACCCACAGCAGTTCCTTGCTTAGCTTCCGTACTGATGGCCCTCTCTGCTTCACCCTCTCTGCTTGTATTGACTGCCATCTGCTGTAGGTAATATTCTGACTATCAAAACGTACCTCATACAATCCTACATCAAAGAATTTAATACCTGTGCTATTACACTGCTGGCTCTGGTCACTTTAAGAGTAAGTGAGTGGAGGTAGAGCCGCCATAGGGGCCACAGAGAGAGGCCAGCATCTCGATGTATCATGCGGGCTGAGGTAATGTGATAGCCAAGATGAGACAGAGTCCCTCTCCTCTCTGCCTTTCTCTTATGGCTCGCTGCTGCACACGGCCCATCCGCTCTCCCTTCATCACTCTCCCAGGTGCTTAACTCCTATTATTAATTTATCATGCTGCAAATAATTACAATCACGCCCTTTATTAGAGATGAGAACATGTAGTCACAGTGTCTTTCTGTTGTATAATGGTCTCTACTTCCCTGCTGTGGTCTATGAGTCCACAAAAAAAATGCTATTAAAAACGGGGGTCAGTCACATTAGATTGGTTAATCCAATAGAGGACAGAGAACAATGTTACTGCTAAGACACAAATGTAGTTAAAGAAAAAATGCATCATAGATACGTATTAGTAAATGCTGTGGTCATGCCAGATCTGAACACACTCATAAAGATAGAAATACATTGAGGATTAAACACACAGAAGGTACAAGGATATTTAAATACTATAGATAGTATCTAGATTTGTTGCCAATTAGCAATAATATTAAAAGATAAGAAAACTTGTTAAAGGAATAGTTCAGATTATTTGAAGTGGGTTTGTATGAGGTATTTATTCGTAATCAGTGTATTACCTACACACACCACCAGTTTGGAGAAGCAGCAAGAGTACCTTATAGGAAGCTAAGCAATGCACTGCTGTGGACATGGTTGGCTACAAAATGTATTTTACCCATTTAATAAAAGGTGCATCTAAAAAGTCTATATCAGTTTAAGTGTGCGCTATATTTTAGGTATTTTTACTGCTTTACCTTGCTAACCCTGCCCATGGCAGTACATTGCGTTGCGTCCCACACCAATACTTGCTACACCAGTTCTGCAAACTGGAGACATGCTGACCACCATCTACAGAAGGTAATACACTGGCTATGGCTCATACAACCACACTTCAAACTATCCCTTTAAAAAGTCCAGGTAGTGAGTTATCAAGTGTCATAAAGAAAATGTTCAAACAACCACAAAAAACAAAGCTTTAAAATAGAGAAAATAAAAGATCACTTGGCCTGATTAGCCTTAATTTGCAGGCTGAGTGTGCACATCACTAGGTAAATGGTGACAATAAACTTTCAGGTCATTCAGCCATTTTTAAACACATAGAACATTCAATTTTATCTCATTGCAGCTATTTTAAAGAGCTTCACAAGCGTGTTAAATCCATTACGTGTTCAGCGCCACTGGAGACGTGATTTAAATGAAATTGAATTAAGCGAAACCATATATGAATGCAGGTGATGCCCTGATGCAGTGCTATAATGCATCATGATGTGACAAATGTAGGAGAGTCCTCCTGGTGCTCAGGTGTGTCAGAGGTGAGGAAGAACAAAATGCAGGAAGAGCATTATTTTTATGAATGAAAAGCAAATGTGAGTGTGACTTTAAAAAAGAAGGGTGAAAGGCACAGGTGCAGCTTTCAGTCGTCCCGTAATGGTTTATGAATGAGGTGTGCAGGTGTGTGTTAGTGCTGTGGTCAGCAGGCTTGCATTTCAAGGGGGGGATCGGATGAGGTGTTCCAGTGAGAATAAACCTGCTGTGGAAGAACACTGCACTTCACAACCTCTGTCAGCCATAAATAACTATTGTTTTAAACAGGGGACCAGCAGCAGGCAGTCACACTTCCCATTTATAAAGCACGTAACCAGTACCCATTTATATCAAAACTAACTAAAGCAGGAAAATAGCCCATTCATCACAGCTAAGCAGGCCAAGGACTTTTCAATAGCCAACTGGGGACTGGCACCTGTGTTGGGAAAGTGACATCCAGTCTTCTCATTAGGATTATAGAGAAAGGCATATGTATGGCCAATTTAACCTTGACTATTCAGAACAGTATGGCGCTAGGGAAATGTGACTCTTTGATGACTGTACGGTAATTCATATCCATATGCCCTAGGTCCACTGGTGGACGCAGTGCCCTGCGTCCACAAAAATACTGTAGTAAGTAGTGCGTGTGTGCAGACTGGGAGGCTTAGCTTATCTTAGATACTAGAAGGGGGGGGGGTCATTAAAAAATGTTCAGAACTACTGCTCTAGAGTACCTCTCCAGTGGCAAAACATAATAAAGTGCCTTATATGATGCACTTTCAGTGGACAAAACATGGTAAAGTGTCCTCAGGTTAATGCAGTTCCCTAGAAGCTGCCTTACATGCTAGAAAATTAGTTGGCCTCTATCCACTTATAAATGGTTTAATAGTACTGAGTCTGAAAATAAAACATTTTTAATCTAAACCAGGAGTTGGTACTGTTTTGCTATAAATGCATTACAACTTTCAGCACATTGGTGCCCCACTGCGTACAGCAAGTGCCCTTTTTATTTTTGCCCTTGTCCCTCAGACAGCCTGAGTCCACCACTGCCTATGGGTTAACAGGCCTACTGAACTTTGCGTGCCACCATCATTCATTGTGTAGTAAACATCTTATTATATTTAAAGATACTAATAAAAAGCGCAATGTTTCGCTATTTTAAATGATGGATGTTGGAATTGCATAAAGACGACAGAAGTCAGAATCCCTCCAGCAAACTAACATACAGTACATGTATGCAGAAAAACAACACCACTCACATGCCTTACGATCAGCTGCACAGTGCTCATGTTTTCTCATCCAAAGGCAGTTGTTTTGGTGGCTGGAAGGTTGCTTCCTGCGTCTGACTAGCTTTCCCCTGGCTGCATGACAAAAAGAGGTTACTGAAAGACTAAAGGCAGTCTGGTCAGTGTCCATATACAGTGCCAGAGCCTTACAGGAATCTAGCAGAGTAATTTTTACAATAATATCCAAAACCCCAGGAGTGAAACGGTAGCTAATCCCCAGATCTGCACTAAGTCCACGCTATTGTGTCAAGATTAAGCAGTTAGAGTCAAACGGTGATCAAACCTTTGGGCCATGTCAGATATTTATGAGCTCTGCTGCAGCAACTGTCAAGACCAACTATATGTGATTTTCCACTTCTGGATTCATAGCCATTGTTTTCAAAAGCTGTATCTCTTAATATGAAATACAAACTGTGCTTTGAGAGGAGTATATAAAATGAGAAGATTAAAAATAACAGCCTTGTGAGATTCCTGGGACAGAAAGTTACCCAGGCCGAGCCGAGAAGGCCTCTGTGTGAGAAAAGAGGCTCTGCAGGAGAGACGTTATTAATTTATGTGATGCCACGGCGGCAGTGAATAAGCAATGCATTAGTGAGAAAATCTGAGGCGATCGATGGGCATGCTTTCCTCAACTACTGTTGTCTTCAACGGCTCATGCAGCCACCACATAGGGACGTGTCCAGACTTTTTTGAGTGAGGTGGGCCAAGCAGGGCACCGACTTCATGTCAGAGAAGTATTATATTTCTCATATCTACCTAAACTACACTATAGTATCTTACAGTTTCTTACATTCCTGTGTTTAAAATTTTTATTTAATGTTCCAATGTGTAGGACCTACAGGTATTTATTGGCAAAATATGGCAGAAATGGAATATAATATTCATCAGTACGTTTTCATTAGTGTATAATCACCTGAAAATGATAATTGGTGATTTTTTGTTACCTTAGAATGAGCCGTTTATATGTACAGAAGGACGCCCTCTTCTGACAAATAGTAGTTGATAACTGTGTTAAGCTATAGTTATTTTGTTGTATCATTTTGGTGTTTTTTTTTTTTTAAACGTTTGGGCTCGGGATACTAACAGTAACTATTTTTAAACTGTGGTTGCTCTTTGTTGCTCTGTGGTTTGGTTTTGTTTTTTAATTAACATTTGGCCCAATAAATAGAACCATAGATTAGCATTATGCCCTCATATGTATGAAATAAATATGTAAAAAAAAGAAGAAGAATGCACATTTGAAGAAATGTAGTATACTTAATGTTAGACATACAGTAGGAAAAAGAGCAGAAATGTAGTATATTTAATGTTAAAGTTAATAACAGGTTAATAGATATTTTCTTCAGTAGTGTGAATTTGGAAGTTCTAGAGAAATGTTTAAATGATGCATAAAATAGAACTAAAACTAAACGGAAATTTAGTCAAAAGACTATGACTAAACAGTGGCTTTAGATATGGCCTTTTGTGTTTGTGACCACCATTCTGTTCTCCTACATGCCTGGAAGTGGACAGTGGCACAAGATGTTTGCAGTCTGTTAAGTTCACCACTGGTCATTTAAAAGATAGCTGACCAATCATGACACAGCAGGAGTGACACCATACAAATATGCTTATAGCTTCCATACTTTATTCTTTAAGTCCTCAAAAAGAAACTGTGCTTCCATTGTGCCTCTTTCTTCAGTCTGTGAGACTTCTAAATTCATCCTCAGCTTTCCACCATGAACAAGAGTTTTATTTTTTTGATTTATTATTTATGCATTTCATCATATAATAAATTGTATTCATGCATGGCCAGTGCCCCCCTCAGACACACCCCTGCCACCACAAGCTGGTCAGACTGGTATGACTGGTACAGAGCTGAGGAATCAAGCAAGGGAATTTGACCAGCAGTTGATGATGGAGTTGGTTTGAGTTGGAAGGACAAAACGGAATAAATGGAAAGCTTTCATTTCCAAATAAGGCATATATAACAGAAAATCTGGTGAACGGATGTTGGAGCAGACTAATCCTCTTTCAGATAGACATGATTGTTGGCATTCTTTCCACACAGGGAGGGCAGTGATTTGAAATGTAGCAGGGAGGACCAGGCTGCTGACTTGAAGAGGAACATCATAACTATTGATTTTCATCAGGATAACATAAGATGATGAATATGCACTGAAGCTGAATAAGGCTGTTGACCCTGTGTTGTAGGTGGAGGTCAGGGTGACGTTCATCGGTTAGCAGAGATTGTTTGGAGCTGTGTTAATGTCATTGAGCTACAGCAAAGCATCAGCGCTGCACACCTGCTGAAGGTTCAGTTACATTTCCACGGACGTTAGCATTTCCAGAGTTGAGAGAAATTTCAAGTCTGGTTGTGACACTGTTGACACTTGAAACACTCACTATCAGATTATCATCTGCAACTGCAAAAAGAGTAAACAAAAGAACAGCACTCCTTCTGAAAGAGCAGACCTGAGTTCCATTTGCGTTCCACACGTCACAAAATAATTATGTGTGAAGCTAAAGTATTGAATATTGATATACAGTGTATTAGTGCTGCTTGGTTGGTCATTGACAAAGCAATCATAGTCTGGAGGCTGTAATCGCTGGAGGTTTTTAAATATTTAATCAGGAGCAGACATGTTCTAGCAGTTCTCGCCTTTTCAAGAAAGCACTGTGACCATAAATATTCCCATGACTTCCGATTATCAATTTGCATATTTAGAAAGAAATTACTCTTTATTGCTGTGTGACTGATAACTGACTGAACAAAGAGAACTGACATTAGATTCATTGCGAACAATTTACAGCTCCTGCTGAAACAAATTGATAAAATGCTGGAATGAGAATGAGAAAAATGAAAAAAAAAAAAAAAAAATTAATTAATTAATCTCGCCACAGTAAGCCATTTTATATAAAACTGACACAGATGTATGACTAAAGATCAGTAATATCAAGCAAAAGCATAACTTAATGTATAAGGACAGGCCTGTTATCAGAAAGAAATCTTAGATGTGATGTTTATTCTAAAGGAAAGAATTCTGTGTTAGATTGAAGACATGAGGTTTCAATCTATGCAGCACTATGTGAATTAATCTGGACCACAACGTCTCTTTGGTTGATGGCCTACACATGACTCAAATCAAGTCTGCAAAGTTCAAACTCATTTTAAGCTACTCTGGCCTCAGATGCCTAGAAACTGTTTGAGTGAGGTAGATACCCATATTACAGAAATCTGCAGGAACAATAGTGTATGTTGTACTATGTACAGTGTTTATAGTGTGCAAGGGAACATGATTATGGCCACGTATAGATTTCACAATACCCTTAAAATGTACTCTTATATTAACATATAGTGTGTGGAATAAATTTTGAATTAAAAGCAACTCATCAGTCATTTGTGGGCGGATTGTATAAAATCTGAAGAAGTTTTCATGGACCATATGTGCAACAGGAGGACATTATATTAGCAACACAGCAAAGTACAGCCTCTAGATTGACCACAGAGTTGAACCAACACCCGTCTGACATATTGTCAACACAGCTATACTTGACAAAGGATTTATCGCAGGGTTATTGTATTGGACTCCATTAAGTACCTTATAAACTGGTGACTCATTGTATTTTGATTGGTTGTCAGTGTCAGTATTGACCAGTTTGATAGAGCGCAGGCTAAATTATGAATAATGGAAATAGGAACAGATTTAATTAATTTTAGTTCATTTTCCTGAGTTGATAGAGGGAGAATATTCTAAAAAATATAGCTTACAGATTCTGAGATATTTGTAAAACTGTTAATTTCAGATGTGTGGGGGCGGCCCTGTAGCTCAGTTGGTAGAGCGTCAGCACCATGTATGGAGGCTGTTGGACCTCTGCAGCGGCCGCTGGTCCGACTCCCGCCTGCAGCCCTCTGCTGCGTGTCATCCCCCCTCTCTTCCCCCCATTTCCCGTCTGCTCTTCAGCTGTCCTAACATAACAAAAGGCAAAAAAGCCCAAAAACATAACATAAATAAAAAAAAAAAAAATCAAACGTGAAGTATTTCAGCCATATATATTTATGTATATAACTTTTTATAGACCTGCAGCTACAATTCAGAATAACCAGGCCACCTTTCATTAATATAACTGCTATATTGTCAAAAATATTTGCGTCTTTTTGTTTAACTCTACAGTTAAAGGAACAGTTCAGCCCAAAATCAAAATGCATGTTTCATTTAGCCTATGGTGCTTTGTATCAGTCTAGATAGTTTTGGTGTGAATTGCCAAGTTGTCGGCCATAGAGAAATCTGCCTTCTGTTAAATAAAATGAAACTAGATGGTACTTGACTCGTGGTGCTTAAAGCACCAAAAATTACATGAAAAACTCCACAGCAATGTCTGAGGTTACACCTCAGCCAGTAGATGCACAGTGATATGGTTGGCATGTGTAGTTTGGTGGAAAGAAAATAGTTCTTACATCAAACTGCTCACAACAAGGGCTGTGGATTATCTTGAGTAACTGGGTCAAGATTTCTGGAGAGACATTGTTCTTGAGTTTTTCAAATGTATTTTTCATTTTTTTTCTTTTTCCCAGTCTGTTGAGCATCACGATCCGCGTGCCATCTAGTTCCATATATTGAAGAGAAGGCAGACATCTCTATGGCTGAACATGATAATTCACACCGAAGCAGTCTTGATGAATAAATAGCACTACAGGTAAGAGGAAAAATGCATTAAATTTTGGGGTGAACTGTCCCTTTAGGGTGAAATCTTTGAATCTGAAGTAAGAGAAACATATTGAAATTGTTTCTGTGGAAGACAAAAATACAGACAGCACCATTAACAAATTAGCTAGGAGCAATACAAACAGTTATATAACTCTCTTTTTTTGTATGAGTATACTGTTAAATCATACTCTTTTGTTTGTGCGCTCTCATTTACCCCTGTAACTCCAGTCCACTTAGGCCTACTGCCTCACAGTGGAGCCGAGAGGAGTCTTAAATCAGTTCTACTGGAAAGAGATGTCTGGCAGTGTTTCTGGGAATTCCTACATGTAGCATCAGCTGAAACTGTATTACACAGAAGTTTCTGATAAGATGGACGTGGCTACTTCGGTGATCAGAATCTTAATCTGTCAGAATCCTTTTGCCACCCTGAATGGGGGAACCATAAATAAATAAAAAAATGTCTCTCCTGTAGCTCCTTCCAATATGCCTGACGATCTTTTTACCATACCATATTTACTGCATTTCTAGATGCTAACTGAGAACAAATGGGTGATGGCATGTTGAACTGATTGGTAATGGTAGCAAAAAGGGTGGAGGTTTTGCTTCCCTTCTAAAAGCCACATACAGAAACTGAGATTGACTTGAATTGACAGCTGACTCTTTACTGTAATCAGTATTGAATCACATGTAAAGTGAATCAATGCAAAGCAAAGCAGAAATCCACAAAACAGCTTGTGTTTATAGAGAGATTTCTGACATACCAAAGAGAAAAAACAAGCTGTAAATTATAGGTGGGTTTTTTTGCAGGGCACCAAACTAAGCTTTGTGTGTGCAATTTATAGACTGTATGTACAGCAACTATAACATTTGTGGAATCTGTGACTATAAGCACACAGTCAATTTCATTCATCCTCGCAGCAGAATGGAAGATCAGTGTCACCCCAATGCCAGTTGCTCACACAGATCCTGTAGATAACATGGCATCATGTGATGCTTTTAAGAAATATACTGTGTGTCTTGTCGCTATAAGCAAAATGCCTTTCTGTGCATCTCAGTGGACAGAAATAAATGAAGTCTTCCAACCCTAGAAGGCCTGCATCTGTGTGATGAGTCAGAGCTTTGTGGTCGCCCCATCCTACGTCAGAATCATATGAGATATAGGTCGCAGGCAGACTCATCGTCAGCACCATTCAACAGTTTGCACCATTTTATGCAACATTTGATCCTAAAAGAGCTGCATCCGGACTTCATTTCCCTACAGTCATCTGGTCCAGAGTGAAAACTGAACAAGCAGTGGACCTTTTCATTCAGGCTCAACAAGGATACCTAGTTAACCGCGTTCATGCAGTGGAGACACATTTTAAATGGGCTGTCAAAGAGTCTCAAGACTGAGCCTGTCAGCAGCTGTGTGTGTCTGGATTTCTCTATGAGAAGACTCCCGGGGGGTGGGGGGGGGGGGGTTATGTCACATTCGCCACCTTCGGCACCTACGCTTCAAAATCATATGTCAGGTGACAAGGTGTCTAATGGATTACCTGGGATTCTTGTCACAATTTAGATTTATACTGTCATTATGGTCAGAGACCATCAGACGGGTTTTTTGTGCTTGGAGAAGAGCTGTTAGGTGAGCTAAAATTCCTCCAAGATTAGTTATGTGTACCTTGATGAAAAATACTCAAACCTGTATTAATCAACCCCTTTGATATGAATTAGGGCTGTCACAATATCAGTTTCACTGCACGATTATTGTGGCCAAAATAATTCATGATAACTATATTATAGTGATATCTATGTGTCTATCAGTCAGATTCATATTGAACGTTGTGTATTGTGTATTTTATCATTTTGTCTCTTTTATAGCAAATGTATTACACTCAAAATATGAGCGTGGGGAGGTGGAAAGAGATACTGTAACCATAACTGTACAAAAATGTACGAAAAATGCAATTACACTAAATGGATAGTGAAAAGGTGTGTGTGGGAGAATGTTGGGGGAGGGAGACAAAGTGAGAAATAAAAGAAAACAGAAATATTTTAAGAGCATAGAGTTCAAGAGGCTCAGGATCATTTGCAGAATACTATTATATGTGTATTATTAACATGATATCAATCTTTCATTTTTAAAATATCAAGGTTATCATCAATGCATTTATAAAGGGACACCCCTAATATGGCTCTAATGAGTGTAATGCCAAAAGTGGAAAAAGAATTATCACCCATCTGTGCAACTCTACAGAGCTTTTAAGCCTCCTTTAGGGGATTGTTTTGGTTCTGTGTCCTGCATATTTACTGTTTGACAGCCTGGGAACCTGACAGATCTGCTGAGGTCATGTTTTCATTTGCTCTGGCAGATACGTCTGGCCCCCCAAAAAAGGGGAGAAAACCCGCTGATCAAACATGGATCAAGATTGTGTGACGACATTGCCTGTTTCTTCCCTCAATTTTTTTCAGACCCATTCTCAACCTGTGGACCCTGGACCTCTAAAATGAGTAGTTTCTCTGATCAGTCATGTTGTTATATCACCACACCAATCATGACACATCATGATGACAAAGGGACGGTTTTTAAATGAAAAACTGATGTGGGAAAGAACCCTGTGCCAGTAAAAGCTCCAAATCATGTGGTGAGAAAATAGGACACTGTAGCATTACATTTGGATTCCTAACAGCATAATTATTTTTCTCCTATTTTTGTCATGTTATGTTTTTTTCTGATTTATTTGTCCACTGATTTTTTTTTTTTTAACAATCAAGTGGCCCTTAAGTGACAAAAGGTTGATAAGCCCTCTTTTAGTGTGCTGTTTAGTTGCAATACGAAAAAGATTGAGACCAGGATGCTGCCATTTTGTGTCCTGCTTGAAAACAGACTGAGCCCGGCTACATTACATGTTTTGTTGTTCTGATTGGTTGTAGGTCCATCTAGTTGTGTGTAGAGGTATTTTGGCCTGCATGTGTTAAGAACCCATGAAAATTCAAAATGAACTACTAATTAACATCCTTAAGTCTTTAGTCTTTGTTACGGCTAAACAACATCCATGGACAAAAAAGAAAAACAGGAAAATTCAGTGTTAAAAAGAAGAGTAGATATTGGAGTTGTATTCACCAATACATCAGCCATAATAACTTCATTAACAATGGAATTTATTTGGTGGTTGCTGTGTAGCCAAGGGCATTTTTTTGTGTTCCCTCTTCAAGAGAAACACAAATCAGTTTGACCTTAAGTGCTCTTACATCAGGACATCCGTAACATGCATGACCACATGTCATTTGTTTTTACCAGTGATGTGAATCTACTTATTCATCATGAATGTACCATATCCAAAGATAAGTTAGAAAAACAAACTGCTTGTCGGTGCCATTATTAAAACATCCTATATGCAATATAATATTCAAACATAGTTATTGTAAACTTAAAATCTAGCTCTCACAATTGTTAGTTCAACATTTCGTGTTATCGCTCCCTGACATGCTGTCCTGAATCCACACTTCAGTGAAAGATGCCAGTATACTGTACACATGTGAGGACACTACTCATTCATTATGGACAACAATGATGGGCAGTGTTCTCCTCTCTGCTCCCCCAAAACAGTGGGCTGTTTACAGGGTGGAGATGGGGTTGGGGTGAGGTCTCTGTATGCTAGATGCTTTTTCATGATAATGCTCTGTTTAACGTTCCTGATCTCAATGGCTGTGTTCCCCCTTCTCCAATCCAGCGGGTCACACTGAGTCACAAGGCCAGCCAGCGATGACAATGGCATGTTTGTGCACAGGCTGAGCTATGGGTAGGCTGTCTGATGTGAAGGGATAAGATGGCACAAGGTGGACACTAGAGTCTGGTGTGTGTGAACTGGTACACCTTTAGATATCTGCCTGTTATAGGCTTTTTTTTATTTGGTGCATACAGATGGTTTTACAGAGATCTTCTCACTATATCACATAGTTTAAAACAACCAGGGTAGTACTATAAGCTTTCTAATCCACAGTCAAGCACTCACTCCAACATAATATTCATTTTGGCTCACAACAGAAAAGATCAACGCTTTCTGCAGCGGAAGGAAATTGTGGGTAACGGACACTTTCAGGCTTCTACAACCCACAGACATTATCTGCAGTTGGTGATTTGATAACTGGAACAGGAAAAGGGAAATATCTCATACTGCAGCAGATGCAACAATATAACAGCCATTAACCCTACTGATCAGCACTATAAAATAAAAGCTATAGGGACAATGGTCAGTGAAATAGATGCTAAAAGGAATAATAAAAAAGAAAATATCCCACATGTTGCAATGGGGTGGCTGCCCTTGCAGAGACCGTGCAAGATTTACATCAAATGATGAATTCATCTTCCAAAAAAAGCCAAAACCTATAATTTAATTAAACATTGTATGATCTTTCTGTATTAATAAAGCCTGACAATGCCAGCATAGATTAATGGTGCTCACAGGCTGCAAGATTTTAACAGTCTTTTAAATTTATTGCAACATAGATCGAATAAACTTGAGTCCAACATCAGGTTTGATGTATGTAGCCCAGTCACGGTCTCAACTCTTCAAATATGGACAACTTGTCACAACTCCTTGGCGGCAGACACAGACATTACATGTTTGTGGCTAAAACCAAAGCAGCAGGCTTGCCAGTTGACTTCAACATAAACCCATCTGCAGCCATATGAGACACTCTGAGACACATGGAGGAGGTGCAGTGGATGGATGGCTCAAGTAAACATAGGATTTTCACCCACCTTGTCCCATGTGAAACCAAAATGCTATTGAAAAGGCACATAACATTACATGTGTCTTTCATGTGGTGAGTCACTTCAGTGACATCACGAGATGTACCTAACGTAATGTTCTTATGGTAACCCTAAACATGGTGTTATCCTAAGCCTAAGTATTCTTTTGTGCTTAAACCTAACCAAACTGCAAACCTCTCACACTGTTAATGACATGTTAAAAGCCAGTTTCACAGCATCAACTATGTGTTAAAAACAACTTTCTGACTATGTTAGATACAGTAGCTAAAGGGTGTCGTGTGCCTCAGAATCAGATGCCGAGGGGCAGTGACAAATAGTCGGCATGTGACAAGATGGGATGAGAACGCGTTGGGCAAACAATGAACCTATACAAGAATAGAACCCTTGCAATAGAGGTGTATTGAAAAGGAGGAGGAGGAGAATGTTGTGGTGAGGGAAAAGATGCCAACTTAGGATGCCAATTTTGCAATGAGATCTTGAGGTAATGTTAAATATATCTTTACTGTGCTAAGTATACTAAAACATCATATGTAACATACATATGTGCATTATAGATGATGTAATCTGTCATTGTCCACTGACACACACTATATTCCTATAGATTGGCTAGTAGACGTAGGTCATAGTAGAAGTCTCGTTGGTATCCAAAATTTTTGACAATGTCAGGATTTTTTCCTAGACTGTCTTTGGTCACAAGACATTAACAACAGCTGTCTTCGAACCTCTCTCTCAGTGTGTAGGACCACCATTTTGGAGCCACGATAAAAGATATTGCCACATTTCTTTCACGTTGGTCATCTTTCGCCTGGGACAGCCCACAATTACACAGTGTATACCCAGTTTTAAGGATCAGGGTGTCGGATTTAGTGGCATCAAGCAGTGAGCTTTCAGATTGCAAACACCTTGCCTCACCCTCCCTTTCCAAGTGTGTAGGAGAATCTCGAGTGGCCACAAAACTTGAAAAAAGATCTAAAAGGCTAGTGCCATCTGGTGCCAGAGTTTGGTTTGTCCATTCTGGGTTACTGTAGAAACATGGCAGTGCAGCATGGTGGTGTCCATAGAAGAAGACCCATGACCTCTGTTCACGTAAATTCTCATTCTAAGGTAACAGAAGCACAATTTCTTATTTTCAGGTGATAATACACACAAATATAAAAAAAACAACATTCTCATGAATATTATATTCAATTTCTGCCATATTCTGCAAGTAAATCCCTATAAATCTACACACCTAACCTTGAACTGTAGTGTACCGACAGGATGAATGTTTATGGAGGGGAGAGAAATGAGAAAAATGAAATATGAGAAAGTGTCACCTGTTCAAATAGGGAAAGGTGATCATACTGCATGTTAAACATTGGATCACTCTGCACAAACACTGTTCTGTGATTTACTGCAAAAACTATGAAAATATAAACAGGATCCCAGAGGTCTGTAGAAGTCACTGACACACACAACCAGCTTCTCTCCACTTTCAGGTATTCTCCTGGAAGAGCAGGCCAGCATGCCCTCATCAACAACAAGCTAATTGTTGTGCTGTAAACTGTATTTTTGGCTGTTATTCCAGATAGCCTGTGTTAATATTGCAGAATGCAGCACGTACTGCATGTGGGCATATACGTGCATCCATGCATGCATACACACACACACACACACACACACACACACACACACACACACACACACACACACACACAGTCCTTTCATTTCTTTCAGTGCAGACCAACATCCCTCACTAGTGGGTAGTAGGCCATACACTCCCTCATCATCCCCCTCCTCCCTCTTGTCCACCTCCTTGTTGTCATATGACCGCTGTTATGTGTGTGCAATGGAACACAAAGTTGCTCTGTTAGTCCCCTCTGCTCTGCCCTCTCAGATTTGAGTGCTGGAAGTAAAGGCCCTCTCACTTGCCCGGCCTTGGGAAAACAGACAGGCCCCTGTATGTGACTACCAGCAAAGATTAGAAAGGAGGGCGAAAAGAAAGAAAAAGAAGGGAATGAATCTAGCTGATGCTATTTTATGTAACACTAAAAGATAACTTAATCCATACTTATTCACAGGAGCCCCGCCCTAAGATTTTGTTCGATTCAACTGACAGCTTTCCTCACTGAGGCTTTGCTGTTAAGTAATTTATTAGTGCTCTCTACATTGGCACCTGTCTAAAAGAAACAGTGTCTTACAGCCATTTGTGTGGCGATGACACTTTGTCCTAGTACCTGGCGAGGACTAAAGACCCAAAACAAACACAAATGCTGAGCCAGCTGAGTCAGAAAGAGCAATGCCCTGCCTGAACGTACAGAGTGACAAAGAAACTGGGAGACTTTATGGACTTATACTTCATCAATATAAGGTCATAACAGGATATTTTATAGATGCTGCATGGTGTTAAAAAAAAAAAATCTTGTTATGGTAGCAATATGTCAAGAAATTATTACTGCAGTCCAAATAGCAAGTTGGAGCTATACACTGTATATTAAATAGGCCGAAATCCTATTTAATATATGATCTATAGTTGAAGCTTAAATGAAATTTTATCGAAATGGCAATATGGTGCAGTATTTGTTAAAGGAAAAATGTGTGTAAAAAAAACAACAACGTTTAAATCAATGAATGCTGTGAGGCAGAGATGTCCTATCCTACAAATCATCTTAATTTGTTACAGATTCTTGCAAAAAATCGCACCATAGTCATTTTATCATGTTTTCCAATCAAAATAATAATGATGTAAACGTTACCATTGCCTCTAATATCGCAAATCATATTGCAGTTGCAGTATCAGTCAAAATAATTGCAATTACATGTTTTTTCAAAATCGTTCAGCCCTAGTTGAAGTGAGATGTTTCCCCACACCTGCTCCTCCCCAGACAGGAGGAAGCTAAGGCACGCTCCAGAAACACTGCAGGAGTGCAGGACGAGTGCAATGTTATAATTTGACAATAACAAGCAATGATGAGGTCTACACTGTAATTTGATCAGCTGTTTATAACCATCAAATGTCTGTTGACGTAAAGTTCAGCCTGTTATCCTGAAAACAAAAGCTCAGAGAATACACACTCTGGAAGTTTGAGCTCAGCGACTGCCTGCCTTCTGCCTGTCCGACTCCGTTAATATTGCTCAATTTAACAATTAAAAACATCAATTCCTGCTAAAAGATTAAAATGAACAGACACTTACTCATTCAGCACACATTCAGCATTACTTTGAATCCTAATTAATGTGAAACAGGCTTTAAAAAAAGTTATTCTGGAAGACACTGTGGCTGTTGTTTCATTAATCTCTGATGACATATATCACTTCATGATTTATTACAGTAAATGTATTACACATTTCTCCTCTAATACTGAAGTAAATTTGTAAGACCTGTATGTTCACTTACTCCCTCTCCAGGAAATAAATGACATCTTAGATTAATCATTTTATTAAGTAGGCTGCCTAGGTGGCTGGGCTTGGCCCCCTTGGTACTTAACTGTAATAGAGCTGAGTTTAATTGTCCAAGTCGGCGGCATGCTCACCTACAAGGTTAAAGTTGGCTCAAAGTGCACCGGACGGTGACACTGGCCTCCTCAGTGCTCAGAGAGCTGCTGCTACCTCAACAGCCACTGTCACTTTAAAACCAAGTCTGTCCCTGCTGTCCCTTGCCATTATGTCACCCAGTGGAGTGGATGTAGCAAGTAACAAAAGAGGTGGAAGGAGGTCAACTCAGCATAGGTTTTGTCACACTATTGCTCTCGTTTTGATATGCATAAAGGTCACTTTAGTGGCAGCATATTGCATATGACCATTTAAACAAAAGGAGAGAACAATTATTAGCTCTTGGAGAATGGTATATGCTTAATTTATGTAATGATTTGAGAATTCCTGATGAGGTATGTGTGTTTGGCTTCACAAGAAAAACTTAAAAATCAGTATTATTCTTTTTCTTTCAATATTCTGTATACACAGTCTGTATATGAGGGTATGATGACATTTTTCAGTGTGTACCCGTGTGTGTTTGTGTGTGAAATTTGGTGAAGGCCCATTTATGTAAACATGTGATTAACCTTTACATTACACACTGCACGTCCCTCATCCATAATTTAAGACAAGTTCATCAGTAACCTGACATTTTTTTGGATATGTTGCAGAGGAAAATATTTTACAGCTTAAGTGAAAAGATTAATCAGATATTGCTGCAGCTCTCAGGGCTGATTAGAGCGTTTGTCACAGTGAATGTCACCTTGGTTTGTCCACTAATGCTTACCAACCAGTGACTGAGACCATACAGTAGAAGTTGATGTTGAGAGGATAACAAGATCACAACTGGACAAAACTGAACTGTCCCTTCCTAAGCACCGCCCCTTTTCGTTCTGTGTCCAGTGACAGTTCAGCATGCTTGGTACCTTGTTCAGCTTTCTCCTTTCCTTTAAGTATAAGTACATCTTAAAGCTTAAGTATGTCACATTTAGGGGGATCTATTGGCTGAAATGTAATATAAAACTCCTCTTTCACAGAGGTTGAAATCTGTAATTTCACAACTAAATCCTACATGTGTCCTTTAAGTTAGGTAATGTTAGCAAAACTCCAGCTAACTAGCTACATCACGCACTATCTAGCCAGTTAGCTAGTGTTTTGCTCACTGAAGATGTGACCTTATGTGTCATTTTTACAGGAAAGGGAGAAAGTTGACCAAGGACTGCTCAACTGTCATTGGAGCACAGGGCAAAAAGGGGCGGGTCTAAGGAAGGGTCAGTTGTGGGTGCAAAATGCAGACAGTGAGACGCAGCAAAATTTTGTTTGCATGCAAAACATTTATTGTTGTGCAGCCAGTTCAGATTCTGGCTGATACTAGCCAGTTTGTTTTTCTCACAGTAACTGATATGACAGCAACATGACATGTATCTTTTCATAGAGATGGCATCATGAAGAAATACGTTATAAAGAATACGTTATGCGTTTTTATTTGGGTAGCCACCTTAAACCATGAAACCAATATTGCTTTCATCATACATCTCATACTTGAGAAACACTTGGATAATTAATTATAACATGGTATAGATGTGTGCAAACATGGTTTGTACGCTGCAAATGTAAAATATTTCCTTGAGTGAGAACAGTAAATTCAACGTGCAGCTATCCATGAAGGCTTATCCCAATCTGTCAGCATTACACTGTGACAGCGATCAATATTCCCATCCAGTTTTTCTCACAAACCCCAATCAGGCAACATTACAAGAGGTTCAGCAACACGAGTGTCAATCTAATATTCCTGATCCATTTTTGTGTTACTAGTGCTCAAAACTAGATAAAGGCACGGTGGAAGAATTTATCCACCATCTTTGCCTTGATGCACATATGTCCGAGGGCCTAGATGTGAGCTGCTGCTGCCAGTGGAACTATCACAGACACATCCAGCATTCTTTCTGTGTCACATGCTCAGAAAAGCACGTCTTTCTACCACTGTGAAATTATCATGGTCTTTCCCCCCCTCTCTCTTTCATCCAATCTGTTCCAAATCTTCCCTTTCCTTCTTTCGCTCTCTGCTTGCTGCATCAACCTCCGCCCCTCTGCCCCATCTGCCTCCCTACTGTTAAACCCCCCAGCCCCTCGACCCCTCCCTGCACTGGTTTTCTCCGTCTCTCTCAAGCATGTAACACAAACACACATACAGTACACACTTATACACATGCTCTCCTGATGCTACACGACCAATCCCAACCCCCCATTGAAAAAAATACAGCGACGCTCTGTTAGGAATATGAAAGATGGAACATAAGATGTCACAAATCTTCCTATTCTGTCTGCTGTCCTCTTCCCCTCTCACCGCTTTACATTCATAAACACAACCACACACAAATGAACCAAATAAATCCCAGCTTGAGATTATTAATGAACGAATATTGAAGTAAATTTCCCAGTGAGCTCCACTGTCAGGCCACAATTTGCCAGCTTATTCCAGTGCCCGCAGCATTTGCTCACCTCCCACTGCAAATTCACATTGAATGTCTCATAAAGCCAGTGGTAAGCACTGAACACCTGATCGTGTGTGATGGTGCTTCTACTCTCATTTCCCCTCTTTCCATTTCATAGCTTATGGCCTGGACAGAGAATGCACGCGCACACACACAAACACACACACACACACACACACACACACACACACACACACACACACATCTTAGATGCATCCTTCACTTGTCCTACATACAGTAATTACACCAACTAAGCACAGATAAAAGCATTCTGTAAGAATCGAGGATGCTCAGGGGAGATGATGAGTCAAATTGCAAAGCAGGGGAGAGGATAGCGGCGTCCGTTGGCACACAGCTAGCAGGGTGGAGGAGGGGACTGACAGGCTGGCTGCCTTGGTGCCATCTCTGAACATCACCTTCCCCATTTTTTTTTATCAGGAAAACACACTAATGCAGATGATGAAAAAGCATCTCACTCCTCCTCTGTGTCCAAAGCAGGCCAAAAAAAAAAAAAGCTCTGTGTGAGAGAGAGTAGCCAGGCTTACCGTGCTCACAAGCCAGCATCCATTTACAAAAGGATACTGCAGACAAGCCCTTGCAGGGAGTAGAAAGGCTGTGTGCAATCCACCTTTAGTCCTGCTGCTGCTTCATCTTCATATCTTCCTCATATTCACACACACTCACATACATCTCCCTCCCTGTCACTTACAGCACTCCTCTTTCTCTGTCTTATTAACGTCTGTGTTCTATATCCTCTCTTGTTTGCTCCAAGGCAGTTGAGACACTGCAGCGATGGGGGTGGAGGGCGTGTATATATGTGTGCGTGTGTGTTTGAGTGTGTGTCAGAGACAGAGAGAGGCAGAGAGAGGGAGTGCAGGACAGAAATGGAGGGAGGAGTCAGCAGGGATAGACAGAGAGAGGGAGAGAGAAGGGGGGAAATGGTCAGGATTAAATCATGAGAGTAACAGAAAGAGGGAGAGGAAAAAAACAGGCTTTGATGGGGCAGCTACAGCATCCAGTCTATCTTTATTTTATGCCAGAATGATAAAATATACATCAGCCATTAAGGAATCCGAGGACGGAGGTGAGATCTGTTTCTTGAGGTTATTATATGCTCACTGACAGGCCAACAGCAGCAGCAGGATTGGTTGTGATTTCATTGATGACTGAAAAAACATACAAGATAGGCAGAGAGGGAGGAGGAGGAGGAGGGGACTGGAGAGGAGAGAGGAAAGGAGGGGAGGGGAGAAATGACGACAAAGGAATGGGAGGGGGATTGGACGATGGTGTAATGTGCTGTTTCCGTGCCAACTGTTTCTGTGACAGTGGGACCACTTCCTTTATTGCTATTGGCTATAGCCAAGAATTGATAGAGGCTCAGGCAAATGAGGCAGCGTGCCACGGGGTGTGAATGGGTGGTTCTTCCACATGTGTTTCTTCCACTTCTTGATCATCTCTGGGAACAAGAAGAAAAAAAAAGTGTTTTTGCTTGACTGCAGCCACACATGCATGAAAACACATAGTGATCACAGCACTGGAGCATGATGTGAATTATCGCTTTGTCATTATGGATGCCACCAGTGTGTAAAGAGTCTCCTCCCCTCCTCCTAACACACTCACACACATGCACTGTCCAGCAGGAAAAAATCCCCAGATCAGGTTTCTCAGGGTGTGTAGTATAATGTAATTGCCTGGACACCAACCCTGGTGTCATGAACTGTGAGATAATTAATCGGCTATAGGCCAGCACAAGTGCACATCTGGTGGGGGTGAACAACTTTGCCTCTCCCTGACCTTTCATCCAAACCTTTTTAATCCGGCCTGGCAGGCAGGTGGTGTATTGTCCTCATTCTTTTCTCCCTGTCACCGATTCCCTCACCGTGTGTCTTTATCCCTATTACCCCATTTAATGTATATCATTAATTACTGCTGAATCTCAAAGGGGTCGTTTGTTTGAAGTGGGGTTGCACGAGGTATTTACTTTGGTGTTTTAAAGGGTTAGTTTGGATCCACTTAACCGTTCAAAACAGTCTGGTTGCTTTGCAGAAAGTGATATTTTACTTATATAGGAAAGGTTTTAACATGAAAAAAGCTGTCTGATGCCAAGGTAAAGTGGTGAAAATATTGCAAATATAGTGGGTACACAGTGATGTAACAGCAGGTGGAAGTCACTCTGGTTATAACCACTGAGTTGCAAAAAGAAGACTGAGTGGCAGTGTTAATGTTCAGCTAAAATGGGAAAAGAGCTGTGCGATTGACTGAACAAATAAATTCAACAAGATCAGACAGCTAAAAGTTAAAGGAAAGAGAGGCAAATCAATCACTGCACAGAAACAACTGGAATCCAAGCAATGAAATCTGGATTGGTGGTTGCAATTCTGTGTGTTGAATTTTTGGCTTAAATCATGCCTCAAGTTAATATACTGTATTGACTGAAGTTACCTATAAATTGAATATTTACAATCTTTTATTTATATTGTGTAACCGAGCCCTTTGTTCAACAAAGCATCACATCACACATGCCCACTCATAAAATACATTTTGCTGCTAATGCTGTCAGCAGTACATTAGTTAGCGTCCTACACCAGTACTCCTGCTGCTTCTCCAAACTCAGGTCCTGTCGGCCCCTATATGTATTACTATAGGTAACACACTGACTATTGACAAAGTACCTCATACAGCCACTTTAAATAATCCAAACTACCTCTTTAATATTATAATCCCTTTCTCTTTAACAGTGGTTAAATACTGCAGAAATGAATGGTCTCTTGGTTTCAGTATGTGCTGTGTGAACTGAACTTCTAAAACATAAGTATCAGAAACCACAGACAATAATAATAATAATACAATAATACAATGTAATTCAGGTGTATGAAACTGCCACCTGCCACAAAAAACACCAAAACCCCACACTGGGATGCCCCTCTTTATATCAATCACATATTTGCATACCTGACAGTAAACAGGACACTGTTTTCAAGGCCTTTTTGACGCACAGAGGAAAACAATAAAGACAGACGTCACTTACAGAAGACTTGGCTCAGAACCAGGTTGTTTCCACTTTGGCTCAACATCTGTTGTTGACATCTCACCTTCAAATGTCAGAGCTGTCATGATCTACCTGACCTTGATGCACAGGAGATGAATCTCCAGCTGTGACAGAAAATCAGCATCACGTATGTTTTGACGTATTTGAATATGAAAGGTTTCAACCTCTGTCCTACATGAGATGATCTAGTGGGCAGAATATGAAGCAAAATTTAGTCAAGTTCCTGTTGATCATACGTGATGATGATATGCCACATTGCCTTTTAACAATGACATTTTAATATTTTCACAACTTTATGGTTTTTTGTCACTACCTCACAGAGTGTAAAGATGCTATCGTCCACTGAAAAACACTCAAGATTGTAACCCAGACTCTCAAAAAGTACAGATCTCCCTTTTAACAACAGATAGCTTTCGTGACTAGTAACAGCCTGTTTCAACAGAATTTCGACAAGATCTGGCAGGAAGGACATTACGTTGAGAAGATTTGATTTGAAACATTGAAAAGTGACAGATATGATTGGTTGAAATCAGTTGGTTCAAGCCTTTGTAAGCACGTCATATTTTGTTTTATAGGAAAAAAACGATTGAAGTTTGATATAAGAATAAAAAGAAATGTATATATAGCATACACTTAAAGTGATATTGACTATTTTAGGTGGCGAAAATATGTAGTACAGCAGTACATTGCTTAGCTTCCTACACAGAAACTCTTGCTTTTTCTCCAAACTGGAGGCGTGCTGACTGCCATCTACTATAGATAATACACTAATAAGAATATCTCATACAAGCCCACTGCAAATAATTTGAACTATCCCATTAAAGAGATGCATAATATATAACAGGGATATGATCTAAAAAGGTTAAAAAGGCATTTTTAATTTCATTTCTGCTTTAACCTTGTAGATAATGATTTGGATGTGACTTTAATCCTGATATATGCTTTAATGATAAAAGGTTCAGTTAAGGTCATTTAGTGACCTTTAAAATATTACCCATGCCTTTATATCTTAACATTTAGTCTACTATAATTCCAACCAGATTCCCTTTCATGTTTGCAGAACTGTAGCAGCGAGGCGAATGAAGCAAACGAAGAACAAAAGCTCTACACTGGTCGCCTGTTAGTTTTTGAATTGATTTCAGTGTTTCACCATTAATGCACAGCAGGTTTTGTCTCCCAGCTACATATCAGACTTAACACTTCATGAGCCGCAGCGCTGCCCGGTCCTCTGGGAGAACTTCGGTTGGTAACAGAAGGTGGTCGAGCTCCCACAAGGTCCAGGCAGGGGAAGCTAAAGCTGCTAAAGATTGTCTTTTAAATCGAGCTTCACAGAAAAGCCTGTACTTTTTGTTCTCTGTATTAGTGCACTGAGTTATTTGTTTTGTAAATCACTTCACTGACTTCATTCTCTGCTCTGTTTCTCAAGATGTTCTCTGCCAGTGCCTTATGACCCCTCTGTCTCCTTCAACATTTTTCCATCCCTTTCACTCTCCGTAACCCTCACTATCCCTTTTTGTCTCTCCCAGATTGTCTCTGTGCCTCTCCCAGCTTCCTGTCTCCCTAATCCTTAATCCTGTGGAAATCGGTCAGGCAGAATGAGCCAGCTTTGATCAGGCTCTCATATCAGGCGTGCTAACAGTGTCAGCACACCCGGATCCCACAGAACCCTGGAGCCCAGGGGGAGAGCTTCAAACAGGCGTTCACCCCCTGAGTCTGCTTGAGAGGAAGAGGGAAAGCAGGGCTGCAGATTTCCAGCTACAGACTCTACATCAGTCTTTCTTTTTTTAATTTAGCAAACATTTGCATCGTGATTTAACCGCATTTATCTGTGATGGCACCTTTGCTTTTGGCTTTTTTCTGCGTGAACTGAACTCACTGTGGGAAAAGAGATCAGCGGCCGGCGTAACGCCATTTGCGGTTGAGAGCAGAGTACAGTACAGAGATGTGAATGTCACTTCTGCTTTTGTTAGTGGTGTCCTTGATGGCGAGCATGGAATCTGTGTCACTGGTGTTTTGGTATTGTCCACAGTCAGGGATAATACCTGCCTGAGTGGGAGGCATGTCACAAAACACCTGGTGATCTTGTGGCACAAATGCATCATGCAGGAAAAATTAGCCTTCCTTAAAGGTCAGCTTTGCACAGATCATCTGGCAAAGTCAGAAAAAGAAATACGCAAATTGTGCCAAAGCAATTTTAGCTATGTGGCCATATTTTAAAGGGATAGTTCAGACTATGCTGAACTGCTGTCTTTTAACCACTTAAGAAAAGATCCACCAAAAAAAAATCAACATCAGTTTAAATGTACGGTATATTTAGAATATTTTCACCCCTTCACTACCAGACAGCCTTTTCTGATGTGAAAGTGAAGTGATGTAAGCCAAATACTCAGACCCGCCGGGAAGTTGCGATGTTGTGATTGCAACAATGAATGTAAATTCAACCAATCCCCATGAATTCTGCGCGACCTTGCACAACTGCAACTTTTACCGAGATTGACCAAACATCGTAGTTTCCTGTAAGTTCCATCACTCATAGTAGTCCCCTGTACAAACATCATACATGTATGTCTCAGTGAAAAGACTCAATGTTTTATTATTATTTATCATTTTTGTTTTTGTTTTTTTGTCATGAGTATTGGAAAGAACTCAAGGTTTTTCATTGTCATAATAAAAGCAATAAATAAATAAATAAATAAATAATAATCCAAAACTCCTAACCTGAATGTTTAAAATAGTCACTGCAATACTGTAATAATAATAATAATAATAATAATAATAATAATAATAATAATAATAATAATAATAATAATAATAACAACATGCATTCAGTGACTTGGAATGAAAGCCATGAGGTGCATAATTAAGCAATAGTGCAAATATTGGGATAACCAATTAAATTATCACTGCATTCTTTTAGCAATTCTTTGCACACAGCCTGTAAATAGAGTGAAGATAGTCTACTTGGAAAGATTATCCTACACTGTTAGATTAGGATCATGTCAAAGACTAATTCACAGAACCTTGCAAAACCAACAGAAATGGCACATAAAGTTTTTTCTTTCTCATAGCCACATGACCTGGAGGTTGGAACTCTGCAGATCTACAACAATACTGACAGTGTACTCGGTCTCCCCATCTAATCAGTTCGGAAGTGTAATCAGGTACTTTAAATCAGCTAGAGAAATAGAGCATTTAGCAGTCTGTGTGCAGGATGTGCAACATCTGATATGTGAGCTCATGAATATGGTCGAGGGCAAATCTTTTTTGTGACTACTGTGTTCATAAACCTGGCTGAGAAAGTGTTAGAGTGAGGTGGAAATTTTGCAAATGTATAATATGTCACAGAAAAAGTTTGAGATGAAAATGGGACCATGGCAAGAAGGGGAAATATTTGAATAAACTGCCAAAGAATATAAATATTTTTTGTACAACTGTGCATGACTGTATGTGGTGTGTCCCTCTGTGCAGCTCATCCAACTTTCTCAAAGTAAACACTGACATCTAGTGGCCAAAGTGCATGTACTACATTGTAAAGAGAGAACATTATGTATTTGGACACAGGTTGTTTGTTATGTTTGTTTGTTTTAAGCATAACAGTGATTTAGCAATAAAAAAATATGAATAACACTAATTCTTAAGTACATGTTTTGAATTATTATCACAAATCCCTATCAATTTGAAATAATATTAAGGTTTTTCAATGTGCTACACAAACTAAAATTAGATTGGAAGTGAAATATTTAGGCTTACTGGCGTTTTCTTTTTTTTTTAATGAAACACTTGACCCTGTAATTTGTGTGAAATGTAATATCCGACTTGTGGAAGGTTCTCACATATTTACTTAATGATTAATTGTGGGCACACCTCTGTGCTTATCTTTAGTGTACACAACACTGAGACAGCCATTTTACTCTTAGATACATTTTACAGTTTAATTATCACTTTTGTTTTAAGCACCATTCTATTGCTGACATCAATATGAAATCAGTGCATAAGCAATTCAAAAGTTTTTTTTTAAAAATTGTTATTTATATGTATAAAGTCAATGTAACTGAGAAATGTTACTGTTTTATTTGATCCAGAATCGATCCAGAATTAATCTCTTCGTTGTGTGTTTGATGTTTGTATTTTCTGTCTGTATGTATGTAAATAATGCTGCCTTCGCCCAGTCTCCCTCGAAAAAAAGCTTAAATAAAATTAATGAAAAAGGAATTCAATTATCTAACCAGTGTTTCCCAGTAGTTCTCGAGGCACACTGCCCTGCACATTTCTAGATGCTTTCCTGCTCCAACAAACCTGATTCATGAGCAGGGAAACACCTAAACCCTGCAGGGCGGTGCGCCCCCTGGACTGGGATTGGGAAATGCGGATGTAAACATTCGGTCTGCAAATGATCTTTGTACCTTATTTTGTTTGTACACTAATCTTAGTAAGAGAGTGAATTTGTTGTTTTCAGCTGCAAACTTACAGTCTAGGTATTTTAGATTATTAGCTGGTGTACCACAAATCTGCCTGATCTGTGTATCTACTCTTGCTGTTTTCACAGCAGAGGCTGGCATTTTTCAGAAATCCTGCAGGATGGGAGTCAGTTTCACCATTAAGCATGGAACTGGGATGCAACAGGAAAAAAGTCAACGTGAGCAGAAGGGAACGGGAATCATAATAACAATAGGTCAGTCTTATGTACAAATATGCTGTTCTAATATGAATAAACACTTCTTTATTTTGAACATAATGGTAGTCATTCTGTTGTCTTTGTAAATTAATTTAATCCTCTCCTGTCTGTTCTGATGACTTGTTGCAGCCATCTGACCACTGCATGTCATGTGTGGACTGTAGATTGACATGAACAGGACGGGATGGGAGGCGTTCTTCTGGGATTGGGACGGGACAGGGTTTTTTTCTCTCTCTCTCTGTCTCATGGCCTCCCTAAACAGATATAGCTCAAGTGGAAACTGCAGCATAAAGGATGTCAACACAGATATCATTAAGGCAAGGCAAGTTTATTTGTATAGCACATTACAACAGCAAGGCCATTCAAAGTGCTTTGCATAAAACATAAAAAACATCAAGACAAAGTTGAAAGGACCATAACACAATATAAAAAAGATATTTCAACACAGAATTAAATAGAGCATAAAAAGATAAAACAGGAAAGTAGAAGTTACAGTGCACTTTAAGATATTAATCAAAAACCTCAGATGTAGTTAAATGAAAAGCAGAGGCAATAGAAAAGTCATCTGCCTTGATTTAAAAGAACTGAGAATTGCAGCAAACCTGCAGTTTTCTGAGAGTTCGTTCCAGATATGTGGTGCATAAAAACTGAACGCTGCCTCTTAATGTTTTTTTGTGACTCTGGGGACAGAAAGTAGACCTGTCCCAGACAAAGTGAGAGGTCTGGATGGTTCATAACGTAGCAGAAGATCAGAAATGTATTTTGGCCCTAATCTATTCAGTGCTTTATTTGTTGTCTCAGTCCATGGCTGCACTACACACTCGAAATGCAACAGAAAAAACAAACAAAAGGGGTCAGAGATCCTGGCCAAGCAAGACACAAAGGGGGATAATGCTGTGGTTTAGGGTTAGGGTATGCCTCTCTAATCTTCATCCTCATCTCCCTGAGTGTTAGTTTAACTTAGGTACTGCAAAGGAGGCAAGTAGAGTGGAGGAGGGGCACCAGACAGGGGGAGAGAGATAGAACAGAAACACACCACAACCTGTGTGACACAATAGACATACAAGGCCATACATTACACTTTGTCATGGGATTAGAATGGAACAGGGGTATTTTTGTGGGAGTGGGATGGGACAAGTGTTAATCCAATCATGTGTCACCCTCTATACTAGTAATAAATATGTGCTTCTGGCATCTTTTGTATTCCTTTCTTTGTAGAGTTGTGACTTCTAAGAAAGTGAATAAAGACTTTTATTACAGATATATCCAACAGAGATTAGTATTCATCTCATATGTTCTACACAGCAACATGGTTATCATGTGCACTAGATTATGTAATTTACCAGTTCCAGGATATTTTAAGTAAGTATTAACTACATACATGTAAGGCATCATGTCTGATGAAGTATCCATTATCAGGAACTACAGTAATGGATGGCATGAAGGCCGCTAATTCCTGATTATGGACACTTCAGAGGGCATTATCCTGCTAATACCATCATCATCATCATCACCAGACAAAGTAAAACCATTAACTTATATTTTCATGTGTTTTGCAAGCAAAATCTGATTTTATTTTTGTTTCCCTGGTAATGCCTGTGAGTTGGACTAATAAATGGATCAATCATTAAAAGTTAATTCACTACTCCAGTAAATAGGATGAGCCTTAGATATGACTTTGGTTGACAAACAGTAAATATAATTTGACAGTATGTTTAGCAACAAGACTTAACAGCTATGTTGTTGTCCCCAAATAGGCATCAAGATTTTCACAAACAAATGAAACGTTGAAAGTTGGGATGTGAGATGATCACTTATGTGACACAAAATATCAGTAAGTTCAGGGGGCAGTGTACTTTTTGGAACTTGTGTGTCACAGTTGCCATCCTGTGGTGTCCCATTACAATTTGTCGCTGTCAAATTCCCCAAAAACGTTAAATGAAACGTTACAGTCACTCGTAATCAGATGTTAGCTTGTTAACGTGTTGCAAGATGTTGTAGGCTAAGTGGAGGCTTTGACTGCATCCCTGTTGCTAGGCTACTCATTCTGTAGCATAAATTTGAAACAGTGAACAGGAAGTACTTAGTAGACTGCCTGCAGCCAATCCGAATTCAGTATTCACCTAGACCATGGTATGCTTCAAGGACCAGTGTGTAGGATTTAGTGGCATTGAGCAATCCAGTTGTAGCTTGCAACCAACAGAATACTGCTCACCTCACCCTCCCCTTCCAGTTGTGTAGGAAAAACTACAGTGTCCATGAAATTCACAAAAGACATGAAAAAGCCACATTTGGAGCCGGTGTTTGGTTTGTCTGTTCTAGGCTACTATAGAAACATATTGGCATGGAGAACCCATTTCTTTTGTAGATAAAATAGTTCATTCATTCAAGATAACAAAAACAAAAGATTCTTATTTTCAGGTGATTATCATACTTATTATCTCATACTCTATTTCTGCCATATTCTGCCAATAGAGCCCCCTAACTCTTGCCCGCTGGACCTTTGTGTGGTTCTAAATGCCCCTCTTAAAAACCACTGAACATTCATCTTTGTCTAAGTCAGCTCAGATGAGTGCAGGTTGAAGGAGGCTGCAGAAGAACCTTATTTGCCCTTGAATGAATAAGATCTTTGATTAATGCCGCTCCTGTATCTTGTGAATATGTGGTCCTGTTGCTGAGAACAGATTGTACATAATCTGTAAGAAAAGCAGCTCTTTGCAGACTTTGGTAATCCCGACACTCTTTAGCTAGAGGGAATCCTGTTGACCCCTTTCTAAACCCTAATGCCATCTTTATCTACAGGAAAGACACTGTATTGTCTGGCATCAGCTAAGCCCTAATGGCAAAGTTTTCTGTTGTCCAGTACGATTATTCCTTCCACTGTACTTGAATTAGTGTGTAAAACATCCTCAGATCAATACACATATTTAACAGTGGAGATGGTGGAATGGAAAAACAATGCTTTCCTGTAGTTTTTCTTTGTCATTTAGATTTAATCAGGAAGGGAAATTAAAAGCTTTGCAGTGTTATGCCTGCAGCTCTGTATATCGGCCAAGGCAGAAGACTTGTGTGTGTATTATACAATTAAGTCTGTCATGTAATGGTCAACTTTCAGTGAGTGGAAAATGGTCATATATGGTTTAGCATTCTCACGGGTTCACAAGGGTGGTTTCACAGCCAGACCAAAAGTTTGTATTGTTTCATTAAAGGTATTTTCTGTAACATTTCCGCATTGTGTACTTACATTATCCCAAGTGTATCAACAATGTTCAAACAGAGAAATCCATAATTTATTCAAGGTATCAGTGTGTTTCCTGCTAGCAGCTGTTACCTAGCTGCTATAACTTCCAGAAAAACACAGATAGGTCAGATACAACATAGAGTGAGGAAGGAAGTCAGTGAAGTGAGGACAACAACTTCCCACTCCCCATATAACCCCATGCCACCTCACAATGTCATCGGACTACGTCAGTGGTTAGTAGGTTCGTTCAAGGTGGGCCAGGCCTGCGCAGAATTGATCAGCAGTAATTGCCCCACAATGCATGCTGGTTAGATTTGTGTCCGACTTGATCCCGACTTGCTCTGATATCATGGCAACAATAACCTCTTCAAGATCAAGACTGCTGCAGTTGCTCTCTTCCAACCACAAACGCCTGGCTGTCACCTGATTGACAGGCTGACAAGCTTTAATTGGCCCTTAATTTTGACAACAAACACCACTTATGTATCTAATTTTCTGTGTGATTGTAATATTTAACACAGATAAACAGAAAAAACTTATCACAGGAGCAGTTACAAAGAGTTTGTCATGGCAAACAAATGGACAGAGGACCATGTAAGAGTATGGGGATCTCTTCAGCTTCAACTTAATCAGCATTCAAGAACACACTTTCTTCTTCAGCTATGAACGTTTTCTGCAGAATACAGGTAGTTTACAGATTATCTAACAGGATGTGTATATCACTTCCTGTGTATTCTGTGAAGGCTCCTCGGTACTGTCCAACTTGACTGTAGCGTCTTGTCACCTCCTCCTGCTGCAGCCTTGTGATCACGTCTACATTCAGACCCCAAATTTTAAATATTGTGCTTAATGTCACTGAACAACATGGATCAGAATAGCCATGTGTACACCATACATAGCTAGGTAGAAATCAGGACTTCTATAATGAAAATGTGTAAACCAACATTTGCAAATGTAATGCGTACCAAGATTTATGAATCTGCAGCTGAATTCAAACTCACGAGTCATTTAACTTCAGATGCTCTCAAATCAGCATTTGTGAATCGCGCAGATCTACCAGTCTCTCAACATTTATATAAAATAATGCACTGACTGCTCTCACAAGACATGTTCAAATGTGGTTGAATTGTGAACTCACTTTTGTTGTGCCAAGTGAGATTTTGACCTTGTTTCCTTAGGCGACTCAGCTGTGTTTTTTATTTGTCTGGTCTTTGTGATTTTGACCAGCACTATTCTTAACACCAGCTCCACACAGGCTCATGCTCCAGTACTGTCAAGTACACATCACTGTGACCTTAGGCTTCCTTTTCTACATTACGTCACTGGCTTTGTTGAACACAAAGGTGAGTAAGGTGCTTTTGAATGTGCAGCACTGAACAGAACCAGTGTGTCCTCGATTAGAGGGCTCACATGTTGCAGATGTGTCCCTTACACACAAATTTAATCTAGGGCTAATAAATCAGTTGAAATCTTGTCAAAATCACAATTTGGCCTAATGTAATTTTCAAATCACAGGAGGTGCAATATTTGTTGAAGCCAAAATATTAATTTTAATAATGCCATGCTGCATCATTGTCGTGACCTGCACATTATTCTACAGACTTAAGGAAACATCTTTGTTTGGAAGAGACCCCTGTAAAAATTACACCATAACCAATTAATTATGTTCTCCAGTGAAAATGAGATTAATGATGCAAAAATGATCTTCTCTAATATTGAAAATCGTATTGCAGTTGCAACGTCAGACAAAATAATCACAGTAATATATTTTTTCAAATAATTCAGCTCTAATGGCAACAGTTAAACATTAATTGGTTAACTATCTAGAATATTTTTGACCAGTTATGCATGATGGTCTATATGTAAATTTGCATACACACACACATGGTGCTAACAGCTTTGCTAGTTAGCAGTCTTGATGTGGGAATATTTCCTCCAGAAAATCAGTCAAATGTAAATTATGGGACGCTATTCACACGGTTAGTAGTAGTACTAACACTATGGTGTACCACTAGTTGTACTTGTCGCATTAGGAACAAGTACCTGGCTGCCATGTTGGATGATGGCATGCAGCCAGTGCCACCATTTATATTGGTGTTACACTGCCAATCACTGTGGTAAAGGTCAAGGGATTCAAAGAGCTTCTATTTGGTACCTTGAGCTCCATATGTTAGGGCATATAGAGCCACTGTAACCGAACGCACTGAAAAACACACCAGGACAGATAAGCTAGCTCTGACCACCGACTGCTGGACAGCTCTCACTAAGACAACTATCAAAACTACCTGTCTCTTCATCAGTTACCCCATTAGTTACCAGTTAATGGGTGACGAGTTATAAAAAGTAAAATTAACCAAAATTGACATCCTAGTGGATTGATATTCCCAAGTGGTCGGGATGAGTTTAGCAAGTGGGGCAAATAGAAGATTCCCATTGACTTTTGTTGACCTCCATGACCTTTCATACATGCTACGGTTGCATCAGAATTTCCTCCTCACCAACCATGACAATGCATCTCAAAAACAGGTGAATTCAATGAGATATTCTGCCTTCATGGCTCCCACAGAACGAATCATAATGTATTTTATGAGACTGGATCTCTAGTCTGAATATCACACTAACACTTATTCTTGAACACAATAAATCAAATGGGCATATTACTGTGAAATTTACACACATCCATAATCTGCAGGTGATATCCCATTTTGAAAACTTGTCCTCTTTTAACCCAACCTTCAGGTGATATTGTCAGTTTTATGCACAAAACTAATTACTAGATTTGGATGAATTTTTTTGCAGACTTTCATGGACCTCCAGAAGATGAATCCTAGTAGTTCAGTGACACTTATCTTATGTCTCTCACCAGCCTCCAGAATATCCACTTGAGGACATGAAAGTCTAATGGACACAGTGCCATTGAATTCACAGAGCATATTTATGTGGAAATTGTATAACAACCCATCAAATTATTGTTGGGATAGTTCAGTTCAGTTTGATCAAAATTTGAAACCGACTGACTGGCATTGCCATCCCTAGAGTCTTGCATCAAGCGTGGCTAATAAAAATTGTATGTTGTTTGTTCCATCCAACACTTTAATGTTGAGGGTTCTACATGCAGACTCTAGGGATGCTAGTGGGGCTTTAGTTCAGTTGGCCTAAGGCTGTATTCAGACAGAATCAGGCATTGCTGCGATTAGTCCAGGGTTGTGTGGTGGTGTGGGTAGGACTGTGACGATAACCGCATTACTGCAATATTGCATTCCTGTTATGCCTACCGTGGTGTTAATCTCATTACTGTTATCATTGCAGATTTTATTTTGAAGGGTCAATCTCATGTTATTCTACCACACAATACGTCTGAGCTCTATTAATACATCTGTGATCTATAGGTCAGTGCTGTCACACACGACAAACCAGGAACACAGACTCTGAATGGTCGAAACTCAACCCAAGGCATTATGGGACTGCCAGTGGTTGGCTAACAGCAACAATTGTTTTCAACACTGAAGAATGGATGAATAACACAAAAGATATTAAGTTTTGGATTTATCATTATGGATTGATTTTGCCACATCTGTGGTTCAAGGCTGGATTACAAAGCTGCTGAAAAGAATATGATCACACTGGAGCCAATGTTGTAAAGGCACAACGCTAGCTTTAGCATTTCCAATAGCTTAACGTTAGCCTTACCTGAGCCGGTTACTTTGGGCCTTCATTCCTTCAGCAGTTGGGAAATAACAGACCAGACTTTTCTTGGCAGCTGCATTGTTTATTAGCCCATACTCTGTAACCTGTACTTTACAGTTACTGCCAGATTGACAGTTTCATAACCTGCCACACCAGATGGTTTGTCACACAGAACCATCTGGGAAGTCATCTTTAGAAACCGTTTGGAAAAGGGCAAGCACTTACAAAAACAAAACACTTGGCAGGTGATTGGATGAGCCATCACATCTAACATGGGTTAATTTCAACCAATCATATCAATGCTTCCATGCATGCTTCTCACTGTCATCACACCTAAAAGCACACCTGTAGCTGCCAGTAGTCCTTCTGAGGATGCTGATTGGCTGCACCACCTTTGGTGTGGACACAAACGGATAACTTGACCCCTAAAAAGATGGATTATCGTGTGATTTTGGGAATCCAGCTGCCTCGCTGGTTAACAGCTTACTGCTAAGTTTAACTTTCTGCTCCGCTACAAGCAGCACTGTCACTGTCAGTCTGCTGCACACTCTGCCTCAATTGCACGATACAAACATTACACACTGCCCTAAAAAGAGCTATGCTATGCTTATAACACTATGCTTCAGGAAAAGTCCAATGAAATGTAATTATTTGGGCAGTCACAGTAAACCACTGTCCCACAGGGATACGCTGCTTTTTTACTGTTGTGAAAAAAATCCACACAATCACAGCCTTAGGTGTTGGTATGTTTATTTGTGCTGAGAACATACGTGCTGTGAAATAATCAGAATTTATCATCAGCATTTTATTTCTCTGATCCACTGGCTGTCTCGCTATCACCATTCCTTCTCTGTATTCATCAAACTCTCTTGACTACCACTGCACATTGTCTCTTTCAAACAAATAGAAACAAACCATAGAAAGCATTTTGCAACATAAACTGCGAGTCAGATGCAGATGTTGAAGCTGGGTACATGAAATAAACCAAGTGAGGACACAACGGGGAGAGTATCAACATTTGGTCCATAAACTCCGCCTGCACAGCACCCAGTTTTGGTCAAATTTCAGACTGACTGTGGAGCAGATCATTAGCTTATTGGATTGTGTTTCTCTAGAAGTTGACTGGAGAAGTGAACTGCGAGAGAATTACAAGGTAGACTGGGAAAACGGAAATAGAGTGAACAGAAAATCTGCAAGGACAAAGTTCCCTAATACAGGTTTATTAGAGGACCCTTTTGGTATCTGTGTCTGACAGTAAAAAATGTGCCCTCTCATTCTATTCTGAAAGAAAAAGTCAATTTCCATGAACACTCTTATCACCTCTGCACTGATTTGTTAAAAAATGTCGTCAAAAGGGCCGTCTTGAGAAAGGCCCTTGTGACTGAAATGTCAACAGTTTTTGATAAATCGGTGCAGATGTGTGCAAAGTGTGTGCACAGGAATTGACTTTTTTCTTTGGAATTGGATTTTGGGGGAATTTGATTCCCTGCACCACAAAAAAGACCAAGCAATATCAGTGTGTGTGTGTGTGTGTGTGTGTTTGTGTGTGTGTGTGGCCATTTCTGCAGTTATTGCAATTTATGAATACTAAGATAATGAGGGCTCTGCTCTGACTAATGGCAGTGCTGCAGTGCTTTTACCTTTACCTTTACCTTTACCTTTCTATACATAATCTGCAAAATCCTCAATGATGGAGCTGATTTTCACCAAACAGAGGGGAATGATAATCACTGCTGGATCCAGCTTTTTTTGTAATTACACTGATCAACCTGAGGGGGCGCAAAACTGGCTGGCTTAATACAACATGGGTCAAACCAAATGCTGCCTCTAGGTATGGCCTTCTGCATTTTTTCGCACCAACCATAACCTTTACCTTTGATAAATGTCTCTATTCTAGTATACTATGCTTAACCTTTTTTCTAACAACCCAGCAGAGCCACTTATACATTCTCATCCTTGCCAGTACAACAAAAATAATTCATTATCACAGTTTGAGAGGTCACAGAGTTGTGGCATACTAAGTAGTATATAAAACATAAGTTTTGTATACAGACTTTTGTATAAATTGTAATTTTAGTTAAAATGTCCAGATGTAATTTTGATGACCTTAGAGCAGACAAAGCCCTGGGGACCTCTGAATTTCTGGCACCCCTCTAAGGGGTGTCCGGACCCCAGTGTTTTTCACAGATTTTAACTGTTTGACTTATTACAATACACTACAATGTTTCATATTTATTGTTATGTTGGTCAGTGTTTTATTTTATCTCCGTGATTGGTCGTGTGTGTGCATGACCAAGAATGCTGGAGCTACTGTCTGCAGTTAATCTAGCACACTGCCAGACCCATTAGGCTAAAGTTTGTTGTGCACATTCATGACTGTGTGCTCAAGAACCATGACATCGAACATCGTGAATCAATGAAACCACACGATCCTGGGATTTCTGTGATTTACATTTTTTTTTAATCCAGAAAAAAACAAAATAAAACCTTCATGTAACATATAGTGACTGCTGACTCCTTACTCATCTTAACTGGCCAAGAGGGGCTGAAAGTCATCAACAACTGCTAGACTAAAAACAAGGCTTACCTCCGAGTAGTGCTGGGGAGTGACAACGTAAATGTAATAAAATTACAAAATAAATGTAATTATCTCCACACAGAATGCTCTAGAATTAATACACTATAACAAAATGTTCACAGAAATGTCTAATAGGATGCTAGCAGTAGCTGCTTACATGTAACTAGCTGCAGGTAATTTAATTACAAAATGATATAATCATAATGTGTCACAGTTACTGAGGAAAAATATGTAATTAAATTACAGTCACTCATCAAAATGTTGGTAATTAGAAATAGGTTTCAAACAAATATTCGTATGTATTGCCTTATTCATCTGTCTTGACCAGGGGCCTTCAGACCCTGGAGCCTGAATTATTTTAAAATAACCAACAGATTGTGTCAATAAATTGTACAAATAACTCTGTAAACCACTTCTCTGATGCTCTTGTGCCTAGTCATCACTGAAAAAGTCTTTCTTTGAAAAAAGTCACCTAAAGCAAAGGTCATTTACGCCAGATCTTCTTAGGATTCATTATAATTTGTTGACAAAATGTTGTTTTTGTAACCTGTTTCTCATGGTATTAATTACTTAAACGAGTCTAATATTGAGGGGTTGCCCGTTTTTCCGTATTTTTTCAGTAACTGAAATAATGTTTCGCGATTTCATGAAATGATTCGGCAGTGAATTAAACGTCTGTCCATAAATTACATTTTACAATCGACGTAATGCTCGGGGCTGTAGTTGTAGGTGTATATGATAGGCTGCAATGCTGCCAGCTGAAGGGGAACCATTGCAAGCGTTCTCAGTGCACAAAAGCGTTTCAGTGCACGTTCTACTTGTAAAGCTCTACAGCAGGGCGATTTTGCGCGTTCCCGTGACTCGCCATAGAAAACAAAGCTGAACGTCTTCCATAACAGCTAGGGGTGCAGACTTGAGGAATATCCGAATTTATCCTGGACACATCATGCTGAATATGGATTTACAGTGGGTGTAGCATCGTTGGAGACCGAGCCTTCTCGGCTGGGGTGACGGCAGGACATTAGCGAAACCGACGAAAATAACATCAGTGTGTTTTTTTCTCGGGGTGCTTTGTCTTGTCCACCTAACGATAGCAAACCATCATTCCCATTTCAATTGCAAGATATTCAGCTAGTGATTACTAGCTGCCGCCGGGATGTATCATCATGTTGTCACCTAAAAGTAACTGCTAGGACGTCGGATTGTGAAGGATAAGCAGAAAACCTCTCCGAGGTCCTCACGGGTTGTCACCGGGACCTGAATCTGTGTTAGCCACAGTCGCGGAACCCACTGTTTTCGGCGATATGGCGGAGCAGGGCTACTCATCTTGGTGAGTGCGCACAGGCATCGCGCTACCGATTAGTAGCAGCTGTCTAACGTTAGCTGCTGCTACTGCCAAGCCTGATTGATATAGGTCACTAAACCAATGAATTGTATGTCTGACAATACACGATTATACTTGGCTCTTAACGCCTACACACTCACATACATTTATCACCGTCCACAGAGCAAAATGTCACTCATCCTAATATTTTTTTCTCCTGCAGCTCTGATATTGCTAACAGCTAACTTGAGCTGGCTGGTTAGCTAGCAGCGGCTAATCAGCTCCACCAGCTGATGCTGTGCTAACGCTCCCTTCCACTGGGTGCTATTGTGAGCGAAAGCTAAAGAGTTAGCTGCCTAGCTAACGGCTTGCTAAGCTCATTTTGGGTTAGCCAGCCAGTGAATGACTTTCGCTCATATTTTCAACGCTTGCTTCCTGAAAAGTGTTCACAATAAGCACAGGTTTCTTTGACAGTGTCAAGCAGATTAATGGACGTTAGCTGTGTCAACATATTGGCGTTAGCTGATTAGATAGCTAGCAACCGTCGTCGACCCGCTGCACACAATAACAAAGGTTCTGTCGTAGAGCTAAGCTAGCTAACTGGCATCGCAGTCATGTCCCAAAATGCCAGATTCGGGGTGAGTTTGGCATGGTGACACACGACAGGTTGGCACATATGATAGCAGATTTGTAGTGTACACACACCCGGAGCCAGGTGAACAGGTTGTTGGATTTTAGTGCTTGGTGAGGAATAGATTACACGAAGCCAGACAGAGATGATGTGATCACTATAATGCGTTGTCCCCATGAATGAAAATGACCTGACTTTTGTAGAGGCCTAGCTGATTAATGTAGGCTAAATTATGCGTGTGTGACTATTTGTATTGATCATATTTAGAACAGTATCTTCTTGCATATGTATTGTCCAAACCAATGAGACTCTCAGAACAGACATGGCACATTTAATGATAGAGGTTCACTGAAAAGTTGTGTTTTGATCTCAGGGGTTTAATGTCACAGTTTGTTGTGGTTTTCCTGGAAATTCCAGACTTTGTAGTCCTTCCTGTTTTTTTAGTTCTTTTGTTATTGATTGTACGACTTTTATCAGTTTGAGATCAGCTAACTGAAACCTCTCCTACCACCTTACTAAGATGTTTGTAAGCACTAAACAAAATTTGTCAATACGGTTCGAGCTTTGTATCATTGTAGTTTTCATATACATTCTGTCATAAAGCTGCTTAGTTGGGGAAATTACTTACAGGAGGAATAGCCCAGCTACTGAAGAATATTACTTTGATGTTGGATTAAGCCAAAAATTTCTCATCCTCACAGACCATTTACATTTTATTTATTCATCATCTCATTCGTCATTATCTTTAGAAGGACTTGTCATGATGTCCCTTTTTACTATTGTATTAAGCATTTAGGATTTTTTTTTTTTAATTCAGGGAATTCAAACTTACAGCCATGAGGGGTATAAGAAAATATCAGTGCACAAAAGTATCACAATATTATGTTTTGTGATACTGTATTGATTCCAAAAATGCTCTATTGTGATTTCATGATAGATGCAGACATTAGAAGTAGAAGAAGACATAGAAGTGTTTCATTTTGTGTTGTATAAACCCCTGGCCACTAGATATGTTATATATCTACACTGTTCTAGTTGCATAGACAAGTAAACTTGTGTTATTTATTCAAAGATGGTTTTCCTTAACAAATAGACTTAAAAGATAGCAATTTATCACCTTGCTTACAGTATCAATGTTCTGAATTGTAACCCCATATCGTGATCAGTATTGTATCACCAATACACATCCAGAGTAGGCTTTTTTTTTTTGAAAATCCCATCATCCTATCATCTCCAATCAAATCTATTAGAAAACAGAATGACTACCTGAAATACAGTGGTAAAAACTAAATATCTAATGAATGAAAGCGGTGAATTAGTATATCAGTAACAGGTGATGAAAATCCTGTTTTTGTTTGCTCATGACTGAGTTAAAAATTAAAGCGGGCTCTGCCTAAAACCCAAATGAATTGATTTAATATTAATTTCATGTTTTTATATTTTATTTTTCATTACAAACATTTGCGTGGAGTGTTTCTTTACAGTGATGCATTGTGACAGACATTTTCTAATGATCAGATAACACAATCACTTGAAGATGCAGTCTAGTTCATTTACACCTGTAGTAACGTGATCTGTGTCTGGATACATTATCTGGAGAGTGACACAGGCATTTGCATTTACACCTGCTATTAATAAGTGTTATTGTTATCTCCATTCTGTCTGTATTGTGATCTCATTATGCAAATCTATTTGGACCTGTCAACAAACATGGCGCATCCCAGGTAAAGGGAAGAAACGCCCTATCATCATTTTTAAAGTGCTTTTTTTCTGGGGAGATTTGCTTGTTAGTGCTTTTGTCGGACAGATTGCATCAGTACGTGGTGTCAACATACATTTTTCCTTATCTAAGTAATAGCCTATAGCTAGATACAGGTCACATGTACCAGGAGGAAATGGTGTCTAAACTACATGGTGTTTTGGCTTGTTTAGCTAAGCTCAGCACAAAGTGAAACAAAAAGTGAAATAGCAAGACCTCATCAATGAGAAGAATGAGAGAAACACATTCATCAGCTTTGAATTTTTCTGATATTCATGTTGTAGCTTCCAGTCTTTGTGTGAAGCTAGTCTAAACATGTCTTGGACCAATCTTTTTATGGAGCCCATAGACATTATATTATGATTAATCTTTTCATCCAACTCCAGTTAAGACCATGAGCCTATTTCTTAAAATGTTTCTTTTAAAATCACTCGGCCTCCACTGGATACATAAATCCTGTCTGAATGGGCCTTGAGTGTGAAGTTGCTTGTGTTAATGTGCAAGCTAAGCACAAATATATTATTAAGGACAGTCACTATCTATTGTGCCAGAAATGGCCTAAATGTCACTGAATAACTTCAGAGATGAATAATTGGTGCAGGTGGCAAAACAGTTGAAGCTAAATTAAAGCTCTGTGTTCAAACTGAAAAAAAGTTTTGCTTTGCCACCAAGATGATACAGTAAGCCCCAGAGGCTTTTACATGTGCTTTTATTGCCCAGCTTTCTATACTGCACATCAACATTTAATGTTCTGCAATTTCACAACAGTGTCACATGACGGGTTGCTTTTTTTAGGCATGTCCTTGGAATTTGAATCTGTTTCAGGTGAAACATAAATTTGTGAACAAGAATGTGCATTTACGGGTGGGTTCACACTAGCTCTGGAGGGTAAACTCTGGAGATTACCCTCTTGGAGTGGTTTGTTTGGGTTGGTGTGAACGCCAGACTTGATCTTTGTTGCAGACCAAACAACAGCTCTCTGGTCCACCTTAAAGGGGTCCTCGGTCCACCGTCAAGTGAACTCTACATAGAAGTGTACTGTTGTATGTGTCATTTCATTGTTAAAAGCATTATTAAATTATTTAATACCCACTATCTTACGAAATGTTCTTTTGCACAGTAGGGTTGGACCATCACTGATAGCTGGTAGTCATCGATCAATGAGCCCTCTAGTGTCTCCCATCATAGTTTCTGTGAGGCAGGAACTGTTGGTGAATTTTTTGACATGTGGGAGAGAAAGTAAAAAGAAGTTGTTGCTGCTGGTCATTACACTAACTTTACATTTACGTGTCCTGTTATTATTATTTTTTTTAATAATCCTGCCCAGTTTGATAAACTTGGCTATATTTGTTGCAGTGGTGAGTCTTAAGTGCGGGTCACTCTTGGTGTATTTCTTTCAATCGTGACGTTATTTGTGTTATGGTTTTCTTAGCTTAGCTTCCTCAGCGTAGCTTGTCATGAAGCTTTAGCTGCAGAAGATGAACACAAATAAGTTACAGACATGTGGTGTGGAGATGAAGACACTGTTAAACCTGGGACAGGAATGTTGGATGCTTGCCCGGCAGGGATGTGAGACAATTATAAAACAACAATATCATTACCCATTGTGATGTTTCACCATGGACATCATCCTATGCCAATTCACTAGACATCACCCAACTCTAACACACGTCTTCTGAAGTCTGCTGATATGCTTTTTAGATGAACAAGAAAATTGTGCAGGATATTCATTTAGAAATTGGGATGGGTTTGTTGTCTTTTACCTGTCAAATGTATGACGAATAATCGAACCACCACCTGACTTTTGTTAATTATTTCTGGACTGTTTCTGTTTTGTATTTGTGAACACAAAGCGAACTACTTGGAAAATTGTAACTTTGTTGCCATGTCCACGTGTATGCTGGAGTGTAGGAGAACACTTGAAGCGCTGCATGGTTGAAATGTTGTGTAAAGGAGAAATGTTAATGCTGATCCACCTTCCATATAGCCATTTACATTAACTGGTCAGTAGGTAGTGTCTTTACTTCATACCAACATTAGTGAGGTAATGTAGCTTTGAATTACACTTATACCTGCATTTGTATTATAAATGCACCAGTTTTAAATTCAGCGTATCTAATAGCAGTAAGACTAACTCTAGAATTCATGGCATGAGCTATTGAACTCATTCCCATGATGCTGTGCTTGACAGCGTTAGTATGTTCTGTTCAACACAATTAGTTTTATAGCTATTATATTGCTGCCTGGAATAATTGCCAACATGTAAACCACATCAAGCCATGTTAAGCCTTGTGGCAACCAACTGACTAATGTAAAGTTTTGAAGATGGCTCTGTCTCAGTAGTAGGTAGCTTTTCAGCTTGCTTGTTTCCTAACCATTGGTAGGTGGCTTTATGTTACTACCACAGTGGAACATCTATTTGTCAAGGGACTCTCTGCCCCTTTCTATTCCTCATTTTCAGTTTTGCAGCTTGTCAGAATGCATGGTCTGTAAGTCAGAGCTCTTGAACCATCACATTTTAGGTGAAATTGTGAAAGTAGTGCTTCCTGAAGTGCACACACTGATATTCAGTCACATAACCATATTAGGTAAGAGCAGCCCTGTGCAGTTGGCATATAATATTTAATTTTGCATTGGACTTGGCCATCTAGACAACTGTCAAGTGTCAGTCTTTTTTATGTTTGTATCTTGCAAACATTACGTGCAGTCCCTGCACTTGTTGGTGCTATCTTATGAAAGCTTTTACTCTGTTAATTAGGAGCAGAAGATTTTTCTTTAATCATAAAACATAATATTTTTTCACTATTTGCTATCACATTGATACCTAATATAGACATTGTAAAATGTTGTCCTTCATGTGGGCTGGGTATAGTTTAAAAAATTGTCATACCAGTACCCTTAAAGTGATACCAGAGGAGTACTTCATTTGATACCTTTTTTTCTACTTCATTCGAAACCCCATCTGTGAATAGAAGCATTTCTGAAATAATCCTTTCACGTTTCCTGCATTTATTTTTATCAGACTTTGGTGCTTTGGTGGCAGAATTAGCAACACCATCAAATACATCATACGTACACACCACAGACAGTGTGGGTTGTAACTGCTGTGGTAATAGGCCAATCACCCATCACATGAAATGGAAAAATGCTTGTGGTGACCTGCGAACCAAACCATAAAAATATATATTTTTTTCTAAATCTGGGTACAAAACATATCGAATGCACATATCATTTAACAGGAGAAGTTTCTACTACATGGTAGCGGGTAATTTTCAGTCAATACGTTAAAAGGTGTCTAGCACCCATACCCAACTTTAATTCAATCTATAATTTTTTGATTTTTGATAAATAATTTAGTAATCTTGATATAATGACTGAGTGCAGACAAATAATAGAACTGTCTGGTAAATTCAGAAAATAACATCACATTGCTATAATGCAGCATTTAAAACCATGTATGTTCTGTCACAATACAATATCCAAAATCTAAGAAAATATCTAGTCTCCTATAATGTTATCTATATGATATTGGTAGGGCACAAAGTTCCTATCTAAATATACCTGTGACACAGTAACAGAGTCATGCTTGAAGCTTTCCTGATTCATTCAAACTAAATCCTTAAGTATGTGTAAAGTATAAATTGTCTTTAATAAGGATAATAGCTCTTATAAAAAATAATAAGCTCTTTTTAAAGTAGCAGACAGCACTTCATCAACTTCTTTATGACCTCTTGTTCTTGGTTTAATTAGATAAAAATTAGACCAAAAGGGGAAACAAAGATCATGCAGTTAAACCACTTTCCCCACACTGTCTGCCATGCATCTCCAGTCAGAACACTGCAGCAACCACATCTATGTAACTGAAACTCTGCTTAGCAGGAGTGTGTTTCCCAAACAAACAATTTAGGTTAGTTTCAGCTGACAGTAGGTTCAGAGATCAAGTAAGTCTATAATGTGTCAAAAATAATGCTGAAGAAAGAAGCTGGTACTTAATAAATGTATGTACAGGTATAACTGTTAATTAACACATTGATAAATTGATTGTCTTAGCACTAATGTTCCACAGTTAGTGCTGGGGATTGTGTGGAGGATTTATTCATAAATGTTGCTGTGCATGTGTGGAAAAATCTTTAGATGTGCACTAACACACAGTGATCTCTGTTTTTCAGTGTCACAATCAAACACTGAACACATTACCATATTTGTGCAACGTCATTGCGATACCTTATTGAGGCTGTCTGCAAAACTCATCACTGCAGTGCGTTTTCGATGTTTTAATGTTTTTAAATGTTACAGAAGCTTATTGTGGTCCTTAAATGTATGGCAGAGATTGTTGTGTTGTGCATCTTAAAGGGGTGGGGATCTCTTGGCACCTCATGGTTCAAATTCAGAGGGCTATGATATCATTATAAAATTAATATCATTTTGGATTTGTGTATGTAATTTGTGACAGTTGTAGTTTCACCTCAACTGCATTGAAGCCAAAATTATTTCATGCAATAGTTTTTAAGCCAGGTAGTGGCAGACGGATTGTATCCTTCTACGGTTGCTCACATTCAACCGTCCTCACAAAAATTTAAGTGCCTAGCATAGAAAGTAAATATACATGTTCATCTATAACATTTCACCATCCAGTTGGTACAACTGTAAGAAATGTACAACCCTGCCTTACAAATAAGAATTTGGTTCTAATTTCCAATCATTGACTTTTTCCCCTTGATTCATAATATTTCAAGAGAGACTCACAAAGCATCTAAGAATCAAATTTTTCTGCAATCCTAGACTGAGAACTAGCTGTTCTGTTATTTGCCTTTACACACTTACTCATTATATCCACAATACTGATGCTTATCAAAAATCTTATTGTGTTAATAAACCATCCATGCAATATTGGCAATATATCAATAAATATCGACATTGAGGTATTTGGTCAAAAAATTTAATGATTTGATATCACCCAGCCATAGTTGGTCCTAGGTGCTGCCTGCCTTGAGTTGTCACTGTTATTATCTCAGCTTGCATACTGATGACATGGTGTTGCTCCCATCTGTGTAGCCACCTGCAGTATTGTATAATCAATCATTTCTTCGATAAGTGTAGTATATTGTCTAGAAACTATTATCACACTTGATTCTATAATGGTTGGTCAAAGTCTAATTGTAAATGTGTTTTTAATATTACTCTCAAATAGTATTAATATGTCATCATGCAGAAATTTAAAATGAGACGATGACTGCAAGTCAGTTTAGTAGGCCAAAATGATTTTTTTTTCCTTTCCCTTTGGTCTTTTTTTAATTAATGAATTTAACGGGGGGAAAAAAGCATCCTTCCTCAGGAAACATGGTTATTAAGATCTAATCCCAAAATCCTATTATTAAGACTATCCACAGTGTAATCTGATTCGAGCTTGGCCTTGTGAGACATTGACTAATCAACTAATCATTCACACAGCTCACTAAGTAGGTGATTTCGAAAATGCTGCACATTTAAAATAAGCCTGCTTACCTAATAATCAGTAATATCTAATTTGCAATGAGAATCTGAGACACAAGTAAACAGACACAACTATTGCTGTTGTAGTGTCAGCTAAGAGCACACATTGGCCTGTTTGAATCTGACAGATTACTGAAACACCTGTTGCATGTGTTCTGCACAGAAACACCACTAAAGATTGACCTTCAGACTTCAAAAGCCTAAATGGTTTTTAAGTTGAAGAGATGGTAGATTAATGCATCTTGAAGTCTGAGGCCAAAACTTTTACTCATCGTGTTCCTGTGCTGTGAGAAAATGATCAAAATGATTAGTGCTGGATCTCAGGCCTAATAGGTGTGACCATCAGCTAGCAAAGATCAGTCTTTTCCCTAAAATGTTCTAAAAGCTTTGTGCTGCAAGGCAATCCTTGTGACCTTGTGTGAGCTGAGGCGTGGACCATGATGTAATTGTAATATTGCATACAAACCCAACCCAGGACCTCACATGCCCTCTCATCGTTGATTCTTTCCGCCCCTTTCTTAGTTGATCCCTTATCAACACTCATTCAAACAAAAAAAAAAATGCCACAGAAGGGTGGTAAACACACATCAGAGCAGCAGTGCGGGGGAGGAGTACTTATTTTCATGGAGGTAAAAAAGGCCACTGTTGATCACAAATTATGTTCTTGTTCATGAAGGATGTAGCCCATTACATCCATAATTGGATGAGAAAGTGGAGGCAGATAAATGTTAATACCCAATTGAATAGTGGTGCAACGGATCGGAGTTGATCCGCATGCATGTGATCCGTGGACTACATGTGAGCATCATAGTTTTACTGTCACTGTTACTTTTGTATAAGTTATAATACCTGAAATCTCAATGCAGAGTTGCAGTGAAAAGACAGGACAGATGCTGCTGTGTGCAGCGCATCTCTGTGAAAAGCGACTGATTTAAAAGCCGTCAAATCGCCTTGAGTGAAATCCAGACCATAACTTTTTTCACTGATGTAACTATGCTATCACCAAAGAAACAGATCATAAAACTGTGATGTTTATTGAAACTTTGGTGATATCAGCTGTCTTAACTTCTACACAGCTCCTCTCTGCTCACCGGTGCAGCTCTGTCTCACCCCGTCTGTGACACAGTGTGTCTGTTGATTGATTACTCATGACTTCTAACCAATCAGATGTGTTGTGCTGTAGACGGGACATTGAGCCAGACTACAGAGCGTAGTTGTGTATTATACTGTGCAGTGTATAATGATCTAATATATGTATAGTATATTCATAGTACAGCACTGTATATGTTTGAGGTTTTTAATATTATTACCATTATCATTACTATTATTATTATCATTACATTAAATAGCTGGTGATAATTACAGCCAGACAAAGATCAAAGACAAGTGCATTTTTAAAATAATTTAATTCTAATCCCACCACTTTTCTTTTTTGCTGATCCGAAAAATGATCCGATCCGTGACTCAAAACCGTGATACGATCGAAACCGTTTTTTTTATCTGTTGCACCCCTACAGTTGAAGGTCCAGAGGCAACTCTACCCACTGGCTACTGTAAGCTGGTGGAAATGATAGTAAAGGTAAAAAAAAAAAAATTCAGATGGTGTGATCTGTCTCCATGTGTGTATTTTATCATGTGTGTTTTTTCTCAGCAGAAAGGCACTGGCAGGGTGCTGCAGAGCAGGGATGTCAAAATTTCAATATTAAATGCAAAATCGATAGAAATAAGCTTTCCATGTGAAAAATTGAATGGAAAGGGAGAATCTGTGATTGTCCTAGTATTTGTTTTTGTCTCCACCCACATCTACTTGTGACATCCAGCGCATGTCGGAACAAAAACACTTAAGATGACACAGCATAGCTTACCAGCTGTTACATCACACTCAATATCTTATAGCCTGGACTGTCTTTTAAAGAAGAATTTGAAAATGTAAATGACAATTGAGTAGTTATTTGGTCGATAAAAAGTCTAAAATGCTAAAATATGTCAATTAGTGTTTCCCATAGCCCAAGATGATGTCCTCAAATGTCTTGTTTTGCCCACAAGCCAAAGATATTCAGTTAACTGTCATAAAGGAAACCAGGACATTATCATAAATGTGAAGCTGGAATCAGAGATTTTTTTCTTAAAGTATTGCCCAAACCAATTAATCAATGATCAAAATAGTTGTTAATTAATTACTAATTGAATAATTGTTACAGTTGTAACTTGCATTACCAGAGGTTAATATGAAGCCAACATGAAATAGTAAAATAAAGCATAAAGCAGCAACATGGGAGAGAAACTAAACTTTAAACCACAGAGATTTAATTAGAAACTGCATGATATGAGAGCTGAACACAGAGACATTTAAAAACATCTTTCTCTCTGGCTCCTCAACAGACATGACTTTTGGGTCTCTGGCGCACATAAGAAACAAAACAGAAGATAAACTCCAGGGTGATGATTTCCCTTCTAATATATGATTAGTTGCCTTAAAAAACAACAGTGGACACCACAGTGCCTTTCTGAAAAGTTCAGAGATTTTTTCAACTAGAGGAGGTTGAAGCGGGTGCACAAAAAAGGCGGCCCACTCAGAAAAAAGCAGCTGGTAGCTGTGCCTTTTCTCTAGGGGGCTGCATTCTGCCGCAGATGCTCTCTCCTCATTGGAACAATTGAAAAATAAGACGCTGGCATCAAGAAAAAAACACTGTGTGGACACAGGCCCTAAGAAATTTCTGCACAGTCAATCTTAAATATCCATGCCTCACAGGGGCAGCTTTGGCAAAAGTCCTCATTGTGGCCTGTTGACCTGGCCCCTTAGTGGTCAAGTCATGCATTCAACTGGCTTGATGGAGGACGGTATTGGAATTGTGTTATTGAAAACCTAGTCTGTCAGTGAACAAGGACGTCTTATGGCACTTTGGGCTGCCATCCAGCCCTCAACAGTCCGGGATTGTATTTTGTTTTTAAATGTTCCATTCATCTATCTCACCCATGTTCTACGAGCTTCTGTGCGCAGAATTCAGACGAAGCAGTTCGATACTAGAATATGAATTAGGCCTGTGGTAGATTAAACTAGCTGTCTATGTGCTTGCTGTGTTGACAGTGAGACAGTGACATCATTAGGGTCTGTGTGGAGAAGAACAGGGTCAGTTTCTTAATCACTTTCTTTATGCTTCAGGCCAAACTGTTGGCAAGACACTTAACCTGTTTAGGGAAACACTCGCCTGAATAGGGTGTCATATTTGGATCGGCCATATTGTCAGATGTTTCTTATGACCTACATCTTGGGACAAGTATACTGGCTCCCATTGTAATTTGACATATTTGTAAAGATGATGCCTGCTGAGAGTGTTTCTCAGCCATTAAGTAGAGGCCTGTTGGACAAACAAGACCAGGGCAAAGCTACACGATGCTGCATTGTCCTGGTGTCCTGTTTCCACAGTGAACTACATGTTACCCCTCCCCTCCTAGACACCCTGTAGTCATTCCTGTGCTACTGAATGAATGAAAGAGACAGGCGATTCACCCCCCCCCCCCCCACATAGATTACAATGAAAACTCTGAATTCCCATGTCACATGTGCACCAGAATGAAAAATAAATTTGAGCACTGTCTTTTGATGCAAGGACTGTTCTCTGTGTCAGTACTTGGAAGAAGAAGAAGAAAGTAATGCAGCCCAGTGATACTCACAAGTGAAACTGTATTCACTGCATGCCAGCAGAAAAGGGCTGATTTTAGTTGCAGGGCCCAGGGCCTGATGTTTCTGCACATGAGAAATAGGACCTTCTTTAGTACCTCGTTGGTAGATCTTATTCAGATGAATTAATTTTTTCTGACCAAAACAGAATGCATTAACTCATGTTCATAATATGACTGAACCGCAACATAAAAATAACTGAAATGCCACCTTCATGATGGAGTATGTTGCAGAGGAAAAGCATATTCACTGTATGCTGCTTCACTCAAGTAAGGATTGAGGTGCTCGCTGCAGTTGTAGTAGAGTGAGAGACATTTCCCTTTAACAGGATGACGCAGAGCTCACCAAATCCAACTTTAATTTAAAAAAGAAAGAAATGAGTGCAGTAGAGGAAAAAAACTAGTAGATACAGAAACTTTTACAGATGTTATGTTTTGACTAACTTGATGGTTATTTTTTTCAACTCTATCTTGTAGTGTAACACATCCTGTTAAGTGTCATTCCATTGCTACTGAATGACACTTGCTGCGGGGGGGGGGCAGCTTCAAACTATTGTTCATTTTCACTAATGTGGTTTTCCTGTCTGGAGCATCTGTCATGACGACTTGTAAAACTTGCCCTCTGCCACTTGGCACCCTCTGAATACCAAAGCTCTGTCTGTCCTTTCTTCATGTATTATTCTCAGTATAAGAAATACTCAGCAACTCAGTCCATAGTGAGCAGTAAATTCAGCAATTCAACATTTACGAATGGCCCAACCAGTACTGAAGTTTCAGGCTGATACAAGACTTTGATAAACAAATATTCGTGATAAGGATCCCTCAAATTACAGTTAAAAGTGAGTTATAGTTTATACACTTGTGCTGTCTGAATAACAAACCATGTAGCCTTCACCGCATTAGGCGTTGTGTCCATTTGGCATTTTTTTTCTCTAGCAGCTCTCAGGTGAAGCACTTGAGCAGTGAAAGAAATTGACATATGACATATTGACATATGCTAAGCAGCTAACAAGGGGGAAAAAACACTCAACTCACTCAGTTTTGTAAGTGTTTCCCTGTATTTCTTTGCTGAGATGAAGCTAGTTTCCTGCGAACTGCAGTGCGACCCCAGCCATCAGTGTTTGCGTCTCCTCTCCTGGATTAGGAAGCTTTCTCCAGGGTTCAATGTTAATGGTTTTGTTATTGTTGTTGTTGTTGTTGTTTTCACTTCAGAAACCTACTTTCCCTGTCCAAATTTTCATTTTTTTTAATCTTTGATAGGTACATATTATCTATCTAGTCTAGTCTAGTCTTTTGTCATGTTTAATCTAGGGTGGCTGTAAGATGTTAGACACTAGTGACAAATGTTTATCCCAGTTTTTCACAGTCAAAGGTGATGTCTTTAAATGTCTTGTTTTGTCAGTCTAAAACCTGAAGATTCAGTCTGGTGTGGTAAAGTGAAAAATCACCCTTTTCAAGCAAAAATTACTAACATTCTTAATTATCTTAATAGTATACTTCTTTTTACCACTTGCTTGTCCGGGCAAGATGGCAAGATAGCTTTTTCTCTGAGCTAGAAACAGACCATAGATGTGTTGAATGTGAGACAAAGGAAGTTCACAAATAGTGCATATAAATGTTGATATAAAACCATGCAGTGGCAAAGTGTGAATGACACTGAAATTATGCCAATTTATGAGCCTTTTCCACTGGCACTTTTGGCCGCACTGAGCCAAACCGTATTGTGCTGAACTGCATTTCCATTATCGCTTTCAGCGTGCCAAACCGCATCCAAGATGGACCTACTCTGGTGTGGGGCAAAGTGAGCCCAAACCGTGTCCAAGCAGGCTGAGGTGACGTCTCACCAGCCACAGCCAACCTGTTAGGGTCCTCATTTCTCCCCCTCAAACAAATTAGTGTTATGATATTCAGCTTATAGGAGAGCAGGGAGGAAGACATTTCTTAAAGTCTCTTCATGTTCAGCTCTCATGAGTTTTGTAGCTTCTAACAGAATCATTTTGTTTTGAAATGTAGTTTCTGTCCTCTGTTGGGCTTTGTACTTTTAGGTACTTTCATTATTTTACTGTTTCATATTCACTTTAAGCTGTGTCTGAGTTGTGTTAAGTTACTGCTGATGAAACCCCCGAATGAAAAGATTTCCTGTTTGTGCTGCTTCATAATGAAAGCATTTAAGTAATGAAACAATACGGGGATTTTATTGAGAAGAATTTAAGGAAACTGTGTGTTTATCCCAGAGACATATATGAATGCTTTATCCAGCACTTTACAGCCACTCGACCCGTGCCTCGTCGACCTCGTCTTCAGGTAAAAGAAACACCTTTGAGCAAGTAGTCCTGTTGTAATGGAAATGCAAACCCCTGCCGTGCTGGGCTGACGGGCCGAGTCAAACTGGCAGAGGCAGGCCAGCTCTGTATGGAAAAGGCCATTACATGTATCACAGAGTTTTTGTTAGGCGAGTGAAAATCTGCTATTCAAGTGCCGGGATTCATCTGACTCACCGACTGACTAACTGAGCAAGCACATTCATATTTTTAATAATGTACTACGTTAGAGGCTTTCTTATACAATTTCCAGCATTAGTTGTCTGAGAACTTTTTTCATATCTAAGAAAAACTGGTACTGGAACTGATGTTCCTCAAAGAATCAATATTAAAACAAACTGAGTTTGAAACCGAACTGGGACCTTGTGTATCAGAATCTAATCAATCTGGGAAATCAGTGGTGATTCCCAGCTTTAATGATCACTGATGTGTAGTGTTACATGAGTGTAATTTTGTATCTGTGAAATGCATTGTGGGATTCTTAGCAGACGTTTAAGTTGTTTTTTAAATTCCATTGTGGGGAACTATAGTGAGTTTGGACACTCAAAACAAATATTGGATGATAAATGTAGTATATTAAATAGCAAAATAGGGACAATTTCAGACGCAAAACTGTGTTCATACAACTGTAAAACAATATTGTATTCGCTTGTTTGAAAAGAGCTGATAAGCCTGGCAAGTGGATATGCTCATTGCTAATAGATTTCAGTCTGAGATGCAGTGGTTTCTTTTAAGACCCTGATGATATCTGAGTGAAAATGCAGACTAAGAGCAGCTTTGATACCTCTGCACTAGTGGAGCAGTGATGATGTTGACATTATTAGGGGTTAGTGGTATTGTTTTTTTTTCTCCAGTCTACATTCATTGCCAGAGAGTTTGACTGAAGACAGGTCAGGATTGGGGTCAAACCTGCACCTCTGAACTGAGACCAGGCACTTCACAATGCCAGCCCTGTCTTTTCCCCAGAAAAAGGCTTGCATTATGAGGTTCCATGTCAAGTCTACGCTGTGTCAAGGCCCCAGATCATTGATATGGGAACAATTTGGTGCTTACACACAGCATCAGTCTGCAAACTTAAGCATGATTACACAGAAAAAAACCCCCAAAAAACCCAAACCAAAACAAAAAAAAAACAGTGTGGTAACTTTATGCTGAAATTTTAGGATTAGTCAGATTGGTATTCTTACAAACCTCTTGTTTCAGATGCCAAGAAAATCTGTTTGTTTGACTGATTAACAGACTAAAAATGAGCCAAATAAGAAAACCATTCTCATTGTTCATCAAGAAAAAACAAAACTAAAATGCCAACCATCTTCAGTCTTGGATGCTCTCTGTAACAGCAACCGTTAGCTGAGAACTTGCATTGTGATGTCCATCATTTCCTTTTTTATTTTGTCTACTCTGTCTCACAAAGCACAAAAACATGCGCAGATCGCAGGGAGGATGTAGGTCAAGAGGTATTTAGATTTGTACAGGGGAGTCTTTTTTTTCTTTTTTTGCTCTGTTACTCCAGTGATTTCAGTCAACAGATTACTTGCAATAACACAGACTGGTATGATGTATTTTGTAAAACCATGTTTGTTTGTTATACTGGAGGAAAGAGGGAGCTTCTTGCAGGAATGTCTCAATATAGTTTGTATTTTAAATCAGCAGTATTGGCTGATGCATTTCAGCCTGCTCAGGCATTTTAACACTCATATTAGGGCTGCATGATCTGGTAAAAAACTCATATTGCAGTTGCTTTGACAAATATTGTGATTGTGATATGATTCACGATTACTGGAAATGATCATTTTTGCATCACAATGTTAATTTTCACTGAAAAAAAACATGATTGTGTGACACTTGTTGGGGTACTGAACAAACATGTCTTCTTATATCTGGAGAACAAGATTTTTGGGCCAGGACGTCTCTGTATCATTACTATGCGTTGGCCGTATTGCAATTTCAAGAATATATTGATTAATTGTGCAGCCCTTGTTGAAATTTCAGTTATTTTTAATCTTGCTGTACATCTGTGTGATATTTCAGGATAGGATCTTCAGTTTTTCATTAAATATGTTGCCTTCAACATGCTGTATTGCACAACTATTACGAACCAATTCATATCGTCTAATGCTGATTAGAATTTCTAAGAACTAGTGAACTATGAGTGTGTAGCCAAACTTTACAAAGAGGCTTTAAAAAACCCGTGGCGCCTTACAAAAAACAGGTGTAAAACAATGTAATAAAAAATAAAACATATAAGAGAACAAATAGAAATACATTTTACAAATGTAGCTGTTTAAAATAGTTTTTTTAAAATGAAAGTTATTTGATGCTATGGGTAAGTCATATGCTCCTAAATTACATCAGTAGGCCTACTCAAAATTTAGGACACCATACCTCTGCTTCTTCCTGTGTAGACAGTTTCTAGTGTGCCTAGAACAGTATGGATCTCATTTTCCTTATCGATTTTCATAATCGATTGCTTGTTTTCCCCTGGTTCTTTTTTTTTTTTTTTAAAGCAACAAAATTTGCAATTCTTATTTTGCTATCGAATTGTTTTCACTTTCCGTTCTCTGCTTTCTTGTGTGTAATTATGAGGTCCACTAGATCTCAGGGGAGCAGAATATGTTCAGCTCTGCCAAAACAGCAGCGTTTCCCTGTAGCGTGCAGTGTTGGTGTGTTGTGTGGTGATTGCAAATGTTTTCTCATTGTTTTAGATGTTCTCGTAGATGCTCACTCCAAAGAATTTTAGATTTTTTTTCATCTCATAATTTTGACTACATTGATAATAGTCGTAACACTTAAACTGAGCTATGCAGATGCTGTTCCCCTTAAATACATAATGCACAGGTGTGTTAGTCAATGTATAGAATAGATGTACTACCCAGTTAGTAAACATCATGTAGTACTTAATCTTAATTCCTGGTATAAAATTCGCTCCACCCAACATATCAGATTGTCAAAGTGCAGCATCTGAAATGATTGACTGAAATTTTACTGCATACTACTCTTTTCCACAGCATGGTGGCATAAAAAAAAAAATTACCACACAAGCATGAACTATTCTTTCAAGCTGATGGTTTGTACATCTGAATAGATTATAGAGTAGAATTCGGTAGAAAAACCGCCTTTATTCCAACCGAAAGGGATGCGTGTGTAATTTAGCACAGTTAAACAAATCCAGGGGTAGAATTTTCTATTTCTTCAACCTGACTGAAATAATTCTGATTAAAGATTGCAACTATTGTAACTGTGTACGTTGATGCAAAATAAAGTGATCCAATAAGATGTGTGTTTACATTCCCCAAAGTACTTAAAGTAATTAATAGAGTTATGGGGATATCGATCATAGAGATGGCTGCCTTCTCTCCAATATAATGGGATTAAATAGCACTCGAGTTTAAAGAAAGTATTTCTGGTAGATTTTAAAATAGTTCTGATAGATTTTACTTCAAAACGAATGTAGTTCTGACTTATAACTGCTTACAAAGAGACATCGGTTTTGAATTTTTCAAATGTATGTTTTTGGTGCTTTGGGCACCACAAGCAGAGTACCATTTAGTCCCTCAAAATTCTAGATGGATAAAACAACATTACAGACCAGGGGGAAAAAATATGTAATTTCGATTTTGGGGTGAACTGTTCCTTTAAGAGTGATCTTATCAATAATACTGCAGTCCTCTTGAGAAGGATCAGGAGCCTCAGGTGAATTATCCTCCAGCTCAACATCCACGCTGTACCAAGTTGTGTTTGCTAATGGTCACTCTCCTATTAGGTCACCTATAAGACCTGTAAAATTGAAAAGTGGCCGGGTTGGAACCACCATTACCATTTTGCCACCAGCCTTGTAATAGGCGGCCTTCAAACTTTTCCAGCATTTTTTGATTAGGTCAGTGCTTTGTTTGTCTTTTCAAACACTTGTTTGAAAAATCTTTTAAGGTCTCTGACAAAATAGTTGTATTTGCTACAGACCTGTTTTATTTTGCTATCATCATGTTTCTGTCCTTCTTGGAAACTCATTCACATCACCTAATGTTACTTCCATGTGGGGAAAACCTGCAAAGAAAGAATTCTGTATCTTCTGATTGAGGTGGTTATGTTAGGCATTTTCTTCTGATTGTGATATTATTCTGATTATTAATGGAATATTAGGGTCCACATAAACATAGCTAATGTGTAGTCAGGTTTATTTGGCAAAAATAGTGTGTCATTTTGCTAAAACCTTCAGCGTCAGACTTGGAACAGCATCATGCAGGGTAAGATGGCTGAAGGACAGATTTTCTCTCTTTCAAAAATGATCAGAGGCTTATCGCACATTAAATTACACAATGAATAAAGTGTAATTGATCTGACAGATAACAGGAAGTCTCAGCACATCAGATGGGGATTGAAGTGAAACAACAAATGTGTTTTCACTCACCTCAGCTTGTAATAAATCAGCAATATGGTCAAAAATAAGGCAGTTGTGTTTTTTTTTTCTTTGGGGGAAAATTGGCAACTTGCATCATGTAAAAAATAAAAAATTCCAGTCAGGAGGAGCAACAAAAGGAGGAAGCAGCAGAATATTTTCACAGTATCATTTGTGTATTTTAAGGATGATTTACATTCCTGCTGTGCATGTAATGTTTAATGTAGTGACAACTTGTGTTTAGTAGAGAAGTAAACAATGCAAGTTGTTACAGTTTATCAATGTAATGTCAGTATGAGGACAGTTGTTATGGAAACTGTTATTTGGTTAGCAGCAAAAACACTGTACTTTTGTTCTCAAATTCATTTACACAAAAGGTGATATGCAATTCTTTTTTTTTTTTACTAGTTTCATTGCACAGAGGTTTGTACTCAGAGTCTCATGTTTCTGTTCCTCTCTTCTTTTAGGGCGTACTCCCTAGTTGACTCCAGCCAGGTGTCCACCTTCCTCATCTCCATCCTTCTCATCGTCTATGGCAGCTTCAGGTGAGTGCCACTAAATAAATAATCACTTCGGCTGTCAGGAGGATAGTGGACAAGAACTTGCAGAGCACGTCTTGTTTGCCGCATGAGCAAACGACCTATAGCCTAAAGTCTATTTTCTGTGTAATAGTCACAGGCCTGTCACTTTTGCTGCCCCTCATAACCTAAGCATAAAAGCGTTTGTCTACAGAGTCAGGGGTATTTTCTCATTTTGGCTGCAATAATCTAAGAACCTTAAGAAAAGATGTTTGGTTTGATTTGTTATTGTAAATATGTTAAACAGTAAATGTTAAAGATGGAATTGCTCTGATCCAATATTGATATTGAACATGATGACAAAAATGTCATTCAACACCACGTGTTAGACACATTTTCTACTTCTGAAAACTACACTGAGCAGTGTGCATTGAGAACTATATAACACCTTCCACTTTAAGTCTGCATTTGCATGTAATAAGAGGGAATCACATTACAAACTACAGTGTTATGATACAGTTGAAGTGAAGAAATGTACCAGCCATCTCTCCCCTGGTGTAACAATAAACCAGTACAAAAATGACAGTTGCAAACATAAACCACCGTGTTCTGAACAGACACATTACAAACACTAACAAAAAACATTATTTGCATTTGGAACAAAACATAGCAAGCTCAAACATAAACTTGCAGCAATGCATCATGGGAAGTTCTGCAAATGAGGGCCGTCTGTCAGCCTATGAGCTCTATATATGAATGCCACAAGCCACAATCCTACAGCACCCACAACAATTGAAGGATGACATTACACAAGTTACATTAAGCGAACTGCGTAACCATTCCAGAACAGAGTTCAGTTTCAGCCTCATGAAATCTTAGTAATAATAATGATGATGATTGATGATCATCATCATCTTCATCATAAATGATAATAAACATCAAGAAAAAAAGAGCGCTGGTATTAATATTAAGTATCTGCATTGGCAGATATCCAAATTCTGATATCAGAATTGGATTGGAACTGAAAAAAGTGGATTGTTATATCTCTAGTAAATGTGTTTATTTATCACGAAGTTGATGTATGGACATGTTTCTCATTGTTCCATCTAGTAAAAATGTCTGTTTTGTGGCTAATGTGGATCAGAAACACTTGTTGCAACACTGTTGGGGTCTTTCACAGTGTAAAAGTGTGTACCCAGTGAACTGTAGGCTGTAATGTGATTTTGGTGCATTTTGTACAGGAAAAGAATCTGCTGCCTTGTACCTAATGGTGTTTTGATTGATTTCGTTGCATTAGGATCAGGATTGACCAAAACAAACTTGTTTGAGAGGACACTTAGGATGAGGTAAAATGCTTTATAGAGTTTGATTCTCAGGCTGAATTGAGAGGCAGGTATAGTTGTGGTCAAATGTTTACATGCACTTGGAAAGAGCGTGTATTTCGTGGCAGTTTTTAAGTTTCCAGTAATTCCTATAACTCTTAATTTTTGATGATGGTTGGGATGGTCAAGAGTCAACCAAGAATCACCAAGAAGCAGGTCTGCAATGATTTAGAAACTGCAGGAACACAGGTGTTAATGTCCACAATCAAGAGTGTTTTACATCACCGTCGGCTGAGAGGCTGTCGTACAAGAGGGAAGTCCTTGCTGCAGAAGTGGCACCTTAAGGCTTGACTGAAGTTTCCTGCTGATCACACAGACAAAGAAAAGGTCATCTGGAGGAATGCTCTGTGGTCGGATGAAAATAAAATTGAGCTATTGGGCCACAATGACCAGAAATGTGTTTGGAGGAGAGAAGTTGAGACCGTTAATCCAAAGATCACCATACCTACTGTCAAGCATGGCAGTGTTAGTATGATGCTCTGGGACTTGTTCTGCTGCCAGTGGCACAATGCTTCACAGAAAGTAAATGTAATAATGAAGGAGGAGGATTACCTCCAAATTCTTCAGGAAATCCTAAAATCATCCACCAGAAGGTTGGGTCTTGGATGCAGTTGGGTGTTCCAACAAGACAGTGGTAAAGAAATGGCTAAATCAGGCTAGAATTGAGGTTTTAGACTGGCCTTCCCAAGGTTCTGACTTAATCCCCATCAAGAACCTGTGGACGCTGAAGAAACAAGTCTTTGTTAGAAAGCCAACGAATTTAGTTGAACTGCACCAATTCTGTCAAGAGGAGTGGACAGAGATACAACCAGAAGCTTGTGGATGGTCACCAAAAGCACCTAATTTAGGAGAGAATGGACGAGGGGCATTTAACCAAAAATTGCTCTATGAATGTTTTTGACCCAGGAGATTTTGTCATATTTCCACAAGACCTATAACAAATTTATGAAAGAACCAAAATGCATGTTTTTTTGTGACAAAGATAGAGAGTTTCAATTATTTCATCACAGAAAATTAAGAGTTAAGGAATAAGACAGGAATAGGAATAATTGGAAACTCAGGACTGCCATGATATACATGCTCTTTACATGTGTATGTAAAGTTTTTACCACAACTTTATGTTTTGCTCAGCAGTCTGTTATTGGATTAAAATTAGAGATGCAAAATCAATGAAGCATCAGTCTCTCGAATAAACTATATCTACATAAATACATGGACTTTTGATGCAAACTGCCTTACCTACAGTCCACACAGAAAGAGGTAGAGAGGACAGAGCCACTGTGATGCTCTGTCCTCAGTCCACAAGACAGGCCAATTAGGATGTCAGGAGAAAAACACATCAGACAGAAAAGTGGTTGGGTCACATTATGGTGGTTTTGTGGATTGTAGTTATTATTTGGAAGTCACGACTGATCAGATCAAGTTGCACTGAGGTCACTCTGATCTCAGGCTGTTTCTGTCAGGTTAAAAAACATGTAGTCTGTGATTTTCCATCCACCTACTATTTGTTTTCAATTTGTGCATTAATAATCTGGAAAGGCTGTTATTTCAATTTGTTTTGCATTTTGCTGAGGTGGAAAAGTTTATGTATGAATAAAAATAAAGTGTGACAGTATGATGGAGCCAGATATAGCAAAGACATGGTGACATACATGTAGCTTGTAACTTAAACTGGAAAATCCAATCCACAGTAGCCTTCTAACTGTGATTTACAGTCTTAAGTACCTAATCTGAAAAGTGCAGCATTCAAATTCGCAATACTGTCATTTTAGTTTTAGTACACTTTACTGATACTGGGTTTGAATTGGGTGTGATTATGTGCGGACATTTGTTGCGAAAATTATACAATTAATTCCACAAGCCAATCATTTAAAAAATAGTTGATGTCTACCTCTGCTTTAATTTGCAGTCAGCAATTTTAGTTCAAATCAGATCTGAACTAACCTTTTTAAAACAGAGAAGTCAGAATAACACAAACAAACTTGCCTATCGAGGCTCCCGTGGTCTATCAACTCCCATGTTATGCAAGGTAAAATTACTGTTTTTGTCAAGGGAGCCTGTTGGCTTTGAAGAGAGCATACCAGGCAGCTTTAGTTTACTGTCAGAGAGGGCTGTCTGGTGCAAAGGTAAAGCGGCAAAAATATTCTAAATATATATATCAGCCATGCCTACACAGTCTTGAGAAATGGACTAAACAGCAAAATGAGCTTTTTTTTTTTTAAACAGGTTTTATTATAGTAATGAACATATATTTTCACTCAGATGTGTGAGGATGCTTAATGAAACACTCAGCTTTGATATCATATATTCATTTTTACTATCTGAAGCCAAATTTCCAGAGACTTTAAACATTACTCAAACTGTTTGTCATCATGTCTTTGTACCATCTTATACTCTGGTTTAATGGCGTCAGACTGGAGAATCAGCATGAGCAACTGTCTGATCTCAATTTGTATTTGCTTTTGCTGATTTTCTGAAAATTTTGTTGAAATTTGCTCTATATTTAGATGGAAACATGATTATGGTGATGTTTAAGGAGTCTACTCTTTGCTGTCTTAATGAGATGTTTCCAGTCATAGGTCTTGTTCACAGCAGTCACTGTGACTCGACATATTAGGAAAAGCAAAAGTGTTACTGATAGTCAGTTTTATTTTGTCCCTCTTTTCTTACTGTAACCTTTCAAACAGTCTGCAGTAAAAAGTCTTACAGTCTTAGCCTGTAATAGGGCTGTGTGATATGTTTAAAAAGTCATATTGCGATTATTTGGACAGATATTGTAATTGTGATATGATTCATGATTAGTGGAAATATTTCCGTTATCAAAAAATTTCAGCCTCTGCAGTTTGGATATTGCACTTGGCTGTATTGTGATTTAGATAATATTTCAAATAATTGTGCAACCCACTTGTTAAAATGGGGATATGCATGGGGAATGAAGGGGAATATTTTTGTAAGCATATTTGACTTTTACAACAATTTTTATGATTGTGGTCGGGACTGTCTGTGTCAGATGTGAGCAAGAAAAAAAGGAGCAAGGAAATGGAAATGTTTTGTGGGTTGATGTGAGATTTTTTTTCAGGTGTTGTGTATCAGAGTTCAGCTTGACTTCCTACTCTCTTCAAAGTTTAGCCATCAATTTCATCCAAATGTTTCACACTGAGTCAACAAAGTGAAATAAAGGAGGATGTTTTTTTTCTTGAACATTGATATTTTTGTGTCTGAGAGCCATCATTTCTCAGGAGGAGTCATATTTTCTAACTCATTCACTGTAGATTAAGGCTGTTTTCCTCCATAGCCCTTTGCCTTATATCAGCAGTTTATACATTTTGTGTAAGTTATTGATGCCTGAGTCTAACACTCTTTCTTTCTTTCTTTCTGTCTGTCTGTCTGTCTGTCTGTCTGTCTGTCTGTCTGTCACTCCTTCCTGCAGGTCATTAAACATGGATTGTGAGAACCAGGAGAAGGATAAAGACGGTAACCCCACAACAACGGGGGCTTTCAATAACAGCAACACAAACAACAGTGAGTGTTATATGAGTAAAATATACAGGCAAAGTATTTTCCACTACTCTTCATCGTTTTTTGTTTTTAAATCCTCCTCACGTTGATGTTTGTGTTGTTTCGCAGGTATTCAGACTATAGACTCCACACAGGCCCTGTTCCTGCCCATAGGAGCATCTGTGTCTCTGCTAGTCATGTTCTTCTTCTTTGACTCAGTACAGGTGGTCTTCACCATCTGCACAGCAGGTAAATTGACCCTCTTGAACATAGCACCAAAAATCCACAGCTGGAGATTTACTGTAACAAGGTTTTCACGTTTCTGTTCAGTAGTTACTCACCAGAGAAGGCCTCTTACCTGCATTGATTATTGAAACTGTGAAGACCATTAACTGTCCCGTTAAACTGACTGAAAACGACCAGAACAAGCAGTCGAGGTATATTAGGCCTTTGGTCTCACTGCTGTGCTTTTTTCTTCTCCACAGTTCTTGCAACAATTGCATTTGCATTCCTATTGTTGCCAATGTGCCAGTATCTGACCAGGCCCTGCTCACCACAGAACAAGTAAGGAAACAGGGATTCTTTAATCATGTCTGTTGTTGTGAATGGCTATTACACACATTTCTAAAGCTCCATGATCATTGTATCTGTAAATCAGCTTCTCCTCAATTAAGACTGAAACTGTCTGCAAGGATTAGTACCACTGGGAGTAAGTAGGAAACGTCTTTTGTTATATGGGCGAACCAGCCCTTTAACATGTATTTTTTCCACATACTGCATTATAATAGCCTCTGGGCTCAGGAGTCTGGACATCTCAGGCAATAGTAAAGCACAAAGGATCTCCAACAACACAACCCACCTACTCAATAACCAATATGAACACCTCCTCTCTAGTTACAGATTCAGAGCCTCCTCTCTGGTTTCAGTGAAGCTTTGTCTGCTTTACAGAGTCAGTAATAACCCAACCCCCAACCCAAAACACTTTCCTGCTCAGTGTTTAGGTTGGTTTTATTTAGAAATAAAGACTGCATAAGGTGCATTTTGCATATTCACTTCTACACCTGAGGCCTCCTGTCATTTCAGGTCCGACTTGTTAAGATTTAAGACACTTTGATTTACACTTCACCACCTGTATGAGTCTCTGTTGGCCAGACCACAAATCTGGTTGCAGTCAGTCTTGCACAGGGGTGGGTAGAGTAGCCAAAACACAAGTATTCAAGTAAAAGTACAGCTACTTTGCAAAAACAGGGGCCCACGTAGTAGTAAAAGTAGCCATCATAATAACTACTTGAGTACAAAAATACTTACTGAAAAAATTACTAATAATTGAGTAGAGAGTAACTTGAAATAAAAAAGAAAAAGAAAAAACATTGACACAGCAAATAGAAGTGGATAAATCAGTCTCTTATCTTTGTCAAAAGGTCTCATATCAGATGATTCATTTAGGCTAATTATGAAATAATCCTGTGGCTTTTCATTATTAATTGCTTATTAAATGCAGGTGTGTTCACTCATTCAGTTTGACCTGAAAAGACCAGCTGTGTTTGAAACATATCCGTCATGTCCACTAGGAAAAAAAAGTTTAGGGCTGCAACTAACGATTATTTTTATTATCAATCAATCTGTTGATCATTTTCTGATTTATCAATTAGTTGTTTGGTCTATATGTTGTCAGAAAATGGTGAAACGTTTCTGTTTCCCAAAGCCCGAGGTAAAATACTCCCATCTTGTCTTGTCCACAATCCAAAGTCAGTTAACTTCCATAGAGGAGTAAAGAAACGAGAACATGTTCTCATTTAAGAAGCTGATGTCAGAGAATTCTGATATTTTCTTTTCTAAAAAAAATGATTCAGAATGCTGAGTTGATCATCATAATAGTTGGCGATTAATTTAATAGTTGACAATGGGTCAATTAATCAGTGCAGACCCAGAGAGTCTTTTTTTCCCTTGTACATTTGGTCTCTACTTTTCTGTCTCTCTTCATCAGGCCGTGAGCATAACTAGTTAGCACACGGTTAGCTTGAATGTTTACGTTAGCTAGAAAGCAGAAGGAGTAGAAGCCTAGTTTTGAAGCACGATATACTGTGTGTATATACCATCAAACTTCTTAACATTAACACAGCAGACAACAGACTGTTCTCTGTCAGCTCACTGTCAGTACGGTTCTCTGATGTACTGACTTCAGACCAGCATTCACATCCAGAGCCTGCTGCACTGCGTGCTCTTAAATCATCTATGAATATTAGCTGCTAGCTGGTGCTATTTGAAAATCATAATGTTAACATTACTTCACCTGTGGCTTCAGACATTATGCTGCTTTCATGTGGAGGCCTGGCTGTGGTAGGATAACAGAGCGCCAGCAAACCTGGGACCACCTGTCCCCAATGGATCATGAATGCATAAAGTATATCATTAATAAATAAACAAATAAAAGTTGTGTTGTGAATGCATCCAAAGTGTGCTGCATTTAAACTACTCTGACAAGTACAATGTCTCAAAAAAGTGACTTGAATACATGTAACTCATAACTACCCACCTCTGGTGTTGTGAATGATGTTTGATGCCACTCTGGTTACCAAACAGTTTCAGATGCATTACCACCCTCCTTCTGGACCAAATAAAACCCCAGGAGAAGAAAAGCTCCTGCACTTAAGCTGTTTAGTTACATTGACAAAAGATTAGAACTATTCAAACACATGGATGAATCATTACTATGAATTTCAAGCAGATCCTGGGCTCTTACTGTTTCTTCACCCATACAGATCAATGCTCTCTCACCCTAGTGGTTCTTGGTACATTAACAATGCAGATAGCACTAAGTGATGAAACATATCAGCCTGAGAATAGTGTGTGATTGTGTGATTTAGACAAAGTGTCTCTTATTTCTCTCGTTTCAGGATTTCCTTTGGCTGCTGTGGGCGTTTCACTCTGGCTGAGCTCCTGTCCTTCTCCCTCTCTGTTATGTTGGTGCTCATCTGGGTGCTGACTGGACACTGGCTTCTCATGGACGGTGTGTCTCTCTGTCATTACTCTGGCGTCTGCAGTAGATTTTCCATTCACAGAATTCAGTACACATCAGGAAGGTCTTTTTTTTGTCCCAGGATTCAGAGAAAATAGTTTTTGAAAGAGCCATTTATTAGACAATGAGCTGAGGTGTGTGGGAAGAAGTTCTGTTACCATAGCTCCTACCTTTGATGTTAAGGATTATCAAAAACAAATTAAGGCATCCTAATCTTCAATAAAGGCGAGACTCTGGACAAAATTCAGTTTTCATCATCTCCTGGAGAAGAAGGAACTTTACATGAGTCATGAAATTTGATGTTTTAGCAACACTATTTCCAGACTCTTACTGCAGTGTCCTGCTTGTTAACACAGGAAATGTGTTTCGTAGTCAACTGCTCTGTAAAACATTTAAGCAGACTGGTCTTGATCAAAATAGGTATTTTAGTGAAACACTGACAAAGCAGAGGAGAGTGTGTGGGTGTGTGCACATCTTTTATTTGACCCAGTTGACTTCAGTAATTTGAAACGTATTACTGGCTGGATGTCTTCTTCAAAAATGTGAACAACGCAGCCCTGTGACAAATGGTAACACTTCATCATCAAAAATTAACTCACTAAAAGCACAGATAAAATGGTTTAATCCAAGAAAAAAACTTCCATGGAAGAAACCAGTGGATTAATGTTACATTTCTCTGGGTTCTTATCCCCATTACACCTGGTTAGAATATATGCAACACTACACACAATAGTTCTAACGTGAAATGCTGACATTACAATAAATGTTTAGTTTTATTGACACAAATTTGCAACTCATGAGCTTTCAACACCATCTTGTGTTATCAGGTCATAGCTCATGCACTCAAAAGTGAATTAGGACACAACCAGAGAAAGTTGATCATGATAGTCTGACTAATTAATTTGCCCCATGTGCACAGTAATTAATGTTTTTTAAATAAACTTACCAAAATCAGTCCCCGTGTTGCTATTTAATGTAAAATTTGCTGAAACTGTGTTTTGAAGTATTCTGCGTTTCTCTTCTCCTCACAGCTTTAGCGATGGGCTTGTGTGTCGCCATGATAGCCTTTGTGCGGCTTCCCAGTCTGAAGGTGTCTTGCCTGCTGCTGTCAGGACTGCTCATTTATGACGTGTTCTGGGTAAGATGCACTCCTATCCAAAACCTTCACCTCCATTACAGTCACTGCCATGGGATACAGAAAACAGACTGTATATGCACTTATTGAATGCATGTCCACAAATATTACCCTTGAATCAGACTTTATACAAAATAGAAATGATTCAGTTTGTGAAAAGTCCCTGTATTTGTTGTCTCAACATAAATGTGCAAATACCTACTTGCATTTTAGATTTTGCAGCAGTGTTTTTGGAAGGAAGTGGGTAGTTAGGATTGATGCTGAGTATGGCTTATTTTCATTATTGTGTGATCTGCTTATTATCTCACAATTAATTGCTGACTCTACAAAATGTCAAAAATGCTCGTCACAATTTACAAGTGCCAAAAGTGACTTCTTCAGATTTCTTCTTTTGTCCACCAACGGTCCACAACCCACAGAGTCTTGATTTAGTATTATAAATTTTATCAGCAGAAAATTCTCACATTTAATGTTTGACATTTTTGCTTGAAGAATGACTGAAACAATTAATAGATTATGAAAATAGTTGTCAACTAATTTTCTTTCAGTCAGTTATTAGACTAATCATTGCAGCTTTAATGCTTCAAGCAACCTAAAAAATTCAACCTCCACAACGAGAAATAAATCAGATAAATTGGTAGAAAGGACAGCAGGTGTCTCGCTGAGCCAAATCTAAGACGAACGTCATTATTTCCTCTGAGAAATTAAAAACATTTTTGTCTCTCAGTCTCCAGTAGATTTAAGTGCGAGTCATTAGACATATCTAGCATTGTCCTGACAGTGGATCAGCGCCTGCACTGAGCACAGAACACAAAAGCAAGGACCACTTTATTGTCACCAAAGTCATGGGAGGGTATTATGTCATGAATGATGATTTTAATAAGAGGGTGTGTGTCAATGGGTTAATGAGCGGTGGGAAGCCATGATTTTCTTAGAGATGAACTGTGTATTTTTCATAATTAAATTAAACCACAAACATAATCAGTTTAGATCTGAAAGTTGCAGAGCTCAGGGGGATCAGTGAGCACCTGGCTGCAGCTTACAATGTATTATCTGTTTAATTCACATAATTAGTATATTCAAATAGTTGCACCCATTATTACATCTTAGACAATATCACAGATGAGTAACACTGTCATTTAAAAACACCTACGAGAAATGTTTCACAACGGAAACCTGACAGTTTTACAAAGAAGTGTCGCATTTAATATTAAAAACCGCAGAAACTTTGTTCTGCAGACAATTACAAAGCAGAATCAGACAGAACCAGTCATATCTGACACTGTACAACACACTGCTTCTGGTGATGTTCTATCAGTGAGCACATTTTTTTTTGCAGTTGCTCTCATCTTTAGCATACTGGGTGCCTAGCAACCTGCCAGCATACCTCTGCCTTCACTGTTATTTCCCCATTGACACTGACCATTAATGTTTACAGTAGATGGATTGGATAAATTAATCCCTACCTGTACCTGCTTTGAGAAGCTATTTGAAGCAGTGGGTCTAGTTGGTTATAAATCAGGCATACATGTGATATAGTAGCAAATTGCAGCAGCAGAACATTTGGTGAATTAAAATGTAGACCTGAAACCATCAACAGGAAATAAAAGGATGATAATTTTTATGAACAAATTAGTGTGCTATTCAAATACCAAACTGGCTACTGCTTCTCGAAAATGAGGTTTTTCTTTCTTGTCTTCATGTGATTGTAAATTGAATAATTTTTTACAATTGGTCAGTTAAAATCAATAATAACAAGATGTCACTTAACTCCGGTAAAGTGGGATTTGTCAGCTGACTCAATTCCTCCTTCTTTCCTCCAGGTGTTCTTCTCAGCCTACATCTTCAATAGCAATGTGATGGTCAAAGTTGCCACCCAACCTGCTGAAAATCCCATAGATGTTCTGTCCAGGAAGCTCCACTTGGGGCCTGGGATGGGTCGCGACGTCCCGCGTCTCTCCTTACCTGGCAAACTGGTCTTTCCCAGGTAAGACTGATGGAACCGCAAGGAGGAGAGTAGCTTCTGCTGCGTTTGTACAAACGTCATCTTTGTGTCTGGAATTTAGTTGTTAGCTATGCTGTTGCTGTGGCTCTTGAGGTAGTAGTGTTGCTTGGCCTGTATACTCTTTGGTCCACGGATCCCACTTCACATGTCAAAAAAGTTTTATTTAAATATGTGCGGTCAGCTAAGAAAGACTTTGGTGATCCCCTGACTTTACCTCTCGTGTCACAAAAAGGTAAAATCAAACCATTTGTTCCCTCTAAATTCCTGTAAGGCTCAAAACTAGTTTGTTGGACGTGTTGTCTGACCATGTCTGAAATTAAACGTTTGTAGTTGCTCTGACACTGGAAGGTGAAATGGAGAGAGGCAGAGAGACACGATATTGTTAAAACAGGAGGAGCACTGCTCATATTTTCAGACTGTCTCCCCTGGAAGTGTTCCCCAGTGCTGCACCTGCTTCCTCACATTAAAAGTGACAAAGTACGTAAGAAATGAAAAAAATAGAGCTCGAGGATGAAGTTCAAACTGGGGCTGCATGCTGTGGTAAATAAATCATATTGTGATTTTTTTTTACTTAGTTTTTATTTCAGTTCCAGCAACTTATACAATCATTTTCAGAATTTTCATGCCTTTTTTCTGTTTTACAGCTGCATCTACGTAGCTTACAGGCAGACAGCAATAAATTTAAATTAAACAAACACACCGCAACTTAAAGTGGTATTTTTGAAATAAAGGAATAAATTGGAAAAAAAAGATGATCAAAAATACTAACAAATTAAAAGGTACCAAATAAGTAAATAAAGGGTAAGGGTCAGGGAAGGGTGTGTGTGTGTGTGAGTGTGAGTGTGTGTGTGCGTATGTAGTGGCATGAGTATATATATGCATCAAGAGGTGAGTCAGGCATATATACTGCAGAATGTGTAGGTGGATTTAAACCACTTCAGTATGTTAGTATGGCAGTGGCAGGGCTCCATCTTTTAAAAAATATTTCTTTTTGGAGTCTCAAGGAGTACATTATCTGTTCCATATGGTAAATTTTCCATACCTTCTCAGTCCACATATTACATGTCAGCGAGTTGTGTTTTAGCCACGTCATTGTGATGCATTTAATTGCTGCTGTTGTCAAATATTGTGATTATTTTGATTGAAATTGTGATATAGGATTATTGGGAATGATCATTTTTGCATCACAATTTTCAGTTTCACTATAAAAAATGAACTATTAAAAGCATGACGATGTTGGTGTCTGTACCAAACAAATATGTTTTCTTACATGAGAGGAATGAAATTTGTAGGCCAGAGCATTTGTGCAGCACTACAGTACTTCATTATTATGCAGTTTTCCCTTATCAGAAAAATGCAGGTTCTGTTATTCAGATATTACCTTTGGCCGTATTGTGATTTCGATAGTATTTCAATTAATTCTGCAGCCTAAGATCAGACCTTACTTTCCTCAGTTCAACACAGCTGGCCAATGACAGTCTGAAGGGATGTGATTGTTGCAGAGTAACAGAAATAGTTCCCCCGATTCCGAATTAGGAAAGATGTAGGAGGAGGGGGTTTCCAAAGTTATTCAACTGTCTAAACAGCACTTTTGATGAAGGGTCGTGTTAACCAAATATTTTCTGTCACTGACTGAATGTTTTTATTAGTTATGATGGGAAATTCTGAACACTGTCAAACAGGGTACATCTCACACGTAACAAAATCAATCAAAAAAGGTTGCTGATAGCGCATTGATGAGCTACAGACTGGAGGCTTTAGAGCGTGTCTGAAACCACTACAGGTCACAGAGGGGTGCAGCCATTTCCCAGGTGTAAAAAGAGCGCATGCTGTGGGATTTCCTCTTGTTGAAGTGAACACTTGCGGCACTGTGAAATCCCAATCAGAGAGTCATAAAAATTTACATCTTTCATAGCATGTTTAGGTACAATGCCCTGTGTGTATTAGTGCCCTCTGCTGTTACTGCAGGAAAAAAAACATTCATCTGCTTCCTGAACAGAACAGTAACGTGTAAACCGATAAATTTAAACCAGGTCATACACTGTGTAGCTGATTCTAAGAAGCTCACTGTTGAGAGCCTTTTGGATTTAGGGAATAGCATTCTTTTTTTTCTGGTGCCACCCTCAGACCCCATTAGCAATTATAAGAATAACAAAGTTGTTCTTCAACTTTTCTTCTATCATACCATGAAATCTTCTGTTGTAATGAGCGCTGCAGCCCTATAGGACCATTGGCATAGCTGTAAACATTTTGTTTGGATTTGGCATCTGGTCAGGACTTACATTTACATACAGAAACAAGTAATTTGACCATGTTTCTGGTTCTGTATTCAGCCATCACAAATGTATTTCTTCTTCTTTCCCTGCAGTTCCACAGGAAGTCACTTCTCGATGCTGGGAATAGGAGACATTGTGATGCCGGGGCTGCTGTTATGCTTCGTCCTGCGTTATGACAACTACAAGAAGCAAGCGACTGGGGAAGTCCCGGGGCCTGGTAACATGTCCGGACGCATGCAGCGCGTCTCCTATTTTCACTGCACTCTCATCGGATACTTTGTGGGTAAGCAAGCAGTCGATGGACAGATTGATGTAAAAGGTTGAGGGTTTTATTGTTGTTTGGAGGCAAAAGTTTTAGTTGTCTGGCCATTATTTTAATTTATTTTTCAAGGTGTTTGAGCATACTTTTTTATTTATTACGACTGATGATGATGTGATTTTGTCTTCAGGTCTGCTGACTGCCACCGTGGCCTCCAGGATCCATCGTGCTGCTCAGCCCGCTCTGCTCTACCTGGTGCCCTTCACCCTGCTGCCTCTGCTCACTATGGCCTACCTGAAGGTACACTGACAGGATGAGACAGCCACTTATTCACAAGACATAAAAGTTCAGCTCTGGCAGTTTTTGCAGAATTCAGCAGTTTGCTTGAATTCTGTAATTCTCAGGAAAGATTTAACTCTTGTAAGACAGAAATGCTAAGGACAACTTCACTTTGCCAAAAAGGAAAGAGGGATAAATATTACAAACATTTTCACTGTGTTTTACCCTTCATTCATATTATGATTTTGTTCTAATCTTGTGAAGATTCATGTAATAAAATAATTGTGAAATTTTAAACAAGGTTAAAAACTCACCTCCTGTGGGTAGCCCCTACTGACCATGGGAGATCATTGTTTGCACGAGCGTTAATTCTTTTTGCAGCAGAATGCTAAAGCCTTTGTCTTTTGCATTTGATCTGTTAAAAAACATTTTAGCGTGGTGGAAAGCTGAGGCTTCTGTCTGTCATCACCTTCCTTTGTCTTAGCTTACCTTGGATGCTGTACAAAACATGGTGACAACATATGGCGGTATAGTGAAGTGGCACCAGTAGAAGACAGAGAGGCCAGGACTCGAAATTCACTTTTTTCCTCAGTGTGCCTCATCTGTCCTAAATTCCACTTTCAACTGTCCAAGACTTCACTACTATTGTCCCTAATTGAAGTTCTTTTTTGCTCATTCTACATAATAATATAGTTTAGGAAGTTTGTTTCAGTAACTCAGACCACTTTGCTGACTCAGTCTGGCCTGCCATGCACTAATATCTGAATAGAAAACCCAATCAATAAAATCACCTTAGTTGTTTGGCCGCAGTCTGTTTTCATTAGTCTTTCAGTCATTGGTTGATCATAGTAATAACACTTAACTTTATTGTCAAGACATGACGGTGTGTAAAACGTTTGTGTGACGTAGTGTAGAGCTCGTGCCAGTACCACCTCGCATTTTTTTAATTTGAACACCTAACAACTAAAATGATAGTCCATGATGCATGGACGTAATAATTTCATCTGTAGTGAGTCTCTTTACTGTCCCAGAATTGTCCGTGTCTTTGTGTCCCAGGTGCTATTTTTATTGTTCCCAGGACAACAGGACATCCTTAATTTCGAGCACTGGCAGAGACAGGTCGATAATTCTTGTCCGAGAGAAAATGAGAAAAATAGGATTGATTCAGTAATTTTGAGATTAGGTTCTACATGTTTTAGGGATATGAAGCATTTTAAAATAATCTAGGAAATTACCTCCCAACAAGCATAAGTACCAATAGGGCTTTTGGGAAATTTCCAAAACACCTTTCCACTCTGGTGATAATTTTGAGTTATTGTGTTTTGTTGACTTGCATAACTTTTTAGATTAGGTTGTACAGTTTTTAGGAAAGCATTTGAAGACATGCCAAGACATGACATCACAATAAGCAAAAATACCAATGTAGGCACTGACAGACCACTTTTATGGCACAGTTCAAAGGGTTTTAACAGTATGACTCTGCTAACTGCCACAGAAAAGTGGCTCATACTTGTATTTGATTACTTTCCTAACGTCACAACTTGGCCTTTTTTCTTTTATTTTTAGATTAGACCGTAAAGTCACTAGTCACCATTGACCTTTTGTCTGATGAATAATTATTCAGGGTATTTTAGAAAGCTGAAAACACAGAGTGGGTAAGTGGAATTTAAGAATGTGTGCACATGAGTGTAAACAGTACAGAGATTATTTTTACTTCAATAAAAAGTGGAACAAAAGAAGATGTATCAGGAAAAATTTGATTCAAGCCTCATGACTTGTGTCTGCACTCCACAGGGGGATTTGCGGCGCATGTGGTCCGAGCCCTTCCACGCCAAGACCAGCAGCTCGCGCTTCCTGGAGGTATGATGCACCCTGGGATACACGACCAGCGTGGGGAGGACTGCGGATCCTTTACCTTAATTAGAGGGAAGGAGAGAGGGCGCACTCACAGTGAGGCCATGTTGTCATCACTTGTTCATGCTTTCCGCCAATCTTCTGTGAAAAACCCTCAGAAGGACACCAGTGTGTGGATCACAACGCCCCCACCACGACTCATCTATGGTCCCTACATCCTCCTGTTTCATCTCCACTTCCTCTTTTTCTGTTTGTTTCCTCTTCATTACAGCACATCCTGCCTCTGCTGTTTTTGTTCCCCTCCTCCCCTCCCTTTTTTCCTTTTTCCCCTCTTCTATACTTGGTCTCATTTATCACTTCCCTCCCGCGGCCCGCTCCATTTGTCAGGCCTCTTCTCTCTGCATTTTCCTCCTTTAATTTTCTCTGCATCTCTGTTTGTCACCGACTCAGATGAACTCGAGGGCCAGGCCTCCCCCCTTTTTGTGGACTTTAGGGTTGTGAGACATGGCTGGGGTTTATATATATTTTTTTAGCATTGTCGTGGTCGTTATTATTATTAATATTATTATTATGGAACGATTTAAAACAGAACTGAGAAGAGGCGGAGTGTTGCAGTGGCACAGGACAGTACTCGGGAGCAGCGACACAGTAAAAGAGAAGAGTCTTCCCCCTCCATCTGTCTCCTCCCACCCTGCCTTCTTCATCTGTCCCATCATCTCACCACAACGGCGCTCCTCTGACACTCCCTGCGAGCCCCACCCTCCTCCTCCTCTGGTCATCTGCTGTCCCCATTCCCCACCCTCACAGATAACTATGTATTTTATTTAGAAAAAGTTTTATTCTTGGCATATACAGAAATGATGCATTATAAATTGTTAAGCCGCCCCCAGCATTTGAGGGGCCGCTTCTATTTGTATATATGTGTATTTGCGGTATCTTTGAGTTTGTATTTGTGTTTGGGAGCATGTTGAATAGGGTGGGAAACTGACGCCAGCCAACAGCCGAGTTCTGGTCAAATTTTGGCTGCCAGTTGAGTCGATTAAACTGGTGAGCGTCCATCATTTAGAGGTTGTTTTCTAAAGTTTGTGGGCTTGTGTAATAGAAACGTAGCTGATGGATTTTTTTGGGGGGAGGGGGGCAGTTGGGGGGGGGTGGACAAAACATCTGCATCGGTGGCTGGTTGAAAAAGTTAGTTTCCTGCTCTAGTGTTAAAGTGTGTGTGTTTGTGTGCGAGTGTGCGTGTGAGAGCGCATTGGACGGATGAACGGTTGTTTTATTGGTTTTAATTTGAAGTCATGAACATGTTAAAAAAATAAAAAAACAAAAACAGTGACAATAGTCAGGTTTCCATTAAGCTGGGCGTGTCAGATCAAACTGTTTGTGTCTAACTTGTAAAAAAAAAAAAAAAAAATTACAGAAAAACCCGTCAGGGGTCGGTTTTCTTTTTATCAGTCTATGCGAACAGGTGGAAATGTAAACAGTGTTTTTTCTTTTTCAAATAAATGAATGTTGAATTAATTATAAGGTATGCTTATGTTACTTCTCATCGTCATACATCATGCTGGGTTTTTGTACTGAATTTCTTGTGCACATCCTAAATTTACACCTATTTATGGCCATGGAAACACTAAAAAGCATCTTATTCCAGCCTTCACGGGTCTATAAAAGTCTGAGCATGATGAAAACAGATCAGTTTTTTTTAATACATTTTGACAAAGTCAGCAGAGCAGCACAACGGCACATCTCATCTGAACTTTGTAAATGTCAGTGTTTCACCTCAGTCGATGAAGACCTGACTATTGTGAAAGTCCTGGAGATGATGAGGGTGAGTGGGATATGAGGACGTACTGTGGTTAGTTACTGATAAAGGGTGGACGGTTGAGTGTGTGTGTGTGTGTGTGTGTGTGTGTGTGATCAAATAACAATTAAACGTCTGTTTGGACCTATAGGGAGGGAACAAAATCAGTTATGCCCTTCAGCTATCGGAAAATGGAAATCAGAAATTAAATCTAACCCATAGGATGTTTGTGCTGTCGCCATTTGGTCCCCGACAGTCTTACAGTCTCTTTTTCTTTTTGTCCTTGGTGCTCGTCAGTTAATATCTAATGTATACTGGAAAATGTGTGAGTGAGAGAGTGAGAGAGAGATGTACGGATGCAGTTTGCTGGCTTTTTTGTTTTGTTTTTTTACTTTTTTATTGCTATCTGGCCGTGCATGTTAAGTGTACAGTGTATCATTTCTCAGACTGCATCAACAGGGCTAACTGCAGTTTTTTTGAGTCTCTGCTGGCCGATACCGAGGCACTGGACCTAAAATGAGCTGAGCTCGCCTACACAGAGCAGCGTCAGTGGGTTGGACAAAGACTGCAGGTCAGAAAGACTGCGATTGGTCAGCGCCGACCTCCTCTTGACTGATATTAATGACCTGAACGCCGTCAGGTTGGGACGTCCGGCTGTCTAAACTTGGACAACATGGAACCACAAACCCCCTTTCACCTCCTCATGGACATGGCAAGAAAATATATAGATTTATATACATATATATACAAATATATATGTGTGTATATATACATACATAAATAATTGATGACGATCATGGTGATAACAACAGAAAAGTTTCTTTTTTATAGGAAATTGTTTTCTTTTTACCCCCTTTTGTTTTTTTTTATGTTTTTTTTTTTTCTTTAGTGCTTTAGTTTTTTTTTTTTTTCTTTCCACCTCTTCTCCCCTCCAGCAGAGGACTCCAGCTCTGTTGGTGCATTGATATTACAGCTGAATGGATTCTGTATAGAAAAATGGTGAATAAATAAATTAAGAACTGTGTAGTGAAACATGAATCCTGAAGCGCTTGATCTAAAAACACTTTGTCTCCTTTTAACCCCCTCCCTCTGCCCTCTCCCCGTCTTTCCCTCCTCGTTCAGGATTCTGCTGTAAATAAACATGACTCTAACTGTAACACCGCCATGCCGTCTTCTTTTGGTCGCCTATTTATTAAAGATTTATTTGATTTATTTTTGTTTATTTTATAAAATACAATTATTTGTAAAGACTAAACCAGATTCCCAACCTTTCTGGCTTGTGACCTCTAAGAAAGATGTCTAGCTCAGGCACCTAAACCTGCCCGAACTGTCCTGACTGTGGGACATAATTAGAAAATAAAGGGAGTCACAGGCTAAACAATGGCAAATGTGTAGTTTTTAACCAGGTACATTGCAAGAAATATGCGTTTCTAGACCTGAAAACCCCCATTTTCCATAGAAAATTAATTTTATATCATAATAATGACTTAGTGCAAGAGTACTTTTAGTTCAATGTTTGACATTACATCAGTTTGAGTTTGATGTGCCTACATATTAAAACATATCTTTGTATCTGCTTAAATCTTATTTAAATTAATTCAGTACTTTTAAACTCTTATGACAGTACATGCTTTATCACCGCCTACTTAAAATATTATGTTATTTGTAATTCTGTAAATAAGTAGATAAAACAGGCAGACATTTCCAAATTTTGGTTTGTCTTCCATTTAAAAATAGGTAACCACAGTCTTAGATGGTTTTATTTAAATAATTGTTTGAAGCCTGAAGAAGAAAAAAGAAAGACAAACAAAAGTCCAACAAATGAGTATTATAAACTGTTTTCTCAGATTAATCGTCCAATGGGTCCGATCCCCAGGTTGGGATCCACTCAACTATTAAACAGTAAATAAAGTAATTAAAGCTACAGGAGTAACAAACTTTTACCCATTATTGAATCAGTATGGATAAATCTATTGTAGCATCTAATCATATATGACATGGTCTGCATATCAGATTTTCTACAGAACAGATACTTTTACTTCTGATACCTTAAAGCTACAGGGACACAATTGTTCCATATTACATACATATACATGTTTCCTCTTACCTTTAGTGCTTTCTGTCCATCTAGATGGTGGTGATATGTAAGATAATCTACAGACCTTGTTGCGAGCAGTTTCATTTCATATGTGAACTATTTTCTTTCTACCATCCACTAACCTTGCCACTGCGCAGAAGTGACAGTAGCATTTAGTAAGATTTTTAATTTGACTTGTAATGAGATTATTTTCTACATGATTTACTGGTTCTTTCCTCAACTTGTCAGGTGAAACTGTAGAATGGTGAGTATGATTTCCAACACCATCTGTAAAACCAGAGCTAAAGTAGAGATAAAGTTGATGATATTCATATCCATGATATACTGTGGTTATTAGAATAAACTGATGAGGACACCTTCCTTGGAAAAGGAGAATTCACTGTCGACAAAAACTCACCAACCCTCTGGATTCAGTGGTTATCACAGTCACCTCACAGCAAGAAGGTTGAAACCTGCCAGCCGGCTGTGGGAGTTTGTGGCTGGAGCCTTGCATGTTGTGCAACTAGAGGTACTGTATGTATTATACACAAGAAAGAACAAAAAGAGATCCCTGTCCCTGAAGCTGCAACTACACTGTAAGAAGTACTGCCTATGTGAAGGACTGTTTTTGTACACAGAATAACAATGACCCACACTGTCCACAGAACCTCTGATGTGACTGAAGATGTTAAGACTCAGTAAAAACCAGAGGACATCTGCATCTTATGTGGCTCCATAAAGCTCAGTTATAACCTCGCTTGAGAATGGACACTGGATATTTTTTTTTTTTCAAACTGGTAAATATAATAGTTCTTAGGCTCTTTTTCCCATCCAAGAGGTCATGTGATTACAAACTGGTAAACTAAAAAAAAAAAATAGAAAAAAAAATATAAACAAAGTCAACTGCAGTCTTAGGTGGGTTACTTTAAAATGTATTCAGTTATTACAGTTATTAATTATATGTTAAAAATGTAGTGAGTAACATAATCCAAGTATCATAATATTAAGGTAATATAACCTGATTACTTTCCATTTCTTCTGGATTATATCAATACTAAATATGTTCAAATTGTTTAACCTAATAAGTTTTTTGTTTGTTGCTATTTTCATTAATTGTTTATGCAGATATTCCCTTCTTTGTTACGCACAAATACACATCAAGAACAACAGTGGTTATTGTGCAAATTTAAATGTTCTTTGTTAAAGATATTCACACTTCACCTTGAAACCTCTAGTAAACTGACATGAACTTATTGTGGGGTTTGTGTTTTTACCAACACACATAAATGGGTTTCTGTGTAGTTAACATTAGTGATCAGTCCTACCTGTAACATTAAATGTTTCTTTAAATTAAATATCCAGACTTGGATGATGACAGTATTTTCACAGCTGAAGGCAGAGGTGTCACTGCACTGTGATGCTGTACCTCTTCTTTTTTAATTCATTATTTAAAGACAAAATAACTTTACAGTTTCCACCCAGTGAAACATTTTTTCAGTAGAGGCCACGACAGTGAATTGACAGTAAGATTAGCTGGTTTCACTGAGACCCCAGAGGTGCTGTGAGACAATAATCTGATTACATCTTTTTTTTATAACTTTAATGGAATACAATTACTTTTTTGCATCCTGATTATATAATGCCATTAGATGTAGTCCATTACTCCCAAAACCTGCTAACTTGTACATTAAATACAATGAAAATGATACATATTTCTATTGTACTTAATAAAAAGGCCAACTTTAATGCCCATAAAGAACAGAATGCAAATTCTACTACTGACAAATATCTAGTATTCCTTATAACTGAAAGAGTGTTTTCAATAAATATTAAAATGAGAATTATCCAGTGATGTCAAATGTCAGTGTCTATATATTTTTAGTCATTTATAGACACCAAACAGTCTCATCCTGCCTTTGTTGTTCCTGTGTGTTGCCACCAGCTGTCAGCGTGTCTAAGTGTGTGCAAATTCAACTTTGTCCAGCAGATGGCGACACAGTACAAATATCTGCAAACACTTTCAGAGAAGTCAGCATTATGAAACGCCCGATATAGTTTATGTGCTCAAACACACCAAATTTTCACCTCATGTATGGAGATCGCAGCCAGTATAATAAGCTCATTTTTCAGAATATTTTGAATGTTTAAGCAGCACTGCAGTGTCTTTACAGCCAAATGTCACCAACATGCAGACGAACCACAGCAGTACAAAGTTCATATTTTCACAGTGAGACATGAATCCAAACAATACAAGAGAGAAATCATTCCTTGATCGGTCAGTTAACTGAAATGAAAGGCCTGCTCTCATCAAAGTCAGGTAATTGGTTCCTGCGGGGCACCGGGTAGAGATCTCGTGAGCCTTCATGGGAAAATGGCTGCCTCAATGACAGACCAAAGACGCTGAGTCAAGAGTTTGTACAGAGGCTGCAGCAGAAACGCTGAGTTCTTCTCTCTGAGCGTGTGCTGTACGTGTTTCTGTGGTGGATATGAAGCCTTTTGTCTGTCTGATTCACTTCAGCTGCTCAGTGATAACAGGTCAGTGAACAGTCAGTGGAATAAAATCACAAATGTGGGATAAACGCTCGAGTCAAGAATGAAGAGCAGCAGGAAGAATGACACTTTCTCTGGAACATGTGATTCAACTCATCGAGTACATCGATTCAACCTCCCATGAACAGCCAGTTTAATGAAAAAAATATCATGGATTCTGTTTTTGTTTGTTTGTTTGTGTAAAAAATTGTTTTAACTTTAAAAAGTTATGATCCAGGCTGCCTTAAAAATTTAAGTTTACTGAATTTGGAAAGAAAAGTTGAGGATATTTTGTAATGATTCAAATTTTCTAGTCAAATAAGTTTGATTTCAATTAATTTGTACTTGAGACAACATGTTCAGTAGCTTAATATATTAAGTTGAACCAACAACTCTCAGTCACACTGATGAACATTATTAAGAAATTTTATTATCTTTTACATTTTCTCCATTTGAAAAATCAGAAACTTATCTTTATGAATCGATTGAACTGTAATTAATTCAGCTCATCGTTTGAAGTCAAAAGACTTAAAGTTAGAAGAAAAAAAATAATTTTTATAAGTTAGTAAACAAGAATAAGACATTAAATGAAAATAAGTTTAATTATCTTTGACAAATAAAACTTATATATATTGTATATTTATTTTTATGATAAATGATTAATTGATTCCATGAAATTCCTGCATGATTTTTTTTAAAATAAGGCATTTCTTTTGACTTTAAAAAAAAGTGTCTGAGTTGCCTAAAAATAAGTTGAGTGAATTTGAAAAGACAAATTGAGGTAATTTTGTAATAATCCAAAATAAATAAACTTTACTAGTCAAACAAACATGATATTAGCTCAGTTGTACTGGAGAAAACATGTTCAGTCAGTTTTAGTTTAATTAACATGAATGAATAAAACTTGTCTACTGAGGTTAAGTTAATGAGAAAAGATTATTCCTTTATGATGTTTTTAAAGTCAAATCAAATTGATATTAATCCAATTGTACTTGAGAAAACATGATCAAAAATCTGAGGATACCAACTTTTCAGTCACACTGACAAACATTGGCAACAAATTTGATTTCCTTTTACTTTTCCTCAGTTCTTCGTTTCACACAAAAACAGAATATGAAACTACTTCCAGTAACGTTAAATTTGACATGTGAGGGAGTGGAGACTGAATTCAATGTTTAGCTTTGTTTTCATTCATGAAAAAAGCAGAGTGAGACACAGTGAGTTTTTTATCATATATGTTTTCTTCAAACAATAAGAAGAATGGCTTCAGGAGAGTTTTAACTCTCAGTCTATACAGGGAGGTCTTCTAATATGCTGATCACGCTTCATTAGAAACTTAATTTAATGAGTTGACTGAACTCTGTACGGTACATCCACTCAACTCATTATTTAAAGTCAAAAGACTTCAGGTTAGAAGAACTGGTGTTTACAAGTTTATGAGAAGTGTTCCAAATATAAATCCTAGAAATGTTAAGTTAAATAAACTTTGGTGAATAAAGCTTGTGTTAATATTATATTATATATATATATATATACAGCTGAGGTACAATCTGTGGTTTTATTCTCAAGGGATGTTTTGACTCTAAATTTCAATACTTTGAGCTTTTTACAGCTCAAAAAAAAATCTTTCAAGCTGTGAGACGGACGGACAGCCTGACCTACTGACTGACTGGCTGCCTCTCTGGATGGATGGATGGGTGAAGTGGACGGTGGTGGGGGGATGAGGAGCAGGACACTGGGTGGTGGGTCTGTGGGTGGACGGTGGATGAGGGGGGGGAGGGTTGGGGAAGGTCGGTGAGGTCAAGGCAGCCAGGGTCCACCCCTCTTCACCTATTGGCCAGAGCGGCCAACGAGTCCTGAGCAGCTTTGAAGCCCTGAAGTGGACAGAATTCCACCACGGCCATGGGGATTGTAACATGTCATTTGTAAGAAATTTTGGCGAGATGGTCATAAAAATGGAGAGGTTGGCCCACGCTTGGAATGCAGGGTTCAAGGGTCCTCTCCTATTGATCCTGAAATTACAGTCGGGCAGGTGATAGGGCCGCCTTGATCGGCCACGACCTGCAGCAGAAATCAGCGTTGGAGCTGGATTTACTCTATTTTTATTCAGTTGAATTAAAGAAACCGATTCTTAAACATTAGAAAGGAAGGTGTCCTACACCACTGCACTGAAAAACAGAAATGTGCCACTGTTTGTATATGGGAAAGACAGCAGGCATTAAGAAGAGCTCATTAACTCAGTGTGAAACCTTATGGGGAAAAGTATTGCAAGACTTGAGTGAATTAAAAAAGTAAATGAACCAAGTTTGAGATTTGCTTTTGTCACTTTGTCTACTCTTTCTAAATGTTTTTTCTTTTGTTTTTGCATTAGAAAATAGAACAGTAAGAAAAGAACGTAACAATCAAGCGGTCAGAATCTGAAAGATCATAGTGTTGTTTTGAGTTGCTGAAGGAAAAAAACGATGGGCACTCTTGATATAGAGAAAAAAGGTGTTCAAGTCATGTGTGATGCATTTGTGTGTTTATTTATATTTAACATATTTTAAGTTGATCAGATATGAAAATACAGATGTTGAGCTTGTGTGTTTATGTGGAGTTACTTTTGAGCATCAGGAACTCGCTGTTCTTTTTCTTTTGATTTGCAAGTCAGCAGCATCATTCAAATTTAGATAATATTTCTCTTTTACTAGGTCATTGAAACTGCACAGTATATAAACAATAAGAGCATTAATCCTATGTGTTCTATAGCCCGAGGTGAATTTTTAAAAATAAACCAAGGAATGCAGCTTTAAGTTTGCTGCTGAAGTGTCTGCCTGTCTTCACTCCATTCATTCATGGATTTTCACATAACATTTTAAGTGGACACTTACTGTATTAGAGTTTATTGAATTAATTTAAATAATATTTAAGAACGACAGATATAGAAATACATTTTGTAATATGTGAGCACACAAATAACCGTTTAGTGTGTAGTTATTGTGATAGAAAATGTATTTTCTATGGCACATTGAGTTTTCTGGTCTAGAAACTCTTATTTTCTTGTGGTGTAAACTACACATCTACCATCGTTTGGTCCGTGACTCCTTATATTTTTATATGTATGGTCAGGATGCATCTGTATTGTCATATATTATTTGGGATAGCACAAATAATGCACAGGAAACAGATATTTATTCTACCCGAAGTTGCTCGTTTCTGAAAAAAAAAATCCAAAATGTAACACGGTAATGTTAAGAGTTTTACTTTTTACTTCTGTCTAAGTACATTTTTACAGATGTATTTAACTTAAATATTACAGTATTATTAAAATATTATTCTGGTTAACACACGAAGAAATATGAACACAACATCATTGCAGTTTAAGATTATTCATTTCAACTGATGGATATTTTTTATATTTATACTGTAAATAGTCCTATTTCTGATGCAAAACAGAATCCTTAGATTCTATTTTTTTCTTTAAAAAAAAAGTTTCTTATTGCTCAAAGTCTCTCCAAGAGGATGGTGGGGTTCAGTTCATAGAAGTTAGTTTAGTTAAAGATAAAAATAAATACTTCAGCTATAAACAATATCCACTTCTGGTCTTCTATTTAAAAACAGATACAGATTTTTATTAGTTAAACAGATTCAAATTACGACATCTCTAACATATGTCACAAAATCAAAAGAGTTTGGCCACACCTACTTTAACCCTTTAAATCTTACTGCTGGGTCTGCCATTTAAAACTCAAGCTGTGCAGCCAAACATTGTTCAAATTTATTTTAAATTCTACTGGAAATCCTAAAGCTGTTAAATGTACCAAATTGTTTGTGTTATGGCCCAGTTAAAACATAAGGAGTTTTATTTTGTCAACTCCTTGTCTGAGAGCTTTACTACATTATATTCCATCATAGTTTGTCACCTGGTGTCTGAATGCGGTGTTTTCCGTTACGCAAATAAAGAAATGAAACTTGTCCAAATGAAACCCACACATTTGTTGGCATGAAGTAATGCAAATATTTCAATTTTATTAAAGAAAACAAACGAAGCTGACACATCACAGAATTTACTGTATATGATTCTGTCACACAGTAAAATCAGAGGGACTTTTCCAACTTTAAACCTGCTGAGAAAAGAGTAAAAGTGTACGATCAAGGGGTCGACACATTAAACACATCCAGTGACTTTGTTATCACAGCAGCAGCAGCAGACATGTATTCCCAGTCTAACTATATAACCACGAGAAAGCTCATAATAAATTTTAGAGTCAGTAGCACATGAAGTCAGCCAGTACAGGTAATTTAAAAAGTGCTGGTATTTATTGACGATGGCCCCTGCTCTTGTTAATGGCAGAGAGCTTCCTTCTTCTTCCTCTTCTTCTTCTTCTTCTTCTTCTCCTCTCTTCCAACCAGGCATTCCTGGCTTGTTTAAATAAGGCCTGCCTGCCTGCCTGGGCGCGGGTGGATTCCCCTCTGGCCCTTTGCCCTTTGACCTAAAGTGCATTCCGTATGTAAAGTGAGGAATTCCTCTGAAGTTCAGTTAATGGGGCTGAGTTTTTTCATCCTTTGGACTCTGCACTCGCCCGGTGGAAGTGGAAAAACAAGCTTGATGTACACTTATCGGCCGTCTGTGAGTTATGGATGAGGTTTGTTTATCGGCGGCGGTTAAGGATCGATGTCTCCCACCGGCAGCTTCAGAGAGCTCCAATAAAACTTGTGTAATAATCCTCTGGGATCATGACTAATTGATTTAATGGAGGATATTGTGGAGTAGAAGTGAGGAAGTGGAGTTTGTTTGGTTCTTCCGCCCCTACAGCTCTGCTGATGGATGAATCATATCAATGAAATTATCTCTTCTACATGTGAAGTCAAATGGTTATTTATGGGAGTTTAGAAACTTCATTAAATAATTTAGACTTAAATATGAACAGGACACACTTGAACAAGTGTCAAATAACAAGTTTATTATGCTTTTTTGCAGTTTGAAGATTAGAGAGAGACACCAGGCAAAGTTATGTTGTAATCCACATACTATATTGATTAGAGATTGGTCTGTCAATCATTTCCTCGATTAATTGATTAGTTGTTCAGTCAATTAAAGGTTAGAAAATGGTGGAAAATGTTGATCACTGTTTCTCAAAGCCCAAGGTGGCATCCTCAAATGTCTTGTTTTGTCTACAACCTACAAATATTCAGTTTATGGACATTTTTCTTAAAAAAAAAAAAAAAAAGTACCCAAAACAATTTGTTGATTAAAAATGTAGGTGATTATTTTGTTCACAACTGATCAATTAATCACTGCAGGAAACACATGATTAAAAAAAAACTAAAAGTTAAAAAACTGTTTTCATAACTTGATTTTAGAGGTATACTATACAGTATTTTTCTTAAAAAGAAAACAATGTATAAACTCCTTTAAATAATCATCAGCTCTTGACCCACTAGAAGTGTGTTGTGATGTCTGTATCTGCAGAAAGTCTGTCTTCTGTTTGTATTTCTGATTTTCTGGTTATTTTGCTGCGTTCAGGTGTCTGTATGTTTGACATCCTGGGAATGAGACTAAACCATTTCAAACAGCAACTGACAAATCCTGCATATTCTACCTTTAATTTAACCTTTGTTTTTTGTTAAAATTGACTTTACTTTTCTTTTTCTGATAAGAAGAACTGTAAATGAAACCACTTATTTTCTCCTTAAAATATTTTTTCTTTTCTTCAGACATCATTAAAAACCAATATGTAGAAAAGTATTAAAGTGGTTACCCTTTTCTTTGCTGTAAACTGAGCGTGCATATTTGGTAACGGAGACAAATATGTAAATCACAGCAAATTAGGAAGTATTTCATGTTTTACATGTTATCTGGGCTACACAAAAACTTAAAATGTCATACAATGGTGACAAACTAGATACTGTATACTCAAGTACTGTACTTAGGTAGAAAATCTGAGGTACTTGTACTTTACTTGAGTATTGCCACTTTATATATGAAATACTGTTCTTTTTGACTCCACTACATTTATTTTATACCTTTAGCTACTTTGCAGATCTAGATAATAATACAAAATGCAACCAACAAATTAATTATGAGTTATTCTTATGGATAAAGATAAAACTAGAACATAAGCCCCACCTTTGTCATCTGTAAGATTAAAATGATGATATAATTAGAATTCATTAATTTAATATTTTCTCAAATGGGCCATTCTGCATAATGAGTACTTTTACTTTTTTTATGCTGATGCTAATGCCTATATACTTTCAGTGAAGTAAAACTGTGAATGCAGAACTTTTACTTTTCTACGTTCATTTGCATAAAAGTTCTACCTCTGTTCTCTCTTCTACTTCTGTTCTCACTGAATTTTGAAAAGTCCTGAAGTGTCACAATGATAAAACAGTCCTATAAATGATCTAGCGCCTTATTATTTTATACACATCTACAGCTCTACGAACCTCTGGCTCTTTCTCATTAAATTTCTTCATTGATAATGGAGAGCACAGCTGAGCTCCTGAGCAGGAGGAGACGTGTACGTGAAGATGGATCCATGGGTGGAGGTTCCTCTGCTGTTGTGCTTTAGGAGCCCTGTGTACTGTTGGAGACGCTGTAAAGGCTGTGCCACCCACACAGCTGGAATGTCATGCATGCAGTCCATAGAGTCTGTTTCAAGAGGGAGGCAGAGGGGGGGAGGAGGAGAGGAGAGGAGAGGAGGGGAGCCCTCTTTGGAAGAGACAGGGTGCTCGAGGTGGGGTCTACTACCACCACTACTACCCCTTCATGAAAAAGATGAAGCACAAACCTCCACCCTCCAAAAAAAAAAAAAAAAGTTCTCCATTAACCTTTTTTTTTTCTTCTCCTTTTGGTGGGAAATTATCAATGACGATCCATCACGGTTGTTTGGTCTCCGGCCGATGAGAGCAGAGAGGGGAAATGTGGAGAGGGAGATGTGAGATGGAGAGATGGGGGTTGGGAGAGGTTAAAGGGCAGAGGAAGAAAGGAGGTACATTTTCGGAGGATGGGAGGTTGGAAAAAAACAGAGGGAACAATAACTCCCATGTTTAAAAGGCTTTTCTCAGCCCCCATGACACCTCACACAGGCAGGCAGGCAGGCAGGCAGGCAGGCAGCAGTTTAAAGTCAGGGAGTGGTGCTCTGTGGCACTTTCCCCTCAGGCTCATTTCAACAAGAAGAAACATTTTACAAAAACCAAATTTTCCCCCTCTGTTTTTCCTTCTCTCTTTTGTCTGTTTCTACTTTCAACAAGGAGCACTTAAAAAAAAACTGCATGTTTTTTCACAGTCTCTGTAGATCAAAGCTGATTAAACACATTTGATCTGCTGTTGTCTTTTTCTTGTAAATACAAAAATAATTTCTTAAAACTTTCACAATATGAAAGCAAACAGGAAAAAGTGTTAAAGAAATCATCTAAAACATAATTCTATAATTTCTTCACATATGATTACCTATTTTAACATAAATGCATACTATGATTTTGTAGCATTAGATGTGTTGTTTATGTTACGGGAATTTGTATAAAATAAGCAAAAAAAAATCACTCACAGATTTGTATTAATACTTAAATGAATTAATATTCATAACGGAGGCCTGCTTTCAGCATTTTTCAGTAAAATTCATTTACTTCTATTATTATCTCACAAATTTGCCAATGACTTAATTAATTAATAATTTGATTTTAAAATGTTACAGTTGTGTAGTATGTTTGAATTTCATAAAAATAGTCCAAATGTGGTATTTAAACCGGAAACCCTGTGTTTGAAATAATCATGTGAAATTGTTTTAGTCTCTTTTCAAGGTGGATATCTGTGAGTACTGGGACATTTTTACAGTTGATCCTCATAATTTTTGATGTTTTGCTATCAATTAATTTCTAGTAATTTAGTGGCAGTTTGATTGTCCTTATTTAAAGAATGACAAACATTTAAATTAAAATGTTTAATGCATGATTAAATACATATAAACTGCTTGATAATAACAGAAAGGAAACATGATTTGCAGATATCTGTAAATTAGATGAATGAAAAATCATCTGATCACCTTTTTATCCACTTGAATCAATGATATTTTATTTAGAAATGCAACTATAGAATTAAGTTAAGTTACTTAAATCTGGTGAAAAATCTTAAAGAATCTCTCAGTAGATTCAATTTTACTTTACCGGAGGAGATAAACTAACATCAGTCACTGAACTTTTATTTAGTTTATTCTGTTTTAAAACTACAAATTCGGATTAACAACTAATCATTTCAACAAACAAATTATTCACATTATATGTTAGTTATGCTGCCTGTGCGTCTTTTTGCAGAGAGGAATGATTTTAACAAACAAGTGTTGTTGAAGGAAAGAGCAACAATAGTCATTAAAGCTCAGTAATCATTTTTAAATACTTTTCAGTCATTTCTTAAACATGAAAATACTTATGAGGGAAACGGAAGTGAGGTTCTGTTTCATTTTTAGTCTAAATTAAAACAGATTTTAGATACAAGCAAATCCTAAATCAACACTATTTTAATGTTGGTTTAAATTGTTCCATCTCAGAAAATAATCTCATCATGAGCATTTTATTTTCACATAATCTGGATTCACTTATTTCCTCAGTGTGAACACCTGATTCTACTTTGTGGAGATAAATGATAATCAGTGTCTTGAAATGTTCTTCATGTGCATTTTTAAATAACACAATCGTTTAGATTTTCTTTCTTTCTTTCTTTCTTTCTTTCTTTCTTTCTTTCTTTCTTTCTTTCTTTCTTTCTTTCTCAATTTATGAATTAGGAAAGGAACATAGTACAAAAACTGTTTTAGCAGCAGTTATGAAATCAGAAGATATAATTAGATAGAAAAACAAAATGTCTCCATTTCAGAGGTAAACTTGTGTCACACACACTTTGACAGGACTCTCTCTCAGTCAGTGTGATAGAGGCAGAGGGGGCATCACATCACTGCTGCTTCCAACCAAACCTTCACCGGATCCATCATGCCCCGCCTTTTACATCAAACATTTTTTTGCCGACTGGCTGCACAATCAGATCCCTTCTGAGTGGGCTGGAGTCGGGCTGGGTGGGTGTGAGGGAGAGTTAAAAAGTGGGCCCTCTCCCACTGGATAATGCCATTATTTCAGCTCCTCTGGCCAGGAATGCCAAATTTCACAGCCCGCTACTCCTCTCTGTGCGTCAATCAAAGCGACGCGAGGGGCCGAGGGCGCCCACTGGGTCCGCCTCCAGCAGCCCCGTGTGATCTGATCCAACCATTGATCCATCCCTCACAAACCACATCATACATCCTCATCCTGCATATTCAAGCAAGTTTTACAATCATTTGTTGAGCTGCAACAATCAGTCGATTAATCAGTTATCAACTATCAAATTAATCGGCAACTATTTTGATAATCGATCAATCACGATGAGTCATTTTATTAAGAAAAAAAAACATACTTACAGTGGGTAAACAGTGATGACTGAGAGGGATTATTTTTATGAGTCTATTCATTGTGTTTCTTTAAGGAAAATCCTGCATAACATGCCTTTAAAAAACAGGTTAATAAAATTACTGAATTTTAAACACATTTACTTTTAATTATTTGTTTTGCATAATCCCGATTAAATGGGAAAGTGACTGATCCATACATATTTGGCCTGCAACAGTTGGTCAAGTAATTGATTATTTAAACTGAGCCAGTTATTCTGGCAATTAATTAATCATTTTGAGTAATTTTCTAAGACAGAAAGGTCGGAATTCTCTGATTTTAACTTCTCAAAACTGAATGTTTTCTGTTTTATTCACTCCTCTACGACAGTAACCTTAATATCTTTGGGTTGTGGACAAAATAAGACATTTGAGGACGTCTTCTCAGGCTTTGGGAAAAACTGATCAACATTTGTCACCATTTCCTGACATTCCATGGACCAAACAACAAATCAGTTAATTGAGAAAATGATTGACAGATTAATCAATAATAAAATGAATCATTGCTTTCAGCCCTAACCCCTACAGTATGTGGATTACAAAATAACTTTGCCTTGTGTTTCTGTCTCTGTTTTATCTTTAAACTGCAAAATAGTGTAATAGACTTGTGATCTCACACATGTTTACACGTGTCCTGTTCATATGTCAATTCAGGTTTTTAAATTATAATAATATATTCAATTATGTGACTGACAGATTAATTGAAAATGAAACTAAATGTTAGTTGCAGCCCTAATCCATACTATAAATGGATTATACAGTAACTTTGATGGTTCTGTTTAAACTGCAAAACAGCAGAATAAACTTGTGAGTTCACACTTGTTATCATGTGTCCTTCTCATGTCAAGTCAAGTTGATAAATTATGATGAAATTGGCCTGTTGAATTAAATAATGTAATTCTAATGATATATACATAAAGCCCCAATATCACAAACCACAAATTTACTTCCAGGGGGCTTTACAATCTGTTCTGTCCTTCAGTATATGACCTACCACTTTCAATCCTTAGAGCTTTTTAAAATCAAGACAATGATCGACAGATTAATCAATAATGAAAATCGTTGCAGCCCTAATCATTTCATATTCAATAATTATTATCTAATTATTAGTTTCATAACGTTTGCTTAATTAGAGCCATATACACCAGAATTAAGAGCCAAATCTTTGTATTTATCTTTATATCAATTTTGAAACAATTATTTTAAATTAATCAATACTAAATGTCTGCTTGTATGAGAAGATAAACCAGGTTTAGTCCATGTTTGAGCTAATTAACAGCATTACAGCCAGTTTAAGGCTAATTATAATCCGCTTTGTGAGTTTTTTGCGCCAGAATGTAAATGAAATAATTAGTGATCAAGTATCCAGACACAGTGCGGAGGGGGGGCGATGGGAAATTTGTGAATGGGACACAGCTCATCAGGTATTCGTTGTACGGTGTGACGCTGCACCGCGCGCAGCCAATCCGGCGCGCGCTGGAAATGTTGAACACGCCGAAAGCAAACCAATGGCTCATCACGGAGCAAAGACTAGCGCAGGAAGAGGCCAATCAGCGGGAGGCATGCAAACGAGGAATTTGCTCCGGCAGGCACTGAATGTCAAGTAGTCAAAGATGGAGTCCGGATCTGCGAGGCCGTGTGCTTGTGCATGGAGAGATTTTTTTTTTTCCTCCACTCCTCCTCCTCCTCCAGCTCCGCCACATTTGGAGCTCCTGTTCGCCTCCAGCCGGTGAGGAACGACGGCGTGAAGCCCCGACGCAGCGGAGCGGCGAGGTGTGGTTTGTGGAGAGGGTTGCTTTTCTTTGTTTTATGGACAACTTTTTTTTCCCCCTTTTTTTTTTTTGCCTATAACGGATTGTCCCTCCCTTGGCTAGATACTATTCATGATTTTGGAGGAGGAGGAGGAGGTGGTTGTGCAGAGAGGAGGAGGAGGAGGTGAAAGAGGAGGAGGGGGGTTGTCCGCTGTGAGTTGTAGCCGATTTTTTGCGTAAATTGTCAGGAGCTCAGTGCAAACTTGGAAGTTGCAAAGGTCGAGACGCAGGATTGAGTGTTTATTTACGCGACTTGAGGGAGGAAAACAGCGATAAGAGAGTTGCGCTGCGCATCTGGAAGCTCGCTCCAAAACTTGATCGGGACGCGATTTAACGCCTGCTGGGCTGATAAACGCGTCCTGCACCTTATTGGGCTGTTATCGCACTGTAATGGCTCTCTGAGGGGGACATTTTCACCGTGTGTGTGTGTGTTAGTGTGTGTGTAGAGCCTATAGGCTGTTGTGCAATCTAACAAGTCGTCAGTATTGTACTGAGGGCTTGTGAGCTGGCAGGAATGGCTTGCAGAGCTTCTCTAACGTGAAGGAGGAGGCGTATAGGCCGCTCACACAGATGTATGGCGGAGAAAACGTAAAGGTAAAAAACACAAGAAGAAGAAGAACACCTTGATGTGTTTTTGCAGGAGAGATCAGACGGAGCAGGTATGAGAAAGAAGCTGCATGGTGTTCTGGAGGTTTCCAGGTTTCCTTTTTCTCTGTAATGCTATAGATTCTGTGTGTTGTGTAACAACGCGTTGATTATGCAAACTTGCAGGACCTACTTTGCTTTTATTTGGAGGTGTTGTTGCACTTAATTGTGAAGGAATTTCACTGTAAAGGAGCAAAGCAACTTTTTTGTAAAGTTTTTCCCCCCTTCTTTTGAAAAAAATCAGTTATTATTACTTTATTTCCTCACATTCTGCTCACTTGTATTTCCAAACACAATTTGGCCTTAGAGATAAGAATTGTAATTATTTTAAAATGTATGTGATAGTTTCTGTAGTTCTCTTAAAGCATTTGGGAGTGTGACTCCCCCCCTCCTGTCTCCTCCAACCTCCCATTTCTCCCCCCAAAATTAGAATGCATGTCATTCACTGCAGAGAATAGTATGGGCCCACATGCTGGGAAATTCCCATTCTCCCAGGGTGAGAGTAACCAATGCTGTTTAATTTAGGAAGTTCATTTGGCTCCACCATTGAAAAGTTATATTGTTCAAGTGTCATATCCTAACTTTTGTCTCCCACAGAGGCATAATTGGTGCCAAAAGGAAATCACATTAATAGGTTGAGTTTGAGCAGTGGAGAAGCTAGCAAGAGTTTGCAAACTTTAAAAAGCAGTTTGATTTGAGTATTTTGTTGATTTAACTACATTTTTCATTCAACAGAAGTTAGTGTAATGTCTGTGTAATTTCTCTGATTTCTTTTAATTTATTTTGTTTTATCTTTGGAAAAAAATATGTGGATAGTTAACTCAGTATGTGCAGAGGAGGAAGCAGAAACCTTTTGCAAACTTTAAAGTCAGGTTTGATTTCAGTATTTTTTATTCGTTTTAGTTCCTAAAAATAAAAGCACAGAGCTTTATAATCCAATTTTTGTGTAATTCCTGTGATTTTATTTTACTTTTTTGGTTTTATTTTTTGAATAAAAGGATGTGTAGGATAGTTGAGTCAGTATGTGCAGTGGAGTCTGATGGTGTCCATGTTGTTGTCCACTGCCCTTTTTCTGTTGCACTACTGGACATTGAGATGAGCAGTGCAATATTAAAAGGGCATTGGCTGATGAAACAGAGACCCACACCTCCCTTTACTGCCTTAACTCTTAAACCTGCACGTGGAGACATATGAGGATGTCATGTAATGTGATTATTAGTGTGTGTTTGTGAGCAACTTATCTAAAAAATAAATCTTCTGATGGTTTTACTTTATTTTATAGGAGTAAAAGATGCTGTTGAATTAGTGAAATATCTGAACTCTTAGGCCACACTAAACAGCCATTATCAATTAAACACCAAAGAAATCAACTAAATTCAAATTTCAGCACAATTCAAGCACTTCAACACCTGCTTTTTCTTTCTTTTTCTTTTTTTTATTTAAAAAACAGCCAACAGTCGGTGCAGACAAACAGCATTGTTGCTTATTTAAATGTAATTGGAGTTTGGCAGTGAAGAATGGCTGTCCCCATGTCCACGTGCTGACACATGCTGAGGTCAGCTGCTTTGACAATGTTGCACTACTGTACCATCCATTCTAGCAGTGCAATAGTATTGTCATAGCATTTGGCCTCAGCTCACACTAAACTGGTGCAAAAAAAGGGCTGGTTTTCAAAACGAGTTTGTGTTGAAGTGGAGCTGATGACTGATAGCAGGTGGTGGCCTAAACTGTTTACCCAGCTCTGTATTTACACACATTTGTAGGCTGACAGAAGGTTTAGGGTTAGGGCCTCATGACCTAAATTTAATGTATATATACATCTGAACTGATGTGCTTTTAGGAATAAGGTATATTAAAGGAAGAAAACAAATTACATAATGCCTTTTTTCAAAAAGTATAATATTGATTTTTGTCCATCCTGTGTGATGGGGCATTGATTGAAAGTCACTTTTTAATTTACACCACAGCTCATGAAAATTGTGGCTAATCATGTCAAGTGGTCTGTAAAAAATACTGAACATCAGAGCAAATCAGTGAAAAAAGTAAAAATAAAAGCAGAACTGGTTAACAAAAATATATTTCTGCTGCATTTTAACACCTGAAATATTTGGATTAAATTAAGTTTTGTAGATTTTCTGGCAAATTAATTCTCTGCAACAATTAATCATGTAGATGTCAACTATTAAATTAATTGCCAACTATTTCAATGATCAATTAATGATATTGAGTAATTTTCTTAGGAAAGTGTGAAAACGATCTGGTTCCAGATTTTAAGTGACAGCTATTTTCAGAATTGATTAATTGTTTTGAGTCCTTTTTTTTTTTTTTTTTTTTAAGAAAAAGCTTCTTAAATGTGTACGTTTTCTGATATGTGTAGTCCTCTCTGACAGTAAACTGAATGTCATTTGTCACCATCTCCTGATATTTTATAGACCAAACAACTAATCGATAAATCGAGAAAATAATCGGCAGAATAATCAGCAATGAGATAATGGTCAGTTGCAGCCCTTGAGTCTAGTCTTGTGTCTTTACCTGTGTGTTGTTTTGTCGTCACACCAAACACTCTGTCAGTGCTGATGGTAAAAATAAGCAGTTGGAGAAAAAAAAGAAAAAGAAAAAAGAGGTGAGGGGGGGTTGAGAGGTCGATGTGTGTTTTTGAGCATCCTCAGTGGTAGCAGCAGGTCGACGGGGGGAGGGGAGGTTTGGGAGGAATGTAGGGAGCAAGGCCCTCTCTTCCCCCTCGCGTTTTTTTGCCTTCTCTTCTTCTCTTTCTTTCTCTTTTTCTCTCTGTGTTGAGATTAGGTGTCACTGCTCCTGTGTGTGCCTCATGTTCAAACTCTTTAAGTACAAGAGTAAAGAGGTTTGTTTGTTTTGATGACTGACAGCAGACCTCTCCGGGTGGAAATGTTTAACCACAGTCCAGTTGCTGTTACAAGCTGCAGCAGAAGGACACGAGTAATTATTTAAAACAGAAATGGGGGCATAGTAAAGGGCACAGATTACCCAAAGTTTCAGGTGGAAGAATGATCGTGGTGACTGTTTAAGTCTTATCATGTAGGTGTGGTTTTAAAAAAACACTAGTTTCAGATGTAAAAGTGCATTTACTGTATGTGACTGCACAGTAAAAGGAAGGCAAAAGGAGACCTCAGTCACTCGACTGTGTGAAATTCTCCCTGAGTAAAGAACGTGACTTGTTTAGGCTTGCTTGCAATGCTTGCTGGGAAATCCTGGAATGTGTGGAATGGGGGACGGTGGTGCTTCTGCAGTTATCTGACTGCATAGAGCAGCAAGTATCCTGCAATGAAACCCAACATGTCAGCAGCGGTGCTTTTTCATGTGCAGATTAAAGGACAGAGAATACAAGCTAATGAGATAATGACATCTGCATTTCATTAAATACATAAAACACTCCCAGTGCCACACATAAAGCAAATGTGTTTTTTCTTTCCTTTTGTAATGTGTCTATGGGCCTGCTCTGTGTTTTCATTACACTGTGGTTAATGAAGCTTTCCTAAAACGTAAATGAAATCACTGTTAGAGAATTTAAACTGTTGACATGTGGCGTTAAATTGTTTTTTAATTATTTATTCTTTGTGGTTTATGAAACATTTCTGATGAAAGAAACCACTGTTATTTTCCTCTGTCACCTTCTCTGTGAATAAAGATGATTGAATTAACATATTCAATTGCTCATTGTTATTTTCTTGGAAAAAAACAAATTAAAAATGTAGAATTTGATGTTTAAAAGAAATGATTAAAAAAATCTGATAGAGTTGCCAGTCTGGCACATCTATGCCTTAATTAAAGAAATGATGAACTAAACATTAAAAAACATAGAAAAGTCTTATTACACCATAAAAATGTTTGGTATATTTTGTTATTATTACATTCAATCGTTGACATTTCAGGCCTGATTGATTCTGGCCTGGTTGTTCAGAAAAAGTATCAAGAATACATCATCACAGTGTAAATAAGTTTTGTTTGTGTGAAGGTGTAATTTTTTCAGATCGGCTTTGATTCAGCAACAAACAGATGACACTCAATAATAGTCTTTCTGCAACTTCATACCCAGATTATTATACATTTATTAACTCTCTAACTCAAAATGTGCAGCCAAGTTTTGTTCAAACACACAGATCTTAATTTTCAGCTCTAGAGGAAATTGAACATTTTCAAAAGATGCCAAATATCCAGATTGAATTTTGGAAAGAAGTGTAATAAAATTCTGTTACATTCATCTTAGTTATGTCCACATGTTTTCATGTCACAGAAAAAAACATGAAGCCTTAGATTTGAATATTTCATTCAGCGTAGATAATGAAGTTAATGGAAAAAAGCAGATACAGACTAACACTGTTATATAGTGTGGAGAACATTAATTCTTATTTTTAACTGGAAATTAAATTTAAGGGGAGAATCACAACTTGAAAAGGGTGAAAAATCAGTAGGTTTGGAAATGCTAATTGTTATATTTTGATGAAATATGAAGCAGTAGAGTCTCTGGAACTTGGGGTTAATATTTATATTTAGGTTTCAGGTTCAGGTTACTTTATTTGGGCCTGCAGGTAGATTTGGTTTGTAATAAAAGAGACAGGGCCTCCATCCTGACACATTTTACAAACATCACAAACATGATAAAAGCTACTCAAAAGGTTTCAATGACTTAATAAAAGAAATAATAATAAAACAATAAAAAAAACCCACTCAAATAAAAAATAAATAACAAAATGCACTTAGGGTCACTTTAATGTCCTTTGCAAAAATGTTTTCTTATATTTTATGATATAATGAGCTAGATATCATGTCCAGGAACCTCCTCCTCTTCCTCCTCCATGCTAATATCATCATTAAAGGTGTGATCAAGTACTGTATTCATTTAAGGTAAATAGATATTTCATGCAGAGTGACATGTGGGTGAAACTTGAAACAACAGCGTAGAGAAACTGACATTTTCACACCTCTGCAGTACAGGTACGCTGCTGTGTGAGAGAAGACAGCTCTTATATCACAGTGTGGTATACTGTCTCAAAAAGACAAAGAAAGGGCGTGTATGTGTTTGTTTTTCAGGATAAAAGTCTGTTTCAGCTCGTCTGTTTGCTCCCATCAGAGGGAAAGATTTAAAAACAGAAAGGGGAAATAATGATGGTGTGTATTTGGTGAAGGGCTTTTTTTCATGAAAGGGTTAAATATTTCTGAAGCACTATTTACTGAAAGAAGCAAGGCTTGTTTGCAGTGCTGTGAAGTATTTTATGTTATTTTCCTCAGTTTCTCACAACAATTTAGTTTCTTTTAAGAGATAAATAAAGATACAAAGATTACACTACAGGTTTGGGTCAGATTACCCTGAAATGTAGTCGGTTACTTAATAAAAATAACATGAGAATTTTTGTAATTAGTAATGTAATCCAATAGATTACAAGAAGTAGAATCTAATCTGAATACTCCTGGATGGCTTTAAAATCAAACACTGAAAATATTTCTCCTTATATCAAAAATGAAGGCAGGCACAACAAAATTGTTTCACAGATATTCTTATTCCTTTTTAAACTTCCCAAAACATTTCATTGTTGCAAATAAAACACATTTTGAATATTCAGCATTTACACTTACACTTACTTTGCACTTGATTAAAATGTTTACCTTTCATATTAAATGCAAAGGAAAAAGGAATAAAAACTAGTTAAGTGACTGTTAACAAAACTGGCAACCTGAGAGGAATAACTTACTTGAATTTACAGTAGAAGATATTCGGCCCATATTCTCATATTTGTAATGAAAAATGTAATCAAGTAATCCTTGAAATGTAACTATAATCTACTTGTTTGTTTTCAAATGCTGGGCTGATTATAGTTACTATTTGTGATCTGATTATGCTTCCTGATGACATGTTATTCATCACTACACAACCCTGGTCCACTGGGGCTGCAATTAACAATTATTTTAACTGTCAATTAATCTTAATCTTGTTATTCTGATTAATCAATTGGTTGTCTGATCTGTCAGTGTCAGAATTTTGACTTTTTATTTCTTAAAAAATGACTCAAATGGATTAATCGATTATCAGAATAGTTGGTGATTTATTAGATTAATCGCTGCAGCTCTCATCTCCACACAGATGGGTAGCAGTTAGTCTGATCATCCCGTTTTGTTGCTGCAGAACATGGTCAGTTTAATGTTATCCAAAACGTTCAGAATCAAAGATGTGGCTGTTGATGACCAATACGTTTGACCCAATCATTCCTTGATCATTGATCAAGCCTCCTGTGGTCGGGTGATTCCACACTAAATACACTAAACACTAGATACGGTGCTTCTGGTGATTGTACATGCTGCATTTCCCAGGCTATTGCTATGTCCATGTTAAACAAACTAAAATAAATGTACCTATTCTCTGATACAATGACTAATCCATGATCAAATGACAGTTTAAATAAAGAACATGGCATCAAATAATTAAGGACGGGGACTCTAAGGTTTATGTTTATGTGTACAGTGACAAAACATAATGGGGGAAGTGATTAAAAAAACAGATTACGTGGTCACTAGGAGACATGAAAGCTGAGGATCTGAGCAGGTGAGAAAATAAAACCTGACAAATTGAATAAAATGAAAAGAGAGAAAACAAACAACAACAATAAATCCAGGTGACAAGCAGACAATGACAAGGGAAATCCAAATAAACCGAAATAGCTCCGATACAGGAAATGAAATCATCTAGGAAATGTGTGTGTGAGAGAGAGAGAGAGTGTGTGTGTTTGCGCAAGGGGGAGGTGCCAATAAATGCAGTGGGTGTATCCTAATTTGGATTTTCCTGTGATGTTTAATTCGAAAGACACCAAAACAATGTAGCAGCAAGTAGTGATTGTCTTGACCCCCTGCCAAAAGAAATAGATGAATAAATAAATACTTATGGTTAAAAAAATATATATAATTTAGTAAATATTTAGTGAAATGTAGCACTTAATCTTACTGATAATATGTTTTTTCCTCTTTTCCCTCTAATGGTAAGATTTGACATAAACACTAAAAGGCTCACAACTCATCTTTCTTTGAAATTCCTTATTTTCAATCAACTGATTTTTTAACTTCTGAACTAAATAAACATAGTGTGCAAACCCTGAAGGATCAATCAGATATTTTAGTTGTATTAAAATACACATTTATTGAATCAGTACTATCCTCCGTTCTGTCTGTCATATCTGTCCCCCTTCCTGGGAAAAACAGTGTGGGTCGATTTGTTTTCATTGTGAATTAGAAAATGTTTGGAGGGCCACGCGACGCCCTGTCAGGGGTCAGATTTGGCTGGTGGGCCATAAATTGAGAATTTCTGGATTAAGCCAAAGTTTAAGCTGTTTCCTAACCTCAGCAGAGGCTTCATCATGACGACTAAATCAATGTTAAAAATGAGTCTGACAACATACGAGCAGTGAACGATCAGCATGAAGTGAAATGTGGGGCAGTTGTTTCACAAACAAACTGCTCATCTGTACAGTAGCACAGCAGGAGAACTGTGATACTCTGCACACTTCAACCCTGCAATCATATCCTGAGAGACAGAAAAAAAACCACTCATACATAATCACATGTGAGCACTGATATCACACAGTGAGGAAGAGTGTGTGTGTGTGAGTTTGAGTGTTTGTGTGTGTGCGAGAGACAACAAATTCCTGTCCGCTCTCTCCTGATAAAGGTTCAGCTCTCATGAGAGAAGGACAGTCAGAACCAAAGAGAGAACAAGAGGGAGGTACAGACCGAGTGTAGGGGAGACCGGGGTCAACTGTGACACACTTTATTCCTCCAAACAAGAAACAAGCCAGAGTGATGACACTTACTCTGCACATGCTCAGTAGGGTTCTCTCTCTCTCTACCTGAGGAACAGGAGCAGGATCATTTCTCTTTAGCAGAGGGTATGAAAATTTGAAATTTTGAGGTATAAAAGTTACTTTTTGGATCTGAAGTATTTTTCTTCCATTGTCTGAAGTTTAGAGGACTGTGACTAACACACAAAAACATGAACAAACTATGCTAACATTAGGTGTTGTGAGCTAGTATTAGATATTTTACTGTGGATGAAAGATGTTGTCTGTGTTAATATACTTCTTGAATTTAAAATGATCATCATTCTGTTGTTATTTATGTTCTCATTATTATACATGTTTACTCTTTTAGCACATATTGAGTTGAACTCAGGACATTGCTGTAAAAAAGCTCAGTGCTCAGTCAGTTTTCTCTGAAAACACCGTTAATGTAATAGTTACCACAAGAATAGACGAGACTTTTGCTTTGAATGCAGACAATGCCTAACATCTAAATGAATTTTGAACCATATTCAAAGAAGGATTACTTTGAGGTGTGCCTTTATTTGAGATACACAGCGTTAATACGACTTGCAACACTGACTTCTTGCATTAAATTAGTCTCGTCCTTAATAATGAAAATAGATGAAAAAAGATGACTTGTGTATTTCAAGTAGCCTGTGAGTTATGAAGGAAAATGTGAAGAATGTTACAGTTTATATTATAACACTACCAGTGTTGAGATATAACTAAGTACACACTTACTGTACTTATAGTTTAGAGTTACGTGTGTTTTGCTTGAGTATTGCCATCTAATGCTACGTAATACTTCTACTTGAGTACTTTTTGGGGTCAAATATTGTACTTTTCACTTCACTACATTTATTTGATAACTTTAGTTACTTTGCAGAATACTTTTCAAAATGTAAATACCAAATGTAATCAACAAATTAAGTATCAGTGTTGTGTCAGTGATAAATTACTTTAAACTAAAAGCATCTTCACATTGAAAAAAAAATAATAGTTAAAACTACATCTTAGCTACTCTAAGTTCAGTTCAGTTACACCCAAACTACATCACAAGAAGTATCACGAGTCTGGAATCGCATATTGTTACATGGAGGTACAACTGAACTGACACTGGGTAACATGTAGGTTAGTTTGATTTTGGGACCGGGGCAGGCCAGTCGTCACTCAGGCAGCCTGAGGATTTGTTTTAAGGAGAGGATAAAGATCACTTGTTCAGGCTGAATCAGGAAACTGCTACATTTAAATTGAAATTCACTGGATTGCAGACATCTTGGTTGAAACTGCGGGTGATTTTAGTCAAGTAGCAGGTGTGTTTCAGTGTGTGTGTGTATATATATATGAGTGTATGTTAGGGTTCATGTGTCAAATAGAGATACAAATTTCACATTTTGACTATTTTCATGCTTCTGAAGATACAGATGACGGCTCCTGATGTTAACATTAATTGACCTTTTTCACAGCAGCCACATTGATGTGAAATAACCCAGGTGTAACTAATGATACTAATTGAGGTCAAGTCCTATTTAGTGTAGCAGAGCTTTTCCACGTACTCAGCAGCAGCAGCAGCAGCCTGACTCTGTGTTTACTGTCCAGGTTTCAGAACAAGTATCATATTTAATGTTACATATGACTCATGGTGGAAAAACATAGAGACAGATCATTGCTTTGTCAGATAAAACAGTTCTAACTTTGTAGTGAATAAAAAGTTTCACACACACACACACACACACACACACACACACACACACACACACACACACACACACACACACACACACGTACAGATCGATCTTCAGTTGCTGAGGTGATTCACTGCCATCCAGTGGGTAACAGCTGTAGTACAAAAGGGGAAACCGTAACTGGTCAAGTCATTACTTAACCTGTTTCTGGCTGCTTCTAATTCTGTTTTTTTTGTGTGTGTGTGCTGAGGTTTTAGTTTATCTGTCCCTGACACAGTGCTTATACTGAAAAATTACATCAGAGAAACTCAACAGCTGTGTGTCTCTCCAGCTATTCTGGATCAATGGTGAAAACTAACTAAGTGCATTTATCGAAGTGCACCCACTGAAATATTTAGTTCTAACATTAGGGTTTAAGTATTTTAATTCCATATAAAATTTAAATACACGCTAACAGCTTTATATATTTATTATAAATAAATCAAAATGTTCAAATTCATAAGAGCCAGGTTTATGTATTTTTATGAACAACATATAAAAGCAGGCCCAGGGGGGAAAGCTACTTGGAGTAAAATGTGAAACAAGCTGGAAGTTGTTTTAGTTTGATATTGATGTAGGCGTCGGGTGACTGGAGAAAAATATCTGGTTAGATTTCCAATACGTTAGATTTATTAATTAAAAGTACATCATTTTAATTCAGCAGGGTTTATTGCAGAAAGCTAATTATTAAGCATTTTATATTGTATTAATTAATAATAATAATAATACATAAACTTGGTTCTCATAAATTTGAAACAAACTGGATTTATTTATAATTAATATATAAACCTGTTACTGTGTATTTATTGAGTATATGAAGTATTATTAAATAAATCTCAATCTTATGTGTTCCATTTATGTTTAACAATTATGAATCACATGAAGTTTATTACTTCTTTAATGTTAAAACTAAATAATCCAAATTGATCGAAATTTTGTATGGAATTAAAAAAGTCAAATCTTAATACAAGGCCTAAACATTTTTGTGAGTCTACTGTACTTAAGTACATTTTGAGGTACTTGGGTATTTCCATTTGATGCTACTTTGTATATCCACTCTGATACACAGTAAAAAAAATAAACCATTTGTTTTAACTTTTAAAAAGTTAGTGTCTATTTTGTCTTAAACACTGTCTGAATTTGAAAAGATAAGCAGAGGTATTTTTCTAATTATTCAAAATATATAAACTTTTCTAGTCATATAAACTTCATATTAATTCAACTGTACTCTTAGAAAACATGTTTGATAAGACACTATATAAAACTGCTCCCAGTGAATTTATTTTATTTATTTTTTATTTTATTAATTTGGGGTTGGGACTGACTTCAACACATGGTTTGCACTGTTTTCATTATCATGAAAACAAACCATGACTGATATTAAAGTGTATTAGAGATGCATCAGAAGTTTCCATCATATATGTTTTCTTCAAACTAAAAAAAATCAAGGGTGTCAGAGTTTTAACTCTTGAACAATGCAGAGAAGTTTGCTATATATGTTGACAGTTTTTGTGTACAAACTTAGTTTAATGAGTTGATTGAACTCTTCATTCAACTCGGGATTCAGGGTCTGCATCGTTTCCTTGTGAAATAGTTGTTGTTCAATGAAAACAATGAAAACAAATCATATGAATCATTTATTTAAATTAAGTTGAAGTTGCACAAACTACAAATACACAAAGTTTTTAAAAACCATTACACAACCCTGAGATTAACAGTGCATACTGCACCACTACACGTAACAGCACAATAAAAGACAAATTTGCAGTCGTATATACAGTAACCCTGAGTCTGTTTGCTTTGAATCCTGAAATCCCAACACACTTCATTTCCAGGTTTATTGAATAAACTTTACAAAGCATAGCAATTCATAGCCACTAGGAGGAGCAATAAGTTAGTCTTTTGCAAAGCAGGCACGTCACAGCTGCAACAAAGTCTTTACACAAGCACAGATGCAAACAACTGACATGAATAAAGATGGACACCACGTCTAAACCTCCATCCACTGTGCAAAAATGAAACCACGATGTCCCGGATACAAGCGCTGCCATCTCGCACTGGTACTTTGATTCTTTAGTTTGGTCCTGTCTGCTAACATGGAGGGGGTGGGGTTTATGACCAATACTGCAACCGCCCACCAGGGGGAAATCAAGAGCTTCACTGTGGGGAGGCTGTTATGTTGTCGATCTTTATATATGTTGATGGTGCAAACAGTCACTTTCATCAGTGAGAACTGTCCATGTGACACATTAGAAGATCCCTCTGCAGCACCTACATGTTCTTCTTCTGAAACATCTTGGTCAGCTGTCTCCAGCCCTGCAACATAGAAATGTTAATAAAGAATACAGTAAAGACAGACTTAAATACTGCATCCTCATGATAATAACCTCAGTTCCTCTTCATGGTGACCATATTGTTGGTGATAGTGATCTCTGAAGCGAGCTCAGCCGAGCTTTGAGACGCGACCTCGTGGGGCATCTGAAATAGTTCACAAGCGAGAGTGAGATGAAGAATGGTCGTCATGAAAACATTTATCTTCTGTGCAGGTGTTTGGGCAAAGGGACCGAACTGACCAGGACTGGAGGGGCCATGAAGAGGTAATTGAAGGGGTAGTGCAGCAGGTTGACGCAGGTGGACGAGTATAGATCTGCATAACGCATCAGCTGGCTGGCAAACAGCGTCTGTCTGGAGCCGCTGCGCAGGAGGCTGCCCATCTGGCCGTATGACATGTCCATTCTGTAGGTCAGCACCTGCAGACACAAACAACAAACACATCAGCAAAACAAACCCGGGCGGAGAGTAATAAAACATGAAAAACACCTGAAACGCAACTGCTTAGCGTAGCAGACATCTTGTTATGCTGTCTCAAAGTTTGTTTTATCTTTATTATAGTCATGAAAAGAAAACCAAAGTATCTTGCAAACTGTCACTTGAACTAACTTTATAACAGAGGCTATGCACGTGATGTCACACTATGCGGAAGTCACTGCGGTTACACCCACTGAGTGAGTGGCAGCGGAGAATCCAGGCATTGAAATGGTGATTTGAGGTCACCATTTTATCAATTAAATATTTGGCATCCTTCATTCTGTGTAACTAAGCCTTGTTTTCATTCCTAACTTCTCAGACATTTTTGTCACCCTCAGCAACACACCAGGCTTTTGACATAATATAAAGAAGGAGGAAGAGGAGGTGGGGTGGAGGGATCAAACACACACAAGACTTTCTCCAAGGACAAAGAGGCTCATGAAGTAATGTTATGTGTGTCACGGGAGGTAGCGTGCATCTACTCATCGACAAGAGATTGTAGCTCAGAAGGACGCCATTAATATTTAAATCACAGGCTGTCGTGCACACTTCCTGTTGCGCAGTAGGCAGAAAATAGTTGCTACGTGAAACTGCTCGCAACAAGGTCTGTTGACCATCTTGAATAAACAGGACCTGATTCCTGCAAAGAGACATGGCTGTTTTATTTTATTTTTTTAAACATTTTAATTTCCTAAACCCCTTCTGTATAAGTACCTAAATAAACCTTTGGTGATGAAGTTGTGTTTTGAGCTCACCTTCATTCTCGTCTGAACCGCGCTGATCTCGACGCTCTCTCGACTGCTGCTGTCCTGGTTCCTTCAGCAGAATAACACAGAAAACAGTAACCTGTTACTTCAGTGCATCATGTAACTGCATCATAGCTTTTACGTAAAGTGAACAGAAAAATGTTGATGTCATGGCAACAATGTCCAACTATTCATCATAACTCATGTATACACTTTATTTATATTATTTAAATTTCCATATACAGACAAATACGATTTAGAAATATATATGACTGTCTCAATTCTATATCCAACCCATTACAAGTATACTAATGTTATACTTAACAGAGATTTAATGCCTTTTATGAATTATGTCATAATGTTACAAATTATTAGACAATAAATTCTTAGGATATAGATTATAAATCATACATTTTCTTTCATCAATTCCATGCAAACTCGTGATTATTCATTATTATAACTTTATAAACACTCAATACTTATGGAACAAAGTACAGATGGACACAAACGTACTTGTTGAGCTCAGCTAAGAAGATGTTGAGATGTTTCAGCTCCTCAAACAGACCTGCAAAACCGAGACAGTCATCAGACATTTGAAAACCACCCAAACATCACGACACTAACATGAAAAATGGCAGATGTTGTCAACATGTTCTCACTTTTCTTCTCCTCCCACACTTGCAGCTCCTTGGTAAGCTCCGGTACGACCAGGAAAGTCTTCCAGCCCTGACGTTTCTTAGATTTGAGGATATCGCCAAAGATGTGGTCTCCAACGTAGAGGATGTCCTTACCTTTGACATTCAGCAGGTCACAGACGATGTCCGAAGATCCTACAACCAGACGTTTATTTAAAATATTACATATAAACTAACATGGAAGAGTTATTAAATTAAAAATTAAAAACCAATCTGTTGGCTTCCATACTTAAAATTTTGTTCTGTTCTTAACTATCAATTCAGTAAATGATAGATTTCCTGAAAACACAGCAATGCATAAATAAAACCATGTAGATGAATCTCACCTCCGGAGTAAACAGTTCCATGTTGGAGGTCGCCTGTGTAAGTCCCAATCCGAAGCTTCCCCGTGTCCTGTGTCCAAAATACAACATGTCACTGAAACCTGCTGCCACTCAGCATTTAACATACGATTCTTTCAATACATGAGACTTTTCCGTACCGTGTCCACTTGTCTCAGCACCGTCCCCTCTGCAAAGAACAGCGGTTTCCTGGTGTCCACGACAACCAGGTCAAAGAAGGAGCGCCAGGATTTTTTTTGACTAGACTAGAATGAAGACGGATGTTAAATTCCCAGGATTCAACAAAATGTACATTTTCTAAATATTCAAGCCAGTGTTAAAACAGTCTTACCTTAGTATTACTTTCAAGTAGGTACTTCATTATGGCCTTGATCAAGAAAGAGAAAAAACAAGTTTTAAAAAAAATTGGTCAATTTCAAGGTCTTCATTTTATTTTAAATTTATGTTTAGTCATGTTACACAATCATTCATTTTCACCAACAAAGATTTATTTAGTCTAAGATTTATTCTAATCAATGTTTGGCAAAACTAGGCTTAAAGTTACTAAAACTATTTCCCTTTAATAAATCCAAGTTTAGTGGCATAAACCAATTTAAAATAAATAGTCAAATAAAAATACTGCTGTTGGAACAGTAACTATAAAAAAGTGTTGAAAAACATTTACTTTCACCTTTATTTAATAACAAAACATTATTTTTTTGCTAGCTAGCTAGAAAGTAAGAAAAAAAGTTATATTATTTGCTAGTTAGCCAGAAAGTAAACAAAACACTACATTGGTTGCAAGCTATGTAAAAAGTTGAAATAAGTTAGTTAGCTTAAAAGTTAGTTATCCTAGTTTGGCTACACATGAATGCTCAGCAGAGAATTATGTTCTTCAATCCATCTCAAAAAGGCAGCCATTTTTAAACTTAAATCTTCTCAAGTGGAAGTTTAAAATGAACACTGTATCACATTTTAATTTGGAGTTTAAACTTTTGGTGCAGCAGAATTATATTTAATCTAGGTTTAGAGCAAAAACTAAATTGCACTTTAAAGAGAGGTTTAAATTTAATCTTTCTAGTTTTAGGTTTGGTTCAACATAAATTAAAGTTAAACCACGATTTAACTGGGGTTAAAAAGTAATCTTCGTTTGTGCAAACCAGCCAACATATTTAGAAGCTCACCTCAGTGTAGTCATAGTTACTGTTGGTGGCGAGGAAGACCTTGGCCACCTCTTTGATCCGGGTCAATAGTACGGGGAGATTTAGCTGTAAAGAACACATTCATTTGTTTAGTATTTCAACCATTGTTTTGTATAGCTAAAACACATTCTGGGTCATAATCTTGTCAGTTTACTCACATCTTTTACAACATATTTCTCCAAATTCTTGATAGTCCGTTCTTTCAGGATTCCCTATTCAGCACATAGATACAATAAACTGGTTACTATACAGTACAGACTATGATTTCCCCTGCCATAATTCTGTATCTTTTAATCTGTTAATTCACCGTGTCGTGAATGAAGTCCATTGCGTCTCGAACATCCTGGAACATGCTTCTGTATGACATGAACAAGTCACCGTGCTGGTAACCTGTCAGGAGGCTGGAGGAGATTTAACAGCAGAGAAAGAGCAATGAAGCTTGTGTGACAAATAATTCACTTGTTAATTTATAATAGTCCAGAGCTAAGAGCTGAACATAAATGGTGTGAAACAGTTAAACGAAATAGGGAGTCCACTTACTTTGTGTATCTGGTGCACCTGGTGAAAAAATCCACAAGGCAGGTGTAGAGGTATGTTTCTGCAGGGTGCATCGAAACACAGGTCACTGAGCTAATATTTTTTACATTGCACTTAAAACTTAAACACTTTCTATAAAGACCACATCTATAGTGCATTATGGGACCATTCATTCAGTCATTCATTTATCAGATTAGTCATGAATTTCTACAATGGTCTGTGCTTGGAGCAATTCTGTTCACCTTATATATGTTTCCATTAGGCAATATTATAAGGAAACACTCCATAAACAGTCATTGTTATGCAGATGATGCTCAATTAAATCCATCAATTAAGGCAGACCAATCCAATCAGTTAGCTAAACTTCCAGCATGTCTTGAACCCAAAACTGGCAGCATACAGTTACTGGTTTATTAAACACCCTGACTCATCGCTTCCATCCCATAGTGATAATAAAGCTTGACAAAATGTATTTTATCATTTTCTTACTTTGAATATATCATCTAAGTTTTACAGCTTCATGTTCCAGTCCTAAAGCAGACATTTAATTGTTTTTAGATTGTTTTTTTTTACTTGCGATTCTCTGCATTTTGGTGTCTTACATAATAATCATCTTTGATGCTGCACAAATTCTTTAAAATGCTTATATGTATGTGTGTGTATTTCACTTAACTCAGCACATACAATGATGTAATGTTGTATGACTGTTATTATCAGACAACTTCATAAGTGCAGTTATAAAGCATTATGAATGCATTGTAATACATTATGAAACTATGTTATGCCCCCATAACGTACTATAAACTTGATCTTCATACAACATTTTACCAATCATTCCTTTTAGATTAATTTCATACAAATTAAGTATTAATATGTAATGCTTAGGAGTTTGTGGTAGCAGAAATTCTTAATTTAATAGTCAAACTCAGCATTTTGATGACTCTGTGGGTGAATTTTATACCTGAAAGATTGAAGAGAGTGTTAAGGATGTAGAAACGGTCGGTGTCACCTCTTTGAATGAACTTGTTGGGGTAGTAGTGGTGAATATCTTCCCTGTGGAGCACAAACATGAGACAGGTCAACACTGCACATGCAGAAACACAAGAAGTATAAAGCTATATAACCTGGACGAGGGCTACTTAAGTACAATATGGCTGAGTTATTTTCTACCACTGTATAATACTGGACATTAGGTGTGTGATATTGTTAACAGTAGCCATCTTCTGTCACTTTTGGACTGTACTGACAGTTTGTACCTTCAAACAGAGCAGCTGTTAACATCTGGAGAGTTAATTGGCAGTTAACAAATGTGTCTCTTATTCATTTACTAATGGTGTTCAAGTTAGCTGGAATATCAACTGATAGTTGATTATTAAATTAATAAACACAGCCTAACACTATCTTTGATTTATGTTTGTCTCTGATTCTTCTCACCTGAGCTCCAGAGTTCTCACGCAGATGTCCCTTCAATAAAAACAGCAATTTAACAAAGTGTTTTGTAACATTTTTTGGACTGTATTCGACCTTACCCTTTGAGAAAGTGGAAGCCGTGACTGCAGACTAAAATGTTTCCATTTGAATCCACCTTCAGGAGGTTCCCGTATGTGGTGTCGATCACTAAACCGCTGGAGGCGAGGGGAAAACAGAAAAGGAGGGGTGAACAAGGTTATCAAGACAAGAGCGACATGACTTTGAATTCAACGAAAAGTTGATCAGAAAAAGACCTGACAAGAATTATATATAGAGAGACAGACATAAATATATAAAGGAGGCAACAATCTTTATTTCAGAACTTAAACTAGTGATGCCACAGTGATGTCATCAAATGGCTTGAAACTGGAAATGTTTGGCAAATACTTAATAATATCAAAATAGCTGTGAATTATGTTTCTGTCCATCGACAGGTCCAGTGGGTTTTAACTTTAATCACATTTTTTGGAAGTTGGGACAGCAAAGGAAGAAATAGGGTTGGTCATTTCGATTGATTATAAGTGATGTCAGTTTGATCATTTATTGACTGTAAATACTTGATTATCTTCAAGGGGGTTCCTTACAAATTGTGTCGCCCAAGCGAAAGACAAAGAGGATTGAAAAATTTACAAGCGCTAAACCTGTAAAATTGACTTTTTCTGGTTCACCAAACCTTTCACTTGAATTTCATTCGTCATCGTTTCCATAAGTTCTTAGATAAATTTATAATTTTTTTTGGTTGCACGAAGCCTTGATTTTAAACTAACCGTGTGGGGAAGCTGGGGTCGTATGTGTAGCGTAGAATCTCATGAGGATATCCAACAGACACCATTCTGTCTCTTATCAGCTCAAAGCCCAGGCTCTCGTAATCAGGAGACTTGTACACTACAAACAAACACACACGGCAGAAAAAACACATTACCATAAAGACTCGTGTAGACAGTTCAAGAGAAGCAAGAATAAAGAACTCAATACAGCAGAGTTGAGATTTATGACCTGCACATGGTGACCCACAGGTCTGTACATACTCGCCATGGTGTAGTCCATGTCAAAGCCGTAGCATTTGATGTTTTCCAGTGTCAGACTTCTGTTGACAAACACCCTGCGATCAAACACAACAACAACACAGCTGAACTCTGCAGACACATGACCAGGACAACATGCAAGAGCACAAGACCTCAAAGATGTTATGCATGGGGTTAATTGCGCAAACTGTTTCTCTGGTGGATCTGACTGCATGAGGTCTCTTAAGGCTAAACAAGTATACACAATCAGCTATTTGCTTATCAGGTTGTTTGCATCAATTGTACCCAGAGGTCGTGTTCATGTAACCCTGACGGAAAGATCATTATCTTTGTGGTTGCTTTAATGGCTCTTTTACAGTAATGGATTGTTTTTTGGAAATTCGTTTATTTCGACCTCAGTTGCCTTATTATACACTTAAAACATCAAAGGAATTAAAGTGGAATCTTTTGTCATTAACTTACAAAATATAAATGTATCAGTTGTATTAATGTCAAGTTAACTCAACTTAAAATATCTACCACTTCATAAATCATAAACATTGTTGGCTTGTTCTGATTTGAACTAATGTAATGCTGAGAGTTCAATCAACTCATTAAATTAAGTTTCTAAAGAAAAATGAAACCACACTTTGCAGCATACATTGATTATAAAAGGAAAACAAATTACTTTGTAATGTTCATCAGTGTGACTGAAGAGTTGTTGGTTCAGCTTAATATCTTAAGTTTATTGAACATGTTTTTCATGTTTCAAGTTTATTTGTATTGAATTATTAAAAAATTACCTCAACTTGTTTTTTCAGATTTCAGACACAAAGTGGCTCCAAAGTAGCTGTAAGATTCTCATGTTAAAGCTGTGAAAATGTTAAGCTGTCAGTGTGTCTGAATAGTTGCTGATCGAATATCTTAAACTTAAGTCAGCTTTAATTAATTGTTCATCCTAAGCTCAATAAGTCACATTTTAAGGCAGAAGGGGAATTTACATTCTTAAACTGAGCCAGCTTAAAATGATTTACAGTGTAGTTGTAGCACCTATCACCGCTGTGTAAGTCCCCACAGTGGAGATAGAGCTGGGTGGAGAGGAGAGATGTTATCATTACCTCCAACTATCTCCACCACCGTTTCACACGAGTGCCAAAAAACCAGGGATCCATGCTGTGTTTTGAACACACTACTGTGTGTTGTCCGGTGCAACTGTACATGGTTTCCTGTGTCACTTGCCACCAGATCCAGTGCCTCTTTATCAGTGACACCCTGACAGAGAAACAGAGGCCTATCTGCAGCACCTCCAGGCTGAAGCACGCTCAACCCTCCTCCCTGACAGTTCATACTTATAGGGTTGCTGTAAATAATTTACCTGCAAGCTCTTGTTTTGCATGTGTGTTACTGCTGAGCACGGAGGATGTTTCCCTTGGGGTCAATCCAGCATATAAAAGCTGGTCAGTGTGTCTGATGCAGCAAAACCTACTATAGATGGGAGCGGCAACTGGATTTAATATGTGCCGATTAAAATATTTACTGATAGAGGCTGATAGGGAGAAAGCATTTGTGATTTGTAGAAAAACACCAGTGGGTATTATAGACAATTATTTTAATTAATTTTTTTTTTGACAGACCATAATGCATGTTGTTTTTCTTTTTCTTTTTAGCTTTTTGTTGTTTTTCTTAAAGCTACTACAGAGTTTTAAGTGTCTCAGTTTAATGCCTCTATATGTTTCATTTTGTAGTTATTATGTTGAAAAAAATAGTGCTTTTGTCCACAGGGGCCTCCAAAATCCTTATAGTAGTTTTAATTCAAGTTTTACATATCCTTGTCATGTGTTTAATAACATTTGAGGGATTATTGCAACATCGGCAGATATGTCTACATCAGAATTTCTTTTACTCCCTAATATTGATATTGGCCCCAAAAATCCAGTACTGGTTGGGCCCTACATATAATAGAATAAGAAATTAAGTCAAAGAAAATAATGATTTGTTAATCATGTTGAAATAAATACAGTAACTTCTCCTGAGCTGGTGTTGTGACCAATGATAAAAAAAATACAAAACTTTACAAATTTTTCATCTTTCTGTTGTAAATACCAGTTTACCACTGAGTTTTACATGATATGTAAAGGCTTACTGTTGTTATAAACCTCAGAGTATATTTGTGTATGACAGTGATATATAAGTCTAAATCAAACGGACTCACTTTTGCTCAAAGGCTCTCTTCGGTTTGGGCTGAGCAGAGGAGATGCTGGGATCTGTGTCCATTGCGTCCATTATCGGCGCAGCTGCCAACTTTAAAACGAAGCCTCCTGCTGATGTTCAGCTGTTAACCTGCTGTATGTTCACTGCTCTGCGGCGTCTGCAACTCTGCAACTCTCGTCACTGAGGAGGCATTTAAACGACCAAATTCAGCCAAATCGTGGAGGCGTGGAGTGCCGGTATGTGTTTGGTTTGTGACTGGCTCTCCTCCCTGCGACTTTCTGCTTGTTGATGATGTAAACGGCTGCAGGAGAAGCACATCCAGCCTCCTCTCACACACTCGTCCTGCGAAACTTTTAGCTTTGAACGTGTAGATTGTGTTATCAGAGGCGCACACATGTGCCGGGGCTGCACGTCTGCGTAATTTGCTCGCAAGGAGTTTCCCGATGACTCAGTCTATGTTCATTCAGAGCTGAACGTCTCAGCAGGGGCTGATGAAGACAAATATTCAGTATATTCACTCGTACTTCAGAGTTTCCATCCACCACCAACTTTTTGTATAATTATTTTGAACTACAAAGGTAGCAAAACAGCTTTCTGAACTAGAGCTGCATTTCAGATGTTTGAATAAGTCATTTGCCTTCAGTTTCACCAAAAGCTGCACTGCACAGGTACAAAGCAACATGTACTTAAAGTATCAAAAGTAAAAGTACAAACTTAAATTGCAAACATATTGTCTCCTGAAAAACTGCAATAAAACTGCAATAAACGTGTGAAGTAGAAACCACAAGTTTAAGATCTCTGTGCACAGCTGCATTCAGGTGCAGAAACAGGGATGGTCTCCTCGGAGAGAAAATTCATTGTTATATTATTGTTGCGATAGAAAGTAGTACATTTACTCAAATATAGTACTTTAATACAATTTTGAGTTTTTTACTTGTGTATTTTCATTTTATGGTACTATACTTCTACTCCACTACATCTTACATGGTAAAGAACACACAGGAATTTATTGTAGTCAAGAAGCTTTTCTCATTATTTTAACTAAATTTAATTACATTCAAGTTAATCAAACATAACAAACAGAACACCTCAGAATCTATGGTTGAACACTTGTTGGTTCAACTTAATATCTTAAACTTATTTAACATGTTTTCATGTTAAATAAGTCATGTTTTCACATTGCCTCAACCTTATTTGATAACTTTGTAATAATTTTGAGGTTTGGACTGATGGCTGGACAAAGCAGACATTGTGAAGGAATCGGTTTAGGCCATGGGTCATTTGCAATTCTCTGAATTTTACAAACCAATCAATCGACTAATGGAGAGGATAATCAGCAGATTAAACCATGAAGATAATAATTAGTTGCAGTTCTATTTTTAAAAAATAGTTCAAATTAAGCTCCACCTTTACCAACTAAAATCTTACTGTTACATTACATGTAAACTTACTTTACTTTTACATGCATGAGTAATAATAATCTTATGATATAATATATAATAGTATATTTCAAGTCACAGGGGATATTTTTCTCCACCGAGCTCTTTTAGTTTTAATAAAGTACATTTTCCTGATTATCCTTGCATACTTTTACTTGAGTAACATTTTCAATACAGGACTTGTAACAGAGTATTTTTAAAGTGTGGTGATAGCACTGAAGTCTGAAGATTTTACTATTTCACTGTACTCATTAAACTGTCACTGTTAGTTCAGTCTCTTTTCATGTGTAGTATTTTATATGACACAGTTAGTGTTTAAAATATGAATCTGTAAAGTTACTATAGTGCAATAAAGTAAAACATATGTCTCTGAAACATGGTGAAGTAAAACTGCTTTTCAAGAACACACATTTCTTGTAGATAAACACACAACACACACACACACACTTGGGAGCATTTGTTCTGCATGCAGCTTGGAGTTTATGCAACTGACCACAGGCTGTTTCTGATGTCTATCTGTTTAGCCAGATGTTAAACACACTGACCCGCTGATAACCTAAAGGACCAAACCTTGTTTTAAACTACAAGGACAAAGATGAAGACATTCTTGTCTGTCGACTGGAGACACTTTGGGACATTTAAACGCTCAATAGTAGGAGTTAAACACAAATAAAGCTACTATTATTCATGCTGTCCTACAGTGCCACATTATCCATGACTGACTTAGTAAATATAGACATGTGGTCTGTAACAATACAATAAAATTTTATGGCAACATTTCTATTTATATTTTGTATTGTATTTCTGCTTAACTCACATTTAAATAATTTAAATCTCCTCAATGTGATATAAAATGACATCTTCAAACTAAATGTTTGCTGCGTGTGGAATAGGATTAAGACCAGGCATAAGGGGAAACAAATTAAACTTTTTGGCATTTCAACTTCATTATCTAATGCATAATGATGATGATATTATTATTATTATTATTATTATTATTATTATTATTATTATTATTATTATTATTATTATTATCATTATTATTATCTTCCTCCTCTGATTGATTTTTTCCTTATACCTGGCTCTAAAATGAAATGTTATATTTAAATTTATTTGTCCTTGATAATTTGACTTTACTCTTGAAAATTACACTTTATCCTCAACTCTTTTTTTCCCTTATGCCGGGCCTTAATATTCTTCCATCGCTGTTTCACACTTGACATCTGTGAATATAATCAGAGTTCAGTCTGATATGTTTTTATTCCGTTGACGTTCTTCTCAGTGGTTTTTTTCCTCTGTGATGCTCCAGATTTTGGATGTATCTTCCGAAACTCTGCAGCGATCTCCAGCGCTGTCAGATTCTTTGTCTCAGGAACGTTGAACTTCACAAACAGCCCACCGCCGAGGCAGAAAAACAGGAATATGAGAAAACAAAAGTAATCCAGATACGCCTGGAAAGTAAGAAGTAAGTACTTTAGAGGACATTTGTATGGTTGTCAGTGTGAGTGATGCATTTAATCTGAGTTCACTTCAACTGGTAACACTTTATTTGAAGGGGTGTGCATAAGTCAATCATTAGACTGTCATAACCATATCATGACACCTGCCATGAACATGAAGGAGATTTTAAGAATGTTTGAATTAATGTCAAGTTCTCATAACAAAGACATTGACAGATTATTTTGCATTGGTTTATGTCCTGTTGTCATAACAGAGACATCATTGTCTTGATTAATTTCAAGTTGTCATAACAAAGACATATCAATCAATATAAACTTTGCATTAAGATGACATAATTGACTCAGGGACAATTTTATATAAACTCATAAATGCTCCTTCATGTTCATGACAGGTGACATGACATGACTATGTAATGATAGACTTATGCACACCCCTTCAAACAAAGTGTTACTAGATAATTTGTCCTATGTCTCTGTTGACCTGTAGTTAAAAAATAGGTCCAGTTTTACCGAGACAGTAATGTGCTTACCACTATGGTCGGGAAGATCATCCCCAGCAGAAACAAGCCTGTCCAGTTGAGACTGCAGGCGATGATGTATCCAGCTGATTTGAATGACTGAGTAAATATTTCCCCCGGAAGAGGAGCTGTTACTCCAGCTGAGGGTCGACAACAAAAGATTGTAGACATTGCAGTAAGAGTTAATCGTCGTTCATTCAAAGAGGGAATACTGAAAATAGATAGATAGCTAAGATCTAGAGTAAATAACGTACATGGTCCACAGGCAAAACAGAAAATAAAGAGGAAAATGAGGACCATGCTGCAGTATGGCACCCAGGAGATGTGAGTCTGAGGAAAAAGGAGTTTAAGAGGGACTTTAGTCGCTCCACTTGTCATGTTTATAGCATCATAATATACAGAAATACGCTGCAAACAGAGTCTGGTTTTGTGTTGACTCACTTGCAGGTACAGAGTGATGGTGAGGAGCATCAGTGTCAGTGACATTCCCATGTATCCTCTGACAAACAGGACTTTCTTGCCGACACTCTCAACGATCATGAACTGCAACATCAAAACACAGTTTCAGTAATTAAGCACAAGAGGGAGCTCTAACTACATATTAGGACTGAGAGAGCAGAAGAAAGGTTTTTCTTCCATGATTATTAAGAAGTAGAAAGAGAAAACCAAACATCTATGTTGGGATGTCTATGAGATATTACACTCAAACTTCACTAGCAATAAACCATTAAACAGATATAAAATATGATGGGATGTTAGTAAAATGGAACTTACACAGGCTACACTGGTGAGAAACTCACACAGCCCCGTTCCCAAGGCTGCGTAACTTAACTGGCGTTCATGGATTCCTGCCGTATGGAACACTTCATAAGAATAAAAGTACACCTGGAGAGAAGTATTTGAATAAGAACCAAATTACATGTCTATTTGTAAAGCCCAAAAAGATATGATCACATTTTTAGTTTTGAGTTTCACATGCACAGCAGGCTTCAGAGCAGCAAAGCAGAGACAAGAGGGTAATGATATGTTGTTATTTCAACATAAATATAGTCAGCTTATTTAAAGTAGGATTTAAAGGTGCAATAAGCAATTCTGGAGAAAGATGATTGATTGTAGAGTCTCATTCAAAGTTTGTTAAATTGCCAGCTCTTTGGAGTGGTGGCTTGAAGATGGCTGAAATTCTTGTGTTTTTGGAGTGAGACTCAACAATCTTCCCCACCAAAGCTTTAAATGACCTTTGATTTGAAAAAGGTTGTTCTCTAAACATTAATGCCAGCTTGAGCTTAGTTTTGTTTTTTTGTCTAAAATGTCACTGATCAAACCTCATCAAATACACTTCCAAAATGTCCAAAATGTAAAAAAAGAAAAAAGAAAAAAAAAAGTAATGTAGTAATAGTAATGTAAAAGGCGGGTTTAAGCACTCACATGTACGTAGAAGTATGAGAAATCTCATCAGCTTTCAGTTCCCTGATGACAACCAAAACATTGTTTTTTCATCTTCATCGTTTTTCATCCTATGAAAAGCTATAAAATCTTTAATTTGTTTAATTTCTTTGTTTGTATAATTGCTCATTTTTAACTATCCCAGTTTCTCAGCAGATGAAACATTCATAATTAACCTGATTAATATCTGATAAATATCATAAAATGATATGGCTTAAAAGACTACCCTCCATTTATATTTGACTGCTACCAGAAACTTAAAACTCAAAAATGATGAAACTATGAATTCATTTAGGTATTTTAAATTTACTGGGGTTTAGCAGACCCTTAAAATTAGATTTTTGATTTTTGTTATTCTTCTTTGCTTTCCCTACATTTTATTTGTTTTACATTTTAATTCATTTTAATGTATTTTTATACTATGAAATATATTTACAACATTTATAACGAGAACTGTTATGTGTATAATATACTCTATGTAATGTACGCACTGAATTATGTCATATAAGGGCTCTATAAAGGCTTATAAACTTCCACAAAGCTCCTGCTATTACCTTACCCTGTAACTTAAGTTAGATTTTTGTACTTGTTTGAAGATTCTGACTTTTTTACATTTCATTAAACAATTAAACAAATGTGAAAAGGGGGGGGGGCAAAAAGAAAGAAAGAAAGAAAGAAAGAAAAATACATAGGCAGATTTTGTTTTGTTGACATAACAGCTGTGCTGTGATGACCACAGGCCGCCCACCCTAGAGCCTTGTTCTGCTCGAGGTTTTTGCTTGTTGAAAGGAAACTTTTCCAATGTCACCTCAGCGTATGCTGGAAACTGTTGGGTCTCTGTATATAATTTTCATAAAGAGTATGATCTAGGTGCCTTGAGTTAGCCTTTGTTATGGCACTATAAAAAAAACCTGACTTGATTTAACCTTGTTCTAAGCCAACCCACTCCTGAGTTTAGCTTCATATTCAACAGACATACATGAATGTTGTTTCTTTCTTGGTATCTAACTCTTCTACAAAAAGGAAATAAGCATGTTTCCAAAAAGGTTGAGATTCAGATCAGATCATTTTAGACTAATCCACTTGACTTTAATGTTTACAAAAACAAATCCTGCAAAAGAAATATTCTTATTTACAGGCTAATTATAGTCACACTCAAACCTCCTTGTACTCGCCCTTTAAATCTATATATATTCTCTCATTTTATATCTACAACTCAGTCCAGATGACACTGCGAATATATTAACACATCAGACAGACAGTCTCAACACATCAACTATCAAAAGGCCTCATGTTGATCATTAACTCTGCCCACTAGACTAAATTACCCAAAAAGATGGGGAAATATCAAAATTTGTGGAGAATACTATATGTCAAAGTGCAGTTAACATTATAGTAATCTTATGTTGTGGGTGTTGAGTGTGTTTCATATCACTCACAGCATTGATGCCACAGAGCTGCAGTACAGTGAAGGTAACCATGACAGTGATGAGCTGCCAGCGGACTGTTGGGTTCTGAATCAGGTCCATCACTGAGTGGGTGTTAATGCCCTGCAGGGCAGCTTTCTCCTCCAACATCTCCCCAATGTCGAGGCTGTGGTCCTTCTTGCCCCACAGCCTCCTTAATGCTGGGAGAGTATGACAAAACAGATCAAGGTGGTTATAACATCATAGATTCCTAAAACAAACATGAAGAAAAGCCAAAATGAAGCCAGAAATGCTCTCTCACACCTTTCTCACAGGCCTGGCGGTCTCCTCTGTCCAGCAGCAGGAACTTGGGAGACTCTGGCAGGAAGGGCAGGGTGGAGAGCTGGAGTAACGCAGTGAAACCATTGAACCCAAGCAGCCAGGGCCACAACTCATATGTACCAAGTAGCTCCCTGGAAAGCCAACATCATCTTCAGTATTGTGTAACAACTGAGTTATCGCAGCGCAGTGTAATGCACACAAACACTAACAGACCCACGCTGTGAAGGTTTAGTACAACAGTTGGTCTTATTTTTGTAGTTTTGACTGTCATTCCTTTTAATAGACCTTTTTCACAGCAGCCATTTTGATATGAAGTAACAGGGTAAACACAACCCCGTTCTCCTCCAGTTCTTCTAATCCAGTGCCCAAGTTGAACTCATCAAGTCCAGTCCTCATCAAATCTTCAGCCATCCCTTCACTCCTACCACCAGTGTTTACACTCCATCAGGGAGTTTCCTTTACTAATCACGGCTGCTCTACTCTTCTTTACATGATGATGTCACGACGGAGTCTAATTGCAGTGGAGACTTTTCATATCTCATCATCTTCTCATCTCAATTGTGCACATGTCAATTGTATTATTATTTTGTATACTCAGAACAAAGTTTCTTCTGATTGAAGTAAACTGCACTCAGCTTGTGGTGCTCAAAGCACCAGAAAGGGAAAAGAGAAAGGGAAAAATATTTTGATTTTGGTTTGAGTTGTCCCTTAAAGATTTCACCTATATTGCCCCTGCCACAGGCAGGACACCATGGGCCTTTAGAACAGTTCTGTCCACATGTGAGCTTTCATTTGAACCAACCACCACCTGACGTCTTACTTGACTTTCCAGTATCAATGACGGCGGTCCCCTCACCTGATCCCCAGCAGCTGACCAGAGAACTTCCCAAAGGAGACAAACATAGCAATGGTCACACCAACCATCCCTCGCAACCTCTTGGGGGCGCATTCAATAAGGTACATGGTGTGAGCCGAGAGACTGACTCCTGGAGGCAAATACAAGGGAATCATACATTTTGAGAAGAGTCAATAATGATCAATAACTGGGTGACATATGGCCCAGGGACCTTAGAGATGTAATAGTGACAAGTATAAATAGAAATCGATTGTCTCTAGTGTTAAATGGAGAGTCAAGAGTGATGAAGCAGCCATCTATGAAGAAATTGCAGAAAAAAGAGAGATGTAATGGGTTTCCTCATACAGTAGGTTCACCTGCATTGAAGCCATAGAGAATTCGTCCCACCATGATCATCTCAAAGGACATTGCAGTTCGGCTCAAGATCATCAACACAGCTCCAGTTATGGCCACAACATTGTTTAACAAGAGGCATTGTTTTCTGCAGGGAAACAGGGAGACAGAAACTTCTGTGTTAAAGCCTGAAGGCATCATTAAAAAATAGGAAAACAACAGATAAAAGTTTAATTTCGTTTGTCTTTGATGGTGCAGTGTTAATTAAAGTAACGTCTTTTCTCTTTTTCACTGACCTCCCATATTTTGTGATCAATGGAGCAGCCACCAGTGACCCCAGTAACCCCCCGATGCAGTAAATAGACACAGTGAAGGACCAGATGAGAGAAACCTGCCACTGGTCCAAGGAGACGTTGTATCTCTGCTGACATGTTTTGTTCACCAGCTCCTTTATAAACTGCAATTATCACACGTACAGTTACTCTAATTTTCAGTTTCACCAGCATAATGTTGACATTTATGATGTTTATGATGACAAAGTTAATATCTTTCATTAAATTCCTTCAGAAGTCGTGACTACATACATGAGATGAGTCTCTACAGACATGGATGTAAACTGTAACTTCAGTGACTGAGGCATGCAACACTGAGGCAGTAATTCTAGTCTTTTCATAATCTTAAGTTTTATCAGGTTTTCTTGTCCAACCATGTTTTCTTTTCATAATATTAAGATATATGTTTTCTTTTCATATAAGTTGTTCCATAAAGTTGTCTTTACCACGATATTTTTGTAGTTTTACTTACAGCAGATGGGGAAGTCATCACAGATATACCATATCCATATTGAAATGTCCCACCAATGCCAGAGATAAAAATGGCAGCGATTACAAGAGGATAGTTAAGCTGCAAGAATTGAGCATGTGAACAGTTATAATAGCAAACATACATTTTTATATTTTTTTTATTAGATCATCAAATTCAATGTTTCATTTAACACATGTCCCAAAGCTTACATTTGTGTTTGATTAAATGTTTATGTTTGGTTTGTTGCTCCTATAATCTACAGCTGTCACTCAGAGCATTGAATTTAAAGTATTCACTATATTTTTTTTGTTTAGCAGAGCTTATTCTGAACCTTCATATTGAAAAAACAAAAAAGTGTAACAGACACACAAAATAATTTTAAATATTACCTACCAGAAGTGTTAGATACTGTGCCATTGTAGAGTCTGGTATCTGTCTGTCTGTAGTCTTTTGAAATCAAACATTTAACTGGTTAAACATTAAACCATAAGCTTTAAACTCTGCACTGAAATGAGTAACTTTCTATTCAGGCCAAAGATAAAATGTGATGGAAGGCAACATATCAACCACCAGACTTGGCAACTGTGTATATGTGTGTGCGTCATTATTCTATGTCCGGTGATGGAAGACTTTGGACAGACACCATTGGAGAAAGTTATTTATTGCCTTGCTCTGGCAGCCAGGACATGACATGAATAGAAATTTGACCTCAAACCTAAAACTTTGAGGGTGGGTTTTTTACATGTTAAGAGTAAATATTCCAATCTGGATGATGAACTAGTAGCACTGGAATACTTTAGGTTACAGGAATTCTTGAGGAGCCAAAGAAATGGACACTTTAACATCCTGGAAAAAGAATAAATCTATAATGATGGCATAATTCTGCACAGTCATTAACAAGAACTCCCCACGGTTTACAGTGTACAATCAGGAATTACATCACATTAAGAAATTAGAGGAGTGCACTCAGTAGACTGCAGATCTCCTCCAGGCAACAGATGGTGAAGCACCTACTGAAATGCCACAACAACTGCCAGATGCAACCAGCGGAGACTTGCAAAGTTTTAAATTAAGTGTTTCTGTATTAGCATAGTCTCAGTTTTCTTTAACACCCCATTTTCACCTGGTATTAAAGTGTGATCTGTATCTGGATCAGCTATTCAGATTGATGCATGGATTGTGTTTATACCTACATAAGATCTGAACACAATGCAAGCCAGACTACCTCCAGACATGTAAATGGGGTGTCAGATACGTGGATCAGTATGACAGATTTCAAAGTGAAAATGTCAACAAAGGAATCCACCAACATTAACATGATCCCTTGCAGACACAAGATATCAAACAGTTGTTGATCACTTGAAGCCCCTAATGGCCGGTTGAGAAGAGTGAGAAGTCAGTTGTCGATGGTCTTATAAAACAGAGCAGTCAGAAAAAAAAAGTTACTGTCTTGCAGTCATATGCCTCCACCAACCAGTCAAGTTACAATTTACATCCAAGTCTGTCCAGACTCATATAATGTATGTTGTGAAGACTTTCAAAGAATGTAATATAGACGTTCTCACTATACATGTGAGATTACAGCAAATAATTTCCAGTGAGAAACATTCTGTCTTCACCTGCAGATGATTTTTACAGAGGAGTATAGAGGACTCATCATTTTGATGCCACGGTGAAGATGACCTTTGACCTTTCAGGCAAGAAATGTCATCACCTCATCATTCAATCTTATTAAATATTTGTGTCTAATATTGTCAGAACTTGCAAACAAATTCTTGAGTTATGGCCAAAAATGTGTTTTGCAAGGGCACAGTAACCTTGACCTTTGACTTTTGACCTTTGACCACCAAAATTTAATCAGATAATCCTTGAGTCCAAGTGGTCATTTGTGCCAAGTCTGAAGAAATTCCCTCAAGGTGTTCTTGGGATATTGTATTCAGAAGAATGGCATTACCTGAAAACATAGCACCTGTGGCCACAGCTGTCTGAAGATCAATGCCACTCTCTTATGTACTGAATGCAGTATTAGTGGGCAGCTTATTTTAGCATACAGACAACATACATAGCATAAAAACATGTTGTGGGGTACTATGTGCTGGGCTTTTCTTGGTCTGCATTATAGAAACCTGCAGAGATGAGGGAAAAGAGATAAAATGTGTTACTTGGTGAGTTTTATAAGTTCTGTTAGGTAGGTTTTAGATTGGTCAGAGCCAGGCTACCTGTTTCCCCCTGCTTCCAGTCTTTGTACTAAACTAAGGAAAACAATTGCTAGCAATTAAGAGGGCTATCTTATCTAACTCTCTGCAAGAAAATGAATAAATGTATTTCTCAAAACGTCAAACTATTCCTTTAAGATACAGGAGGTCTTCTGAACTAAAAACAGAAACCTCCTACGTGAGTATCACTCTGACTCTGGGAGATTGTGTGGCAGATGTCACAACGCTGACCTCCAGGATGGAGCTGGTTACGGCTGTCCTGCATCGTCTCCAGGAGGAGACAACACACTCCAGTCCAGACAGACCACTGAGAGATGGAAAGTTCCAAAAAGCTGTCACGAAGACTGTTTTCTGGAGGAGATGAACACCCTAGCAACTGCCGGGGAGGCTCAATTTAAGGCTTGACAGGAGGAGAAACAGGAGGACTGACACTGCTTGACAGCAGAGGCATTGTAAGAATTTTTACAAATCATCTGCATCAATTTATACACACAATCAATAACCATACTCAAATGATGCACATGTGCTAATGCTGCACAAATGTCACTGCACTGAGTAAGCTCATCACTATGATCAGTAATCATTTAAAGGTAACGCAAAAGTTACTTTTCCTAATAACTAATGGTGCTTTCCATTTGAACTCTTCCCAGGTGAATATTTCAATTGGACGGCTCCAGAAAGGGGAACATTTCTTTAATGACCTTTATGTCTTTATATTTTTATGACATGTTATCAGGTCATTCGATTGTTGTAAAGACGATATCTCAAGGTTCAGGTTACAGGGACAGTGATTTTGGCCATAAAGACAGGTCAGCTTCACTGTGATACATTAATGTTCAGCTCTACCCCCCTCTGTAAAAATAGTTGAGACAGTGGAAATTATTCATTGGAATCACACATATATAAAGAGAACTTCCATTTTTCAAAAAAATACACTTAACACCTTTAATTAAATTCCTTCAAAGTTACAGATGAATATAGTGGTGGTATATTATATGAGTCTGGACAGACATGAATGCAAACTGACTTGACTGGTCGTTTTTTTCCAACTTGCGATCAAATGAAAATAAGAATTGTTGTAGTGTTTTTACCTTAGAATGAGCTGTTTACATCTACAGAGAGTGCGGGTCTTCTTCCATGGATGTCGTCATGTTGCGCTCCAATGAGAGAGTAAGCAAACACACACCAAAGTCTTTCTGAGGTGTGCAGTACTTTTTTTTTGTTTTTTCATGTTTGTGCCATGTTACACTGCCACGTTTCTACAGTAGCCCAGAATGGACAAACCAAACAATGGTTTGGGACAAGAGAGAGACAAGGTGTTTGCAGTCAGCAAGCTCACTGCTAGATGCCACTAAATCATACGCACACATCCTTTAAGGAGTCAAGAGAATTACGGAAGGAACCATTGTGTATCGTCTTCTACTTTGGAAACTCACTCAGTTAAACTCTCTACTGACTTGTTCTCACTGTGTAAACTATGCTAAAAGTGTGAGGCTGGTTGAATTCCTGAAGGCGTCTGATAAGGGACATGAAAGACATCCTGGTGAACAAGCTAAAAAATGCCACCCTGTTCCTTCAGAGCCAGAGTGAGAGAAACAACAGAGAGGGAAGAGAAGAAATTAGGGCACTGAGATCAGAGTGAGAAATACAGAGATGTGCTTCATTGTGTTTGTCTCTGAGGAGGGGAAAGTGAGACCAGATACTGATTATAAATGGGAACTGGGGGGATATGCTGCACCTGACAAAGGCAGAGGAGAAGGATGACTGGTTTTATAGCCACTGAGAACAGAGAGAGAAAATGGAAAAGCCTGAAATTGGATCACACAAGAGCCCAGCTAAATCCTAAATTGTGAAACTGCAATGTATAAAAACTAGCACAACTTACACTACCCTATTTTTTGTAAAATAAAACAATCCCTTGGTGAGGTAGATAATATTTTTTGGCACCTGATAATGCTGAATAAAATTACACCACTGGTATCCAACTCCTTGCACTGTGCATTTTACAAAGCTCTGGATCTCTACAGTAACAACAACGTGCACAAAGACCAGATGTTCAAATGCAAATCATCTGAACATCACTAACTTTATTGCTGGACTGAAGTTATTTTGAGCATCTGGAAGTCTATTTGTCAGATATCCCACTGTGAGCAAAACACAGAGATGCGTGTGCGCTTCTTTTTAAAGCTCCCTATAAACCGATGACTGCAGCTGTGAAGGACACACTGGTCTAAGAACTGTGAAGATCACTGACTTTCAAGCACAACTATGTAGTTTTGAAAGAAGAAGTATCATTCTGACTCGCCAAATTAAAAGGTGTCAAGAGTAGCACATATCTCTGTTATAGCTGTTATTGGTCTGGTACAGCCAGTAGCTTATGACAGCTTTTTGGGGGTGGGGCTCTTATGTCTTTATTTGATAAGACAGCTGAAGTGAGGACAGGACTGGGGGAAAGAGAATAGGGAGATGGCATGCAACAAAGTGCTGCAGGCGGAAGTCGACTCGACGGTCTCTGCAGAGGACTCGCAGCCTCGGTACATCGGGTGCATGCTCTACCATCTATGCCACCTATGATGGCTAATGTTTGCTAAGGTTAGCAAACCACAGATATTGCAGTGTAACGAACTATTTTTTTTTATATCATTATATTAGATTATATATTATATTTTTACTTCAGTCTCTCTTTCAAACTCAGCACCAACCAATTTGGAATGATGTTTGAGTGCTGCTTGAATGGAGACGGATAGAATTTGTTGCTGAGATGACAGAGTCACAGAAGTTACTGATGGAGGCAACAACCCTTCGTTGACTCAACAGGAAATTAGTGTGTCCAACCAAGTGTCATGTTTCCGAGACTACTGCAGAGTCATTTGACACGGGAATGAATGCTGACTGTAGCATTGTTGTACGTCAGCATCATCACTGAGCATCTTAGCATGCTGACAATACCATTTAGCTCAAAGTATCACAATACTAATGATAAGAGTAAGTAAATCCCATTTTATTAACGGAATTTGAAAGAGAGCTGTGCAGTCTCACAGAGCTTCTAGCATAGCTGCACACCTCTGGTCTCATTTTAATCTGGCTGTTGTGAGCTGCTAAGCTTAATGGAAGTGTGACATTAATCAGTGGCGTACGTCTCTATTGAAGTCAGCCCGCTAATCTGTTTCATAACTTTCTTCCTGGAGACAGACAGGACAAATACTAAATGTCACTTCATCATTTTCGTCGAAGCTGTTTTTCATTTTCCCATTACAATTATCAAAATGGCATTTACTGTTATCCGAGCATTTATAATCTTGGCTTATACAAAGTCTCTTCAACTTTTTATCCACAACAGCGATTATAAGGATATCCTGCACAACATAATGGACTTTAGTGAAAGTTAACAAAACCTTGGAAAAGAGCCATTTTTTCACCTTTTTGTAACATGAAAATGGTTGAAGCTCCATCAAGCCATATTTGATATTTTAAAATGTCAGTGAAAAGCCTTAGAGTACTCTGTCAAGTATTACAAAGTTTTGCATGAAGAACCACCAAAATAGATGCTGTGACTAATCAAGTGAAGGACACGATCAATCAAGCTTGCCAAAAACATCATCCCTCTGTCACTCTCAAAATCCCTTGCATTGACTACAAAACTGCCATGAGGTGGCAGTAGCACATCTGCTATTCTCAGCGTGAGTCTCTTGAACACTGTATGTATCTCTGAGTCTGGCCTCTTTTTTCCAGGCCGTCGGAGAAACACTTGGCAGTGCAAACAGACACTCAAGGAGTCGTGCCAAACTTGTAAGGTCCTCCCAAGTAGACAGAGAGTCATGGCAACGCTTGATCGCGATGAATAATGAATGGCTCACAGGTTCACTTTACAAGGAGCTTTTCAGGTTCAGACACACACTCACTATATTCTCATTATCTGTGTCAACTATAGTCCGGGCAGGGTGACTTATACCAACAGATGCTTTTACAACTTTTCCTCTACTGATGCTGAATATTTTTAGAAACAGCAGGTGTGCCCTGCTCACAAAAGGAATCAAGACTTTTAAAATATAGTTTAAGCAAGCTAAAATGGAAGACACTGGATGCAAAAAATCGTGACTTCCCCAACACTTCCAGTTGACATAAGATAGGCAGTCAGACTTGAGACAATTACCCCAGAAATAATCTTTTTAACTTAAAGGTAGAGTAAAACAGTATATTTGCCCACTAGAAGAAGTCAGAATGAAGTAAAACACACACGTGACACCCTCGCAAGCCCAGTTATCTATAGTGAGAATTATAAAGTAAAAGCAGATTAACCCTGTGTTTTTAAATCTATCTGGAGATGTAGAAAAGTATGCCTTTAAATAATCATTTGACATTTTGGGACAAGGATGAGTCAGCTCTCATGTCTGTCAACGTATCTGGAACCTGGAGGCAATTAGCATAGCTTAGCATAAAGATTGGACGTAGATGGAAAAGCTAACCTGTAAACTCACTCATCAACATATTATATCTACTCTGTTAATCCGTGGCTTTAGCGAAAGGGGTTTATGGTTGGAAATGTTCGGTAGTGACTTGCTTCCCCAGCTAACTTTGCTGGGTGGAAAAAACATGTAATATCTTGGAAATCACATATGTATCATGGAACACTTTCTTACACTTACATTGTTTAGTCCGGTTGAACCAACACATCCTCATATCTAAACGCCAGAATGGGATGATTGCCAATTACCCCAAAAACGGCATATATTGTGCTTGTCTGAGTGGTCCATCCACCCCACTCCTCCAAATGCGGACTTTCCTTATACTTCTCCTGACATGTTTACTACATCTACCTGGGGGCATCAGTTGTGGCTTACACTTGCGACCAACGTGTTTTCTGTTGAGGACGGGCTGGGTTTGACTGAATGCTGGAGTTGAACTGTTGTGGTTTGTCTTGGTTGGTGTGAACAGCAGATTCTGGTCCGCCTCAAAGGGGTGGTTTCGGACTGCTGTCAAGTGAAGTCTGGGGTGATTCATCCCTGGTGTGAACACTATTCCCACCAATCACAGAACCGTACCATTGTATGTGCCATTTCTTGGGTTAATAAAAGAGTTTTCTCTTCTTGTATTGGAGACTGGGGAATTAGCAGTGCATTTACAACAAAAATGTGGACTGGTAGTAGACAAACCTGGACTCAAAGTGAAATACCTGCATTATTAAATTATTTAATACCTGCTGTCTTACAAGATTGTTCATTTTCATGGTCCTCTAAAGCATGCTGTCATGTGTTTCAGATCAACACCGACATGAAGAGAACCTGGCAGTGCTCCATGATCTACGATATCCAGGTAGAAATTGCGCCATTTGTTGTTTATTTGACTCTGTGACCAATAATGACATTTCCACCACATGACTTGTGTTCACAATATCTGGGTCAAACGACCAAATGACAAAACCCCCTGCAAAACCACAACTTGTCATTCTTACATTCAGTTTGATATATTGTTTTAATAACAAAGGCTTAGAGGCTAGGTGTTTCCCCCGTCTCCAGTATTAAAGCTAAGCTAAGGTGAGCTTCCTATTTAGTATACAGACATGAAAGTGGTATTAATATTCTCATCTAACCTCTGGCAAGAATGTAACTTAGCTTATTTCCCTTTTATTTTTCCTTTCTTTTTTTTTCAATTTATATTCAGAGTTCCACATTTTGTTTAAAAAATGTTTTCACTCATTCTACATGAAGTACGGTATAGAAGAAAGTCAGTCTTGTTAAATGTCCTGACATCTGACATCTGAGTTCATACAAAGTGCTGTCTGACTACATCAGAAATTGAAATTCTTGGTCAACTGTTGAACTGAAACATTATTATGTTGGCAACACTGGCTCATTATTAATTGTACAATCAATATTTGTAGTTTTCCAATAAAAATAAAGAAAATCTGGTTTACAACTACTAATGAAATGAAATGAAGCAATAATGGTGACTGGTGGTGAAAATTATGTTTTTGTGGTTCAAATATATTTTCTCTGTGGCATTGCAAATTACTGTTGTGGTGACAAATTGTCTTGATGATGTCTTCATATATTTTTTAATTACTTTCATCAAATGTTAACTCATCTAAACATTTTTAGGGCCATGGCTCAATGGATGTCAGTGTCAGTCAGTCTGTCCAACACTATGGACCAAAATGAAATACATCAACAGCTATTAGACTGATTACTATGAGATTTGGAGAAGACATTGTCGTCCCCCAGAGTCCTGTTGACTTTGACTGAATTCTCTTGAAACTTTTTCTCTAGTGTAATCAGGGAGTCAATAATCAAACATGTGTAACATACGCTAGAAATTACGTGGATAACATTATATATGTAGACTAATGTACTTATTTTACCCAAACCATACTCTTCTCCTTAACATAACCACATAGTTTTGTTTACTAACCCTAACCAAGTAGTTTGTGTGTCTTTATTTTGAAAGTCTCCCCAGACATTGCATATTTATTATTGCTAACTTGACCATGGATGATGCTAAACTGATCCTTTTGTCTTTTTAAATGAAATATTTTAACAACTATTGAATACTTTATCATAAAATTTGGGGTAAACGTTCATGTTCCCTTCAGGATGAATTGTAACCTCTTTAGTGATCTCTCAACTTTCATCTAGTGTCATCATCAATTAACATTTTAATTACTCAATTATTTTAGTTTATGATGAAATACCTGCAAAACAATGACATTCCCTTCAGCCTCAGCTGCAAATGTTAGTATGCTAACACACTACATCAAGATAATTAAGATGGTACACATTTTATATGCCTGACATAAGGATGGTAGCATCATCAGTGTGAATGTGTTAGCATTAGCTCTAAGCAAGAACAGCCTCAAAGAGCTGATAACATGGCTATAAACTCTGAAGCCTGTTTTACACAGCCTGTTCAAGGCAAGAATTTTGTGCCATAATTCTGCTTCACTGTTCTGTATAAAAGGTACAAACATGGAATTGGGAGGGAATTATTGTTCAGCTTTTGAGGCAGCGGGAGATGTGGTAACACAGATGAATCAGTATCTTTATGAAAGGGGTGAGGTGGCAGGACAAGACACACAGTCATCACACTTGACACCAATGCTGTTGCGTTGCACATCTAACCTCTTTTGCTTCCAGAGGACTGGCACGCTATTTAAAATCACTCACTGGGCTACATTATGCTGCCTTTGTTTGATTCAGCACATAAAAACTATGCCAGCATAATGGCGGGCTTTCTTTATGGAAGTATTGCCGGATCTCTCTTTAAAAAGGGCTTTCAGTCTCGTTGCCTTTCTGTGAGGCTCAAAACTCAACAAGCTACTTTAGAAGATTATCCAGAAAAGGCTCAATTTAGCATTTTGTGTTTATTTGACTCTTGACAGATGTAAGAGAAATACTCCTGTTTTTCCACTGAATGATATCCAGCTGCAAGAGTCTGCTGAAGTGGCTTTTTCTCATCTGTAGGTGGATGATGGGACGAGCTAATGGGTTACAGACCAGAAAAGATCAAAGAGCGGCAAAGGTGGAGGATGTAGGTCATGTCAGACTTTGGGATAAACCCTCATCAGTATAGCTGTGCTCAAAGCAGAGAGCTAATAAACAGAGCAGTACTGTCTGTCTGCAACCATAATTTGTGCTTATACAAAATGACAAAGACTCATACATTCAGGTTCTCTTTGTCAGACAGCACACACACAAATGTACACACATGGAAAATTCAAAGATAAGACGTTCAGAGCTTGTCAAATTTGTCCTCAAAGTGCCAGTCACGATGGATCAATTTTCTAATCTCCAGTGGCAGAAAGAGACTGCTACAACTGAAGACAAAGCAAGTTTAATTAAAGAATTTTCCAAGTATTGATGTTATTAATAATGCTAATATGACAAATAATGTTTTTGTGACATAACCAGACAATCTTGTCCTTGCAAAGTTCTCATTTATATATGATTCATTTATCTTGAGTCAGCTATCTCAGTCATTTGGCCGTAAAACACTCTGAAATAACAAGACGGACAGACCAATTAGGCTGTGAATTCCTGCCTGTACATGCAGGCTTGTTGCCTATTCCCCATGTTACAAATGACAAAATTTCAAATAAACCACTACAACAACAGTATATCACACAGCTCATGGAATAACCTGAAACCTGAGAGTCAAAATCCCATGTTGTATATCGTGCCATCATGCCCTTGAGTGTGGCACTTAAACCAGATTGCCAGTAAATCTCCAGCTCAACACAAATAGCTCTTCTGTCAGGTGTGACGCGCCTCAAAGCCCTCTGGATTCAGGTATCAGGGACATTAGAGGAGGAATTGGAGTGAAAACAGGTGCAGAATGCTGCTGCCGGGCAAGTTTCTCACTCAACTCAGGTATCCAGTGTCCATATGACTCAAAGATAAATAAATCATGTTCAATTAATTTCCAGCACAATGGAGGCAGGTGACATTGGATTTTTGGTGAAATGGGAGGGAAATAATGGATCTCAGAATACAGTTTCACAATAACACTTTTTAAAGTTTGGAAGATTTTATAAGTTTTTTAAAATCTTTTTGTGTGTTGTTTCCTTTTCATTGGTGTCCTTGCTGCCTTGTCTATTCAAATATTTTCTCGGTGAATTAATTTTACTTCACTGACGTTTCCATTTTAGTCATGATGACAGAGGGCAGACTACATGATGGACGGATGACAGATGATCTGTCCTTCACGTGTCTTTTCGTATCTTCATTGTGACAAAGATTGTGGCTTTGCTTTGAAAGTCTAAATAAAGCACTTAATCTTACTCTGACATTAACATTATATAACATGGAATAAATGATATCCAGCATGGACATTACAGAGGCTTTTAGTAAAGACTGCAACACACAGAAAAGCAAATGTTCTTCACCATCTCTACTAGCTCCACTAGGTTTACTTCTAATTTTTGCATTTGTAATATTTTATTAATTAAGAACATACTTTCTTGGCCGTTATTTCCAATAATGTGTGAAATAAATTAAAATTACATTTTTGGGTTGTTTACATGGAGCACATTTTTTTTTTGTCTGTCTGGTAATTTGAGTGCAGGAATTTTAACATTGTGTCATTCATTCAGTCATTAACACTGTTATATTTGCTTTAATTAATTGATGTTGTACCTTTGTTCTTTTTCATGGATCCTTGGCAAGTCTTCCCTTTGCCAAAAGATGCGGCATCAGATAAAATGGCCTCTTAAACGGAGACAGCAGGAAATGGGAGAGGCCATCTGGGTGTGCCAGAGGACAGTCTGCTAGGATCAATGTTAAAACTAATTAATATTATATAATTATTGAATTTTTGATTGTTTTAAGGTTATTTATCCCACCAGGCATATGCCAGAAGAAGATCATGCGATCACTCCTGTTCTGTACATGTGTTAGTGTGTGTGACAGAGATCAATGGACCTCCATCATCTAATCTGTAGTTAATCTCACATATTACTGAACCGATCATCTTAATTTTTTGTGTAACACATTCTACACCTGTCCCGGAACATTTATGTCATTCTGTCCATCACTTAATCAGTTTACATGTCGTCGTGTACATGTCGTCGAGGAAAAGTATGTTTTCATCAAATCTGTGTTTTGCCAACAGGCCTAACAACACCGTGTCCAACAAGTAACACTGATTTCTGTGCTGAGGAAGATTTTAAAGGTTTAAGGGGATGCATCAATTTATCAAAATGTTAAAATAAAAATGAAATTTCTTACTTACTCTAGTCGTCCAACGCAGTTGCATCTCCCCTCGGCAGGTTTCCCTGTTGATCAGTGATGAACTGCGGGGTATTTTCAGGCTCTTCAGTTTCCCTCCGGATTTACAGTAGATTATCCAACAGAATTATCTTTCCTCAGTTTGGGTTAGCAGCAGGTCGACTCGCCAGTATCCAAGTGTGAATAGAGAAATAAGAATGATCTGCAGGCCTTTATATACCCGACGATGGCCGGGTCATCATTCTGTTTCTATGACAATCACTGACGTACATTATATACATAATTTTTTAAACGTACAGTATATTTATTACTTTTATACATCAAACATTCATCCCAATATACAAACAAAATCTGAACAGTCCCCAAACATGAACATATGGCAGTATCAAAAGTAATGGTAATGAACTAAAATTAAATAATTTAAAAAAGTTAAAATATGTATTTTTAAAAAGGTTAAACACAAAGTAAAGGTGTAAAGGATAGTAAACAAATAAATAAATAAAAAAATTAAAAAAGTATATTAACACAGGTATTGATCAGAATTCAGCCTATATTCCTCACAATAAATTTGATACTTTCATCATAATCACCTAGGATTTCCGTGACTTTTCAATATCAGCATATTTTACAAATTCCAAAAACATCCTCTAAATGTTATTAATCTCAGAAGTTTTCCTTCTAATTATATATGTGAGTTTCTCGAGAGCCAAGTTGTTTAACCAGTGGCCAGGAGAGGTGCAGAGAGGGGCAGCTAACACTTTTCCAGCACAATGCGATGGAACATCTTGTAGTGGACAAAGGTCAATCATTTTTCTTTCTCTACTGGATAGAGAGCAGTTGTCTGGGTAAATGCCTAAAATGCAGATCGTAGGACACTGGGGAAGATGTAATTTGAGAGAGATCTTTAACACCAAACTCTATATTACACTCATAACAAAGGTCGGGTATTTTAGGATCAGATTTATTTAACTGCAGAGGGGAGATATACATTCTCATTATGCAATTAAATTGCATTGATAACGCATGTTTTTGTCATATTTGTTAAATATACTTTCATTTTATTTATTCACGTATTTAGAATTTATGAGTTATTTGTCTACAGCTATTCTTTTCCATATAGAGCTGCTACAGCAACATGGAAACCAAGGTTCTTTATATAGATTTATAATCACATTGTAAACCTCAGCCATCTTCAACTCCAACCACAGCCAAGTGAGTCTACTTTTTTCTTGTGCCAGCAGATCATGCAATCGCCTCTGTGTGTGCATGCTTGCATGATCAATACACCTGCATCTTGTCCGGAACTAATCTCGAATACTACTCGATCAGCTTAATTTCTTTAAGTGCACATTCATGACTGTATACTGTGGGACCTCTGTGATTCAGAGTTTTGGCAAAATGCTGAAAAACTTTTTTTTTCCTGCCTGATGCCTTTATGTTTTTATGGCCTAAGAGATTATGTTTTCAAGTCATCTCATCCTTGTGAATGTGATCTCTCAAGAACGCCCTGAAGGAATTTCTTCAAGCTTGACACAAATGTTCACTTGGACTGATTAGGTTTTGGAGGTCAAAGGTCAAAGGTCAAGGAGAAGGACGCTGTGACCTCACTTAACTAAAGAATTCATACACTAATCATGACATAATTTCACACAAATATCCAATAGGAACAAATGACAAGGTGAAGGCATTTTATATCCAAAAGGTCAGAGGTCAACTTCACTGTGACATCTGCCACTATAACCTGGTCCTGGATGAGCATCAGACAATGGATGTGTTGATAAAATCAAAATAGCGGTTTTAACAACCACAGCTAATAACAGGCCTAATTGACAATTAGAAATAGAAAAAAATCATATTCGCATATTCAAACAAAATAGTAAAATATTATACTCATAATTCTGCTTTGACATTTGATAATATCCAGTTCAACTTCTTTTGGCGAAGCAAAAGCTCAACTTTTCCTGGTCCTTTCTGTGTGTTTTAATAATTTATTTTTAAAGTACATGGTGTGAACTGAACTGTCAAGCAACTGTGTGACCATTAAAAATTAATTAGACTGAACACACTAAATTCAAACAAGACCTGCAGTATCTGCAGGCAAAAGGTTTTGTTAGCTTTTAAAGACTCCAAAAACTCAGAGAATATATTATAAAGTTGTGGAACAGCCCTGAAAAGTCTCTGTGAGATAAATTAGAACCATAGCGGCTATTTTTTGTTTTGCTCAAGGACTTTTCAGAAGTTTGACTATTTATAGCCATTGCCTTTTTGCCTTGTTATCACCATTTTGATCTATAGATCTGTGAATGTCGACAGCAATCAAGATTGTGTTTTAATTTGGTTTTTAGGCCATGACGTCAAACTCTAAAAAGGTCAGAAAGGTCTACACCAAAACAAAGATAAGAATCTGTCAAGCTCTGAGATCACATAGCTCAACCAACAGTTACTGTTCATTCCAGCATTGGTTTTAAAATGATTTACATGCACACAACTTCACAAATGAGCTGCATTTTGATGATGCACACCTGTAATTTGCCACCGGTTTTACTGTAATCTATAGTCATCTTATTACACCTTCTGTTATTCAAACATATTGTTGATTTAAGTGTCCGGTGATCACATGACATCACTGCTTAAGTTTATGAATGACATTAAAAACTTTTATTTAGAATCATTTGTATTCCTGATTTAATGTAGAGTCCAGTTGACTTAACTTACTTAAATTTTCAAATCAAATTCTTTGTTGTACTCTCATCTATTGTCTCACACTGGTATTCAAACTGGGGTCTGGGTACCAACAGGGGTCCTTGAGTGGGTTGTAGGAGTTGCCAGCCAAAGGAGGAACAGAATATTTTAACTTTCATGACATTTCTCTGGAAGTTGGCACAAGGGAATTCAGCTGATTATGAAGATTTTATTCTCTTCCAACCTAATTTTTTTTAAGCACTCGTCTCAGACTTGGGGTCTGTGGTCTAATGCATCATGTTCTTGATATAAATAACTGCTTTGATTGATCCAGTTCTTTCTGTGGTGTCATCTAAGGCCTTGAAGTTATTAAAAACAGTCCTGAAGCAAAACAAAACCTTTGTGCATGACAATAACATAACAAAAGCAATTTATCACCTGATTGTCATGGGAATTTAAAAGCAATCAATGTTTTTCGAACAACTAAAGTTTCTTCTGATAATAAATGTACAGGAATTTGTCATGGTGACATTGGTGCACAGACTTATTGATAATTTTCGGAGCTACAACTGAGGCACCAGTGTAAGACGTCTCCAGATGAGATGCAAAGGCACAGAGAAAACCATACTGTCCAACATGGACAATACATAAGACTTTTTTTTTTCACTTTAGTTTTTAGTGATGATTTCAATTTCAAAATAAGACTTCGATTTTGGGTCGTAAATAATGTTCCTTTCTCCCACTTTTCTTCCAGCTGTGTTTCTTGCAACCTCAGGCCATGTGTCAGTTTTTGGATTATGTAGATTTCCTCTACTTTGCATTGTTCCTGGCTAGGAGGCTCCACTTTACCCCATTCCCTTACCTTTTTTACTAAAGCTTTATAATATTTTGACCGAATACGCATTCCTTATTTGTACATTCTCTTAAGTAATGTAAAAATTATAAAGATACAATACCATGCAGTTAATGGGGATATGATAAAGTAATAGTTTTGCATGGTTTCGTATGCAACATTAATATTTTGTGGCATTTACAAAATGTATGTGAGTAGTCTGCATCTATTACTCCACACTCTCTCCATTATTGTAAATTTGCATTTATATATGAGACTCTTAAAAACATATTCCATTATAAAGTTGTGTAGCACTCTGCACTATGATGTATATCGCAGCTCTATGATGACTGAGAAAGTTGCATTTAATGAAATGTTATAAAATTATTTGTTGGTCTAGATCGCCTATAGTTAGATATTCTGCAATTATGTTGTGTTACATGTGATGGGCCTGCTCCCAGCATGCATGAATGTGCAGAAACATGTAACAATACTCACGTACAAAGTTTGTTTGAAAGGAGACTTGCTCTAAAAAGGTTGGTAAAGAATGGCCACAACTCTCAAGAAGAAGCTATTGAGGTCAAGGGTGTTCTTGATGTTTGTGGTCTTACAGTAATGGACCAGTACCTTCACCCAGAGGAAACTGTAAAATGACTGCTGAGCTTCTGAGTGGCTGCGATTCTGTCAACCTAAGCAGGCTGCTCACTTTGCTGCCCGCCTCAGTCCGCATTTTTCTACCTACTTGTCAGGATGATCAAAACACAGTCCAGTAGGTAAACACATGGAGTCGAGCACTAAAGCGGTGCTGACTCTGTGATTGTCAGAGGCGGCATTATGTTTCCCCTTCAAGGTACATCAGAAGGAGACCGGAGAGAGCTGCACAAAGCAGGAGACGGCTGTACGTAAACAACTCTGATGCAAACTTTTTACTGCATTCGTGAACCTAACAAGTGACGTTTCACTGCACAAACACACTTGATCTGAATTGCATTCATAGTCTATAAGAATTAATAATGCTTTGTAATGCAGAAAGACAGCTAACATCAATATGTATACATTAGATATTCACTGTGGTGGAATGTAACTAAGTACATTTACTCAGACGCTGGACTTAATTGAAGGTACTTGTACTTTATTTAAGCATTTCCATTTTATGCAATTTATACTTCCACTAAACTGCATCTCAGAGGTGAACACTGGAGTTTTTACTCTACTGCATTTGTGTCATTTATTGAGTTACTAGTTACTTTTCAAATTACAAATTTGCTTTACGACACAAATACCACACAAAAATACTCCATTTCAAGTTACAATAAAATGTCCCCTGTGACTCATAATATTATATATTATATCATTAGATTATTATGACTCGCGTTTTAACATAAATGCAGGATTTGACTGTTGTAGTTAGTTGGGGTGAAGATCATTTTGAGCGATTATGTATCAGGCTGCAATTTTCATTACGGATTAATTTCCTGATTATTTTCTCCACCAATCAATTCATTGTTAAGTCTGCAAAACTTCAGAAAATAGCAATGAATGTCATCCCAAATACCTAGAGCCAAAGGTCACAGCGTTTGTTTTGTCCAACCAACAGTCCAAAACTCGAAATAAATTAAAATTGTCATAACAATTAAAAGGAAAAGCAGCAAATCCTCACCTTTGAGAAGCTGACACCATAAAATGTCTTGGTATGAAAAATTAACTTAAAAGATGAACAAAATAGTTGCCTGTTAATTTTCTGTCAATCAACTAATCGATTAATTGACTAATCATTTCAGCTGTACTTATGTTTGTTATAATTTTTTGTGAAAAAAGAAAATTTGTATGCTAACTAGTAACTAAAGCTGTCAAATAACTGTAGTAGAATACAAAGTACAAGAATTCTCTGTGAGGTGCCATGGAGTAGAAGTGGCCTGACAAGAAATACTCAAATAAAGTACAACACAGTTGCCTTAAATTTGTACTCAAGTAAAGTACTGGAATAAATCTTCTGAGATACATTCCACCACTGCCTTCTTGGGACTATGAATGACCTCTCTACACCTTCTTCTTATACATGCTTTCTTGATGAAATAGTGTTTTTATCCTGAAAATTGGCAAGTTGAACAAAAATATCAGTTTGCAGATGAACTAATAAAAGTTCTCATTTCTGCCTTTTGTAAACCAGCACCTCACTAAATTATGTTTCTCTCCACTTCTCCCTTTTCAGGTACAGTAGCATATCAGTCTCTACTGTCAATCCCACCACTAGGGGGAGCAATGACCGGTTCCACAGGCAGTACTGATAACTGAACACGCTGAACATCAATGAATAATATGTGTATGACTAATATAAATGCAATCCTGCTAATTATAGTGCCTTGATCATAAATCTCTAACAGAATGAATAACTGGCCTCGTATGGGACTCATCACAAAGGCTCATCATATAATCTAATTATATAGACTATTATATCATTTATGATCTGCTGTTTAATATATTTGATACCTTGTTGTTTGTCCTTTATTCTAATGTATATTTTTGTTCTTCAGTATGGTGGGGTGTGTTTTTATATGTAGCCAGGTATTAATCTTAGTGGGAGTTCTTTGATTAAATAATGGTTATATGTAGACAGACAAATAGATGGAGATATACATACACGCATGCATACATACATACATACATACATATCTTGCAGGCTATAATATATTTTGAAAAGTTCCATTAACTTTCAGATTCATAAAACAAAATTCATAGTGTGATGTGGGTGAAACTGCTGAGGTGAGTCTATGTGATTGGGGAGTTTCTGATTAATTTACTGGCAAAACCAGGACAGCGTGAAAACTCATTAGATAAATGAGGGGAAAATGCAGTCTACTTTGCGTGGAATTTCACTAAAATAACTGGAAAATAACGACACAAGTGGGATATATGCTCCCAGGTACTAACACACAGATGAACATCTCTCCAGTGCTCTTTCCTCGCAGAACAGCAGCACTGACAGGGTGCTGTGTCCGTGCCGTGGCTTGAATTTATGCAGACTGTCTTCATTCACACAGAGAAAGGGGGAAAAAAACCCTCCGCCTCGAGAAGGTGGGGGTGTCACGTGGTGTGTTTCTTCAGCCAATCAGAGGTAAGTGCGCATTGCGATCCTGTGCAGAAGGATTGTTTTATTAAAAGGTTGGTAGTGATCAATGAGCGAGTGGAGCTGTCCACGCTGCTGAAAGTTACTTCATGATGGGCTGACTTTCATTTCCACGTACAGCTCGAAATTCATACCTCCTATTAAAGACAACATATATGAGCCTTTATACATAACAATATTGAACATTTATATATTTTAAACTCAACTTTGTATATGTTTAGATTCTTTGAGATGACAGAGGGAGACAACTTTACGACTCCAATGCAACTGAAGCGAGAAAAAGCCTTGTGAGCAAACGGTGCAGCTCTGACTAAAATCCCAACACAAATACAAAAACATAACTCCAATATCGCCTAACAGCCCTAAGACTAAATTTGTTGCCGCTGCGACGCCAGGACGTGTGGATGATTGGGTTTCAGCCTTTGGTTTATGCCTCCACAGCTGCTCAATCTCGGGCAGTTGGCTGTATTTCCTCGGGGTGATATAACTCTTCTACTCCATTAATAACGCAGCCACCAGCGGTCACATCAATCTGTGGCTGCAGACACACACGAGCCCTGAGCTGGCCATACTATAGGTGCTACAGGGCCCGCACGGTCACGTGGTCAGTGACCAACGAGCTGAATGGAAGCAGCACCTTGTAAATCAGCGAGCGACAGCGAGCTACGTGTGTTTCCTATGAAATCAATAAATAGGAAATCAGTCAAGAATTTATGAATAGGCCAGGCTGATGTGTGCAAAGGCTGTGCACGTGTGAGAATGACTCACAACGCAGAGGTGTGACATTTAAAACCAGGAGAGAAAACTGTGCACTCATTTACGTATGTTTATTTGATCAGTTCTGTGTAAAAAGGTGTCACAGTGCAGGAAGATTTCACATTCTTCACATTTTTTTTATTTTATTTTATTGAAGCCTAAGTTTGTATGCACAAGTGAAGTTTGCCACATTTTGTGTGCAACACCTGAGTCTACAATCACAAACACACCAAAGGGGACCAAAGGATGTAGTAAAATAGATTTTTTTAAAAATAAAGATTTAACTTAATATCTTGTAGAGGTTACACAGGTTATAAATTTAACAGTTTTTGTATTAGTAGGGGAGACCAGGAAGTGTTGTAACCCTGGGTTAGTTGTAACACTGTAAGTTTAACAAATCAGAAAAGAGCTGAGGGGATGTCATAATCAATATTGCACACTCCTATTTCCTTTATGAGCTCACAGGAGAATTGGTGCGTCTCTGGATTTAATGAACGAAAAATATATTTTCTTAAAATCAAGATTATTTTTTGTTGAGTGAATGCACAGGTTTGACTTACATAACCTAAAGTAGCAGTTTCTCTTGTTTAATTTGATGCTTCAGTATCATGCTTTCATCAATGCTACCTCCAGGTCCACATGTCAAAACAATTAACTGTGTAATGGCTGCTTGGGGTGGGGATAGCTGTAAGAGTACACAAAAATTATGAGAATTTCTACATTGTGTGCATGGAGCACTGTGGACATAATCTTTGATTGTGTAGGAGACACCTAATTGACCCATTCTAAATCCACCCATTTTGGAAACTCAGTCAAGTTTCCCGTACTTAGATTTATTTTGTGCCATGCTCATTTATGTCAAAAAGAAAACCAAATTTAAAGGTTAACATATGTTCCTGAGGGTCCAGTAAGAGCAACAACTAATGTATATAGTCATATCTTAAGTTAGCAAATGTTAGCAAAATACTTGCTACATTTGATAGTGAATAATAGCAAAACACTAGGGAAACTAGCTAGTTAATCTACATAAATTGCTAGCTAACTAGCTAGCTAGTATTTTGCTACAACAACTGTTTACTACATCTAATACCTAATGTAGCAGCACACTGGCTATTCTACATCAATTGTTTGCTAGATAACCAGCTATGTCACCTCAACATTAGCTAATTTAAGTTGTAGCTATATATTTCTTTTACCAATCCACTAGCAACAGTGGAACTTAGAACCATCACTGGGTTACTGAGGCTCAAACAAAAAGTGTTACTACTGTCCCTGGTCTCCCCTACACAGTCTGAGTCTACATGCCAGGGGCCCAAAGCATGTAAAAAATATAGTTTTAAAAATAAATGTTTAAATAAATAACTTGTAAAGATGACAAAGGTTACACATTTTAACAGACTTTTTATTCGTTCATTCAGAAATAGAAGTAATCTATTGTTTTATATGGGCAGTCAGCTCTGAAAAGTTTCTCTTTTTGCTTATGCATTTCAATTTGTGAATATTAAAAATTGGACAAAATCATACGCACATTAATCAAGGGTGGGCTTCTTTACATCCCATCCCATGGTTGCAACCTGTTCATGACGTCGAGCCAGTTGTTTTGGTCCCCTCTGCCCAATCCGGAGGCTCCGCTCACATTCTACCGGAGCCGAAATGGGTCTATTCATGCAGCGGCTCTGTCCTCCCGTAAGTACCATAACGCCCTTCGTCGGGTGCTGTGTGGTACCCGACTGCTGCTTTAAACGGCAGCACTGACATGGAAACCCCATTGCAGCTGCAGAACGATTTCTTTCCAGAGCAGCAGCGGCAGCAGCAGCTCCAGCACTGTAAGTACCAGCACTACTGCGGGCGGGAGGATCGGCTCGGCAAGCAGCACGACCACTGCTGCACCTGCAATAACTGCACCTGTGAGGCGAGGAAAAGCCTCGTCTTCCGCGGGACGTCGCCGACCACTGTGGGAACTTTAAGGACACCTTCGGAAACGTCTTCGAGGCAAGGTTGCCAGTACAGCGTCTGCGAGTTCACACCCTCTAGTCATGGTAGTTCATCCAGGCATCATCATCCTCACCATCAGCAGCAGCAGCAGCAGCAGCAGCAGTGCCGCGATCGGCAGCGGGGCAGCCTGGCCAGCAGCAGCCACAAAGACAGTAACTCCTACAATGAAATAGCCATGAGCAGCTGCAGATACAACGGCGGCGTAATGCGGCCGCTGAGCAACTTGAGCTCGTCCCGCAGAAACATACACGAGTTTGATTCCGAGTCCCAGCCTTTGCAGCCCATCTCAGCCGCAGATGCGTCGGACACTTTAGTATCCAAGCCGGAGAATAATTCCACCACCCTGATGCCTTACGCATCGGGAGACGGAGGGGGAGGCTGCGGCCACAGCTGCGGCAAATCGGGGAAAAAGAAGAACCAGAACATTGGGGAAAAGCTCGGGCACAGGAGGGCCTTGTTTGAGAAGAGGAAGCGGCTCAGCGACTATGCTTTAATCTTTGGGATGTTTGGGATCGTTGTTATGGTTATAGAGACTGAACTCTCGTGGGGAGCCTATGGAAAGGTGCGTATTTTCTCCAAACCCGTGCGGTGCGGAGTTAATTTAGGGTTATGTGACTGGCAGTGCAAGGCTTTTAGATGGAGAAAACTTGCAGGAAAGTGTTAGAGGAAAGCAGCCACTTTAAATAACAGGCAACACAAGTGTGGACTCGCTGCAAAGTGTCCCATGCAGGCCAAAAGGCCCACTGCTGTCCAACCATGAAGGGGAACCCCAATAATACAAAGAGATGTCACATGTTAGGTTTTGTTGCAGTACACCAGAGATACTCAACTTGCTTTGCCTGGGGGGCACTGAAAAACAAACATTCATTATATTTATAAGATACAATGAAAATTGAAATTCTTTGTTTTCAAATGAAATGACTTGTTATCTTAACTTATTAATAAATGACAGATAAATCTGATGTTTTTATGCATTTTAGTTGTAAATGCTTAGTTTACATTGGAAAGAGTTATATAAAATTTAGAGCCTGACAAAATACTAAATTTTGGGGGCTGATGCTGATATTAGGATCATTATTATTATTAGCGATTTATTGGCTGATATTCTTTCTTTATATAGAAATCTGAACTATTTTGACAACTGATTGATCAGTGTGAGTCATTTCTTAAGAAAAAAAAAATCTAAATTCTCTGATTCTGTGGACAACAATGAGGCATTTGAGGACGTCACCTTGGGCTTTGGGGAAAACTGATTGATCTTTTTCAACACTTTTTGACATTTTATAGACCAAACAGCTAACTGATTGATTGAAAAATCCACACATCAACGAACAATTAATATAGTTGTTAGCTGCAGCGCTAAAATCCAAAATGACACTGGGGCACTAAAACAGAAAACTTTTACTGGTACTTTTACTAATTATAGATATGTATAAATAAACAAAACACGAATAGAACAACTTGAATTGAGTGTGTGCAGGCTAAACTTCCCAAGTAACAGCCAAGTGACGCTGTTTGAACATTACTAATTGGTAAAAACAAACAAAAATGTTGAATGAATTTAGTTATTTTCACTGTGAATTACAAAATGATTGGAGGGCCACCCAGCACACTATCAGGGCCCAGATTTGGCCCGCAAGTTGAGTGTCACTGCAGTCCTGGTTTATTATGTGAGAATGTGATTTTTTTATGTCATGATGTTTGTGTCTTGTTTGGCTTTAGTGTTGTTGCTCTTTTCCAGGAGTCCCTGTATTCATTAGCTCTAAAATGCCTGATAAGCCTTTCTACAATCATTCTCCTGGGGCTGATTATCATATACCATGCAAGAGAGATACAGGTAATGTGGAAACACTCTTTTTTTTCTTATTCTTTAACTGGCCATGTTGATGTTGAAGGGTCAGCAGTTCTGCTCTAACAGTGAATGTCTCATCATCACATTTAGTTTCAAATATGATTTATTAAGATTTTATTAAGATATAAAGGTATAAGTAAGGACTGTAACTAAAATTGGAAAGTTATTAAAAAATAAGTATTTTTCTTTTTTAGGGAAACATTTCAAAATAAATAAAATAAAGACGGGCAAAATTAAAATAAATGTCTATAAACAAAATGAATAAATAAAAGAGAAAAAATTAATATGAATCTAAGAGGAACAAAACAAAGTAGGCTATCACTCTAAGAAATAATAATTGCAAAAGGGTTCTTCCTGAAGGGCCGAGGTTCTACCCAGAACCATCTGAATACCTCTTTTTGAATAAAGGATTTGTCAGTTCTCTGTAAGACTAAGGGTTCCATGAGGAATCCCCATCCAAAGAACCCTTTCTGGAAGAAATGGATTCTTCTAGTATTGCTGAAATCCTTCAAGAACCCTTTCTTCAAGGGTTCATAAAGTGCTCTTGATACCATTCTTTACATCATAATATAAAAATGTTCTCAGTCGAACTCCCTGGGTGAGTTCTTGTTAGCACCTTTAGAGGGTGGAAAAGTTTTGGATAGAGTCCTCAAGGGGGGTTCTGAGTGGAACTACTACACCATTGAAGGGTTCTCTGTAGAACCTCCCATAAGGTGCTCTGGGTATAACCCTTTATGTTGGGTTCTCGATAGCAGCCCCTTGGGACATGAACAGGTTCCTGTTAGCATCCTTAGAAAGTGGAAAGGTTTTGGATAGAACCCCAGAGAGAGTTCTATGTGGAATCTTTACACCACAGAAGGGTGTTCTGTTGAACCTCTCGTGGGGGGTTATGGGTAGAACCTTTCAAAGATGATTCTAGATTTAATCCTTTACAGTGGGTTCCAGGTAGAACTCTCCGCAAGAGTCCCAACTGGAGCCTTTAAAGGTTTTAAAAGGTTCCACCACGAGCCAAAAAGAGTTCTTTTCAGACAGGCTGAAGAACCCTTTATGGTTCTAGTTAGCACCTTTATTTCTAAGAGTGTAGGAACAGTAGATTCTTATACCTTTATCACATTTAGTAAATGCTCAGTTAAATGATAAATACCACTAGGTTTGGTCATCAGTGAGTTCTGCAGAGGATTGTTCTGAGTATCGGCAGGTTACAAAAGATGTTCTTTGTTGACTTAAAGTCCAGCAAAGCAAATAACTTCTTGTGAAAGCAGGTGAAGTGTTAAATATCAGCAGAACAAAGTAATCACTCAATTTTAATTATATTTATAACATGAAACAGTTTTATTTATTTTATTTTCTTCATTCCAAAGTGAAAATCTATACAGCCCTGTGACTGCACAGACCAACCATCATCTTTTGAAGGCACATTAACACTTCATTACACATTTTTGATAAGATTTAGGAACTCCTCGCAGGGCTCAGAGGATGGATATAGATTGTCAGCCTCCCCTGAGACGTTCCAACACTCGGACAGTTTTATGACCTTGCCTTGAAGCATTGTTGCATTACTTACAGTTCTTCCTGCGCTTCAGCACTTGTGTCTTTGTTGGAACAGCCACAAAAGTAATGGGGCCATTCTCTACAGGGTTGGACGTATGTATGCAGCCAGAAATCTTTCATGTATTAGATACTTTTTTTTTTATTTTTTGTTTTTTAATTAAATCAGCTTAAAAGCAAAACTTCAGTTGAAAAGAAACACAGCTCAAGCATTTTCTCAAATCTTAATCGACACCATGTTTAATCATGTTAATGGATTTTCTTACTTTCAAACAAGATTGAGTTTTTTAAAATTGCCTTTAGCTAAATTGTTTGAGCTGATCCAGCTGTTTTTATTTGCTCTTAGTCAATCAGCTTTAGTAAAACATATTACATTTGGACAAAACATTCGGTTCTTGCTACAGTATATTCTTCAGCCTTGTTGGTATATTTAGCACTTACAAGTCCCAGGGGAGTATCAGTCATTGAAATAGCCCAACAGTAAAATGTGTCGCCCCCTTCAGATGTCTCATTGTAAACCTTTCTTTATGAGGGATGATAGAAATGCACAGACATCATTACCATATTTCAATGCATAACAGAAGTGTTTTCATTTCCCCTGCAGACACTTCCCAGTAGCTCTTTATAAATTAGAAAGCATACTGTACGTTTGCATGTGAGTATCACACTCATTCTTCCCATCCTCCCTCGGCCTCTGCACCTTTTACGCTGATCCTGTGTAAATTATTTAATTTAAAAACTGAGCCTTTTCACCTTGTGCTTGTGCAAACCTTTCCTCGATGCTAAATAATGAAGCAATTCAGTTGTGACTAATATATTGCAAAGGTGCATTCGTCATCACAGCAGGTTTCCGTTTCGTGACTTTTAAAACTGATTGTGTTCAAGCGGTAGTCATGCCTCAGCTGTATGTTTATGGTCCCTGTTCACAATAAACCGGTTAAATGCTTAAGCACTGAATTGTGTTACATGCTTCCAGTCACTGTTCCTCATGTATTCTAACTCAGTGGTGGAAGAAATACTCAGATCTTTTACTTGAGTAAAAGTAGTCATATCACAGTGCACTTTTAGAAATAAGTGTTCCAAAAGGTTCTTCTTAAAGGGCTGAGGTTCTACCCAGAGCAATTTGCTTCTGAGGAATGCTTTTTTGGAGAAAAGGTTCCATCAAGAACTTTTTTTCCTCCAAAGAACCCTATGGGGAAAAACAAGTTCTTCGAGGATTGTTGGGTCTTTTCCCTCGGTGGGCTCTAGTTAAAAGCTTTTCACAGATGGTTCCAGGTATAACCCTTTATGTTGGATTGTCGGTAGAATCCCCTCTATGGGTTCTTGTAGCACCCTTAGAGAGTGGAAAGGTTCTGGATAGAACCCCCAGATGCCCCTGTTCCACCAAACTAAATCTGGTTCTTGAACCAGTTCTGTTCAAGGTTCTTGGAACCACATGAACCAGCCCAAGTTTCCACCAGTGTTGAGTGGAACCATTGTAATCAAGGATGTCATCACCAGAAGGTGTCGCACAATGTACACAACCTGTGGAATATGACACACCCACTTTGGTTCCCAAGAAAATCCTGCTATTTTCTGGTTCCAGCTGAAAAAAAAACTCTTACAAGTAAAAGTCCCACATCGAAAAACTTACTTAAATAAAAGTACAAAAGTATTGGCATCAAAATATACCTAAAGTACCAAAAGTAAAAGTACTCATTATGCAGAATGGCTCATTTTCAGAAAAATATATATTATATTACTGTATCTTATGGATGCATTAATGTGTTCATCTCTTTAATGTTGCAGCTGGTAACAGTTGGGCTCAACCTATAATAATAAATCATCATTTGTTTACATTTGTAATAATAATGTGAATCTGCATAGTATCAAGTAAAATGTGTAGTATTTGCAATGTAGTGGAGTGGAAGTATAAAGTATCAGAAAGTGGCAATAATCTGTTATCTTAGTTACATTCCACCACTGTTCTTAACACCATGATACAGCAGCACATCTGTATTCATAAATATGATGATAATAGCAGTTTTACAGGGCATGAATCCTCTGTTTTACACATTAAAAATGGCTGTGAAGCAGGATTCTTTCCCTCACTACAGGCGAGCTGAAATGTTCATTTCAGCTCTAAATCAAGCTTTTCTTTCCATTCGTTTAATTGTCAGTAGCTGCACATTTACCCCACAGGAAGGCTGTTTCAAACCTCTTTGATCCAGACTCCTCTGACAGTCCCGTCAATATCCAAAACATTTTTCACCCTGGATAGCGCTCTCTCTTCACAATAAAGACATTTCCTCTTTTTGCTGACCTAGAAAAGTTTATTAAGGCAATTGTTTGCCTCAGAGTTGATTACTGCAATGCACGTCTCACCACAATCATTCATATACGATTTATTCAAACGTTGAAGCCTGAACACTTAAATGAATCAGAAAACATCAACACGTCACTGCAGTGTTACTCACTCCCGGCGTCTGCTTCTCTCTAAATGTACAAGTTGATTATTTCTAATTCATCAGGTCCCCTTTGGAACAAAACTATCAGCCAGCTCCTGGAAAATGACTCTATCTTACTATTTAAATCCAGTTCTTAGTGTTTATACTTCAACTTCCACCACCAGCTGCTCCTTTCCTTCCCTGCCTGAGGGGCCTTTGTGCCTGTTGTCGCTACTCTGTCATTACTTGGTTCCTGCAGACTGACATATGTGCTTGCACACACAACCACACACACGCACACACAGACAAATTAATTCTGAATCTATCTTGCTAATGACACACACATGCACACACAGTGGCTCTGGATGGGTGCGTTTCCTTTTCATTTTCTCTGTGCTTCTTCCACCTGCAATTGATAAAAATGTGATTCGACTTCATATTTGTGACATTCAAAAGACACATTAATTGTTTTCAGCTTTGTTGTTTATTATTAGACTCCTGTTGTCTGGTGAAAGTCATGTCTTTCAAACTCCATGATCTTAATTTCTAACAGATGTCTGCTGTTAAAAGAGCTTTCCACCAATTTAGTATTGCAGTTGGACTCACGATGGAGAGATAAAACAATATATTGAATATCACATTATTTTTGATACTGTAGAGGACTGTGATGATATCTACTTACATGATTTGATTTATGACAATTTTTGCACATGCTTTGGTCGTGGCTGGCTATAATTATTTCATTTTATTAAAGAAGGAAAGCAGAAGCACTTTAACTTAAAAGGAAAAAGAAATGAATACAAACAAAAAATACTGATTTATACTTCAATAAAGGGCATTTTTAATTATCGTTCTTTTTTTTTTATATTGTGATAAATATGATATCATGGCTTTTTTATCAAGGTATTATTGTACCTCGACGTTTTGGTATTGTTACATCCTTATTAGAGAGTTTACAAAAAGAAAAAAAAATCAAGATGTTAAGAACCAGAACCAGACTTGCCAAAACCTGGCACCTACATCACCCATAATCCAATTCAACCACCAACAGTTTGGTCAGAGGTTCAGGTGTGTTATGCTAGTAGTGTCTAAGGCCGTAGATATATTTGCTTTTTAATTATGTATTTTTGTTTGAGTATACTTAGCGTTTATTTCTAAGGATGTGCACCACCCTCGCTCCTAATGGACGCAGGATGCGCAAAGCGGCCATGATGTGCAGGGATATGTAGGGGTGTGTAAGTAAGTATATATATCCATAATGTAGCCTCAAGCAGAGATGAGGAGCAGTCTAGAGCTCACTTTTCTACGGCAACAGCTGACAAGCGAACATCACCTGAGGGAGTTTATAAGTCTTCGTGCAGCACCCTCTGAAGCCACAAAAGGCTACAACTTTTTTCACACATACAGGGTCGGAAGAGTTACTTTAAAATTACATTCTGATACAATTACTGTTTACCTGGTATAATATATAGTCAGTAATCAAACCTTTTAACTTTTGGATTACCTCAGTACCAAATATGATGAAGCTGAGTAATGTGGTGTTTTATATTTGTTGTAGGTTTATCAGTTGTTTGTCCAGATATTCCTTCCTTTATTATGCATGAATGCACGCCTAGATTGATAAACTTGTTCTGTGGCGTGAGTTGTTACCCACATTTTACAGAAGCAGTAGGAGTAGGACTAGTAGTAGTAGTAGTAGTAGGAGTAGTGCTGGCAGGTTAGGTATAACATTAGCAGTTGGTCTAAGTTGTAAATGTTTCTATAAATTGAAATGATGAGACCTTGGATGGTGACAGTATTTTCACAGCTGAAGGCAGAAGTGTCACTGTACTGTGAAGTTTTTCCCCTTTTCTGATTTAGAGACAGAAATGGGGAAAATTTCCACCCAGTGAAGCATTTTTTCACCAGACGTGATGATGAGATTAGCTGGTTTCATTGAGACCAGAGTGATGTTGTGAGACTCACACACTGTCAGTGGTCTGTTGTTCTTAATTTTGAAATGCATTTTAAAATTGTAATCCTGCTAATCCCTGTGTTTACTACATGTATTGATAATCTGATAACATCTTTTTCTTCTGTTACTGTAATTGAATACAGTTACCCTTTTTTTGTATCCTAATTACTCTGTTTCAAATATTCCATTACCCCCAGGTCTGCTTATGCAGTAGTGTAGAGTTCACCTTTTTAAAAATCAGTTGTCTCTGAGCCCAAATTTATATTCAGTGCTCAAGTGATATCATGTGAGTAATTTTCTCAGACTTTTCAAAACTCCTTCAGAACCACAGACGCCTGTGCTGATAGGGTCATTTATACTGGGGACACCACTTTTGTCCTTGTCACTTTTTACAAGTATAATTTGTTAAAAATGTTGTGAAAATAGTTTGTACCAAGAAATGTTAACTGACAAGTGAAATAGAGGTGGGTTGTTTTTTTTTTTGCAAAATTAGAGGACATGATTGGTTGGACTTAACTTGTGTCCTCTGTTTCTCTGTTGTTGAAGTATGCAACATTAAAGGCAGTTTAACTTAACATCTAAAGGTTGATTTATTATCTTTAGCTAACATTGTTAACTTTTTATTGTTATGCTCTGGTGCTTCCCACAGTAGATGTGATGTCGGGGTTGTTTGATTGATTGACATGGCGTTGCAGCTGTGGACGTGATGGATGAAGTTACTTGCGCTGGTGTTCTTGTTTTAGGTTTTTTGCTGAGTATTTTGGAATTGTCGACTCTACAGTAGCCTAGGCTCTATGCCCTTTTGATGCGCCATAAAGCAATTTTTTCCATAATTATCCACTCTGACCTCATACCAATCGCCCCCGTTTCAGCGCCTGAAATCGCAGATGTTGAAGACCTTTTAAAAAATGTTTTTTCATCTGAGCACTTACATTCCCACCACTTCTCAACCCAAAGTGACGCCTTTGGCTGTGCTGTACCCCCAGTGACTAGTAAATTGACTTTGACCTGTAAAATATAAAATGGTGGAGTGTCCTTTTGCAGTAAATGATAGTTTCCCGACATGGAATTTCACTTAACAGAACACAAACCTACTGACTAATTGACTCCATGTGTAGTATTATAACCTGGGTGAATCATCACATCAAATATGCTTTTAACGCTCTATCTAGTGTTGTGTTATTCAGTATAATGAAACGTCGCCTGGTTTGTGGCTTGTGTGTTAATGCTCTACATGAGCCTGGAGTGTTTGTGATATTACTAGAGTGCCATTTCTAAAGTGCACTTCTCCGTGTGGGAAATTTGTGCTCCTGCAGTGAAAATAGATTATGCATGCACATCCATGTGTACTCACAGATGCCTGTCAGATGTGGAAGCATAAGTCAGGATGATGAAATATTTCCCCACCACTTCTAGCCCCTTAAAACTGATTTACTTGTCAGACTCGGTAAAGAGTGTGCCCTCTCATTTTTTATCGGGTATAACAACAGGAAGTTTTTTCTCCTGCGAGTGACTGAAAACTCCAAAGGTCAGGGCAGACAGGATAGATGTTGGACACCAGCTGTCATTTGAATTGTTTAGGGATACATCTGCTGTGCTGCAATGGCAGTGACAGCTGACCTACTGAGCCAAGTGCATTAACAGAGAGAGGCAGCGTGTCCACGTTCTGCTAAATGTCCTCAGATTTGTCCCAGCCTCTGTAATTAGGAGAAATAATATTAATGTTTAGTCCTCCTTTGTATGTACTGATGTTGCCCAGCATCTTTTTATACTTCTCCTTGAAACGTTATCGGCCTGATTCAGTCCCTGTGATGCCTTTTGTTGACAGCTGGCGATCAGCCTGAGGAATTTTTAGACTTTTTTAGTAGCGTCGAGCTTGCTGCGTTGGCAGGCAGCGACTTACTGTACAGCACGAGTGGAAATGGAGAGGTTAGAGTCTGTAGCTGCTTCATGACTTTGATTTGTCATTGTCAAAGTCTGATATGAGCCACGAGCTGCGAGCATCTTCCCGCTTCCTTGCTGCTGCTGCTGCTGCTGCTGCTGCTGCTGCTGCTGCTGAGATGGTTGATGAGTTCACCTTATTCCCAAACAGACAGAGGCTGACATTTTGAAAGTTTTCTCTTCTTCTCACATCAAAGGCTCTTTGCCGAGGGGCATTTGTGTTAAGGCCATTGCTGTGTCGTTGTACCTTGTGATGACAGTTCTGCTGAGTTTTCTTAAACTAATGCAAAATGCTTTGGGGCCTGTTCTGTCTTTGATGTGTACTTTTTGTGATAAAAGTCAGCGCTGATGCTTCACAGTCGCACAGTATTACATTTTACAATCTGCAGAAAAGATAAAATAACAACACATCGGCCCAAACCGTGCCAACGAATCCTGCCAGAGTCAGACTTGGCCGTGCTCGTCAGACCGCCCCTGGGTGGTGTGTATGTGTCAGAGATACGGTGTAACTGCAGGAGACGCTCTGCTTTTCTCACAGTGAAATCTGTCCTCTACCTGAGACTCCAGACGGGAGTCAGATAACCACCACTGGCTGGTGACCTCAATGTTTTCACTGAACGTACAGGCTTTCAAGGCCAAAGACACTCAGCCTCCCAAAGAGTCGAGAATCCCAAAGATTATTTATTGATGCCGTTTACTAAATTGTGTTTTGTGTGTGACTTTGAGCATGACGTTCACAACTTGGCTGCAGCAGCAACACTTTAACGAAAGAAAGATTTATACGAGCTTTTACTTAGGCTCAGAGAGGCTTGAATAGAAGAATGAATATGCAAATGCGAGACTTAATTTCAGAAACAAAAGCAAACCGAAGCTGCAACAGCTTCAGATTTACTCAGCAAAGTGGACTCTTAGTGGCTCACTTTGATATCATAAATAAAGTATTGCATTAATGTCTAATTGGGCTGAACCTCTCAACCTAATTCACTAATGAGATTGAGCGATTTCATTCTCAGTGACAAGATATATGTTCCCATCTCCACATTACACAGATTAAATATTGAGCTGGACTCCATTAGTTATATTGAGCGTAGTGAAACCAGTAACCAACCCAGCTAACATCGCAGGTGAGCCCTTCTGAGGCCGCACGGTGTAGACGCAGCGAAGGACAGGCAGGGAATGATCTCAGGACATCTTCTGCCGTATTGTCTCTCAACCTGACATGGATGAGACTTTACCATGATGAGCGAGGGACACGCACTCTTAGTGATTAGACTGTCCATCAGAAAACAAGCTGAATGTCTGAGAGAAGACAGTGACGGCTGGATTTGTTTGCTGTTTGTTCTCTGAGATCAGAGGTTTAATGTCTGAGCTCATGTACTGTATTGTTACTGTGCGGATAAATTTTTTTTTTACAAGTCAGGACATTTTGGCTAGCGTTACTTTTGGGGTTGAGATTATGATTAGAATACTCTCATGTACAAGAGGTACAAATGTAAAATAAACAAGGTGTCTGTGGGTCTTAAAAAGTCTAAAATACAATAACCTGAATTTGTTTGGATTACTGAAGTAAGCATTACTTTTATAAAGTTGAATTAACATAAATCAGATTTCTCTTAAAGGGAACATTTGGCACTTTTCATGTGGAGGTACAGTCAGTATTGATGGTAAATGTAGTCAGTTGAAGCAATAAATTCCTCAGTGTGAGCTGAATTGACAGAAAAAGATTACTTCTGCTGCTGCAAAATCTGTTGTTCTTCCTGCATCCAGTGATGTCATTGTGATGTCACAGTGCTGGTGTGAAGGAAGAACTACAGATTATTTCAGCCTGGATTTCTAGTCTCTGCTACTGTCACCTAACACTATGTTTTGGCTAATGAAGTATAGCCTAGGGTGGTGATACACAGCAACATGGACATGGGGGTCAGAAAACTCAAATGCAATGCATCCTGGTACATGTAGGCGCTGCTGGCACAGGTCTACAAGTAGGAGAACTCAGTGTTCTTTGTCAGTATAGCACAAACTGTGGAATCTCTTGCGTCAATAGACAACATTTACCATCAACACGGACTAGACATCCACATGCCAAATTTTCCTTGTAACACAAAGCAAAGGTTAAAAGCAGAAATCTCAAGATGCATGTCAAAACATGGACAAATAAAATCAAAACCACTTGAGTTTTGTAATTTGGCTGAACTGACCTTTTAAGTGACTAAATCAGCTTTTTTAAAAAAAAAAAAAATCTGTTTTTCTTTTTAGTTTGTTTCTAAGTTTCAGCTTGAAACAGATGTTCCTCTTTGTTAACACCGAGACCATTCCTCCATCAAAGAACTTTCCTGTTTTTCACCTCCTTAATGTTGTCAGCAGCAGTATTATATTTTTTGATGGGTTTGTGAAGGTTTATGAAGGTCATAGTTTTGGCGTTTTGGTAAATAGTTGTCTCCATACATACGGCTGGTTGATTTCTACTGCATACCTATGAAAATATGATAAAACAATCAGAAACCAAAAATTTACTTGACCAACTCAATAAAATTTTGGGAAAGATAATTTGGCCTCTTTAACTTTAATTTGTTGTTTTATCCTCCTTTAAAAAACTCAGACCACAGTCTTTCAAATCCTTTTACTTGCTGTGTTTAAATGACACGTCAGCCTCCTGTAACCAGTTTAAAGGTGTCCTGTCTTATCATCTGCGCGTTTTAACGCCCGACTCTCAGTGTCTTCCTCTGCATTATGTTTTTGACACGATTTAAAACACTCAGTTTGAGGTTTTTCCGCCGCAGATGTCGTTTCCTCCACCTCTCTGTCATAACTGTTGGTTCTGCTGCTAGCATGGAATATTTGATGCTCTGAGGTAAAGGGCCCTTGAGGATTGTATTTCAGGTCATCCATTACCATAATTGCTTTTACCCACCAAGTAGGCTTTCCTTATGCAACCGGTGCGTAAATGTTTAATTACATTGTTTTAAGGTAACAAACTTTGTAACTGCTTTTGACAGGGCGGGTTTGTTGTTTGAAATGTAAAATAAAACGCTGCTCATGCTGTGTGTGCAAACAATAGATTTAGCTGCTTTCAGAGCCCTAATTCTGTAAGTAAGAAACCGTGGCGGAGTGGAGTCACAGCTTGTGTTTCCGTGTCTACATTACACTCACTTGGAAAGGCGAACAAGACGAGCTGTGGTTAGAGTTACACACTTCTCTGACAGATGTCAGTTTGTTAAAGGAGCTCAGTGTCGCTCATTTGAACAACTGCCTCTGAAAATTTAATTCATGTGTTTTCTGTGTTTGGGGGGGGACTTTGATTGTGGCTTTTAAATAAATCTACCAGAGGCTTTGTGGGACAGTCGTACCATTTGTTCGGGGACATGTGTTAGTTGTAGCTTGCTCTGTTTTGGTTGTAATGTGCTAGCTTGTTGACAGTTGATATTTCTTCCACAGAGGCTGTTGGACATATAATTGGCTCAGAAGCTGTAATAAGCATGCGCTGTGCTTCAGTGCAGTTTGCGTGTTAAAAATGAAGCAGGCGGCTGTGGTGTCAGAGCGCCTCCAAGGCTGTCAAGCTCGAGCGTGCGGCGCATTCATGTATGTCTGCAAGAGAAGTGGCAGCGTTATTGATTTCTGCTCTCTTCTTCGTCCTTGAACACGTTGAATGGGGACTTTCTTTTTTCGATGTGAGAAATATGACTGTTTCAGCAATTCAATTTTTATGTAACATATCACTGCTAAATTTACAATCTAGGTCACTGATCCCATTAGCCCTGCAGGAGTGGGACAGTTTTTTACTTCTATAATGAGAAATTCCAAATGAAACTAAATGGAGACTAGTTGGCGAGATGCCGAGTCAAGATGTGTGCCACCAGTGAGTGTTGAATAGTATGAAAGTTTTACTTCTGAAGCTGCAGGTGTGACTGTTACAAAAAAAAAAAAAAAAAAATGTATTTTAAATTATAACAGCTAAGGGACGATACAGAAAGTGGGGTGATATTTTTAAAAAGCAAGACCCTCTCTAGAGTTATTTCTCAGCTCTGATTTTAAGATTAAAGGGATAGTTTGGATTATTTGAAATGGGGTTATATGAGGTACTTATCCACATGCAAACAGGTTCAGCAGCAAAATGCATTTTAGCTGCTGAAAAAATGTCCATCTAAAAACATCAACATCAGTTTAAGTGTACGCTATATTTAAATATATTTAGTATTTAAGTATATTTATATATATTTTTTACCATTTTACCTTGGTATCAGACAGCCTTTTACGATAGCAAACTGCCATTACATGAGCCAAATATTACTCTCTCCAAAGCCACCAGACTCCACTGGCAAAATGAATAATTGTTCTTTGGTGAATCTGAACAAACCTTTTAAAACACAGAGGTCACACAGTAACAGAAACGAATCGATTGAGGCAGTGATAGTCCAGCAACTCCCATATTCTGTAAGGCAATATGACTGTTTTTGTCACAGGAGTTTGGTTGGTTTGCAGAGAGACATATTTGGATTAAATAACAACAGTTTTCCACCAGATAAGGCTGTCTGATGGCAAGTTAAAGCTCTTAAATATGTTAATGGTGCAACAAACCCCTCATCTGAGTCTCCAGCTCCAAGGGCCGATCCAGAATTTGTCAATAAGGGAGAAAGAGTAGATGTGCTTTCAGCCCCTTTTCTTTTTTTCTTTTTTTTTTTTCTTTACTTTTTGTGTAGGAAAACCATGTTACACAAAATATATGTGTTCAAGCTAACAGAGCTCATAGAACACACAGCAAACAGAGTTAACAGCTAATGGGGATAAATGCACAATCGAGTATTTTTACATCCTTTAAAACCTGTCCAGTGGCTAACTTTAACTCTACTATAGCATGACCTATTGACCTTTCTGAAAACTAGAAAATAAAGCTGAGGTAGAGAGACACGAGATGTGCGAGAAAACATTTTTAATCCATGGCACACAGAAAGGTTATGTTTTTCATGTAACTTCTTTGATGTATCTATTCAGTCTTCTGTTTTTACAGTAAATCCTGCCATCAAAAGGATTAAATTAAATACAGATCTGGGCCATGAAAGAATTAAAGACCCTAAAAGTTTAGACCACCCTCTGTTCAGCAAAGAAAGATTATATAAGCCTTCCCCTTTTCTGACCTCACCTCCCTGAACTAATAATTTTTGTACAGTACTTAAACTTTAAAATAGATATTTAATTCCTCGTCATGGATAAAGCCTGCAGGTATTTGTGGAGTCACTGAAAATCCAAACTGCCCACTTGCACATTGAACTGACCTGTGCACAATCCTGTCCACGGAAATGCTAAACTGTAAGCAAAAACATTTCATTTTAAATCCCGAGAAGTGACTGAACACGCTATAATTTATTACTGCGCATATATTAAAGCACGTTTCTAACGGAATGTAATCACGTGCAGTTTTTCTTTTCTCTCCTTTAGAGTGGCTTCTGCTCTCGTGGCAAAAACAGCCGCCAGGAAACCTCGCTTGTATTTGCTGACAGCAACATTTTGTGAAATATCTACTGCCAGTTGTGACGACATGAACGCAGGCAGAGGACCTTGAGGTGATTGAGTGGATAGAGCACGAGCAGCTGTGGAGGAATATCAGTGTGGCGTGTCGAAAAGAGGAATTATTCGACAAACGTAGTACAGTTTGATAGCATTTAATCCTCAACCTCCACCTGCAAATGTAAAACCCCATGAGAGGTGTAAGATTGAGATAGTGTATCTACGAGTATAAGCATGATCAGGGATCGCTGTGAATGAGCTGGCGATGGCGGTCACAGGCTCAGCCATTAGTTCGGGGTGAATACACCGAGCGGTGCATCTTCTGGCCGAAGATAAGTGTAGATTGGATTGAAAGTGATGAAGAGGAGGGAGGGGATGGACAAGCAGCGGCAGAGGTGAGGAGGATGCTGTATATGACAGAGGACAGGGTGGAGAAGAGTGATGAGCGGCGTTGAAATCCACCCACTCTGAAACCCCCAGTGGAACGGCCTACCTTCTGGTCAGGGTGGCCAGGCGACAAGAACCTAATGCTAATGGGGAGGCGGCAGATGTTCTCATCAGTACAGCGCTTTGAAGTTGAAAATGCTTACTGCATGCTGCTAATGTAACACTTATTTTTTTATTTTTTGAGTGAGAGAGGGAGATACAGAATAGAGAGGGAGATTTTTGGAAGAATTCAGTACCAGAGTATTGGAGGCAAACACATGGGAAAAAAAAGACTATTTGGCTCATCTCACTACAAATTGCATATTTTAAATTTAAGCCTTGTAGAATTGTAGATACCAGAGCCCAAAGTGATGTCTTCACATGTCTTGTTGAACTGTAAATCAAATACAAAGATACAAATAATGTCATAACAGTAATATTGTAGTACAAAGATATTCCCTTTACAATGATGTGGTAACATTTTACAATAAGGGGCAGAACATTTTGAGTAGTTACACTGTAAAAAAATATTTGTTTTAACTTCAAAATGTTAGTGTCCAGACTGCCTTAGATTTTTAAGTTGACTGTTTTTGAAAAGACAAGTTGGGGGTAATTTTGTAATAATTCAAAACAAATAAACTTTTCTAGTTTCTAGTGTTTTCATCATTGTGAAACAAGCAACCATGCTTATCGTAAAATGTATAAGAGACACACAGCAAGCTTTCATCTTGTTTTCTTCAACTACAAAAAAGAAAAGTCTCAGGAGAATTTTAATTCTCATGCAATGCATGCTGGGGAGTCTGCTAATATGCTCATCACGTTTCTTTAGAAACTGACTTCAATTACTTGATTAAACTCTGAACAGTACATTCAATTGATTCAGCATTTCAAGTCAGAAGACTTCAAGTCAGGGGAAATGATGTTTAAAAGTAAATAACAACTTGAGTAAATAAAACTTGTGTATTTGTGTTACATTGATGAGAAAAGATTAGTTGATTCCATTAAATTCCTGTATGATTTTTTTTTGCAGTGTACCAGGGAACAAATGAGGAACAACTGCTGCTAGTGAACCATTAGTTAATGAGTAACTCCTAATCAATTTTTCTAGAGCAGCTAATGATTAGTTAATTAGGAAACAAGTTAGGAACCAATTAGGGACGACCTGATAATTGATGAATCTTAATAAGGAGTTTCCAAATAAAAATAGAGGACCATGCAGTGGATGATGATGAGTTACTGTATGACAGACTGGGAGATAAACTCATTTATTCCCTGGTAAAAACTCCAAAAACGCTTTGTCTCTGATTGTAAATTGTTAGTCAGTGATTTATATGACAACGAGGAGCCAGAACCAGAGAATGCTTGGTATTTTTTCATTTATTTGCTTTAAAAATATAACATAACAACATATATATAACATAATATGTTAAATGATGAAATTATTTTTCTCCAGATCAACTAATTGATCAATGGACTAATCATGTCAGCTCTAATTTTGAGCTAATTTCTAGCTCCCAGAGAGCCGTTGTATTCCATCCATTTCACTTTAACATGAAAATCAAACCTGACAACGCATGAAGCCTGAGATAATAATACATCATAATAATAATTCATCACAGTCATTTTCATATTATACAGAGATTAATAAAAAACAAATGGCTACTGACAAATGTCTGATAGTACAGTAATAAATGATGTTGTGATGGTGGCGGTAGGTGGGACAGATGTTGCCACCGTATGTGAGCGATAGAAATGTGATACAGGCATTTTTTTTGCTGGGAATCTTACATTATGACGTATGAATGATAATTTATATGATAATGATGTTTGTCCAATGAGGTGTTATTAGTATATGTGAGGATTGAGCATATTTTTGTAGATGTGAATGGTAGCAGTATAATGTGATGTTTAAAATATGTGTCTTTTCTATTTGATATGTGAATAGCAGTTATATGTTTGGTAATACTTACCCTGGCTGCGTCAGTCGTTCTGATACAGAATATATAGAGTGATTTATACTCCCAGTGATATGTGATAGAACTGAGCAATGATAGGTAATGCCAATGCTTACCCTTTGAATATTTTTTATTTTATTTGTTCTTTTCTTTGTATTTCTTTTGTTTCTGTTCTTTTATTTGTTTGATTGGTATTTTTTGCCTTATTTTCTTTCTTTCTAAAAGTGAAATATAAAAATGTGTGGCTGGCCACAAGGAAGAACAAGACACATGAAAGCATATAAATCACTTTTTACCCTTTTGATAATGTATTCAGATAAACATGACATTTCAGTGTTGCAGCCTTCACCAGATATCAGATACCCTTGGACATATCTGAGGGTCATTTTCAAAGTGTGTCTGTTTTCCTTCTTTAATAAAAATAAATGTAGCAAACCATGACCTAAGCAAGTGCAAAAAATAGGCATGAACTTTGGCAACGAATGTTTGAATTATGTATGTACAACTGGAAAACAAAAGCAAGGCAGCAGTATCACAATGTTCAGTATATTATTCCATCCATCTATTTCACTTTAATAAGAAACAAAAACAAAAGACAACCTACAAGGTACATGAAAGCATATAAAACAGCAGTATTCAGTATTCTGTGGCTAATATATTCATAAAAACAAAGGCATGATATTTTCAGTGTTGAAGTCTTCTTCAGATATCAGATACCCTTGGACATATCAGAGGGTCGTTATAGCGTCCTCTCATCATAACAGTTATTCATTCATTGGCTGCACCTCCTCCGACTATTTTGGATCAATTTTCCACTCTTGAAAATGATCAAAATTTATCTTATATATATTTCATTTGTCTTAAAGGGGCAACGACATGAGGGGAAAAAATGCTGAGGCTTTTAAAAAATGTGACTCAAAAACTGTGATTTAATGACTCAAGGCTATTTGTGACTTATTGTTTAATGGGGTTTAATGATTTCCTGTAGCTTTCTGTGTCACCATGATGAAAATGTTAGACGTTTTTTACCCTCCATTGGCCTCACAGTGCTCTTTCCTTGCAGTTATTTATGGTGGACAACGCAGCTGATGACTGGAGGATAGCCATGACATATGAGCGCATCTTCTTCATCTGCCTGGAGATCCTGGTGTGCGCCATCCACCCCATCCCAGGGAACTACACCTTCACCTGGACAGCACGCCTGGCCTACTCCTACGCGCCATCCAAGACGGATGCGGATGTGGACATCATCCTGTCCATCCCCATGTTCCTGCGGCTGTACCTCATCGCACGTGTCATGTTGCTGCACAGCAAGCTCTTCACGGACGCCTCATCCCGCAGCATCGGGGCACTCAACAAGATAAACTTTAACACACGCTTTGTGATGAAGACCCTCATGACCATCTGTCCCGGCACTGTGCTGCTGGTCTTCACCATCTCGCTGTGGATCATCGCTGCATGGACTGTGAGAGCTTGCGAGAGGTGCCTGGATCACTTTCTCACGCTATGCAGCACTGCTCAGCATGAAACATAGATAAGGCATAAAAATAGATAATGTACACACTTCGTAGCTCACTCTGTGTCTGAGCATCAAGATAGAAAGATTTACAACAGAAGATTACAGCCCTGCAGTGCTCTGAAAAAGTTTGATCTTATATACAGTGCTTTATTGCTTCATTTTTTTAGTTTTTAAAATGAGAGTTAGTCAGAAAGTGAAGCTGGAGTGCGTCAGTTTGTTCAGGTGCATTAAGGTTGGTCAACCTATGGCATTTATTATTTATTACAGGTACCATGACAACCAGGACATAACCAGCAACTTTCTAGGAGCCATGTGGTTGATCTCAATCACGTTTCTTACCATTGGATATGGGGATATGGTCCCAAACACATACTGTGGGAAAGGAGTCTGCCTCCTGACTGGCATTATGGTGAGAAAAGCAGAGAAAAGTGGACTTGTGTTGGGTTTGGCTAATATTTCATGACCGGAAAGAAAACTAGTTGGCACTCAAATGAAATAGTGAAAATCCACGTTGTATATTTGTGCCTGTCCCTTCTTGTTATTTCACAGGGTGCTGGCTGCACTGCCTTGGTGGTGGCTGTGGTGGCAAAGAAACTGGAATTAACCAAAGCTGAAAAACATGTCCACAATTTTATGATGGACACCCAGCTAACAAAAAGAGTAAGTGAAAGCTCCACACTGGATTATTTTGACATCACAGATTTCACACTTATTTATTTTTATTCAAATTATTATTTGAATTTATTAATTATTTGTTAGGGACAATGCAATTTAACATAGTTCCAATATAGCGCATGAAACTGATGCACAGAGTTTATAGCTATTGCTAATTTTCAACTCTTGTCTCCAGCTGGGTTTTTACAGTAGGCCTACTGTGTGATTAAAACACACATCTTAAAAACCACAATACACGATAGATATGGAAAAATACAATAAAATACATATACTACAATACACCAATAGATCTCAGTAATTCTGAACACAGTTAGCTAAACAAAAACTTGAAACTTGTCTGAAACTCAGACACAATAGTTACAAAACTCTTTTGTGAAACGTTGTGAAACTAGTTTCACACAACAGCCAATCAAAACGGTAATAACATGTCAGATAATGACATTTTTATTCTCATTGACCTCATGCAAGATTAGTAATGCTGTCAACAAACGGAAAACGAACAAAGTTTGTTTATAGTGCAGTTAGAAGGTGACTAATGCTATCACAGGCTTAGTAATTGCTATGTTTTAATATGAAATTTTGATCAGAATCAGGGCTGTTATATCTGACATACATTCACAATTCAAGCTACAATTTCATACTAATGTAAAATGGTGGCAACACAGAGCTTTAAATAGTTAAAGAGAAGGCACTCACTGGAGGATCATTGGCTCAAACTCCTTGAATAATGTGTGAAATGATCCACTGGTCTCTCTTTTGAGTAGGTCTTGTTTTTTCCTCCAGCATATCAATAAGCATTTATGCACTGATAGCTCTCTTCCTATTCTCCAGGACAGCCATTATGATACAAAGTAGCCAGCTGCTGCCAGAATAAAAAGCACACAATACATCCAGACTGAATGAAATGAGACACAAAGATGCAAATGTAGTTACAATGATACTTCCCACTTTACATAATCAAAGCATTAAAATTATGTTTCATACAATTTACAACCTGCAAAAAACTGCATAAAAGTTTCACCACATGAAGACAGCCTAAACTTTGTTGTTAAAGATTTTATACCTGGAATTAATTTGATTTCAGTTGGTAATTGATTGTCTCATTAAGTTACGACTGAAAAGCAGCGGGCCAAGGATTGAAACTTGGGGAACGCCATTCTGTTGTTCGAAAGGGATGAATTTTCTTTGCTCTTTTTTCTTTGCACCACATATTTCCTTTTCTTGACCAGATGTTTGTCTTCTGTTGCGCTGCAGGTGAAAAACACAGCTGCGAATGTTCTCAGGGAGACGTGGCTCATCTACAAGAACACCAAACTGGTGAGGAAGATGGACCACGCCAGAGTCAGGAAGCACCAGAGGAAATTTCTCCAAGCCATTCACCAGTAGGTACCACACTCTGTCTTCCACTGCCCCCTCCATGTTGGTCTAATACTTTTTATCCAGCAGTAGTGTGTTCACTTGGTTGATTCACCGATGCAACACCAACCTGAAATCTGAATTGTTTGACACCTGTAGCAAATATATGTGCTCATATTATTGATGGATCTTGACCATGTTTCACCTGACTTGACTGACTTCAAATTTGCAGATGTGATAATGAGTTGGCCTGTGTATTCTGCATTATAACGAGTGGTAAAATATGCAAGAGAGCTAAATTTATGTAAACAGAATTCACTTATACACTAGAGGTTCATGTAATCTATTTGTATTAGAGACTGGGTAAAGACAGTTGCATATTTTACCTGTGTAAAATGGCATTTTCTCTGAATGAGAATTGGAAAACCTCCTCTAAGATGTGGGTATATTGTGGAAGTAGTCAGCCTCAGTTTTACAGAAGTATTCCTGAATAAAATCTAATTTTACCTTGAAATATTCTCGAGTTACAGAATCCACAGTGGTATGATATTGATCTCTTTCCCTCTTTCTCACCTTCTGCTGTCAGATTGATTCTTGTGTGTCTCTTTGGCTGTATGTCAGCTTGCATGCTGACCTCAGGGGCTGACACATCTGGGTTTCTACTTTTCTAGCGGCTGGTCAGACATTTACCTGTCAGCTAGTCTTTTAGCGGGTCCCTGAGGACTCCCCGGAGTGCTATCTAACTCCAAAACAGTATTGATTTTAGCCTCACCTCGCTCTTGTTTTTCTCCAACCTACAGTGCTTACATGCACATCCAGTCTGTGGCTTCTTTCGATATAACTGGCAATCAAGTCAGTGCTTTATTAAAATAAGTGACTAGATGTACAAAGATTTTGTGATTATGTAGCCCTATGCTTAAGTAAAATGTCTCCTTTTTGTATTTTCTTTGCTTTGTGTGGTTTTATGTATGTATATGGGTCTTTGTGGTGTGCAACTTTGATTTGCTCATGAATCTTTTGAACATACATTTGTGTTTTAAAAACATTAGGATGTTTAATTACAAGGTCGAGAAGATACACAAACTGTCTGCTGCTGCTGCAACCCGCATCCAGATTTGTGCCGTTTAATGGCGTTTTGTCATGGTTGCTTTGTCGAGTCATTATGTCCTTGCTGCTGCATTCAGGCGATTTGCAGCGCTGTTGACAGCGTCTCATGTCCACCTCCTGTTCTTTAGGACAGCCTAATAATGGAAATCCCTTGGAACTAAAGCTAAATCTATACAGAACCAGATTCGGTGGGAAAATGTCACGTCCAGCTCTATGTGCAAGGACAGCCGCTCAGCATGGTGTCAACATCTTCCCAGCACACCTTTATCTTATAAAGATCCTGTTTTATTTAGGAGGTAGTGTGTTCACAGGCCTTATCTTGGAATGTCTTAAAGGGAACATTCTGCACTTTTCATGTGGATGTCCAGTCAGTGTTGGTAATTGAGGTCAATTGAAGCAATAAATTCCTTAGTGTGTGCTATATTGGCCAAGAAAGCTGAGTTCTTCTGCTGCAAAACCTGTTGTTCTGTGTTGTTGTCTGTTTTTGTCAGGATGTCTAGCCTCTGCCTCTGGGTAGCCAGCGGGTGTGCTAGACTGAGGTGGCTAAGGTACACACATTCTTTACTCAAACAGAAGTACAGATACTCATGTAAAAAAAAAGGACTCTGGTAAAAGTAGAAGTACTGATTCAACCTTATTACTCAAGTAAAAGCGAAAAGATACAAATTCTGAAATGTACTTAAAGTATAAAAGTAAAGATCAGCCCTCTGAAGAACATTTCTACAAGCTTTTTCCATGCAAAATTAACTGAACTTCATTTTTCATGACTCCCTCTTTTGTCTGTTCCATCTTGTTACAACGTTTACATATTTTTTATCTTGTAACGTCTGTTGTACGATATGCATGGATGGGTACACCAAGGAGGTTTTTTTTCTACATGTTATTCTCCCAATCATTTAGATTTAAATCAGTCTTGAGGTTAGGAAGGTGGTGCACAATCAAGCAAATAAAAATAATCAATAATGCCCCTCAAGTGCATTAAAACTGAAGTACTGAGCCTGTTTTGAAAATGAAACCAGTGGATAGTATAGATACTTGTGTTCAAATGTCGGGAGTAAAAATAAAAAAGTTCTAAATAAACACTCAAGTACAGATACCTAAAAACTCTACTTGAGTACAGTAAGCATTTGTACTTTTTACTTCCCACCTCTGGTGCTAGATGAGTATTTTTGCCACCTTATACTATTTTTACCCAACAAAGTAATACCTATAGGTGGGGAGGTGTGCTAAATGATTAAACACCGCTACCCTGACATGTGTGCACAAGAAATACTAGTCAGTTAAACTAATTAATATTTAATTAATGAACAACACCAGAGACGTTATGCAACCATCCACCACTAGTGGGGCTGCAGCCCTCTTCTCCTCGCGCCAACATTGTTATAATCAACAAAGTGGGAAACAGTGAAGTTTGTCAGTATTTAGATCTCGAAAATGAAAGACATGCTGCTCCTTTTTGGAGGAGGAGCAGTTTGTTAGTGTTGTAGTGCTAACATTAGCCACACTGTATGGCAGTCATGACATCGTTTACCTGCAGACACTGCGATCCTGCTCAATCATAGAAGAAAACGCATTTAGTGAGGTGTAGTCGTGTTTTGTAGGATAATGTAAAACATTCGTAATGCATGGTGCAAAGTGCTACACGTTTCAGCAGCATTGAAAATACGATTTGGTTATCGATGAACGTGATTAGTGTCTTCAAACAGCTTTTAATACGCATAATTTTTTTTTGGACAGTACTTAACCTTAATGAATAATAAATATGGCTCAATTTTAAGTCTTTTCTAAGTGCTGTAGGAACATCTCTGGCTATAAGCTGCTGTGGTGATACATGGTAACACAGGTGTAGGCGTCAGAACCTCATTCACAATGCATCCTGATACATATAGGCACTGCAGGCACAGCTTCACGAGCTGGAGAACTCAATTTCGGGTAAATGTAGCACACACTGAGGAATGTGTTGTTTTATTTGTCTACGTTTACTGTCTACACTGACTGGACATCAGTAAATATAAAGTGCTGAATTTTCCCTTTAAGTGTTGCTTGTGGCGTAGTTTGCAGGTGTGATCAGAAACTCTGGATTGAGATGAATTCAGGACAGAAAGAGGCCTGACAGCGAGCAGATCGCTCAAGTGGAAGGGTGGAAAGGCCTACAGCCATCCTTGACCTGTCATGAGGCGACGGTAAACATCAAATCAGATATCAGCGTGACTGTTTCCTCCGGTCAAAGCTGCAGGAAGACAGAGTGAAAAACTTTCTCAGAGGTCCTCATCAGTCACTGTAAAGGATGTGAGGTGTAAACAGTTGTTAAATGGAGCCATAGATGCTTTAAGGCACCGTGTGTGTCGGTGAATGTTTACTGAAGTTAACTGGGAGGTTTGTTTTGATTTACTGTATTTCTGATAACCAGGACTAGTGTGGAGGAAAAAAAAGAGGATTAGACTTAGAGAGTAAGCAGAGCTGCAGCGACCAGAAACAGAGAGATAACACACTCCTGGTTGCAGGAAGAAGAAATAAGTCAAGAAAAATCGTTGCTGCCGTTTGGAGAAGGTGAGGTGACAGTGTAGAGATGAGGGTTACAGCAGCCAGACTTGAGCAAACAGATTTTTGCCATCTGAATATGTTTATCTGATGTTGTAATAATTCATTTGTCTACTTCATGTTTCCTTTTTTTCCTGTTTGTGTCGACACAATGCAATAGAGCTCGAAAGTAAGTCTTCGCCTCACATGTAGATACAGACCTGTTGTGTGCATGCTAACGAGAGCTTGTCCTTGAACCCAATAATGTGACTAAAAAAAATTACACTCCCTCATTTGATAAGTGAAATTCATGCCACCCAAAAAAAATGTTGTAGTTTGCAATGACTGAATTGTTTCACATGACACAATCGTAACGTTGCCAGATTATTTCATTAAGGTTTTTACGAGATGTCTGTTCAACTGAGTAGCATGTCAATTTGATAAAATGCACATTAATCTCCCATTTTTCACTAAATCTTCAACATTTTGTGATGCAAACAGCTTTAAATAACCAGCGCAAACACCTTTGAAGTCTATTATTGACACAAGCTGCACATTGTAAACACACCCACAGATGCATATAAAGTGAATTTCAATTATCGGTGATGGAGGGTGTTTTTCTTTCCATTTCTGCATGGATGTGATGAGAATTTGATCTTTAATCAGAAAGCCACTGATTAAACTCCAATCAACTGTGCTTTCACGTACCGAAGGATGACGACTAGAGCTCTACAGGAGGCAGACCTGCAGTAGCACAAGTATTTAATTTATCATATTCCTCAAGTCAGGTTATACAAGTTAGCAGTCATGTTCATACAGATCAGGGCTCAGGGTCATCTTTCGGCGTGTGGAACCATTGTTACGCCTGTTACTTACATTTGCAGCCACATTTTTCCTCCATTTCTCTGTTGGATGACACAGTAGCAAAGACGCTGATCCGGTGTTATCATGGCTGGTAAGCAGCATAATAACATGGACATACAGCTGTCATGCATCTCTGCACTAAGAAGAATTAGCAGAGTTTGCGATAGACACAGTTTAAACACTCATGAGGTCATTTGGAGGGTGCTTTTTTTTTTACCACACCACAGGCATGGTGTTGCACTAATGCAGCAAAATGTCTTAAAGCAGGGTGATTCAACTTTAATATCAAGTGGGCGAACTAAGAAAATCACTAGGATCACTGAATCTGACAAAGATTTGCTCAACTGTTATTGGAGCACAGAGCAAAAATGGGCTGGACTTAGGGTAAATTAATGGCTACAAATAACTGTATCATGTTAATAGATATATTCTATTCTATTCTATAGAGTCTTCAGGAAAACTGGCAAAAAACTAGTCACGATTTAACTTGCAGTGCCTCTTGACAGTCACAACAGTGCACTCATTTCACAATAAACACTAAAATAATAAACACCGTTTATTACCTGTAACAGCTTGCAAAGCAAATAAATACTTGTCAGTCTATTCGCTCTGGAACTGGCAATGTTCTAAATTATGCAAGAGAAGTTTCTGTAGGTTCAAGAGAGATTTTTTAGAGACATTTTTAAGCTTGATGTTTGCTTAGCGTCTCTGTGGCTCACCAGCTCAGAGTGCAGAGCTGCAACGATTAATCAATTATTAATTGATTGATTATTAAATTACTGGCCAATTATTTTGATAATTGATTAATTGGTCTGAGTAATTAAAGAAAAGAAGTCAAAATTGTCTTATTTCAACTCCTCAAATGTGAATATTTTCTGGTTTCTTTATTCTTGGGCTTTGGGAAACACAGATCAACATTTTTCACCATTTTCTGACATTTTATAGACCAACTAAAATGTACAGTCTATGGTACAGATGTCTTAAAGTAGCTCAGAGATATGTAGTTTAGACGTATTTATCATATCACACACATGACAGCCTGATTTGCTGGCAGCTCCTGTGGTTCATAGAAAAATTCAAAGGGTCATATCCATCCTGTGGGCCGCTAGTTGAATAGTCCTGTCTTACAGTATGTTTCAGGCCATAACATCTGTTAATCTGCCAGTGTCTCAGTACAGTTAGATCCCCTTTGGGATTGCTGTCCCTTTCCATCCACAAGGTTGAAGTGGGAATCATAGCAAGAAGCAGGACAGTGAGTGCTTGTTAGCTCAGAGATCAGTGGATCGGAGAGACAGCAAAGTGACCTGAGAGGAAGGTCAGGGTAAAGCCTCCAAGCAATCCCGTTTGAGCCCGAGAGGCTGCCACTGTGACCGACAGCGTGAAGCTGTCAGCAGGGACGGAAACAGAGAGAGAGAGAGGGAAAAAAAAACAAAAAAACGACAGGCTGCAGAACGTTCACCCTGTCCATTAAGCTGAAGAAAAATTAGCATTTCTCCCCACAATGAGGTAAACGGAAGTCATGACAAAGACAGCAAGTCCGGAGGAGTAAAAAAAAATATGGCACTGCACTAACTGATTGCCTAGCAACTGATTGTCTTAACTGATTTAGTGGGGTATTGAAAAGCTTAGCATAGCCGTTTTCCTCTGATGAATACCAAGCAGATTTAGAGTGCCCATTGAAAAGGAGAGCTGCTCATGAGGAGTGATTGGGGGAAAAGGGAAAGGGACGCATAGAATATAAAAGACAGGGCACTGAGGCTTCTTTGTCCTGATCTTTAGCTGCCCTCTGCTTGGACCCCATCTGACAGCTATTGGTCATCCAACTGTGAAATGTTTAATTTTAACAGGTCTTACATCAACTGTAAAGCCATGAAACACTGACTATATCTTTCATCATTTTAGATACCTTCTTTTTCTTTCTTTCATTTGATGACTTGAATAATAAAAAAATTTTGCAGCAGTATTCCTGTACTTGTCTTTAGAGTCTGCTCTGTATGAAGCATTTCGGTCCTCAGCTGTCAGGACATCTTCCCCTTGCCTGTAGTTTTCCTTTAGTGACGCCTGTGGCACCCTCTGTTGGTCTGACCTGTCATCTTCGCTCCACATCTGCCTGTCTGCAGGGAACAACAGAGAAATGATCCTGCATTGCATGAGAATGGGCGTATCGCAGCTAATTATCAAACTCCCAGAGGGCCCCTTTAAATCCCTTCTCAAACTTCATTACTGTTTGCCTTCAATTCACACACGACCTAATGATCACCTCACCCTGCATCCATGTCTCCGTTAGTTTATAGTTTATTTAATCAAAATTTGAAACGTTGGCAAATTTGCCCTCATGATGTTAGCCTGTGTATTGTGCCCGGTTTAATTTATCATGCGTGGGTGATTCAGGAGGAGAAAAAAGAACTCTAATATCTTGAAACCACGTGTGGTCGACACGCTACAATACTGCACAGTTGCTGTTTTTGAACCCCCCGAGAGGAGGAGTAAAAACAGGCTTTAGAAGCCTAATTAAACAGGAGACGTGAATTATTTAAGCATGTTGTATGGAGTAGGTGAGTAAATTTTTGCAGAACTTACAAGTCGGTTCATGAAGAAATGGCTTTTTCTGACTATGTTTAAACAAAATTATGCACGATTAACAGGATTCCTTTGAGCAGCAAATTGTGAAGACGTCAGTTTTTTATGTCTATATTGGAAAGTGTTAAAAGGAAAACAGCATGTGCAGAAAGCTGCAATCAAAAGGTTAAACATTAGTGTCTATGTTTAAGACAATGTTTGACATCTGTGGCTTTTGAGTAACCAAATAATTCATAAACCTGAACAGAGAAAAGTTGGTTTAACCAGAGGGAACACTTTAAAGGGATAGCTTACCCACAAATCAAAAATACATATTTATATTCTCTTACCAGAGGTGCTATTTATCAATCTAGGTTGTTTTGGTGTGAGTTGCTGAGTTTTGGAGATACCAGTAGCTTTCTCTCAAACATAATGGAACTATATGGCACTTAAAATGCCAGAAAAATATATAGGGAAAACATTAAGAGCAGTTTCATGAAGGAACTATTGTCTTTCTACTGAACTACACCCATCGATTGTTTCAACTCAGTGGTGCTAAGGTTACAACTCAGCTGAGGAAAAGTCATTTATGTTTACATCTTGCGCTGTCACAAGCACAAGCCTCTCCTCCACGAGTAGATGCATGTTTCTCTCTGCATGGTGATACAGTTGGAAGGTGTAGTTTGGCAGAAAGAAAATAGTTGCTGCATGAAACTGTTCACAATAAGGTCTGTGGATTATCTTGAGTAACCGGGCCAGGATTTCTGCACAGAGACAAAAGCTGCGTTCCCACTCAAAGTACCCAGAACTTTTAGTCCAAGGAACTACATTTCAAGGAACTAAAAGGTTCCTTCAGCCTGTTGCTGCCTGTGTTTCTATCTTGGCCTGAAGACCGGCCAAGACTAGTCAAATTATGTCCCCGGGACTTAATTTAAACCCTCCAAAGCTTCCAAGTTCCAGTAGAAAGTTTCTGCAGTGGAAACGCAGCTATTGCTGTTGAGTTTTTCAAATGTAACTTTTTGGCACTGTGAGCAAAAAGTACCATCTACTTCCATTATATTCGAGAGATGGCAGACATTTCTATGTCAATGTCTCACATCAAAACAATCAAGTTGGATAAATAGCTCTGCAAGTGAGAGGAAAAATATGTATTTTTGATTCTGGGGTTGATTTCGTATGTGTCAAGTAGCTGTAGGACTTAATAAATTATGTTCTCTGACATTATAAGAGTCCTCTTCATACCTGTAGTATGGTTGTATGTATTGGTTGAGTAGGACATAATAGAGCTGGTCTCATTCTCCTCAGTGGCAGCTCTCTCCCCCTCCTCCTCTGTGGTCTCCTTTCCACTTGCATGCAGCTCAACCAAACAGACTGACCCCTGCATTTTTCTACACACATCCTGTGCATGTCCTATAGGAGTGTCCTCCGTGTGTATGCCTCTGTGTGTGCACAAGTTTAATGACAAAATTCTGATAGCGTTAATTTATTGGGTTCTGAATGGTCTTGTGTTCAGATTGAGAAGTGTTAAAATGGAGCAACGCAAGCTGAATGACCAAGCAAACTCACTAGTGGACCTTGCTAAGGTAAGCTAAGCTAGACTAACAGTCTAACTGCTGCATTGTACATGAGGATAGACACCTATCCTGATAAACTTTCTCTCCTTTGTGTGATTGAATTCAATGCATGCTAGTTCACTCGCTGAATTAGTTGTGTTTTCTAATATAATCAAAGTCTACAGGTGTCAAATAAACAGACAGGCTGTTCACAAGGTGATTAAAAATAAATCTGTGTGATGATTCTGGTTGTCTGCACGAGTTCACCTGAGATTCTCTTCTTTGGGATAAATGAAATAATAACATTTTATTTCACAGCGTAAACTACTAACCCCGGGACATGTTCGCCTGAAAATTACTGAATGAGAGTAACAAGAAACTCCCATTTGTGTCTGTGCCGTTTTTCACTTTATGTATTCTCTGATGTTTGTCTCCAGATGCACTAAACAGAAGTTGACAAACCTTAGGGAAAGACCAGGCAGCGTGCCAGCCTGACACAGCAGAAACAGTAACCTGGGAAGGGAGACACACTGTGATCTGATGATTCAGCCAGAAGTAAAGGCAGAGAAAGAGGGGAGAGAAAGGCCGAGCGCTTTGACATTCAAAAGTACACAACAGTCAAACTGGACTGGGGCCAGCGTGTCATGAACGGTATTAGTTAATATTGCCCAATCACCTCGTGCTGTAAAACAGCAGTGAGAAGAGCTGGGATGTGACATTGGATAAAGGTGGCTTATAGCCAGTGGCGCTCAGCTGGAGCCTGTTATAACGGTCTGTCGCCATAGGAGGGCGGTGTAGCTTCAGTCCCTTCATGCTCCCAGTGGAAAGATGGAGCTTAACAGAGCTGAACATATCATTGGCGGCTGCATCACCACTGCAGTACAATGTGAAATTCCTCAGATCACAATGTATCCCCTTAACTCATTATCCTCCTACACTCTAATACAGGATGTGTTTATTTTATTTAACGTGACTTAATTGATGAACTGTTTTACTGAATGTTATTTCTTTCTACAGCATTTTCTTCACTTTGACATTCAGGCTGAAATACATTCTCTCTTGTCCAGAAATGGGTTGATGGTGTAAATTTGTGGTTGAAGTGGATTTATAATAACCCTGCATGCACTTGCTTCATCAGTTTCATCATCTATTTGTGATATTTGTTCCCTTGCGGGTTGCTAGGCCTCTTTTCTTGGTCTCTAGCATTTCATGCCATCACTATTTAATGTGCTCTTGTTAGATTTCATGATTTACAGATGAGGCTCAGACTTCGGTCAGTTCAGTCCATGTGTAGGCCTCTCCCTGGATGCAGCTAATTTCTTGGATTTTCTTGGACTGGATTGCACCAGCAAGGCTTAATTTTAAACCTGATTAAATAATGGTTTAACTAAATTCTAAGATCCATTAATCTGAATTTTAGGCCTTAAATATGACTTTAACAGGTCTTAAATTTTGATCATGAAGTTAATGTTACTTTTATAAGTTTAATAAGTAATTTTATAATTTTTATAAGTAACTCTTTTCTTGCCCTTAAATGTGTTTTTGGGAAAATAAAATTGTATTGATCTCACTCTAACGACTACAAAACAAAACCAACTTGGAACCAACAACCACTATTGCAAATGGTGCTGCCCGTGATTAAAAAGTGAAGTGCTCTGGACTTAAACATCATATGTGAATAATTCGATTTACTTTGCAAGAAATTCTGATACTTTCATTGTCCTTCATATCATACCCGTACTTTTTTGCCAATATGGACATAAAATAATATTTAATTTCATTCCTAATGATCTGAGGAAAGTCTTTAATAGTTATAAATTTAACTTGTTGAAACCTGCAGAAACCCTTTTTAAATTATGTTGCACCAAACTTTTAACTACCTTAAAAGATTAGATTGCAACCTTAAAAATGTAGACTAAATTGAATTCTGTTCCCAAAAATTCACTTTAAGATGTGATCCAGTTGAGCCATCATGAATAGGCCAATTAGGCTATTTAACTTTTTAGCAAGCCACCAAACAATGCAACATTTTGTTAAGGAATACAGAGCAGCTGAAAGTCAGAATTACATGTGTATAAGATAATATAAACATACACTCAATATTTGGATGTCATTACATGAGCCGTTTAACTAAATGTTGAATTGCAAATGTGAAAAATTTGCACATGACAAGAAATCGAGGATTAAATGAGTGTTTGTGTAATACAATACAGTGAGGCCCACGTCTGCACTGGCTGTCAGGTAGAGCGGTGTCAGTGCTACTTTAGTCCTCACTGATTCAAATAAACAACCTCTCCCATTATTCCCACCTCAAATCAGACGAGGACAAGGTAAGTGATGGATGGCATCGCCTCTAGGCTGCCAGGGATTATTAGTCCTCCGCTGAATAATACCTCAGATACCGCCCTCCAGCAGCATCACTCCCACACCTCATCCGAAATGTGACACGCATTTCTTAGTGTGTTGTTGACTATTTTTTGAAGACCTGAACCTTGGGAGTTAAAATGCAGCAGCTACAGCGCTGTATACTTTTAAAGGTCTGCGAGCAGATGGTTGATGCATCAAAAGAGCAGAGAGCATCATCAGCAGGGACCTTACCTGTCTTGTCAAGGTCACAGACTAATGTATTCTCTGGGCTGCATAGAAACATGAACTCTTGTAAACCGGTCAAATAAAATCTACCCTTCTCAGACAGTCTTGCACAGAAAACTGCAGGTTCTCAAGGTTGTGACTATTAAGCATAAAAATAACCTGATGCCCACCTGGCCTTTTTCACTGTGGAATCTTCCTGCTTTTAACTTCTGCTCCTCCAAGACTGGAGGACAATGGGACACTTGCTGGGAAATTGAGAAAAGTCTATGACAGGATCATCAAAACATACTTGTGCTTGTAAAATTTGATTCATCAATTTGGTTGCATGGGCTTTCTTGATAACTGACATCATCTTTGCTTTACTAATCAGATATCCCTTTTAGCATCTAGTGCTAGATCCTGATATTATAGGATAGGTGGATATCTTTTCAACTATGTCTGAAAACAATAGAGCGGCTAAGCCATACGCCTTCCGGTGTGCCCCATTGACCAACCTAACTTCAGAAAAATTCAGTGAACTACAACTCTCGTTTCACACAACACCAGCATCGCTCCCCCCTGTAACCTTATCTTACCTAAAGTGTTTTATCCAGCGACTCCTGGTCCTTTTTTTAACCGTGAAGAGAGAGAACGAGTAAGACCTGCTGTTGTGTGACTTCATCTTGATGTGAAAACACACATGCATCATAGTTTCAGCAGCTAACATTAGCTTTTGGATGGAGAAAGTCATGACATCACTTATGCGACTTCTGGATGTGTAGTGTTTCTAACTAGGTATCTTCACAGTCTGATACTTCAAGAGTTTTATGCCAAACTAAGACTTTTGATACTTGTAAAATTATCTTTTAAATAAGCAAGCATCATGTGTTAAATGGATCAAAAAATTATTTGTCTCTCGCCACCGACTACAGTTCACCCACGGTGGTCCACCAGAAGGAGCCTGACTTGTTTTCAGACAGACTTTAAAAAAAGGCCTTTGTGTCAGACACTTAAGAGTTGGACAAGGCTGCTCTATTCATGTGGGTTTTCAATCGTTTAAAGTCAGCCTGCAGCCTGAACAGAATGTGTTGAGAAAGTTAATCTGTATTTCCTTTCCTTTTCAGAATGACCTCTTTCAACTGAATATTCACTGAAGTATTGAAGAATCCTGTTTTTATCTGTAATCATGTGTGTTAATATGGACATATTCAGTAGTCCGAGTTTGGACAGTGATCATGCTAAGTGCGTTTCCTCTCCCCTGTTCCAGACTCAGAACATCATGTATGACATGATATCGGACTTGAATGAGAGAGGTGAGGACATGGAGAAGAGGATTGCCCTGCTGGAGACAAAGCTGGAGACTCTACTGAGTAACTTGCAGGCTCTGCCGGGACTCATCAGCCAGGTCATCAGCCAGCAGCACAGGGACTTCCTGGAGGTGCAGCTCCAGCCTTATGACAAACACAGCCCTGAGCGCTCACAGTCAGTGTCCCGACGGAGGTCGTCCTCCACAGCACCGCCCACCTCCTCCGAGAGCAGCTAGAGTCCAAGGGGAATGCCTCCACTGAAGACTTTTGCCATCATATGGCCAAGTTGCATTTATCGTAAAGCCTTATGGTTTCAATAAGTATTATCCAAATTCTGATGACAGAATCCAAGATACTGGGGACAATGCATTTTAATGGATAACTTCATGCTGTTATTTGTTTTTTATTACCTCAAAAGATGTTGTTATCCTTGCTCTGGTGACATGACCACAAATAATGGCGCTTCCCTCAGTACAAACTAAAAGGCCTATCGATGGGGGTACGATATGAGCTCTACTCCGTCTCTATGCAGAGATAGCCAGTTTTAGGTGGCAAGGTTACCATGTGTGAAACTATTGCACTAAAATAGTGCTTCTCACAGACTTTGTGCTTCTGCTGGCTTGATTCAGTTGCCGTGTTCCTCAAAGCAAACTGAGAAACCGCTGAGAAATTAGTCAGGGAGCATGACAGTGATATTAGGGGGAAAAGTGCTGTGTTTGATGGACTGGAGTGAACTGACACCAGAAGGCAGATGAAAATCGCTCCTGCACACTGTCACTCAGAGATAACTTAAAAAGCTTGAAATGAGGAAAAAAGCATATAACTTTTAGGTTAGAAACAGCATCAACTATAGCGGTTTTCCTTTGCAGAGTGCCCCTGTAGAATGACTATTTTTGGGGCAATGTTGCAAATAATTTAATCCTCTAGTCAAAATGAATGCATCAAAATCTGTACTTGCACTTACTTTTTAATCAATGCACTTCAATGCTGACTGACGTATGATATAAAGATGCGTTGCTCATTAAAAAGAAGAACATTTGAGATGTTTGGGCATGGGTTTATTATTGTCAGTTCTCAAGTTGTGGCTAGTGTTGATGAATCAAGTCAAAGCCCTTTTTCTGTTTTTCAAAAAGAAGCATTAACTTAGACCCATAGAGGTCTGCAGAAATGTATTGAGCGATCACAAAATCAGTAATAATTATCCCTTGTCTTGCTGTGTCTCACCTCCTGTCCCTCCTTCCTGTGCTATTTATGCTTGCTGTCACCCCAGCTGGGCAACAACAAATGCTGAACAACAACTCGCTGAAACCGTATCTACCTTTTAAAAAGAAAATGCCTATTTTTATATATTTTAATGAGGACAAGCACACCTCTTACAACTAAACAAACAACAAAGTGGATGTATGAAGTGACAGATTCAGCATATCTAGCATATGGTTCAATACTTCTTGGACTGGAGTTAAGGTACATACACAAAGTTGTCTGTTAGGTTCTTTCCTGAACTTATACAGACTATTTAAAAATTGCATTATTCTTCAGATTGCATTTATTTTTTACAGCGTATGCTTTAGATGACACTGTTGGCTGAGCTGGAAGAGCAATATTCAAGAGCAGAACTGGTAAATCTACCTACAGTGGCTGGCATTTATTAGGTTTTTAGATTAAGTTTTAATGTCAAAAGTCAAATGACGATACTTAAATTTAATTGGAATATCCTCCTTGGCCTTTCATATCAACTGTATGAAAAGCCATGATGTGGATGATAGACCCTCTACACATTAATATTCACCATATGAACATAGTTGTTAATGCAACCTTTTCGAGGTTCACAGAGAATAGCATGGGTCAGAGGAGATCAAATCAGCAGCACTGATCTTGTTCAACCAGCCCACCCACTAACCAATAAGTAAATTAGATGGTCAACAACAAGACAGATGTTCAGTCCACGAACTTCAGTAACATAGAAACCAATGAGAGATTATACTGTATGCGACTTAAACAATAAACAATTAAACAATAAAAATATACAATTTGACAGCGCTGTGTTCTTTTTTTGTGTGTTTTTTATTAAATATGACTCATTAAAATTTGCTCTGCACAAACAGGTAAGACAATTACATTGACATGTAACTGCATGCATTGTGGTCCAAATCACTTTAATTTACCACATAAATTTATTTATTTATACTTTATTTTATATGATGTGGCAACCTCTCTTTTTTTCCACTGGTCAACCACTAAGTGGAGACAAATCAAGGAGCTGTGAGTTGGTATGTGCACAGCTTGGGTAAAATTTGCCCTAGAAAGTAACTTGTAGGCATTAGAAGAAGAAGCTATCCATCAGTGGCGGAAGATATTTTACTTGGATAAAGTACACATACCACAATGTAAAAAAAAAATAAAAATTCTCCATTACAAATAAGTCATATAAAAAAAAAATCCTACATTGGTAGCTAGTTTTAAACACTTTATAGAGCCTACAATTAGGCAGAGGGGTTGAGCCCATCCAATGGAAGAAAAATCTGGGGACTCATGACATGACTAATGGGGCAGGAAAGTGGAAAAATAAAGTTATTGGGCCTTGAACAGTCATTCAAACGAAATCATCACAATTTTTAGAAGGAATATGTGCCTTTAGTGCAACTGCTAAAATTCAAAGACATTTGAAACCTGAGATTTGGGGTTCCATGAGACTACTCTTTTTTTTTATAGGGACAAAAGCCAAAATGGGTTAGGAGTCACTGGTATAATTTTTAATGATGCATATTATTTTATGAGCTTAATGTGTGTATCTTAATATAAAATTTTGATATCAAACACAACTAGTGATTGTAGCTGTAAAATACATGTAGAAAGTGCAATATGGCCTTCGGAAATATAGCATTGGAGTATAGCCTGGCAGATTAGGCTATATCAATATGTAAAAGTACAGAAATGTACTTTAGTGTAGTATTTAAGTAAATATACATTTTTTATACTACTGGGCCTCATTGATATGAAATAAAAAAAACACCTTTATTTTTACACATATGAATTTGGCAGATGCCTTTGTGTAAAGACCTGTCAATATGCCAGTGCTTCCTAAATGAAGCATGCAATGTCAACTCTGCTTATTAGTAGTTTACATTTTTAGGCATATGTCTCTTCTTCTTCCATATACATTTTGCCCTGTTTTGTTTTTGTTTTGTATTTATCTTCATTGAACATACATTAAAGAAGAAAGAAAAGACAACATGTTGGGCCCCATACACAGTATATACACAAACAGTCATTTCTTAATCACTTGGCATAGATTAAAAAACAAAACAATAAAAAATAAAGAGGACGAGATCATCTTGACATGCGTCTCATACTACCTTACTTGAGTACATTTAAGACATAAAAATAGGTGGAAATCATATACAGAAAAATTGGCCTGTTAGTCAAAGCACCGGGCATAGTTCTCCCTGTACACGTTGATCATCGCGAGATTTCCCGCGAAGCAGCGCACACAGCGGCACTTGCGTGTCTAGGCTAGTGTGCTTGCTAAACAACATCTAACTTTGCCAACTTCCATGTTAAAATCTTTCGGAACTGTTTTGATAACGTTGTTGGTACACAGGAACCTCCGCCACCATGAGTATACTCGCCAAAATAGCAGAGATTGAAAATGAGGTAAGGTATCAGTAGACAGCTGACTAACGCAATGAATCAGTCACGTTTTAGCTAACCGCTAGCTAGCTGCTAATGCTCGCAAATATTAGCCTAGCTTTGACAGCTGGGACTCGTATACTTGAATGTTAACTGACAGATGTGTATTGAAACAGTTAGTTGTAACGTTGCTTCACGCGCTCATTCGACTTGTATATTAACTATGCATCAAATATTAGAATTTAGAGGATGTTGCCATCTGGTAGCTAGTAACGTTAGCACAAATACTGATTTAGTGCTGACTCCAGATGTGGTTTGATTGCCTAGCAATCAAATTAGCGGCCGGGTACAGGGTTGGTGTTTTGTTAAAGCTCATATCAGCACCTCAACCTGTTTGCCATAGCTCACCAAACAAACTTAAACCTAAATTATCGCAATGTGAAAACACAATTTTTCTAGCAACCGGCGTTTTCGACGTGTCTGAATGTTTCCTCTCCCAACAACTGGGCCACAAAGTTTGTATGCAGTTCTGCCTGATTTAAGAGTTTTGAAAAGAGAACTTTTGTGAAATGGCTCACTGTAGTGGTTGGTTATTGTTGTCATATATTATTGTAAGTATTTGTGTTGAATAGTAGTTCAGAGTAACGTTAATCCAACAGAGATGCATGTAAAATAAGGATAAACATGAACCTAACTGTGATCCTGTGAAGTTAGTGATAACAAGTTAACTTTAGACTGTGCTGTTGTATTGAAGTGGCTCCACGGAGTAGGTGGGGATACAGAGAGGTCAGTTAAAGGAAAACCGTCTAACACCCATTGTCATAGTGTTCATTGTATTGTATCCCACCCTCTACTTTCTTTAAAGGATAGGTTCGCTGTTTTTCAAGTCAGCCATAAAGCAACAGTCAGGTGTCCACTGGGATGCTGACACAATTAGTTGAAATATTATTGAAAATGCAGTATGGACAAGTTCAGTATCAAATCAGAGAAGCTGCAGTGTTTTGATGAAGGAAAAAATTGAGACAGAACAGCATTATAATTAAATACTGTAGTGCTGCAGAGATGCCCTGACCTACGTTTTTCCCAATGTAAGAACGCTATTATTTTGTACAGACCCTAATAAATATCAAATAATTTTTTCCTTGTGTGTGAATATGTGGATGTGAAGATGAAAATTGCAAAAATGATAATTCCCACTAATTGTACATCATATCAAATAAATGTCAAAATAGCTTATAACTTGTATATATTACATCCACCTGTTACTTTAAAGAATGGGTCCACTGTTTTTCAAGTCTGTTAATTGTCAGATGTCTGTATGAACGTTGAAGATGTTCACACTGGCCATGAAAATATATATTCTGAATGCATTTCCAGTGTTAGGGGTGGGGGACAAAATCTTCAGTCCTCCATCTGTGCAAAAATATATTTCAACATATATCTGTCTTTAATACGTGCCTTAACTAGTCTAAGTTATTCAAATCAAGTGGGTATCTTTCAAAGTAGGGCTGCATGATATGGTGAAAAAAACTCATTATTTTATATTGCAGTATAATTCATGATTAGTAGGAATGATCATATTTGCAACACACTGAAGAAAAAAAACTATTAAAATGTTGATGATGTGGAATTTGTTGACATGACAGTGTTTCCTTGTTGAGCTGCAGTGGAGGGTTTTGATGATTTTCTTTTATTGCAATAAAGTCACAATAACCAAATTTTATTTGTGTGCTCAGTGCAACACTGTCATGCAAGGCACAATGATATAGGATCTCATGCCGGTGTTGTTACTGTTAATTGTAGATGGCCAGGACGCAGAGGAACAAGGCCACAGCTCACCACTTGGGTTTGCTCAAAGCACGTCTTGCCAAACTGAGGAGGGAGCTCATCACACCAAAAGGAGGCAGCGGTGGTGCATCAGGAGAAGGCAAGACCACAATTTTTAGATGCTTTGTACAACTTTTACTCTACTGATGTCCTTTTATTTTTTTCTGTCATCTAAAGCAACATATTTATTTGATACAAATTTCTTATTTGTTTTTCCCCCTCCTGGTCTTTAAGGTTTTGACGTTGCAAAAACTGGTGACGCTCGTATTGGCTTCGTTGGTTTTCCTTCAGTGGGAAAGTCTACACTGCTAAGTAATCTTGCAGGTGTGTACTCTGAAGTCGCTGCCTACGAATTCACCACCCTTACAACAGTACCTGGAGTCATTCGCTACAAAGGTGCCAAAATTCAGGTACAAAACTTTCTTATTTGTTTCAGTACCTGTTTTCTGTTTTTCTCATTTGTGTTTTCAGTTGGGTTCCTAATTTTACTTTCTTGCTCCTTCCTTCAAAGCTCCTCGATCTTCCAGGAATCATTGAGGGAGCCAAGGATGGCAAGGGCAGAGGCAGGCAGGTCATCGCAGGTAAGACGTGATCAGTGACTAAGACTGGAACAGATTTTCATTCACAAAATTATAAAACAAAGGATCATAAAGTTACATTTTGTTCTGTTCTTTCCTTTTTTTTATATTAGTGAAAACTGTATGCTTTAGTGCCTCTAATGGCAATAGAAAGGCAAAATGAAACTTAATAAAAAAGCGAATAGAAGAAATGGAAGGTGACGTTTAGAAGCTTTAATTAAACTGATTTCTGCACAAAGGTGTTTTTGATCACTACAGGCTGCAGAAGATGAACAAGCTTGTTTAACAAAGTTTTGGAATAGCATTGTCCTACTGAGGCTAATACATGGTTGCATTTAGATATATTGTGCACTCAAATTGTAGCAGGAAAAAGTAAAACCTCATGAATGTTGCTATTGTTGGTAATTATTGGCTTTGTACTGTATCCACGACAGAAGATGTGATTCCTTCACCAGGGTCAAGCAATAACGTGTTTTGCCTCTGGCCTGATAGGGCAAAAACAAAATGCAACTAAACATAAAATTTCACATGGTATATACAGTAAATTTGCGCACACACATATATATATATAATCAAACACCAAATACCTCTATCAGCATTTATTGATATTTAACCAATATTGTAGGGATGACTATTGGTGCTTTCACAAAATATTAACACAGTGAGAGTTTTGAGAACTAATCATCAGTAATGTGGATATAATGACTTTTTACTGCTGTTACTGTTATCGTTGGATCCTGCCTTCATCCATTTACTCTGACCAATATCTCCCTCCTCCTTCGTTCCAGTGGCTCGAACTTGCAACCTAATCCTGATAGTGCTCGATGTGTTGAAGCCTCTTGGCCATAAGAAGCTGATAGAACACGAGCTGGAGGGCTTTGGCATCCGACTTAACAAGCAACCGCCCAACATTGGCTTCAAGAAGAAGGACAAAGGAGGCATCAACTTCACAGCTACAGTATGAATGACAACAATTCAAATACAAAAACTTCTCACAATGTATCACCTCCAAATGAATGACTGAAATAAATAAGAGTTTCTAGCGGATTTTAGGGGCGGTAGGTGTGTATTATAAATACTGGTTGTCATTTGTGATTCAACCAACTGATGAGCTTGAGAAGTGAGATTATAATAACAAGAAACTTTACTCCTTACGTTGATAGTCAATTAAAGGGTGTCCAGTTTTTCTGCCATTATTCTGGCATGTAGGATTTTAGTTGTCAGGGGTTTCTGTAGTTGATTGTCAGTTCATTTTGATGGTGGGAATCTTTTCTGTCATTTCATTAGTATAAACAAACAAATGAAAGCCATTATTTAAAGGTTTAAACTAATCTGCAGGATCAACTGCAGGAAACACATTCACATCATTATGCCTCGTTCCTTGGTTAGCAAACACTGTTCGATGCTGCCCTCTGGTGGACACACATAAGATTACATGTAACTGAACTGCACCTGCATATTTGTTCTCTGATCCTTATAGATTTTAATTATGCTGTACTTGAATAATTTAAAGTGTATAATGTGAAATTATCCTTGTAAGTGCAACTTCACCCCGGGTCTGAGCTGAACTCCCCTCTCTGTATAATTTTGTAATTTTGAAACGTTACATAAATTAGTGACGGTCGACTCTGCGTCACCATCAGCAAGAAATGTCAATCTGAGTGCCAGCATTAACATGTGTCATCATTGTAGAGTCATATCCTTTAGTTTACATCTCAAAAAACATGTTGTGTAAATGTGCAGTACCTCTTAAATTCAGCTTTTTAACCAGTATGAAGTATTCTTGTTTTAATTGTCATATGTTGACTAATATAATGCCCGTCCTCCCGTCTCTCTGATTTTAGTGTGCACAAAGTGAGCTGGATGCTGACACTGTTAAGAGTATCCTGGCAGAGTACAAGATCCACAACGCCGACATCACTCTGCGCAGCGACGCCACAGCTGATGACCTCATTGATGTGGTGGAGGGAAATCGGTAAGCTGCTGAAGTGCCAGACTGGCCCTTCCTTAGTCATTCCCAGTGGGTGTGGCCTGCTGAAATCTTCAATCCCATTTTAATTCCCACAACACCACTGCAGATAAATCTGAAAATGCACTTCATGTGTTGCACAGCCATCCAAACTCATGTGCATCTCTCACCAATTTTTAGCAATTTCTAGATGAGCAATGTCATCTCTTACAAAGATCTATGATATTACCATTCTCTATTGTGACGAAATAGAAAAAACTTAAATGAATTAAATCTTGGGCATGAAGGATGTGGGGTGAGGCGTGTGGAGTGTGTCTAATTCTGTGCTATGTTGCATGTTGGACAAGGGCCTGACTTCCCTGGACTGTCATTCAGCATTTTCTTGCAAGGCAACAGACATGGCAACAGCATAACCTCCCTGCAGTTGTGGAGATACGAGGCAATCACAGGGTCTCTCCTGCATAAATGCTCCCTGTTACTTTCCAGGGAATAAACTGTAATGAAATGACGGAGCATAATCCGCACTAATATACACATACAATAAATGAAACTCTTGTGAAGAAATAATTAACCAGAATACAGTCTTCCGTAAAATATTTCTGTGAAAAAATAGCCATGCATGAACCCAAATGCCTACAGCTGTATAGGAACAAACCATTCACAAAGTGTCCTTTGCATGAATGATGTCTATGCCCGTGTACTGCATTAGTACACAAGTACCATAGTCACACAACGCTCCCACAAAGGGATGTAGTCACAGCAGTACATTGTAGCCCTGCAAGCTACACACATGCTTTGACAGAGTTGTCTTCTAATTAAAAGATTTATGAGTGAAAATACATAAAATTGTCTCCAAAATGTAAAAATATAAATGCATCCACTTTTCACTTTAACTTCCACAAAAGACAGCAAAAACTCATAAAGTAAAGGCAAAGAACATTCCCACCTTCCCAGAGGGAAAGTCTAGAACAGGGAGTCCGCAACCTTTACTCTTAACAGAGCAATTTTTGCACCCCCCAAAAAATCTCTCTTGAGCTGTAACTATTCAATTTTTTATTTTCCTCTGAGACTTTTCTTTTTTTGGGTTTGGCATCCATGCTTAACTCAGGGAGACTGAAGATAAGCCACGAGCTGAAAATTTAGAGGAAAAGGTTCCAAGTTGTAGATGAAGCCCATGATGTTCATTTTAGCTGACTAAATATTCAAATACTATTTTTGTTTAGTTTGTAGACTGTCCATTTTTACAATTGGAGAATGTAAGAGTCACTTAGGGCCTACAGTAATGAAATAGGAATTGAAATGTTTAAAAAAAAAAAAAATCATTCCCATATAATTTTATCTCAAAGCCACAGGCAGCCACTGGAGAGGGACGAAAGAGCTGCAGGTTGCTGACCCCTGGTTTAGAATGAAAAGAGGAAGTAAAGCTAGCAAAAGAGCAACACCTTTGAAAACAAAAGGGTCACAAAACCTTGCTTTAAGACACCAGACATTCCCTTTTTATAGAAAAGTGCATGAATTTCACATGTAGACATATTTCTCCCGTAAAAACTACATTACCAAAAGTCTAGGAAGCATGGAAAAAATCTATTTAACAGAGGAGGTGTTTAGTTTAGTTTAGTTTAGTTTAGTCTACTACACATGCATTAGAAAAATGACATTTGGTTTGTAGCTGGAAGTGACAACTCAGGTTACATGTTGTATTACTGAGGCTACCACTACATGCAGTAAAGGGTTTAAAACAGTTGCAACAGATAACACAAATGTGTAATTTAATTTAAACTGCTCTATGTTGATGGGTGCTGATTATGCAGCAATTTCTTGGAGAGCAGCCACTCACACTCCCTTGTTCCAACAGGGTCTACATCCCGTGCATTTATGTGCTCAACAAAATTGACCAGATCTCCATCGAGGAGCTTGACATCATCTACAAGGTCCCTCACTGTGTGCCCATCTCAGCCCACCACCGCTGGAACTTCGACGACCTGCTGGAGAAGATGTGGGACTACCTAAAGCTTGTGCGCATGTAAGAGTTGTTTATACAGTCGCCACAAGAGGGTGTGAAAGACGGTTGGGGTTTTAAATGATGCAGAACAAAGGAGTCTGTGTGAAATTTAAATGATTGTTGGTTCAGACTGCAGAATTTGACTGAGATCATGTGCTCATTTGCAGCTACACTAAACCCAAAGGCCAGCTTCCTGATTACACGTCTCCTGTTGTTCTCCCTGATGGACGGACCTCAGTGGAGGATTTCTGTTTAAAGATTCACAAAAACCTCATCAAGGAATTGAAGTAGTGAGTACTGTAAACTTCCGTTTTTTCACTTTTTAAAGGGAATTTTGTCTTTTAGGAAACAGATTTTTTTTTTTTTTTTTGTGCAATCTTGACTCCCTATTCCTTACAAAAGTATTTTTCTCTCCTTCCTTTTCTTGTTATTATTTCGTTGTGATACGATAAGATAAAGTTAGGTTATTCCTCTCATAAGATTAGCAATTCTACTAGAAAGGTGTTGCCCACTCACACACTGTTGACTATCAACACGCAGAGTCTTGGAAGTTTGGAAAAAATTTTAGCTGTTATGTTATCAAGGTTAGGAATATGCTTGAATTTGGATAGACTGCTTGAAAATGCTCTATTTTCAACAGAATCAGGTGTTTCATCTGCGCAATCACTTACATAAACTAAAAATGTTTAAATATCCATAGTCATATTTGTTTTCTCTTGGCATCTCACACCAGACTCAGAGGGGACCTAGACTGACCGACATGGGTACAGTGTTGTATTAGGGGTCATTAGGTTACAAAAAAAGAATTGTGGAGCTGAGGGAGGGGATTAATATTCTGAGTGTATGAGAAAAAACTCAAATATTCTCTGAGATTATAAAATGAAAATGAAAAAATGGTGATGGAAAAAAAATGCAGTTAATTTATTACTAGTTAGGTTTCTTACTAAAAGGCATTGATAGAGTTACCGTACACCAGAATGATGAGTGGTCATCAAATGGTTTAAAACAACACGGTCACTTTACTCACAGCCGTTGCCCTCTGTATGGAGAGGTACGCCAGATAAGCATTAATTTGAGAGTATGGATTAGGTTCTGAGATGATGTGTCGCAGCGCCATCTCCAAATGGGAGAGCTAAGATCATCAATCAGTCGATATGTTAATGCTGCTGAGGATTACCCGTCCTCCAGGGAGTGAACGGGTCAAAAGATGACACACGTGATTAGAGAGCCTTTGTAACTACAGGATGTCATTGTACCCTGCAGGTTTCTATACAGTGCAGAAATTGTTGCTGTAGCAAAGAAAGAATATGTGAAAACTGTCCATAACCGCCATAGTTTAAAATAAAACATGCACCCTGTTTACTGCCTGAGAGGATTATTTGATGTGGAATAACATGAGGTACCTATCGATAGTCAGTTTTTCTTTTAACTACAGTAGATGCTGGTCCGCATTCCTGCAGTTTGATGCAGAGAAAAGTGCCAGCAATGTACTGCTGTGGACAAGGTCAGCAGTAAAAGGTATTTTAGCGACTTAAAAAAGGTCCACTTAAAAAAAAAAATCAGTCAGTTTAACTGTAGGCTATATTTAAAATGTTTTCAAAGCTTTACCTTGCTGTCAAACAGCTTTTTCTGTTGTTAAATTTTTGCTGTGTAAGCCACGTATCGCTCTCTCCGTATCGCTGCTGAGTTACAGCTACCCTCATCTGTTAGTTTGTTTGTGTCGTCATGTGACTTTGGTGAATTGGAACAATTCTTTTAAAACACAGAATCACACAATAACAAAAACAAACTAACCCATTGTGGTGGCAGCAGACCAGCAACTTCTGTGTTCAGTTAGAAAAGGTGGTCTGGTGGCAAAGTAATGCAGTGAAAATATTATTAAATATTCAAATATTCAACTGATACTGATGTTTTTTTTATGGGGGACTTTATTTATGTGGCTAAAATTTGTTTTGCTGATGACCCAGCAATACATTGCTTAGCTTCAGTGCTAGTGTTCCTCTCTGCTTCTCCAAACTGGGGGTGTGCCAGTGAACATTCCCTTTAAAGGAAACATTCGTGTACCATAATGTTTTTTAACACTTCCTCTTTCAGTGCACTCGTGTGGGGATCATCTGTGAAACACAACCCTCAAAAGGTGGGCAAGGACCACGTGTTGGAGGACGAGGATGTTATCCAGCTGGTGAAAAAGTAAAAGGAGTCTTCACTGCATGGCCTCTGTATCACAGTGTTCTGTACAGTTGCTCAGTAAATCACCAAACATCATATCCATTAGAGCATCTCTGTCATGTGGTTCCCAGTTTTCTGCTCTAATTTAAAAACAAAATGACATGACTGTAAGTGTCACGTTTAAAAGAACCTACAGTACTTAACACCATGAATAGTTCATATTGAATATTGGTTAAGGCTTGCAATAAAATCTGTACAATAAAAACATTAAGGAATCTTGCTGTTTTCATTCTGGTGCCTTTTTTTTTTTTTTCTTTTTACAGAGTTAACATGTTTATTTCGTCCCTCCACGTGAATGTTAACATGTGCATGTATCAAGTGTAGCCTGTAGAGGTGAGCAGACATGTCGTCAGTTGTATCTGTTCAACTTAAAAAAAATTATTGGATTGAAGACCAGAAGTCAGTGTGGTTTATACCAGACATGTTAAATTGGGCAAATGTTTCATTTTCAAACTAAAAATTGATTGGTGCAATTTTAGTGCTTATGAAGCATTAAAATAATTTGACATATAATTAAATATTAATATATTTGCACATCTTCATACTGTAATATGTCCTCTTTTTATTTTTAGCTAAAGTAAGTTGTATGTACTGTCTGAAGCGCACCACCGCCTCCCCTGTAATTTGTGGATTTGAAAAATCAGAAATGGGGAAAGAAATGTTTTATACATGGAAATATTCAGTTTTTCAGTTTACAAATTATATATCCAAGTATATAAAATATCCTTTAGTTCAATAATGTTGATGTATTAAATCATTGACTATGGTAGATAAGCCTTTTTTTTTTTTTAACTATGTCAAGGTATTCATGGAGCTGACTGTGTTTCCATTACATTATTTATGGTTTTACCAAATAAAGTATTCAGATTTGGATGCATCTCTAGTCACCAAGGAAACTTTTTTTCCCCTCTCCATTTAAATCAAGATATGTGCTGTATGTGGCCTGCCACTAAAGCGTCACAGAAATGTTACATCATTGAATCTTGTGCTCTATCACAGTTACATGGTTTCTCTCAGAAACACAGCAGCATGAAGCAACAGCGTTATCGGGACCATTTCAGTCTGGCTCAGAGGAAAAGGAAAGTCTCATTTGAAAGCCTCGTCCAGCTAAGTGATTTATGTGACATTGATGATGAAGGCAGTTATTCAGGCTGGTGGCCCACCCCCTCTCTCTGGTAGGGACGGCCACTCAGGTTAATCAGTTCATTCACTCAGACGCAGTCTGGGGACATCATATGCCAGCTGTTCACAACTAACAAGACTCCACAGAGCTAAAATAAAGAGCATTTCATCAGAGCTGGGAGCTCTTCTGGAAGCCTGCATTATCTAATGTCGATATGTGGTAAGCTGCATGAAGTGTAGCAGCCATTTTGTGCCTGAGCACCTCGTACTAGGCAGTGATTGCAGTGGATGGCACCAGTTCGTACACAAGTATATAGACTGTGGTATAATATAGTCATAGTTTGCCAATGTACAGAATAAAACAAAATTAGGAGGGGTACAAAAAAAGACTTAAAAAAATATATGTAAAATACAAAGGAGCAAGAACAACCACAGTAAGCAAACATCCACAGCCAAATAATAGGTGAAAAGCTAGAATAATAGAGTAGAATAACAACTAAGTCGTTTATAACATTTATATGTTATATATACAGTATAAATACAATTTCATTTACATTAGAATATGTGTTTGTGTGTATAATTACTGCACAAGAATACTTGTCATCTTGCACTAATGTGGCTGTGTATGCACAAGTATAAGGAAGTTGTTACACAGTGGGTTTGTCATACAGAAACACTTTTATGCACATGAGGAGTCATTCAGTGGTTATAATTGAAAGAATAAAGACTGCTCTTCATGAAATCAAACAATAAAGCTACATAGAGTTCAGCTTGTATGTTCGTGAAGGTGTATGAGCTTGTTTCGTAGCATATTTAATTATGCTGCAAATGTGCAGTTCTGTCCTTTACAGGATGAGCTTGGTCTGGTTAAATAAACTATCCTTTCATCTAATATACATGAAATTTATCAAATAGGTAAATGTCGACATACACACTCAAAATATCCTGAAACAAAGCAGTAACTTTAATAATATTGCTCGTCGGTATTTACCAAAAAGAATGTAAAATACTGCAATATGCAATAGCAAAGAAAAACGATCTCAATATTTGATCCCCAGAGAAATAAATCCACTTGAAAAACTGCTTTGCAAGACCACAAAAATAATCTTTTTTCGCTCATATATTAGAAGCCATTTAATTGTCAGAAGTGCTATCAACATCGTCCATTAATCAGTAGTTGCACTATTCTGAACAATGGTAGTCCTGGATGTTTAACTTGGAAATGCAACAGGATTCAAGTTAATGGATGTTTAAAAAAACAGGTGCAACACTTAGTACAGCACAATAATGGTCAATGAGGATGCTAGCGAGTGTATTTGTGGTTATAGACTTTAGTTCTTGCGGAGAGAATAGCTACTTTTAGGAAACGCTGCTGCAGTGGTTGAGGGTACTGCCTGCCTGCTTGTCCCGCAGCAGCAGGATCAACCCTCGTCAGACACCACCTCTTCCCCACCCCCTTTTACCCTGTAAATTATAGCAGCACTTTAGCTAATGAAAGAGTTGAAGACCGGGCACTAATAAAAGCCATTAAGTGAATAAAGCACTTCCCCCTCTAACAAAATTAAAGAATCTACCCATTTGGAAGAGGGAGGACTCTGTATTAATATTTATGAAATGCGGAACCCCGCGGCCCCCCCAAACTCCCCAACCCACGTCCAATCCCAGCCTGACCAAGTCCTCCTTGCCAGTGCACCTATCCCAAGAGAACATCGCCAACCCCTCCTAGCTTGAAGGAGGGGCAGGAGATGGGGACTTGAAGGGTGCTGAGGACGCAGTCAGGACAGTCTGCTTCCAGTAGAGCAAGCTAGAAGACCCCAAGACACAGCTCAGAGCGCCCACTCGCCTCCGTCAACCCGGCTGCGCCTAACACCGACTTCTTTGAGGCCAAGAGGATGGAAAGGTGAGTTTCTTGGAAAGACCAGATGAGTAGAAGCGCCTTTCCAAAGAACAGGTTATGAGTAAGTCTCATATTTGTAGTGTTGTATTTGTAGTTTGTTGCGTTGGTCAATATGACCCTTATTCTGAAGTGTACTTTAATGTCTTTTTTTCTTTTAAATTAGATACTTTTAATGATAAATGATAAAGAGCATTTAGTCTTTAGTCAAATTTAGAATTACATTCTTCAACTCTTGAAAGATCCTGATCGTGGTGATCCACGGCAATCTTTGAAGAAAAAACAAGGTAAGGATGCATAATTATGTATCACAATCATCCAACCATCACACCATCCCATCAGTCCTTGAAACATCCTCATTGTTCTGAAAAACAGAGGTCTGTTTCACCGCCACCGCCCACCATTTTCACCCAAAGTACTCCCATTTTCGTGCCATTTGGTCACAACAAATGCAGGGTTTCTCTTTGGGGCATTAATATGTATTGTGGTGTAATTTCATCACACAAAGTGGTTCAGTTGCCACGGAGCTCTAAGTTGATTATCGCACCCAGTGCCTTCTCATTTTAGTTAATATGTCCCAGGGGAGCTGGAAGAGAAGGTAACAAGATTGTCAAACCTTTTGGAGAAGCAGCTCTCTTAGCCTGATGGTATCATCACTCTTGACATTGCACTGAGTGACCGTTAACATAGTTAGGACTAAAACATAAGGACGGGTTGTGTCTTTTATTCTGAGAGGACTGCAAATGTCCTTAAATGGACAACAGCAACATGGCAAAAAGTATCATTCTTGAGTCTATTGGTGTCTCTCTCCAACATGACTTATTTTTTAGTCAATTAGGCGCAAGATTTCAGAGAGTGGACAAATCACCCAAACTCTGTTTCCATTGATCAGTTCAAGAACACCCAATAGACTGATGGAGAGCTAATTTGATTAAATCTTCATTCCTCAGGCCTGCTGTAAATCTCTTCTTGAAAATGTTTACTTTTTGAATGTCCGTTTCATAAAATAATGACAGAATTTTTAGAATTTTTTTTATTGTGTCTGGCAGAGTTGGGCGCCAAGGACAGGAGGGTGGGGTTTGACGCAGTTCGTGCGCAGGAAGGGTGTTGCCTTTTTTTCCGCAGTGAGTGTGACCTATGACTAATCGTTTTTTTTTTATTCTGCAGATGTTCTCAACTGCACTTCTTTTCTAATCCTTGTGTAAACCAATGGCGCGATGTTGTCCTTTCTTTTTTAACAATCTATTCATATGCCCTGGATCCCCTCCCTCACACCTTTGGACTTTTTCAACTCTTGGAATGCAGATACAAATCAAGCCCTGGGATTGCCCTTCAACCGTAAGAAAATACTCTGGCGATAACGTATTTCTTTCAGGAGTTTCGACACTTATCACCAAGAACGAGCTGGCTAATGGAAGCAAAAACATATATTCTGTTTTACTGATTTTTCTCCCTTTACTTCCATTTACATTTAAACCATGTGACAAAGCTTTCGAGTCCCTCAGACACCTGATGTTGAGCCTTATCGCTTGTGATCTGCGTTGGGTTGTTTCTGTCTTTGCCCAGGACCCCATTGTGCTTGATCTAACCATGCAGTGCATCTTCTGTCCATGGTTGTGCCAAGCACCTTGGAGGCTTGTGAGCACTATCTTCGTTTTGTTGTGAACTCTCAAACGATTCAAAAACTCTGATTTCTCTTTTCAAGTTATTAATGTACTTGTGTATTTGTAGAAATGTAAATGAAATTAACATCTAAATAAGGCAATAAAACATTTGGAGCAAATTAAGACTCTAGGGTTTATACAGTACAAAAGGACCAATAAACATGAGGAAATTTGAAATATTGTGTCTCTTCCAGTCTGTATTTTTTCTTATTATTATTCATGGTGTTTTATCTCATGATGTTCTCTAAGATGTGGGATCATGAACAATAAATTTCATCTGAAAATCCTGTGTGCTTTACATTTTTTGATGTTGAATGAAGGGCAAAACTGAATTTTAAAAAAGAGAATGAATGGGGCTCAAGGGGTGTTATAGCACCACTATAGATAAAACAGTCATTTTCTACAACCTGGTTGGTGTCAATATGGCAGATTTGTGGAAACGATCAATTACTATAAGTGCTCAGTGGCTTTTAACTATGGCTAATAATTTCAGCCAGTGGAGGTCATTCTGTTAAGACTGCGGACACATTGCCGATCTGTAAATCAAACCCCGAGACACACAAGCCCCATGTGTTCTGACAGAGTTTATGTTCTTGAAATGATGATAAAATTATATGACTTTTGTTTCTATACAGTCCTCAGCTACTTATATTTCAGTCTACATTGTTCCATAAGTCAAATCACGATACAGTAGTGCATTTAACCAATAAATCAGAAATGATTAAACCAGACTCCTCCTTTCTTTATGACCCTTATTTTAATTGATTCAGCTTTTACGAACACTTCATGTGCTGCAGGCATTAGATGATAATGTACACTATAAAACACTGACGTGAGACTTTTGGGTTTAAATCACTGTTAGAATGAGCCTTACACTAATATAGTACACCAACAGCCTTGTCTTGTTGTATTGAATAAATATTTATTCACATTCACATTTTTTGTGGAGGAATTTTAATACTGGCAGCATATGTCATTTAAAATGACAGATATTGTCTTTGTTGTTTTATACCTTTATTTCATGGGATTGCACTCACTGTAGACAGGGTGATGTAATGCTTGTATTGTAGCTGCTGTCTTCAAACCACTTATTATGTTTATTGTTTCAAATATAATTTATCAAATGCATTTAATTAAAAATGCAGCTGATTGAACAAAGTTCTTGTTATGTTCCAGAGCTATATACTATAATAATCTTAATATTTCTATGACAAATGAACTCATGTTTGAGAGAGCTAAAGAATGTTAATATCTCACCATGTGGACTGAAAGCATTCAGATTTCATGTAAATAATCTTGTGTGCGAACCCCGGCAAAAGGTTGGCGATTTCTACAAAAATAAAACTATCTTTCAAATGTTTTGTTGAGGTCTGTTTTCATGCGAGTCATAGAAATGCTTCTTTTGAAACTCTTGATTTGTGGACCCTGTCTATCATTCTGCATTTACATTTATGTCTCAGATACACATTGTGTTTTAAGTTGGAATGTCTTCTCTCCAAGCAAGATGTGATACTCACTGGTGTCTTTTTATCTGGAGACTCACAGTGAAGTAAAACAAATTATAGGATGCTATGTGCTGTTACTCAAGGACCTCTCATCCCCTGATGCAGAATGGGTGCAGACTACACTGATGCTGAGCAAGGAAGGTTATTATCGCAGAACGAAGGAGTTCCCGTACAACTTCGGCAAAATTTAGGTACCCTAGATGTAAAGTCCTTCATACAGACTCACAAACAGCGTGGAAAGTTTTCATTTGAAATGGGAGTGTTACCTCTTCTACAGTAGGCACAGACGAGGGTGTACGAATGGAAAGAGCTCAAGGATTCAAAGTCCTTCATACATTGGCCCTCCTCATTTTTATTATGGCAGGAGAAGATTAGGCTAATTAGTTGCTGACATATGAACAAGCGAGACCTGTTTTTACACACAGCATCAACTTTGTCGACAGCAAATCTGTTGTATGCTCTCTTCTGTATCTCCGTGTCGGTATGTTGAAGCACAATGAACAAAAACAAACTAGTCTGCAGCTTTAGATTTCTGTTTTTAAAAACTGGTAGCTGATATAAAATGCCGCATGTAGTCAACCAATCAAGGAGGTTCAGTGCTGCAAGCCCCATTCCCAAAGTTTCCTTTTGAAAAGTAATACCTCTTGAGTAAGCACTTTCTTCTTCTCAAGGTTCCTCATCTCTGAGGACAGTGGAGTATGTTGATATTTTTGTGAACAGCTAAAATAGTAATTTTTATCTAGTAAATACTGTATAGGCTTACTAGTCTGGTTTTGGAATACAGCCACAGTACAGTCAGTCTTGTTCCAAGCTCATCAGTTGATCAGACAGTGTTTTCAGTCAACTGCGGAGCCTCTCTGTGCAGCCTGTCACTGACCTTATGACCAGACAGCAAATACAGGCTTTACACACGATCCCATTAGACTGGACTACACTCTGTCTGCTTTGCACAAAACACTGCTAATCACCCTTTTCTCTACCAAGACAAGGTCACACAAAAAGCACTCCGCAATCAACAGCTGAACACAGTTAGATACACATGAAGCTCTGTTTATTTGATCTAATTAGTCACTCTTCCATTTCAATAATTATTGAAATCACAGATTAACAAGTGCACCAGCTCATTCCCACACAATAATTGTTCGGTTTTAACATGTGGTTGCTAATCACAACAAATTAATTATGCTGCCTGCAGAAAAAAAAAACCAAAAACAGTATGTGACAACACTTTCAGACTACTGCAGGTGGCACGCGGGTGTCTTCAAATGACAGAGCATTAAAATGTTACATTCGCAAGCTCAACATTAGCAAACATTGCATAACGTTTCATTGGGTTATTGTGGTCGGCTGAAAGTCTCACTGTTTTGTTTGACCACACAAGAGATAAATATCAAAAACAAGCATTTTATATTCTCCCTCACACTTACAACATAACTAGTGTATCTCGCATTGCCATTCTTTTTTTTTTTTTTACAAATTAAATAGCAGGAAATACTTCACTACAGAATTGTACACATTTTTGACAGTGGGGGTATTTTAATACTCATACATGTGAGAAATCCTTCACAAAAGTAGATCCCACTGTACTGCTTTATCTTGAGATAAGTTACTGCAGCTGATTCACTCTGATGTACCACCTACAACAAAAATGCCACTGAATATTAGTACAAGATGAGATGTCGTTAAACACAAACGGATTTCAAGACATTTGTGCCAGATTGTCAGGCTGTAAACAGTGTACTTTACTTAGGCGTTTTTTTATCCCACAGCATGTGGTGCTCTTTGTACATTCATAACACCCTCCTGCAAACAGTTATAACTACAAAAGCAACAAGGATGATTTGGAAGGATGAATTTGATGGAGTTTCAGTAGGACCCACATTAATAACAAAAACTGAAGAATCACAATGCAGGACAAACAGGATTTCCAGTACTCATACATTGGTTTTATGAATGTACAAGACCTACAGTAACATAGAGAAAACACAAACACCCATAATAGTGCAAACCTTAGTGATGTCTGCTACAACAGAATTATTTTATTAAAAACGATGGGACAAGTTATTTATTTAACTCATATGAAATGTAAATGGATTATGATGTGGCACAAGTACTCTTTGTTTCTCTAAAAAAAAGGGCATTGGTTTATTCAAATGTGTCTCTGCAGGGCTGCCTTGCTAATAAAACCAACCTGCAAGAAGTGCATCAGTACCACTATATCTGAGGATTTGTGTGGTTGTTATAAGACACTATGCCCCTAATGCTGAAGGACTGGTTTTTCTTCAGAAGGCTGTTTTGTCAACACTGGCAGGTTTGAGCAAACATGATGAAGTGGACAGTGTGAGACCTCAACTGTGCTGACAGCAAAACAAAACAAAGAGAAGCCCTAAAATTTTCATTTTCAACGCTGTGGACATATTTTCCAAAAATGGCATTTTTTTTTTTTTAATCCATCCCGTCTTGAAGATCAATCACTCATGCTGAAAGCAAACAGGAAACCCGTTGCTCTAAATCCATGAAATGAAGAAGCGTGTTAGAAAGTGTTCCCCATAGAGGCCCCAGTTCTTCATCTATCAGTGCAGAAATCACGGCCATAGTTTTAGATTTCAGTGATCAACCAGAAGTCAGTCACAGTAACCGTTCTATGTCAAATACTGTACAACCATTTCCACAACATCTCACTGAATCACTAATACAGTGACACGGCTGCCGGCAGTCTGAACAGCCTCTGAAGTCAAGCCTCGTCGAACAATGGAAAAAGAGACATAGAACATTAAAATGGGAGAAACAGTGCTTTGGCAAAAGCGTCTCTACAATTGGGAATTTTGGCTCGATCCTACCAACAGTTCAAAGACGTACATGACTACCAAAGGAGGCAAAAAATGTCCTGTGGCATTGCTTGGCTAAGCAAAAGTAGTGCCAAAGCCAGCCGTCTGGATGACACTTTCCATGGCAACGTTGTCTACCAAGGTCAGCAGTGTTGCCACTAATATAGTCCAATGTTCTTGTAAGGTCTCCTCTACAACCAGTATTACCATGTCTATAGATGGACACTGTATATACATGTCTTAAACGTAGGTTGCAACTTCCATTTGCAGTTCAAGCAATGTACCGAAAGAGTTGGTTGGAGGGTTTGATTGGGGTTCAAATGCAAGTGACAACACACCAACATAACCCCTGGTTTATATAATGTTCATCTCAAGCGTAGATCTGTCCAGAACCACCTGTGTGTGGGTTTTCTCCACTGAGGCGCTCCTGGCTCGGCTGGCGGTTGGCGTCGCTGGATTTAATGACACCTGCATAGTCATGGATCCCCACTTCCAAGTTCTTGGCCCTCAAAGCAGCAGTATGCAGCTTCTCCAGGAAATCTGGCATACCTGCCGGGTGCGAGAGGAGAGCTTTGTTATTATCAGGGTAGAATATACATACATGCTCAGTGGGAAAACATGAAATGTACGTGCAGAAAAATACATTCACAAAGTATAACAATACACATAAATAACTAAAACAGTAAGCAAAAGTGCAAAACATTTACAGGATCCAGCTTCTAAAATGGGATAATTTGGTGATTAATGTCACTGTAAACTGAATTAGACTTGCACCGATTTCAACTTTCTTGGCCGATTCCGATTTCCGATTTTTGAGGGGTCTGACCTACCGATTCCGATTTTGGCCGGTTCCGATTTTCAGTCTTTCCAAGAACTGTAATTGACAGCATTCACAAACATTTTTGCAACTTTTCTTGTAAATGTGTTCATAATAAGACACTGACTATTAAATATTCATTTAATACTTTCTCCAAAATCATCCAGATTACAACCAGGCCTTATTATAATTTTATATTAAGATTATAAATTGGGTGAACGTGATCTCGCGAGATCATCTCGCGGGATTTCGTGGGACGCGATTTCATTGATCTTTTGTGGAAGCGGATGTAAACAAACCGGAGACTAACGCGGTGCAACAGTTTGAAGTAAAACTTTGCCGTGAAAAACAAACACAGAAGTTAAAGGAGTCTGGATGAGAAAATGTTTGAGGAGACACATCAACACAGGTTGTTTATTCTTCAGCCAGAACAGGAGGTGAGATTTGAACTGTCCCTCTGTGAACAGCAGTCTGCTGCTAGCTTGCTAGCATTAGCCTGAAGTGCGAGAGAGTTTACGGCAGTTTTGCGACATCGTCAGCTGCTCTGTTTCGTTGTAGACTGTCTGTCTTCTCTTTATCCTGTTCTTGGAATCTGTCTCTGACACCAGCTTCAAGCTGACGTGTGTCTGAGTTTGTAGCTGTTATCAGTGCTGTGTTGACGTCACGGTCAGTTTGTCTGCTGCACGCATGACGTGACCATCGTGCAGAACATGTGTGTGACAATGACGGGCACAGAATCGGATTTGTGACGCTGACCGGCCGGTCACCGGTCAAGGCCAGTCACGTGAAAACCGGCCCGATTCTGAGCATTGCCGATTAATCGGTGCAAGTCTAAACTGAATGACTTCAAATTTTAGCTTACTGGTTGAACAAAAAAAGCAATTAATTAATGATATACAATAGGCTTTGGCAAAAAACAATTGTAATACCCATCAGCAATAGTCACTTCACGTTCACTGGCAGAAGGAAACTATTCAATAAAATGTTCAACAGTTTCACTTACATGCATTAAATTCAAACCACTAGGAAGACACATAATGAATATTCTCTGGCTAAAACACAATTATAACCCTTGGTATTGGAGTGTGTTATGGGTGGCACCATCAACATGTGACACATCAACAGAAACAGCACAGAGTGAGAAAATTATTTCATTTTTTGTTCATTTTTAATGGTTATTATTTTATATTACCTGCACGTCTTATAAGTAAAGTATTTAAATTCAAAGTAAAGCAGTTAAATTCCACATTTTTGTTCAGGTGTTTATAAATAATAATAATAATAATAATAATAATAATAATAATAATAATAATAATAATAATGTTTATAATTACCCTTACATTGAAAAAAATTATCATGTGAAATTATCACCCAACTGTAATGTGATTTTTATATGCAGCTCCAACCAGTGAACAGCACTCACCACTTGACACCATCCAGCTCACACAGTACCGGGGAAAGACAGTCTGAGGGTTATCACTGTAGGTTAGCAGGTAATCGAATCCATTCTGTTACAAAAAAAGAAAAAACAGATGTCAAACACAGTAGCTACAAAACTCAGGACACTGGATCTAAGTTAAATTAACGTGTGCAGCAAAACTTTAACCACAAACCTCGTCAAAGGACTTGTGAGGGCGGATGACCATCTTGGACTGGTATGAATGGACTCTGACAAATTCCTGAGTCTCTGGGATTCTGGGATGCTGCACAGCTCTATACAACAGAGTTACAAATATACAAGATAAAAAGACATTGACAATGTGGTTCTTGTGTCAGGTGTGGTTTAGATTTGATATATTAAAAATGAGTAACTTGTCTAAGTCCCACCTGGACACCAGGATCATCAGGTTGTTTTCTACGTCAACATCATAGCGGCGCACATACACGTAGTCCCTGGAGTACATGGGATACTGTAAGGAGAGATTAAACAAGATTACATAATGGTTGCCAGGCTCAAATAAAAATTGATGAATACGCTGTAACTTGGCCAGTATTTGCTCCTGACCAACTGATAAGCCAAGGTCAATCATAGTTTACTCATACAAAAGGAGGAAAAAGTACCCTATTATGTAAAGCAAATAACTCTCTCTCTTTAGGCAAAATAGCAAACAACAGAAACTCACAGGGAAGTGTGTGGCCCAGTGCACAACTTCAGAACCTGTAGCAGGATCTCTGTCCACCACTTCAAGCTTAATAACCAGAGCATCCCACTTCTTCCTGTACTCTGTGTCCAACTGGGGGAAAGTGGAAAGCATAAGTCAAGGGTAAGGCGCTTAATATAGCACACAGAGTGAGTGTCACAGTTGGTTTTGTGCTGCACACATACTGTACAGTGCAAACTCATTGGTTGTGCAAGAGCAGCTGTGTAACGGAAATGCAAAACAAGCTGTCATAAACACACTAGGGCTGAACCATTTCGAAAAAATATCTAATTGATATTATTTTGACTGATATTGCAGTATGATTTGCAAAAGTAGAGGTAATGATTTTTATTGCTCTTACTTTTATTGAAAACATTAAAATTGTTATGTTTGATTGCTTTTTTCAGGGATCTGTACCAATAAAGTCTTAAGTCTGTCGAACATGATGTGTAAGCCAGGACATTTCTGTAGCATAACAATTTAAAATAGTTCTTTGATTTACCTTTAACACACTCAAAACCCCGAAGAGGAATTAAGAGTGCCACAGACTAAAATATTCCTTGTAGAATAATGGGAGATTTCAAAGTCTGTACCTGTACATTGAAGAACTGTCTTGGAGTGACATCAGTGTAGGACCCCAACACTGCAAGTAAAAACAAAAAAGGATGCTGAGTCTTCAGATAAGTCATACCAATATCATCACAAACAAAGCCCAATGAAACTTTTCAGTTTCCCTGCAAAATCCTAAAGCACAAATGTAACTAAGAGAGGGCTGAATGTGTGCTTTATCTGAGACCTGATTACAAATGTGAGATTGCAGGTTTGCTGACCTCTGTATTCATACAGGTGACTGTTAGGTATAGGGCGCTTCCATACTTTGAAGTCCTTCTTCTCCATCACAGCTTCCCAGCCAGGGTCTAGCTGTCCGGCCACTGTGCCCGAACCTTTGTTTAAACCTTTTATGGCCTCCAGCGCCTGCAGCTCAAGCCCACACCTTCAAAGGGGGATTGAAATAAAAGGATGAGTTGTTAAGCATATTGCATAATTGGCATGACAGATCATGGTCATATCAATATGACATGCTATATTTCACATTGTGCCATCAGCAAACTGTCATTAACAACAATGAACTCATGTCCTTTCTGTCCGTATTGTCTTCCTTGTGGCCCATTTGTATTGATGTAGTTCCTTAAATGTTCCTGTGTGTCTAGAGGCTGTGGTCACAAGGTACTTCTATTGGTGGACAATAAATGATCTCTATCTCTCTATCTGTTGTATAGGTGACCAATCACAGGAATGATATATTAGGTGTTTTAGTAAGTTGAGCCACCATTCAGTGACCTAGTAGTGTCCTGTACTGGAGCATCTGTATTTGATATGTGTCAGGCTTTTCTATAAATGTATTAACAGAATGATAAAGGACAAATACATCCACGTGTGCATTTAAGAAAGCTTTCATACCTGCGGATTTCCTCATCTTGAATCTTCTCATTGTCCCAAATGAAAAGACCAGCCATGGCCGCGATAAGTTTCCCAGTGGGTGCATGCTTGCTCTGAAATCTGCGCCATATGCTCCCAACCAGGGTCCACCTGGTCCGCTCGGAGTACAGGTTGGAGTAAAGCTCACCAATCTGACAGGCACGTCTGAGCCTCTGTCCGGTCACAAAGCTGCAGTGGTCCGCAAATATGGACAGCAAGCCCTTCCTCTTTTGGCTGGATCCCGCGGCCTCACTGGCACCGACACTTGCCCTCTGGAGCCAGGACAACAGCAGGCCCATGCCCCTGCCCAGCCATGGGACCCTCTCAAGCTTTCCTCTGCCCTCCTCGACGGTCCGCCTGAATGATCTGCTGCTCTGAAGCCTCACTGTGTTTACACCGATCTCGCAGATCGGACGACGGGGAACAGAGTGAAACATGACCACGGTGACCGTGACAAGTTTCTCAAGACAAAGTTCAGCAGCTAGCTAACGAATTTCGCAGCCAAAGCTAATGGTCTGCGGAAATGAACCATGTGTTACTTCAAACAAACAATAATACGGAGTTTTGGCGAGCAAAGGTCATAACTGTATTCTGGTCGTAACGCTGATTATGAGTGTGTACGAGCACGCGACATGTAAGGTTAGCATTAGCTAGCTAACGTTATCACTGGCTAACTGTCTAACATTAAGTGCGACAGGTACAAAGTACACCCCGACACTACCACTCTTATTTTTGAATCTCACTCTAATGGCTGCACTTTAAACTATACCGCCAACACATTTATCTACCTGTGTATCTTTCCTGGGGACAACCTCGCGTTTCACAAACTCCTGCAGTGCATTTGACCTCTTCATACTGCCTCACACACACCCACCCGGAAATCCCGTCTCTCAGATAGCAAAGCGGCCGTTCATTGGCTGTTTCTTATTACATGGCGAATCTTATTGGACCTAGCGTGAGTCTGTCTGAAGTTTAGCTGGTTGGGCACCAGCATGTGCGCTAGTCCAGCCTGGTCGTGTCCGAAGGGGAACCCATGATTTGCGAAACTCGCGATATTTGTACGCGTTGTAGCATTGTGCATGCTGTTCAGATTAATTATGTTTTATAAAACGGCAATGCTTGGGATATTAATATGTTTCGCGATAGAAAACCTGGTTAGGGGTAGGAAAATATCAAGATTTGGTTTTAAATGACGATTGTCGCGAGATCTTTCGTGGGTCTGGGGTTCCTTTCTAGACAAGACCGTCCAGTTTTACGCCACTACCATAGCTCCAGTTTCTTCGATGAACTGGGATCAGATTTTGTCCCACAGCTGCTCGGGTTAACTATTGTAGTATAGTGGGGAGAAGGTAAGTTTCAAACCTGGTCCAGGATCAGTATCTACGCAAAGCTGAACCTACACCGGAAGTCAGAGCAGAGTCGCCCTCCAGTGGTGTCGTTTAAGGCCAAAGTCAAGAGGATTAAGTAACGATTTACCACGTGTATTTGAGGTGAACAATGTGCAAAATTTATGTGACAGCAATTACACAAAAGAAGTCTGTTTTACTGGCTGCGTGCTGTTGATTTAAAACAATATTGAATGTATTGTTTTTGCAGTGACTTTACCTCGTTGCAGTTTCATAACGCATTTGGCAAACGATTGTTCTGATAAAAGTCAATGAAAAATAGTTATTCATGAATTACTTCTAAAGATGTGGATGTATGAGGTTGGGGACATGCTTGGGGATGTTGGGATTACCAGGCAGGTGTAACTACATATCGTGTCTTTATGGGTTATAGTATTTTCTTGCTCGCCTGTTCTGTCTTAATTTATAATCATGGATCAAAAGAGATTTTTTTTTAAAAAAAAAGTTATTCATAAATTACATGGAATCATCATACGAAAAGATACAGGAAGAGAAACCAATCTTAAATTTAATCTTAAACAGTAATTATAATTAACATACACCAGATGGCGCTGTTTAATCATGCAGAGAACAAGAAGCGTGGCCATAGATCAGTCTGGAATACTGTATGTATGATACAAGGTGACTTCTTTTCTTTTTGAGTTAAAAACAGATAAAGCTTTAAAGCCACAGCCGAGAAGAGGGCCTCATTGATTGAATCGACACATGTACTGCATGCACTGAATATAACACTGAAAAGGCTTTATAGCAAAGGAGTCAAACAAATTTTTGTTCATAGGCCACATACAGCCCAATTTAATCTCATGTGGGGGACCAGTAAAAACATTGCATAATAACCTATATATAACCACACTTCCAAATGTTCCCCCTTTTAATGTAAGAAAGTGCAATTACATTTTGAAAACGTAAAACAAATGATGACTATCCTGAGATGTCTTGAGAAAATGAGTGCAATTTCAAGTGTCTTAGTTTTTCATATGCAGTCAGTCCACTGTCATTACATCTATTATATATACAGATCACAGTGGATCTACAAATGCACAAAATATTTATGTGTTTTGGAATTGAGCAACAATATAGGCCTAATATTTTACCTTTTATGATTCAAACAACTGTGTAGTAATGCTGGCATCACCACACAACACCAACTAAAGTGGAAGCTAATGAGGAAGACGGTTAAGTTATCCCCTGCCTTATAAACAATTTATAAATCAAACATTTTGGCAGTGCCTTAGCAACAGGGTTCCACCAATACTGTTATAAAAATAGAAGTCTGATACAGATTATTTTGTTCTGAAGTTGCTGTTTGAGAATATTTTGCACAATGTTTGATATCTTTAAATTTACCCATGATAAGTGTTCATTGTTTTGTCAGACTGTATTCTGGTCTGATATTATTGTCTCCAGTCATTTCACACTTTGCAAAGTCATCCAGTGGGCTGGATTGGACTCTTTGGCAGGCTGGTTCTGGCCCACCGACTCGAAGTTTAACACCCCTGCTCCATAGTCTCCCAATGAATAAGTGGAAGCAACAGTCTGATGTATTGCATTTCACATTTGTCCAACCTACTGTGAACAAAATAGGCCAAAGGCAATGAAATAAAATTAAATATTAACATATTCTATGTTATCATTTTTTATTACAGTGTCATATTGTTGAGATGGGTTAAATACAGTTCATCCTCCTCCAGGCCATGTCAACTTGATTCATCACACTTTATTTGAAGTCACATGTGTCTTACTCAAGAAATCTGTGAAGGATTTCAGTGTCATAAGACCATGAGGCAAGATGTTTTCAAAGAACGCAGCATGCACCTCTATCTTAGTTTACTTATCTCAAAGCAAACAAAGCCGCATTAACATTAGTTCTGCTCCAGGGTGTTATTGTTAGAATATTTATTTATATATTTACAAAATATGGTTATTCACATACATGTATACATGTAAAGTAGTGCTGCAGCAACTTTTTATTTTCACTATTGATCTGGCCCATCGTTTTTCTGATTAATCAATCAATTGTTTGGTCCATAAAATGTCACAAAACGTTGAAATATGTTTACTTCTGTCTCCCAAAGCCCAAGGTGATGTCCTCAAAAATCTTGTTTTGACCACAACTCAAAGATATTCAGTTCACTGTCACAGACGACTTAAGAGATTAGGAAATATGTTTATGCCTGAAGCAGAAATAAGAGAATTTGGACGTTTTTTAACTTAAAAAATGTGATTAAATGATTAATTGATTACCAAAACATATCAGTTTAATAGCTGACAGCTAATTAATTAATTGACTAACCGTTGCAGCTCTACTATAAAGAACTTTATATATTGTTTTATTTTATATGAAAATACCATATTTAGGCTATATTTATATGTGGCCTCCATATTACTTTTCATTGCGAAACCCTGTGATATAAAATGCTAAATATCATTTGATCAAATGCTTTGTTTTCAGGAAGTGGGCTATATTGAATTAAAGAAATTTCCAATCAGGTGTCTTTTCTGTGAGTCTGACATTTGACAAATGAACATAAAGTTAAAAATGGCACAGCCTGTAATTTTATGTGAATTAGATCCATGTCATAGCCTAATCAGCACCTCTGGGGTGGAAGCTAGAAAGACAAATATGTGTGACCGAATTATGAGTTCTTTTCTGACATTGACAGTCCCGTCTAATCTTATCTTTTCTGAGTCGAGGTCACCTCTCCTGGTCCTCTCCTGTCCCCTGGTTACAGGAAAGGGAGTAAACAAGAGGGTTCATTATTCATTATGAGTGAGTAACTGCTATGTTTAGCCGAGCAGGAAGTATAAAAGGACACAAATGATATCTTTCGAAGTTACAAATAAACCTCTGGAAATTGCGACAGTTAAACCCGTCGATCGAGTGGTATTGAAAGAAATACCATAACCGTCACTCCCTCCTTTGTGAAATGCTGCCTTCAGGTGCAAAGAAAAAAAAAATATTAGGCTGCTTGGCCGACCCTAAACATTGCCCAATATATTGGGAGTGAGGAAATTTTCCATGAACCTCAAAAGAACTGACGTCAAATATAGGGAGCGACAATGAAGGGAGTGATAAATAATAATCATATGTGCTGTTGTTACAGCATCATCCCACACAGGCTTAAATAAACGACTTGCTGTGTTGTGTTCTGTTAATTATCGCTGTTTTTCCTCGTTGCTTTCATGCGAGTACAAAACACGTTTTGACTAAACTACTAAACAGCCAAACATGTTTTGCAAGGTTTATTGAGCCCTGCTTCCATACAACATATCACGTCTCTCTTGGATTCAATAAAAACAATAGTCACGAAACGAAAACGACTTTTGTCAGAGGGTAAATGTTGTTATCATTTCTGGTCGGATGCACTTGAATGAATGGCAAATCTTCTATGATGGAGTTAACATCACCGCCTGCGGCTGTTTTGCTGCACTGTTTTGACGTGACATTGTTTCCCTTTGTTTGGAGAGCAGTGGTTACTAAGGGAAATTGAGGCTTGTGCCTAATATATGCGCCCATTTGCTTACAAAGGTTATGTTTAAAATGTGGTCACATGACAATTTATTGTGACAATTCAGGTAGTGTGTAAAGATAAAAACAGTCTTATGAGATAATCTTATAGATAGATAGAAAGATGGATAGACAGACAGACAGACATGCATAGATAGATAGATAGATAGATAGATAGATAGATAGATCTAAGTATTATATTTTTGGGTTATTATATTAAGTTCACCATAGTTACATAAATAGTTATAAATTATTGCTGCACATACACCGTATACAGGTATGTACACAAGTACAGATATTCAGGTATGTAATAATGTATTTTAAGGTATTGAATATACAAGTATACATATACACATATAAGTATATGAGAGAACAGCAGTGGTGGAAAGTAACTAAGAAAAATTTACTGAAGCACTGTAATTAAGTAAAATTCTGAGGTACATGTACTTTACTTTAATTTACCAGTATTTCCATTCTATGCTACTACATATTTCTACTCCACTATGTTTTGGAAGCCATTATTGCACTTTTTATGCCACTACATTTATTTGATAACTTAGTTACTTTTGTTGATTAGGGATCATTAATGCAAAATACAAATCAATTAATACAGCATGATATGTAGCAGCTTAATCTACCCAGCAGTATGTAAAGTATCAGAAATGAGCTCCATCTTTACCAGCTCCCAAAGGAAAGAGATCGACACACTAATGCATCACAATTATAATCCAGTAATATATACAATATTCTGAATGCAGGACTTTTACTTATACTGGAGTATTTTTACACTAATTTTACTTATGTAAAAGACCTGAGTACTCCATCCACCACTGGTGATGTGTTCTAATACTACAGAAATTGATTCTAAGTATTTGTAACAATTATTTTTGTTTGTTAGTGCTGTAGTGTTTATGGCTAGCTATAGTGAACGAATATAGAGAAGAGAAAAGTAATGTTGTATCAAAAAGATTTCTGTTTTAAATGTAGTAAAGTGGAAGTATAAAGCAGCATAAAATGGAAATACCACAGGGTAAAAATACTCCATCATAAGTAAAAGCAGCCTAACAATAAAACATACTTAACATTGGCTATCAAAACTAAGAGTAGGTCTACTCATTTTGTGGAAAAATGTCTCTTATCAGTGTTGTATTATCTAATTATTATATCTTTGCTACCATGAGTGAGTGAGTGAGCGCATGCACGATTCGTGCATCTACCACGGTTAATCTCAAATACTAGTGGACCGATCAACCAAATTTTTTGTGCATGTTCATGATTCTATGCTGAAGGACCTCTGTGATTCAGACTTTTATGCCTTTATGTTTTTATGGCCACAGGCATTATGCTTTCATCCCTTTCTTGTGAATGCGATATCTCAACGACTTGAGGAAATTTGAGATCAAGGTCATGGAGACCTCACTACATGCATGTCTGGCCATAACTCAAGAATTAATTTCCTAATTATGACAAAATTGCACATAAATATCTAAAAGGATAAAATGATGAGGAGATGACATTTTATTTCCAAAAGGTCAAAGGTCAACTTCAGTGTGACATCATAATGTTCAACTCTTTATAAGTCCTCTGTCTTCCTTTGTGAAGATAGTCACTAAGTGAAGACAGCATGTTTCTCACAGGAAATTATTCACAGGACTTGTTGATATATACTGAGATGTATATAACTGACTTCTCTCTCTTCTTATGTGCCTGCTGTGGGCTACAAGTGATCAACAACTGCTTCAGTTTAAAATCTTCTTTTCACATCAGGATAATGTATGTGGAAGGTCATGTTCATGTTGATGGAACAAAGCTCTGGTGGTTGAATCTGGTGGAATTGCAGTAGGTGCTTCATCATTTGTTGACTGGCAGGGATCTGCACTCTACTGAGTGCACTCTTCTAGTTAGTGATCCATTAATGTGTTATCAGCATTTTATGTAGTAGCAGGCTGACATAGTGTTAAGTATAATTTAAATACTGTTGGGTAGATTAACCTATAGCAATGCTCTGTATTTTATAAGATCACCATAGGTTTGGAATATAATGGTAATTTGATCTGCAAAGCAAAAGCAGCTACAATTAAATGTGAAGTGGTAGGCTGTTAAATGTAGTGGAGTATAAGTAGGCCTATAAATCAGCAAAAAATGTACTTAAGTACAGTACTTGAGTAAATGTTACTATTCACCACTGCATGTACAGGTATGTACACAGGTACAGATGCAGGTATGTAATATGTAATATGTAATATGTAATATAAGTAATGTATGCTGGTAGGGCTCTAAACATTAGTTGATTAATTGTTAACTATTAAATTAACTATAAACTATTCTGACAATTGATTAAACATTTTGAGTCATTTTTAAAGAAAAAAAGTACAAATGATCAGATTTTAGCTCTCAAATGTAATTATTTACTGTTTTCTTTAGTTCTCTATGATGGTGAACTGGATATCTATGGGCTGTGGACAAAACAAGACATAAAATAGTGATCAGAATTTTTCACAAACTTATTTTCTGATATTTTGTGGATCAAACAACTAACTGATTAATAAAAAAAAATAATTGACAGATTAATCAACAATGAAAATGGTATATTGAATACAACATATTGTTCTTTGTCTTTTGCATTGAGCTTATGTTCTGCTTTTATATTGGTAAAGCACTTTGTAAACCTGTTTTTTGAGAAGTGCTGTAAAGTGCTCTAAATAAAGGTTGTTGTTATTTTGAATTAAGGAATATAGACAGATAAAAGTAATATATTATGACACAAGGCTTCACAGTTAAGTGGGATCCTCTAGCGAGCATTACGCATCCACTGAGCGCGTGATGAGTTAAAAAAAGAGAAAGCAATCTTCCTGACAGCTGGGCGGTGCTTGAAGGGTCCAATAAAAAAAAGAATCCCCACCCCCTCCTGTTCCGTTGAACCGGCACGAGCAAGTTCTACACACATGCGGCAGTAGCGGAGCTTTCATTCAAACTGAGACGTTTCTGGACCTGAAAAGACGGGAGTTATTTTACATCGAATCAGATAGTCGAAAATATTTTTTTGGTGTAGCCACTTCATTTTTAACGTAAGGCAGCTTTTTTGAGGAAGTACATTTCATAATCGGTGTAATTTTTCATTATCCCGCGCGCGCTATCGTAACGTATGTGCGCGCGCTAATTAGCTTACAGGCTAGCAAGTACTATTTTTCACAGGACTGAAAACAGCGACGTGTGGTAAGTAATACTTTAGACTTTTTGTCGGAATAAAGAGCTTATGGTTTATTCACTGAACGCTTCGACTAGGATTAACATCGCAGTTTGATGGTAACATACATCTAATGCTAACGCTAGCCTGAGTAATAAACCATTGTGATACGTATGCGACATTAATGATCTGAGCTATGTGTTTGCTAGCTAGCGAAGACGAAAGCTTAACGGTATTTTGTGTACTTAGGATAGATAAATGAAATGGTTGTTAGTTCATTGATTGTGAGATGCTCTTAGCATTAGGCTTTTGAACCAGGGTGAACAGACGCAATCGACACTGCCCCTAACAATGTTCAGCTAACGTTAGCAGTATTGACCATCTGCTCAACACACACTTGGCAGGTCAGTAAAATTGGCTCGAAGATACACACGATGGTGACTGTCCACTCGGTCAGAGACCGCTTCTCCTGAATTACTAACGGTACATCCGGGTGCGCCCCCTCTTACGAAATCCACGTCAATCGTAATTGAAACTGAAGAGTATGAGCAAAGTAGCTTATTACAGCAGCTGTAACGACAAATTACACACATAATGTTAGTCTTTATCAAGGAAACTGACAAAGTCCTTCGAGCTCGTTTTGTTCTACGTTTGCGTGACGTGGTATGAAGAGACCGAGCTCGTGCTCAGGGCTGTGTTCTATGAATGGATGACGACACGTGCGCACGCAGCTAAAACCATAATGGCTCCCGTAGATAAGTCACTCCTTATCTTGTAACGATTTGGTCAAGAATTCTCAACAACAACGGCAAGAAACCATAGCATCGGTGAAGTGTCTTGAATGAAATTAGAGGACGCCGGGGTAATATAACCTCCGCGTTCTTCCTGCGACATTTACCAAAAATGGCTTCCTGTCGGGGTTTTTAAGATAGGCAGCTGTTAGATGTCCTCCTTCCGGTCCACAGCGTTTACTATAAGTTTCTCCACGTTTCTTAGGTTGTTTTATCTCATCCAGTCTTCACCACGTGAAACCTTCTTTGACCTCTGTGCATTTCTTAGTGTTGTCAGTGTATTTTTTTAAACATAGGCATAATAATAATGTTAATAATGAAGATCATCTTGGTTTCCTCGTTAATGTTTTTCTTTACTGTGCAGTTGGGCAAGTGGGTCAGAAATCAACTTACCCAAAATTAACTTTTACTTCCCTCTGTACAAATTGTTTTATTTTGGGTTATTTAATAACAAGACAAAACTTAATTTTCATGTTTAATTAAGAGCTGCAACATCTATAAGACTAGAAAATGGTGAAAATTGTCCACTCCAAGTCCAAGCAGATGTCTTTAAATATTTATTTTTGTCAGTGTATAACCCTGAAATATTCAGTTTAATATGATAATAACCTAAGAAAGTGAGAACTCTCCATACTTGAGTCTGAAAACAGTGTGAGCAGCAATTTCACAAGTAGATCATGAATACAGTTGGAATAAAAGGGCAGCCACTAAAATCCAGCAAAAGGAAGTGTCAGTAAAAATCAAAGCATTTACAACAAATAAAACCAGCAAAGGACAGTCAGAAAAATTTAAAGTCAGTAGAACATGTAGTCAAAAACCAGTAAAGGGCTGTCAGGGAAAGTCCGGTTCTCCAATAAAAGTCTGTTTGAAGAAGAGATTTAAAAGACATCCTTGATTCACTGATTCTGCAGACCAGATTTCCAAAGACAGCTCTTTCCATAATTATGGGGCTGTAACTGCGAATGCTCCGGCATCTCTAGTTTTTAGGTGTTCTTGGGAAACTGATGAGAGGCCTCTGACCAAGGATCTCGGGCTTTGTACCGGCTCATATTCATATTCAAAAGCAACGGAAAGATCCTAAAATCAATCAGTTAATTCTGAAAACATTCGAACCAATGCAAGGAGCTAAAACAGATATAATGCGGTCACTTGTTAAAAGCCTCGTAGTGGAGTCCTGTACAGTCTATAGCTGATTAATGGACTGAAAATGAATGGCGATGACATGAGGACAAACTGTTATTAACACAGGCCTTTGTCTGTCTTTTTTCTTTTCAGGATGTACCCCTGCTCATCTGCAGTTACAGTTGCACAATGGCTATCTGTTCACTCTGCTTAATAGCTCAGCACCAAAGCAACAGCAACAGATCTAGTATAATTACAGGATAGCAATAAGCCCACACTATACCTCTGTTTACTTTAACTGTTTTCTGGTCAGTGCCAGATAAACACATTACAAGTTTGCACTGCTAAATCTCAGAAACCCTGTTTAAAACAGGTGGGCCTAGAGAAAACTTATTTATTTTACCATTTACCTCTTTATTTTACTAGCTGCTGCTTAGAAATAGCATTAAATACTTTTTTGACAGGCATTCATTCCCTTTAAGATTGTGAAGCAATTCCTTTATAGTCTACAATCATGGTTTCAACAACTGCAACTGCAGCTGCAATAATAATGGTCAGTACAGTAGCGACCCAGACTGCCCTGACAGATTACATGTGGCTGCTGATTGTTGGCTTCATCATCGCCTTCATCTTAGCCTTTTCTGTGGGTGCCAATGATGTTGCCAACTCATTCGGCACAGCTGTGGGCTCTGGAGTGGTCACCTTGCGACAGGCATGCATTCTGGCCACAGTGTTTGAGACTCTGGGCTCTGTGCTCCTTGGGGCCAAAGTGAGTGAAACCATCCGGAAGGGCATCATTGATGTGGGCATGTACAATGGCTCTGAACACATTTTGATGGCTGGATCCATCAGTGCCATGTTTGGTGAGTATCTGCAACTTTTATGTAATTAGACCTGAAGTCATTGAAGCCAGTGAGAAGTGTTTGGTGACACGTAGGGCTTGGAAATGTTTGAATGTAGATGTCAAACAAAGGCTGTGATGAATTATGTAAAGAATTGAATCATTTTTCATTTTACAGTTTGTACTTTCATTGAAAAAAATCTTTAATGACTTTTGCTTGGACGATATTTGATCTGTCAAAAAAACAAGAATCAATTTGAAATGGCTGTAACTGCTTTTAGGAGATTTTTAACTTTTGCCAGTTTCTGCTGCGTTCCTACAGTAAAGCCCCTTTAATGTATTGTGTCCTCTTTTATTCTAAATAAAAGCTGAGGTGAGGGCAACATGTCTGGTCTAATGTAATCAATTTATTTATTCTCATTAGGTTCTGCTGTGTGGCAGCTGGCCGCCTCATTCCTTAAGCTCCCCATCTCTGGAACACACTGCATTGTTGGTGCTACTATTGGCTTCTCGCTGGTTGCCAGAGGCCAGCAGGGAGTCAGGTGGCTTGAACTCCTCCGTATCGGTAAGACACTGTAATCAGCTGACCTAGAAATGTGCTCAGTGTTTTCTTGAATTGCATCATGGACCATATAAATGTAATGGCAGGGTGTGACCGGTAATGCAGTTGTTATCATAATACATTAGCCAGTGTTATGTCTGTGTCTTCAATAGCCAGGTCAACGATTCAGTGTTATGAATTTGACTGGCTTCTTTAGGTTTAGCTAAATCCACTACACATACAACATGGAATGTATTTCATATATAAATCTGTAGAGATTCCAGTAGTCACTATAGTGTTGAGTAAGAAGGGAAGACATTTCATTAGCTCTCAGAGAGCATGAGTCATTTTCACACAGTTTTACTGAGATATACAGCAACAGTACTAATTTCACAAGTTGTTTCTCACATTTGTTAGATCAGATGGTGGATTCCAGGTTTTAGAGAAATAAAAAAAAAACCTTATCACAAAAAATCAAATGTCTACATCATTCAGTTAGTACCCTTATTGATTTATAGGCCGAATGAAGTGTAAAAAGATCCACCTTGCCTGTCCATATGACAGGTAGCCACTTTGCTCACATTTCTTAGAAAAAACGTTAGTGTATTTGCTAGAAGAAACTTATTTCAGGCAAGAGTAGGAGGACAAGTTTTTTTCTGTGACAGAATTGTCCAATATTACATTTCCACTAAATTACAATGCTCATATTTCTTTAATCTGCAGTTGGTTCCTGGTTCCTGAGTCCACTTTTGTCTGGAATAATGTCTGGCATCGTTTTCTACTTTGTGCGCATGTTCATCTTACACAAGGTAAGCTGGTTGTCAAATTGTCGACGGTACCTTTCTCCATTTGTGAGTGAGACAAGAACCTTCCGGAATGATACATTTAGGTCAGTTTCAACAGTCATATTGAAATGAGGAAATGTTTTGTTACATGGCAAGAATAAAGGTACTGTTCTTTGAAGCAGTTCCTTATTTGGCTCGTACAGCAAGGTTCAAATTGCCACTGTGCCCTTGTTATGTCATCAACTGTAACCTGACTGCAAAATGCTGCATTTCTGTTCATACAGTAGACTTTGTATTTCTGACTTGGTGCTCTGTTTGGTCCCTGCAGAAAGACCCTGTGCCTAATGGATTGAAGGCCCTGCCTGTCTTTTATGCCATGACTATGGGAATCAACCTGTTCTCCATCATGTTCACTGGAGCTCCGAGTGAGTATCATTGTTTGAGTCTTTTTGCTCTGCATGCCTGCCCACAGCCACAGCTTAAAATAAACTGCTCCCTCAGACAGCCGGATGCCCACACGTATTCCAGACTGAACCAGACTGTGTTTACCATTTTCACAGAAGCCGTGTTTATTTTAACATGTGTTTTTGGGGCTCTCTTGCTTGTGGTTCTATGTGGGTCATAGCTGGAATGAAGTTTTAGAGCGGAGCACAACAGGGAGATGGAAATAAGAATTCACTTAACTCTTGACGTCACTGACTGTGCCCTTCAGACATGAAGGAGGAAAAGAGAAGTAAAAAGGGTGTTGGAAATGTTCATAGTTGTCCACTGCACATAGCTGTATAGCTACTCAGAATTTTTATAGTAATGCTTTGAATATTTGTTGGCTTTTCGTCTTCAGAATCCTTTTATTAAATGAGCAACCTTTGCTCCTTTGTTTTCTCTCTCTACAGGGCCTAACAGTTCAAGATGTTAGCTGGCCTGGGCCATTAAATGGCTGCTACAGGCCAGAGTTTGACCAGATATGGTGCGCTGATGTGTGCACACACATCAGCAGCACACTCAAAGAGAGGAGATCACTTGCAGTTCCAACGTAGCCCATAACCCTGCTTAGCCAGGCTCATTCTGTACAGTTGTGTGAAGTCCCTCACATCTCAACACACAGTGTACATGAGGACTTGTACGTGGGTACCTCATATTAAGAAAAAAAAGGTGCGAGACTACATTTCAGATACCCTCATAAACTCACTGTGTCTTCTATAAAGTTGGAGGTAGATTTAAGTTGGGATTTAGAATTTAATCTTGGACATCATGGTATCCATATATGCTATTGTAGACGTGGGTACATTGTTATCACACATGCATTGGGACATTACTTAAGACTCAAGACCACAGTGGAACTAGTTTGGTTATGGGTTAATCATCCATCACTGATCAGTTTCCCAGAATAAGATAAAGCACGAATCACAGCTAATCAAGTGTCCTCAAAGTTAGGCGTGCCATTCTTCATATTCAGACCCAGTTTTGGATAGTTTACTACACTGGCACACAAGACAGCAACAGCTCATTATTGCTGATATATGCCCTCTAATGCACCGGTGGTATCTGCAGCCAACTAGAGTACAGTATGTTTAGTTTCCTGTGATAGGACTCTGCGTTCCCCTGATCTAGATCCTGTCATAGTGGTGCGATTGGACACCAGGCATCCCACAGCACATTCCTATTCTCAATATATACACCAGTGCCAAAGACCTCAAGTCAGCCAGTGTGTGCAATTTGGGCCAAAGAATTTGAGGGTCAGCTGTCGACCCTTTACAGTTGAGGCCTGGTGTGACTTGGGTTCTTCTCACCTTATAAATCACTCTGCTGGCTCCACTGCAGCCCCACTGTAAAATGAAAACCTAACCAGAAACAGAATTAAGATACAATCCTGCCCTCTTAAAATGACTCACAAGTAGAGCAAATAAAATGATGAATTAGTTGATTATCATCATTAACACTAAATTAGTCATGAAAATAATTGGCAGAGAATGAAAATAATCATAAGTTGCAACCCTATCATGAATGTTTTTTCAGGTGGACATGAAGACTTTCTAAGTCAGTCATTTTTCAGCCCGGGTTTTAAATGTTTTTGGAAAAAATGTCTCAATCACACCATAAAGACTACAAAATGAAAATTTTGTCTCATAATCATATCCTTCACTTTTTTTGCCAGTATGGTTTTAAAATGCATTCATAATTATCTTATAAAGGTCATGAAAAGAAAATTGAAGTTGTTGAAATCTGCAGAAACACCATACAAACACTTTCAGCTCTTCTAGGCACCTTGGAGACACTGGTAGGAACAATTCCCTACGTTAGCTGAATTTTGCCCATGTTGCTGCCCTTTAGAGAACTGTCTGCCTGTTTGATATGCAGGTCTAAACAGTTTTTGCATACCACTGTATGATTCAAAGTGCTGAGTGTCATAGTGACAGTACATTTTGACCCCCTCACACCAGCCTCAATTGACAAACGTCAATGTGTTTAGCTAGATACAAATTTTCTGCCTGGGTTACCTTCTGAAAAACAAACACCCGGTGGCGTCGGTTGCTCTGGGAACACCAAACAATCAGCAACATTAAACTGCTACTCGCATGACTTATTTTTAACCTGAGCCATAGTTCTGAAACAAAACCTGTGTCTTTAAAGGCTACTATTATCATGGATAGACACTTATTGTGAGGAGTGAACCAACAGATCCCTTCAGTGCTGATACTTGATGCAGCTGTCACTTAATCCTAATACTCCTGTTAAGTATTACACCAGGTCCCAGACAAAAGTGAGGACAAATAACTAAAGGTTCCACGCCTAGTGAGTCAAACTGCCACTTTAACTGTTGTTGTAATTGAGGTTGGTGGTGAGAGGCACATATATAGTAGTGGAAAAAAACAACAAACTATGTTATTGTGTAATGTAGGCCACGGGATACAGAGGTTTTAGGGAGGGGTTGGGAACGCAGCCGTGGTTAAACTCAATTTCCTGCGCAGTCCTATTCATCCCACTGCAGGGCTGTGGTATAAACTCACCCCTTTGTGTGGGAGTGTTTATCAGACCGCTAGACGTAGGCTAGTGTTTAAATCCTCTCTTTTATATTTTGTAAGAAGTTGAGTACAAACAGGTCACTGTGACAAAGAGTATTCATGTGAATGCTGTCAGGCCCCCTTTGTCATTTTCAGAGCAGTTTTTTGTCCCTTTTTTCTTTGTTGAATTCCCGAGAGAGTAATTGCGCAGAAATGCCTGAATCACACCTGTCTCTGGATGTCTCACTTACATGTGAGCCGCTGCTCTTCAGTGGACGACAGGAGCTTCAGCTGTTACAGAGCCGTCTTCCGGTGTTTCCTCTTATGCCCCTCCAGTGTTGAAGGGAGTGAGCTTCCATTGCGTAACTAAATAAACATCAGTTAGGTGCTCTGCAGTCTCATGCTGCAGCGTGACTCAGTGGAGAGAGCGCACTGTGGACTCTGCCCTCAAATGAACATGGCAACCGAGACACTTATCTCTTAGCTCTCTTAGCCTTGGCCCTCGTTTCCTTTTGTTTATCTTAAACTTCCCAAACATTCCCAAGTTAGTGGAAGTGTTTGTTTTGGTTGTTTCTTAATTATACTCAGCCAAGGTCACCTCACCAGAGGTGGTGGTGGTGGGATTTTCAGCAGCTTTTTTTTTTTTTTTTTTTTTTTCCTCCTTCTCCTGACCACACTGCTGACTTGCATCCTCTCTGTATGACAATGATCACTGCTTCTCCAGGGAAATTTAAATAAGTTGCTTTCATCCAGCATGTGCTGCATTATATCTGCCTCTGCTGCACCAGCTTTGCTGCAGTCTTGGCAAGAGAATGCCTTTATTGCTACAGCAAACAGCTCCCTCCCTTCTTTTCCCCTTTCTCTTTTCGCCTTTTAAGGAACTCATTGTCTATGTGCAGTGTTGGCTAGGCATTTTGGGGTCATGGCGACATTTTTGCTCTTTCACCTTTGAGATGTTACATAACTGTTCACATCTAGGGGTACACATGTTTTCCATATTTAACTGTGATGTAGCACAATGAGGTAACACAGTCATGCTTGTAATGCTAACAGCTAAAGCCAAAAGATGACTCGCATGGCCAGATGTTATTAAAATTATTGCTATTTCCTTGTAATTAATTTTCATTAAATTAAATTTAATTAATTAATTAATAAGAATACAAGTTTTTCCTGATATGTTGACTTGTAGAAGCTGTCATGTTTAACAGTTTACTAGGGATGAGCAAGTACACGATCTGCATCTGTTCAACCAATGAAATTACTTGTATCTGTACTTGGATTGGGCAGGATTTAAAAAAAAGTTGGTCGCTTAAGCCTGAAATTTATATGGGTTGATCATAATTTGCTGTATTTGTTATTCATTAGAAAAATATTTACAGAATATCTGTATGGAGCTTCAGAACAATGTTCTTGATCACAAAAGTAAGAGAACCATTTTCAAAAGTTTTTTTTTTAAACATGAAAGTTGTTATATTATTAGAAAACTACAGAACAAACTCAACTGAGTTTTTTGTTTTTGATAATAGTAATATAGGGTTGAGTGAATGTTCTGTAATAGTTCTCTTGTGATCAAAACATTTTTCTGAAGTTTCATTCCGAGGCTGTTTTTATAATAAATGCAGCAACTTCCAATCAACAGCTGTCATTTTCAGGCTGAAATTAACAAATTCTGGTTAAGGACCGCCCACTTCCAAATTAAGTTCTGCCCATTACAAGTACTGACATTAAAACGCCACTCTAACGATATTCAAAAAGTACATTATTGGCATCATATACTTGTTTCAGCAGTATACTCGCTCAACCCTACATTAGGAAGGTAGCACCCGCTGCCTAGTTTTTTTTAAAACTGCCTTTCTCTGTTTGCCTTCCCGTGTGTGTCTGATTGTGTCTGGTGACTCTTCAGTGCTGGGATTTGACAAGATCCCTTGGTGGGGTATCCTCCTCATCTCATTGGGCCTCTCTCTGCTGACTGCCATCGTGGTCTGGTTTATTGTCTGCCCTCGCCTCAAGAAGAAGATCGAACGTAAGTCACATTCATGTTTTTGATTTTTGGTGACCTGATGACTCAGTTTCAAAAAATCCCTGCCACCAGTGTCTGCTGACCACTGAAAAGATGGTTTCCTCACTAAAGCCACTGGACTAGCCAGGGATTTAGCACTGCACATGTAACGTCAAACTATTCACACCGAGGGCTCATATTAATCCAGCAAATGGAGCTCAGGGATATTTTGTCATAATGGAGTTGCTTTAATGAAAATCATCCAAAGATATTGTTAGCAGCTTTTGTTCTATAATCCTGGATTAAAGTAAAAATCCATCCGCATTTACGCGCCAATAGTGTGGTTTTGGTGTTGAAGGGGAACACCATTCATTTTAACCTTCATGACTGTTGTGTACTTCCCTCTATTGTTAATGATGCAGTAGTTTGTATTCAGTTGTCCCTCATAACATAATTCTTGCCTTCTTTGTTCATCTATACAGGCAGATTACAGAATAGCTGGATCTGACACTACCTAGAGCAGGACTATTCAATTGCTGCTTCTTTTTTTTTTTTTTTTTTTAAAGAAGGGCCAGATTCAAACAGGAAACGTAATTGTCCAGCCTCTTGTCACTTTAAAGATATTAATCTAAATGTGTAAAACAGTACACATTTTTGAGTTTTTTTCCTTGCCTTTATTAATATTCACAATTAGGAAATAAACATTATGTACAAAAGTACAGGGAAACAAATGGCATCTTTGTTATCTTAGAATAGAAGTAGCTGGTTTTAATACACACATTTTGACTCTCTAAAATAACGTCTGCTTAAGCTTAAACTTAGAATGTTAGCTCATTTAGATAAAATCATTGATATACTTATTTTTGTATTAATGTTCAAATGGCTGAATTGAGATTGTTAAAGGGCTGAAGTCAGCCCACAGGCTGCCAACTGAAAAGGTCTCACCAAGGGCATAGGCCCACAAATGTGGTTTTCATTTAGTTTTCAATACAACCCTTCATAAAACTGATACATCCAAAACTTGATTAAAAAAATGTTAGTTTGTTTTTTCTACTTAGCATGGTGATAACCTTGTTTGACAGAGAGACAGACCTTAAAATATTTTTGAGTGATATTGTCAGCCTGTCAGATGTAGTCTCTTAAAGTAACAGAAACAGCAGGTCTGTCAGACTAAGCATGATCTGTCTTTCATCCAGTAGACAAGCAGCCTAATTGGGTCATAGTGATCCACTAATTGGGCTTTACCTCCTTGACTAAAATAAGCCTAGGTTGACTTAAGGTAGTGACATGGAATTTACAGTGCATGTATGGGGAGCAGGCTGAGGGTGACAGACAGCTTCAGCTCTGGCTTTGACCAGTTTGGATGATGCAGTTTGGCTGGCTGGTCAGAATACTCCTAGGGTTATCACGCAGAAAATATCGGCATGAAGTATCTGATTCACTTTAAAACCACAAACAAATGTCATGTGAGCCACAGGCTGTGTTGAGTCTTATCGTCTTTCATAAGTTGAGCTGCCGGCAGTAGTGTAAATATGGTCCATGTACGGTCATAATCCATTTATCTGATCCTGTGAACACAGCAGATCGCTTTTGAACACGGGTAACGTTGCATTTATGGGACAAAGGTTTTTTTTGACTCTCGGGTTATGCAATTCTTACAGCTCCCTGAGGCTTAGGTTGAAAGTAAACACATGTGCTGTTCTAGTATTTCTCAGCTGTACTGTTAATGTTTGGACATGAACCAAGCAATATCTCATCCCCTACTAGGAGATATCAAGTCTTCCAGCCCCTCTGAGAGCCCCCTGATGGAGAAGAGGGAACTGAGAGAGGCCCACTGTCCAATCCTGAAACAGACTGCCAAGGAGACGTCGACACCTACCACCCCAACCATCAATCAAAACCCCCCTGCTCAGCCCCAGGCTGCCCCTGAGGAGCGCAGGGTGGCATTTGACATTGGAGATTCCGATGATGTTGATAATACTAAGGAACGCAAGGTTGCGTTCGCCATTGGAGATTCTGATGACACAGACTACAGCATTTCAAATGGCGGTGAGTATGCCAACAGTAACTTTGTTAGTACATTTATATGTAATAAAATTGTGTAGCGTAATGATTAAGTAGGTAATGTAACTCCTCTGCTACAACTTGCATGAAATTGAACTTACTGGGTTTCCATGGGTCCCTTAACATCTGAAATCCAATCTGAACTTAAGGCTTTAAAATATGAGTAAATATAAATATATATAAATATGAGTTTGACAAAGTTTAAACAATACTGGATCAAGAAGTTCACATTACACCCCCCACCCCCACCACGTAAACAGTGGTCATCTCCCAGTATTGTTCTGTTTTCACATTGGGAGCACCACCAAACTCTGCTCCTAGCACTGAATGTGAATAAATTCATTTCTTTGAAAATAATTTTGGAACTTTGTTACCTTTTTTGCCAGTATGAATGTGAAAAATGGTCTTAAATTGCATTCATAATGGCCTTACAAGTCTTGCATTTAACTTGTTGAAAACTGCAGAAAATGTGAATTTGACTTACAAGTACTAATTTATTTTTGTACTCTTTCTGAAGCCCCCAAACAGGTTCAGTCCAACAGTCAGGTCCAGGTCAATAACCAGCAAGTCCAGCACAGCAGTGGCTCTACAAATGCTTCCAGTCAGGTCCAGTTCAACAATCAGGTTCAGTTCAGCAACCGGCCCGCAGCACAGATCCCAAGTAACGGTTACAGCCAGTACCACACAGTCCACAAGGACTCCGGCCTCTACAAGGACCTCTTGCACAAGCTCCACCTGGCGAAGGTCGGCGACTGCATGGGCGAGGGTGGTGATCGACCTATCCGGCGCAACAACAGCTACACTTCCTACACTATGGCCATCATTGGCATGCACGGAGACTTCAAGCATAAGGATGCAGACTTCCGTGCCAGTGAGGATGCCGAGAAGGGCACTGGGTCAGGTGGTCAGGATAGGAAGCGTGTGCGTATGGACAGTTACACCAGCTACTGCAACGCTGTGGCAGAGCACACGACTCCTGAAGGTCTGGGAGAGGGTGATGTGACACTAGAAATGGGGAAGGAGGATGCAGGTAGCAGCCAGAGTTCTCTGGATGAAGATGGGCTTGATGCTGATAAGCCAGAGGTCTCAATGCTCTTCCAGTTCCTCCAGATTCTCACTGCCTGCTTTGGATCCTTCGCCCATGGAGGAAACGATGTTAGGTATGAAGATTCCTTCATGAAGTTGAAGTTTATTATCAGATAGATAACATTTTAGATTTTCTGGCACTTTTTTGGTGACATTTTAACTTCTCAAAATCAAAACCTTTGTCCACTATTTTAATAATCTCATTCCCTCCTCTGCAGTAATGCCATTGGACCTTTGGTAGCTCTGTGGCTGGTTTACACGACCAGCAGTGTGACTTCAAATGCACCCACACCTATTTGGCTTCTGTTGTACGGTGGCGTGGGCATCTGCGCTGGACTCTGGGTGTGGGGTCGCCGAGTGATCCAGACAATGGGCAAGGACCTTACCCCCATCACCCCCTCAAGGTACAGACTCCACAGACAGTGCAGAAGCTGTTTTTCCTGTTAGTCATAACCACATCCTCCTCAGACATTACCCGTCTTTGAATTTAGCTGGCATGCTCAGACACATCCACCCCAGAAACATGAATGTTGTTTTTTCTTTTCCCTGCAGTGGTTTCAGCATTGAACTGGCCTCAGCCCTGACTGTCGTGGTAGCCTCTAACATTGGCCTGCCTGTCTCCACCACCCACTGCAAGGTAAGCTGGTCAAACACTGTGGTCTGGGACCTAGACTGAGACACGGGGGAAGAAACTCTTAGTGTAAGGGAGGCTACAGTAAATAGCAACCCAGTCTGGTAGACGGTCCAAATGTGGAGCAACTTCCTCCATAATAAAATTTTACATTTTAGTATGCAGACAGATAATTTGAAGGTTAACTTCATTTTTGAACCTGGAGAGAAAGTGCTTCAGCTGGCAGCTGGGTACCAAACTTATATACTCTTAGCACCAACAAAATTTTTTCAGTCCAATTGATAAGACACAAAAACATGGGGAAATCAGCTTTAGGTTGAAAAATATGAAAGTTAATGTCTTTAAGGATTATGTAATTTATCTGATACCTATTGTGTTTCCAGGTGGGCTCAGTGGTTGCCGTAGGGTGGCTGCGCTCTAGGAAGGCAGTAGACTGGCGACTGTTCAGGAACATCTTCATGGCGTGGTTTGTGACTGTGCCCATCTCGGGCCTGATCAGTGCTGCCATCATGGCCATCTTCATCCACGGCATCCTGTGAGCATTCGGCTGCACCCCGAGCAGGGGAGGAGAAAGAAAGCCGGTCCGGTGCGTACCAGGAGAAAAGGAGTAAAGTTGGAAGGCCGAAATATATCGCTTACCTCAAGCCAACAACTTTGGAAGAAAAAGGAGAAAAAAAAAAAGAAATGTTTTGAAAGGACTTGTGATATGGGCCTGTGGTTCTTGGCTACATCATTTTCGACCTAGAATTTGCTGTTTGTTCCAGTTGGACCACATAACTTCCAGCGGGAAGCTTTGCATTTCTTTGTTCTGACTTGCTTTTTCATATCATCATTCTGTAAAGAGTTAATCTAAAAGCATCAACATTTTTTTTTCTAATACTCATTCTTCCATTTTTTTTACTTTGCAATTATGTATATACAACCATGCTGTTTTAATTTTGTTTTACACATTAGAAAGAAATGAACAATTAAATGCAGTATTAGCCTTTTACAGATGTAACTCTCCAGTCATAACACATGCAACGTATCGTAGATGCAAAAGGAGTATTTTTAGGTGAAAAACAAGATTATTGGTGTGTGTGTGCGTGTCCCCCCTCCCCCAATTTCAAGTATTTGTTACTGATAAATTCATATTTTGCATTTGGCTTCCTTGTATCCCCCTAAACTGGGAGGTTTTGGAACAAAATTTACTTCAAATATACTAAATTCATAGAGGTTGGCGACAGCGTTATCTACCATACTGAAAAATTGTGCAATCACGTTCCCAGCACTGTGGTTTTGTCATTATGACCCACAGTTATGAGTAATTTACTATGGTAGAAGTACTAATTGTACACACTGGATAACCACCTGCAGAATGATATGTAAAATACTGTATCATTAGCAAAAGAAGTCAGTGCACTTCTGGCAGGAAATGACAAAGCCCTAATCGTTTAAATCATTGGATTATCTGTGGTCCAGTTCTTTCATCAGAATCTTCTGAGGCTCTACATTCTTGATTAGTGTAGAAATAACTGCCTGAGATCACTTTGGTTACTTGAATTTGAGAAATGTAACAGCAGAGTGTCAACATGTTCTCAAACAAGACCTTAAGTCTCCTGTTAAAACTTGATTGCATCATCCTTGATGGTTAAATGCTTTAGGTCTGCTTCAGCCTTGTTTTTCTAGTTCACCTTGTATCAGCTACTTCCAAGTATGTTTTTTTTTTCTGTGGAATTTGCACCTACCTAGACATTTGGGTTGCTCTAGCGTTCCTCTTTCTCCCTCGGCCCATGAGAAGTTAATGAGGTTGTAAATCAGGAGGAAATGGGAACCTGAAACTGGAAGATATCTAACTGGGTGGTTTGGCGTTGAGCTGACCTGGTCTCTTGTTTGAATGAGGGCGGACATACGTTGCATGCCACCAGTGTGTGGTCATTTGGCTGCAGTACTAAATGCATTTCAGACCTATAGATGCTGTAGTTGCCTTAATTGTTTTATTTTCCCTTAGGTACCAAAGAAAAGAGTTTTTTTGTTGTTTTTTTTTAATGCACATCAACATACTCTAGTCCACAATCGTGGACCAAAAAAACAAATGAAAAATAAAAAAAAACTGGGAAAATACTGGTGTTGAACTTGCTTTTGTTCTTAATTTTAACCTTTATCCTACTGACTGGGGTACCCACAGGCAGTGGAGGTATAGATTTTGTCAGGTGCCTTATCTGGTCGCCCTTTATTTTTCAGTACACTGGTTTGATGTAACAACCCATGCACTGTATCAAATTAGACAAAAACTAGACTTATTACACTTTTTGCTAGGGTGGGAAAATGATGCACTTTAGTTTACAGTGCAGCTGTTTTGTAATGTATCCTCAATTACCCACTAATAAAGTATAAGGGTCTATAAGTGGGAAACCATATAGTTTACAGTACAGTTACAGCTATAATGTGCCCCTATTCATCCTTTAATAAAATCTAAAAGGATCTATATGGAAAATAGTTTACAGTTCTGTTGCAATGTCCTTAATTGACCTCTAATCAAATAATAAGGGTCTAATATTGTCTAATAAAGAACAAATTTTAATTTTTTTTCTACTTAAACACAAAACACAGGATGTTCTGATTTAGTGTACTGTAAAATAAAGTGTGACCTTTTATTCTGTCTATCCAGTCTTTCATGACTGTCGATTTGTTCCTAATGATATCATTGATATGATACATTGATGATGATATGATTTGCTTTTTAAAAATACCAATGTATCGGGGTCCTCTGGGACTCAAGTATAACGCTCTAAGTGAGGTAGGGGCCGTCTGTCAGTTACTGTGAAGGTGATAGATGCAGCAGACAGATTGCATAACTCAGATTGTTATAAAAAAGATATTAGTTAACATATTCATATGATGGTTGTTGTTGTTTTTTTTGTTACAGTTGCTTGTTGGGGTCCTCAGGGACCTCCATCATTATTCCTTCTATGTTAAATATGTTGATAGGATAGAACAGTAATTTACTACTTTATAATTCTGGCTAAATAATGTGATATTATCTGAGCAGAAGTCCCAAAAAGCATTCCTGAAATACTGTACAAGTATGTTCCCATAGCACATGACATGGAACAAAAGAAGACACAGAGGTTGTACAGATAGGTGGAATAGTTCCCTCTTTATTGGCAGTAAGCTCAGTGCAGCTCAGGCACCGGGTGATGAATATGCGCCGGGATCCACATGCTTCTGTGCTTTCTCACTCCAGTACATCTGTGACGCAGGGACAGAGAGAGAGAGGATTCCTTTACGCTAGCTTTACATTGCAAACACACCACAATTCAGTAGTTTTCCAGCGCTTTCAAAGCGACTATATGAATAACAGCTCTCCTAGGTTTTTCTGATATGACTCACTCCTCCTGCGCAGGGAGGCACTGATGAATGATGACTGCAGCAGTGTGCGTGTGTGATGTTACTGCTGTAAAGCACAAAGCGAGGCCTACTCTTTCCCCAGAGGATTAGGATTTACTGCCACAGGTTGATTTTCCGTCTTTACACCAGCGCATGAAGGTCTTACTTGACTTTTCTAACACAGGGAATCAAAGATAACCCATTTTACTGCATCAATAACCTTGGATCAATTCTCAAACTATCCTTTCAGCATCTTGTAGGGCAGGGACAGTGCATCCTTGGGCCAAAAATAGCCAGAAGCAGATGATACAGTATAAATCAAGCACAATAAGCACCTGGGGACAGACGTCTCGGAGTGCCCTGGATTCTTGTCCTAGATTTACTCACATACAAGGAGGACTGTGTTGAAATAAACAATCCCAGCATCTTATTTTGAGGTCAAGCTGTTTGTCATATCTGTGGTGACCTGAATATCTCTCCAGAAAATGTGTCTGGAATGTCTGGACGCATTAAAATTGGAAACAAATACCAGTTCTAGAGCCTTTACAAGCTGTCGAGCTGTAAACGTATAATTGCTCCTGAGGCATTTTACTGTTTACTTTATTCCGAACCCAACCTATAAAGGTTGTTTGACACTATTTAAATCCAGCTGAGACTGGCTCTGACCGGCTCTGTTTTGACTATCCAGTTCATTGCATAACCTACAATTTAACTCTCACTGTGTTGCTCAAAACAGTTCACCACATCTTGCCTCAGCAGGTACCATGAGTCTGCCTCAAAAAATGTTAATCACTGCCTCTGAACTCAGGTCATTAGCTAACGGGATGATGACAGTAAACAGATAAGAATACACTCAGGCCTAGATGTGGGTCTTTGTGGTAAGTGTGTGTGTGTGTGTGTGTGTGTGATTTTAGTTTGAGTTTTCACCTTGGTCCTTGGTTGAATCCTGACTGATTTCATCTGCGGAGGAGAAACAAGAAAATGGGGAATTAGAGCAACGAGCTATAGTGTAAGATTCATAAGAATAATGAGTTTTCAGGGGACAGTTAATTTGCTCTCACCCACACTGCTCACAGTCGCTGCCTTTGCCTCATGGTGCTCTGGGAAGATATTAAAATGTACTTTGAAAAAAAAAAAGAGAAAAGCAAGGAACAGTATGTCCCTATTTTTCTACCACAGCAATGTAATGAGAGGGGAAATACCCTGTAAGTCAGTATAATGAGGAACTTTCTAAAAAGGATGAGTTAGTATCTTATTATTTTGAGAAAGTTTCTCATTACTTTGCAATACTAAGTGACTATTTTGAGATACTACAGCACTATTTTATGATACTGCATCATTATTTTGTGATTCTTCATGATTATTTTTCAGATAATATGGAATTGTTTTATGATTCTGCAGCATTATTTCAGGTGCTAAGTCCTTATTTTTAGGTTCTAAGTCAGTATTTTGCCAATTTTTAGTCCTTACTTACTTATTTTGTGATACTGGGTCGCTATTATTATTACTATTATTTTGAGATACTATGTCATTTTGAGAATTTCTCATTATTTTGGATTACTGAATCATAATTCCAGATACTACATTATAATTTGGCCTAGTAAGTCATTATATGGAGATACTAAGTCATTTTACGGATCTATGCCATAAATTTGGCCACACTAAGTCATTTTATTGAGAAAACTTTTCATTATTTTGCAATACAAAGTCATTATTTTATGAACTACATCAATATTTACAGCAGTAAGTCATTATTTTGAAAAAAATCTCTTTTTTTTTTTTTTTTAAATCTAAGCATTATTTTGAGATGCTAAATGATTATATCAAGAAATTTTCTAATTTTAATGATTGACTTTTCAATTTTTTGATAAATAATACATTTCAAATAGCAATTGCTGTTTGAAATGTATGGGTATGAAAAAGAAAAAGAAAAGAAAGTCCTAATCAGTATTACTCAACACTTGTGTTTGTTTTCCTAATAACTGTTGGTTGTAGTACTTCAGTGTAACACACATACCCCGTCTCTGTCTCCCTGTCAAAAACAATAAAGACAGATATTGTCATTAATAGGATGACAGAAACTGAAATTAAAGCCTTAATGTGCAAGAAAACTGTGCAAACGTCACAAACTCACCCTCTGCCTCCTCAGAGGACTCAGACTCTGCTGATTCTGGGGTTAACAGAGAGGAGAGACCGGTCACAAGACAAGACTGTGATATTTTACATGTCAGTGTACTGGGACATCCAGTTCTTTTTCCAGACCTCTTCTAAACTGTCCTTTATCGCCATCTACAGGCTGACATTGAAACAGTAAAACCTGTGTTACCTTCAGGAGCTGCAGCGTCAGGGTTCCCGCCTCCCACTGCTGGAGGAGGAGGATTTCACAGTTACATAATGTCCTCATGTCCAGAAACATCATATCTTCTCTGTTCTGTCTGTTTATTTAACACACCTGTGCTGTCAGCTGCAGCTTCAACACACTCCTCCACTGTTGGGAACATCGCAACAGGTGATTGGGACATTTAATCAGGGGTGGAAGTAACTAATTACAAATACTCAAATTACTGTAATTAAGTAGCTTTTGGGGGTACTTTTACTCTTATAAGTAGATTTTCAAGTCTGTACTTTTACTTGTACTTAAGTAATCATTATGCCATGTAATCTACGTAGTTACTTTTAAAATCATAGTACTGAGTACAATTTTAATTAATATCCAAACCTTTTATCTACATTTTTGTACCCATTTGATGGTGATTTGATAGCAAACAAGCTAATTAAAATTATTTGGATGAAAAAAAAAAAAAAAAAGGATGTCAATGATTGATCTTTAATTGATTTTGCGTTAAGAATTTAACCAGTTCAAAATGTATTCATGGGTATTTAATCAATAGTCATGGCACTAACTGCACCTCATCTAATTTTGTTTTTTGTCTGCCAGAGACATTTGCTGAATAAAGAAATAAAAACTTAAAATGAGAAAAAAAATATTAATGTATAATTGATTGTTTGTGTTTTAACTGTTGGTAAAGAAAAACAAAATTTAGAGCCCTAGTCTGGAGAGGTGATGGTGACGTCATCAGTTACAGGTAACTAATACTCTAAGTATTTTTTCTGATGAATACCTTGTACTTTTACTTACGTTTTTTTTTTTTTTTTTTTTTAGCAGTGTAACAGTACTTGTAGTTGAGTACAGATTTTCGGTACTCTTTCCACCCCTGCATTTAATACACCATTAATATGTGAATTTGTCATGGGATTACTAAGTTTAACTCACCAGATCCGTCTTGAACAGCCTCTGTGTGAAGATGAATTGAAATATTTTATTACCTGTTAACTGTTGAATCAGCTGTTATTAGTTTTGAATGAAGTCAAACATTTATATGTTTCTCTCACCAAGATAGCGGCCGTCTTCATTCTGTTCCTCTGTAACTTCACAGGAATGAATGGGAAAAAAAATATTAAAGCTTTTGCATAATTTTAAAATATCTACTTTGAAATAGAATTCAACTTCCATATAATAAAAATATATATACTAATTCTTATACTATAGTACTATAGTAGTTAATATGGTATTTCAATGTACTTTATTGTGAGTCTATTGTACATTGTATGTTAATGTAGTTTTAAAAAAGTATACTTTTTGATTTTGGGGTGAACTGTCCCTTTAACACAGTGAATGAAAGGTGTATTTGCTTGTGATCATCGCCCTGACGTGGACTTTGGTCAAACTTACCATTCATCTGAGCCGCCTCATTCTTTTGAGCGGCTTCAAACTCCATCTGATCTGAGGAGACAGAGTCATAAAATGATGCAAAACAGGAACCAAACAAGACAACGGACAGTTTGACGACGTCAGGTGTTACATGTACAAGATAAATGAATTAAATTCTATATACTGTGTTTTACTTAAATTTTATTATTATTTTGTGGGTTTTATTTTCATCCTTATTTGTATTACTGTTCTTGAGTGTGTTTGATTGATGTAAATATGCATTCAGTGTATTCTATTGTCATCTTTATCTTATTTTTTACCAGTGGGTTTTATTTTCCATCTTATTTTCTATTAATTATGGCATTCTATCCCTGTTTTTATGTTGATTCTCTCTTTTTTGTGTGAAGCGTCCGGTGCATGGAATTCCTTTGTTATAAAACACTTTGAACTGCATTTCTTGTACAAAAGGTGCTACACAAATACATTTTAGTAATGTTATTATTATTAAATTCAAAATTAAAAATGTCTTGAGGATCAGTCTCCTTGTCATTATAAAACAATTGGCACTGCTTCTCAACCAGGTGAATTAACACACACACACACACACACACACACACACACACACACACACACACACACAGACACACACACATAAATGACATTAACCACATTGGACCAATCCAGTGTACCTATTTTCTGCAGTTCAGTGAGTCCATCTGTATGAAAAAAACAAGACATTTGGACTGAATTACACCAGTGAGACATGCAAGTATCATCACCTTTACATTATTATTATTGTTGATGATATTATTAATAATAATTCCTCACCATGCTGAGCAACTACTTCCTCTTTCTCTGCAGATTTCAGAGATGCTGAGAGAGCTGGAAGGCATCACAACAAATACATCAGTCAGCTTCAAATAACTATAAAACTGACCATTTAATCTTACTTGTAAATAAGATCGTCAGATTTCGACCTCCGTTAAATCATCACATTTTAATTCCCTTGAAAATCATGATTATAAGTATATTCTCCTTACCAGAGTGAAATGCTGCCACAGCGAGGAAAACAAACATTGGCACTAGAAACCTCATCTTAGCTGCTGGTCTGGTTGTAGATTGAAGATGTGTGATGTCCCTCCAACCTGTGTGTGTTGTGTTGTTGTCAGTTTCCAGCCTCTTATATCCTCAGTCACATCACATGCTTTGCATGGACTGGCGGCTCTGGTACCATTGTTCCTCCCTACCTGAGAGAACAACTGGGTGGCACATCAGCACACAGACGTATCCTTATTCAGACCATCAATGCCACCCATTGTTGGCTCATCAGTCACATGGGCCTTTATTTGGGATGTTATTGTGTCTGTTCGGTTAAAAGAAAAGGGAGACCTTGCGTTTGAGCTGAAAACAACATTCATTTCCTTTTAAGAATGGAAATGATGATTTCACTGCACAGCCTATGAATGACTGCCTCTGTGTGTTTAAAAAAAATTAAAATAATAGATGATGGTACAATGGATCATCATGTAGGTTTAAGTCTGGATTATCTAACCAGTAAAGGGCGTTAAATTCAGTTTGTCACAGTTGGTTTGTGGTAAATTGATTAACCACAGTTTTGTTTGTCAGTATGCAACCCTAAAGCTCATCTGTAATAAAAGCTGAGGTTGACATGATTTGCCGTAAAATACTGAAATAATAAATTATTTGTATTGATGTCAGACAGATGAACTGAATTTCCAAACACAAAAAGGGCTGAGAGCTGTAAAACAAAGCTGAAATGTTTAATAAAATACCTGGAGGAGAGACTGACCTCGACATGAAAACTACAGTCCAAATACTGGGCTGAAGCTGTACACATTAAATAAGTTAACTCCTGATTAAAGATACAATATCTGGTTGAAGTGAGTTGTTTCCCCCTCCGTCCCAGACTCGGGGCTCAGTCAGACACTGAACCTACACAAGTGCAACATTATTCTTTGACTCTGACAAATGATGAGTCCAACACTGTAAGTTGATCAGCTGTTGATAACTGTCAGTTGTCTATCGATGTAAAGTTAAGACCGTTATCCCGAAAAAACCAAAAGCCCTCTGCTCTGAAAATGCACACCTCCTCACCACCTGCCAGACTCTATTAAGATATTGCTCAGTTTAACAGTTATAAACATCTACTCCTTCTAAAAGATTACTGATGATTTATTTTGTGTCAACAGACACTGATTTTGCAGACATCCTGCCTTAATTTTAACTTTAATTTACATGAACCAGGTAAATAAAAACAGAAGCTCCAAGCCAGAATAGAAATTTCAAAGATGAACATGCTGGCTGTAGTGTTGCAGCAATTATTTCAATTTAACATGTTTACTTAATATCATGGTCATTTTATAATTCAGTAGGGTAAATGATTACATATTTCTCCTTTAAATCATTAGAAAAAAAATGCATTTTAGACAATAACGTGAAATGAAAATAGTTTTTTTAAAGGTGAAACAAAACAGAAAGAAATCAAAACTAGAGTGCAAGTTGGGTGAGAGATTCTGCTATAAAGACATGAAGCAAGTTTGCAAACTGCTTCATAGAAAATAACATTTACATGTGTGCAAACATGTCTCAGGAAGTGATTCAAACATAATTTAATCGAGCTTTTACTTTTTAGCTGAAGGCTTTGGAGTAAAATATTAAAGAAGACAGTACACAGCAGACGAGGTCTCATCACTTTATTGTGATCGTAAACATACAGTGGTGTCGGGGAGGTTTCAGTATTGTTTCTAATCAAATTAAATCTGAAATCAAATGTTAGATTTGAAATAAAAAGCCCCATTTTAATTGTGCAGAAGAGGCCAGTCGAAATACTCCACATGGTTGTTTTTTTGGCATTTACTTTAAGGACTGAAGTTAATTAAACTGCACTACTAATACTTTGCTACAGTATGTCTTGACATATACTCACAACCAGAAAACTTCCTTCAAAGCTCTAGAAAAATACACCTCTAAAAGTGCTTAAAAAACAATTAGCAATCTACAAACTTCTTCCCAAAGTGGCTACGGGACATTAAAGTGGTTTAAGCGACATGACATCTTATCATCACATGTACAGAATAACTTTACTAAAGATTCTCCTCAATATGTTACAACAAAACACAGAAATCTTTTCAGTTTGGTCCTCGTGGCCAGACTCTGACGGCAATCTTCACTTCAGTGAAAATGATGCAGGAAGAACTGAGGGTCAAATGATTTCTAAAATTATACGGAGACTTGTCATTTTATAAAGACATAAGCCAATTACTCCGATATCTTTAAGGCACGAGCGTGGGTTTTAAAAGGTCACAACATATACAGTAGTCTGCTGAGGAGGTAGAGCGACCGAGAAATCGTTGGAAGACACACAGATCCATCAATATAAAAGGACATCTTTAAGAAATGTTAGCAATCACTTCGCAAGGATTCAGCCGAAGGGTAACAACAGTTGGTTTGCGTGACACCGAAAAGCCGATCTCCTGGATGTTTTGCTCTACCCTGTTCAAAACAGCAGGAACGCACATAAAAAAATACATCTGTTCAAGACACTCATGTACACAGAGCGACACTTAAAGAGCACGTTTACCCTGTAGTGCAGCATGTTTCACAGTGATTACAAAATTCAGCACAGTACCGTGTTGATCCACCTTGTAGTGTGATTTGTGCTGCTGTTGCTGGTGACTGACGAACTGCGGCTACTGTTAGGGTGATTAAAGGATCATGCTGGTTGGTCAGTTTTTTTAGTTTTAACCGTACTATTGGTAATAATAAAACTGTACTCGTCCAGTTAATCGCTGAGATCTGGGAAAGCAGAGACAAAAAGAGAAGGGGAGCATCAAACCTGACTAGTTAGATTTTAAATAAACCCGCTACGTTATTTTAAAAAGAAAGCAAAGACGAACATTAACGACTTCCTGCTTCAACTTTAAAATCTAACTTTTGAAGTAGATGTGTGTTTTTACTGTGCAACAAGGGATTGTTTACATCAATTTAAAATATAAACAGAAATGATCTAGAAAATCTGATCAAACTGCTGACTTGTTTACAACCTGTCATGTTTGTTGCCCCGTCCAACTTCCCTGATGTCTCTGTGTTATGAGATCTCAGCTGTTACTTTGGCGAGCAAAAGACAGAAATGATGGCTGGATTACACCAACAAACATTAATCCAAGATGAGATAGTTACACTCAGAGTTTAGCAAAACTAGGTTTAAAAACAGCAAACACAGATCTAAAATTAAGCAGAGCTACGTTGAAGAAATGTTAAAATATTACACTGTTAGATAAAAAGTTAGTTAGCCTACTCATGATGACTCAGCAGAGAAGCTGCAATTTCTCCTGCTTGAGAAAAACCTGTTGGCCGAATGAAAGAAAGAATATGGCAAAAAATAATAGAGGATTAAAAAGGGAGAACTTCACTGTCAGGAAAAAAGAGCTGCAGCTGGTTTACTGTTTTAACAGCAACTGGAGTGAAGAGAGAAGAGGCACATCATAAAAACTTGAATTGGGTTTAGTCTCTCCCTTAACTTTTCTTCAACATTTAGTTCATCTCAAAAAGGCAAAAAGTTAAACCCCCTCAAGTGTACATTTGACATTAAATCTAGATCACATTTTTAATTGTAGTTTAAAGTGTTGGTGCAAAAAAATTAGATTTAATTTCGGTTTAGAGTAAAAACTAAAGTGAGTTTTAAATGTAGTATTTCTTAATTTAAAGCTAGTTTTAAAGTTCAGCGCAGCATAATTTAAAGTTAAGCCATGATTTATCTGATTTAAAAAATTAACCCTTGTAGGTGAAACCCAGCCAATAAGATCTAAAAGTGTAATAAACCAGACAAGCCTTTAAGTTTAAAGAGGTCAGATCACCCCAGATACCTTAAGGAGAACTGGGATTTGCCCTGACAGGAGTGTTATTTCAGTGCAGCAGGCGTGTGGGTTCATACTGTATTGGATTGATGGTATTTTATTGCTTTTAGTTTTCTCTCCTCAGAGTTCTCCTCTCAGTCGGGTATGCAGGTCCTCCTGGTCGATCTTGCGGACCTGTTTGTGCCAGCGGTGGTGTGCCAGCAGCGCCACATTCCTGGCCGATATGGCGCTCATCTCCATGGCACTAGCTGCCCACTCAACGGCGCTGAGGTAGTAAAGCCGGTCGTGCAGGATGAAGGGAGGGGTCTTGCGGTGCGGCGGGCGGTAAGAAGGGTAAGCCAGCCAGCGAGTCTCCGACACTGAGTCCCAGGAGACGAACATGTCCTGCAGTTGCTCCTGGGACAGTGGCTGCGGAGAGAACATCTTCCAGACTTTCGTCTGACTGGCAGGGGGTCGCTTGTAACCCTTCGGGATGTGCACGGGGTCCAGAGAGCTCAGGCTGTTGATGATGCAGCCCTTTGAGTCTGTGGTGAGGATGTCGGACACGGTGAAGTCCGAGGCGGGCTCCGTGGTCCCGAGGTAGGACATGTTCAGCAAGCCGTGCACCAGGGTGGAGACGGTCTGGTGGTAACGCCCCGGGTAGTAGGACGGGATCGGAGGGGAGAAGCCTGAGAAGGTGATGTCAGACTTTCCCTGGTGAAGTGGCGTTGCTATTACCACGATGTCATACAGAGAGTGAGCAGAGCCCGATTCTCCGACGTAATTAACCTCATAGAAACTGGCTGTGGTGCCTGAAAGGTGGAGATGAAGGGAAGTGAAGATGAAACGTTTGACATTTAAAACATATGAACATACTAGAGGAGTCACGATTCTCCAAATCCACCATTCACTTTGACTTTCGACCTTAAGGTCACAATTCGATGGCTACGCCATTGTGACACTGCAAACATAAATGTTACAATAACCATAACTGCTCTTAACACTGCCGCTGCAGGAGGAGAAATGCATTTTGGCATCTCCTCCCCCTCTGCTGTCCCATTTTTGTTTAGAATTTATTGTCAGTCTGCAAATAGAAATGAGTTCAGCGTGTATAAATCTACAAATTCTTATACACAAACACACACCCTCTTTCAGAAAATGGCAGATACTTAAATGATGCAGTCAAAAAGATCACAATAAAGTAATTCAATCTAACTTAGACACTTCTGCAGTCTGAAAAAGGTGTAGGCTGAAGCTACAGCTTACACCTACACTTTTAACAGCATATTATATACTCAGGCACTGTCTTAAGTTACATGGATTGTTTTATGTGTATTTTCAGCATCTAAAATTCTACTGAATGATCAAACATTATAGGAACACTACAGGCAGCTGTGTGTCTTTGTGATCCTCTGAATCTTCGACGTGTTGCTGCTTTTCACTTGTCATTGACATTTGTTCTGCTTTTAGATTTTTAGATTCGTCGGGTTCCCAGGCTACAGAAATCTACCAGTGAGAGAAAATGACCAAAATGAAGGATGTAAATGGTACCTGACTTGGATGGTCGAACTTTGACTGAAATGGAGGTCACTCTGGCAGGGATGAGTTCACTTTTGCTGTGGTACAGCAGTCCTGAACACACTCTCTTATTGCCTCCATCGACCGCCCACAGGCCTGAATCTGCTCCTGCCAATGACACGGCCCCTGGATGACAGCATAAACACACAGTGACCTCAATTTGACAACGTTTTCAACAACAACGGTGTATCATTAGAAATGTGTGTGTTAAATTGTAAAAACATACCCACAAAGCCATTGATGCGGACGCTTTGGCCATAGTTGACACGCATGATGGGAGCGACAATATCGTTGAGGAAGATCTGCGAAAAACCTTCACCCATCATCGTTTCCTCCAGGGTCTGATTCACCAGGGTAAGAAAACCATCGCCGCCCATCGCGTGCAGGAGCCTTTCCACGCTGGAGAACGAGTAGCCGTACTGCTGATACTGGTAGATCCTGTGAATACAAAAGATTTGCGTGCTCATTAAGACGCCCAACAGAACAAGGAACGGTTCTAGGTTGATATTCCAGGACATTTAGTAGCCATGACAACCGCCTTTCTTCCTCACCTCATGAATTTGTCCAAAATACTCTCCACCCACATCTGCATTCGGAGGAAGTTGAAGCCGTATCGCCACAACATGCGCAAGAAATTGACTATAAACCAGTTACTCTCTTCAAACGTGAGCTCCTTTCCGTCAAAGATCGCCATTTTAGAGGGGACATCTTTCCTCGGAGGAATACCTGACAGAACAGGAAACATGAGCTGGGTTCAAATACACTGGACCACACACGTTAGGTTTTAATTACTCATGTATTTGTTATGACACTTTAATTTAATAAAAGCTGATTGATTTTTACCTAATTTTTCAATGAAGTGCTTCATGTGCAGGTTCAGAGGATGGATCACCGAGCCTCCCGTCTCGTATTCGTACTCCCCGATCTTCACTGTCGCTAGTCGCCCGCCGACGTTACCAGGTTCAAACACATCGATCTTCACGCTGGCTCCAAACTCCTGCCTCAGGTAAAATGCTGCTGCTGTGCCACCGATGCCTGCTCCCACCACAGCTTTAAAGGAGCAATGACACCAAAATAAACCAACTTGCAACGGGCACAGCTGGAACTGTTCTCTGCACAACAGCTCAAATCCCAGAGATATTAAAATGTTTGGCATGTTTGCTTACTTAAGTTTTTAAAGTGATTAATCTGTTACCACAATTGTTTGTTATTATCTCACAGCTGAGTAATTTAATGAAATGATTTAGTGATTTTATTCCTTCTGAGGAGGCCTTATAGTTTTTTTAATGGTGAGATCATTTTAGAAGTGACCTACACAATTCTGAGATCCTTATTCAGATAAATTAATGGTAAAAAACAAACTACTGTCCAACATCTTATGGATCAAACTAAGACAAGTATAGAAAAGTATCTCACACTGTTTTTGTTTGAAATGGTGTTAAAAAAAAAGTTAATGTTGTGACTATGGAAATTGGACAAACACAAACACACCATGTCTGGCGAGACTGAGACTTTATGATGAAGATAAAGGTGTTTGATAAGATCTGGGACCCTGTGCAAACATCTTTCAAGGTAAGGATTAATGTACTATATCCAGTGTAAAGCTTATTGTTGTGTATGTCTTTTAACTTTTTTATTTGTATGAACATTTGTAAAGGTGCTCTGTACTTATTTTAATTTTACTGTGGCTATGATGTGCTATGTTTGTTTTGTTTCTTTCCTCTTTCTCCCTGCGTTTACCTGTCAGAATAATAAAAAAATATATTAAAACTAAGGCAAATATCTCATGAAATTCTTAGTGATCTCTCATACTGACTAACTAACTAATGAATTTGACAAGCTCCCCTCTGGGAGGCACTGCAGGATGTCCAGAAGAACAATGATCGCCCAGTCGTCTGTCATTTGAGGAGGAGCAAAATCACATTCCTTCTACTCTACAAATTTAATTGCCCATCTTAAAGAGCAATCATCCTGGTCAGTGCAATAAATTTGTGAAGAATTAACAGAAACAGGCATTACCAAAAAAAAATTGTTAGCAGTAGTTTTGTTAATGTTATTTTGCCCAGTGAATGTGTACATTTTAAAAAGCATTGTCTTTTACTTCAGCATCTGCCACCGGGTCATCACAATAAGAGCAGACATAATAGTATGGTAAATTCACTACAGGAGAGCCTTGATGTTATATGGTGTTTTATTAGATAAATAATCAATTATTAATCGACTATTAAATTAATCACCAACTGATAATCGATAAATCATTTTGAGACAACTGAGGCAAGAAAAATGGCCAAATCCTCTTATTTCAGTTTCTCAGGTGAGAACATTTTCTGGTTTCTTTAGTGTTCTATGTGAATAAATGGAATATGTTAGGGTTACGGACATCTGATGATGTCATCTTGGTCTTTTGGAAACACTGATCACCATTTTTCACATTTTCTAGAAAATAATCTAAAGATTAATCAATGATGAAAATAATGGTTAGTTGCAGCCCTTGCTTTTATGTACATATCGGATATCTGCAAAAATCCAATATTGTCCCTTGTAAATATAATAGGAACTCAATTCTATAGGAGAATAATACTTTTCTATCCAGCGATGAAGCAAATTTCAGAAGATGGAAGCATCAATAAATAGATGAGGTACCTGCAGAAAGGATCACTGATGTGTTGTTTGTTTTTAACATGAACTGTGGGACTGTGTCTCACCTATCTTTTTGGGCTGATCCTGCAGTTCTGGTGCTGAGGCTAGACTTCTTCTTCCAGTGTGCCAAAGCCCCAGGAACAGCAGCGCTCTCAGTGACAAGGTTCCTGGATTCATCGTGGGTCTCTGGGTTAGCACTCTGCACCACGGAGCATCTGTACAGGAGAAACAAACAAGCTGATAAATACAAGTCAACAGTCTCTATCAGTCTTGGTCAAAGGTTACACTCACTGGGTTTCAGACGAACACAAAGGAAAAACAATAACTTATAATGCAGCTCAAAGGTAAACATGGTCATGTCTGTGACTTTTATTAAACTTTACAAAGAGACAGCACAGTTGTGGACAACTCACTATTTCAGAAGTCACTACAGGAGGTTCTGCTGTTGGTCCAGAAGTAACCTTCACTCACTTCACCACGCTGTTACACTTTAAGATAAAGTTGACGCTCGGTAAAACTTTTCCCTGTGAACTTAAACATAAAACTGAAAGTGATCAGAAAAGCTACAATGAGAGGAGAAGAAACAGTAACTAACTAAACTTGATTAACGGCTGAATCACGTCCGAGCACCGTGAACGTCTCTAAATATTGAGACACACTTCCGGGCACGCTTACTTTTGATTTTCACAATAAAAGCCTTAGAGACAAACCTTTACTAATGAGGAATTACAACGATGGTTTACTAATCTTGTGTAAATGTGTGTGCAGTATTAACAGGATATCAATACCTTAAAAAATATATCTCAGTTATCGTCAACACTGGTATATCGCAACACCCATATATAATCTCAAAGAAGAGAGATAGATAGACTGGGAGACTGGGGATAGACTGATAAGATTTTTTTTCTCAAATTTTCTGTGGATATCACAATAATATCGTCATTATGAATTATTTTGGTCATGATAGTAGTGTAAATCTGATATTGTGACAGCCCAATGTATGTCATAGTATGTCTTAATATTGTCGTGCATGCTATGTATATTGTTTGCCTATGTTAAGAAAATTAAATTAAAAGACTGTGGCATAAAATATATATCACAAGTCTGTGTTGCTGTAATAATAATATAATTAAATTTTAAAAAGACTGTGTCATATGCATAAAAAAAAATCACAGATATATTTTGTATTTATCTTCTTCTTCGTCTTCTTCTTCTTCTTCTTCTTCTTCTTCTTCTTCTTCTTCTTCTTCTTCTAGTAGTAGTAGTAGTAGTAGTAGCTTTATTATTACAGCCATAGTTTTTACGACAGATGTTCATTTGAGCATCATTGAGATCATACAACAATTAACCTTCCAAAGATACAATTCAACATATAATGTTATGACAAAATTTAAAGAGTGAGAAATCAATTTAGGATACTTTTCAATGCTGTTTTATTTTGAAAGGTCAGGCGTGTGCCGTTAACTGACAGGAAAAAAAGGGACTCGTGCAGTTTTGCGGAAGTTGTCATCTGTCTGCTGTAATTTCTCGGAAAAAAAAACAAATAAATATTGAGTTAATTATTGGGTTCATAAGAGTTCATTTGCAATGGTTATGAATTATAAAAGTGTGACTGTGACGGTCTATTCATTCATTCAGCTTGTTTTTCAAACCTGCTGAGAAGCAATTTTGAAATCCGATTACACAAACCGGAAGAGGAGTTTTCTTTTTCTTTTTTTAATTAAACCGAGTGCGGAAGTAAAGCGGAAGTGGTGTAATCGTCTTCTCGTCTTGAACCATGCTTGAATGGAGGTGACCTTAGTTATTGTCAAATTGTAAAGTAAAGCAACCAGTCGACCCGTTTGTCGTGGACACGGTAGGCAGAGCCAGTCCGGTCCGGTTTAGATGTTAAACTAGTGTTGATTATCAGTGAAGACTTTGAGGAGAGAGCAGCACGAGCAGAGATGGCAGAGGCACACCAGGCGCGCATGCAAAATGTGGTGGAGGAAATGGTCCAAAGCCTGGAGAGGGATCACATTCGTAAGATGCAGGTAGGTGGCTTATTGCTTTGTTTTAAGCATCCTGATCCGTGCAGCAGGTTGTATGTGTCACGTGTCTCATCATCGGATGGTTTCTTGCTGCAGGGTCGCATGTTCAGCTGCAGCGCAGAGTGCTGTGACCGCCCCTCAGACTCCATGTCTCAGGTGCATCAGTGTATCGAGAGGTGTCACACTCCTCTGGCCAAAGCTCAGGGACTGGTCACCTCAGAGCTGGAGAAGTTTCAGGTGAGAGACAGAGATGATATCCACTTTAATCACTGTGCAAATGTTCCCCTTTCAGCATTTGCAGGACTCTTCAGGTGGTCAGCTCACATTTAAGAGCATCCTTTCAAAGACTATGGTCAGTTTAACTCACTTTGGGTAAAACGTGGCTGTGTAATTAAATGAAACAGATCAATGTAGAAATATGCACCATGGGAGCACAATAAAAGATAAAATAATGCAGATTTTAAAAATAGTTTTTGCCAATGGTCATTTCTATAAGACTGACCACAAGATTAGGTAATAATCCAGGATATCTTTAAAGCCTCTGGTCATTTTGTTATTTGTTTATGTATTAATGTAGTGGTGCATATTTACAAATCCGCATGGAATCAAATTCAGTACATTCAGTTAAAAAAAATAACAGTATACTCATAGTGAACTCAGGGATTTTGGTGCACCTGATGGGCATGAGCCGTGATCCATTGTCCACTTTCACATCCTTAATTTTTTTATGCTGCTGGAACTATAACTTTACAGTGTTTTTTAGGAAGTTGAAGTAACTACATTTATTCCTCTTACTGCAACTGTGTTGCTTCTTATCTGAGGAATTTTCAATAATTCAGTATATAAACAACCTTTATGTTTGCAGCCAAGAAATCAGAGCAATAGACTTTGTATTAAGTTATAGGCAACAGTAATAGCAGCATGACACACAGCTGATATCTTATCTGTCTAAAGTTCAAATATTGTCAGCATCCTCTGTAAGTCAGTGAATAAGAGAAGAGTAATCTATCTTCATTTTGTGCTTCATATTTTCCATTTACATCCACAAAGCAATGTAGTGTGTAACCATCTTTTTGTTTTCATTTGTACCAAAATATTCTATTTTCTTCTGACTCACAACTGTAACTGAGAAAAAAACGCCTTTTTCCCAACACAGATTTTCTTACTCCCACCTCATCTAAACACTGAAACAAGACGGCTCAACCAAAACACAAAACGATTTTTCTCAGAAATAAAGATAAAAGAAACAGTACAGCTCTGAGATAAAATACAAAAGCACAACTCCTACATGGAAATCAATATCATCACCATATCCTTTGATATTTATAAAAATATACAAACTGCACACTTGAGGAAAAATTTCTGTTAATGTGAGATTCTTTCATATACAGCAACTTTTCCCAACGCTGTCCCACAGTCCTTGATAGGAGGCGCCTTTAAGTTCCTCAGAAGAATTTGCCTTCAATCAGTCATTATTGACGTTTTTCACCTGCAAATCTCTAAATACGCCTACTGGGACTTCTGTCTGTTTTTTATTAAGTCTAACCTATTTTTTTATCTCCTCTTTTCCCCCTCAGGACCGCCTCACCAGATGCACGATGCACTGCAACGACAAAGCGAAGGATCTCTTTGACTCCGGTGCGAAGGAGGCGGCCGTTCGCTCGCTGATGGACCGCTGTGTGGGCAGCTGCGTGGACGACCACGTTAACCTGATCCCCAGCATGACCCGAAGGCTCAAAGAGAATCTGGACTCTATAGAGCAGTGAGGGTCGAGGTGGACGGCTGGAGACGGCCTGAGATCATTTACACACATACACACACACACAGCACAGGTTTAGTCAACTCGGCCAGTTTGACCAGTAACAGCTGAAGAATAGAGGGGCTGAAACACCATGAACGGGTGGGGAGAGTGAAGCTTGAACAGATTGTGTGTTGTGACTCTGACTGATTTAAAACTGCTCCCCCTGAGATATGTCATTGTACTACGCATAATCTACAAACAGTAACCTCCCTGGAGAGCGGGAGCTGAGAGGTTTTGGCTCGTTAGATCTTTGTTCATTTGCGACGAGAAAGAAATCCAGTGCTGCGTCTGGTGTCATGTCTTTGTGTGTGAACAAGAAACCAGTTGAGAAATGCTTTCAAGAGACCTGAGAAGTGTACGTTTTTAAAATAATACTCACTCGGTGCTTATTTGAGTATGAAATTTTAGAATATACAGTACATCATGTTGCAAGTGTGCATTTATTCATGCATAAAGCTGTGAAAGTCCTTTTTGTTAAACACCTCTCAGCCAGATTTCATTACTTACGTTTCTCCAGTATGAGCCCTCCCATCATCCCTCTCTCTTTTTTTTTTTTTTTGTCATTTTGTCTGCTCTGTGATCGTCTGACCTCCAGTAGTGAGAGGTGTTTATATATCTGGATTAAAAGTACTGTATGTATGTGTATGTGTTTTTTGGACTCTGTTTCTTCCGCAATATCAACAATTTGAGCTGAAGGAAGAGTTTCAACATGCTTCAGTCCTGTCCTGTCCTGCAGAATACTCGCAAAAAAACTTGAAAATAGGTCCAAACATACTGGCCGCATAGACAAAGGTGAAAAACTTTCTTAAATGACTAACGTTTCGATGGCAACTGCGTCGTCATCAGAGTCTCAGAACTAATAAAACTTTCTAACCTTAGTGCATGTTTGAATCTATTTTCCAAGTTTTTCCCATCAACAACATGAGCTCTGATTCCCAGTATTGAGAAAACACAATGACAAATGGCAGTGATGCTTTTGTTACATGTTTTAATAATGATTGCAAAAGAATATTCTCAGTGATATACAAATAATGGTACAAGAAAGGCAACACTGTAAGGTGGCAGTCTAAGGGAAATGCAGGAGAACATCGTTCATGAACAAATACAAAACATAGTAAACACAACGTAGACCCTGCTGTACATCCCACAATCTGTTCATTTGGTCAAATCAAATCTATCATTGATGTACAATTAGAAAAAGTATTATTTAACAGCTGGTGAAACTATTTTAATTATGCAACCAATCTGGTGAAATGGTTTTCAGTAATGACAGAGGAGATCTACACAGGGAGACAACAAGGAGCAAGATGCTAGGAACACAGGTCAGCAGGCCACAGAACAAGATTCAGCAAACAGAACAAGGTCGATATAGTGTGATGATGTCCATAATGCTGAGGGGACCATGGCATAATTTTCTGATAATTCAAAGAATTCTTAAGCCAACAGGACCAACTGGGATGTGTGATAATCTCTGACAGGACTCTTAAGACTAACAGTTTGTTTTGGGTCCTTTACAAATGACCGATGGAGAGGCTAGAGTACAGAATAATAATCTTTTTTTTTTGCCAGAACCATTACTTAGTTAAGTTTTTCTGTACTAAAGCCTTGATAAAAACAGCCTCTCCAAACTTACATAACTGGAAAGCAAACTCAAACACCCAGAAAAATTAGTCCGACAAAAAAGACAAATCACCCGCTAAAAGTTTTTGTCCCTGTTTTCACAGATGAAAATAACTTGGAAAAAAAATCCTGATAAAACCCTTTTTTTCGTTTGTTCTAAAGTCATAAACACATGACAGAAAACAATTTAGATCAGACTTAGTAAAGTGGATCACCAGATTTTTTAAAAATCTCACTTGCCTCTTGTGGCTTCCATCCGAAAGCTTTGATTAAAGCAGCCTCCTCACATAACTCACATAGTTAGAAAGAAAGCTCTTCAGTCGTCACATTTATTTTTATCTAAACCAAAAAAAGAAAAGTTGTGGCACCCACGTATTTATCTTAAGAGACACTGGCAGAAAACTACATCTCACATAATTTCATTTGCAACGCACTTTTCATGTGTATTTCCAGTCAGTGTTGATAATGGCTGTAGTCGATTGAAGCAATAAATTCCTCAGTGCGTGCTGTATCGACTGGGAAAGCTGAGTTCTCCTGCCTGCAGAGCCATGCAGCAGCGCCTACGTTTACCAGGATGCATTGTGTGAAAGCACCCACGGCCATGTTGCTGTGTATCACCACTCTAGCCTGAAGCTATTACTTTGGCTACCCAGAGATGGAGACTTTGAATTCAAGCTGAAATGGTCTGTAGTTCTTCCTTAAATCCTACTTCACCACTGTGACATCACTGGACACAGGAAGAACAGCAGACTTTGCAGCAGGAGAAGTCAACTTTCCCAGTCAATATAGCACGAACTGAGGAATCTACTGCGTCAGCTGACTACATTCACCATCAACACTAACTGGACATCCACATGAAAAGAGCACAAATCTCCCTTTGATGCTTAATTTTCAGTCAGTCTGTGGATAACTGTTGGAAATGTTTGTTGTAATTAATATTAAGCCTAGAATCTGCTAATTTTCATCCAACTTTTTTCCCTTTTGATAAAGATCAACTGTTTAGAACAGAGGAAATCATCCTGAAGCTGCACCATTTTGCAGAGAAAATGTGTGGGTTGAGTTTTTTTCAGTAATCACCTGATAAATGACAATGATATGACAAAGAAGCAATCATTGCAGGATTAGTCATCACATAATAATACATAATCACTGATATTAACAGAATAAAACTGCTGGACAGCTCTGTCAAATATGTCCCCAAAAGTAGGAAACGAGGATCCAGCATAACGGAAAGGAAAATAAGCACCAAAGGACACCATCAATATTTATCAAGAGTAACTTGTGTACAGATGCATAAATACATGAATAACTGCGCAGCTGCAGTAAAGATCTACGCTGGAAAAACAGATCATGTAATAGCACCACAGCCCACATGAATGGGCAGTTTTATTGGCTGTCAAGAATTGTACTGATATTTTCTTTTGCAAAAATAAATCCATACAAAAACAACGTAAAAAATAAATAAATGCCTCAACTTCAACTTTGAACTTAATGACAGTTGCAGCTATACAGGCGAGTACTTGTCCGTTGAAAATCCCCATATTTACTGGTTTTACATACAGAACGAGGTAACAACAGATTTCCAAAATTGCCAAACAAATAGTGACCTTACCAATAGTACAAAAGTATACAACAACATAACTGCAAAGGTACTTAAAGTGGTGATGGGACCAGTCTAAATATTCTGCCTAAATGTGTCAAACAGACAAACTGCACAGCAGAAAAGGAGCAGTAATTGGACAGTGTAGCTGGTAAACACAGCAGAGAGTCTCAAGAGGTGCAGTGTATCAACATTTCTGTTTAAGTTTCTTGTTGAGTGTTTCAACATTAAGCTGTGAACATCAAAAAGCTGGTGTGAATGTTTGGACATTCAACTGTGTGTAAATGTGGCTAACACACAAAGACTCAGTATGGTTACTTACACTTTGCTAGTTTAGTTGTATCACTTGAAACAATATATATATTTTCGTTCACATCAGGCTTTATGAGTTGAATTTTGCAGCAAATACATTTTTACAAAGTCCATGGTTGATACAGAGTGTAATCTGGGATGGGCGAGGCTAGTGGACTTTACAATCCGAAAAACTTAACAGAAGCTATTCTGATGTAGAGTAGCACGGACACACGTCACATTTAAGACTGAGTAAGACAGATGTAGGGTTAAATGGGCAAAGTGTAAGATATGGCCGCCTGTCAAAGCTAACTCCAGCATATCACCAGAATAACCGCTAACTGCTCTTAGCCTTCTAGCTGCCGTTAGCTCAGTTAGCCCTGTAGCTAGTGGCTCTATTATAACTCAAGTCTGGCCTAACCTGCAGCTCAGAGCACTGGCAGAATATTTATGTTTACACTGCGGGCAACAGAACCAGGAGCCTCTTCTGGCCCTTTTCCACAAAATTGGCTCTGGTTCTTGAAGCAGTTCCATTTAAGATTCTTGGAAACTTGGTGCTATCTAGTAAACCAACAGATGTCATCAACAGATATTATTATTACGTATTGTATTTTGTTTATTTATTAGATTAAGAAAGCTGAGTGAGTTTATGAAAGTAGTAACCTCGCTGCTCGCATACATCTCCCTGCTGAGACCACAAGGGGGGGGCAGGACAGGACAGGACAGGACAGGACAGGACAGGACAGGGCAGGGCAGGACAGGACAGGACAGGACAGGACAGGACAGGACAGGGCAGGGCAGGGCAGGACAGGGCTAGCTGGTTAGCATGCTAACTTCAGATATCAATGAAACACAGTACATTAAAGCGACATAACGTCATAACTGTTACCTCTTCACATTCTGTTGATGATGTTAGTTCATCTCTTAAGCGTTTTAAAGTAAAATGTAAATTCTGGCCATATCTTACAAGTTGCACCTTTAAAGCATGAAAATCCTGCTTTTACGGCATCTATCAGTTAATTTTTCACAATCCGGAAGTGATCACCGTCTTAAATGGAGTACAAGTGATACATGACAGCAGGTATGACGTTGAAACAGCAGCAGGTGTTAAGAGATGCTGTGTATACAGCTGGCAGAGATAATAGTGTACAGTGCCTTTTCCATTTGGATTAAGCCACAATGAGCCACGCGTTTCTGGTCGAGATTGTTTACGACACTCTTGGTTTACATGGTATTCTGTTTGCTTCCCGCATGGAGCTGTCAATTCAAGTCAGTGCAAACGTCGGGTGCTGTTTTTGTGCGCCGGATCAAAATGGAGTGGAAAACATGTCCACCTGGCTCAAAACGGCACAATGCTGGTTGGGTTTCGAGTGCACCCATTGGTGGAGCAGCTCTTACCATCACTCCACAGTCCATTCTCATATGGTCAGAATGAGAAACCGACTTGAAACATCCCAAACAAGCCAGAAAACATCCAGTTTTGCCTTCTGGTGCTGCTCCCTCATGGTTTTCCCATATTCCAGGATGATGATGTCCCCATACACACAGATAAAGCGACTCCACAGTGGTTTCATTAAGTGTAAAGTCACAATCACCAGATCTAAACATCATGCAGCCATTAGTTAAAGCTCTGAACTGCATAGTTCAAAGCAGATTTCCACCGTCCCCAAAGACTTGGAGGTTTTCCAACTTGAGAAATGGTCCAACATCACAGTGCAGACAGTTCATGGCAGAGGTCCAAGGTGTCAAGCTGCTCTGAAGGCTCTGAAGGGTGGCCTAAACCCTCCTGGCCACTGTAATGTACACATTGCTGACTCTGAATGTGCCAAAACACTCAATACATAGATACAAAACATCTTTCCAAAACACCTCACTGAGTTACATAGCATGCAGATGATATGTCCAATGTCAAAGTGATGTTAAATGTGTCGGTGGATTGTACATACAAGCTTGTGTCAGTGTCTCCGTATTACCAGAGAACAGTCGCAGGTAATAGCTGCTGAAGTACCGAGCATCAAGACACGCTGTGAGTAGTGCTTTCTTGTTCTGAGGAATCTGGACGGTGGTCCGAATGAGGTGATGTGTACAGGAAGTTACAGCACACGTAGAGGGGGAATGATAACAACCGGCTGTCCAGGTTCATCACCACATACTCCTGAGTCATTGAAGGGAGAGGAGGAATATTAAGGAAGTCAAGACTTTGGTTGTCAGAATTAGAGTTTCATATGTTAACTAAAATTTAACTAAAACCTAAATTATTTTCAAGGAAAAAAGGTTGTTTTAATCTATAATATTTCATAAATTTGTGAAATCACAATTTCCCACAGCCCACAGTGACGTCTAAAATTGCTCCTTTTGTCCAACCAACAGTCCAAAAACCAAAGATTCTTCAAGAAAATGCAATTAATTAATTTGGCAAATTGGCAAAGGCAATTAATTTTCTTTCAATTGACGGATTGATGAATTATCTTATCATTACAGTTCTAATGATAATTAAGGTAGAGGTTAACAGGACTCACTCACCTGGTCTTTCTCAAGGGTGAGAAGCTGGTAACCCGTCGAGCGACTGCACACCAGTTTTCCCCGGCTATCAAAGGAAGCCAGACGTAACCTGAGTAAATAAATATTGTCAAAGGTTAAAAATGTTCTCAAATGAAAGCTGCACATACATACAGTGTTTTTTTGCCTGTAACAGCTGAAGATACAACAGAAGGGGTACATGAAGCGAACACTCTTCCAACTGAGGCACCAGACCACCCATGAACAGTGTTTTCAAAGGAATAATTTGACATTTTGAGGAATCCCCTTATTTGTTTTCTTACCAAGAATTAGATGAGAGGACTGATACCATTCACATGTCATGATGAAGGTCATGATGAAGCAGCTTGCCTGACTCTTTCCAAAGCTAACACTTAACTTGTGGCAGGATAGCTAATAAATGTATTTCCAGAATTTTTATCTATTCCTTTAGGAAAAGAATACCCAAGTGCAATAGTCAGTCATTATTAAATGTTGGAATTTCAGTAAAAAAAAGATTAAAATATTACAGTGAAAAAACTGGCACTGCTACCTCTGGCAGCAAGTAAAAAGTCTGTCACAACTCGGTGGTTATAATCAGAGCCACCCTCCACTAATGAATGGATAGACACAATACATTCAATATATATTATGGAAAGGCTGTCATTTTCCCTCAAAGTCCACAAGAAAAAAATCCTTTTAGGATTTTGACCAAGTGGACTGAGTACATTAAACCTTTACGGTCAAACTTTAGCTGTTTTGATAGAATAAATGAGTGAGAATATAACATAATTTCTAACTATCAGCCGTTCGTTCATTGTCCTTTTCTCCCTTCAATCCTTGGCCTTATCTAAGCAGAAAGGTTTCCATGTTCAGCTGTAAGTGATTAAAGCTAATGCTATACAAGGAAACCTCTAGAAGAGGTACGCTGTAAAATGGTTGAAGATGTTGAATGTAAAATTAATGTTTTTCCAAAATTATATTAAAAAAAGTAAAGACTCTATTTATTATTGCTTAATTTTCTACAGTGTCAATTCTTTTAAATGTTTTGACTCCACTAGTGTGAATGTAAAACTACTTTAATGAATTGCTCCATCGCTACATATTTGTTTTGTTTGAGACTCTTCATGCAGATGAGTTGCATTTTTATACCTGGAAGTTTTACTTATTTTACAAAATGATCACCTTTGTGACCTTATTTTAAAGCCCATGATATAAACATAGCTGTATTAGAGAACTGTTCAAAAGCTGACTCCAGTTCAGACCTGTATGCCAGATGCCTACGAGGTTGAAGACTCACAGCGCCCCCACATGGCTGACTCAGAGTATTTCTTTTGAAGACGATGAAACGGTTTGTGTAGGTCACCAACAGGTCAAAACCAAAGTTAAAGCCTGTCCACCGCCAGCAGTACTGAAGAGAGGAACATATGAAGTTTTTCTGTAAGAATTAAACACAATGTATTGCACAGGAGCAAAAGTTACTGCAGCAGTAAGAGTGTTTGACTCACATCTCCATCTTTAGTCAGTTTCCTTCCACACCTCATACTGCTCAGCTCGAACTCCTCTTTGTTAGCTTCATGGGGACTAATGAGAGACAGACAGGTACAGTTTGTCATCCAGAATTACAGTGTTAAAATCATATTCTACACATACAGTTTTTGTAGTTATATAAAACAGTCCATTGACAGTACAATTAGTCTCAGGTTCTCACCCATTATCATTGTCAAATTCTGTCCGGAGCATAGCGAACCACTGGTTTTTGTACACTGACGTTAACCAATCTGGAATAAGTTTGAAGAGAAAACAGTCTTGAAAACGTTCTTGTTTATTTTTTTTTCATAAATTCCTTATACCACTTGCAATGAAATGCAACTTAAATACCTGAATTAAGAACAAACATAAGAATAGAATATTTGTCTTCAGAGCTGGACCTACTGGTTATTCAATCAGTCAAGCCATGTGAAAGCTGATGAAAAGTACATTTAAATTAAATTACTCACTTTATGGCTTTAACTGTAGATAATAACATTAAATATTTCTTTTTTTTCCAGCACATAGATGGAGAAACAACATTATGAAATTATGTGAAACACAACCACATCTTACCAGGGGGCAAAATATTGTCTCTCTCCAGGATGCGTGCAGATGCAAGATCATTGATGATATACTGGAGACGAACATGTTTGAACACTGAACGGAAAGGTGCGCCCTCCTCTGTGTTCAAGAAGGGTTCTTTCTCACACAGGTCTGTAGAGCAAAGTCGGTTGGAAACGGAGTCAAACATCAGTGTGTGGCAACCAACAATAAAGGCTACAAATGAAGTTAAGTGTTTCACAAGATGAGGCCTTACTGTACCTGTCCTGCGTTTGCAAAGCCAGGCATCAGCATCAGCCAGAAGCTGCTTAATCGGGCCGTCCCATGACAGATTGAGCTGCAGAAACATCCACTGCAGAGAAAGACCATTGCAAAAACAGCTTTTAGAAACAGATCTGATGAAACAGAGTGTATCTACAGGTTATGCAAATATAAGTTTTTTATGTACCTTTTTCAGAGCAGTGTATACATCCATCTCTACCTGCATGACAAACAGGTCAGAGGACTGGATGAGCTGCTCCATCACCTCTGCCCTGTAAATTCAGTGCAAAGATAAATGTTGCGTATGGTCGTAGATGAGCAGATCTGTCAGGCAACTGATTATAAAGCAAACTGCAATGCCACCTCAACTACTAGATTCAACCAGCAGATATCTGCAATTTTGAACATATTTTTTTCTACAGTATAGTTTAAGTTTTCTTATCTAGATGTATGCAATATTGTTAATAAACATTAAGAGACATAGAATAGTGTAATTGTACTGTTCACCTAATTGTGCGATGAGCCCAAACTTTTTTTCTTTAATAAATAAAAATTATTTATTTAGAACATTACAAACCAGACAACATAATAGATATAGAAATCTATAGTTTTGGGTTGGTGGGGCCGATGGGCCCAGTAGTATATGAGATTATCTACAGACAGTAGCTCCAGGTCATGGACACACACAAACACACAAACTACTGTATGAGCTCACGTGAAATAATTACTCACACAGCTATTTGATTGTCCCTATTAAAAAAGAAAAACCACAGCACTAAAACTGATCAATACTATTTTAATTAACCTGCACATTGTAATCATGCCAATATAAAAATAGATTTGATATTTTCATTATCAGTAAAGTCACTTCAAGAAAGGATATAAGCTAGAAGACACAAAATAAAAATAGAGAATTGTGAGCTGAGAGCACTTACCCAAGTTCCTTCATCAGGTCAACATTTTGGTGGGTCATCAGGTTGTTAAGAAGCCACTCTAGACACCTACAGAAAAAAATTCACAAACACATACACAGTGTGCTGTAAACAAGCAATGCAAAAGACCAATTTAGCCATTAACTACCTTTGAAATTCTTAAAATGTATTAAAATCTGACTTTTTCATGACAGAATCCAAGCCATAGATGCTGGCACAAGCATAGTAGCCACACACTGTCTTCGCACTGATGTTTTCCTTCATAGTCTCTCCACACTGCTGGATCAAGCCATCCTGTAGACAGCAACAAGCAAACCCCGAGACTTGATTAGGTTGTGTATCATATGACTGCAGAGACAAAAATCAATATGCTTATTTGACATTTGAGACCAGTACTGACCAGCTGTAACATACAAGCAGCTGCAAGAATACTGACAACTCTGCTGGGCTTGATCAGAACATCATCCCGGTACAGTGATCCAAATACCACTTGTAGAGCTGCAAACACACAAAACAGTTCAGTCACATAAACAAACAAACAAAATCAGCTGCTGCTTTCTGTGACTGAGGTCCTCTCACCTTCAGTGTCAATGTTCTGGTCTGGGATCTCCAAACTGATTTCCATCATGTTGGACTCCTTCCAGGACCCACTGAACATGCTGGAGAAGTACCCCGACTGCAAAAAGCAAGAAGGACGGAGAGAAAAGAGAAAGAGAAGAAGAGAGGGTATTAAATTATAAGCAATAAAAACCAATGTGGCTGTATGAAAGAGTATTACATTAACTTGCTCTATTTTTCTGAATTAATTAGATAATTTTTTATGTAAAAATTGTTCTGGTTTTACTTATCTCATAAATTCAGAAAAATGGTGGATTTTGTTTTTACATGAAATATTATCTCATAAAAATCTCATCAACTCATAATGGCTCCATTTTTCTGATTTTAATCATCTCAGAAATTTAGAAAAAACAGAAGAACAGAGGCTTTTTTTTTCAGAGGCTTTTTTTCTTCAGTAAATGGAAAAAACTTCTGTATGACTGACTGCCTCTGTGGTGTTTTTATGTTTATGTTTTACCTGGCACAGGTACACTTTGTGGAGGTTCCACTCCTGTCCCAGAGCACAGATGCGAATGTCACTGTTTTCCCCATTCAAGAACAACGTCTGATAAATGTACCGCGATGTGCTTTTCAGTTTCTTTCTGCTCAAGTTTTAAAACACAGACAAACAACATAAGCGAGACAAAAACAAATGTAAGACAAAATATTGATAATTTAAGCCCTATTTCCAGAGGAGTAGTATTATCAGGTGACCTCACGTGATTTGGAAATGAATTGAATTTGAGTTTTTACTTAACAAATTATGAACATTGCAGATTTGCACACAAGATCATAAATGAGCTGACAACTATTACTAGAGTCCCCTATCTAATACTATTCCCATGCAAATAGGACATTTAAATATTATCATTTTTGTTAACAGACTTGCCTGCGAGGTGTATCCAGTATAGCATCGTCCTCCTCTTGTTCACTATCGCAATCACATTGGGCATTTCTTTTCCTCTTCTTACACTCACATCCATGCTTACGACTGGTACTTGTGCCTTCTGCAGCCTCCTCTGGGCTCTGAGAGGGGGACTGGAACCTGCTGCCCAGACTTCCCATCTCTATGCTTTCCAAGAGATATAAAACACACAAAGAAAACAACCATCAAAAACAACAGATCAGCTGCACTGTATTGCAACAGACCTGCACAGATCAATATAATATCGGAATCATTACAGGAGATACTGTTAAGGACTTTGGCTTTTGCAGCATCATGATAAAGCTTGTGTTGGAGTTTTTTGTCACTTTTCTTTAAACTTCAACTAACAGTAAATTTAATTACTGATTTATCAGTTGATTCATTTCTTAATTAATTGATTGTTTGGTCTATAAAATGTCAGAAATTAATAAAATAATCCCATCACAATTTCTCAGACCCAAGACGAGGTCTTCAAATTGCTTCTTATTGTTTGTGCACGTTTGTTTTATTGTCAAGGAGCCAAAACGAAGTAATAGTAAAAAAAAAAACACCAACAATGACAAAAATCAAAGTACAAAATAACATACATCACAAAATTTACATACAAACCTCCCACCTAAACAATACAAGTCTTCACCACCACCACATACACAACTGACTTTGGCAAAAATATGCTTAATTATATGCAGTGGACACACGTTTATCACAAAACGAGGGAGTACAAGCCAAGTACATATGTTATCCACGCATAGATGCTATTTAGATACTACACGTCAGGAGCCCTCCAAAAAGATTAGGCATTTGCCCCATTTTCTCATGTATTCATCAAATCTTCCCACTAAGTACATGATATCTTTTCTAAGGCAGGGATATTACCTTTTTACGGTGTGAACATCTACCGGCCATTCACAGGTTCAAATACACCAGCCACTCAATGCAAAATCATTATTTCGTGTCTGAAATATACCAGCCTCTTCCATATTTTACCAGTATTTGGCTGGAGGCTGGTGTGGCTGCACAACAAAACAAAACCTGTCTGAAGTTGCACCAGCTCCACTTGTCCTGAACGGTCTGATAAAAGGGCTCCCTCATTCATCATAAACAAACCAAATGCACAGGACAAAAACAACGACACTGAGCGAGCTCACCTGACGATTAGCAGAGGTAATTCTGAGGGAGATGTGTCGAGTTAATTTGGACGGTAAACACCGGCTGATTATCTCAGGGTCAGACAGACAGTCTGTCAGACGTTGGCGAGCCAGTTGAAGAGGAGCTAACCTAAAAGCTAGCTTAGCTGCCGAATTCACACAAGAAAACAAGTCCGGAAACACGAACAGCGCTTCTTCTGACGAGCTGAGCCTCCACACAAGCCTTCAGACCGCAAAACCCTCTTTGGTTCCAGTTACATTTTTCTAAATTAAAGCAAATGTAAAGGCAGAGGTAGGAGATGATGTGGAACTGCCCTGAAAATCTGTGGCTGCTTTTGTTATTCTTCTTCTCTCGCTCCAATACTAGCAGCGCTCTACGTCACAGGAAGCCGCTCGGCTCCACGGCGCCCCCTGTAGTGAGATGGGCAGATTACATAAATCTAGAAAATAGCGGTGAAATTGATCACATATTTTTGTTTCTCTGAATGTTTGGGTTGATTTTATAATTCATTCATGAGGCACCCTTTCTTCAGATTCACCATGCGGCTTTAAAACTGATATTAATCATCCCATAAAATAAAAGGCCCTAATTTGATCTTGTCAACTAGACCTCGCTGCAGCACGCGGAATGGGGCGGAGTTGAATGTCCGATGGGCGTCACCTATGTTAGCCTAAAACAAAAAAGCAAATAAAACCATCTGTGCTTCACAAGTTACAAATTTGTAGTCAACTAATATAAAGACATACATAACACATAATGCAATAATGTCACATGAGGTATACATATTTTTATAGGAATGTTCCATTTTTATTTTGTTTTGGTTTACAATGCAAAATTGTAAATGTCAATTTTTTAAAACTTTGTTTCCTATAGTTAAAAAAGGTTATGTACAAACATGACAATGCAAATATCAAATACTTATCATCTTCCAGATGATTTTGGTGTAAAGTTGAATTTTACTGTAGTAGCCAGTGAAGACAGGTGGAGTTTTAATTAATTTAGGGTTGTGAATCAAAACTTTGGCTAAAATAAGTAAAACATTCATAATCTGGTCAAATTTTTATCTGTTGATGACAAACCAAAAAGACAGGCATTGTTGTGACTTTCCTATTAACCTTTCTCTAAATTGCTTCCAGAATAACTATGAGTGCATGAAATAAAGAGATGTTCTGTTGTTTCAATATCACCATTGCAGAAAACACACACATTGTTCTCAAAGCCAAATCTTAGTCTTAAAAATGTATTAATTGGGTAAAAATCATTTATTGTTTTGTAGTGAATTTCTTTTGTTTTGGATGGAACTGGGTATGGCCTAGATATGACAATTAAATTCTGTGAGGTTGCAATCAAAACTGAATATAAAACTAAAAAGTACATTTCCATTTGCATCTAACGTGTCCCTTACACACCAAATATTTCTGTCCATGCAGTTAAAACAGTGATTTTGTAATAGTGTCTATCTGTTGTTCCACAATGGTGTATTGTGAGGTGTAAAGTTATTATTGTAAAATAATTTCCAAAACAAGACGACCTGCTGATGATATTTAGAAAGCTTAATTGGCAATTTGGTAACATTGTAACCACATTTTACAATAAATTCATTACCACCCATTTTATCAAATAAAGTTTCAGGGAATATATGCCAGATACTGCCAGGGAATTTAACCCACTTTTTCAACCAGTTAATTTTTAAAGTTCTATTCATACATTCAAAGTCTTTTTCCTTTAGCCCACCTTCACAGAGGTCTTCAACTGTGAAAGCATTTTCGATGAGTTCGATTCCTCCATATAACTGAAGTTGATTTGGTTTAGATATAACAGTCTGGATTAAGTGCTAGTGAAGATGCAGGGTGAACACCTCCCAAGATGCTTTCCACCAAAAACTGATAACTCAGTTTGCAAACAAATATTAAGTTTAAATTTGCAATCATCTATTTTGTTTGTCAAATTAAGCAGTTCCCATTCTTTTTGATATTTTGTGACATAAATACCAAGGTATTTTACCATTGTTCAAACAGGTATATCATAAACTACATTTGTTGCACATTCATGAATAGACCTCAGTTCACATTTTTGGATTTCAAATGTCACATTTAATCCCACCCAACCGTCAAACATTTCGCGCGAAAATGGCTGGAAGTGGTCACGAGAGTGTAATGACGTAATAACTCAAACAGGCGGTAGTTAAAAATAGTCTTTTTCTATTGGACAGCACGATGGGACGCCGCGTGTTAAAAAATGTAACGTGATATTTGATTGGTCAGTGTGTTTAGTGGCTCGTCCCGCCCCGCCCCCATCAGCTCGCTCGGCTTTCCTGCGCCAGCAGCGGTGTGTCACCGAGGCTGGGCTGCTGCCGGAGAGACCCGGAGTCAGGGCAAACACCCAAGCAGTTCACCCTCAAACTGGCATCGCAGCGGGGCTGAGGGGCTGCCCCTGCGAGCTTAAACCTGAACACTGCTTAGGTTGGATCCTACGCCTCTCTGTGTCACCACCGCCCGTCCTCCTGATGTCGGATTTCAAGCTCGGGATCGTGCGGCTCGGCCGTGTGGCCGGGAAGGTGAGCTGGATCCCAGGGCTGCCATGTGCGGCCGGGGAAGGGCCCGCTGGGACCACAAAAGGCGATGGAAAAATGCGTTTCGCGGTGATGAGTTGATGCTAGTGAACCTATTTAATGCTTGTCAAGCCATTGCCGATGCAGGAGTAGTTCAGCTTTACCGATTTTAGCCGCATTTGAAGGGATTAGAGAAGCCGGCCGTGCCGAGCCAGACTGGTTTTCTGCTCCTCCGCCGCCACCACAGTCTCGCTTTAATGCTAACGCTAACTAGCATGTAGCGGGTTACGTTGGCTAGCTGCTGGCTAACGTTAAACGGTGGAGTAGGGCCACAAAGATAAACACAGGGATCGTTATTTAGTGTTATTAGTGTCCAGTGGCGTTGAAAGGGAGAAGACGTTTGTTTCTCTTGTGTGATTTTTAACGGTCAGTGGTGTAGGTAGCGTTAGCGGTGCCACGCTAGCTGTGTTATTTGGATTACACGGTGAAGTGTCTGCTAATGAGGAAGCCATTGCCATGCTCCATCAACTGACTCTTTTGTGCAACGTGACAAAGCACCGGCAGGACATCACACCTCACTCAACAGCTGCGGACAGAACTTGCATTTTTTTTTTTAACTTAAACGGTCTCCCTCTATAAAAACGTGACGTTAAGCTATGGCTGCAAGATGGTCATCGTCTCACAAGACACTCACACTCAGGATAAACGGGGGTGCATACCGTTTAGTGTGTGCTGTGACGAATCAGCTGCCCACCTGCTGAGTGACAGCGCTCGTGCCCTCCAGTTAACACTCGAATAACTCATTTACATGATGACACTCCTGTTAAGGTCAACACAATAATCTGGCAGTGGAGACAAAGTGTCACAATGCATGTTTGGGCCTTTTGGTATGTGAACTACACCACCCATGCTGTGTTGAACCTTGCTGCTCAGTGTAGCGTGGGACTGCTGCTGTGTTGCTGTCTTGTCACATGCATATACAAGTACCAGAGCTCAGGTAACTCTCACGAGTCTCTGTTGCTTCTTTTTATAAGCAGGTTGCATCTGTAACCCTATTGTGGTAAATGTCAAAAATAGATTTGCGATGAAAGTGTTTTAATATTGGATTCAGAAAGAGACATTCTCTGTTTATATCTGTGTTGACGCTGTCACGTGCAGACGTGCAAGCACATTCCTGAACAGGAGTTTGAACATACCTTCAATTGCTTATCAGTTGTGAGTGACTGTTGGCCTCTGCAAACATGCCACTTTTAAAAAGTAGCAGTGTGTGATTGTTCACGTCTGTGCAAAGCAGTTAAATTGTGCACAAATATACACTAAAGCCACATTTGGATCTGATAAATTTTTCAGGGGGGATGTGGTTAGTAAATCATCTTGTTCACTATTAACTAATCTCAATTTCTGGATAGCTTCAGCTAAATAACAGAGGTGATCCTGCAAGGGCTCTCCTGAATAATTCAAAGCTTCATTCATAATGTTGACATTTGAATTCTAAATCATCATTTGAATGTTACACGTCTTTTTTGCATTTATCTTCATTCTGTTGGTTCTGGCATTTCTGTATAGTAATAGTATTATAAGTAGTATTATTAATATAGTAGTATTATATGATTTTTGAGATCAGAGTCTAGTGGTGGCTGCTAGAGGTGAGGGAAATACTGATTCTTTGATGCATCACGATCTCTCTTTAAAGATTATGAATCAGTGCAGAAAAGTCAGTAATCTGAAATTTAAAACCCAATTCTGGTCATCATGATTATCTGTAACATTTTTGTAAAAACGGGCTGCAGGTTTCTTTCAGCTGAGCCAATTGGAGGGTGAAATGTAACGGATGTAAACATGTGAGTTGTATTTACGTTGAGAGGTAGGCTGCTTCTTGAGTTTTGGTCATAATGGCTGAGTGGCATCCCCTAGTTTAAAAGCTTAAGACTTTGGTGCATCAAGATGCATTGGTAATATAAATAAAATAATTTATTATTGCATCAAAGCCTGTTTACTCTCCTGCTTGCCACACACACTTGTATTAAGGCAGCGGTCTGACAGTAACCTAACAGCACCACAACGTACATTTATGTTAACGAAACTGATGAGTTATTAAAGAAAATTAATACAAATGCCACTGGAAAAATTGGTATTTGCCAGCAATTGGGCTTATCAAATTATTTTATGAATGATCACTAATTGAAGTCTAACCATTTACTAGTTATTGCATTTAGTGTCGAATTATGTTAATAGTTTAAAATTTTCTTCTCAAACAGCTCTTTGTAACTACATGTAATCAATTATGATCTTATTGGGTCCTGCTCTCACATCGGCTGTCTCCCTTTTGCATTCCTCTTAAAGTTTCCCAAAATGTTAGTTGTATATATCGGCGTCTGGCTAAAGCAGGCCATGAAATGATACCTGCTCATGTGAGAGTTGTTGTGGTTGTTACAGCTTTAAGTGTTAACATGAAAATGTTCTGTCTTCATTCTTTCATTCCAGACAAAATACACACTGATCGATGAGCAGGACATACCACTTGTGGAAAACTATGCGTTTGAGGTAAACTACAAGAACTCTGCTGCAAGTTATGTTTATGGCAGGTGTTACTGCTACCACTTTTTTTGATCATGCCCGTGTTAATCAATTACATCGATTCCAGGCACGCATGGAGGTAGATGCGGATGGCAATGGAGCGAAGATCTTTGCCTACGCTTTTGACATTGGTAAAGGCCGCTGGGCAGGGCGGCCGTTACATGAGCTGCTCTGGTAAGTAATTTGTTCATCATATTAGTTGTGGAAACAACACTTTATTTCTGTTTGAGCTTGAGGGGTCAAGACTCTGTAGGGGAACATCCATACTGTGAAACTGTCCTTGATAGGGTCCTCTGATCATAACCTAAAGATCCGAATAGAACCTCTGGATTCAAATGAGGATTTTTTTTTTTTCAACTGTGTGATAGCAGTCATAATTGTGAGATAAATGCTTTCGAGGTTTCTTTGAAGCAGTTAGTAAAACTGCAGTCAGCCTCTGGTTGCTTCGGTTCAGAAAGTTCAAAAGTTTATATTTTTGTTCAGAGTGTATCAGTGAATAATGCATTCATCTCAGTAAAGTGTCATTGTTTTGTCACTGGTGACTGACTTATGGATTACTTACTGGATTCATTTCTTGACACAGGGAGAAGCACAGAGGAGGCATTGCCCCCAGTTTTCAAGTCATCCACATAAACTCCGTGACAGTGGACAACCGGCTAGACAACCTGCGACTGGTGCCGGTGGGCTGGAGCCCCAAGCCAGAAGAGATTTCCAGCAAACAGAGGTAGGACTACAGCTGCACTAGTGCTAAATTATGCTGAATTATGATTCTGTAGCTCTGTAGGAACGCTGAGTACTGAATGAGCCAGATGTTTTCTCTGTAGTCAAAGTCAGTTTGATTCATTGAGGCCCTTTTTTAGCCTTTTTCTGGTAGGAAAACCATTAGGGATATAGGCATTTGCTCATATCTGTTATAACCTGATATTTTAAAACAAATACTTGAAGGTTTTTTTTACTGTCAGTCACACAAAATTAGCATTTCATTAGTATTACATTAATATTGTGTTACTTATTACTCATTACAGATTACTTATTCTTTCGTTAATTCTTTGAAAAATACAAAAAAAATGTAATTTACTCTTGGTTATTTGACTCTTTAATGTTATTGAGAGTAATTAATTAAAGAGAAGAGCTGGCTTCTTGTTTCTTAAATTGATAGTGGAAATGGTAGAGGTAAATCGAGCAAGAAAAATGGAAAGTTGGCTCACTGTAAAAGTCAAATATATGATGACTCTTACAGCTTATCTTTAAATATTTATTGTTGAACATGTAACACACGCCTGATAGTTTTTTTTCCATCTTCTACTCGTGCAGAGAGCAGTCTCTGTACTGGTTGGCCATCCAGCAGGTACCGGCCGACCCTGTGGAGGAGCAGTATCTGGAGCTGAGCCGCACACGCTACTACAACGCTAACGGGGAGCTGGTAGAGGAAGAGGAGTGCTCCTGCACTTACTATGAGTGTCATTATCCTCCCTGTTCACTCATTGAGAGGAGGGTATGTACTGCAGCTGGCATTCCTGATAAATTGACATGATTTTTAAGAATTTGAATCAAATCAAATTGTAGTCTTTTCATGAGTTTTATAAGCTACAGATGAAGGCTATAACAAATAACAGTTAATGGAATTAACACAAAAAAGGATAATGGAACAAGTATTAAAAAAATTAAAAAGGGGGGAAAAATTAAAAAATATACATTAAAAAGATATATCAAATATTCTTTTGAAAATAATAAAACATGATGTACTAAATATGTAAGGTATGTATGAAGGTAAGACATGAAGGTGAAGTCATATCAAACTGTTTAACACATCTGCAAGTTGATTGTTCTGCTTATACCATGATTTGTTTTTTTAGAGAAAGTTTTGCACTCAAAATTGAAAGTTATGAAACAACAGCTTACCGTTGTTGTGACAAGGAGTAACTGTTGTCCCTTTTTACAACCAAGCGGGGGCTGATTTTAACATTTCTTTCAATCTATCTGGAGAATACAAAAATTTTGAAAAATGGGAAGCACAGCAGAGAGAGTAATGGGATGAGAATCACAATACTAAAGCTAAAATGTGATCTTGTTCCTTGTCTTCCCACAGCTCCGGGAGTTCAACATCTGTGGTCGCTGCCAGGTGGCGCGCTACTGTGGCTCCCAGTGCCAGCAGAGGGACTGGCCGGCCCACAAGAAGCAGTGTCGCGAGCGCAAGCGGGTGCTGGCCCTCGAGTCGGAGCCCGAACGATGATCTGCCCTCATCCTCGCCTGGGAGAGGAGGAGGGAGAACAGAGGGGAGAGGGTTATTGGACTTTTTTGGGAGGGGAGCGGGGATGAAATGCAAAATGGGGCTGACAAGAGACTAACGATAGAGGACAATGTTGGTTGCTTGATGGTTTGACGGATTCAGGGGGGTGAGAAGAAGATGGAGGAGGGGAAGGAGAGTAAAGCAAAAAGACATCTGCTACTTCCCAGAACTGGTAATTCTCCATAGCTTGCTTTTCATGTGGATGACGGGGAAAGGTATTATTTGTTTTTGGTTTTTTTTTTTGTTCTTTATTTTTCTCGAGGAGGGAGACCCTCGAGCTCTACCTGCTGCTATGGTTTTGTATGTGAGAGGGGAAAAAAGTCGTCTTGTTGATGAACTGGACAAGCTTCTTTGGACCACAATATGGACAGTCGTCGTCATCCACTCGTGTTCCTCCACCCGGCCGCTGGGTGCGGTAACGTCTGTGCAAACGGGGGACCCAGGGGCTGCAGTACCCGTCGTTCAGCTGGTACAATGGGACATGGACCTTTTCACTGTATCGCTCCCTTTTCTGACCTCTCTGGTGCACATGGCTGCTGTCTTCATTGGTCATCGACACCTTTGCCGCCGCCACCGCCGCCTCTCTGTCTGTCGTACTCCCCCCACGCAGCCAACCACAACACACATCAGATAGATTTCACTGATTGAATCACACTACCAGTATTGAGTGTGGGAGTGTGTATGTGTGTATGATTGTGTATGTATGTGTATGTGCTGCCAATATGTACTGAAGGACATTGACATGGTCAAAATAGGTAATGGGCAGGGTTATTGTATGTCTTTCTCTTCATAAAGGGGCCATATTACACCGTTTTAAATTTCATATTTAATCATAAATTGGTGGGTTAAAAATATTTTCACTGTTCAGTAATAAAGTAGCTGCCAAATAAAGGCTTTTTTTCTAGTTATTTTATTTTTCTATTAATTTGATCAGTCTTGTTTTGTTGCTTAAAGGCATAGTTTGGATTTTGTGATGTGGGGCTGCTTTAGGGTACTTATGGGTAGTCTGTGTATTACATACAGTAGGTGGCGGTCAACACACCCCTAGTTTGGAGAAGCAGAGAGGAGTACAAACACAGCAGCTATGTACTGCTGTGGACATGGTCAGCAGCAAAATGTATTTTAGCCACCTAATTCATTGTTAAAGTGTGCGCTGTATTTAGAATACTTTCACCACTGTACCTCGCTGTCTGACACCTTATTCTAACAGGAAACCATTGTTGTATAAGCCAAATATCCCCCTCTTTTCCTCAAACAGACTCAATTGGCAAAATTTTATCTTGCAGAACACGGGCGTTGCTGGCGTACCGCCGCCTCGTCAGTTAGTTTGGGTTATCGTGTGACTTTGGTGAATCTGAACCAACCTTTTCAAACAAAGTCGCACAAATAATGCAGATTAACTAACCAATCGAGGCAGCGGTAGACCAGCAACTCCCGTGATCTGCCAGGGGAAAGTTACTGATTTTTTTCCGGTGGAGTTTGGTTGAATTAGAGGAAGTGATATATGACTTATGTAACAGCAGTTTCTCATTGGGAGAGGCTGTCTGATGGCATAATAAAGTGGTGAAAATATTCTTAATGTAGCGTACACTTAAACAAATATTATATAAATATATATTAAATCTGTTTTTTTCCCTTTATATATGGTCATTTTTTAAGTGTCTAAAATACATTTTGCTCCTAACCCTGTCTACAGCAGTTCATTGCTTAGTTTCCTACAGTGGTGCTCCTGCCCTTCGCTAAACAGTTTACTGTAAGTAATACACTGCCTGTTGGTAAGTACCTCCTACAACCTCACTTCAAATAATCCAAACTATCCCTTTAAGACAAACAATCACCCAAAGTAACTGGATTTATTATATTCTTAAGAATCAGCTAATTCAAAATTATCCAATTACAATTTAAAAGCCGTTTCTGGTGTTGTTGGTACTTAGACAGGCTTCTTTTCATGATCCCACTAAAACAAAGCTTGTTACATTGACTGCAGTACAAAGAAACTGCTTTTCTTGTGATCACAAAATAATTTAATCTTCTCAAAACACAAAGTATCCGTCAGATGTTCCTGATGATCACAAGGAAACAAAACGTAGGAAAAGATGTGTACCAAAGTCTGCGATGACCTGTTAGTTTGGCACTCCTGTATCAAATGGTTTAAATCCCTCCAGTCAGTTGTAGTTTTCTGGTTTTTAACAGACACCTGCCTTTTCAACTGTATTTTTGCATCTGCAGGGTTATGGTATGTGTGTGTTGGGCTCGGGGTGGGATGGGGGGGGGTTTAATGCTCAGTTTCTTGTGTGAGAGTTTGCTCTAAGGGTTATTTTTTTGAAGAAATTCTATCAATGGAGCTATATTTATTTAAAACATTTGATTGTGAAACATGTTTTTGTCCTGGTGATATTTGAAGGCAAACGTTATTAAAAAGTGGGACCTTTTATGTCACATCTATTTGGGCAGGGAGGGGGACTGAACATTTCAACCCCATTTCTTGATATATATATATATATATATTTTTTTTTTTTCCTTTTTTCCTGATCCTGAATGAATGAGTGAGTTCTCCTCTGTGTTGCCCTTCCAGATTTTCCATGAAAACACTGCACACCATCATTGTCATTAAAATCTTCCATGTGAGAGACGTCTGGGAGTGTAAAACTTGAATCCCCCCCCCCCTCCGCCCTTTACACACCTTTGGTAAATTTTATTACGGAGAGTGGTTTCATGAACTGAGCCATTTCCTCCCTTTTTTTTGTTTTCTAAGACACGACAGTCCAAGTGAAATTGTTCTGTGTCAACTTAACCTTCAATCGCCTGCCTTCCTTGTATTACCTACAATGCACACCTGCTTATTGTGTCCTCTTGTGTCTTAGGTGAGGAGTCCAGACACTTAGTAAGCATGTAATTCACAGACATACATGCGACTCGTTGATTGTTTATTTTGTATGTGTGTGAACAGGTTTTCAACACTGCACTAAAAATTTGGCTCCCATGATGTTAGCGTATTTGTCATAGCTGGGTTGAAGGGAGGGGGTGTGATTTGGATTTGGAGTGTACAGATTGTGTCTGAAATCTTTTTTTGTTTTGTAAGAATATAAACATTAATCACCTAGAAATAAAGAGCTACAATATGTGAATGGAAGTACAGTTGGGGATAACTGACAGTTGCTTTTCCAATGTAAAATGATAATAAATAAAATGAACCTCATTTGTTGGAGTCGTCTCATGCAGTCATTGAAGTGCGAATAATAGTGATGAATGTGTGAGTGGAGTTTTATAAGAAAAAAACTTTTTTAAATTCTAGGATGCTTTTGAGCGTGAATAGATTAATTAAGGCCGTTGTGGTCGTGCATATGGGTTTGGTAACACTGCTTTTACATCTCTGTTTAATATTGATAAGCATATAACTGGTTTCTAACACTAATGATATTTTAAGCAACTATAAGGTACGGAAGGCAAGAATGGCCATACTTAGAATTTTTTTTATGCCGTTCACTTAAGATCACAAAGCTCATTTTCTCATAACAGGTTAATTATTTTGTTGTCTCAAGACAAGAGCTTGTATTCTCATGATAAAAGGTTCATTATGTTATTATCTTGAGATAACAAAGCTTGTTTCTTGTGATAACAGATTAATTTATTTTGGTTGTTTTGAGATACCAGCTAGATTTCATTATCTCTCTCTCTCTCTCTATATATATATATATATATATATATATTTTTTTTTTTTTTTTTTTTTGATAAATTAACCTGTTATCATGAGAAAACTAGCTTTCTTGTCTTGATATAACAAGATAATTAACTGATGATATCAAGATAACAGCATTTGAAAAAACATTTGCAAGTTTATGGCTTTTTTTTTTTATTTTACTGTATTTCCGTTGCCCCCTGGATTTTTCACATGCATAAAAGGTTTGTCCAAGGAGTTAGAAAATTACCCTAAATTTCATGTGTGTCGCTGTAAAGATGAGTTTCAGCTGTAAAGTGAGTCAATAGAGAATCACTAGAGAATAGAATTAAATCAATTGAGAGTTAGTCAACATTTCAAAATGATAGATTATTCGTTTATCAGGTTAACATTTGCTGGTTCAAGCTTCTCGTATTTTAAGATTCTCTTGTTTTAAATATCTGAATTTTGTTGGTGCATTGTTCACAATTTTCTGTCATTTCAGCATGTGAACAGTCAGTTATTCGAGCGAAAGGTTGTCTCTTTGCAATTGAGTTGTACAGCCAAAAATGATAAACATGGCTGTAACACTGTTTTCAGCAAGATCACTGACCTGGCTCTGGGTCTGATCCATAAGCTGACAAGTGTCTTGTAACAATCATGTAATATGATTGTATTTTAGCTACAGCTCTGTTCAGTGCAGCAAACTCAAGGGAATCCTTGTTTTCCACACCATAGCCATGGGCTGAGAACATTGAGTTCTCTATCTACCCACTTCTCAAACTGTCCGCTGGTGTAATGGAGCCCTTTAACTTTCATTTTCTCTGTTCTTGTACTGTCCTGAAGCACCCTGCTCTCCTGGAGGACAGAGGGGTCATCTATATGATATCTGCTGTAGGACCCTTGATATTCAATCTCCCACTTAAAGCACGTTCAACAAGCTGCTCAGCCAGATCGTTTCCTCCATCACTGCCCACCTCTGATTTGATGCTAAGTTGCATGTTGTCCTGAAAGACGTGAATGTCGATATTAATGCAGTTTAAACTAGTTTAACCTCTAATTTATGGACTAGTAGTGCTTCACTGTTCTCAGAGCTGGTGTTGACGGCCAGTTCCCCATCATTGTTCTTAGTGGAAAATCAAAGTCCAGAGGGTTAGACCTTCTTGCATGGACTCTGATTTTTGTATATCTAGTAATGTAGCTTGCATCATTTAAAAACACACTTTCTTTAACTCGGTGTGTGTTTCACTTGTACCTCTAATCTAGTCTTTCTTCTCTCTCCCGTGTAACAAGTAACAGATGTCCGTCCTTCTGCTGTAACTTAAGCCTCTGTGTTGATACTTGTGTCTCAGCGGTAGTTGGATTCTCTCCATCTGCCTTTTCTTCTACTTCTTCCAACTCATTTCCAGAGTTTCTGCAGAACCCTTCATCTCGTTGAGGTCACTGTGGTGTCAGAGTTCAACAGAGAGAGTCACAGAGGTCAGCAGGCCTGAGGTCACACATGGCACGTGACAGACACAAATACAGGTCGCTATGATGACTCTATTTAAGCTCCAACTTTCACACGAGAATCTGTTTCCTTGACTCTAGACTTAATGCTGCTGTAGGTATTTATTTGAAAGTGTAGTAACCAAAAAAAATCCTTGTTGAGTGGCCAAAGACAAGGAAGATAATAATGGAAGCACCAAAAATGACCAGTACTGACAGATAATAGGTAATTTTAGTGTAAGTTAAAAAAATTTTCATACGTTTCAGACATGTTATATTTTGTGTTGATCTGAATCTCTGTAGATTTAATGAAAACTCAAGGTTCCTGACGGATAGCAAAGCACAAAGACACATTTCTACAACACAAACTAAACTTTCAAGACTTTCTTCAGCACTTTGTGACTGTTTTTGTGAAGACTAAGCTTTTACTTAAGTAAATTTTGAATTGGATTTGTAATGCATTTCTATAACATTGTTTTCCTACAAAAGCGATGTCTACAGAAGCCAATTTTTGCCAACATGATGAAAAAAAATCAGGAAATCATTATAACGAGAAACTTTCTCAAAATAGTGATAGAATATCTTAAACTAATGACCTGGTCTTACAAAATAATAGTAGTATCTAAGTCATTATTTTGAGAAAGTTCCTAACTACTTTGAGATAGTAAGTCATTATTTTGAGATAATAAACCATGATTTTATGACACCAAGTCATTATTTTGAGATACTACATCATTATTTTAAGATACTAAGTCATTATTTTGAGAATTTATTTTCACTATAATGACACATGAGCTCTTTTTACATCACATGAAAATGTATGATGATTTATTTTGTTTTATTTTATTTTATTTTAAACTCCAGACAAAACTCTGAACTTTTCACTGTCGACCAGCTGCAGTACCACCTCCTCTCCATCAGGTGTCGCCAGTGTTTTATACAAGCAGCTGTTTCTCTCTCTTTTCAGTGTTTTTTTGTCCGCAGCACGGAAGTTTTACAACAGTAATGTTATGTATGAGATCAGTATACACTCTGAGCATGAGCTAGGGTTATTTTTCCTGTAAGACTTTAACCACAAGCTTCACAACAGCCAACGAAATGGTGAATCTCGGTCTGACTAAAGTGGACGATGCGCTGGCAGCGAAACACCCGGTGAGTTTTTGTTTCTAACTTTTCCCCTTCATCTCTGCAGTGTGTTGATCTCTGGAGGACACTGACAGTCAAATGAATTAACTGCTGCACAGGTTGAAACCTTTCTAATACACTTATAGAAATGTTTTAACAGGTGTAGTGAAAACTGTGGTGGTTTGTTTGGTCACTTTCAGGGTTTGGGGAGTTATGCTGCCTGTCAGTCTCATGCCTTCATGAAGGGAACTGGCACCTTTATACTTGGTGAGTGATGTGAAATTTCCCACACTGAAATACTACAAACTACACTGTGTCGTCATTTTTATTGTATCGTCATCGCTGAATTAGCAGATTTTAACATGGCACATTACATTGGATTGTTTTCTGTTATTGACACATAACATTTCTTTGACCAGTGTACACCACAGGAGGGAGCTATATGCAGTATGTCTTTCATTACATGGTGCACAATGAACTACAAAATGAAATACAGAAGACTTCAAGCTGAAAATGAGTTTTTTTGAAAATCAGTTCAAGTGAAAAGAGTAATGCTCTCATGTTTTGTAAAGCTGCAACAAGTAATCAATTATTAATTGACCATTTAATTAATAGCCCACTATTTTGATCATCACTTAATCATTTTGAGTTATACAAATTATCTCAAAGGGTAATATTTTAATAATTACTATAGTAAAAATATTCATCTTTACTGTCCATGAATTTTGAAATTTGTTGTCAGCTTCACAGGTTTGAAGCACATCACAGTAAATTACAATACACGCAGTATTCCAGTTGTTTCTCTGCTTTGCCAATAATTTTTCTGGCCATGTTTGTGATTCCGGATAGTCTGTTTTTTCTTAGACCCCAGGTGCTCATACCATGTTCACTTGTTAAAAAGTTTAAACACTTTCAACAAGACCACTTTTGTTTTTCTTTTTTTTCCTGCTTTCTTTACACCTTTATGACATTAAACTGAAAATCTGAAAACCAATTTCTGACAATCTGTGGAATGTGGAATTTAGACCAAGCTACTTATCGATTAATCAAGAAAATAAGTGAGAGATAAATTAATTATGAAAATAATCTTTGGTTGCAGCCCTAATGTTTTGACCCTAGTCAGATCGTCAAGGTAAAAACAACAACAACAAAAAAAAAAGATAAAGGTATGATTCGATTTGACACATCCATTTAAATAAATGTCCCCCTCTCTGATTGACATTAACTTGACCTCTGTTCGCAGCGTCCCTTTTGAAACCCCAACAGATGTTGGTCGTGGCTGCTAGATGTGCCACTGAGACGTGTCCTGTGTTGCTTTTACAGGTGCTGCAGGTTTGTTTGCCATTCAGAAGGTTCTCCAGAAGAAACTGCCCTACCCTCTCCAGTGGAACCTCCTCATCTCAGTAGGTGAGAAATTAAACACGGGGTTTAAAAAAGTAACCCCTCTCTTACTGTAGGTTTTCTAACATCGCTCCTCTCTTCTCTCTCAGTGGCGTCATCAGTTGGAAGTTATGCAGTGACTCGCTGGGAAACACAGAAATGTTCAGACCTTTGGTTGTTGCTAGAAACAGGCAAAGTTCCAGACAGATCGCCACCGCAGTGTGAGTACAGTGTGTGTCTGCACTCGACTACTAGAAATGTGGATGTTTTTATGGGTGTATAAAGCATGTGAAGAGCTTATAAAATATGATATTTTGTGATAAATTGAACTACCAAACAGTATAAACCAGCACATCTTAAATTATTAGATTATTAGTTGATTAATCGACACCTTGATTGACAGAAAATTAATTGACAACTATTTTGATACTTGTTTTAAGTCATGTTCACCTTTCATAGTTCCAGCATCACAAATTTGAGGCTTTGCTTTTTTGTTCTTTCTAAATTTTAAAAATAATTTTGAGGTTTGGACTGTTGGTTGTGCTAAACAAGTTTTGTGAAGGTGTCACTCTGGCCTCTGGGTAATTCTGATACATTTAATCGATTAATCGAGAATTTAATGAGCAGATTAATTCATAATGAAAATACACAGTCCTACACAAAACAATTAAAAGTTAGCTCCACCCCAACCAGCTACAACAGTAAAATCCTGTTTTTACATTAATGCATCAGTCATAATAATCTAATTATGTAGAGTACTTTTACTTGTAATACTTTAAGTACATTTTCCTTATTATACTTAAGATACTTTAACCAAGTAAGATTTTAAATGCAGGCCTTTTGCATGTAATGGAGTATTTTTGCAGTGTGGTATTAGTAGTTTTACTAATGTACATGTTTGAATACTTCCTCCACCATTGATGATGATACAAATGAAGACAGTTTACGGATGTTTATGCTGTATGTGTTTGTGTTTATCTTTCAGTGTCTAAGACAGAGGAACCAAAAGGACCTCAGAAGACAAAATATGGCGACGTCATGGAGTAAACATAGTTTTAAACTTGTGTATTTATTGTATATAACTACACCTTTTGTGAAAATGTACAACGGTGGAGGTATTCAGATAAGCTGAGCACTGGGTGTGAGATAGTATATGGTGTATTTAAATGCTTCCCGGTGTTTTTTCACCTTTATTTCTGCAATACCTCACAAGAATGAAGTGTCTTTTTTCAGTTTGAGAGTTTGTGGAGCTTTTGAATTTCATAACAGCCTTACTGTGCTGATAAACAGATGAGTTTCCTGAATCAGAGGTCAGGGCTTAGCTTGGGTTTTTAGGAGGAATCCGATGTTAAGCCTGTGATCCAGCATTATTATTAGGATATGTTTGTTTGTCATGCAACAAAATTAACACTGCATTGCCCAAAACCAGACACTAGTTGTCACTGTTGACCTCATGGTATGTGCAGAGCTGTATGTTATAGTCACGGGTCGCTCAACCCAACCAGTGAATGACCAGTTTTCAAACGTGATCCAAATTAGACATTGATGATTTTAATCTTGTAGGCCTGTTGGACTGCAGAGAGCTAATAATACTGTGATTGAATGATTCCTTATAAATAAATAAACATTCTCAGCTGTTTAATAAAATGTTCAGGGCAGCAGAGTAATCCACATGAAATCATTTACTGCTGCTGGTTTAAGCCACTGCGTGTTCATTCACCCGTCTTCAGTTCAGTGAGACTGTGCTGAAGCATGCCATATCTCAGGATGACTAAATATTAATCCGCTTTGGATTTATATCAATTTGGCATCAGGGCTAAAAACATTAATTCCATGAGGTTAGGTGCTAATTTATAATGACAGCATGAGCACTACGTTAGGAAGATAAAAATAAATATAGAAGTCATTGCAAATTTAGTATTTGAACCCTTTTTTTTTTTTTGTAAAGAAATTGTCTCTGGATTTAAGTAAACATAAGAACCAAGGGGAGAGAATTAGTGAGAAGTAAAAGTGACTTTAACTGTGTTTTCTAGTAGGAAATTTAAGGTCTGCCTCCACCCTGTTAATGATTTTACTGAGGAGTTTTCTTCACTGAAATGTAGTCTGACAGTATTAGATTTTAATGACACAGTAACCATCTCAGAAAATATCATGGAACATCACAGAATCTGGTATTCTGCAGTTATTATTATTATTATTAATATTAATATTATTAGTATTATTAGTAACAGTGACCCTTAAAGGATTGAAAACAGAACAGGTTCTTTTTTGCAAATGCTTGCAAACCAAATGGTGTATAACTCATTATTGTATTGAAGCAAATGTACATGATATGATAACTGTCAATCTTCATATTATAGTATATTGTTATACTGGTAGAGTACAACATGAACTGATGATACTGTGCAGCTGTCAGAGTGTATCAGGTGCCCAGCAGCTCCAACTCTAAATCATAATAAATGCAGAGCATGAGAAAGAAAAGAAATCTCAAAGAAAGTGCATTTTATTTCCTAGGGCAAAATTAAGATTATGACCACTTAAAATGGATAGAAATACAGGACTTGTCCAACAATACATTGGATAACTTCTCTGGCTACATTTGTTTTGGCTAAGCCAACATAAACACACAAAAGGAAAAAGGAAACAGTGCTATAAATAAATACAATAATTCCTTCATTTTAGGGGAATTAGCATTGTTTTAGCAATCAAATCACTCATAAGAATTAAAATATTAGGACACTGTGAAGTAGATAATTCAATCTTTATTTCAAGGTCCAGATAAAAACAAGACATAACATATAATAAATTACAAGACAAGAATATAAAAACTAGGACTATACATTTCTATATATACAATGATGGTGCCTAATAATATACTGTACATAAAATCTTAAAGGGGTTGTTGATGAGTTAGGAATGTGACTGCATCAGTAAATAACTGAAAGTAGCATTAATGTGAAAAGGTACATGTGGGATGTGGAGCAACATATGATGCCAACCAGACTTTCTTCCAGGACGTCCCTGTTTATTTCAGCAAACAATGCAATAACACATTCTGCACTTGTTACAACAGTGTGGCTTTACAGTAAAAACGTTTAGGTACTAGACTGGTCTGCCTGCAGTCCAGACCTGTCTCCCACTGAAAATGTGTGGTGCGTGTGCTCACTCACCACTTCTAAGACTGACAGATTTTTTTAAGTTAAGTCTACATGTTTTGATTTTGAGTTTATTTGACCAGAATCTATAAAGCTAGCATAGTCTTATTAGCCTAAATTCAGTCAACTTTAATTTTTAAGTTGAACCAGCAGAAAACTATCTGAAAAAATATTAAAAGTTCTTTGTGTAAGCTGTTTATGATGAACTTTTAAGTTGAGTGAGTAAATTGACATTTTCAGTGTCCTAATAACATCAAGGCTCTGTTGTTACAGAAACAGGTCCACAAAAGAAAACATTCTGTTTTTTTTAAATCACTCTCCAGTTTTTTGCATAGCTGGACTAGTTTGTACAATAAGGTGTTAATAACATGAATTCTGCACCATGCAGTGCAGGTCAGTGAAACAATAGAGTCTTTCAAGCATGCTTTAACACCTCGAGTGAATGAAGCGACCAAAGTCCAGACTTTTTCATAGATGAGGAACAAGCTAAAGAAATACCACTGAGGTTCTGAGAGCTGAAAACACAAGCGGGACAAATTTTCACAGCGTCTCTGAAAGAAAAACATCTAGATCAGTGATTCTCATAGTAAAGGCAATCTGAGTAAAGGAAGATTTTAGCTTTGGTTTAATCTGAATCCACCCCCACTCTTTGCTTCCTCTCGCTCTTGTCCTCCCACCGTAATTCAAATCTGATTTAACACCTCCAACATTTGAAGGCTTTGAATTCTCTCTATGTCTCCATCCAAAAAAAAGGGCTCCGTGAATCGAATAAGCTCTCAAATCCTTTGTCACATGCACATTGATGCCGCTGAAGGAAAAGACTCCGAGAAACAGAGAGCAAACAGGAGATAATGAGGGAAAGGGAGTGCGTGTGTAAAGTGTGTTACATGAAAGAACTGACTGGCCAGTGGAGCTGAGGATCAGTTCATGTCCAATAACTAAAACAAACAGTGGTATGAACTGGCCTTTTGGCACGCTTGGCGACCACTGGCATGGTCTGTAAAGCCTAAAGAGTGTGTGTTAGTGTGTGATTTTGTGTGGCAGTGGTGCATGTGCGTGACAACATGAAAAAAAAAAAAGAGAGCTGAGGAGAGCAGGAGCGAGCGCTCATTTGTCCGACCCTGTGAGTCAAGTTGAGCTGAGCTGCAACTGGACAGTGTGTGAGTCTCTTTTCTCCTCTTTTCTTTCACGTTCTGTCTTTCTTTGGTTATATAACAATCCAGCCTGAAATGCAAGACCACAAAAGCCCCAAAACTTAACTCAGTTTACAGCATTTTTTATCCCAACCACACAGTGGAAAAAGCAAACTAGTGTCAATCTAATTCTCCACTCTGAAACACAATTATTGGGTATTTGAACATCTGATCTATTTCTCTCTAGCCTGGAGCCGTAATCAATCCTAGCAAATTAATGTGTTAACAAGCTCAACTGGTGTGTGATCGACTGTCACATATACAGTGTTTGTTGTCAGGGGATTTTTGATTGTGTGTCCTCTCGTTAGAAAGGAAGCCCGTTTCTGTCAGTAAAGTCAAGAAAACGTCCTCATGGGAAGTCATAATGAGGAGATAAAAAGTTGTTATTACACTTTTACAGATAAAGATGCTAACCATAAAAGGTTCTTTGGCTTGGCCCCATATGAGAACCATTTCTGGTTCCTGGCAGACCTTTTTATAAACATTATACTTGGAACTCTTTCAGAGATGTCTACTTAGAACCCAATGTAAAGGCTTATACCAGAGGTTCTACAGAGAACCCTTCAATGGTGTAATGGTTTCACTCAGAACCCTCTCTGGGATTTCTATCCAGAACCTTTCCACCATCTAAGGGTGCTAACAAGAACCCACCCAGGTGGTTCTACCAAGAACCTTTTTATATTCCAAGGGTTTTATCTTGAACACACTCAGGGGTTCAAGAACCTTTTTAAATTCAAACGGTTTTGTGTAGAACCCAGCCAGGTGGTTCTATCAAGAACCTTTTTCTATTCCAAGGGATTTCTCTAGAACACACACAGGGGGTTCGAACGCAAAGCTTTTTATACTCCAAGGGTCTGATCACCACGGGGTTCTACTGAGAGAAGGGTTCTTATTTTTCTGCTCTTAGTCTTCCAAAAGATCCTTGACAAACCCTTTCTTCAAAACAGGTTAGAAGCAAATGGTTTTGGGTAGAACCTCAGTCCATCAGGTTCTGTATTGAAGTGTACGAGATCAAAAGCTCAAATTATGACATAAAAAGTCATAATGGTATAATTATGGTATGAGCATAGTACATATGACTTTTTATCTCATAATTTTGATTTTTTAATTTCATAAATTTACATTTTTTATGCCATAATTTTGACCTTTGTCTCATAATTTTGACATTTAATGGTTATAACTTTTTATTACATAATTTCAGCTTTTTAACTCATTATTATGACTTACCATGGGGATATGTTTTTCTTTTAATGTTGGAAACAGCCTTCTAAAGAAGAATAATACATAATGGGGAAAATATGTGAGTCAATATCTGGTCTGACTGGAAAAATAACTGCACGCATCAGGTTGTCAGTAAATTACAGGGAGTCCTTTGTGACAGGGTGACAGTATCTTCAACATTAATCTTAAGTTTTTGTAGAGCGGGATGAGAGTTCATGTCTGGGCAGGTCAGAGATAAACATGGGTCTGTCTGTGCAGGGACTGAGAGTTTCTCTCTGACTCATCGCTGAAAACAGAGAAACAGAAGAAGAAGTGTCCCTGAAGTGCCATAAACAGTTGACTCTGTGAAAGTTGGATTCAGGTTGTGTGCAGGGATGTGGCTTTCCAGCCTGACTGAGAGAAAACCTTGATATACATCATATTATGTAATATCAAAGTTCATGCATGATGAAACGGTCTTTCGAGGGAGGAAGAAAAACATGTAACAAATGAAATCAAATCTAAACCAAATTCAAAAAATGAATAATTTCATGCTGTAATTTTATTAATCAGTATAAAATCAAGTAACTAGGATTATTTTCAATTGTAGTAAAAGATTATGAAAGATATTATAAAACTTAAAATCATGTGCATAACATAATGCACAAGCTGTCCAATTTACCATTAAATGTCAATGTTTGTCTATAAAAAGCAACTCTGTAAGCAGCTCTCTGTAGGCTATACATGATAAATGAAATGAATATCTGGACCAAGCAGATACACAATACAGGATGTACACACAAGGAGGAGACAGAATATGAACACTTTCATAATCTAATGCAAAGTAGCAAAATAACTTTTATAACAGCGTTCTACATTTGTGGGACTTTGTAAAGATTTTTGCCAGAGAATCCCAGAGAGGTGCTGAACACAAAAATACAGAGGCTTATTTCTGCCATGCCAGAAAAAAGATCAGTGTCACATTATAATGTGAAATGTTTATTGTTACAACAAGATGTTTTTTCACATCATAACTAGATATTTTGACATCAAAACTGATGTGATAACAAGGAACTTTTCTTATAACAATATTCTATTATCTTCTTAATATGAAATGTTTCATAATGTGATAACTTATTTTTAAAACATACAAAACATCTCAGTCTGTGATAACTTGCACCATGATAATGTCATGTTATAACAATGTAAGTTTTAATGCTGAAACTTTTCATATTATGCCAAAAAATAGTATATTGTTATATACAGACACTAACTTAATTAAGTTAAAACAAATAGTTTATTTTTACAGCGATACACTTCCGCATAAATATGATTTACAAGCTTCAGATAAGTCTATATATCATTGCCTGGACTGTTTGCACAATAGTCTTTTATTATGCCTGATAACTGTGTATGAGTTAATTATTCAATTCAGTTTTCAGAAAAGGGGTTAAATCCTTTACTGGACACATAAACAACATGGATGAGTTAATGTTTACCTGTTAAAATTATATTCACATTGCAAGAGTAAAAACTTTGAAGTTATTTAATGATATGAAACAAAAGGATTCTGCTCCTCTTTCTTTCTGTGTGGACGTTCTGTAAGCTTTGGATTTACAGAGTTTACACAGCTCTTTCTGATTATGTGCAGGGGGACAATATCCATCCAGGCTTTATGAATATAACGTCTCAGCAGCCTTAGTAATAACAAAAGCACAACTCAAACTGGAGCCTACCTCAGGTTCGAACCAATGGGAGGCGAGCTCGTGCTCACCGCGGCCAATGGCAGGTCCCGGGACGCTCGCGCACAGCCGTTTGAAGGGCGGTGCTCAGCAGAAAAAGGAAAGTATGGATCAGAGCGGTGGAGTTTCTGTGTGAAGGTAGGCATCCAAAACGGTCAAATGTCGGGAATGTTTTAGGTTTAAAATCTATATAAACGTATTTATTTAGCCGTTCAGGAAAGGCGGGTTTTTGTTTTATCACTCTTTATGTTCGGCCGTGTGTTTATATAAAGTTAGCCAACTTATGTTGGCGTGTTTTTGATTGATTAGTCGGTGGAGATTATCAGCACATTCATGGCTTTGATAGCTGACCAGGGCTGCAAACTGAACGGGACGTCGGCGGTTTACGGCAGAGTTGGACCAAGAAAAGAGGTGTTTCACGGCAAAGCGGAGGACTTTAAAACTGCCAGAATGCAGCCAAAGGAGACTGAGTATTCAACTGATGGCCTGCCCAAAGCCTTCCTACACAGCCTGAGGACCCTGTTTGACATTTTGGATGACGGAGGACGGGGCTATGTCCACATCTCTGAGATCGAGAGCCGCTGGCAGGGCGCAGACACCCGCGACCTGCCCGGCGGGGTGCTGAGCTGCCTCCGGAGGGTCACCCCACCGCATGGCTGCCTCACCTTTGAGCGCTTCGTGGCTGGGCTGCGGTACTCCATGCTCAACCCGGAGAACAGCTCCCACTTTAGGGCCCAGGCTGCCGTGCACCCGCAGCAGGCACCGAAACAGCCCCAGAAACCCGCCCCACTGTCCACATGCAGTGTGGGGACACGGGTGGAGAACAAGGTCCGGCCGCTGGGGCCGAGCAATGTGACCAACACCCAGCAGCACCGGGCGTCCTCCATGCAGAACCGGGCCAGGTCGGAGGAAGGGGTCGGATACCCCGTGTGTGGTACGGCCCCGTACAGCGCGGGCTTCGAGAGGTCCGGGCGGAGTTTGGAGAGAAATTCAGCCGCTCCGGGGGGCGGGTGTTACCGGGCCGACCCGGGCCATGCCACCAAACCGACACAGCCCCAGCAGAGCCGGGTCAGGTCCATCGAGTCGCTCGCTCTGGAATCACCGCAGCTCCACGCACCAAGTAAGTGGTACCATGAAAAACACATGTAAATAGTGAATTTTGCCTGTGCGTGAGCGTGTGGGGGGTTTGGAGACAGTTCAGTGAGTTCGTGGAGGACTCAGGTCCATAATAAGTTAAAACCCTCTCTGTAAAAATCCCGATTTAACAGCAACACACACCCACACTAATACAAATACACACTAGGGCTGCAACAATTAGTCGATTGAAGTCGATTAGTCGTTGATTGAAAGAAAAGTTGTTGCCAAGATGTGAAACATTTGCTTGTTCTAGGGTTTACTGATAGTTATGATTAGGGCTGCAACTTTTCATTAGTCTGTTCATTATGTTTTCCTGATAAATACATTTTCCTGATTGGTTGGTTGGTCTAAAAATGGTGCAAAATATGATGCCCTCAAATATCTTGTTTTGTCCACAACCTAAAGTTATTGAGTAAATGCTCAAACCAATTAACTGATTAGCAAAATAGCTGAAAATTAATTAAATGGATGACAACCAATCAATTTTCAATCTTTGTTGAATAAAATAAATTATGAGCATCCCCTTTTTTATATATACTAATCAATTAATCAGTTAATCATGAAAATACTTGGCAGATAAATCGATAATGAAAATTATTAAATTAAAATGAGCTGCAGCCCTAATGCAAATATATTAGCTCTCATCTCATCTGCCAATCAATAGTTCAAGCAAGATGCTGCTTTCCTGCAGTTGCATCTACCTCACGACTCCCACCCCCTTTTATGATTTGTAAGTCAACCAGGGCTGCAGTCATTGTTTTTTTTATATATATATTTTCTATTAATGTTTAGCCAATTTAATGTCCAGATATACTGAAAAATACCCATCACAATTTCCTACAGCTCAAAGAAAGCGCTACTGTTTAGGGCTGCAAGTAACGATTATTTTCATTACTGATTAATCTGCCAGTTCTTTTCATGACTAATCATCTCGTAAGTGTCAAAACAAAAAATGTGAAAAATACTCATCACAGTTTTCCAGAGCTCAAACTTCAGATTGCCCTGTTGTTCAAAATCCAAAATCCAAAATCCAGTAGTGTTGAAATGCTAATAATCAATTCATTGATTATTAGCATTTCAACACTACTATCTATCAAAGATTAATTTGAGATACTACTGTCATGCAGTTTCATCTGCACATCTTTTTCTTTGTGCTTTTGGACAAAATCTTATCTGGACATTAAAAATGTGCATGAGGGTGAGTTAAAAGTAGAGCCACTTATTGTGTTCCTGAGTACCTACTAGGAGACCGAACACTTGAGACTGAATTCCCATGAGCAAGCCTTATGATTGTATGCATAACTGAGCTGATAAGTCCACTGCAGTCTTGCCAACTTCGATCTCATATTCTAATTTAATTGGATGCAGTGATCCATGTAGTTCATACAAGCGCACAATGCCTGCAGAGTGCTCACATGTCAGTGCCTGTCATCCAGGGGGAGCTTTACTAAGGTAAAAATGATAACTTTGTAAATAGTCTTTTCCTGAATTTCAGTGGGGGTCAACAACAGTCATTGTTGTGTTTGGACAAAACACTACTCGGGTATCAGTGTTATGTCACAACTTAAACAGACCCCGTTTAATAATGGCTATTGTTAACCCCCAGGTCAGGTCAGAGGTTGTGTCAGAAATTCCTGCAGAAATTTATCTGTCTGAGGATTTGACTTGTAGAAGGAGCACAGTCGTAACTCCCTTGACTGGAGAACGGGTAATGTTCAGTTGTGTGCGTGTTCATTTGTCCAGTTTTTTTCCCTGGTGAGCTGGATGTAGGTTGCAGGAGCTGCTGCTGAGAAATTCCCTGCTCTTTATCTTGTTCATATATACAGGGTATCGCTTTCATACTATTCAAACTTACTCCTGTTCTCCTTTCTCTTGCAATCATACAAGAGTTCTTTCACATGTACGCGCTTTCTCTTTTTTCACACACACGCACAACACACACTCAGCTAGAGTCTGTCCGAGTTTCCCTGATCTCTGTACAGCCAGCCCTGTCTGGAGTTATAAGAGTGACACTCTTTCTATCGAGCCCTCAAGGCTTTCACTGCTTGCACCACTTGAGCTTAGTACAGTGTTTCTGTTCAGATAGATAGATGGATAATTGGACAGATTATATGGCCAAATGTGCACATACCTTACATGCTTTTTGTCTGTTTTTTCTTAGTTCAAATGAAAGGAATTCTTAATGCTATAATTAGAGCTGCAACAACTAAGTGATTATGAATTAACTATAGTATAACTTATCAACTATTTTGATAATGAGTTAATCGGTTTCAGTCATTTAGGAAATAAACTAAAAAACATCTGATTCTAACTTCTTAAATGTGAATATTTTCTGTTTTCTGTACTTGTTTATGACAGTAATTGTGATTGGGTTGTGGGAAAAACAAGGCATTTTAGACATTTTTCACCATTTTCTGACATTTTAGGCCAAACAACTAATCGATTAATGGAGACTATAAATGGAGAAAATAAATAATAGATTAATAAACAAAAATAAACATTAGTTGCAACCCAGGCTTGATATATATAATGGTACAATGACAGTTCCTCTTGTGCAACAAGCAAGGTCCATGAATAGGGCTCTGTATTGGTACTCGATAGCTTTTTAAGGTAAGAAATAAACCCGATACCAAGTCATATTGAAACATCTCCAGTTAAACAATACCTGCATTTATTCATTTTTGTGCTCAAATCTAGAAAAAAAAGATTATTTGTATAGTACAGTTTGCAAGTGTGAATGTCATTAGAGTTCAGTCATAATAATACAGTACAGCAGCGTCAGACTAACCTCAGCCTAGCTTAGATCAGCAGTTGTCTATTGACAGATTTTGTTATTTACAGACAGCATTCAGCCTAAGGATACCTGCTAATTTAATATAAGCAGTGTCTGGCCGCTGTCGCTGATCAACTTGGACAAGGAAGACTGAAGGAGCATGACAACTGATTGACCTTAATCTGTTAAGATATCAAAACCACTCAGGTTCAGTCAACGTCACAGAATGATTATTAAACATGTCTAACCCCCTTTCTGGGGGTGCGGCCTGATGTTTTGGTGAAATACCTGTATGTACCAGCCTGATGTATAGATGTATAGGACAGCTAACTGAACTTAGTAGTTTGTTTGTTTGTTTGTTTATTAGATCCCCATTAGCTACTGCATTATAACAGCAGCTACTCTTCCTGGGGTCCCCTGCTTAGCTAATGGCAGCTGCAGCACCATTAGTAACAGTGTGCTCTTGTGTTACAGGAGAAAAGGTACATATTGCAACAGTCTTTGGCTGAATGGCGTGGCACAGCTCCTGAATGGAGTTTGAGGTGTTTAATTGAAAACGTGGTTGATAAAGATTCTTCTCACTGGGGCAGCCCAATAAATTTTCAAATCCTTATCTCAGCTTGACACAACACCTTTGGGGTTAAGCGCCCATTATCAGTTGCTCTTGGGGGTGAATGGAAGCAAATCCCTGCAGACATTTTCTTGAGTCTTGTGAAAAAATTCCCTAGAGAAGGCAGCCTACTAATGTCCATACTTTTGGACATTAATAGGCTGTGTACCCAAAAATCACACGTGTCTCATATGAATGTCCACTTACTCTGTTCTGGCATCCACATACCTTTGGTCATATAACATAGACAGGCAGACCACCAGTGACAGTGCTGTAATCTCTCACATGCAGCCAAACCCAGCTGGATTAGGCCAGATTACAGCGGACAGGCCAGGGCTCACTGAATCACGGTACGGTGAAATCCTCCCCAACACTCTGGACATCACCACAGAGTCCTACCACTCTCTCTCTTTGTCACTTTATCTTGTTTTTTGTCTTGGGAAGAGAAGAAGAGTGTGTAAAATCTGGTAATGATAAAATACTTTAGCTGATATGAGGGCGATAGCACAGAAAAATACCCCTATTCTTACCAAAACCAATGCTCTACTAAGTTCTTGCACTTGAGTCAGAGAGCTTGGAGACAGCATCCACTTCATCAGCTGTGATAGGAAATCCTCAGAAACACAGTAAAAATATGCACAGGAGCAGAGCTGAGAATGAAATCTTTTTATAATTTGTGTTTTTTGAATAACTGAAAACTGCCGTTCATGTTGAGTTTTAATGCTGAGTTTAAAATTAGCATTAGTTTAAATCTTCAGTCAAGTAATCAAATGCAGGACCATGATTGTTTGCATATGAAACAACCAGTATTTACTACAACCTATTTTAAATCTAAACATTTTGCTGCAGTCATTATCACTCTGTTGAGTTTAGTGTGGACTGTGCTATAAAAGTCCTCCTGCCTTGTTGAAAGGAGACACATTTGCAGAGTGCAGCTCCCTCCTGTGGTGTACACTGGCAACCTGAATACATGAATGGTTTGTCTGTAGTGGTTTTGGCTTTCTTGATTACTATCATTAAGTGGGGGGAATGTAACAAACTGCACTTACCCAAGTACGGGATTTAAGTGCAAATTTGAGGTACCTGAGTATTTCCATTTTATGCAACTTTATACTTGCACTGAGGCAAATATCTTACTTTTTACTCCACTACATTTGTTTGACAACTTCAGCCAATAGTTACTTTACATTTTTCATACCCTTCCTGTCCAGTTAAAGCCATGCATCTCCAGATGTTGTGATTTTGAATGTGAAACTGACGGATGAAATGTTAGTAAAAGACACTTTTATTATAAGCTAATCAGATTTGTAGATTTGGATTAAATACCTTGAATGTCTGTTTGGTACACACACTCTTTAAAATTATGCAATTTGCCTGTTGTGTTTTCCTCTTAAGAAAGGAAATTGTTCTACATATGTGATATACTGTATGTGTGACATGTGATGTCATTGAATGCCTACTGTAAAATAATCTGTAAGACTTTACCATTACGACTTCTGAGCCAATAAACTTGGAAGTATGTTTTATTCTACAACAAATATTTGAATATTTTTAAGTGCCTAAATTGTTTTTTCAAATGTCATAATAACTGTGTTTTCCATCTGTACTGCAACCAAGTAAAACTGCAGTATTTACAGAGTGCATTCCAGGCTACAGTGTAATGCTGAAATTGATTCGACGTGTCTGTTTTGCATTTGTTTAGGTGTTGTGAAATCAGGTTTACCAAGATCTCAGAGTGAATCTGCAACAGGATTTACTGGAGGCTCCAGGCGACACGGGCGGAGTCGGGAAGAGCAGAGGCGGCATACCATTTCCAATGGAGTGGATTACGGAATGGTTGGTAAACACACACACACACACACACACACACACACACACGCACACACGCACACATACCGTAAAAAGTCCCTACGGATTGCGTTAAGGGTTTTTCTACAGGTGCCACACCTGGATTTCAGTGAGAATCAACAAACAAGGTTATGGGTTGACATTAGAGATGCGTGGTTTCACTGTGGATTCTCTCAGTTTCTTTTCATTTACCTGTTAAACACGCTGCTGATTGTTACCAGAGAACTGTACCCATGATTTCAAGCCTGCTTCTTTTAAACTATCACTTCATTTGAGAAACTTTGGTCTTCACAGGTAAAACCACAGTCCCTGCAAACTTAATAAACCTGCACATCAGCTCATACTTTTATTATAAGAAAGCAAACCAAGAGTAATATGTGGCTGATTTTAATATGAAGGCATTACTGCAGCTTGGACACTTGTCTTTTCACTAGTGTTATAGCACAAACACATTTCAAGTATGGTATCAATCAGTGGGCTGTATTACTATGCCTACTGAGATCTTCACTCCATTTCACTGTATTAGAATAAGTCTTTTGTTAGAATACTCAGATTACTTTTTTTGTTGTAACAAGCAACATAACATGTCAGTTTTGCCATTCAAATAGGCATTTAGTTATGTCTACAAATCAGCAACCCATTACTGTTACAATTTTACCGCATTTACACCCTTGCAAAAACTACCGCTGCCTGCTCCTGTCACCAGAGAAGATTCTGAGAGTAAATTTTGCACAGACAAATTGTGAACAAATTCCCCATAATCAAACACAAATCACATGGTTAGTCCATGTGATTCGAAAATCCTGTGCAGTTTTATACTTTTTTATGTAGGCATGTGTTGTAAGAGGCGAACTGGTTCATTACTTGTATGTTGAAACATAATGTATACCAGCCTGTGTTTTATTGATTTCACAGAGGCAGCTGAGCTGTGGAATATTCCTTTGCCCAGTTTGCTGTTAAATTGTCTGGACAGTATCACCATGTATCAGTACCATGTACCAGTATCATCTTCAACATGCACAAGTGCAAAGGATTTTTTATTAATGGGAGCACAAAGGTACTCTGACAAGTTACTTTTCTCAGTAGATAATGCTGCAGCATAACAAGTTATGTTTTCATGGCAGTATTGTTGTGATGTAACGAGTTTCTTTTAAGAGGTCTGTTTCCCAACACTGATTACAATTCTTCAATCAAATACAAGGATACAATGACATATATTTACTTATCATTATACTACAAGGTTGTATAATGAGATTTTGACAGTTCCCTCTTTGATTAGATTGTGTGAAGAGATTAACATATATATATGTGTGTGTGTGTATATATATATATATATATATATATATGTGTGTATATATATATGTGTATATATATATATATATATATATGTGTATATATATATATGTATATACAGCAAACTAATAAACCTGAATAAGGCAGGTGGTTATTCTGATTTTTTTTTTTTGTCAACAGAGTGATTGTTCAAGTTAACAATATTCTGGATTTTTTACATTTCTAGTGGTAAAACGTAGAGACGGTATTGATTGACTGACATGAAATTCATCAGAAACAATTTTGGTAATCAAGTAATAGCAAAGCTTGCTTTTTCTGTTCTTGGTTGTCATCTTCTGTCATTTGGTTAATAATGAAATGTCCAAGATATTTTACCTTATTCCAGCCACCAAGATTGTTATCAGACAATTTGAAAACAGAAAGTTTTAGACATGTGGCTCCTTTGTTCTACAGATCAAGACTACACTCTTACTGGGATTGTATTTTATCATATTCCACACCATATGATGTACTATGTGATGGTACTTTCTGCTATTTTTGGACATTTCTCAGACTAGCAGATGAATCCGTAATTAGAAGAAACATCTGCCTTAAGATGTGCATCTAGTAACTTTGCACCAGCCGTCAAAACTGACAAAATGTGCCAAACACTCAACGAAGGCGTGATATATCAGAAAGGAAGTTGGTGGAGGGGAGATTTTCAGCTGAACTTTCCGCAGTGGATGGAAAGTTTGCAACATGACACGTGAAATTATTTTTCTCTGGTATCTAACATCATTTTAGTTGTGTTGAGTTGGTTCAAACAGTAGAGGATCAGTGGTAAACTGTCAGAGAGACAGAGGTCTGTTTGGTGAGTTGTGATTGTGATAGGATGTAAGAGATTGAGACTTTGAAGATATATGTCAGACAATATTTTACTGAAAAAGTACATAGTTGAGGCATGAAAGTTTCAGATAAATATAAATGCAAAAGGTTTTCTAGTACAGGCTCTTCTCCAATTGGCCCCCACATTCCCCTCCCATGACTCTGCCTGCTGCCTCCCCCTCACTCTGCCCCTCCCACCCTCCAGTCCTGAGCTCATGCCTCCCTTCACTCTCTGTCTCTCCCCCTGCCTCACCATTTCTCATTCTCTCTAGCTCGCCTCCTCTCCCTCTTTCTCTCCCTGTCTGTGTCGCCGTCTCCGTCTCTTTTCCCCCCTCAGCCTCCTGTGTCTGGAGAGGCTGACTGACCGACTCCCCTCCTTCTCCCTCCCTCCCTGCCCCTCTCCTCCTCCCCCCTCCCTGTGGCCCTCCCACCCAGGCCGACTTGGCCCTCTGCTGCCCTGATGGTAGTGAGCCGGGTCGGGCCCAGGGGCCTGATAGAAGTAAAGGACTCGTTCGGGCGGCCCGGCCCAGCCTGGACGGCTGTGTGGGCTGCCTACACTACCGTCTTCATCCCCCTCAGCAGTAGCCTGTACAGCAGCAAGGCCCTGCACTTTTTCCTCTGGGTGAGTAGGACGACAAGGACAGAAGGAAAGGAAGAGATGGTTGGAGATAACTTTGGAAATTCAAGCCTGTCTTTAAGAAGGCTTTGTAATGAGTGTGTTTCAGGATTGGAACTTGAGTATCGGGTTGTTTTTGATATTTAATTGTGACAGGTGACACCAACAAGTGTATATGTTGAACAGGATACTAAAAACTGTATTTGTGATAGTTTTAGGGACTTTTGGGCTTGTTTGTTGGATTTAACCTGCTGTAGTGTTGCCAAGCCTGAGGGTTTGAAATAATGTAAGACTCGATTGATCATTTAGTACTGCCAGAACTTAAAGACAACAATGTTGTAAGTTGTTTACCAATTGAAAATGACAGTTATTTGCTGCTTATAGTCGCTTACAGGTGTAGATTTACTACTTTTTCTCAGTTTTATATAATTCTAAGTTGGATATCTTTGGGTTATGCACTGTTTATTCAAGTCATTTAAAGAACTTGATGGGTATTTCTCTGTGTTTTCTAACATTTCCTAAACATAACAAGTGATTGATTCTTTGACTTTGGGTCTTTTTGTTAGCTCTAACCTGTTGTGGTATTGTAGCGCTTCAGGGTTTGGAAGGTGCTGAAAGGAGATGATTAGTTGATTGACATATATCGTTTAGAAATGTTAATTATTAATCATTAATAGCCTTTGTAAATTTAACTGATTAAAAATGTTAATGGACGGTCTAGAAATGGCAGTAATTGCACCTCATTTGACACATTTTTGACTGGCGGAGGCATTTGGTGAATAAGGAAACTTACAACTGAATTTAAATGAAAAAAAGAGGTTGAAAAATGGATTTTCTATCTGATTCGTTAATGATTAAATGATTGTTAGCATTTTTAACCTTCAATTAAGGAAACACACAACATTTGCAAACCTCCTGCAGACTATTTCAACAGTTAATAGTTTTGTTTATGAAATGTTAATAAGATTGTGAAAAATGCTCATCACAGTTTCCCAGAGCCCAATGTGACAACTTCAAATTGCTTCTTTTTGTCCAACCAGCAGTTCAAAGACTCTTCAGTTACTGTCCTAAATGACAGAGAAAAGCAGTAAGTCCTCACATTTATGAAGCTGGAACCAGCAAATGCTTGACATCTGTCATAAGAAAATGTCTCAAGCAATGAATCAATTCATTTTTTAGTCTATAAAATGACCAGAAATTGTCAAAAATGTTCATCACATTTTCCAAAGTGACGACTTAAAAATGCGTTTGTCCAACCTACAGTTCAAAACCAGCCAGCTGCCAGCAAACCAGCAAATTCTTACATTTAAGAAGTTGGAATAAGCAAATTACATTTTTGTTTGAAAAATGTCTTATTCTATTATCAAAATCAATAGATTAATCATTTAATTATTGCAGCTTTCCTTGTAAATGTGCAGATGTTGATGTTCTCACTTTAATGTAAACCTAAATTTTTTTTATGCTGTTGGTTTGACAAATGAACCAGTTTCAAGACATCAACCTTGGACTCTGGGTGTTTTTTCCTCTCTGTTTTTTGACTAAACAATTAGTCAACTAAATCTCAAAAATAGTTGACAGTTTCATTTATGTACAGTGAATAGCTGGAGCCGTATACCACCTGTATTTCAAGGAGTTCTGGATGTGTCTATAGCCTCTGAGCTGCTGTTGTACTGTAGAGTTTCAAGGTTCAGACCACACTGTTTCATGATGCTTTGTGGATGCAGTTTGAAAGGCTGTTGCGTTGTTCTTTGTGTTTTTATCTAAACAGCCTGTACGACTGGTGTCATGTTATTGTATGCGTGTTGTTGTGTGTATTCATGCCTGTTCATTCAGCCAACATACATGCAGACTTTTCCATAAAGCCATTTGCTGCTCTGCTCCCTCTGTGTGTGTGTTTCCTCTCTTCTTTGCTCTCTTTTCTCTTTTTTAAATGGTGGGTTTTCCTGCCTGTGGACTACCACACATTCATGCAGCTTGACACTGGGTCATGCTTCATTCTAGACACGGACCCTCCGACCCCCTCCACTTTCTTCTAAACCCCCCTTTCCAGTCTTCTCTGTGTGTACTCTCCCTTCAGGCTCAAATATGTTGGACAAGGTTTGATTTTAGACTCTTAAACCCTTCGTCCTCCGTTAGTTTACTTTATGTATCCAGTGTGTGAGCTGTGTTTTAAACATCACCGATGAGCGATGATCAGTGGAATGTACTGAGCTACACAGAGGACAGAGGGATGAAGCGATGGGGTGGTGGATAGAAAGATGACACACCAGGTGGCTGAATGCCAGCAATGAGGCCTGGACTGTGGCTGTGTGCCGCATGGACAGCCTGGTCAGCACAACTCAATGCAGCCTTGCACACACACACACACACACACACACACACACACACACACACACACACACACACACACACACACACACCTCTCCCTCTTTTTCTTTCACACACATACACTCACACTGAGGCGGCCATAGTTGAAGTGGGTCTGCTGTTTACCCCATTCTTAGGTTGCTGTGCGGTTGCTATGACGCTGGGCTGATTGCTCCTCTAAACATTGTTCAGGATGGGAGAGAGTCCGGCACAATTGGTATGGCGCCATTGTCTCCACCAGCACAAAAGAGTTTGCTGCAGATGCCCTGGTGAAAAGATGGGAGTTTGTCTACCACGCAGGCCAAAATCAATCATTAGATTTAATCTTGGCAGCGATCTGAAAGCTCTCCCAGTGATGGCATGGGAAATATGAAAGTTAAATGTTTTCTCTCTATGGGGTCTTTATGTGAGATCTGTGCTGAAAGAAGTGACTTCAGGCTGGTTTTGTTTATTGTCTGTTCTTAATCGCATTTTCCTCTTTTCCTTTTCCACCATTTCACCCTTTCCTGACCACCCTGTTCACCCTCCTTTTTTACAAATTTCATAGTTGAAACAAATGAAAGAGCTGGAGCAGGAGAAGGACTCGCTGCTGGCGGGCCTGGAGGTGGTGGAGCGGGCCCGCGATTGGTACCAGGGCCAAATCCACAATGTCACAGAGAGACAGCGGCAGGTCGGCCAGAGCTCCCACTGCACGGTCAGTTCACACACTGGTCTAAAACTGTTCAGAAGCGTTGATTGATTCCTGTCATGGGAAGATATTTCCAAGACATATAATACAGATTCATAGCTGTTCAACCTAGTCTTTTTATATGTACATCCATGAGATTTTAGAGGTCTGATGGAAACATAAATACTAAGTATCAGATTTTAGTGTCAGTTCGTCAGAATGGAAATATAAAGCCTTCTTTATTCGATTTATTCATGTTCAGAAGTCAAATGGGGTAAAATACCTTGTGGTTGAGGAAGAGACAGACATTTTTCTTCCCCCAGTACACTCAGTAATCTGTCATGGTTTTGTTTTCCAGTATGAACCGGCGGTTGCAGAAGAATATATTTTCAAGTGCAGGGCTGTAGCCAACCAAAGGAAGTCTTGGGTTAACTAAATCAGCCATAGTGCACTGAGTGACTCTACCTGGTAGCCTGAATAGGTGCTTAAGGTGCACAGCGTTGCCTAGCTGAATTAATTCTTGTAGTTTTCCAATTTCTTTTTCACACAAAGCTATATTGTTACCTTCAGGACATGTCTACCAAGTAAATTTTCATACAGCAGCAACACAAACACACACCTATGATGAAGATCACAGAGCAGAACCAGCTTCCATATAGTAACCGCTAATGCTAGCTGAGCTAACATAGCATTGTCAGTGTCAGTGAGTTTGAACCATTTCCAGCAGTCAGATGGAGTAAAATCCGCACACATGCTGTGATCAAAACTGAACATTTAATCCACTCAGCTCCTCTGTCCTCTGAGGCTGGGGAACGATGTTGCAATTTGTGCTGCAAAGACAGAAAAAAAATTGACTTTAATTCGACTTGATTGAAACAGAAAACATAGTGGGAAAAGCAAGTTCCTATTTTGTCCTGCCATGGAAATATTATTTTAACAAGTTGTAGTTTTTCAGGCCCCTCTCTTCCCATTGACTGTACATGCTGTTCAAAATTCCTTAAGTGTACCATGTCACTCTGAGAAAAAACATTTTGGGAAACATAGTGAACAGGTATTACATGCTATATTATTATTTTCAGTAAATCTCCTTTTACCACAGCTTGTCCTTAGTTTAAGTTTAACTCCTTGTCATGACATTTTTCAGACCTTTCATTACTTTTTGGAATTTCATACTATTTGTTGTTATGTTCTCTCCTCTCAGGATTTCTTCACAGAAGCTAATCAGAGTCGCATGAATGTTCTAATACCCAAATTACAAGAAGTCAACCGGTGCCTTAATGACCTTATTTCCTGCAGTGGGATGGTGAGTGCTGCCTGCCTACTGACTTTTAGCATTTTTGTTTGATTCTGGTAAGACCTAGGAAATTAGATAATTAGTCAAGTATCTATCAAAGTCTTGTTATAAGTACAGGCAGTCCAAATCTAATGTTGATATAATGGTTAGCTTTCAGTTCACCACTCATTAAGCACTGTTGATCAGTGACTGTGCAGATCATATTAAGCATATGGAAATTTTTATAGATGTGTGAGAGACATTTTAGGAGACTGTGATGCAAGAACCCGTTGGTTGCTTATTATGGAAAATTCAATCATCAAGTGATTTAAAAAAAAAAACAAAGTTCAATAGAACATCACACAAATTACACCAAAATGCTCACAATTCATGTGATTGACCTAAACTTAGTTCAGTCAATATTTATTGTCCATCAAGGGGAAATTTAATTTACAGTGGAGGTTAAAAAAAACACACAAACACAACATACAAGAGGACATTGATCACAACTGTGTCAGTTAAGCAACCAAATGGAAAATATATATCTGTTGGTTAAATGTTCAGAATGAATGTTAAGGGATTCTCATGACTGCCAGTTTTATTAGAGGGCCTATTCATGATGTTCATTAGCTAATTATGGAGGATTAGATTATACGTGATGATTTCTAGGCATCCTAGCGGTATGACTGTGGGGATGGCAGAGTCAGCTGGTGACTCACACAGTTGTAGTGTTCTGATGTTAGCATTTAGCTCAAGGCACTGCTGTATCAAAGTATAACCCCGTGGTTGCTAACATAGCTATAACTCTTATTTTTGTGAATTCAAAATTACATCGCTTAGTCCTAAAGCAGATGCTTGTTATTGGTAAATCTGTGGGACCCACAGGCCAAAATGTTGTACAGCAGAATCCCCATCTGAAACTGAAATACACCAAGCAGGATGTGGGAAGCTGGATATCCCAGATATGTAAATTATGATACTGCATGACAAAGCAAATATTGGTAAACTCTACTGATATGTAACAGTAAATTAATGATTTCCTTATTTTTCCATTAACAGTGGTGTCTTTTTGTTTCCCAGCAGTCATTCCCTTCCAGCACTGCTCAGACAGCAGCGCTCTCCACTAACCCCCAGCCTCCAGGTCCAGCTCCTCCACAAGCCATCCAGAGACTGAAGGAGCAGAACAGACTTCTCACACAGGTTTATCACAGTCTGCATGCTGAAAATAGATACAAGTCACTAATAGTTACCAGCAGGTGCTTGTTTTAAAGTGCCTGTTAAGTCCATTGCTGGTAAAAAATTAAAAAGAAATCAAGGAATCAAGGAAGGGGGGTAATATTCCAAGAAAAAACTCAGAATTTCCATTTTAGTTGTAAGTTTACAAGCAGTTAAATCAAGCAGATAATCAAATTAACCAAATCAAATTAAACCTCAGTTATTTTTTATTGCTAAATTCAGTTCCCAATTATAATTTGGATAGGTAGGTCATCCACTCCAGGCATCATACACAGCAAGCAGCAGTGACAGTGGCCCTAATTCTCAGTCACTTAAGTAGTGTGTCATTCAATTAATTTCCTTTTCTTCTTCTTCATTAAGGAGGTGACAGAGAGGAGTGAGCGGATTGCCCAGCTGGAGCAGGAGAAGTCGGCCTTGATAAAACAGCTTTTTGAGGCTCGAGCCCGCAACGCTCAAGACACCAGCACCATGGATTCCACCTTCATCTGAGAACTATTACACTCCACCCAACACCAGGACGCCACCATGTTTCAGCTCAGAATCATCATGACGCTGCTCTGAAGCAAAACTTTTATAAGAGACTGAAAAAGCTGACTGTTGTTTACCTTCACCCGTAGCAGTGATGCACCTTTAGCCATGACACTCAACAGCATGTGACCACTCCACCCTGAAACAGAACCATGCACTACCAAGATGTGAACACTCCGAGAGATACCTGACCCGAGAGTCCAGGGACTCTTTGACTCGCTGCCTTCACATTTTCCTGCATGAACACTCAAGCTGAAAAGACTGGAACACTTGGGGGTCTCATGAGATCCCATCACTCCGTTCATTGCAGGATTACAGCATCTGCAAGCTCTCCACTCCCACTCTCAGGAGGCTTTTTTACTTCTGCTGCTCGACTGCACAGGCAACGGAAAAAAAACTTTCACTCAGTTTTCCAAAAAGGACAATTAGAGGGGGGAGGGTGGTTTCTGTTGGAATAAAATGCCATATTCTTACAGTTTAATATGAAAGCAAATTATCAGCTGCATCTGCTTGCTGTGACCTATCATTTACATTTTTGTTTAAATCTTTGGTACTTCGATCTAAATGATATTAAGATACACTTTGCCCATGTCTTTCAGTATTTCCTTCCTTTTTAATATGTTTACCTGACATTTGGCTTTCTGGGTTTTAGAGTGTTTATATCAAACACAGAGAGACAGGAATTACTGAAAAGAGCAGTTTTTATATTATAGTAGCATGTTTAATGTTAAGTTTTTTTTAAAGGTTGAAACAAGAGATGGGAAGACAGCCTACAAGCCATCGAGATGTAGAGGCAGAGACGGATGAGAGAAGTTTGCACGTGGAAGAGAGCTGAGGAGGATAAATACGGTAGACGGTGAATGTGTCGGAGCTTGAGCTCAGAAACAAATTTTAAAAAAAGAAAAATCATCACTTTGGCTATCTAGTGCTACATCCACTGTATGTCTTTGCATGGGTCATGTTTTAAGCTCAAATTTTCTTATTTATCTTCTGAAGAGATTCCTGTTTGGAGATTAAGCAGTAGCACAGATATAAAAAAAAAAACATTTTGTCCTCATTAAGTGTCTTTACCAGGTTGGCTTTAGACTAAAACTTTAAAAAACATTCAGCCATCCACAAGTTTACAGGAGAAATGTTTAGTTTTTTGGGTGGTGGTAGAAAAAAAACTGTAGTTTTCTAATGAATCTGTATGGTACTGCTGGGATGACTGCACTTAACATACTGTCTTTGTCTGCTTCCCATTTGTTTGATTGTATTGTTTCTCGCTGCTCAAACTACATTATGTGTGAGTGAAACTCTTTTCCTTCTGCTTTCTATCGAGAGTACTCAAACTTCAGATGAAATGTAAAATAATAAATACGACCAAACAAACACTAACTCTGCTTCTGTGGTTCCTTGCAGTTTAGTTTTATGCTTCCACGCAGGTGATATTCTTGTCAACACAATAGCTCAAGAACATCTTGACAGAATTTCTTTAAATTCAGTACAAGCATCTACTGGGACCCAAGTCAACTTCTGTTCAGCTCACCATCAGTCTTCATTTCTCCTCCATGAAAATAGTTGAGAAAAAGTGAAGACGGCATGTTTCTCCTTGGACATTATTCATTTAAATCACACATGTCAATGTAATGATAACTTAATACCTTATTAAGTCAAGTTACAGGTCAATATAGTGGCAAGTTTCATATTAAATTCTTTCAAAGTCTGGCCAAATATGGATGCAAAGTGTAACTTGACTGGTTGGTGGAGATACACAACTCCAAGGGAGTAATTGTACTTTTTGATGGTTTTATATGACCATTGACAGCTGACCGCTCATTCTTTGTAACCGGCGATCAGTGAATGATCAGTGACTGCTTCAGTCTGAAATCTTATGTTAGATGTTGAAGTAGATCTTAATATAAACTGGTCAACTCACGATTCAGTGGTTTTACTTCTTCTTTTCTGCATCCACACCTTGATGTAAATTAAAGCTTGTGTGAAGACTTTGCACGCACAGTATGTTATTTTTGATTTTAGTTGAAGGGCACTTCAACTAAACAACAACAAACAAACAACAACTCTCCACAAAGAATCAGCAGATTCTCAGTGTGTCTGTCCTGCTTCGTTCTGTTATGATTCCCTGTCATAAATTAAGAAAATGTCCCTTGGTAGTGAGGATGATCTGATGTAATTCCTGCACCACATTTGCACTTTACCCTCAGATGTGATTAGCTCAGCTCTGTTTTTAATGAGGAGTGTAATTGGAAAACTGGACAGTTGGTGCAGTGAATCATGGATGGGTGCAGCTGATAATTGCAGCTCTATCTGCAGTGTGTATGTTGGTCACCAGCTTTTTAATCACATCATTTCACATATGATTTGCAAATAGACATTTTTAAAGTGCCACTTTACTCAAAAATGTAGTTTCTTCACTTAGATGTTTGAGCTTCACTGTGTAGAATGATATATATGCAGAGTTTGACACACAAAGCTTGTCTACAGCTACATCTGAGTTTAAGATCTGTGCATACAAGATGACTTTGTGACATTAAAAACTATTTTGGAAGCCAATTATGGTCCAATCCACAGGAGATGTCTAGTTTTCTGCAGTTAAGTTTTTAAAATGAAAAATATTTGCATAGAAAATGTGTAGAATGTAATGTACTCCCTTCTCTCTCACGCAGCCAGAAGCTCCTATGATCTCTGAAACGGGCTTGTGTGGACAAAAGCAGCGGTGAGCTGTCATGTGTGTGTTTCTGCTCTGATGCAGAATTTAGCAAACCTGTGAGAATCTTCTGGGAGTCTTGTAGGAAGAAGAAGGAATCTTGGAGTATGGAGACACATTTCCCGTGAACCTGAGACCAAGACAAATGAGCTCAGAGACAGACACACAAAGGTAAACAAACCTGGGTTGAGTTTCACACGCAGAACAACACACTGTAACATCACCAACACAGCATCACCTGTGGTACACTAATGAAGAAGTGATGGATGACAAAATAGTCAACAGTCTTATAGAAACTTTATAATTAAGATAGGAACAGAATAACACAGTTTTTTTTTACAGATCATTTCCTAACTAACTTTTGGAGTCCTATCTTATCTTCATTTTATCTTTACTTGGGCTGTGAGTAAACACTACCATTAGATGCTGTTACCGAACAGTACCGTTAGTTAATGTAAACAAACACTATTGTTAGCTACTGTTAGCTAGTTAAAAAGTTATTTGTGGGAAAGTGACAATTATGACAGCTTAACTATTATCCTCAAGTTAAGAGAGTTAAGATTATCATAAACACAGAAAACACAACCACATTTGAAGGCAGCATGACTTAGGAAGTGTTCATCTGTAATGACCTTTTTCCTAATTGAGGTCCTAACAATTATTACCATGGTTACCAAACAGTTAAGACAGGATCTGCGAGTTAGAAAGTTTCTGTTTCTTTGGCCCCAGGCATTGCAATTAACATCTAACAAAAAAAAAGAGTGAATGGTCAAAGGTCAGCTGAGAGGTCATCCAATACCCGTCAAAGACAACACTTTCTGGTGATTCCATAAAAAACCTAATTACGGAAAAAAAAGATGAACATTTAAATACATAGAGTAAGTGTGAATCATGCTGTGGGGAGATCTGTGGTTCTCAGTTCCCGGTAGAGATGCAGGTCCCTGTTTTGGATGTTGGGCGCAGCACAAACCCACAAACGGACATCATACCTCGATCACACCATGTCAGCCTCACGTAACATATTACACATCGTTACACTGAATTGAATCAGAAGTGATTTTCTGGACTGTTGCATCAGTTGTTTACTGCCGATTTTCCGTCAGGCACCATTGGTTTTGTTGCATCACTGCCAATCGTGTGAATGGATGATGGCTTGCCACAACACGTCCTCCACGCAAACCTGTTTTAGATTTCATTCCCCACTCCCCCAATTCACTTTCACACTTTTTTAAAATGTCATTCAAATGATGATTTCATCCTTCTTTTATGATAATTAAATTTGCTCATTTTACGGGTGTGATGGATGTACAGTACAGGGGGCCAGACAAAGACATCGTGGCATCCAGAGGGAGATTCTCAGGTTCCACACCCTCGTCTCAGTGCTGTGATTGGATGATCAGACCTCAGCAGGATCCCTGAAGTGTTGGGTCATCTTCTTCCAAAAGATGTTTTCCATTCATTTTGAAGTGAGGGCTCAGTATTCGCTCACACTGGGACAGACGGACGCAGGAGCTGCAGGGAATAGGAGGGGAGTTGGGAAGGTGCTGCTGTATCCTGTTGAGCAGGTGAGTGACATTAATCCTTAAATGGATGAGGACATATAGATATATTTGGAAAATGAATTAATTGCTGTTTTCTTATATATCTAAAAAACAAAATTTCCATTTTTTCTTTTCAAAATTTGACTTTATTTTCTAGTTTACACTCTGTGTCTCCTGAGATATACTGGTCAGTCACTGTGTAAAAAAAAAAAGTTCAGAAAAGTCATAATTTCAAGATGATGAAACTTTTTTAAAAGCTTTGAAACAAAGTAAATTATACTAAAGAAGTTTTGCTGACACGTAGTCTTTTGTTGAGGTAATTTATTTTTCTTTTTTAGAAAGATTTGTAATCTGTGAATGTTAGAATCTCCCGCAAGTTGTTTACAGTGAGCTGTGAACCTGATTTGTCAGTATTGGGGTGCTTGAATATCAATGAATTTACACACTGATTTTTGAAACACAAATTTTCAGGCAGATTCAAGTTTATTTAAAGAAGAAAAGTATCTCAGCAAAACATTATTTGTTAAACTTTAGAGTTTGAGTTGGGTTCAAAAGTAAAAAAAAATAATAAGTTCCTTAAAATTTTGTTTTCTCAACTTTTTTGTTTCAGCAGCATGTAGATTTACTATTTCCTCCTTTCTTTTAAATAGTTTCTGTGCCAACTTTAGAATTTTTTTTAAATTAACAATTAATTAGCTACTTTCTTTCATGTTTTGTATACAGATAAGCAATGTTGTCACACATGTTTTGAATGCTGGAAACAACTCTAATCTTTGAATAAAGAGCTATAGAAAATACACATGAATTTAGTGGAATCACCTAATGTTTTCTTATTAATTCTTATTCATTAACTTGTATTTATTCAAGTTAATAAAACTTTCAGCAAAAAATTCTAGCATGCGTTTTCAGAACCCTTCAGAACTTATATACACAAGTTCAATCAACTCATGAATTAAGTTTCTACAAACACGATCATGATATTAACAGCATGCACTTTTTTGAGAGTTGAAACTCTTCTGAGGCTCCTCTTTTTTATAGTCTGAAGAAAACGTGTGTGAAATGAAACTGACTGTGAGAGAAAATGTAAAAGGAAATTAAACTTGTTTGTAATATTTGTCAGTGTATCAGATGAGTTGTTCCATCAACTTTGGCCTATTAACATACTTTCTCAGATACAACAGAATTAATATCAAGCTTATTTGACTAGAAAGTTTTATTTTTGTTTTGAATCATTACTCAATTACCTTCGCTCATCTTCTCAAATTCAATCAACTTAAAATTTAAAGGCAGCGTGGACACTGGCCTTTCTTGAGTTAGAGCAAATAATTTATTTTGTATGTTTCTATTCAATCATTATCCCTTTTTTGCCCCAAACTGATATATCCTTTTGCCAATGGAAACAGGAAACAGCTGTGAGTGTTTTGACAGTGACAATGCAAAAATATATGTACACTGAATTAATCAATAATACACATTTATGAGTAAAGTGAAGAGTATTCAATGACAGCCTGTCAAATTACTATATCCCCCAGGATACACAAACCATTTAAGTGTTAATGTTTTGTGTCTTGGGGGAGTTTTTCAGTCTTGAAGCCATGTCTTTGGCTGTGGAAATATCCTACCACTGATGACTTCCTAGATAATATCCTCTGCAGGAAGCGAGGGAATCTTTACAGCCAGGTTGCACATTTACATGTCACCCTTAGATACACAGATAGTGGACAACATGTAAGAAGACATGCAAACACTCCTGCCCTTTCATAAAGCATCATTCAACATACTGGCATATCACTGTGTGGACCACACAGCTCTATACGAGGGTGAGAAAAGGAAATAGGTTAAATGCTTGTGAGACAGGCAGTGATAAAGAGATAACTGAAGGCTGAGAGGATCAGTTCATTAGATGACCAATTAAAGGTAAGAGGCTTCACTCACCATACACAACTACAAAAACTGTAAATTTTTACATATGCAGAGTCCACTTTATGTTTTCAAATAATTGTGTATTATGTATGACTAAAAGGGCTCATTATACCGCAATAATAAATCTGCTGATGCAGACTGAAATGTGTGTTGATACCACAGTATAATGTGATTACTTTTTCTCTCTTTCGTTCAGTGCATTAGCTGTTAAAATATGAATTTATCTTCATTAGTATTTACACGTGATCACACCTCAGACGCCTCGATGGTTTTACTGTTGTCTGTGGTATCACTGAAGCTGATTTTTTACAGAGGGTATTTAAGGGGAGTATTATTTTATGAACTGAAAGTGTGATGTTTGCTAGGAGTTTAGCAGGTCACAATTCACTTCCAGTGTAGCGATGATAGTCAAATTAATACTGTGTAACTGCAGTAAATCATGCAAAATATCCAGCGTTCATATGTGTGAGGCAGTATGTTTATTATTATTTTGATATTTCTATATATTGACTGGTGCTTTTACACAGTTTCTAATCTAAATTCAAGGTACGTAATGCAAATTCATACAAGAAAATACATACAAATCATTGGAGATCTACAGTAGATAGGTCAAGCCATGATGATTAAGCATGTAGTACATGTTAATGTCACTGAACTGTAGCCTGGTTCCAGACTTTCACATCCACCCACTCCACCAACACTGAGTAGGTTGTTTCTTTGAATATGAAAATGAAGTGTACCAAGTTGACATTTCAGTCTGATATACTGCTAACTGAACTGTCAAGTTTAATTAAAAATAGCCACATAAATATTCTTATGTCCTTTGAAAATATTATTATTACACAATCAAACGGGAAAATCCTATCTTTCATAAAATATGGAATTCATGTCTTTAATTGTTGGAATCAGGACCTGATAATGTAGTTGAGATCCTCCTCCTGATACGTATAGGCATGGTATCAGGACTGATATACATACACTGATGTATGTATTAATGTATATACATGGATATGTGTGTATATAAATGGTACCTTATTTTTATTATTGATAATACTTATTACCGATTGATGTGATTTATGAAAGGGTGGGGCAGGGAGGGAGAAAAAGAAGAACAACGTCTTCCAAAAAAGAAGTAAATGTAACAAAGTCATTGTGGAAAACTGATGTGACATGTTCAAAAAACAAAAAAAACAATAAAAATATGTGATAGAAAAACAAAACAAACAAACACAGCCAGGTGAAATAGCTTGTAAACAATGACATTTAACTTATATAATATGTAATATATAATATTACAATAACCAGAACGACAGGTGAGTTTTTTCTAGGCAACCTTGTAGGCACTGATAAGAGCCTCGACTGCTTTTTGCTGTTGGTCCGTTGTGTTTCTTCCTCTCCTCCTGTCTCTCCTCTGCTCTGTTTGATCAGTGTGCACACTGAGCAAAGCAGAGGAGAGACAGGTGACAGTTGAGCCAAAGCTAGTCAGCTTCTCCCCTCAAACGTGTTTGCTGGAGAGCAGAGAGAGAAACAGGATTTTAAAAGTCTCTGTGGGCCCTGGTTCTTGAACCGGTTCTGCTCAAACCTTTGGAACCTTGGTGCTATTTAGTGAAATTATTATTATTTTTTATTATATTTCCACCAGTTTTGAGCAGAACCATTGTAATCATAGATGTCATCAACAGAAGGTGCTGCACAGAGCGCAACATCCTATAGATTATGACATGTCCAATTTGGTCCCAAAGGAAAACTTGATATTTTTTTGGTTCTGGCTGGAAACCAAGTTTTCAGGCGGTGAACCAATTTTATATTTGATGAAAATGTTCAGAATGGTTCAAAATGAAGTGCTTGAACTGGAATGGGTGGAAATGGCACATCAGTGTTCAGCTCTGAGTACTTTTGCAGCTTCTGACTGAATCTCTGTGGTTTGTAGTTCAGTTTCTCTCTGACGTAACTGTTTGTACTTTCATGTTTCTGCTTTATTTTACTATTACATGTTTGTCATGTTTTAGACATTAAGATTACATGAAAGGCTTATCTGTTATCTATTGGAGTGTCTACTGTCTGATTCAGCTGACCTTGTTCTGTTTTTCTGACAGACTTTTGTCCCTTAGATGTCCTTTGATGACATCCGTCTCTGATACGGCCATCATGGAGGTTTTATACATGAACTCCTCAATGCTCTTCATCTCTCACAGACCCCTCAACTTCAGTGGTGGTGACAAGACGGTGTATGAACGCTGCAAAGACATGCCTGCAGTTCTCATTTGGTATCTGGGCCTGCAGTTCATCAACATGTTCCTGGGCATCCCAGCCAACCTCATGGTGCTGTGGCTCATCCACAAGAATAAGGGCGACTCTTCCACCTCAGATATCTTCATCCTTCACCTGGCGGTTTTGGACGTTCTCTTCTGTCTCATCCCTCCCCTCGAGCTGGCCAACATTGTCTTCCTCACCACCAGCAGCACCTGGTATGTCCTGCGCTTCTTCTACGGCATGAAAGACTCCTCGCCGCTCTTCCTCTCCTGCATCTGCCTAGACCGCTACATGGCTGTGGTTCACCCCATCACCTTTACCGAGCTCAAGGACCGTCAGCACCGAGCGGTCTTGGCCCTCATCGTCTGGCTGATCACACTGGCCTATGCTGCTGCTAAATGTGTGGGCAACATCGTCAACTTCGAGAAGGTCTTCACTGCGATGATCCTCGCTGCGTTCGCCTTCATGGTGTTCTGCAACATCGCCATCCTTTGGGCACTTAGGCAGTCTGGGCCCGGCAGAGACGAGATGCATCCAGTGAAGAAGAGAGCCTTCAAGATGGTTCTCATCATTCTCGCCATCATCGTGTTCAACTACTTCCCGCCTGTCGCTCTGTTCCCCTTCCAGCACTACTTCTCTCCTGACGTGTTTCGCTGCTACATTCACTATGTGGCGTTTGGACTGATGGACTTCAGCAGCAGCATCCAGCCGATGCTCTATCTGTCCAAGGAGAAGCTGCCGTGGAGCCTCAACTGCTGCCAGAGCAGCGCCACCCAAATCCAATAGATACATGTTTTTTAATGTTTTGGAAAGGTTTTTGTATGTTTGTACTCTTGTTGTGAAGTATAGAAGAATAAATTATGATATTGCTTGATCAGATATTGAAAAATGTTGGTTAAAAACATTGTACTGGGCAGTGAGTCCCTTAAGGATGAGAAAGATGAAAGATGAAAGTTTTTGCCTCATGTGAGGCAGGTTGAATATGCACAAAATTAAACTGTCAAGAGGCAAGTTTTTTTCTTTATAAGGATAGTTTGGATCATTTGAAGTGTGGTTATACGAGGTACTTATCCATAGTTAGTGTATTACCTACAGTAGATGGCAGACACAACACACACAATTATCAATCATTCACAGTAGCAACTGATAAAAAAGGATTCAAAAGCTGAATTTTAATGAAATACAGGTCAGCATGAGAACATCAGCAAACAGTTGTTTGTTTATTTCCCCTACATAAACCATATTCATTCAACTTTGTTTCACTCTTAATTTCTCCCCTGATCATCTGTGACCCCCCAGGGGGGCCAACTCCCCAGTTTGGGTACCACTGAGCTAAGTAATGTGCTGCTGTGGACAGGGACAACAGCAAAACATTTAGCAACATTTAAGTGTATGCAGACAGCCATATCTGACAGGAAACTGCGGTTTGTTTGTGTAATTGTGTGACTTCTGAATTTTAAGAGGATAGTTCAGAATCACCAACTTGACAGGCTAGTTGAGCGAGAGAATGTGATATTTGGCATCTATAACGAGTTTCCTGTCAGAAAAGGCTATCTGACAACAAGGTGTTGAAAATATTATAAATATAGTATATCCTTGAAGTGATACTGATTTTTTAGGTGGCTAAAATACCTTTTGTGGCTGACCCTGTCCACAACAGTACATTTAGTAGCTCTTGTACTAGTGCCCTGGTCTGCTTCTCCAAACTGGAGGTATGTCTACTGCCATCTACTGTAGGTAATACACTGACCATGGATAAATACCTCACACAACCACATTTTAAAAAAACCTGAACTATCCCTTTAAAAAGGCTGGATTATCCTTCAGTGTATAAATGCGCTGCGTAAATCCTGCAATACACACAGGCACATATCTACTGTATATACTGTTTTCTGTTTGCTTTTCTGTTGCACTAAATATTAAATATCTTACAGAATTTATTTGTACTTTTTTAGTAGACAGAAAATATCTTTGTCTGCCTTTCATTTCAAATGAAATACAAAAAAAACAAGACATACAAAATCTTTCGATGGTCTTTTCTCTTTAATTTTGACACAAATCACACAAAAGTAAGTCACAATAACTTCCTAGTAGCAAACACTGAGTTTAATATACATTGCTGTGCAGGTATATCAACTGTTTGCCACAACAAACAGTAGCCCTATTATCATAAACATGACATTTTACTCCTGTGTGTGTCAGTTACATAATTCATGACGAGAGACGTATTTCCTGGCAGAACAGACAACAACCTAAAACAAATCCTCTAGAAGCTCAACATTCTTTGAGATCAGCATCGCTTACAAAACAATGATTTAATTTACTATTGAAAGCTAGTCAATTGATTTTGAGTATCTGCATCATTTTCAGTGACATTATTATAATATAAATACATTCTTGTCATTTCAATGGATCAGACTGCTGACTGCAAAGCTATATACAGCAATATATTAATGATCTTCACTGTAAATCACTGATGGAACACACATTTCTACTTTGGCTACTACAAAGTGTATAAATGTGTGTAGAAGCATCTCTAAAACTATTGATTTTTTCTACTGACCACGTGGAGATTTTATATTTTCTCCGCAGGTCAGGATAGTGTCTTGCTTCAGCAAATCACCCCATCAGTCCAAAAGACACTACCTGCAATAATTCTTCCTCTCCTTTATAGCATTTTAAAAACAAATCACCAACAGTGTGGTAACATACAGCAAGTTTTTAAGAACAATTGTTCTTTTAAGGTCCCACTTCCTGTCTGTAACTCTTTGCACTGTGTTGTCAGAGAGAAGACTACAAGAGGAATATTAGTTTATTTAGTTTTTAAAAAATAATCAATCATACGGTATTGCTAAATATTTGGACCTACTTGAAAAAAAAAATAATCACAGCAAAGGTTAGACGACAGTGTATTGCACTGTACCACAAATATCACATACAGTTTGAGTGTGAAACTTCAGTCTTGACCTTGAAAACAGCAGTTTAATAATCTTAACTGAAAGGTCCACTTACTTGCCTTTTCTGGAGCTTTAAATCACAGCACACAACTTCAGTGGATAGAAAATAGCCTTCTATAGATGCCATCATACCAGAATTTTAAACTTTGATACAAAACTAACTTGGCTCAACAAAACTCAGTATCTTTTTAGATATCACAGCAAAAAGAAATCAATCAACAAAAAAGAAATCCTATTACACAAAATAGATTCTTTTATTATCTACCTGCACACAGTGCTGGTATAGAAAAGATCACTGAACACTGTCTGGTTTTGCTGCAAGCCAAATTTCAGGCACTACAATAAAAACTGAACTGAACTGATACCTTGAATCAGCACATATTTTTTATACCTTCGGTACTTTCAATACTATAATTAATAGACACTGAATCATTTTAAACATATGATGTTGAAAAAGTACTGAAGCATAATCCTTTTATCAACCTTATCAGCTTGAATAACAGATTAAAGGAAAAGTTTGATTACTTGGGGGTCATATGAGGGACTTATCCATAGTCAGTGTATTACCTACAGTAGATAGTGGCAGACATTCTCCTAGTCTGGAGAAGCAGCAGGAGTACAGGTGTATTTTGCTGTCAGACAGCCTTTTCTAATGGGAAAGCCAAATATCACCATCTCCATAGATGAAATCAGTAATTTTATCTTGAGGACATGCTGGTCTACTATTGCCTTGACCAGTTTGCTTGTGTTATTGTGTGACTCTAGTGTTTTAAAAAGATAGTTTGGATTCACCAAACTCACACAATAGCAAACTAACAGACCGAGGCAGCAGTATTTCAGCCACTCACATGTCAGCCACAACAAAAAATTAATAATTTTGCTTGTTTGATTTTGGTCGGTTTTGAAAGAGTGACATTTGGCTTGTATAATGGCAGTTTCTTGTCAAAAAAGGTAAAGGGAAAATATTCTAAAAATAGTGATTTTTTTTAGGTGGCTAAAATGTGTTTTTTTTTCTTTCTGCTGCCCGTGTCCACAGCAGTTCATTGTTTAACTTCCACACTGGTGCCCCATCTGCTTCTTCTAATTTGGGGTGTGCAAACCACCATTTAATATAGGTAATACACTGACTATTGCTCAGAACCTCATACAAACCCAGTTCAAATAATCTCAACTGTCCTTTTAAAGCCTTTAAGGCTCATCAGACACTAGAAACGCTGCATAAAGTCTTGTAATACTGCTAATGTAGGCTGTGAGATGAGTTTCAAAGTGCTGAAAATTTTAGTAAGTGGACCTTAATTTAAGATTATTGTGTAAATTCCACACAGGAATCATTCTCAACTTTTATATTACTCATCTCAAAAAATTTGGCTCTAGTTTCAGTGACTGAAAGTGTCTCAGCAGCTGGAGGTTGGGCTGGGTTTGTTTCAGCCTCACTGCTGGTGCTCCCTTCACTCTGAGCCTTCTGGTCCTTGGCGGCGTGCATCTTCAGATGCTTCTTAAGTGAGGACTGGTCAGTGTAGGTCTTTCCACACTGGCTGCAGAGGAAGACCTTCTCTTTGGTGTGGACCAGCTCGTGTCTCTTCAGGTGTCCGGACCGGCTGAAGCTCTTGTTGCAGTACGAGCAGCTGTACTCCTTCTCTCCGGTGTGAGTCCTCTGGTGCAGTTTGAGGCTGCTGGCCACTGTGAACTTCTTGCCGCACTCATTGCAGCTGTATGGTCTCTCTCCTGTGTGCATCCGCATGTGGATGGTGAGGTGTCCTGCCTGGCTGAAAGTCTTCTTGCAGAGCTCACAGCTGTAGGGCCTCTCTCCAGTGTGAATCCTGTAGTGTGTTTTGAGGTCACCCAAACCATTGAACCTTTTCCCACACTGAGCGCAGCAGTATGGCTTCTCCCCAGTGTGAATCCTCTCGTGTATTCGCAGGTTGCCTGCATTGCTGAATGTTTTGCCGCACTCCTGGCAGCTGTAAGGCCTCTCCCCGGTGTGAGTCCGCAGGTGGACTTTGAGTTGGTTGTGCTCGTTGAAGCGCTTCCCACAGTGCAAGCAGGAATACGGCTTCTCTCCAGTGTGGACACGCTTGTGTATCCTGAGCTGACTGGGATGGGCGTATGTTTTGGTGCAGATGTTGCAGCCGTAGGGTCTTTCTCCAGTGTGGGTACGTTTGTGGGATTTGAGGAGATCGGCCCGGCCGAAGCGTTTACCGCAGTAGCTGCAGGTGTGTGCCTTCTCGGCGCTGTGAATCTTCATGTGAATGTTGAGCGAGGTTGCTCGACTAAATGTTTTAGGGCAGGAAGGACAGCGCAAAAAGTTGTCACGATTCTCCAAAAACTCATCTGCGGGAACAGCAGGTGGATTGTTTTCCTCTTGTGCTTCAACCTGTCTGCACGCTCCCTCTGGATTTATTTCTGACTCAGGGTAAAAGCTCAACTCGTGCTTCACCTTGTCACCATACTGCAACACCCCGTTCTGCTCCTCTTCCTCGGTTTTAATGACCTGTCCATCCTGCATGTAAGTGTCAGGGACAATAGTGACTTTAACTTCACTCTCATTGCCCCTGGAGTCTTGTTCAAGGCCTGCAGATGGCGGCAGAGGTGCATATGTATCATGACTGTCACAGCCCACCTCTGTATTCTCACTCTTTATTGGCTTCATTGTCAGATTGAGAAGACAAGGAGGCTGTGAGAGGTCAATAGCACCGCTTTCATCAAGGCCAGGTTCTGTTTTTACAGATATCAGGTTTTGAGGTGAGACCACAGTCTCTGCTGTTTTCACACATGGTGTTTTTAACACGTGATCAGTCTGCAGTAAAAAGGAGGCAGAGGAGATGCTCTCCCTCTTTTTGTCTTTATGCTTCCTCCTGAAGCTTTTCTTGTCACTGCTGCATATGGACACTTTAAACATGTTCTGGGTGGAGGTGATGGGATGATCGTTCCATTCTGAGGTCGAAAACTGTTCAGAGGCATCTTGTTCACGCATATCTGTAAAAAAAAAAAATCAATGATAATGAACAATTAAAATATTGAGCAACATAGTACAACCTTAACAGTTATACATACCTTCATTACAGCTAAACTATTTGATTAAACTAGGGAAAGAACTGAATGACACTGTGGGAGCATCAAAACAGTGAATGGGCAGTATAACAAACCTCGAACGCAACATATGCTTTCATTTGCAGTCATGTTTCTGGATACCTGATATATGCAAGTGCAATATTTACTCTCCATTTAGCTCTGTTCTTGTCTCCACTAAGTCCTGAGGAAATTACCTGGTTCTTTAGTTTCTAAATGGTTCACTATGGTCATAGGATGGAACAGTGGTGTACGGAGGATTTCTCAGAGGTTTTTGCTGAAATAGCTGCCTGTTACAGCTGGAAATGAGGTGGAACTGAGTAGAGTTGTGTGCCAAAAACATTGAGCTGAAAGACAATAAAATGCTTCACAGAGTTCAGGGAGACTGCAGGTTTATGATAATTCTGAGCAAACATTAATACATTGATTAGTGCAGTTTTAACTAGGGATGGCTTAATAGCTTTTATACTTTTTCATGCTATTGCAACCTGGAGTATCTGTCAACACCAATGCGATACCATTTTTCTGTATCTCAAAATCAACTCAATGCACATTGTTTAACCTGGGAGTCTAAAAGACATCTTGGTTAAACTGTGAAACAAATGTTATACTCGCATGAAGGACAAGGTGTGTAACTCACAACAGGTCTCAGTTATGCAATACCACCATTTCCTTTTATTTAAACTTTTTCACACACAGATTGGTCAGCACTATTCAAACATTCAACTCAAATTTTAATGAAGTGCACTAATTGAACTCTATTTTGCTTTTCTCTTCCTTGAGCTTAAAAAAAACTCCACACAGCTCACTCATGTTCTAACTACTGTTCACATGACAAATGCTGTTTGGTGAAGAAGATAGTTTGGCTTTATCCCCCGATATCCCAAACAGTGATTCTGGCCAGTATCAGACTGATACTAATAATTGAACTGGCACATCCCTGGCTTTAACCAGAGAATGCTTAAGTGCACCCTGTTGAGTTGTCATTTTAAACAAAAATAATGTGTATTCTTAAGCCTCTCAGATGCGTTTTAGACAAGGGGATATCACCAGTTATATAATTCATAAATAAATTATATTAAAAAAGTATACAATGACTAAAAAAAAAGTTGGACAGATTCCCACTCTTTTGAAAAATCAGTTAACATTTAGGGTTAGGCAGCTACTTATTTACAGCATCAGATTCAGATCTTGAGATTTACTGTGTATTATAGAACCACCTATGTTGTGGTACGATCATCCGTGTGTGCATGGTATTGCTGTCACAGTTACCACAACAGTGCTTATTTTCCACTTCATAGACGTTTGCACATACCTGCTTTGAACGTATTGAAACCTACATTGTTTATTTCTGCTTGCACTGTGCTGAAGTAGTATTGAAAACTCAGGCTCTGCTACATTCAATGCATATTAACAGGTATGACTGGTAACACCTGTTTTTAACCTACTATTTCATATCAACGTGTCAGCAATTGCCTACTTATGTTTAGGTAACGTTGAACACACCCGTCACATCACACAGCTCTCTGCACAATTTGCTGACAGTGCAGGTAACGCTTGAACAAAAGGTCAGTGGCTGCATGAAACTACACTGGCCGCAGTCATGACAAACACAAACATCCTTCATTATGAAGCCGGCGCAGATAACCATACCTCTGACAGAAGGATCCGAACTCTTCTGTGCAAACAGCAGCCGCTTCAGGCCCTCGTTTTCAGACTCGATCCTCTGTATCGTGCCCTGGTACTCGGACAGGGTCCGGTCCACTGAGTCCAGGATGTCGCTCACCGTCGCTTTAAAGATCTCATTCAGAGAGGACTCCAGGAAGATTTTCAGATCACTCGACTTGGCCATGTTAGACCGAGCGGCTGCGCCTACATAAAGCTCTGCAGACGGTTTGAACACGGTTAAAAGTATCTGGGAAAAAGTGGGTGTGTGCGGCTTTGCTGCCGTGTGCGGAACAAACAAAGCAGCGACCGTCGCATGAAAGTGACGCTGAGAAGAAGCTGGCCGTGCTAACGGCACAGCTCTGCAGCGCCCCTGTCGGTGTGGAGTGGAATAGTTTTGGATCAGCAGGGGCCTGAGCAGACAAACGTGTCTGCAAGACAGACCCGTGAAAGATATCGCGAGAGTGATCATTTTAACCCCAAGCATGATCTTTCTCTTGCCATAACTGAGGATTTTATGTCGCAGATTTTAACAAAAGCGTTCGTACACTACAAATCATGATCAATAGTTATAAGATGCACAATTAAGAAAAAACGCGCACAGATCCCGCGAGAGTTTTGCAAATCTAAGGTTACCTTCTAAACAGGGCCTCTAGCAGACGTTATTGTGATAACCGTTTACACAAATAACGGCGATAGATGGTGTTTAAATAACAAGAAGAACTGCAAAACCATAGTAGCACTACTAGGTCAATACTATAAATAGTACCAGTACCAGTTATTACAGTTACTGTTACAGTTGTTGAATCATCTACTACATCCACTCGTTAGCAATTAACTCACTATAACTGCAAGGATGCTTACATAAATGCCAGGTAACGCTAATATTTTAATATCAACGTTCACCTTAATGCTAAACATGCTAATGATACTGCTTACTACTTAGGTTTTACGCCAAAAATAAAGCTAATAACACTTGTGTAAATAATGTCAGTGGGGAAAAAACGTTGACATTACATAATACTTATACCCTAACTAGGTTAACTAACCAGTTGAACTAGCTAGCTAAGCTAACGTTGGGGTCATTCTACTAACTTAACGCTAGCTAACTAGTTAGCCTTAATGTGCTTAATAAGCTGCAACTATTTACTATGTTGTGGCAAGCTAATTGCAACAAAGTTAACAAGAGTGCTAATAATTTCAATGAAAATGCTAACTAACTTAGCTAAAGATACCACTCATGCTAAATACCACTGATGCCAATCATCTGATAGCTCATATTGTGCTGCTGTATTAACTACATTATATCACTGTCAGTAATGCAAACAGTAACCAGAGGTGGAAGTAATGAATCACTTCTCAAATGACTGATTGATTAATATTTTAGGGGATTTGTACTGTCACGAGTCATTTTTGAAGTCTGTAATTTTACTGTTATTTAAGAATGCACTACACTGAAATTACTTTGTTACTTTTAAAGTCATTATTCTAGAGCTGCAAAGATTAGTTGATTAATTGATTTGTCTGTTGAAAGAGAATTAGTTGCCAATATTTTGTCAATCAATAGATGTTTTTACTTGTCATTTATAATAATAACTAAAGATTCTTTGGATTTTAGACTGTTAGTTGGTGAAAAGAAGCAAACTGAAGATGTCACTTTGTGCTTGGTGAAGCTGTAATTGTTTTACACAATTCTTTTGACATTTTATTTACTAAAAAATTTATCAGTTAATCATGAAAAGAATCGGCAGATTAATCAATAATGAAAATAGCTGTAAATTGCAGCCCTACGTAATTCACTACTGAGTAGACCTACAATTTTAACTGATATCCAAACCTTTCATCTGCGCTTTTGAAGCCAATGAAGGCTAAACAGGTAAATGAGTACCATGACATAATGAACAAAAAAAGTTCTGCAGCAGACACAGTGTTGGAGGGGTGACCATGATCAGAACAGCGCAGGAGATGGAAGTAATTTAGACAGAAGATCTGTAGAAGCTATGCTATTCATAATGTATTAAACATCACCAGTTAATACTCTGAGACATTTTTATATTCTGAGAATTCTTTGTACTTTAGTAGTTTTTTTTTCTTTCTTTAGTCTTGTTCTTATAGGTAAGCCCTTACAAAACTTTGTCATGTCTGTGTTAAACAGGCTCCTCTGCTGACACCCAGACAGCAAACTGGTGAACCAATAGAAAGGAGGAACATCTAATTCCAGTGCAGCTAATGACTTGTGCATATTGAATGTGGATACCTTCTGGTTTTACCACATCATTACAGAAACAAGGCTGAGCCACTCCCCTCACCTGACCTAGTATGTGTTTGCTTGCATGCCTCCAGGCCAGTGGGCGTGGGTCGGGGCCTCTCAGGTGTCTCTGAGCTCCTGAGTCATCTGCCAATCACACTGTGCCTTTTCTTCCTCTTTGTTGCCACTCAGAAGCTTTCCCCTTCTGTCCGCCCTCTAAATTCTCTCATTTTTTTTCTCCCAGACATATCTGTTGGGAGACAAACAGGACAGAGGATCCTGATCTAATCCAAAATGGACCTGAAGCACGAAGAGGAAGGAGGAGGAGGACTCGGTCCAACCAAGGACTTGTGACTTGCATGCATCTTTATGCAACACTGCAGACTAAAACTCAGCTCGGCTTAAAGGGAGCGGATGTGAGGCTTGTTTGTTGTGCATAGCAGGTTCAGACCTAATCAACGGAGGGTTATTGGTATGCTTGTGTGCATGTGTGTGTGGGTGAATATGTCTGTGTGCAGTTCATTGACAGCAGTATGAACCCAGTCTAACACAGTGGTGTGTCTTTGGCTCCCACAAGACTTAAAACCTCAGCTGGCTGATCATATGATGCTGCTTTAAAGAGCCTGTAGGGGGTAAGTCATGCTTTACACTTGAAAAGATTCCTCTTAATGAGATTTTTTAGTTCTTTGAGGTTTGAAAATGCTCAAATTTATGTCTGTGCCGTGGTCACTGGTGATAATGAAAGACGCACTAGGCAGATAAATTCTATTATTACACATCCACATATTTATAAGTTGTTTTACAACTTTCGGTTTACCCATTGTGGCTTTGTTCCTCTTTTTATTTTATCCTCCCTGGCATGTTATTTTTTTCTAATATTTGTACTTCTCCTTTATTGTGTTAACCATTCTCTTGAGCCTGTCTAAATTTTCTCTGCATTGTAAGCAACTTCTCCTGGTATTTCGTACGGTATCTAATATCATGTTTGGTTGAAAGACTCCTGATTTATTCTTTTTTTCTCTTTGTTGAGGGTGAGAAAGTGCTTCTTTCTGTCATCTGAGCATTTCTCATACAGTTTTTATTATTAACAGTGCTGCCAAAGATAACAACACATGTAGAGGATTGACTGTGTTTTCATGTGGGACGATCAGTATTTTATCAAAGAGCAGCCAGAGATTGTAATCAGCACTGTATGATGTTGGAATAATGGTCCAAATAATTTTGATACTCAGTTTAGTAAACTGCTAGATTCTCACTCATGAACTTCAAAAGAGAAAATCCTGCTTTTAAAATCTTTAATTTAAGTTTTATTATCTCCATATTTTTTGTTTCAAACAGTGTAAGTCATATACATTTACACAATCCTCTTTGTAAATCTTGGTTAATGTTCATACTTGCACCCTAGCACTTGTTGCACCCTGACAGGAACTGAGAAATGAGCTCCCACACAGGAAATGTGGTCAAGGTCTGTCCCGGATGTTGGTTAGATGACGTGAATAAAATAATGAAGAGAAGTATAGACTAGAAAAAGAGTGACAGAGAAGGGAAGAAATAAATGAAGGTGAGAAAAAGCAGGCAGGAAAGACCAAGGTGTGAGATGTTATATTTAATCCCAATATGGATGATATTTTGGTGTTGATGTGTTGTTGCTGGCCTTGGGTGTTGCTGGGAGAGATGCCCTTGGTTTGTGTTGACAACATGCAGCTCAAACTTAGACTTTTTCATGGTTTTATCCTCTGCCTGGCGTCACAGCAGTGCAGCATGTTGATAAAAAGATAAACACAGGACGAAGACTGTTAAACTGCTCACCAGAAACAACCCCAAACAACCCCACCCCTCTGCCTCTCTCATAATCCACACACCTCTATCTCTCTTGCTCTCTTTTCCTCTCTTGCTGACTTGCTCGGCTGATTTTCTGTGTCTGTGGTGTGGTCAGGAAGTAGAAACATGCCTTTGTGACATTTCACTCTACCTCTATTGCATTGCACGTCTGCAAGAAGCTAAAACCATTGACAAATGAGCTGCACAAGCTAAAAAAAAAAGATAAAAACCCTCTCCAAACTGGATTATGTTGACATATACGTGGTGAGTATGGAGTGTTTTTATGCTATGAAGGCTATAGTGAGTGTTTTGTAACTTAAAATGCTTTTTAAATGGACTCTTTCTTATGGATGAATAGAAAAAAACGAGAAAAAGCATCACTATACACTACAACCAAATATAGTTAAGTCTTATGAATGGCTTTTTTGTCTGTCAGCTAATCAGATGCTCCTCCTCGAGGTTCCCCAAAATGTTTTTTAAACATGGCATTCAAATAGTTCATGAAGAATCAGTTAAACAGGACAATTTAGTGCTTGTTTTTACATGATATCAGGTCGGATGGGCGTGTGTTATAACTACTACAAGGACTTTTTAACTGGTTGTGAAAGTGTCACAATTTAATGCTGATGCCTGCATAAGCAAACAAGTCCATCCGCAAGAAGACTGTTTCTCTATGTATTTATTATTAATGTTGTCACTAGGTTGGATTCTCCTTATAATCAGATGAAATGAGCCTGTGTTGACATTTTTCCAGGCAAAGTCACAGTGAGTAGAACGTTAGCCAGTCAAAAGGGGGTTGAGGAGATTCTTGTTTAGATATGTTCATTTTTGATGATATATTTTGTGGGTATAGTTGAGGAAACACTATTACTTTGGCCCACAGGGGCCTGTAAAATCAACCAACTGTGAATGTTTCTTGTAGTAGCTTTAAGATATTAATGTGTTAATTAATGTGCTTTCTTCTCTTGTCACAGATCTGTGAATGGCGGCATTTGAGGTTGTAACATGCCTCAGGATTTCACATTTATCGGATCTTACAAAATGACCGTTGTTTAGAGGAGGACAGTTTGTAGCAAGACAACATTTAAAGCTACACCAAAACCTACAAACACGTCAACAACGGGCCTGACTGAGATACATGCTCATGGAGGAGGAAAACGTGTGCTCCTCTCTGCCAGATCTCACAGATGCAGTTTTTCAACAGTCTCAACAGGACTCCTGGACCTCTATAGAGCACCAGTACATCAACGGAGATCAGGAGACTGTTGTCTGGGGCGAGACAGAGGTGCAGATGAACCATGCACATGGGACAGATCAGCGCAATCTGTCCCCAAAGCCAGGGCGAGATACTCCAGAGGAGGCAGAGCAGTGGGAACAAATAATATGGCCAGTGCGCCCCATGACTTGCGCCAGTCCTCCGCTGTCCTTTGCCACAGTGCAGTGGGACATGCCTGACCCCACCCCAAAAGAAACATCCTCACTAATGAGTGACAGCTGCCTGGCCAATGAGCTGTACTGTGACGGTGTGACGAGTGTAGACACCATTTCCTTGTCACTCAACCAATCTCAAGACGTTGATGCCGAGCTTTTCACACAGGAGATCAGAGTGGAAGACGATGGGTTTGATTCATGTCTTCTAAATGCAGATCTAGAGAGGACAGGAAGCACCTCTGAGGTATGTATTGATAACAGAGGTGTCATGTTGTCATTATTTCGAATTTTGTCTTTTTCTGTGTATAGATAGAGTTTCCTGTGTCATTAACTCTGCATTTGCTTAGCTTTGACTTTACTTTCCTCACCATCTCAGTCTTTATCTCTTAAGAGACACGTGTTAGTGTACTGTAGTAGGCTGAGCAGAGGTTGGGAGGAATGGAGTGGACATAATGTTGGTCAGATGAGGCACGGATTGCCTACGCTCTGAACCCACTAGCAATCACAAGCTTACTCGCACAACTCATGTTCATGATCGATGGCCTGTGTTGCAATTTCCAGCCATGTGATGCTGCAGATGTGCAAGAGCCGACAGCACAGGAAAAGGAAGATTCAACACATGAGCTGTTCATCAGTAATAACGGTATGTTTTACTTGGAAAAACACTTTTTATTAGGTGCTAATAGCATTTTTTCCACATTTGTGGCTCTGTTTGAGAATACAAATTCATGATTCTTGGTGTGTGTTAATTTTTTTTAAAATCAGAAATAAGTTCTAATTCCAAAAGTGTGTCACTGTCTTGTAAAAACTCTTCCAGAAATCCCACTGAGGACAGACTCAGACAAAGAGGAGGGACACTCAGACACCTCAGATCCTGCTGAAAATGTGGACTTAATAGCTATTCTTAAGGAGCTCGAAGGCTCAGAAGATGAGGTAGACAGTTTCGTAGATTTAAAACTAGAAGAGGAACAGGAGGAACAGGAGGAGCCAAGCGTTCTGCTGACTGGACAGGGAGACTCGGAGGAAGAGCAAACTTCAGCGAACAGTGTCGAGACTGAAGAGGACATCAAGGAAGGAGCCGAGGTAGAGGAGGAGCAGAGTGTGACGAATGTGTCCTGTGCAGAAGACAGTGAAGACGACAAAAGTGTTGGTAGCCTGAGCTATGTGTAAGTATCATGGACTTAAATTTGGAAAGAGGAACAGGAAGAGTGTATGAACGATAAATCCTTTCACTTTCTGAATCCATTTTAATACTGACTACATTTCATTCACACTTTGCAGGGAGGTTCCTGTAGACCTGCTACAAACTGATGATACTGGACCAACTGTAAACACAGATGAGCTAATTGATCTGCAGCAGTCAGAGCTTTTGGACGAGAGGCGGCACTCAGGGAATGAAGAGGACATAGAAATAGTAGATCGGTTAAATGAAGATCCCACTGGAGAGACTGAAGAGCCAGAAATGTGCACAAATGTAGATCAGAATGTAGATCCTGAACAATCAGAGGCTGCGGACAACCATGAAGAACTGATGATACAGGCGGCAGATGATGCAGAGAGGACAGAAAACTCACAAGAGATACTGGAGCTGACTGAAAAACTGGAGGAGACAAGTTTACAGGAGCACTCTGATCAAACTACGTCACAGGTGCTGTCACCACAGCCTGAACTCTCTGAGTCTGAGCAGCTTGAGATGACCGAAGAGCCAGAGCAGATCCAAGTGGAGGAACAACACTCTGAAGACAAGTTAAGACAGCAGCTAGAATCGTCACTGCAGATGGAATTGATAGAAGAGTCCATCCAGCCTGAAAATGCCGACCTGCCAGAGGAGTCCACTCCATCAGAGCAGACAGTTTGTGTCGAGGCTGAAGACCCTAGAGCGGCGGAGCAGCAAAACCAGACGGAGCCATCGGAACAGAATGAGCTAACAACTGACTCGCTGCGACAAGTGGAGACAGATGAGTCCGAAATAACGGAGCAGCCGTCTGCTGAGACAGAGGTCTTACAGCAGCAAGCAGAGACAGAGGTCAGTCAGGTGGACAAACAGGCTGAGACGTCACATCAGGCTGAAGAAGTCGGAGGTAGTGAGGATGGATTTGTACAAACAGTTGTAGCCAATGGAGGGCAACCTAACCCTCCAGAGCCGGCAGTGACTCTTATGAACGGAGATGACGTGGAAAGAGAGATGGCTCGCTGCCTTGCTGAACGGCTGTTTAAGTTGGATGGGGTCCAGCGTGTGGACGTTGTGAAGCACTTAGACAAAGAGTAAGCACCTTTTATGTACTGTACACACACACACACACACACACACACACACACACACACACACACACACACACACACACACACACAAGACACCCTAAATTCAAAAAGTGTCGCATACACATTTTCAAACAATTAAAAAAGTCCAAAAATAAAGAACCAACTTAAATGAGCTGCACAGAACAGTTGAAAGCATCAAAGCTTTGTTCATAGCGTCAACATTTGAATTATAAATCAACATTCAATTGCTGCACAGCTTTTTTTTGCATTAAATCTGAATTTCTGCACAATTGTAGATAAGGCTAGGATAGGCTAATTTATGATATGTCAGACAGAAAGACAGAAAAGAAGCAAGTGAAAAAAAAATGCAGACTGACATTTCAAATTCAACTATCCACAACAAAATTCAGAGATATCTGACAAATACATTTAGTGTATAGTGCATCAGGTGGAAATAGTCCTCCTTGCTACCTTTTCCAGGGTTTTGAGGCAAAGTTTTCAAAAAGTTTGATAATCTTTACACCAAAGCATTTCAGATTGGTTTAAAATCACCACAATTTATACAGTTGAAAAAAATTGGGCTCCCTTTCCACTTCACCTGAATAAAAACACTCACATAATCTGTTTTCCTCCTGAATATTTTTGGCAACCTCAGTAACCAGAAGAAGAATAACCAGTTCTTAATTGTGGAACTAAGCATCTTTGGCGTCTAGATTAACAAGAAGTAACATATGACTCAGGGCACAACTTCTCTTTGATGTGCTGTATGACTTTAATTTAGCCTTTGACAAAACATTTTGACTTTTAACAGAGTTACATTACAGCACAAATCATTCCTCTTCATATACATTATATCTGCCTCCTCAAAGACCGAAGCCCACAGAGAACTGTGTAATTTATTCCACATAAACACCTTTGCATTCTGTCCTCTGACATATAACATTAAAGAGGCACTCAGAAGATTTTACATATTAAGATCGGTTGGTGGAAACTACTGTCTGAATGTTTATGTGGTTTTGGAGGGTTTATGAAAGTCTGAGAAAATAACCCTGGTGATGTCATTATTGGTATTTGGGCAACCAATTAATGACAGAAAGTCTGTGATACAAGCTGGGGGCGTAGAGGTTGAAAGAGTTTTATCAGGCATTTACCAGACGTGGAGAGCCTAAAGAAAGGTGCTGTTGAGCTGTCTTATGGGAAGTGTAGGATCCTCAGAGATCACATTACAGTCAATCAATACACTATTCTGGACTTTTTTGACAGTTTGAGTTGAATTAAATGAACACAAAGTTCCTCTATGTGCTCGGCCATCATATTCACAAAGTCAAATGTTTTTTCTTTCACATCATCCTCCTTTGTCTCTAGTTAAGATTAAATGCCACAATAGCTACTTTTTGGATGATATATTGTTCTGCAGTAAACAAGGTTATTGTCATTTTAAGACCATTTTATGCCATATGATAGGATGATAATATAATAACATGATAATACAAATACACCCCTTCAAGGAGCAGTGAACTTTTAATTCCTGAGAATATTCAGGCATTGGAATTAGAATGTGAAAAAAAAAAAGTTAAAATATCCAAAATAAATAAAACATAAGTAAAATAAATCTATGCAACCAAAACAATAAATAAAAAGCACTCTTGGGCACAACAGTGCAGGCCTATCCACATTAAAGTACCAGTAATCACCTCTCAAATATTGTCCCATTATATCAAGAAATCGAGGTAAAGGTATTGTGATACTTTTGTTTCTAAGAGATTAAGCTGTAATAACACTGGCACAAACTGTTTGTTTCTTTTTAGTAATGACTTCAGTCGTGCTGTCGGGGAGGAATACTTGAAATTCTTTGACTTCACCGGGCAAACCCTTGATTGTGCCCTGAGGTGAGAATTAATTGCTTGGATCTACATGCATTGACATCTCTCACTAAACGCACTCATAAATGTCTTGTAAACTTTTTTATTTCCCTTGCGGTTTGTCTCGCTCAGATCTTTCTTGAAGGTGGTTGTGCTGATAGGAGAGACGCAGGAGAGAGAGCGCGTGCTGCAGCGTTTCGCCTGCCGCTTCCATCAGTGCAACCCAGACTCTTTCTCCTCCTCAGGTGAGCCTGAGTCATAGTTTACTTAATGTTTTCTTCTCAGAGATACAGCAGTGATGCATGTTGTTTTACCTCTTTTTTTTTTATACCCTCAGGCCCTGTATTGGCTCTTACGTGTGCTTTAATGCTTCTCAACACTGACTTGCATGGACAGGTGGGACACATTTATGACTGTAGAAGAAATGATTAATGATTATCCTGTTTTGTTTTGACATGGCAACATGTTACCAAACAATCTCTGTGTGGCATTTAATCAGTCACTTTTTGTGTGTTAACAGAATGTGGGAAAATCCATGTCCTCTTCTAAGTTTGTGACCAACCTGGACGGGATGAATGAAGAAGAAAACTTCAGCAAGGACCTCTTGAAAGTAATTACTGCTGCAGATTATTTTAAGAAAGCTAAGTTAAATCCTTTTTGGTGAAGATTATTTATTTAAACTTCTCCTCTCCATATTTCAGAGTCTTTACAACTCCATAAAAAGTGAACCACTGGAGTGGGCCGTGTAAGTGGACTGATATAAACACTGTCAAAACACATCATCACATTCTTCACATATATTCAAATTCAAAGGGGCTTTATTGTCAAGGGAAACAGACGTTCGCACAAAGCAGGTGTAAAATACCTATATATTCAGATAACTTAAAATAGAAAAAAGTAAAATTGCGATTTAAAAAAATACAAATAACAACAACAATCTGTCTTTCTTTGCATGTTACAGTGATGAGGAGGAATTAAAGGGCTCTGTGTTGGTGGATGAAGATGCAGCAGATGATGCGCCGCTGCGTTCAAAAGCCAACCCCTTTCAGGATGTTCCTCATGACAAAAAGGCATCTGTGGTTAAAGAGGGATTCCTCCAGAGGAAACTCCACGCTGACATTGACGGCAAACGCAGTGAGTGAGAGACAAGCATCGATAAAATGTCACCTACATCTAGTTTATTTTGCTTTAGAGGACAGTCAGGACTTAAAAGCACAACACGCTTTACAGGTGTAGTTAACATAAAAAAATCACGAGAAGCATCCTGAAGAATATACAGTATGTTTGGTATTTTGATATCTGCTCGTTAAAAAGTCTTCACAAAGTGCTGGTTACTTCCTGAACCCGTCACAATACAGGTGTGGATAGATATAGTAAATGAAATTTATTTTTTAGAAAAAATAGTTTTTCTTTTCTGTTGGTATGTAAGGTTGTTATGGCCGGATTTTGTGGAGGTATTAAATGAATGACCTGCTAATGCTTTATTCCAAACCTCCTTGATTTTTATTTTATTTTTTCCAGCTTTCCCCTGGCTTGCTTTGATTGCTCATGTGTGCACAAAAATGTCCCAGATCTTCCAAAATGTCCAAAGTTTTGAAATAAATCTATGGATGGCAGGGGAAAAACACAGCTTTTGTCCTCATACATGTTTTGTAATATAAAGTGATGACCCAAAACAAAGAAAACTCCAACATGAACATCAGACCACACCAACATCAGAGCCTGTGTTATGATGTGGTTTGATGTGGGGTGTTGAGCATTTCATGTGGAGCAACATAAGACAACAGTGAACTGAGGAGTCCTGCTGTTCAACTTTCGTGCCTGAAATGGAAGCTTTGTGTTGCAACAGGGAAGAAAAATAAGGGCAGCTGGCAACAGAAAATATCAAGAATGTGTCATCCCAAAACACCTTTGATTTTACCTAAAATTTCACTTTAAAGGTGAATACTGAGTTAGTTTGGAAAACCTTGTTTTGCTAGATGAAATTATTTTGGAATATTAAAGATATCTCATAAACTTTTGGCCTTTTGTCCCTCTAACACAAAAAAACTCTCACCTCTTGGCAGTCTTTTTTTCTAAAGATAAAATAATATATATATCTGAAAACTTCTCACTGACCCCCTGGAAGAGCCATGGATCCCTATTTGATAGGAGAGTTAAAGAAATTTTTGATTAATTATTTATATATGAGATACTCCTTGGATGTATTGATAATGCATTTTGATGATTGTTATCATTTGTAACATAAAGGGCTTTGACATCACTGTTATCTAATCTTGTACCTGTTGCATCTGTGTGTGTGGCAGCTCCTTGGGGGAAGAGAGGCTGGAAGACGTTCTTCGGAGTGCTGAGGGGAATGGTCCTTTATTTGCAGAAGGTCAGGAACTCAGTGTTTTATAGGTGATTTATTTACCTAATATAAATGAATTGAATTAAGTGTCTTTTGTGATTATAAGTATGTTTGTGTACTTTGTGTGTCAGGATGAGTATAAGAAAGATCAGCCGACCAGCGAGGAGGTGGTGAGCGTGCATCACTCTCTGGCTGAGCAGGCAGCAGACTACACCAAGAAGCCGCATGTTTTCCGCCTGCAGACGGCCGACTGGAGAGTTTTCCTCTTTCAGGCAGCGTAAGTCACAGCTAGGCTGGAGTGTCTATGTGTTTATACATGTGTGTTATGGAGTCAGTCAGCGTTAACACGTCGTTTGTTTTCCTCTCAGATCCAAAGTAGAGATGAACTCGTGGATCAGCCGAATCAACCTGGTTTCGGCTCTTCACTCCTCACCCCCGTTCCCCGCCGCCGTTGGCTCTCAGAGGAGGTTCTTCAGGCCGATCCTCCCCGCCTCGCAGTCCGTTCACACTCTGGTACACACTCCTCCTACTTCTCTTTCTGAGTGACATTGCTTTTTATGCATTTCCTAATAATTACAAATTATGTTAATGAATAGGGTTTTCAGTCTTTTACAGTGCCTGTTAATAAGATGAAACAGGTTCAGTTCCTGGGAGATTCTGTCCACCTCAGAGCTCTCAGACTTTTTTGTGCACCTCTGAGCTGGTAACTGTCGTGGCTGCATTATGACATGGACATGGATGTAAACTCTAGTGAGTGATTGGTGGAGGCATACTCTAATTTATATATGACAAGGCACTGCTTTATATGAACACCTCCAGAAATCCTTGTTTGTTGTACACTCACTGAACCTGTATTAGGATGATATGCTTAGTAAGTCACAGAATCCTGAATACTGGCATTGGCTCCAACTCCAAAGTCACAATGCGGTGACAAAGGCTGATTCATATTACAAGCAATACATGCACAGCTATTCACATTAATTCCTTAAAATCACAAATTGTCTATGCTGAATTTAGGCTGAACAGTGGCTACTGTAGTTACAATGACAATTATGGGATAATAATGAATGCTAAAACTATTGTTACAATATAGCAAATGTAAGCTAAAGTTTGCTAACATAAACAGCATTAGCCTCCATAATCTACTGGTCATACTAGACCAAATAAAGCTGTACCATAAAAACCCTTGAATGTATTGAAGTAAACAAAGCTGCATTTAATTTGTCATGAATTCATCTGTCTGTCTTTACATGTTTGAATGATCCCTTTGTAGATTATATAATGCCACATATCTACTGCATGTTACAGCTTGGCTTGACTCAGCTCGACTTCACTTGCTCTTTTTAGGCTTTCCATTATCAAAAGCTGAGGATAGTAATTGGCACCTAGAACTGTTTTAGGGATCACCTTGGTAGGTTTCAAGTGAGCGGATCACGTATTGGTCAGAATCTTCACTTGGACGACAGACATCTTGCACAGCAAACTGCAACAGCAATTCTTTCATTCACTCAACCAAGATTGAAAAATGGCTCTTTGCAAAACCACTCCATGATCAGCTGACAAAAATGCAGACATTCCTCTGTTTGGTTGCTGATGAAAGATCTGAGAAGGAAATTATATTCTCCATCGTTCTTGTGTGTTTCTGCCGTGTTGAAGAAGTCACAGCAGTTTCACCTGGCATTGCTATGACAATCAGCTAAAGAATCCCAAGATATGGAGAGAAATACTCTCAAAATGTAGTTTGAGAGTATGATATAATACATTGGCACCCATTCTTTGTGTTTGTTCTTCAGCAGGATTTGTATTAAGTGGATTTACATTAAGTCTATTCTTCTGTCTGTCTCCCCGTGCAGGAACGTCAGCTGCAGTCTCACACAAGAATGCTGGAGTCCTTCAAGTCAGACCTGTCGTACCTGCAGCAGAACCCTCCAGAGGGCAAGAAAGCCAAAGCCAAGGAGCTGGAGGAGAATCGCGTCAGAGCAGAGTACCTGCAGCATGAGGTAATCACAGTGTTGTTAGTGTTTAAGTGTGTGTATAAAAATGCAAAGTACCCATCAGTGACCATGTGTTTCTTGTTCAACCCTGCAGATGTGCCGCTATGAGATCTACATCCAGGTGCTGGAGGCCTGGAACGGTGTGAAGAAGTCAGATGATGGTGTGTTGAGCGGCGCAGATCTGATCTCATTTGATAAAACCGTGTGTGCAGACTCTGTAGGGGAGGAAGAGGAGGAGGAGAGTTTGAAAAAGTCCTACTCCAGCCCGTCTCTGGAGCTGGAGGTGCCTACTCCAACAGTGGTCAAAGTTAGACGCAACATCTCTGAGAGACGGACTTATCGCAGGACCATCATTCCCCGCTGGAACAAAGAGGCCTGAAAAATGTTTGAGAATTCAGATTTGTCTTTTCTTTCTGTGTCGAAGTACACTTCTGAAATCTGCCTCAGTAAGTTGATTTTTCTGCCATTTTATTTTGTGCAATTTTATAATAACAAACCTCAGGGAATCCCTAACCTTCAGTCCCTTTCAGGACGGAGGGCAGGGGGCCTGAATTCATTTTGTGTTACTCAAAATGTCTGGACCTAATTTATTTAGTTTTGCTGTGTTAACATTGGTCTGTAGTTGTACCCGAACTGGCACAACATCAGTGAAATCCGGCTTTTATTTGTTGTTACTTTGGGCAGAAATGTGCCTTTAAAATGTAAACCACTAGAGGGCGCTGTATTACAGCACATCTCAGAGTGAAGGGAGGAGCACAGGATGTGCTGTTAAGTAGTTATAAACTTGTTTTTTTTTTTTTTAAAGAATCCTAATTGCACTTTTATTGTTTTGAATATTGTGTAGAAAATTTGATTTGTTTTTTGTGAGTATTCATGAAGTTTGTGTTATATAGAAAAATAAAAAGGTTACTTCTGTTAATCATCCAGGGTGAGACTGTTCATGGATTTGGTGAGTGACTGTGATGCAGTTGTTGTCTTTAAAGTTAGTTTATGCATATAGTTGATTGTTGAGTCTCATTACAAGGATGTCAAATTATGTTGCTGTGTGCTGGGAAAGTGTCCCTAACACAGAATAATAATGAGAAAATAAGAAAATACAGACATAAGGCAGGGTCTCTGCAGATACAGACAACACAACACACCTTCCAGTGAGCCATAAGTGATGATTGACAGGAATTTGTTTTATGAGTCTACACACTTTTTTTTTTCTCTCTCTCTCTTTTTAAGGAAATTCCTGCATAGTATACATTTAAATTTAGATGCTATAAATAGTTCTAACATTTTGTGAGCTGTGATGTTTTTTTGTTGTTGTTGACACATTAAAACATGCAGTAATAACTTTTGTTCACTTCTGCCCAGCTGTGTTTTATCGCATTTGTAATCAAAATGAGTAAAATTTGCTTAATTATTAACATCCCAAAACAGTAAAAATAAAAAAAAAAATCTTTTTCTGTATGTTATGTAAGTTTATGTAGCAATTACATAACTGGCTGTTAATAACAGTTTTTCTTTTTGCTTGATGAGAAAATTTTCTTTTTAATTTCATAATGTATCCTTTTTTTCTGCATGAAATTCTCAGTGATTTCCACAGAACTCTGAGCCACAGACATGTCTCCCTTCTCTCTAATATAATGGGACTAAATGGCACTCAGTTTGTGGTGATCAAAGCACTTTCTTTATATGGTAAAGAAAAAGTAGTTCCTACATGAAACTGCTCCCAACAAGGTCTGTGGATTATCTTGTGTAACTGGATTATGATTTCTGAAAGGAGACATTGCTGTTGATTTTTTTAAACTTTTGCTGTTGAAAGGCAGACATCTATACCTCTGATATTGTTAAAACTCGGCAACTCCAAAACAATGTGGATGGATGGCATGACAGGTAAGAGGAAAAATATTACTTTGATTTTATGGTGAACTGTCTCTTTTTATATTAATCACAGGGCCACAGTGAACGATGCAGACTAATCAAACTGATAGATAAACTTAGATTTAAATGACCTGAACATCCAATGCTCTGTAAAACTGTTCATTCAAATAATGGAGTTACTTTGCATTCCCTTTTTTTTTCAAGTACTGAATGTCTAATTTTGAGTGGTTCACCACAACTACAAAAAAACAAGGTGGGGCAAACCTGTGTGTGTGTGTGTGTGTGTGTGTGTGTGTGTGTGTGTGATCGCTCTCAGTGGCACGGGCCCCATTTTGTTCTCTTTCAGCCTGACATGTTGAGCAGCAGTCAACCTGGGGTGGTCAACAATAAGAGCAGGATGTCTGAAATCAAATGTCCCCCCAAAAACTCCTAACACACACACACACACACACACACACACACACACGCATTCCTCACACAAGAATGTGATGTGACAATAGGAAATGCAATGAAGAGCACAGACAATACAGACAGGGACACACCATCCTGTTTGGGTGTCTGAATTGGATCACGGCACTGGACAAACAGGCATTTCGCACATCTTGTGGATTTTTTTAAAGACCCTCGTGGACGGACATCAGGTGAATCTCAGGAAGCTCTGACTGACTGACTGACTGATCATCTGTGCTACTTAATTAATGTGATAATGCTCAACTTGTTGTCCTGTGAATGGAAGCTGCCTCCATTCATCGACAGAAACAACAGCAGCTCATTAAGATAAAGTCAGATTCTGCAGATGAGATTGACTGATGGGCCACATGAGTGACAGGGGCCCCGGGGCCATCATACATAGCACCTTGAGAGAAGCGGGAGTGGAAGGGATGGTCTGGGACACTGAAAGCTGACGCCATCTCAGCTAACCTACATGCTCTCGGGCCTGTGACGATGTGTTGCAGCCATTAGGGGCTCTTGTTTTTCAGATCAAATTGAAATGTTTAATCTGTGCTAAAGGTGCTGGTTGTGTGCTGGCGTCATGGAGGAGCTCTCCACCAAAAGCTCTTCTCACATGGCCTGTGGAGCATGACTTGAGCAGCGGTGGTGGTGGCCTTGTTTTGGAGTGCCATCCCTCTCCTCCTCTCTTAACAACAATAATGAGCGGCTGGAGCAGCAGGGGCTGCTTTAGCTGCTGGGTTCAGAGGGCATCCTTCCCAAGGAGCTGGCCTGTTTTTGTTCCATCTGCGCCACTCCATTCTCGAGCTTTGTGTGACTCAGTCAGGCCTGGGTGGGTAATTAAAAAGGCAAGAGCTCAAGTTGTGATCATTAGGGGCTTGTCCAGCATGGGCTCCAAAAAAGGCCCCGACATGTAAGGTCACTTCCCTCGTTTTTTCCGCTTTTTTCCTCCTCCCCCTCACGCACGCTTTGAATGTTGCTTTGAACATTGCTCAACATCCACAATGGCTCTGAAATGCTCAGTAAATATAAGCCACAAACACCTGCAAACACTGCCAACAAACATAAACTGTACTGTAAACACTCACATTCATCCATGGGATTTTTTTTTTCTCTGCCCTCAATGCTCCTCCTGACGCACATTCTCCATCTGCTGCTGACGCCTCGCACGCTCTACTTGTTACTTTTTATCTCTTATACACTCTAACACTCGATTTCTCCCACACCGGCTATTGGAAAAACATTTTTTTGGTCTCCCTCTCGGTGTCCTCTCCCCCTCCTCCTCTGTGTCTCTGCCTCCATCCTTTGCTCTTGACTGCTGCTGTTGTGATTTCGTTTTCTCCGTCCAGGGCCCTCAAAGACTCTCTTTGGTCCTTTCAGAGGGTTTGTTTTCTTACTCTGGCTCTATTTGCCTCTTTCAGCAAGACTTTTCATGTTTTTTGAAGTGGGACTGCATGAGGTGCTTATCCATAGTCAGTGTATTAACTGTAGTAGATGGCAGAAGCAGGACTCACGGTTTAGGAAGTTAAGCAACGTACTGTCGTGGACGGGGTCAGCAACAAAATGTATTTTAGTCACAAAAAACAATAGCAGTGTAAGTGTACACTATGTTTAGAATATTTTCACCACTTTACTCAAGTGTACAAACACACTTGTGAGCCACAATGGATCATTTTGTGACTTCACAAGCAAGAGGCTCGGACATGTCCTCCACCGTAGAAACCATTGATTAAAGTACAAATGAGAGATGACCTGAAAATGTTTAAGTTAATATACATAGTAGGGGGGTCCATGCTCCATCAGCTAAGGGGTCCATTGCCTGAAAAACATTGCAGTAGGTGTTTCATTTTAAACACACAGAATCTAAATTAAAATCATCTCTCAATGACTACTTTAGAATTGTAATTTTTGGAAATTTGAGTTGTGTAACAGTGGTCTCCCCTCAGAAAAGACCACCTTTTTTCAGGTGGCTAAAATCCATTTTGCTGCTGACCCTGTCCACAGCTACTCCTACTGCTTCTCCAAACGCTGACTGTGTGTCTCATACAGACCCACTTCAGATAATCCAAACTATCCCTTTAAGTCATAACCCTCTTATCCTGCATCCACTTGCACCAAACACTGACTTTGCTGACTGCAAAAAACAGTCAGTATATTTGGTTTCATATGGGAGTAATTTTCAGTGGGAAGTGATATTCTTTATTGCTGTAACTTGATTTGAAAGAAAATGGGAGGCAGCGAAGAAAAACAACTTCCCCTGTTTTTCCCCTTCAGACTGCACTCATTAGTGTTGCTTTTCTCATAGCCAGACATTTTCATTTTATTTGCCAATCAGACCCAGTCCAAACATGAATCACTCTTTAGATTTCATCACAGCCGACCCTTCATTTACTGCTTTTACAAAGGCTGGCTTTCTGCAGCAAAGGAGCCTCTCAATGAGAGAGTTAAAGCAAGTGCCTTGCTGAAGGGCATTTCAACGCATGACCTCTTTTTGGCCTCTACTCTTCCACACACACACACACACACACACACACACTCCTACTTCTGACGACACTCCTCAGGCACACACTGCGTGGCTTTTAAGATGCAGGACAAACATGATCTTAAAGTCGGCGATGTACAGAGCAGAGCAAGAATGTTTGTGAACAGATCTCCGCCATCTTATCTCATAGTTTTCAATCCAAATCTATCAATATTTGCATCTCCTCTTTCTCTGATTGATAATCTTTCGTCTTTAAGGATAATTCGGCATGATCGAGACGTGTGCATGATGTTGAATGAGCTGTTTGTCAGCTGTGTGTTTGACTCCCCTCAGCCTCCACAGGTCAACCCACTCCCTCAGGGCAGTACCTGATACCTGGCAGATTTTATCCACTTCTGTGTGTGTGTGTGTAGTGTTGAATGTGTGTGTGCTGTGTGTGCTTTGAAAGGTGCGTTTTTCTTGATGTCTTCCAGTCAATAGTAGCTTCCTGCCTCCAGGGCCTGTGTGTTGTTTAATAGGTTGGTCGGACACAGGGCACCTGTGTTTCCTCCTGCACAGAAACAGCCTCTGTTTGACCACTTTGCTCTGTTTGACTGGCACATTTGTTCCAGGTGCATTATGGTTTAAAGGTGGAGGAGATTAGTTAGCTTCTTGAAATTTGAGGAAGGTGTTGTCGTTTGAAGTTCACTCAGGTGTTCTGAGGCCTTTTTTCTGGCCTCCATCGGTCCGTCAGTCCATGAATTAGGTTCAGAATGAAATATCCCAAAAACTGTTTGAAGGATTTCCTTGAAATTTTGCACAGACAGTTGAGGTTCCCAGAAGACGAATCCTAATGAGTTTCTTGATCCTATGACTTTTCATTCAGCACCACCATCACGTTAAATGTTTCACTTACCAAGTGAAATGTCTCAACATTACTGGTTGGATTGGAACAAAAGTTTTTTGGGAATTGAAAAAAATTGCTCCTGAACCACAAAAGATCCAGAGATGTACTGTTCAGTTCAATCCAAATAAAAAACAACAAAACAAAGCACACCTCAAATTTTTTTTCAAAGATTGTTTCTGTCATTTTAGGTACATTTTATCATGCTGATGTTTGCTCAAGTGTTTATTTTTTTCTGATCAGTTTGGTTTTAATAAGTTATTCAGTCAGTGGTTGGAGCATACGGATCCCTTTAGTCCTGTTTTAAGTGCATGAAGCCAAAGGAAAATGAGAAGTTGATATAAACGTTGAGGTGACTGTTAGATGTAAAAAGTCGACAAAAGGTTCAGAATAATCAGCTGGTCTTTGTCCAAAAACAATTAATAAACAAGGTGACGGGTTCACTCACACAGTCTGGGTTTTCTCAAGGGCCATATAAAGCCCGAGCCGGGCGGGGCCTGCACAGCAGCGCTGCCATTCACAGTTTAAAACAACAGCGTGTTCTGCAGCTCATTTGGACGGACGAATTCTGTCAGCCTACATAATACTTATTTGCCAGGCTGAATTGGTTGGCCAGTGTCTCGGGCTCAGAGATAAGTGGAGAACTTTCCAGATGACTGGCGCAGGACAACCCCGACCCGTCATCCCACTGATTGCCACACACTCCTCTGCTGCCTTTTTGGCAGCAATTTCTCCAGGGGCCCCCATTCTGTCTTTGAGTTTGTCCCCGTAATGGTAATGGGACACATGCCTTCTCCTCCTCACACACACACACACACACACACACACACACACACACACACACACACACACACACACACGGTTATATCACAAAAAACACACATATACACTGTAAAAGCACACTATTTGTGTTAACTTAAAAAAAAGTTAGTGTGCTATTGTTAGTGCCTCGAAATTTTAAGTTGACTGAATTTGAAAAGACAAGTTGAGGTAATTTTTGAATGATTCAAAACAGATAAACTTAACAAACATATTAATAATTCAGTTGTACTTGAGAAAATATGTTCACTAAGATTATGATATTAAGTTGCTCAAGTGTTTATTGTATTTATACTGACAAAAAAATTGATTTTCTGCAACTTGGAACCTGCAGCTGCAGCAGCTCCTTTTGGAGCTTTGTTTGTGAAAACAAACAACAAAGACTTTTTTCTTTAAACTATGAAAAAGAAGCATCAAGAGTTTTAACTCTTAAACCATGCATGCTGGACAGTCTAATATGCTGTTCATGTTTCCTCAGTAACATAATTTAATGAGTTGATTGAAACACGTTCACTGCTCTGACAGCAACACTATAGTAGTATGTTCACCTTTGAAATTCCCACCTGGATGCAGAATGTCCGTTTTTGTTTTCCAGTTTTAACTGGAGTTTGAGTTACATTAACGCAGAATGTTCGCAGAATGAGTAAATGTCTGTTCATGAGTCATAAAAACTCATCAGTAATCTAACTGACAATATGTTTAATGGAGCCTGACAAAATGGACTCCAACTACAGAGTGTGTGTATTTAGAGCAGAGGTCTTAACTTTACACTGACAGACAACTGACAGCTATAAACAGCTGATCAACTTACAGTGTAAGAGTATTGTCAAATTATAATGTTGTGTTCGTGCACTCCTGCAGACCTCCTGCAGAGCTCCTGCAGTCTGCAGCACTTCCTCGACTCTGGAGAGGAGAACAACTTGCTTCAACCATAGAACTTATATCAAAGAACTTATATCTTTAACCTTTTTAATGTATCATCTCTGTCTCTAACTCACTACTTTGATAACTCATGTTTGTATGCACAATTGCTACATAATTCACCTTTAATGTAGAAATATTACATATTAATTTAATGAGTTGATTGAACTCTGTATTAAACATCCATTCAATTCATCATTTCAAGTCAAAATTACTTCAAGTTGGGAGAACTCATGTTTATAAGCTTTTAAAATAAATAATAAAAGTTTTAGTTTAAGTTTAATGAACTTGTCTAAATAAAACTTGTGTATTTACGTGAAGTTAATGAGAAAAGATTGGTTGATTCCACTAGATTCCTGCATGATTTTTACAGTGCAGATGCACATTCTTGCTCTGTCTCTCCATCACTCTCACACACACACAGACACACACACACACACACACGGGCCCAGTGTTAGTATGGCTGTGTGTTAAATGTAGTAAGTCCCAGTCGCCCCGTCCTGCCAGCTTTGTCTGCCCTCAGCTGTTCCGGCCCGGTGCCTGTATTGTGCTGCTGGGCTCATTACCAGACCAGAAGCACTGTGGCCCGAAACCTCCTCGCTAATAGGCCCGGAGAGAGACAGAGAGGAGTTATTTCTGCTGTGGCTTGTGTGGAGCGGGATAATGTTTTGTTTTTTGGCAGTGGGACTGTTAATGTTTAACGTTTGCCGCAGTTATTCCTCTGGCCCGCCATCAGCTGGCTGAGCAGTTTGAAATTGGGTTCAGAGGAAAGGTTTGGAGCACGTTGAGTTGAAAGCTCTCCTCTGTATGTATGAGTGTATATGGATGTGTGTGTTTCTGCATGCCTGAGCAGGGAACTGGAAAGAATGAGTGTCCAGTCAGTCAGTTGATGGCCTGTCTGGAGTGGGCCAGGCCACTTGGACAACAATGGGATGAAGTGCAGCTATTGTTTAAAGTTTACAGGGCGGTACGTGGTGTGTACAGTACTGCGGCTGCAGGAGAGGGATACAAAGAGTGGGGTGTAAAGAGGTGAGTCAGGAGAATGGTGAAATGTGAGGAGGCCTGGAGAGACAGAGAGAAAGAGGAGTGCATACTGTAAACAGAAAGACGTCAGGGCTGATCTTCATCATGCCGCTGTGACTGAACTGATATTGAGGACTTTAAGTGATTGTTTCAGAAGACAGACAAAAGCCTTCATACAGTCTGAAACAAGAGTTATGTAATTAGGTCTGAGGGGTTCTTTAATGATGAATTAGGCCACTGAAAATGACTGCAGAGGTTGCAGTGGTCTAATGAGACTAAACAGCAGCAGCCTCCACAAAAGAGGTAAAACCAGCACTGAAGTTCAAGTTTAGCCGTTAGAAAACCGCTAGAAATCCTAAAGTTTCCTGATAAAACCTCATCATAATATATATGTATATATATATATATATATATATATATATATATATATATATATATACATATATATATATATATATATATATATATATATATATGTGAAAAACAGAAAGGTGCAAGTTGTTAGCGTGGATACCCAATAAGTAAATAAGAAAGCAGGTCTATTACTTTCATGTTAAATTGTTTAGTCTATAAAATGTCCAAAATTTGTAAACAATTTTCCAGAACCCATCAACAAAAATCCGAAATATCTCCACTTATTATCATAAATGACAAAGAAAAGCTGCAAATATTTGAAATTTTTGCTAAAAATGACCAAAATTGATTATCAAAATAGTTGGAATTTAGTAGGCTAATTCTTTTTCATTAACTTAATGTTTAATTTATTAAAGTTAATTGAATAAAAACAAAATATAGTATTCATTTTCAAACATTTCAGAACTTAAAAACATAAGTTCTTCTAACCTGAAGTCTTTTGACTTGAAATGATGAGTTTAATGAACGTACTGTACAGAGCTCATCCTGAACAAATGTAATCAGCATATTAGCAGACTTCCCAGCATGCACTGCATGAGAGTTAAAACACCGCTGAGACCCCTCTTTTTATTGTTTGAGGAAAACATATGTGTGTGAAATGAAGAACTGACTCTTCAAATTAAGAAAAATTTAAAAGGAATCAAATTTGGTTGTGATGTTCGGCAGAAAATGACTGTTAAATGAACAGTTGTTGGTCTAACTTAATATTTTTAACTTACTGAATGTTTACTTTGTGGTTTATTTGTTTTTACACTAAATAAATTGTTTATTTTTACAGTGTAATCATTAAATCTCTGTAAAAAACAAAAACAAGACAAACTGATCAGTCAGATAAATAAATACTTTATCAAATAAACAAAAGTTTGATCATATAGAAAAATGTTAAATATCAGTATACTTTTACCATACCTTCATGATTTACAGTTTAATGTAAATGACAAGTGACATTTATTATTAAAACATCACAAACCTACAATTTCATGAAAACTGGGCAACTCCACCTGCTGAAGAAGACTGTGTGCCGTGACTGAAAGCTCCAGAACAGCTAAAGAACAGACATGGGGGTGTCATGATATAGTGACATAATCCTGATACTTTAAAATTTAAATATTGATTGAACAATTTTTTTTAAAGATATCACAATAATATGGTTATCGTGAATTATTTTGTCCACAATAATCGTATAGTGAAAATCTGATATTGTTATAGCTCTAGGCTTATAAATTATGTATTTATGATATTCATATTACCACTTGCTTACTGAAAAACTAATTTGCAGTAAAATCTGGATACACACTTTTTATCAGTGACTGCTGTTTGATATTATTTAGACAGAGGTAATAACAGTTTTAGGCTTGTTTTCTCTGCCTGCACATTAATCCTCATCCTTATTTTCAAGTAACTTTGTTTCATTTTAACTGTCAATAAAATAAACTCGTGTCTCATAATAGGCCTTGACTGGGTCTACAATAGTCACAGGTATAATCTGTAAAGCCAACTGTCCGAGCGCGCGCCTTAAGCCTCAGTTTGGCGTGGAGCGCGCGGCCCTCTCCCACTCCCGCGCGGCGGCGGCGGCGGCACCAGGTGGGCCGCGGCACCGGCGAACCGTGACGTCGTTAACGCGTCGCAATTATGAGGCCGCAAAGAGGGACGAAATAATTGCAAATAAAACTACATGATGCAGAAAATAAAAAAAGAAATTAAACAGATGCGCGTGTTTGCAGGATCATTGCTTTCGTCCTTTTAAAATGCTGAGAGCTACAAAAATATGCAACATTTCAGGATATACAGCTGAGTTTTAGATTATTACTACAAATAATAATAATAATAATAATAATAATAATAATAATAATAATAATAATAATAATAATAATAATAAATAAAGCAGATACTAAAATAAGCTGCCTTGTTGTGACTTTATTAACTTTATTATAATATTTAAAAACCCAGTTAACATACTAAAATAGATGTACTGTGAGCTCTACATCTATACAAAGAATTATTTACAGAATACATAATTGATTTAATATTATTATATTAATATATGGGGATGTCATTATATACAGGTATTGACCATGATATTTAAAAAATGAAATATTGATATCATGTTATTAACTGTTGGGTCTGATTAGTTTGAAACATCAGCTAATCTGATGACATAGTAACTATTGTAATTAGTAATGTAATCCATCAGAATACTTTTGGATTACTTCAAAATTAAATATCGAAAATATTGCATATATGCAGTAACAAACTTTTGAGCTCTAAAAATATTATTTTTTCTCTTTTAATATCACACATCATTTTCAATGCAAATAAAGTGCATTTTGCATGGGGCTCTTTTTTCTTGAAACTGGGGCATGTCTATATGTCATGCATATAATCTTTTTGATTGATTATAGTCACTTACTTTTTATAATTTGATTATGTAATCCCAGTTACATGTAGTCCATTACTACCCAGCCCTGCACATATGATAATACTGTGTAAATAATCCAGCACCTCTTAAACATGCTGTATGCTCTTAAACCAGTTATTACACCTCCACTTGTATTTTGAGTTCCTTTGTCAAAAAAGAGACAAAATGCACAAAAAACAAAATTAAACATGAACTGACTGATAACATTATTGTTTTAGCCCAATTTTCCACAGATACCATGAAAATATCGTTACCATGTGGTGCTGAAAATCTCATATTGTGGCAGTTTTAATCTTATAGTTTGTAAAATCAGAACCTTTAAAAAGACACCAGTGAAAAACAGCTGTATAAATTTGTCATGCTTTAATTAAAATAATTCTTTAGAAATTCAGTATTTACATCTGCAATAATATTAATAACAGTATAAGAAAAAATAGTCACAGTTCTTACCAAACATCAGAACATCATCGGCATGACAACAAACTAAATTTATTTTTGACGCAAAAACAAAATGTATTTCAAGCCTTGTTGGTTTTAGTAGCCAAATCACCATCATCACCATAACCCTCCCTCATCATCATCAGTCATTCTCTGAGAAAAATTGCATCACTTCCCCGTAAGTAATTCATCATTTACAATATGTACATATTGCTAGACAAATGCATTAATTGTCTTTGAGGGGGCATGTGTGTGATTTAATGTGTCGCCTTTAAGTCTATTTTCACTACAGGGGAATCTGAATTTACACTGAAAACAAGTCACAAAATGAATTTGCAAGCAGACACAGATCAGGAAAAGGAATCAATTTGATGACAGGAGGGCAAAAATCTTTGTAAACAAAAGCAGGCATAGTTCAGTACAAAGGAGTTGCATATCCGTATCAGTGGTGTCGAGTTGCAGATGTGCGAGAAAGAAAGTCTTTGGCCAAAAACAGCGTTAAAGAGTTCCGTCTGTATGCTGGAAATATGCACCTTGATGTCTCTGGAAACAGGCCCTGGGAGGAGTTTGTTAGCAATGTGTAAACGTGCATGAGTCAGATTTACCTGGGAAACGATGGTATCAGAAATTACAAATAAATAACATGAGTGGGAGTAGTGGGAGGATATAAAAAATAAAAAAATGTTGCTGGTTCATCAGCAGAGTCTCAAGTTCACATCCAGTTTTGACTTTCATGCCTTGTTCTGTGATCAGATGTGTCAGCTGATGCAAAGTCCTCATGTGCTTGACTAGAGGTGGTCGTAGGCGGCTGCAGACGGGGGAGCGGTGCGGGAGGCCGAGCTGTAGTAATATGGTGAACCTGCGGGGGGAGACACAGATGGAGAGGGCCGTCAGACAGTGGTTCAGAAGGTGGTGGATCAGACTTTCTTTATCCATCTTATCCACGGTTTTACAGCAGATGGTGGAGCTGAAAGTCTTAGCCGCTTGGACTGTTTGTCCTGCGAGTGGATTCAGCCTTTAAACCCTCTCATGACTCGTGAAAAATAATGAAAAAGATAAGAGACAGGCAGGACTTTCCTTTTCTAACCAGGTTGATTGGTGATGTAGTGGAGGAGATATCCCAGAAAACTTGGCTGACATGCCTCTGTACTTCTGATATACTTCTGAAAACTCTGAGATCTGTTATTTTACAAATTCTGGTTGAAACTGGTCTGAAAATTACTTTTATTTAGTTTTTTGCTACACCCTGTATAAATCTGTTCAGTAATGTAAAAACAAGTATTGATTTTGTAGCTGCACTGCTCCTGACACCAAGATGGAGTTATGAGACTGAAGCTGCCTGTATAATTGTGTATGTCACAATAAAGTTGAAAAACAAATATGGGTGATCCACAAAGACTGAAACTGACTGGAGAAAGTCTGGAAGATACAAGAAATGGCTCTTTATCAAGATAAATTGTGGACCTGTAACAGTTCTTCTCAGTGTTTAAAATTCTTCTTTTATTGAGAGACTATACAGTGCAGTCATTTGTTTTAATTATTTTCCGTATTAATAGAAGATACGTGTTTTGTAATATAGTGATTTCTTGTAATTCCACATGACAGGAAGTAACTAACTGCACCTGTCTGATATCAATTAACAGAGGGATATACCCCTCTAAACCTGCACTTTTGTTGGTATAATTTTGAAACCCACCTCTGCTAATGACATAAAATCATGCAGGTTGACCTTGCAATAATTATCTCAGACTACAACACATATCTTTGCTATCTGTCCCCAGTGTCAGATGTCTGTTTAAACATTTGTTTTTTTGAAGTCTTCTCCTTGATCTACTGTGACTCGGAGCATTCCTCATGTGTCACAAAATTAATAAATGTAGATATAATGATGTGTGAACATAGATTCGAAAGGACACCTTCATATTTCATGGAAAAGTCTGCAAAAGGAATTGATGTATCTGAAAGCAAATGGCTTGTACAGTATATGTTTATTCGTTTGTTGCCTCTGTTGTTATGCCTTGTATGTGGCCTCTTCAAGTGAAAGTGTTAACACGCCATGCCACCTGATCACATGATGAGTTTTTAAATTCAACCTCTATTTCTTATTGCACCATATGCTCTGATGAGGATTCTGAGTTGAAACCTGTTGGTTAAGCCGTGATTTAAAGCTTCTACAAAGAGTTTTTAGCCAGTTATGAAACTGTAGCATTTTTAACAGTAGTAGTTGTGTATTTCTGTGTTTACATTTTCTAAGGCAGTATGAGTTACAGTGAGTACTATGTGAAAAAAGAAACAGGAGGAGATTTTCTGTTTCTTTAATTTCATTTTTGATGTTACATTTTGTGGTAAATCAACAAAATATGAAAGTCCTTTGTAGTTTTAATAGAGGACTATTATATTCACAGTCAGTCACTCTGATTTTTCTAGACCGCCAACCAGAACCGTGGACTTCAGTCACAAGTTTGTTTGTTCTATTTTTATTCAGCCCTATCCTTTAAGAGCACCTGACTTTTCTTTTTTATTACTAACATTACTTTTTTGACCCACTGCATCACTCCCTGTTTGTTCTTCAGTATCTGATAGTAAATTTGTTAAACAACTCCTTTGTTTATTTTAGCTTTTTTTTTAGCTGCAACTTTTTTATGTTGTAAAATAGGACTAAAGCTTTAATGAAACTTTCCTGATTGAACAAAGGTAAAATAAGTGAAAAAGAAATAATGTGGAGCACAAAGTCTCGCTGTACGGTAAGTGAATCCTAGTAAGTAATGTGATAATGTGACATGTGACTGGTGAGTCATTTCCTGCAGCCGTTTGTTTAAATTGTAGTCGTGATGAAATGTTTGTGAGTCGCACGGTCAGGAGGAGTGACGTTTATGCATTTCCACATCTAAATACTTTGTCTTTTATTGTGGATGTCATAATTATTATCTCAACGTAAAAATAAATATATTCAAATATGATGTGCTGAGTGTCCTTCCTTCCTCACCCAGTATGCTGGAGTTGGTGAACCTCCAGGCTTCACTGTAGGAGGTGTAGGGCGAGTGGCTGTAGGTCTGACCCGAGTAGTCTGCGCCTGCTGTGAGGAAGAAAAAAACTTCATCAAACACCAGATAAGACACATGGATACAACAAAGGAAACACTCTTTATTAAAAGGCAAAGCTAAGACATCGCCAGGAGCTCTGTGTTGTTTGTGTGTGTGCCAGCGTCTGCTCGGCCTTAGCTCATAATTCACCAACAGTTAGTGTAGCCTGTAAACCATTAATCTGTGGTGCAGGTGGATGGCTGAGGGTAAAATCCCCCGGACCAGTGGTGCGTGCATGCAGCTAGCCTCAACGCCCTCTCTCCTCATGGCTCGGCCCCTCGTATCGCTCAGCCTCTGCCCTCTGAAATGCCCTCCTCCTCTTCCTCCTCCTCTCTGTCCTGCTGTTCCTGTTCTCTGGCACTCCTCTTTCTTTCTTTTTTCTCTTTTTTTAACATTCCAATATCTAATTGGTAATTATGTTGGCTGGAATGAATCCCTGAGCTCCCCACCTCCTCCTCCACCTCCTCCTCCTCCTCCTCCTCCTCCTCCTCCTCCTGTCCTAACCCCCCCCCCTTCACTCAGTAATTGTGTAGCAACGCTTCCTCACAGCGAGCCCACCAGAAAAATAATAAATCAGACCCTCTCATTTCGCGCTTCGGAGGGCAGACTTCAAATAAAAAAAGGCACATCACACACACACACACTCCTTCCAATCGTATGCAGGCATCCTGACATAGACACACACACATGCACGTACATGTACACACACACACACACACACACAAACACACACACACACACACACACACACCACAAAGACCTCCTCCTCTTCGCTCATACCCAGACTTTACACCCCCTCCGCCCACCCTGCATCTCCCTCCTGGGCCCCCTGGTTCCCATGGCGATGTGTGGTCAGAGGTGTCTGGGTGGGGGGTGTGGGCAGCAGGGCGGAACCCCCAGCCTGCTCCCTGTGTACCCCCTGGGCCCATGTGCACCCACACACACCCACACACACACACACACACACACACACACACACACAGTTCACCACCCTGGCAGGAGCACTCATTGACTCAGCCTGTCCTTCTGTTAATCTGCAAGCCTCCACCCCTCCATCTTTACTCCTTCACTTCCTTCTTTTCTCCTTCTTTCCACCTGTCTGACTCATTTCCTTTTTATTTTTGACATAATTTTCCAATCGACTCGTAAATTGCGAGGAAAACATACCTGCTGCCACCATGCCCGTGATGGCGGAGGAGGAGTATCCTGTCTGTGCAGGGGAGGGGATGTGAGGTGGGTATCCTGGCAGGGTGGAGCTCACCATGTCACGCCCTAAAACACACACACGCACCCCAAAACACACACCTTTAACATCAACATGGAAGTCACTATTTTTCTTCTGTTACAGCAACAAGATGTTCTGGTTTAAGGTTTGTTTTTGCTGCAACAAAATTAATAAATGTATATATATTTTTAAGGAAAAATGCCAGAAATTCACTGGTTTTAGCTACTTGGATGTGAGTATTTGCTGGTTTTCTTTGTCTGGTATGTTAGTAAATTGCGTTTTTTTAAACCTCTGGACGCCATAGTACCTTGGAGCACACGTCATTTTACAATCAATCATGTATTAAAACATGGGAAAAAAATCCTGAGCTTTGTATTGTAGATACTGGAAGCTGTCATTAGTAAACAGAACTGGAAATATAAATTGTAACATTAAGATCTGTGATTTTTTTTCAGCTGTTGTTAAAAAGTGGGACCTCCACAGTTCTCACTGCTGTAGTTCGGTGCTGTTTTCCAGAGGGTAATGCAACGAAGATTTTTCCACATATAAATTCTGTGATTTTTCTCATATAAGTTGCCAAAGACACTATCTGCAAAACCATCATGGAAAGACATTGTGATTTTTCTCTGTTTGAAATCACATCACATTATCACCTGCGGTCTAAGGGTTGTAGTTGTAGATCTATGGTTTTCAAACTTTTTCAGTTTGAGACTGAAAAGAGAAATCTGGTCTGACCCAAACTTAGAAAAAATAAAGTCTGCATTTCTAAACTGATAATGAGCTCAACAAACCATGAATGTGAAATGTATGAGGTGTATTTATATAGATATAAATATTATAAAAGTACATCACAGCAATAATTAAATTTGCTGAGTGTGATGTTAAGTTTCTCACCACCTCATAACAAACTTGTGCTCTACATTGAAAGGCTAGAGGGCCTTTAATTCTAAAGGGATGCAGGACGTGCTGAGTTTGTATTAACAGCATGAAGGAGTACCTTTAACAGGGCAAATGGGATCAAAACAACTACTAAACTGTAAAAATACTGTAGTGACGGCCCACATTTCCCATGATGCCTGAGTAGTTTGTTACGTTGGCTGTTTTGTGTTCCAAAAACATTTTTCCACTATCTTCATTCATAGACAAACTTTTAAATAATATTCAAATAAGTGTCAAGTTAATCAACAATCAAAATAAACTTTAATTACACTAATTACTCCCTGCGGCGCATTGCACAAATACGAGCATGAACATGAATGAGATGGATGCCTGCGTTACCTGAGATGATAGACTGACTGCTGAACTGGCCGTACACTGGTGCATTATGGGAGAATGAGTTGAAGGCGTTGGGGAAATGGTTGGAGTTGCCGCAGCTGCTGCTGACAGAAACGGGCTTCTGCAGCGCCTGCAGTTCCACGAACGCCAGGTTGGACGCCGCCATGTTTGGGGAGGGGCTCGTGCTGGTCACCTCTGGGGACATTTCCTGTTTTAGACAGAGCGGCAGGGGCTGTAGGGGCTCTGAGGTGGTGACAGGTGCCAGTGTGCGGGTGGGTGAGAAAATGAAAACAAGTGGTGAACATGAGCGGAAACTGAGAATGAGTGAAATGTAAAACCAAAACAAAGAATGAGTGGATTCAAGTGCACCACTGCGTGTGGTTAAGAGTCAGCACGCGGGTCAAAGTGCATCACTAGAGTCTCACCTGTTACCATGGTGTAGCTCTGGTGTGCTGTCAGATTCCGTCCAATGGCGGAGCTGGATGTTGAGAGGCTGGTCTTGGCCTCGTCTAGGCTGCCATTGATGAGGGACAGCGGGTACAAAGTCTGGAGATGATGAACAGGGATTAGTTATTAGTGTGAAGTGTGCTTAAGTATGAGAAGGAGCAAATGTGCGTTTGAATAAGTAAATAAAAAAAAGGCAGCATTTTACTTTTTTTAATTTATAGAGAAATCTGAAATGGAAAGAAAATTTTTAAATTTACTTCCTGATTCCTGGATTGAGTTTGTTTGACATGCTCTTTGGATAAGGATACATGTATACATTAAAATGGAAAAAAAGAAAAAGCCAATCAAAATGCCTCAATTGCATACAGCATGTTCATGTTAGACCTTAAAACAAACAAATGATGCGTTTCAACGTTAAACCTCCATCAGGAACTCAAACAGATAACATAGAACAAAAAGCCCTTTTAAACAAAGATGAACAATGATGAAGATTGATTTAAACAAAGTTTAGCAAAACTAGGTTTAAAATAAGTTAATTCAGATTAAGCATAGTGCTGTTGCACAATTGTAAACAAACTCAGTTTAGTAAATCCAAGTTTAGGGATGGAAACTTAAATTAAATAGTGTATGTATTTTAAGTAGAGCTGTTGGGACCTAGCTTGTTAAGATTATTCAGTATTCCTTAACAAAATGAAATGTTTGTTAGCTAGCTAAAAAGTATTAGTATAATTCTACATTTTTTGCTAGCTAAAAAGTAAAAATGTTCTGTTGTTTGCTAGCTAGCTAAGTTAATAAAGCACTGCATTAGTTGCTAGCTAGCTTTATATGTTTGCCAGCTACCTTAAAAATACAAAAAGAGAAAGTGTTTGCCAGCTAAAAAGTTAGCAAAGCATTCCATTGTTCGATAGCTTGCTAAAGGTTTTTTTTATAGTTATATTGTTTGCTGGCATGCTAGAAAGTTAACAAAATGTTGCACTGTCTGCTAATGAGCTAAAAACCTTTTATTAAGTGAGCTAAAGAAAGAAGAGACACATCATAAAACTCAGCTGTGTTGAGTTGAGGCTGCAGATATACTTGCTCTTTAACCATGTGTTTGTGTTTGCGTTCCATAGTGTTAATTTCATAGGACGTACACAACCGTCATCGCTCCAAATGGACGCAGGATACACAGACAGCCATGATGCACATGAGAGTGTATAGTTAAAAGCAAGTATATCTCTGGCTTAACTTGCTTTGAGGAACTTGATTATTTCGCTCAGTGCATCTCAAATAGACAGCTATTCTAAAAGTCAAACCACCTCAAATGTATCTTTAAATTAAACATATTAAATTCTAATTTAATCTAAGCTTACAATAAAAACAAAAGAGGTTTAAATTTAGTCTATGTTAAGTTTAAGCTAGTTTAAAAGTTTGGTTCAGCATAATTAAGGTTAGACCATGATTTATTTGGGTTTAAAAATTAATCCTCATTGGTGTCTTGCAGTGGTTTTCCACCAACAGGAATCTTCCACTTGGATGTGGGGTTGTGGCCTAGAAAGGGTGTCGGCACAATAATACCATTTTAACTGTTTTAAAAGAGAGTGTCTTGGCGTCTGTGGGAAGAAAGTGTATGTAGAAAGGACTAACTGTGTTAACCCTCATTAAAAATCCGTTCTGACCAGTGTTTCAGTTCATATCAAACATATGACTTGTTTTTACCTGCTCTGTCTTGCTGCTGGAGGCCGAGCTGAATGAGTCCGGGGGATAGTGGTGACGATCAAACCCACAGTCCAGATGTTGTGTGGCGGCGGCAAAGTGATCCAGTCTCATCTGTTTTCTCGGGACGCCTCCGCTGCCCTGAGAGTCCACACTGTGCCGACAACTCTCCTGATCACCTGAGGAACAGGAAGAAGTGTGCTGAAACTGCAAATCACTTTGTTCTTTGAAGGATTTCATTTCCACATTTGTGCTATCTTAAAATACAGAGGCCTAAGAATTTTAACTAATTTATAATTTAAATATTAACAAATACTAAAATCCTCTTAAACATTTAACTTAAACTCATACTAACATTTATCCACATTTACTTTCATGCAAGAGGACAATAGAAAGGCTGTCATCTGTCATGTTTTTGTAGATTGTTGATGCTTGCAACACCAGCATACCTCAACTTGCCCTTTAAGGGACAAATTATTCAATTTTTTAATTCAGTTGAACAGAATTTTTATTAAACACTTCATTGCTCCTTCTTTAATGCCTCTTGGCCTGACAGAAAAACTTGTTTCTCATTAATTTCAGGTTATATAAAGGTCAAATAAGTTATTAAATGAAGCAATTTGGAGTGTTTTTTTCAGCATTTTGAGACATGATATTTTAGAGGGAATGACTTCAGGCGGGATGCCAACAGATCTAGTCAGGAACTAAACATTAACCTGAGAAAAGTTGCTGAATGTTTGGAAATGAGCAGGGAATTTCATTGTCTGATGGACTTCCTCTCATGTGCCGCCACAATAAAACAAAATTAAGCCAATGTGTGGCATCTCTACTGTTTGATCTAATTCTTACTGTCATCGTGGCTCCTCTTGCCCTCGGCGCTGGGTTGGGGGATACCCAACAAGCCGCTGATGGAGTAGGTGGAGCCCAAAGAGTCTGACTGTGGAGACTCAGGAGGGGTGACCGCTGAACTGGGGACTGAGACAGAGACAGACAGGGACAGACAGATTTGAGACACAGAGCGGAAATGATACTGCACATCTCACTGGTCTCAAGCTTAATCCTACACAACGATGAGCACGTTGTTTAATCTTTAACCTTAATCCTTCACCATCACATGATAATGCTCAGTGATATGGATGCATATAGCCTCCACTGACTTACTTAATGTTTGTCCTGGACTCAGGCCTTTTCCATCCAGAGGCAGATTGAACGGTTGCTGGACCTTTGTTCGAATTATTCTGAAACAAAAGAAAGAATTTCACATTTAACGCTCTCTTTAAAAGTTGTTTACATTGCCATCATGTTGTCATTTCAATGTTGAAAGAAGATGCAGAGGGGAAATCGGTTTCCTAACTCTTTTTAAGCCAGATGTCTACATGCTGCTGAGCCACAGTGGTGTATCTGCACCTCTAACACGATTTCATTCATAATTCAGTTTGTCACCTGTTAATGGAGCTCACGCTGGGCACCGTGTCGCTGTCACACACTCCCTCCGCCAGCAGTCTGTCTCTGATCTCCCAGGCGAACATGGTGGGATTCTGTCTTTTGTACTCTGCGATCTTATCCACAACCTTCGGCGTGGCCACCTTAGGCTTGGAGCCGCCGATCACGCCAGGCTTGATGCTGCCTGTCTCGTAGTAACTGGAAGAGAGATAGAGGAGGAAGAGGATGTTAAAGGGATAGTGTGGACTTAAAGTGGAGTCAGGGTTTTACCTACGGTAGATAGTGGTCGACACACCACCAGGATGGAAAAGCAGCAGGAGTACTATGTTGAAAGCTTAGAAATGTACTGCTGTCGGCAGTGTCAGCAACAAAATCTATTTAAGTGAACTAAAACAAACACAGTATCAGTTTAGGTGGATGCTGCAGTTAGGGTTAGGGTTCATCGCTTCTTCCTTGCCATCAGACAGCCTTTTTCCAGGGACAACAGCTGTTATAAACACACAAATGTTGATCTTTTCAAAGCAACCAGACTCCATTGGCAAAAACAGTCATTTTACCTCTCAGAGTACAGGGGTTGCTGGTCTACTGCTACTGCTATCGGTTAGTTTGTTGGTGTTATTTTGTGACTTTGGTGAATACAAAGTAACCCTTTAAGACACAGCAGTCACCCAGTAACAACAAAAAACTCCCCAAAAAACTAACCAATGAAGAGGGTGACAGACCAACAACTTCAGTGTTCTGTGGGGTAAAATAACTGTTTTTGTCAAAGGAGTTTGGCTCGTTTGGAGAGAGTGAAGTTTTGCTGCTGTTTTGATGCTTAGCTTCCTACACCATTACTCCTGTTGCTTCTCCAAACTGGAGGCATGTCGACCACCATCTACTGTAGCTAATACACTGACTATCAATAAATATCTCATCCAACCACACTGCAAATAATTAAAACTGTCCGTTGAAGGACGATTGTGCAAAGAGGAGTGGAGCCAGTAAAGGTTAAAACTTGGCTGTGAGACAAACACATCACCAAGGTATCCAGGACAAGTAAAGAGAGACTCTCAGAGGTCAAAGAACAGGTTAGGAAGTTGAGTAAGGTTCTTGTTGACGCGCTCACCGTCCCAGGATCTTGCTGACGCAGCCGTGGCTGACTCGGAGCTGCCGTGAGATGTCACAGGGTCGAACCCCCTGGTGGGCCATGTCCACGATGCGTTGCCGGATGACCTCCGGAAGCGGGCGTCCATTAACAAACATTCCACCTAGTTGGTTAAGACCCCCATGACCTGGGGGAGGAGAGGGATGAACAATCATAAATGTCATGGAACCTAAGACATGCCAACTTCACTGCAGTACAATCATAAAAGACAATAAGATACGCACTTTGAAGACAGAACATGAGGACCAAAATGAAGACAGAGAATGTTTTAGCACTGAAACTAAACTAATTTACCAAATCACTCCAATTTAAATCTTTAAAAGTTGTCCTGAAGGTCAAAATTATCTCCAAATTCACTGACACATGGATACACACACATATTACAAACAAACACACTCTCCGATGTGTGCACATCCACACAAGCACAGATTTTCTGTCTGTATGAAGTGCTTGTTTAAATCATTAACTCATTTAATGTCGCAAGTGATAGTGAAAAGTAGCTGTCATAAAAAGAAAGACACACAAGAGAGAAAGAAGTTTAGGAAACATGACAGTGTTACGTGTTGTAGCCTCAGGGGTAAAAAAAAAAAGTATACAGACGAAAATTATTTCATTTTCCCCGGCAGAATATTATTACGTTGTCCCTGAAAACTGACAAGTCATATTGATAAACTGTTGCCGTGCCGGCGTTGTCAGCAGTGTAATGAAGTTTTACATTAAAAGAGTCGAGGACACGGAGACGATGAGAGCAGTGAGAAGAAACAAACAATAAGGCTGTGAAATTCATGTTTCAGGGATGATTATTTTCATTTATTTAAAAAGGAAAGATTTAAGGGTAATTGGCAGATAAAGCTTAGTCTGTTTCTCTCTCACTGTCATTTCTTTACAATGACACTTTTTTTTATTTTTGGCCTAAACCGTTCAATGAATTCTAATTTTCTGAGAAAATTAAAAAAAAATTAAATCACCTAAAAAAGGTTTTGAACCTGAAACCACACTGAAAACATATACTATTAAACTGCTAAACACCATGCTCCTCTTTAGTTTAACTAAAGTACAAAGCTCATATATGAGCCTGATGATTGTTTGATTAATTACAGACTAACTCACTTTCTTATAAATAATACCTTCAGGCTTATTCTGACAGTTCTCATTTACTGTATATGACACTAATTTGTCACATGAGTCTCAGTGGGCTACAGTGAAGGTGACTGTTGTTATTTTGTGCTTAGAAATGATACGGAAACACTTAGTGAAGAAAACACACACTTTAACACACTATCATACATAGAAATGATAAATTTAAAGCTCATGAATTTAAATTATTTTAAATTTTTTTTTTTTCTTTTCATGTGTATTTTTCATCTGTTGTGAAGCACATTGCTTTTGATTTTTTGTATTAAATACTGTATATAAATCATGTTTATTATTCTTACATTAAAATTGGTCTTTCCTCAGAAACATTCCTTATGTTAATGTACACAGCAAATATTCTTTTTACATTACTCTGGAATCCTGCAATATTCTCTTAATACATTTTTAGACATCCATATCATTAATAACAAGGATTCTAACAATACTAAAACTCATGGTACGATAATACCCTGTTAAAAAAAAGTCCACAATAAAATATTTAGCACAATATTAAAAAACAAAGACCTGACAGTTTGAAAAATGTCTTTTATTATATAATAAAAGATATATACTGGATTTTTTGTTTGTCTAATTTAAAGTGCCTCTGCTTTCCTTCTTTAATTAAATAAAAATAGAAAAAAATGGCATGAATTGCCTTTTGAAATGAATGACTAAATGTATTTACAACAGCAAAAAGAAAAAAACCAAACAAAATAAAGCAAAACAAAAAACAAAACAAAAGTCCAGTACTGCATTGTTCTTATTATGATATTTGATTAATAGTTCCATTAAACAGGCTGTTTTAGAAGTGACTTTGGTATCATGCAATAATTTGATAATACATGTTTAGACATGCTCATTTTAATTATATTTGAATGATTATGAAGATGATAATTTAATATTGCTAACGTCTGTTGTCATGTAAGATTGATTGTGTGGCCTGTTTGTACACATTGTGACGTGAACAATAAAAACCGTCACTGTCAGTACAGGCCTGTTTGATTTTCATGAATACAAATATATAATACAGTTGTAATATATTGCATGTATGATGCAAAATAAACTAAAGCTAAAAAATAAAGACTAAAATCGTGTTTTTCCCGGTAAACACGCGCAGACAAAGCGCCTACCAGCAGCCTGCGCTATCTTCTCTAAAGACTGCACGGTGGTGACTCTGCAAGAACACCATTGCTTTTAATTTAACCCATTGAGACACTTATTCTCTTTCTCAGCCTTTTCCCAGCTTTCATTTCCACATCAAACAGCCGGACGAGGCCGAGCAGGAGGGAGGAGGAGGAGGAGGAGGAGGGGAGGAGGGAGGCAAGGAGGGAGGGAGCCTCTATTAACGCTGCCAGCGGAGTGTGGAAAAAAATCTCCCCGCCAAGCTTCATCAACCTGCAGGATATTAAAGCGGAGCAGACCCGGGGGGCGGCGGGAGCGCGCACACACGGACGCGCAGGGTCCACAGACACGGCATGCGTGTATACCAAAAAACAAAGCGTGAATTCATTACAAATAGATAGATAGATAGATAGATAGATAGATAGATAGATAGATAGATAGATAGATAGATGATTGACCCAGCTGAATTTGCTCTGACCAGGGGAGGATTGTTCTAAATTTATATTTGACAGCTTTAAGTGCCATCCAATTAACTTCCCTAATATCCTGCACAACAAGCAGAGGAAAATAACAACTCTCTCCTTCAGGAATCACAATGAGCAGACAGGAAGACAAGAGGACACCTCTCTGCATCCCATCAAAGGCCTCCGACAAGGTTTCATAACTAATATTTGGCTGTATTGTTCCATCCCACAAAACTTTGTCTTAAATTCAGATCCCAGAGTTTCCAAAGATATCAAATGTGAGGCCACATTTTGGATAAATGTGTAAAAAAATGATGATGGTGCAGCCATAACAAACATGGAGACATGAGTCTGTGTATTAACCTGCATGGGAACATCATATACTATCTGAGATAAAGAGATGGAACAAGCTGCGACTCAATACCATCTTACTTTAAGTCCTTATATTTTGCATTTATAAGCAGCATATAAACATTTAATAATGGTTTATATCAGCCAAGGACCCCTTTCAAGACAGAACATATACTAGGAATCCCTCAGTGTGTGTCCCATGGAATAATATGACAGACTGTTTTACACTTCTACTTAGTTATATGTGTAAATAACACAAATTAAATGTAGAAGACAGATATCAGATGTATATTAAAAATATTTGCAACATGTCAACACAGAATATCGATGTTTCCAACATTAATGTATGGGTGATGTGTGGGTGACTTGTGCTTAACTGGCAGGAGGAACATTTACATACTGTATATAAAGTTACATTAGAATGTCATCTATTAACTATTTTAGATGTAAAAAATAAAAAGATTTTTAATATTAAGATCATTTTAGTGAATGAAACTTAAATCTTTTGACGGACCCCCTGACACACTGTCACAGACCCTTGAGATCCATTGGTTTATAACACACTATAATGTTGTTGTAAGCAGATATAAGGGCACATCTGTCAACATTTCTAACATATTTATACAATACAATCATGTATTAAATGTTTAACATACTGCTTATGAATAGTACAATAATATATGGCTTATAACAAACTATAGTGTAGCTGTAAGCAGATAGAAAGACATTTTGTTAACGTGTTTATAATTGTATTGTATTTGTCAATAGTTTTAACTTCTATGAAGACATATGTACATATTCTCATTTCTTATATGTGTACACCAGCCTTAAATTATGGGAGATATAGTTGCTGAGAAATACATTCAGGAAGATTAGTTGACTAATTGATTAGTCGATCAAAAGAAAATCAGATGCCAACTACTGTGATACTCATGGTTTCAGTCATTTTTTAAGCAGAACTGTCAAACATATCCTGATTCCAGCTTCTTAAATGTAAGGATTCGCTGCTTTTCTTTGTCATTTGTGACAATAAATGAGGAGTTTTGGGGTTTTAAATTGTTGGTTGGACAAAAAACAAAAAAAAAACAAACAAAAAAAAAACACCACAAAGACTTTTATACTGCATTTAGGAGAACCGTTTATTGCCTTGTCTACCTCAGTCATTTGTTCTATCCTTTTTTATTTATCAAATTAGTTTCTAGCATGTTTTTATGTTTATACATAGAATAATGGACAGCAGGTAGAGAGACATAGCGAAATAAGAATTTCATTGCACTAATAACTAATTCATTTCTGCAAATGACAGTTAAGTCTTTGAATCCACTGGACCCCCTTTTTTTTTTAAAACATTTTATAGACTAAATGATTAATCTGTAATTAAAAGAATTAGTTGCAGCCCTAACATCTGCTTACAACTCGCCCACCTTGTGTCTGTGTTATAATCCATTTATTAAATGTTTGTATACTGTCTGTATAAATACTAATAAAAAGATTTCTTTTCTAATTTCTTTTTCAAACTTCCAGCGACACAAGGAAAATACAAGGAGAAAAGTGGATGTTTAGCGTTGTCTTAATAAAGACTTAATTTTTACATCCTGTTATTGACAGGAAATAACAAATATGTTGCAACTCAACTGTTGAGTCAGCATCAGAAGAAGAGTCTTGTGTTGTATATTTACCTCTTCCAGTGTTGTTGGACATATCCCTGAGTTTTTGCTCCTTGCTCCACCAGCTGAATGTGATGCTCTCCTCCTGCTCCACGCTGCTGCTGTCCCAGTTAAAGTGTTTTTAGTCCCCGTCCTGCCTTGTCTGGCATGAGTGTGGCTCCTCCTGAGTGCACGCTGTCGACCGCACGCTGCAGGAGGACAGCGGTTTATGAAAACTGTCTGTTTGTCATACGTGACGTCTGCAGAACAAATACTCAGCTGGTCTTCACAGTGGCACTCTGAATCACCTGTACATGTCTGTCTTTCCGTATTTAACTTTAAGACTATATAGACCAGACCTGTGTATATGTATTTGTGTAAAAATACTCTGATTTGATCATCAGTATTTGTAAAACATGAGAGATCTTCTTCCCCTTCGGCCAACACAGATGGCTGCTCTTGTTATACATAAAATTTGCCTTCATTAACCGCTTTGTGATTAGGATTGACTGGTCTCATTAATCACTTTGTAATTATTAGAACCAGAGAGAATATTTTATTTTGGGTCTTGAATAGAAAAATGGAGGAGAAACATATGTATTATGATGTAAAGGGAATTTGATGTAAGTGGAAAAGTTTGAGGAGGGAATATCACTCTTCAGGACCGGGTGTTTCAAATACTGACTATTTTATAAAAATGATTATTAAATGAAAATTAACAAAATCAATCTGAATCAAATATCATTTTATGTTTTAAATTGTGGAGATAGACCTTTGGATTTCAGGACTGTGTTCTTTAGTTTTTGTCTTGAACATCTTCCCTGTGTTTTCCTTGTTGTTTTCATGTTGGAAATAAGTTTTTAAAATATTTCTGTCTGAGGTCGCGAGAATAAAATCAATTAATCAATCAAATGAAAGCACTTTTCTTTAAGATATCAAATAGCAGATTTGTTCAACAGAAATAGAATTTAAAAAACACAGAAGAAGCTACACAGATTGAGTTAAGAGAGATGTGACAAATTATTTGAACTCTTAACTAAAACATGTTAAATCTGTTGTAAATGTGTTGTTATGTGCTGACAGTTGTTATGGTCCATATGTAAAAGTCTTGTTTACAGGCTCCATCTGCTCAGCTGCTGCACACTTCTCCACAAAACATTATGTGATATATCATGTAAAATAAAACATAATACTCAGATACAGCACTGCAGTTGTTGGGATAATTTGATATTTGGTTTATGGAGAGTAATGCAAGACACAAAAGAGAAAAGCTTATTTTGACTGTGTGGAGCTGTTAAATGCTGAAGCTGTCAGGCGTTGTCATGTCCTGCTGGGTGGACACTTTAAAATTAACCAAATAATTAGCGAACTGTCACACTGTTTGTCACAGACTGTTAAAGTCCGTTACATGTGATGATTGACGACATAAGTTAAGATGAAGTGTTTCATCCAAACTTTGTTAACATTTTACGCTGTTGCCATTAGAAGTAAAAACCATTTAATTAGCTTTTTGTCATTTGATGTTTTCATGTGGATTAATTTGATTGCCATTAACACATTTATTTGAAAATGCAGTGTAACACAAAATTTAAGTAATTTTTTTTTGTTGAATATGTGTGCAGTTTTTTTGTTTAATTTTGCATGGCCATTTGCAAAAGTCTAAATGTTTTAATTTCAATCTCCAAAATAAAAGCAGCTAATTAGAATCATATTTGCATGTGAGGTAAAATGATTTTGCTTAAAAAATAACACATGATATAATTATGATAATGATAAAACAATACAGTTCTTAATCATTGATAAATCATTAGTGATTATGATTATTTTTGTGACATAAAAACAAGGCAGGATTGGAAACAAAGAAACTTTTGACGTTTCTGTTATTTTTAAATGTAACTTTGTGGCTCATAGTGAAACTATGTAGACTTTTATAGGTAGAAAACACTTTAATCCTTGTGCTTTCAGTCTCACAGCAGCAGAAATATGAAAGGAATGGAAAAAAAGGTTAAGAAATGAGGAATAGCTATAATACAATAAAAAAAAGGAATAAACTACTGAAAGTATGGGAGACAAGGAACTGTATGTATCAATAAACTATAAAATAAAGAATAAAATGTGTAAAACAGTGCAACTGGGCAAATAAACAATATGTATCAATAAAATATATGATGTGTCAAGTGTTAAAATGTTAATACTAGTAAAACAACTGTTTTAAACTGTTATTGTTAATGTTCATTATTCCCCCCCTTTTATTATAACGATTTTCTGCTGGATTTTTAAAACGTTCTTACAGACATTTTTACTTTATTTTCCAGCAGTTAACATCTTATGTTCACGTCCGTCATTTGATCTTTTAAAGTGACTTAAGAAAAATCCTTTGAAGGTCCTGGTTTATGTCTTTCTGCTTTTCCTGTTTAATATCCTGCAGCTTCCGTGTTATTCTAAAGGTGAATGATTTAATCCTATTTTGTATTAATTATGTTGTAACAGTCGACCTTCGCGTAGTTTGTTTCAAAGAGACTGTTGAATTGGCAACAAACTAATCTGATTTTCGCATTTTTCAAATTCCTTTTCTTTTACTTCTTGTTATTTTACAGTTTAATTTGCTTACAAGAGATGAGAATAAATAATATTTGCTATTAACAAAACTGCAGCCTGTAATAACCTCTAACTCGGGCCTGGAAGCACAAAGATTGGTGTTTTTAGGAGCACACATGAAGCTGCAGCAGAAAATTAAAACACAACTCACTATTTATGAATTCATCACAACCGTTAGGGTCTTTTTGTGCATTTAAGGTGAATTTTGAAAAGAACCTGTTAGTCAGACTATCTGGATTAGAGTTGACACAAAAGCAGAATTAAAATTTAGATACAATACTGGCATAAAAAAACAATCCTCAACGCCTCTTGACCACGACAAAAAGAAAAAAAGCACAGAATTTATAGTTTTTCTTTTTTTTCATTAACAAACTGCTGGCACAGAAAGTCACTGAATACTGTCTGGTGTTGCGCTGCTGCAAGCTATATTTCAGGCAGGACAATAAAGATTTGACTGAACTGAGGTCTTGGATGAGCACTTCGCTAATTTCGATACTATAATTACCGAATATTGTATCGTTTTAAATATGGTGGAAAAGTATCGAAGTGTTTTGCCAACCTTAATCTGGACCTTGGTCACATCTTTCCACTCTCATTTTACAGTAACAAACTGCTCTCATTTCTATATATCATATATTTACTATACATATCCAAAGTATCACCAAAACAGAGCGACATAAATAATGCATGCATCAGCACCTTGACCTTGTTGAAAAGTCTTTTATTGGGTGCTTTAAGTCTCCGCTGTTTGGTTTCCCAGCTTGCTGTGTTGTCTGGACCTCGGAGCACCAATTACTCCATATTCACACATAACACGACGAAATCAAGGTGAAAAACTGAAATGAGAGCTTACCTTTTTCAGTGACGCAGCTCAAAATACAAAACGTCCCCGAGAAGAGCAGATATTTAGATATTATCCAAATGACGGGACTCTGCTGGTGTCATATACCGTCTCAGTATGTGTGTGCGTCGTCGCTGTTGTGTTGTGTTGTGCGCTGCCAACACTCAGCCAGGTTTTATCCAACCGGGGCTGCGCACAGGACAGAGCCCTGCAGCCATTGGAGGAGGAGGAGGGGAGAGGAAAGAGGAGGTGGGGTTAATATGGAAAAAAAAAGAGGAGCAAGCAGCCCCTCACACTCTTAAAAAAAAAAAAAAAAAGACCACAGGATAACTGACCGTGTGTTTTGATGGCAGCATTACACCCACTGAGTGGAGCGACTGTACGGAAACACTTGTCAAGGAGAGACGACTTGTTTCCATTCACCTCCCGCGACAGCAGAGCCGCTTTAATTAGACTCACTGTGTGTACAGACGGACGCGTGTGTGACTCCGATTCCGAGGGTCCGAACGCAGCGTTCACACACAATTTGGTGCCTGATTTGATGCAATCTGTCACAATTTGTCCCTGACAGATTATCTGACTGTCTGGGTGAAGACCAGAGCGCAAATTTAGCACAAAAGAAAAGTGAATCAGTGACCCCGATCTATGTTTCAAAAGTTTTCACAGCTGGGAAGTAGAAGAAAATAGAGCAGTAAAGGTGTAAATACGATGATAACTTTTAACTGTAAACAGAAAAAGTTGAGGTTTTAAGTTGATTAAATTTGAAAAGACAGGTAGAGGTAATTTTGTAATGATTTTAAATAAAATATTTTTTTGTCAAATTTGACAAAAAATAAAGTTGTACTTGATAAAATTTGTTCAATAAGCTTAAAATATTAAATTAAACCAACAGCTCTTCATTCACACTAAGAAACATCACAAACAAATTTGATATCCTGTAAATATGTTTGTTTAGAGACTTAATTTAGGGAGTTGAATAAACTGCACAGTACATTGATTCAACTCATCATTTCAAGTCAAAAGACTCATGTTTAAGTTCACTGTATTTGAAAAGACAAGTTGAGATAATTTTGCAATGATTCAAAACAAAGGTTTGTAGTCCATTATATTTGGTATTATTGTTATTATTATAAAAGTCTGTTAATATGCTGATCATGTTTTGTAAAAACCTAATTCATTGAGTTGATTGAACTTTGTACAGTACAGTCATTCAGCTCAAAATTTCAAATCCATAGAAATCAAGTTAGAAGAACTTTAAGTTATGAAGTGTTCTGATAATAAATACTAGAAATTATAAGTTTAATTAACTTGAATGAATAAAATGTGTTTAATTACGTTAGGTAATTTCTTTATTTGATTACACCTATATGATTTTTTTTTTTTTTTTTTTTTACAGTGCACTATATATCTTCAGTCCTTGGGATATCAAATGCTATGCAAACACAAGGGGCTGCATTTTCTTTTGGAAATCGCAGAAGCCGTGGTGGCTTTTTAATCAGTGTTTGTGTTGCTTGTTGGTGTGTTTGAGACCTTTTCTTACGTGACCCAGCTGTCATATCATTTCTGCGCGTTGAAACGAAGATTTTCCTCACCACAGTCGCCTCAGTGCCTGCTCTCAGTGGGAACTATTGGATGTTGTATTGCTTGATCTATATGAAAAGTGCCCTGAGATAACTCTGTTATGATTTGGCTCTAAAACTGACTGGATAAATGACTGTTCCAAGCTCAGAAAGTTTCGTTAATTTCGCTTATAGAACTCCGTACATCATTACTTCTTATCCGTGTTTTTATTTGTCCTGTGAATAGGCAGGTAAATATATTTTATTCTCTGTCTTTTGCTCAAATTACCTAAAACATCTGGATCTAACAAACAACTAAATCTCAAGTCAAGTCACTGTTTCTTGTGGCTCATGAAGTCACACCTCTGTGTGCTGCAGAGAAGCATCTTTTTCTGGTCAAATTTGGGCTTCATTCTTGTATAATTTGATTGATTTGTCACGTTAGTGTAGCCTAAAACAGTGGTTTTCAAAATGAGGTCCGGGGACCAACAGGAGTCCGTGAGAGGGTTATAGGGGGTCCTCATAAGAGGGAATAGAATATTTTTTATTTCTATCACATTTTTTGGATGTTGGAACATTAAGAGAAGAAATAGTGTTGGCCGTTTGGATTGGTTGCAATTTATAGTGATTGTATTTTGAGAACTGATTGACTTCATCATCTTCAAAACTACAATAAAAAGAAAATATATTTAGAGGAACAGAAATTAAGACAAAACCCTCTAAAATTGAGGGTCTCTGGTCTAATGTCCATCTAATGTGGTCGTCCTTGACATAAAAACGTTTGGGAAGCTCTGGCCTAAAAATAATAATATAAAAGTCCTTCATATCAAGGTTTGTAGTAGGCAGCTGGACTTGATAGAGTTTCGTCTCTCAACCAAGAAGCATCTTCAGAACTGAACAGAACTTCAAGAACTCTATAAAGTCCAGTTGCCTACAAACCTTGATATGAATACCATGACCTGGATGACTGAGAATATTCACAGACAAATATAAAAGTCCATATATCACATTTTATTGTGACTATTGCTTAGCTCTCCTTACTTTTTTTTGTTTTTACCACTTGAAATTCATCTTTGAAGTTAAATGGGATTAAAGTACAACAGAGACTGAGCCTCTCTGCTTCTATCGACTAGATAATAAAATAAAATAAAATAAAACCAAACTTGTTTATAACACATATACAATACGTGGTAAGGGTAAAAATCAGCTATTTCACCTTATATTTTCTAGTTAACTTGAATGACTTTTATAGCCTGAATGCGTGTATATGCCACTACATTAGAGAAGGTTTCTGTGCTTTGTGCAGCGTTTCTTGCACGCATGCAGACGACTTGAAGCTTCTTGATTTGACTTTCCGCACCCTGCGTGAAACAGGGCTCCTAACGCGTGATGTCACAGCAGGGTGTCCGGACCCCTCTGAGTTAAAACGCTGTTAATGTTGTTCTCACAAACCTGTAAAACAAACACAACACCTCTAATGACACACATGCATGGCACCGTGTCGTCTGCCTCATATAATAAAAGCAGGTTTATTTATTTAACCATATGGACTTTTTCTTGTAGGGAAGTTGATTTACTCCTAATTAGAGGAAATGAGAATTTTAAGTGTATTATTTCGCTTGCTTTTACAGCAACAATTGATTTAGGAGGATCAATTCACGGTTGTATATAAATTGATAAAGTTTCATGACAGTTTTGCAACAAGAAAATGGAACCAAAATGCTGCTCCAGTCCTTATCTGGTCAGTTTGTGATTGAAGTCCTTCAGCCCTCTGCAGGACAATGGGGCGACTGTTTTTAAATAAATAAAAGTGCCCTAAAGAGACTAAAGGGAATCATAACATTAGCTGGAAACAGAGACAGTCCTCTGTAAAGTGACCAGAGCGCAAAGAAAATGACAAGTGCCTGGAGGGACAGTGGCAGAAGAAGAAGAAGAGAGGTTACAGAGAGTTTAACAAGGGATTAAAACTTCACTGATTGTATCTATAACGATGATACAGTGAATTAAAATAGCGCTTAATTATAAGGGGCCACTTTGCCAAGGGGCAGGAGTCAAAAATACGCCCTAAATCCGGACTCTCATAACGCATAAAGATCGAGATTTAGAAAATATCCCACAAGAAGCATCCTTGTGTTTCCCTTAAGCTTCATATCAAGTCGTTTTCACGTGGGCTGCACTGACAGGATGCTGTTAAATTTTAGATATTTAGGCTCCAAAAATCTTCTTATTGCCTATTGGCAATTCACTAGTGACACCTACAGTGAAACACCAAGAATAAAGAGTTTATCATGAAGTGGATTCTCTGTAGTTCAGACTACAGAAACACACTGTAAGCGAAATCAAAGACTAATTACGCAAATAAATACGTTTTCGTTAAAAATATTGGTTTTCTTTATAGTACCATAATCTTTTGAAACGAAACAGTGAAAAAATAGTACAGGCCTGACAGCCTTCCCTGAGTTAAAAGTGAAACGACAATGAAATTTTACTGTAAATATTAACTTTCCATTGAGGCTGTTTGTCTTCATAAACAAGACATTTTTAAATATTTTTTGTATGTAGGCCCTAAATGTTTTAGGCCTCCTGCTGAGAGATGTGGTATAAAAACTGTGTTACAATTTCTTGAAACTGACAAGCTACAAAAATATATTTTTAAAAGGTACAAAGTGGCTACAAACTGCTACCATTTGTTTTACTGGGATGCAAAATTTTGTTATAATTCGATAACTATTTTATTTATCTTTTTTAAAACCAGGAAGGTCCCATGGAGACACAACATCTCGTCTATCAGGGAGTCAACATGGGCAACTAAACATAAAATAAAAGTGTTAATATATAAGCACAGGACACAGACAGCAATCTGATTCAAGATATACGTCATAAAAATACACAATACACAAGAAACATGATACAACACATACAACTATCAGAATTAAACATTGTTAGACACTGGACAAAATCCCACTATAGCTAAATTATGTCAGATAAAGAGTCATAAAAGACACTTTTCCAGGCTTAAAAAAAAAACTCCTTCACACACTCCTCCTGACTTGTTGGCCCTGTTTCTATTTCCACGTGTGCCCTTAAATCTGCAGCACCATCAGTTTCCCCCCCTGGAAATGCTGCTGATTTTTAGATTAAACTGTTCACACACTCTCCATTTATTTACATGAAAAAAAAAAAATGGTGAAAACAGTCGAGAATGACGTCTGAATTTTCTCTCATTCTGGACCTAACGCCAAAGGTGAGAAGCATAAGTAAATCTGCCATGTTTATTATTTCCTTTCTTGTCTCCGGGTGTGTCTTGTTGACGGGTGTCTCCGGATTTACTTCCCCGAGCAAAGTTTGTGTCTCCGCAAAAAAAAAGAGCAGCCTAACCTGCGGCGACAGGTGGCAACAAGAGGTGAGGCTAAAAGGTCAGAGCAAACACTTCCTACTGCAGAGATAAGGAGGAAACATGCACAACTATCTGATAGTTTGCGGGATAATTTTCACCAGCTTGGAAGTTACCTTAATGCCCGCACGAAATAAAGACTAAACGACTAGATTTTCCAGGTAGAAATATCCAGTAGTTTCATGCCATGAAACAGGAATGTTCGGTTTAACCTGTATTTTGAGTGGTAATCCTGTACGTTTTTATCAGGCATATAAAGGCAAAAAAAAATTAAACTTTTTATGTCCAAATACATCATTAAAGTGAACCCAAACAAGCAGGATAATAAGATGAAAAGCACATAAGTAAATTGGTCTAAATAAAAGCGTTATAACCATCATCTATCCCTCACTCCGACTAAGCAGAGAGAGGTGTGAATGCGCGCTCCCGCGGACAGAGATGCATCGCCGCCTGCCTCCTCTGCGCGCTCTCGAAGATGAATGCTTCCCGAGCACAAAAAAAAAAAAAAAAAAAAAAAAAAAAAACAGCGCCCACTTAATGACAAGTTTTATAAATCTATAGCCGAGCGAGCTCACGTCTCTTTGTGGTCAGCCAGTCGAGATGAGCCACATAATTAGGCCGTAATAGCTGAAGAAACACCTCACTATTGATGATCCCATTAGGGGCGATGTTTTCAGCTCACAAGTGCTGAAACATGGATTTTCCGCTCTGTTCTTGGATAAGAGGGGATCCCACACTGATGCTTACATGAAAAATAATTACTCTTTTGGAATATATAAAGACAGTAGCTATCTGTCATAATTAAGTTTATTTGCTCAATCAAATTTAGAATTTTTTTTTTTTTTGGTTAAATAAAATATTCTACCTCCTGTTTCAGGCTTTCTGAGGAAGTGCGGTATATCACCATGGGAAATGGGACACAATATCGACCTTAAAGGGACAGTTCACCCCAACATCAAAAATACACCTTTTTCTTCATACCTGTAGTGCTGTTTATCCATTTAGACAGCTTTGGTGTGAGTTGTTGGGTTTTGGAGATACTGGCCGTAAGGATGCCTGCTTTCTCTTGAATATAATAGAAATAGATGGCACTCATCTTGTGGTCCTCAAAGCACCAACAAATACATTTTTAACATTAAACAACACTGTCTCTTTTCAGAAATCCACTCATATAAATGAACAGACCTTGTTGCAAGCAGTGTCAAAAAGAAACTGTTTTCTTTCTACAGAGCCAAGTGTGTCACCGCTCTAGCTAGCTCAGCGGTATTAGCTAAACCTCCAGGAGGAGCTCCGGGCTTTGATGCTAATTCGACAGTGGCCAAACCGTGTAATGATCACTCCATGTGATGCTCTACAGCCCAAAAAGACTTTTTCCCATAGACATACATTGTGAGAGGGGGCTGCAAAATTTTCAGCCTCACAACCTCACAAAATGACCCTTTTAAATATCAGAATTTGATTAATTTGGCCCAATAACATTTGGGAAGTCTAGAGGAGCTGCACCATAAAAACATTTTATTCCCATTCAAGTTAGCAGAGACTAAACCCCAAGTCACCGGCTCTTCTGCACTTATGGGCCACACCATACAGAAGCATATGTGGAAGATCTGATGCCGAAGTTGGCTTTATGCAACAGTGAGCAGCTCTTACATGAATGAATGCTGTATCCAGTTCTTCTTTGTACATCCACAGCACTAACATTAACATTACAGCTCAGCTGAAGAGGATGTCATTAATAATCACATCCCGCACTGTCACAAACATGAGCCTCTCATCCATGAATATATACATGCTTCCTGTACCAGGCTGTGATGATATATACCTTGATATTATATGGTTAATTATTTTATTTCATTAGTTTTATTTTATGTTATAAAAGAACTGCAATTGACTGCTGCATTGTTTTTATTTTGCAGTTGTACATAATTCAATCATTCATTGCCAAAAAAAATTGACACCAATTTTTTGCACACTCTTAGGTCATGGCTGGCTACTTTAGTTTCATTTCATTTACGGGTGTCACAGCATTACAGTACTGACAATAACTGTGATATGTAAAAAATGAAATATTGATATCATGTTAATAATGCACTTGATAGTGTAAATAATCCAGTGCCTCGTAAACATGCTGTATAAATCATTCCGTTTCTTTATGTTCTTGCTTTGTCTCCCTCCCCAGCTGATGAATTTGTCTGATAGCATTATTTTTTTCATCGAATTTCCTATAGATATCACCATAATATCATTATTAATTATTTTGGCTGTGATAGTTTTGTAGTGAAAATCTGATATTTACTGATTTACACAAACAGAAAACGCTGCACATAAAAAGATGTATTATCCAATTAAGAACATTTTTTTTTCAAGTTGTCACTTTTCTTTGTTTTTTAAAATATCACAATAAATATTGCAACACAGACTTTTTTATTATCATACCTTGAGTTTTCTTTTTGGTATCATTAACATAGTTCCTGCATGAAACTACTCACAACAAAGTCTTTGGATTATCTTGAGTAACTGGATCATGATTTCTGGAAAGGGACATTGCTGTTGAGGTTTTAAAATGTAATTTTGGCAGTTTAAGCCATCTAGTTCCATTTTACTGGATAAAAGGTAGACACCTTTATGATCGATATCTCCAAAAACTCAGTAATGCACACCAAAATAATCTGGACTGACTACTGTAGGTTAGAGGAAAAATGTTTTGATTTTAAGGTGAACTGTCCCTTTTTATAATAGTGTAAATATAGTTGATAAGAAGAGTTTTGTTTGGCTGCTAACATCTGTATATAATTGGTCTGTACAGTGTTACCTATTTGTTGCCATATGGGATCAGTCACCTCAACACCTCAACATGGGGTCATGTTGAGGTGTTGAGCCTCCTCTTCCTCGCTGTTACTGTCATGATGCATGTGTTGCCAATAGCTTCTCAGCCCCCCCCCCCCCCTTCATCCTTTCAGTGCCGCCCCTTTCTCTCCGACCAGCCTTTACCATCTGTTTTGGCTCCCCTCCATTCTGTCCCCTCATCTTTTTCTCCTCATCTTCCTGTGTTTTGTGCACTGTCCACCCTCCCTCCAGCTTTGTCTGTCTTAGTCCAGCCCCGTCCATTGTTCCCCCTGTGCCTCCCATTTCCGCTTTGGTGTTGCCCTCTGACCCTGCACCCTTGTACTCCCCCCGTCCCTCCTGCTGACGGGGACCCCAAATCTTCTTGTTCTTCTCTTGACTGCTCCCCCTTTAAGTTTTTTTTGGGGGGGTGGCTAATAACTGTTGCCAGCAAGCTCCACACAAAATCCCAGCGTGATTGCTATTGTGAGGCCCACAAAGGCATACAGGCAGTAATGGCCATTAGAAACAGAGGGGTTTGGCCTGTGTGAGTGGTGTCTAGTCGTGTTTGGCCCTCATACAATTTGGACCGGTGGTCAGATAATCTTCAATCGATCAACCACAAATCTTGAACCTCTGTTCCTGTTGGTCTGTTACTGACCCCCCTCCTCACTTTATTTTGGATTTAATGGTCTGCTGTGTAAGATTTATGAGGATTTGTATGTACAAAGGGTACCAGTACTCTTTCATGGACGCCACCATGTTGAACTGCCATGTTTCAGTAGCCCAGAACGAACAAACCAAACACAGGCTCTAGATAAGGCCTGTCACATTTTTCATAAGTTTCACAGCCACCGTAGTTTCTCCTACAAACTTAGAAGGGGAGGATGAGACAGCGTGTTTGCAATCTGCAAACTCACCACTAGATGCCACTAAATCCTACAAACTGGTCTTTTAACGACTCCTAAAATAGTTAAAAAATGTCAGAATTGACCAAAATGTGCATTAATTTTTGTTGACTGGTCTGCACCAACAAATATTAATTTAACTTATTTCTTGCCAGAATTTAGAAAACTAAGTTTTAAATGAGTGACAATAACTCTGTTGCACAATTCAATTTCAGTTTAATAAATCCACGTTTCTTGATGGAAACTTAAATTAAATTGAATTTAATCAGTGTGGAGATGCTCCCTCATGCAAATTAAAATAAGTACAAAGTAAATTTGAGTGCTGTCTGGACCTAGTCAATATAAAAGAGGAGGGAGAACCGTTCACTTTCAAATGCTATGTATTCCTTAACAAAAGATTATATTTCCAGAGCTCAAAAAAAAACAACAACAAAATACCACATTGCTTGCTATCTATCTACAAAGTTAACAAAATATTGCATTGTTTTCAAGATAGCTAAAAAGCTTTTTAAAAAAGGTTTGATAGCTCGCTAAGATGTTAGTTAGCCTTGTTAGCATACTCATGATGGCTCAGCAGAGAAGCTCTAATTTCTTCTTTGAGAAAAAGCAGGGTTGACTCTGTCCCCTCACTTATTTTGCTCTATCAATCTCAAAAAGGTACCCACTTTAAAATTTAAAACCCCTCAAAAGTTTAAAGTTAATTGTGGATCACAGTTAAAATTGGAGTTTAAAGTTCTGCTGCAATAAAATAAAATTAAATCTAGATTTAGAGTAAAAACTAAACTACTAGACGTTAAAAATGCATCTTTTTTAATTTTAAGCTAGTTTAAAAGTTTGGTTCAACACAGTGTAAAGATAAACTGTCATTTAGTCTGGTTTTATAATGAATTCAATGTGGGTGATACAGGCCAGTAACACACACACACAATGCACCCCCACCGACACACACTAGTAACTGCAGCAGACTTTGAAGATCAGAGAGGTCCATCACAGTGGACCTCATCTCCATGCCTGCCAGTCAGAGCTGGTCTCCACGGAGACGGGCATCACACAGTTGGTGATTGGCTGTGATGTTTTGAGGGGTGTATGTCCTCATGGGAACTCAGGTGGTCTTCAAGTGGAGACAGAAATCCAAGCCACAGAGTTAATCAAATGGATAGTAAAAGAGGCTCATTATCCACAGAGCAGTATGTGGCTGTAATGCAGAAAAAATCAAAGCACAGTTCTGTTAGCAGGCTGAGCGAACGTCAGCGAGGAAACCAAAACACGTTGTGTCATCTTCTGGATTAGTGTCTTGTTACTCTCAGCTTTCAATTAACTCGCTAAAGAGACTCAGAGGGAGACACGTTAGAGCCGCTTTACACAAGAGCAACGTTTTGTTATTACACATAAGTGTCTTTGAGGAGAACTCCAGATTTATAAATGACCCAACTTAAAGGGTCAGTTCAACTAACAAAGACAAAGTCCAAAGAAATTCACTTTTCTCACTCTCCTCAGGATGAATTGCAGTAACTTTGGTGATCACTGATTTTACATCTAGTGCCATCGTCAGGTCAAAATTTTAATTCGTACAGTTCCTTGCTTTATGACCAAATGCCTGTAAAATTAATGGCATTTCCACTGGCCTAAATTATTCTTTGTGTTCAGTGCTAATTAGCAAATGTTAGCATGTCACCATGCAAACTGAGACAGTTAGCATGATAAGCAGTTAGTTTGCTAAATATCAGCATATTAGCATTATCATTGAAAGTATGTGAGGATGCTGATATTAGCAATTAGCTCTAGACTCTTAGGCCTGAATATACCCCAAGCTGACGAGTACATGGACAGCTGCAGAAAATACAGAAGGGTAGCAGTTCTGTAAATACAACTTTCTGGAGTTCACTTGGAGGAGAATGTTCTACACGTGTGCAGATATTTACTTGATACTTGTCCACATGCTCCAGTACTTTTGGACCTATTTTCTAAGTCTTTCCTGTGACAAAATTGTCCTGGTACTGAGAACACCAGACAGGCCAACAGTTCCTTGTGAATCAGCAGAAGAGCATTTAACCTCCTTCATATTCTGTAGCTTGTGGCGTAGTGGCCATGTAGACACAATTGAAAGTACGTGGATGTCTGCATAGACCCCACAGGCAGTATTTCCATGTACATGCATGTGCAAGAGTCAGTGTGATGTAATTGCCTTTACGCATAGTAGGCTCTGTGTGTGTCTGTGTGTCCATGGACTTGTCCACATGGCCAGTAAGCTGATTCTGTATATCTACTGCACATGTTTAAAATGCATCCTCTGAACTGACTCCAGAAAGTAGTATAAGCAGAACTACTACATGTTTGCAGTGTCTGCAGCTGTCCCTGTTGCAATGCAATGATTAGAGTTGTGTACTTGACCTCAGATACTTTACTTTTACTTTACTTTACTTTATACTGATTTTAACATGGAAATATGTGTAAAAGTAGTAAAAACAAAGCTAAATAAATAGGCTAACGTGCAACCACAATTAAAGGTTTAGAAGTGTATTGGCAGCATAGTTGTTTCCCCTATCATGTTTTTAATACTTTTTACTGTCAGGCTACACACAGGGGGGTGGGGTTTACAACTTCCCCTGTAATCCATATATTTCCATACAGTCAATTTTATGTTTATTGGCCTGATCTAATAAAAGTGTGACTGACTTCAGTATATTTGGCTGTCTGTGCTGTCAACAGACGATAAAGTGGAAAGAAATGTTAACGCTGTAATGGTAACAGGCATTAAGAGAGACAGAGAGAGCGCCTGCAGATTTACTGCTGCGATGTCCCACTGATGCGTCGTGTTTGACGATTATGGACAGCCCTGGGTAATAGCTATGTAATTAGGCCTTTACTGTCGTGTAATTCTCCGTCAAGCACATTGTCAATAGCTTGGCTGATGAGGTTGAAAGTGAGATTGGGATCCAGTGACCCGGGCCAGCCACCGTAATAACACACACACACACACACACACACAGAAGCAGACACACACACACAGGCTGAGGCAGAGTGCTTGTAATGCAGTGTTGATGCTGTGATATTTGCTTTTGTCCCGGTGTTGATCTAAGCTGACATTATGCTGTATGGCCCTGATCGCTGTTTGTCTGAGTGTTACATTTGTCATCTGTGGGAGGGCAAACGAGGGATCAGGAGGACTGGAGAGCAAAGTGAGAAAAAGAGGGAGGGCCTGGCAGGTGAAGGAAGGAGGAATAGAGAGGTGGGAGGGGGGTGTGTGTGCTCATCTCTTGTGTGTGTCAGTTGCAGATCTGCTGGTGCGGAAGCAGATCTTTTCCCTCAGTGACTCTATTAATTTACCTCATTTATCTTAACCACCTCCCCCTCCCCCCAATAAATACTGGAGACCTCAATCCGTGTGTGTGTGTGCATGCACATCAACAACCGTATATCTGTGTGTGTGTGTGTGTGTGTGTGTGTGTGTGTGTGAGTGAGTGTGTGCGTGCTGGAATAAAAACACAGCAGCTCCCCTTTCTATTCCCAGAGGACAAATCCGTGGCGGAAAAACTCATTTTCCTGCAAATAGTTTGTCAGCCAAGCTAGGAGGAGTGATAAATTATCACAGACGTTAGGTGAAGGAGGGTGACTGGAGGAAGAGGGAAGCCCTCACACACACACACACACACACACACACACACACACACACACACGCACACACACGTTTCTCTCATCCTCACACACTTTCTCAAACTACTCCTCTCTCTTCTTCCTCCTATCATTTCTATTTACGTCTGATTTCGCTCACATTTACAGGATTCTCTGATCAACACAGCGTACATTCATTTCCCATGCACAAAAAAAACCTTACATGTACGGTATGAACACTCTTAGAAAAAAGGGTTCTAAAAGGGTTCTTCCTGAAGGGCTGACATTTTAACCAGAACTATCAGTCTTTGAGGTTCTACATGAAACTCTTGGAATATAAAAGGGTTTTCAGTAGAACCCCCTGGTAATGTTCTTGATGAAACCCTTTAAATATAAAAGAATTCTTGATAGAACCCCATAGGCGGGGTCTAGACGACACTCTTGGAACATAAAAGGGCTCTTGGAAGAGCACCCTGGGAAGGATCTAGATAAAATCCTTGGAATATGAATGGGTTCTTCGTAGATCCCTCTGGGTGGCAACTAGATGAAATCCCTTGGAATATAAAAGGGTTCTCAGTAGAACCCGTTGGATGAGGTCTACATGAGTCCTCGGAATATGAAAGGGTTCTCGGTAGAACCCCCTGGGTGGATTCTACATGAAACCAGTGGAATATGAAAGGGCTTTCATTGTAACACCCTGTGTGGGGTCTGTAATGAAACCCTTGGAATATAAAAGGGTTCTTGGAAGAACCCCTGAGTGAGTTCTTGTTAGCACCCTTAGAGCGTGGCTCTCATAGGGGTTCTAGGTGGAAGCTGTCACAGATGGTTCCTGATATTTCCCTTTATGTTGGGTTCTAGGTAGAACACTCTGAAAGGTTTACAGTCTTTGTAGAATCTTCAACCAGGAACCAGAGAGGGTTCTTTTTTGGGAACCCTATATGGTTCTAGTTAGCACCATTTCTAAGAGCACGCACGCACGCACGCACACACACACACACACACACACGCACACACACACACAGTGCAAGTTGTGGAAATGTGGTCGCCCTACTACAACTCAAGTGTGACTCCCCCATTCCGAATGATAAATTGATGGCCAGAAAAATGGATTTGTTTTCAACTAGTAACACATCAAAGAAATAATAATTCTGTGCGGGGGAGAGTGGCGGGATGATGAATGGGGTGGACAGCTGGATCACAACGGAGCAATGGAGTGAGTGAGTGAGAGAGAGATGAAGGAGTGGGATGTGAGAGAGAGAAACTGTAAAATCAACACACAAACAAAAACACTGTCAGGCTGCTGAAATGGTTCTGTGTGTTTTGTAACTTGTGACTCTGGGCAGACGAGAAGTCAGATCCATGTGTCTCAATTGGCCAAATCAAAATTTGGACCCCTGAACGTTACATCCATATGTGACATGTTGGACATCTCATACCAGAACCATGGGCATTAATGTCAGGTTACAACATGCTCTTCTCTCATGCGATGACTGACAAGATGTTCCTATTGAGGCACAAGTGCACTCAAATTCATCCCAGAGGTGTTAGAGGAGGTTGAGGTCAGGCCACAGGACAGTCAAGCTCCTCTACTCTAAACTGGAAAAAACATTTATTGTGAGCCTTTACGCATGGCACCATTGTCATGTTGAAACAGAAAAGGGAAACTCAGAGGCACACTTTTGCCTAAAACATAATGATTAAGCACTAATATCCCATAATTGCAATTAAGAGGGAAGCCTAAACCCAGAGAAACAGTCCCAAATCAAAAGTACATAAAAATATACTGGAAGTGTTGTCTGTCCACAAACTGGTCAGTGTATAAACAAATGTTTTTTAATGTATTTAAATGCAGTAAATTAATATTTTACTCAGTCATTACTTATTTGTTAGATTTGTTTTTATTTAGGCATCTAAAATTCTCTACAGTCAGTCTGCAATAGTGATTAAAGATAAAAAGAAAACTAGAAATCATTGTCTGATGTGACCTCACCAGCCGTGATGCCCGTCAGCTTGTTGATGTCCACGCAGGAGCTACCACTGAGGCAATTCTTAGTACTTTGGAAGGGTTGGTTGTCTGTCCACAGACATATTAACCCCTGCCAAAGCACTGAAAACCACTTCTCTAGTAGTTCCCACCACAGTTGGTGTCTCCAGGACCACATTTTGCCATAATGACACACACATACAGTCACAAGGTGAAAGCAACACCGGTCAACTGTCACAGAGGATAATGACTGAAACAGTTTGAAGTTCAGAATACACTTCTATGAAACTTATGGAAATTTAGCTGAAATGACCAAATATTGCTTCTGAAGTATCTCACATTTATGTGCGAAAATTATCCAATTAAACTTAATGCAACATCATTATAGCACACATTACAGATGGATTTGATTTTAAGGATCCCCATCAATATAATTTAGCACTCATTATACTAAATAAGCTCTGTATATTACTATTACTGTTTGCAGAGAGTTTGCAAATGAGCTCGTCCATGGAGAGAGGGGCTTCACTTACCCTTTGATTGTTTTTCCTGTCCTCCCTGTCCACCTCTGCTCCTAACTGAGCACACAAACGTAGGCAAATAAAGGACTCTAGATTTTAAAACGTGTTGGCAAAATGTGAGGGAAGTGTCACTTAAACAATCTCAACCAATAATTTAAATGCTGACAGATGAGCTGAGCTAAGCAATGTGCTGCTGTCGACATGGTCGGCAGCAAAACGCATCTTAGCCACTTAAAAAAAGACCACCTAAAAAAGTGTATGCTATAATTAGAATATTTTCACCACTTTACCTTGCCACCAGAAAGACTTTTCTGATGGGAAATCACACTTATATGAGCCAGATATCGCTTTCTATAAGTCAAACAGACTCCATTGACTAAATCAGTAGCTTTACCTTGCAAAATACAGGAGTTTACTGGTCTACTGCTGCCATGATCAGTTAGTTTGTTTTTGTGTTATTGTATGACCTTTGCGAATCCAAAGTAACTTTTAAACACCAAAGTCACACAATAACACAAACAAACTGACCAAGGCAGCAGTCGACCAGCAACTCCTGTGTTCTGGGAGGTAAAGTTACTGCTTTTGCTAAAGGAGCTTGGTCACTTTGAAGGGAGTGATATTTGGCCTCTGTAACAGTAGTTTCCTGTCAGAAACTGATGGATAGGGCTATCTGATAGTAAATAAAGGTTTAGGCTTGACTGTTAGACAAAAATATCACCAAAGTGTCTCAGATAAGCCGGGTCCCTTGTCATCAGACAGCCTTTTCTGATGGGAAAACAGTACATAAAATATAACCACTCTCCAAACCGACTCCATTGGCAAAATCAGTAATTTTACAGGAGTTTTCTGGTCTACCACTGCCTTGATCTGTGATTTTTTTGTGTGTGTGTTATTGTGTGATTTCTGTGTTTTAAAAAGTTAGTTATGATTCACCAAGGTCACACAAGAACACAAACACAACAAGAACATAAACAAACTATAACAGATGGGGGCAGCAACTCACTGTTTTTGCCAGTGGAGTCTGGTTGAGCAAGAGAGAGCAATATTTGGCTTAAATAACAGTGGTTTGATATTGATTATTTTAGAGGGGCCTTTTATAGGTAGTTGAAATATGTTTTGCTGCTGACCCTGTCCACAGCAGTACATTGCTTAGCTTATGTGCTGGTACTGTGCTCTGCTTCTCCAAACTGGAGTCACTGACGTTCCCTGTAAATTGGACTAGAGATTTTGATAGATACGGTCCTCCTTTAACCGTCACAATGTCCGATAAACAAGTCTGCAGGATCTTCATAACAGGCTTGTTAAACAGAAGAGTGAAGACAGAATCAACCAAAGCTATTTTAAAGAAAGCAATATTAGCATTTCAATTTTCTCAAAGCAAGCACATCAGTAATTTGAATTTACATCACTCCCTGATGTATGAATTAAGGAATGTATTTCCCTAGTAATCTAAAAATGTAGATCTCTTGCAGCTCATCCACAAGTACAATCCTCCCACTCAGGTAGTCATCTCGCTCAGGTAATAACCGTTAGCATAAAGCACTAAAATCACATCATCATAATCATCATCATTATCATCATCGTCCCTGCTCCCCACACATTTACAACCATAGCTCGAGCCACAGTCATAACACAATTGAATCCATATATTCGCACACAGTATTCAGGGAATTATTTGGCCTGCCATCGTGCACAGCGGATCATTAAATGTAAGAGGTGTTCTTCCCTCCAGCTTTCTAAAACCGACCCTGTACGATGTCTATACCCAATGTGTGTTTTCATCCCGCTCATTTTTCCCCAACCATATCTTATTTCTATTCTTTTTTTATCGCCCTCCTCCCCTCCCCTCCATCCACACTCTCTTCTTTCCCTTCGCGGTGATTGATGGAGTTAGGCAACAGAGCACAGAGCAACGTGTGGCCAACAGTCCAAGACAGCCTGCATCTGAGAGGGAGAAAGAGGGGAGGAGGAGGGTGGGGATTAAACGAAGAGAGAGGTAAAAGGGAGGGAAGGAAAGAGGAAGGGAACAGGGAGTGTGTGTGAAAGAGAGGAGAGGAGGGGAGGGAGGAGGAAGAGGAGAGTATGAGAGAGAGGGGAGCTCAGCTGAAAGCCACAGACTTAATTCTATGCATCATTAAGCAGTCTCACTCAATGCAACATCCCCTATACATCATCCACGCTCAGTAAACACAACGGTGACATTACATTAGCAACTGCAAATGAATTTTCTTTTTAGAAGGAAATTGAGAATACTCTCTTTCTCTCCCTCTCTTTTACCCTCTCTGGTGCTGGCAGAGCATGGGCCCCATAAAAGGCAGAGAGATATAAACAAAATAAAAACACAAACAATATTTCCCTTTGCCTCTCTGGTACACACTCCCTCTGTTTGTCAGGCAACGCGGTGCAGAGACTTGTGCGCACACACACAGCAATGTTATGTGTTCTGCTGTAATTTATTTATAATATGAAAGCAACATCATAAACATGAACATTTTATTCATACTGCTGCAGGAAATATAGATTTTTATTTAAAGACAAGTTAACTTTGCTACTTGGTAACACTGAGGCTGTTTGTGTTGTGTGCTGTGATATCTCTCAATTTGTTCTTCATTGAGTCAAGAAGGCGGTTGTGCCAGCTGTCTATAAGTTAATCTACTTGTAATGTAAGTGTTTACTGAATTGATCATTACACTTTACTAAATTAAAAAGGAGTTGCACCACCAAACTTATTCTCACATATGTATTAAGCTGTTACTGGTGGTGGGTAGAGTGCTGAAAATCGATGCTCAAATAAAAATACAAAGTACTCTCATTAAAAAAAATGACTCAAGTAAAAGTGAAAATTACCATTTGAGATACCTACTCAAGCAAAAGTTAAAAAAAAAAGTACCTGGTTAATAAATTACTCAAAGTACAAGTTTCCATTTTAACTTTTTAAGGTGTACTGCAAATATCAAGCTAAGCTACAAGACGAGCTACTGTCAAAAACATCAAAGATTTAAGTTACACATGAAAAAATATCACTAACTACATTTTCACCTCCACTATGTGCAACTTTCTTCAGTGTGTTTGTGAAGTTTTCAGGAGGCACAGCAGCACTCCATCATGTAACTGTTGCCTTGTATGGATACTGGAATAAAAATCCGTATCGGATCTGACTGTTGTTCAAAAATTATGTGAACTTAAAAGACTCTAGACTCGCCTGTTTTAGTTTCAGTCTTGAGAGCAAAGACCTCAGAATAAAACTTCTTGTAACTCACATAAAATGATGTGGTCCCTCCTCTTGACTAGTTGTAGCCATGCAGATAGTTTAGAGTGAGAGGGAAATATCTTATTAAGTTTATATAATAATAATAATAATAATAATAATAATAATAATAATAATAATAATAATAATAATAATTAGCAAGCTAATGTTAGTTTTGTGAGTAGCTTAAGTTAGTTCAGCAACAGCTACTTCTGGCAGTGAGTTGGTGTATATATTTAGTAAAAATTACTTCCTATTTGAGAACGAGTTTGTGTGGAACAATAAAATAAAATGAGTGAGCCAAGGGAGGGAGGTAATATTCCCAGCAAAACCTCAGAATTTCAAATATTAAAGTTGTAAATTTACAAGAGGAAAAACTAGAATACTGTCTGATATCAAAGTGGTAAATTTGTCAGAAAACACTCATAAGTGTATGTGAAAATGAAATGTTTGGGAAAACTGTGGGAATACCACAGTTGGAGAAAATATTAATTTTGTTAAATAATTCAATTGAATACATTCCAAACACAAGGTAAAAGGCCATTGTTTCCAGCTACAACTCATATTATATCAAAATATCTGAAGGAGAACAGTTTGGCACCAAAATAGGCTGATAAAGGAAGTGACAAATGCACATTTGCCAAGTCTGTGGGAAGTAGTACTAAAATATACTAAAAAACTAACCAATACTTTAAATTAAAGAATGTTTTGCCAGTGTTTGGTCAAATGACATTAGCCAAAATGCTGGTTAGATCAACTTAGCTTAACTGGATATTTCTCTATCAATCTAATCTGCATGCATCTATAGATGTTACAGCCCTGAGTCCTGAGGTTTATCAAAACAGTCACACAAATACAACCATGCAGACAAACACACAATCCACAAATTTTAGCTGTAATGTCCAAGAACATGTGCATAACATAAATTATCAAGCAAGTCAAATGAATAATTATGTTTTTATTACACAAATTATGCCCTTTCCCCTAAACTAGTCAGGCTCTGAGGCCTGGGAAATCTATTAAGACTGTGCTATAGATCATCCCATCCACTGTGGCGTGTATATAGATCGGTCGGCTCATTTGAGGAATATTGAATCGGTTACAGTAAAGTAAGCCCCTGGATTGAGTCAAATGTAAAAATCCATGCATGTGTGAGGAGCTGTCAGCGTGTGCTGTAATGACGGATGGTGCTGGGTCTCTGTTTCAGCGAGAGGTGATAAAAAGTCAAATTATGAGTGCCGGGGAGGGACAAGAGAGCGTGGGGGAGCGGAGACAGAGAAAAGAGAATTGGACCAGATCCGTCAAATGATAAGGGCAATCAGTCAATCTGGGAGCGTTCCGACGATAGAAAGTGTTATTTCCTCCCAGTGCAGTTTGGAGTCAAGGGTCGGTGAGGGGTCAAGAGTATGACCCCTGACCTCGTGCTAGTGACGAGTTATTGATTCACGGTCTCCACAGTTTACCCATGTTATTATCTGCTGACATGATTGGTTTCCAATTGCAGTGATTTGCAGTCAAAGTACTTTAACACAAAAGAGTGATAAGGACTTGATTAGCAAGTAAAAGTCATTGTTCTATAAAAATTTACTCTTAAATCTGAAATCTTAATTCACTGAACAGACGTGCAACCCTGATATACTGTTTTGTTTTGTTTTGTTTTAACAAAAGGAGAATGAAGGAGATAGGAAATGATTTTTTTTTTCTTTAAACAGCAGAAAACTTGCAGCTGAAATGTAAGTAAAAACAACCATTCAACCACCTGCCGTACACACTTAATGGCACTTTCAAAATCTTTAGTTATTTATGTTCTATATTGTGATGATAGTACTTACAAAACACCAACATCTTCACACCAAGGGTGTGCACATGAGGCTCAGTCATTTTTCATGAGATCACACAGTCTGAATTTAGTTTTGTACCAAACATCAACAGGTCATCTTTCCCCTGAGGAACAATTTCCATCAATATTACACTAGCGGGATGGAGTACTGGGAAGGGGGGGCATGAGAATGAAGCTGAAATGTCAAGAAAAAAGTTGAAATATTCAGAATAAACTAAAAATATTGAGAACAAACTCAAACTTTCAGTATTAGTGCCAGGCATGTTGAGACGTCAAGGTGTCAAACATAAAGTAGAAATGTCAAGAAATGTTGAAAACAAAGTCAAAATGTTGAGAATAAAGTCAAAATGCCGAAAATAAATTCAAAATGTCAAAAATAAAGTCCAAATAACAAGAATAGTGAGGTCTAATACTCAGAACCTTATCAGAAGCTGTTTTACAGCTGTACTGTTTTTTTTCCAGCAAATTCACATTTATTCCTAAATGAAAAGGTTTTCAAGTTCACATTACCATGATGGCCAAAGGTTGTAAAATTATCAACATCAAGAACCAAATAATTTACTTGAATCAGAAACACAGTGTATACATGAAAAGGAACATTTAAAAAAGAGTTGGATGTTTGGAGTTTTTGGGACTCCAGTCATTTCTGAAGTCTTCTGATTTGTTCACTCGCTATGCACAAAAGTGTCTTTTGTCAGATGGATATAACCCTTTACATGCTTGTCCCTGCAATGTCACTGTTTTCATTCACAATACAGCCATACTGGTATTTTCCTGAAATGTTACTCAGTCTTGAGGTGGGAAATTTCAGGGAGAGGCTGCTCGAATGAAAGGGGCTTCAGTTTGATTCTATTCAGATGCCAGCGCTCAAATATCCTCCTGAAAAGTCGGTCAGTTCCTGGTAGCATCTTGGTTCACCATCTCAACCTTTCTGCTTTCTATCTGAGGAGCATCAAACAGAGCCGTGGACCCCCTAACAAGTCGACCCCCACGCTGACCCCCCTCCACGCTCTAAAACTGACCCGCTCCGAGGTGTGAACTTCTGTCCCCCAGCTGATAGAGCCTCCTGATCATTTTTATAGTCCTCATCCCTTGCTGTTTATGACTCTGCAGTTTGATTATCGCAAAGGGGGCCTGGAGCAGTAAGAGCCCCGGAGAGGCAAACGCTCACACACTTACACACACACACACACACACACACACACACACACACACACACACACACACACACACACATCAAAGGAGCTATGAGAGGAATGTGGACATTAGTTGTTTGTTTTATCATCCAGTACCAGCACTTATCTGCTTAATCATAAAGGATTGGCCTGGGAATGAGGCAGGAGGGACACTGCGCTGGCCAAACAAACTATAATTGTTACTGGAGGGATGAGCCAGCTTTGGTTTGGTTGTAGCGGCTTACAAGGTGCATGGGAGTTTTATCTGAAGAGAGAGCAGACGAGCAGTTTACTTTAACATCACAGGTCCCAACAAACTGTTGCTATAAAGATGCATCTGAGTGATTCAGCTACGGCTAGTCCACTTTTTATGCTCCTTAACATTACACATCAGACACACATCACTTTACATATGTTGTTGTGCAAGACATTATTGATACACTCTTAATTTTATGATCACATCATCAACTACAGATCATTTTTGTTACTCACTATTCGGCCAGTTATTTTAATGATTGTGTGGTCCAGGAAATGTAAAAAAAAAAAAAAAATAGTGGAAAAATGCCCCTCAGAATTTTTCAGAGCCCCAAACCCAAAGATATTAAAGATACAGTTACATAAAAGGGGGAAAAGCAGCAAAGCAGCTAATTTGCTCACTCCACTGGCTCCCTTCATCAAATTCAAAACCCTGACACTTGAAACAGCAACTATAACAGCTCCCACCTACCTGAACTCCCTCCCACTCACTATGCTCTGCCAATGAAAGGCGCCTAATTCAACCACCACAACAGCGACCTAGGTCACAAACTAGACTCCTCACTTTTGCAGTTCTCAGGTGGTAGAACGAGTAACCTAACTCTGTTCCATCTCTGTCCCTGAACTTTGCTTCATGGCACTTATTCATGATGTTCTCTCCTGTCTAGATCTTTTCCTGTGTTCAATCAGCTTTGGATAAAAGCGTCTGGTAAATGAAATTGTAATCTGTAAACTGTAAACTTGTTTTGATGTAACATTTTCACGTGGGAGGCATACAATCACATTAAAATGGCTGAATCTATGCAAAGGAAAAGGTAAAAGCTGCTAGCTTCTTTATGCTCATACCATTAGCAACCCAGGTTGTAACTTGTCATTTTCAGTGTGTAAGTTGCTACCTTGGGAGGGTTTCCAGCAAGGGAAAAAGGGATTTTGAAGTCAGCAATACACAGATAGCAGATGGTGCCTGAAACAGGGAGCCAATAGAGATAGAGCACATTTGAGCCCCACCCACAACGGAGAGGTAAACAATCCATGGCTGCCCACTGGCTCGTGCTGTGTGAGGATATGTCTTGTCACTTTCCGTCTGCTAGCAAACAACAGAAGAAACTCTAGAACCTGATATGTGCTGGGATGCCCTACCACTGAGTTAAAAAACCCAGAAACAAGTGTTTATAAGCTGCCAAACAGTCCACAAGACCCACAGTCTACATCTTGTGAGTCAGACTACTTGTTAGCTGACAATACCACATTATTATATACAGATACATTATATACATTATTATATAAAGAAAAAATGGCCTGTCAAAATTCAGTTGTGAATAATGAAATCATAACTGACAAATGTGAATACTCAGTAAAGCTGAGTGGCTTATATAGAGATGGAGAAAACTTCCTGCCTCCAGTGCAGTTTCTGCAAAACTTCTCTTCTGCTCTACTACGCATGTGCACTGTGTTCACTCCAGCAACACAAAGTTTAATTTTAATAGTCACATATACATGCTCCTAATAAAAGTGCTAAGACCTCATGCATTTTATTTATTAATTCTTTATTTTGAATCATTTTATACTGAGGATGTGTTTTGAGATGACTTTGAGATGCCTTGCAATATATCATGGGGCTTGATTACACTCCCAAACAGACATGCACATGGACAGATACAGACAGCTGCAGAAACCACTGATGCCTATTAGTTCTTTTTATAATATGTTGTGGAGTAAACTTGGAGGACCCCTTCTACACATGTGCAAAAGATTGGCGTCTGTAGTGTCCCCGCTGTCACAACGAATTGACACTACACAGATGTCTAAACAGAGCCTAGACGTATACCCTCTGCACATAGACCCATGTGCATGTGTAGATGTGGAAAGTATAATACTGGCTTTACCCCTACTATTGGAAGCAGGAAAATCTACTCTGTCAGTGGGGTGAACTAAATGACAGGCCACATACAGTGCATGTAAATGTTTAGGTATAATTTACAGTCTCAAATTATGTAGTTTTTATACCAGCAAGACCATTACCTCACCCAGTTCTGTTTTACATGTGAAAATATTTTGTTTTTTTTCTTTTCAGATCTGGTTGAGGTGGTGGCAATACCAAATAATAAGGTGATTTTTACACCGAGTCTCAGCATTGATGCATCCCACTTTGCTGTAACAGCAAAGTGACTGAGCTGTAGTTACAGTGTGTGAGATACACAACACTTTAATTAAGTCACACGATCTCACCCCCCCTTTTTTTCTTCCTCTAGCCCTGCAAGTCAATCAGACTCTCTGCCCTTCGTTTCCCCTGTGTGGGAGGCCGGTGTGCTGGCCTGAGTAGCTGGGAAAGTCCCATGATTTATGGCCCTTTGCAGGCCTGACTGCCTCTCACCTCGCTGATGATAGAGCCAGAGGTAATGAGGACTGGTTTGCTCCAATCCACTCTTCTGTTTGGTAAATCCAATTTTATTCATTTGGGATGTAAAGGCACTTCCCAGCCTTTACCGTCTGATGCTATATTGGAAGATCCAACTGCAAAGATTTATCAGAGTACTTCTATGTGTAATTGGGTGTATTTTTTACAGGCTGGGTGATAATCGCATGGATTAGATGTTAATGATTAAGCACTCCAAAGGGTGAAAAGGGGCATTTCATTTTCAGTCTCACATGGTAGACTTCCATTTCCTTATTCATTACTTTTTTCTCTTCTCATATATGCTCCATAGAGCCTTAGAAAAGATTTAGACCTGTTGTCATGATCAAAGTGAGAGCAGCTTCAACTGAATAACAGCAGGTTTTTCTTTTTCAGTTTGTCTGAGAAAACATGTTTGGCTTCAAATTTACCTTGCGACTCTTCACCCTCGTCAAGTGTCCCACACTGCTGCAGCAACAATGTACAAATGTACTGTATAGCAGAAAACCCACATACTACATAAGAACAAAGCCCATACTGGGGGGTTGAATCATTATGAGGTCCATTTTGAGGCTTTCTGCACTTGTTTCGGTCTTGATCGGAGGATCAAGCAGCTCTGACATATTAAAATCAACCAACCTTACATACGTAGAGGGACACACACGAACACACACACCAGCACCAGCAGCAGCAGCAGCAGCAGCAGCAGGGCAGTAACTCAAGGCCAAAGGAGGAGGTTTATTTTTATCATGGGCAAAGGCGCCAAATCATGTTGGTATGAAGGGGGCTATATAAATGCAAATTGTATTGGAGAGCTATTAGTCCTGGAAAAGGTTTGTATGTAAATGCCCTATAGGACCACCACGGAGCACTGGGCCAGTTCAGATTAGTGGGTTTTGTGGCAAATGTGCTGCAAAAGACAAAATAGAAAAATAGACAGAAAAATGCAATTGCCTTGTGGTAAATCATGGTGAACAAGGTGAGTAGTTGAGTAATTGAATGGCCAAGGTGTTTCTGTACGCTTTATTGTGTATGCAAGAGAGATGTACTGAGGTCACTTCACTCAGCGTGTGCAGGTGTTCATGTTTTATGGTCATTTTGTTCAAGCTACAGATTTTTTCTGCACCTGAGCAGAACATAGTGTGGCTGTAAGCAGCGCTGTGAAAGTGTGAATGATCAAAATGCTGAAGCACAAACATTGAAGCAAAAGTATAAATGATCAAAATGTTGGAGAAAAAGTATTCATGAGCAAAATAATGAAGCATCAGTTTAAATGAATTGCTGCTGATTAATGCCAGCCTTGTTTTTTTGCCTGGAAATTGTTAAACAATATGTCAAAGATAGACTTTGTAGTATCAGAGCTGCTACTACTGAGGACAATGAGGTCAATTACACACAAACTGTACATGTCTTTTTAAGTATGATTCTGGGATTTAGTTTAAACTCAGTATCTTCACATTTGACATTCTTACACTACAAAAAGAGCCGCTAAAAAAAACGCTAGTTTAATAGGAGTATTTGAACCTGTCATTAAAAATCAACTAGTTTTAAGTATTTTCTAAAATTTAAAGTTTAAAGTTAAATTTTTATTTTTCTCAGTTTAGAAATAAATTAAATTGCTATGTGGAGAAACAAATTAATAACCAAAACACATTTTTAAAAAGTAATTAAAGGCTTTGAGACACCATTTAGAGCATTATATAGGCTGTTAATAACAACAATAATATATAATAAAAATATAATTAACAATTAATGGCAGTTAAATGAATTAATACATATGACAGAATTTATAATAATCAAAAACTTTTTTTTTAAATTCCTTTTGTGCTTTAAAAAGAGGGTCCTCTGCCCTCAGTATGTCTAAAATCCAGGCTACAGCCGTGCATACGATATCAACTGCAGAAACTAAAATGGTGATTATGAAATGAACAAATCAAATATGGCACAGGAAGCCACATCACTCATGGACAGTAGGAGATTTAATAATTGGGCATTAGGCTGTGAGAGACAACACTAGCGCAAGGCCGCCCTCTAGCTGTACACAGAGAGACTCACAGGCACTCGTCACATCTACCAGTCATGAATCAACCACACAAAACACTGAATTCTTTCATTCAGACAGTCAGTGCCTACGTAACCTTTCAAAGTACCACATTACAAAAACAGCATGCAGAACCAGCAGTTTGATTAAAACAGAATAATATATACAGTATATACATTTCAAGTTATGCATTGACAGAAGTTAACACATGTAGTCACTATATTGATAGAACTTCTACTCAGAAAATGTTTTTATACTGTCAAGTAAGAACAAAATGGCAAAAGTGAGACATCCATTAAAAAAGAAAATTAATAACAACACATTCTGTCGTCTTGCCTGGGACATAAAGTGACTGGGTGCAACTGCAATTCTTCACAGATCTTTGGCTTCCTGAATTATTTCTTCCGAAATGTTATATTTCTGCAAACCCAGGTCATTCCATCCTGGAAAGAAGCAGACAAAGTTTGTGCTGTGAAAATTAGTGAGGTGAAAGTGACTTTTAAATATATTTACAAGGCCTAGTTTACTGCTGATTTTAAGGACAACCTACTGATGAGGAGAGAAAGAAAACTACTGAATCGTAACATGCTGGTGCTCAGTGTCACCGACCCCTTACTTAAACTGACCGATAAAATTAAGACAAATAAAATGTGAAATAGTACTAAGGGTGGAGTGTCATCTCTTAGACTGTTATCAATTGGATGATATATGTTGATTAGCAGTAGGGATAATGTTATCTTACTGTGGCTGGTGATGAAAATGTCATAGGAGGCTGAACATTTGTCCACACAAATATTTATGACAGTCAACATGAAAATTTAATATTCACGCAAACATAACAAGCATTGTTTATTTTAAGTTAACTCAACACACTCGGAATAAAGAATAGAAAAAACAGAGGTGATTTAAGCACATACAGTATGTTTAAGAGACACTGGATTATTTACATGATGTTAACATGTGTGTATTATTAACATGATATCAATATTTCATTTTTTAAATATCTCAATATCCGTCACAACACCACGATTCTCAAAAGGCAGTTGCTGCCACTCTGCGGCCCACCCTGCCTCAGCCCTCGCCGTGTGTGTGTGTAGACAGCGTTCACTGTATTTACCTGCACTCCCTCAGCAGTGACAGCTGAGCAGGCCTGGACCTGCCACATGCGATCCCGGATCGTGTGCAGATGGAGACTTTCTGCCAGCTCAGACGCTGGTGATGCCGTCATCAGGTCCTGCTTGTTGGCAAAGATTAGCAGAGGCACACCAGCGAGCTTTTCCTCCTCCAGCAACTCAGCCAGTTCCTGCAGGAACAGAAACACGAGGGCAGTCAGTGACATACTGCATGTGTACTGGAAGAATCAGAAAAACAAATCATATTGACTTTAGGCTTGAATTGCACAACTTTTAATTCCTACTCTTTGTGATGAGTCTGCACTACAATGACAATATGGTAAAACAAGGAGTGTGCATAAGACTGTCATTACATTGTCATAACCATGTTACAACAACTAACTATGACTTTAATCAAGTTAGTAATGTTTTTATTATGACAACTTGACATTAACTAAGACAATATAACCTGTCAGTGTCTTTGTTGACATTACTGAACTTAAAGAAACTGTTTAACTTTATGTTTTAACATTACATTAAACTGTCATATGTGGTTGGTTGTGACACTGGCCATCATGAGACCATTGTAAGTGTGTCATTAATATTTTCTTTGACCTCCAGTAAAGATGTACATTTTTGGACTTGTCATAAAGATGTCATTAAGTTTTATTACATTGTCAAATGCCTTTTTAACGGTGTCATGAATAATTTCCTGAACTTAATGACAACACTCAGAAACAACATTCATAAAGAGTCCTTCATGTTTGTAACAGAAGTCATGACATGGTTATGACAGTGTATTGACAGTCTCATACAAACCCCTCCAAATAAAGTGTTACTGACAATATTTTCTAATCCTAAAAATATTCTCGAGTTACTGTATATTACAAAAAATCTGATTCAAAATATCTTACTGTTTCACTCCATTAAAGAAAATGTAAATTGTATCTCACCATACTTGTCTCTTCAAACCTTTTCCTGTCCGAGCTGTCAATCACATATATCTGCAAATAACAAATTCATTGATTACCAAAGCATTCATTACATGTGAATCCTAGATTCTAGTTATCCAGATAATAGAATACAATATCCGGAGAACTTCTGTAAATGTTGAATTTGTTTAATTCTGGTTATTGTAACAAGCACATAAAGAGAACCTACCAGTACATCTGTGTTCTCAAAATAATTCCTCCAGTAGGGACGGATCTTGCGCTGACCTCCAATGTCCCAGACATTCAGCTTGAAGCCAGATGACTGAACACTCTTTATATTGAAGCCCTGTTGAAAGATAACATAAATTCATAATGCTTATTTCAAGGGACAGTTTTTTACCCTAAAATCAAAAGTACTGATTTTTCCTCTGGTCTTTAGTGGTATTTAGACTAGATTAGATCTAGATTGTTTTGGAGCGAGTTATTGAGTTTTGGAGATAACAGCTGTAGAGATATCTGCTTTCTCTCCAATATAATGGAACTAGATGGCTTAAAGAGCTCAAAGCTCCAAAAAGTAATTTTGAAAAACTGAACAGCTATGTCTCATGGGCCAGTTATTCAAAAAATATTCAGAGACCTTGTCGTGAGAGGTTTCATGTAGGAACTATTTTCTTTCTACCGACCTACACCCGCCAACTGTATCATCACACAGAAGGAAGAATAAAGAAATTAAGCATAAAGAAAGAAGAGGTTCCTCCATATGCCATCAAGTTCCATTATATTGGGGAGAAGGCAGACATCTCTATGGCTAATATCTCCAACTCAGCAACACACACCAAAACAATCTGGATTGATAAAAAGCACTATAAATAACAGGAAAAATATGCATTTTTGACTATGGGGTGAACTGTCTCTTTAATACTTACAGTACTTACTCTGACTGGAAACTAAAGAAATGTACTTCCACAGTGTGTGACTGAGCTACTGGGTGTAAGTGCATGTTTGTACTTGTGTGGGGGTGATGTGGCTGATGTCTTCAGCTGCCAGCTGTTTCAGCAGAGTGGTCTTGCCAGCGTTGTCCAGGCCAAGCAACAGTAAGCGCACCTCCTGCTCTGGAGACTGCTTCAGCCTCCGCAGAATGGACAATAGGCCCTGCAGGGGGATCAGTCAGAGGTGATGACTTCAGTGAAACAGCAGGTTCAAAGATGACATTTCAAATGGGAACCTGCAGGCATTTCTCACTATACTGTTACAGAATCATGGCCAATGAGGCTTTATCAGATAAAACACCCGTCACCAGAGGCCAACACGGTGTGAGGGGTTGGCAGAGGAACCTGGCGCAGCTTGTACGGGAGATTTAACACTCAGGCCACAGCAGGAATCATCTAGAGCATGAGGATTTAGTTATTAGCTGCTTGCACTGACCTACTGTACACATGTAACAGGCCGAGAGCTCTCATTGGCCAAGATTAGACACAGTGAGTGGCTTGTATCCAGGAAGTGGTAAGCTATTTACCCTGCAGTGTATTCTGTTAGGACGAAAATGGTGTCACTGCAACTCTGCAACCTGTAACATGTGTACTGTGTCAAATATAGAAACAGCTGATCTCCAAAGGATACAACTCCTTTTCAGTGCACATCTTTAAAAACTGTTAAAACTCAGTTGTTTTCTTCTTTTGCTTTTTTCTTGATTTTGCTACTTTTTTAAGTTACTAATTTGTGGTTTGTCCACTTTGTCTCCTTGTTTTCATATATTGTTAGGGATAGTATCGAAAACCAGTACTGAACTGGCGCTGGTTCCTGACTTGTAAGTACAGAAATATTAATACGTTCCTGGACAAACAATAATGATATTTACATTCATATAATGTTACATAAACAGCTGATAGGGCAAAACGTTCAAAAGTGTGGGCTCACTTTACTAAATTTAATGAAAATGCAGCTAAATGCAGTAATTCAGGAAATTATCTAACTCATTTATGCCAATAAAATAAAATAAAATAAAATAACCCTTGAGTTTTTCCACATCTTTTCATCTCATGTCTTTATTTTTTTTACACCAAATTATTGTGAGTAGTATCAATAAGACTATCCATAAGTATCAGTATTTATATTGGTAGAACTGCATTGATAGAGGCCTGAATTTTTAAGAATGGTTGATCTCAAAAGGAGAATAAAACTTTAAATAGTATAATTTAATAAAACATATTATCATCATCAACCTCAGTACTTTTGGACAGTGATAACTCTCTAAAAACTGACTCAGTATCCTAACTGGGTACCCCATTCACTGGCCTGTAGCCTAATGTTGGCCACTTGTAGCTAGCTAACAAGTTTCAGTTAACTAACTAACTAACGTTAATACAGTTACCACACACGTAATGAAACAACAACTGTTATTCAATGAAAATAAAAAGATTAAATTGTCATGTTCAAATTCCAAAGCAGCCATGTGTGGTTGTGAATCATGATAGCTTACCATGTTTTCCTCAGGTGTTGGTGTTGTGGTTCCTGTTCAGGCTGAGTGGATTAACATCTTTCTAACGTTGCCTCTTGGGAGAACAGCTGTCAAGTTCAGTTGCCAGGGAAACGGTGACGTCGGCTTAAACAACGGACCGTGGTTATTAGACCAGCAGAAACGGACGATGCAAAATATGACATTAAAATATTTATATGACTTCTTACAAAAAAAAAACGTACTTTCATTCTCAGTTTTAAAGCACATCAATGAGAGATTTTGTATCGAAACCAAACAGTTGCTAATTAATAAATTCAAATGACAAAACAATTATAAATGAAATAAATAAATCAAATAATTTTGGGAAGCTTTAAACTTTAAGCAAATTACTCAAAATTTCGTTGCCAAAAACTACACTTACTTACTGACTGACTTTTTAATTATTATTAATTTTTTTTTTTATCACTGAAATGATATTTAGCTACAGCAATAAAACTCAAAGGTTTGTTTCAAGAAAGCTTTAATTGACAAAGAGATATAGCTTTGAGTGTTGCTGAGTGCTGCTACAATACATTATTCTTCGTGTGTTTTTCTTTTGTTCTATTAATGGTTATTTGTAGATTCAAAAATCCTAAAAAAAAAAAATTCCAACAGCAGTGTACTATTTGTGTGATATACATAATACATAATGATTAAAGAAAATATTTCATATGAAAATACGTTTTTAAGTAGTAAGCTGGTTTTAAACATCAGAATTAGAAATATTTTATTGATCCCCAGGGGTGTAATTGGGTTACGTTACAGTTACACTCAAGAGTATACATAAGATAGTATAAATGACAAGAAATGAGAAGTATGTGAAATATGTGAATTATATATATTGTAGTATACATATTTTTCTTATTTTTCCCTGTTTTCTATATAAATGGTTATATATTGTTTATGACTGTGTACATAAACAAACATTGACAATAATGTTAAAAAATTATTTCTATAAATATTATAAATAAGAGTATTGGTTGAAATGTACAGCACATGTAAATAAATGCAGTATTGATGCCTATATAATTTATGATACACTACAGTTGGGGGCGATAATACTCTGCCCCATTAAAAGAATCAGAAGAAGAGGAAGATTGAACTTGAACTTGCTTTATGTGAAATCATATGTTTTCACTCACGTACACACAGCGCCCTCTAGAGTTCAACAGCCGCCTGCGTTTCGGATTACTATCTGTGCTGTTTCTGAGTCAAGGAACAACAAAAACATGTCCGAGAACGACAGGCTGAACCGTTAAATAGCATCAACCACCTGCAGTCACCTCAACAAGTCGTCGATTGGACCGACTGCTATATGATTCCCATCGTGTCAACGGCCGACAACCCAGAAAGATGCCGCAGAAAGCACTGGGATCCATTGTAGGTCTTCTTTGTACCGGGACCTGTCTGGTGCAGGTAAGCCGCCTCTAGCGCTCGCTGGTTCGGCTGACGTTTGTAGCCGAGGCCGCGGCTCCTGGGGTGGGGAAGGCCTAGTGCCGATCCTTTTTGTCTCCTCCACAAAGGAAACTGGGCACGGTTCACTACTCTACACTGGGGATGACGTCAGTTTGTCAAAGTTTTATTTATATTTCGACAGTTTGCTTGATGGAAAATTTATATTACGACTCAAAAACTACACGGACGTGTTTTATTAGCTACATTTTTACAGTTTGAATCAAGGGTATCAAGATTAACGTTAGCCGTTGCTAACTGGTACCCGGCAAATTGACGTGTTTATCCACAGTTGTTGATATTGGCTAGCAGGACAGGACAGTGAGCCCCAGTTTGTCCAGTTTGCTTCCCTTGTATAATCACTATCTTATATTATCACAATGGTGCTATAATGTTCTTTTAAAATGTGTATTACGGATGCAGCAAGGGTATCAAACTCATTTTAATTCTTGAACCACATACAGTCCGATCCAATCCCAAGTAATCATATTAACATATAAATAACACTACTCCCTAAATTTACCCTTTTCTTACTGTAAAGACGTAAATATACATTCTGGAAATGTTCACAATTAATGAACCGTCTATTTACAAAACAACTGATGAAATCTGAGATGATGCAATTTCAACAATGTCTCAGTTCTTACACATTTAGTAAGTCTATTGTCATTGCATGTACATTACAATACACAGATCACAGTGGATGTATTTAAATGTGCCAAACGTTTAGGTTTGTTGGAACAGAATAACAATATAGTAATTAGAGCTGGGTGAAATGGTATTTAAATAATAGCTTGATATGTTTAGGCTATACTGCAGTATACAACATATGTCTTGGTTTACACGTTTTCTTTAAAATAACATACCATAAATTCTCAGATAATGATGATCTTAAAGAATCTGAATATCTAAGATCTAAGAAAAGTCTAATCTCACATCACAATGTAGAGATCGCTAAATTAAAAAATAATCCTGCCCTCACCATACAACACCCACTAAAGTAGATGTTAATGCAGATGAAGATTAAATTATCACTTGCCTTACACACCTTTTTATAAATCAAAAGGTTTGGCAGTGCCTCAGCAATAGGGTTCGACCGATATTGTTTTAAGATAGAAATCTGATACAAATTGTTCTTACTGAAGCTGCAAATGCACCATATTTTTTGCAATGATCAATTTCCTTGTCTGCTCTGCAGTTTTTTTTTTACACCTTGCAAAGTCATCCAGTGGGCCAGAGTGGACCCTTTGGCAGTCTGTATGTTTGGCACCCCTGGTATATACAAATAATCAGTCATACCAGATCAGTTAAAAAAAAGATCAGAAAGTAATATCATAAACAAACAAACATGTAAAAGAGGAAAGAGAAAAAAAGTCAAGAGACTCAAATTCAATTAAAATTCAGTTAGAAACAGCTTAAAATATGGGTTTGGGTTAAGAAATGTATCCGTTTGAATATGAAATTTCATAAATAGTTTAAATTTTATGAACCCCAATATAATCACAAATATAGACCAGATGCTTACAGTGTCACAAAAATATGAAAAACTCTGCTACTCTTTTTGACCTGAAAGGAACCTATTGTTTATGGACATAAAATTAATGACACTGGAGGTGTAACAGTAACATTAGTATCATTCTTTTATAAATACAGGTTTCTCTCATATAAAGTCACCTTCAATTTCATTGTAGTAACAATCAATAGTTGTAGTGTATTGATAGCAACATCTAGCAGTGGATTGACTGTACAGAAAATTAGCACAGATTGCGTAAACAATAAGTGACACTGAAGTGACAAAATGACAAAGGCTAAATAGGTCAGTCTATCAAGAGCTCGCTAAGCAGCTTGTGTGATTGAGTATTGACTCAGACTTTCACTTTGTGTACCTCTTGTGTGTATTTAAGGGGAAGGAGTTCTGTTTTGGAGTAAACAATGAGCAGTATCGCTGTGAGATGGGATACTGCTGTGGAGAGACGGAGTGCTGCACTTACTACTATGAGCTCTGGTGTAAGTTACAATTCTTCTTCTTTTTTTTAATTTTTTTGCATTTTCCTATGTTTCTTTGCATTTCATTCCTATTGTCCATTTAATTCTCTGTTTTGGAGATTTAACTCTCAAGATTTGTGTTGGTTTGTTTAATGTGTGTTATTTCATCCAAAAACTAGTTTCACTTTAACAAGAAGCATATTTAAATTTAGCTGCAATGATTAATCAATTAGTTGTCAAGTATTAAATTAATCGCTAATTATTTTGAGTATCAATTGATATGAGTAAAGTTTTAAGAAAAAAAGTCAAAATTCTGAGATTCTAGCTTCTTAAATGTGAATACATTCTGGTTTTACTCCTTTAAGACAGTAAACTGATTATCTTTGGGTTGTGTACAGAACAAGGTGCCACTTTGGGAAACATTTTTTTTTTTTTTTTACATTTTATAGACCAAACAATAAATGAATTAATCAAGAAAACAATTGGCAGTGTAATCGAAAATCAAAATGTTAGTTTCAGCCCTATACTGAAAGCAAAGTGCCATTAACCTGGAATTTAAGATTATTTAATGCTCATGAACTTACTGCCTTTGCCTTGTTTAGCGTCAAGTAAAACCTTGCTCAGTTTCATCAGTTACCTGTAGATGAAGATAAGATTAGATTGAATCTCCCCCCCCCCCCCCTCACAGGGTTCTGGTTGGTATGGACCTTGATCATCATGCTTAGCTGCTGCTGTGCGTACCGACACCGAAGGGTCAAGATGCGTCTTCAGCAGGAGCAACGTCAGCGTGAGATCAGCCTCATGGCCTACCAGGGAGCCTCGAGTTCCTTCATCTCCCCTCCGCCGCTCAATCTAAGTGAGTAGCCTTTGTGTTTGCTTTAGGGATGTTAAAGATATTATTGATGTTATTGTTTTATTTTGGTGCCTTTGACAGTTGTTAAGTGTCCACTCCATGAAATGGACATCTGCATTTTGAATACAAATAGGAGCAACGAACAGGGTTGTGGTGATTTCAGCAAAGAAGCAACTTCCCCCAGCTTCTCCCATGGGATCCTCATGTGATCATGGACCTGCTGGGAGATTCCTTTTTCTGTTCAGCCTGATCTGAGGTCTCCCCGATTCAGTGTAGAGCAGCAGCTCTATACCAAGCTTGTCTTAGATAACTTCACTCCTCTACATATCATAGACACATTGAGAGCTAGCTATCTTATAGGCTTCATGTTGGCAGGGTCAGGACTTTGAACTTTTCTCTCTCTGCCCCCAAGGTACAATACAACTGTCCTTGGAGCAGCTGTTCTCCCCTCTTCTGGAATGAATCAGCCACCTTTTACCGAGACATAACTGAGTCATAACCTTAGAATTGGTGGTGCTGATCCTCTTCCTGATCTCATCATACTCAGCTGCAAATTGTCCGAATGTGTATCGGACATTGCCAGAGGGACAGCAGACAGCAGAGATGCCACCCTCATGTCAGTGGTCACTCTGGAGCTTGGCTGAAACTTGATATCTTGTCTGCTAATATCACAAACAGGAGGTGGGACAAGGTGCACACTAGTCAGAGTCTGAGGCCCACCGTGAACATGCTTGACTTAATGTCAAGAATGTGAACACAACTCTTAACTGTGACCGTACACAGATGGTGACTCACACAGAGATCCGGGGAACATGTACTCTTACAGCTCTTCCCAAAGGATATTATGGAGAACGTAGAATAAAGTTATCTCCAAAAGCTCAGGGTACATTTTTAGTTTTCCTAGGCATGCCTTCCAAACCTGTACACAAAGACATGTTATACCTCTTTTAAATTTATCTTCATTTGATTGTGTCCTCAGACAGTATTCACCAAATGTAATCATCTATTGAACCAGCATGAACATGAGGTGCCACCATTGTAGAAGTGCTATTGGACCTTGAATCCCAATGAGTGCTATTAGGAATGGTTAGATGAGCTTTTGACATATGGGAAAGTTGTAGTAGGCTTACAAAAATGTAGCCCAACGGTTGCACAATCTCCATTAAGACATGTAATCAAGAACACTGCAAAACAAAATGATTAGTTGTTGCATGTGGACTACAGAAGAGCCTGACAGACAGTCTTCTCATGAACCACAAGGACTTTGTTGTTTGAAAACAGATGTGCCTGAATCAGCGCTATTATTGTTTATTGACCAGTAAAGATGTTGCACTAATATTGTTTTTATGGAACAATAAGAAGATCACTGTTTCACAGATTCAGTTGGAACTTTCCAGAGGTTTTTACATGATAAGATAAAACATATGTTCATCCATCAGTGAAATGTCTCTTAATAATTTAAGATGTTTTCATGTGAAGAAACACATTGAGTTAAACACATCTCATGTTTTTGTGACTTTTCATGTGAAGCAATGGACTGTAACACTGTGCCCAAGATAGATATTCACTCAGGGACAAAAAGTTTACTCTGTAAGCTGGAACCAGAGCATTTTGGGCATTTGAGCTTAAAAAATGACCCAAACAATTGATTATCAAAATAGTTTTTGATTAATTGTGCAGATGGGATTATGATTGTTATTTGATCCCATAGACACTCAACAGTTGATAGTGTAAAATTGCTCTTTGACATAACTCCAAACTACACTAAACACATGAAAAAAGTCTGTCTAGAAGCATTTATTAGTTACTGATTCTGGAAAAGTGTTCTGCATGATCCCATTTTGGTAACTAATGTAATAAGTAATGCAATGTTTTTGTCATTTCCATTTACTGAGCCTCTTCTGAAATGGTTTGAACTCCCCCCAGGGAGGCCCACTCCCGTTTGAAAGCTAAATCATGTGTATTTGCTGATCATCAGGGTTCTGGAATGACTGCAAGCTTCCTGACTATGAAGAAGTGGTGGGTCACCCCCCGACACCACCTCCTCCTTACTCTGAAAACCCTCCTGAGACGACTCCAGGACCAGCACTCCCTGCACAAACGAACCAACCAGACGCTGCTGCGGTGCCACAACCGCTGGCTGAGGCAGACCCAAGGGCAGACACTCAGTCCTCAGGCTCATCATCAGACCAGGAAGCGGTGTCCATGCCAGTCCAAGCGCAGTGTCTGGCAGAGGAGAACGTTGAGGCCCCGCTGATGGCGGCAGTGGCAGCGGAGGAAGAGGACGAGGAGCTTGTTACTCGGCGTCGCCATGTGACCGGAGATTCTGGGATCGAGGTGTGCGTTTGCCAGCTGGACATGGATGAGGGCTCAGGGCTCGAAGAGGAAAGCGACGAGGAGCACCGCATGTGTAAGGTGACCGGTCGGGACTGCTGCTCTGGGCACCAGCAGCAGCCCTTCAGACAGAAGGAGCGCACCTCCGAGCTGCCCAGTCAGACCGCCAGCACCAGCACTGGGGACCACATGGTGTGATCCACAGCTTCACTAATAAGCCAACCAATCGGTCTGGCTTTCTGCTTCACACAGGGTGATACGAGACAGATGTTACCATCATCATCACCACAGGGACTGTCTGTGTTTTAATTCTTAGAACTAATGCACAGGCATGACATCAAGATGATGATGATGATGACTAATCATTAATGGCTCCTGATTTGGAAAGATGAATAACACATTGTGTGTGGACAAAATTCCTGGCATATTTTCTTTTTTGCTTTGCTTTTCCTTAGCGGGGAAACCAGCAAACACATGTTGATGTTCCATTTTTCTGGTCATTGGGTAGCGAGAAGGCAGCAATTGATTGTGAATGAGACTGTGTCCCTTGCTCCTTCCCACCACGTTTCCCTTTCTGTCTCACCACTCTCCTTTGGTCAAAACATTTCCTGCCATCCTTCCCTCTGTCTGACATTTTACCTACAGTGGGATGGTCGGGTCAGAGAGGCGCATACTGACACGGTCAACAAGTCCCTACTATGACTAAGCAGAGGAGAGAAAAACAAACCTCTTGAAAACTTAGGATGAAACTGGATGAAATGACAAGATGAGAGCACACGTTTTTCCCCAAAGCTGTGTGTGTGTGAATGAGAGTTGTTTGTGTGTGTGTGTGTGTGTGTGTGTGTGTGTGTGTGTGTGTGTGCGTGTGCGCGTGTGTGCACTGTGAAATCTAGGGCACAGCTGCATGGTGATGTCAGTTCTGAGGTCATGGCAACCAGCGTCTGGTGTGAAGTCTGTGGGACTTGCACATCTCGAGTGGGGGGGAGATTATACACCCGCAAATAGCAGAGGAGAGAGACAGGAATGAGTTTGTTGTTTTGTTTCTGGACTTTAAATGTCAACCACCCCAGACCTTTCTTTTCCTTTTTTGATATCAAAAAGTATGATTACATCACCAATCAGCATGACTGTAGGTAAAGAGTGACAAGGTTTTAATGGTTTAGTGATTGTGTGCATGTAATCTCCCCACTTCGGTTTCTGACTGCATTGCGTTCATAGTAATAGCCAAGAGGGCTATGCCACCATTTTTCTAATCAATAAAAAGCCCTTTGGTGGCTCTGTGTGTGTGTGAGTGTTCGCAGGTTTTACTTGTGGCTCATCCTACACATAAGTATATAGTTTGGATGTTCATAACAAAGGATGTACTTGCTTTTTTTTTATTTCATAACCAGCTATGCTTCGGTAAATGCCACAGGTGTCACTATTAATTGCAACAAAGCTCCTGACGGGGGCTGCCAGAGTGTGTACTAGTGAGTGTTATAGTGCAGTAGGGCAAGGTTGAGTTGTATGTGTGTATCTTTAAAGTGCTGTAGCGTCTGGTTGAAATACTTATTCAGCACTGAGGTGGATTAACCATTAAAAGCACTGGTATTTTTGCATGAGGCATGAATTTCTGTGATTATATTTGAGTTCATTAGCGTTTTCAAGCTGTTGTGCTACTTCCTTTGTTAATCTGTTTGTCAAATTTGGCTACGGTGGCTACAGTGGCTACATGACGGTGTGCCCAGATGTTCAGGGAGAAAAGCCACATTTCCACTCCAGAAGCTTTCCCCAGGGACTAGGAACCTTTGGAGGAACTCAGTTAGGCCTTTTCCACCAACATGAAACCAGCCCCATTCAAGCAACTAACTATGAACCGTTCAGGGCTGGAACCAAACAATAGCAGGTTTTCCTTGGGAACCAAAGTGGGCTTGAGTTGTTCAGTGCCCTCTGTTGATGACATCCTTGATTATAATGGTTCCCCTCAGAACTGGTGGAAACGTGGTTTGGTTTATTAGATAGCACCGAGGTTCCAGAAATCTTGAATGGAACTGGTTCAAGAACCAAGGTGGAAAAATGGGCGAGTATGTTCTTTGAACTGCAGGGACCAGGCTCAAAATTAAGTTCCAGGGACATTATTTAACCCCCCAACATGTTTGGCTCGGGGGTTAGTATTTTCTGTAAGTAGAGGAATTTAGATGGTGCAGCTTGTAGTGCTGAACATCTCTGATTGGTTAAGCTGTAAATCAGTTTGTTTTTTGTTCATTGTGCAGAAACACATGGAGTTACAGATACACAACAATGGATTGACAATTTTTGTTGACAAAATCCAGTCAGAATTGGAATCTCTGACCTACAAGGATAAGGTGTACATGTCACTGGTTTGTAGTTTTTATGTCTAAAAACAGCCGTTGCTTTTTCATACATCAACAAATTATTAGTCTAATCTTTGCAGGACTTCAGACTGCGGTGGAAAAGCAGACAAGGAACATTTTAGTTCCTTGAAAAGTAGTTCCTGGGACTGAAAGTTCTGGGTACTTTGGGTGGAAACGTGGCTAAAGAAGTGTGCTGAGTTTTAGATACCCTGGATGTAGTTTCATTGTTTTGTTATGACTGTGTGAGCTGTGCTATGTTGTTATGCAGTGCTGGTAGCGAGTGAGCTGGCTCTCTGTGGGCCCCGATACTCTTGGCTGTGTGAGGGATTTGTAGTGGTATTTTCCATTGGCAGCAAAAGGTGGGTGCATTAGCAACTTGAGGTGGCTGCAGACTCTGCTCTGCAGCCCAGTCAGTGTTGGCACAGCTGCAGAATGCATCGTGTTTAATTGCATGCTTCTCTGCATGTCCTGTGGCTTGTCCAATATACTGTACAGTATGTATTCAAAGCAGCAGTCAAACTGGGTGTTGTCAAATAGTAAATCCACCGCAAAACAAAATAGTTGCTGTGCAAGACGAGCAGTATCTGATAAGTCAGTAAATGTCTCATTGACAGTTTTGTTTTAACAACTTTTTATTTGTCAGCTCTGATACTGTGTGTCTAAATGGGCGCAGTGTAAAGACAAGGGTCAGTCATTCTGCTTCACACACACACATACACTCCTGATTGGCCTCCCATCATTTGTTTCTGCAGAGATGCCCTGGCCTACAAATCTCATTCTCCAGATGTAAGAAAACATGATTTTAATCATTTTTATTTGAATCATGTGATGCAAAAATGACCATTCCCACTAGTCGTGAATCATATCACAGTTGCAGTATCTGTCAGAGTAATCTAAATGTAATTTGTTTTTACAGTATTGTGCAGCCCGACTACTTCTTTTTTCAGCACTGATTGAACTCTGACGAGGACACGTGTAGGAAATTCTTGCCGTCTTAACAAGACACAACACTGGGTTTCCTCTTTCCTCCGAACTAGCAGCAGTCCGGAGCACTTTGTACTGGCTGTGGTTGTGGTTCTTGTGTCTGTGATCTACAAATTGAGCTACAATACATACAATTATGGCTTAAGCATAGGAGAACAATAAAAGACAGGGCCAGCGTACTAAAAATATCAATATAGAGTGAAACAAAACAAATGTACAGCTCCTTAAGGTTAAAATTGAAAGATTATTTAGTTTCATGTCCAAATCAAAAATGCTACAAGCCATTTTTGTAGGAATTGTGAAAGCTTTGCATAGTAGAGCAGGTGCTTGAATATGAAGCCAGACTAACATGACAATGACCTTTTCAGAGGAGCTGTTACATTGTGAGCATGACTGCACGCCCATTAGTACACATAATAGAAGACATTTTTTTTGACCAACACACCTCAAGCTGCCTTGCTGTATCTCTAGAGAGCAAATGTCTTGATTATGGAGCTGCACAATAAAATATTGCCTCTGTGTGCAGAAACAGATGTGCTACTGCCTTATTAGATTAGTTATGTGGTTCTGTTCTGGATTTCTTTTGAATGGCAGCGTCTGCGTCATTATGAGCATGATCGCTTCCGAGCAGAGGCAGAGGAGCGCTTTTGTATCAATAGAAAACAGCACCTGCTTGCTTATTGAGAAGAGGATGTGGTTTAAAAGCATTTTAAAGCCACAGGATTTTAACTGTCACATGTTATGTAGAGTTTTACTTGCATTGGTGTTGTATCTGAGGCGAGGTTCAGTTGCATTTCAAATACTGTGTGTCTGGTTAGTTGTGGCACTGACGGATTTTGTCAAGACCAGATTTTGAGTTCACGGACCTGGTCACGATTAGTTTCTGTAATGAACTCACTCATAAGGAAAAGTATGAGAAAAATGAGTAAAAAATGTTTTCTTTGTTTCATCTTGTTTGTGTTGTGTGTTTGGAGTACATGTAACTCCAACAAGAGATTGCTTTGTATTCTTCTTGCAAAGGTGCATTTTTGCTTACTTGTATTCATATGTAGACAAAATAATAAGGGGAAGGGGGGGTGAGGGGAGTATAGGGGTATTTCTGTGCATGCGTGAACTGGAGGTCCATAGTTTTTCCCATTGCCAAACAACTGCTATGCCTCCTCCTGTGTTTACTGAGATTAAAGGGCTATATCTGTCATCAAACATCCATCCATCAGTTTCACTGAGAGATTCGTCTGCTCTGTGCTATTCATTTTAAAGCCACAGTTGCCGAGGTCCACTATCTGAATGTGGTCGGTGTGAGCATGCTCAGTGTTTGGATTTGGATGTCCTTTTTAATGTTGTGGTGGAGCTCATGTTTAACTAATAGCTGATTGTATATGACCGTGTATGTTTGTTTTATAGGCTTTAACTTTGCCTTTTTGTTCTGTCGACCTCAATGGAGGTGCGTGATGCGACATCCCTCCACCCCCCACCACCCAATGAGAACCATTCTCTGTTATGTAACCAGCTGCTTGAGTTTTTAGTCTGCTCTGTTGGCTCTTTGGTGGACTGCACCCTCCACCGAGCTCCATCTTGCTAACAGAAACTGTAGCCAACATTGTAGCTGTTTGTTTTTCTGCATGTGGACTAGAGCCAGACCGATATATCAGTAACGGTGTATATGTTGTCCAGCATGTCCTGATGTGAACTTGAAGATAAATCTCTCCCATGTTATTTGTATGCTAAATTTAAGATTTTCATGTCATCCTATGTGGCAGTTGTAAAAGTTTTAAATTAAACCCAAAAATTCAGTATCGGTCAGGCTCTAATCTGAACCCTTGGAAACAGGAGGGCACATCCAGCCATGCAGAAGAGCTGTCTGCAGAATAATCAACCAAAGTCGCTGCCATCTCCATGCAACACTGATTATCACTGTTTTCCCTGGTGTGTGTGGTTGTCATGGTGATGGTGTGTTTGGTTTCCCACTCTCAGGGTTATCTTCAACACATTTTTTGACCCACCAGCCTCATAAAGCCAAAGCAGTCACTCCCCTTTGTTGTGTGTTTCTGCATCACGCATCTCTGTAGTGTGTATTGTACTTTACTCTACTAGGCTATGCAAAAACATAAACGTACTGTTAATATGCTGCGACCCCTTTTTCTCACGTTCTGTGTTATTGATTTGTCTTTGGGCACCAGTACAAGCAATATAACTGTCGATCAGTACGTGTGGCACTGCACTGTACTATAATCTACTTCTTTGGTTGGTCTGTGTACATGTATTTGTTTAAGAAAACTTGTAAAAGAAAAAAAAAAGAATTCTTGTAATGATGTGGTGTGTATGCTTCTGTGTCAGCTGAGGGGCTTGAGTGAAAAAGCCATTCTAGTTTTATATTATATTCCCCCCCGTTGGCGTTTTCCTGCCTGCCTCCTCAACCACTAACACTTTCTACTCCTGACTTACAGATAAACCACGTTATTAAGTCTTGTATGCGGAAGGAAATGTTGAATATATTGTTTTTGATGATATCTTTGGTCTATTTGCCACTTTCCCATCTCTCGTTTTTGTTGCACTAATTAATCCAATGTGTTGGTTTTCTCAGTTCAAGCAACAGCTTTTCCTCTCTTTCCATTCACGGACTGAATATTTAACTGTTGCCTTTTAATCCTCAGTTATTACACCGTCAAATTCAAATTTTTTATATATATTATACACATGAAAGACCTCAACATGGAACACAGTCAGCTTAGTCTACGTTAAAATACTTAGCGGACCCCTCCAAGAAAAGGAACATTATCAGTGTGATTGTTTCTGTTAAACTGTACTTTGTTCTCAACCAGAGATAATACCAAACAGATGGAGGTGCCATGGTTGAGCTAGTTCTTCTTCTTTTGTTCTTTTTTTTTTTTTTTTTTTGCCAAAATGAGAAACATCCAAGTTTGAGAAGGAAGCAGGCATTTACGAAAACAGACTGGACTCTCTACATTTTTGTTCCTAATAACTTTAAACAAGCCAAAATGAGTAAAGTGGAAAAAGAGAAAAAAAAAATTAAAGCACTGAATGATAAAATGATAAAAATGCTTTGGTTTTAGTAAGAAGTCTGCTGTGTACTCGTTGGGTCATCATTTGTATTTTATTTTTTTAATAAAACAAACATTGGCACTCAATTCTCTCTTTGTCGTTTCTTGACCCTTTTGATTTTATTCATTTAACCTCAAGCAGCCTTTTGCAGGATTCTTGCATGTTGTGTAAAGCCTGAAAAAAGGTTCTTCGAGTGCTCAAAGATAAAGTAACCTTGAGCACTCGAGAGTGAAAATAGTACTCCACACAGACATGTGACACAGCTGAGATATTGATCTGCAGGATTATCACATGGTTATGTGAGAGGCACCGCCAGCCGTTAGCCTACATTATTGACGAGATGTTATGTAATCCAAAAACACATAATCACACGCACTGTCATCTTAAAATGCTCAATGTTTATAGGTTTATTCTTTAACTTTACATTTAACTTTACAACTTTAACATTGGGATTTAACTTTTTATAGTGTCCACCTCTGATTAGAGGGTGTCGGCAATTTAAAATTTCAAGTTCAGTGCAAAATTAGAAATTTAAACAGTGACCCAGTTTTACCTTTAAATTTACACTTGAGGTTTAACTTTTACAATGGCTGACAGATTGACCAACATAATTCACTGCTGAGCCATCATGAATAGGCTAACTAGGCTAACCAACTGTTTAACTGGCTAGAAAACATAAATATGTTTCTGACTCTGCTTAACTTTTAAACATTTACTCAGTTTTACTAAACTGTGATTAGAATTGATCACAGATTAAATTAATCTCTGTTGGTGCAACCCTGTTTTAATGGCATGTTGAGCCTTTTTCAATTCACAAAATGCCGATTTTAATAAATCTGGTAAGAACACCATTGATGTGTTAAATCATAGTAGAGTCATACCATTCAGTTTACAACTCAAAAAACGTGTTTAGGTGTGCAGTGCATCTTTAAATATAGAACAACTATGGTCAATATGTCCTTTATTGTCCTTTAATATTTATTGTGCTTCACACCCAGCAGTCATACACAATATAAATATCGGTCTTGTTTGGTCTTTATTCACAATTCAAATAGTTCAAAGTCACAAGACACAAGATAAAAACTTTAAAGTAATTTGTGGGTCAATGAATGGGTACATGAGGCACACGGTTTTCATACAAAACAACAAATGATAGAAAATGAATCAAGAGAATATGAAAAAGGTAGGGCGGTTGTCAAAGTGGTGACAGGAAATGAGAAAATCCTCCCACATGGTATGATTGAAAACAAACCATAAAGCACATAAAAGATACATGTTGACATTTCCAGAACATATAGAAGACAGGGCTGAGTCAACAGCCGATCCAAAGGAGGCAGCCTGAGGCCAAACCGGCATGTTTGTTCAGTTTATGACACAGTCAATAGAAACACGGAGGTTCTGTTTTTACATATAACAAAAGAAACACAAACAAAAGGTCAGTGTGAGTACTCAGTGTGCAAAGAAAAGTGTCAGCAAAAGAGAAACGCTGCAATAAATCAAAGTCTCCTCAGTGCAATGTCCATTTCTGACATTTAAAATAATCTATTTTAAATATATTTAGAAGAATTTGCTCTCAACTAATCCCAAAATAATCCTTTTCACAAATACATGCATTAAATCTAGGGAAGGGAACAGTAATAAATATAAATAAACATTTTGTGAGACTGAAATTAAATAATCCCTGAAACACCCACATCTTTTCCACATGCACCAACGTGACAGAGGTCATGTTTTCCATATGCATTCATATAAAAATAAGCTCAATGAATACCATGCATACTACAACTACAGGATGAGAATATACAGTACACAATATAGTACACACACACAATCAAAATGATCACTCAGATGCTTTCCTAATGCAAAGAATAGTAAAGATGCATCTTTATTTAGCAAGGAGCTGAAATAAAGATGGCATCTTTGGTTTTTAGTGCTATTTGGTTAGCGCTTCAAGTGATACTGCAGGTGGGTCACGAGAAGGAACACAGGGGATACTTATTTTTCCTTGACATCAATGAACTGCAAAATTAATAAAAACAAAACAAAACCTAAAGAATTTCATAGCTGTCAAATGTTCATGAGAACTCATGTGGTGGTAAGGCCGAGTTGGTGTGTGTCAGGCAGGGGCTGAAGTGGGAAATAAAGTCCTCCTACTGCTTCATGACTACCAAATGGCAAAGTTAGAGAATGGCTTTCTGGAGCAGGTGATACTCTAATCCATCTCCTGTCAGACTAGTGTTGTCCTCGGGATGAAACGATCTGCTGCGCCCTGCTGGCCGACAGCAGCGTCTCACTTTGTCTCAGTGCAGCTGGGTCCACAGACCACAGTCAGATCACAGTCTCCAGCTTTGTTTTCTCCCTCTTCTGTCTCAGTAGAAGCGTTTGCGTCGGCTCTCATTCCAGTGGCTGTAGACCACCAGGCCGATGACGATGAGGAAGATGCAGCCCAGCATGGAAAAGAGCACGGTGAAGAAAAGAGCTATTCCACTCATCCCTTCTTCAGTCTGACCCACTGGAAAAGAGGACGACAGTCAGAGTTAAAGACAGGGTGTATGCAAGTGTGAGTTGACAAATGAATTAAGTGACAACTAAGGCTCTAAAAAACTATTAAAAAGTCTTAAATGCCATTTTCCAATTTTATATAATAGCTTGTTTTCAATACATATGCAAGTTTTCAATTTAAATGCACACCATGTAAGTTCTGCTTCCAGAGGTTTCAATAACAGTTTTCCTGGAAATTATAGCAACTAGTGGCTATCAGGAAACAAACTATTACCGTGAATAAATTACAATTTCTCTGGATTTGACGTTTATAGACATTTTAATGCAGAAATGTTACATATTATAGTTTTAAAAGATTGGTTTCCATCAATGAGGTTCTAACAGAACAGAACCAACCATCACACAAAGCTGTGGTTGTTTCTGGGGCCCATACCCCTAATGCATCACATGTACCTGTCAGCCATCACCATGGTGATATCTCAGTCACCATTCATAAACATCAGAACGATTACCAATGATTAATCTATAGAAAACACATTGAAACAGACTTTGCGATGTGCTTTGTATTTCAGGATCAAATGAAAGGCACAAATCTGTGCCTTTAAGTAAATAAGTAAGTTAAATTGTGTTGCTGATGAAAGACAAAGACCTTAAAGTGGTGATGAGGTCTTAAAATGTATGTACAGGGTCTGAAAAGGTATTAAATTTAACTTCAGGATCCGTGCATATATCCTGAAAGGGCGAGTTGGATGGAGGAATGACAGCAAACAAGGAGGAAAAGAGTGACAAGCAGCAGAAAAGACAGAGTGATAGTTAAAGTGTTTGTGTCTTACATCTCAGTAGTTCAATGTTATCTACACTGGGTATGGTTATCTCCTCTTCCTCCTCTTCCTCTTCTTGTTGACTCCGCAACACCGTCAGTTGGTAGAGTTTCAGAGAAATTATATCGTGGTTATCTATAAATGGCGAATTGGAAAATGTGATTACACTTAAAAAAAAAACAGATATATCCTGCCTTCGTCAGAGTCCTCAGTCTGATCACTTACAGGATCATACATATCTATCATAGCATGACAAGCTACAATGAGTGTATCAATTAATGTATCAGGTGCAAAAAAGCATCAATACAAAGTGGTCCTTCTTCCTAATATTACATACTAAATACCACAAAACCTGCAGATTCATTTATATTCAAGTATTTCTGCTAAAAAACAATAAATGCAGATATACAGAAGACACTAGTGTTGTATGTACTTTCGCAGCGACAAAGCTGAAAATACTGTGCTGCTGAGTCACTGTTACTTGCTGAGCTGCATGGGAGAGAGACAGCTGTTTACCCGAGAGGTCTCCAGTGATGGCTGAGGCTCCAAAATAATAACCTAGCGGAAGCCGCACTCCGGGTATGTCCAGGCAGTCCCTCCACTCGTGTTGCCCGTCGATGTCGATCATCACCTGGAGAACAGAAGCAATCAGAGAGCTTCAGTGACTTTTAGAGGGTTGCAGAATGAAAATGTGTTGACATCTGGCTCTCGGTTCTGTTCCCAGAAGCAGGTCATTCAATTATCTGAATGACTTTGTGAGTAAAACCCAGAATGCCCTCAGATCCTGGACATGGAGTAAAATATAAACAATTGTTACTGATTGTTACTTTGCTGTGAGAAATTGTTAGACAACTGAACACTGTATTTTATCTTCAGTGTGTGGCCACATGATTTAACCAAAACATAACATTTAGAGAGGATGAGATTTGTTTTAGATCAACCACTTATTTCACACCTTGCATGTTGAAGTTTCTAAGCTGTAATCTGTACTTACACACTAAGTTATTTTATATGATGAATATTTGAGTGACAGAAGAGTAGGAGACAGGGAAACACGAGACGTTTAGGAAAATGAGGAAGACTAATCTGAGTTATGTTCCTATTTATAGATTCAGATTTTTCTTTTCTATTTTATCTTTGTTAATTTTTTATTATTGACAATAGTATGCTGTAAGTATAATTTTCTTCGTCTCAATAAAATATATTTAATACAATGCTGCATTTTATGACAATGTCAGATGAGTGACTAAGAAATGTCATAAATTTTATGTCAAATTTTATCTTTACTCCTCTGGAAAAACTGCGTATGCTGATAACAAGTTGGACAGTTGAGGACATGAGGACATGTCTGCGTGTACTAAGCAGTGTTATTGTTGTGGATAATTGAAGACAGAGGTCACAGTGTGTAGTGTGTATGTGTGTGTGACTCACCGTGAGCCTGCGCCGGACGTATCGAATGAAGAGGAAGGTGTCATGTTTGAGGTTGCGCACCATGGCGTTGCAGCCACCCAGCTCTGTGGGGCGACCGTCCCGCTCGTGGTCGTAACTGATGCTGCCGTTCCCGACCATGGACAGAACGAAGGGGAAGATCCTCTTGTGGTCACAAGGAAAAGACAAGGATGAGGAAACAGTCAAGTAAGTCCCTCATATACATCGTTATAGCTTTAAGAGTTGGTCATACTTTTTTTAGTGGACAGAGGAGATTTTAACTGGGCTGCTCACACTCAACAGCTTGGAGTCATGCAGAAACACTTGAACAAGAATCTACGATGTTGAAACACACAATTTCATTGTAGACATGCTGCTATCATATTGTGATCTGTAGAAGTAACCTGATAATCACAATGTATTTTCACTTCACAATTTAGCAGCAAGGGTCAGCAGCAAAATGTATTTTAGCCACTTAAAAAAGGCCCACCTAAAAATATATACATATATATATCAGTGTATACTATCTTTAGACTGTTTTCATCACTTTACTTTAACAGCCTTTTCCAATGGAAACCACCATTATATAAGCCAAATATCACTCTCTCTAAACCAACCGAACTCCATAAGTAAAATCATTTTACTTCACAGAACACAGGAGTTGCTGGACTACCACTGCCTCAATCTTTTAGTTTGTTTGTGTGATTGTGTGACAGTGAATCTGAACCAACTTCTTAAAAACACAGAAGTCAGACAATAACACAAACAGACTTATAGACTGAGGCCCCAGTAGACCAGCAAGTCCCTGTGAGATAAAGTTACTAATTTTGCCTATGGAGTCTGGTGGCTTTGGAGAGAGTGGTATTAAGTACAGTTGCGAAAATATTCTAAATATATCGTACACTTAAATTGATGTTAATTTTTTTTTTAGGTAGCTAAATTACGTTTTGCTGCTGACCCTGTCCACAACACTACACCGGTCCTCCTGCTGCTTCTAGAAACTCGGGTTCTACTGACTGGCATCTACTGCAGATAGCAGACTGACTGTCAATAAATACCTCATACAACCCCACTTCACAAAAAAGACCACACAGCAACCATGCAGGGACAAAATAAAATAAACATCTCATATTTTGCAGTTAGAGAAGCACGCTAAAGGGCCAATGGACACTGAATAATGAGGTTAGATATTCGGGTTGGTATCAAATGTTCCAAAATCCAGTTACCTGTGTGCGAGGAGTATATCTTTTCTTCTGCGCCTGTCTCCAAATAGTTTCACAAAAGAACACAAAGACAGCCCTTTTACACAAATTTGCAAGAGCATTTGAAAGTGGCTTGTACTTGCCCTTGACCCTATTTTTCTTTCTACGCAATGCTGCTACAGCGTACCTCTAGCTGTTTCTCCTCATTGGGATACGTGTCTACAAACACACCCAGGCCAGTGAAGTTGTCCATATTTCCAAATACAGGACCTGTAATGAAGTGAAAAGACAGTGTGTTTATAATAATATTAGTATAGAAAAAAACGTGTTCCTCATGCAATAAGTAAATAGTATGTCCGACAGTGTTTACCTTTCTGCATACGTTCCTTTGTGTACCAAATGGCTAACCCATCACCATTCAGGTTCTTCTTTCCTTGCCCGTGAATCTTGAAGTGCACCTGCATCTCCCAGTCCTTCAGATGGCACGGCTAGAAACACACAGAGGTTAAATATAACTTAAAGGCAAAAGAGGCCCAAATCTGATGTGTTTATTTATTTATTTATTTATTTTTGCTCATATGTGAACAGCACATATATTGAGCAGAAATATGAAAAATATGATTACTTATAATCTTTTTAATTCTGATTTAGGCCATTTTCATCTGTGGCCCTGAATCAGACACAGATCTGATTTGGCAATGCAACCTCAGTGTGAACAGTCATATTGCAATTCATGCGACTTTTATGTCACTCAGTCACCTGAGGTGTCTTGCCAAAAGACCCCAAATGATGAGCCCTCAACATCCTCAAATTTTGAATGAAATCTGCTACTTTGATGTCATTTTATGTTGCGATCCCACCCCTCCTGGCTCTGACTCCACACCCACACAGTGAATTTGAATCAACACCGCTCTAACACAAACACTTAACGTTATAATCTTTATTATTGCAGGGTTACTTTTATTAGACTGCATTCGTTTGAGCTTGGTGAACCTAACAGACTTTTTTCACAGCAGCCATTTTGACATGAAAATAGTAGGTAAACACAGATGTTACCTATGACAATAACTATGGTTTCATTCCATTTAGGTCAAACAGAGTCAGAATGCTTCTATTGTTCATGCTGGCTCAGTAGAAGAGCTCCGCTACACTACATGGAACGGTACCTTATTTAGCATCATTGGTTACACCTGTGTTGCTACAGTTCACATGCACAAGTACTTGAATATACTCACAATGCGGCTCCATACTGCCCCCTGCCTGCTCTGCATGTCAGGTGTGAGGCGCACCTGCTCGGTGGTTACCATGGCATCCCCCATCAGCTCCCAGTGGGAGGAGCCTAGAGAACCCACACCTGGGCACACAAATAGTACCGTCGCCATGAGAAAAGCTGACACAGCAACCCCATAAATAGAGTTTATTGAGTCGGTGCTTTGTTATTTTAACAAAACGTCTGCTTGACTGGCGAAAAAGTGGACAAAGCACTCAAGAAAAGGTTATTAATCAAGCCCAATGTTGGGCATTAAATATGGCGTATGTAATTATATTTTAGTAGCCCTTATATTGTCGTTATAAAGGTTTGTTAGGCTGGATGCAACAGCAGCAGGACTTCATCTGAAGAATACAAACGTTCTAAGACTAATCAATACATTTAGGTAACAAAAGAGCTCAAACACAGGAGTAAATTAGTCGTTAACGCTACATGAATTGTTCTAGAAACATCTGCCGCCCTGTGAATCAGTACTACTGTTAATAGACTGTATAACGGGTAGCGGTACCTTGATAAGGCTTGGAAAGGGTGTACTCCCGCTTCAAAAACTCCTCCATCTCGTGGTCATCGTCGGCCAAACACCGACTGGCAGTGAAAATAAGAAAAGCGAAAGTCCACTCTAATTTAAAAGACATTATTTTCCGTCTGAATGGGATTTTAGACTCCCTGTACTGATGATTCCTGCTGACGGCAGCCATCGTAGGTCAAAACTCATCCCACTACAGCGTCAGCTTCCTTCCCATTGGTTCGCTATGTTGCATAGCTCGTGCCCATTGGTCTATTTGATTGTCAATCAGAATGCACGCTTGTAATTGGATGCGCTGTAGGGTCGTTTTAGAACGTGTGAAGGGTGAAAATAAATCAATTAACTTATTGAATTGGAAGTGTGTAACTGTAAAATAGATAGATGTAGCCTTTACTGATTCAAACTGGCTAATTCTTCAGTAAAAGCAGATGGTTAGTTATTTACGGGATCAGTGTGACATACATAAAGAAGAGAGAAAATATATAGCAATTTAAAGATAGCCCCACAAGTAACGAGTGAAATAATACAATAAGTAGAAAAACATAGCATACCATATACAAATGAGAAGATATAAATCTGTAAAGCATTTACATAGTACACCATATAACTTAAAAAACTCTATAAACAAGCCACAATTTGTTATGTAAAGAGAGGGTATCATATAAATTTGACAAGTGTGCAAAGTTGGAGTTTTTTATTTAAAAAATCAAAATACAGTGAAGTAGCATAATTAATGATTTGCAAAATAACTATGAGAAAAGTTACTGAAGCAGCAGCAGTGGAGTTTGGTTCAGACAGAAACTATAAAGCTGAGAAAATATGTCAGTTCACATTGCATTCACAAAACTTTATGGAAGTAAAGGAATGGAAAAATTATCAGATAAATATACGTAAAGTTAAAGTATTAATGTTACAGTAAAATGTTCCCTGTCAGTGTTATCATGTCTGATGTTTTTGGATTAATATTTTTAATGTTACTGATGGTTACTGCTGTAGATGTTTAAGGTTGAGCTCATTTTAAAGGAATAATTCACCCAAAAATTAAAATTCAGTCATTATCTACTCATTCTTATACTGATTGAAGGTCGGGTATAGGTTTTCAGTCCACGAAACACAGCTGAAGTTTCACAGGAAAACGGTGTTGTAGAATCTCCCAGACAGTTTAAGTGAATAGTGAACAGTCCCCTAAAGTCCCACTGTTCCATTTGCACACCGTCAAAACACTCACATCCAGTTCACATGGTGTGAATAATAGATAACATTTTTCAAGTCAACTTGGCATGTTGGGGCTTTAGGAGACTTGGATTACACTAGACAAGTGTTTTTTTGTTATTTTTTCTGTTGTTTTTTTACATGTAAAAACCGGTGACCATTCACTCTTATTGTTTGGGCGATTCTGCAACACTGTTTTCCTGTGAAACTCCATGGACTAAAACACTTAACCCACCCTTCATTTGGCATTAGGATGACTGAATTTTCATTTTTAGATGAACTATCCCTTTAACTACTTTATAGGCCACTGTTGGCTGGTTTCATCTACAGCGATGCATCATGATCTATAAGACCATCAAATGTCTGTAGCAAACTCTGATAAACCTGTATGAAACACAGAGTTATGGGATATTTCTGAAAAGAATTACTGTTATTGCAGCTGGCATTATTTTCAAACCCTCATGTGCATTCTGTGTATAGTCAATCCTTATTTCTTAATTCTGGTTTATTTTATACATGTGTTCTTTTCTGTTTGCATTTTTGAGTGCATAGTTATTTATAATGATTAAATACTGGATAGAGTTTATAGTTTCATTGCCTTGATGTCATTTGAGACAGTAAAGTAAGCTACAATGCCTCCATTACTTGTCACAAATGTTCATCATTTTTGAGGGATCAAAAAATGTGTGTTTATATATATATATGCTGTTCAAAGAATATCAGCTGATGTGTCATGTAATTATAGAAGACATATGAAATAATTATGTGGAGGGCAGGAATAATTAAACCATTTTCATAAAAAATATAATAATAACATTATTATTATTATTACTATCATTATTATTATTGTTGTTAAGTTAATTTAGGTGGCACTTTTCAAAACAAAGTTAAGGTACTTCACACGATAAAATAAGAATGAATAAAACAGGGAGATCAGCCCAAAAACGCCTGTGCGGTGGCTCTGCTGCCGCCCTGTGTTGAGTTCAGGGGCTGGGACTTTTTTGCGGGATGCTGTAGTTAGTTAAGATCACGCCCCCTTCACTGCCCCTACTGTCTGTCGGGTTTCCCACACTCTTCACACTATAGCACGGCACAGGGGGATGGAGTAAAAGCAGGAAGGCATGGATCCCTCTGAAGAAAAAACAAGCAAAGCGGTGGACATATATCGAGATACATGGGTCCGCTTCCTCGGTATGTATTGTTATGTTTTCTGTGTGTGGTTGATTAGCTCGTCCTGAACCGACAGATTAAATGAACAGTTACTACAGAACATACCGGTAACGTTACACCGGAGCCGTTGTGACCTATAGCTGTGTGCTAGCTAGCTAAAGCTTAGCATAGCTGGCTAACTACACTGTTAAAATTCTATTTTTAGCAAACTTGTCTGTTGAAGGACATTCCGTTACCACAGGACGGAATGGATGAAGTCCGAAAGTGGACAACACTGTCGTCATTTGCGCTTTTTGTTTCCATAACGTTAGCTATCTAACTGTTACCTTTTGCGTTAGTTATCTCTGTAATACAGCTCTGACTCAGTAAAGGTAGTTGTTGAGCAAGTTGAGGCAGTGACTCACTCGACCACAAAGAAACGCCCGTAGGCATAGCCAGACTGAATAACACTCTGTGGCAGATAGGTTTGATTAGTAGTACTTGGTGTCTCTTATGTCCTCCTCTAATTGAAACACCAGGGTCGTTCGTAACACGAGTTACACTGTCACCCAATGAGCTGTTAGCTGAGCGGGTCGTGTACAGGAGAAACATGCTGAAGGGCATCCATACTGCCACTGCAGCAGTTCCCACAGTGCATCTGTGCAGGCTGTTCTCCTGGTGAACATGCATTAATCTCCTGCTGTGGCCATCAGGGACCATGTAATGTCACTTTAGCCCCCTTATAAACTCATAATCTCACGTCTTTAATCCTTCATGTGCAGTGAAATATCTCCATCTCTGCATGCACTCGTATGAAAACAGAGAAGAGTGTTCCTACATCAGTTTCTAACAAGGATGCAAAAATATTTTAAATATTATGATAATGCAATACAAAATGTCTCGATACCATACCTGACTGTAATGATCAACTGTGATATTACATGGGTAATTATTGTTATAATTTCCATATTGTTGCTGATATCTATCAGTTATGTTTAGTTTTGTGGTCTTTCATTGCCAAACACAATTCATGGCAGTTTTTGCACATGTGTAGGTCATGGCTGGCTACTTTTATTTCAATAAAGCATGAAAGCAAAAGCACTATGCAGGATTTATCTTCTTATTTTCTCATTATTGTGCTGTGACTGGGACACTTAACCAACGCATATAATGTATCTTCTCCCTTGAAATACTTACTTACTTATTCTTATTCCTATGTACATAATTCTGCCAAGAACCAGTTTCTTCACAGTGTTGAATTCCCAAAATTCTCTAGCTTGTCTGGAAAAGATTATTTCTTACTACTGTGGAAAAGCTGTGAATCGTGATAGTGGTTATGTAACAAAGACTGGATGTGCAGGAAAATCCAGAGCCATCAGATGTCTGTCCTGAGGAGTTCACTGCCCCTCGTGTGGGCACAGATCACATATTCGCTGACACACACCATCCTAAAATGATGTATCACCAGTCTGATGGATCTAAATACCCTTTTTAGACCAAAGTTCTTTTGTGGAAATTTTCAACAGGATAAGAGTAGGTGGATAACATTAGAGCAGAGACAGGACTGACTGATATCCTTGTAGATAGCTGTTTCTTTCAATGTGATGTAGTATCCCAGGTGACTTTTAAAATCCACTGATGGTAAATAAAACAGCAGCAGCGTTGAGGTGTAGATCAGAGACTGGATATGGTTGTTGTACGTATATTTCATTTTTATTTTTCTCTTCTTCTTGCTGCCAGTCATTGTTACTGGACATTGGTGAACCTCTCTTTTATCACTCACCACATCAGCTTCCCCACCTCGCTCCCCTCCTTTCATTCTTTATCTCATCTGTTTTTCCTGCCTCCATCATCCTCTGAACACACACGCTCTGTCTACATAATACACCTTCATGCCGTGGTGGGCTGACGGCAAATAGTGAATTGCAAATAGTAATCTGAAGCCTTTGCTCACAGGTCAGAATTGGACCTTAGTCATATTATGTGTGGGCATGGCACATTTTATTATTAAGTAAGTGCCTTGCTAGATGATAATCTTATCTAGGCTCTCCTTGTTATCATGCTTTATTATACCAGTCCAGCTCCTTATCACCTTGTACTCACAAGTGTGTCAGGAGCTCCACGTCCAGTAGTTACTTTACTGTCATTTTCATTGCTACAGTATTAAACCAGGCAGCCTACAGCTAAGACCAAGTTTCATAAAGTTGCCTTGTTCTCTTTGCCAGCCTTCCTCCCAAAAGACATTTTGATTTGTCATGGTAGGAAGGTTTTCATTGTTTTATGAAAAAGAGAGTATATCATATCTAAATGGATATTTTTACTGTTCCACATCACTTTCACAGTTTTTAGGACTTTGCACAGTGTAAGCTTTAACTCAACCTCTAGTCCAGAAACGTACTTCTTATAGGTACTGTGAGACATACATATTTTCTTGATCAGTATTTTGGGTTGGTGTATATAGCCACTTAATGTTATGCAAACTTAAATTTGGAATTCTAAGCACCTATTGCTATGGATGTGCCAATACCTCAGTCTTGGAATCTGCCTGATACGGGTCAGATCACTGGTTGTGATCAATCCTCCACATGGCAAGTGTATTGCACGGTGTGTATTGCTTGCACATGGTGTTTTATTTTGAAAATTGACTGGATTCGCTATACATTTCTGGGACAGACTGCAGCACTTCTTGTGGAATCACAAGCATTGTGTAGCATGGCTGTGATCAGCTCTGGTGGTCACAGTGAACCCGTAATGTGACACATGGACTATTTGTTTCACAGTTAGACCACATTGCTTTTGATATGGGCAGATAAAGCAGCATACATCCATACAAATGTATTATTAACAGCTTACTTGGTTAAGAGAGGGAAAAAGTCAATATTAGATTGGTATCAGGATTGGCAGATACTCAAGGTTGTGGTATTGTATTGATATGGTTATCATAATAAGAATAAGAAGAAGGTCATAATCGTTTTTGGGGTATTGCTCAGTCCTAAACATGACTGACAACAAAGCTTGCTATGATTAGTTTTTGAGTTTAAAGGGATGTGCTCTTTGACTGTTGCTTAGAAACCAGGGAAAAACAAAAATAAAGCTGGCTCTCTTAAGGAAGTTGCAGAGGAATGATTCACTTCTGCATCTCTTACTAAAGACTGAGTTCCAATGAAATTGTTCTCAAAGTGAGCAAAGAAGAATTGTTGTGTCCTATTTTCTGTAAGCTCCCCCACAATTCTGTGAATATGTGAGCCTGTAGCAAACTAATACTGAAAGACACTTTTTTTGGAAAGTATTTTAGTTACTGTAAACATGTTAAATAGCGTTGGGTATCTTTCAGCTCAGGGCATCTGGAAATACCCCAGCTCTCTTCCCCAAATTTTAAAATCTGTCTTACATTGCATGGAACTCATTCTGATCATACGTACATAAAGGAACATTAGGCCAGAGGTTATTGGCCCACTATAACTGAATGAATATAGCTGATAGAAAAACACAGAATTTAAAAAACACACTGAGGAAGACACTGTTTCAGTCAGTCATGTCAAGACCGACACCTGATCCTCTTTGTAAGGTCACTGTTGGTGATGCTGATCTGGTGTGTTGGATTGATGCACCTTTCCCTCAGTACAAGATCTACTGGAGAGCAGGGGTGCATTGAGACAGCAATTCAGAACAGGACTCTAACTCAAGTACAGGACAGCCCACACAGACTGACTACAACGTCAATAATAACTATTGCATGACTCCTTTTTGAATTTGTATTGAAATTTGTATTGATGCTGCTGTAGGAGATTCTGAATATTTCAGTCAATGCACATGATAAAAATCTTTTGTTTCAATGATCCACTAAATCATGATAAGGATTAATTAGATTTAGACAGAAATCTATAATCTGAATCTTATCAGTTTCCTCACTAAATCCTGATTTGCTCTTCGTAACTGGAGAATAAATAGAAAGAAGCCTTAAAACTGATAAGTGTGTGTTTCATTGGCTTCCAAAAATTGTTCCCTATTTATTTAGCCAAACACCATTTTTTGGGATAAAAGTGGATCATCACCATGCTGTGTTTCATTGGCTGTGACATGGTTGTTTGTAAATTAAGTTTTTTTCAACACCGGTAGCACAGTGAACTATAGTCTATAGGCTCAGTTTCACCAGCAGTACCAGAGATGGAGACAAACCACTGAATTTGACTTCAGCAAGCTCTGATAGTTTTGTTGTCGCAGAACTGAAGATAATACTTACCGTGTGACAAGTTAATTTTACCGGTGATTTACATGTACTGTGGCATACGGCACAGGTGACTTCTCAATAAAAGACCAAGGACATTTGAGTCATTCAATCCTTTGTGGAATGGGTATTGCATAATTTTCCAAATGTCACTTACCATTTTCACAATGTCAGAGATAAAGTTGAGGTTTATTAGCCAATTGTATTTTTCAGGATATATATTATGCAATTTCACATTAAAAAAATGGTCATCCTGAGAGTGCTCTCAGATGTGACATCACTGAAAACCGAGCTTTGAATTTTTAATGCACTGCCCCAATGCTCAGACTGACATTAAACTTCATGTTGGTGGGTTGTCAAACTAAGGTTATGTTGCATTTAGAGGAGACTAAGAAGGTTTAAGTCTTATCTGTATTTATGTATGTATCCACACAGGCTATGCCAATGAAGTCGGGGAGGCTTTCCGTGCTCTGGTGCCAGTGAGTTTGGTCTGGGGCAGCTATGCTGTGGCCACTGCGTATGTTACTGCTGATGCTGTGGACAAAGGGAAGAAAGCAGCTGTGGTAAGATGTTGCTGTTTATACAACCCAGATTCAAAAATAGTTTGGACAAAATAGTTGTGTAAAGCATTAATGAAAACATAATGCAATGATTTACAAATCCCTTTGCTCTGTATTAAATTGAATACAGTATAAATACAAGATATTCAATGTTACAAGTGATAAACTTAATTGTTTTTCGCAAATATTTGCTCATTCTGAATTTGCTGCCTGTATGCCCCTCTCCCCCTTTTTGAAACGGGCTGCAGGGATCAAATTCAGAATGAGCATATATAGAGGCCAAAAAATTTTTGCAAATCATTTCATTCTATTTGTATTTACGTTTTACAAAACATCCCAACTTTTTTGGAATTGGGATTGTATTTGTTCTCTTATTTCGGTCAATTTTCAGTTATTATGTAATGATAAAGGGGAATAAATAAATATTAGGTCAACATCATGTTAGATCACTGGTTGAATGTGGAGATTATTGCAGGGGATTACAAGATTAATCTGAGGCATCATGAGACGCATTAACAGAAAGCTGAACAAAAACCAACCTATTTTACATATAGTTGTGCTTATTATTTCTGCTTCTTTCTTTTTTTTACTGCTATAGGACTCAAGGAATTATTCAAATTAAGTTAGATGCAAGGGGTCACAAGTCAGAACGTTTGGGAACCAGCCTCTTAGATGATCAGAAAGAACAGGGTCCATAAATAAAGTCTAAAACTAGTCAATCAAGCCCAAATTAATTATTATATTATTTTCTGTGTTTGAAAAACTTCTGACTACCCTCATTTTCTGATCCTCTGTCTGTCCCTCAAGGCCCATGGGGACAACCCAGGGAAGACAACACGGGTAGCCGTGGCAGTGGTGGATACGTTCGTATGGCAGGCGCTCGCCTCTGTGATTATCCCAGGCTTCACCATCAACCGTGTGTGTGCTGCGTCACTGCACCTGCTGGGCAAAACCACCAAGTGGCCTCTGCCCGTCCGCAAGTGGACCACCACAGCTATAGGCCTCTCCACAATCCCCTTCATCATTACTCCAATAGACAGGTTGGTGTATTTGTGTCCATGTATAATCTATGTATTATATAAGTTGCCTATTATGCAAGAATTGATTTTAATGGTTTGGCTGCTCGCTCATGATTGCTGCTGTGTTTTGTGCAAAGTGCAGCTCAGTTCAACCGATGTATTGTTCTGTGATTGATGTATTCTCTATACACTATGAAAGGGGAAGACTGACTGACTACTTAATGTCAGCAAGTTACATTACAAGACCAAAACCAACAATATATCCTTGTAATAAGTATTGTCTGTGAATCCAGAGCCTAATAGATCTTCTTCCTCTGTGCCATAGACCTCCATTGTTGTCTAAAAATGATTAAAAACACATGAAAGAGCCACATTGTTGCACTGGGTGACACGTTCATTTGTCATGAACACAGTCAGTGCTGTTAATCCCACATACACCGGCTGCTGGAAATACTCACCAGGGCACCAAATGGGTGTTAATCAACTGGTGAAAATAGCCCCCACAATTTGCTCTTGTTTTATTAACATTTGAACCAACATAAAACCTACAGTTCCCAGCTGTTTTCTTCCCACTGCCTCTAACAGTAGTCTAACACTTAGACAAAAACGGGGGGTAAAACAGGGTCTGGATTGAAAAAAAAAACAAAATTGCAATTTAAGTAGGAACATAGAGTATTGAACTAAAACAGTTGTTGGTATCTGTCTTTCATGGGACTTGTTTACAATAAGAAAAAATAGATTAACACAAGATGTATCATTTACGAATTCATGGTTTTGAACGAACAAGCCACCATTTTTTCAAATGAGAAATTAAGTTGTCTTCATCAAAATGATGACAAATAGTTCAGATTAGTTTGGAATGATTAGATTTAGGATTTAAAAGTTCAGAGTATGTGTAGTCTACGTGAAATGAGAAAAAAGTTTAGATTTTTTTTTCCTAAGCTTTTCCACATTGATCATAAACCCTTGAATATAACTCTAGTCATTGAGATCGGTTGAGAAATAAGCATCATAATGTTTACTTGTATTTGTTCACAGGTCAATATTGACCTGATGAAAATGGCGGTGACGAAGACATAAGGCAGCAACAAGCTGAAGCGTCTATGTGTATGTGTCTGTGGTTAGCCTACATGTGAAAGTTTTAGGCCCGCTTGTCTTTATTGTCAAAGCTGCTCTTGTTAAACCTGCAGTGTGGAACTTTCATATCCACTCTGGCAGTGACAGTAATTACACAAACAACACGTGCTCATGATGTATGTCTACAGTTTTATGGCAGAGGCTCCTGAATGCTACAGCCTACTTTTTGCTACAGTTGTCCCCCACTTTGTTTCTGGCAAACCAGTTATTGCTGGTTTACATATTTTCCCACCAGCATGGGAATGTTCCCACAGATACCGCTTTTAAAAACTCCACTGTGTATGAACTCATTTGGCAAAATTTTGAATGTAGAGGCCATTTATTATGTATATGTAAAAGACCTGTGCTGCAGGTTCAGGTTCATCCACTATTGTGGACCAATAGAGAGCTGCACAAACAGAAAGCACAAAGTAGAAGTTTTCACTTCTGCTCGTATGAAATGGATTCAGAAATGCTGCATTATGTATCCAACGTCACAATGTGTCCACTCTGTGTACCCTGCAGGTCAGTGGATTTCCTGCTGGACTCGAGCCTTCGGAAGGTCTACAATGAGGGAGAGAAGCACAAATAAGGAGGGACTGTGCGGGACAAATGGTCCCCTCCTGGGAAGAGACCAGTCATCTCCATGCAGACCTGTGCTGATTATCCACCACTGTGAAGCACTAAAAACGTGTGAAGAAGGATTTCAGGGAGCAAGACTGTACAGTTACTCAAAGATACAGAGTCTATAATAAAATTACTTAATTTCAGAATTGTAGAATTTATATAGGTAAATTATTAAAAGTCCTGCTCTGTGAAATGCCCTCTTGGGGATCCTTAACTTTAACCTCTCAGGACAGTCTGGGTTACAACACCAACAAATGTTTAAACAGGAATCTAACAGCATGAAAAATGTATTGATATTCTACTTGTCACAGTGAAATCCTGCTTTTGAAAGTGTTCTTCTGCAGGGATACAGTGTGCTGTTATATTCCTGATGTTCCTGACAAAGAAAGCCTCCACGGTTGCCCTCATGGTTTAGAGCTGTGGGCTGTGGCTCACCTCATGTCCAGATGTCACACTGTTGCTGTGTTTATTAGCCATATTCAGTGGTACTGTACTGACAGGCCAAAAAGCCAGTTTGCCATGATGTCCCTCTTATTCCTTACTTATTCTTCGGCTGTGTTTTTTTCTTGCTGTTAACAAAGGCGTCTGTTACTTGGAATAGATATTTCAAGTTGTCTTGTTTCGTTCTACCTTATTATTGGTCACGGGAGCCAAGCTTTGCACTGGGATCATTTTCTACACCACGGTTACAATCTATATTATTCTCTATGGTATGATATATAGTCCTCTTAACTGAAGTATACTTGTAGTAGCAACAAGTTGCACTTATACAGTTATTCACAAGTATTTGAATTTTTTCTCAGTAATATCTCAAAGCTGCAGTAGGCAATATTATTCATAGTTAATTCTGACTGTCGGATGTCACTAAAAATATTTTAGGATTCCCTAAAAAAAAAAAAATCTGTGAGCCCTGTCTCTTTGTGTATATTTTTTAAGGCCCGGCTACACTTTAAGGGAATTTAAGGGAAGTGGGCATGAATTTGCGTGCTTTCTTTGCATCGAGTTTAACTTAGAAGGGGCAGAATCAAAGCCTCAACCAATAGTGAAAACATTCACCTGGGCAGGCGATGGCTTTTTTTTAATTCAAAGATTCATGATCAATATGGAGTTTGAAAAAAAGCCTTTTTTCCCTCTTCCATGTAGATCATAAATTATTGGATATAAAATGACTCATTGAAATTAGCTGAGAATCAGCTGGTCCAATATGGCAGCAGTGTTGATGTTTCACCACAACGGACTGAAGTGGTCAGTGTGCAACTTATGAATAATTATGTATAAGTTTGTAGTCTAACAATCTTATTGTACAATACTGTAGCTTCTTTAGTCTGGAAATCTTAGACATACCAGTTTCAAACATCTGTAACTAATTTTAAACCGACTTAGTAGCACCTGGACTCAAACTGTTTCAGTTCCGTCTCTCTCCAGATTAATCTGAGACAGTATGGTATGATCAGACTTTAAAACATCATACTCCTCCAAGCACGCTTTAAGCTTCGCACAATTTTCCTCCTTGATGTATAAGAGTAGATTTAGTATTAACTTCTCAAATACTTGTTGAGGTCAGCGTCATACCTATGCAGAAAATGATTTAAGGGATTATTTAAGAAATATACAGATGCTATATGTCTTTATATTATTTCTGACGCTTTTCTTTGAGGAGCCAAATAAAATACTGTATCTCATGTTGAACTATGCAAGGGAAACGAATCGTTGTGTGCATACACAAGCTTTGAAACTTAAAGGGATTGTTTTCCCAAAATTAAAGTAAAGTATGTGGTTACATAATGTTAAAATGTTGAGAACTAAGAAGGGAAATCTGATACAAACGTAGCTTGATATTTTGAAGAGCTGTCACCAAGATATACCATATTGGAAATGTTTTTCATTGCCAATGTTTGTGTCAGTATTCACCAGTGTACCATGTTAGCAATAATCTTTGTGTATATGTTTGTGTCACACCATATTCTCTTTGCTATGAAGGATGTGGTTCACTTTGTCATGCTAAAAGAAAAGATTGTGAAAACTTGGGGTGCACCAACTGTCATGTTTTTACTTGCTGGTACTGACTAATGATGTAATATTTTAGTATTTAATAACCAGAGCAGGTCACAAGACCACTGAAACAGTAGTTTTTTATTGTCTTTTTAAATGGTCAAAACTTACGTATGTGTGCAGTATTGGATGTTTTCATTGACTAAAAGCACAGAGCTCACTTTAACCTCGTGTAAGTGTAACGTGACAGAGCTTTTTCACACAGACAGTCTGACTTAACATTGCAGCAAAGGCAGAAGTCAAAAAAGTGTCACAGTCAAACATCAACATGTAGTTTCCTGAAGTGTCCCAGTAAACTACAACAGTGATTAATGGTGCACAGTAATGTGGCCCTGGAACTGGGACACTTCAATGTGTTGCACACATCATTAATTATACCTTTGCTTTTTCTGCTGTGATACATCAAGTTGTCGGTACTTTAAAAAAAAAAAAAACATATTGGTGCATCCCCAGTGAGGATCTATATATTCATATTCAATTTTAACATTTCAGATTGTACACAGAACTTCATTGTATTTTTATTGTTGGCTGCTGCAAATGAAACAGTTTACTCTCTTTTCTTTGAACATTTTTGACATTTTACTTATGTGGTCAGAGGAGGATTTTTAGTCACATTTTCAGCCTTAACTGAAAACAAAAATTGTCAAACCTCAGAACTTTTGTTCGTTGTGCTGTAGCTGGAGGTTATTTTTTTCAGATGTGAAAGCAACTGATGGAAGCTGAAACCGCCATTTATTACAATGGACACCTAATGTTCAGCAGTCCTCCAGTTCTGTAACAACTTCTTGAACACTGGAGAAAAAACAACTTGTGTAGTGAAATAAATTATGTAATGATGAGCATGCGTATTTTTTCTTTCAAACCATATAAATCACAGTGTGAATGAGTGGTAATACGGTTACATGTCGATCCTTGTAAAGTCTGTTTGTTCAATATTCCTGCACGTCTTCTTTCACAAAACAAATATTGACCATAACCACTTTTTAACTTTGGGAAATAATCATAGCATTATCTTAAAAACAACAACAAAAACACTATATTTTTGAGTTCCGCATATATTTCACACATACAAATAGATAATGAAATGTAAAAAGTTTCACACTCTAAAGAAAATAAACATATTTCACATACTTAAAGAAAAATAGATAAGACAAAACAAAACAGAAAACAAAAACACAACCCCAATTCCAAAAAATGGAACATTTTGTAAAATGTACAATAATTTGCAAAAACCTTTTGACCTAGATTTCAATTGAATACAGTATAAAGACAAAATAATGTTGCAACTGATTAACTTTTTGTTTTTTGTAAATATACACTCACTCTGAATTTAATTCCTGCAACACATTCTAAAAATGTTGGGACAGGGGCATGTTACCGCTGTGATGAATCATCTTCTCTTTTAAATGTGAACCGAGGACACTAATTGTTCTGAAAGTGAAATTGTTTCTCATTCTAGTTGTTGTACTTTTTGCTTCATAAAACACCACACACTGTCAGTGGGAGACTGGTCTGGACTGCAGGCAGGTCAGTCAAGTACCTGAACTATTTTACTATGAAGCCACCCTGTTGTAACACGTGCAGAATTTGTCTTGGCATTGTCTTCCTGAAATAAACAGCTATATCTCTGAAAAATACACATCTGGATGGCAGCATATGTTGCTCCTTGTAAAACCTTGTATTTACTTTAAAGCATTAAAGGTGCCTTCACTGATATGACAGTTACCCAGGATGCCATGGGCAAGTCCATTGAACTTTACAGTGTTTTACAATGTTAACAATCTGGACGGTTCCTTTTCTCCTTAGCCCAGAGGACGCAACATCCATGATTTCTGAAAATGAAAATGGAGACTCATCAGACCACAGCACAGTTTTCCACTTTGCATCAGTCCATCTCAGATGAGCTCGGGCCCAGAGAAGTCAGCAGAGTTTCAGGACATTAATGTTGTTTGCATGCGGAGTCTTAAATTTATATTTATAGATGCAGTGAGAAACTATGTTTACAGACAACAGTTTTCCAAAGTGTTCCTGAGCCAATATAGTAATATCCTTTATATAATCATGTCTGTTTTTAATGGAATACTGCCTGATGGGTCAGAGGTCATGGGTTTTAAATGCTGGTTTTCTGCCCTGGCCCTTAGATATCTCTGGATTCTCTGAATCTTTTAATGATTTTATGCAATTTTGTGTTGAGAAATATTGTTCTTAAACTGTTGGACTCTATTCCCACACAGGTCCCATCCTTGCTAATGAAGGACTGAGCCTTTTGAGGATGCTCCTTTAACACCCAGTCATGATACTTGTTTTTTGAGTATTTTGAGCATTCCACAACTTTCCCAGTCTTTGAAACATGTTGCAGGCATCAAATGCGGAATGAGCATATATTTACAAAAAACAAAAAAGTTTATCATTTTGAACATTAAATATCTTGTCTTTATACTGTATTTACATTGAATACAAGTTGAAAGTATCTGCATTGGAACTGAGGTTTGTGTTTCTGACACAGCTGATCAAATGTAATACAATTACCATGCATATAAAGGTCCTCTATTTTCTGCACAGATTCTTAAATTTGGCATTGAAATATGCATTTCCCCATATGGAGAAGATAAAAATCAGATAAGTATCCTTAAAATGCTGATGTGCTGCTCCAGATGACAATACCATTTTTGAGAAAAGATTTCTCTGTTATCCTTTTCAGGTTTCTTGGGTCTGCAGAGTATACATACAGCATTAATGGGAGGTTTGGCGCTGATATTTCAGCGTTATCTTAATGCAGCCTGCATCAAGGCCCTTTCTTAAGTGTGACTTGAAGTGGCGGTATAACAACTTGCTCTTTGCATAGTTTCCACTTCCTTCCTACCCACTGTCACTTTCAGATCAAAGAGGAGTAATTCAAGGGACGCTTTAACCAATGAAATGGATGCACTGAAAAGCACATCAGAGCAGGAGATTTGAGAGCCAGTTGCAGTAATTTATCCTGATTGAGTCACACGAGGCCACAGCTGATGCCAATTCTATAGATGAAGTGCTCACATAAAAGCCTGAGGAAAGGCACCACGGGTAAACACAGTCATGTTTGTTCTTAATCTTGTGTTTGTGGCTGTTTTGGCCACATCAATGGCTCAGTCAGGTAAGAAGAAAATTAGAATATTACTCTTCTGTTGGCTAAAGGCTTGATATATGAAGTTAAATTTTGCACCTGTTCCCCTGCCACCCTTTGTACCACGCTGACATATTAACATTTACAGGCATTCCTCGGTACATCCAGGGCCAGTGGTTTATCGCTGATGAGACCCCACAGTATGAAGACACTGATGAATTAACAGTAGAGGAGAACATTTGTCCCGCAAGCCCATCAGAAATTGTTGAAGTGGTGACGGAGGACCAGAACTTGCTGACCACTCCAGAGCTGCATGTTCTGAAAGACCAAGGTGGGAAAATCCAAATCATCATGCCTGCTTCATGAGCATCGATAGCATTAATCTATAGCCGCTGAATATTTTGTGTTTCCTGTTAGACTCAGCTGAAGGAGAAGAATCAGCCGTGTGGAAAATTATCCTGGTGGCGGTCGCCCTGCTGGTATCTGTAGTGGGATCTCTGAGTGTGGCCTATTACATGTGTGTCTGGAGGGGAGGCAGGATTCACTATCAGCCTCAGAAGGAGGTTTATACTTAAAATAAAGTGAGCTTTTTTGCTGAAATTCCCAAGATGTTTCAGGGTTGTTGTTTTTTTTTCTGACTCATGGATATGGGACTGTAAATCTTACCTGGGCACTTTTGTTACTTTCTTTTATGCTACGGCTTATTCTCTTTATCACCAATGATCTATGACAAGGACATACATCAGAGGAAGGGGTCAGTTGTTTGCTGTAACATAAATTTTAATGACTCACCCATCTTGTCTGTTAATAATGCAGCAGCTGTGTCTGTATCTGTTTTTGAATAGTTACAGTTTATTGACCCTTCAGCAGTTTCATGGGTTCATAAAGACACTTATTTTCTACAGCTGGAAAAAGTTGAACTACATTTTTCGGTTGTAGCTGTTATTTATTGGTTTATTGGGCATGTCTATGCAGAGCAGGTATGTCAGTCTGCTTCAATAGCAGTGCCAGGCAAACAACTGGCATTGCTTAGATGCTCTTTGTTCTTCAGCCACAGCTTCTCAGGTGATGAAAGTCAAAAGCTGCTTAATTGTCCAAGGAAAAATGATGTATAAAGTGTATTTCTTGAAAGTAGTACTCAGTGTTTATGGAGTAAATGAGTGTTTTAAAGAGCTAATCTTAAGTATACTGAAATATTTTTCTTGCATATTTAGAATAGAATTCCTTTTGTCTTTGCAAAATACAACAAAATTGAGAAGCAATCCTGTTGGTGCATTCACTTCTATCAAACAAGGGGAAAGTATAAAAAAAGTAAGAAATTATTGGTATAAAATTTAAAAACAGTAAGAGGGCTATAAAACTGAGTGAAGAAGCTGATATTGCAGGTTAGGAATGAATATAACTATTTAGGTTAAAAAAACAAGAAAAAAAAAAAACCCCAGAACTCAAACAGTCTGTTTGAATCATTTCTTATGGCCCACTGGAAGTGTGTAATGGTGGCCATATCTGACACCCTGCCTTCTGTTTATTTGGCCGAAATGTTGGTATTTGACATCCTGGAAATGAGACACAATAAGAATTCTACTGATTCTAATTTTAATAACATCAGAAATGCATACAGCAGGCCATACAGCAAGTTTAAGTGTCTGTCATCTTGACAATGGCAGTGGACAATAATATAACAACAATATTCACAATTAAATCATCTCTTTAACCCTTTTAAGACTGTTGGATTGTTTAATGTTTTAACTTAGAAATCAACATGGTAGATGTTTGTTTAGATTTACTGTAAACAGCTTCTTTTTAAGACCAAATCCTTTCTTCAGTTATTGTAATGACCACTAGAGGTCACCACTAACATTGTCTATATACGGTGCTACACATTTCCACTTGACAGGACTGCAGCTATGCACACTTGTATTTCACTGTACATCAAGTTTATTCTCTTTTGGCACTATATTAACACTAGCAAATTACAACCCTCCAACCTCACCTAAGATTTAGGTCATTTATGTCTTTATTTGATTTATACAACACCTTTTATAACATAGAATGCAGCTTAAAGTGCTTCTCTAGAATAACTAATAAATGACAAATGTATTTAAAACAGTAGACACAGGAGCTAAAAAAAAAAAAGTCAAAAGATTTTAAAAACTAGGATAAGACTATTAATAAAACCAAGCTAATTATGGTAAAAGCTATTTTAAGTTATTAAAGCAATAACAATTCTGTTTTTAAAAGGAGGGATTAATTAAAAGAAAGATCATATAAATATAAGTTATTTATAATTATTTATATTACATTTTGAGCTATTCAAACTATTAACAGAAGTTGCTTGTCCATTTGTAATGGGAGTTTGTTCCTTGGTGCATAGAAAGCTGGTTCACCATACTTTTGAAACTATTGATAATGTTAAAATGTAACTTTGAATTAATTATCTGTGATAATTAGTGGGTATTTCTGCTATGTCTGTGTAAATATTTAGAAACAGCCCATTGTTTTGTTGGCCAAAGGCGACAAAACTGGCCAAACATGTGTAACAAAGTTGTAGAGATCCCTCATTGTGTGAATAACCTTTGACAGTGTGATGCTAATAGGCCTAAAAGTGTCTGTATCTTCTGTGCTTTAACAAAAATTTAAATAAAAGTTGAATCCCTGCAGAGATGATTCAGCTTTTTCATTAAAAGCTTCTTCTATGAAACATTTACAGGACCGGTATTTTCCTCTCTAAGCACCACCAGCCTCCCAAACACCAAAGCTCTTCTCACTTTGTAAACTCCAGTTTATGTTTGTTCGCCCCCTTTGGCGAGCATTTTACTCTCTATAAGAATTAATCTTGATCAGAATTATGGCAGAATTGGCAGGCAGGCTGTTGGCAAAACCCAGTGCACTGCTAAGAGTAAAGAGTAATGTTTTAATTCAGTGTCAAGCAAGCGGGCTCAGATCAAGTCCACAAACATTTATAAGCCCCCCTCGAGCAATATCAGGTGGCATTAGGGGGCCCAAGGAGACAAAAAGCTGATGAATTGAATTAATCTCCCCTCCCGTGATGGATGGGCCTGTTCACAGGGGGCTGCAAAATGGGAGCATTGTTCATCTGTCACTCAGATTTCCATGTCCCTCTATGATTTGTGCCTGGGTTGTGAAGGCCACAAGTGGCCAAAAGACCCCCCTCTCTCCTTCTTAGTTGTCTTGCTGCTTTTTCTTTTTTTTAGGAATTCCCAGGCTTTCAGTTCATCTCCACCCCCACAATCCTCCCTGATATCCATACAGCCAGATGCAGAAAAACAAGCTTCACTCAGGTCAAGCAAACATATATATCTGTCAATCTCGCCTTATTCTAAATATACAGTTTGCTTACAGTTACATCATGACTAGTAATGTGTGGATTTCAGATAGGCTTTCAGGCAAGCGGTTCATAAAAATAAAAGTCATCTGCATTTTCATGTTTTTATTGGGTGGGTGGGTGGGTGGGGGGACAAATGCACTGGTTTCAAATATTGAGCTGGACCTGTCCCCTTCATCCCCCCTGAAATCTATGCTTATCAGCTAAATTAGCGTGGACACACAAGCCATAATTTGCAAGAGGTGTGTGATTACATTACGGTGCTTAATATAATTTGAAAAATTGAAAATGAGTCATTTGCCACAATATATTAAAACGTAATCAGGTTTTATTTATGTAAACTAAAACAAAACTGGATTATTTCTGTTACTGAAAATAAACTCAGAGGGGATTCCTTAAGACAGAATCCTCTAAAATTGGGGGTCTGCAGTCTAATGTGCATCTATGGGGGTCCTTTACATGAAGAAGACTAGAAACCCCTGTTATAGACCCTAAATCCAGGTAAGGGAAAAAAAAAAACCCTAAAAACCCTTTAAAAATCGAAACAAATGGAAGAAAACTCAGGAAGAACCACAGAGGAAGGATCTCACATCCAAAACGAACATGCAATGGACCGTGTGTACAGAACTGATTAACAAATGCACATTCAGTATCAAATTTTGATGACAAAATTGCATATACATGTAAATCATAATAAAAATATCTAAAACATAGAAATGTAATTTTCTTGGGAGTTGTTGTCTGAGATAATACACATTATCCTGTTCCATTAAAATATGTCCTGAACACAGGGAGTCACACCACGCTTTAATTTCTTCTCATAATGTCAGTTGTAATCCTCTTTTCATGCTTTAACTGTAAGGTCCATATAAGTACAGAGTGGAAGAGCTTGGCTTTATAACTGGAGCTCTCATTTGAGTTGCCTTGTTTGGGTTTCCAGACTAGAAAAAAAAAGAATATTTGATTCCAGCTAACATTATGATTCATTTGACCCTGTGAGTTCAGAGTGAAAAATAAAGTCTTTTTTTTTTCGCTATAACAAACAAAATGTAATCCAGTATTGGCACTGAAGGCTGCTGCACTTTCTAACAATGTGCGGGGGGGGGGGAACCCTCTTGGCCCTGAATCTCCATTGTTTCTCTGAAGCACCTGCCCCTTCAAAGGCACCTGACCCTTAAAAGGAACAGGTGCTAAAGGGTGATTCAATAGAGATACAGAGCTCTGATTTCTTCACGGCTTTTGTGCGATGTGTGGATTACAAATGGAGATCAGATTATATCTGCGGCTGCCTGAGAGCAGAGGATACTGGAGAAGAACATGCAAAACCTGCAGCAGCTGAAGGTGAGGTAAAGTAGCAGTAATGAATACTGCAGGTTAACAGTGCCACAAGACCAGTGTGGCAATGGGTGCAGAGGTTCTTGGCCAAGAGAAAAACTGGCAGTGGCCGATGTTGCAGTGGGATACAGGGGAAAGGAGAGGGATCTTGCTCAGTGTGTTACTGGAACAGGTCCAGCCTCCAGAACCTGTCCCATCATGGTCACAGGAGGCTGAACCCAACCACCTCTGAACAAGACAGGATAACCAGGTCGAAACAATGCACGCATGGTTGGAAAGAAGACGATAGATTATCTCTCTTTAGAGTGCCTTTAGACTGCCATGCTAGCTGCAGAGGTGGCACTCTTACTCAAGCAGAATTACAGATACAGTAAAAAGACTGGTAACAGTACTGACTCAACTTCCTTACTCAAGTTAAAGTGGAAAAGTACAGGGTCTGAAATGTACTCACTAATTGAACCTCACCTTTTCTCCACAGTCATGTGTCAGTGTGTTAAAAGGGTGCAAAAGTAAAATATACTAACGTTTGCTAGTTTATAATAAATATGAAGTTTTAGTTTTACACGTAGAATACTGAATGGACAACATGTTTTTGTTGGGCAATCCAAAACTTATCACTCTGTACCTTTGGATTATTGCAATAAAGTATCTCTGTGTCAGGAAATGTTTATGATACTGACACGTTTCACAAATCACCACCAAAGTATTGGACAAATTTTGATTTGATGGTGGTGCTAGGTGAAAAATTAAAGGAGCACCAAAGTTATAAGAAGTCATGCTGATGGAGACATGAACATGTTCACCAAATTTATTGCAATTCTTCCAATAGTTGTCGAGATATCTCAGTCATGTGGTGGCACTAGAGGAAAATTGAATGGCTCACCATAGTCAGTCTGGATTCATCCTCTAGAAACCACAACTGTACAAAATTCGGTGCCGGTCCACACTGTGTATGTTGTGATATTTCACAGGATATGTGAAAAACTTCTGGTGGAGCTAGAGGAAAAGTCTGGGGATCACTAAAGTCATCGTCTTCTAAGCACCATGGAAATCTGCATGAAATTTCAAAATAATCTATCCAATAGCTGTTGAGATATTTCAGTCTGGACCAAAGCAGTGAACTGACTGACGATCCCTGGAGCTAAAAATCATTACTCACAACCCACAACTCGCAAACACAGAAGCATCAGTAACGAGATACAATTTCGTTTGACTTCCTGACTTTGTTCTATTTGACGCTCAGATAAAGGGCAGACTGAACAGGATCCTCCCCTTAAAATAACATCAACTAAAATGATCAGACACCATCATTAGCAATGGGCAATCAGCCATAATTTTATTATGCTACAATACCACACTGCTATTGCTCCTCTCTTTCTCTTTCTCCCACACACACACATGCGAGCCCACACACACACGCAGCTCTCAGTACCCCCCTTTAGTGAAGGACTATGTTTGTGGAAAGGCCACTTTAAGGGCACTAACTGAAATGTTTGACGCTCACTGGTCGATTTATTGAGGTCAGCAGAAGGCTACGTTTTGAGAAACAGAGGAGCGGGCTATGGTTGGATTGATTTTCATGAATGATTTTATGCTGTGAGCAAAGGAGAAACAAAAGACAATCACTGCACATCAAATCACGCCACAAAAGAAATAAGGGAAAGCAACATAAAAAATGAAGGCCAAGGCCAGAGCCGTGTCACTGAGCATTAAACTAATAAATATCAGTTTCTCTTTCTGAAACGTGAAGACAAAGAGCATGGAGAATTCTACTGGATTATGCTGTTATGTTGATTTGATCAAGCCCTTAACTCTGTAAAGGGGTCAAATTAGCATATTATTAGTGCTTTAGTCAGTGGCTTATTTTCAAATAGTATCTTTTAGAGAATAAAGGCAAGCATCATACTCATACTATCAACTGAAACAAGTGTAAAGACTATAAATACATTTAAGCAAAAATGCAGGATCAAACGATATGATAAGTAGCACAAAAGACTCACACTAATAAATTAAATAAAAGTCCCACCCCTTTCGGAACCTCAGTCAAATTTCTCTTTTCCTTTCCTGTACAGAAAGCTAACTAGCTGGCTAATCTCCATTAATCATTAGCGACCTAGCTAGCGTTTTGTTCTTTAGCAAAATGCTAGTTAACTAGTTTGCTAATCTACATCAAATGTTTGCTAGCTAGCTATTGTGCACTCCAATTGAACCAGGAAGCTAGAATTTGCTCATTCCCAGTTGTAAATTTCAACTGGAAAGCCCAGTGAAATTGGATTTCTGACTCCGAAAGTTGGAGGAACCTCACTAACCTTGATGTCAAAATTCAATATGGCCGCTCCACACATCAACAGTTGCGAAAGCTGATTATTAACTCTTGTCTTGTTACATCAGTTTTACACAAAGTGGTGTTTAAGTTCTATCTGTGGACACAATGCTATGGTGTTTATTGTTATTTATCAAGCACAAAAACTTTTTTTTTCTGACTTGTACTCGGACATGGTCAACTCAGGTCAGAACTAGGCAGAACAGTCTCGAGGAAAAAAAAAAAACTATGTAGTAATCTAGTTACATTTTAGCAAATGCTAGCTGACTAGCTAGTTAATCTAGATGAATCAGTGGCTGGGATAGTTACATCTAATATCAAACGTTAGCAAAAATCTAGCCAACTAGCAAGAAAATCTACACATTTTCTAACATTAGCTAACTTATGATGTGACTATGTATAAATTGCTTTTACAGGTCCCTTAGCAACATCGTTTACCTATCTTCAAAATTTGGTTTACGCATGAGCAGTTAGACTGGGCACAGTTAGGGTAAGCCAATCAAAAGCAGAGTATGATGGGTCATGCCCTTGCCATTCCCAAAAATAAATCTCTGCAGGTACAGGGGTTGCTCAACTGTTACTGGAGCAGAGCAAAAAGGATCAAGACTTAGGATGGGTGAATTAATGATAACAAAACAAACAGCAGTCTGTCTTTAAGATAATTTTGACTTTCTCAAAATACATTATAGCAAACTGGAACCACAATGACAGAATGACACCAGGAACAATTCCGTGTCATGTGGATCAATATATATTGGCTTAATAAAGATTCAGTCCAAACAAAAAGCGACAAAGAACCTGTCGGTGGTGAAGTGGTGATTCCTGATTTGACAGTGTATAGTGTGATACAGGCCGTGTACTCTGTATGCTGGCAGAGCTCTCCTCTCTCTTTGTGAAATGAATTAGGAGAACATGAAAACTGAGCAGACCTTCAGCAATACATTATGTATGAGGAGCTTGAAGGCTCCTACTGAATTCTGTTCAGGTGGCATCAGAGGGTGCAGCCAAGTGGAAATGCTGGCTGGTCACTTAAAGCACACTATCTGTGGTAATATTTCTACATGAAAGCATCAGCAGCACACGGCTTGGGCTATATTCTTCTCCTCGCAGGCTGAAATATGCAATACAACCTGGTTTCTATAGTGGTCGCAGAGGAGGTTTACTGGGGCAACAGGGGATTAAAGGCCTTGCTCTAACCTTCAGGCTATCTCCTACCCTGCATAACTTTAAGCTACTATTTGCAATTTAAATTAAAATCTATATTTTGTTTCCCATCTTACACTTGATTTACTAGTTACAGTAGATCTGTGGTAATCATCCTCGTCTGCAGTAGCACACATGTCATCTGCGTATCAGCGGGTTTGACAGCTTGACGTAATATCAAAATCAGATAACAGACCATATGATTCCTCGTCGTCTGTTGCTATGAGATAACATCTAATTTCCCATCTCTCGAGTAATCTCACAAAGACATCGTCTGCTCATCGTGAAATCAATATGCTGCGGAAACACCATTACAACAGTCTTCACAGTGCTTGAGTGAATCACTCAAGATCACAGATGAACACGCGCACACACAGGCAGACAAAGACAACACACACACACACACATACAGGATCAGGTAAACAAACACACACTGTCACCTCCACTGTGTCCTTTGATATAAAAAGGTCTAATTAAAAAGCTCTGAAAAGGACAAGAGCGCTCAGTGTAATTTAATCGCGTGTCAGTGCCCAGAAACAAATCTTTGGCACGTTGAGAAATGTGCATAAAATCACAAAAGAGCAGAACCGGTATCAGGATGAATTATACTGGGTTTAGTGGGCTCACTGGGGAGAGAGGATCATGGGCAGCGGAGTGCATCCTCTGCCAGCAGACAGACAGACAGTACGCTGCAGTCATTAGCAGCAAAGTACAAAGAGAACCAGCATCACAGGGCAGGACAGGCAAAGAGCAAAATAGGCCTATTAAAATATGTGATGCTAGACTGTGGAGTAAGTGAGTGAACCTGAAATTGGTGTTGAAACAGTTCAATTTGTCAAGCAGAAAATTACTCAACATCAGCTAGATTGATGTTGTTTTTAACTGCCAAGTCCACTTCTTTTTTGATTTTGCTCTCACAAGGAAGCTGGTTTTTGTCAGTTTACTACATACTGACTGCAACTCTCCTAACCTGCTACCTTTTGATAATTAACTTTATGTTTAAAGCTCAAGGTTTACATGGATTTGTTGGCAGAATATAGCAGAAATGGAATATAATATTAACAGAAGAAAAGAAGAAGACAAGAATGGAGTCTAGTAGATCCAGCAGACACAAAACAAGCATATGAGTGTGAACAGACAGACACATATTTAAGGTAACCTACATAAGGAGAGTTACAGTCAGTATAGAGTAAACTGACAGGGAGACAAACAGTCGTACAGCTTCCCTCTGAGAGCCAAATCAGACGTGTACCGGGCAGTTAAAAAAAACAACAACAAAGAGCTGATGACAGTCTGAGAGGAGTTAGACCTGTAGACGTTCTGTGATTTAAAGTCTCCCTCGCTCCTGCTCTCTCTCTCTGGCACTGCTATAATTTTCCTGGGTGGAATGATGGATGAGGCGGTGTCAGCCCATGTTCATTATAATGCACACCATCTATTCTTCTCAGCCAGACTCTCCGCGCTCCAGGAAATGCCAGAGAGGTATTGGAAGCCGCGAAAAAGAAGAGGAGAAACTCTCATCTGATTTTATGGAGAGAATTTGCTGCTAGGTGTGTGTTAACTTAGTGCGCGGTGATCCATCAATCACTAATGAAGATACTGCGAGGCGACTGCTTGTTCTTAAGAGAAACACATTCCTCTCTGGGTATGAATCATAAACACCCCTCCATGTCCGTGCAGGCAGGATCCTAAATTAATAATGAGCGCTCCAACAGTTAGCTGTATGCAAAACATTTAGGAAAACATGTAGAGGCAGTGTTTGTCATCATGACCTATTTGTAATATTTTAAAGGCCCTAAAACCTTTTTTCTCAATCAGCTTCTCACTACAAGTGATTGTGCCCTACAAGAACACACAACTTTCTGCCAAATTCGAAACAATTTTCCTTAATTTACATTAAAGATTTTTGTATTTTTATGTTTATCTGTTCTACTCACACCAGCTCAAATCATCAAATCTGGTCAAACCACATCTGGGGAGTCCTGGATTGGGCTGCACCAACTATTTGTAATTCATTGTGTTTAAGTTTAATGTGTTTAATGGCGGCCTTCCTGGCCATAAAGTCTCTTGTATTACAGCTAAACAGCACACTTAAGTTTTCTGAAAACATTTTAGGATGAGACATGTAGTGAGAGAATCTTGATTCATATTTTATCAGCATGGCCTAGTTTGATCTGAGTTTGGAGACCAGACACATGCAGTCTTTATTGTATTACAGCTAAACAGCACATCTGCCTTTATGCAGATGTCACTTCTGCACTGGCCTCACCGCTCAGACGTGGAAGCTCCGGCCACTATATAAAATACATTCTATGGTGAATCTCCACCTAGCCAACACTTATGTTGTAACTTGGTTTAGTTTGACCTTAATGGCTGGTACAACTGGCTCCTGATAAGTTTTTAGAGTTTAACTCGTAGTAAAAGTTTTTCCACAAACTTTTTCAGTTCATTTAACCATGTATGATTAATAATATGGAGAAATAATTCACACACTTAAAAAGAAGTTAATTCACTTACCATGTTTAGGTTGGAACAATTTCACAATTAAGTAAATACAACTGATTTTAAAGTAAACTTTAGTAGATAGAAAGTAAACATTACTAATAGTAACATTTACCTACTTTTTACAGCGTAGTATGTTTCCTACATTTTTTAAAAAGTAAATCAACTTATCAGATTTTACATTTTACATCATAAAACAATGAATAATGTATCTGCTGCAAAAAGATGTGCCACACGAATACATTACTGCACCTAATCAGTTTATATGACAGTAGACTAAATGAAAGATCCACATATACTTAGCAGAGACACACATCAAACACACACACACGCCTCTCCTCTTTATCCTGAAGAAGTCTAAACACATCGTCTAGACAAACACATTATCTTTAATCAGAGCAGTGACGCCTCTTTTCTCCTCACACACAGATCAAGTCAGTGGGGGCCTGATGAGGGGAAATGCGTGGCATATTGAAATAGATTTATTCAAACTGATAGCATCTCATCCCATCAGCTCCACACCAAGTGTGCCAAACTGTGTGTGCGAGAGTCTTTTGAAAGCCTTTAAGGATGTATTGAACAAAAGGGGGGGAAAAGTCTCCAAATGAGTCCTGGATCATTCCTGGAGCACAGGGATCAATAACCGCCAGGCTAAGCCCTCGCTCATCCATCTGATTCATATCTTCTCCCCCCTCCTGCTTCTCAGATAGAAGAGGAATCACTGGACTAAAGGCTCCCTCTCTGTGGCAGTATGTACCAGCTGCAAGCTGTTTTCTCAAATACATAAAGCTGTATGTAGTGATTAATGTCAGAAGTGTACTTATATCATAATGGATTGGATATGTCAGTATATGATGATCTTTGCTCGAGATGGATGGCAGCAAAAGGAATATACACTTGTCTATAAATAGCTCTGTTAGATTTACACTTCATCTCTTACACATAGAAATTCAGCCTGGAACAGACCATAAATTATAAAACTGCTGCCACTGTGCATCCGTTTATACACGTCACATGATGTTGGGTTGATGTTCAAACGCCTCACTGAGAAAATGTAAAACTCCCAACGCTGCAACATGAAAATTAAATCCTGTTTCATGTATTTACATGGCTATGATGGCTGTTATAGTTGTTCACTCAAATGCCAATGTCAATTTTAGACACAACACAGTAATTAGCTCATTGTCTTTGTCGTCAGTAATTAGCTTAAATCAACTTGCATATTACAAATAATAGCTGCATTTACATGGGCTCTACACTTTAAGACATAAGGGTTCCAAAAGGGTTCTTCCTGAGGGGAAGCGTTTGGTTCTGAATAACCATTTTTGGAAGAAAGGGTTCATCAAGGGTTCTTTTGTGAGACTCAGGGTTCCATTAAAAAACCCTTTTCATCCAAAGAACTTTTGGAGGAAAAAATTATTTAAGGATTGTTGAAAAACAAGAAACTTTTAAAGGGCAATTTGGTGTAGTGGGCTCCCCATAGACCAAAATGAGCTGAGGGGGGGAAACCATTGACTATATCATAAAACCAAGCCGGGTTGAGGAAATTGATTGATTGATTGATTGATTGATTGATTGATTGATTGATTGATTGCTCTGTCTATCTCAAAAAGGCAGGAAGTGTAAATTTAAAGCTAAGACTGGATCATAGTTTCAATTGGAGTTTTGGAGGAACACAGTTATATTTAATCTACGTTTAGAGTTAAAACTTAAGTTGAAAGGAAGAAGTTTGAATTTAATCTTCTTTAATTTTAAGGTAGTTTAAAAGATTGGTGCAACAGAATTTAAAATTAAGCCATGATTTAATTTGGTTTAAAAATTAACCTTGCACCTTGGTGGTGCATCCCAGCCTATAAGTAGCTACTGTAACACTGCAATAAAATGTCAATAAAATGTCAACTTTTATTACTGGCTTGTCTGTTGTTGTCACAATCATTTGCATGCAATACATGTTCCTCTGTGGGAAGCTCTGCTGGTAAACTGCCTATAAAAGAAGACATATGCGGAATTTACAAGAATTTTGTGCTCAATCATTTGTTATCCGGGGTTTCCGGGTTTGACACTTCACAGTGGACAGAACAACTTTACACATGGCGAAAAAGTTGGGACACGTAAACACACATTTTATCCGATCACTTTATTTAGCATCCATACAAACAGTCAGTCAGAATGATTTCAGGCTGGCTGCAGAAATATTGTCCATGTAACTGCAGCTACTGTAGTCCAAACCTGTTTTTACATTATTCATTTCCTCTCCTGACTAACCATAGGCTGCATCCTCAGATTATACAGGAGCTCTGACACACTGATGACACTTCTTACCTGCGCTTCTATAAAGAATCACATCTCACCTCAAGAGAGCATTGTTATTATTTGTACAGACTCGATGGAAAAGCCTTGCTTGTCTTGTCACTGTCGGTAACTAATTCAGTCTTAAACACGGTCTCAGCTGAATCACACTGACGTGCAAAATAAATCCCTGGAAAGAGAGCCTGATAATAGAATAAAGAGGTAGGTAATTTTTACAGAGTGTGGGCATTTCATTTAAAAATCATTGCACATTTATGAGAGCAAAAGATAAAGCCATTCAATTTGACGTGAAGTTTTTTATTTTTCAGTGAGGGACAACGTGATTGAGGGATAAAAAGCTTACTGACTGAATAAACTGATGAGTGAATCTTTGTAAAGACCTCGAGGGGGATCCATGTGCAAAGGTCTGTGGCTACTGACTCTTCACTTTTCTATTTATTCATGACTAAAATCATACACAAGATAAACAAGTCTGCACTATAGTATCATAGTCACTGTGACTTGGTTTACAAGATGATTTTTTTATTGTTCAAAAGAGAATCCAGTGAACAAATGTAAGGAAATGAGCTAAAACCTGCAAATCCAGTTACCTTTGTAATCCAGGCATAAAGAAAATCCAAGAGCATGGAGTGCATATCTATATATATAGCATATAATATCAAATTCATTATTCATAATACTACAAATATTTGATGCACTGACTCATGGATGGCCTCTTCCATCTACCTCAGGAAACTGTGGCTATATTAATAATCTTTTGTTCTTCAGCCTCAAAGGGCACCACCTGCAGTCTTTGAGAACAGAAAGAACAACTGAAGCACAAGTCTTTTATAGACGGTGTACACAAAACCTACAACAACATCTCTACGTAAACAAACAATGCACATGACTGGATACTGGAAAGGAATAAAAAAAAAAAAAAGTTTGTCCTGTATAATTCAAGTCAGCGCGAAGTTCGGATGTAACACAATAACTACCGCTGAGGCCACTAGGGTCACGTCCAGTATTTTTGATACTGGATTTCAGGGAGGGGTTTAGTCCCTTGGGATGGAGTTTAAATTCTACAGCTAAGACCTCACATATAATGTTTTTAAGGCTGATTCTATTTTAAACATCCTTACTTGTAGGCCAACAAAATAACTAAATAAATAAAGAGTTCAGTATTTCTCCACCAGCCATGAATTTTAAGTTTGGGAGAAATGGCATCATCATGAAATACACAATTACCTTAAAATAAAATATGAATTTCTTTGCATCTGAGGATTGTTGGAAACATTTGAGATAGTGATACTACAAAACAAAACAAATTATATAACATATTTTGAGCTTTTTTAAAGACATTTTTTAGACATATTATGGCTTTAAAAGTAATGCAAAAGTTACTTAGCCCAGTAAGTAATTATGTTTATATGCAGTAATTGCTAAAGTAATTAAATTACTGTTGAAAAAAGTAACTAGTAACGGCAACTAATTACTAAATTTTAGTATCTTACTTATGTCATCTTATCTTTACAGTCAGTGATTTCATAAGGTAAGTTTCCCTATTTATTGATATTATAATATTCAGCAGTGTAGCTCCTAAATAAACAAATATATAAAATATGAATAATTAACTCCGCCTCCTCAAGACCTGAGGATCTCTAAAATCTTGTCTACGGCCCTGGATATAACCAATATAGATAACTGCAGACAAAGCATGATTTGAATATAATTTCTGTTGATTTATCATCTATGAAATTATTTTTAAATAAGAAAGACCACCAAGTGCTCCAAGTGTCACGTGATGTAGTGAATTTTATGAGAGTGTAAGACTAACCTACATAGATGCCTCTTATGAAACGCAATATGAGCTCAGTAAGTCACTCTGACCTCTATTCTGTCACATCCTCTGTTGTGAGAACAGTTACATTATGTAACAAACGCATCACAGAAAAGACACCACACAGCGATGAAAAAAAAAAACACATAATGTCAAATAATCTTTGACAGACAGATGGCCAGAAAAACAGCAAAGACACGTTTTTAACAACAAAGAGTGTGACTGCTGACAGTCAGAGCGCACGACAGGCATCCAGCCTCTCTTATCAAAGATACTAAACACTACTGTAATCCCAGACTTTGATCACGTGAGCTCAAACTTGGCCAAATGGGAAGGCGAGTCTCGGTAGTACGCTTCCGACCGCCATTACATTACAATGCGTGGTGGGCTGGACGATCGTGCCGTGCGCGAAGCGAGAGAGAGAGAGAGGAAAAAAAAAACGCTACAGCGGCGGCGTTTCGCGTAAAGCAAACAGACACACAGGAGGGTGAGAATGACACAGTGAGGCCACACGCACACTGATTATTTACCAATATAATAACAACACGCTGCGGGAGATAAACAATGAGGAAGAGAGGAGGAAGCCGTGCACATGTTTGAGGATTTAATTCAATGACCAAATCATCATTTCTCGACAAGAAAAGGAGGAGGACGCGCTTTTAAACATCGCGGTGGTAAATAAAGGAAAAAGAAAAATCTGCAGCGTGCAACATATCCTCTGTGTGACAAGGACTGTCACTTCTGCTTGCGTTTTAAAAAAACCTGATATTTTTGTGCAAGATTGTGGCCGTGAGAAAGGACGTTTCGTAATGATATAAAACTGAAAGGAAGGAAGGATTTTTTCAAACCACCTTCTTCTACAGAAGCCTGCTCGTTTTCCTGGTGGCGGCGGAGGAGTGTAAGAATAGTTTTCTTTGACTCATGATTCAGGGGCTTTTTTTTTTTTTTTTTTTACAGGGAACCCGCTCGACTTTTTTGTCCGCCCTGCCACGGAGGAGCACCGGGGGCAGCTTTTTCTCCTCTTCTTCGCTTCCGTGCTTATTACGCGGTGCGTTTTAATTCAAGAGCAACAGAGGGATTAAACATTCCTGCTTCCTCGCAGCGCCTGTTTGTGCTCGGCAGCAGGCTGGGTTACATTGTGAGAGAGAGGAACGGTTGTGGTAAGAAAGAAGGGCTATAAATAGCTCATGCAATTCTCGAAAACTATCACAAGTGGTGCATCAAGCTTGGTGTGGAGGGAGCAGACGGAATCAGATATCCTGCGTGTAATGTCTTGCCTCTAAGTTGATTGTTTTGCACAGGGGCGACGGTGTCATATTTTTTAAGGAAGTTTTGACTCTTAATTTCGCTATTTTTGGGCGCGGAAGACAGAAAGGAGTCGTTCCCCTCATGGATTATGCTCATTTAATGATGAAACTATCAGCGGAAAGACTAATATGGAAACAGGCTGATCTTCCTCTGGATTGAAATGGATACGTTTCTCTGCTCTCCGCCGCTGACAATGATCACATTTGGAATCGCCTGACCTGGATTGTAACCATGTTTTGATCGCTTTGGATTTACATTACAACATTATATCTTAATGGATGCGTTCTGCACTTCTCCTCTTTGAATACGCCCATTCCTCTCTGAGCTATTATCTATCTGGACCTCTTGTGAGGTTATAAGGAACCGATTTGTCAGCCCCCTGCTCGGTGTTTTGATGATACCGATGTAGGATTTCGACATGCCCAGCGCTGACGAGCCCAACGGCGGACGATTATGACTACAACAGCGAATTGGGTGGCTAACGGGGCAAGCCTTGAGGACTGCCACTCCAACATCTTCTCTCTGGTACAGTATCAATAATAAATCGTGCTCGGCACAGGCTCAGACACGCGAGCCAGCACTGATCGACAAGTCATAAGACAGTGGGAGGGGAGGCACACGCGTAAATGTGTGTCTGCCGTACAAAGGTGAACCAATTGCTGATGTTGTTATTAGGTAATCATTACCACGGGTTAGTGGTGCGGGGAAAAAACACCATATCTGAACACTTAGGCTGTTTATAATAAAGATATCTCAGCGCAAAGGGTTTGATCAATACTTTATTGTCTGATTACAACCCGAAACACACCGCATAACGCTTAAAATACAAGTTTAAATGAAACTAAAACAAACTGATCACTTATTTTGGTATAAATAGGGGAGACCTGGGATGGTAGTAACTCAGTGGTTGTTCATGCTAGATCTCTCAAACTTTGATACACGGCGTCCATATTTGTCTACTACAAACAAAACTCACATGGACGTGGGGTTGGGGATTGTTAATGATACCTCTACCAATGCCAGAAGCCTTTAAGTGACACTAATACCAGTAGACTACTAAATTAGATACCTTTATTTTCTTTGTGGTGGTGTCTCAGCATGCTGACCTGCAGCTCCATTAAATGCACTACACTCGACTTCACCACCACAGTAAATCTTTTCTAGATCTGTGTACAAAAAGGTATCAGTTACGAGGTAAGTTTCAATACTACTTAGTACTGAATTATTTTGTTCAGTACCTGAAATGTATTGAGAAGCAATACCAGTCATTACACCAAAATTAGCGCATGTACTGTATGCAGTTTTTTTAAAAAAGCGGCTAAACGTTAAAAATATGTGATTGACCTTTATCCCATCACCTGTTTTTTTTCCTTCTGATGTGTGCCGGAAAGCCAAGACTCAACTCATGTCTGTGCAGGAGGATAGGCTGTTTTTTTTAAAAGTGCTTCTGTAGCTTCTAACTGAATCTCTGTGGTCTGAAGTTTAGTTGCTTTCCTTTCTCGCTGTTTGAGTTTACTGTTTGTTGTTTGCTTCCAGCTGTATCAGAGTTGTGCTAAGTTACTGCTGATGAAAACTCAGCATTTCATAATTTAGCTGTTCATAGTTAAAGGTTTTCAATAGCAAAATATTTATTGCGAAAAATTGTTTATCCATCATTTTACAGCACGTCATCAGTAAATACACACTTTCAAGTGGGTGCAAACTCTTCCATGCTGGACTGACTCACAGAGTCATTCTGAATCAATCCATGGGGCAAAAGAGTAGCAGTAGTCACCAACAGAGGCGACAAGCCTTTATTGCCTGGGGGGAAATTTAGCTTGTCCACCCAGGTGAGATGTCCACATCACTGCCGATTGGACCTTGAGCCGATAAATACCTGTGAGTGCTGCAGAGTCACTTGACCTGAGAGTGAATTCCGGCTTGTAATCTTTCCCATTGACGACAAAAGCCAGATGTTAGTTGATGTAAGTGGATGTTTTTGTCCAGTGTAAAAGGGGCTTTAGTGTGTGGACTTTGAATTTTCATGTGTCACTTAAGAGTTCAGTCACAGTGTCAGTTGTGGCAGATGTAGATGACTGCCCCTGTCTTGTGAGCTTTGTGGACGTTGTACACACTTGCCTCAGACTTCTTTTTGCATTGAGTTTGCAAATTGTTCCATGTAAACCATCCAGAAATTCTTGTAATTCTAACAACTATTCCTATCCTAAAGCAGCCATTACATAGCTGTTTTAGTATGTGGGCTTGACGGTACCATGAATGCAAAATGACAGATTTAACTAGGAAAAAAACTATTCTTTTGGTTATGTTAGTCTAAAAATTGTATCTCCAATACAGTGAACATTTGCAGAAAATAACCTTGATAAAAAATGTTACTTTCGTACCTGAATGTCAGTTTTTTTGGTTGTAAAATCCATAATGTTGCCCACTGAGACATAACAATTCTCACGTGACCTTAAAATGAGAAATGGGAGTGTACCATGTTAATAATATTGCCAAACTGACAGTGTTTCAACTGACCTGGTGTTATATCACTCCCCAGTCTCCTCTATTTGGCATGATAAACAGTACATAAACACTCATTTTTTCCCATCAAGAGCCCAGCCTGCTCTCTCTGGCCATTATCCTCCTCCCCCTTTGAAATAATCATTACACTGGAAATGTAGCTGGAACTCTGTTGCATTGCCAAGCAACTAACTTGGACAGAAGAGTGCCTCTGTTCACATTTCAAAGCAAGAGATAGAATTTATCTCAGTCTGAAAATAGAAACTAGTTCAAATATATGTGTAAATCTACAAATTCATTTACATGAAAACATAGCCTTTTTACAAAAAGTGGAAGATACTTAAATATTGCAGTTGAGAACATAACACTAAAGTAACTTAACATAACAAAATAAGATCAGACATCAACAACGAAAACCCTCCAAAATCTTAAGTGAATAATAGCTGAATGTGTTGATCTACAAGAAATGGCCCACCTGGTCAAAATTTGTAAGATTGGGGGATTTTTTGTTTGAAGATTTTAACAGACAGCACGAATCAAGCACACAGTAGCGGAAACAACACTTTCACACTCAGTTTTATGTGAAAAAAAGGGTTTTTTGATTCCACAGGCAGTGCAATTTCTGCAGAAACCCGCCTGGTTTGGAGGGTGGAGGAGCTAGAGCAGTGTGTTTTCACAGTTTTCATCCTGCAATCAGCGAGTTAACTGTCCTACTACAACAAGCAGCCAAGTGGAAAGGCATGCGGTAGCCTGACTCAGGCGTAGGCTGCTGAGAACCACAACAACATAGGGGTCCTGAGGGCTTTTGAGGTGATCATGCAGGTTGTCCACTGGTGACACCACACATGCCACACCAAAGCAAAAGAAACATGTCATATGTGATGTCTTTTTTTTGAATGTTTTTGGAGGCTAGAGAAGAGAAACTAACTTTAAAGTTGTTACACATCTTGAGGAAATCTCTAAAATCTCAAACAAAGCCCTGTCAGTTCTTCCTTTTCATCATAGGTAGGAAGTGCAAATACTTTGTTACTGTATGTGTTGTCAGGTATCTGTACTTGAGTATTTATTTATATGAAGTTTTTACTTTTACTCCCTGCATTTTAACACAAATATCTGTACTTTCTACTCCTTCTACTCAAAATAGGTTTGTAAAGTTTTAATGCCTTTAAGGGGAATTATTAGATGATTCCTTGGTTTACTCATTAGTGCATATTACACACAGTGTAACAAGACATAAAAGACATAATAAGACAAAAAAAAAAGACAAAAAGGTGTAACAAAACTTAAGACATCACAGGACAAAAAAAGAAGTGTAACAAGATGAAAAAAACACAAGAAGTAGTACAGAATGAGTGGACTTTTACCACCTCTGCCTTTCATGTATTGCAGTAGTTTTTGTGACTGTACAGGGACCAAGCAGGGAGAAGGGGATTCAAAATAATATCTTAAGCTGTTCAAAAGCATCTTTGTTTGAATTTGTGTGCGCCAGCGCTCCAGTATCAGACCTCTTAAATTCACTCAGTCTGACACCAAACAGTGATTACTTCCCTGTCAACTTCTCAGCCGAGGTTATTCCCTCGTGAGAAAAGCTTTCATTCACTCGCAGTGGTGTTTGTTGGCCATCGCGCAGGCCCCTATGTGAACATCCCTTTCAAACTGAGGGAGAAAGAGACCATCCATCAGCTGGCTTGTTGAGAATATTTATGACTGGCCAGTGCCACAGCGGTTGCTCACTGGCAGGGCTCCTACAGGGAAGCCCGGGACAGAACAAAACACTAATGACAAACCGAGTGTCCTGGTTAGAGGGGACGACTGAGACAAAGAGACAGACACAGGGATGCAGAGTGCATCCTGATGTTGATAAAGAAACATTATGTGTATTGTAAGATTAAGAAGCAGAGGCTGAAGAGATGGTATTACCACTGGAAGCGAGTGAATCACAGCAGGTGTGAGTATTGATCCGGCAAAAGAAGACTTGTAAAAATCTGTTTGATATGAAGAATTGGTCAGTTTTAATTTCCTTCATGCATTTTACCACTTATTACTTAGTTTAGTGTTAGAACTGTTAATTGATACATTGATCAGTAGACTGGCGGAGGATTAATCGACAACAATTTTGGTAATCTAGTATTGATTTGTCAGTATTGGGGATTTGGATGCGATAAATATGAGAAATTAAAATGTAACAATGAAAATGTTTCAGTTTCAGTTTCAAAATTTTGATTATATTTATGTATGTATTCGAAAAAGTTAGTTAGGTAGTTGCCTGAATCCTTTTGAGGTTACTGCCTATTAAAAGCAAGTTTTTTCTCACCAGTCACCCCAGTGCTTGTTCTTTGTGGGAAATATTTAGTTTATGAAGAGTGTGATCTGGCAACTGCATCACAGCCAAAGTGGCACATTTTTTCAATTATTATTTTGTTTATATAGGCAATCACATAAAAAAAATGATTGCGGTACTTGTAAAAATGCTGCATATTAGAGCTGATAATCATTAGACCCTTAGTGAATATAATGCCCATTTGGGGATTTGGTTGTTGTTTCGGGAATTTGAGGATGTCAGCTTTGTTTCCAGGAAACTCTGATGCCATTTTATTGACTGAAAAATGGATTAGTCAATCAAACAAACGTGGTTCCTCATTTAGAGCAGTGATTTTCTACCTTTGAATAGAACAATCAGCTTGTTATTCACAGCTCCCACAAAGAATCCATACTGCAGAAAGTCTGGGTGATATTTCTGAAGTTTGGTGAGAGTTCAGGGCTCCGTTTGAAATGTCGGCGCCTTGTGTTTTTCAGTTAATGGTGCTGCTGTTGGACTTTAAGTTGACTTACATTAAGCCGAGGGGTTTAGGCGATGTAATGTACAAAACATTCCCCAGTCTAAATTATGGCCTTCATTTCCCATCATGCTTCACTGAGTACTTTATTAAGTTTGCTATTTTATGTCACAAAATTAAAATGTTACTTTTTGTTAGTGCTCAGAACATGGTGATTTGTGTTGGTAATGTTTTTTTTTGTGCAGTTTTATAGTTTTAACCATTAGTGGCTGTACATTTCTTGAGCCCAGCTGTATTTTACATATTTTCAAGCGCTTGAACCTTATATTGAATGTCATTAAGGGGCTGATGTTGCCGAGAGCTACTTACTCGCTCTTAATCCATGCAATTTTCCGCAATATTGTATTTTTTATTTATATTCTATTCTCCACGACCGTCAGGTGACCCCTGGAAATGAACTCACAACCCCCTTTGGGGTCGCGACCCCAAGGTTGAGAGCCACTTATTTAAAGGTCCAGAACTGACCAGAATACAGCCTCTGAGGTGGGATATTTCTTAACCTTTTCCTCTGGGTCATATTGGCTTACATAAAGGTCTTGTGGCTGAGCAGCGAGCGCTCTGGTCTGACAGCCTGTTAAACAGCATTCCAACATGCACTAACCTCGTCCCTCACACTGATTTACTGGCTGTTATTACAACCTGCATCAATAAAAAGTACCTCAGAAAGCGCGAGTGCCCTCCTGTACTGTGGGGAGACTTTTTATGGGGGTAGCAGGCAGGCAGATCACTGTCATGTGGTGTCACATACTTGAGATCACTGAGATCACACAACCCACAAAACAACTGTCTCGTCTGCTGGTGGTGGCGATCCTCCGTCTGTGACAGAAAGCAAACGAGACCCTTGTAAAGTGGGAGAAAAAGATCCAAGCTGGTGAGCTAAAGTTGAAGTGGCGACGACTGAGGAGGAGGAGGAGGAGGAGGAGGAGGAGGGGAAGGGTGGAGGACGAGAGGAGAAACAGAGGAATGTTTTCAGCTGAAGGAGTGAGCAAGAGTGACTGCAGCGGAATCTGTTTTCATTTTAGGAAAGTATTATGACTGATGTGCATTTCCTGACTGCTAGCCTCAGCCTATTTGAGAGAGAGGAGCTGAGAGTGAAACAGTGGAGAAAATTAAAGAGGGAGGGACGTAATGAGAGAGAGAAAACAGTCTTCTGTCTTTCTGTGGACTACTGAGCAGGGTTGGGAGGGTTACCAATACAATTACTAATTACCTGTTAAAATGTTGTCTTCATTTCTGTTACGTTTGAGTTACCTCAGTGCTAAAAATGGGGAAACTGTTCAGCCTAATATTATGACTTATGACACATGTCAGTTCTTGGATGATGACAGCTAAAAGTAGAACTGTCACTGTAGTGTGATGTTCCAAAATATTTTTCAGTAGTATTAGTGGTAGTAGTAGTATTGACAGGTTTGGTAGCGGGAGTTGTGAGCAGCTAATGTTAGCGGCTGGTCTGTGTAGCTAATGTTAGTGGTGGGTCTGTGTAGCTAACATTAGCGGCTGGTCTGTGTAGCTAATGTTAGTGGTGGGTCTGTGTAGCTAACATTAGCGGCTGGTCTGTGTAGCTAATGTTAGTGGTAGGTCTGTGTAGCTAATATTAGCGGTTGGTCTGTGTAGCTAATGTTAGTGGTAGGTCTGTGTAGCTAACATTAGCGGTTGGTCTATGTAGCTAACATGTGCGGTTGGACTATATAACTAACGTTAGCGGTTGGTCTGTGTAGCTAACATGAGTGGTTGGACTGTGTAGCTAATGTTAGCGGTTGGTCTATGTAGCTAATTTTAGTAGTTTATTTGTGTCGCTAACATTAGCGGTTGGTCTGTGTCACTAATGCTAGTAGTTGGCCTGTGTTGCTAATGTTAGCGGTTGGACTGTGTAGCTAACATTAGCTGACATGATAATTAATTGACTGTAAGATTAGCTGGTTTCAGTCGAGGCCAAAGTGGTGCTGTGAGACCTGTGTTGTAATGTGTCTGCAGTGCACTGCACTTGGCAGTGTATTGTTCTTTATCTTAAAATGTATTATAAAATTGTAATCCTAATAGTCCACATTTTTACTAAGTGTAACTGATTACATCTTTTTTTGGAACTTTAATGGCACACAGTTACCTTTTTTGTGTATCTTGATGATGTAATCCCATTACAGGTTATCCATTACTCCCCAAGCCTGCTGCTCGGCAGGTTTCTTCTCACACTGACTCGAGCCAGAGTCCCTGAGCCTGAATATGAAATGCAGGGAAGCAGACAGTAAAGAGCCTCACAACACAGGAAGCCTCAGTGTGTGTGTGTGTGTGTGTGTGTGTGTGTGTGTGTGTGTGTCCGTGTGGATTGTAAACACTGTAAACCATCTCAGACTCAGGAGACAAACTTCAAACACCTATCATATTATACACACTGACACACAGATGCATTCACAAACACAGAGCAAGAGGGGGGGGAAAACAGCACCCACATGCACACACAAACATATGTATCACAAATGCAACACACTAAATCTTCCACCCACACTCACATGTTTTATCGCTCTTATTTGGGGCTGTGAATGCATTCTATATCTCAAGGACACACGCTTGTACAAACATAGGTAGAATGCAGAGACCTTAATTAAAGGACTGCCTGTGTCCCCCTCGACAGAGAGTGCAACACTGGTAATTAAGTGTCCTCAAGTGCAGGTCTAATGTGATCAACTAAAAGGGGGTGCTCATTAGCCAAACTGTATTCCAATAGAGATCTTGCATGTATAATAATGATGCTGCTGTCTGGCATGGAAATAAAGTGCTAAGAGATGAGGCTAAGGGAATACCATTAACAGCAACGTCTTGATTTATGGCAGGTGAGCGGCCGTGCCTTGTAAGAAGAAGCAGGTAATCAGGGATGGTGCCTTTTTAATATAGACTGTTTGCATTTCCTCGTTATTAATAGTGGTGGCTATTGCGAGGATGAGAAGGAGGCGGCGGTTGGATGAAGTGTGTGTCGTGATCTGCTGAGCCGAAGTATCGGTCAAAAAGTTGGAGTTTATACAGGGCTGGTTTATTGTTTGATTTTTTTCCAAGCTAGTGCTGAACTGAGCGTTGGTACCAAAACAATATTATTTTTGATATCGTGCTTTGAGGAATATAAACATCTTTCCTTTACAAAACCTTTTTTTGGGAACTTGTTTCATATGTATGCATGAGTACATAAGTGCATGCATGTATACATGCCGTATGTTTGGTTGTATGTATGGATATGAGTATGCATGGTACATTTATGATGCATATGTATAACCATATGCCACTATTACATGAGAGCATACTACGTGTTAGTAACCTGAGATCAAGGTTCATCCCTGGACATTAATATATGCAGCAAACTTACTAACTTACAGTGCAGTACATTTTTTGTTCTGATTTTCTTTTTTTTCCCTTCTTTACCAGACCAAACATATCTAGGCTTAAGTTCTGAACTTTGCAAAATAATTTTTCCTGAGAATTAAATAAGTTTTTGTTTCATTTAACAAAAGAAGCCAAAGTTTTCAAATGAAGCTCTTAATCTTAAACATTGTTTAAACTAGAGCTTGACCAGTGAATCAGTGTTAAGCTGATTCTGGCTGATATATATCTGCTAATATTGGTGTAGATGTTGCTGTACAGAAATGCCAATACAATTTAGATTGTCATGTTGCCATAATTTTTTTTTCCAATAAAGAGAAGTGACAAGTTTATTTTTCAACTGTATAATGTTTTGGTCACAATACAAAAAACAAACAAACAAACAAAAAATTAAGATATTCTCCTAAAAATGTTAATTCACTTTATGGCTTTATGTAAAAAAAAATATATTGGCTAAAGCTCTGTTTGCACAAGAATAGTATTACCTTGGGACCTCTAGGAATTTGTAATCATTGAGGAGGTAATCTGTGATCTCAATCCTGCAACATGTTGGTAATTTGTAAAGTAAAATTTCCAACGCAAATTACCTGCCATATTTTGCCAAATGCAGGTGGCCTGTGATATTATTAGTGCCATGCAAATCAGCATCCTGGTGATTTGGAGTCATGGTTTTTTATAACACCTGTTTTTTGTGGTCAGACAACTGAACACATATGAAACCTGATTGGATCAGTTGTACTGACATTTAAAATGAGAGCTGCAAGTCAGTGTTTCTGCTTATAACACATGCAGAGACTGAGCAAAACAACTCTTAACTATATCATTAATGTGGCTGCTGAAGAACAGACGCTGCTGAAATGTTGATGTAACACAGAGCCTCATCTTGCATAGCCAGACCAATCCAGGCCTGCCTTGCTTGTATTTTTCTAAACCAATCACAATTAAAATGGTGGCGTCACTGCAAAAGTAAAGGTCATAACTGTTAGCTTATTTACGTTTGTACCGTTAGCGACTCAGTTGCTAATTTGCCATTTTAATCATGTATGTTGCTTGGAGGCTGTTGTTGTTTCCTGGAGACTTTGAAAATGCAGAGAGCGAATGCCAAGATGCTGACTGAAACATATATCAAGCATGTATCAAGTGAGTCAGCTACTCAGAGTCTTCATATCTGACTTCATAACATAAGTCAATTCTCATTCTCTAACATAAGACTCAGGTTATTTGTTCTTTACATGAGATCTGTTACCAATAAGAGGACTATACTATACTATACTATACCAGACTTAATATATGTGATGAAAGAATCTGATAAGTGAACATCACTATAATCTTACCAGCCATTTGTTGCCAGCTGCAGGTACATGACAGTTTTAACAGCATAAAAGTGTTGTTTATATTGAGATATCTAAGAATGACATTGAAGCCGTGCCAGCGTCCTCTTACACAAGGAGACGATCAGTCCAGGTTTCCACGGCATCACCCCGGTCTTCTGCTGCATGCCCTATGGAGCAGCTCCATCTGGTAGCTTCTCACTAAACAGTCCGCCCCCCACGCCCAACCTGTGCTTTTGGCTCCGCTCGCTCGCAATTTTGACAGCTCGCACTGTCTTCACCTTGAGTCTGTGTGTGGCGCCTCCCACTAATCTGCCCCTGTCACTGTGGCGGGAATCCCTTGTCATCACGATGGGACTGAAGCCGGCGGTGGCCCACCTGTGTGAACATGACATCCTGTATGTCAGACACACACATGATGCGACTTCCTCAAATAGTCCACTGCTGAAACAGAAAGTGAACAAGCGTTGTCATGGGTTACACTCTTACAAATAATGGTTCCAAAAGGGTTCTTCCTGAATGGCTGAGGTCCTACCCAGAAACACTTGCGTCTGAAGAACCCTTTCTTGAAGAAACTATTCATCAAGGGTTCTTAAAGAACTCTTTTTTCAAAGAATAGAATTGTTGAGATCCTTGAAGAACTCTTTCATCAAGGGTTCGTCAATGGTTTCTTGTACCATAATATAAAAAGGGTTCTCCCTGGATGGGTACTAGATAAATCACTTAGAACATAAAAAGGCTCTCTGCTGAGCCCCCTTGATGGGTTCTTGATAAATCTCTTGGAATATGAAAATGTTCTCTGTAGAGCCCCCTCATCATGTTCTAGGTAAAACTCTTGGGACATAAAAAGGTTCTCCGAGAGAAACTCCAAGGGTGGGCTCTAGATAAAACCCTTGGGATATAAAAAGGTTCCTGGTAGAACCTCCTTGTTTAGTTCTAGATAAAACATTAGGAATATAAAAAGGTTCCCTGTAGAACCCTTGTTGTGGGTTCTAGATAAAATCATTGGAACATAAAAAGATTCTCAGTAGAACCCCCTTGGTGGGTTTGAGATAAACTGTTTGAACATAAAAAGGTTCTCTGTAGAACCTCCTTGGTGAGTTCTAGATACAAACCTTGACCTTTACAGAGGTTTTTTTTTTAGCACCCTTGGAAGGTAGAAAGGTTCTTGGTGGAACCATTACACCACAAAAGGTTTCTCTCTAGAACATCTTGTTGGGGGTTCTGGGTTGAACTTTCCACAGATATCGTATTGGTATTACACTTTATGTTGGGTTCTAGATGGAACTCACTGGGTGGAATCTTTCTAAGAGGTTCTACCAGGAACCAAAAAGGGTTCTCCTGTTAGGACAAGGCGAAGAACCCTTAATAGTTGTATTTAGCTTGTTATTTCTCAGAGTGTGCAGAATGAGGGCAGGGTGTGTGCTGGGAACAGGAAGACAGGGTTTTTCCTCACTCGTGCTTCTGTTTTTACTCTCTTCTGTTAAATTCTCCAGACAGAGTGCAGTCATGGATCTTATCTGAGCAGTCGGCTTGTCAGGGTCCTGCCACAGAGGTGAAGAACGGTTCAAAGACAGACAGGGAGGAGGAGGAGGAGGGCGGAAGAGGAGGGAGGGAGGGAACCACCGCTGGTCCTGGAGCTGGAAATGGGACGGGATGGGCAGTAGGAGTATTTTGGAGCACGGTGGCTTGAGTGTGAAATATGTAAGCCCTGCAGTGCCAGCTGTGTGCTATTCTCGGCGCCCACTGGTTGTTCCTGCATGTGTGCAGGGCGACAGAAGGCTGAGTGGGAACGCAGGATTGGTAGGAATGGGCAGTAGCTGCTGGTGCCATCGAGTGCTTGTGATAGTTGGAAAGTTAGCTGGTTAGCTGGAGCACAAACTGATAGATATTAACCACATTATCATCAGAGTGTGGCTGCTGCTGTGTAGTCTTTATGCTGAATTTCTTGAAGGGAAAAAATACAGCAAATACTCCATTACAAGTAAAAGTCCTCCATTCACAATCCACTCATTATGTACCATCCCTCTCAGTGTGTTTTAGTATTATACATACAAGAAAATCAGTCTTAAACAATAATCTATTTATTAGTTAATTACCACTGCTCTGTAATCAAGAGAAATAACACTTGACTATTGATCTCACCAGTCTTGAGTTTTTGCACTTGATGAGATAAGATAAGATAAGATAAGATAAGATAAGATAAGATAAGATAAGATAAGATAAGATAAGATAAGCAATCCTTGGAGGTGATCATTCAGGTGTTGCAGCAGCACAAGAAAACAGAAATAAGTCCAAATAAATATAGAAAAGTAAAAAAAATAAATAATTAAACAGAAGTTTATGAAACAAAAACAGGAATAGACTAAGAATAGAAACTATAAAATTACAATATAAGCAGTTTAAATATAGTGCCCACAATCAGAGTTGGACATAAACTAACTACATCATCAATTCATTTAATCTTATATTTAATGTAATTATTTTTCTTTATTTTGAAAACTCCTCTTTTCTTTTTTAAAATGTTTTGATACTGTTCCAATCCCAACTGCAATCCTTAATACTTGAGTAAATGTGTTATTTCCCACCAGAAGCTGAATTTACTTGTTCTGTCTCATGTAGTGATATACTTATCTTCAGTGTAGACACTACACCTGGGTCGCCTATGTTTTCCCCTGCGGATTAACACCACTTTCCTCCAGTCTTACATTTTGGATCTGTGTTGCCCCTGGAATGAACCCGAATTCTGAGGCCTGTTGCCTGATTGGTTGATACAGCTTTTTTTTTTTTTACACAGGCGGGTCATTGACTTTGTCTCGGGGAAATCTGTTTGCAGCCTCTTCACCTGCCCGCAGACACGTTGACAAAGAGAATTTCTTTGAAGGGAGATACTGCCCTGCTTGTAACTGGGCGAATATTTTCTGCAAGCCAGACAGCTTTGCCAATATCATGGTTGGCTGGGATTCAATTGCAGTTAGAGCACACTCAGGTTAAAGGGTGTACAAAACAAGGGGGGGGGGGGAGAAAACATTAATGTCTGCTGTGCTGTTGCAAATTCTAATTATCATGTGTTCATGTTCCATTGAGAGATTATCTGCAACCAATCAGACGGGTACTTGATGAGAACAAACACATTATGTGCAGACTGTTGATTCACAGCCATTTGTGGTGCATTGATTCTCCCGGCGCTGCCAAACGGCGCTCTCTCTCATCTTGAATTAGGCAGACACCCATGATTTTTCAGATGCTAATGAAAATCTGTACAGCTCAATTTCAGTCCTGGCTTGGCTCATAAAATAAATGGACTTTGCAGTATAAGGCTGGGTTTTACCAATAAGGATACATTTTTAAACCTCATTAAAACATGGTTTCATTTTAAACTGTGCACCAAACTTTTAAAGAAATTTTAAATAAAAAAAAGTATTGAATTTAAACCTCAGTTTTACTCTTAACCTAGGTTAAATTTAATTCTGTCGCACTACAAATTTACATGCAAATTTAAACTGTGATCCATTATTAACTTTAAACTTTGACTTGAGGAGGTTTTACTTTTAAAATGGCTGCCTTTTTGAGACAAACTGTGCAAAATAATCTAGTTCACTGAAGAAAGTTAAGGGATGCACTCAAACCAGCTGGGTTGTATGATGCTTCTGTTTTTTCTTTTCTTTTTTCACTCCAGTTCATAATTTGGCCAACATAGTTTTCTTAAAATAGACATTAGAGCCATCATGAGTAGGCTAACTAGGCTACCTAACTTCCTAGCTTGCTAGTAAACAATATGACATTTTGTTAACCTTTTAGCTAGCTAGCAAACAACGTACTATTAGGTTATTTTCTTTTAGCTAGCTAGCAACCATTGTAATGTTTCATTAACGTTTAAGTTAGCTAGAAAACAATATAATATTGTGTTAAGTTTTTAGCTAGCTAGCACACAATGCAACATTCTGTTTTCTCTCCTTTTTTTATACATACTAGGTAGGGCTGGGAAATATGGAACAAAAATAATATTACACTACTCATTACACTACTTTCTGCAATATTCTTGACAGTATGACAAAATACTGAAAATTCTTTTAGGTTTAGAACCCACAGTAGCTGTTGAGATCTGTTCTCTTGATTTTTGCCTCTCTTCGAACTCAGCTGGGTGCTTCTGCTTGAGGTGGTGAAATTAGTTTGTTGTGTTTCCCCCTCTTGTTACAGTCTTCTTGCACTTCTTACGTATTATTGTGGTTTATTGTACATCTGATCTGTTGTAACCAAACCACTTCCACATTACCAAGGTTGCTCAATTTTTGTAACTAACTCCACCATTAACTCCTCCACCGCGCTTTCAGCCACACTTATTGTTGCTGTAACTGTAACGGTGATGCCTAGGTAGGTCTCAACAGCACTTCAATTTATTTTTTAATGTACTTGTTTCTTTATTTTAGTTTGAGTAAGCAAGCAGGTTCATACTGATTAAACTGTATTTAATACTGGTTTAAATCACTAAACTGAGATGCAGCAGAGCTCTGCTTAATTTTAAACCTGGATTCACTCATTTTAAACCTTTTGCTGAAAACTGATTAGAACTAATCTTAGATCTTTGGTGGTGCAACCCAGTCTAAAGGTGTGTCACAATAGGTTGGTTGGTAGAGTTTATTTACCAGGCATGAGTGAGTGAGCACGGAGCCACAGGACTAAGTGTTTAGGCAGGGAGGTGTTAGCAAAGATATGAACATGCCATGCTGCCATTGTGTCTGTTGTTAAGAGTGAATGGACAGAAGAGGAGGACTTGAGTGGGATTACATAATACTGTGTGTGTGTGCGCGCGCGTGTGTGAATCAAATGTGTTTGCAGAATTGCAGAGGACTTCTAGTGTTAAAGCTCTGATTGGCTGCCACTCCCACTTAGTAAGCAAACTACAGATTACAGACAGCAGCTAGGTGAGTTGCGGGTTGAAACCTGTTCTGGTGTGACCTACGGTGGAGTTAATGGCCCGGCCCTGCCTACTGTACATCCTACACACACACACAGACACACACACACACGCACACATAGATGGAGGCATTGCTGCTCCAGTTTTTCTCCTTTATACTTTGTTTATCGGGTGTGTAATGAAACAAGGAAAAGTCATGCTGACTTATGCAGTGCTGTCATTTTATCTGAAATGGCATCCCTGTGGTAAAAATCAATGCAGGAAATTACAAACCAAATGAGGTATTTTTCATACCGCTTATGCTCCATTTGCCCAATTTCAGGAACAATCACACTATTAACTACTTGTAGGCATTTTACAAGCTTCCATGCCGCGCTAATTGTACAATTACTGCGCTGAGTTCTCTCATTCTTTCACTAAAGAACCTCACTGAGTAATCCTATACACTGTGACTGAGTTAATGTCTTGTTTCTGGTGATCCAGGACTTTCCTGACGCATGTGTGACGTGTTTGATAACATCTGCAGCCAAATTTGACTTTATGAAGTCCAGCTGTGGAGGTGTAGCTCTGCTCAGGAGGGACAACATAGACTTTGAGAAATAAAAGTGCTATCTAGAACCATAAAAGGTTCTTTGGCTTGTCCCCATAGAAGAATTATTTTTTGGTCCCTGGTGGCACTTTTGAGAAAGGTACCTTGAAACATCTGTGAAAGGTTTCACCCAGAACCCCCCAGGTTCTACAGAGAACCGTTTTAGGGTGTACTGCTTTCACGCAGGACCCTCTCTGGTGCTCTGTCCAGAACCTTTCCACCTTCTGAGTGCTAACAAGAACCAACCAGGGTTTTTTATGTTCTAAGGGTTTTGTCCAGAATGCACACCCTACTGAGAACCCTTTATAGGGTTTTATCTAGAACCCATCAATGGGGTTCTACTAAAAGCCTTTTTATATTTCAAGGTTTTTATCTAGAACACCCTCAGGAGGCTCTTCCATGGTTATTATGGTACAAAGAACCCTTGGTAAACGAGTTCAGCAACAACCCTTAGTCTAAAAAAGGGTTCTTCGGAAGCATTTGGCTCCGGGTAGAACCGCAGCCCTTCAGGAAGACCGTTTTGGAGCTCTTACTTCTCAGAGTGTATAGAGACGTACCGTACAGAACACCCCTTTGTGATTTTAGAGTAAACTGAGGGACCACAGAAGTGCTTGAAATGTTATATTTCCACTGTAACCCTGGAGACAGAAATCTCAAAAAATTGAATACCTTTCTGAATTCCTATATATGTTGTATGTTGCCTAGCAACTGTTTTTACTTTCTTCTCTCTGTCTTGTGTTTTTCCTTCTTTGTGATTCTCAGTTTTTCTGTCTTTGTCTGTGTTTTTCGCTCATGTCTCCCTCCCCGTGGGTTGTCACGGTTAATTAAGTTACACCAGAGACACTCGTAAAGCAGGGACTGGTTTATTTATTTGCACGTTAATAATTTAGGCTAAGCAGGGCCACTGCCTTAGCCCGTCCCTTAACGTTTTAAAAGCAGCCTGACACTGCAGCTTTCTGTTGTTTTATTTGCCAAATGGCTGGGGATCTTGTCAGCCCTTTCAGATGCGGCAGGCAGCGCCTCTGCACACAATGTCTCGCTGTCCTTATTGGTCTTCCTCTGCCGTTGCCTGCTGCCTCCCGCCTCTCTTTGTGTCAGGTGAGAAGTCATGGCTTGATGGAGGCTTTCTGCCGCGTGATTGGCAGGTCTATCCGTCACTCAGCCCTGGGGACTCTCGCTGCTCTAATTAGGTCGCTTGGCTTGCTCACCTCCCAGGGCTGGATGCTACAGCAGAACACAGATCAAATGACGGTCCCTTGTTTTGTAGGGACTTGTAAAGGTGGCGGCAGAAGGCAGAGGAAAAGCATCTGTTTAGTGTCTGCGGCCCCAGAGGCCTTCATTCTACACCTGTTTGGTGCTTTTGTGTCGCTCTCGCTCCCTCACAAGTGCAGTAATGTGCATCGCTCTTCATTTGTGGTGTAAAATGCCAGAGGGGAGCGCTACTCCTTGTGGGTTAATTTGATTTCAGTGGGTTAATTGATGAAGGGGGAGTCGTTGCCTGTTCTGATTTCTGCCACTTGCTCTTCTAACTGGTGACTTCTCACCGCTGACTCTGCAGCACAGCCACTCAACCTTTGTTTTCTTTGTCCGTGCTTGTTTTTTTGCACCCGATTTTTCATTAAACTGCTTCAGTGTACCAGATTGGATGTGTTCAAGAATAATTGTGTCATTAAGGTTATAATACCCAAGACTTCAATCCTGGTTGATGTGGTGATGCCATGGTTAATGGTGGTGACAGCAAGTGCGGTTTAATACTACAGAAAACACTCTGAGCAGTTACTACGGACAAGAGTTTATCTGTTTACAGTGCAGCCAAAGTCACATTGTTTTCATGAACAAGTCAGTCACTTTTCTGCTTTTCCCCTCATGTGAGTGGCAAAGTTCTACCCCAGTACCTACAAAAGGTTGTGTAACAATTAAACAAATATATTAATATAAATTAACAGGTGCAAGCAGGGGTAAAACAAAGTAAATGCAGGTTGGCAGCAGGCGAAGACAAAAATATGTTGTTTTTTCTCCCTGAAAAATCAAAAATGAAAATTATTGTGCAGTATTTTAATGTTCATTTTATTTAGTATAGTATTTAGTGTTTTTCAAAATTCAGCTAATACAACCCTAATCAGTCAGGATGTTTTTAATGTGAAAGTCTTTGACACAACATTTGACCACTTAATTCACATCTGGCCAAATACTGGAATGTAAGTGATCCAATAGCAATCTAGGCTAGCTGCTAGCTCGTATTGGTAATTTCCTTGTTGATTAAATCTATTTATTTTTTTTATTTAGACCAGTCAACATTTCAAATCTTGCAGGAATGTTTAGCAATTTTGCTCTGCATGAGGAACACTGTGCAGGTAAACAATGACATTGTAATATTGGCTGCTACACATTATGGCTAACTTAAGCAGTGGTAGCAGCAGTCACCAACGATAAAAGCTACAATATAGAAAATATACACGCAAAACATTTTTTAAATGTTGGATCAACTTGAAAAAATTGATCTCACAAATGTTGACTCAATGTAAACACTTTATTCAGTTTAACAAATATATATTTATGCAAACTATTTCATGAAAGTTGGAGTAAACTGATTATTTTGATTATTGCCTCAAATAAAAAATAACAAATCATTGATATTATTAGCAAATTGATTAAAATACATTTTGATGTATGAAAATGCATTAAATGGCTATGGGTGAAAAATGCAAACTATGGGATCAAACAGGGTTTGATTTCATTAAAATCTAAAAGGATTAAAAGTGTTTCTGCTGAAACATCAAATAAGTTGCATTGGGTCACTTCTCTCATAGTGTCTGTTCGAAATAATTACATTTCCCCTGTTCTTTGACATCAAATGAAAAAGAGATAGATAGTGTTGTGTGTGTCTGATAAAGACATCGAGTCTTATCTAAAGACTCACAGGCATCACAAGTGATCTGAACACACCCTAAATATTGGCAGCTTGTCAAGTGTCTAAACAGATTTGACGTTGATGAGAAAGCTATGCCACTCTGACAGAATAAGTGTTTCACTTGTGCCAGAGTAGGTGAAACTGCTGATACAGGCTGTCTCTCAATTGCCTAAAGTGCCTCCTTTGTCAGACTATCAGACTGTGAGGCTCTTACACTGTTGTGAGATTCCTAAAGAAGTGGCATCTCTCTCAGACGACGGTCTCATACGCTCTCTGTCAGCTTTGATAGAGCACTAGACACCTCTCTGCTTTGATGCAAATGTTCATATCAGCTGCAACTCTGACAGAGAAGTGTCCTTAATAAAGCTCAGGCATCTGCATATAACCAACCAGAGTGTATATTGTTTCTTTTTTTCTTAACATCTCTCTCTTTTAGTTGGCTTCATGTATATATCGAGTTATTATTATTAAAAGCCATTTGTAATGAAAGTGAAAGTAATTTTTTTATGCTGGTAAATGAGAATTGTCAGACCACCTTTAGGAGAATACTTCAACTGATAACACACAAATTAATTAAGTTTTTTCTGATCAACTCGAATGGTTATCTTAATAATTTAATTGCTTTCAGATCAACAGTTTGCACTAATGCAACCTACATTTAAGGCAGATCAGTTTTCACTTTTTCAGATTTGTGTAAAATAGTGAAATACTGCTCCTTAAAACCTAGTATCGTTTCAGGAATAGTAGCTGCAGTTGTGATTGCAATAACTAACGAATTCAAACAATCCCCATGAATCCTGCACATTGATAATATACATTATTTGATCTCAAAATTTAATTTTGTCTTGCAACTCCAGGGAAAAATACGGAAAAGAGTTGAACATCATGATATGAGATGTGCAAGACTTAGAAAAACCTGACTCACTTTTACTGAAATAAGTTGTTATAATCCACAAAAAAGACTGACCTCTCAAAAGAGGAAAGCTGAGTGAGACTCGTTCAAAACAGCAAATTACTTCAATTATTACTGAAATACACTTTTTACAGTGTACAAGTCCGGAATCATGTTTAAATATGCTGTCATTACATTCCTTTCTCAGTTCCAGGCAGCTGCAAGGCCCTGTGTGAAAAAAGTGCGTCAAAGTGTGTGTGTGTGTGTGTGTGTGTGTGTGCTTTCCTACATGGAAGTATAACACAAACATATGTCCAGCTGCATGTTGGAAAGTTGAAGAGGTCCATTCAAAAGGTCGCTCAAGTTTTTGAGAAAGAACAGGAGGAGCAAAAATATTTTCAGTCTGCAGAAGCATTCCTGCAAAGTGCATGTCAAGTGTGTTTTCCTCTCAGCTCTGCTATCTAAGTAACTGGGGTTTCCTCTGTATTGTAAAGCTCCTGGGCTTTAAACAATATGCAGTTAATATATATATATTATATATATATACACACACTGTATATTTGTGTCAGTCTCATAAACCTGCGGTATGAAAACTGGAAGTGGGATCCTCTTTCTTTGTTGAAGTCACATGGTGGTTTAGAGTTTTTATCCAGTACTTTCTGTTTGAGCAATGTATGCTCAAGATTAAAGTCCTGACTTCCATATTTTCTTTTGATTACAAGCACATGTCTGCTGCACTGACGTTGAACTCTGGTTGGGATACAGATGATGTTTTCCAAGCCTGGGCTCAGTTCCCCTTATATTCAGGAAATTATTTTGAATTCTCTGGTTTTAAAGGGTAATTCCAGCATTTCTGAATCTAGGGCCTCATTACAGAAAACTGCTTCTCCTATCTTAAGCTTCACTCAAAGGAAAATCCTGTCTTCCTATTACAGAAGCAATTGCTGAACTCATGGCTGTGTCCTCTCTCATCTCAGACGTCATATCTTAACTTAAGAAATCCCAACTATAACTGTAAACTTGATTCTTCAATCAGCACTAGTTTTGTCATGGTTATATCTCTGTATCTGCAATGTGTAGACTGCCTGTATCCTTGACAACAGCTATCTTGGTTCCTTTGTCACTGGCTTGTAGGGATGAAATTATAATCAGTTTCACGATAAACCACGATAAAAATATGAGTAGATAAGAATAAAAATAGTGTTATTGTTTCAGATTTTATTATCATGGTTACTGTGTTTGATTACCACACAAAACTCACATTGATACTGTCCAGCATCAACCAAAGTTAGCAACAGTCTACCAGACGCAGGTGTAGGAGCAACGTGGGTTCATTTTGCATCAGTGGAAAAACTGACATCACAAAGGACTTGATGCTATTTCAAATTGTTGAGAGGTTTCAATATTAGACTTGGTGAAATGATTTCAGTGTGTAGCAGTACTATTTGAACATTTTCAGGACATGTAAAAAAAATACCACGATAATAATGATAACTGTGATAATTTTGGTCACAATAATTGTGATATGAAATTTTCATACAAGTGAATGTCTGCTGGCTAGATGATAGATAAGATGAGACTGATGTTCTATTTAAGCATTGATGAGTTGGAGACATGAATCATTTCAGTGTCACACCTTTCTCCAGAACCGGACAAAGTCAAAATGAATCATCTTGGCAGTCGATATAGTTTACATGGAAATTTACACAACAACTCCCGTGTTCTACAAGGTAAAATAACTGTTTTTGCCAAAGGAGTCTGGTGGCTTTGAAGAGAGCAATAAAACAGTTTGAGTTACCTGTCGGAAAGGGCTGTCTGCAAAGGTTGATCTCTGCAGGGACCCTTTCCCTTCCATGTTTTCAGATGTTTAGGGCTCCATAATAGTCTGAAACAGACGTGTACAGCTGCGGACACCACGGACGCCTGTTAGTCTTTCTGGAGTTTGCTTGGAGGTCATATTCCACATAAGTGCAGTAGATCAGTGTTTGTAATCGCTGCAAGGACAACCCTGTATGTCACAACAAATTGGGCGTACACAGATGTCTGCACAAAACCTTCATGTATACCCTCTGATGACAAAAACAAGCACGTTTAATGGATGTACTTTGATTTGCCCATAAGCACTGCATTGCAGCCATTGCAAACTTTCCTGATTCCTGCTGAAAAACACACTTCCAAAACTTTTTGTACCTGTTAGGCATTCACAATTTGTTAAAACAGGGCCCAGATTTAAAAAAAAAGTTTTGGCTCCAGTTTAAAATCAGTCTTCAAAAAATGCAAAAACTTGTAAAATGATAAAGAATCCATCTCACTGCAAGAAACTGGAAAGGAGGATTTTAATAGAATACTACAAATAGAGCACAAGCTTCCACCTCCCCTGCGCTGACACAAAAATATTCTGAAAACATACGGTTAGCTGTTATTTTTTTCTCTGTTTACCAGAAAAAGCGTAAAGGGAGGTATAACAGAAAAGACGAGAAGGAGAGCGTGAGACACTCCTGGGTGTATTCAATAGGCATCCGTGACAGAGAGAGAGTGCTGAGAGATGAGAGGGAGAGTGGAGACAAGAAAGATAATAGAGGTGAGAGTAAGGTCAAAGCTTTGGTCCGTCTTAGCAATGGAAGGAAAAAGCTCTTGTTTTTGGTCCTGCACTCAATCAGAAATTGAACCAGCTAACCTGCAGAACAAGGGACTTGGAGGAGTGCTGGCTCTATTGACAGTGAAACTAAATCCACCGTCTTTTTTCCTTGACCTCTTTGCCTTCTTACCCCTGTGGTAGTTTTTAAAAGAGACAGAGATGGCTGCCTAGAATAATCGTTGATTTGCTCTTTCATACTCTGAGGGATAGTGAGGAATTTGCTGCTTTGAATACTTACTGGCTCTGCTCTTTGCCTGCTCTCTTTACAGATGTGTATATAGGTCAAAGTTCTCATATACTTGCAAACATTTTTTAAACATTGATGCAACAAAATGAATCTATTATTTACACACTCACCACGCACACACACACACCACCACCACTACTAAAACAAAAGTACCGGCAGATACGATGCTCACTGGCCGTTGGGTCGGCTGATAGCAAAGTCCATTATGGGGTAATCGAGACACAGATTAAAAGGCAGATTAAGATTAGATACAAAGTAGACATCCAAAGACAAACTTTTAAAAGAGCATTAAAATCGAAAACTAAAAAAAGATCCTTGTTTGTGCATTTTCCTCAGTTTCCCTTTCTTCTTTTTCCCTGTGTTACTTTGTATTGTTACTCATCTCCTGGACCACCTTTGGAGAAGGTAACAAGTTGGGGGATCGTCCAAGAAATGACAAAAAGATTGGAAATATGATTTATTGCACAGACAAGTGTTTATTTGTCTTTAGGGCTGGGTATTGTTCAAAAATTTCCATTACTGGTACCAATATTTTGGCTTCTATACCCGTTCCTGAGCAATCTTTTTCAATACCAAATCACCACCAAACACACCATCCCACCAAACACACCATCATCACCACCACTAATGGCACAAAATGACTCAGATTCTTCCCAGATTAATGAGAGTCAAATCCTAATTGACCCTCTTTTTTTGCAGCTTTGCCTCATTTACCACCTAAAATACCGATGCATGGTATAATGTATCTTTGGATTGAAAATCTATCTACATAATCTAAGTTTGAAGGCTGCACTTAAGCAACTTTCACCGCTGATTCTTTTAGGACTAACACTAATAGCGCTACAGCTAAAATGATTAAAAGGTTGTTTTTATTTGGGTGTCACTATTTTACTCACAACACTGATTTGTCACCAAAGTTGCAGAGATAATAGCTCGACACGCTTTACAGGTTTCCTCTGCTTTCTCTTGTGTGTTACAAGTGATAATTTATTCATACAAATATAAGAATTTGCTGTTTGTTAGCACTGGTATCACAGTGACATCAGAGGGCTGATTTAGTGAAGGTGACGTGTGCTGAGAAATTGAAGCCCTGCACACACACACACACACACACACACACACACACACACACACACACACACACACACGAGGGCTGAGACGCCCACCAAAGTACACACAAGCAGATTTTAGCCATCACCACTGAAAAATAACAACATCAGCCGGAAAATATGTCTGCTTCCTGATGCATGTCACTGTTTTTGAGCACTTCTGGTCTGCACATCATCACAGCTGCTGTGTGTTGTGTGCGTGCATTTATGTGTGTGTGTGTGTGTGGTAGTGTTTGTGTGCAGGCATGTGTTTGGATCTGCTTGGGAGCATGTGACTGTAGCCCTGTTCCTCTTCCTGCAACTGTGCCACAGCTAATCCTCCACAGGAGTTCAGCAGGGTGTTAGGGTAGTGCTGTACACATGGCCAACAAATACACAGCACCTGTGTTTTGGGCTTGTGGTGGAAGACAAAGTGCAGCCTCTGGCTGTTCAGTACAGTATTTCACCTGAAAATACACCTTGTTATTGGGGAAATGTTATATCTTAAGTCATATTTCTGCACTACAAAGTGAACAGACTTTGCCTTAAAGCTCAAGAATGTGTTTTGCTTATTGTTACTGCAGTTGAATGTTTGACCTTCACTGTGCAGAAAGACACCAGAAGAAGAAGAAGGAGAAGGCTATTTTCACGTTCATCTGCTGAAGAGGTTAAAGTTTCTCTGTGCCTTTTTTAAATCTCAGTTTAAGAAGTGTTTAAGTGTGGTGTGGAAACTTGAAACTGAGAATGGACTTTGAGGTCATTGAAGTCGAAGACATTATTGTCCACTTTTAAACACAAACATTGCATGCATTTCATGAAGGACAAAGAGTAGGTGTAATTCTAAGAATTTTTAGCCATGCTAGCAGCATGGCTGTATGGACGGCAGTGAAAGTAGGTTGGTTGAAATTGCATACTGTACACTGGAGCGCAGATCCAGCTACAGCTTAGGGGGAGACAGTGGTGAAATTCAGTTAGGCTTATCCGCCTGGACTGGGTGAAGCGGAACTGCTGTCTCTATTTCGATTTATTATGCCACCTTTTATATGAGCTAGTATTGTCTTACAATACTTTATGCTGTTTACAAGGTTGATGATTAGAAGGTAGGTCAGCTCAGTTTATGTGAATTATTCATGTTAAAATATACACCACTCCCAGTGGTCTTTCAAGCAGGCAGACTGTTAAACCAAACTCTGCTCTAAAAACAGGTGTTTTTATGGTTGACCCATATTTTTTCACAGTTAAAACTCTAGTTATAACATCAATAAGACTTCTTTCTAATTCATTTCAATCAACAGGCACCGTCAGCAGACATGTATTTACTGTGTAACATCATTAACTAACCTGTGATGAAGTATCTGCCACAGACATAAACATAATGACTGGCCCAGCACTTTTACAGTTTTAGTTTTCAACCTACGATGGGAAAGAAAGCATGCTGTTCATGCCACTGAGCAGGAAAGTTATTTAAAAAAATATTCAAAAAGAATTTATTTGGTGGGAAAACTTCAGTATTATTAAAAGTAGAGGTGAACATATCCCCTCCATCCCACCTAGGATCTGCGCTACAAACCAAATATGTATGCTATTGGTCAACATACTTTTGTGAAGAAAAAAAAAACAGTAGTACGTATCTTTTGGGACGCACTGATCAGCGTGTAATTATCATATCACTTTAGAGCCTCCTTGCATAAATTATCTGGGTAAGTTAGCTACATCCCCCTACCCCTCTCATTTATGTAACATAATGTTACAAATGCTAACCTTTTAATTAACATTAGCTAGAGTCTTAGTTAATTCAGTTAATAAAACCACAACAGTGTTTCAACATAAAAAAATGTGACCAAACAATAAAGTAAATAAAAAATATCATACCTAGCGAAGTGAAGCCATACACTTGAACTTAAACTGAAGTGTTATTGATGTTACACTACAGCTGCCTTGGGTGCTGTCTGCCATTGTCTGTTATGTTGTTGTTGCCATCACTACTGCATTGCACTGTGGGGTATTAAATTCTGGCAAAGTGTCCAGCGCTTGCACACTATAAAATTTCCCCGTAAATAGCGTGCACTTCACATACTGAGGGTTTCACATTCATGTTTCGATCAAATCTCAGATACTTTTACAGTGTCCTAAATAGCATGTAAGAATGGAAATTCAGATGCGGTCCATGACTGTTTTCCAGACTTAAACATCTCAAGCACTTTTATGGCTTTGAATGAAATGTCTTGACAATTATTGGGTGGATAGCCGTTAAATTTTATGCACACATTCATGTGACCCTTAGGATGAATTGTAATAACTCTGGTGAGCCCTCAACTTTTCATCTAGCACCATAATTAGGTCAAAATTTTAATTTGTCCAAAAAATTCGGTTTATGTCTACATATCTGCAGAATTAATGACATTCCCGTCAGCTTCAACTATGTTTTGTTTTTAGTGCTAGTTAGCAATTGCAAGCACGTTAAACTAAACATTATACCTGCTGTACAGTAACATACTAGTTGTTAGCATGTTAACATGGTCATGCTAGCATGTAACTCAAATCCTCCCTGTGTCTGAGTACAGCCTCACAGACCTGCTAGCGTGGCTGTAGACTTTCACTTTTTTGTAGAGAACCCATATCAGACTCAAATTATTATTCTAAGCAGAGTATTTTTATGTCTTCAAAAACATGTCTGGAGGGGATCTTTGACAATCAATTCACTGGAGAGCATGTGCTGCCTTATAAAAACAAACAACTGGTCCGTCTTTATCGAGTCGAATATATTTTCTGACATTTTACTTCTCCTGCTCTCCTCTCCTGCCTCAGTAGCAGCAGACAGCTGTGTCAAACAGTGGAGGAACTTTTGACATTGACTGGGAGTGACGAGGCAGTGCAAGCAGATGTCTTCCTCTTTGCTTTGGGAGAAACAGCATCCTTGACCTTGTCATGGCTAATTTTAGGCCTTGGCTTATCACAGCGCCAATGTTTATATCTCCCATTACACACACTGTCATTACAGGAGGGACATGCTTATAATTATGAGTACATTCTGCAATCAGGATGTTCCTGGGGGTCATGTACATACCTCAGTGTGCACTCACTTATAAGAAGCTGCAGATAATGTTTATGTTTGTCATAATTCGTGTTTTTTGTACATAGATGGACTTCCTCAAAAGCACGGTGAGATTCTAGTTGTGATTTGGACGCGTGCCTGCACTGAAAACACACCCAAGCTTCCTCGACCCTCCTCTTTATAGTCATCAAAGCTGTAGAGCCTCTTTTTCTTCATCCACTCAAAGACACTACAGGCTTTAATTTTCTCTGAGGTGCTCCTTTCTACCTGTCTCTGTGTTAAAATGGGTCAGTACTCCTTTTTTCCCCTCCTCTCTCTCAGCTGGTCTTGGATGTCTTGGTGCCTGAGCCAGTGTGCCAAACATGATCCTCACAGCTGGGTGAACACAGGAGAGGAGGGCAGCGCGACGGCCCTCCTGCCTGCCAAATCTCTGTCCTGTCCAACAATGCCTTTTGTGCACTCGGCTCACTCATGCACGAATGCAAACACAAGGAGACAAACGTAAAACAAGTTTCCAAAGCACACATGAGCAACGCAGGGTCACTGATGATTTTGCTTGTTTGCATAAGTTAATTTACAACAGTCAAAGTAATAGCTCACATTATTTGAAGTAGGGTTGTATGAGGTACTTATCTGTAATCAATGTCTTGCCTACAGAAGATAGTTGTCGGGTTGATCCCAGTTTGGAGAAGCAGCAGGAGCACTGGTGTAGGAAGCCGGGCAATGTGCTGCTATAGACAGGGTCAGCAGAAAAACATCATTTAGCAACATATAAAAGGTCCCATCTAATATAAGATATCATTTTCAGCATGCACTCTATTTAGGATATTTTCATTGCAAACAGACGGCCTTTTCCAACAGGAAACCACTGCTATATAAGGCAAATATCGCTCTCTCCAAACCTACCAAACTCCAGTGGGAAAATCAGTAATTTTACTGTGCAGAACACCGAACTTGCTAATCTACCGCTGCTGTGTGTGGTTAGTTTATCTGAGTTATTATGTGACTTGGGTCACAAGAACAGTTCATATTCACCTAAGCTATACAATAACACAAACATACTAGCCAAATTGATTCTGCGCTAGACCAGCTACTCCTGTGTTTTGCAAGGTAAAATGACTGGTTTTGCATAGTGATATTTGGCTTATAGAATTGCAGTTCCCCACTGCAAAAAGGGTGTCTGACGGCAGGATAAAGCAATGAAAATATTATAAAAATAGCATGCAGTTAATCTGATATTGATTGTTTCAGGTGGGCCTTTATTTTAGGTTTTAGGGTAAAACAGGCTTCAACGTTAATGTTTTTTTTCACTTGCTTGGTTGCAGAAGTGGTTCAGAAATCCCCTTGCCCAAAGTCAGTTTTTACTTATTCCTGTACAAATTGATTATTTTTAATTAACTATTAATCTGCCCATTACTTTCAAGGCTGATCAATCAAGCAATCATTTGGTAAAAAAAAAAAATTAAAAATGAGTCCAAGGTGAGGTGTTTTCTTACATTTCTTACATGCACATGCACCTGCCATGCTGGTACTCCTCTCTGCTTCCCCAAACTCAGGGTGTGTCGACCATCATCTACTGTAGTTAATGCACCGGCTATGAGAAGTAGTTCATACGATTCAACTTCAAATAATCCAAAAATTCAATATGATAATAATGTTCATGTGTTACTGTCTCTTTGGCTCTGGTGGGTATAGAATTTTTATTTTTTTCTGGTTCATTATTAAACATATCGCAGATGAGAGCCTCCAAGTCTGCAACAGGCAGCATGAACACCTATCATGCCATTAGATTAAATTGAGAAGACGTCAGTTGCCGGGCCGAGCTCCAACCATTGACCCCAACACTGTTTCCTCTGCTCGTGTCTGTCTCAGTCTGTGTTGCTCCTTCCATATTTCAGTGCTGTCTCTGCTGTAGTAGTTCATTCCCTGTATTTCACTCAAGGCCGTTCTTTATGTCTCGCTGTCACTCTCCACCTCCTCTCACCGCCGTAGTTACACACACTTTTATTGTGTCTTTACAGCATCAACAGCGGCGAGTGAAGGGATCGGTTAAATAAGGTTATAACAGCATGGCAGGGAGACGTTAAACATTTAAACATTTACACAAGGATTGTAGCTGTGTAAACAGGAAGTTGGAGTCAAATCGTCTGATGCTGTCAGTCTGTCATGTGACAGAAATGTCTGTACACTGACTTTACTTCATGGTTAACACTGATAAGACTGCCATCACATTATAGTAATTTAATATATTTAGTAACGTAATGGTTCTTTTATTTATGTATTTTAAAAAAATCCATGTCCTTATCCTAACTAGTGATGGGTATTTTTAGGGTTTTGTTGTTTCTAATACAAATACAGTTACAGCTTATCGATTCCAATACTCTTATCAACATCACTTTCCATAATTTGATGCAAAAAATTAAGACATGACATTCTTTCAACTGGGGAAACTGGTAACTAGGGTAAAGGCCAGTGGTCATTTGCGAATATTAACCACAAGCAAGACAAAATAATTTTTTCTGGCTGTCAGGAGCTTACACCAAGTTCAAACCTGCCTAGCAGGCAGCCGTTTATGTTAAAATGTCACAAAATAGAGAAAAATGTGCTATTTTCCAGAGCTCAAGATGACGACTTTAGATGTCGAACCAACAGCACAAAACCCCAAAATAGGCTGAGAGAGTAAAAGCGATAAGCGATTAATGGATTATTAGATTTGATTACGGATGGATTTTCTGTCGATTGACTTATCATTGAATCAGCTAATTGTTTTAGCATTTCGACTGAAGAGTGAAATTACTTTATTAATCACTGCACATAATAACAATGTTGTATTAGTCATTTTAAGGTTGCTCAATGAACTGTTTCTTTAGTCATTCTTCTCTCTCCTTCTCTCTCAGGCGGAGTTGACGGGCATTAAATGGCGTTGCTACGGCTTCCGCAGTGGCGGGGAGTACGGACCGGTGATCTCAGCCCCGGCCCAGGACGACCCGGTCCTGCGCAGCTTCATGCGCTGCGTACAGGCCAACCTGCTGTGCGTCTGGCGACGCAAGATCAAGCCCGACGCCAAGGAGCTGTGGATCTTCTGGTGGGGCGAAGAACCCAACCTCTCAGATGTCATTCATCATGAGCTGGAAGGTGAGAAAGAGATGAAGGATGAAGCTTCTCTGCTTCTTCCATCGCAATTATTTTTCAGTCCCATCAGTCTTTGCCTCAGCTTCTGTTGATTCTCTGGAAGTTCAGGTTAGAGGCTTTCACAGACTGAATCATTTCATGGTTGGTTTTTATTGTGTGGTGTTGGATTATTTAGCTCCAGGGTTCTTAAGAGGTGCTGGAAATCCCTGGAAGCTTTAATTTTAATGTAATGATTTCAAGGTTTGAAAAGTGCTTGGATTTGTAATTGCATTACTTTCATAATAAATTGCTCTCTGACAGAATCATTTGCTTTTTAGATAAAGAAATAAAACAAGTCAGAGTGAGCTTAATTGCTTGTGCCTCTGCACAAAATGAAGATGACTCTGCTTGCTGCTCTGCATGTGTGTCTACACACAGTGTGATCTGTCAGTCTTTGTTGATGTTCGCCCTCTGATAGAACAGTGAGCGGGAGGCGAGGAGATGATAACATGCCGGGATGTTGCTCTTTCAATGGGTGTGGGCTTGGAAGGAAAAAGATTTTATTGAAATTGAAGTTATTTGTCTTGTAGTTGTTTGAATGATTGTTTTATATGGGCTCAGCCAGGTCACAGAGGATGCCAAGTCTACCAGTAACTTTGTTGTGTTTTTCTTTTGTAGTATTTGATCATGAAAATTAATTTAGGTGGGTTATAGCACATTAACATCTGATTTAAAGGAGAAATACGCAGTTTATTTACTCACTAAATCATAAAATGACCATGATATGTCAACAGAGAGTAAGGAAACATGCTGGGTGGAAATACTGACTACTCAAACAACAGCGCCACAGCTAGTATGTCAATGAATTGTAAGAAATCATCACTAATCTTTTCGATGGAGTAGATAACAGTTAAATTGAGCACTATGTTAATGGAGTCTGGCAGGCAGCTTGAAAATACTTGAAAAGTGTTTGAATTTGTTTATGGGAACCCTGAAAATGATTACATGGAATAATTGTTGTCTTGTGGTTTACGCAACTAGATGTACAACATGAATTTGAGGTGTATAAGTGGGAAGTTAATTTGAGTTTCATGGTGTAGCATAATACCTGCATGCTCTACATGAGCTGTATTGAGTATTATGTAGATTCAAGCTGTTTGCCTGCTGCAGAGTCAAGCTGTGTGCTGTTTGTCGTGTAGGGCACATTGATCTGTTGTGTATGGAGTCGTCCTATATTTAAGCCTCATATAGCACATATCTGAAATGTGTTTGCTTTGCAACTCAAGTGTTTATATGCTGCTTCAGGACTATCACTATGATGAAGCACACAGCAATGGAGGAGATTTTTCTCGCCAGCATTTACTCTGTGTGTGTATGTGTGTGTGTGTGTGTGTGGATGTGTGGGGTTGTGAGTGTTAGTGAAAATTACACTGAGATATCTCACTTGAGAGAGTGCTACTGTCAGCACTATTGTCCCTATTTATAGAAACATTTTCATTATCTCACCGTGCACGTGTGGAGAAGTCTAACATATCGACTAAGCCTCGGGAAGACAGGGCGAGGAGGAAACAGGAGAGGGATTATATTGGGTTTGGTTTAGCAGAACAACAGTCAGGAGGAAAAAAAAGCAGGAATATTGGATGGAGAGGTTGAAGCGATAGCGAGAATTTCAGTCTTCAGTTACCTATTAAAGCTCACTTGATGTGAAAAGGCCTTTCAGGCACTGCAGCAGATATCTGACAGATGTTCTCAGTGTCGTTGGGGAGAGCCCTTTACTCAGGCTGCACAAGCATGTGTAACAGAGAAAGATACACTGTACATTTCAATTGAGTTTTTTCTGCAGCACTAACAGCTACTATTTCATTGCTACCCCCAAATATATCTCCAATAATTTAATAGTAAATGCTCTAGTGTCTAAATGTACTGTACTGAATATAACCTGATGCTAATTTCCCTGTTATCAGTGTGTTGAGTTTGGAGTTGCAGGAATTTGGCATCCAGAGCAAAAATCTATTACCTGAAGCCACATAACAAGTATGAAGCAGTGTGAAATTTTAGCATTACCTCACCAGTTTGCAGGCTGTTAATGGCAGACTAAACCTTCAGTTATGACTTGCCCTTTGAATAACACATCGAGGTCTAATAGTTAATAATAATCTTGGCCTATTTAATTGCATTTTACAGCTATTGATTACTTAGGACTGAAGTTGTGTCACTAGATGAAGATGAAGATTTTGTTGCTATATTTATGCGGGCTATGGAGATGTACTGCGCTAATGAGTGTTAATTAGATATTTGTCTCCAAATCTCAATTTAAGACATTTACACAGAAAAATAATTAGTTACTAAAGTCAAGTCAGCCTTTTGGGCATTTTAAAAAAAATACTACTGTGATTATAGGCCCAAGTACATTTTTCATTTCAGCTGTTGGGAATTATATATCCCATTTAGGTTGCAATTAATGATTTTTTTCATAATTGAGTAATTTGCCAATTAATGTATTGATTAATTAAGGAATCAGTATATAAAATATTAGAAATATGTGGAAAATGCCAGTCACCATTTCAGGTGATGTAATCAAATGTCTTGTTTTGTCAGATACAAAACCATAAAAAATATTCAGTTTACTTATGGTTCGGTACTGTTTACATTTGAATTGATGCCAGTACAAATACCTGGAAGTTGAGACAGAGGCATGTTTGCTATTGTGTTAAATCAGCTTTTCTTAGTCAGAATTTGGGGACTGAGGACATTAATTATTGAGGTTTTGAAAGTGAAATTCTTTCTCATTCATGCTTGATATACTACTTAAGGTGCTTGACAGTTTGGGGTCTCCATTGTTGTATTTTGCACTTCATAATGCACCACACATTTTCAATGGGAGACAGGTCTGGACTGCAGGAAGGCTTCCTTTACTATGAAGTTGCACTGATGTAACACATGCACGCACATTTGCTGAAATATTTAGGGACGTCCCTGAAAAATACATCGTCTGGATGGCAGCATATGTTGCTCCAAAACCTGCATGTGTCTTTCAGCATTAATTGGGCTTTAACAGATGTGGCAGTTAACAATGATGCCATGGGCGCTAACACACATTCATGCTATCAGACACGGTACACACTTCATTTTGTGTTTGACCAGGTGTTTCCTCAGGTTAGACGTGTTGCCCTGACCAGCTTTGCATTTTGCATTACAAATAATGCAGTGAGTGTTGTCTGTGTTGACTTCTGAAAAGTAATTCAGTGCCCTGATGAAATTTTGGACAGTTAAGTTAAGTGTTAACCACTTTAGAGCGATCAATGCAAAAATAGTGTTAATGTACATCTTTTTTATTCCGTGTATTATATTTTATATCATGAATATTTGCTGAATATCTGAATTTTTTTACTCCCTGTATCGGCATCGGCATCAGCTCCAAATGTCCAGTATCAGCTGGGCCCTACTTAAAAATCCTGAGTTCAATACCCATTCATAAATTGACTGTAATATTAAGACAGTATAAAGCAGCAGATTCTCATAACTATCAAATATTTGACATTTTTTTTACCACTAATTTAACATCATACTGGCCAGTTAAGGAGATGCCATGTTAATGTGGAGAGACTCTGCAGGTTTTCTCTGCAACAGATATATACAGACACTCTCACACACACTCACACACGTGCTGCATACAATTATGATAATAGGACTTCTTTACCTCTCCTTTAAAATCTCACAGGTCTCTGGTTTTAATTCCTATTAAGAATTGAAAATAGCACTTGGGGTGTGAGGAAGGAGTTGATAATTGTTAATTAAAACGAAGCTGGATCTCCTCCAAATTAGTACTCAATGTAACACGGGGAATATCAGTGTTTTACAAAGTCTTAAGGGAGCTCCACACCTGAGTTTCTGCTCACTGTGGGAATGTTTTATGTGTTAGATTTCACTCTCCTGCCGTTCTCTCACTCTCCCTCCCTCATGTCGCCTTGACTTCTCCCTCTCTTTTCTCATCGGTGTCAGTCTGTTCCTCCTTGTGTGATTTCTGTCTGCTCTAACTGTTCTCTGCCTGACCCGCTTATTATGTGAAAAAAAATCTATTGAAGTGATGCATGTTGGGTCGAATTGTTTTCTGAAAGTGTCACAATACATCAGGAGCTGACCTTGGATACTGTATATACAAACAGACAAGCAATTTGGAGCTAAAACCTTCAGTTTGAGTGCAACATTTGGACAGTGTAGACAATTGTTTATACATCACATATTTGTGCAATAATTTTTCTACTTTTCAAAATGTTCAGCTGAAGTGGTGTCATGAAGTTGAGTAGTAGAGAGAAACACATACTTAAGTATTGAATGTTAGCACAATTTTGATGTACTTGTACATTACTTGAGTATTTTTTTATTTTATGCAATTTTATATTTCTCCTTCCGTACATTTCATAGGAAAATATTGTACTTTTTACTCCACTGCATTTGTTTAATAGCTATAATTAAGAAAAAAAGGCAAAGGCAAATAAGTCCCATTATTTGGCTTTATTTTCTTCCTTCTCCCATAAATCACCCCTTTGATTTAGCTTGTGATAATTTACAGGGGGCTCAACTCATAAGTTTGGAAACCATTAGACTAAACTACTTACAGTAAATGTATTTAAAATAGTCAAAATCAGCTCCACCTTATACATCTACAACAACGAGACACTGTAGGATACTTTCTCACTGATGCATCAGTATTAACAACCAGCAGCAAGATGTAGACATGTGACTTTTCAAATCTTGGACTGTGACGCTCCTCTGTCAATCATTGTAGAGTTTGGCAGATTTATCTGATTCTCAGTCTTATTAAGTGCAGGATCCGAGTATTTCTTCCACCACTAGTTCTTCTTAGGTTTTGGCTAAAAATGATTAAGAGTTTACATTCAAAAAGTCATCACAATGTGAAATTTTAAGTTTCACTGTGATGTCCTATATTTTTAAACAAACAGTCCCAGTCTCCTGCAATAAATAAACTTCAGTTATCTGCATCAATTGCTTATTGTAACAAATTAACTAGGCTACCATTATATGCCAGATTCATACTAGATGTGCTTTTATTCTTACAGTGGAGACACTCATTCATTCAGAAATGCTGATTTACACACGTTTGACTGAACAGCTAAAGCTGTCTGCTTGTCAGGCACATTTACTGTGAATAATCAGCGGGATAATTATGTTTCCAGTCATACAGCAAATATTAAACCAGTGTGGATTGGCATGTTTTTAAATCAGCTGGCTACACAGCTCACAGTGTCGTCAGCCAGCTAGTGGAGTGAATGGATTAAATTTTCAGAAGGTATGTTTGCCATGGTTAAGTAAAGGATGTTACCTAACATGCCTTACACAACAATGAGAAAAAGACAGAGTATGCAATTTCACAAGTCCAGCGTAAAAAAGAAAAGCTTTGCAATTTCTGATAAGACATATTAAAATACACAGTGTGGTTAGACTGCAGCCAGCATGGGGAGTAAACAAATGAACAAGCTCAGAAAAGTCACCTCATTAAAGTGTTGTTTATGTTTTTTTAAATTAATGTAGAAGAATACAACCTCATTATATTTACACTACATTCATTATTTTTCAGTATACCCGCTGGCAGCTTTTAGGAAGATATAAACAATATAAACTATGTTGCGACCTGGAGACTGAGACACATTTGCACACAGAGTGTGCTGCACTCCAACAGGTGGGATTAGGGGTGAATTCAGTTCAACTGGCAGTGGAGGGAGAAGAGAGATGTGCAGGGAATTGAGAGGACAAATGGACCAGCTTACACTCATTGGCAGGTAAGAGGAGCGCACAGGGTAATACTCCATTCATGTGGTAATAATTGGAGTAATAGGAAAAATTAGTTCCCGACTGGGAAAATTGATATAAGTCAGAACAACAACTCGGAAAGTTGAAGAAAATTTCGTTACATGAGATGCAGAGTTGTTGTATGTTGTTATCATTTATGCAGAAACATGACAGAAACATGACAGATGAAAGACCATGTTGAATCAAACCATGCCAAAGTGCGCCTGACAAGCCTGCAAGCGGGTTACGGAGGCATCTGGCCAGCTGTGGCCAACCTGTGATGAGCCCCGTTCTCCTCCTCAAGCAAGCACGTGTTGCGAGACTCAAATTATGTTTGTGCAGGAGAGCAGAGAGACACATTTTTAAAAGTATTTTGTAGCTTCTAACTGAGTCTCTGTGGTTTTAGGTTTAGTTTCTCTCGTGTTTTGCTGTTTGTACTTTCAGAAATCTGCTTTATTTTACTGTTTCATGTACACTTTCAGCTGTATAGGAGCTGATATGTTTAAATAACAAGACAGCAGGGGCCTCTGTTGTTAGGAAAGTGAATGTGTTTATCCACTGTTTTGTAGCTTCTCAACTCAAGACAAGCATTTTATTAGTGAAGCATAGACCTTCAAACCAAGTGAAATTGCCAAGCCAGCACATGTAGGGGATGTACTGTAACCTTATAGGGCTTTTATTGGGCCTGTCAACCACGGTGTTGGGCACTCACCTTTAACAACTTCACTATCAGAAAAATGATATTTAAATGTTCAGATATTATTTAAATTAGCTGCAAATAGGTTACACATTAAGGCAGTTAGTCAGCTTGGCAGATGCTGCACTAGTAGCTATCAGTGCTGTTAGCTAAATAAAACACAAGAAGCATGAAAGGGTTGGTTACTATTATTCCTGCAAACAGACTAATGTGATGTTTGCACAGTTAGACAGGAAAGGAAGATAAGTGTTTAACCTATTTATATTTGCTAATAGTTTTGCTGCTGCTGGTCACTACTACAGAGATAAAGACCTCCCCTGCTCTGTTCTGCTAACTATCCACTTTTCAGGGGCATCAAGTGAGAGTGCAGAAATGGCTGATTTGCCTTAAAGGAAACATCTGTAATATATTTACTGTAATAAATCATAAAATGAGCATGATATGTCACCAGAGATTAAGAAAACACGCTTAGCTGCCAACAACCCTACAGCCAGTATCTTCTTCTTTTGAAATTTCCACTCCGGCTCAGAACATCTGTTATTGTTCGCCCGTTTCATATTTTTTAGAGTTAAAATCAATGCAGAATGTTCACCAAATGAGCATGAATGGTTAAATTGAGCAAAATGTTAATGGAGTCTGGTACGAAGTAAGGCAAGACAGCCACTGAACTCCAAGTGTGAGCGGGGTTTTGTTTTTGAGATAACAGGCTTAGTTTCACATCGACAGATAACTGACAGTTATCAAGTGTTATCAAGTGTAATGTTGTGCTTGTCTTGTTCTTGTGTAGCTTCAACATCCCTTCAGTCTGCAGCCTACTTTACATCAACCATAGACGGTATATGGCTCCAACTATTTGGACTGCAGTACTTGTCTTTGAGCTCTAGGGTCTTTCATATTTCTCCTTTAAGTTATTAGTTATTGTTTGTAAGGATCCCAAATGCTGCTGCAAGGAAATAAACAAAACCAAATCTAATACAAAAATCTTACAATTATAGTGGTTGTCATGATGAAGCAGCAGTGAATCTGAAAGTGTGACTGGAGGGTAGACCTGTTCAATAGCAAAGCAAATGGTGAATGACTTGATATTCTTATGAAGGTGATGAATCCTTTTCTCTGCAGGTTAAGTCTAAATAAATGATGCCTTTGAGAAAGCAGTGTGAGCAGCCATGATCTAGTGTTTCCTCTCTGCTCCTCTTTCACTGCACTCCAGCTTTGATATCGTCTTTGGTTCGGTGTTTAAATATCACGTTCAACACATTTCTTAAAATCAAATGACATTGCCTGCCGTGTGTGTGTGTGGGGGGGGCGTGAGTACAGTTTGTGAGGAAACAGGATTAATGTGTTGAATCAACTGAGTCGTCAGCGTTTCTCCAGAATAGCCACAGAGAAAGTGACACATTTTGGACATGAGTCATAAATATGAATGCATGTACGCACAAGCACGTACTCTCTGCACACTGTTATTGTACAGACACCCACACACACGCACACACACTAAATAGTTAATGAGTGACTGAACATATGATCTGGACTTTCTGATTATCCAACAGAAGTGTTGTATACCATCCAGCAGAATTTGCATACACTTAGGCTGTGTAGTGCAGTGTCAACACAGCTTGGACACACACACATTAGAGTTGGGCGATATGTTAACAGTTTCCAAACAGCCACTGTCAGCTCAACAACTGACAATTTCAGATATATATTTGTGTGTGTGTGTGTGTGTGTGTGTGTGTGTCCCAACTTAAACAGAAAAATACAACCATACATCTTCTGAATCAAATTTTCAACTCATGATAATCTGAAAAAAGCCCAGTTAAAATGGCTTAAAGGGCCAGTCAGTGGGTTTTAAATGAGACCTTTAACATTAAATCTGAAGTATAAACAGATGCTTTAGGTCACTGTGGTGTGTGTATGTGTGTGTGTGGGGGGGTGATGGAGCATGAACCTGTATAGAGCCGCTGTAGACAGCACCATTAGTTAAAATTAAGGTGTTTCTGATGTGAAAGACGAATGACTAAAAAATGTGTCTGAGTCATGTCCGGTATAAACAAGCTTTTGTCACAGCTGGCTGCATACAGAGACGCAGTCAGCAACCACATCACACCGACCAGAGACGGGCACAATGAGAACAAATGAGAACCCACTTAGCCTTCAAAGTACAGATTTAATTTACTACTTTTGAAACAAAACAGCGGGGTGTTCACAAATATAGCTAACATTTAAGTTTGGTCATAATTTGTAGTTAATCTATTGTACCAGATGGAAAAGTGATGACACAGTGGTAACATTTTACTACCAGATCACATAGCACAATGTACGGAGTACATTAAAAATAAAATAAAGAGAGGAGTTGCTATAAATCCTATAACCTCAATGTTATATGATAATGCTTGGATAGTACCAAAAAAGCCGAGCAGATGTGCTGGGGTACATTGTAACATCTGGGATAAAAATGAGGTTTTCAGTTTTTATTATAACTTATTTATGTAGTAAATTAATCTAAATAAAAAAAACATAAATTTTGCACGTAAGTATCTGAGTAAAACATTTGTTTTTCATTGCAAACAGTCAGTTTTACTGATTGTGAAGTCAGTGTCACTGTCTTGTTAAATCAAGAACTGTAGATGAAACTTTTTGATGCAAGGGCATATAAAGACTGAATAAAAATCTGTTTAAACTGTTCTGCGTCTAAGAACTCAGTCTATTTTCCAGTGAAAAAGATTAGCCTCAATGCATCAGCTGCCCTTATAAATGAAGTGTCTATTGATAAAATCAGGACAGGCACATCTTGTAAGATAATATTATCGGGAATTCCAGGATTTAATTATGTATAGCTGCACTGATTTTCTCATTACTTACTTTGTGGTAAGTCAAGTGAATATTAGTGTTTTTTCCCTATTTTACATGCATATGTTATAAAGGAGGTGCACTGGAATCACCATTTAATTTTTGCAAATAAACAGATGGAAGCAACTCATGGGTAGAGCCAGACCGATATGGGATACTTGAGACCCATACCAGTTTTTTTTCTGTTATTACCAATATGGTGGCCAACAGTGAAATTTTGAGCTGGAATGAAAATTGACATATTCTATATGGACTGTGCAACAATTCTGCACCAGTACAACTATATGCAGAGGTACTTGTTGAAGTACTTGTTGAGGCTTTTAATTCTTCAGGTCAATTAGGGGCAAATTGTAGTAGAAGAAGCATAGCTTCTGAGCATTTACATGTGCCAGGGAGTTTCTCTTGTCCTCATAAAATGTTCCCCATAATCATCCCAAGCATTGTTTGCAGCATTATATGTTCCTTACAAATATTTTTCATTTCCACGCACATGTAAAAGTGCTTACTTTAAAAAGTCAATATGAATTAAATGTAAATGAAAAAAGCTATTGGAAAAAAAACTTAAGTACTTTATATTTTCATATTTTTCTTCTGTTATGCTTCATCTGTTTTTTTTTTCCGAATCATTGATGAGAACTTGTCGACTGCAGAGAGGAGCTGTTTTTAGTGCTCATCACCTCCACTGGAGTTCCCCAGGGTTCACTCCTAAGCCTCCCCTCTTCTCTTTCTTGACTCTAGTCTTTGGCTCTCCCTTCACATCACGTAGCTTTTCCTGCTGCTCTGAGACAGCAGCCTTCTACCTTTACTTTCCATCCTCTGACAGCTGGGAATACGACACACGTGGGGACTGAGAAAGTTTCATCTGAGCCGAGCGGAGTTTGTCTGTTCTCGCCTGCCTGACATTTCCAGCCGGATGCTTGTCCACCACCTTAAGTTCAACCTTGACAAGACTGTGCTGCTGTTTTTCCGCTTTTCAAAACGCGTGCAGGACCTCCCTATCAATACTGACAACACTGCAGTGGCTTAGATAACAAACTGCTGTGTGAGCCCCACATCACAGCCCCGATCTGAGCCTACCACATCTCCCAAATCAGACTGTCCACAAACCACATTACTGGGTCTTTTCCCTCAGTCTTTGTGTCTCATCCAAGAAGCTGCAGCCTGAATTGTCCTCAGTGTCCCTTGATTTCCCCTGTCACATTGCTCCTCCGCCGTGCGCGTGGCTGTCCATACTGAAAACAAAACTCATACTTTCAGGTCATGACCTAGACTCCTGTCCATGCTCTCTGTTCTGGTACAATTGTCCAATTATTTATCCCTCTCCCTGCAGTGGCCTTGCTGTCTCCTTTCTCCCCTGCGGAGGAATGACTTTCCACCTGAGTTAGATGAGCATGAGTCATTACCTCTTCTTCAAAACCTATATCTGAGTCACATCTCAGTCTCTGTTTATCTACTTGCTCACAAAATGCTCTTGATTTAATAAACCTGTTATCTTACCTATTTGCTTTATCCAAACAGATTCATATATTATCAAAACTGAAGGCCTATTCACTTTCAAAAGGATTGAAATGTGATGTGGTTTGATATTCAGTAGAGTTTTTTTCAAAGCAGTGAGAACGGACTCAGCAGCCAAACATATTTTAGCTCCCTAAAATAAGGCCTATCAAAAAAAAAAAAAAAAATCCCTATCTGTCTATAAGTGGACGCTATATGTAGAAAATTTTCACTGCCTTACCTTGTCATGAGACAAACTTTTCTGATGGAAAAAGGCCTTTATGTAAGACAAATATCACACTTCAAAACAACCAGAATCCGTTGGCAAAATCAGTCATTTTTACCTGGCAGAGCACAGGTTGCTGGTCTACTGATGCCTTATTTGGTTAGTTTGCTTGTAACGCTTTTTTGGTAAATTAAAAAGTTAGTTTGGATTTTCTGGACTAAACAACTAATAGATTAACCTAGAAAATGATCAACAGAATAACTGATAATGACGATAATTGAAAATAATCATTAGTTGCAGCCCTGCACCTCATGAACCCCACTTCAAATAATCAGTGCTGTTCCTTTAATGTTAATTTAATATGCTTTTTTAAAATTGCTTTTTATTTCTATTGTACAACAAAAATGTGTAAAAAAAATCTCAAACAAAGCTTTCATTAAATTTGCAGATGCTATTTATCATAAATAAGGACTCGCTAGTAAGTGTTACATGTGCTGTGCTGGCAGTGAACCCTACAGCTGTTACAGTGGGTTGGTGACTTATGAATTTCAAATTATTCCTCTGTTGCACTCATCACAAATTACTCTGAATAAAAGCATCAGCTAGATCACAAAAATGGAAATGTCAGGTTGGTTTGTCAGCCCACAAATATGCTCAATTCACAATGAGACAAGAGAACTATAATAGGATTGATTATGGACTCGCTGAGGAGGAGGAGTGTGTGGGTGTTGCATTATCCAGTTAGGAGTTTTCTACGGTGGAAAACTAAGGGCTGATGACTTTGATAACACCATAGGCGGTGCTCCTGTGTGCCACCAAAACAGCATGTGGTCAAGGTGAATGCAGGAGCAGGAGGAAGAGTTAGAGGGCCATTCACTTAACACTGCGTAGCAGGTGTTAGCATACTCATCTACACTGTATAATCAGAGTGATTTCATCCTGTGCATCCCAATCAGATCCATGTCACATTAAAGGAATAGTTTGGATTATCTGAAGGGGGCTGACATAAAGTGTAGTCAGTGTATTACCCACAGCAGATGCAAGTCGGCACACTTCCAGTTTAGAGAAGGAGAGAGCAGCAAGGAAGGCAGCAATGAACTGCTGTGGACAAGGTCGGCAACAGAAATGCATTTTTTTTATCAGTTTAAGTGTGCGCCATATTTAGAATATTTTTACTGTTGTATAAGCCAAATATCGCTCACTTCAAACCAACCAGGCTCTAGAGATGTAATAATAATAATAATAATAATAATAATAATTATTATTATTATTATTCATTGATCTGGAATTTTATCCCAGTTTATTGTAAAACCGATAATTGTTTCATACCTATTAAACTACAAAATCAGTAATTTGACCATGCAGAACATTGGAGATGCTGGTCTACTGCTTTTAGTTTGATGGTTATTGTGTGACTTCAGTTTTTTAAAAGGATCATTTGGATTCACCAAAGTCACACAATAGCACAAACAAACTAACAAACCAAGGCAGTGGGAAATATGAGCAACTCCTGCATTCTGCAAGTTAAAATGACTGAGTTTGCCTGTGGGTAGTTTAGAAGAAGTGATATTTTGTCTTATATAACTGTCGTTTCTCATTCGAAAAGGCTGTCTGACGGCAATGTAAAAAGCTGGACCTTTTTTAAATGGCTAAAATACACTTTGTTGCCCTGTCCACAGCAGTACAGTGCTTATCTTCCTAAAACAGTACTCTTGCTGCTTCTCTCAACTGCAGGCATGTTGACCCGCATCTTATGTAGGTAGTACACTGACTATTGGTAAATACTTCATACAACCCCACATCAAATAATCCGAACTATCCCTTTAATGGTTTATTTTTCAAGTTATTTTATATATGTGTGTATACCTCACCCATAGACGAAATATCTGGGGTTTTTTTTGCCAAGAGTCAGCCTTCCACCACCATGAGTTTTCCTTTTCTTTCTTGAAACTGTAGTAAAGCTGAGAGGAATACAAAGTAGGGGAAATCCAGCAGAAAAAGATTCTGACTGGAATCAATCCTAGCTGGGGGTGAATGTTGTTCCAGAGACAAGAGTCTTAACCGCACTGTCTCAGAGAAATTATGTGCATACTTAATTCAAAACGATCTTAAAAAAGCGACGAGCTAAATAGCACGGGGATACAAGGCAGCAGAGAGATAATTAAACACCATGTCTTTGAATGTATCATTCTACATTAACAGAACTGACAAATCACTCACCTGTAAAGCCCCTTTCTGTCATTATCTTACTTTAAAATGACTTTCAGCATCATTCGGTGTGTTTCTGCTGCCATTACAGTCACCAGTTAAAATGAGAGCAAGTGAGATAGGACTGAATTAAAAACCTGGGTCGTATACATCCATTATCAGCTCAATGGTTGGCTGGTGCAACAAAGATATGTGACCAACAAGTGGATTAGAGCTGCAATGCTTATGAGAAAATAATCAGAGATAATGGAATTAACAGAACAGAGAGAGAGGGTGTGAATTGGACATGACTTCAGGCAAACAAAAAAAAAACCCTCTGCCAAATATGTAGGAGAGCATCTCAGTCTGTCTGTCTTCTCTGCTCGAAAGCTGCAGCTGGGTGCTGTGCCCTTCATAAACAGAGCTGGTTGCCATATTTTGTGGAGCTGGAGGGGTTGTGGAGTGTGTATGCACACATTATGACAGGTTTCTACGTGTGTGTGGCTAGACTGTGACTGTTATCATTTCTTGTGTGTGTCTGTAATTGGCCAAGAGTGTGTGTGCATGTGTGTGTGAGGGCTGGCAGAGGTCGCAAGGTAATTGTCCTGTGAAAAACTGGTTGCCAAATGTGTGTGTGTGTAGCAGAGCGCAGGAGGGAGGGCTAACCTCTGCCTCCATCTGTCCACGTCTGGCTGTGAACTCATAATCTGGCCTGTGGAGACAAACCCTCTTCACCACTTGCCACCTGCTTCAGAAATACAGGTTAGATTGAGGTTATTATACTGTTATGGATCCACTGGTGTGAATACTTAGGTAGTGATGTTGATGAAAACCGGTGTTGTTTTACATTTAAATATTACACTTGGAGCCTGTAGTTTAGAGGAATAATTTGAGTTATTTGAAGTGGTACTTATGCATAGTCAGTGTATTATCTACAGTAGATGCCGGTCAGCACGCCCCCAGTTTGGAGAAGCTGAGAGGGGCAACAGGGTCAGCGACAAAAGGTATTTTAGCCCCATAACAATGATACACCCAAAAAAAAATAAAAAATTTTTGCTGACCCTTTCCACAGATGTTTTTATTGCTCACCTTCCATGCTGGTGCTCCTCTCTGCTTCTCCAAATTGGGAATGTACCGACCGGCATCTATCATTTCAAAGAGTCTATGGTCTATCCCTTTAAAGTTTCATTGGGGAAATACAAGAGCGGGGTGAATTCCTGACATTTTCTGCATCTTATTGAGAAAGTGTTATTATGTCTATACCAGATAAGTGTTTGTTCTAATTATGTGCACCTGAGACTGCTCAGCTGATTAAAGGAGGTCGGACTGTGACAGTCGCTCAGGAAGGCATTGGCAAAAATCTTTGTGTGCTTGTTCCTCTTCTGCTTTACTTCTTTTACCAGTTTACCTTCAGCTGGAGCTCTACCACGTAAGGTAAATGATTTCATTCAGTACAGGTATTCAATCATTTACATCCTCCTCAATTAAAACACTGAAAAGTCCGGCTCGTTAAAGGAATAGTTTGGCGTTTTAGGAAATACAGTCAAGTGTGAACAAGACAAGTTGTAGTTTTATAGAGGATTAAGTGCTGAACTATTTCTCGTCTCCACTGGTTTCCTGGCAACCTCATGGTGATGACAAAACTCCAGGAAGTCACTGCACCCCGCCAAGAAATTGTCTGGCACATAACCCTGTGTGAAACTTTCTTTTTAACTTAGGTTTTGTGCAGATTAAATGATCGAGATATAATTAGACTTAGACTGATAAATGAGCCCATATTAGGTTATTGCGGATATATCGGTATCGTTGTATATGTTGGCTGATAAGTAACAAGAATTTGCAGTACAGAAATGCCAAACCAGCTTTTAGGACATTTAGAAACGGTGTCACCATTGCAAATATTTGCAAACCTTAAGATATCAAAAGAAGGGAGGATTTTGGTCTGGTGTTCCTCCCACAGGAAATAAAATGAGTTTCATATACTATCTTTCCTGCATTCTAATGATATTTAAAGGAATTAAAAATGATTACAATTGAAGATATTTTTATTGAAGAGAAAAGAGAGGGAAAATGAATATTTTACAAATGTTCTTGGGGTATGTTAGTCTGCTATAAGAAAAAATGTGTCCCTTTCCTCTAAAACTTATTAGAAGAAATAAGGATTCTTCTTTCTGGAACGTCTGACGTTTGCATCACACGTACACCAGGTAGTGACATTTGATGTAGCTGTATTGTTGTCTGGTTGGAAACAGCAGAGTTGTAGGACTGTATAGTGCCATATGTGCCTGTTGGATGTTTATGTATAAAAAGAATACTATAGATATATTGTCACCAGATTTTTTAAAGTCACAGATATTAATCAGATAAGTATATAGTCTATATATTAATTAGGGAGGCGGATTTTGCTACCTTTTGACAGAAACAGGCTAGCAGTTTTCCTGTTTCCAGTCTTAATGCTAAACTAAATTAAAGCTATAATATGTATCATTTATACATTAAAATGTCTAAAAACACCAGACCTATGTTATATATTCTGTCAGGTTTAGTTCTTACATCACCCCAAATGTTTTTAACAATGTTCAATCTGCAGAGAAATTCATAATTTATTCAAGGTGTGTTTCCTGTGAGCAGTTGTCAGCTAGTTGCTAGTAAATGTCAGTGACTGAGGAAGAAAGTCTGTGAATGTGACTAAAAGTAACATGAATAAAACTGTAATATGTTACCTCATCCACAAAGATGATTCCTGGCTGAGTCCTGAGCAACAACTCCCATGATCTCATGGGACTTCGTCATTCATCTCCATCTTTTGGTTGCAATGCAAGAGGCCCCTAGCGGCAGAATTTACATATTGCACGTTGAAAAGACCAGTGTGTACAATTTAGTAGCATCTAAATTCTACCCTTCTAAGTGTGTAGGAGAACCTACAGATACTGTGAAACTCAAAAACTGCAAGGGCTTTATCAGAAGCCAGTGTTTAGTTTGTCCATTCTGGACTATTGTGGAAACATGGTGGTGCAAGATGGCAGCCTCCATGGAAGAGGACCTGCGTCCTCTGTAAACATAAACATCTCATTCTAAGGTAACAAAAACACAATGATTGTTATTTTCAGGTGATTATACTCTCATGAAAAAAAAAGATAAATAATATAATATAATATAATATTTCTCACATTCTGTCCCAGTAAATCTTACACACTAGTCCTTTAGCAGCTGTAGCTTCATATTTAACAAACATATATGAGAGTGGTATTGATTTTCTCATCTAGCTCTCATTAAGTGTATATTTTAAAATGCCAGATTGTTTTTTTCATGTGCCATGTGCATGTTTTATTTGTTGTTCAGATTTTCAGAGCAGGTTCATAGGAACCTCTTCATACAATGACAGATATTTACACCTATCCACATAATAGTGCTATCATATCCTGTGCGGTCCTGCCACAATCTTCTACTCACGGCTCCCCTTGAATCGGTGACGGATTAAGTGTTTTTCTCGAGTGCATCTCAACAGCAGTTGTTAAGTGAATGGAGACCAGCGTCCGTTTCACCTCCCTGATTATCACAACCGGGACTCAAACTAGTGATCCTAAAGTGCCGGCTCTCCATGTACTCGTCTGCTGTGAGCTGTAACCACCTGATCGTTCTGATGGTGACAGTGAGCGGCTGAATATACAGTTTACTGTGATATCTAAACTTTCAGAACACATTCTCAGGTCCATCGTAATATACTTATGTGAAATTGTGAGATCTGGGAAGGAGTTGGGTGTTAGTGTGTTTTATAATCCCTCCCTCCCCTCGTGTCTCCCCTTTGTTATTTTTTCCCCTCATTCTTCTTCTGTCTCCACCCCACCTACCCAGCCATTGTTACAGATATCATCATAATGATACAGTACAGCGACAATTTAACGTGTGAAGAAGAAAATCAAGGGAGATTGTCAGTGTTACAAGAGCTTTCAAGCATTGCTCTCCCTGCTCGGTGTTGTGCCAAAGTGATCCCTGCATGCACAGCAGAAATGATGAGGGGTTGTGCAAACACGTAGAACCAATCCTCCCAGGATGCATGTTGAATACTGTCGGAGAGAAAAGGTGCCAGCGAGCAGACAGGAAAGTGTGTTTCTGACCTGATAATGTGGGTGAAAGTGTTCGTTTCTTTTCCGCGCAGGTTTCGTTAGGAAGGCCTTTTACGGTTATGACTTGTAGCCGTAAATCGGTGAATAGAAATCGGATGAAAGGCGTTAAAGATTAACAAGACGAGGGCCACATGGGTCAATTAGGGTAAAATAAAGCAGGCAGGAAGTGAATAAAAAAGAGTCAATGAAAGTGCAGAAACACCTCTGTGAATGTGGAAAGGTATTTTTCATGAGGTCAACTCAAAGAGAAATATTCATTCAAGAACAGCAACCTGCTAGCAAAATTGTTTATAGAGTGTACAGCAGGTATTCATCAGCACTGGCCTTTACCATAAATGCAGTAATATGCTCATATTAAAATGTGTCCCTTTACTAATGAAGGTGAAGTAGAATGTGGCCTTAACTGAATCAGCTGAACCTTGATGACAATTTTAAATAGAGAACTGTTGGAAGACCTTCTTCTCATAATCCGATTTTAAATAACAAAAAAAAAGAAAATCCGAGCCCGATCTAAAACGACTCCCAATCCTTTTTTTCTGTGTCAACAAGTTTTACTTGGCATTCAGTCTTTCCTCTGACGCTCGCCCCTTGCAGCCCTCTCTCCATCCAACCCCCTCCTCCTGCTACTCCTCCTCTTTTCAGGCTTTGTTGTGCTTTATTTTCTCTCTCCTCCCTTGTTTTTGGGGTTGCTCTCTGTGATGTTCGGGTGGCGCATGTCTGCGAGCACGCTCGGTTTCTTGGCAAATAAAAGGTGGGGGTGTGCGGTTGCCAATCAAGGCCTACTCCTTCTCTTTATTCCTTCAGGGTTTGTCTTACACACTTAGAAATAAAGGTGCTAACTAGAACCATATAGGGTTTTTCGACTCGCCTCCTTAGGAGAATCCGTTTTGATACCTGGGAGCCCTTCTCCGCCAAACTGGCTCCGGTTCTTGATCCGTTTCTGCTCAGGATCCTTGAAACCTTGGTGCTCTCTGGTGAACCAGCCAGCATTTCCACCAGTTTTGAGTGGTACTATTTTAATCGACTATGCATCATCAACAGAGAGTGTTGCACAATGCACAACGACCTGTTGAATATGACACACCCACTTTAGTCCCCAGGAAGAACCTGCTGTTTTTTTAGTTCCATCCAGGAGCCAACAGATTCTGAAATAATTTAATTTCACTGGATAGCACCAAGGTTCCAAGTATCTTCAATTCTATTCAAGATACTTGAAGAACTGGTTTAAGACTTTTTTTTATAAGGGTTTCACCTATAAGCCTCTTGTCTTCTGAAGGTTCTGTGAAGAAACAAATTATATTCTAAGGATGAGGAAAAACATTTAAAAGTACCACTTGAAACGAAAAAACATTTGAATATTTGAAGGTTCTTTGGATGAAAAAAGGCTCCTAATTGAACTGTTAGTCATTCGCAGAACTTGATGAACCCTTTCTGTCGAACACTTTCTCAGGAAAGTGTTCGACAGAAACAAATAATTCTGGGTACACAGAGCCATTTTGGAACCCTTGTTTTTAATAGTGTAAGAGCAGTTCTCAGAAGCAAAAACTCAAACAGAGGGAATGAATAATTAGCCTCCCAATTTTTCCTTGAATCGGGAACTAGGTCGCCGGCTGACACACGTCTCAATAGGGAACAACCTCACTGAAAGAGAGGAGACCTGTGGAGGTTATGAGAGCCCCCTGAAGGAATACTATTTCACCTACTGAGAGAGGGACACAGAGTCAGAAGACACAAGTGTTTGACTTTTTTTTTTTTTTTTTTCCTGTCTGGCTTTGGCTGGTGAAAAAATGAGTCACATGTGGAAAGCGGCGATTCCATGATAGCTTTAAAAAAAAAAAAAAGAGAGAAAACATGAGCAAGAAAAAAAAGAGGGGAGGAGGAGGAGGGGCGGGCAGAGTGGGAAGAAGAAGAAGAGGGAGGGGTAGGACAAGGGAGAGATACATGTAGTGGGAGAAAGGGAGGGGAGTGTGTGTGTGTGTGTGTGTGTATGACGGGAATTCATGCTTCAAAAAGAAGAAAAGAGGTGGTTTGTTTGGAGGGAGAGGAGAACATCTGCGATTTCTCTTTGGGCAGTTAGATATGCAGTTGGTTTGTTGTTCTGCACATGTTTCTTTTTCTCTTTTTTTTTATTTGTTAGTTCCTTATTCGCCATCCTGCCAGCAAGAACAACATACACTTATTTTGAAAAACTGGTAACTTCACACCTCCTGTTCACATCTTTCTCATCTCAAAATCTGCGAGAAAGGATCAGTCTGTTCTTTAGCTGTGACTTGTTTCTGACAGGATGGACAGATGTACGAGGCTGCTGTCACACATTTACTTGCAAATTCATGCCGCAAATACAGGAGAAACTTTTCCCCTTGACTTTTCCTTGACAGACGGGGGCAGACATACGAGCGAGTGAGCTAGGAAACGAGGAATGAAAGAAGCAGGGGAAAAAATTGCCTCAGTCATGTTTACTTGTCTGTAAATTTGCGGGGAAGGACGGAGAATCTCTGATTTCCTTCCCGCCTCCTCCTCTTCTTCTTCTCTCCACCCCTTGTGGGTTGTCAGGGCGTGGCCTGTGACCTCCTGACCCTGCACCATGTTTGTGTGTGTGTGAGAGACAGGGATGAGATGGTAGGGGTGAAGTTTCCCAGCTGCACACAGAACGGGTGGGGGTGTACGTTTTTCCCTTTGCAAGCTTTCAGTTTTGAAAGAAAAGCCACAAACTGAAAGAAAGAGAGCTTTGTGTGTGTGTTTGTGTGTATGTGTAGAGGAGAAAAAGTGAGACAGAAAGAGATGGAGAGACTAAAAAAGGGACAAAAAAGAGAAGAAAAGAAGAAGACAGAGAAAGAAGAGGGAATTAGGGAGTTAATTGCAAAAAAAGAGAGAAACAGAGTTGATGGGTGGGGCAAAACTGTGAGATGGAGGGTGGAGGGAAGTACGAGAGAGGGAGGAGGGGAAATGAGACAGAGTGTGACATTTCTGTTTTGTGTTCAAGATCAATATTCTAGAGCTAATATAGACCGCAGCTTTATGGGAATCCCTCAAAACATACTGTACTTTTCTTCTGTAGTTTTCCTCTGCAGCTCATCTCTGCCTTTGATATGTCTGCATGCATAAATGTTTCAGATGTAAAGATCAGTGGCTGATATTAATGTTGCAGCAGGTTGTACACTTTCATTTCACATTTGCAGAGTACAAGGCGTTTTATGTACTTATCTGACACTCTTGCCCACAGTAATGTAGGCGCAATAAAGAAAGTGAAAGTGTCTCACAATGGGGCTTCAACTACCTCTGTCCAAGTGCCAAAAAAATTTTAAGGCGTCACTGTGGGTGCCAGACTTTTAAATAAAAGAAATCACATTTGTTTAGGCCTTATTAGCAAAGGTGGTTTAAAATTATTGAAGGTCGCAGAATTCTGGGGGCAGCAAAATAAAGTATTGTAATTTTAATAAAGAGGCATCATCATCATTCTGCGAGTAACTGTGATATGATTTTGTGCTGCACACAGCATGAGTCTGTGAGCAGCGAAAGTGAAAGTTGTTGATAAAGTTGTTGAGAAGTTAGTTGCACCGCCTGTCGCCTGCAGCTCTTCATCTTACAGCTCACTGTGGCTGCTCCCCACTCCCTGCAATATTTCAAACTGATCCGCTGTCAACAAACGCTGAAGATGTAATTTCTATGACTGATATTGCAAAGTGAGGCTAACAAAGACTTTGCATTTCCTGTGAGCACTTCATAATAAAAGTCAACTCATGTTTCGCCAGTTACTTAACACTAAAATTGACACAAACTTACCACAGCATTTTTCTGATGTTTTTATTTGCCACATATGCCCAGTTCAAAACACTGCAACTACATAAATGTTGCTGTTCTTTAATCTGTGACCATCCTGTGGGCCAAATGAGAAGCTTTAAAGGGCCCAAAGGCCACCAGTTGACAACCCCTATATGAAGATCTCACACTGTATTAGGGATTTTATTTGGTTTTAAACATGCATCTGTCTGCTAGGTCACAGTTTAGTTTTGTGCCGTTTTTCCGGCTGTTGTCATACTGTCTGTTGCATAGTTTGCATTGTTTTGAAGCCCTTTGAGGCCAACATCTGTTTTTTTGTTTTTTTTATTATGGGCTACATAAATACAGTAAACACACACACACAGAGAGAGTGAAGTGAAGTTTGCAGTAGGTTTTGAGTATAGCTTTCAGCAGTTAGAATGGATGGCAAAAAACACCAAAAACAAAACAATACTTTGAGGGAAGAAACAAGAACAAATAAAAAACATGTTGTTGTTTACATAAATAAATAAGAATAGCCCTCCTCCACATCTTATTTCAGTCTGACTTTAAGATTGGGTTTATTTAGCTTCGGGACATCAGTATTATGATGTGCAGACTAAAGCCAAATTTATTTATCAACAAAAAAATGACTCAAAAATGAAGCTATATATACATATATTTTTAAATAAATAATTGGGGGATTAAATGGAATGAATACTGTTGTTGTTTTCCCTCCATCCTCCTTTCTGAAGACAAGCCAGCTGCCTTTGATATCTGCAGTTTGGTGTGTGAGGCCTCTCAGCCTGCATCAAGTGACTACAACGGCCAAATTGATTTTTTCCCCTGGCGTTTTTATCACCAGCATAGAAATGCTGATTTTGTTGCAGTACCCACACAATCAATGTCTGCACAATAGACAGCCACTCTCCTATAGGGACTTAAGCTGTTTGTTTAACAATTAGCAATCATGAAAATTTAATTTTTGGACTCTGAAAGCCTGTAGATGAAGCCTATTTCATGTAACTTTTGCTTCTTTGTGTTTATTTGTTCAGTCTCGCTCCTCAATATGAACTTAATATTCTTAAATACAAGCCAGAATAGTGAATACACTTGTAGCTGTTTGGTTTATTCAGTGAAGCTTTGCTTTTAACTTTTTTGTGTTTATTCTTTAGCATTTGTAGCAGCCCACTGTTGTAACCAATTGGGATTAAAATCACTGCTGCCACTGAAATGAATTCCCACATCCTTTTTTCACGATGGGCTGTTCTTTCATCATCAGTATCCGTTTATCCTTAATCTTCTATAACCACATTTCTCGCTCAAATGACAGAGGCCCGGAGAATTTTGTCATAAAACGCTGGATAATGACACCTTGTGAAGCCAAAAACAGAAATGATCATTTCTGAGTTTGAAGCGAGATTCCCACACAACCCTGTGGAAACTGTACTTTTGGTTTGTTTGTTTTTCCATTTTAGATCAGACACATTTTCAGCCACAATGCTACAAACAAGATCATATTATACACAAAATTATATATACACACTCAAGAGTGGTTAAGGAAGAAAGGAAACATGGACAAACCTGAATCAACAATCAGTTTAACCATCTGATGTACTAAATACATTAGATTATATATTTCTGTTTGAACATTTTGTTCCTGAGCTCACAGTTGACCACTCTGTTCAAATCTGTGTGGTTTGAATTATGGCCAGAAAATGCAGCATCACCACTGTTGTTAAATTATTATTATCTCTGCCAGGCGTAATCCTCGGGGCAATCATGTGATAGGTGTGTGTGTGTGTGTGTGTGTGTGTGTGTGTGTGTCAGCCTAATATTTTTCGTGCACATTTTTGACTGTATGCTCAAGGATCTCATGGTAGTAGTGATTCAGAATTTTTGGAAAGCCTTAAAAAAACCTGTATGAAACCTTTATGCAACCTACAACAAACTGCTAGGTCTGCGCTCCTCTTAACCAGCCAGTAGAGCCGCAAGTCATCAGCAACCGCTACGCTAACAACAAGGCTTACACAGTCTGTCGCAGACAACATTTTGGCCTTTGTTGTGGTTTTAAAAAGTGACACCCATAGAAAAAGTTTTGCGTCATTTTAAACCAGAGCGTTTTAAACTGATAGATTGATGATTAAATCCCTGCCATCTTGACTCATTAGCCACCACCTCTGCTTTAAATCTGTGCAGTCGCCACATTGGAGCATTCATGGTCTGCTAGTACACAAATGAGGGATGCAGACTTTACTACATAGTTGACTGTAACCGCCTTAATTCTGACACAATTGTAAAATGTGGCTTGTTATAAATCTGAATAAGCACAAATTTGCAATAGCTGTGACCAGCCAACCATGTATGTGCATGTGTCTACATGTTCATGCATATACACACACACACACAACCACACAAACCATCACCAGTAAAAAAGGTTGCAGCTCAAAATAAACATGGGTATTTGTTGGAATTAAATTCAGATACTGGAGTCATCTAATCAACTCCATGTGAAAACATAGACCATCTGAATTGACACAACTTCCACTGGGACATGCAGACCAACATCAAGTCTAATTTAATTAGAATTTTAGTTTTTGTGAGATTCTCTACAAATGCAGACATTTATGTCTATTATATTGTTGTAAAGCGGACTGGTTGTTTGTGATGTTGAAATTCAGAAAAATTGTCCTGTTTAGTGTTTCCTTATTAAGTTTAAAGTTGAACCCAACACACTGGTTTACAATAAACTCCCCCATCATCAGAGTTTCTGTGGGTCCTTAAAAAGTTGAAAAGCCACTTATTTGAATTTTAGATCTTAACGTGTGTATAAATGTTTATTTTTTAATGTTAATGTTTTAATTGGATTAACAAGTTAACATTACTTTTATAAAGTTGCATTGAAAAAGAACTGTCTTGATTACTCCATCACAAATACAAAATTAATCAAACATTAAACCAGTAACCATTAATGCAAACTGTGCATGTGTAAATGTGAAAATTGATCCTAAATTTCATTCATATTCATGATGGTCTTAAAAAGGCCATTAAAAAGTCTTAAATATATTGTGTTGAAACCTGCAGAAACCCTGACCCATTCTAAAGAAGACTGAACGAAGAAGACTTCATTAAAAATACACACACATAGACAAGAAAACTTACATTATATTTTACAAAACAAAAAGCCAAACTTTGCAAATCTGTGCTGGTTGGCAATGCAGTAGGTGCTTCACCATCTGTTGACTGGTGGGGATTCGCACTACGCTGGGAACACTATTCTTGTTGTCTTCACATTTCTGCAGCTTTCTTCTAACTATACTATAAGTGCCCTCAGGAGCAGACTGGAGACCAGTACAGACACCGTCATGAATGAACTGCAGCTCTGCCTGGAGAGAGAGAGAGAGAGGAGAGCTCTCCATCCCCTGCTCATCCTTGAGACAGAGAGCGAGAGAGTTTTGCTGTCAATCTCTCTCTCTTTCAGTCTCTCCTCTCCTCCTCTTCCCTCTAGTGGCAGTTAGGAGTCCTGTGGAGTCCTGCTAAGCCTCTCAATAGCCGCCCGGCCTCCCACCTCGAGGCCCATTCACTTCTAATGAGGTGCTCAAGTGTCTGTGGCTTAACATGCGGGTCAACACCACAGACAACGGCCCTTTTACACCACTAGCTCCACCGCGCTGGCAAACGTTAAAGTGATTAATGATATCATGCTCTTATATTTGAGTCTGTTAGTGTTTCAATTTAATGTCCATCAGTTAAAATGTTGCTTTTTCATTAATATTTAGTTTCTGTCTCTGTAGCATGCTTTAAATCTTCAGGTGGTACTTAAAAATCAAACTCTTTTCAGTCACACTTTATTTTAAAGTGCACTAATAAGACATAACAAGGTGTGCTTTGTATTAAAGGAGGCAAAAACTACAAATATTATGTCCAGTCTATCTTTATTAGTCATTAAGCAAACACAGCTAGAACCTAATTTAAAAACCAACTAACCAACTTAAAAAAATACTTCAACTGGTAAAGCACAAAAAAGGATTAAGTTTTTCAAAAAGTTAATAAGTTAGATGAATGTAATTCCTTTAAGTCAGATGTACTTAATAACCTGATTGATTTCAAATCAACAGTCTGAATGAATGCAATTTAAATTTAAGGAAAGTCATGTTTCCATTTTTCTAACTCAGTTATTTGCTTTACCAAAACTAAATACTGCTCCTTAACAACCTAACAGTTTTTATAGTAACCTTAGTGTTATTTTGGTTTGTAAAATATACAATTAAAATAATTGCTAATGTTAGCCTAATTACCCTCTAAGAAAGTCTAATAAGGGTCTAATAAAGGGTCTAATACTGTCTAATAATGAACATATCCTTTCTTGTTTTTCTTATACAAAGTACAGCTTGTTAAGTCTTATTATTGTGCTTTAAAAATACTTTAAAAATCAAAAAGACAAACTCTTTTCTTTTACCTTTCAATACTTTACTTGTGCGTGTCCCATCGCTACGAGCTGCTTGATACTTGACACATTATTATGACATATACTGGATGAATGGGCGTCAAAGGAAGCATCACTCCACTCTACCTGAACAGCTCTCAAAATAACAAGGTCCTGAGCACACCTCACGCACTTGAGATGGAGTTCCAGACAACAAACAAAAAGCCACTTTAGTCACAGTCACTCAGTCGCCCTCTTCACAAACGCTTCCTCTGGAACGACGAGTCAAACACGTTGTTTTTGAGCGTTCGTCAATAACGTCTCACTGATGTGGTGCTGTGGTGTGACCTGAGTACAGGCTGTGTGGTTACACTGCCACTGAACATACAGTAATGTCAGACAAAGTGAGTCCACCTTCCTATAATTTCATGGCTGCCCGTGTGAACACGGCGGACTTCAGTGTCTAGTAAAGTTCATGGTTGGTTAGAAGGAGAAGACTTTATAAGAGGTGAAACCTGTGAAGTAAAGACGAGTGTGTGAGCGTGTTGTCAGTTTTTGGAGAGGTGAAGGTTTCAGTTCTGCTTCAGCAGCTCGGCTTTTTGAATTCATGTCTTTGTCTGGAATATCTGCGTGTTTATTCAATCTTATATTTAACGTTAAGCGTGTCTTTGCCGCTTATCTTGTGTCAACATCTAAAGGAAGAAGGATGTTGATGTCTGAGTGCTACTTTATGACTCATCATGTGGTTAATTGGTTGCCGGGTTGTTGTTCTCTCATGAGCCAAGTTTCCGTCCAAACTTGCTGCAAATTTGAAACCAATTTCCAGAGAATCAGCAAATAAAAATGCAATTTAATGTATGTTTGCATCCACTACTGTTATATGAATATTAGGAGTTGGGTGCAGTGAGGTGGTGTTGCTAATTCTCCAGCCGGGTGCCATTACAGCACCGCAGACGTAGAGGGGACAATGAACAACAAACAATGGAAAATGTGATGAAATATGAGCTGTATTTGAGGAATGTTACTGTCTTCTCAATGGTTCACACAGATGATTTAGTCTGCTGCCATTTTTCATCTCTTCAGTATGGGTTGGGGAAAAATTCGATACAGTATAGTGTTGCAGTATTTTTCACAGAAATATTGTGTCAATACACGCATACAAAGCATTGATCTTTGATCTTTTTTTCCCCCTTCTTTTTTGTAATTATATCTATATTAATATTGCAAATGTGAATTGAGCTTTTTAGTGCTATAATAATAAAATCAGTTGCTATTTTTGTCTGTCAGCTGGTCCTGAGTTTTTTTCTTGTGAGGGCAGCAGAGGTTATGGTTTTTACACTTGGCAGATTGCAGTAAAAATGATTGAAGTGAGATAAACAGACTTGAACAGATTTTAACAAAGTTTTCCATAGAATTTTCTTTGAAAAAAGGTAAATCATTGTATTTCACAATGTATGTTATGGTAAAATCCTTAAAATCAGAATAACATTGTATCTTGACAAACATTCATATAAACAAATGGATGGAAACATACTTATTGCAAATGTGAAGAGGAGTGTGGGTATTAGCGATGGGAATTTCTAGGCACCTCATGATTTAATTCAATTCTGATGCGATTATAAAACAGTTAATGGCGCATCCTGATGCATCAAAATTTGCAGCCCAGTCTTACAAAATTATAATGTGGAGAATTTCATTTTTAAATGTCCAATTATTGACCCTTCTGCATTTAGACATAATCTTTAAAGAGAATCGCGATGCATCTGTGAATCGAGTTTTTCCCCACCCTCCAGCGGTGTATTACAAGTTCACAGTGATCCTCTTCTCTCCTCTAACCAGTTTATGCAACCCCTTTATGGCCCATTTCCACCGTAACTGATAATAATATCCAGCCAGGTCAGTATGATTTTATCCAGATGAAGTATAAAAACATAAAATCCAGGTGTACATGGAACCAAGAAACATGATAATACCATCACACAGACCACCACTGCAGCTGCACTGAAACATCTGCTTACAGTGATGCCAAACTGTAAATAAAACTCATCCTCACCACATCCAGCTATGTAAGCAGAAATAAACAGTATCTGTTGCTTCCTGCGAGTTCAGACAAACGGGATTAATTCTGAGAAGAAACAGTAGACTGAAAATTCAGGAGAAGATGATAGTTTCACGACACAGTTCGTGAGCCGTAAAATTCAAAAGGTGAAGGGAATAAGTACACGTTATTATAATAATACAGCTGACTAATAATTATCTTGTTGGATAAAGGTCAGCGAATAGGCCCACAATAATTGAGATTCAGGTGCTCAGCAAACTTACTGTATTCGCAGAGGAGATTAAATGAAAGCAAAGGACATAATCCAACAAAATACTAAAACCAACATATAGAAATACCCATTTTATGTCTGGGCCTGTAAATTACAAACACAAGGTCACAAGGCTTAAGCCAGCTTTAAAAATTAAAGGAACAGTCCTACAATTTAGGAAATAAGCTTTGTTTTGCTGCCTCAATCGATATTAATGTAATAAGGCTGGTTTGCACTGACAAGGATTCATTTTTAAACCAAATTAAATCATGGTTTAACTTTGAATCATGTTGCACCAACTTTTAAAATGAAAAAAAAAAAAAAACTTCTCTCCAATCTTTTTTACCCTAAACCTAGATTAAAATAAATTCTGTTGCACCAAAATTTTAAGATGCAGTTCGAAATGTGATCCAGTATTAACATAAAAATCACACCTGAGATTTAATTTAAATCACTGCCTTATAAAGAGAACAATGAACATAAGCCAGTTAGCAAACAGTGTAATGTTTTGTTCACTTTTTAGCTACCCAGCTAACAATGTAATGAATTGTTAAGGGATACACAGCAGCCAAAAGTCCCCCCCCCCCCCAGGTACTGACAGCACTTGCACTTTTATTTTAATATGGGTAAGTAAGCATCTACATACTGACTAAACTCTATTTAATTTCAGTTTACATCAATAAAGTTGGAGATTACTTTTAATTGTGAAACAGAGCTCTGCTTAATTTTCTTTTAGTTTTGCTTAACTCCTAGTAGAACTAATCTTAGATTAAATTAATCTTTGTTGGTGAAACCCAGTCTAAGACTTTCCCACTCCCTATGTATTATTTGTTACTGTACTGTTAATGCTGTGCTGAAATCCAAGAGGCTGGTTGTGATTATGTGACACCACAGAGACAAAATGTGTTTTCATGACAATGTGTGCAAAACAGTTCACTCACACCACGTCCCATTCATTTATTCATTTCCCAGTGACTTATGGGAAAACACTTGGCACTTAGCACTTAGCATCCCTCCATCCACAGCATCCAAAACATCAAAAAGATGTGTGTGTGTGGTGCTGCTTTGTGTGTGTGAGGATGTGTGTGTTGGGCTGAATGAGCTAAGTGACTGTCAAATTATGTAAGGCTGTGGGATAATTCTGTTGGCTTTTCTCTGCACAGTTGTCTCTTTTTTGATTGTCGGGCTTGGCGAGAGGCCAACGCACACACACAGACACAAACACGCTCCTTTTTCACTCTCAGCATCACTCGGGGCCCATTTTCATTTCCATACCTTTTCTGTCATGACTTTTCAGCAATCTTTCTGTTTAATGCAGCTATTTTTCATTGCTTCTTTGTCTCTTTTCTTCTCTATTTTTGTCTTAGCCTCTCTTTCACACCACTTTATCCCCTTGTAACTCTCTCTGCATGTCCTCCCCCTTCACCCCAAACCTCTAAACACACATTCACACACACTCATGCAATTTTACAGCAGGTTATATTAGAGAGTAATCTCATTTTGTTCGTGATGTTGGTATAATAGCCCCAGTTAGATCCTCTCCAGTCACTCTAATTACACCATTGACTCTGCATTAATACAGTAAATATCCTGTAAATTATAAATTGCTCTGTCAACATGCTGTTACAGTAATGACAGGCCCTGGAATTACCCACAGTATCACTCCAAATCAGCACTGGGCTGACTGGTGAGACGCTAAATAAATTAAGGAGCTTATGTGTCATTTCTGTTTACCAAATTAAAAATAAATGAAAAATTCCCGGCAAGCTGATGAATGTAGAAATGTACAGTTTATAATCTGTAAAAAATGTAACAGCACAAATTGAATTTGAACATGGTGATATGTGTGGCCTGTCTTGTTGGCTTGATGAGGAAATTTGAGCTGTAAGCAGCTGGTGTTTCCTGGCGTTAACACGGTGGTGCAGCATTGTGTGAGTAGAGATTCTTCTTTGTTGTTTTCAATTATTTATTTTCTTCTTTATTTCCTGCGTGCCCATGATGATTCCCTCCCCCTGTTTGAGTGTGTAAAATGTGCAGCTTTGTCTGTGAAATAGATCCCTGTTTGCACATGGAGAGGCCGACTCCACTGAGAATTACACCTAGTTTACTGTCAATGTCTGTCTTTTTCTGCTTTGTGTATGAATGTGTTTCAGTGTCCTGCTAAAAGCGTCGTTTGGATGATTTGAAGTGGGGTTGTTGGAGGCACTTATTGACAGTACGGTAGATGGCGATTGGCACACCCCCAGTTCTAGAGAAGCCGAGAGGAGCACCATCGTGGTAGCCGAGCCATGTGCTCTTACAGACAGGGTCAGCAGCAAACGTAGTTCAACGGTAAAAAATCAATTTCAGTTTAATTGTACAATATATTTAGTTAGACTGGAGAAATAAAATAATTCTTTTAAGTCCTGTGATTCTTTTTTTTGTAATGATTGGGAAATCGATTTTTAAATTCCAGAATCCATTCTATATATGCTAAATAACTAGCGCTTAGTCTGTTAGATGGTTTTAACACATAATGGACATAATGGGAATTACCATTAGAGTTCTAGCACTCAATCAGCTACTCTGGCTTCAGCACTGAAGAGGTACAGCAGTCTCCCAGTTCTGTTCCCCAGTGGATTTAAAAATATTAGGTTGAGATGCCGGGAGAGGGCAGCACATCTATATCTTTTATATGTACACTTTCAATTTCATTTATTATTCTTATAGCACTAGCTTGCTGAGCAGGAACAGCTAAATTGACATCAAAGAGTATTTTATTTACCACTTTTACACACATTATAGCAATGATGAAGCTGAAATAAATGTCAGAGAGACTGTAAATATGAATCATGGTCTCCAGTGGGTCCAGTTTTTAAAAAAAGCAAACAAAAATCACAATATATTATAATATCGACTTCAAATAATCTGAACTATCCCTTTAATCTTCCTATTTCACTCAGGCAGGCACACATATAGTAACACTCACACTGTATATTTTCACTTCTTATTTACCTCTCTGTGTCGTCTCCCTCCTCTCATCAGTATGCATTGTGTTTGCCGTTTGCCAGCAGCAGAGGTGCTTCAGACTACAGTATTCACACCAGGTCACCACTGGCAGTAGTGCGACACGTTGTGTAGCATAATAGCATGTGACTACACCACAATCTGTGTTGCTTAAAGCTGTGACATGATATACTCTCACTCACCGTGCATATTGTTACATCTGCAAGTTCAGATTTTTTTCTGCAAACCTCAGCTGCACAAACAGCGAGACGTAAGCCAGTTTTTCTCAAACGTGTGCTCACAAAGTTCCTGTTTGTGTTTCCTTTTTTTTTTTTTAAATATGAACTCCCCATCGTCGGAGCCAGAGGTAGAAAACAAAGTGCAGTGAATTCTGTGTGCAAAGAAGTAACGAGGGGAAGTTGTGTAAAGGGAGTATTGAGAGCTGCTGTGTTGACACGGCCTGGGCTGGTGCCAGCCACCCGTTCTTACCCTCCACTTTGACCTCAGCTCAAGAGAGGTGGGGCTTTTTCTGGCTGCAACTTGACTCCTCTGCTCCAAGTGGTGCTACTGGGGGGGAACGAGGCGACCGAAAACATTTAGATTGACAGAATGATACTCACACGGACAATTAGATGTGCCACCAAATACTTAGCGAGCGGGATTATGCTGTTGCTGTTTTTGCGTGCTGGTGTTTATATGAATACATACAGTCATGGCACAACACTCACACCCTGGTCCCCTCTCCTGCCTCTCTGCCTGACTCACTCCCACAACTATGCAAGCAACTCCAGCTCAGTCACCTAATTGATTCCAGACTTTCCCCTCATCCCTTCGCTCTCTCCTCCTCCTCTTCCTCCTCCTTCTCCTCCTCCTCACTGTCACTGCTGCCCCTCGTTATGTCCATCTTTCTGGGCTTTCTGGGTCTCAGTGCCTGCCATGTGTGCATTCGACTTGTTCGTTAATACATTTGTATGCATGGATGTGTATATTTGATGATGTTGTTGAGTGATCTTTATTGAAATATGACCATTAGGTCAGATGACTTGATAAGAGAGGAGGGATGAAAATATGTCTGTTATATTGCAATACAATATAACATTCCCATTAAACATAATCAGTTACAGTTTTGACCATAAAAGAAAACAGCAACTCATAGATAATTGTAAGTTTACTTTAAATTTACTTTAAATTGACTCCATTAACACACATAACAGGCTTAACAACAAAAATATTTAACAAAATTATAAAATTCATCTCAGTAACAGTCAAGGTTCATGATTTTATTTAGACCTTAAGGTCACAATTTGATTTGATTCAATTCAGTTTGATTCAATTCAGTTTAATTTGATCCGATTCCACTCGACTCTACTGTTCGATTCAAACATGTTTTTTGTAGCACTGACGGCTCTGCCATTGCGAGACTATCAAGTCAAGATCAACATATCATTGGTTTTATGCCCTGACAACTGTGTTTTACATTTTCAAAGTCTTCTTTAAATACAATTTAAATAGTTTAGATGGTGTCAAGTGTGATTTAACGGTCAGTAAGCTACGTTGTGTTTTTTTTTTTTTTTTCTGGACACATGCTGGACTTTGCAAGCAAGTTGGGGAGAAGAGAAAAAACAATACTTTGAGTTTGATGATTGAAATTCGAAGCTCATTTTGTTATTTAATATTGAAACTGCAAAACCCCTAATTATTAGGCTAAGACTATATGGCATAAATGAGGCTAGTGGCCTGCGGAGTTTTCTTCTACTCATAGCTGAATAAATCACGTCCATCATTCTCACCACTGGTTAAGTCGCTGCATCTCCAGACAGAAAACCACGGTTGAATTAATGCACACTTTTCCAGCCTAAAGTTGATGAAACAGAGCTGCTAACGTTGTAGTAGCGAGAACAACATTTTTGCGGATTGCTGAGTGAGATGCTTGGCCAAGTCACGCATTATTTTCATACGCCATGTGCTTTGTTTGCTGGCCTGATTTTTTTTCTTTGAAAATCAAAATATTTCCACAGTCCTGATTTTTCCAAGACAGGCATAAATATCATAATAATATTTTTCTTGGCTGCTTGCCCTGGTACTAGCACTGTTTGGCTGTTTAGGAAGGAGGTGCACTTCAGCACCTGACAGATATGTTTGCCAACTGATACAGAAAACAATGCAGAATGTTTTTTTATTTTTTGTTTATCATGTGTTTTTTTTTTTTATTTATTCAGAATAATATGTGGTTATTTGCATTTATTAAAGTCAAAAGTTTACTGTTTCAGTGCCCTGATGTCATTTTGGACAACAAAGTTCATTCATTCATTCATTTTCTGTAACCGCTTATTCCGTAAGGCTCGCGGGCTGCTGGAGCCTATCCCAGCTGTCATTGGGCGAGAGGCGGGGTTCACCCTGGACAAGTCGCCAGTTCATCGCAGGGCTGACACATAGACAACCACTCACTCTCACATTCACACCTACGGGCAATTTGGAGTCACCAATTAACCTAGCATGCATGTCTTTGGACTGTGGGAGGAAGCCGGAGAACCCGGAGAGAACCCACGCAGACACGGGGAGAACATGCAAACTCCTGCCACAGCCGGGGAGCTGGGGGATTGAACTCCTTCTTGACCTTCTTGCTGTGAGGCGGCAGTGCTAACCACTGCACCACCGTGCCGCCCGACAACAAAGTTATTTGATAAATTAACTTTATTGTTTAAACTTGACTTAAACTTAACTTTATTGTTAAATGAACATTTATTATTTAACTAAATTAAGTTAATTGTTAATTGCTTCCTCCATTACATATCGTTATCACAAGTGTTAACCACATTTCAGGGATCATGTATATATTATGTATGTAATATTCTGTGTATAGAATATCAGCTGATATAACGATATTGGATTTTTTTTTCTCGCTAATATTGGTATTGGCGTAGGCCCCAAAATCCAGTATTGGCTTTAGTTTGCTGAGACACAAAGGGTCAAACAGACGTGCCATCTAAATAAGGATTAATGAGATGATGATATGTATCGATGTTTTCACTTTGCATTGATGATATTGGATCATTGATAATTATATTGATACAGATTAATGTGTCATCATAAGAGGTAAGAGTAAAGTTTACATTTTGATGGCTGTAGTTTTTACACCTGAAGATTTGATAAGTAGCCTGCCAACATGAGTTAAAGCAGAAGTTGTAAATCTAACCTGTGTGTCTGTGTCAGTGTGAGTCACTGGGCTTTCAGTTTAAAGGCTGAGAAAACTTGTAATCTGTCTAATTCAAAAGCCCGCAGAGTTTCCTGTTGTTGGTGGTATGTTGAGAGGCATGGCAGAGGGACTGTTGTGTTGAGTTGACAGCTGTTGCTGAAAAGTTTAGGAAATGGTGTCAGTAGAGCATGAGAAGAGTGGGTGGGGAGGGTGCAGGTTTTTTCACTGTTTTTTTCACGTGTTATTCTCTTTGGTTGTAAAACTGTAACCCATGATGGGCACTTTCATGCATCTGCATCTTCACTGAGGACATGTATATGTCTGTATGTGTGAGAGACACAGTGAGGCAGTGGAGACTGAATACAGACATGGTTGACCTGAACATTACAAGCATGCACATCGATATGTACGATTACATACCAGCCAGTGGTGCAGGCTTGCATTTACATGTTGCTGTATAAAAGGCACAGTCAGATGTTGTGTCCTTATGTTACTGGTGTCAGATGCCACTTGATGTTTAATTGACCTTGCCTGATCCTTTTTCTTCTGTGTAAAGGAATCTTTCCCATCAGCCAGCTGCCTGATGCTCATGTGACTGAAAACAGAGATCAGAACAAGAGTAATAACAAATTGCTGAGGACAGTGTTGGTTCTCAACCATTTAGCATAGAAACAAACATGTTTATTGGTTAAACTTCTACCTGAACTCCACAGCTGCTGATTTCACTCATTTATACAGAGTGGGCTCAATCAAAGGTGTAGTTACTGTTACCAAGCTCAAAACCCACAGCTGTTACATGAGACAGTCAAAGTGTTTCAAATGAATGCGAAAGAGAAATTGTCAAATAAGATAGCTGTACATAAAAGCCACTTTGATCCTATAATCGTGAAGAATCAGTGCGGATAAAGGATGGAGACTGTACTGAGTTTCACAGAAATGTATCTCTGGTGACGAATGAGCTAATTTTTCAACACAGATGCTGACGCATTCACACTGAGTTATGGTAGCAATTATTGAGTAATGTGCCCTTGTTTCACCCCAGAAGGTAATAAACAGAGTTGCTACAGTTTGGATTGAATCTACAATCAAAGTTTAACCATAATATGATGTAACTGATCAGCTGTTTGGAGCACAGGTCAGGGTGCTCTCCCTTTTTTTTAACCCTCAAACCAGCTTTTGCCAGAATAATATGACTTCAGAAGGTGTCCGTCAGCATTTCAGACTATTAGCTGAATTGTCCATTTGTAGACAGCGAACCCTCCTGAAAAAATGCCTCATTAATACTTGGTGCTCATCACATTTTATTTTACAAACAGATTTCAGTTTTATAAGAGGACATAATACAAAGGCACAAGAAAGTCAAGGAAGTGTTTGCACACCAGTCCCAAGTCAGGAAAAGTCTTAAAGCTTCAAGTCCTAAACAAGTTACAATGTGCTATTCACTAATGTAATGCCATTTTAACATCAGAGCTTTGACTGACTGTTCTCCAAATGTTGAACAGAATTGGAAATTGTTGCATATCTGTCTGTAATTTTCAGTCTGCACGCTTTGCATGCTGCAACTCAACTTTTTTTTGTAGTTTTTGTACACAAATGTTTTTCGGTTTATCCATCTGTCCGTCCTATTCTCATGAACACAATATCTCAAGAAATGTCCACTGTGATTCAAGGATGAACTGATTAGATTGTGGTGGTAAAAGGATGTAACCTGTTAAGTATTTTCAAGTCAGAAGGCTCAAGGTTTTGAGTTTAAAGTGATCAAATTTGTGACTCGAGTCCAATTCAAGCCGAGTGAATATGGGGAAAAATGAGCCATCTCAGTTGAATATTTAGGAACAATCTGAAGAGATCAGAGGTCAGAGGTGATGTGTTACAGAGTTATAGATCGGACAGAACGACAGGGGCAGTGACAATAATAAAATAATAGAATCCCATAATTAGTTAGCTCAAGGAACACTGGCAAAAAGAACAAATGTGATGATGTAAAAACTGTTCAAACTAAGGCCTCTTGACCAAAAACATTCAGGATCCAATGATGAACTTAAAGGTTTGTCATCTACAAAGACTTATTCAACACTCTAATGTTTGCCTGCCACACCTCAAACTAAAGATACAGCCAAAGAACCCAAATTGGAAGCAGATTTGTCAAGTGGAGGTAAAGTTCCTGAATAATAAGTTCCATCATAAAGGTTCTCCTGACATGTGGAAAACAGGTCATGCTGTCACTGGTTCCCTTTCTTTACTGCACACAAATATATTCAAGTTATACCTATTGTCTGTTTTATATTGAGGGTCGTGTAGCATTGCTGGCCAAACTGCATTAACCCCGGCTCGGTGTCAGTGTCAACACAGCATATTATTGCCATTAACAGTCAGTACAAAGACAGTGAACTGCTATTGCTATATAGATGAAGGCTATAAGTAATTCCCTCTGGGCTTCTTGCGTCTCTGTGCACTATTGGACTTCTTCCGATGTCCATGTGAGCGTTAAATGGGAAACCGGCCGTGTTAGACGTTTTGCTCATATCACAGAAATAGCACATGTCCTTGGTGGGAATTTACCCTCTATATGGAGGCAATAGATGCAAAAATCAGACTGGTCGAGCAATGAAAGTGGATGGAGTCTCAAAAATACTGTCTGCATGTGCCGCTCAATAGGTTGTGTTAATGAGTATTGATGATGCAACAGGTACTTCTCTTCGTGCTGATCTGAAGCCCTGTCTTTTTTTTTGAAAAAGTCAGCTTTTCTGACCTTTTTAAATTTCTTTGGTGACGTCATAAGACTTCACCTCAGGGTGTTGATAAACCACTTACACTCACTTCGGTTTCACTGTCAGGCAGTGTCATAAAAATGCAGTGTGAGCTTTTACAGGACACTAACACGTGTCAAGTTTCTCGCACAGTGTTTACCTCACATTATAAACCTGGCTGTGTATGTTGAGCGTGTTGGGGGCTCATGTGCATGTGCATGTCCGTCTCTGGTTGGATTTTTTGTGTTTTGCTGGGGCCATTTTTGTCATTTTATTTTTCTCATTTAATGTTCTGAACAAGTGAGAGCCACTGCTCAGCGTGACACAGTAGAAACCCACTGAGCCATTGAATGAATGAGAGGCAAACAGCCTGTAGAGAATAGAGAATATTTTCACTTCTAACGCAGTGAAATAAGAGTTTATTTTGACCAAACCAGAGCTGGTAATTGTTGGAGCAGCAGAAGGACAAACCAAGGACATTTTTGTGAGTTTTGTTTTGTTTCTGTCTTTTAAGGTTTAAACAAGGCAATTAATTAGTTCAGTAAAAACAAGAAAGTTGAATTCAAAAGGTGGACAGTTGTATTTATAGTCCAACTGCAAGACAGCCAGCTTGGTGTCTGTCTTGCAGCCTTTCATTTCACAAAGCACTTGCCAATGAGTCTTGTCCAGCCTCTCAGTCAGTTATTCTTTTTTTTTCTCTTAATACCTTCTGTCACTGTCCTCTTCGGTCTCTTCTGCACTACCGCCAAACGTACTTACAGCAGCTACATTTCGCGGCAGTTTACTTTACATCAGGAAACTCTGTAAATCACAGAGAGTTGAGGCGGAGCAGCCGGAGGACCTCAGAAGGAAAACCAAACACCATTTCTTTATAAAATATGATCACCAAAATCAGTGTGCGGTTGGTGGTGTATCACTCAGTGTCATAAAATGTTATCCACTTGTTGCAGGGTTGCCAGGTCTGTGTGACTGACAAATGGCCAGTAAAACCAGCTCCAGATATAAACGTGTACATTTAATTTAAAATATGGATGTATGTTCCTAGATATTATTTATTTAGCATGCAAAATAGGTCCACCCAACCAGCAGACAGTAAAATGATCCGGTGCAAACACTTCAAAAATGGTCCAATTAAATGGGGAAAGCATGGACATGGACAGCCCTGACTTGTTGGGACCAAAGTTGTACGGTGTGAGAACAGACATAGAGTGGGAATAACAGAGGCAGCATCCAAATGATTGTGAAGCTGCCACTTTATAATAGGAGATATAGATATGATAAAAAATGTTGCTTCAATGTTTGAAAATTTCATTATAGAGAAGTTCTGAAATTCATTGTAATATTCATTATACCAGGACACAGAGATGCATACATGTGCTCCATTAGTTTCATGTAATCTGTTATTAAGATTTAGTCGACTAATTTGTTAGTGCGTCCGCTCAGGAGACATATCATCATTATCATTATTATCATCATCCTTATCCCTCTCTCCCTGTGTGTCCCTCTGTCTCTCCGTTTCCATTTCTGTCCATCTGTGCAGCCTTGTAATTTTTCTCTCTCTTGCTTATTAGTAAAAACACACAAGCACACTAAGTCTTGTTGCTATGCACAAGCACCACAGGCACAACACACATACAAACACACACACATACAGAGCAATCAGAGCCCAACCTCTGCTCAGACATGCAGCAGGGCAGCTAATTAGTAAAGTGGCAGTGGGGTTATACACAATCTTCCATACACGCACACACACTGCCCAGTCAGAGCACACACAGCCTGCACACTGCAGAGACACCACTGGACGCCAAGACTGCTGGTGTTATTGATCTGAGACAAATGAGTGAATGAGAGAGCCAGAGAGAGACAGAGGAGGAAGGAAACGTGTGGAGAGGGGTCATCATGTGGGAGACAGAGTGTTGTCACACCTCAACTTCCACTGTCTCTCCCCCTTAGATCAATACCATCTTTGTGGCGTGTTAGCAGCGGTGAGAGGTCACTCCCTCTAGTGGTGTGAGACCAACACAGTCAGAGGACGTGAAAGGAGGGAGAAGACGGATGTAAAGATGAGACAGTGAAGGGAAAAGAGAGAGATGGAGGTTAGATACAGAGGATGGGATGGAGAGAAAGAGAGGTGGAGATATAGAGTGGTAGTGGCGACCCAGTTCCATCACTGCTTGTTTGTGTTTGGGGCGGCGTGGCAGTTAAGAGCATCGGGCCACGGGGATGGGGGGAGGAAGGTTGCGTGAAATAAACACACATTTGTGAGGACGTTACCTCACTGTATGCACATGCAAAGTCAGGCCCAGAGCTCACATGTGCACAGAAGAGGCACTTTGGAAATCCAGCTGTCACACACACTGCATGCATGAAAATGAACACAAACACATGCATTTGTAATGGTTGTGACAATTTTTGACAGCATGTACATGCACATGAGTATCCTGGTATTGAGTCTTATCTTGGTTTTGATCATATTCAAGATGTTTACGTGGAACATAAACACTCCGGTTATATTCTTATACCTGTATACAACCCCAATTCCAAAAAAGCTGGGATGTTGTTTAAAACTTAACTTAACAGAATACAGTGATTTGCAATTATTCAACTGAATTCAGTACAAAAACAAGACATTTAATATCCAATCTGATTAACTTTATTGTATTTTGCAAATGTACACTCATTCTGAATTTGATGCCTGCAACATGTTTCAAAAACGTGGGATGGGAGCCTGTTTACCACTGTGTTACATCACCTTTTCTTTTAAGTGTTTGGAAACTGAGGACACTAATTACTTAAGATTCAAAAGCGAACTTCTTTCTCATTCTTGCACATTCTCAACAGTCCAGGGTCTCTGTTGTCACATTGCTCTTCATAATGTGCCACACATTATTAATGGGAGACAGGTCTGGACTGCAGGAAGGTCAATCTAGTGCCTGAACTCTTTAACTACAAAGCCACGCTGTTGTAGCACATGCACAGGGTGTCTCTGCAATGTCTTGCTGGAATAAGCAGGGACTTCTCTGAAAAAGACATCTGGATGGTAGCACATGTCGCTCCAAACCTGTATTTACCTTTCAGCATTAATGGGGCCTTCACGGATGGGCAACACACCCCCGTACCATCACAGGTGCTCGCTTTTGAAGTTACTGCTAGTAACAATCTGGATGGTCCTTTTCCTCTTTGTACTTTATTCAGTTGAAGACACGTGATGTGGTTGTACATGATTATAACATTTTCCAGATTTGTGATTGTCTGCCTGCAGTTTTGTCACTGTGTTCTGTAGCATACCTACTTGCTGACCTTGAAATGTGAAAATAGGGAGGTTTTCAAACCAAGGAAGAATTTCATGCTAACTTTCAAAGAATGAAAATAACAAAATAATTAGTACGCATTTTTTGGCAAACATGTGTCTGCAGATGACCTATAACTGACACCTACTGGCTGGAAAACTCAATGTGATAACAGCATTTAGCCTTACTGAGCACACGTTTAATTTTGATTACAGTCTCTTGGGAAAATTGGGAGGGTTTGCAAGCACCGTAGCATATTCTGGAACAAGGACTTATTCAGGTTTCTGAAACCAGGATATGATATTTACATGCACAAAAGGTTAGCAGGATACTCCAAAAACTCCATCATAACCAGGATACTTCTGGGCTTGTAAATGCGTGTGATGCCTGATGTTCCTCCCACGCTGATGTGTTTCATCGTTCTGAGGCAAACATTCATGCACTCTGCTGCACATACACAAACACACCGTGACCATGTGTATCCTTGTGTAACTGTTTTTGGGCTGTTTGGAATAAACTACAACAAATATATTTTTGGCCGCATCAATCCAAGACATTTTTATCTGTGGTATTTTATTTCAGGCAGGGGTTTAAATACAGACAGCACAGCTGCACTGGGGCCTGCAGAGAGAGTGGGCTTTCCAACAATGTGTTGGATAGAGAACAGGCCCTTGCAAGTAATTCAGATTGATGCCTCTGAAATACGCCTGTGTTTAAACCAGAACACTGTTTAAATTAAACCATATGTTATATATGACCTGAAAATGCAGCTACTAGCTATCAATAAAACTATAAAATTATAAAAAAAATGATCAATTTAATCAATAATTTCTGATTTAGTATTTTGTTATATATAGATATGCAATGATGATTGCTGAATAATGTATGTTGATGTTTTCCACTGTCTCTATTTGATCATGTGATGACTTCCTCTGTCAGCGCGTTAACTGTGGTTGTGAACTTACTTTCACTTGCACAATACAGTCGCCTAAATACCTAATTAAACTGTAAAATACAACACACTGTTGATAAAATGTATATACGACTAATAGTGTGTATGTGTGTGCTTCATGAGTAATCATGCCACTGATTTTAGGGTTGTTCTACAGCGAGTGTGCATGATAAAAATATCAAATTGTTGAGTATTTGAAATTTTGCAGTTTAATTAGCTCCTTATTTGCAAAACTCTTGGATTTGAAAAATATTTCCAGTCCGGAGAGTCTGGTGCATAATGAGTCAGAAACAAACATGACTTCTGGACCGTTCTGGACTACTGTAGAAACACTGCAGTGTAACATGGTTTCTTCTGTGGAAGAGAACCTGTTCCCTCTATAAATATATATAACTAAAATTCAATTATTCTTTTTTTCAGGTGATTATACACTGATGAAAACATTCCTAAATATTTTATTCCATTTCTAACATATTCTGCTAATAGAGCCCCTTAAATGTTACACACTGGTCCTTTAAATCTGTGTGGAAATCATTTTTTAAATAGATCTTCTTTTAAAAGAAATCTGGTCAATTATTAGTGAAAATCAGTAAAAACCAAAGAATGATGAGCTTTCAGTTTTATCTAATTGAGGCTGATTACATCCAGCTCCTTTAAGATCTTTCAGGCATGATGCAGTTCCCTGCAGCTCAGCCTGTGATGAATGATGGATCAGGATGCTTTAAAGCCCTATTGCACTTAGCTGTGCATTTAGTGTCTACAGCGCACTTCTCCCTTGGGCCATTTGTGTTCCTCCTCTGATTAACAGCCAGTAAAAGCTCCAAACATGGCGGTTCCTGACTGACTGCTGGTGAAATGACAGTTTCATGGTGTTTTCTCCAAGTGTACGCATCACACACACGCCCCTACGGGACATCGCTGCTTTAATGTATCAGCTCATTGTTTTATTTCACACTCCATTTTCTATATTTATAATATTGGTGTGCGGTTGTGTGTGCATGCTTGTGCGGATGCCTGACCTTGTATGCTTGCAAGAGTGATTTGTCACACCATGTGTTGATATGGCGCAGTGAGCTGGCTCTCTGACAGCTACAATATAAACAGGAGTGTCTAATGTGGATTGCATGTTTTCCAGGCGTATGTATGTGCTGTTGCCACTGTTGGGATTTGTAAAACACATTCTACCTGCTCTTTTAGGAGCTGGAAAAACACAGGCAGGAAATGAAGGAGACAAATGTGGAAAAGTTTCCTATAAAGGGATAGTTCAGATTATTTGATGTATAAAATATTTACCCTTAGGTTACTATCTACAGCACATGCCGGCTGGCAAGCTGCCAGTTAGTAAAAGTGAGAGAGGAGTACCAGCATCAGAGCTAAACAGTTAACTGTGGTGGACAGGGTCAGCAAAAAAAAAAAGCAATTTTAACCACTTGAAAAAATTAGAAATCTAAAATATTTACTGTAAATTATTATAAAATGATCATGACAGGAATAACTATTTTAGTTTGCCAATTTCACATTAATTAAAGTTCAAATTGATGCCAACTGTTCTCCAAACGAGTAAATGTTTGTTAATGAGTCGTAAGAAATCATTAATAATTTTTTGGAAGGCGTAGATGTTTTTAACAGTTAAAGTGAGCAATATGTTAATGGAGTGTGGGAGGCGGTCGCTGAACTCAAACTTCAGTGTATTTTCAGAGCAGTGGGCTTTTGTTTTCAGGATAACAGCCTTTACTTTTACACTGACAAACAAACAATTAACAGTTATAAACAGCTGATCAACTTACAGTGGAGGACATGCTGTCGCACTTGTCTTTCGTTCCTGCAGCGCTCCTGCAGCCCGCCTGAGCTTCCTCGAGTCTGAGGAGGAGGTGGGGGGGAACAATCTGCTTCAACCATACACTGTGTACTAAATAAAACCTCAGCCCAGTTAATGCACCGTCTATTGTTCCCAGCTCATTATTTGGATTGCAGTACCACCTTTTTTTTTCAAGATAATGGTAGATCAGCGATTCTCATGTTCTGTGAGGTAAAATTAGGGATTTTTGATTTGGAGCAATATTTGGTTTCATCAGAAAAGGCTGTCTAATGGTAAGGGAAAGTGTTAAAAATATTATATATAAATATGGGGTACACTTAAACTGACATTGCTTTTTTTAGTTGAACCTTTTTTAAGTGGCTGTGGTCTACTGTAGGTAAAACACTGACTATGGAAAAGTACCTCATACAGCTACTTTAAATAATCCGAACTATCCCTTTGAGTTCTCCGGGGTGCCTGCTGTCGACTTTTGGGCAGGAGTGTCGAGAGGATGCGAGTCAGTGACACAGTTTTTGGAGTAATGGGGGTCAAGAGCCTGCGGTGGAGCCAGTCATGATGAGAGTAAATGAAGATGGGTGGTGGAGGATTGGCAGGGTGGGGGGGAAGAAGTTAGAAGTTAGGTGGTTTTTAAGGGGGAGAGAAGGAGATATAGAGACAGTGAGAGCTAATGAGCTGGATTTGCTGGAGACTTGGCATTCTGCTCGTGGTGCTCGCTCTATCTCTCTGCTCTCTGTAGAGGAGCTGGCGAGAGCGAGCTTCCTGTCTGAGCCCTGAAGCAGGAGTAAATGAGGGGTGGGGGGGGAAGTGGGAGGTGGAGGGGTGTTGGAAGCAGTAGAACAGAGGAAAGGAGGAGAAGGAGGAGGGTGAGGGGCGGGAGGAGACCAGTGTTGAAATTGAATGCCAGGGCGCCATGTTCTCACCGCCAGCGTTTCCATGGTTACAGGGTAATTCTGGCGAGTAAGGAAATTTCATTCACTCTGGTATGAAGAAGAAGAACAAGAGGAGGAAAAAAATCAGGAGGGAAATATTAACAAAGCAACAGAGAGAAGGAGAAAGGAGAGAAAAAATCAGAGAAGAGGAGGAAAACCTCTGCTGGGGTTTTCTGCCACCCATCCCCCAGGCGATCTGCCTCTGTCTCTCATTCCTTTTTTCTTGTGTATTTCTGTGATGCTTGGTTTGTTTGCCACCACCCTATAAGCAAACACAACACCCACCCACAAGCCTCCAGTTCTTCCAGGAGCCCTGCAGGTATATGGCAAAGAACAAAGAGAAACACTGTTAACAGGCCCCAGAATGTGTGTACATGTTTGTGTGTGTTCATTTTGGGAGCTCGCAATGGGGGTTGGTGGCAGCGTTGGGGTCGCGGGGGGTTAAAGAAATCACATTTGACACATGCGAACCAGCTGCTGACATGTCAAAGTGCGGCCGATTTTGACCACATTTGTCTCCGGCTGCTTGAATTTCTCAGGGTTGAGTTTGAACTCAAACCTGAGCACGCAAGCATGTGTGTCAGCCTGCGCGCTCTCACTCTCCGGCTAACTGGGGTTGACAACTGCATGGGGTTTGACTGGGCTGTCGCTGCAGCCAACCTGACAGCTGTGCAGCCGAGCACCCTCGCACACACACGCGTGCACACATGCCCACGCGTGTGTGCACACACATCTTTATCTTCAGTGTAATTTCTGATCTGATGTGCAGGTTTTCTCATCAGCACATGCCGCATGTTTTGACACATGTAGTTAAATGTGTTGTTTATTATCCTCAAGCTGGTGTGTGCAGATGTTTCACTGTCACAGGAAATATCATAACTATTTTTATTACAGAGAGATACTAAAATATTGAGATGTATAATTTAATAATTGTAATTATTTTCTTCTTCTCTTTCAGTGTCTGAGGAGGGGCTGTGGGAGTGTGGGCTGTCCTACGAGTGCCGGACCCTCCTGTTCAAGGCCATACACAACCTGCTGGAGAGGTAAAACCATCATCATTATGCAGAAGCTCTTCATTAGCTGCACAGCGAAGCCTGCTGAATGATATACACAGAATATAAAAACATATTAGGTGCGCAGTGGTGGAAAGTAATATCTTCAAGTGCATTTACCCGAGGAGTGAAATTTTTGCATACATGTATTTGACTCCACTGCATTTATTTAATAAATTGAGTTACTAGTTACTTTGCATGTTCAGATTGATAATACAAAATATAATTAATAAATAATTCATATTCATTAATGTAACTCACAAGCATTAATTGATTAAAATTGTTCGCAACAAATGCAGTTTGGGCTTAACTGTGATCCAATATTATAACATATATTATTCTTGAATGGGACAGTCTGCATAATAAGTAGTTTTACTTTTGGTATTTTAAATATATTTTGATGCAAATATTTTTGTACTTTTACTGAAATAAAAATTGTAATGCTTGGCTTATTTTAAAAAATATTGTTAAACTTTTTAAAGTACAATATCTCCTTCCTCTACCACTGTACAAGTGTAGTTGCTTAGAATGTACACTTTATCGAGTGTATAACCTATGAATTTTGAGTTTTTAAATTTTTCCATCACTGAAAAGTGGTATTAAAATGAAGTAAAATGAACTTATTTAACTTTTTTTTTGTTCAAACAAATAATGATAATGAAATGAAATTAAACAATGACAATATAATAAAGAGCACATGAAATAATATAAAACGTATCTTAATAGCAGAAGTTATAATTGCTGACAAATACTGAACATATAAAATTAAAAATGCCCTCATATCTGCACACAACTGTGTAATAGGTGTGTGTGTGTGTTATAAACAATTAAAATTTATATTATGTTATAGTGTTTATTTAGAACCTATAAATGCTAAATAGGGGAGTTTAAGTAAGCCATTTCATTAAATTAATATAAATATGTTTTTTAATTTTAATTATTAATTTGTGTTTTAATAAAATTACAGTAACTGACCGTACTAGACAAGACAAACCCCAGTTAAAATACACCCACATGCACTAATATTATCAGTAAAAATAATAAAATAAACACACAATAAAAGTTATTCTACACTTTCACAAGAGACTTCGGAAGCTAAATTGATTAATTCTAAACATTTTTGTTCTTACTGTTTTGTATAGAATAATGAAAATTAATCTTTAACATGTAGAAATTGGCACTCTGAATGTAAACTCTTAAATTACGTTTTGTTAATGAACAAGCGCGGCATTTTCTAAAAACAAAAATTGTCAAACAAAAGGACTTCATGTCATGTTGACAGATAGAGTCGGTTTTCTTCCAGCAGCTTCACCTTAATGAAATTATAATCTGAGTGCTGAATCACTTGCTCAAGTACCCAAAGCTCTCCTTTCTGAGTCAGAGCCATCTGTTAAATGAAGCAGCACATATTTGCTCTCTATTAAGTTAAGCATCAGTGATCATCATAGGGGGCAGGCTGAATTAACCTTCCTATTACCTTGAAGCTAACTCCTTGTATAGCTCACTATTTCAACACGGAGGGGATCACTTCCGTTTTCTCTTACATATCGTACAGACGAAACTGACCTCTGACTGTTATTATAGTTGTCATTATTTAGAATTAAATTAGTTAATTGAGTCTTAATGAAGCAATTCCAAATAAAGTAAATATGAATATTTCAATAAAACAAGCAGAGAAAAATAACACTTACAAAAGACAGATGCTAAAAACTACAGTGCAGAGGAATGAGTACAAAAGTAATAATTTATGGGCGAACTGTGAGGATTTTGTAGGACATTGTTGAATTTGTCAGTCTAAGTCTTCCTTATGAAAAAGACCAATTTAGGCTTGTTAGCTATAAGAGCTCTCTGGTCGATTAATTTTTTGACATTTTCAGCATAAAACAGCCCAGAGATGAGGGCTTTGTGTTTAGTTGAAGTCTGCTGGTTATCAGACTATACAGATGTTTTGTTGAGTTAAGGAAGTGGGACATCTGTCTCCAGCACTACAGTAAGACTAGATTTATAGCAGCCCATTGCAGCAATGTTTTCAATAGACATAAATTACCCACAAAGCCTCAGTCAGCTCACAGGTTAGTTTACGAAAGCATAATCTACTGCTTGTATCCGCTGTGGAGTTTGGAGTGGGACGGAAAGAAAAGATATGTGCAGTATACCAAGAATACATTAATCCCTCTTAGAGAAATTACAGGTTTTCACAAATCTGTTATATTGTAATTTATTCCCATGCATGCCGCTCAGAGTCACTGTCTCTACAGCACAACGTCTCCCTTTTCAACTGCACCATGTGCATGGACTGACAGTGAGTTACTGTGGTTATGGGGACGCTCTGTGTCTGAGACTTGATTGTGATTCCAAAAAAGATGTTTTTAGGTTAGTATGCCTATTCATAATCATGAATGTAGCTGTACCTCAATGCTGAAATCTAGTCATATAAGTTTACATTTTGGTTAGCATACAGGATGCCAACATCTTGCCAAATCTCTCCCAAATTGGAGTTGCACACACACCCAGCATCAAAAAACACCTGTCATGAATGTAGAGTTTTACCTCATTTTGCTTTTCAATTTCACATCTAGCTTACAACAAAATTTAATGGCCACAGAAAAATACAGCATCACCAGTAATGTGACACTTGAACCACCACTTTAGACGAATAATTAAAAAAAATTAAAATAAAATTATCAAGTCATCAACATGCATTGGTATTTATCCTAGCCTGTATTTACCCTTGCTCAAGGGCACCTCCTCTCCAGCTACCAGTTTACTCTATTTCAGTGTTTCCCAAACTTTTTTCTGGGAACCAGCTTTTTTGAAAATGACCAACCATCGCGACCCAGCTCACAATCGGCCCTGACAAAAAATCTTTGCAAGAGTTAATTTGTGCATAAATTAACATTCCTGACCATTTTTACTGCCATTTCTGCATCACCTTATATTACGTCCAAGCGTATTATGCAGGTTAAATACTTTCTAAATGAGAAATAAATGCATTTTGGCTGAGTTAAAGTGATAGTTCACCCAAAAATGAAAATTCACTCTCAGTCTACTCAGCCCTGTGCTGATGTGAGGATGGGTGAAGATCTCCAGTTCACAAAACATTCCCGGAACTTCAGCAGAAAGCAGCGTTGCAGCCAAATCCTGCAATGTCAACTGTAACACTCAGTGCGTGAGTATATATTGAGTGAATTTTAATTTTTGGGTGATCTATCGCTTTAACATCATTATTTCAATATACAACTATACAAAAAGTTATGACTTCATTTTTAACTTACAAAATAAGTACTTAGTATGCTTTAATTTCCCAATACAGCGAAAAAAGAAGAAATCTTCCATTAAGCAAACTTGTTCAGGCAGTAACCGGATGGGGGAATTAATAGAATGTGACACATCAAGAGCCCTGATTATTTTTTTTTCCCCACCCACACTCCGGGATCTCTGCCTATAAATGCAGGTGTGCCTTGAGATTTTGGCTTACACTTTGGTGTGCCTCGGGCACAAAAAGTTCGAAAACCGCTGGTTTAGTAGCAAGACAGATATTTCCCACAGGTGTTGGTGGAACCAAAAACAGAGCCAAAAGGAGAGGAAATTCCAAAATGTTGCTCAATGTCCTCTGGAAATGTAAAAAGGCAACTGCTTGCTAACATTTTCATCTGATATAGCAAATGTAGTTCAGTGCTATGGTTACAGCTTGTTGTAATGCCTCAATGTAGCCAAAAAAATCAGTGAATGCAAGTTTAAACCTTATTATTTAACAGCTTTTGTTGAATACGTCATTGTTTTTGATCAATTAGGGCCTTTTGACAGTCTGTTATTTCTGAATCAAAGACTTTGTAGTAGCAATGAAATAATTTTTAAATAAATAAAATAATTTTAAAAGCATTATTTTGGTAAGGAGTACATTTTCCTTTACATATTCACTTGATGAATATGTGTGTAGGAGTGTACACTTCTTAAAAAATTCTAAAACATGCAGTAGAAGAAGAATTTGCTTCTAGGAGCCAAATTTGTTGTCCAAGAAAGTTGGGTGTATAACAAAGAGAGAAGTTGGTTGTAACCTCTTGGCTTCAGTATGATCAAGAATATTTTTTGAGCCAGCATTTAGCAGTTACTGAACAAGCTGTGCCTGGAGGCTTTTCAGCATTAGATTCTGCATTTACTCACAGTATTTGCTCCATGGATATAATGCTTTGTTAACCCTCTTAGAATTTATTCTTTGACCGTGCTTAGGGATGCACTGATCCGATACAATGAATTCGTACCGGGGCCAATACTGACCTTATTAAGCAGTTTGGGTACTTTGCAACAATGTGACCAGTCTAGATTAAACACAATTTGTTTGTTAATGTTACCAAGAGAGAGATCTCATGTGCAATAAGCGGCTCTGGTCAGATAAGAAAATGCGTTGATAAAAATGCACCAAAGATGGTAGAGCTGCAGGCTGAAAGCTTTTGGATGGCTCAGCCTGGCTGAGCGGAGAGCAGCCCATAAAATCATTTTGTAATTCCTTGACCCGGGTCAGAGGCTCCAGCAGGGAATTCACTGGCACCTGCTCACAGAGACGAGTCAAAGTTCTGAGTTTTGTCTGTGAAAGGAGGCCGAAATGAGGTGAAGAAGAGCACAGATGGTGGGATAGCCAAATAGGGAGCATGACGACCGAGCTGTTTGAAGTGATCAAAATCTGATCCGATGAAAGGACAGGTTTTGGAAAGTGTGCGCACCACACAGATTAGCAAAAAGATTACCTTCGCTTTTCCTGTGCACTTGTCATGAACTCCACGTCAGATGTAGCAGAGGGACGGTCCCTGCTGCAGTTAATGCATAATAAATAAAATCATAAAGCAACACAATGAGGCAAAGAGCCAAAGAAAGCCAATATTCTCTTTTGCTTGTGGTGTATTTTTCTCCAGTGATTTAATTTGTACAAGGTCAACTAAACATAAAACTGAATTAAACAGTTTCCATTAATATAAGTTATGAAATAGCTTTTGGGTCTCTATAAATAATATTATAAGGGATACGGTCTATACCTGCTCTATATCAAAAATGCCCGGAGATAACTTCATGAATTGGAGCTATGTAAAGAAAATCGATGTGACTTAACTTGAAGTTAATAACGAGGACAGAAACCGAGAAACTGTCAACAACTGAAAGAAATCCTTTATAAAAACCAATCTTAAGCTATGGCATCAAAAATCACAATGAAAATTTCATCAAAACCTCTCTAATAGGCTTCACAAGAATATTATTCCTCGCATTATATGTATTGTTCAGGTGTTTCTTTAACTGATAATTTCCTGTGATCATATGCAGTGCTGGGAAAGTTACTTTCAGAATATAATATATTACATAGGCCCATGTATTACTTGTTACTTTCATTTGAAGTGATTAAGTTCCTTTACAATATTACTGTCTGTTTGATGTATTACTTTTACCAAAATATCCACAAATGTATGAAGCATTATAAAATGTAAGAGGGAGATGCTGCACACTGCAAGTGCACCTGTATTGCAACACTTATGGTAAGAAGATGTGTCTGCCGTGAAACGTGCAGCCATGCATTCTCACGCCTTTTCCGTTTCTCATAGGTATAACTGCAACCTGAAGTGTTTATTGACGCTTCAGATCTACTTTTATGACAATATTTGCATAAACATGATGTTGTAATAAAATACAGTAATAAAAAATAATAATAATACTCGCTGCGCTGCTTTCAGCTCTGTTTTGAAGGTTGATCCTACAAATTCTGAGTAGAAAATGGGGGTCAATTTTAAATCAAATCCTTTTTTCTGCTAAAATAACAAATTACATTAATGTATTACATCTTACTTTTGTGATGGTTTCCCTCTACAGTGATAATACAAAATAAAGCTGATTATATCTCCTCTGTTCTCTTCACTGCTGCAGATGTTTGATGGACAAGGGGTTTGTGAGGATTGGAAAGTGGTTCTTCAAGCCACATGAAGTGGAAGAAAAGTCTTTGGGTAACAGGTGAGTACAACTTTCGTCACACACACACACATGGACTCACACAAGCTTCATTGAGATATTTCATTGGACCTCTCCAGCAGGTTTCATGTATGTTAGTCTGTGAGAAATATACACCACAGGCGTCACTGTGTGTGTGTGTGTGATCATGTGCCTACAGGTGTGACACAGCCCAGCAGTGTGAATGTCTTTCATGTGATTCAGTATTTGTCGGGTCTCCTCTCCTTGATGTTCTAGCGGCTGGCTGGCTCGTGGTGTGAGACTATTAAAAACCCGGACAGTGAATGGCGTTGAGAGGTGAGAGCTGAGCTGAGTCGAGCTCTCGCAGCTGAGGAGAAGGGGTGTGTGTGTGCGTGTGTGTCAGTGTCACGCTGTGTAACTGTGTAGGCAGTGTGGGAGACAGACTGAAACAGAGTAAAAAGAGGGGTGGGTGTGATGACAGTAGCTCAACTTGTTGCTCCAGCCATTATAGTTCCCTCTCACAGCTCTGTCTGCCCACTTCAGCTTCTCCTCCTGCTGGTGAGGACGCAGCATTCCTTACATCTCTCACATAGCCGCGCTCAAATGCTAAGTATCCGAGTAAATGGCTCCTCGGAAACCACTTAGCTGTCAAATGGCTCATTTTAGAAATCTTGCTTGGAGGCAGCAGACGCAGAAATCGTCCTTCTATTTATATTTACTTTGTAGTTTTTGAAGCGGAGAGCTATAAATTGCATTGTCATTCAAATTGTGGTGCAAATTAAGTGACGCACAGGAAACTGTCATTCTGGAAAGTTGCTGACACAAGTGCAGTGTGCTGTGATGTGCTGCAGCAAAGTCAGGTTTAGCTGTTCAGAGCAGCAGGTGGAAATCCCTCAGTGAGGCACACCGCGTGACATCTCAACAGTGTGTGAGAGTGTGTGTCACTTGCGTTGTGTACATAGTGTTTTGAGGAAGCCCGACGTGACTGAACTTTTTAAACCTAAAAGCACTCTCAAGGTAAAATATACTGCACATGTAGGTCGTAAATTGAAGGAAAACATCTGAATAAATCAATAGAGAAACATAATGAATTCAAATACTTTCATACAGGACGCAGTGTTGAATGCTTTGATGAGAGTGAAGAGGATGTGAGTCATGTTAACTTCCACAGTCACCAGAGCTCAACACAAACGAACACTTGTGGGAGATTTTCAACAAAGATAAAAGAGGTGAAAGTCATGAAAGGGCCCACAACACAACATAATCGTGGCACTTAAGTCATAATGCAATATTTTTGTGATTTTAAACATTTTACAATATGCTGAGTATTGCAGTAACATATATTGTGATTTCTTTTTACCTTTTTCCAACTGCAAATTACTAAGCAAAACTTTGTCAACATCTGTTTTATCTAATAAGGTGACATTTTCAGTCTGTCTAAAATGCGAATTTTAGTCATTTCTATGTGCAGCAGTATGAGAAAGTCAAGTAGACATATCGGTCAACACTGTGATAAAAACCCAACAGGCCATGAGCTCTAATGACGTCACCAGAAAAAAAATGCAGTACCATCTAGTGGACTAAAAAAGCAATTGCTTTTATTATACTAAAAAAGTTTAATATACAGTTGCAACAAAACTTGCTAATACATGCCATCCATGTATTGAGCTGTGTTGGACTAATTACTGAAATTTAATGATTACTTAGAGCTGCTAGTTAGTTCTAATTTAAAAAAAACATGTATTTTTAGCAATTACTGCATATAAAAGTAATTAGTTACCAGGAAAAGTTACCTTTGTGTTACATTTTTAAATGTCTGCTTTGGTTCTCTTATTGATGCACATATAATTTCAGTGACGATTGTCTTTTTTTTTTTTCTATCATTGTACCCATTATCACTGATAGAGTTATTAATACTCCCAACCACCACAGGGCAGCAGCAACTAGTGTTCTTACCAGTAAGCTACACTTTAGTTGTCTGTGGTTTAGACAGTAAAATTTAATATGAGAAGAACACAGACGGTGCTGGATACACATGTTAAACCACATGTTGTGACAGTAGTTCCTAAATAGTTAAATGCTGAACAGCTTATATTAAACTATGATGAAAAGTGAGCTCACATTGCCTGAACTGTCAGATTACATGGAATGGCTGCATTTGTCAACTATTTTCAGTTGAGCATAACAAGCTTATTTTAAATTTCAGTAATTGTATTTATGTTACATGCATTATCTGAAAAATAAATAAATTAAACCTTTTTTAAGTTTTGGTTTTATAAGTTATAAGTTACCATAAAATATTTATGATAAATTTTTAAAAAATAATGAATTTTTAAGAACTATTGAAACAAAGCGATGGAATTTAAATTACTTCTTAATTTCATTTTTCTGACCGAGTCAGAGTTGTGACCAAAGTTTTGTGTGTGTTTGGGAATGGCTGACTTACATGTCTAGTCACCGCCAAAAGTAGTGAAATAACAGTAACTGTAATTACACATTAATAATGCATTACTTTGTGGTGTGTTACTCCCAACACTAGTACTGATACATTTTTCCTTCACCCTTTGAAGTTCAGATTCAATCCCTCCGAGAAAATTCAACAGACTCAGAGAATCTATTATGACTCTTTACGAAGTTTTTTTTTTTTTTTGTTCTCCAACTTCTCATATTTTTTCTCACACCCCCATTGGCCACACAAGGTGACCCCAATTCTGATTGTTAGTATGGATGTATTTTTCTTTCTTTTTTTTTTTTTTTTTGTCTGAGGTTGTGACATCCTGAAACTCTTCATATCTTTATGTGCGTTTTATTAGGTGTGTTATCCTATTTGACAAGTGGAAGTTGGTCTTTAATTATCCCTTTGAAAATGACTAAGATGTGCTTTGAATAGAAAAGAGAGGAGAAAATGTACAAAAAAAAAAAAAAATTACCACCAGCATTACAAGTTACCAAATGGTGAGAGTCACTGAAAGATCAGTAATTAAGGTTTGTGTGGGCAGCAGGAAGGTGTGAAGACACTGTGTTCTCTCTCTCTCTCTCTCTCTCTCTGTGTGTGTGTGTGTGTGTGCATACATACTGTATGCATACAAACATATGTTGAGTTTAGACGCTCTGGAATTACACTCAGCATTTGAGTGAGTGCAGAGATTTGCATGTGTGAGTCTCTTTTGTACATCATGTAATTCCTCTTGGTTTTGACAACTCTGTATGAATATGTTGTCATCTGGTACGCCCCCTGCTGAGCCAATCCTGCCTCGCTCTGTCTGTGAATTATTGAACATCCTGGAAGGAGACACAGAAAGAGAAGGGGAGAAGAATTCTTGAATGCGTAGACACAAAACAAATACAAATCTTATGGAGATGTCTGCACTATCTTTCACGCTTGCACTCTGCGGCTGTTGCGTGTATCACATGGTGTAAATGAACCATGACGTTTTTTTCTCCACTGCTTGCTCTCAGTACACATGCACACACACACATACTGTCCTAAATGCCCACACACACACCATCCCTTGTTCCCAGAATAGCAGCGTTGCCCCACACTTGACAGTGCGAGCTGTAAGAACCCCTGCAGATCCCTCGCCATCAGTGTTTTCCTGCCATGAGGGAACATTGCTCAGTTAGGCATACACTGACCTCCTGCCTCAGCTGTAACCAGCTCCTTTGTCTCTTCTTCACTCCCACACTGTGCCATTTATCCCCAACAGGGGGCGCTTCGGCGCCAACATCCATGCCATGCCCCCTTACCCGTGCCAACTCCTGTGCCTTGGCGCTGCCGCCTTTGTCAGGCTTATCTGGTGTTTATCTCGTACGGTCCCTGAGGGCATGGCGAGGATTGGCACATCCAGGACACATCCAAACCTCCTCCTCCTCCTCTGCCACCCCTTACCACCCCACTAACACCCACCCCTACCCCACCCTCCCTCCTCAACCCCCCAACTCCTCTCTCAGCACAACGCTCGTGCTCTCTTTGTGTCTGAATGGGAGGAAAGCACTCTGGGTTGGTAACGGATTGCATCAGACGCTGAGGGGAGCACGAGAGAGAGTTACAGGGATACAGAGAGAGGAGGAGGAGCGGGGAGGAGGAGGCTCACTCTGTGTGTGTGTGTGGTGGGGAGGAGGTGGGGATCAGAGAAGGTGGGGGGTCGTAAATTAATCATTACTATAGACAGCTCAATGGATGTATTAGAGTCTGTCTCTCTCATTAGCTCAGTCAATTCCATGCATGCCAAGTACAGTACACACTTAATCTAGGTGCTTTTATTCACATTAATGGCCATATACTCATGCATAAATAATGTTAATTTTTTACAGTGTAACACAGCGGTCCTCTGGTACTTGACCATGAAACACAAGCAAGTTTCACTGCCTGTTTAAACTACTTTTTTAAAAATCATAGAAATCCTCACCTGACCTCTCCTCTCCTCTCCTTAGGGACCAGTGACATTGAGATATGAGCCATCTCCTAGGCAACAAACATTTGGTGTCAGGCCACATCACAAGGTCGCCGACTTTTCAGAAACAAAAGAAACAAACATTTCCTCCTTACTCATCCCTGCATTGCTACCCTCTACATTTTACTGTATTGGACAATCCAAATTAGACATGTGAGATAAATTTACTACTGCCTGTTCTTATTTTGATTGCAGTTTGTTCTTATTACATGAACTTTTTATTACATGAACTGAACAATGAGTGGAAACAGGTCTGTTTTGGCCCCACTTCCTATGTTTATGTTGCAGGGCTTTAATGGTAGAGACATATTATTTCACATTAAAACTTAATTTACACCATCACTAAGACTCTTCTGATTCACCTCAATCTACCGGCACAATCAGCACACATTATATTTGCTCAGTTACGTCATTAACTAACCTGTGATGAAGTGTCATCACAGGCCACAGACACACAATGACTGGACCAGCACTACAGCGCTTGTTTTATTTTGAAAGTCATGCTTTGGACATGTTCCCTCCATCTCCCCTAGCATCTGTGCCTAATATTGCAATCAACTACTTCTGCAAACTTAGATCTAGAAACTCGAGCTAATTTATGGAAATCTATAGTGGAAGTCAGTGATAGTTACATTTAGACCTATTTCTTTCATAACACTTCCTACTTTTTCTGATTGCTAGAATTCAGCATAATTTCAGGTGTTTCAGAATTTTTCAAAATTAGATATGTTGTTTCTGCAGAGCAGTAGGGAGATAAGGCGCATTCAGGTGCATTTTCACTTCAGAAGAAATCAATCTACTGTTTTTTTGTTTTTTTTAAACCAGCTCAAAGGCACGGCTGTGTACTGTAAATTATTTGGGAATGTATATGTGTGTAGGGAAATATAACAATGAAAACACCTATTCTGCGGTCATTGATATATTTTACTATTGCTATAATTGTAAGAGCATCAGTCCATCCGCAATAAAAATGCTTTTATAGAGAAGCCGCTGTATGGGCTGCATTAAATACTGCAGTGTATGTCTATGCAGTGGCTCAATGATTGACTACACACACTGTGACCCATACAAATATTAATGTGCTACAGGGAAATGAGACAGTATCTGATGTGTCGTCATGTTTTTTTGACAATTGACAGTGCTATTTAAGTCTTTTATTTTGTGCTTTGAACATCAAAGTTCAGGCGTGCCACCTTTTCATCCATGAGTACCCTCATTTAATAATTGTATAACTGAAATATTTACATTTTCTCCTTTAAAACATGTTGTTCTAGGACTCCCTAGGGACAAAAAAGATAGAATGCCCTGATTTCTAATATTACCAGAGAGAGGAGGAAAAAAAACACATAGATCAATAGAGAGGATGGTGATACATCACAGCAGCAGCCTACCAACAGATCCTTTTCCTCTTTTTTTAATTAGGACCACAGATATGAGTGTAAAAGCCTGTGTTAGTTCACACCGATTCTCTTACTGAAGTTAGCGACTTAGGCTTTCCCTCTTGGCAGCATGTCAGTGCTCACAGTGGTTCTCTGCTGTCTGTCAGGACTAACAAGAAAAATCTCAAAGAAATTGCAGAAGACTGATATTTTCTCTGAGCTTCTTGCGCTCACACAAAAGTTCAATGAGTGGCGTCCTTGAGTGTGGCACCTTTTCATTGTGGATCCATATAAACAGGCGGAGCGGTGTTTGAGCACAAACATTGTGATAGCAACACTGGCTAAAGCCACCCACTTGGGGCCACTGAATAATACATCAAGCTGACTACATCCCCCCCTTATGCTCTTGTGTTAATACCGGAGTGCGCATGCAGGAACATATGCACACACCTGCATAAGCCTGAGAGTATTATGCATTTGGTGGTTTGGTTGGATTTGTTTGTATGGAATAAACTTAGTGTGCCAGTGCAGTGGAAGGACTTTTAGAGCATGCTGCTCACAAGAGCTTACAAAAAGATAAACAGAGCCCGACTGGATCTTTGGGGACGATGCTGATATTGATGTTAGGGGGTAAAAAGATCTCAATTTTGATATATTGGCTGATATTCTTAATACAGATTATAATATATAAAATATGTACAGGAACATATATTTGTACTTGTGACAAAGATATGTAATGGCAACAGGGTATTTTACAGTGTTCAATAAACCCTATTTTCCAAAATGATATAAGGGCACTAAAACAGTAATATTTTTTAATAATTATAAATAATTACAAATAAATAATGACAAAATAGAAGAAGAAACATATATGTTAAACCTGAATTAAGAAAGGCACCAGATATACATAAAATGCTGCCTATAAAACTAAAAAAGTGCTCAAAAGGTTTTCATATCTGCACATTTTGGAGAACATATACACAGATACTGATAAAGACCAATGTAGCTGTGACCGTCCAATATATGTAGGTCAGGCTCAAAAAATACATTTTGTGGTGAAATTTGTGTTCTAAATTTTGACAGACAGATTTTCATTTTTACTGCAAATGTGTATCAGTTCTGAATATCTATTTCATTGATCACTAATAATCTCTATCAGTATCAGCCCTGAAAAAACACTGGTCAACACATAATCCTCCTGCACGTTAGTAAAATACATACATACACCAGAGCAGGGTCTAGATTCAGATTCAGATCATGTAGGATGGGTTAGGCAGCAGCAGGCTGAAGATAATTCATACAAGTGCTGCTGTGGTGGCAGACAGATAATTTAAGGTGCAGATTAAGGAGATTAATCCCCCAGATTTGAGAGAATCTAAGAAAATGTTATCATGCCTGCATAGTGCATATGATTGTAGTTAATGATATCTAAACACACTTATCACATCACAGGCTTTAGATGCCTCCAACAGTGGAAACAGAAGCTTTGTGTGTCTTGCATATGGTGGTTTTTACTGTTTTTCGCTCTCATTCTCTTTTTATCTAATCTTGTTTTATTTTTTTTCCCCGCTGCGTCAGACATGAGAGCATCCTGACAACCAAGATAACCGTTGTTATTTTGTGTGCATGTGATCGTACACACAGATGCGCGCGTGTCAAGTCCATGATGCATGTCGGACATTAAGCAGCTCCCCCGCTGGCTGCCTGGCTGGTGGCATTGTGATGGGGTGAAAAGACACATGTTGTCACAGGAACACAACATGGTCGCTACCTTTTATTTTCCAGATCCATTCAAAAATGCATGTGATACAAATTATATGTAGGGCTGCAAGGATTATTTTCATTGTCGAATAATCTGTTGATCATTTTCTTGATTAATCAATTAGTTGTTTGATTCTTCCAGTGTCTTGTTTTGTCCACAACTCAAAGATATTCAGCTTAATGTCAGAAAGAAACCAGAAAATATTCACATTTGAGAAACTGAAATGGGAAATTTTTTTTCCTTTAAAAATGATTAATTTAATATCTGGCAACTAATCAATTAATCATTGCAGCTCAGCTTGTGTGTGTTTACATATTGTTAGGATATCTATAGGATTATGTGCTTTAGAGATACACCAATCCACTTTTTTTCACCAGCGTCACTGAGAGACGGCCCTCATTTGCATAATTTCCCATGATGCATTGCCAAGAGTTTAAATTTGCAATTTTCTGTTCCAAAATGCAAATGTTATTCACAACTGTAACATAACTTTTTGAGTGAATTAGTTGTAAGATTTTTACTTTACAGTGTACTTAAAAAATGTAATCCTGCTAATAATCCTTTAATCCTGTTACATGTAATGCGTTACTCCTGAAGCCTGGTGGGGTCTTAACATTTCTTCGCTCCAGCTGTATGGTGACGACACAAACGGGTTTCGTATCCGTTGCATCCGTTGCAAAAACACAGTGGACTTGAAAAGCCATGCAGCTCTCAGTTTGTGCTGTTTAGCGTAGTATTTACACATAAACATGAGGCACTGTGGAATTTTGATGTGGATCAGTGACATGAGTCCGATACCCGACAAATGCCTTACATCAATATCAAGCCCCAATACTGATATTGATCAGTCTCGTCTCTGATGAGCATTCATTTGTATTCTGCTTATGCATTTCATATATACACATTTGCACACGAATAATACCCTGAATTTATGCTGTTAACGCGATCATGTAAGCTTAGGCACAGGCTGTACATGTATATGAAGCCAAATAAAATAGACACACGTTCACACACACACATGTACAGTGACGTGTGTGTGTGCTCTCTGACGCTACATTCCCTGATTGATTTCACCATAAAATTGTGCTCAGTAGCCACCCATTAAAACTCTGATCTCATCGATATGTGTGCAGCGATTGCAGTGTGTGGCACTGAATTATTCACCTCCTCCTCTTTCTCTTGCACTCATCTCTATCCTTTCTTTCCCTGTCCTCCTAATTTCCTTTCCATCCTTCTATTTTCCCTTTTCGTCTCAGTCTTATTTCATTTTTCTACCTCTGTCTCCACCTTCTTCTATTGCTGTCTTTTTTTTCTACTCTGCTCTTCCTCCTTTCTTGCTCCACTCACTCCTCTTCTTCTTCTTTTTTTCTCATCCACCACCCCCCCACCACTACCCCCCCCTTTCCTCCTCTCCATCTCCTCTTTCCATCTCTCTCCAGTACTGTCAGCCCTGAGGCGAGTCTCAGCCATCACTCCTCTTCATTTATTAATACCTGTACTCATACAGCCCAGCACACACAGCTGCCTCACATCCCTGTCCGCTGCTCTCTCGCACACACACACACACACACACACACACACACACAAACACACTTTCACACATGCGCGCATTTGCCGACTGCACAAATGTCCCCAAGGATGCAAGGAGCCCAGTGTGTCCACACACTCACACCCGCTTACTGTGCAGAAAAATGCCCTTTGTAAAAGGACAGGGAGCATCAATCTCCCAGCTGCGTCAGCCTACAGTTTGATGCTCTTTTTGTAGTTCTGCTTCTCCCTGACTCACATTTAATTGCACTTTATTGCAGTTATAAAAGCTCCTAGGTCATAATTGTTGCACATTAGTTACGGGTTAGACTGATTGCTTGCATAGTTTATCAATTGTAATTGTTTATCCAACTGAATATTCCTTCTCTGCTCATTTTTAAATGACTTGAATAGTTTTCATCAGTGGTCTTTTTGGGGTTTTGTGTTGCAATAAATGTAATGAATTAATTGAGAGCACCAAGATGTCTGATTTTAAAGGGTTGGTTAAGATTATTTGAAGTGGGCTTGTATGAGGGACCTGTAATAGATGACAGTTGGCAGAAGCAGAGAGGGACACCAGCATGGAAGCTAAACGGGGTCAGCAGCAAAATGTATTTTATATCAGTTTAAGTTGACATCTATATTTAGAATATTTTCACCACTTTGCTGTCAGGCAGCCTTTTCTAATGAGAAACTACCAAATATTGCTCTCTCTCCAAGCCAACAAAACTCCAGAGGTGAAATCAGTAGTTTTACCTGATCTGTTACTTTGTTTGTGTTATGTGACTTTGCTGTTTTAAAATGATAATTTGGATTCATCAAAGTCACACAGTAGCCACACAATAAGACAAACAAACTAACAAGAATTTTGCGAGGTAAGCCTGAGAGTTGGTTTGGAGAGAGCGGTATTTGGCTTTCTCAACAGAAAAAGCTATCTGAATGCAAAGTAAAGCACAGAAATTATTGCAAATATAGGGTGCACTTAAACTGATGATGCTTTTTTAGTTTTACCTTTTGTAAATAGCTAAAATACATTTTTGCCGCAGTACATTGTTCAGATTCCATGCTGGTGCTCCTCTCTGCTGCTCCAAACTACCAATCTTGTATAGATCGCCATGTTCTGTAGGAATGCACTGACAATCAATAAGCACCTCATTCAACCCCACATGAAAGAACTCGAACTATTCCTTTAAGGCTGTGGAAGAGAGACAACAGGAGGAAGAGAGAACAGATCATTTCCAACAGTGATTCCTGCTATTTGGCCAGAGCTGTGGTTTTTACGAGGGGTCTTAAGGGAGTCGTGTTTTTTGTTCTCACATCAGTCTGGATCAGTGCACACGCATCTCATAAAAATATACAATAACAATATAAACAGAATTATCAACACAAGAGGGAAATAAATCCTAATGGCTGCTTCAGTTCACAGCCTTATTTAATCTGTGCAGGGCTGTGAACACATAACATGGTGAAATACAATGTATCAGTCAGTGAAGCAATTGGTGAGAGAGCCTTTGAAAAACATAAGAAAAAAAAAATCTTTTTATTTTTCAAGTATAAGCAACAAAAGTTTATTACAAAGTTTTTATTAACATCCCCTTATACAGCAGAGCAACTTAGAAGAAATTATATTCAGAAACAGGTAATAATGAATGAATCATATTCAGTAGACCTTTTTTGCAATCGAGAATACATTTGTTGAACAAAGATTGAAATAGAAGTTATATTAACTTAAAATGGAGTGATTATTAGAATTTAACGAGAGATACAACAGTCAGTGAAAGTCAGCATGTAAACCTGAACAAACTAATGTACAGAACATATACAAGAGATGAAGTTAATAGATATGAAATAAATAAATCAGGGAAATGTTTTAAATGTGGAATTACAGATTCATTGATCCACTCATCTTTGGACTGTGGAAGAATTCAGGAGGTTTGGTTTGATATTGCACAATGGTTATCAGATACATGGTGGATGAATTTTGATTTTAATCCATCAATTTGTATATTTCAAGATATGTTGGAGGAAACAGTGAGATGTCTGTGGAATCTGATTAATCTTTTTTCTTCTGTTGTGTTAAAGAAACTGATACTTAAATATTGGAAGTCGACATACCCTACTACACAGAAAAAGTTAGTTTTAGTTAATTAGTTAATTATTGTTGGTTTTTCAGCCAGTATTCTTTATACTGAGTATAATATACAGAAAATAGAATATGCACATCAACACATTTTTTTTTGCTATGATTTCTCAGAAGTGATTTACGCTTGTGACAAACATGCGTAATGTCGGCAAGATATTTTGCAGTAAACTAAATCTAAACATAGTATTTTTGAAAAAGACCTGTAAAGATGAATTACCTCATGAAGAATCAAAGATAATTACAGCATTTATGCTTTTCAGTAGAGTTGTTAAATATCCTGAATATAAATTATGAATGTGCGTATGTGCAGTTATCTGGACTGGTCCTGTTGACTTGCAGCTGTTCCACTGAGCTTCCCCGTGCAGCTATATATAGCTCTTCATATGGTGTAATGATGGACTGAGGACAAGGTTGGAGGGCAGTGACATTGAAAGCATGCATGTGTGTGTCGTGTGTGTGTGTGTGCTGTAGCTCTGCTCTTCCTCCTGTGACTGTGCAGACCTGTGTTCAAACCACCTGTTATGATGAGGGTATGTGGTTCTTTTTTTTTTTTTTTTATTTGTTTATGAAGCAGAGAAATTGGCCCTCTCCTCTCTTTGGGTGCACTCGGCGCCATCTGGAGGCTGTCACAGTCAACACCATAAGATATTTGGCTCCCTCAAGACTGTGTGTAGCTCTGCCCATGAGTGACTGTGGAACTGGCCATTTTATTGAATTTGATGATCCATTACAGCTCAAATGGAGGTCCGGCTCCCTCAGGGCAAAGGAGATATTGCATAGGCAGCAGGGTAATCATCACACAGAGATTACAGTACCTGCTGACTTTATTGTCAGTCTCATATATATATAAACCAAGGTGGCAAGGAGCTTTACAGATTAAAAATATACATCAGTGAAGCCGTCGTGGTGGTTAATGATGTCCAGCCCGCCCACTGCTATATAGATTGCAATAAGGTCCCAACAATTACTCCTCTGTGATTAAAAAAAAGAGCAGTGCATGATGAACTATGCCAGGGCTGCGTAATAAAGAGAGCGCTGCATATGTAAACATGTAGTCACTGCGATCAGTCATAAGCAAATGAGGATTTATACCTGCAATAAGGAGCCTGTGTGGGAAACGATGAAGATGATCAATGTAGGTGGAGCTGAGCTGAGCGAGGCTTTCACAAAGACACATTCTGAGTGTGCTCTCCAAATTGCCGTTCGGAGAAAAGCGCTCATCATCTGTCATTCATGTTGTACATTTGTTTTTCAATAGCTGTGATTTATGGGTTTATTTAAGATCGGGTTTAACATCATTAAATGTAATTTTGATTCCATTCAAATCTCAATTTAATTATGTTAGCAGTGGTGAAGGTAAATGTACATGTAATTAAATTGGACAAAGAGTTTCTGGAGCTGAAACACACACAGAGGAGACGTGTTTACAGCATGTTCCACTGAGCCTGTATTGTCTCTGTCTGTCCACAGTGAACATCTCTCGTGCTCCTTCTCCTTCTTCCTCCATGGGGAGAGCAACGTGTGCACGAGTGTGGAGATTGCCCAGCACCAGCCTGCGTACCACATCACAGATCACCACATCCGCCTCGCACAGACCTCAATCACTCCAGTACAAGGTAATACCAAAAACACAGTCTTTCTGTCCAGGGCTTATGGACACAGAACAAAACAAACGTGGCATTAAATGCACTATGATGAATGACATGTGCAATACAATGTGCCAGGACATATTCAGATCCTTTACTCCATTACAGAAGTGCACTATTACAAGTAAATGTCTTGCACAGACTTAACTATTGTTAACAAAATGTACATAAAGTATCCAAAGAAAAAGTACTCAGCGTATAGAAATGGGCCATGTGAATGTTATGTTTGTTAAATATTACATTATATAGATCATGATTCACAATTTTTGAAAAACCTTGAAAATCCTAAATAAAACCCAGATTCAGATACACTATCTGGATGTCTGTGGGTTATTTTATCCCGTAGACCCTCAACAGTTGAGCAAAGAGAGCCTAATATTCCTGTTTGATGTATCTTCAGACTGCATCAAATACACAACAAAGATCTGTCTAAAGGCATTTATTAGTTTCTGACACTGGGAAAAACAGTAAAATTCCCCAAAACTACTGTATCTCTGAAGTATCTCCAACAAATCACGCACATTTAGTCTATTCAGTGTGATCTTCTTTTGATAACTTCACTTCAACATTGACTGTAACTCACTTAATGATTTTCATGAAATTTGGTTTGCGACATGGTTTGTGTGTTAGAAATGTGAAAAAGTAAAACAATTAAAAAGTTTGGACTTAGCCTCCCATTTACTGTTTCCTTATTAACAGTTAAGTGAACCCAGAGCACACCTTACAATACCATCAGACTATTTTATGTATACTAAAGAAAACTTAGACTTTGGTATCCAAAAAACTTTGCAAATCTTATATTCAATAATTTAATTATATTCCTTTGGATGTTTTTTAAGGTTCCATTTAAGAATAAAAGTTATAATCTTTCCCTCTTCCTTCAACTCTAAAAAACAAGTCTCAAAATTATGCACAAATTTAATACTTAGTTACTTTCCACCACCTCAAATCAGTAGTTAAGTTTCTGGTTTTCTGCCATTATGGTCAAACTTTAGGGAAACTTTAGCAAACTCACCACCTCAGTGTGTGTCTTTCCTGCTCAATATAATTAAATGCATCATGTGTTTTATCCGTCTGCAGTGATCCTGAGTCCGTACGGTCTGAGCGGCACTCTAACAGGTCAGGCCTACAAGATGAGCGACCCAGCGGCGAGGAAGTTGATGGAGGAGTGGAGCTACTTCTACCCCATGGTACTGCAGCAGAAAGAAGGAAGTGCAGAAAAGGAAAAAGAAGAAGCGAGCCAGGCCTACGATCGCAACTGTTATGTGGCGGTGGAGGTCATCGTAGGTATGGAAAAAGTCGGGATGTTTGTTGGATTTAAGAGAGCCAGAGACAGGAGAAATGCATCTCCAGTCGCAGAATTTACTGCTTCACGGAAAACGTTTCGGTCTGTCCAGCATTTAGACCTTTTCCAGAGTCAATACCATCTTTTCAGTATGAGAGCAGCAATAAAAACATATTAGATCACTGTGATGTTACACTGAAGCAGATTTTATTGTAGCAGGATAAAATCCTAGAATCATCTCATCAAACAAACACAAAAAACAAAACAAAATACACAACACAACAATATGAAGGAAAAAAATAATACAACCTATAACAGAAAAGTGTTAAAGACACTATCATAAGTAAAATTAGCAAACAGTGACAGTCTATGGCAGCGTTATTGAAAACAGGTAAGGAAATAAAACATTTTGAAATAAGCTAAATGATGATAGTGAATGAACGATCAATAAGTTATTCCAATCTCATGCTCATATAATAAGTGAAGGATCAGGCAATAATGTTCCACCAACTCTGAATTAAACTGATGTATCAAATGTGTTTTTTATTTTGCTCCAGAATTTTTATGGTATTTAAAGTTATTCTTTAAGCTAATTAGACTTGAGTCTACTTGGGACTTGAGTCTTGCTGAGATTTCTCGGTTGTCTAAACTAAGCATTTACTTGTCTGACGACATTTTTGTTTTTTTCCCTTTGCTTTAAAAGGGAGTTAAATGTCGGCCATAAACTTTTGAAAGTTTCCAGGGGGGATGTTTATCGACCACACTGGTAAATTCCTAGTAGAAAAAATGCCAAACATTTTGAACATCGGTTATTAATTGGAAGCCAAGCAGTTATGGAGTGATATATGTAAGTCCTGCATCTCCATGGAAACAACACGATCATGGCTAGAAGAAACCCAGTTATAATATTATAGTAAGTTATATTATTAAAGTTATGCCTTTATATATACACAATGTTTTCTCATGTGTCTACAAGTGCTTCCAAAATTTTTGTCAGTCCTCCCAGTTGTGCTGAGGAGTGCAGAATTTAAATTTATCATGATTATTTATTTTAGCAGATCTGGAAAATAGTAGTAGTATGAAGAGTTTTTGATGAGAATTCCCTGTTTTTTAGCCTAGATTTGATTATTTTTCCTGACTGAAACATTAATCACACATGATTTGTTTAAGGACTAACACATTATACAGCATTTTATAATGTTGAAAATCTGATCATAAATTGTGTTATTTTGGTGATGTTTAAAAAAAGAAAACGTGCATTTCATGGAAGTTGTGATTCCGCTCTGTTACGTCAGAGCTCTTCCACTCACAGTAAACTACTGAATGATTATTGAAGCAGTCTGAGAGAATAGCAGCTTTTAAAATTCTGTTTGGATGTGAGACAAGTATCAGGTTACACATTAATTATCATGCAGAATTAAAAACAGACACTCTGCGTGTTTTTAATCGACATGAGGTGTAAGTAACTACGAGGCGAAATGCGGAGCATCCATCAGCTCTGTGTAGCACGTCATTTAGTAGGTGGATGGGGTGCTATTGAAGTGTCCTCAAAGTCTTTTAGCACATCTCAGAGAGGAAATGGGGAAACGAGTGGAAGGGAGGAGAGAGCAGGGAAAGAGAGGGGAGGAAAGAGAGGGAAGTCGAGGTAAAAGCCCCGGGGAGTTCCTCTAATAGCTTTGTCTAATCAGTCTGATCCCACAGCGTTGGTTTGACCTGATTATAATCAAAACTCACATGGACACCAGTGGCTTTTTACAGCTTAAAAAGTAACGTCTGTCTAGTCTTTGCTCCCTTAAATGATGTTTTATATGAGCTGTGAGTAAAAATGTGTGTGATTATAGTAATGGATAAGGAACAAGTGCAGTGCTTATACTATATAGAGTACTTTAGGCCAATTATCGTAAATGTCTGGGATATATATAATTTTCTTTCTGACTCATTTTTGACAGTTTCAATAAGCCTTGCAGTTGGAAATGGGTAGCGTTCCCTCCTGTTGTTTCTTAACAGTGAATAATGGCCCTCTGTTTGTCTCCTCAGGTGGAGTAAGGATGACCTACCCAGCTGCTTTAGTTCTCATTGCCCAGGGGGACCTACCGGTGGAGCAGCCTCCACCTGTTCCTGCAGCTCAGGGCCTTAACAGGGAGCCAAACCACTGCAGCGTGCCGCTCACACCACCAACGTCACCGCAGCAGCCCTGCTCCGGTAACAAACACACACGCAGGGCTTCACACACAACATTATATATACATGTTGAACTGCATTCATTTAAACCACTGTCAGGAAATATATCACGAAGAGTCAGGTTTGTTCCTCCTCTCTAAAGAATGTAAGAATGAATCATATATAACAAATCAGTGTATCTTTTGATCATTACAAACAAAATTAGTGATTATTTGATTTTTATTTTAATAACACTTTAAAACAGAAATGAAAATGAAAATGTTTTTTCATATCCTGACACCGCATGTGGTTATTTACAAGACAAAGCACCAAATGTACAACGTAGAATTGGCAATTTTGCTTTAACTTAGGCTAAAATTTACTCCTCTGACATGATTTTAGACAGGCAAAACAAGGCTGTCATCTGCAGAAATCATATGCGAAAACTCCAACACTAGCCAGGCCTTCGATTTTGACGTGCATCTGTTTACATTGTTATATCACTGGTGCTTGGAGTGAGAGCCAAAGACGTGTATTAGAAGTTTGCACCCATAATTTATTTTCATGTAAACAAACTATGGTGTAAATAATCAATCCTGGATCATGACATCTGTCCCACACTTCATCTTTTCAGCGGACAGCGGCTTTGTGACCTCCGTCTCCAGTGTCCCCACACCAGACAGCAGTATGGGGGTCGCCAGCATCAGCCCAAAGCATTCTGGGAAGAAGCTAACCTGTCAGGTAGTCCACCAGGCCTGGAGGGAGTGCTATCTCAACCAGCCTCAGTACGTGTAAGTTAGACCGCTGCTCTCAGTTCGTTTGGCGCGATTATTATTGAAGTGCGGCGATGCAGCTGAGCGGGTGCCCTCATGGATCTGTTTGTTCCCCGCAGATCGAATCAGCCAACTGACGTGACGCCTAAGAAGGAAGTGCCAAATGGAGTGACCACGTGGGAATTCAACGATCTGGGAGCAAGAGCTTCCTGCAGCTGCTCCAGGTACCACAGAGCCGCACGCAAGCTGTTCAATATCAGCATTATTCCTATATGTACAGTGTGTGAGCTGTGTGTTCATGTGTTCATGTCAAAAGCCTTTTGCATCCTATAATTATTAAGTCTTTGTTCAGACAATCTTTGTCTCCAAAATAGTACATTACAGGGCTTTGCTGGCTGATTTGAGATAAGAACAATAAATGAGACCTATTAGTTTTTGTAAAAATTATCTGGGAGATTATCTTATCTTATGTAATAACCATTTTATAATGCATTACTGTCAGTGTTATAATGCATTATGAGATATAGGCAGATAAAATACATTACAAGCTGGTTATTGTCAGTGGTCCTTGTTTGATTTAAGGGGTCATAACAGAAATTAAGTACTCCAACCTTTTGATGATGAAGTACTACTACATTTCACCAATGTAATGTTTCCCCAAAAACCATAGTTGTCACACATTATAATAATTCTATAATACATTATAACAGTTATTATAATTCTTTATGAAATGGTCAGAATGTATTACAACTATCATAATTATAATACACTATGAGCCTTGGCAACTTTTTAAGGTGATTATTACAGAGATGACTCATTTCGATACTGCATTATAATGCACTTAAAATGTGTTATGCTGTTTATAGTAAAATGTAATTGCGGTTTTGAGAACTCATAACATGCGAAATACTTTATAACAATAATCGTAACATATTATACAGCATTTTATAATGACTTATAAGGTATCATAACACTTCATGATACCATCACTCATTAGTTGTGTCAAATTGGAGTTCTTATTTCTTTTTTCACTTTACTCAAACTTTCCCTGACTTCAAACCAGCTGATCAATGATTGTAATTATACATTGCTATAAGCACAGTATAACACATTATAAGTGCATTATTATCCATTATAGACATGTGCGTCAAAGAAAGTGTTACTCAACATTTCTTTAATTACAGTTACCTTAAAAACAGGTTCTTAAGTATGTTTATATTTATATTCATATGTTTTGTTTTTTTCTTTTTTTTAACCCACTTGACTTTATTTCAGGTTGAAGCAGCAGAAGCTGAATCTGACCACCACGTCCTCTGCCAACCCTCAGACCAGTGCCAACCCCACTCAGTCCTCTGGCCCGTCGTTATACCCCCCCTCCCTCCCCAAACACAAGACCAGTGACAAGACAGAAAAGGCTGACAAACAGTCCAAGAGGCCAGCCACTATCCCCTTCCACCACCGCCTATCAGTCACACAGGAGACTCCTTTGGAACAGGACTCATCAGGAGGGCCCCAGCTCGGGGGTCTTGTGGCGCTCGAGCCACCCTTGGAGCCTCTGGCTGCTCTGCCAAGCTGCAAGTATCCCAAACCGCTCTCCAACGGCAGAAAAGCCCCCGAGTCCCTTCTCCACTCGCCGATGTCTCCACTTCCACCCACACTCAGCCCTCACCCGAGGGTGCAGGACCCAGAGGTCCTGGATGGGCCTGTGGATATGCCCGTCTGTCCAGATGGGGCTTCAGGGCTGGGGGTGATTGCTAGTGAGACAGCTGTGTACACGGCACTGCTGAGGCAGAGGGAGAATGTGGCTGGCTGGTGGAGAGGCTTTAGGACTCCCAGGACTGATAAGACTGACGTCAGACCCCCTGAACTCCCCTCTGATAAATTTGAGGATTTGAAGACGGAGACAGGTGCTGAGGGAGCTCCGCTAAAGAGGTAAGAGAGTGACAACAGTAGTGTTTGGCAAAAGAAGGAGTAGCTATAAAACACTAACAATAAAATCTGCTAGCACCGGAGCTAAAGCGTGCAATGATTTTGGAGGTATGAGATTAGATAGAAATGAAAAAGAAAGCAAGCCATAATACACGAAGACATAAAGAACAAACTATTACTACACATTATTTGATTGTATTTGTCTGTCTGTTTCCTCCAGACTCTACACACAGACACTCAAGAGGTTTAAAATCTCAGAGGAGAGGGTGAGGGACCACATCCACACTCTGGGCCTGTTCGAGCAGCCGGGCGTGGAGGCACTGCGGGAGCCTGGGGACGATCCCTATGACTTTAAGGAAGGAGACATCGAGTACACTTTCTCCTCCTCCAAGAGGTTAAAGGGACAAGGGCGAGAAGCCAGCAAGAAGGTCAAGGTAGGACAACACACACAGTTTAAAAAAAACCAAAAAACACTGTGTAGTAATATAGGCTGTTCACCCAAAAATGAAAATTCAGTCATTATCTACTCACCTTCAGTTTGAACTTCTAATTCATCAGCAGGGAGAAGAAATCACCAGCAATGGAGCACTGCCTGATGGGAAGGATGCTATGTCGATTTTTAACTCGGCTCCAAAATCCGGTGGGACATCACCATCGACTTCATAGGCACATTCTACAGTATACTGAGAGAAACCATTCATGAGTAATATGTAGATATTGTCCTAAGGTTGTGTTTTTGTCTTATTTCAGATGAATCAGGACAGGATGACGGCGCTGCCAAAGCCAATCCTTCTCTGACCCGAGAAAAAGATCTAGTGGTCAACATCTCTGATCTAGACAACATATTTGATGAAGATGAGGAGGAGTTGGGGGTGAGGCATCATGCTTTATGTACTATGTTGTTACATACATGTAAGGTATACTGCTAGGCATGCAGTTTAGTTTTAATTAGTGCAAGAGAAAGGTGCAATTTTTATTAGTTTAAAGATTTAGTGGAAACAGGCACTGATATTAGGTACTGGAATAATTCTCTCTCATTATCCGTTATGTCTCAGTGGTCGAATGCATGTACACTATGTATATTTACTCAAGAACTATTTCTTAATCAAATTTTGAGGTGCTTGTATTACTTGTGTTGTAATTTGCACTTCTACTACAATATTTTGGATGGAATTATTTTACTTTTTACTTGACTATGTTTATTTTCTAAATAATGTGCAGATTCATATTATTATTATAAAATATAAATCAACTATGATGTATTATTATAAATTAAACAACCCAGCAGTATATAAAGTAATTGAAATTAACTTTATCAGCTTTCTTTACCAGCTGCAACATTAAAACATATTAATGCATCAATAATTATAGTCCATTATAATGCTCGTTTACTCATTACTCATTATTATTTATTGCTTTTTCTGCTGTAATACTGCAAATTTCACCATTGTGGGATTTAGACAGTATCTTATATTAATAATAATATTAATATTTATGTACATACACTGAAATAAGATTTTGAATGCAGGACTTGTTTTAAAAAGCCTGTTTACAGTGTTGGTACTATTCTTACTCAGATCTCAGTGCTTCCTTCGTCACTGTTGTGTTTTAGGAATTACTGCATGAAACAAAACTGATCCTCTGATCTTATGTGTAATAATTTGTAGACTGTTTACTCCACCCAGCACTCCACCAAGCTACCAGTATCAACAGAAGATCGCCCTCTGGGGAAAGAAGGGAGAGTTGCAGTCCCTTATCCATCAAGTGAGTATTTAGTTTTATAATAGTAGTCAAATATATTTCTAAGTAACTGCAGTGTTAATGTATATTTTCTACATTCAGTCTTTGTGGAGCATATTTTTTAGGTGTTGAAATGATTTTCTTTATCACTTTACATATGTGTAAACTACATTTTCCCTCTTCTCCTCCTTCTCTTTCCATCTCTTTCTCAATCTCTCCTTTCAGCAGTAGCAGACCTCCAGCGCATGTTTCCCACCCCGCCCTCTTTAGAGCAGCACCCGGCCTTCTCTCCCATCATGACATACCGAGACACTCCGAGCCAAGAGCCGCCTCCACCTGCTGGAGCAGCTGACCACCTGCCGCCTTTAGCCTCCACCCAGCTCCCTGAATACAGGATGGAGATTGAGGAGGGCATGGCCAGTCCCCGGCAGGAGGATATCAAGGTGAGGAGGGGTGGTAGTCAGTGGGATGGTGCAAATAATTTAATGTGGGGTTATATGAGGTCAATGTGTTACCTATAGTAGATGTCAGTGGACACGTCCCTCACGGTTTGAAGAAGCAGAGAGGAGTACCAGCATGGAAGCAAAGCGATGAACTGCTGTGAACAGGGTAGAAACAAATGGTATTTTAGCAACTTATAAAAGATCCACATTTAAAAAAAATAAATATCACTTCAAGTAAATGTCATATTTAGAATATTTTCATTTCTTTATGTCAGACAGCATTTTCCACCGTTACATCAGCCAAATATTGCCAACCAAACTCCATAGGTGAAATCAGTAATTTTAGCTTGCAGAAAGCAGGAGTTGCTGGTCTACCGCTGCCTCATTCTGTTAGCTTGTTTGTATTATTGTGTGAACCTGAACTAACCCTTTAAAAAAACAGAAGTCACATTATAACACAAGCAAACTAAAGGCAGCAGTGGACCAGCAGCTCCAGTGCTCTGCTAGGGTAAATGACTGATTTTTAATCATGGAGTTTAGTTGGTTTGGAGAGAGAGATATTTGATGTAACAGCACTTTCCTGTCTGAACAGGCAGTCTGGCAGGAAAGGAAAGTAGTGAAAATATCCTAAATATAGCATTCGCTTAAAGTGATATTGATTTTTTTTTATGCGGACCTTTTGTTGCTGACCCTGTCCACAGCAGTACATTGCTTTTACTCTGAGCTGGGGCTCCTCTCTGATACCGACTGCCATCTGCTGTAGGTAATGAACTGACTCCGGATAAACACCACATACAAGCCCACTTCATTTCATCTGAACTATCCCTTTAACATGGTCAATTGAGATCCTGAATCAATTCCAATTAAAAGCTCATAAAGCAGCATGTTTAGCGTTGTGCATTATGTGTGGAAGCTAAGAAAATTACAGTATTTTAAGGGAACAGGGATTTCAGCTGTTTAATTACTTTTATAAATGACTGAAATCGATTTAAAACTCTCATTTAGGCAAAGCCGATACGCAGACTTGTTGTTGACTAGCAGCTGGTCAGGTTCACATATCATGTTGGAATTGTTTCACTGATACCTGCAGCTCGCTCATCGTCTGTCTCTGTGTTGTGAGTCAGACATCTGTACTGACTGCAGGCTCTGTGAGCTGCTGGGAAGTGCTAATTATAGCAGAACGCACTTAGTGGCCACTATTAGGGGCATCTGCTTGTTAACACAAACAACAAGCTCCTCCAAACAACAAGTATTGTCAGTGCAACTCAATACGCAAAACATGCGCAAAGGATTAAAAGGTTCAATTTACCATTAGAACTGATTGGATCTAAGTTAATGACAGCTGTACATGGAATAGACTTTAACTGTGTTTTTCTAAAGCCTCTATTGTTTATGGAGCATGAAGTTTTGTACAATCAACTAGCTGATGTTAGGACTGGATGTGATCGCAGGAGACTTCTTTAAACTAATAGGAAATAAAGATTTGATTGTGATTACTTGAGAGAGTGGACCCTATCATCAAAACAAGACACATGAAGAGACTATAAATGTTACAGATTTTGGTTTTTATTGTGATATGTTGATAGTAAACTTAAAATAGAGTTTAAAATGTTTAAACCTGTAGATAATTGTGTGTTTAATGTCTCTGTAACTCATTATTTTCAAACATACATAACTTGAACACAGAATAATAATAATACACTCACAGCAGTGAAATGTGTGTCTGTGTTACTAAATGATAATAAATTTATATTTTCCTATGTCCTCTCTTTCCAGTCACAAATTGGCTCCTCCATGTTTGCTCCACTATCATGCCTACCCAGCCAGAGTCTACCACCACTCAAGATCCCTGAGCAATGCTACTATCGTCCATCGTGGGCCCTCCTGCCCAAAATGGAGCATTTCCCAACAGTCATGCATCCACAAAATAATGCTTTCATCAAAGATGGATACACGTGAGTAGTCATCTATGACAAGCTTTTGAGAAATACTTTCTTAAAGCTTAAAAAATGTGCTGAAGAACTTGATGATTGTGCTCAATCCATCTCAAAAGAGGAGTCATTTTAAAAGTTAAACCTCCTCAAGTATAAGTTTAAAGTTTATACTGGATCACAGTTTAAACTGGAGTTTAAAGTTTTGGTGCAACATAATTAAACTGAATCTAGGTTCAGAGTAAAAACTAAACTGTGGTTTAAATGTAATATTTCTTAGTTTAAAGCTAGTTTTAAAGTTTGGTGCAACATAATTTACAGTTTTTTTTGTGATTTAATTGGGTTTAAAAATAAGTCTTGTTGGTTCAATCCATCCTTAGAGTAATCTTGGTTATTTCTATATGTCTGACCGGTAGTTTGTGTTTCCTTCATTGTGTGTTTTCCAGAAATGTCCCCAGTGTCAACGCCCTCACAGACCAGGACTATGGCCAGATGAGCGCCAACACTGCTTCTGTGAGCACCACTGTTGGCATCCTCCCATCTCCTGCCACTCCTCGCTTCTCTGTGCCCACTCCACGGACCCCTCGCACACCGCGGGGTATTAACGCTGCCAGCTCTGGGCAGGGTTCTGTGAAGCAGGATGGTACTGAGCTCAGCTCACCGGTCTCCACACCCTCCACCAGCCTGCCTCTCAGCTCTGTAGAGCCCCTCGCTCGACCGGGACCCTCCCTGCCTGAGGCCCACAGCCTGTACTCTGTCCTCCTGCTCTCAGACTCCGTCCTCAACGTCTTCAAGGATCGCAACTTTGACAGCTGCTGTATCTGTGCCTGCAATATGAATGTCAAAGGAGCAGATGTGGGGGTGTATATCCCTGACTCCACCTGCGAGGACCAGTACCGCTGCATGTGTGGCTTCAGTGCCATCGTGAACAGGCTGCTGGCTCACGGCACAGGCCTCTTCTTGGAGGACGAGCTGGATATTTATGGTCGGACTTCTGAGGTAGGCCGCGCGGCCGAGAGGAGGCTGGCTCTGTGCCGGCGGGACCCAACTATGGGAGACCCCAGGGCCAAGCGGCCGCAGGATGCAGCCCCTGCCTCTCCGTTAGTCATGATCCTCCTGCAGCAACAGTGTTCACAGCCCATCTCGTCCCTGGCGTCTCTGCATCTCCCCCTCAGCTGCTCCTGCCATGGCCGCAAGGGGGCGCTGCTGCAAAGCTGGATGTCTGAGAAGCAGTGGGCAGACGGGAGTGATGCCTGTGTGGAGTGTTACAATGCCCTGGAACAGGGGCTGCAGTATGTGGATAACCCCACAGGAGGGAAAGTAGATCCAGCTGTTGTCAGAAGTACCGCTCTTCATTCCTGGCCTCACACGAACGGTAAGAAGCGTGATGTTACTTTTTCTAAAGGTTCCACCTTATCTCTATACCGAGAACCCTTTTATAGTCCAAGAGTTTTATCTAGAACCCACCCAGGGGGTTCTATTAAGAACCCTTTTACATTATGGAACAACCCTTAACAAACCTTTGCCAAGTATTTCAACAACCTCTGAAGAACTGTCTTCCAAAAGGGGTTCTTTGGATTAAATAGGTTCTTAATGGAGCCCTTAGACTGACTAATAACAGTCTCTTCAAAAAAGGATTATTCTGAAGCCCCTCTGAAATAATCCTTTTGGGACCCTTATTTCTAAGAGTGTACTTTACAGTTTAAATATGAAAATATTGTTTATATGTATTCCTAGCTGCCTTTGTGTTATCTAAACTTTATATTGATGTGTTTTATGTGTGTTTATTTGTTTCTTTTGTGTATAGAATCATGTTAACATCTGTGCATCTGTTCATGTAACCTTTGTGTGTGTGTGTGTGTGTGTGTGTGTGTTCTTGTGTGTGTGTCTGCCAATCTCCACAGTGGTGGACATGAGCATGTTGTCGTCCCAGGATATGGTTCGTATGCTGCTGTCTCTGCAGCCTTTCCTACAGGATGCCATCCAGAAGAAGAGAACAGGGCGGACTTGGGAAAACATCCAGCATGTTCAAGGCCCACTCACCTGGCAGCAGTTCCATAAGATGGCTGGAAGAGGCTCCTATGGTGAGTCAATACATTCTTTGTTTTTATGCAGAAAAACCTGTTTTAGTTTTTCATTGTAACTGTAATACTACAAAATGTCTTAAGTTAACTGATGCTATTTCTTTGTGTCTCAGGTTCGGAGGAGTCACCAGAGCCGTTACCCATCCCCACAGTGATGCTGGGCTATGACCGTGAGAGGGACTTCTTGGCATTGTCCCCCTTGGCGTTACCTTTCTGGGAGAAGTTGCTGCTGGAGCCTTATGGGGGGCAGCGGGATGTGGCGTATTTGGTGCTGTGTCCCAACAGCCCCTCTCTGCTGGCTGCAGCACGAGCCTTCTTCCAGGAGCTCAGCGCTGTTTACGAGGTAGAAGATTAGATTCAGAATCCGATGCACTGTAGAAATTCAATATGTGTTTCTGATGAGAAAATGAACAGCAGCCCTTACTCCATTTTCAGACGTGCCGCCTTGGGAAGCACCGTCCTCTGGCCAAGGTGTCCAGGGACGGCCTCGTACGTGTGGGGGAGGAAGTCGAGCCGGAGAAGCTGGAGGAGCTGGACATGGACCAGTGGTTCACTGGACCCTGGGCTGGACAGCAACACACAGACAACCTCAACAAACTTAAACTCTACGCTTACGCCTGCAAGCAACAGCTCGGTGAGAACATTTAAACAATCTAATCTAATCTAACAAAGAAAGTATCCACCATCCCCTATAAATGGTTTATAATTAGGTTATTAATTTAGGTTGTAAACACTTTATAAGATTAAGATCCAGTCACAACTTACTACTAATTAATCTTACTAATGAGTTACTACCATTTATAACTGGTAAAAGGGAGCCTGATTATAAGTTATAACAGCTTTGATAAATACTTGATTTTATTCTTTAAATAATCCTGCTCACTATACTTTATCCCTTACATGTAAAATATATCACTATTTATTAATGACTTACTGCCATACGTATTTGGCCAAGTCTTATCGTAAACAATAAAACCCGCCAAGATTTATTAATGATTTGATGACTATATAAGATTAAGATAAGAATGAAGTTGAATGTGCTGACGGTGGTTAAATGCTAGTAATTTGTTAAGAAATATTTGCTGACAGGTATAAATGCTGCTGATGGAGAAGACAAAGTAATCTAAGTGAGGAATGAGATCTGAGGATTAACAGCACAGATAAATGTGGGCTCAGAATTTGGCAAGCAACAGGTCACTGCTGGCGTTTTTATCTAATGTGCTGTAACAGCTAAAAAAATTAGGTATTAAATATTTACAACCCAATTAATAACCTAATTATAAACAATTTATAAATTATTTCTAAGGGTAGGCTTATTGTAAAGTGGTACCTTAAATTCTGTTAAATGCAGGTCCCCAGCTGTCAGCGCTGCCTCTGGACGGCAGTCTTCTGTTGCCCCCCAAAACCCAGCCTCCCTCAAACCCCACGTCCTCAGCCCAGCCGGCCTCTTCTGGGCAGCCTCAAGCTTGGGGCCCTGATGGCGAACCAGTTCCAGGGGCCACCAGTTTAGGAAACGCTCCAACCCCGAGCGGTGCGACCTCAAACCAGACGGGGGAGACGACCCAAGGAGCAACCAGCGATTCTAAAGGGCCTTCCAGTGCCACACCACCAGCCAGCACACCAGCAGAAACCCCTGAACTGTAAGAACCAAATTATTGAGGAAATTCTCTCAAATTTTGTTCCACACATTTGAACTAGCACAGTTATAGTACAATGTCTTTACTCTCTTACTCTCTTTCAGCACTTCTGAGCAGTCCAGAATTGGTATCCCCACTGTGGCCGACTCCATGGACAGCCACACCAACCCACCAGCTATTGTTATTTACATAGTGGACGCTTTTGTGAGCTCCAGTGGAGCAAGAAATGAAGGGGGAGAGGAAGAAGAGGGTGACGAGGTGGAGGCAGGTAGCATTTGGCTACTAGGGCTTCTTCGTTGCTACACAGAGATGCTGCAGACTTTGCCTGAGACAATGAGACCTGCACTGGTGCTACAGGTAGGAAGATCCTCAGATTTACACTGGAAAGAATTAAATTGAATTCACTTGTGTGATCATCGTCTTTTGTTTCCATCTCTATGTTTGTTACGTAGGTAGTGCCGTGTCAGTACCTCCTCCAGCCAGCCAGTGGGGAGTGCCATTTATACCTGCAACATCTTCGCTCTTTGGCCTTCTCCTGTTACTCCCAGTGCAGACGCCTGCTGCCCCATCAAACACACATCAAATCCCTGACTGGCTTTGGACCAGTGTCCACTGTCAATTCTGTGCTTAAGAGTCCAGAGGTATTTTAATTTATTTTCATGTATTTATTTTTTAATTTGCACACACATAAGACTGCATAAATTGTAAAGAATGAAAAGTATGTATGTCAGGAGACGTCAAGAAGCCACAAAGGAACCACACATCCCCTTAACATAATTTTGGAAAAATTATTGTTTTTGGAAAACAACAAATGTCTATAAGAAACACACATAATAAGCAAAACATCAAACCAATCAGTGAACAATGATCCATTAAATCAAAGAATGTAAGAATCAATGTATGTAAGAAACTTTTGCCAAATTATACACTGAAAATACTTCATACTGTTAACTGACTTTTCTTTCCTCCTCCAGTATCCCAGCCCTCTGCAGCTGTACTCTCCTCCATTCATCCTCGGTCCGACCCGTCCCAAACAGCCAGAACAAGGGGAAATTTGGGCAGAGCTCCCTCCCAAATACAATGTGCTCTTTGTTGGATACTGCCTGTCACACGACCAGCGCTGGATCTTGGTGTCCTGCACTGACCAGCAGGGGGAGCTCCTGGAAACCTGCATTATCAACATCGATGTACCCAACAGGTGCGGAAAAGTTGTTCATGATCCTAATTCTGCGCGCAGTTTCCCTTTTCACCAGTGAAGAAAATGTGTTTAGCATGTGATGATTCTCTGATCTCTCTGTGTTGTTTCATTGTTTATTCACTTCAGAGCGCGACGGCCCAAAGTTTCAGCCAGGAAGATGGGACTACAGAAGCTGTGGGAATGGTGTATAGGTCTCATCCAGATGACCTCAATGCCATGGAGGATTGTGATTGGTCGATTAGGCAGACTGGGGCACGGGGAGCTGAAAGGTCAGCGATGTCTTATTTGTTTTGGTCTCCTCCGTTGGATAATGAATGACTAAAATAATTGAAATATCTCTCTCCCCTCTTTTTAATTATGTTTCTTTCATCTTTTTCTCTCTCACAAATTCTCACCTGCGATATCTCTCAACTAGACTGGAGCACACTCCTCGGGGAGCATTCTCTCCACTCAATCGGGCGCCAGCTGAGGGAGGCTTGTCGTATATGTGGGATCTCAGCAGCTGACTCTCCTTCTATCCTCAGCGCCTGTCTGGTAGCCATGGAGCCACAGGGCTCCCTGGTGGTCATGCCTGGTTAGTAGCCTGCCCTATTCTTGTGAAACTTTTAGAGGATGGACATAACAGTGTGTCACAGTGGTGATGTTTTTGGTTATGGTAATGATGCATGCAAAAAAAGCAGATATTCTAGTCTAATTATATTCAAAATAAGTATGTATCACAAGTATGTATCACAAAAATGTGATACATACTTTTGCAGATAAGAAAATACTGTAAATTAGAATCTAAACATAATAGTACATTATAAGACAAAATGCTATTACATATATGTGGACCATGTCTTTTTTTTACAGCCAGACACGTCACCTTTGCTGTGTTTGTGTGTGTGTGTATAGATGCAGTGACAATGGGCTCAGTGTTTGGCCGCAGCACTGCTCTGAACTTGCAGACGTCGCAGCTGAACACACCTCAGGATGCTTCCTGTACACACATCCTTGTCTTCCCAACTTCTGCCACCACACAGCTGGCTCCCAGCTCCTACCCCACTGAGGACAACAACGGTAAAGACCAGAAGGATAATATAGTTACAAGATTATTTATTATGTCTTGAGACATATAGATAAAACTAAACCCTTGTTCAAAAGTGGTTTAGATACATTATTTTGCACCAACACGGGCATCTTCTACACAGGACTACATTATGCCTTGTACTAACACCATTTTCATCTCTGTTTCTTCCCTCAGACGACATGTTCGATCTGCCCTTTCCTGATGAACTGGAGAACGACATTGGCCATGACATGATGCTGATCACAGGGAACCTCCACTCTTCCCCGAACACCTCTCCTGTGCCCTCGCCTGGCTCTCCGTTGGGGATGGGAATGGGATCACATTTCCAACACACCAAGGTGAGTCAGGGACTAGTGGAAAGAAATCACTCCACAGTGACTTGAGCTGTAGCAAATGACACCCTTGTACAGAAGAAAACAATGACATGTCCTACATATGAAAGAAGATGGGCAACTCTGTAATACTGAAACAGTGCCAAAGAAAAGTTATTGTTATATATGACCTTTAAACAGTAAGAATTGTCATAATTGCTATTAACAAGTGTTTATTACAGAGGTGTTTTGGTGCATACCTCTTCAGGTTCAGGTTTGAGTTTGTTCTCCAAAGCATCTAAGCTCCTTTTCTGACACTCAACGCTTCTTATTATCAAACAAGAATCAGAATTAGAGTTTTGCCAGCTATAATAGATGCAGAGGAATTTGTCTCGGAGGCACAGGAGAAGAGACGTGTTGACAACCTATATTACAGCATATGTCATTTGGTCCTGACAAACTGTGGGAACAGCCGAGGCAAAGTGTAGCTGTACAATGGCAAGTTATACGTTGAACTGTTGCATGTTAGTGACCTGTGCTGTGTACAATAGTCCCGCATGGACTTGCAAGAAAAAAAAAAGCAAAGATGTGTGTTGTTATTTTCCAAAATGTTGGAGCAGGAAAGTTGGACTCAAAGTAGCTTATGACCTAATAAAAGACAGAGAAATTGGTGGTTAAAAACAATATTTTCCTCTTCGAATGGCGTTTGCTGGAACTTTGACATAAACTTAAAACACTGGTTCCTAACCTGAGGGTCCCACTAGGGGTTGCCAAAGCTTCATGGGGGGTCATGAGGTCTTGTTGAGTTCAAAGGGTGTAAGAAAACTTACTATTACTATTATTAATAATAAATTAAGAATAATATACTATTAATCTTTCGATCTACAAGGGTCACATGTTATAACCTAGAAATATCTGATGTGACATAAAGCAATTCTAGATCAAGCAGAACTCAAAACATGGGAAACCAAATAATAAGCAAACTTGTGTACTCTACATCTGAAACAGATCTTTCAATATTAGAAAAAACTGTATATGTATATACAAATTATTCACTTTTGTAAGCACATTTGTCAGCACTCTTTGCAGGCTTTAATAGAGTCCTTTGGACATTACATGTTTACATATTCTTCTTCTAATTCCATTCATGCCAGTAGACAGGCTCAGATATCTAGATGGATTAATATGTTTTGACCCATGACCCAGGATTTATTAGGATCTGAAGGGAGGTTTGTAATTAATTCCCCTTCTTTTCCTGTGGGTACAGAGCCAGGGAGAGCGCCTGCTGTCCAGGGACAGTCCACCAGAGGAGCTGAAGCAGCAGCCGCTGGCTCTGGGCTACTACGTCTCCACTGCACAGGCAAATGGACTTCCTCACTGGTTCTGGGCCTCCTGCCCGCAGGCTGAGAGCCAGTGTCCACTTTTCCTCAAGGTACTGTGTGTGTGTGTGTGTATGTGTGTGTGTGTGTGTGTGTGTGTGTGTGTGTGTGTGTGTGTGTGTGTGTGTGTGTGTGTATCAGAAAGACAAGAAGAATGCCAGTAAAGCTTTATTTTGTTTCAGAGAGGAAGATAGAGAAAGTGGAAAGCGATACAGATAACTGATTTATGCAGTCGTGCTTTTAATGATGTGATTAAACATTAAAGACACAAACAGCTGCTCACGATAACCAAGCAATATTTTGTGTCTTCACTCCAGGCCTCCCTCCACCACCACATCTCCATAGCTCAGTCAGATGAGCTGGTGTCAGACAAGACCAAGAGGACCCCTCACCCCTTAGACTCAAAGACCACCTCTGATGTGCTCAGGTAAACGCAAAACACATGTGGTCCCCGCAGATTTCTTTATCATCTGCTGGATAGAACTGCTCGTGAAAGCAGTACAAAAAAGTACAAAAGGTCTGTGGCCAGTGGTCTTATCTGATTTCATTAACTGTCTCATTGTTAACAATAATATTATTTTCTTGTAACAAACTGAAGAAATCCCTTGCACAGCAGTGTGCCTGCTGGTGCAGTAAACCAAAAACCTGCATAACAAAAGATGTCTCAACTTTACCTACATACGTGGTCACCTGTGGGCACAGCTGTGTGACATGTGCCAAGAGTTTTGGTATACTATTTTCTTCTGTTCTTGTGTTTTGCAATGTGTGCTAAGGAAAGGTGTATTTGTTTTTATTATTATTTTATTATTGCATCAAGTCAAAAGAAGCAAACAAACAAAAAGAGTAAAAAAAAAAAAACTAATATAAAAAGCTTCCTGTTGTATCATAAGTGTTTTTTTTTTACATCAAATAATGCAATTCAGAACAAAAATATGTTAATATTCATATATATGCAAAGGTACAAATGTAATTGTAATAAACCACAGTGTTGTGTGCCTCATTTATCAAGCATTTTCCTAGTTAGCAAATATATGTAAATTACTTTTAGTTGTAACATCCTAATGGTGACATCAAAGGCAGTTGTGTTAAAGTTGTTTGTTTATCAGTAAAGTCATTTGGATACGCATCATAACTGTTAAGAGATGGTGGTTTCTGATAAAAAAAAACCCAAACACATTTTATTATCATTGGCTTGCTTAAAAGTAAATACCTCATTAATAATTGATTAGAATATTTTCAAATGTCATCAAATAAAATATTGTGGTCAATCATTACTTTTTTAACCATAAATATTTAATATCAATATTGAAAGTGAAAAACTGATTATAGTGCACTAAATGATTAAAGAAAATCGAGGTGGATTCATTGGATAATCCTTTAGAATATGTTTAAACCATGTACTTTTTTAAAAGTCTGCATTTCTTACTATTTCTTAGGGATAAAATTGTCTATTTTTCAAACACAGGTTTGTATTGGAGCAGTACAACGCCCTGTCCTGGCTGACATGCACCCCTGCCACCCAGGACCGCCAGTCCTGCCTGCCTGTCCACTTTGCCGTACTGATCCAAATGTACAACGCCATCCTGAACATGCTTTAGCCGTGTGACGCTTCAAGGACAACTCTGAAAGGGAACTGACGATTACCTTCACTTTCCTCCGTGCCTACGCTTCCTCGTTCTGGGCACCAGAGAGCGCCAGAGCGCTTCGGGCTGTTTCTGCTAGATGTGGATTTAATGGCCAAATAAAGGACAGGGCAGGTCAGACTCTCCCAGGCATGGAATGTAATGAATAAGAAGAGCAAAATGTTCTGAACAATTTTACTTTTAACTGCAGCACCCTGCAAACCCGGAACAGTTTGTACCTTCCAAACTGGTTCCATGCCAGTTACAGTGCTTCTGTGGAGGAAAACGGATCAATCTGTCCAACTATGCCCATTTTACTGACATATCACGACTTTCTCCTGATCTAAAACAGCATTAAGTCCCACTTGGCGACACCTCTTAGTGGCATTTGAAGCATCTGTGGGTGACATTTAGAGAGAAGCTCTGTATGAAAAAGGAACTTCTGTGCAGGGCCACATAATAACTCCATATTGTACAACCAGCAAAATGGCATGATGACAGATACAAACACACCTGGCTTTGTTACATCAATGACGCTTTTACATTTTTTTTTGTATAGAACTGCACTGTTGTTGAGCTTCTTGGGCGTTTGCAGGCGGGTTGATGAAACTTTTACTCTGAAAGGGGTCCTCATTTACTCCAAAGGGGGGAGCATTTGATAAAGGCACTTTTTTTCCTCACCTTCCAAAGTGTTGTAGATACGAACACAATGGAAAATATTTGACCAGTTAAGACAGATGTGTTGTTTATAATGTAAGACATACATTTGCAAAGAATTGAGACTTATTTTTAATATTTAAAACAAGAAAATTAGAAACTTAAACAAGGCCTTTTTTTGTCCCAATTGACTGTTAATCGTCTTGGGATCTGAAATAAAAATTGTCATTTTAATGCAATTGTAAAGATGCCATATTTATACAAATTATATCATGTCATAGAATTTGATATATATATGTGTATATACATAAATATATATTACCTCTTCCAAGCAGGCACTTAATGATAAGGGTGATGGACACAACCATCTCTTTAGAAGTGGACACAGTATGAACATTTATCAAAGAAAATTGATTTTGTTTTTCTTTTATTTTCTACAGATACTGAACATTTTACCTTTTTATTTAATGAGTTTAAATTAAACGAATTGATGCAGGAGATACAGTATACTCTATATTTATAAAGTGTTCTTCTTCTGCTAAAAAACTTGAAATAGGCAATAGAATACGATGGTATTTGAACAAGGTTATTAAATATTTAAGAATGATGCTTTATTTCATTGGCTCTCCTAAATGATGTCAAGCAAACCATTATAGAAAGGCCTGTTGTCTCTCCAGCTTCACTCAGTCTGCTCTTTGTTAGATTCCTAGCATGTTTGTATATACACTTTTCAGCCGTGTTTTTTGGAGATTTCTTAAAGCTGTACATTTCATGCTGGTTGGTTTACTTTCAAGTGATTCATATCAAAGTATTTTTTTGCTGTGAGCTTTTTTGATATACAGTATACAGTACAAAAACTCATTTAATTACAGCCAAGAGGTTAAAATTGCCAAGTGTACACAAAATGTACAGACAAGGGCAAGTTTGCAAAAATTTGTTACATCTGTCATCACTTTGAATATCGAACAGATCCACTTTAGTGGGAGAGATCTGTTACTTTTACACTCTTTTTTAGTAAATTATTAAAACTCTTGAAAATGATGTTGTGTTCAGTGTTCTCTTTTAATCTGCAAGACTGCAAAAACCACAGACTCTTCGACAATCATATTTTATTTTGCTGACTGGTAATCATCCATCCCACCATCCATCACCATGAAAGGTTGGAGCCCATCCCAGTTGACACTGGATAAACAACGTTCACGCTCAAACAACATTCACGCTCTTATTCACACCTATGAGCAACTTTGAGTTGCCAATTAATCTGAACGTGTTTGGACTGTTGGAGAAAACCAGAGCACCCAGACAAAACCAATACAGACACCAGGAGAACTTTAAACTAAGTTATACTTCTACATTTCAGGTGCAAATGTATTTTTACTGTATTACATTTATGTTACAGCTACTAGTTCAAGTTCAGGTCAAAATTTCATTAAAAGCATATGATGACTTTAAAAGTATATAATTCATTTCCATAGATTAAACTACCCAGAAAATATCCGATTGTTTCCATTAGGAACCACTATACAATAAGACTATCCTTACAGATGATTTATTAATGGTTTATAATTATGTTATAAAATCTTAGAAACACTAATTAACAGTTATAAAAAAAAAAAAAAACAGTTTTCATACATCGATCATTATACTATACTACATACTACAATGTCTATGTACTGCTTATTACTAATTAATGTTACTAATGAGTTACTGTCAAAAAAGGAGCCTTATTGTAAAGAGTGAAACACCATTTATTGATGACTAAGACTGGGTGATCGGTACACCACGTAAAAGAAGATAACCAACTGTGCTGCACTTGGACTTCTCTCCTGAAGAAGATGCCGCTGGTAATTTGATCTGTCGGTTTGATGCCAAGTGGAACTTTCTGACTATTAAGATATGTTGAAGGTGGTTAAATTTTTAATAACTTATCAAATATCAAATACTTGATGAAGCTGACAGGTATTAATGCTGCTATTAGAGAAGACAAAGAAATGAGATCTGAGGCCTAACAGTACAGATAAATGTCATTATAAAAATCACTGTTGCCCCTTTTATCAAATGTTTTGTAACAGCTAATTAATGATTTATAGTCTTACAACATAATTTATAATCTAATTATAGGCCATTTATAAATCATTTGTAAGGGTAGTCTTATTTTAAAGTAGTACCAAATTGGGTTATACTTTTACATTTACTTGTAAATGGGGTGTTTTACAGCAAGGTTTTGCTACTTTTACTTGAGTGATTAACTGTTCAAAGTCAGCTTATACATGCAGTATACTGTGCACTTTCTATGACACTTGTGTCTATAATGCATTACAATGCATTATAAAAAAAAAACCCCAAACTTATACTGTGTTTATAGCAGTGTGTAGAGATCATGTAGGTGTCGGCGATTATGCGATGGGTTGAGTATGTGCGTGTTTGACCAACAGGGCTTCATGACAAGATGTTGAATGACCTCTTGTAGTTATAATTCACAATATTTGATAATCTGTACAGATTCCTCTTGATCGGCTGATAGAGACCCCAAGTCATCATCAACTGTTTGGCTTTAACAAGGTTAACCTACTAGGACCGTTGGGGAGTAACTAGTCACATGTAATGAAATTACAAAATAAATGTAATTGTAATCCATCACAGTTACTGAGAAAAATATGTAATTAAATTACAGTTACTACTCAAAATGTTGGTGATTACAAAGGTGTTACATCCAGATATTTTTTTTTTGGGTTGCCAGATAGAGATCTGCACTTTACTGAGTACACTCTTTGTTAAACTTAAAATGTTAGTGTCCTCTGTGGCTTACATTTTTAAGTTGACTGAAGCTGAAAAGACAAATGTAATCACTGAAAACAAATAAACCTGATATTAGTTCAGCTCTACACAAGAAAACATGTTTATATTAAAATGAACCAACAGCCCTTCATTCAAACAGCTTTCAGCAAGTTTTATATAACTTTGTATATATATACATATACATATATTGTTTTTTCCCCAAACTATTAAAAGAAGAGTCTCAAAAGAGTTGAATCTGAATAAATAAATGAGAACAGAGTTGATTCCACTAAATTGCTGTATTATTTTTACAGTGTGCTATGATCCTCCTTGCCAGCAACATGTCAAGGAGAGACCAGCAGTTATGAAGTATTATGATAGATTTATAACTCATTAGTCATAAAATAGGATCTTTCTCATGCTACAGTAAGTACTGGTTTCAGACTAAGATCTGGGTCAGAGTTTAAAAATTTACATGTCACTTAGGTTTTGAACAATTATTTCTTCCTCCAGTTATTTTTCACTGATTAGATATTTTTTTTAAGAAATAGTAAATGGTAGAGTATGACAGTTCAAACATGAAAAGGTGTGAGTACAGCATTCAGCAGGAACGATCATAATTCTATAGAGCCATATAACAAGCTGTGTGAAGATAAGCCCTTTTATTACAGTGTGCTGTCAGGAGGTGTGAATCATTGTTTTCTAACATCTGCCCTGCACATTACAACAACCAAAGAGATTTTATCTGAGCCTCTGCAATAACAATGAGATGACTCCTGTTATTGTGAATGCGGAGATGAGATGAGATCCTGACCTTTGAAGAAGAGCAACGTTTACTGACTGGTTCACTGAAGCAAATTAAAATAATGAATGATTCTGTCAAGCGACTGTCACCTACCTGCTGTCCTTCCTGTTCAGCAAGATAATCGAGTTTTATTTTGCCGTCCGTGTTCAGCTCACTGACACAAACATAAAAAGCAGATTACGGTAAATTCTCTCGGAAAGCACAGGGACAAAAGGGAATAAACTTTTATTAACATTTTTTAAAAAGTGCTTCACCTGCCCTTACCTGTGTAGACTGACAAAAAAAAAAAACTGATTAAGGAAATGGCACCGAGCCACAAAGCAAGGAGTGCCACATCAGTCTGTACTCACAATGAAGCTCCAGGTCACAGAGGGATGTTTGATGTTTGATTTCAAAACCTCTTTGGCGTGCTGTCTGTCTCGACTGTTGCATGATTTTGAAATATGTCCAAAATGAGGGGCAGTACCATAAATAGGAGAGTCATCTGCCTGTTTGTGTGTGTGTGTGTATGGGCGTAGTGAAGAACTTGATATGAAAAATAGTAAACACATTTGTCAAACAAATGTTATGGACTTTTAAGTTAGCATGTATGTAATGAGTCTAGAGAATGTCCTCTTGAGGGAGCTGAGAGCTTTGCTCCTTTTGTGTCATGTAGTGCAGGAGAATATGGGAGGATAAGACAGAGAAAGCGGCAGTGAAGAAGGTTCTTTTTTGACCATCAGGGTCACATAAAATCCTTGAGTGGAAAACTGCATTTTAATAGAAGCTAGAAAAGCAGAGTGGACAACAAAACTAGACAAAAAAGTCAGTGTTTGAAGGACTGGGCAGCTCGAGGACACCATGAATGAAAAGGACTGGAGTGGCTGAAGAGTAAAAGCCACTGAAGAGTCACTTGTCGTGGTGGGGCTGTCTAATGGCCATCACAACTGGAGGCAGTGGACTCTTAATTGACTGCAATGTGTTTTCCACAGATGGCCTATTAGACCATGGCCATTCACCTGTTATCTTGCTTTCCAAGTGCATCGCTGCAGCCAAATGGCCTACAGACTGGACAAAGGAAGCCTGGCTCTGGCTTGACATAACATTAGCAGAAACACAATTAGAAGTCAATGACATTTTATGTCGCTTTTCTGCCAGCAGTGCGCAGCATGCTGCAGCAAGGTTGTTCAAAAAAGCCCTCTTATGAGAGCGAAAAGGTCGACTTAACACTTAAATTCCGGCTTATTGTTGTCATGAAACAGGATGTAAAAAGCAACATCTTTTAACTGAATAGTAGCATGAAATTAGATTCATACTATCAACAGATTCTACATTCACAGCACAATGGCTTCAATTTTGATTTGGAATAACTAAATCACAATTATATCACTGCAGATCAGGCTGAATAATTATTTTTTTGATAGACTGAATGGTTATTACTAAATACTTTGTTGTTCTCACTTGATATATTCATGTTTTATGTAGTTAATTATGTTTTATGGGTAACATTTTATAATTACCATCATTAATCAATGGTGAATTGATAGTTAAATAAACTGTAGTTAATAGATATTTGACTGTTAGAGGCATATAATTCAACATTTATCTAAAAAACAAAACCAAACAATGTATAGACTCATATAAACATATTCCATCTCAATCATCACTTATGACCCACACAGTTGTGCAACCAATACAGCGCCACTTCTGAGGTCGGAACAGAAACAGTGCATTTCCTCTGCTGTGTGACAGCAGCAGAGAGAGTTTTACACAAATACTTTTAATAAAGGATATTTTTTTAAGTCTTAATTTTTATTTGGGTTATGACCTATACCGCAGCCAGCCACCAGGGGGTGATTGATACATTCTGGCTTCACTTTCGGGGAGCTGTCATGATGTCTATCTCTATGTATGATAATGATATTGTTACATCTCTTCTATAGGTTTCTTGATGTCACATGATGTATTCATGTTTTATGAGTTTTATTAAGTTTTATGTTCCTTCTCTATCTCTGTGCCCAAGACTCTGAGTGTTCTGTTTCACGAGGCTACAAGACAAATTTCTCCTCAGGGACAATTAAGTTAAATTTGAAGTTGGAAATCTATTATAATAGTACAAAATACAAATAGAAAGACTTCAAAGCAACAGTGCCATGGCGGTAAATACTGCTGAGTTATTTAATTTGTCGAGAAGAGCTCTTCAAAACTCACCAAAATGGCTACTTCAGTTACTTCACAAAACACACTGGCATGTTCAGTTAATATCAGTGTTGCTGTGAATGCAGATCTTTAGAGAACTGACCATCCAAAACAGCGCAGACAGAGCAGAAGTGTGTGAAGGGTCTGGGCCGCAGCCATTCTGTCACTCCAGATGACCTGTGAGAGTGCTCCACTTGCAGGCGTGACTGTGGCAGGGCAGAGCCATGTGCTGTTTTGACATGCCCTCTCCCTCTGAAGTGGAGGCAGCTGGAGGCTGTAGCTTCACACTGCTTTGTAGATGCTGATTTTTCTGAACTTTAAAGAGAGGGGGACATATAACACACACACACACACACACACACACACACACACTTTGGATACCTTGCTGTCTGTCTGTTGTCTGTCATGGCAGCCTTTAGCCAGTGGTCATATAGGGAAGGACAACGTGGTAGGTCCCGTCTCTGTCTGACCCCTGATATGCCAGCCAGGTCAGCGAGGGTTCAGGGCTCTGTGAGAGCTGTGGGTGGTGCAGGTCAGGGCGAGAGCCATGAGTTTGGGAGGTTGTTGGACTGAGAGCTCCAGCTTTAATTTGATGTGACTAGTTTACAAATGGCTTCGTCAGCAGGTTTGGCATCTTAAATCACATGCTTCACTGTTCAACTTGACTTCAGAGCTGCAACTAGTGATTATGTTCATTGTTACTTATAAGTCTATCCTTGATTCATAGATTAGACGTTTGCAGGGTTGTAGCATCTGTACACAGGCATTCATTGGTAGCCTTCCTCACATGAGGGCCCCGTATACTATTTACATGTTTGCATCCGTACACACCGTTTTAACAGATTCATAACTTATGCAATTTTGATATACTTGATTGTGCTTACATTTTGAATTACACTGAATATTTGAGGTTGCATTCTGAGTTGCATTCCTGTGCAACATGAATTAATCCAGCTCCTGCACATGAAGCAGCCTCTGTCAGTGACACTGGGAATGGACTTTTTCCACAGCTGTCATTTTGACATGAAATAGTAAAGTAAACACAGTGAGCCAACATGCACAATAGTAGCACCCTGACTCTGTTTGACCTGAATGGACCTTAATTAGTACCACTTATACCACCTGTGTGTACTCTACTATATGTCAAAATGACTGCGGTGTGTCTATTGACTCCCATGCAATTATCAAGGTTATGCGTTTTATTGTATTTAGTGAGGATTGGAGGTTTCTGTCACCAACTCAATATAATGAAAGTTAAAATTATTTTGTTCATGTACACAAAGCAATGAAAATTTACATTTTTAAAGCTAAACAGGAAAAATCTTCCAGTTACTGTGTATAATTACAATAATTGGGTGATTTGGCCCTTCAAAATGTCATCTTAAATGTGGTCTAACAGTACCACTATCCATCCACATTTTACTGATGGGAGGAAATGTAAAAAAATATCAACATCTCTTCCCCTCGCGTCAATAGAGGAGGTCAGTTGCTATTATTAGTCCATTAGTATTCATTTCAATTAGTGCCCTCACTGCCTCGGTGCTGCTGTGCAAGGCCGGCTCCAGCCAAGCAGATCCTCAGCCATCTTCCAGATGGCTCCAAGGAAATGCAGCTCTTGGCGCGGCTTACGCTCAGTGCAGAGAGCCATCAACAGCTTTTGTTTAAAGGGTCCCTGCTGAAGCGACAGAACATCTGCCAGCTCAGCACGGTCGCCCGTTTGAAAACATCTGATTTTGTCTGGGAGTGCTTTCCATCCAACAGCCTCTGCATTTGCATAAATAGTTTTTGTTAGATGGGGCCCCCGAAAAGGAGCACACAGTGAATTTTGCAATTGCCCTTCCTGTAAATCTCTCATTCCAGGGTATTACATCCTTCAAGCCAAACGAGAACTCCACTTAACACTTTAGCCAATGTAAATAGAGGAAGATAAAAGCTCGGCAGACTTCAAAGCGGTCCCCGCACGGCCCTCTCCTGCACACATCAAAACGCAAGAGAGAAAACAATCTGTCATTTATGTCGGATATAGAAGTTTGAAGGACATTAATCCCCCTGATGACTGTATGCCACAAGCAATCCATGGAGGCTGAGTGGAAAATGTAGACAGAAGAAAACCAAGGATGGACACTGGAATTTTGTAAATCAGGTCCATGTTTCTAAACGTCATTATTTATGAACTGGAATAAATGAATACATCACAGCCACAGATATGCCATAAGGAACCTACCGGTGTGAGGTGTATTATAAATATTCCTGTCACATATTAGCAGGACACATTTTGATGATTAATTCATTTAATTTGTTTATTTTGCTTTTGCCTAATTTCCTTTCATCTGCTACTGCTTGCAAACAGAGAATCTCTCACAGATTCATCACTCTCTCATTATATTTAATAAATGTTTACCTCCAGTAATTAGAACGCCAATTAGAGCTTTAATTGGTTAGGTTGAAAGATCAAATGGACATAAACGCGGTCCTAGTTAGGAAAACTTCTACTACTAAAGACACTTCATTAGAGTTATCACCATTTCAGAATTTTAAACTTCAATACATAGTGAGTTGTTTTTTTGTATGTGTGTGTAAACGGAAACACAATGTTGTAGGGATACTCAGCTTATGGCCCATGGGACAAATCTGGCCCCTGACCAGGTCCTGGGTGGCCCATTTATATTTAACAGGAAAAATAACTTTATTCAAACTGTTTTCCTCAGGAAGAGGGGTCTGGCCCGCTCTTCCCCTGTGATTTGCACCTACAGTGACTCGTGATGTCTGCTGCTTGGCAAACAGCAAACGTGGAGAGGCTGAAAATGAAAACAAGATTGAAAAATGAAAAATGGGCTGATCAATTTGCCTTTATTTTGCCACCTCATACCGATCCTAAACCACTGCGTCTAATTTCCAAAAGGACAACTGTTGTATGAAAGTCAAAACATGCTTGCTTCAGTGCAGCGTTCCTGCTTTAGCAGCAACACAAGAAACTTTTATTTAAAATATTAGCTGATAAATATTATTAATGTTTTTTTTTATCAACTGGCCTCTGGCCCCATGTCAATTTGTAAAATGGCCTCTGGGCAAAGCTAGTTGGGGATCTCTGCAATGATCAATACCTCTTTCAATACCACAGTAAAAAGAAAAAAAAATCATGGCACAGAAAAAAAAAATCCTTTTCTTCTAATATATTTACAACCTGCATACAGTTCTGGTACAGAAAAGACACTGAACACTGTCTGATTTTTCCAAGTTTCTGACAAATTAAGACCGAACTGAACTGAAGTTTTAAATGAACACTTAACAGAAGACTTTACATTACATACTGTATAGTAAGTTTGAAGGTATCACAGATTTAAAAAAAAATCATAAACATGATTGCATTACACTAGTTAGGCTGTGCATTGCAAAATGTGTAATAAAAAAATATTTGTTTGATACCTCTGTCCACTGAAGATGCTTATAATCAGTATTTTAAAGTAAAGATTTCATGATGATTACTTTACTAATTACTAGAAACCACACAGTTATGTAGCGCAAGCGATTCTGCTTTCAAGCTAAAACGATGCAAGATATTTCTGTCAGATATTGATAACTATATTAAAACTAATTGAGCCTGTTTTTAGATAAGGAAACAGTTACACTAAACAGATGTGTGTGGGTGTGACTTGAACATATTAACACACACGTTCCACATACATACGTCTGTTTGAAAGCTGTCACTCGTAAACGCAGATCTGTCAGTAACAGCTGTTTATCACTGATCATCACATCACTGACAAATCAAAATACTGCTGTTACTGATAAGACATAAGTATTCATTTGCTGAAACATAATCACTACTGTACATACAGGCTTACTATTTATGAAACTGCTTGTTATTTTTCAGAATAAAAATATAATTATATGCGACACACAGAGTGTTTCTGCTGATTCTTAAAACCAATAAGCCATCGGATACTTGAGCCCCTGCTTGGCATCATGATGAGGCCTATCAACGCCTCTGAGATGTAAAACACGGCCTCTCCAGCCTCATTGTTTCATTATTTCATTAATTATTTGACCTAATTATTAAGAGGAGATTCCAGCCTGCAGTTGTGATTGGCTGAAACATGTTTGAAGCAACTGTGAAACACCCAACAAGGGACAGCACACCTGTGACTGAATCACTGTGAATTTCAATGCTACGTACGCTGATGGAAAAGTGCCACTCACACTGGTAATTATACACTCGTGTGTGTGTTGCCTAGCAACTGCAGTGTTTTGTTTAGCAACAGCTTATTGTTCAACTATATTACTTGAGGTCATGGCGTATTCTTGTACTGAATCTTGATTTAATAAAAGTGCAGTGACATAATTTTCACTGTACTTCTTGTAACGTTTTCTACATGTTCACACTATTTTGCTGTAAATATATATATATATATATTTTTTTTAAAAAGGAATGCCTTATATTTTTTGTATTTGGAAATTACATTGTAAATCAATATATTTTATGGTGTTGACATACAGTTTATGTTACTTTGTAAGATTATTATTTTATTATTATTATATTTACAATTACAATTCTATTTAATAACTTGAACACATGAAGAACAATTGATTTTTATATAGTTTTTAGTAGTTGGTTAGGTGTAGTTCACGTGTGTGTGTGTGTGTGTGTGTACACTTATTTTTTTTCAAATTGTTGTGTAAATAAAACTCTTTATTTCACTTGATGAATTTCTTGTTCTAGGCTTGTTCTAGTTGTGATGGAACTTGTACAGAAGAGCATGTCTTGCCAGCATGCTCTGAAGCAGCAACAAAAGGGGGAAGGTGGTTCCTAATCTTTTCTTTTCCATACTCATGCAATGTCCTCCCTGCCCACAAGGGAGAGTTGTTAGTCAACAGATGAACTATTTGCATTATTAGAAATGTTAAAACATTTGACTTTAGGTTCAATATTAGCGGTGGAGGAAGTATTCTGATCATTTACTTGAGAAAAAGTATGAAAGTAAAAGTTCTGCATCAAAGATGTTACTCAAGTAAAGGTATCTAAATACAATCTGCAAAATGTACTCAAAATATTAAAAGTAAAAGTACTCACTGCAGATAAATGTCCCCAGTGACTATTACACATTATGTCATTATAGTATCATTCATTCACGTAAAAACTGGATTTTACTGTTGTAGTTGGCTGAGGTGGAGCTCATATTGAACTATTTTGTACAGAACCAAAGGATTGATTATTTTCTTCATTAATCGATTGATTGTTTGAGGTGTAAAAATTCTTAATGTGGTGAGAAATGCTGTCACAATTACCATCTAATTATTTCAGCTGCACTTGTATAAACTGATGGGTATTTTATTTATAACAAAACATATTTATCAGCTCTTTATTTATAAAGTAGTACAGTAGTAGAAATGGAAAGTAGCATGAGAGGAAAATGCTCAAGTAGAGTACACTCAGATTTGTACCGTGACTAAAAACAGTTACAATCCACCACTATTCAATATTTACATATTTCTTTTGTTTTTACCATTTTGACTTTTTAAAATAAAATAAAATCAACTTGGTAGCAGTCAAATGAATCAATAACCTTTGCATGCTCTCTGTCATAAGGAGGACACACACTGACACAAACAAGCACGCACAAATACACATATGGACAGACAAATAAATAGTGTAGGGGTTTATGGTTATGAAAGCAATATTTATAAAAATTAGAATGGAGACATTACAGCATAATGCAATTAAAACTGAAGTGTTTGTTGGAAATGTCCTCAATACACAAACATATAATGGTGCCATTTAACCAGGTCAGTGTCCTCATGTAAACAAAATGACACTGAAACGAAATCCATCAAATATCTGCAAGTTATTAGGATGGAAGGTTCTTCCAGACACATTTTTCCTCTTGAATCTTGGCATTTTATTTGCATGAATGATTCCCGGGAAAGCTGGAGTAAATATAAGTCTCTGTGCACAGTAAGAACTTATTTCCTCCCGTTTTGCTTCTTCCATATATACATCATATTTCAACCAACTGTGCATCATTAACTGAACTCCGGGTGCATTTTGCCATCTGCACATTTATTTTTGTCTGTTTTTAGCACCTTTTAAATAGCCCCAACTCCACATGTATGGTTTTCAGCACAAACTCAACTGCATGTCTGACTTATCATTTTGTCAGTTTAATAAAGTGTAAAGTTGTCAGGAACCCAAAATACAAGAAAAATTACAAAATCACCTTTAGTACAAGATTTAAGTGATTTTATAATATAAGAAATACAATACCATTATAGAAAAACTCAGGGGTGTAAAATATATATATATTTTTGTTTCTCTTTTTCTGTTTATTTCAACAGATTCTCATGCCAATAATATCTGAAAAAGGAGAAATACTGTGTGCACTTTTGACTGGTTTTGTCAATTAAAACATGCACAAACACACAAATTCCAGAGTTTTCACCCTGCAGTGAAGTCAGTCAAAATTTTCTGAGATATGGGGAACTTTTTTTTTTTTTTTTTTTATATTTTGATAACCTTAAGGATAATAGGTCTGTGGTGACAAATGTTAAAACATAGGTTAGACCTCTGGATTAATGAAGTCTTCTTTGTCTGCAATAAAATTTTAGGTGTGGCTTGTTTAATTGTCTCAAGATTTCTGTTTCTTTCTTGAAACCGCAACAAGATAAGAGGAGGGAGGACTGGTTGTGGATTGGGTGGGGATTTGCTTTGTTGTGTACTTGTTATCTGTTGAATATCAATACACAGAATATTTTTTTTAAAAGGCAAAACTCCAAGAGGATTAAAAGCAGCACTGGATCATTGTGTTTTTATTGATATTTGAAGCCATTTTGGGGGAAAAACTGAACATGTCGCAAAGCCCCCTGACTAAATATAAACTCCATCTTTTTGAGGATCATTAAAGACATTTTTTTCAAACTGCTTTTAGTATCAATATTTGTTTCGACCTGCATCTCATAGTGATTTTCATCCTTTAAAACCCAATCAATAACCGCTAGAAAAACACTCTTTTTGCTCCCTTTCTTCCAAACAGGAAAGAAAGGGGAGAGAGATAGAGAAAGTCAAGTGCCATATAAATAAAAAGGTCTTGCCAGAGGCACTTACTCTGCAATCTCCTGAAAATTGTGTCTTAGCTGAGCTAGTTCACTCAAGTCACATTGGGAGAATGGGATTCGAATCAAAGCCAGAATCGCACACAGCCCTGCGGTCATTAGAAAGATAGAGGAGTGAGGAACTCATAATAATGATCCATTAGCTTTCTCTCCTTGCATATTCTCAAGATCTGCCTCTTATGCGAAGATAAATCAGCTTACTGGCATGACTGAAACCGAGAACATGAGCACACGTCCCCCCTCTTCCCTGCTTTTCTGCCTCCTTTTGTTAGGATTCACAATTGGTGGAGAAATTTGATGAAACATTCTTAAAGCCAGTGTCCACAATGACAACAACTGACATGCTATCAAGGAACAGTGTGCTTCCTCGTGCTATGAGACCTGTATATGGAGATCATCATTACAATAACAATGACAACATCCATCTTTTTGAAACAAGTGGTTTATTGGCTCTGTGTATCATTTGTAGAAAAGGTAGCAGGCAGGGGAGATCATCGCCTGGCAGCTTTCTCTCTTTCTCTTTCCGTCTGTCTTTCTCCCCGCTTTGCTCTCTCTGGTTCTAATTTAGTCGTCCTAATCATAAAAGCATCAGCGGGCTGCTGTTGCAGAGTAAACCAAGAGGTGAAACGTGCCCCTAAAAATTCCATTTTCACTCAAGTGGACCAACACAACAAGGAACATGCAGGAGACAGAGCCAGACTTCTCAGCTGCCAGATCAAATGGCAGAGAGGCTGATTATTAGAGACAGACAACAAACAAACCCTGCTGATATGTGTTCTGTTGTGGTCGTCCCAGTGAGCACGCAAGGTGAGGTACACTTTGACACGTGTGGATCAGCTTGAGGTGAGCACATACCAGCTCGTCATCTTAAGGTGATATAAGGTGATGTATATCTTTCTCGAGTGCACTTTGTTTTTAGGTACTTGCAGATATGTGATTCTATTTTAGTCTATGCTGCAGTTCTGTTGTAATGTGTCCCAAATTATCCTTTAGGAAAGTGTGAAAGTGAGAAACTGCACACTTTAGTTTATAGTGCAACAGTCAGAAAAAAATACACTTACTTTACAGTATAGTTCTGTTGTACCGTCTCACAAACACCCTCTAAAAGTCAATAACGGTTGAATTTATTTTACAGTATGAACCGTACTGTAAACTAAAGTGCATTTTACTGTTTAGTTTACAGTACGGTTCTCTTGTAATGTGTCCCAAATGATCCTCTAACAAAGTCCAACAAGGTGGACCAACTTGGGGTGAGCACATAGCTTATTAACTGTCATCTTCACACGTACAAACACCCTGATGTGTCAGATTGGTTCGAAAGAGGAAAGGTTACATTTTGCATGGGGGCATGGGGTCGAACGGATGCTGTCTATCCATATTCTCTGCCATTACATTCCCCATCTACGCTGGCAGACCCTCTGACTGCATATAATTTGAGTCATCAGTCTCTATTTCTATGCAGCAGATGTTTCCCCATGTCAGCAGGCCCCCTGACAAAGCAAGATGGAGAACCCTCCTTCTTTTAAAGTGTTGCACATGAGTCTCCCGTCTCTCCTTTCCTTCCCTCTCCCTACAACAACCTTTCGGGATCCCATGGGACACCGTCCCTGTGTTCAATCCTGATGGTGGGAAAACGTATTTTTAATCGATGGCCTAAATGAAAAAGTAGACTGGAGTGACACACGGGGAACAAAAGGCAGTTAGTTATTGTATTTTTTTTTTTTTGCGGTTGGCTTGATGACTCATTTATCCTCAAACATGGACTGGGATCCTGGAAGCCCCTCTGAAAGGCCGGTAAAAGACACTAATGGAAGGTGATTAATAGGCAACTGGGGTAAATGATTGCTATGATACTGGTATCATCACTGATGTAATGTGATTGAAACGGCCATGACGCATAATCATATTCCTGCTGCTTGTATCATTTTGCGTGAGGGTGAACAATAAGTGCAAAATAGTGCAGAAATCATGTTTTTTGTCCATTTATTTTAGTATTAGTATTGGCATACTGAAATGTTGTGTTTTGTTGAAATTGACTTGATATTAAATTTGCCTCCATATTAATCAGAAAAAATAACTTAAACATAAATAACTACTGCTATCAGACCTGATTTTTGAAGATTTTTTTAAATGGATTTTTATTAGGTTTTTAGATTAAAATAATAATAATTCAATAATATATAATATAATTTGAATGATATTTGACTGTGGGCTGAGCTTAATGTGTAAAATTGAAAGAAAGAAAGAAAGAAAGAAAGATAGAAAGAAAGAAAGAAAAAAGAAAGGGAAATACCTCGAAATGAGGTAGAAATAAAGAGCGACTGCTCTGTTGTCTCTCTTCGTTCAAATGATCAGCGGGGGAGATATTAAATGAAGGGACTCCGTCATTTTTTACTACAGGCCTTTTGCCTTTTATTTAACCGTGATGCGTTCACTGCGTCAAACGTGTTATGTTTTTAGAAGATTAAAAATAAATTCAAACAATGTTTAAAAGCAGAAATGTAGGGAGGACATTTGAATATTTTAAATGCACTTTAAATCCAAAAACTATCCCTACCACCATGGAGAAATAAATATAATGCGACATAAAAAAAACAACAACATTATAATTGATCCATCTCGTGAAATAGCGTTAGAAATCGCGCGCAGAAATTACTAATTCTTTATAATTTAAAGTTTAGGTTTTATTATTCATTAGAAAAATATATTTTAAGGACTTTTTTGTTGTTGAAATCCAGAACAGAACAATCTCCTGGTCCCGTGTGTGTGTGTGTGTGTGTGATGTCTGCAGCGCTAATTAGGGCCGACATGTTTTTAAACTCCCCTCAGGAGCGACCTGCAGAAACTGTTTCAAAGAAAAACCATCCTCAAATGGTCCCATGTAATATTTCCTTTCCACTCGCCGGGTGGAAGAAAATTGCAGGGGTCATTAGACGAAAAAAAAAAGTGTCACAGTTTTCTTTGGGCATTCTTTGAACCGAGCGAGGGGATGTTATTGTATCAATTTTACTTGATAGACCCAATTAGGCTATTAGGCTTTTTCCTCCTCCTGAAACGGATTTTCGCGCTAAAAAGCTTTTGATTACTCACATCAAAGTTAACTCAAACAAAAGTTTATTTTTATTTGACAAGATATATATCTCCTCATCTTATATTTGCGCGGGCAATATTTCATAATTGTCTAACAGTTCAAATTAGGAAACTCAAAAAAAAAAAAAAAAAACGTATGAAATAGAATCGGATGGATTCATATATTTAGAGTTTATCAATGGGGTTTAAGTGGGAGGGAAAAAAGGAACCATATTCGGCTTGTAAAATAAAGGATCTTACAAAGTGACACACAAGGGGAGCATAAATCACTCCTGGGCAGAAACCGCATTGAAAATGTCTTCCCGCCACTGTATGGCGCTAGGGAACTGCAGGATACACCACGTTTTCACTCACACTTGGACAGGATACTGTATATATTACAACAACAAAATCTGAAATAAACAACAACAACAATGATAGTAATAGTAATAATAATAATAATAAGAATAAAAATAATAAGAAGAAATTACATTTTACTGTAAAAAGTTTTACCGTTTTAAAAATGTAAATATAAACACTAATTAAGAGCAATACCTTTATTATCTTCTCATACTTTTATTTTAACTTTAGAGGACATTATTGTATTATTCATATACTTCCTTTAAATGCACATTTTTTGGCAGTCAAATAAAAACAATTAGGAAAAGTAGGTGATAGTCTGTAAATGCAGGCCTACTTGTCTGGGGTTCCTGTCTTGACCGTAATTATGAAAACAATTTCCTAATATGCAAACGTAATTTCTAGGAGACAGGGTTGCAGCGTATCATGTTAATTTGCAAATCCAAGACAAACACTTTCCTCCTATATTTCAAACCACACATGTAGTTCAACATCAAGCTAAATATAATAATGAATACAAGTAATGTTTTTAAGAGCGCGTGCTAAGTTCAATTATTAGGAAATGACGTTGCTAAAAGGGGCCTGTTTGCATGCAGCAAATCACTCTTGAATATTCTAATTTCGCAAGTTATTGAATTGGTTATTTTTTACTAAGTTTTTAAAAGCATGAAAATAAAAGTAATAATAACATTTAAGTGGTAAAGAGCTTACTCTATCGGATTCGGGCCTGCTGTGTCTGCTCCACGGTGCTGTGTGTGTGTGTGTGTGTGTGTTTGCTGCCTACCTGGCGCTGCTGCTGCATGATACTGTATACTGTATGGCGGCATGCTCACACACTCTCACACACACACTCACACGCTCACTTCGCTGTACACTTTGTTACCGCTCCCAACGCCAGAACAAAACAATATTCAATAGCATCAAAGAAACTCATCCCAGCAAACTGAGCTCCCTTATTGCAGATTCACCCCGGTGTGTTTTCCACATTGCAGCAGCCTCCTGCTGCTGCTGCTGCTGCTGCTGCTGTCCCCCTCCTGTCTGTCTGTCTCCCAGTCACAGAGCTGCACAGTATGGATCAGTGAGAGTCACACAAACAGCTGGCCTGTTGACATCATCTGAAAGCCTCTCCTCAGTTTGACATTGGCACCGTGTGGACAGTGTGTTTGCTTTATCACAGTTTTATAATGGCGGGCTCGTTTCCAGTCGGTGCATGCATGCCCGCTGGAAATGACAGAGCTGCAGGGCCAATCACACAATAACAACAGTGCAATCACTACATAGCTATCAGGAGATTACACGGGGCTTAGCAGCTTTCATTCAACTTCAACATAAAATAATAAAAAAAATAAAAAAAACTCAGGGAAAATATACGAGGAAATATGAAAGTGAATTGATCATTGCTGGGGTTTTCATATCAGATCAAAAGTTGGAGCCTTAGTGTGACATTCAGTGCTCATGTCCAATCCTCAACTAAAACCGGTCAAGAATATAATTTATAATTAACCCAGAAAATCTATAATGGCTTTGAATAAAAAGACCTGTCCAGAATAAGCCAGCCAGGATTAAAATGTTTGTTGGAAATGATTATTTTAATGAAAAGTGGAAAAACTATTTTGGCATTTTATCATGGCAGCTGTTTTATTTATTCAAAAACATGTGTTTGCAGAGACTTCATGCTTAACCTGAATCCTATTGACATTTTTTTTTTATCATTCCAATTTTTCATGATTTTGTGAATAAGTTTGTTCCTAATGACTTCATATCAGTGTTTTCTGTTTCTCTTTTTATTAGTGCTTTTAAAAAATACCAATGTGTTGGGGTCAGCACCCAGTGCTGCCTTTGCAGTTTTAATAGATGGAACTATTTATTTATGAAGGTCGTGTTTGCCAATGGTGTCTAATTTTAAGTATTACACAAAATCAGGGGGGTTAAGGGCACCATGTCAGTCATTCTGAAGGAGAAATACAGATTTCCTCTGCTCTGGCTATTTTTATAATATCAAAATTAAGCGTAATTTTCCTAAAACAATAATCTGTATTATTTTTCACATTATGAATTAGATAATTAATATGCCCTACGGCATTTTGCTATGTTTGTGTCTTAAAATAGTTTAGACAGTTGTTATTATTGTTGTTAAGATGATTAATGCAGTTTACAAGTCTAAAATACTTCATTTAAAAAAAACCCCCCAACAAATAATGATTAATTATGTTATTGTATAAGTTAATGGAACAGGTCTTTTATTTTGGAGTTTTTCTGTATTTATATATACTGTAAGTAACATATTGGTTGGGGTCTTGTTCTCACAATGAAAATGAGACATAAAGCAGTTTCCTAACACGTTTGGTATAAAGGAAACTCTGGACACTTAAACACACAGTGGGATTACATAAAACAATAGAACACACAGTATATGACCATACATGCCATGGCTCAAACGTTTCTGCGTGACCTTGCTTTTTTTTTTTTGCAGCATGATAATTTGCATGAGTTTATAGCTTATTTTTATCCAGTCATAAAATTCTTACAGTATTGAATTGGGAGAATATTATGACTGGTGTAACAAACTCTCCTGTCTAAACATGCTGTGCCTGTGATGGATGAATCATGTCTGCAACTATTACATACCCCATTCAGGAGGAATCTCACGTTTCATTAAGTCTTTACAGATAAATGCATGTCATTGTAAAAATGTGTGCAAACAGCCAGCAGCTGACCAAGTGATGGCAAGTGTGTGATAAGAGTGTGCAAATGTAACGACAGCCGAGGTGTCTCATGTTCAGCTTGACAGAGGAGTAGCTATGTTGCTGCTGTTGTTTTCGGGCTTTTCTGTCACACCGCTGTGCTAACTATGATGAACAAGGAGATGAAATACCTGAGACAGGCAATGCAGATACACACATTTCTCACCATGGACGTCCATTTACAGAGAAATGCTGCACATATGTGTTTGTCCTGTAAATACCGTTTAGGAATTCAGAGGACTCTGCTATTTTTTTCTCATTAACTAAACATAAATGTAAAAGTTTAATGTATTCAAGTTAATTAAACATACATTTAATTTTACTAACACAACTTCTTCCTGAGGTCTTTTGACTTGAAATGATGAGTTGAATGAATGTACTGTACAGAGTTCAAACAACTTTAGGCTTCTGAAGAAAAAATATGAGCGTAGATGTCTCAGCTGCTTTTTTATAGTTTGAACAAAACATATATGATGAAAACATCAATACACTTTAAGATAAGTCATGGTCAGGGTCGTAGCTGCCACTGAGGACACTGAGGACATGCCTTCGCTATTTGCAGGTTTCAGGAAACTTGGGGAAGTTACTCTTGAAGATATTCTTGGCTAAATTGATTTATTGAATGAATAAATTAGGGATGATTTGTGGCAGTGACAGAAACGATAGGCAGCCATTAAGCCATTTGCACTAAAAACCCTTTGAGAACTTTGAAAACAGCATTTTCCCAAAGCAGAAAACTGTTTTCTTTTGGTGAGACCATCACACTGAGAAATAAAATTTACAGATTATATATCTGAATGGTTACTGAATAAATCAAGTCACTTTATTTTTAGTGTCAGATCAACCTTTTGGGGAGGGTGTCCTGGGACTCATGACCTCCAAATTTCTAAAATCCTAGCTATGGCCATGGTTGCTTGTATTCACAATCATAAAAACATTGCAAACATCTTTTCTCAAGTACAATGGACATTATGTTTATCTGACTAGAAATGTTTATTTCTGTTGTATCATTACAAAATCACTCAATCTTGCCTTATCAAATTCTGTAAGCTTAAAATTTTAGGGCAGCCTCGACACTACCTTGTTGTAAGTTAAAAGAAATAGTTTATTTTTGTAGCGTATAGTTATGCATGTAAAATGAAGTTTGACTGAAAAAGACATTTGGTGTGTACAAAAACAAACACGGAAGCACATTATACAGCAAAAATTGCCAAGACTAATTCATCTGTCAGCCTCTCAATTTCTCTACCCTTATCTGACCCACAAATCAACCAATGCATCCTCAGTCCTGCACAAAGAGCATTTCTCCCTCTGTGTTTTTTTTTTCTCTCCAGGCTGCTGGGATTGTGTCTGTGGACAGGACCCTGTGCCCCCCTCACCCCTCAATCCCCCCAGAGAACAGCCTTGTTTGGGACTGTCAGTCAGTCAGGAAAAAAGCGCTCCTTGTTCTGTCCGTTCTGCTCATATCATCACCCAACACTCCCACTCCCGCAGAACTTCCACTCCCAAAAAGCGTCTCCAAATCTGATTATTCTTGTGTTTCATCAGGTTGAGAGATTTGGCCGATGGCGTATTGGCATTTGACTTCTGATTTATCCTCACTCCCCTCTCAGCTGCAAATGGAGCCCTGCAGCTGGCAGCAATTGCATGAGTAGTATCCGTTTCATTAAATCCTATGCATGAGTATATTGAAGTTTTTCCATCTTGCCAATTTGTTTAGGCGCCACCGATAAATTTCACCACTCTTCCGTGCTGTTGTCATCCTATCAGAAACATGCTCATGGAGTTTGTTTGTTTCACAAGAGCAAACATCTCTGATAGCTCTGCCTCCATGGTCTGACACTTTATTTTACAGTATACAGATAAGATGAAACAACCTGTACTTTATATCAAATAAGACAAAAACTAGAAACAATATGTTCTATACTATTTTGTCAAATTATACTTAAAAGGAAGGAAGAAATCAGAAATTGCTCAAGATAGCTGCCTGTGTCTGTGTTTTTCTTATTCCTACATGCAGCCATAGTCCACATGCTGTTTAATAAACATAGTATACCAGATAGTAAGTGTAGCAGGGAGTAGCAGATATGTGATTTCACTTTACTTTACAGTTCTGATTGTAATGTGTCACATAATACCCTCTAAGAAAGCCTATAAGCATCTAACAGTGGGAAACAATATGCTTTAGTTTACAGTACCTTTATGTTGTAATATGTCCCTAATTATCTTCTAAAAATCATCTAAAATTATCCTCCAAGGGCCCAATAAGGGTCTAACAATAATAAAAATGTTTCCCAAATTACCGTCTGGGACAGTCTAATATCAGTGAGAAAACAAGCATGCTTTGGTTTACAGTACAGTTCTGTTGAAATGTATCCAGAACTCCTCTCCTAGATAGTTTAATAAGGGTCTAACAATGAATAATGATGCAAAAGCTTCCATGACATGGCATTAAATGGTCTTATCTGGTATGGAAGTAAAGCATCAGTTTTGTCTAATTTCGCACAAAGTACAGCTTGTTATGTTTGATTAGTGCGCTGTTAGGTGTGAGATTGCTAATTAGGATTTAACTGTGCTTGTTTACTGTCTAATAAAAAATTGATTATTGCTAATTTTTAATCTAATTTGACACAAAGTGCAGCTTGTTATGTCTTGTTAGTGTACTATAAAAAAAATGCAACCCAAAAAACACTAATTCTGCAGCTGGCTGTCATTCAACATTCAAATGTTGTTGTGTACTTGAAGACTTCCATAACTTTCCTACATTGTGACTTAAATGACTACAGTGACCCAAATCTAAAGATTTTTTTTTATAAAATCTTTCTCCACCCAACTTCCTCTCCTTTACCTGTGATCCTGAAAGCTGTCACATGAAGGTATTCCTTCATGCTGACACTATGGCCACCCTGCATATATGCAGTCTTAGTGCCACACCTCCACACCACTTCCATTAGCTGTCAGGAGGAGTAGATGAGTTCTTAGGAGATAAGAAGCAGATAGAAAGTGACAGCCAAATGGAAAGTCTTAGACACACTTAAAAACACAGACCACAGCAGAAGACAAAGGAAAAAAAACCCACTGACACTCTTTGGTGAGTTTTTAAAACAATTTCTAATTTAATTTCTTTCAAAGTAGTCCCTCTTCTCTTGTTTACCATGTCTTCCCAAAATTGCTTTTATATATATGAATAATTTGCATTCAGATGTTTCATGTTTTGGGCTATAGGAAAAACTGCTGCTGTTATTATAAATGTTCCCTGGCAACACCAAAACATTATATTGAAGTTTTCAAGACAAGGGTCACTCTCAGCACATTTTCTTTGTTCCCCTGCCACACAGTATTTGCGTTTGGAAACTACGCGGCCTTCTTGACCGATGACTCAAATCATCGACTTTTAGGGGGCAGCCTAATGTAATGATATCAACACAAAAGTAAAGGTGAGTGCTCCGATATGCTCTACCTTGGCGCTGACTCTTACCTAAAGAATATTAAGTATTTCCAACATGTGAGAACACGTCTGACGTGGACAATGTCCTATTATGTGCTTACAAGGGCAAATTTGGACAATGTCCTGACAATCAGGTCAGGAGTTCACATGTGTAAACACCTTGAAGTGTGATTCGTGTTTTGGCAACTCATAGCATTGGTTTCAGGCTGGGAAAAGATTGCAGTCATGGATGAATATTGTAAAAGTTCAAACTGATCGAATGTGTTGATGGTACATCCCAAAATCAATCTTTCCCCAACCTCAAAGGAATCATTTAAAGGGGACTTAAGCTCTATATTTTTTATTCTGGAACTCGAGTAGCTTTCTCTTTCTGAAACAAACCATTTAAGCTCCTGTCTCTTTAAGGCCCCCTGCCCTAAACGCCCACTTTCTTTTGATTGGCCAACTTCTGGAAGCCTGCTAAGGGACAGTACCCACTGCATGTGAGCACCACCTATGTATCCTGTGGGCTCTCTGTACCTGTACCAGATGACCGATAAAGAAATCTGTGACGAGCGAGATTAGCTTGTCACAAAAATACAAAAAAAAAACATTGGACACCAGAACTGTAGCCTGAGCTTTTTGCTCACAGAGATTACTTTTACATATTGTTATAATGTTTTTTCAAACTTTTGCCCCGTTTAATATGAACATTTAACATTGTAACATGTATAAATCACAGAAAAGAAGAAAAAGCATAGTAGTTGTATGTTAAGTGTGGCTCAGGAGGTAGAGCCTGTCATCTACCGATAGCAGGACTGGTGGTTGATTCCACCTCATCCTGTCCACATGTCCAGGTGTCCTTGTGCAAGACACTGAACCCCAGAACTGGGGATGCACAGACCAGCGCGTTTCTAATTGCTGGCCTCAAGCCCAGATAAATGGGGAGGACTGTGTCAGGAACAGAAAGAAAATGAGATTGAATGGAATGAGAAATCACAAAAATTTAATTGCCATGCCAGGCTGCGCATGTCCCGGTTTGGCAGATGCTGATGTGGCAACCCCTAATTTGGGGAGCTGCCAAAAGAAGAAGAAGCCACAGCCAGTTAGCTTAGCTTTGCGTAGAAAAAAAAGCTAACATAGGAATACAGCTAAGCTCTAAACTTCACTAATTAACAAATTATATTTTGTTTGTTTAATCCGTCCAAAAAATGAAATGTAAAAACATCAATCCACCAGCAGAAATTTGTGTTGCAGTCATACAGCCCGTTGTATATTATCGCTTCATTGAAGAAATACATTTTGTTGTCTATGTCTTCTCTCTTGACTGGAATAAAATACAAATGTTAACAAAACTGCAATTGTGTTTCCTGCGAAACATATCTTGCAAAGTAAATTAGTGCTGGATCAACATATTCTGTGTGTACAGTAGATAAGGTTGTTCATTGGACTAACTAAATTTTCCTATTTAATCCACCCTCTGTTGGTTCCTGTGTGTTCTCGTAATAGATAGAAGGTGACATTGTGTGTGTGAGCATCTGTGCAGTTTCTCATTTGCTTATGCTTTGCCTGAGAAGATTCAACACCCTCCTCATTACTTCACACTTCACTATTCACTTCCTCCTATCTGCTTTTCCAACAAAGCAACAAGCTTTTATGCGACACGCTGTCTGTTCTCTCCCCGCATCTTTTATGAAAACACACACTGACCTTCAGTGGCCTCCATCAGCAGCCCCACTGATCAAAGACACTGACATTACAACTAAATTTAGAACAAGCACCTGCCACCACTGTGCTGAGAGTGTAAGCATTATGTTTGTTTTTTTGATTTGTGTATGTGCGAGTGCATTTGCTACTAGTTTGTGAGTGTGTACTGTGTGTGTTTGTGCTTATTACTACACACACTACACACTTGTAGTATACACATACACACAGGTATCATGTTTTCTGTGTGGCTCAAATTGCATCTTCTCATTGTTGCAGCAGCTCAAGCCATGTCACACACCATCAAGGAAGAGCTGCTTGATTTCAGCTGGTTTAAACTACAAACCCCAGTTCCAAAAATGTCGTGACACTGTACAAAAACAGAATGCAATGATTTGCAAATAGATTTCAGCATATATTCAGTTGAATTAGTTCAGCGCAAAGACATCTATGTTCAAATGATGATCCTTGTTTTTTGTAAATATAACAGCAACATGTACCAAAAGTTGGGACAAGTTGTGGAATGTTCAAAAAACACCCGTTTGGAACATTCAAAGGTTAATTATCAGGTGACATCATGATTAGGCTTTAAAAAGGGAATCCTCAAAAGGCACAAGCAAGGACAGGACGAGGTTTACCACTTTGTGGAAAACGCCACGGGCAAGTAATCCAACAGTTTATGAACATCATTTCTCAACACAAAGCTGCAAGGAGTTTAGGGATTTTGTCATCTACGATCCATAATATCATTAAAAGATTCAGTGAATCCAGAGAAATCTCTGCACATAAGGGGCAAGACAGAAAATCAACATTGAACATTGAATGTGACCTTTGAACCCTTAGGCAGCACCGCATTGAAAACTGCATTATAGAGTTTGTCAATGCATCTACAAAAGTTCAGACTCTACTGTGCAAATTAAAAGTCATATATCAACAGCATCCAGAGACACTGCAGGTAGAGAGCGGCAAAGTGTGCTGTGGCCTGATGAGTCCACATTTCAGACTGAATTTGGAATTCATGAACATGTTTCCTCCTGGTTTTGGAGCAACATATGCCGCCATCCAGACAACTTCTTTTTCAGGGACGTCCCTGCTTATTTCAGCAATAAAATGTCTTGACACAGTGCATGTGTTTCAACAGCGTGGGTTCACTGTAAAAGAGTTCAGGCACTAGACTGACCTGCCTTCAGTCCACACCTGTCCCCCACTGAAAATGTGTGGTGCATTATGAAGCATAAAATACAACATCAGAGACCCTGGACTGTTGAGCCCGTCAGATTCTATATCAAGCAAGAATGAAAAAGAATCTCACTTTCAAATCTTTAACAATTTATGTCCTCAGTTTCAAAACGCTTAGTGAGTGTTGTCAAAAGAAAAGGTGATGTAACACAGTGGTAAACATTGTACTGTATTCAATTGATTATGGATGAACAAGTCTTTGCAAATCATTGCATTCTGTTTTTATTTATTTTTTACACAACATCCCAACAATTTTGGAATTTTAATTTTGGAATTTGGGTTTCTAATAAAGAATTATCCATTAAATATGACTTTGCATTTCTGAAGATAAGGTTTTAGAGCAGTGTGCAAAACAGAGCAGTGAATTAGCCAATAATATGGCAGTGCTTATTGCTATTATCTGCCATCTGGAATCACATAAAGCTAAATAAATGAACCACACAAGCGCTTTTTTTTTGTGTGTATGCTTTTCATGGCAGAGATCCTCTGAACTTGACCTCCATTGCCATGCAAACGCTACTGCTCACTTCTCGGGTTGCCACAGCAGCCAACCTAAACCAATTCATGGCTCCCCAATATTTTCCTCAGAATGGTCAATGTGCAATCACAAAGCATGTATGCAATTGAATGTCCTTTCTCTTCATGACCACATTATAACATGAATTGGCTGTACTCCTCATGTCCATGGGTTTTATTTGGCTGCACCACTCCAGTGGATGGAGTCCTCCTTTTGCACTACATGCTGCGGAACTGTTTTGCTTTTTTTGTGATCATGCTTGTGGAGAACCTCCGAACATCCGAGCCCAGCAGAGAAGAGTATGGATAAGGGGAATTAAGGTGAGGTAATAGTAGTTTGCATTGTAGTCCAAAATAAAACGGAAATGCACTTTTTAGAAATCTGATTCTGAACAATGTCTTTTACTGAGGGTTAAAACTGCAAATTGTTATGCTGTTGTATTATGCTCATACATATGCTATTTTTGCAGACAATAATATTGTTAATTTTGATTTTCACTGAATTTGATTTGGCATGCAATGATATGTAGTGGTCCGTGATTACCATTTAAATAAAAATTGTTCCTGGAGTCAAATCCAATCCAACTATTTCAACAGGATTTGGTGAAATATTTAGAGTGCCTGTAGTGTTTTTACAGTATAGTGAATAAGCCAAGTTAAAGCCTGTGTTATACTCCCAAACGGACGCTCTCCAAGCTAATGCATGCTAACTCAGCTAATGACAGATCATGAATGTGCAACAACATGTTTTGAGCCTGACTGGGAAAAGCCTCTTCGTCCAGGCAGCTGCCTTGGTCTCACTCAAACGTGTCCATGTCCGTAGTGTTTGTAGCAGTCTGTTTATTCACACCATTGGACTCACCCTGGGCCCAGTTCAGCAGCTGCCTGTACCTGTTGCAGACATCCTCACTCAGTGGACAGGCCAATATAGGATGTACTCTGCAGCTACTGAAATATCGAAATCTGATGGATGGATGGATGGATGGATGGATAGTGCATGTCAATAGAAGCCTGGTGACTCACTGGTTCACACTGTTGCTTCACCATTAAATCTCTTTGCTCTGTGTGTTTGCATGTTTTCACCATGTTCTGATGGCCGTCCTCCCATGATATCAAAGACATGCAGCTGTGGCAAAGCCGAGTCTCTACTTTCAACCCAATCTCCAGACCAGAATATTGATATTTGACAATTCTACAAAACCTCAGAATAGTTTTCTTTTTATAACTTATGCCAAGGTCTTTCAAAGTCTTGCTGTTATTCACATTCTGGCTTTCTTCAAGGGAAAGATTGTGGTAATGTGGCAAATAAATTACGGTTAAAGTGGAAGTAGACAACTTTTTTGCTTTAACTTATCATTATAAAGTGATTATTAATGATAATTATGATTGCACAGTATAATGGCCATAGAGTAATGACACTATCCGTATTTAGACTGGTTCTCCATAAGACTTGCTTTCATCTGTCTGCCACCGGGCATGATTTTCATGGGAAAATGATGTCTCCATTAGAGACTACATGAATGACCAAACTCGTGCCTTTTCTCTAACTGATTTCTTTTAACGTTATGTTCCCTTCCACCCTGACAGAAACCCATGCTGCTGTTAACTTGTTTGTGCAAAGCAATAATGTGACTCAAACCATATTATTACAGTGCACTGCACAACATTGCAATGTTTTTGCTACAATTTCAGTGTACTTCTTCAGTGAAAGTGCTCCTTTTCTCTTTTTTCCAAAGTGGTGTTGAGTGTTCCCCCACAGTGTGTCCTGCAGTGGTGACCTCTGCAGCTGAGGGGTAGATTATTGCCATCCATAAGAGAGTAAGGCAGGACTAAAGGGGAACACTTTAAAGGGAAGAAGAAACAGTTTTTGACATACTAGGGGGTTGACTTGGTAATGGATAGGGAAAAATCATGGTTACAAAATAGCAAATAATAATTGCAAGTCTAATCATATGTCTTGCTCCTTATGCTGAGGAAATGAGGGTGGAGAAGAGCAGAATAAAAGTGAGCATAAAAGTGGCTAAAAGCATTTTTCTTTTTTTCTCCCACCCCTTGTCTTCCTACTTCAGGCCTTGGGGAGATAATGAGGGTCTTGGCTTTGTAAACATTATTTCTGGCATATTGCAGCTGCCATCAGCTTATTTATGGCCTGAATTTTAATAATCCGGGAGCTAATATGCTTCAGAGAGAATGAAAATGCACAGTAAAGCCTGAGCACAGCCAAACATTGCTTCTCTACCCACAGCAAGGAGGCCACTCAACAGGAACATCAAACGCTCGCTCTGCCGTGCCTGGCCCACGTTAATTGTACAGCTATTGTTCCCACATAGGTCCCTGGGAACCAAAGAAGGAGAAAATTGGCAAAGAAAGAAGAGAGATAGAGACAGAGTAATGAGGCTGAAGCTGAATAAATATGTCCTAAAACAATATCAGACTGACAAAGGTTTTGATGCCTTCCCCTGGGCTCTCTGTTGCCTCTATCCCCATTACTCACCTTAATGACAAAAGAGGCCTTATTAGGGAAGGCGTGTTCTACATATGTGTATGCTGTACAGTGGAACACCTCATGCATACAGTAAGTGGCCTAGCTAGACAGACCAGACCAGAGGATATTTATGTGAAGGTGCCCTATGATCTATGAGACCGACCAGAATACATAATGAATTAAACACTGGAGAGGAAAATAAGAGGAAGAAGTTTTGACATGAAGACTGGTTGTTTCATTTTACATTGGTCTATTCCATTCATCATTAATTTCTTTGACTAATAATTTTTTATCATAATTTTCATAAACAACATTTTTTTTATGGACAAAATGCATATAAAGTGATTTTTGTTGACAGGAACTGCTGAAATCTGCTGACACTTTTGTCAACAATGGGGGGAGGAGTTGGGGTGAGTTCCAATTTCTTTGTGTGGTAGAGAGGTTAGTTGCACACAGCTGGATAGTACTGATCTACCCTGGATGTTAACTATCATACGCCTGCTGCATGTCTCATAAACTGTACAAATGTGGCAATGTTTGGGAGAAAGAGAAGAACAGACATATGGATAAATTTCACATTTAATGTCAGGAAATACAGGATGCTTTGTAAATCGGGAAACAAGGTCCTTTAAAAAGCTCAGGCAACATGAAGTGACATTTGCAGTCAGCTTGAAATTCATGCAAAGTTAAACACACTTAAATATTTGTGTTTTACCCAGCTGGTGTGTTTTGCTCAACTTGACATACAATACAAGCTAAACCACTTTTACTGTCCTCAAATTTAAACAAATATGTAACAAATAGAATGCATGTTTGAAGAAAAGTAGCACGCTTAATATTAACTGGTAAATAGATGTTTCCTTTAGGAGTATATACTGAATTTGGAAATTCTAGAGAGACTTTTAATAGTGCATTACACTACCCGTTATATTTTAGTCCACTAAAATCTAAGTTAGTGTTAGTTAGTTGATTAAAGTGTAATATTTAGTCAACTAAAACTAGACAAAAATTAAAACAATTCAGATGACTCAAATATGACTAAATCTACATAGTATTTTAGTGACTAAAACAAAATCAAAATTAGCTGTAAACATTACAGAACATAAACACTGGTTCCATTCATACAGAAAAATGTCACACAAATATATATATATATATAAAAAAAAGACTAGAAAACATGAGCAGCTCGTGATTACATTAGCCACTACTAGCTTAACACATTCCAAATTCCAAACTAATGTTTGGAATTCTAGAGGGTTTTGTTTCATTCATTCATCTATTTTTTGCCCCTATCCATGTTAAATCAGAATCAGAAATACTTTGCAGGATTTGCAAAATGCATGTCCCTTTCCTTTAAAACTTTCCTTAAGAAACAGGAATTCCTCTTAGTAGGTCTGTGTGAATGGAAACAGTGGAGATTTAGAGGTGTAGGGCTTATACGTGCTGTAAAGTGTCTGAAAAATATGTCTGAAATTGGAAGAAACACAGGAGAATTGTGATTCCAGGAGGAAATAGGGAGGGAATCTGGAGGGTTGGCACATATGCCTAACATTGCCCTTTAACTAATTTAGAAGTAGGCAATATTAACAGTATCAGTGCCCTGACAATGGATGCAACTGTATTTTTGCTTTAACTCATCAAAGAAAGTACAAGAAGTGATCTGCACATGGGAGACATAATTCAGTGTGGTTCAAGCCAGTCAACACACAGCTGCTTGTCTCCTGCTCTGCTGTGGGAGAACAACATAACAGGCAGTCGACTCGGCAGCAGGACCAAGGTGACTGCAAGTTTAAAGGGCAGGGTTCAGAAAAGTAAGTGACCCCGTCCTGCCTCACACACTCCCTAGCTGTACATATTTACGAGGTGTAATTTTTATGTGAGCGCCAGGCAACAACAGGTTTAAGAGGGCCAGTGTAACCTTCCTGGGGCCCGGGGTGACCTGCACCCTGGCTACAATGGTTTCCCTGGGCCACAATTAGGAGCAGGGCTTCACTGAGTCACCCCAGCGTCATGCTTCCATGGAGCCTCATTCTGGCCTCAATGCTCCCCCTCTTCCACTGACTGGTTGGCTTTGAAACCGTCCATTCTCACCACACAAGTGAACAGTTCGTATGTATGATCAACCAAATACCAGCAAACAGAGTTGGACAGCTAGTTGGACGCTTTCAACACCATAGAGCAAGAAGGAAAACTAACAGAAGGGAGGCTGATGTAGATCTTTTGAGTTTCCGCTGGGCTGAAAAAAGAAACCCATCTTTCCCTCTGATCCCCTTACTGCCCCTTTATCTCTCCGGCTTGGTGAGCTGTGACAGTTGCCGCGATGCCCTGCGACACAGTGAATATGCAACCGGGCTCACTGGGTCTGGCCACACAGGCTTGTCATCACCGCTCAGCATCAAACCCCAAACTACCAATTAACTCCTGAGCCCACCCCCACCTGCCTGAAGGCACTGTGACCTGCCCCCCTTCAGTCTGCTCCATTCCACACAGCACTGACCCCCCCCCATGCCCCCTCAACCCTGCTCCATACTCTCAAAACATGCCCCACGAGATGCCTCATGACTCCGTGACATACAGATGCTCAGAGATATTCTTCCCCATCCGTGTGTGTCTGTCCGTCTGTCAGACCCCTGAACTTTACAAAAGAGGATAAAGTCAATTTGTCTGTGCTCGTTTCAGGCGGAGCCCAGCCTGGCTGTAACGACTTATCATGTGGGGGTAACAGAAAGACATGCTGGCTTTGGCACCGAGGCAGTGGAAGACAACAGAGGCAACTATAGCACATCAATAGGTCGAGGAAGTTCAGGTTCAGGTGGTAATGTAGCTTTTTGTTTTAGCTTTATAGCTAATTTCCTTATTTATAGGTCCAGTATGTAGGATTTATTGGCGGAAAATGACAGAAATTCAACATAATGTATGTTTACAGTAGTGTACAATCACCTGAAAATAAGAATCCTTGTTAATGAGACATTTATATCTATAGAGGGTGCAGGTCATTTTTCATGTAGGCCGCTATGTTGAACTGCCCTGCTTCTACAATGGTAGAAGGGCCATTCACATAGTTTTTTCTGCACACTTGGAAGAGGAGGGTGAGGCGAGTGGTAGTGAGTTGGTTGCAGTCTGCTACCTCACCGCTATATGGCACTTACTCATACACACTGGTGCTTTAGAGCTACTACAAGGAGTTGTGAACTGGTTATGAAACAGTCTCAGTTTAATACAGATGCCTTTATGTGACCCACATAAGTTGAGATGATCTGCAAGAAGATTGGCCATTTGTGTATCGTTGTTCTTAATGGCTGCCACAGGGTTGGAGTCTCAGGGACATCAGATGAAATGAGTGTTTCTATATTCTCGGCCAAAGTAACAGTGAGTCATATGTTAACCAGTAAAAAAGAAGCAGGATGAGAGCTACCACTTTTTTCCACAGGAGTGTCCAAAATCAACAAAATATTTCCTTGTTGTAGCTTTAAGGTCTTCAGTTTGATTTGAGTGCGAAAAATGAGCTCATTATTTGTCAATACTTCTCTTTTCAGTGGATGAGTAGTAAATACGAAATTGCCTATTCCATGAATGATGAATTCCTAACATCTTATAACTTAAATCAGTAAGAAGAGATACTCATAGTGTCTGGCGAGGATTGACAGTCACATTACATGGTCATGCCTGGAAAGGAATCCTGGATTTGCAAAACTCTCATGATATTTGTACATGCTGTTTCTTTGTTTGTTTACAAACTAAATATGTTTTAAATTGTGACAGTGGTCCGGTTATTATCTTTTTAGTTTTAGGGACAAAAAACATTTTGTTAGAGTTAGGGAAATGCCATGGTTTGGGTTTAAAATATAATTCTTGCAAGATTTTTCACATGTCTGGGGTTCCCATCTAGACACAAACACATTACACCTGTACATTAAAGTGTGAGAAGTATAGATGCCTATTAAAGTGATGGATACACAGGCAAAGTGTTGCTTGTTGGGTATAATTTGTATCAGTCTACCATTATACAATTCTGTTGTTTTAACAGCTGGAATACATTAGTTCTATTCCAGCTGGTAAAACAACAGAATACTAGTATTGAATGTTCCTTGATAATCGGAACAGTATGTGTATAAATGGTTGAAATGGATGAGCATTGAATCATCGTGGGATGCTTTGGACAGAAAGCTCTGAATTTCTTCAGGTGAGAAGGCTGGCACCTCTGCTATCAGTGAATGAATGATGATGTGAATGGGTGAATGTTGTCATATGCTAAATATATGCAGTCTGTTTTCCATTTACTCGAGTAGAAACTAACATTTCAAATGAAAAATAATGACAAATGGTAAGGGAAATTAGAAAGTTTTTCTACTTGAAATAGCAAAGAAAGAGAAATGTTTTTATTTTGTTGTAAGTTATATGTATGCAACGTTAAAAATATGAATAAACATTTTTCCATCTGTAATTTACTTCCACTTGCCGGGAGTTAGCTGTGGCTCTCTTCACGGTTTCTGTGAAATCATCAGCCTTGACTGCTGGGAGGAGAATATTTGACCTAAAGTATCATGAGCAAACCACTCATTCTGTAAGTCTGCAGGACTCGGTCCCTTCATTGTCCCACAGGGGACATTCTACATTAACATGAACACGTCACATGGTGGAGGATGACACACTCCCATAGCCGCAGTACTGGCCGCAGCTCCTGTATCCCTCCATCCCCCATCACCCAAGAGGTCACCCCCTCAGCAATCAGCAATCCCTTTCACCTTCTGTGTGGCCCTAATTACAGGATCACTGGGCTCGGAGAAATGATTCCCCACTGAGTCATGACCTCTGAGTCCTACGCCTATTCTGATATTTGTTTATGACAAAATCACACACATCTGTGAACTTATATGGGCACAGATGGCTGTGTATGGGAAACATGTTTGCAGAGCGTGTATACCCACAGTTTTCATTTACTGGAAGGCATCTTTCTGACATCTTGGAGGATAAACCCCAGTGAAACAGTTGTAAACTTGGATTGTTGACTCCAATCAAAGAGTGAGGCCCTCTTCATATCATCCATTAGTCAAGCCTGCAGTAACCGTCTGTGTACATACTCACACATTAGACAAAAAAGGGGGACAAGAAAAACACTAAAAGTGAGAATAGCAACTCCTATGATCTCACTTTACTTCCCAACATTGTCTTTTGTTATTGTTTTAATGTGACATACCCCTAGAGGAGAACATATTGTGCATTTAAGACATATAAATGAATTAATGTCTGGTACAAATGTAAACCTACGGTTTTAGACAGGAAACACTGTAAGCTTTGTAAGCACATTCTTTACATACAGTATATTTTATACTTTAATGTATCAGAAACTTTGTCATCAAATTTGTGTTTAATGTGATTTTGTTTATCTGTTGCATGCTACATTTATTGCTTATCATCCCTATCCTGTGTTCAGTTTCTTTTTTTTTTCCTCTTAAAGGTTTTTTTGCGGGGAGTTTTTACCCAAATGCAGGGTCTAAGGACACAGGGTGTTGAACCCTGTACAGATTGTAAAGTCCCCCATGGCAAATTGTGATTTGTGATGCTGGGGTATATAAATAAAATCTGACTTGACTTGATTTAACCCTGTGTTTTTCCAAAACCTGTATGAACATCTTGCTGCTTATGTTTCTTACCCTGTTATTATACAAATGGTTAAAACTATATATATATATACACTCAAAGATAAAATGATCCTTGACTGGACATCTAAGTGTATTTTCTGACTCTGGCACTAATGGTGACTTCCCTGCCGGGTTATTTATTGCCTTTTATCTTCCCTTCAAACGTGTCCGTGTGATTCATAGGAGCCATGTGTTGGGTCAGTTGTTCACAGTACAATGGTGCAGATGAGATTTGTTTAGCTTTGTGACATGAGGTACTTCCCAGTCTGCTACACTGTACAGCTTCCTGTGACACATAGTTACATCAGTCATCCAAAGTAGTAACTCACTGGAGGTGATTTAAAAGGCAGAAACCCTTTGGGTGAAAAATTAAGAGCAGTTGGCATTAACTTCATGTCCTGTCAAGAGCACACAGTTGTCCACTGAACTCTGAAAAGGCTTATTTTGGGAGGACCAAGGTTAGGTCACAGTAATCTCAGCTGCTTTGCCTCTATCATTTACCATCTGTGGGAGCTGAACTGGAGAAAGGTGATTAGGCATTTTATCAAATCTGGACACCTCTGCTGACAGTACAACAATGGACTCCAGATTTCTCTGTGAACACACAATAACAAGAGCGTGAGCTTTCACTTAACGCATCTTGGTTCATCTCCTTGTACAGCTCCACAAATCAACTATTGGCTCCCCCGCAATCACCAAGAGGGTCAAAAGGCATCTCCTCATGTTTGTCACTCACAGCAGTGTCCAATTTGAAGCTCTGAACTGTGCATATAGTTTGGTCCAGGTTGAGAGAGTGAGAAAAAACAACACACAGTGGCTAAAAAGGGAAACAGGAAACTAGATACAATAGAGGAGACCTTTGATCCATGATGAGGGGGAAGACTTCCCCTCTGGGTGCAAACTATTAATGTGAAAGTGACTCTGCCCATTGCACATTTGTTACAGCGAATAATGGGCCTAAAATTAGCACACAATGGCAGGCAGACGGGCGACACTTGCACCCAGCCATGCGCAGGAAGGGAGCGGGAGGTAATTGTATAAAAATGAGTGATTTGTTGAGGTCGGGCCTGGTTAGGAGCGCCGGCCGGTCGGCATCTAAGGGCAGAGGAGGAGAGTGAAGATAGAAGTTGAGATGACAGACTTTGATGATCAATCTCTTCCAGCACTGGCCACATGTTACTGTAACTGTGTAAAAAGTAGGTGTGGAAATCTGTTGCTGCTTAAATTGTATGTTCATTAATCCCTAAAAATAGTCAGCTGTTCTGTTGAGATGTCAGTTGAAGGTTCACAATTCAACAGTTCCCATCACCAACAAAGTCTGTGCCTGTGCTTGAGCAAAGACATTAATATCGTTTATATCTGTGCAACTTTGTACTGATATTTTTATGCAGGTACAGTGCATGTCCATCAGTGTTTGGGTTAATGTACAACAAAGTAACTTGTTAGAGCATTCATGACTTTTATGTTGTAACAAGTAACGTTACATGTTAGTTTTGCAGTCAGTGAGTGTCCTGGTCAGAATAAATCCCCTCTGTACTATTGTCGGTTGTCAAACTGGTCTGGTTGGTCTTAGAGGCTGAGTTCCAGTCTAATGGGACCAGTGACTGAGATTACAAGCTATTGTCAGCCACAGTACAGTTAGCATTGTGCTGGTGACTTCAGTGGCCATGGAACCTAGTTCATTTGGCCGACTCCGCACGGCTCCAGTTCTGGTGATCGTTCCAGCGACACTGGCTGCCAGAATTTCCCATTGGGTCCCCCAATCCTGGGCCTGAAAACCTCCTCCTCCTGGTTCAAAGCTCCTGTGCTAGCACTGTAAACAAACAAACAAACAAACAAACAATGTTTGTTGAGTGCAGTTAAGTGTAAGTGCCCCACATTGCTAGTAACTACCGTATTACAAGGGAAAAAGTCCATGTTGCGACATACCAAAGCGTAATGAGGCCAGCTCCTGGAGTTTGAGGTGGGTTTTTTCTACAACTAACAGATAAATGAAAACTTGGTCCACTACTCTTCTCACCAACTAATGATTTGGCTGACTATCAGAGAGCAGAACCCCTGCCGCTTGCACCTGTCACCTGAGGAAGCTGAGAGTGACTTTGATCATTTGAGAAAGAGGACAAACAAACAGGACAGACATTGTCTCAGCAGACACTGAAATCGTGGAGTATCTCAAGTCGGGTCTCAAAATGAATGTATTGAACAAATTCCCTCTGATCAAGAAAAACTTCCTGAGAGTCAATACTCTACAGCATCTGACAGATGAATGTGTTGAAAAACTTATACTGCATTATTAAAGAGTAAACTACAGAGAACATTTGGATGAGTCTACGAAATGAAAGGCCTATGTTTTAGCTAACTTGTTCATTAGTTGCATGTTGAGACATGGTGTACTGCACTCTTTTCATAGAGGCAGCTGTGTGATATTCCTCCTCAGTTCAAGTCAGATAATCAGAACAATATAACCAACATGCTAGAGATGTCCCAATACCAAATTTTCTTTCACGATACCAATTCCAATGCCTAAACTTTGCTGCTACCATCTACTGATACCAAATGCTAGTCCGATACCAGTGGGTCCAATTCACTCAATAAAGGAGATTTTGTTTTCCCCACAACCTCAAAACAATTAAGTCCAATCCAGTTCAAAATAACAAGAGAAAGACAACTCAAAAAGCCTGTTCCGGAATTTACTGCATCCCCACAAACAAAACAAATCAGGAAATAAAGATTGAAATAACAGCATCTGTATTCTCAATTTAATAATAAAGATTATGTGCAATATACACTGTGTGCTCTCTGTACCATGAGTCAAGTCAAGTCAATCTTCCTCTCAACACAGACCGCAGAGACCCTATGCATATCATGAGCTGGCAGTAACAAGTTACTTTTAAAAGTAAGGCCACACTGATGTCCAGAGAAACCAAACAGAGCATCATGGCCTGAAGTTACTCTAATTCTCATGCCTGTATGATTATGCTCCCCTATTTTCTGGGGAAATGCCAGAATATCCAGGCAACTTCACAAATGATGAGAGGAAGCCGCCAAGTTTCAGTATGACAAAAGCCTACAGTACGCACTGAACTGTTTGAGGAACTTGACACTGTAATCTCACAGGTCACCCGTTCAGAAACAGTCAGACCTGTAAACCTCCTTCATATCCAGCAAGGATTCTGACAGAGTCTGCTCACCAATGGTACACCGCAGCGGATAACAAGAACCAAGCAGCAGCAAAGATTGTGTCTGGTTGAAAGACACGCTCTGAAAGGCCTCAGAACCACTGTTCCTGTAACAAAAACACCAATTACAAAAGCCTGATGGAAAGCGGATTTGATTTGCGAAGGTTTTACAAGGCCAAATGGAGAAAGAGAGGGTGAGAGCGAGGGAGAAAGCGGTCTGTTGTGCATTAACTTTTTTGGACAGCAAAGAGTTTTTCCCAGGTGCTGAGGGATTCCAGAGATGCTGATGGGAAAGTGTGCTATTTTGTGCTTGTGTTTGTGTGCACATGTGTGTTATTTTATCATTTATCACCAAGACTTATAACTTATAACCTAGAGAACACTGTTGAAAGGGAGGTCACTTGAATGTGCATATGATACAGATGCACGCCTTTACCACTTGTTCCTCCTTTTAGTTTTAAGAGACCAGCCAGCAGCAGGGATTATAAGATCTAATTTCCTGTGAGCTCTGGTTACTGAAAATGTCTATATATGGATGCACGCAAACGTGTACAGATACACAAACACACCAACTGAATTACCAGCACAAAGGCAGCCTAGATAAAACTATTTAAATTGAAGTTGAAGTGTATGAAACCAAGAAGCTGCAGTACCATGTAACTTCCAGTTCAGACTCCTCCAGCTGAGAAAAGGCCCCGAGGTAGACGAGCCCCTACTGAGGACACTTTTCATGACCTCCTGTAATGAGAATGGCAAAGTATGTGATGCAGTTTGGTTGTGGAAGCAGACAATAGGGTCTGCTGGGGATCATAAAATACCTGTGCCAGACTGATTAGGAAGAAAGCAAATATTCATTGTTACACGCTCATGGGTGTATCTCTATTAACTGGCCCCTATTTACTGGCAACAGTATAAAATGGGGTGTTTGTTTTCGCTTACTTTTTGACTTCAGCTGACCTTTCCCCTTTTGTGGATCAGCGTTGTATATTAAAATCAAAGTGAGTATCAGAAATGGGGCACAGATGCCAGAGGCAGGAGTAAGTAACACATGTGCGAGTCACAAGCAAGTCTTTTCCTTAAAGTCTCAAGCAAGACCCAAGTCACTGAGGTGAGAACCGAGACACTTTGTTCAAGTTTATTAAATACAAGTTAAGTGTAAGGTGATAGGAACTGAATTCAGTACAAAGCTTCATCCTCCTCAGTATCTTCATTATTGCTAAAACACAGAGAGACACACAGTAAGTTTTAATCATATATATTTTCACCAAGCTATAAAAAAGACATGTCTCAGGAGAGTTGTAACAGTCAAAAAATGCATGCCGAGAAGTCTGCTATTATGCAGATATAATATTTTCTTTAGAAACTTAAATGAGTTGATTGAAATCTGTCATTCATTCAACCAATCATTTCAAGTCAAAAGACTTAAAGTCTCAGAAGAACTGATGGTTATAAGTTCTGAAGTGTTCTGAAGATAAATAGACTTTTTAAATTTAATTAACTTGAACAAGTAGAACTTGTATTTGGGTTAAATTAATGAGAAAATAGTTGGTTCCACTAAACGAATGTATGTTGTTTACAGAGAGACAGACAGAGAGACAGAGAGACAGATAGATAGATAGATAGATAGATAGATAGATAGATAGATAGATAGATAGATAGATAGATATTTTTTCATTATAGTCTCTTGCACTGGGGACAGAACATTCTGATTGCTGAGACAGAGAGAGTGGGAGAAAGAGAGGTGGAGGAAAACAGTGTCCCCAGCTGGTTTTGGCTATCTAATAAACATGTAAACACTCTGCGTTCTCTACCTCATTAGGTGATTGCAGAGGCCGCTTGCTCTCCATAAATCAGGACCCAGGTTATCAAGGCCTCTGATCTTAACTGTAGTGGGCGCCCAGCTGTCTACAGCCGCACTGACTAGGAACAGCAGGGTCGGAGGAATCCAATTCCCCACCTCTCCCACCTTTCTCATTTTGCAAATAAAAAAGGAGATACGCTCGTAAGTGCGTGAGTACACATGCTAACTGGTCATCAAACTCGAGGCATGTTGTTTGCTGGACTGGAAAGCTTTCAGAAAACTGACAGTATAATGTCTCTACAAATGTCAGCCGACCTTATTTGCAGGATCAGTCTTTTCCGATAGATCCCAGCGGTGTTACTTCATCACAACGGTGAGAAAAGTGTAATCTCCAAAGAGCAAGCTTGACTGAAAGATGAAAAAGTTAAAAGAATGAAAAACGGCTGTGTGTGTTTGACTTCAGCCACCTCTCTACCACCATAAAGGTTACTACTTGCCAGGTTCAAGCACAGTATCACTCTCTTATTCCCTAATGTAAAACACACTCTGGCTGTGTGCTAGCCAGCCTGCAAGAGTGACTGCTACAGTGCTAACTTTTCACGGATTCTCAAGGCAACTACCTCTACTTTTCATGCAGTGGACTGATTATTCCCTGTTGTAAACCTAGGGTGTTAATTTCACCCAATATTGATAATGATTCAATAAAGAATTAAATCACACGTCAAGCACAACACTCACGCAGTAGTCACCGCTGAAGCTAAACTAATTAGATTTAAATTATGGATAATGGCCTGAAAATAATTCCAAGATGGTTTGCAAATTGCCTCTAATTAAGAGCCATAAAGTCTTTATTGCCACTATACAAGTAAAAGAGTGTCACATTGTCACAGTTTAAGCCTTTTTTGAGAGCAGTGGCTGCAAATGCAATGTCAACATTGCACAGCCCACTGACATATTGAATTATATCTAATTATGTCTCATCAAAATGGCAGAGAACAGAATAAATGAGAAAATATTTATGAGGTAAGTGGAAAGTGAGTCCCATTTTCTTTTGTATTGTACATATTATGATGACTTAAAGGAGGTACTTTTATTTGAAATCACTCAACAAAAGCTCAGATGAGAAAAACTGGAGCGGCTGTTTGATTCTGATATGTTTAAGTTAGCTAACTTTGTCTTGAACTCCTGGAAAAGAAGGCAGGATGGTAGATTGATGAATTAATATTTATTTAGATTTTTCAGCAGAGATGAGAAGTAACTAAGTGCAAATACTGTACTTAGAAACTACAGAGTTTTTAGGTATCTGAACTTTACTTAATTATTTCTTTATTTTTCTGACAACTTTTTACTTTTACTCCCTACATTTTAACACAAATATCTGTACATTCTACTTGTTACTTTTGTTACTGATGACTCATTTTTATGCATTTACGTGGGAATTATTGATTTTTTTTTTATTTCGCATCATTGCATGGGGCCTTCCCAACATCAACCTGTATAGCTTACTGCATATCATGCACAATGGACGTAACAATGACGATGTTCTTTTTCCCTTTTTCTTGGCTAAAGAAGTTCAATCAGTAGTTCTACTTTAATTAGTTCTTTTACACAGATATCTGTACTTCTACTGGAGTAAAGAATGTGTGTACATGTGCCACCTCTGTTTTTCAGTAATACTGTCTGTATAAGTCAATAATAAGTTTGTCAGTGACTTAGGAGTTCTGTCCTACTCAGTGATGGTCTGAAGATCTGAATAAAAAGATACTTGAGTTGCTTCTTTATTTTCTTCCTCTGTTGTCTGACAACGGGTGTATGGTTTACTCTGGTCCTGACTTGTTTGAATTTATGGTGTCTCGTAAGAGCAATGCCGTCAGGGTATAATTGTGCGCACAACACAATAATAAAATTTTATGTATTTATTCTTTAGTATGTCAAGTAAAAAAAAACAACACAGTGTGTTACTAAAACCTCATTTAAAGCACTGATGAAAAGATGTGTCATTATTATTAAACTTGAGAATGATGAAATCAGTTCAAATGAAAAAGACAGGGATGACAGACACTCTCTACTTGTTTGTGGCCAGAATGTGCTTTGTTGTAATTTGAAATGTGTATCACTTACCAACCGTCGTATGTATTGAACACTTGAGCATGCTGACTGCAGGAGGAAGCCGGCGAGAAGTGGAAGTGTTGAGGGTTGGTGAGGATGTCGGGGCCTCCTCAGAGCTTGAAATCTGTTTAAGAGCTGTAGATCCTTTTTGGCCCGCTTCTGGTTGAAATCCTCCCACTGTGGATTTAAAATTAAGGGCTCGGGTTTCCAGGCAAGGGGTGCTGAATGAACCTTTCTCTACGTTGAGCCCATGAGACCTTGTCATTAGCTGATGCAGTAACAGGTGGATGGGAATGTTAACTGTTCAGGGTAAAGGAAGCCTGACTGCTATGAAGCCTGTTGCAGTGGCGGCTGTTGATCCTCTTTAATTTGATATAGAATTGAAATGTGACCCCAAATCCCAGCAATCTTTGAGTCATACTGAAACAGCAAGCAGAGGGAGACTGCTGTGTCAGCATAATCTAGAAGTTCATTTATCTCCCAGACTTATGTCCAGTACATTTCATTAAAATCTGGGTTTTCATTGGAATCAAAGCTAAGCTGCCATAACTTTTCAGGGGAGTCAGCATAAACTTAGATAAAATGAATAAAACCACAAAAGGGTGAAATATTAGAGTAAATATGAGATTGAAAATTGAATTGTGACAAACTTTGCATGCAGCAGATGTGACATCAGTCAGCATATTTGGTTTATACTTGTTGATGTATACCAGCTATTAGCATTCATATTCAAGACTGTGAGTCAGTTATTTAATTCTTACTCAGAAGACTCATGACCTGAGTCATGAGTGATCTGAGGCCTGTCAATTTTGGAAGTATCAGCAGGATCAGTTAATTGGCAGTAATCATTTCTTGAGAAGTGCTTGCATCTGTTGTCACCCGGGGCCCATTAAAAATAATAAATCTGCTGCTATTTTCCCATAATGCCAATCATCAAACATGAGAAACAAAGCGTGAAGCCACAATAAATCAAACTGCAGTAAACTGTTGTAGGTTCTGTCAACGACTTCAAACATTTATGCATTTCACACCTCTGGCCGCACCCAAAAGGTATTTTGCAAGTGTGTGTTTTGAGTGGCTGTGTTCCATTTGGTTGTGCCAGCTGGCCATTTTTTTACATGCCGGTAAGGGTGTAGAAACCTGGTTAAAGGGAGTGCAGACAGCATATGAAGCAGTAGGTGTGAATCTCTGTGATACTGATAATCCACATTCTTTTTGCATACAGATAGACAAATAGACAGATAGATAGAGATAGACTTTGAAATTGCATATAGTGCCTATGCCAAAGTCCACTATTGTGTGTAGGTGAGACGCCAATCCTTCTTTAAAACCTGAGCCTTTTCTCAATATGTGTTCTTCTCTGTACTTGTGTTCTTGTGTACCTTAGAAACGTTATCAGTCTCAGTCCAAGTACTTATTTTATGTGAGAATGTAGACATCAAATTTAAAATCTGTGGTCCAATCATCACGATAGCGTGTAGTTTAAAATTTGCTCCGAAGTTTTTGGAGATGTGTCGTCCTGCTAATGGGACAGCCAGCATACCTCACCAGCTGGCAAGATGACCGGGTTGTTAGCATTCCTGTTACACCGCTAAAAACAGGCTTATCCCGGCGTGACCTTTTGAAATTGGCCACTGGCTTTGATATCTCTGTAGTAGTAAAATGAGATATAATTAGTTTTCCGCACATTTAAACCAAAAGACACAGGGTTGTGTTTTATATCATATTTTGTTTTATTTCAAATATACATTAATAGTGAAAATAACTGGAAGTGGGTAAGTCAAGACGAGCTGAGATGGAGACATCATCAAGTCTGCTACCGTCCCAACAGCAGAATGACTTTTGCCTGAACCTGTGACCATTTCACAATGTTAACCACGTCGTTTTTTTTGTTACCATGATGCCGAAGGTCACCTGACTATTGATCTGCTCTCCACAGAAGTTAATGGGAAGGATTGGTATGTCATCTGCATCCAAAATTAGACTTTGCATATGCACTGTGTGCCATTTGAATGGGTACAGTCAAAAAAAGTTGAGACAACTCAAAATTTTAAGGCAACTTACTGCAGTATTTTTGAGTTTTGATCCCTCCTCAAAGGTTTTGAATAAACTAACGAGTTTTGTCGACCTATGACCCCTAATAGCAAGTAGTTACAGTGAGCTGTGAATCATATTTCTCATTATTGCCTTAAAATTAAATGCACAACAAAAGGGAACAGGTAAAGAAGCTGTGGTAAACTTAATTTAATCTGTTCATTTGCTTAGTGTTGCAAAAGTCACAAAGGAACCTTTTCTGTTTGGATTCAGCCACATCAAACCATGTGAAAAATACAAAAGGACTGTGCTACGGCAATTTTTTGCCCAATGTATGATTCAGATTTACCCCTTAAGTGCCTTGGGATTTGTTTAGATGCAAAACAGCACTCACTTTACTTACCCCAACAGCATTTCCTACATGCGGTAATAAAATAATTCATACCACTGACCCTCTGGTCAAAAGTCTGGGTCTGGTTGCTGTGTCGGCCTCCCCGTCATAAACAGATATGTGCATTTAAGAGCGGATGTACATGCCAAGAATGCAATAGAGAAAATCCAATATATTACAAACATGCATGTCAATTTTTATTCAATGCTACAGGAAAGATATATTGTCAGATAAGAGCCATCAAAAGAGATGTATTTGGCAGGATTCTTCATTGGTAGGCAGGTATAAAGGCTCCAAACGCATAAAATGAACATTTTGGGTAACTCATGAAATCCTTATGTATTATAACTTGAGATCAGTATTGTAAAACCTGCTGTAAAACCTGCCTGTTTATATTGGACTATGCTTTGCTCTACTATCTTCTACATCTCTCTCACACACAGACACACATGTGAAAAGGTTTTTAGTTTTTTAAGTTAAGTTTAGTCAGTTTGAACAGATGCCATGACTGAAGCTACCCTCATGATGGCAATGCTGATATTAGCCTGAAATGTTCCAGTAACATTGTTTCATTATGTGCCTGATGGCTGAGCACAGCTGTCGGCCTGGCAGAAAATGAAATGTTTGATTGTAATCTGGGCTTCTCTCATTACTCACTTAACGCAGTTGAAGTGTTGCAGCAAAGAGGTGAAACAAAACAGAAGAGGAGAACTACACCCACTCTTAGAAAATAAAGCTGCTGACTACAACCATGAAGGCTCCTTCAGCTTGTCCCAACAGAAGAACCCTTTTATAAAGGTTTCACTTGGAACCCTAATACTATCTGTGAAAGGATCCACCCAGAACTTCCTATGAGAGGTTCAAAATGAGAACCCATCAGTGGTACAATGGTTCCACCCAGAACCCTCTCTCTTTTCCACCAACATGGAACTGGCTCTCCGGTTTGTGCATTCAATTTTAAACCATTTGGAGCATTTTATTTTACTAATAATAAATTAGTTTGGCACAAAAAGTTGGTTTCCAGCTCAAAACCAAAAATTATCAGGTTTTCCTTGGGAACTAAAGTGGGTGTGTCATATTCTACAGGTTACTGTGCACTGGGCAACACCCTGTGTTAATGACATCCTTGATTACAATGGTTTCACTCAAACTGGTGGAAATACAGGCTGGTTCACCTAAGATTCCAAAAATCTCGAGCAGAACTGGTTAAAGTAGCAGAACTAATTTGGTGGAAAAGGGCCATCTGGTTCTATCTGGAACGTTTGCACCTTCTAGGGGTCCTTACAAGAACCTACCCAAGGGAATCTACTGCAAATCCTTATATTAAATGTTTTTGTCTAGAACTCACCCAAGTGGTACTGCCCAGAACCTTTTTATATTCCAAGGGTTTTATTTAAAACTCACCCGGATGGTTCTGCCAAGAGCCCCTTTACATTCCAAAGGATTTATTTGGAACCCACTCTAGGGTTCTGCAGAGAACGTTTTTATATTTCAAAGGTTTCATCTACAGCCCATCCAGGGATTCTGCCAAGAACCCCTTTACATTCCAAGGGTTTTATCTAGAACCCATGCCAAGAAACCCTTTACATGATCTCAAAACCACCCAGGAGGTTCCATGAAGAACCCTTTTTTATTCTGGTACAAAGAACTCCTCATGAAAGAGTTCTTAAAAGATTTCAGCAGTCTTCTTCAAAAAACTGTTCTTTGGGTGAAAGGGGTTCTTAATTTTACCCTTAATCATACAAAGATCCCTTGACAAACAAAAGGGTTCTTCGAGGTAGAGCATCAGCCCTTCAGGAAGAACCCTTTCGGAGCCCTTATTTCTAAGAGTGCACAGTTGCACAGCAAGTGGACCAGATGAGCCACCCTAGGTGTGATCAGTCGAGCTGGTGGAGGTGAAGCTAACAGCTATTGACAGGCTGGGCAGGCCACGGCTACTCTTCACCTCTAATCAGCCTTACCCTTTAATCATGTACGAGGCTTGGACTCCATCTCCAAACTACTGATGAACGGCACTATTGGATTACCTCATGACCTGGATATGGGCTGCACTGAAACTTATGTTCTCTGCATCGCTAACAAAAAGCAAATACTCTAAATATGTTCACATACTGCGGCCAGATACACATGATTTTTAACCCTCAACCAAGCAGCATTTGCATGCATTCCTTCCACATTTGCACGAGCTCCTGCTGTTTTTTAGAAAATCCAGTCTAATAGAGTCTGTTGGCGCGGCTGGCAACATGTAATGTGTGTAATTTGATGGGAGGCTGCAGAACAAGGAAGCAGGGAATATCCTGGCCACATCTTTAACCTATTGAGGCAGGATGATGTCATGATTAGAAGAGGAAATTGGGATCCCTCCAGAGCCTAAACACCCCAAGGCTGTCGGGCCAGCCATGCAGACGGCTGGAGGGAGGGAGACAGAGCCAGAGAGAAAGTGTAGGAGAGACAGAGAAAAAAGAAAAACGAGAGAGAGATGGGGGCTTGGGTTGACCCACAGTGTCAAGATCAAAGCGGAGCACCACTTGGCTGACAAGGAGGGGCACACTTCAGGGATAAGTGTGTGTATATGTGTTTGTGTATGCGTGCAATCTGCCTGCCATGGATCTCATCCAGCCATCCCGTCTCTTCACCCAGATATAACGTCAAATATCTAATGTCTGGTCTCATCTCTCTTCTCCTCTCTTTCACTGATTCATTGTCTCCTACACACACACACACGCACACACACACACACACCTCATAGAAACAGTCGGCACGTTAAACAAATCAGGCTGTGATGCTCCTCATGGCTTCCTTCCCTCACAGTGGTGAGACACTGAGAGGTGATGAGGTGAGGCAGACAGAGAGCAGAGACGATGGGGGGAAGAGAGCCAGGGAAACAGAGCAACAGAGAGAGTAATTGTACTTCTTTGTGTGCTCATACTCCGAAAAAGATTCCCTCGCAAGGCCCCGAAACACTCATACATACGCCGTATAATCACATGTGTTAAATCCCTTAATGAGCTGACCACAAGGCTCTCAGTTGAGAGCATGAGAGGAACAACTGACGGGTTGTAAGGATCAGGGGTGTTTTGACATTTGTTGGTTCTGAGCTACACTAAATCTCTCTCATGCAGTGATCACTGGAGCAATTATCTGCTCCTTGTCCAAGAACTCAGCTGAGTTGGACTGGAAAGGGGCCAAGATGGGCACAAGGGATTCTGCACGCACACACACTGCAGTCATTTATTCGCCCTTTATCATGTCCCAGGATGTTTTTTTTTTTTGACTTGCCAGGCCAATCAGAAGCAGTTTCTGTCTTATACGCTGACTCCTGCAGCAGGAAAGCCCCGGTCTGGCTTTCCCAGATGTGTTTCTTTTTCTTCCTATCTTCGTATGGTAATAGTGGCAGTTTATCACTCAGAAGGTCACGTCCCTAAAATGAACTCTGTGTTAACAGAAAGAGAAAGAAGTCTATTCAGGAGGACATTCTCATTGGTAAAGATCGCTGCTGTAGATATGACCCACTAGTGCAGTGCTCATATTCAGGCTACAGCAGGTGATTATAGATGTGTGAGAGTGTGACTGAGAATATGCACTGACATTAAACAAACAATTATCTGCTTAGATTAAAGGCAGTTAGAGTCAATCCTTACAACTCAGCAAAGAAACAGTGCTTAATGGGCATTCACATGTGGCCAATTAGATTTCCAGATATTTATATGGAGGGGTGGGTATTGTTTGTATTTTATCAATATCAATTTGCAAATCAATTTTGGTTCTTACCGATGCTCTGATTCCTCATTCTTTGAGTGTCATGCAGCATTCTTCACTGACTTGTGTGAAACACTAATTACCACTGATAAATGTTACCAGTAGAAACTAAGTTAATATCAGCCAGATAACTGAAATGACGGTGATCTCTTCACTGGTTTCTTGAATATTTTAGCATTTACTGAGGCTACTTTAGTGCAATGATAGAGGAGTATCTCTGTCCTCCTACTTTACAGTTACAGAGACATGTTTGCATGCGTGTCTTTCCAAAAATGTAATAATGCAATAATGTAATCAAAATATCATGTTCACACACAGTCTTGTAGTCTTGTTCATGAGTGATGGGGCGTGAAGACAAAGCTGAGCCAGAACACAAAGCTTTCAATTTGTTAGCTGATATATGTACCAACCCTCATCTAAGGTCATGAGCTTTGGGTAGTGACCAAAAGAATGACTATCGGCCAAAAAGAGTTTCCCTCATAGGGTGGCTGGGCTCAGCCTTAGAGATAGAACAAGGACCTCGGACACTGGGAAGGAGCTATGAGTAGAACTGCTGCTCCTTTAGATCAGAAACAGACAGCTGAGGTGATTGGGACGTCTGATTAGGATCCTCCTCCTGGACGCCTCACCCAGAACTCATCTGGCCTGTAAATGCAGTCAGTGGCACAACAGCTCTCTGCTATTTTGAATGTTTTTCTTGTGTTTTTGTGGCGTTCAAGCTTAACGCTAATGCGTCCAGTCTTTTAGTCACTCGGGTGTAAATGCATACTGTGATGCCATGTGCATACCCTCTATTAGAAAAAAAAACAAGAAGGTGCTGACATAAAACTCATTTAAGTCTCAGTCATTTTATGTCATATAAAAAGCCTTCAATAACTTGATGCCCCTCCTTCAGTGTGTGACCATGTTGCTCCAATGACCTCTCACAAATCACTTCCCTGTCAATGTATAGCTTCGGGCCTTGTTCTGTTTTGGTGTGTTGAAACAAGTCCAGCCTCACCCCGAGGCCAAGACAGTGAGGGAATCACTTAAAGAGTTTTAAAGGCTCATATTTCCTCCCCTCGCCACATAGAATTCGACTTGCCTTCTGACCTACAACACCGTGAAATATGTTCTCGCCTCTAACTAAAACAAACAAAACATAATTCTCCATCAGCATCTTCTTCAACAAGCTGAACAAGGCAGCGTTGAGGGAGAGGGATAGAGAGGTCTGTGTGGAGGGGAATCATTGCAGGTGTGAGCTTCGTGTCAGTCAGAAATGATTTAGAGGCTCATATGCAAGCTTAAAAACAAGCTCTCATTCCCTTCTGTAAACATGTCATTCTACTTTGACAAGGAAGCAGATTTAAAGATAATGATTTAGGGAAGAGGACGTTGCTGGGTCAATTTGCCTGTTGCTTGTAGGCATACAGTAGGACTGTACGCTTTTGGGAAAAGCAGTAAAAAAAAAAAGCGTGAATCTTGACACTTCAGAGATGAGAAAGCAAACTGTGAGTAGTCAATCATAGCACGGCTGGCTGTGTGTTTTTTCAGTGAGTTCAGTAGCTAACATTTCAAAGGCAAGGCGGTCATGTGTCTAATGATGAGTTATGGCGATCCTACAGCGTCAGTTCAAATGACAACCTTGCAATGTTGAATTCATCATTCACGGGCAGAAAAAATAACCACATTTCTAACTCAATTTTCTTTTTTCACTTGAATTAATCACAGAAAACTGATGTAATATTTCCCTCAGAGTCTGGGTCGGCTTCCCTGCGTGATTATCCGGGCAATGTGGATGCATTTGAGGAGGATATCCAAGACTATAACTAGCGCTCATCAGAAGTCACCTGATCCCTTGTGGAAGTGTGTTTTAAGACCCACGCTTTCTGGCATCCTGAGTTTGTTTAGGCCAGAACCCTCACTTCCTCCTTCCTGTAAATTTAAATACATATGATAGCATTAAGGTGTATGGTTATGACTGCACTTATGCTGTCAGAATCTCAGTGAATGGAATGGGTGATTGCTCTGATGTGTGTGTGTGTGTTTGTGTGTGCGGTTGTAAATTGTGTCAGCCCTAGGATGACCCCCGTCCTTCTTTTTTCAGCTTGGCCAATTTCACCTGAGCCTGTGCGGGTTCTGGGTGGGAAATAATAGGCTTGGCACAGCTCTGGAAGCTATTTGCCATGAGCGTGGATTGATTGGAGCCACAGTCTGGCCCCTGTCAGCCCAGTGGAGGGTTAGTGCAGAGAGGTTGCTGGTGAAGTTGAAATTAGTGAAGGGTAGCATAAGGGGCCTCTGGCGTGGTGTCAGGCCTGATTAGAAGGATCCTGGGCCCCTGACACACAGAAAACAGCATGCAACCAAAAACTTACACATGTGCATGAAGAGTGTACACAGGACATGATGCCAAGGTTCTCGTGGAGAAACAATCTGCAGAGAATACATTCATCTCCGTGTATTGCTTTTAGAAGAGTATCTGTCATTCTGCTGGAGAGCATTGGTTCAAAGCTAAAGGAGACCGTGAAAGATGTTGCCTGCAGGTTCATGGAGTAATGGATTACATGTAACAGTGTTATGTAAATGGGATAAATATAAAAAGTATTCTATATTCCATTACAGTGACAGAAAAATAGACTTAATCAGATTAGTGACAATAGAGATTATTAGCAGGAATACAAGTTAAAATAAATCAACTTTCACAACATCAATCTGGTTTTAGTGAAACCATATCTAATCCTACAGTTGCCAATTCATTATCATGGGCTATAAAGTATGGTGACCAGATGTCCCAGTTTGACTAGGACCATCCAATGTTAGCTAAACAGAGTAATTGCTAGCGCTAGCTACACAGACAGACAGAGAGAAATATGTTTGGACTGTAGGTGGCGACGCTAATGAGCAGAACACAAGCCCAAAATAAGTTAATAATAGTTTACATTAAGTTTTAGTGTGAAGTGTGAATGTCATACTTCACAAAGTACATTTAAATGTACTTTAATATAAATTTTCACTTTCACACTTAAAAAAGGAAGGGATAGTTAGACAAACAATTAGAAACCTAACAACACACATAAAACATACTAGGCTAAACAATTTAACCATAATTAGTAGTTGAGGTAATCCAAAAGTAACGGAAAGTAATCAGCTTACATTACTTTACTATTGTGATACATGGATTAGATTACTAACTACATTTTTTTACAAGTGATAAGTAACTTTATCCGAATACATTTTTAAAGTAACCCTCCCAGTCCTGGATGCTTGTATATGACAAGGTGAAAGAATTTCGATGGATTCCCATAGAGATCAATGCAGGTTGTGTCTGAAGATTTGCTTCAGTGACTGAAGACTGCGAAGGCTCTCCTCCCTAACAGAGCAGGGGAAATGGCAATGGGAGTAAATGTCGTCAGAATGTCAAGAGCACCTTTTTGTCAGCAAATCAGAGAAAAGCTTTTCCAAAAAACGAGACAAGGCTGCCAAATGTAATATCACTCCTGACATGTGAGTGGAGAGCACTTCTACAGTTAGTCCATCAAAACCCGCCTGATCTCACACTTGTCGCGATTACATGACACATTAAAGCCATTTCACTGCCAACATTTCTTCCCCCTTTTTATCTCCTCCCTGCCAGTCGTCGCAGACATTTTTCACGTGTAGGAATGTCACCTTTTTTAATAATACAGTGGAAACCGCTTCTACTGATCAAGGTTACAGTGATCCACCACTTTCATGGATTAAAAAACTTGGGATAGAATCATTCCTATACAAATGCTGTTTAAAGGAGAAATGTACAAAAAATTTACTGTACTATATCATACAATGACCATGATGTATTATCAGAGATAAGGAAATACTCTATGTTGAAATGCTGGCTTCTCCAACAATAATCCATAATGCCTGTTTTTGTTTGCCCGTTTCTTGTTTATTAAAGTTAAAATTAATGCTGAATGAGTTAGTGTGTGAGTATGAGTCATATGGAATCATTAATAATCTTTTAGAAGGAGTAAGTGTTTCTAACTGTTAAATTGAGCAAAATATTAATGGAGTCTGGCAGGCAGTACAGCTGCCAGTCACTGAACTCCAACTTCAGAGTGTGTGTTTAATTTCAGAGCAGTGCTTTTGTTTTCAGGATAACAGGCATTATATTGACAGACAGCTGACAGTTATACTGTAAACAGCTGATCAACTTACAGTGAAGGACTCATTGTCACTTGTCTTTGCAAGTGTATAATGTTTCAACCGTAGGTTGTATATTAAATAGGGCTTCAACCTATTTGATAAATCGTCAATGACTCGAATGCTATGGATCTTACATATTGCTCCTTTAAATAATTCGCTAGTCCATTTTGGGTCTATTCATATATGACACCATATGGCAAACAATTTAAAGCAATTTAAATTTTTCTAAACTTTACCTCCATGATATTATACCTGTATCTATGGTAACCAGTTTGCTTCCAGCTGGCTACCTGAAGCGGGTGGTGGGTGCATGTTGACATCATGATGGGAAAAAGAAAATAATTTTCTCCTCGGAGATTATGGTTGCCATAAATGAGCCAAGAAACGGAGCAGTGAAACTATGTTCCTCAGAACCAGAACCAAATCACAATTTTTTGAAAGAGGAAAAATGTGTGAGGAAACAGCATTATAATGAAGTATTGTAGTACTGCAGAGACGCCCTGGCCTAAAAATCTTGTTCTCTAGATGTAAAAAAAAACATGTTAATTTGGTGCAGACAACAAATATCACAGCATCATGATTTTAGTTGTTTTATGTAAAAATGAAAATTAAATTGCCTAATGCAATCACAATTTCATTAAAAATAATCTCAACATAACTTTTTTACCACATTGTGCAGCGCAGACAGACATGATCAGTATTAGAGGTTTCCACTGTGTTCTGTATTGTTTTATTAAGGACAAAACTAAGGTATGACTCCATCCAGTGCAGAGAGGAGAGTTGATTAGAAAAAGTTGCTACTCTAAGCATTTTAGCCATCTTACAACACTATGTCACATCCAGTAATGCTTTTTTGTTGATGCAGTTCAAACGATTCTTTAATTCAATTTTTATCTAGTGCTCTGGCACAGTAAGAGGCAATGTTTTCCATGTTATTTTCAGTGAAAATAAAAAACAGGCTCAAAGGGGACGCAAAATTAGGAAAATGAGAATCAATCATTTAAATACTTTGAAACTCTAAAGAAAAATATTAGTTAATACACCTTAATATCACCCCAGAATAGGTTTGTTAACAATATTTTGTGTTTTGTTTGAATAAGTTAAAATGTAAACTAGTGTTCTAGTATTTCTCAACATATGACAATATGTAAAAACAACTAAAGTGAAGAATATAGGAAAACCCTCCTTACTGCAAAAGAGACTGAACCCTTTTCTCTTCTTTGACAGAAAAGAATGGAAACAAAAGAAAAATTATCTAAATGTCAGCAGAATCTCAAGAGCTTTTTGTCTGGAAATCAAAGAAAAGCTTTTTAGAAAAATGTGACACAGCTGCCAAATATAATATCAGTCTCGACACAGTAGTGGAGTGCGCGTCCAACCGTTAGCCCATCAAAAGCCCGCCTGATTACACTTGTCATGATTATGGGAGACATTACTGCCATTTCTGCTCAGACGTGAATCAAATATGAATGGGGTTTTCTCTCTGAAGGGCGCGGAGAGGTAACGGATGTCTCTGGAAGGAATTTGGAGGTGAAACGTTATTTTGAGTTGATTTCAGGGGGATGGTTCTCCTGAAAGATGAGAGTCGATGGAGAGATGGAGATGACCCAGTAAGGGCAGAGGGGGGAAATGAGGGAAAGTGGTGACAAGGTGGAATGGGGGTTGAAATAAGAGAACACATACTTAACTTCTGACTATAGGCTATTCATATAGTAACATCCAGCAGTATATTTTAGACTCTATACATCACAGCTCCACCTGTTGTCATACTTCACCAATTTAACTGTCAGATTCACTCATCACATCTCAAGTCACAAAGGATTTCCTTTTTTACTTTGCGTGCTGAAATATCAATAACGATAAATATGATAATTTAGAGTAACACGTTAAGTGTCACGCGTAAAGCATTGTGTGTGTTTGTAAGCATGTTGTCGATTTCTTTCCCTGTGCTGAATAAATATTTCAACAAATTTTATGTAGCATATTTAATCTGGGATATATGTAGTGCTATATGTAGCACTCTACTAATGAGGAAAAACATATTTAATATAAGTCATGTCTAATCAAGATGTCGGTTTTCAAATATATTCCCTTGCCACATTTGGGCTAAACCTTTTGCAATATATGGTCAATACATCACGCTATAAATTCTCTGACTTAATTGTTAATGTATGACGAATATTTTCCTTTGAAAACTGTAACTCTGCACTTCATAAAATAAAGTGACATTTTCTGCAGCTGTGCACAGGAAAGTGCAGCTATTGAAGAACAGGTAGAGCACAGAACATGTCAGCAGTAGACGAGGTGATGTCACGTGTGCCACTACATATCTTATATGTCAAATTTAGCTCATGAGACACTTTAATATCACTTAATTTTTTGGGCCATACTAGTTGCTGTAGGAATGGCAGCGTTGGTCCAGACTAAAATATCTCAGGAACTATTGAATGGATTGTCGTGGAACTTTGTGCAGACATTTATGATCCCCACAGGATGAATCCCACAGAGGATGCCCTCACTTTTTCTTCTGTGCCACCATGAGTTGACATTTGTGGTTTTGAGTGAAATATCTCGACAACTATTGGATGGATTCATAGTGTCGGCTCCCGCAACATGTATTTTGGCACTCGTCCAAGTGTCTCCCTGCATGTTTCCCAAAATGCGTGACCGTGTGGACTGTACATACTTCAAGCAAAGCAAATGGGACATTTGTTTTATGCATTCTGTATTTTATTCAGTGCATGTGTGAAACTAGCCCGTCCTCACCAGAAAAACCGATGTTTAGATCATCTGTACAAGCAGCTTATTCTGACCCATGTTTATGCTTATAATATGGGTTTTATTATGTTGCTATATATTGTTAGGCGGCAACCTCTAGTGTCTGTGGTACTTATGACAGGAGTAGTATAAAGAGTGAGATAGTCTGCATATGGAGGAGGTGGGATGGATGGATAGGTCAAACAAACACAGGACCCAAACCCAGGAGACCCAGTGTCTTGAGTGAAACCAGAAGTTAATGTTGAGTTTTTTTTTAAGTTTTAAGTTACTTACATTTCATGATGTATGTGACTTCCATGACACGACTTCTGGGATGTGACTTCCATCACGTGACATATGTAACATACTTATTTTAACCCAAACAGCCATGGTTTCCTAAACCTAACGTAAACCTAAGTAGGTTTGTTGCCTAAACAAAACAATGTTAACTATGTGTTTAAAGTCAGGCAATTATGTCATATACTATCACTGGTACTCTCCAGTGGTCATGTATGTCTTTTAGGAGTAATTTGCAAGTAACCCATTCTATTGTTAAAGTATTAGGGCTTATTATGTGGAGCTGATGGTACTATGTAGCTATAGAAGAAAATCCATGTCCACTGTAAAGCTGTCTGTGTCTGCATCTGTACTTAAGTATGATCAAGGCTTTGGCCTTTTCATCAGACGCTGTCATTTAAAAGTCAAATATCTCATGATTTACTGTCAAACCAGCTGCAGATGTTGTTTGTCAAGGAACTGGATATGATTGTCATAACATACTCTCCTGACCCCTTTTGTGAAAATGTACATGATGCACTTTTAGTATTCTTGTCTAGCTTTACACTGTCAGTAAAGGGTGAAACTGGACTTCGATGTCTTACCTAATTTCTATGATCAACTGTTTCTTAGTGTCACTAGAGTTCTTCTTCAAGTTCTCCATTTAACTCCCAGTTCCTTCTGTTGACGCACACGTTCTGGATCTGTCTTATGGGTATGAATCAACACTGTATATTCCTCCTTGTGAACAGTATGTGTGAGTTCTGCAGTATGTCAGGGTGCTGTGCAGGATGCTGTGCACCTCAGCACCAGAATGAGACTGTCACCGACTCAGACAGACAGGCAGTCAGTCAGTGTCAGCCATGAAATATTCAACAGTAAGTGCTTATCTTCTGGCTTCACCACCACTGAATTAGGTAGCTGTATTAAACCTGTCTATCATCTGTTTGTCTCCCTTTCTCTTTTTCCATGGTGGTAATGCCATGGTAACCTTAACTCTGTCCCATTCACCGTTTCTTCTCTTTTCTTAAGGTCAACCTCTAAGTTGCACAAACTCCAAACACATTTACTGCTGCAAGGCATCATGGCCCCACAGATATATCAGTATTATCAGTAGCACCCTGTTGTGCTCATGTAGGTAAAACAACATCCTTGGGTCAGTCAAGAAAACCATAGAGAATCTCTCCACTGTTTGTTTTTGCCAAACCCTTTCTTTTCTCTTTACTCTTCTGTATTTCTGTCATAACATTGTCACTCCTTCCCTAACTTCCATTTCCTTCCACTGCCCATCTTTTTTTCTCTCCCCTTTTCTTCAACAGGTACCCCACCCTTTCTACCCCCTGATTCTTATCATGAGAATAACTTCTTTCTCTCCTTCCTCCACTGGCCATATCTTTGACGGAAAGGGATTACATGGAGGTGCTAATGCAGGCTACTCAACTCTAGATAAGCCCCATTTGTCAACACGCTGCAATTTCCATACCAGACACTGACAAATGTTTGAGTGAGTAATTTGCTTACAGTGAAATCTAATTAGAGTACGATAATGGTTCGCTTCTTGAGCAAAGTTAAGTTTGGCCAAAGGGAACAAGTGTTTGGACACTGTTTTCAACTATAACTCTCAGTACATGAACATTAAAGACGGAAATGATTCTTTTTCAACTATTTTTTAAAATATATTAATTCATTAATGTTTTCTATTCAAATTTATTTATTGATATCATTACATATTCACTAAATAAGTGTCATCAAAGTTAAAATTTTCTACTACTTCAACATTTTAAAAAAACAACTGTCCTCTTATTTGACTCTAAATCCTGACTGTTGTAGAGATGTCTAACTTAAGCAGATTTGTTTCATGGTGGACCCCACCACTCATAACAAAAAGGTAGTGGAGGGAACAGGTTTTCAAAGCATTTAGGTTTTGGTAACTTATCAGCTAAATTACACTGAAAATTAACAGAATGAATAAAAGATGACTGTGGTCGTGGATTATATTGGACCATACGAGCTTCCTCCAAAGATGCTCTGATTGGTTCTGTCGTTTACTGATGACAATTTGTTGAAAGGCCAATTCAATTTTATTTATTTTATTATTATTGTTTCAGGGTTCATGCACTTGCAGAAATAAGTGTTCCAAAAGGGTTCTCACTGAAGGGCTGAGGTCCCACACAGAACCATTTGCCTCTGAACAAACCTTTTTCATTCATTAAGGGTTCTCTTCAAGACCTAGGGCTCAATTAAGAACCTTCTTACATCCAAAGAACCCTCTGTTGACAAAAGAGTTCCTCAAGGATTGTTGAAATCCTTGAAGAACTCTATTGACAAGGGTTCTTTGTACCATAACATAGAAGGGTTCTTCTTGCTACACCACATAAGGGGTTTCTGGAGAACCTCTCATGGCGTGTTTTGGGTGAAACAAAGATGACCACAAAGATGGTTCCAGGAACCAGTAGGGGTTCTCTTATGTAGACAAGTCAAAGTACACTTTATGGCTCTAGTCACCACCTTTATCCTGAATATCACTTCTGGGGCTTTCAAAGCTTCAGTGAGAATGGAACTAATCTTTTCTTAATTATTCAAAATTACGCCGCTACAGTTTTGCTCCAGTTTTTCTGTGATTGTACTAAATTACTACTACTTGTAATTTACTACTTGTAATAAAAATTACTGGACTGTCTGCTTCCTTCTCATGAGTGTCAGTCAGCCATGCTGTGGTAATGGGGCTACAGAGCTGGTTTACTGTATGGTAAGCACAGAGCCTCAAATCCAGTAGGGTCTGTGGATGGCGCCACTTGTAGCCAGCCAGTCTCTCCCCCACCTCCGCCCTCCTCCCACCTCCCTAGTGAGGAGCACTCAGAGCCAAGGTCCAGGAATTAGCCCCAGCACCCGCCCAGACAACAGATCAATGGGCCCGGTCCTGTATTGATAGGGCCACTTGGGCTCCAGAAGTGCCTGCTAATCCCTGCAGTTTATCAGCCACACTGGCTGCCGGGATCTGTTGTCTGGTACGGTTCTCTGTCGAGCAGACAGGCTTATGCTTATGTACACACACTCTCACTCTCTCTCTCTCTCTCTCTCTCACACACACACACTTTCCTGTACATACTTTCTTGCAGACTCTACCCTAAACCACCAGTCACACACTTACGTCCCTACCTCTCTTATCATTCTCCCGTTTTCCCTCAAACATGGCGTCAATTGCATTACCTCGGGTGTTAGGGCCACAGCTATAGAGTTGCCTTGTTTGAGTTAACCGTGGCTGGGTGGCTGTAACTGTATCCAGTGTCCTGCTGAAGGGGCAGGAGGCTGGCTGGCTGGTAGACAGAAAGTCTGACCGGAGTGTGGCCCATTGATTCTAATGGGCTTTTTAGGGGGCCTAATGATGGGAATCTGTTCACGCCTCACTTGTCACACCTAATTAAGCCAAAGCAACAATGAGTCCATTCACACTGGCTCAAGTTACCTCTCTCACCCTGCCCGTTAGAGCTGGTTTTGCTCATTTTAGCCATGCAGGGTAAAATGACTGGCTCATGAACAGATTGGAAGCTGTACGCTGTGGAGCCATTTTGCTAACTTCCTCTTATGTTATCTCACTCTTTGTTTCCTCGTCATCCCAATAAACTAACAACTTTGCACTTGTTTATTTTAGAATAACTCTCTTTGATATTTTTAATCGTGTTTTCAGTTTACCTATTTGTATCTGCCAGTAGCTCCAACACAGAATTACTGGTGGGTTGGAGCCAAGAAGTCCCTCAGCCAATCACATTAAGTCCCACTTCCCTTAAAGCAACAATCTACCTTAAAACAAAAACTTCAAAATCTATTGCTGCTACACCACTTCCATATGCCTGTGCTCGCAATATGTAACTTGGTGTCTGGGTGGGGACAATTGTGTAACACTTTACAGTTATGATACTATATTACAAATCTGTTATGTCACTGATTTTGGTGACACTTGATCATATTTTATAGAGAAAATGTTTCTGGTTTTCCGTCCGATGTCCTTTAGCTGCTCCACCTCAGCTCAGTTTCCTGATGAATGATAAAATTACTGCTAGCTGCTGCCAATTGTAACTTAGCTGCCGTTGGCTAGTTAGCTCAGTTAGCCAGACTGGGAGCTCATGAACCACCAGGGGAGTGTTGGCATTTACACTGTCTAGCACAAGAACTTTGGTCTGCCAGGAGGGGGAGGCTTTAAGACCTGGGACTGGCTTTAAGTTATTGGCAAGAGCTTTGTGAAATAAAATGCTGTAAGACAGATGGGACGCTTGCCCCCTTGCTGTTGGAGTAAGTAATAGCTGGCTTGCTATGTCTTGTGTTGTTGTACTTATAGTTATATTAAGCAGCATAGCAAAGTTGTTGACTCACTAGTTTTGTCCACAGTTGCGACAACGGTGTACAAGTGAATTGTACTCAGATTGCAAAAAACACCAAATCTTACATAATGTGACTTTTATTAAGTCCAAGTTTTTCTCATAACATGTGTCTTTTAATAAAGTTCAAAATATGGGAATTGGAAAGGCCTTAATGAAGGCAGTCTGGAGCAATTTCTGGATCCAGATTAAGGGAACTGGGATGTACCCACTGAATTAATTCAGATTAATTATATACAACCAAGTGGTGAATGTCTACATGTACTGGCGCGACTGACGCCAATTTGTCATCAAATGCTCAGACAGTCAACACACCAGTATTTTCCTTCCAAAAGCATTTTAAACATGCAAAAAGCTTTTAAGAAAGGATGTCGCTTAGGGGGTAACTGAATAATCTTACCACAAGCCACCAGGTTGCCTACAGTGGTTCTCAGTGGTTAAACAGAACAGAAAGAAACACTCATGTTTGTCTGATGAGTGGTTGGTTCCAGCACATCAAGATATGTCTACAAGATCATGGCATGCTTGTCTGTTATTATTGATATCTACCAATTAAACATGCATTAATCTTGTTTGTTTTTGTGTTTTTGTGTGTATGTCAGCATGCATTAAGTTCAACTCCTGTAAGGTCAGACTGAGAAGCTTCCTGTCCTGGCTTGGAGATGGCTGTATATCAGGTGTGTGATGGAGACGGCAGATAAATGGCATGCACCACCTTGCTCTCCGGCCCTGTTTGTGTACACATGCTTTTAGCAAGCCACTTAACTGCCGGGATTAGGTCTGTAAGGAGATAATTGCAGGGTGAATGTAGACAGCCGTTGCTGTGTGTGACTCAAAAGATCCATAGACACCTTTTGTCAACCTTTACCTGTGCTTTAGTCTCAGGGCGGAGTGTCTCTGTATGGGGGGTGTGGGGGACAAGGTAGGAGAAAGAGTATATACTTTTGTCTGTGTGAGTGTGTAGTGTAGTGTGTGGGCTGGACATTACCTTTGCAGTTGGCACTGTTTGTTCGTTCTGACATGAATGCTGTCTAAAGCAGGGGAGTGTCTGTAAATATTGATCTCCTGTCTGTTGCTGCATGAAGCACTCTGCCGCAGACTAATTCACCCTCTAGCTTTTCTCTGTTCACCTCCTATTCTATTCATCATGCTGTTTGACATGGAGACAACAGTTCAAATATGACATGATGAGACATACAGTATGTGGAGCCTTGGTAGGTAGCCTTAGTTGAAATAACTGAAATGTTTAAGGGATAGTTCAGATTATTTGAAGTGGGGTTGTATGAGGTACTTGCCAGTGTATTATGTAGAGTAGATGGTAGCTGACATGCCTCAGATTGGAGAAGCAGAGAGGAGCACCACCACGGAAGCTAAGCAATGTACTGCTGTGGACAGCGTCAGCAACAAAACATATTTTAGCCACTTAAAAAAAGGTGTGCCTAAAGATCACATCATATTTAGAATATTTTTCACTGCTTTATCTTGCCATCAGACAGCCTTTTTTGGTGAGAGACCGCTGATATACAAGCCAAATACATCTCTTGCTCAACCAGATTTCTTTGGCAAAAACAATAATTTTACTTCACAGAACATGGGAGTTGCTGATCTACCGTTGCCTCCTTAGGTTATATTGTGTTATTGTGTGATTTTGGTGAATCTAAACTCACCTTTTAAAATACACAAGTCACGCTATAACACAAACAGACAAACCAGTCAAGGTAGTGGTAGACGAGCAACTGCTGTGTTCTGCATGGTAAAGTTTGTGATTTTGTTGATGGAGTTTGGTTGGTTTGGTGCTGTTTGATGGAAAAGTAAAGCAGTGAAAATATGCTAAATATAGCATATGGTTAAGCTGATATTGAATTTTTTTAGGGTGGCTTAAATACATTTTGCTGCTGACCCTGTTTATGTTCACATTACTTGCAACACAGCTACAAAACAGCCATCTACATTGTTTGCAGGTCTCCAGTGAAGTGCTGCTTGGCACTCACTGACATCACTGTGCACTTGTGTGTACAGTCAGCAAATATGGATCATCCAGCTGAATTTTTTTTGTTGATGTTGCAGTGACAAAAACAGGAAGGGTTAAATAAAACTGGAAATTGGCTACTGGCAAGAATATGTTTTTCTTCCGTTGTTTTCACAGCACGGGAAGTGTGAGGAGATAGAAGTGGTACAGAAGTGGTGAAAGAGAGATGACTGACTGACGCATCACTGTCTCATTGGTGTGCTGAAAAAAGTTGAGGCTAGCTCAACGAAATGCAGTGTCAGGTGTTGAATATCAGTTTCTGGCTTCATGTCACCAGCCTCCATTGAGAATAACTTGTAGCTTGATTCTTAATCTGAACATACAGCTTCCTACACCGGGACTCCTTCTGCTTCTCCAAACTGGTGGCTTGGTGACAGCCATTTACTGTAGGTAATACACTGACAATTCATAAAGACGTTCTACAACCCCAGTTAAAATAATCCAAACAATCCCTTTAAAGAGTACCATCACTCTGAATGAATAACTAAACGACTCTTCTGAAATCAAAGACTTCCAGACTGCATACATATTTTACTAATCAATGAAATCATTTAGACAGTTTTATGGATGAACTTCCCTTACTGGTGTTTGTGTTCATTTTTGGATACAATGAGCTGTCAGTGAGGAGATAAATGTGAAATCTGATACAGAAACGCGCATGACAGGATGCTGGGATGGTGTAGCACTTAAATATAAGCAAATATTTTGAGCACTGTGTGTGTGTGTGTGTGTGTGTGTGTGTGTGTGTGTGTGTGTGTGTGTGTGTGTGTGTGTGTGTGTGTGTGTGCTGCACTGTTGGCACTGAGCAGTGTCATGCTTCTGCTGTATGTCATCTGACCTTGCACCAACACTTCTGGAAAGCAGGTCTTGTGATTGGTGGAAAGACAGGGACGACTACCCTATTTAGAGGTCCTGACCGTGACTTCAACCCTTATCCTTCAGAGGCAGGATGAGGAAAGACTTAGGAGAGGACAGAAATGAATGACTGCCAATAGCAGATACTAATGCACAAGGCCTCGCAGCTATCATTAAACTTTTCAGTCAACAGCAGGCTGTGATTTAACAAGGGATGGGTTTTTAGGTAAACATTAATACAGAGCATGAAAGGAAGGGGCTGGGAGAAGGCGGGATTTAACTTTGGCAGTGTTTGTGCCTAATCTCAGCGTGTATTGTCTGTTTGTGCACGGCTTTTGCCTTACAGTATTTATCCATCCAAGATGAATTGTGTGAGGTCTTTGCCAGTACGTGCTTAAGAACATCACAAGAACATGTCTGGAAAAGGACGCCCTCATTCTTAAGTTCACACAGCGCCTTAAACATGGCCTTAAGGTGCTGTGATCAGTTGGGGGCCTTGATGACTTTACTTCTGCTGCATCTGGAGTATGTCCAACAGATGGTCCTGATAACACTGCTTGTCTTTCACCAAGCACTGCATTGGGTTGTCTTGTTGGAGGCCTGGGGTAGCTGGATCACGCCTAACATGACTTTTTGACACTGTAAATGTGTAAATTAACCCTCAGTGGACCCATGACTCATCCTACACAACTTAATGCAGACAGAAACAGTCCAGAAAGACCTGAAACATGCCATTTTAGGATTTCAGGATGGACTTTAATGAAAGAAATCTGTCTACATAGCATATTTTTTGGCTCTAAACTCACTTGTTCAATTTCATTTTGTTAGACTAACATGCTAATACAGTAGTAATGGCTCATATACATTATAGCCTTCTTTGAGTCACACCCTGAGCTGTGACGATAACCACATGACCACAATATGATGCCTGTTGCGGGGTCATCACTACACTTTTTTTTTTTTTATGGGTCAATCTCGTGTTATTGCATAACACGTTTGAGATTAGAGCTTTCACACAAATGCCCAGTCAGTAACACAACCTCTTACTGGTCGATAAGTCAGGAACACAGCCTGCAATAACTGCAATAACTGTTTTCAGTATGGAAAAATGGAGGGTAATCACAAAAGAAATTCAGTGTTGGATTTACCGTTATAGATGTCTCTTTTATTTTAAGTCTCCAATCACATGCTGCAGTTTAAGGCTGGATTTCACACTGGAGCTAAGTAGCTAGTGTTTTCCTAACTACTGTATCTGTGTAGCTTTTAAAGGTTCCCCCAGATTAACCATCCTCAAAACTTGGTTTGCTTTCCAAGATAGATGAGCATAACACATAGTACGGAAAGCAGGAAAGTTGACCAAGTTGCCACCAGGTACTAAGGAAGGGTCAATTTAATAATCATGATCATGATCATAAGTAAAACACTGTAACAGCTTGCTGAATTGACAGCACTATGAGACTATGAAATTGCAAGATGGGTTTGTCTAGATGGCAAAGTTTGTCATCTCTGTAGCAAAGAAGTTGGTCAGTATCATGAAATAAGTATTATGCTCTCTGACCTTCCACATTTAAGATGATAGGCTAGCTAGGTCATCTAAATTTGCTTACAAAACACTTAAGCTTAAATTCATTTCTATGTTTTCACTCCAGCTAACATGGATCTACCCCAGCAAGGTTATGATCTTCACACAATAACATAAAATTTAATTTGCTCTCTCCTGACGTTCTCTCATTAACTGATTTGTACAGTGATAAGGTTTTTGATAAAGACCCCGGGGATGTCAAAAACTCACAAAGCCATCTTTTTGAGTCCCTCAACATCATGAGAATCCCTTACAAGAGGCACATTGAGCAAGCCTATTGAATTTCCACCATTACATAATTGTCATCTTATTCCCAACAGCTTTGCTAAACAATCTGTGAAAAGACCTCAGAGAGGAGTTTACCACCAAGCTTTGTCAGGGACAGATGACAGAACTGAGCTCTAAACTAAACTCTAACTGTGCTCAGAAACTCACTTCACCTGCCCTGTCAATGAACCGAGGGTCAGTAATGTGATTCACCATTACCTAAGGATTTACTGTCTGGATATAGAACAGTAAAGCTACTGTCTTGCAGAAAAGTTTCAAAACTCAAGGTTTAAAAAAGTGTATCTTTATGTGTGAGAACATTCAGATCAGCTGCTTTCTGCACACTCACACAAACAGAGACTCCTCGAGATACAATATACAAACACATCCATCAGCGCCATGCAGAGACCGTATTCACAGCTGTCTTAGTGGAGAAAAATCAAAGATGGTGGCGCCTGCTCGACACGGTGAACATGACATCTTGTCCTTGAGTTTTCCTCCTGACAGCCCCTGGTTCTTGTCACCCCAACGCCATCCTGCCTGCCTTCATAACCTGTTGGACAGCACAGCATGTCACAGGCCGGGCCTCTTGGCGTGTCACGGGGCTGATCAACCCTGTGTGGCAGCTACCTGACGCCCTGTCTGGCAGCTCACCTCCATCACTGTCAGGCTCTCACATTCCAGCTTCTCGAGGCCCCATCACAAGCATGATTTATGGCTTGGAAGTGGTGAATGCTAGGGCAAGACATCAGGTTAACACTGGTTTATGCATGGCAAAATGAGGGCTTTTTAAAAATATCACGTCTTCCTTAACTACTATGATAATTCATTGTGAACACTGTGTCCCTGGCTCATTATCTACAAGATAATTATCGACAGTGGAAGTCTGGTCATCTCCAGCCCGAGGGTTAGAAAGCTCCTAAAACATCTTTGTATTTAGCTGTGTTTGACAATCAGGGTCATCTTGATGGCTGACCTTTCTGTTGTTCGAGCCATGCCTGAACAGCAAATATGCGTATTGAGGTGCACTGATCCAAGCCACCCGCAGACACTGAACAGGCTCATGGTGACAGATAAGTAGCGAGACGAGCCCTGACAGGTCACGGCTTCGAACACGACGTAACACCTAATAAGTGGTGTTTTTCTTCCAGAAGCACACATACACACTCAGGAGCGTGGGGCCCAAAGGCTCTCAAAATAATAAAAGAGAGGAGACTATTTGGTGGCAAGAGATGAAAAAGGAGACGGTGGTAGTCGTTAGTGAAAGCACCACAGAAATTTTCACTCCCTCAAGCCTCCATATTGTACACTTAAAAATAAGGGTTCCAAAAGAGTTCTTCTTGAAGGGCTGAGGTTCTACCCAGAAGCATTTATTCATGACAGACCCTTTTGTGAAGAAAGGCTTCAACAGGGGTTCTTTGGAAGATTTAGGAACCCTTAGAAATGGATCTACCAGGAAACAAAAAGGGTTCTCATATGGGGACAAGCTGAAGAACACTTTATAGTTCTAGTTAGTGTCTTTCTTTCTAAGAGTGCGGTGTTTTGAGTAGCATGGAAATAGTTTGGCTTTTGTCATTTTGTTTGTATGATCAGCCGTCAGCAGCACTGACACATAATTTCTATTTTGTTTGATTCCGATCTTTGATTTTGTGTTTATGTGTCCTCACCAAGTCTCATAAATGAAAGGAAGGAATTGGAAATATCAACAACTCTGTGAGTATCGTGTTAAAAAGCCCCAGATTATAGCTGTGTTTGTTTATGCTGGGTTTTATTCATTCACATTGTTTTCCCGAGGCACATTCTGGGTGTACAGAGATGAGGTTAACAGCTGGTCATGTCTCTGCAAAGCTTCACATGATTTACCCAGTGTGAATGGTGCTGTTTGTTGGGCACGGAAGGAATGAGCCCTTTGTCAGATTCCGGGATTTTTAAGCACAAACTTGATGTTCTGCCATAACTTGACAATTTTGAGAGGCAGATTTGTGGTAATGTTTGGTGAAGATGTTTTTTTCTTTGAAGTGAACAACACATTTAAGAATTTAATTTTATATCCTCTGTGTTCGTTTATTATTTAAGCCACAGAAATGATGTGTTAGAGGAGGAGAATAAGCTTTATTGTCCAGCCGAGGCAGTAAAATCATGATTATTATACCATGGTTCTTTATATAGACCGTATAAAAAAGATTTAATTATGGTTTATTATTACTTATTTAGTATTTTTATGCATTCATCAAGTGTTAGGAATACATGTTTTCAACTTTACGGAAAGGGTAACAAAGAACACACAAATGGCCAATTATGGTTAATTAATCTTATTATAATATAAGTTAAAAATTAGGGAATACCTACATGAAGATAAAGGAACAAGCAAACCTCTGCATGAAGACCATGAAGTGTGTCCACTGATCTTTACCTTTTACCAAACATAAGACACATATCGGGGGACTGGAGGACGGACAAGTAAGTAGACAACCATCACCCTGAAATCAGCATTTATGAAAACAATGAAATGGCTTAGCTGTGAACTTCATGACATACATGTTATTTAATATATTTATAAAACATATACTAAGATCAGTTAGTACCTCAATCAACATGTAAATCATTATGTGGATTGAGGTGCTTGTTAAGTTATATAATGCTTGTTGTATTAACTAAAGTTAATAGCATCTTCTAATTTAATATCTTAGTTAACATGAACACCATTATGATTACTAGGTACACTAGTTACTTGTTAATTATCTGTTAGTTAATGCCTCTTACTGCATTTACTAATGTTAATTAATGTACCATTATTGTAAAGTGTTAACCTGTAATTATTATAAATATTCAATTACTATTTTACACACTTAAGTCTAATACAATTGTATGTTATACACCTCCACTACTGATTCTATAAGCAGTCTTTAACTTTTGTGCAGTCATGAATGTGACTGTTAAACAGCAAGTGGGAATAGATGAAAATATCTCAGTTGTTTCTGTATTGTAATTCAGCATTTTAATTATTCACTGCAGACCTTTCTGAAAATCATTTCACATTCTTCCACTTCCCCCTGTCAGAAACATTTAAATTCTATGTCTTCAGACAGCACAGTTACAATTCCCCCGTGGCGGCACTGATCGATGATTTCAGTTTTACTCGGTAACCCAAGACTGTTTTGCAGTCAGCAACATTACCTGCTCCTCCGCCAGCCTTTTCAGTCCAGCTGGCACTTAGTCCACCTGACACAAGGGAGATGAATATGAAATGCCTCTTGCTTTGTTTCCCCTTCACAGCTATTGTAGCTTCTGTGATTAGATTTGAGATTGAAGTGCACCGTAAGCCGATCTGTAGGTGGGGTGTAAGACTGCCACCCTTTGGAAAGCACCTTGGCATGATGCACAATTGATTGCTGTTGGAGTTGAGTTTATAGCTCCTGGCATGTGATGTCCATGGATCCAGCTGGCATTTCTACTGACTGGGCCATTTTAGCAAAAGAGATTTGCAGTAAGGTCAGAGTGGTTGCATTGAGATTATATTGTAAATAATGTCCCAACTTTCTATGTCACTGCAATAATGGAAATTTTGGCAATTAATTTCCTATGAATTTTCAGATCAAGTCAAGTCAATTTTATTTATGTATCACCAAATCATAACAGAACTTATCTCAGGGCACTTTTCATAGAGCATTGCAAATAATCCAACCTCCGGATTGATAGGGTTGGGTACGGAACTCAGTTCTCTTAAAGATACCAAATGAATTACAGTGGCACTACTGAGGACCAATTCACGTTTAATAAGTTGATGTCATCCGGGTGAGAGATTAAACAAAGAGAAAGAGAAACGAGAAAGAGCAACATTACCCCTGCAGCTTGGTTACACTTTTCAAAACACGATGCAGACAACACTTGCAGCAATATTTGCAATGTGAAATCCAAAGGTGATGATGGTAACACATCCATGTGCACCATCTTCACAGCCTGAAAGCCAAGTCCCCCTCAGCAGCTGCAGCTAATGTTAACACACCTGCAGCCAGCACCTAAACAGTGTAACTTAACCCTCCATGGATTACAAAACTTTAAGTGAGGCATTGACAACTTCATCAGCATCTTCAGGGCATTAATTAGCTTGCTGAATAAGTTTTCGCCCGAGATAACCAGGCTTATTTCATTGTATTGGTTGATGTTAACTTAGCATTTTTACACGTGTTAACCAACACTCAGCATCTGAAATTCCTTACCAACATGCTATGTGTTGGTTCATTGATAAATCATTCTTGTAATACTTTTTATCACAGCTTAATTTATCCTTATATTATGTATTGTAATACTGTGTGGGCCTCCACATGCCCCACTTTTCTCAATAATATTTTGCTAAACCAAAAGAAATTTTTGAAAATGATTAGCTTTGCCAAAAGATGCATATCTACTACTCCTCTTTTCAGAGAATACAAACTTCTTGTGTGTTCATGTATAAATATGTGCCCCTAATTCATTAACTAGTGCTTTCCAGAATTTTTTCTTCATAAGCCTTTTTTGGCTTACAACCTCTCTTGTACAATGTGCTAACTTTTACTTACTACTAATACTTTACTTAAACTAAAGTAAAGTATTTAATAAGCTACCTCAGTATGTGAGATTTATTAAGTATGTCAGAAACTTTAGTATGAAACCAATATTTGTGAATTCAATACCATAAAAGTGGAAATATTATAGAAATGAGAAAGAAAATTCCATACTGCCCTATCGATTGATGATTGGCCAAAACGCACCGTCTTTTACAAAATATAATAGATTAGTAACAAGATCTTATCATCTACAATATCAAGGTTTTGTCAAATCTTTGCTCATGTCCTCCCAGATCAGCAGTTGAACTTTATGAACTTACTGATATCCAGCTTGCGGCATCCCCCTTTGCTGACACCATATTGTCTGCGAGGTCATAATACTCTTGAGCTCAATCACAGTGGACAAGCTCTGTCCAGCAGCTACAGTTAGCAAGTAGCTTCACCTCTTCCTACCCCCTAACCCATGCAGCTACAGCCACACCGAGTCTCTTTAGCTTATCTGCTCCCAAAGAGGCTGTTTCACTGGATGGGGACTGCATCTGTTAAATCATGTAGCTGTCAGAGCAACTTACCCACCAGCCTCTCAGACGTGGCCCAGGGGGAGCTGTCCTTTCTGGGCCAGTGAAGCCTGATGTTGTTTTGGGGCCTTGGCTATGCTAGTATGTCTGTAGCTGGATGGGATGACGGGATGCATTGGTGTAAAAAGACTAATTTCACCCTCTTTCAACACAGATTGCAGCGAATTCTAACCTAAGAGTGCCAGCTGTGTTTGAAACTTGATGGCGCCTGAATCTACAGATTGGCTTAAGGGCTGCCACTCAGGGTAGTGGTGATACTGATGCCAGGGTTGGTGTGTGTGTGTGTGTGTGTGTGTGTAGAGGGAGTGGGGTTTCTGTGGTTTGGTTGTGTTGACCATTTTGTGGTTCCCTAACTCCATGTTTTAAAGACACACAGGGGCCTTGGATTTCCAAGTGTTTTCAGCTGGAAACTTAACACTCCGGGCCTTCTGCTCAGTGGCAGCAGTGAACTGTGATTAGATCTTTTACCTCTCATGTTTTAAGAGAAAATTATAATGTTGTCACTGTAATGTATATTTCTGATTGCTCCATTTCTGAATGTATAATTTGTACACAAGCCACTTCGCCACATGTGTCTGAAGTGTGTTTGGTTAAAGCAAGGCTCGGTTCCAGTGTTTTTCAAGATATGGACTACAAAGATTTATTTTAGGAGCGAGGGAGAAAGTGGCAAACTGACAGACAAAAGACTGACAGACACATAAACAGACTGACAGAAAAAAACACACACGTACAACTTGACCTATATACACAGACTGACAGAAATATCACAAAAGGCTGTGCTTTTTGATGAAAAGGTTCAACACATTCCATTTCCTGAGTCCCCTCCTCTCCCTACAGCGCCTTGCCACTGTGTGCTCCTTCAGGAACAGGTGTTAGCCAGCAGATATGGCGGATGGATTAAGACAAGTTTGTGAGGGATCAGTGAGGCCCGAGATTTTGAGATTATAAATATATGCAGGGGCAGTGATAACACAGGAAATTCACACTTTAATCCGCATGTAGAGGATCTACCACAGGGATATACTGGGGGATATAGCTATATTTTCAAGATTTCTCTGTTTGTGCTAGTGTATCAGTGAATAATGCCACCTAAGCTGTCAAATCCACTGATCTATGCTGATCTATGTGAACCAGGGGTGTAAATATAGACAGTGCAGGCACTGCATTGTGGTACAGCGGCCTGTGGAGCAGGGGGGCCCACTGGGAGAGCAGACCCTCCAACAATGTGTTTGGCAGAGAATAGGACCTTGTGAGTGATTCAGAATGGCAGCTCAGAAATACACCTGTGTTCAAAGAAGACCTCACATTAAATTAAAAACAGTGCCATTGGAAATATACCCTAGAAAAGGCAAATCCATCTTTGTCGTGGTTTTCTTTGTTATAGTCAGCAGCAATATATAACAAAAATTATAGGCCTATTCTACATCTACTATAAAAACTATAAATATACTGCCACATAGGCATCGGGGGTTAACCCATACACTGACTCATACATGACAAGCTTGTCCTGTCAAGCATTATGAAAAAGCAAAATCCATGAATACTAACCAGCTGAAAGTAAACAACAGTTTTTACAGTAGGGGAAACACTGAAACTCAAGAACTTTTTATTTTCTCAGTTTTTTTTCATATACAGATATGCAATGATGATTGCTGGGTAACATGAATATTGATATTATCAAGTGTCAAGTACCTATTTGATCATGTGACGAGACAACATGATGTACTGCAGCTAGTTTAGGTGCAAAATCTTTCCAGACCAACAAGCTGAATAAATCTATGAATTCAATCCTTTTTTGGTAAAATACGCCTAATCGTAAATGACCAGCAACCCAAAAGGCCATTTGTAATCACCAGCATTTTGATTAGTCACTGTAATTTAATTATATTTTTTTTGTTGGTAACTGGTTAATTATTTTGATTTTGTAATATATTACAATTATGTAAATAGTTACTCTCCAGAACTGCAAGTATCGTATTAAATATTTGTGTGAAATTTTGTCACAATTAGCATATGAATTCTTGAGTTATATTCAAAAACATGTTTTGACCACCAAAATCTAATCACTTCATCTTTGAGTCAAAGTGAACATTTGTACCAAATTTGAAGAAACTCCTTCCAAGCATTACTGGTCACAGGAGTGGGATGAATGTGAACTTTAACCTTTGACCACCAAAATGTAATCCGTTCATCATTGAGTCCAAGTGGTCATTTGTGCCAAGTTTTAAGAAATTCCCTCAACACATTCTTGAGATGTTGTGTTAACAAGAATGGGGTGACCTGAAAACCTAATGCCTCTGGCCATGCTGACATGGAGTTATAAAAAACATTTTTTCAAATTTTATTAAAAATTGTGAATCACAGAGGTCAGCATTCACACATTCATGATTGAATGCCTTTAGCACACAGTCATGACTATTTACAAAAAAAAAAAAATAGGCTGATTGGTCCAGTAGAATGTGAGATTAGCTGCAGGCAAGCTTCAGGTCCATAGATAGTACACACATGCATTCACACACACTCGCTCACACAGTCACACATGCACAAATACAAGCGATCACGCCTGGTGGAGATAATAACTAGCGTGCACTGGGGCCCTTTGTAACTAACTTAGGAAACATCTTTTCATATCATTACCAGGAACAGACTCACAGACACAGGTATAGATGTAGAATGGAGTTAAGTTGTGAAACTATTTTATTTATAACAATATCCATCTGTTCGCTATGGCTTGTACTGTGATAGTATGATAGCATGGTCCTTATGTAGCCCGCTAATTGCGGCTATATGATTACTAAACTTAATAATATAATGTCAGTTTAATTTATCCAATTGGCTGGCTTGTCTCTGCATTAACTGATGCCTCGAGCTCCGGCCCCCTCTGCAGTGGTGTCTTCTAAGAGCCTGCAGTCGAAGAGGGTCAATATCAACATATTACTGAGTTCTGACAGAGCCGCAGACAGTCACAATGAGACAGGATCAGCAAGTCAGCAGCACCTGCCGCTCTCTGCACGAGGCCACACACACATACGCCCAGAGCCAAGGGTGCACAAGCAATACACTGACAGGCACAAACACAGATGAATAAACACACAAAGACACTCTCTCACACACATACACACACAAACAGAGCTCAGCCCCAGCTTAATCTAATCAAGTGCGATGGCTAGCTCGATTAATAAAGCCAGCTATTGACTTCTAATTGGCGCCGCTCTGCTCTGCTAATTTCCTGGGACGAAATTACACTAATGCGGTTTGCCTGATGGAGTACTTATAGTTGGCTCCCAAGAGAGACAGGCCTTCGAGACGGATAGATAGCAAGGTTGGAGAGAGAGAGAGGGGGGGGGATGTTAAACTTTGATAAAGATCGGAGGCTGTTGTTTCAGTGCAGACCATTTTCTAATCAGTGGCCTGCTGTCTTTGGAAATGTCATCCAGGCCGGTGTAGCCTTACTGAGAGTCAGAGGAAGTGAGAGAGTTGAGTGTAGGACAGCTCGGGCTGCTGACTTTCACTAGTGGAGTGTAACACTAGCCACCTGTCTACACGCTAATGAATTCTCTCCAAACCACTCACTTCTGAGCCCACCGCTGCACGCACACACACTCAGTCCACACTCTCTCAACACTCTGATCGCATTAGTTTTGGCAAGCAAACCTCAGATATCTGGTCGCAGTCAAACGACCATGTGAAGCACACACACACGATGAGAGGGAAATATTTATATTTTATTGATCAAGAACAATCAGTTAAGCCTGGGTCTTCAACAGTGGGTTTGTGACCCCTGGGAAGGGTCAGATTTATTGCAGGAGGGCCGGCCAATTTTTAGTTTTTTTTTTTGTTTTAGAAAGTATCTGAAAATACAAATTGAAGGCATAAAGAAAAAAACAATATATAGATTCATATAATTTCAATCCTTCTAAATGATCATTTATGACCCTGTCTCACTATACATTATTATTACATTAGTTATTACATTAGTTTTGATTTATTATCAGGTGTAATATATATATTTTTTATTACTTTTAAATATAAGTGCCAATATTATTATCAGTGTCATTGCCAATACTATTTTTCTATTTTAGTGTATTTTAACTTAACTTATGTTACTTTTATTGTTTTTCTATTAGACACTGTTTTTTTGCATTATTGTTTTATATTTTGTATTTAACTTTTTTTTTTTTTAAATACCGTTGGTAACATTACTTTCTATTGTTTTTATTCAATTTTCCTGGTATTTCTGAGCAATGTCTCACACAAGAATTTCCTTCTAGATTAATAAGTTCTATCTTACCTTATTTTACCATATCATGCTTGTGGTGTGCAGGTTTGGACTGCTCTCTGTCTGTGAGAGCTACAGAAAGACATGTACACACACACACATATACAGGCAGAGCAGGCTGCAGATCGCTTTGTCTTTGTCATTTAATTTACACAGACTGACAAAAGGCTACACATGAAGCTTCATGCAAACATGTATAAACATAGCTATCTTACTACTGTAAATCACTGCGTGGCACCTATCAATAACAGCAAATTAGTTAGCTATGTATTATTGGAACATATTGGCCAATTAGCTATATTATTATCCCAAGTGTACAGACACTCTTGTGAGTCACAATGGATCATTTTGTAACTTCATGAGACTCTGACATACCCTTATTCAATTTGTGTCTTTGCTCCATCTCTCCGTCAGCTAAGGGGTCCATAGCCTGAAAAATGTTGAAGACCCCTGGACTAAAGGCAAAGCAAAAGGTTAATTTCCTACCATTAAATATAAGTATATTTCAGTATAAAATCAGTCATTCTTTTGATATTGTAATGTAATAATAGACATTCACCTCAAGCACTACCATCATCTCCTACAGCAATAATCCTGACCACTCCTCAAGCATGCGAAAAAAAGTCTGCCTGTACACGCACACGCACACACACACACACACACACACACACACACACACACACACACACACATGCACAGCCCTAAAGCCATCTTAATTCTGTTTTCATATAAGGAATATTTTCGTCAAGGCACACTGACAGATTATCTGGTGAATTTAGCACTATCTGCGTCTTATTCTTCTCCTAATCCATATTTGTAATCTCAGTTCCTATGACAGTAATTCACAATCCCTCAGCGACACATGCTGTAATCCCTGCCTGACACTGATCTCGGAGGCCAGCAGCACCTGTTCCCTCTCAAGATGAGAGAAAACACACTGGACTGTCTTCAGATGATTTTTTTTTTTATTATTTGTTATTCATCTGCAACACCCGATTAAACATTCATACTGTAAACCCATTGCTGGGAATAAATATGTGGATTATGTTATTTATCTAATGTCTGATGTCAGTAATTTCATCAAAGAAGACATGCAGCAGGGATATTGTTGTTCTGTGTGCATTATTATTTCTGCCTAAATATCAAAACAAGATGCTGCAAATGTTCAGATTTGGGTTCAATATTCAGGGAAACTGAGATAACCAGTCGATTTCATGTGAGTTCATTTAAACCAGTCCTTCTTAATGTCCAATTAATACTGGCTTTAAGAATATATCTAACTGTATTGTCTTATATTCATCCCATGAAAGATACAGCACACATACAGTACATCACATTCATAAAGAATTGAATTTAGGATTTACAAACCCCATGAATATACTATATGTAAACACATTTCATAAATAAGCGAAAGTTCAAGAAAATCAAGAGTACTTCCTTTTCTTAATCTTTCTTATCCATGCTTATGACCTGGATTGTGGCAAGTTGTCTTGATCCAGTGTTAAGATCCCATATTAGGAAAGGGATTGGTGTGTCTTTGATGCCCTAGATTACCAGTAATCTTATCTCCTCAGATTAGGAAAGATTAGGAGAGTGCAAAAAATCGGGTACTTATTGGGCCAATAGGGAACAGCCTTCACTTTGAACTGGGGTAAACATAATAAACATTTGCTGTTAAATGTGGCCTGGAAGTATAAACGAAGTGTTGAATTTAGGAATAATTCCTGGTCATGCCCTGTATTTCTCTGTATTGTAAATTTAAAACTGAGTGTACACCCAGAACTATTCATATTTAGGGCGGCATGTTTGTTTACTCAAAATCAGCTCAAATATTTTCATTGGATGTAAAGCATATGAGATAGGCAATCCCTTTAAGGTCTCAGGTTATTTGTCTGGGGTTTATTTTTAATAACACCCGTTTCAAATGTGGTCACTATTTGTGTTTGGCTGCTGATCTAATCTGTCTGAAAGCCAGATTAGGTGACAGTGGTGAAAAGGGGGGCGTTTTTTCAAATGGAGTGAAATTATTAAATTGCTCAGGGTCACAGTGTGTTTAGACTCATACAGATTAAATAAAATGTTTAAGATTTACTGTAAGAGTAGGGTTATCAATTACCTGCTAACAATGTATTCAGTGACTTGATCCAAATCACAATATTAAAGTAATGTAACTATATTATTTTCTGTTACTTTTGGATCACCTTAATACCAAATAAAGTGAAATCAATTAGCCAAATATAATGTGTTATGTTCACTGTTTGGTTCATGAATTGTTCGTCCAGCTGTTCTTTCCTTTTTTATGTGTGAGTGCACATAGTAAACTGACATAAACTTATTCTGGGGCTTCTGTTTTTACCCACACACCCTCCTGTTCACCAGCAACACACCTATAGTCTCAAAATCTTTTTTCAGTAGTAGCAATAGTACAGACAGGTTATCTAAATGAATTTCTGTGTAGCTAACATTAGCAGCTGCTTTGTGTAGCTGATGTTATGGGTTGGTCTTACCTGTAATGTTTCTTTAAGTTAGATGTTGATTTGTTGAGAAATTAAAGTATTTTCACAGCTGAAGGCTGAATTGTCACTGTACGACAAAATATATTTTGTTTTATTTAGTTTTATATTTCTACCCAGTGAAGCATTTTTCATTTGCATTTCATTTTTTTCCACTGAAGGCCAAAATAATGAGCTGGAAGTTGGAGTGTTGTTGTTGTGAGACTCATGAAGTGTTATAATGTGTATGCACTATCCCTGGTAGGATATCTGTATTTATTTTAAAATTTTAATCCTACTAATAATCCTCATTTTTACTAAATGTGTCTCTAATCTGATGACATTTTTTCTGTAACTGTAATGACATACCTCTTTTTGCATCCTAATTATGTAATGTTATTATATGTAATCCTGTTTCTCCCAAAACCTGAATACAAGAAACATTGGAGACTCATAAAGAGTCACAAATACAGCCTCAGGATCAAGCACGTAGACAGACACAACCTTGGAAATAAACACACACACACGCGCGCACACACACACAACAAAGCACACACACGCACTACTATTCACACCCACACACACACAACCAAGAGACGCTTGTTCCTCTTGAACCTGGTCCAAACACACACTCACTCAATTAGCCGGAGCCGCCAAGGCGACGTCAACGCGAACTTCCAAACAATAGGCACAGGGGATTCATAAAGCACGGGGAGGAAACATGAGCTAATACCACTATTCCAATTAAAGAAACATTTGTTGCCTCTGACACCTAAATGTGATTCTCCACAGCTGTGGCGTGCTCCAGTACAATAGTAGGTTTGCGAGGGCAGGGTTTGTTGCATTGTTGGCTGTCGATTGTGTGAAAGGTTGAGTCAGGCCCAGGTCCGGTCTCTTGAGAGGCATGCTTCATCACAGCAGAGGAGACCTTTTGTTTTCCCTTTTCAAAGGATTTCCAGCACTCCCTGCTCCAATCACAGCCCCTATTCATGAAAAAAACACAGACCTCAAGTGGACGGTGATGGAACATATAAAAGTAGTTTTCTGGCTGTGATGTTTACTGATGGTCGTTGTCTGAGGTGAAGGCTATTGGGAAGACAACCCACATGTGAAATGTTCTTTGTGAAAATCTGTACAATGATTCAACTAGTGCATACAGTTATATTCAGAGGTGGGAAGAAAGGATGTGCAAATACTATATTACTGTACTTAAGTAGAGTTTCCAGGTCTCTGTACTTAACTTGAGTACTTTTTTTTCCTGATAACTTTTTACTTTCACTCCCTATTTTAACCCAAGTATCTGTACTTTCTAGTCCTTACATTTTCAAAACAGGCTTGTCACTTTAGTTTGAATGAATTTGAGGGGGATTATTGATTATTTTTATTTTGCGTTCTACACAAATACAGCAAAAAGTATCTTGTTACAAACTATAAATACTTGCTCATCAGATGTATTCAAATGAAATACAAAATACTGGTGAAAGCATGTACGTAACCTGTAATTTGAAAATACAAATATACAGACTCAATTAACTAATACTATCACATTTTAGTCATTTAGTAGCCTCAACATACTGTAAGTCTGATCTTAAAGTTATGATATGTAACATTTCCACATTAAAATGTCAGGAAATGCTATACATAAGTATTTTGTTGAGTTGGGTTCTTACATTATCAGAGATTACCAGATGTTTCCAACAATGTTCAAAATTGTTGTTGTTTTATGGGTTACAGAGGTGGACTTCTGATGGCTGAGCTGCCTAACTTTTGGTTTAGTCCTCTGCTAATTTCATTGTGGATAAAATGGATAAAATTATGTGGCTCTTCTAGACTTTCCAAATGCTACCAGACCAAACTAGGCAAATTCTGTTAGTAAAAAATGTACCACTTTACAGTCGATTCATTCACAATGTAAGTCTGGAAATTTACTTCAAAGCCCAACACGCTTCCTGTGAGTACAGTTTAAACCTATGGTTAAAAATATGTCTGATTTGAGAATAAAGTTACATATTAAGTAATGTATTTTAAGTATTGTAAATACACAAATACAAGCTCTTACATTATTTTGTCACAAATTATATCTCATTTTTTTCTGCCCAGAAAACGACAAGTTACAAAATACTCAAAAGTAATTAAATATTCAATTAAATACATTTAATTGCCCATCTGCCTGTGCAACAGACACAACAAGACAAAACAGAGGAGAAAAAAAGGTAAGCTTCAGGTAGCTTTTCACAGAAACAGCTGTTAGAAATGTTCTTCAGGGAATACATTTCTCAGCCTGTACCTTTTTCACTTTTACTTGAGTAAAGAAGTATGACTGCATCAACCAGTCTTTTTTTTTACAGTATCTGTACTTGTGCTTTGAGTAAAAAGAATATACTGCCACCTAACTACTGCAGCGTTAGATGACAATCTGTGATCATGATAACCTTTATTTCAATAGATTATTTTTAGAGTGTTTCTTTGTCTCAGTATGATGTTATCATACACCTACACAGTATGGAGCTGGTGTGTAGTTTCTTTGACAGTAGGGGTCACTCTTCTCTCCTCCCTAGTGAAGCATTTAGATCACAGTCCTGACACACACACACACACACATACACACACACACAAACACATACACAAACTGGCAGGGAAAGATTCAGTCACACACATGTGCATCTTCATGTTTCTGCAGCATTGCACGCACATATGCATGCATGCGTGCTCACAGAGCAACCAACATAGATTCAAATATACACTCTCTGTTCTCCCCCTCTGTCCCACGGAAAGGTCTGCATGCATCGAATCACGGTAACACAGTCTCCGACAGCAACACAGCAGTACTGCTTGTCTTGTGGTAGCTGTGGTTAGTGTCATACAAGAACAGCTACTGAGACGCCCATGGACTCAGACAAGCTTCCTGCCAGGGGCCTGTCACTGACAAACCCAGGCCTGGCGTGTCAGCTTTCTACGAGCCCGAAGGGGAAGGCCTTTCAGTCCGAGGATCCGTGGCTCCAGCACACGCCACACACCAGCCCCGGCCCAAATCACCAACCTGGCCACAGAAACCACAAAGCACTGTATTCAGTTTAAATTGACAGGATAAGAAAACACTGATCATCCAACTTCAATGAAATATTCAACATCAGAGGAACCCTAAACCTATATAAACTATATTGCAAATATGCTGTAATATTTGATCTGGATGCCTTTAAAACCATCAGAAACAAACAACTTTGCACATGTTTTTAATTTTCAAACAGAAAACAAAAGAAAAGGAGAAATCTGTAATATAATTATGTTAAAAAGTCATGAAATGACCATGATATGTCATCAGAGATTAAAAAAATTGAAATACTCACTTCTCTGACAACAACACTACAGTTGTGGTCTCCTCCATTGAGATTTTCAGCTCATAACTCGTCTTATTGTTTGTCCGTTTCACATTAATTATTCAATTTCCTGCCAAATGGTCACCAAATGAGAAAGTGTATGTTTATGAGTTGTAAGAACTTCTTCATATTTGCAGACAAGTGACACTTGTAAACGTCTGATCAGCTTACTGCGTAGGACTTGTCATCGTTTGTTATCGTCATGTTACAATGATGTGCATGTCTTGCACTCCTGCAGCCTTCCTCAGCTTCCTCAGGCTGGGGAGGACGAGGTGGGTGGAAACAAACAACCATAGGCTATATATTAAATAGGCTGAAATCCTATTTAATATCCCATCTATTGCTCCAACTTTCTTTTTCGGACTGCAGCACTCATCTTTAGATGCACAATTGCTACATATTGTTCCTTTAAGGCATGCAGAAGGAACTTATAGGAAATCCATCTAGACAAAATACACATGAAGTGGAATTTCTCTTGAATTTTACCATCTTTTCTTTGTGACCTCTGTTAGCACTATTGTATTAATGAAATCCAGGGGTAAAATAGCTTTAGTGGGTGCTTTCCTCTTCCAATCTCTCATCTCTTGCAGGCTAACCTGATCCTGTGCAGCCAGACTCTGAGCCGGAGATCTCTGCACTTCCTGGTGTCCCAGTAATGATTGTTAATGATGTCATCTGATCAGGAGAAGAGGATGTGTGTGTGAGTATGTGTATCTGTGTGTGTGTGTCTGTGCATATATTCGTGGGTGAGGATACCTCACCAGATTGAGTCTGGGGTCATTTTATGTTTGGTGGGGAGGTGGGGGCTGCAGGAAGTGTGGAGGACAATGAACTCCAGTGTCTGTTCATACAAACATGACTGTCTTCATCTTCTGTCTGCGAGAGGCCTCCCTCTTCCCTGTTCTTAATCCCCACCCCTCACCCATTACTTATAAACCCCACCCCCCGCCATCACCCCCATTAGCTAGTGCAGGGGTCAGATGGTAATTACTGTTCAGCCCTTCCCTTTAAAACCTATTCAACTTCATCAGAACCAAAAATGTAATACTGATTGGCTTTATGGCTACAGGTGGCTCACTTTACAGGTGAAATCTGTAACTTTCTATATGTTGTCAGCATTCAGGGTTTTGGGTATGATGCTGTTTCTGTGTATAACTATCTTACTGAATAGAAAAGTCCTGAACTGACTGACTTTGACACCTCATAATGTGCCAAATACTTAAGATTTTCCAATGCCAAACCAATATTCCATTATTATCTGACCACAACCTCTGTTTTGACTGTTGTGATTTCTTGGAACATTATTTGTTGGTCTTACCTGATGTATTGTAATTCAAACACAATATGTGTGCACACATAGCTAACAAAAGTATTACAGTATTATACAATGTGTAATTTAGCTTTGGATATAACATGATTTTAACATTAATGTCAGTTAAGTTTATTTTAAATTTTGTACACAGAGCTAACAAAGTTATTCCAAAATAAGGATCAGTTATCTGAGCAGCCAGCTGCACGTTGCATTATTAGTTCATATATTACCTGTCCTGTCCTGCAACATCTGTATCATGTTTTTCCTCCCTTTGTTGTTTCCATCAGGCAAAGGCCTCTGAACCAGTAGTCGCTCTCTTTTTTGTATGTTTTTAATTCCTCTTGGTTTTTGGTTCTTTGCTCCTTCAGACAGATGCTTGTTTATGCCTGGGTTCAAAAGACTTGGTCTAAGCCAGCCGCTTATTTTCAATTTGAAAATTTCTGACTTAAGCTCCTGTAGAGGCCCTAAGGACTTAATGCGCTGGAACTAACATACAAATAAACAAAACAAAAACACACACAGACAACATAACCAAATATAGAAACTCACTTAAGATGAAACCTGCCTATGGTGTCGAACAATTTAAGTTTATTTCTGTTTTAACAGTCACATTGCTTGATTCAGATAATATAGCATATATCTACTCTACACCATATACATAGCAATTATATTGTGTATAACAAAGCCATTATCGAGCTGTGAAGTAGGTAACTCCATGATTTCAATGTATGAAACAACAAAAACTGAGAAAAGTGTAATTTCCTGGTTTATTTCCATTGCGTGGTACAACTTGACTGACTTGACTCTACTCACTCATTTTTGATCATGTGAAATATCTGATATACCTTTTTAGGTATTATTTCATTGCAGGTTCCAAGCCAGCTGAGCCAATATTTAACAGTGGAGTGAAAAACTGATCAGAGAGAATCGTCCCTTGAATCATCACTTACGTGACATTAAACGACCAGTCATCTCATCTTAGGTGATGTAGCCTACGTAGAATTTCCCAAATTCAGTTTTTTCAGCAGTATTTTGTTGTGACGCATTAAGGCTTGCTGTGACAAACTGCCATCCCTTTGATATCCTCCATTGTTCCTGTGTTTGTGTCGCATTAAAGCTGATGTCACAGCAGGTTAACACGGCATCACTATGATGATGAGCTAACAATCCCACCTACATTCAGAGAGTATTACCTGCAGTGGCAAACAAAACCGAGAAAAGTACCTGATACCAAAAGTGAGTTGAATATAGCCATAATATAGATAGTTATAGATATAACAAGTATGAACCTTATTTCTTTGTATCTATGTTTTCACCTGGTTAATATACAACACAGACAGTCTCTTACACAGTTATAGAGCATCTGACTTGTATGTCGTTGGAAACCAGAATCAGAATCAGGTGTTTGGCCAAGTAGGTTCACACACATGAGGAATTGGTGAATTGCATGACAATGAACATATATCGTAAGTATTGAAATAAAAAGAAGGATAAAAGCAGGTGCAATTTTGTGTAGGAATGTGCAAATGTTCACAAAAACATATGGAGACAGGAAAATCAGCCCAATTTCAAAACTTCTTTCACCGCTGTTACCAATAAAAATCCAGTTTCCCTATCTGCACCTTGACCAGGACCCCAGAGAACGTGGCAGAGCTGTTAGATGCTTCCGTCTCACACAAACAATGTTTAATGATTTCCTCATACAAACGTAAAGATGTGGGCAGACAAGGCATTATGAGAGCCTTGCAGATAGTGCTAATGGAGCCGTGGTTGTTAATGGGCCAGCAGCACTCTCAGTGATAAATGATGTTTATCATACGCAAAGCACCAAGGATTTGTTACACTTCTCCCTCTGCCCATCCTGTGATGCAGCCACTGATAACGCCCTAATGATCTGTGGCACGGCTGTGGCCTACCATGCACGATCTAACATGGTGTTAAATCAGGAAACCGTTTTATGCATTTATGTTATCTCTAAAAATACATTTTCACTTGATGCTCAAGACTGAACATTGATTCATTGTGAGCCTTTTAAGTATATTAGACAATGGTGTAAGATAATGAATCACATTCGTATAACAAAAACCCATTCTGCTTTCTCCACTGTCTGCTCCAAATGTCTGCTGATCACTCAATAGTCTCAGAGGTCTGTGGCTGACAAAGGTAGGTCATGGCCCCTGTTTGAGTAGCCATGTCTGGGGAGACAGGAGCAGGAGACTGCAGACCACTTGCCAGTCCTATGACTAGTCTGTAGCCAAATGGGTGTAATTACATCGTGTTTGGCTCCTAACTCGCTGGTGGGGGTGGAGGTGAAGGGGCATGACCCCACACTTCCAGAACATGACCTGGGAATGTAGACATGAGGCTTGAGTCTGCTTGTGACAATGGATAGTGTGGTGACCTGGCTAACGGGCCACAGCTGATGTCCTCCAGCACCCATCTGTTTCCTTCACCTCCATGAGTCCCATGTGGTGAAGATGTTTGGATGGAGCAACAAGGCCAGAATGTGGGTATTATGTGATATTATCTGCCCAGTCTCTTCAATCTGTGTACAAATAACATGATTAAAGTCTAATTTTGCATTAAGGTAATATGCTAATCCTTGACAATAAATTAATGTCGGGTGATGTAATGTAGAAAGTGAGAAAGTCTGCGGATGAAGGAGCTGGTGAGGTGGATGGAATCACAGACCTTTAACCCAGGAGGGTTTGGGTTGTGTGTGAAACCAAAAATCGACATTATCTAAAGTAAGGTAAGGCAAGGCAAAGCAAAACAAGGCAAGGTAAGGTAAGCTAAGGTAAGGTAAGGTAAGACAAAATAAGACAAGACAACACGTAACGTAACATAACGTAACATAATGTAAAGTAACGTAATGTAATGTTAATGTAAGTCTTTTTCTAACTCTAGTAGTTTTATTGCCTAAACCTAATGAAACTATGACACTTAAGAACGTTAACCACGTTTAATTTTGTCAGCATAATGATGAAGGTCACCTGACTATGGATCTGCTCTCCACAGAAGGTAATAGGAAGACCTGCATCCAAAATTGGACTATGTGAATGCGCTGCACCCTATTTGAATGTGTAAAGTTGTGTTATTTGTATGCAGATTGCAGAGACTCGGTTGGCTATTTTATATACTGTATTATATACTGTCTCAGTCATAGCCCTATGAAAAGGTAGATTTTTAAGTATCACTATGGCAACAGTGGCGTGCGTAGATGCTGCAGCCTCCTTCAAATTTCACTACTTTTATTTTTTAGTCTGCTATTTTTTGGCTTTATCGCTTAAACACATAATACCAATGGCAGAAATACACTCCTAGGTATTGGAAAGGGAGGCATGGGGTTTGGATTAAAGAGAAAGAGACCTTGAAATGATCAACAATGCATGTGGCATCTTTCAACCACGCAGGCAGATCCTGGGTCCGAGGTTAATAGAGATGAGAGCCATGCTCGCCAAACTTGAACTTAAGGCTGCTACTGACTAATGTTCAGTCAGAAAAATGAAACAGATGAAACCAGCCAAGCAACGGGAAAACAGACTGTTGGTGTCTTACAGAAATCTGCTCCACTACACAAGTTGATGTTCTTTATGGGTTTTTTTGTACTGAAGGTATAATCACAAGGAATCAAAGCTAATTAGCATTGAGACAAAGCTTCAAATGCTAATTTAAGAGGTAAGTATGAATTTTAAATACTGTGCAGATTTGCAATTCAGTTGTATTCATGCATGTGGAAAAAAGTCTGGCGTACAAAAACCTTTGTCTACAATAATGTAAAAATCCATTGCTCATATGATTTCCTGCAAACTGTTATGAGCTAACAAAGAACACAAATGCACTCATTCATCAAAATTACATTTTACTATATCTGCTCTGATACATTCAGAAAGCATCTATCCTCATTAACCAAGAACTGACCCGAGAAATTTATATCATCCTGGCTAATACAGTTGTCTTTTGATCCTAGTCATTAATGCACCATTAGGACTATATTTTATGTACTGTTTTATGCAGCACTCACTACCTTAGACCTTATTATGAGCAAAATGATCAATATCCAGATATAGGTGGTTCTGGAAGGAGAGAGTGTTTTTTGGTTAGAAAGTAAATTGAGCCCAAACTTTTCTGTCAAAGCAGTAAAAGACATCTCGAAACTTTGTGCTAAATCAGAGGCAGATGTGTATGTTTATAAAGATAAATTGAATTAAAGGCTAGTCCGTGCTTTGTTGCCCAGACTCTGGGTCCTCAGTGGCCTTCTAATCATGCTGTCGGTGATTTAACTGGCTTCAACAGGTAATGCTATTTAAGGGGACCTAAGGCAGGCACCAGGAAATGAAACACGGTTGCCTTAACATGGATTGTTGAAGCAGTGGCTTGACAACCACCCCCCCCCACACACACCCGACACCCACCTCTCCTTCTTTAGCTCTACTCAGAACCACGGCTAACTAGAAAAAAAACTAATTAAGCCTTGAAGTAAAATGCTCTCTATGGAATGTATCTGGCTGTATCTGTTACTCTGAGTCCTGAACTTGTGCGCACACATGACCATGCACACAAGAAGCAAATCAGCACACTCACATCCACATGGGCGGACGCCCATACACACATGTAAACAGGCTTTTTCAAACATTTAAAAAATGAATTCTTGTGTAAGACAAAAACAAACAAGGGTAACCAATAAAATTAACAGGAAATGTTCAGTGAACTTACAGTAAATTAAATAAATGTCCAAAAAAGGAGTACAAAAAAGTAAATTCTTAGCAAGTCCTATCTACTTTTTTTTTTTTTAAAACATTTCATCAAAAACTTGTGTAAATCATAAATATTCCATCTTTTTGCCTGGTGTTCACCATTCACAACTCAATCAAATCAATCCAAAGGAGACATTACAAAACAGCAAACATAAATCAGATTCAACTTATACATCCTGTCCCGTCGTACTAAGCTAGTTCCCTGCTCCGATCATGCATCCCATATCCATTCAATGATATTTTTAAACAATCATTTAAATTTGAGAATCTGGAAGGCAATCTAGGCATGACAAAAAATAAAAGCAATGACAACAAAGGAAAAATTAAAGAGCCTCCATTGTGGTAAAACTTTGTTTAAACTTGTACATGTTTTCATTTCCACTTTTCAGATATTCTATTAAGGTTGATTGTAACACAATGATTTTTACCAAAGCCTCACTAAATGCTTCTTGAACATACAAATCCTTCTCAAATCGTGTTGACCTTCTCTCATTTGGAGCGGCTTTTGGATACTACTACTGTATGTAATAGTCATCTGCTAGTTGTTTGATAGTGATAACACAGGCCTGAATGGACATCTGTTGCATATTAAATCTTAGCAGCGATGTGAAGTCAGTCCCCTATTGCCTTTTCACAATTAGTACGATATCAAATATCTCCGACTTATGTGATTATAGTAAGCATTGTCTTTCACTAGACTATTCCTAATGTGCAGAAACATTCTGGCCCCATGCCCACATCACAGGTTCTGGTTGCTGGCAGTATGGCAGGGTGTACATACAACTCCATGGATTTTCTGCGCCCGTCTTTGAATTTCTTTTCAACATTCATCGCTTGTATACATTTTCTGACAACCTTCTAAAACAGTCCACTTATTAAATGGAATATTTGTATGATTTGAATGCAAAGGCTGCCAGTGTCCACACTAACAGTGGTCGCTCAGTGGCTGTGATTAAACGAAAAGTTTGACATTTTTGGTAAATACGCTTAATCGCTTTCTTTCTGGGAGTTGATGAAAATATTGTCATGTCTATACACTAAATATGAAGCTACTACCAGCAGCTGGTGGACTTAGCTTGGCACAAAGACTGGAAGCCGGGGGAAACAGCTAGCCTAGCTCTTTCCAAAGAGGCCAGCTGATAAAAAGTAAATGTCAAAAAAACATAGTTTACAATACCATGGTGTTCTCCTCTCTCTCCAGTCTTTAATAACAAATAGTGCACTATTAAATAAAATATTTGGGTTAACAGTTCCATATTGTTTGCCTCGTGTTTGTATTTTAATTAGTGACAGGCGGCTCTGTAATCATATCTTTTTTCCTCCTCCGTCTCCTTCACTGTTCTGTTTTCTGTCCAGTTTTCTTTAACCCAAAGTAAAAAGAAGGAAGTCTAGTAACCCTAAAATAATGTTTGGTATGAGAGTAGCAAAATAAGCCAGTCTGGATACATCATGTATTTTTCTGGGTAATTTTAAATGGAATAATCTTACATACAATATTTGAATGCATGATATCTAATCTGAAGTGGCCACACTGACACAGCTTGTCTAGTCTCAAGGCCCCGCATCCTCCCCCCTCCCTCTCCTCAGACAGACCCAGCCCTCATCAAGGGGAAGGTCCTTCATAATTCCCAGTTAGGTCTGCCATTTTTCACCTTTGTCTAAAAATACAATGGAAGAGGTGGGGGGGTCTGAAAGATTGCTCAAGAATTGCCGGAACAAAGGGAACGGACTTGGATGGGCTAAAAATACAGCGCAGCGTGTGAATACGATAAAGGACTACACTAGAGGACGCTGACAAAGCTTTGCTGACTTTCAAGTGGGAGAACAATGTGGCAGACACTTTCAGGGCGTTTGGCTACACACTGTGGCGGCTGGACAGGCTGTGAAGCAGGATGTCAACATCAGCCCTCATGGAGAGAACTGAGGGCTAATACAATAACGCATATAAAGCAAGTGTAAAGGAATAATCAGTCACACTTTATTTTATACAACAAGCCACAATTTGAATGAAATTAAACAAAAGTAGAAATAATATGTTCTTTATTAGACGGTATTAGACCCTTTATGAGACCCTTATTACACTTTAATGGAGGGTAATTAGGGACACGTTACAACACAACTGTATGGTAAACTAAAGTGTACTTTTTCTTACTACGAGACGCTTATTAGGTTTTATTAGAGGATAATTTCAGACGCATAGCAACAGAACTGAATGGCAAACTAGAGTGAAATCAAACATATGATTCTTTAAAAATGAACCAAGTAAAGCCCACAATTATAGACCTACAGATATATTTTGTTATGAATATATCTGTAGGTGACCGCACAAACCTATTCTGATTGATCAGAGTAGAAAGCATCAGGTTCTTGTTACAATTTGTCCCAAATGACCCTCTAAAAAGGTCTAATCAGTGGGAAACATTATCCTTTAGTTTACAGTGCAGTTCTATTGCAATGTGTCCAAAATTACCCTCGAAGGAGGTCTAATCAGTGAGGAACAATACGCTTTAGTTTACAGTACAGTTAAGTAGTAACGTGTCCCTAATTGCCCTCTATTGAAGAGTCTAATAAACTGACTAATACTCTCTAATGAAGGACATATTATTTGTATTTGTTTATCGAATTTGATATAAAATCCAGTAAAGTCTTTGTAGTGTACTGTAAAATAAAGTGTGACAGAATAATAATTCTGTTCTGAGAGTTATGCTGTTATTACACCTTGATGAACACGTACGGGTCTCATAAATGCTCATACAAACATATGTATGTATACGTTTATAGAGTTGTAGAAAGGTAAAGGGGCTGAGAAAGGGTCTAACAGGAAAGTGCAATGTGAGATGGGCCTGCGACCCCTCATCTCATCGATTCAGACAAGGAGGGCTGGTCTTAATTACCTTCAATTTTCCCCTAGCCATCACTTTCCCTGTTGATCACTTTTCCCTTCAAGTGGATGTGTATGTGTGTGTGCTTCTGGGTGAGTGTGGGAGAAAGGAAGAAAGGAGGAGGTGTACGTTTTCAAGGCCAAAGCGTTTGTGGTGGATGCGGTGCTCTGGAAATTGCGGGCTACCTCATCTGTAATCTGATTTCAATGGCACTGCCCTTAGAGGTTGAGTCAATCTGATTTTCTGCCTTGACTGAGTGGCTGGCTTGATGTGTATATGTATACGTGTGTGTGTGTGTGTGTCTCCACTGCAGGAGGTTAAATACTTACAAGGCACCACTCAGTCAGTCAGTCGCTTTCCTAGTGAGGCATCATGGGAGCGTTTGATTGGGTGAGTTACAGAGAGTGGAGTCAATTAGACAGCGTGGACTCAAGTGAGACGGCGGGTGAGGAAGAGGAGAAATCATGCAACAATAGACCAGATCAACAGGTGACTCTCTGCTTTCAGCAAAATAAAATATTTTAGGTGACATCATACACAAGCATATCATGAATGCAGTTTTAAAACTACAGAGCTCAACAGTGAGGTTCCAAAAGGGAAAATCACATTTATATTCTGTATATAGGGTTTAGATTATAAGCCATAATGTCTTAACCATCCAAAGTAGACTCACAGTGAGCGATAGGATTGTGAAACAATGGTATATGCTCCCATAAAAGCTAAGTCCATGTTTTATCAACCTTGTTTTTTATGTCATGGAGAAGCACTGTATTGCCCACAAACTAAAGCTAAAGTGTAACAGCAATGTCACTGATTGGTGGAGCTCATTGTTACCATGGAAATGTTTACTGCACCCATGAACGGGTAGTTCTGCTTGTAGGCTGGGTAGCTAGGTAGCTAACATTAGCTAACATTAATTGTACTAATAAGTCATTATGTCACAGTGAATATAATATGTACACATAGAACAAAAACTACAATATATTACAACAGTTATTAACATTATAAATATTATAATAATGGCAAAAGTTCAATTTAAGAAGAAGTGTTATCATTAGCAATGGTTTGTACTGAAGGATGAGTAGTTTCATAAATATGCACTTTGCCTTTTTATTTGCTTTTTATGAATGAATTCATTTATTTGTTCATTTATTTTGTTTTGAATCAAATTTTCTGTGGTCCAGTTATTTTCTAGTCTGTGACCCAACAGGTAAATGAAATCTTTGAGTTATTGTTAGTAGAAGCATCAAACATCTATTTAAGATGAATGAGATGTTTATACTTTGAAATAACATCATGAAAAAAGAAAGCATTTAGGGGGCAGGGGTTTTCTACCCGGAAGTTATTACAAACAAACATTGTGATTCGTTCTATATCCATTTTATTTCTTCAGGTTACTGGTTCCTCAGCCCGTGACACCCAAATCTAAACACCAATCACTATGCTGATGATTAAGTGTTCAGAGGAGGAAGTGAGAAAATAGATGAGAGGCCTAAAACCTAAACAGCCCCCCACCCGAGACGATCAACACAAACAATTAAACACTCTTGATTGCTGCTCGAGGCTGACGTGCGGACCTCTCTTTTCCTTGAATTAAGCCTGTCCAGTTTCACCACTTGCATGCATGCATGCAAACGCACATGCAGGAACACAATCTGATGTGGTGCTGTTTACTGTAATTAGTATCAGTTCATTTACAGCTCACTGACCCAGGGTGACCTGCTGGATGTGGGTCAACAGGGACAGCCAGCGCCATGGTGGAGACGGGTGGGGTGCAAGGTAAGGCATGTGAGAGTGTATCATTGCGTGTGTCTGCAAGGAGTGGACAAGGAGGATGGATGTCTGGTGCTGAAGGAAAATACGTAAGGTGAGTGTGTCATGTCTGTCCGTGTGTGCGTGTGTCGGCAGATGACAAAAGCTGGTGTGTGTGTTTAGGTGTTTGAGCACACGTGTGCGACTCGGTGACTGTGTATGTGTGTGAGCTGATTCCTCATTGTGCTGGACTTCAGAGGCCCAAGCGTCTCCTGCTTCCTCTCGGAGGCAGTGGGTTAAAAATAATGTGGTGTGCAGTGAGCGGCGGGGAGCAAGGCGCAGACAGCTAGGAGCCAGAGCGTCACACACATACACACACCCACACACACACACACACACACACACACACACACACACACACACACACACACACACACACTCAGCAGCGGAGCTATATGGATTTTTTTTTCCTCTTTTATGGATATCTCACTCACGGACTTAATATCCCCATAAATGTTAGCATACACAAACAGAAAGAGATGGTCATCCATTTACCCACACTTCATCTGATGCCTTTCTTCCAGCATAGATAAAAAACAGATTGAACATCTGTACAGGGTTCAACGTTAATGTGTTTTTTTCACTTGGTCAGAAATATACTTTCCCAAAGTCAATTTTTAATCACCCCTGTGCAAATTGTTTTGCTTATTAGTCAATAGAAAATAAGAAAGACTAAACCTAATAGCAATGTTTAAACGAGGGCAGCAAAAAAAAAAACAAAACAAAGATATTCAGTTTAATGTGATAATAAACAAATAAAAGTGGGAAATCTCCATTCTTGAGGGGCTGAAATCAGCATGAAAAATTCTGATTAATTGATAATCAAAATGATGAAAATTAGTTTAATTCTTTTTACCACTCGTGCAGCCAGAATTTACTAGCCTGACGCTAACCCTAGCCCTTCTTCTGCCATACTACTTTTTTTTCATCTATTCTCCAACTTAAAGGAGTTATATGTAAGATTTTCATGTACAAAAATGAGTACTGTAGTCCAAATAGTGAGTTGGAGCCATGGGCGGTATATTAAATAGGTTGGAGGGAGTTGTTTCCTCCAGCCCCCTGCTCTCCAGACAAAAGGAAGCTCGGGCAGGCTGCAGGAACAGGGCTGCGCAACATTATAATTTGACAATAACAACCAACACCAAGTCCTGCACTGTAAGTTGATCAGCTGTTTAGAACTGTCAGTGTTGTCTGTTGATGTAAATCTAAGCCCATTATCGTGAAAACAAAAGCCCTCTGCTCTGAAAATACACACTCTGGAGTTGGAGTTCAGTGACTGCCTGCCTTACTGACTGTCAGACTCCACTAATATATCGCTCAATTGACCGTTATAAACATCTGTTTGTTCAGAACTGATTATTAATTACTTCTTACAACTCATAAACAGACACTTACTCATTCTGCAAACATTCAGCATTAATTTGATTTATAATTAAGGTGAAACAGGCATACAAAAACAGTTATTCTGGCCTGCAATGGAAATTTCAAAGTAGGACACCATGGCTGTAGCACTGTTGTCTGAGTAGTGGGTATTTCAACTTAACGTTTTTCCTTAATCATTGACAACACATCATGGTCATTTTATGATTTATAATAGTAAATATGTTACAGATTTCTCCTTTTAAACTATAATCTTAATCCTTTAATCATCCTGATATTACATTAATTACTTTGATATAGCCTGCATAGAGCTGTAGGGCTGTAAATTAATTTAGAACTCAGTGTGTTCTTCGTTACTGGCACAGCATGCTCATTGATTCAGCGCTGTTTCAACAAATAACCTTGTGAAACAGTGGAGCTCATCCAGCACTTCAGTGGGTTCATAAAGAGACATTCCCACAACACAAGGTGGCACTGAGACCTCGTAGGTTGCGGAGAAAAACCTTTGACACCAATATGACATGTGCCAGTTTGCCTCAACTATCTGCAAAGCATGGGAAGAAGAAGAAGAGACTGATGACTCACAGGTAATTGGCCTATCACAACCTCTCCCTGATCTTCCTCCTCTGCCCCTCCCTCCATTGCGTGAGGAAGCCAGGGCGGCTGCAGTCTCTCTCCGCCCCGAGATAAGACTGTCTCCAACCGGCCGCGCACACCTCCTGTCATCTGTCTGCTCTCCTTATCAGCTGGCCAGAGCAGCGTGCTGGTGTTGACGCTCTAATTAAACCCACGCAGTCACACCTGCCCCCCCACCGCCACCACCTTTGATCTTTAGCATCGAAAGTTCTCCACCATTCAGTACATTACTGGATAAATTTTGTTTTGCACCATAAGGGAACTGGGAAATGTTTGTCTTTATGCTTTATAATGTGAAATTACAGTGTATCACTGTAATTGTATACTATTTAGTGTAAAATGTCAATATGATGATAGATTGCTCTGTGTGCAAAGGAAATAAATAAAGACACAGGCATACCAGATACCATTTAATTATAGGAAAACAACAAGAGAAAGGAACAGTTTTAACATTTAAAGTTCAAGAAAAACTGCTACTGTTTGACTCAGCATGGTTGTTCAAAATCAGTGGTGAGATCAGTGCTGTCTCACAACCAGGGCCCTATCTGTCTGCAGCTTCTCCTCTGACAGTCCATCCGCCCCAACGTGTGAACATGTTGATATGTTTGTCAGCAGGTCTGTAGCTTTGTGATGGACTGATGACCCGTCCGCAATGTCCCCCTGCATTCTGTCAAATGAGGTACATGAATTAGATGTTTGCAAGGCTGTCCCGAATGCCATTTTTGGGGCTTTGAAGCTTCAGTGAGAATTACCTGCTAATATTCGAAGCCCAGATGAGGGGTGAGAGAGGGGCGAGCTATCATACTTTTCTCTAGACTCAGAAGTCTGTCTCTAAATGTTTCACTCCGTAGAAACTGAAGATAATCTCAGCTAAAACTAGTTGGAAAAGTTAAAAAAAAAAAAAAAAAAAGAAAAGAAACATTGCTCTTCATATTGGGCAGAGACATCATTATTTAGTTATTATTTATATGTATTGTATGTTGTTATTGTAATTATGAGTCTAATGAGAGACAAGGGCAGGAGTGGAGACAACAGTCACTGTCTATAGAGAGGCAAAATCTCTCCCCTTCCATTGGACCACCACAGAACCTGTCCTCAGGTACAAAAGTCTATGGCGAGAGACAAATAATTTGTTGTTTTGTTACATATATGTGTGTCAATTTAACAGATCATTTTAGAAGTCACAGAAGTCTACAATCCCAGAGGTCATGAAAGTGATGCCATGACTTTCTCCCTCCAAAAGCATCCATTAGCCGCTGAAGCTAGGATGTCTGTGTAGGTTTGTACTGGGATGTAGTCACTTCAGCAATGGGTCTTGCTCATTGTTTCATTTCTCTGGCTGGAAAAAAACACTTAAGGTAACGTGACAAAGGACAGCATTATTGGTATCGATGACTACATTGTGCAAGACGAGATATGTAGTTCACAGAGAGGTTTCTCACAAAAATAAACTATAACAAACCTACAACAAACTGTCTCTCACCACTGAACACTGTATATAGTTTGCAAGCATGTAGGGAGGGTTAAGGCTGGACCACATTTGGTACATGGAGCAGAAATATACAGGTCAGTTTTTTATGAGGGCAGGTTTTGAGACTAATTCAGTTCCATAGGGGAACTTCATTTCTCGCTCTTTATCAGAATTTAGCCTCGTTTTCAATTGATGCAATGTCGGGTTCTCTTCAAAAAAAAAACGAAGAAAGAGCAGAATTCAAATATTGATTTGGATGTCGATTATCATGGCAATGGTATAAGTTTTGGAGGAATCAAGACAACTCAAGATGTTTTTTGTTTTAAAGATTTTTTTTACTGTGGAATTTTGTGTGTTTTTTCACTTCTGGTTTCAGCATCCCTGGACAATGTTGAAAAAAAGCGCTTTTGTATCCTAAATGTGTTGCAATATGCATGACCTGCCCTTTGATGCTGAAAAATCTGTAAGCAAGTAAAGACAAAAGGCTGAATAAAAGTTTTAAATGTGGCTTGTTCAGCTGAGAAGAAAAATAGACCATGTGCGCAGTTATGTAAGTCAAAATTCTCTCAAAGTTTTAATATTTAAAACAAATATTTGCTATACTATTATGTGGTGCAGTTGACTTTTTTATTCATTTATTAGATCCTGACATATTGTTGATGAAGAGCCTTACTACAGTAAGAAATGCCTGTGACAGTTGTGGTTAATAGATGTCTGGGTAGGGGAGTCCGCACCAATCAAAATCTTCTTCTTCACCCTTATCTGATGACAGTGTTTACAAAGTGGGAGTGTTGTAAAAACACATCTCTGGGATTATTTTATATTCCTCTTAGTCAGAACAAATGCACCCACGTGTCTGTTTTCCAGAGCAGTGTTTTCACACCTTTCTGGTTCCTTATCAGTGCCTTCTGACCCACAACAATTCAACATTTCAATCACCTGGGCAGACAAAATCAATACTCAGAGGAAAGACGCTGATCTTAACCAACAGGTTACGTGGCTCAAAGCATTCAGGTGAACAAAAAAGCCCATTTTGTCTCCATTCACTGTATCTGTGACACCGAGTGCATGATAAGGAGACACTGATAGAGGTCCTGAGAGATACTTGAGCAGAGAGTTGCACACAAAAGGTATACTCATAAATGTTTATAGCTCACCATTAAACTTTGCTTAGATGTTGAATCTGTCACTCACTGATAGCAGAGCCTGTCTGCTGATTTATGGTCATCCCTGAAATTGCCTTAGTGACGCCTGGAGAGGATGACTAACCAACTCAGGTAGGGTCAACAAGCACAGACGGTCAGATAAGACAGAGCGAGGCAGAGGCAGACACAAAGAGGGAGAGCCCTTGGAATGGACGAGAAGAATGAGGGTCACTCCACGTAAACACGGCAGACATCTCTTGATCTGCCCCGAAGACACAAGACCAGACGCAAACTATTTTATCTGATTGTTCTGTTGTTTGTCTGAGGATTTCTATCAGTGGACATGCACGTTTGTATTTAACATCTTGAAATAAATTCAATATCTGTTCTTTTTTCTACAACCCTGATTCTACAAAAGCTAGGACACTGTGTTAACCTAAATAAACACAATAGACAACAGTACAAAGACAAGATATTTAATGTTCCAACCAATAAACTTTTTGTAAATTTACACTCTTTCTGAATTTGATGCCTGCAACACATTCCAAAAATGTTGGGACAGGGTCATATTTACCACCGTGATATATCACCTTTTGTTTTAGCAAAACTCAGCAAGCTTTCAGGAACTGATGAGACTATTTGTTAAAGTTTGGAAAGCAAAATTCTTTCCCATTCTTGCATGATATATAACTTATGGCGCTCACCAGTCTGGGATCTCTGTCGTTGAATTTAGCATTTTATAATGCGCCATACACCAGGACAGGTCTGGGCTGCAGCCAGGTCAGTCAGGCACCTGCCACTTTTACTATAAAGCCATACTGTTGTAATACATGCAGGATGTGTCTGGGCATTGTCTTGTTGAAATAAGCAGGGACATGTGTGACAAAGACATCGTCTGGATGGCAACATATGTATGTATGTAACGTACAAAACCTGTAAGTACCTTTCAGCATTAATGGGGCCTTTACAGATGTGTAAGTTACCCATGATGCCATGAGCACTAATACACTCCCATACCATCACAGATGCTGGCTTTTGGACGTTGCACAAGTGACGATCTGGATGGTCCTTAGCCTGGAGGTCACAACATCCATGATTTACAAAAACAATACAATAAGTGCACTTTCTAGATATTGCTGATATATGGCTTTTGCTTTGAATGACCTTAACTTGCATTTGTAGATGCAACGACAAACTGTATTTACCAACAGTAGTTTTCCAAAGTGTCCCAAAACCAATGCCACGACATTCTTCATACAGTCATCTCTGTTTTTAATGCTGTGCAGCCTGAGGGATCGAAGGTCATGGGCATTCAGTGCTGGTTTTCGGCCTCGCCCCCTACATGCAGAGATTTTTCGCAGATGTCTTGCAATTGTGCATTGACAAACACTGTTCTTAAACTGTTGGACTATAGACCCTTTCACAGCCGATCAGCAGATATGTCATTGAAAAGCTGTGCGAGCATTTTGGAAAGAGTAGTAGTGGTCCTACCCCAGTCATCCAGATGACTTATCAAGCTGCAAATGCTGAATCAAATGTTTCACCAGCACGAAAATCACCAAAATGTCTGGTTGTTGCGTATATGGTACATCAGAATCAATATTCTACTGGTCGACTTAAGGTGTACAGAATTCCGACAGGATCATGACCATTTCAGAGCAATCAGTGGCATCTTTGGCTGCATTTAACATGTTGACTGGAGTGATGACGCGATCAAAACTGCTCATGTTTGCAGCTCCCATTGACAGACTGTGCAAAGGTTGCTCATTGTTTACAACTGTAAAAGTGTCTATTTTCCCACACAGTTTTTCACAAAGTGGTGAATGGGTTCCCCAACCTTGCTTGTGAATGACTGAGTATTTCGATAATGCCTCTTTCATACCCAATCACCTGTTATCAGTTAATCTGTTTGACTGTTGAATGTTCCAAACAGGTGTTCCACAACCCTCCCAGTCTTTTGTTGCCTCAACTTATTTGGAATGTGCTCCTGACCAAATTGAGATTTGATGTACAGTATATTTCCAAATAACAAGTTAATCAGCTCCAACATTAAATGTCTCTATTGAATTCTATTGAACATAGGCTGAAAATGATTTGCAAATCATTGCATTCTTTTTTTATTTAAGTTTTACACAGCATCCAACTTTTTTTGGAATCAGGGCTGTATGTTGCCGTATTAGCTGTCTATTTAGAGTGTGTTTCAGTATGTCTTTGCAGACAACAAAAGCACTAATGTGGCATTTATCAAGCGTGATATCATTACACAGAGTGTGTCCATATTTTACTCTCTTTCTCCCTCCCAGTTGAGACATCAGGCCTCAACACTATTTGTCTCAATCAGCTGCCACTGTTTCCATTTGGCCTGTATACCCATTCAATATTGAGACCAGCAGCTCCTAGTTCGGACATTAAAACTTGTACACACACAAGCACACACCAGCATGTCTTGCAGCCACACATCCCACCATAATGCCATTTAGAATAATAGCACTGTGAGCAAATAGCAGTTAACTGTGTTAACGTCTGAATCTGGTCCGCCATGCCTGTGCGAGCATCTGTCATCTTTATCAATAAGCAGAAGGTCTGACATGAATCCAATTTGCTCCTCGAAACCTCTTGTCCCTATGTTGTCTACATTCATACACAAACATGCGCAGTCACTGACAATAATGTCACAGGTGCTCGTGCATGTCCTCTGACCTCAGGAGTGTGTGTATATGCAACGGTGGACTTCCTTTTCTCCCGATTAAGGCGCGCTGAATCATGTCAGCGTGCCCTGAGCTGAACCCTGGCCATCAAAAACAACGCTAATTTTTGGGGAGGTATCTTCGATTTTCCGGGGGGGAGGTTGTAGCATTCGAGGGCGGAGGAGCCGGGCCTTCCCCCTGACACTGACCTCCTGACCTCCTTGACCTGCGGGGCGGCTTGGACAAAGGAAGCCTTTCCCTTTTAATTCTGCCCAGGGAGCGTTATATGGGACCTGACCCTGTGCTCCTCTTAACCTTTTGGACCTCCGGCCTGATGTCCATGATTTAGGGCAAATTTCATTACATGCATTCTCCGGATGAGACTGTTGGCTAAGGGGATGTGGCACTGCAACAACTCAGTCTGATTAAAATGTCAGGTTGGGCAGACGGCAGAGATGACATGTTCAACTCGTGAAAGAAAAGCATGCATGGTAACACTTTATAGAAAGGGCACATGACTTGAACTTCTACAGCTTGAATTTATACATGAAAAAGCAGGAATTCCTGCAATACTTCATGGTGTATTAGGAATGTACAAGAATTAACAGCATTAACAGCACCAATGAAAACATACTTATAAATATTACATTTCACTTCTGCCATTATCTGCCAATAAACCCCTGTAAATTTTACACACTGGACCTTTAATCATGATTACAACACTTAGAATTCAACAGAATACATGTGCATGACTGGTCAGTTTTTTGCTGTGCCCCTTTAACTGCAGACTTACCTATGAAGAAGACATGACCATCTGAAATAACTAAATCATGATAATTGAAATACCCTAGTTGTTGCTTTTAATTGATGTGCTTTTCTTGCATTAAATGCACAGTATGTAAATTCTGCCACTAGGTGTCTATTACATTAAAAGACAGTTTGATGATGTTGTGAAGTAGTGTGGGATCATGGGAGTTGTTGTCTTGACTTTTTAAACAACTACCATATCTGATGAAAAATTATCTGGCATGACTCTGACAGAAATCATATTCATGGACAAGGAAATGTTAAAGTTTTATTCATGTTACCATTAGTCACATTCGGTTGCTTTCTTTCCTGGAAGTTGTAGCATCTAGCTAGCAATGACCAGCAGTAAATGCAATGCTATCTTGAATAAATCACAGATTTATCTGCATTTGAACATTGTTGGAATCGTCTGGGATAATATAAGTACACAACTCAAAATATATGACGTGTAGCGTTTTTAGACATTTTAATGTTGAAGTCACATATTACAACTTTAAGTCTGTTATGAGATACTGTTAATCGTAGCACATTCCTGATAGTTCATGACGTACTATCTGAATGAATTCATGCTTTTTTAAAAATGAAGTCATGTATGAATTCATTATCATTAATGCAAAGTATTTACATCATTGTGCTAGACATAATAAAAGCAGTGTAGTATCAGAAAATACTGTCAGCTCTGTTCAGTAATTATGTAAACATTCTTTAGAATTTCAATTGAAAAGGGAAAAAACCTGCAGTGTGTTTGACTTCATAACAATACTGGAGATTCAATTGCATCTGCCAAACACCCATTCATCTTGTGGGAAATATATGTAATGAGAGCTCTTGCCTTTCACACACTCAGAATGATAGCCATCGTACCCTCTGCAAACAGCCCGGCTCGGGAACCTGTGAAGCTGTAACAAGCAGAACAGAATGCCAACACCATGGGGGACAAAAGATGAGTGAGCAGCGTCAGAAAGGGAAGACTCTTGAGAATGGCTGCCACGATAGGCGCCTGGGCCTGTGTGCTGTCTACCTGTCTCTCTTTCCTGACTGCCATGTTCTTGTCAGTGTTGACACCCTGTCAGCCCCACCTAGCCAGGGCCCTGTGGGTAGCAGGCGGGCGGCTGAGGTGGAGGTACACAAAGCAGGCAGGCTGAATGGAGCTGACTGGGATGGGCTCTAATGGAGCCAGCCTTCCAGACGCAGACAATAGCGGGGCCCGAGGCCGGGGCCTGAAACCTGAAGCCCCGGCCTGGTATTTTAAGAGGCCTGAGTGGCTCTGGAGCCAGTTGTCAATCAATAGGTGCACACAATCAGGCAAAAACAAGACTTGGAAGGGTGGAAAAAAAATTGAGATGATGACAGAGGACAGAAAATATTGACAGATATTCTTTTTTTCCTTTCTGGTGAGGCATTCCTAAGATTCACCTTTGGGTCTTTTCACACACACCACAAAACCGCACAGACACACACACAGCTATTCCTTTCAGTCCAAGGTTGGTGCTACAGTCTGTAGTCTTCATTGTCTAAAGTGCCTTGAGAAGAGGTGGGGTGGAGGAGCTGTATGCAGGGGGTTCATCAATACACGATGTGATGCTTTCACCATTCTGTTGCTGGATGTGTGTTGTTGTTGTTGTTGTTGTTGTTGTGGTGTGAGTGTGTGTGTGTGTGTGTGTGTGTGTGTGTGTGTGTGTGTGTGTGTGTGTGTGTGTGTGTGTGTGTGTGTGTGTGTGTGTGTGAGTGTGTGTACATACCAGAGACAGCAACTGCAGCAGAACTGAGCTCCCTCCTCCTTTCACAAACACTTGCATCATTTTGTCAGGAAGGAAAGGACCTGTCTCCTCTTCTCTCCTCTCCTCTGACACCTCGCAGACATCTGAGGGGGTAGCAAAGGGTTTGATGATGCCGCTCCTGAAAGCCAGGACCTGTCTGACCCAGCAAATTACCTAATACCTCCCTGCATGTGTCACAGTGGCGGATGAAGCCTACTGTGTTTCTGCATCTCCCACTGTGCTCCCCCTGTGCTCCTCACTCTCTTTCCTTCAGATCCGTGTGTTGTCCTACCTGTCCACCAGATGCCCTCAGTGTGTTCCCAATGAGGAGTTTGGTGTCCCCATCAATTAAGCGATCACTAAAGGGAGAAACTCCCTTTATTGGTGTGTTTTGCGTATTTAGCCTGCCTGCACCAGTTTCTGCCAGTTTATTATTGTCACTTCTATTTGCGTTAATGTGTTTCTCCTGTCTCTTGAGGTTGAGTTCAGAAATGTGTCAGGTTTCCCAAACTTTAGCACCATGTAGGCTCAGTTCTCGGGGTGCTTAATGCTTTTTTAAATCATCATACAAATTATTATTAGGGAAGTAGATAAGTAGAGTAATCTACATACATGTTAAATAATATCTGTATTGGATATTTAATACTACTAATCACTGTCATAATGATGATGATGGCATAATGAGTGCCATAGTAGTGCAGAGAAGTAGTGTCACATGAATATATAATAGATAATATTACTGGATCATTTTTACAGAAGTCATAGTTTAATATTGTAGAAAAAAATACAAATCATTCCCTGGGAAATATAGTGAAGCAGAAGTACCATAAAATGGAAAACAGGGTAAAAATATCTCAAAACTCGGCTTAAGGACAGTACCTGAGTAAATGTACTTAGTACTCCAGAACTTTGAGAATTCACAGTAGGGACACCATGCTACTGAATTGCCTACAACATATTGTTTTTATTGAATAACTTTAAAAGATGTGTAATTTTACTATAATCATTAACACCCATGAAACTAATGGACCCAACGGTTTATTTGTCACTGTCAGAAACTGAGACTTTCTGTTCTTTTGCAGGGTTGGTTTTCCTCAGGGCTGTAGGATCCCAGTGTTTGTAAAAATACATTAAAAACAGCTGTCAGAGATGAAGTGCTGCTTTGAAGAGTGCATGTACTATAAAGCATCTTAGGCATAAGGAACAAAACTAGTTACTTATATCAAAAGAGATGGAAACACCAACAAAGAACACGCCACAAAATACTGCAAGCTTAGAGAACAACGAAAAAAATCTGCTTCTTGTACCATCAGAAAGTTAACACTTACATAAACTGTCAAAGTGCTTGAGCTACTCAACTCAGCTAAATATGTAAGCTATCAGGAGATTGGTCAAAATATTTTGTCAAGGGCCAAAGTCAGTTGAGTTGGGTGCTTGAGATTTCACACACTGGCCCTGACTGGAGTGTTGAAGCTCTCCCTGCCAGCGAGATGCAGATTAGAAGTGACCAGTGGTACCATCAGAGAGCGGCGCCTGCCTCGTGTTTGTCAGTGAAACATGCATCCAGACACATCTGCAAGCAGTTGACTGGGCCTTTTCCTGCCGCTCTGTTCCTGAGAGGTCTGGAAGGGTGACACGCCGATGCTGACCTTATTGTGCCCCGCCTGTCACTTAACCTTCATGTTAGATGTCAGCTCCCCTGCCGCCGCCATTCAATCGCCCCAACCCTGACACCAAATACGGCGCATGCACCATTTAAAGTGGTGACCTCGAACTTGGGGAAGAGAAGGGAAACAGTCACAGAGTCAAAAAGCCACTGAAATATTTCCATCTAGTATGCTGAAAGGTAGAATGAGTGAAAATTTCTGTACATGGTCAGAGGCAGGTTGTTGCAAGGGGTAAAACAAACACATGACATTATATACATGACAGAATAAAACAAGCCCAATTCCCCCAAAAAATGGGATGCTCCGTAAAATATAAATAAAAACAGATTATAGAATGCTAAAGAGTTCTTTTATGGGGGCAAGCCCATAATACAATAAAAAAGACATGACATTTAATCTTAAAGCTGATAACCTTTATTGTTTATAGTAATTTTTTTTGTTCACAAGCATGGATGGGGTTGGGTTCATCACTTTGTGAAAAGCTGCATAAGCAGTACTGTAGTCCAACAGTAAAACATGATGAAGGCCCCATTAATGCTTAAAGGTACATGTAGGTTTCGGAGCAACATATGCTGCCATCCAGAGATGACCATGCTCATTTCAATAAGAAAAATTTCACGTGATGCAAGAGCGTGGCTTCATGGTAAATGATAGTCAGTATTTGACTGGCCTGCCTGCAGTCCAGACCTGTCTCCCATTGAGAATGTGTCATGTGTCTGAATTGTTGAGCACTTTAAGTCATACATCAAGCAAGAATGAGGAAGTTTTTGGATCATTGCATTCTGTTTTTATTTACATTTTACTCAACCTCCAAATTCTTATGAAAATGAGGTTATACATATCATGCAGTTAGCCTACTACCATGCTTACCAAAACGATACTGACTCGTAAAGATGAATCTGAAACCATGAAAACAACCAATTTCTCACCCAAAGAGGTTATGATCCTCAGCCTTTGAAACAACACTGGTCCCTGTGATAAACTGTTTCAAAAAGTTTACATTTTCTTTGCCTCTGGAGCCCTCGAAACACAAGCTCGTGCTGTATAAATCTGTCAGGGCTGCAGAGTTGAGCATATACAGAGTCTTGATTTACACATTCCAGATGGGAGATTACAGGACTGTGGTGAAGCACTGGAGCATCACACACACTCTTTAGTCCATCCATCCACCCTCCTGCTCCTCTTTGATGGAGATCCCTCTTGTCTCGGTGGTGAAAATTATGAGCTTTCGAACAAACAAACAAAAGCACAAAAGAAATTTAAACGCTGGTTTTTGGGGTGGTACGGCACAAACAATGAAACACACTGGTGCTATTTGGGTCTGTATCTGGTCCTAATATGAGCCTGCAAGAAAGAATTCCAGCACATGAAACCCTGAGCATGTGTCAGATTGTGAATATATGAGGACTCCCAATTGGTTCAGCACAATAAGACATTGTTGATTATGTATTCAGACATTTCTCCGCAGTCGTCTCCTGGGTGAACTTGCATAATAACAATTTGCAGAAACAAAGGACTTACACAGAGGAAGAGAGTGCACATATTGAGACACTGCACTTTGGTGTGTGTGCCTGTGTGTGTGCATGTGCTTATGTGGTGTAGGCAGCACACTTTCCTCCCTGAGGGCTTAGCCAGGGGTGCGTAAACAGTGATCCTATGGTGCTGGGCGGAACAATTCAGTGTCAGGGAAAAGGTCAGCTATCGCTGCTCAGCTCCATCAGGTCAGAGAAAAACACAGAAAGAGAAGGAAAGAGCAGGCTAAAGTGGCGAAGGCCCGGAGAATATGTTTTCAATAGACCCTCGTCAGGCTGTGTTAGCATCTGCATCCAACACGTGCACCGCGGGGATCACGACCCTCCACTTCCCCTTCCCTTGCTCTCCCCAGTGGGCAGAGCAGGCCTGCAAGGTCACCACTGAGCTGAATGGGGCAGCAGGAGGCACAATATAAACTGACCCCCAGCAACCACCCTCCCCTGAAACCCCCCACACACCCCCTGGACATTTCCAGAGAGGAGAGGACTAGAGAGGTCCTACCCCATCCCTGCCAGGGTCACTGTCAGCCTGCAAAATCACACCAGGGCCTGAAGCACGAGGCTGTAGGGAGCGAACATGCCCAGGGTGGAGCTTGTGTCTTTGCCCAAACGGTTGTGAAACAGGAAGCTAAAACGGAGGGGTCTGGGACGAAATTGGGCGAGAATATGCCTCTTACACAGTGCAGTATCACTGGAGGCGAACTGTTGATCACACCGTAGCCAGTGGTACTGTCGGCCATGATCACTGTACACACAGGCCGAGCACAGCTCAAACACAGACAGACTGCAGAGACCTTTATGCTGCTTCTACCTGCAGTAACACGACTCGTGTGGCATTATGAGCCATAATAGAAACTGATGGGCTTACAGAGGAGATAAAGATCATTTCCAAAATAGCCTTTTTGGTTAGATAGCAAAGCCTTATACAACAGGAGTACTGAATTTGATGTATAATGGCTGCTGAGGAGTAAATTTAAGATATACCACGGCAGTTTATGGTCAATTTTAAATGACTGCTCTCAGCCTCCACCAAATGAATGATTAAATGCAAATGTGTCCACCCTTGCAAAAGGTTGCACCCATTTTATACAGAATTTTGTACAAAGTATATAATATGTGAATACATCAAATTTCATTGCATCATTATTATATTGCATTATTATTATTATTATTATTATTATTAGTAGTAGTAGTAGTAGTAGTAGTAGTAGTAGTAGTAGTAGTAGTAGTATTATTAGTATTATTATTAGTATTATTGTGTCATATATAATGCATGAATATATATATAATGTTATGCCTCATTACATGATTATATTATTTATTTATCCATTGCAACTCCACTTAACGAATTAAAAATAAGGGTTCCAAAAGGGTTCTTCCTGAAGGGCTGAAGTTCTACCTAGAACCATTCTTTGTTTCTTCGTAAGAACCTTATATATCCAAAGAATCAAAGGGTTTGTTAAAGGCTCTTTGTACCATAACTTAAAAGGATTTTCATATAGAACATCCAAAAGGGGAGGAGGTCATCTTGGAATATCAAAAGGTTCTCAGTAGAACCCCCTGTGGGCTCTCTGTAGAACCTCTCATAGGAGGTTCTGGGTGGAACCTTTGTAAAAGGTTCTACCAGGAATCAAAAAGAAAAGAGTTTTCTTATGGGGGCAAGCCCAGAAGAGAAGAACACTTTATGGTTCCGATTGGCACCATTGCACTCTGTTGCTTACTAGCTCTCATTTGTTATACCTCAAACTGCCATACTGTCTCACTACAGAATGCTATTGTTTATGGTTGTTATGCACCATACTGTGGTCATTTGTATGATATTGTATGAATGTGTTTTTTTTTTTTCGTCATGTATATTGTACCCAGACTGAGAGGCCAGAGCATAAGCTTCTTGTTATACCTGATAATGACAATAAAGTTGAATTAAATTGAATTGAAGAGATGAGTCAAACTGAATAAGAGACAATAATGTATTTTACGGTATGTAGGGGGATCATTTTATTTTTTCACAAGATCATCCAATGAGATTCAGTTAAATTATTACCATGTAAAATAAAATACTTGTAGAAAGTCATATTCATTTGTTCCATTTGGAAATGAAAACAAGTCCCTGTGTATTTTTATTTTATCAGACCTTAGCAGTACTGCCTCATAATGAAAATTAGTCCACAATCAATAAGATACAAATATCACAATTTAGGTACAAAAAAGCCACAACAACAGATTCTTCCACTTGACAGAAGAAAAATAATTATTAATTAGGACAGAGCGCCTCATTTAATTAGTCCGTTCGTTAAGGAAATGAAGAGAGAGAAACTCTGATCGCAATATGCGGATGTGTTTTCCAATGCATGACCATGAAATAACAGGACGGGGGCTGGAGGAGGGGAAGAGGAAAAAGAGAAAGGAAAAACATCCCTGGCTAATTTAAATACAGTCTTATTAGTCTAATGACCAGAGTCTGTGATCACTACTCATCACCATTAATGCCACGACTCTCCCCTGCTCTGATTGCCCAAGGCTTAGCTTTTTTCCCCTTAGCCCACATTCGGCTGGGGAACCAACGCGTTTTCCCTTCCGCTACACATGAAATGTGACATGAGGACACTAATGTATGTGGAAAAGGGACGGAAAGCAGGGATGTGAGACACTCTGCACTCTTCCTTTCGCGGTTAATGATATGACGTGCTGCACGGAAACCAAAAACTCCTCTCCTTTTAAAAGCCATCAGCTCTGAGGCATGTTTCTATTAAGAACACTCCTAAATGCTATAATAGGTGGCCCTAACGAGCTTTGGCCTCGCTCTGCTATCTGCCTTCCTCAGCTACCATATTGGCTGCATGCTGATGCTTATCAAAATGATGAATGCAGCATTAAGTTCAAATGAGTTGGAAGATTGGGAAAGGGGGAAAAGTCGTGTTTATCGTTGCATGATTTAGTTCTGTTTTCTGCTCCACATTGCACAAAGACTGCTTATTATTTTAACCACATGTATTCAGATATCGGAAATCGTGTAATAAGAGTATAATATACGGAAAACAGGCTAGTCTTACGTGAATGCATTGGGAAATTGAGGAAAAAATCCTTTTAGTGAGATAAAGATGCACAAACACAGAGAAACAATGGTGATTAGCTTGAAAAAGGAAGACGCTGCTTTACAAAAATCTAATTTTTAGAATATACGCCTTCACTTAGATATAACCAATTCTTTGAATGCTGTCCTTTCTTTGACCTTGCATGTGTACCTACACATACACACACATTCTGCCTTCTCACCTGTCTTTCAACTGATCTGGTTCCAAATGGGTTCTTCTTTTTTCTTCTTTTTTCAAATCCTTGAGGAACTCTCTCATCAAGGGTTCTTTGTACCAAAATACAAAAATGTTGATCACAGAACTGCCTGAGTGGGTACTAGATAAAACCCTTGCAACATAAAAAGTTTCTCAGTAGAAACTTACCCCTGGGTGGTATCTTGTTAGCACCTAGAAGGTGGAAAAGTACCTTCATGATGGGTAGAATACTCTGAAAGAGTTCCTTTATAAAAGGTGCTATCAGGAGCAACAAAGGGTTCTCCTATGGGGACAAGCTGAAGAACCCTTTATGGTTCTAGTTAGCGTCCTTATTTCAAAGACTGTACTATAATATAAAAGGGTTCACAGTAGAAACGGGCTAAGTTCTAGATGAAACCCCAAGAAGGTTATCAAGATAGAACCATCAGAAAGGGCTCTGGGAGGAACCAATGCATCATAAGATGGCTTTCTTTCAGAACCTCTCACAGGGGGTTCTGGGTGAAACCCTTCACAGATAGTTATGGGTGTAACCCTTTATGTTGGATACTGGGTAGAACTCTGACACGATTCCATGTAGAACTTTTATAAAAGGTTCTACCAAGAACCAAAAATGATTGACTTATGGGGACAAGCTGAAGAACCCTTTATGGTTTTAGTTAGAACCTTCATTTTTGACAGTGTATATGTCTTTTGTCAAAAGAGTCATCTCAGTGGGACTGAATGCCTTTTGTTGTTGTTATCCAGTGTTTTTTCATGGACACAAAGTCACTGCTCTAATATTATGGAATGTATTCCTCATGGTATATTTTATGATAAGCGATCGCCTTGCCAACAGCTCTATAACCCTTATACAGCCAATATGAAAGAGGTGTTTTCAAGGGCAAAACCCCAGTGAAAGAAAACCTTGGTCATTATTAAAACAGCAAATGAGGTCTGAAGTCATTTGAAACCATGAAATAAAAGTCACGTCTCTTTGAATGAATGCAAGCATGTCACCCTTTCACATATAAGCACCACATGACAAAACAAACAGGCCACCAAACGCTAGGTGAAAACATGAAAGTCACACGTCTAATGCCCTGCATCACCAGGCGTGATTCCACTCTGCCAGACAAAGTGGCACAGCTGGCAGAGAAAAGAGCAAGCAGAAAGCAGGCAGCGTGTTAAATGACCCAGGGACGTGAATAACCTTGGTGACTGGGGAAGGCCAGCACTAATTAACGCTGGGCGGCCATGTTGGCTGTCAGGGGTTCGTCACAGGGGCACAGTCCTTGGATTCTCCCCCATGGTCGTCCTCATCACTCCCCTGCTACTACCCCGATCGAGACCCCTCGGGAGGACTGTTCACCCCCTCTCACGCCAGCCTTGACCCCATGCATGATAATGAGGGGGATGTTTGTGGGAAGAAAAGACTGACCCAAACTGTGTCAGCTGAATGCTAGCCCGCTAACACCCCATCATCATTACTGTCACCTCACTTTACTACCACTCCATCGATGATTCAGCGCTCTACTTTTGGAAATTCACACCTTGGAAACTTACTGTGAAGCTCGTGCTACAATCCATCTCATCATGAATAAAATATATTTACGTGTTTAAGTATTAGGTATGAGAATTTCAATCAGTGTATGGCCAGAGTTTTGACTTCTTCCACACATAAAGAGTCGCTAGGCTAATTTCTCCTCAGCATGGGTGTTGAGAGTGAGAACAGCACTTGCAGCCAAACATGTCTGTCAATCATTTATTGGGAATCTGACATCACTGCCTTGAAAATGTTGCCATATTATCACAGTATCAACACTCTTCGTGCTTTTGCACGTGGCTTAGCGTTCTCACAATGCCAGAGCGCTAAGGAATTAATATTCATCACTGGTAATTTATGGATTCATTTATCACCCACATCTTATTTGTTTCTGTTAATCGGCCCTGGGGGTCTGACTATGGCCTTGGCTGGCCACCAGTGCTGGAGCTTTATTCCTCTTCACACAGGCCTAGTGTTAACGCCGCTGGCCAAGTTCACAGATTTGACTGACTGTGGACTTAATGCCGCTTGCCTTGTTTTCAGCACTTGTCCCTCCAGATTTGCCACCCTGGCTGCACAATTTCCTCCAATTCTAATTATTCATCAGCTCGTTATGCCTGCGCCCGGGCGCCTCCCCTAATTAGAGGCGACGCAGGGTTTGGTCCCAGGCTAGCCCCGAGTGAGGGAACCAGTTCAGAACCAGTCCGCGGCGTGTGCTCATGGAGGACTGGGTAACTGCCAGCCTCTCAAAGTGCACAGGGGAGAGGAAGGGCCTGTCTTGACAGTGTGATGTGACGTGCCTTCACACAGTGTCTCTCTCTCACACACACACACACACGCACACATACACACACACTAATCATTCTGCTATGTCCCATATCTATTAGCATAACCTCTAGATATTTATAAGAAGCCTGGAACAATGGAAATTCTTTGTCTCTGTGGTGTTATGTATTGCCACTGCAGTGTGAATTTTTTTTTTGTTGATTTGTTATTATGCCGTGAAGCTGAGATGGTGATGCGGCGCTGCTGAGAACAGTGTCAGTGGGCAGGGTAGAAGAGCGTGAATTATTAAATCATTGTTCCCTAATTAACATCAGGCCTTAGACACAAAATAGCCTCTCGAGCTGAGAACAATTGAAATGTTCTGTTATTATTGAAATGAACACTTCTGGAAGATGAGAAACAAACAATGACCTCTTGCTCACATAATAGAAACATACATACAGTATACTCTCATTACTGTCAACACCAACTGGATGTGTATGTATACAAGGAACCATAGCAACAGCACACAACAAGAAATCTCTTCTGTTCCAGTTCCTCAGGAAACTCTGCTATATTACTACTTTACATTCACGAGCTGAGCTGCACAGAGGGACTGACTTTATTGTAACAGGTTCACATTATTCTACAACTACTGAATCCCAAGACCTTTTCAGTTATCATTCTTTTAACACTAGTGGAAATAATAATGCTAAATAGAACCATTCATCGGCTTGTCCCCATAGGAGAACTCTTTTTGGTCTGTGGTAGAACCTTTTATAAAGGTGATGGTTCCATCCACAACCCTCTCTGGGAGTTCCATCTAGAATCTTTACACTTTCTATGTGTACTAACAAGAATCCAGGGAGTTTTACAAGTAACATTCTAACTTTATTTGATTTAGAACCCACCCGGGGTTTTCTCTTTTATATTCAAAGGGTTTTATCTAGAATTCACTGAAACAAAATTTGAAGAAACCTTAATGAAAGACTTTTTCAAGGATTCCAAAAAGGGTCTTCTGGATGTAGAGCACTCTTAATGGAACCCATAGTCTTACAAAGAACCCTTGACAAATACTTTCTTCAAAAAGGGTTGTTCAGAAGGTTATGGGTGCAACCTCACCCCTTCAAGAGGAACCCTTTTGGAACCCCTAGTTCTCAGAGTGGAACTTTTTGGAACTTCGATGGCTGGTAGGTGATTGTGCATCTCATACAGACTTTATTGCTACAACTAAAAGTGTTCTCCTATCCTGAAAGGTAGCTGCACCAAAGGTAGAGGCTAACCTACTATTTTATCTCCATGAGTGAACCGATGCTTTAATCACATAAAAAAAAAAAAAAAAAGATTTAAGTTTATTATTAAAATGTTAAGATGTTTGAAAATCTTTAAAATAGGATTAATGATGACATTTCTACGAGTATCTTTCTGGTGGCCTCGGGTTTCATGTGTTCACATCTGTGTGTGAACATGCCGGCATGTGTGTTTGTGCATTAGCCTTTTTGCACATTAGCAGATCTGCTACCACTGTTAAGTGTGATTCTCCATCTTTTTCTCACCTTTTCCTCCTCTCATCCTGTCAGCCTACCCTGGCCTGGAGTGCGAAAGGTTATGGCCCGGCACTGAATGGACAAATCTGCTCAGGACACGGGTAAACACAGGCAAGTGCTCATGGTTACAAAAGTGTACGTGAGACACACCTCCGTCCAGTAAAGTGACACAGACTTAAGCACATTTATTCACCCTCTCATGCACAAACACAAACTCACACATATATGCACACAGTAGTGCTAATTAAAGCCCTCAGTGTGAGCAGAGAAATATGTAATCCTGACATTTAGTCAAGGGAGATTTGGGGAGACGAGGAGAAATTCTAGCGCTCGGCTTGAGCTGGGCCTGGGGCGAGCTGGCAGACAAAAGGACAGCGGCAGGCAGAGAGGCTGGGATAGGGAGCGGCGGAAAGGTCATCTCCGTGAAAAGGCTAACGTGTCAGTGCTTTTGTTCCTGGCCCACGGAACATATGTTTGGCCCTCCTCCACGGCTGCCCCTGCTATCAGGATGAAATCTAACCCCCAGCCCCCAAACGCAAGAACGAACCACACTTACACAGACACACAGACGAACACACACACACACACACACACACACACACAGTGGACAGTGGTTGTGTTACTATACCACAGTTGTTTAGGATAAATGGATAAAAGTTGAGTTGAAGGTGTTGCCTTACCACTCTCAGTGCTGGAAAGCAACACCAATCAGGAACACCTGTCAGCTTCTGTGCTCAGAAATCAAGATAAGTGAGAGGTGACAAAAGAGTAGAAGTGAACAAGTGTGTTAGAGACTAATAACCTACACAATAGACTGAAAAGTTGAAATGAGTAATGCCCAAAATTGAATGGACAACTTTGTTCACCCTACAACATGATAGATAGACAGATAGATAGATAGATAGATAGATAGATAGATAGATAGATAGATAGATAGATAGATAGATAGATAGATAGATAGATAGATAGATAGATAGATAGCAGCTGGTTATCTTAGTTTACAAAGGTCCAAAGTTTTATTCACCTTCGCCAAGAGACTGAGAACTGAAGTAAAAAAGCAATCTGATAGATTTAGGAGTGGCTTGACTCCACTGGGCATGGCTGCATTGAATTACGGCGGTGCAGCGGTCACCAGAGCTGATCACAGCTATTCTACACAGTGCTTTGATTCCACCAGAAGTGCCGCAGCGCATCCCAGAAGCGGCTCTGCATTGAGTCTATTTTTGGAGCAGGTGGAGCAGACACACAAACAGCATAGAGAATCCTTTCAGTTTTTAAGATAAAACACCATATGGAGACTCGCAATCATATAAACGGACAGAGGATAAACTATTTAACTACAAAGCCTACTTACCCATGGTAGAAGCACAAAGGTCAGGGAAAAATAACCAAATCCACAAAATCTTAAGTCATAATCAGGCGCCAAAACGCTCCATATTGCTTTTTTTTTTTTGTCAGAAAAGTGCTGGCGTTGTTCTGGGGAGTGCTAGGTTGAATTGTTTGACATTATGATTGACATTAGTTAGATATCTAACTCATTGCTACGTTAACAGAGTGGTTGACAGCACAAATAACAACAAGTTTACAGTGTGTAAGATGATAACAGAACAACACTCATCAGTAAAAATCAGTGTCTTGCCAATCTGCTCAGGGCTTTTCTGTCTCTGATACCTGATCATTTCTGTCGGACAGAGCCAGAAGAATTAAGCTCCTTCTCCATTTTCTTGGTTAGCAGGGTGATGAGTCCACATCTAATATATGAACATAGTCACAAGTTCAGACCAATGCTGTCGGTCAGAACAAAACAGGAATGTTATTCTTTCATAAAAACTGAAGATAGACATGTTTAGAAGGATAGCAAAACTATTGTGCATACTCAGAGGGTTTGTTTCAGTCTTTTTGTGCTTGAGGACATTTTTCCTTAAAAGATTATGAGCGGATTATTCCATGACAGTCAGTACATGGTGAAATATAGAAAGTACATCTGCTGACTTTAATCTGCTGACTTCTCATCATGAGCCTGACATAACTTAGAGAACCTAAAGTGGGTTTAGTCCTGCCTTACAAATTAGTTGCTTAGCCAACAAAGTAAACTTGACCATTGTGTTCGAATGCTTTGATGAAAGATGACTACACTTCCAGTCAGGCATCCACAAATGGCACATTTCCATTCACCTCAAAAGCGCTTTGAGTCGGTAATAACACTGCAGGTCTTTGTCAGAAAGTGTGAAAACATGTAAATTCCATCTCCCTTTCCTCCCTCCTTGAAGTCATGCTTTATGACCCCTTTCATCACTTCCCTCTTCCTCCCACACCCACTGTCCATCATTTTGTGCTGCAGGGTTTCTTCACAAAACAAAACAATTCAACATGGACCAAGAAAACTGTATGTGGGGCCCAAATGAAGTCTTCATCCACTTCGGTACTAAGTATTGCGAAGTATTGCAAAGTTTATCTGTGATATGTCATGTACTGTAATTAAAATGAAACACATTCATTTATTCCAATGTGATCTAATGGGATAGTGTAAAAATAGCACGCCACTTTTAAGGACATTTTAATAATAATACTCATGGACTGTGCTGCACATCAACCAAACACTGACAGACTGTACCACATACAAACTAAAATTAGTGTGGATATGAAAAGAGTAATCCATGTTGCTATGACAACTGCCACACTCAGACTCTGGGCAGTTCTGGCAGATTCTGTCTTTTGGCACCAACTTTGAAAGCAGACTTGATGAGGCCTGCAGGGGTAGAAGTCCTGGTAGGAAGGTGATGGTGATGGGGGAGTGGCTGCAGGAGGGTGGGTAGAGGTGGTGGGGTCAGTCATGTCAGCAGCCAACTTGGTGAAGCATCATGTGCCCAGTGGGGACCTAAGTGTGTATGAATATTAACTTGAGCCCCTTATACACTATTACACTGGGGACGTGTATTTATCTTCTCCAGCTCCAATCGGCAGTGAGGTAAATAGGACACCTGGGTGGACGCCCCTTTTCAGCAGAAGCAATGTAGGCTTGTCTCCTCTGTCATTAACTTGAGATTCTGAGATTCTTTTCTTTTATATTCATGTGTACATGCTGCTTGGCTTGACTTGGTGTGTCAGCCCAGCATGGCGTACTTTGCATCTGCTTTTTGTATATAACTGATTCAAACATGTCTTGAGTCGACTGACTGTGGACGTGGGCCACTGTGTCTTTCCAAAACATTCTTCATTAATTGGCAATAACTTAACACAGCTCCTCAGCTGAAAGTGTCATGAAATTATAAAATAAAGTAGACACCTGAAAGCACAAACAGCAGAGCAGGAGAGAAACTAAACTTCAAACCACACATATTAAGTTAAAAGCTTCAAAAGTACTCAGAGCTGAACAAAGAGACTTTTAAAAATGTCTTTCTCTCTGCTCTCCTGCACAAACGAGTTGAGTCTTGGTTTTCCAGTAACACATCAGACAAAAACAGATGGGTAATGTGTCTACTGGCTATGGGAAAAGAGTCAAGCGCCATTTTTAGCAGCTTATACCAGCTAATTTTGGAATTAGAGACAACAGTATGCTTTACCGTAAAAAGGAATCAAAAGGTAGGCATGTAGCTTTTTGATTGTGGTAATGAACTTATCCTACATCACCGGCCTCAACCTTTCATGGGCCTTCACCCATCCTCTGCTTCCTGAATCTGAACCCCCATCCACCACCCACCCACCATCTACCCTTCAAACAAGCTGTCGGGACACATCAAAGATGAGGCCACGTATGTCTCAGTGTAAATGTGTGTGTGTGTGTGTGTGTGTGTGTGTGTGTGTGTGTGTGTGTGTGTGTGTGTGTGTGTGTGTGTATGCATGCCATGCATAGAGAAGGGAGCAAAGGCACTCTATGAGGTCACGTTCATTAGTGAGAGCCACTGTCACTTCATGATTGTAAATAGTCACCAGATTCCCAGAGTGAACCCACCATTCAAGTCTAGCTCTGACTCCATAACACATGACCCCCCCTCCTCCATGTTATCCCTTATTTGTCATGTTGCCTCTTCACGCCAACTACATGTGCCAAACATGATGACCTACATTTGCATAAAGTCTCCGTTGGCAGATTGGATTGGTCAACAAACCCACCCACTATTCACAGACTGGTGGTCAACAAACACACATGTCAGAAGAGATTATAATAAAAGGAGTGTTAATGGTCGAAGATGATGGTGTGACTACAGACAGCACTGTAAAAATAGACTATTTGCTTTAACTTACAAAATGTAGCAATTTTAAAGTGTCTGAATTTGAGAAGACAAGTTGAGGTAATTTTGTAATGATTCAAAACAAATAAACTTTCTAGTTGAATATTAATTCAGTTGAATTTGAGTTGAGTTGAATTTGTTTAACCAACAACTCTTCAGTCACACTGACAAACATTTACAGTGTTTAAAATTTCTTATCTTCGTTTATTGACTTTTAATCTAATTCAATACTAAGCTTTGCAGTGTTTTCATTATTGTGAAAACAAGAAACCATGGCCTATCATGAAATGTATCAGAGATGCACAACAAGTTTTCATCATATAAGTTTCTGTAGAAAAGAAGGATCTCAGAAGAGTTGTAACTCTGCATGCTAATCATGTCTCTTTAGAAACTTAATTTAATTAAACTCTGTTGAGTACATTCATTCACTTCATCATTCCTAGTCAGAAGACTTCAAGTTAGAATAACTCATGTTAATAAGTTCTGAGGTGTTCTGAAAATAAATATAAATTTTAAGTTTAAGTAACTTGTGTGATTTTTTTTACAGTGTGGGCTTCCATTTACTCTTGAATCTGCTGTTTCTGAGTATGTGTTGTCGTGCGCATTTCCATTTTGCGTGTCTAAGACCTCGCCTTTGGTGCCATCTGGGTCCTTTTCCTCACAAATCCGGAAAAATCAGAGTGCTGAGAAGAAAAACAACACTGGAAAAGGGAAAAATAAATAAATGATGGTGTGGGCAAAGAGTGCAAATGCGAATGGCAGCCTGAGATGCTAAGAGGAAGACGAGAAGAGAGAAAGAAAGTGATTAGGCAACAGGAATGCTGGTGATAGGCCTCTCTTCACAGTCTCTGTGGACCCTGGAGATGAGCCTGAGAGGGGGTAGACAGCCAACATGGCAACCTCTCAGCCCACATCAGGCTGTCACTGACTGTGATGCCCACCCAAGAGACTGCAGTATGCTCTCTATGAGAGGGACAAACTCATAAAAGCTATTATTGCGCAGATGGTTTGTGCTCTTTTCTACTCAAAAGCTGTCAGTGACAGAGCTCAGCATCTGGTGGCAACTACAGAGAAAATGGAGAAAGACAGAAAAGGGGGAAGAATCTCAGGAGTTAGAGTATGACGTAGAAAATGTTCAAGTTCACATCCATTCAAGCTCATGCTGACCTTATCATGTCACACTACTCTGTGTGTGTGTGTGTTCATTTATTTGTGTCATATTAAGAGTTGATGCTTAAAGGGATAGTTTGGAATATTTGATGTGGAGTTGTATGATATACTTATTAATAGTCAGTGTATTAAAGACAGTAGATGGAGGTCGACACACCCTGAGTTGAGACAATCTGAGAGGAGTACCTGCATGGAAGCTAAGCGATGAACTGCTGTGGATGGGGTAAGCAACAAAAAATAAAAAAATATATATATCAGTTTAAGTGTATACTATATTTAGAATACCCACCAGACAGCAATTTAAAGAAGATGTGAGCCATTGCTTTATTCTGTTTGTTTGTTTGTGTTGTTGTGTGACTTCAGTGTATTAAAAGAATAGCTCGGATTCAACAAAGTCACAAAGTAACACAAACAAAGAAACAAATCAAGACATTAGTAGACCAGCAACTAGGTAAAATTGCTGATTTTGTCCATCTATTTGGCATCTATTATAGGTAATACGATAACTATCAAAGTATCTCATACAACCCCACTTTAAATAATCCGAACTATCCCTTTAAGTGACCAAGCGTGTGTGCATGTATTCCTTGGGCACTAATTCTCAGGACACGCTGCAGCCTCAGTGCTGTGCGCTGACCAAAGGAGCTGTCTCACAATCAGGGCGTGAAATGCTAAAGAGCTTCCAGCCAACGCGCCTGCATGGTGTTTTCTCCCCACTACTGTTCATTTGACATTTAGTAAATCATTACTGCAGCCATACCCTCAGGGAACACTCACACACACACAAACACAGGATAAAATTCACCATACATGGACACACACACACACACACACCCTTGATGATAACTGTTTATTAACAAGTTAGGTGACCTGATTTCATCCCGATGCCAAAAATATGACACATCCATCCAGAGGTGTGTGGTTACTTTCCCTGAAGCTGTCATTTAAAAAATATGATTGCTAAAATCTATATATGAAAATGTTATATTTAGATTATTTAATAAAAATGAAAAACATTAAATTGAGATGTTTTTTTTAATGCCCTTAAGCGCAAACCTTTTCTAAATTTATGCAATGTCTTTCAGTGGCTGGCCACATACCAGTAATAAAAGTCCTACTAATTTCCATGACCATGTTTCAATAAAGACGTCAAGTAATGTTTGAACTTATGTTGGCCTGCGTGTGGTGTCTGGGCCTGTGTGGACAGGCAGGCAGGCCCTGTCAAGCTTTCACACATCACAGACGTGTGCTAAACTTCCTCCTAGCTCTCTAATCATTGCCGGGCAGGGGGGATGAAAGATGATAAAAACCCAAGTCATATAATGGCTACACATCTGTCTGCTCGCCTCTCATCTCCTCCCATCCACACGCTGTCAACAGCTGATGGACAGTTGACGGCTAGAGAACATTTTGAAAGATTGACAGGTGACCGAGAAAACCTTCTCACATTTTAAATGCCTATTAGAGTCTAACCTACCAATAAGACTAAAGAGGATTGAAATGTGCACAGCATGTACATTCTAACCAATGGTGCACATACAATTGAATATTTGTATAGATGCACTTATATTCGCACTTGTATACTCTATATATGTTATCACATTTAGTTATGGCCTGTTGTCACTTGAAAAACCATACTAAACCCTTTTGGCCCACACCAAAAAGCCAAATATAGTCTGACTGAGAAAGGTGGACTTGGTTGGTCAAATTGAACCACTGGAAAAAAGAAAAAACAAGCAACAAAACAAAAAGACAGCCACAGTAGCACATGGGCAGGGGAGGAGACCAAATGTTTAACTGACATTTGGTATGACAACTTTCTAAAGTTTTCCCAGAGAATAAAAGAGAAAGGAGTTGGATTGAACTGACAACATGCTGACATCAGACTCATGTCTGTCAACAAACCAATCAATTGCAAGTATAAGGAGATGCAGCTCACCTAGGTGATGACGACAGGACATAGGTATGTCATGTAGAGTTGTTCAGTGCACTTCCATAATTGTAATGTGAAACAAAAACTGAACGTATCAAAAGTATGCAATGTAACAAAAACGTAGGGATCTTGGGTCAGATTTAAGAGAAGACTGAACAGCCATCCAATCGCTCTGTCAGGCTGTACCACTGACATATCATAGAGGTGGACACTGGACTCCAAGGTGACTCACCCAGCACAAAGGCCAAAAATGTTTCGGCACTTCATGGTTTGCGTCCACATTGTGTGGTCCATTACACATGCACAGTGGTGTTTTTCCCCCTGGTCTTGCCCACTGAGTCCCACTTGTCCCATAGATGTTGCATTGGAAATAAGTCCTGCACATAAAACAGCTTTTATAATACATAATAAAAACAATATTACTGACCTTCTTGGCAGTTAAGAGTGTCCTGTCAGAACTTTTACAGATGTCTCTTTTATAATGGTGGTCTATGGAGAAAATGTTTCTCTGGGCCACAGGAGACTCTTGGCTCCATTGCCACAGTCCATGACTGGGGCAATTTGGCAGCATGGCTGACTGGTGACACCATACCCAGCTTTTGATATCCAGCCTATGTTTTTGCATGTGGGTGCCCAGATTAGTGAATCACTAAAATCACTTTTATTGCTCTTGCTTACCGTGATGCGCAGGCTACTGTTATCTGTTGGATGTAGACATAAACAGCAAAAAATATGACACTGCTATGCTACAAATTGAATGAGCCTGTTATATTAACATAGGATGCAGCTCCTCTTCCACATAGATCGCCATGTTGACAAACCAAACACTGGCTCTAAATAAGGCCTTTCTCATTTTTCAAGAGATTCACAACCACCTTAGGTTCTGTATGGAACAGTAGGGAGAGATGAGGTGTTTGCAATCTGCAAGCTCACCACTAGATGCCACTAAATCCTAAACACTAGTCCCTCAATTTATCAGCAGCACTTTTAATTGCTGCATTACAGATCACCACCCTCTTACTTAATTAATGCAAATGGAGCAAGCAATCACCGGGGTCTTCCAAATAATCCTCTGCTTTTGTCATTGTTGTTTTATAGAAGTGCTTTAAGCCCATTGTCTCTGTGATTAGCTAATAAAGAGCTCCTAATGTCTTGTCTTGCACTCACGGAGCACATCCTCCTTTTAATCCATAAGCTCTTAAGGCGCCCATAACTGCCTTATTCATGTCAGGCCAAGAATGAAACCAGTAAAGGGTATAAAAGCAGCCTTTAAAGTCCATACACATTCACACACACTTAATATGAAGGAGTGAAGAGCAGAGAATTGAGTGTGTGTGGATAAGAGCAATATCCACCATCAATTAAAGATGGAGATAGGAAGCAAGACATTTTAATGTTGGCCTTGAGAGGCTTGAGTGGACAGAGACATGGAATCAATAGCGTAAGAAAACATAATATATTCTCCCATTGTGAATTTCATTTGAAGGACAAAATACCCTTTGAAAATATGAAACAGACTCCCTGAGTGCATGATTTTCACGCTCTTAATTATACAAATATGAAAATGACTCTTCACTTTTTCCATTGTTATTGAGACATGAAAAACAAGACAAGCACACATGGTTTGTGTCCTGCATTTTCTTTACGCACTGGCTTTTTTTTTTTTTTGCCTTGCAGCATTTTAGTGCTTAACTTGAGCACAGTCCTCGAAGATGTGATACATTCAAACTCTCCGTAACCCTCAGTCCACCTTGACGCAAGCCCCCAGTAGACTGCCCCAACACCTCATCATCACTTTGGCTCAGAGAAAAACCCTGAGACGATGCCAGCAGTAGGCGAGCTGCCCATTGTCTTCTCAGTGACAGCGAACATGCTTGTTATTTGTGGGTTTCCTTTCGCCCTGTCCAACACATAAGGTTAAAGAAGGGAAAGAGAGCTGTGTCCATGTTCCAGCCCCAGAGGCAGGATGAAGAAACACGCCGAGGTGGGGAGTCGATGCAACGACTCACGCGCAGTGCACCTATTGGGTTCACCCCCAGGGTGTGTATGAGTGTGTTTGTTGTATGGGAGTGGGAAGGGGGTGTGTTTAGCCGTCTCCGTTGTGGTGGAAGTAAGCTGGGATAGGGGACTGCGCGAATGGACAGAAGCAGGGGAGGGGTCAGGGGTGGAGGAAGCGAGGGAATAGGAAAAAGAATCAAAGAGAGGGTCATTAAGATTATTGCTATGGAATGTGTAGGGGTCGGAGGGGCCAGTGCCTCAAGCGCTCCTACCTTTTCTCAAAACAAGAAATTAAATGTGGAGCATCACACCACGGAGGGTAGACAATAGCTGAGCGTTTAAATATGTGTGTTTGACATGTTATATTTTCATTACATTTTACCTCAAGGGCAGAGTGATGAAAACATCCTACTGATCCATGCTCAACTCCATCACAGAAGCTCCATGTCAGTGCATCGCATCCTCCTCCTCCTTGTCCTTGTCTGGTGGTGAAAACCAAGCATTCTGGCATTCAGTATACATCACTGCCATTTTAAACTTATAGCCACCTCATCAAGTTGAATTTCCAACTTTATTTGTGATTCTGCACATTTTTATCTATACTAGCCACACTGGGGATTACAATGCCTGTCATGTCTGTCAGCCGGTTGGTCCACCATTTGGTCCAGACTGAAATATATCAACAAGTACTGGATGTGCTGCCATGATATTGGCACACATACCCATGGTGTACCCTGACCCTTCCTCTCAGACCACCAGTAAGGTGACATTTCTGACTTTTGGCAGAATGTCTTGACAACTATTGGTTGAGTTGAACACAACCTCAATAACCAGTATTATGATGGCTTGTGCTGACTGTTCCACTGTCTCCAAGCTGTGTGAGTCTCTCCTCCTCTCTCGTTCTAACTCTCTTCCTTTCTTTCCCTCTTTGTGTGACCTGTCCTCTTGCAGGTCTCCATGGTGGTTAGGAGGTTGTATGGCTCAGGTCCCCCTGACGTTGTTCTGTATCTTCTTGGATCCACATTCCTTACACAGCCTAAATTTTATAGTCTACATGTCTCAGAAATTTTATCATCAAAATTTGTATATAATGAGCTATTATGATTTGTGAATTTGAAGCACATAAATAAAATTTGAACTGACATGATTTGATACCTGGTTATGCAAAGGTGTAAATGAGACTGTGTGGTAGAGGGCTGATGCTGAGGCTTATTCTGATACTTGTTAGACTGAGTGCAGGTGCAACATCTGCTGATCCCTCCTGGGCCAAAAACAGTTCAGCTTTAGCCTTGAGCCTTTGGGACGGTTCACTTCCTGTCTGGGAGGCAATTATTGTCTGTCTTGTATGTGTTCATATGCACTGACTATGGCTATGTGTGCATGCATATATGTCATCCATAAATGCATGCATGTATGGTTATGGGCATATCAACAATTGCTCCAGCATGCTTTGCCATAGATGCACAACTGTGTGACATAAAAGACTGAATACCTGCATGCGTTGTGGTAAATTCAGTGTTACAGTGCCAAGGCAGGTTGTTAACTCAACATTGTGACCTTTGACACACTCCATGCTGAGCTGTAGTAGTCCCTCTTGTTACATTTCATTGGGTCAGGAGTTCACAGTCCATCCATCAGTGTCCAGAGAGGCTTGATGCCTATTTTTAGAACAACTGGAAGAGAAGAGAAGAGAAGAGAAGAGAAGAGAAGAGAAGAGAAGAGAAGAGAAGAGAAGAGAAGAGACAGGTCTGTTGTCTGCAAACAGCCGGAAGAGATTTATTATTCAATCACCCCATGGTCACCTAGATCTGGTTTCTACAAACCTCACTGTAGCCCTTTCTTCTACTTGACCCAGCTGACTCAGCAGCACACTGTCTTCAAAGAGTTGGTGTCCCACCTCAGGGATTACAAGCCACTGTTGCCCAGGGTCAGACCAACATCATTTCCAGGTCCAACACAGCTGTTAATGATCTAACACATTGACTTACCACCACGGCAGCTTCTCTCTCTCTCTCTGCAGAACCCACTTTCTGTTCATGCAACCCCTTGTGTATGCATGAGTGTGTGTGTGAGCAGTGGACCTTTAGTTTGTCTGGAGCTAATCTCAAATACTGCAGGATCGATGAGCCTAATTTTATTTGTGTACATTCATGACTTTATGCTGAAGAGATCCAGAATTTTTAAAATACCTTGAAAAACCTTTCTTATGGTGACAGCCATGGCTCAAGGCATTATGTTTTCAGGTCATCCCATTCTTGTGAACGATATATCGCAAGAAAACCTGGAGGGAATTTCTTCAATCTTGGCACAAACGACCTTTTGGATTCAAAGATGGACTAAATAAATTTTGGTGGTCAAAGGTCAAGGTCACTGTGTCCTCGTGCCAGTCCCGCTGTCATGAAGGGGATATCTCAGGAAAGCTTGAAGAGAATTTCTTCAAACTTGTTTCAAGCGTCTGCTCACACTTAAGCATTAACTGAATAGATTTTGGCAATCAAAAGTCAAGATCAAGGTCACAGTGACCAATTTCACTGTGGCATCATAACATCAGCTCTCCATCAGTCCTCAGTGCTCCTCTGTAACAACAGTCTCTAAGTGAAGAAGGCATGTTTGTCACTGAAAATAAAGTATAGTGATAACTTCCATTTTTGCCAAAAAGTTCAATATTAAGTCTTTCAGAGTCCTCACTATGTACATTATATGAGTCTGGACAGACATGAATACAAACTGCAGCTTGACTGGTTGGTGGAAACATACCAACAGCATTGCATCTCTCTACTGAGTGCAATCTTCTCTCTACTAGTTAAAAATGTTTTCTGAAGTACAACTGAATTTATATCACATTTATTTGACTTGAAAAGTTCTTTTGTTTTTAATCACTGCAAAATTACCACGACCTCTTTTTTAATCTCAGTCACTTTAACATTTTAAGGCAGCCTGGACACTAACTTTTCTAAGTTAAAATTTTTTTTTTACAATATTTTGGCAATTCAGCTTTGACCCAACTGTCCTCATGAATGCTGGGAAAAAATAAATGCTACCCTGTATGAATATATGGCCAAAAGCAAAACACAGTATTTTAAGGGGATTATTACTACAAATTTAAGCAGCAAATGTTCTGTAACAATGAAAAGGGGGGGGTTAAAAAAATCCCTAATCCTCTCCAGTACCACAGCACAGATTTGGAAACTTATATTTAGGGAAAATTGCATAAAACATTGTTTTTATGTGCAATCCCTTTTAATAAGATTTGCTTTGATCTCCTCAAAATAATCCATCATAATTTAAAGGGTGCAGGTTGGCTGCATTAATTTCCACAATGAAATGAAATAAAGATGGGATAGGAAATGAGACTGAACTAGTGGGCGCTTTGCAGAGACTATTTTTCCCCTCCAGTTCAAAAGACTTGGTTATTGCTGAAGTTCTTTCATAAAATGGGTCAGTAACATGATATTCTGGCAGGTTTATAATGTATAACGTATCACAATGTTTCACATAAACTACTGTAAAGCACTTCGATTTTGTGCATTGTATCTGTTGTTTTCAGCGGTTCCTGTTTTTGTATCCATATCAATTTACTTTAAGGTAGTATTTTTTCACTACTGTTTTGCCAATAGTGGGGTCAATATATATGCACTAACCTGGGGGGAATAAAGAGTCTAATGCAGCAAATGGAAGGAGGCCTGTGCAGTATAACTATTGTCAATAGTGCAGCTGGGAATCCAACATTGCCTCTTTGACCAAAACACCAGGTCTCTTGAGATGGAAACCTCTGTGATGTGCATATGATTAAACAATTAGTCCCTGCAACTCATGCTACAATCACACGTATGCAGCCACACATTCTTACACACAAGCGCATGCATTTGACAGAACATAAATACAGAAAGTAAGACAGTGCATGTGCATTTACATGCATTCAAATGGACACAGAGACTCACAGAGAGAGAGCTGAAGGAGAGGAAAGCACACCATCACAGTATTAATTTTTCATAACATCATGCTCAATACAAAATGCAATAAGTGTTTCTTGTAAGACGACTCCCGGGCACTTATAGCACTTGAGCATGCGGCAAGGTTCTCCTCAGAGGTCCGGCCTGCGTGTTTGTCTGACTTACTTTGTCTCTGGCAGGATGACATCTAATGCTGAAGACGCCCAGGGGCTGGGGGAGAGAAGGAGAGGAGAGATCCTGTATATATACACATGATCAAAAAAAATGAGAAGAGGAGTCACTGTGATCATCCAAATCCTTCATTAGCAGATTCCTAGCATTGTTAATCCCCTTATCCCATACACAACATACACAAATATGTATAATTCCCAGTCTTTTAAGACTCCTGTTTTCATGACCTGGACCTGGTAACAAACCTCCTGGCTCTCTCTTGGCTCTACTATACCACAGTTCACACTCATGCAGACACTTGCTTTTCCTCCCATAATTTCCTCAGTTAATTTTGTGTTTATTAGTACCTTTGTTTAAATAAATTCACTGTATTTGCCATTACTCTGTGTCACTTTTGTTTTTGTCGAGACTTCAGAGACAAACTGGGGGCTCATCCAGGACTTTAATATTCCTCTAAACCACTTTGACCTCCAAGTCTAGGTGATTTTCAACAACTCTAATCCCCCCTATGGTGCTCTTTCTCATATAAGTCCTTCCTTTCTTTGTATGGACACTGTAACTGATGATATAACGTAGCCCAGTAGTGACATGACTCTGGCTGTATGGACCAAAAGTGGAACACTTCATGATTAGGATGACAGATGGGTGGCAGGAGATGGGATGTGGGCATAAAGAGATTTTGGAAAAGGGTAATGGAGCGCCAGAAGGAGGGTGCAGATAAATGTCAGAAACCTGGGGTGAAGTACTGATTGGAGCATGGACACTGACAATGAGTATGATGACCATGACCTGTCCAGTTATTGGATTAGGAAAATGACATTACAGGGATAGTTTGGATTATTTGAAGTGGGGTTGTATGAGGTACTCGATTGTCAGTGTATTACCTGTAGTAGATGGCAGTAGGCATGCCCCCACATGGGAGAGGCAGCAGGCGTGCAGGAAGCAAAGCAATGCTCTGCTGTGGATAGGATCAGCAGCAAAACTTATTTTAGCCCCTGAAAAATGGTCCATAAAAAAACAATCAAATTCAGTTCAAGTCTATGCTTTATATAGAATATATTCTCCACTTAATCTTGTTGTCAGACAGATATGTTTTGATTTCTGTATAAGCTAAAAATCATTCTCTTGCTCACCCAGACTCTGTTGCAGAACATGAGAGCTGCTAGTCTACCACTGCCTCAGTTAGTAAGTTAGTTTGTTATTGTGTTATTTTGGATTAACCAGAGTCACACAATACACAAACAAACTGTGCGATGTGGCAGCAGTAGACCACTTTCAGGGGGGTAAAACGACTGATTTTGAAAATGGAGTCTGGACAGAGTGATATTTGTCTTATATAACAACATTTTCCCAGAAAACAGTGCCTAAAATATGTTTTGCTACTGACTCTGTTCACAGCAGTACATTTTTTAGCGCCCTTCACCTGTACTCCCACTGCTTTTCCAAAGTGTCAGGAGTGTGTCGACCGCCATCTACTATTGATAAGTATCTCATACAACCCCGCTTCATATAATCCAGACTCCTTAATTATTGTAATCTGGAAATAGAATAATATACCCCAAAATGTTCCCAAATTTTTCCATGGATATGTCTGTTTAATGTTTAATGGTTCCTGTTTTCTCAAGCTCATTTCTTTCTTTTTTTTAACATCAGAGTGCAACATTTCTCTCCCAACTCACCGATTTCTCTCAGCAATTAGCTCTCTGGCTAATTGGTATTAGTGCAATGGAATCACAGCAGTCTCAGGATTTGCATGAGTCAGCTGTGTGTTTGGGAAGGCCTTGAGAGAAAAAGGACATTGACATGCAAATGATTGTCTTGAACTTTATTGAGCGGGTACATTTAAGTTAATTTGCCGTTGGGAGTGGCTAATGGAAGTAGGCTCCTCCAGTAACTCTTAAGGAGTCAATCCACCTGATTTAGAGGAAGCGAGCACATAGATCTCTTGATTGACAGAGCTGTTACTCTGCATGTGACATAACTGACTGACAGAGAGGAAGAGGGGGTTGACGGAAGGTTCACCAGCACTGCTCCTCCAGTTCCTACATCATATCAAGACGGCCTCATGTACAGTATGTATGTTCCAGATGTTAGGGTTATCCTGGAGGGAAATGCAGTCAAGTATTGTTTTAAAGCCTTCAGGGTGAATCATAAATGTTGCAAGGGGTACCTCATGAAAAATGCAATACGTACGCCCCCTTAGCTAAAACAGAGCACTGATGGACCTCTGGGAATGAAGCATGTTAGTGTAGCATCATGCTAAGATTACAATCATAACAAGAAAGGGGCTTTATGAGGATGACATTAGAAATACAGGAAGTTAGTTAACCGTGGTATTCAGAGTTCATTATAATGAGCCTAGATTTAAAGGCCTCAACTCTGAATATGCAAACAGCATTAGGGAACTTAACATGAATATAGTTTTTTTTTTAGATCATGTAAGTTTGCTTATCTAGATGTATGCAAATTTTTAACACAATGTTTTGTATAATAAGGTCTCAGTTTTCTTTAAGATGCATACAACAGTGCAATGGTATTATAAACTGGGTCCTGGGTTCGCTAAAATGTAGGAACTTTTTCTTTATGGAGAACACTTGCAATGATTGGCTTGTCTGCAGATGTCCTTTCTTGAGCCACAAAAAAAGGCCAAAATCTGGCCTGCAACAAGTCAGCAGAGTCAGCAGTTGGTAGAAAAGAGAATGGTCAATAAAATTGTTTTTGCAAATGCTTTGAATCACTGCAACCACAAGAGGTCCTTCAGCATACAGTCATAAATGTGCAAAAAAACATTTAGGCTGATGGGTCCAGTCGTGTGTGAGATTAGCAACGGACAATCCCGTTGGTCATCCACACGCACAATCTATTGTGTTATGCCTGGCAGAGATAATTAAAGCACTATATTCTCAGTTTGATGTGTGAGATAGTGTGTTTCTGGCTGAAAAAGTCTTCAGCTCTTTCTTAGGGTGTGTTTCATATGAGCTCACCTGACTCTCCAAGTGTCAGTATTGGGTAACTCTATATGGATGTGTATGACTGTGTGTGTGTGTGTGTGTGCACAAATATCCTATCAAGTCTCTCTCTCTGTCTTTTTTTTTTTTTTGTAAAATGTGCTTGTCTGATGATGCTCAAACACTCTTGTCTAAGTGTGTGTGTGTGTGTGTGTGTGTTTGCCCTTTTATAGATGTGTGTGAAGGACCCAGTAGAGGAGCTAAAAGTAAAGCGTCAGGCCATAATTGGGTTATAGGGACCGGTGATGGATTAAAGCACGGCTAGGGAGACGCTGCAGCAACATTAGGGTGTCTGAGATGTCAGGGGCAGAGCGCTCTCATTAATCGCCTTGGCCCTTACATTACTGCATTAGTTGTATTAGCAGCTCGGAGTCGGCAAGCACTTTGGGATTTCTCGCTGAGGCAGGCCACATTCCTCTCTTTCGCTTCTGGTTACGATGCAAAAGTGGGCGTGATCTCTTACTTTTTTTTTTTTTTTTTAAGAAACACGGGAACAGGGAAGGAATAGTCAAACGGAACAGGAAAGATCATTCATTTTATTTCAAATGTCCTATTTTATGTTTAAAGGAGTGAGTCTTGGATTTTGTGCAAGGTGTCTAGAATACAAATTGTTGACTTAAAATCCTGAAACTTGTTAGGTAATTTACAGTAAGTACATTTGCACTCTCACACACACAGTACAGCTCCCAATCAGCCATCCCACTTCTCAATAACCTAATAGTCCTCCTGTGAAAATTGATTTCTAGGAGCATGTTTCATGACCCTGACCCCCCCACCACCACCATCACAATCTCAGTCCTCGTTTTCTTTTTTCAATTCCATCCATCTCCCACGCTGTACAGATATTTACACTGTAGCTGTTATTAATAAGCAGAAATTGATTTTGCTGTGTGGTAAAAACATTACGTGAGCGCTGAGCAGTCAGGGTGGTGTTGGTGCTTATAGGTTGGGAAAGTGGGCGGGTTTCTGCATCTGTGTGATGGAAAGGAATGGGTGGGGCAGAGGTCACGAGGGAAACCTAGATGAGGATGTATAGACTAACATTAGTGATCCTGAACGTTCAACCCTTGTCCACTCCCTCTCTGTGAAGTGAGAGCTTCATCACTCATTCTCTCTTTCCTCCCCCCCCCCCACCTCCTCCTGCCATCCTCCAGAGGCTGAAGTATGTGACTTAATCACAGCTGAAGTGTCGCTGATTGCCTCAGAGCTGCTGGTGGCCTGAGCAAAACCCACAGTGTCCATGCAAGCAGACTGTCTGATCATATTATTAATCAGTCACACCTCAATGCACGCACTTATTGAAAACATCCACTTTTAAAGGGTTAGTTCACTCAAATTATGTTAGCTGACAGTACCTCTGGTGGCATCTTACCATCGGTGCTGGGTAGTAAATATGATATTCTTTTGTTTCTGTGTCTTTATTTCCTATATCTTTCCCTCCTGTTTTTATTACAGAATTTTTTTCACCCGCCCCTGATTAGCTTTCGTCTATATTTTAGACTTGTGACTCTCCTTCCTTAGTTTTCAAATCATCCCTCTACCTTTGTGTCAGGCATCCAAGCATTTTCCCCCATTTCCTCATGTTTCTTGGACTTGGATTTCATAGACTTTGGATTTTACTTTCTCTTTTGGATTTGTTCACCTTTGTTGCCTTTGGACTACATCATAAACCTAACTCATTTGACCACCCTGCTCAGTTCTCAGTGCTCAGTCTGCATTTGAGTTAAAAAAAAAAAAAAAAAAACTGCTATCCTGCTTGGTGTGTGTGACAAATTAAAGATTTCCAAAACTGAAGTTCAGTAAAATTACATTACCGTTGCTAATCCCAGTAACTCTCCATTATGTCAAAATTTTGTTTTGACAGATAACAATTTTTGACTCATTCAATGGGGAGAGGGTCTGGAGGTGAGGGGAGGCAGTAACTCGTAACTCAAAACATGTCTTTTGTTGTGTCTCCTAGCTAATGAGTAATGTAACTACTTCATGTCCACAGGATCCATCATTTCCATGCCTCTCATTAACTGTCTTCGTAAGCAACCGTGCAATGCATTCCTGTAGCAAAGTGGTGTGTTTCAAAAAATAGGGCGTCTCGTTGCCATCCTCATTTGCATAAAGTTGAGGTCTAGGTTACTTGTGCACTTATGTAGTGTGACGCTCCACCGCTGAAATTGCTAATAAACTTTAAAACTAACTGTTCTCAGACAGATTCAGCAACTGATTGGTTCCTTTCATGCCTAATGTGTTTTCAGAAACATATTTCAGTGAACCATTTTTGTAAAATGTAAGAGATAGGCACAAATGAGCCGCAATCTTGATTTGATTTAAATCTGGGAACCAACAGCTGATCATGTGAAAGCCTTTGTATTGAAACGCGGCGCCTCTGATAACTCCCGAAACATGAAGATGTTTTTAGAAAGACAGTTTTGTGAACTATGTTCATAGGGAGTTTTTAAATAAGATGCCATGTTGGTCCGGTTTGATATCCAGGAGCAGACAGCCAATGAGTGAAAGTGTTCATCCATTCAGATGCAGCCAGAAAGTGTTTGTGTGGAAGTAGGAGATTGTAGCCTGTAGTTTTCTTTGTTGGTCACTAGTCATGAAAGAGGAATTGATAACTGCTGTATACTGTTCCCTCCAATGCCTGAAATAAAGTTGTGAAAATCTTACATTGTGTACTGGTTTCCTGCTTCAGGGAAGAACAGCACCTGTCAGTCATCTATCCTGACTGTGTAGCCCTGTGAAGACATACCCTCTCTTTTCCTGTTGATTAATTATTAAAGTAACATGATGACTTTTTTCAACGAGTAATTGATTACATTTAAAACACTCCCACCCATGTAGATTGTTTTGATTTTATTTGGTTTTGAGATGTCCTGAAAATTGTGCTTGCGCATTAATACAATACAGGTGACTGCCTACTATATTATCTTGTCTTTACTCAACAGGGGAAAATGAACAGAGATTTTGTCATAATTTTCACTGATAAAATGAAGAGACCAAAGATGTTGGTTGCTCTGGTTAGTTCACAGACCATTCTGAGGAGATTTCATTCTAAGTGTTTTCTTCAGAGGAAACAGTCCTTGAGAAAACTATTGACTGTTGACCAACCATCTGTGCCATTCTGTGTAATCCGTGCCCCCTGAAAAGGAGAGCCATCATATGGGTTTACATAGATCGCTTTCTCATGGCGGGATGAATGGCGAGGGGCTGAGGGCAGCGTGTGTGAGGAGGTGGGCAGAGGAAGGAATGTTATTGGATCACAGACGCACAGAGCACAATTTCCCATGAGTGTCCTTGGGTACCTGATCTGAGCAAAGAAATACTGGACCCCCTTCCTATTGTTCCTCACACGCACACATGCACACACACACACGCACTGCGACTACACACACGCACACAACACACATACAGGTATCTGTTTGTCTTGCAAGCGCCTCTGTTCACATGGAAGGGGTTGTCCTCCTGCTCCAGGACGAGGTATTAGCTTTCCCCTGAGGGAGAGTTCTAATTAGGTAATTGACTGATGTATAAAGCAGGTGTATGTATCCGTTACAGCCGGCTCGACCTGTTCATTATTAAACAGTGACCCTCTCTGCCACTCGTGCCAAAGCCTTCGGTGCAGGGGAGAAAGTGGTCGGGAGGAGCTTTCACAGGGATCAGGCGTACTCGTAATTACACTTGCAGGTTACCCGAGTCTCACCACTTTACTGTTGCATGTTGAAGGAGAACCCTGGTCCTCCATTTTTCACTGATTGCGGCATTGCTGCAACTAAAAAGGGCTTTATAAAAAGTCGAACAAAAGGTGATTTATAGGGAACAAATTGTTTCAGTTCCGGGAAATCGATGAGATTTTGTTTTGTGGAAAATGCACCATCACTGACTTACTGAAAATAGCATCATATCTGACAGGTCACAAAACTTTTCATCCTCACACATTTGTACATCGACAGGCAAATGAAACTTGAGCTACACTTGGCCAGAAAGGACAGGAGAAATTTGCCAAGTGCCAGCAAGCAGCACTTCATTCTGACACTTTGACATCAGTGAAATATATAAAGTATTGGGTTGCTGTTAGGCCTATAGCCCAGTTTATTCACATCAGGAGGCCCAGCGATCGAGATATGGATTGATAGCGGAGACAAGAATTGATTCAAAGTGTGTGTGTGTGTGTGTGTGTGTGTGTGTGTGTGCGTATTTTGTGTGCATGCATGTGACAGCAGCCTCAAAACATGAGCTGGCCGGTCCATTTTAATTCAGCAAGTAACACATTTCATTTCTGAGTGTGTAAGTTACAGAAGCCAATGAGACGGGTTGCAACAGCTTTTGAGCCAACACTTTTTTGATTGAGCCAGACTTGGACACGAGCCAGCTTATAAAATCTTACCATAAAAGACCATAAATGACATCACATTTTCAGACTGACTTGTCAGTCTTTTTCACTTTTTGTTCTGTGTTGACAAAAAGAAACACACAAAAAAACAAGTGATGACAAATCACTGGAAATGTGTGTGGAATTAAGGACGATGCAGCGCAAGGACCACTGCTGCAATGACTTTACGCCATCCTATAAAAGGAAAAAAAATGTTCTTTTTCCCCAGACCAAGTCTTGACTTTGTCTTTTACTCTCTCTTTTGCTTACTTAAATAATGATACAGTTATTATTAATAATAGTAAAAAGGCTGTAGTGTGGTCACCCCAATCTTTTATTTTTATCAAAGTTGAGCTTAAATGAAAAAAATACCTTTCAACCCTTTTAGATCACATCTCTGGTCATATTGTGCACCAATTAACAATATATGCCAAAGGAATTACACGAATGAATTTCTTTGTATTCTCATATTAAAATCCAATCATATTTTATTATTCTAAAACAAAATATGACATATTCCTACATAGCCTTGATCAAACCACTGTCAACTGATAATATCATGACATCCATCCAGCCATCAGTCAGTCTTCATTTTTTAGTGGCACAGAGCTGAGATTTATCATTTACCATTAACAGCATGGTATGTCAGGTGATGACACACTTTTCAACAATTGCGAGACTCACAATATGGAAATGACACACTCTTGAAGGGCCATTTCATCTGGACTTTAAAGGAAAGTAATAGTAATATCTTCATATAAGCTAAAACACCAGTGACAACTAATTGGTAGGTAAGTGACCATTTTTTATGCACACACAATGAGTCCTTGTCTTATCAGAGCTATAACTAAGCAGTTAGCACTGTTGCTTAGAAGGCCAACTTATATCTTGATTTCACTGAGCACGACTGCGTAGCATTATAGCTGCACCACAGGCACTAAAGCTGATTGCAGCCATTCTACACAATGCTTGTGATTCCAGCAGCTGCTCTGCTCCGCGTCAATACTCACCAAGTCTATTTCTGATGTTGCATCTATCTGCACAGAGAAGATCAAGTACGTCAGAAGTCAGACACAGGAACACCATAGAGAATCTGGTCAATTTTCAAAATAACCACAAAACAGAACATGCAGACAATGATCATATAAGCAGACAAAAAAATTACTATTTGGCTATGTCGTCTACTTACTCATGGTAGAGGCACAAAAAGCAAGGGAAAATTATCATCTCAACAAGGTCATGCTAATGTTAAATGCTCTGCTTCGGAAACGCTGATGGGACACGCAGCCGTGTGGAGGACGGATCAAAACCGTGGCATATGTGTGACACACCCAGTGGAGTCAAAAGCTTACTGTAGAGCTGTGACATCAGTCTCAGGTCCAGATTTATAGATTTGCCACCCTTCTCAATGTTTGAGATTTGAGGATTTTTACAAAAAATAGTCTCTTGTGTCATTTACTTTGCTCCTCGGAATAGACATCTCTCTGTATGAATATTATTTTACTTAATCTTTTCCCATTGTACACGTTATTATTCAAAGTGTTGCTGTAAGTATGCAGGGCTGACTGGCTGACATCTCCTGGATGAAATGCAAGAAGTGAGTTTCAGCATGTCTGGCTGATATTACCTGTGTCTATATTTGTTCTGTTGTGTGTGACATTCTAGATTTCCTACATCAAAACTGTGCCACAAATAACAGTAATATGGAAAATTGATGGTGAGAGCAGGTATCAGATACCTGCTGAGCTGACTGCTACTGTACCTGCGGTCATCAATATCACTATTAATCATGTGAAGAGCAACATTTGTAATAGTCTATCAGAATCCACACTTCAGCCATACAGGTTTGTACCACAATGCTTTGTTAAATAAAAGGAGATTAATCTTACATCCCTTGAGTTACACAGCTACACAGGGGGAGGACATCACCCTGATCAACAGAGGGGCTTGAGCAGCACAATCTAATAGAGACAGGCACTGTGCAATATGTACATATACACAGAGAGTATACAAGTAGGATTAAATAGACTTTTAAATTAGAATTTAATAAATGTATTTTTGCACTATTATTTATAAACAAGTAAAATAAGTTTTGATCATTCCTCTGACAAGCAAGCAAGAAATCTGTACTTTTATTATTGTGTGGTGACTGTATAAAGTCCCACTATAAAAAATAAAAGTTATTTATTGAAACCCGACTTCTATTAGCACACATGTGGCCTCCTTAAAGGCTCTATAGACTTGTGCTGAAATCTGCATGGGCTGATCAGAAAGGATCCACTGACGCTCACCTGTTCAGGCAAACAACAAAAATGCAACTCTTTCCCTGGTCTTATCAAGTGGGCCCAGCGCTCCTAAAACACTGGAGCATAGCACTCTGATATCCCAACACTCTGGTGAGTCCCACAAAGTGGAAACTGGACCTTTAACAAGTGGAAGCTGGCCACACCAAGTCCAGATGCTCCTAATCCTCTTCCCAAAAATAGGATGGGGGATAACAGCCCACCAAAGAAATCTGTCTGTGACTATCCAAAACAGCGTGGTCAGACTGGAGTGGAGAGCTGAGCAGTTGTATAGAGAGGTCGGTACTGTTACTCTTTACACTTGTGGCCAATTTATGCCCAGTGGGACATCCATGATCTACTAACACTGTAAATATCACAAATGCTTGTGACATCCTATCTGGAAGATGTAAATATTTAGGATGGATGGAATCTGAATTCACATTCCAACAGAATATGGCCTCTCCTCTCCTCTCCTCTCCTCTCCTCTCCTCTCCTCTCCTCTCCTCTCCTCTCCTCTCCTCTCCTCTCCTCTCCTCTCCTCTCCTCTATTGGCCAGAGTTCCTTGTGCAAGGATTAGTTTTGGAGTCATATTGAATGTTTATTCCCAAACAATCCCTAATCTGATCTATCCTAATCTAATCCCATCCAGAGTGATCACTGACAGGGCGATCACCTCCTCACACACCCATCCACACTAACACACAGCCTCGAAGAGGTGAGGGGGTTCATTTTTTCCTTTCATTTATTTATTTATTTATGTATTTATTTATTTTTCTTGCTGCTTAGCTGCAATTCAGTCAAAACAAAAAACAGATTTAGAATATTAAAATGTAGGGTGGAATTTTGACAACAATATTGTACAATTTCATCAGAAAAATGTGTTTTTCATTTTGTTTTTCGAGAAGTAGTCCATCTTTGGACCACAGCAACACGTCCTCATATCTAAATGACAGAATGGGTTGATTCTCAGTTGGCTGATGGAGAGTACCAGTGATAAGGGCAGCACCAGACCTTTAATGCACAATATTTTAAATTCTGCATCTATGGGGTCTCTCTCACATTAAAACAATAATAAAATACACAATTTGATGACATCATGAAGTGATGTGGGATAATGTTTTCATCACTTCTACATACCCACCATTGCAGATAAAAATCTACATGACTAAGGCAGAAATAATGTTAATAAAGGAAGTCATATTTAAAATTTATTCATATTACTTGACATATCTTTTGTTTTCCTGAAAGTTATAGCAACTAGCAACTAGCTAGTCCTCCTCTTCTTCTTTGGGGTGACTTTTGACTCCAAGCTCTCTAGTTGATGTATTGCCTGACAGCTTTCAAAGGCGCATGAAAGTATGGGGGCTATCTATATATTTTCACCCATATAAAGGAAAAAAAATAGCCATAACAAAAAACATAAATATGGGTTGCGAAAAGCTGCTTGCATAGACCACCTACACTCTACAGATCTTTGTCAAGTGAGGACGGGTTGGTTGAAACTTAACACACAAAATAATAAATATCTTCCTTCTAATGCAATGCAGTGTAATGCGCATTAATACCATAATTTGTGCAGAGATTTCAGGCAGCAATCATTGATGCCTTGAAAAACAACTTCTTCAGCTATAGAGTCAATGTCATAGCGCATTAGAAAATGATCATTTTCAGTCCTCTTTGTGCACTAATCCACTTACATAAATATTCAGCTGGATTTAGTAAGGTACAGTATGTACCACTGTTGCAAACTGGTGAAGTGCTCATAGTTTTTGAATCCCAGATCCAATCATAAAGGCTTAGCAGTTATGGGATGCTATTCATCACACAGATGTAGCCACTCTTGACCTGTCTTCCAAAATCTGAGACAATCAGCTCTCCAAAAAACAAAATTAAAGCGGTGTTATGGCTTGTGGATTTGACTAGATTGGTCCCGATTGCAATCCCCAAAACAGTAAATATAAATACCTTTGTTGGAATGGCACCACTAAGCGACTTTTACTTGACAAGCAAGGTATACCTATAATCCATTCAAGCCTGTCTGGAGATTTGTCTGACAAAAATTAAAGTGTTCAGTCATTTTGTATGGCTAGTGTTTTACTCTTAAAGTTTTTTTTTGTGAAAAGACCACAGTCTTTTTAAAAGTAGTAATTAAATTTTACCTCCGCTGTTTTAAGTCTGTGTGAAGGAAAAATGAGTTTTAAACTGTTTTGCCCTGTTTTGTCCCCCAGCACAACATAAGCCCACAAACTGATACACATGAACAGCACCGCCTCCCCTCCCATCACCTGCCCCAACGGTCATTTACGACCTCAGTGACTCTCTCAGTCCAAATCAGGCTAGCAGTTTACTTCAGTTCACTTCAGTTCAAACAAGCGCAGCATCGTTTCTACATTGTGTCAATTAGCAATTATTAGCCTGCTAACACACTAAGCTAAGATGGTAAACATGATATACATGCTTTACATTAGCATGTTATTATCATTGTGACTATGTTAGTAATCACATTAGCATTCTGATGTGCAGTGCCCACATTGTGTAAGTAGCAAATATATTGTACTGTGCAAATGTACCTGGTATAAAGTCAGTGGTGCAGTATTTTCCTCCTATTTAAAAGGCCCATTATTCAGATAGTGTGCTTTCATAGGTGGCTTTCTTTACAAGTCTGTCATTCCAGCATCCAGAGTTTGCCCATGAGTTGATCTGTTTCCTCAGCAAAAAGACGTTTGCTTGTCCAACTTTCCAAATGCACCATTTCAGTGGACATTTGTTTAAGGAGAATGTAAAGGACACTGAGTATGGTTTAATTCATGTTACACCCAAAACACTCCTGTCCACTACCACCGTCCCTCTCCAAAGTGTGGCAGTGAGTTAATGATTTGGATTTGAAGTTAGCAAGTTAAAAAAAAATAACTTACTGGGTCTCTCCTCCTCCCTAATTTCTGCCGACTTACCACTATCCTGACTCTAGAAATCATTCCTCGCCATGAATATTGAAGACTGTGTTGTTTCTGCTCTTTGGTTCTGTTCCCTGTCCAACGTCATTTTCTTTTGAGACCCCTTCATTTAAAATGATTGCCACCCCTCCTCACACTTCACCAGTATCTCTGTTTCAAACACTAAATAAAAAGAAGTCCTTAAAACTCCAAACAGCTCACCTCATCCCCTCTGAACCTGACCTTTGGCCTTTTGGAAATTCTGAACTCCCTTGAACTCACTCACAACCCCTTCCTCTTGGAACCACTGTGCCCTGTCGCCCGGAGAAAGAAAGGTAGAGCTTCTTTTACTCCTTCCTCCTGCTTTCAAACGCCTGCCTGCACACACAGAGAGGACTGTAAAAGGAGAAAAAGTGCAAATAAAAATCATTTTTACGAGATGGTAGAAGGAGGAAAGAGCCCCCTCTCTGTGGGCCTTGTCACGGTTGGATTTGACCTTATTGTACCCTCTTCTCTTGAAGCAGGTATGAAGGGTCTGCAAGGATGCACAGCCGCCATCAAAGAGACACTCTTGGTCAGAAATCTGATTTGATGATGTGACTCTGAAATCTGTCAAAAGAGAGCAAACTCCATTATCTATGATACAAACTCTGTCCTGTATTTCACAGATTACCTGCTGGGCATTGATCATCATAAAGCAATAAAAACTGGTCATTCAGTCCAAGAATTTAATCTCTGTCTGATTCAACCTACAAAGGACTCTTGCCAGGATAGTCCAGAGGTCATAAAGTCATCTGCACCAAGAGAAAGATACACCTCCCTCTATGATTAAAACAATAAATCTGATTATACTTTTCCTTCTTCTTTTTTTTTTTTTACAAGGAGTCTCCAATGTGTGGGAGCTTTCTAACCTGGCTTATTTCTTTCCTCTCCCCAGGTGTGCCCATACTGCATGTGAAACCTGAGAGTAGATTAAAGTGCTAACCCCAGAGAGGAAAAATGCTTTTAGGAACTTTTAAAACGGTGTTTAACAGTGTGTTTTTAGTGCCTACTAAAACCAACACACTGCACCACATGGCCAAGATGAAGAGATGCGGCATCCTAAAGAGTTGGAGAGAGATAGAAAGAAGGAGGGACTTGACATTCTGACTCAATGTTCTGGTGCCCTTTAATTCACATGAGCCCTGGATTCACTTGGTTTTACTCAACAACCAGATGAATCCAAGGAGGGCGATGCTGGTTGGTCAGTTATTGATCAATCTGTCTGTCTATCTGTTTGTCCAGCGCTCCTTTTCAGAGCTTAATAGCTCTCTGCAACTACAAATCCAGTCCATTCTCTTCAGTCTTTGAAACTGTATGCAGAGCAGACACCAGAGTCCAATTTTGTGCGCCGGTGATACACCAGTCCTTCCCATTGGTTGGTGATGTAGTGGAAAGAGCGAGAAAGTTCATGTTGTAAGTCACATGACTTACATAACATAAAATACTTATATTAACTCAAACCATTATCTTTTTCCTAAACCTGGCCAAGCAATTTTGTTGCCTAAACCTGCCTGTGACTGTTTCACAATGTTAATCACATGCTTATTTTTGTTGCCATGACAACAAAGGTCAAATGACTATGGATGACAAGGAGGTGCACCTGAGTTTGGATCTACGCACCTTCAAAATTAATGAGAAGGACTGGCATATCACCCTGCGTGCAAAATTTGAATCTGGCATATGCAGTGTTTGCAATTTGAAAGTGTAACATTGTGTTATTTCTATGCATGACCTGCAGAGACCTGGTTAAACTGTTCCCCAGATGATGATTCCTAATACAGGATTTTGGTCATTTCCTCTTTGCCATAACTTTCGTATATTACACTGCATGCAACTTGAAAACTATTGTCAGGGTATCTAAAAAAATGCTCTGGATTTTTTGTGGTCCCTAAAGCACAAATCCTCTGGTCTTTCCCACAGTGCCATCTCTGAAGCTTTGACTGTCTTTGGTTGACATTGGTGGTGTAATGATGCCAACGAACTTCACGCTCCTGGAAAACAACCAAAGAGGTATTTAAGGCTGCGACTGCAATCTTGGCTTTATTTAGTCAGGATGTTATTGATATGTGATGCGTAAATGAGAGTCAGAAATAATGCTATCAAGATGCAAATATTTATGACTGTGATACACTGGAAACATCTCTGCTGAGGATGGACTGTGAACTTTGCCTTGTGATGGCTTTTAACTATCACTCTTGTTACTGTCTGGCCGCCAAAACAGCTGAACGGCTGAACACAACTCAGCATTCTTCCACTAAAAAAGTTCATTGAGAGTACAAAAATGCCTTGAAAGAAAAAGAGCTTGTTTTGAATTTGTATAATTAATCTTTTCTTTGGTATATTGTGTTACAGGAATTTAATGATCACTTCTAGAGAACTTCATTCAGACAGCAGTGAGTCAGCAGTGCCTCATTGATAAGAGTGAAACCACTCCCTTGATTTGGTACAACATCAGAAGAAGAGGTGCCATTTCCCCTTTTGAAAATAAACCACGAGGAACATAAAATTATACGATTATGATTATAGATTGTATGATTACATTCTGGCTTTAAAACACATAATTTCTGTCAGTTTCCTGGAGCCTGAAACAGAAGATACAGGGATACACCTAGTAGCTACCACACTGCATGTTTGGCAGTTGTATAAACTTCCATCAAGTGCTGACTTGTAAATGTTAGTAAATAGATAAATAACTTTTCATTCAGTCACAAAATGCTTCTTTAAAACCAACACGTCACATAAAAAAACTTCTTCTAAAAGATTCAGAAGTATATCTGGCTCTGACCAGGCCACTGACAAGGGTGCTCTTGACCTCTTCATATCTGTGCTTGTAAAAGCAACCACAGGGGGTCCCAACAAGTGAAGAAATGGAAGCCATGTGACATAAGACAGTGCCTATAAATATGGCCGAGATCACAGAGGCACTTAATGCAGGGGTGGGCAGACTGCTTTTTTACCAGCGCGTCTACAACATCTTAAAAAGGTTCTGTCGTGTCATATGAAACCAATAAAACCCAAACACTTCCTCCCCGGCAGGGAAAGGCCTCCTAACCTACCACAACTCACCGTCTGCTGTCCTGCCAGACCGCCCTTTTTTTTTTTTGCTTTTAAGGCATGTTCATTTTTCCTTATTTCTTTTTGTTTTTAAATACTTTTATTTGGTGCCATTTTTCACCACGGCTTTGATTTATTTCTCTTTCTACCTTTTCATCAGCCCTTTGAAATCCGTCCTGCACGCTGTCTCTCTGTCTCTGTAACTTGTGTGAATGCGAGTGAAGGAGAATACTGTACATTTGTGGCAGGAAATGGGTGCTGATTCATGGCTTGAGAGGATTAAGGTGAAAAGGAATGGCTAGCCCTCACTGAGGAACCACAGGCAAGCAAAAGCAGAAAAGAGATTTTTCTATAAGGTAACAACATGAGGCTATACCACTGTAGCAGAAACCAGAGAATAACATGTTACATATTTACTGTATTATACTCTTTGTGGTAACATATATACACAAAACATGGTCTGACATCTGCGTAAACAATATGCAGGAGAATGAAAACCTCTTGCCCATCATGGCAAAGCTACTGTAGCTCTCATTACGTATTTCCACAAATTGTTTTTTTCTTATGAACTTGATCAGCACCCGTCCATTACCAGTGAATTATGAGCTCACAGGAAGAATCAGAGGGTCTGCAAGTCTGTTTCCCATAATGAGACGTGCACGGATTCTGTATTGTTACCTATCACATCGTCCTAGTAGACAAAAAACACCACACATACGCACATACACATAGATTATTCAAAAGACCTATGCAGGTGTGGATGTGTGCAAGGAAAACTTGTTGCTCAGGTCCAGACTTTCAGACTTTTCAGTTTGATCCAAACTAAAACTATAGGTGTGAAACCTTCCCAGGTCCAGAGAGCAGAACCTAAAACTCTCAACCAAAAGCGGGTCTGTATCAAATTAAGCCATGGTTCGGTTTGTTCATTCGTTCGTTTCCCAGTGCAAAAACATTTCTGGAATGGCTCAGAACTTTGAACCAATTACAGGAAGATCTGGGAAGACATGGTCAGAACCAGAAAAAGGAGAAACGAACAAAAAAAACCTACAAACGCAACAAAACAAAATGACCCATGGGAAGAGGTGAAGACCAATATTAAATTGACATTTGGACCGGCAACGATAAATCAGTTAGATTAAAAAAAAAAAAAAAAAAAAATTCCAGCTATTTTTAATTATTTTCTGAGATGATGAGACTGAGGGGTATTGAACTGAATTAAAAACACGCTGACATCAGATGCACCTTCATCTACAAACAAATCAATTGCAAGTATAGGCAGATGGAGCTCATTTAGATGATGACAACAGGTTGTCATGTATTGTTTAAAATGTGAACCATCGGACTTTAAGGTGTGAAAAGGCCCTAAGTCATTGTGAAATATTGTGCCTGTGTTGACAGGTACAGGCTAAACAATTCACAAAAGCAGGTCATCAAAGAGTCATGCCAAGACTATTTATTTATGTTAATCACTAACAATAAGAAAAACAAAAAATAAAACTTTTTACATAAATCATCCCATATCATCATATATCATGACATCATATTCCTACACCTAATGGTGGTCCATGGCCCAGTGTGTGTAGCCTCACCATAAACTGAACAGGATGTGAGTAAATAAATGACCATGTATGATTTAATGACCACTTAGTACATTTTTTTTTCCCAACACATAAGGATATTGTATTTAAATATGTCATTACACTGAGTACAAGGAAGACAATAAAAGAATCAAGAACACCTCCACTGATTGTGAGGAGACACGTGTTGTGCATCCATATACTTGAAAGGACACATCATATAAACATAAACACATAATCTAATGATCTCTGGCTTACGTCAGAGATTCTCCACCGGGACATTTGACTGAGCAAAAATCTTATTTAGTCGGCACTGGAATCCTTCTTCAGAGCAGAAAAGTACCGTGTGTGTCTGAGTAGCTGCAGATTATTGCTTTGTGCCAGTGGACAGAGAGAGGCAGGGGAGGATATGATGGCTCATTAATGGATTACAGTTCAGACTTCTGTCAGATGAGCTCAGTGTTTCCACAGTGGCCTGTCAGGTCACGCTTAAATTGAATAAATGTTCTGCAATCAGATGAGAGCAAGGTTATTTCAGTATCTCTATTAATGTGTCCCCATTTAGTTAAAGCAAACAGTTACACTTGTGCATGTTACTGAGGTTATGTTTTTGCAATGTGTATTCTATTGGAGTAAATTAACATGTTAATCTGAATATCACATACAATGAAAAGATACTTTGGTCCAACTTAAAAAAAATTAAATTGGTAACACGTAAATGGATTAAGTTTTCAAAAAGTTTAAGTTGGATAAACACAATTCCTTTAAGTCAGGTGTACTTAATAATCTAATTGGTTTCAAATCAACAGTTTGCAAGTCAACTTAAAAATTTTCCAACTCAATTATTCGCTTTACCCAAAAGTAAGTACTTCTCCTTAACAACCTAGTATGGTTTCAGGATAAGTATTTTTAAATTAATTTTATTTTAAATATAATTAATATAATTGTTAACCTTAGCCTGACTTGACGATAGCTAGTTTATGAAAAAGTACACAAAGCAATTTTACCAATTCAGGTGGATGATTTTATGTCTGACATAATTAGGTCACAAAATATGATTTTCTCTTGCTTTCCTTTCTTTCCAAGTCACCAAGAGAAAATGGTGGCTCAACTGCAGGGTAAAAATCTGAAAAAGACATGGATGTCATGTCAGGTGCTTGATACTGAGAGAAATCTGACTGATGCGCTTTTACTGAAATAGGCAGGGGTCTCAAATTCAAATTGGCTTGGGGACACTAATGGTATTGTCATCTCATAAGGGGCCACTTCAATGTTCAAGTACTACAAGAAAGGACAAATTTCAGATGTTTTTTTTTCTATTACTAACATATTTTCCTCATACTTAAAAAAATAAAAAATTACAAACAGCAGTTATATATATTTATATACATTAGTTAGCCTTGAATTTGGTTACAAACTCTTCTGTCACTTTGAATTTGTCGTGAAAACCCCTGATCAAAAAGGCTAATGGTGCCTGTGTTGCCTGCGCTTTCATCAAACACCCCAGAGTATGTGGTGAAAACTTGAGCTTTGTCACATAACTGATCATAAATGTCACTTGATAATTTAGTAATCTGCTCTGCCACTGATTGAGAAACAAGCTATTCTTTTCTGAACATAGAATATCAGCTTTTGCAATCTGTAATCCTTCAGCAATGCATACATATATATATATACATAATACATATTTAACATAATAATGAAACAACTAAAATAATTAAAAATAATTTTGTGAGCTGGATTATATTATATTTTTGACATCATGTCATGGGCCGGAGGGAAGGGGATGGAAGGCCAGAAGTAGCCCCCAGGCCATCAGTTAGAGGCCCCTGGAAATAAGAATAGCAGGTTAAGGGCAGGGGGGTAAGCTGTTAAAATCCACAATAGCAGACTGCCATTACATGAGTTCAAATACACTTTTTACAGTGTACAAATAAACATAACCTCTCACTAATAATGCCAAGGCTGTACATACTTGTCACATGAAATGAAAATAAAGCCACGGGGCTCGGACAACATAAACCATACCTGGTGTATCATTCACAATGACAGCAGTGGATCGAAGATCCTCTCTGTGTGTCTCTCTTTGGGACAATGAAAGTCTTTAATCAGGCCATGGCCTGCTAATGAACGGAGGTGGGTAGACGGCCCGGGAGAGGAGAGGCAAAGAGGAAGGCAATTTCTGGAAATGATTACAGACTCATTTCCTTGTTTATCCTGCCTTTGAAAAGAGAAAGAGAGACCCCCCCTGCCCTCCACCCCCATAGGTCCTCCACTTATTGTGTCACAACTGCTGACCCCCCCCGAACCTACAGCACCCGTCTGAGGCCCTCATTGGTCCATCCGTAATCACTCTTGCTCCATGCTCTTTCACTTTAGCTCCCGTGCTTTGGCAGATTTGTTTCACTCTTTCAATAAACAGTTTCCTTCGCTCCGTCCTTTCTCTCCATTTCTCTTTCTGTCCCTCTTTCTTGCGCTCTGCCCTATTGTGGAATTGAGGGTCCCACTTGTAAACAATTTCCCCACAAGATCAAGCTGGGTCCCGTCCCTTTTCATACTGGGCCTCTGGCCTGCCCAGGCTCTTGTCTGCTTCAAGTGGGCGAGCTGGCTCGGACTGAAGTTAATGGCTGGAAATCTCTAACTAACCTCTCCAACAGCTGTCTCCAGAGTCCCCTCATTCTCGTCCTCTCCTTTAACCATGTTTCCCCTAGCTTTTTTTTCTCCCCTCGCTCTTTTGCCCTCTCCTTCTCTGCCAAAAAAATAGGAGATGAGGGCGCTGGTTGATTGGAGAAAAAAAAAACTCTAGGAATTTTTCCAGAAATTTGCCTTTTCCTCCAACAAGTGGCTCAAGGCCGGAAGAAAACGAAGGAGGTAGAGCAGGAGGGAAAATGAGGCTCTAAAGCTCCTTTTTTCCCTCTATTTCTCCCTCTGTCTCTCCTCCTTTCAGTAAAACGAAGAATAAGAAAAGACCCTCCATTGGACATGTCTTTCATTTTGGAACACAGGTTCAAAGGCACAGGGAGATTTGGGCCCTTTGTGAGGGTTTGAGGGTAATGATGAGAGGGGAGGAACAACATCCAATTCCAAACAGCTTCCTGGCCTATTCTGCACCAAATCTCTCCAAGCCCTCGGCTGTAGAGCGGAGGCTTAATCCACACAAATCTACACTAGCTGGAGAAAAGCTGTTTCCAGTCCTCAAGTGGGTGAAAGTACTATTAGAGTAGAGGCTGCTGGCTGACTGCTGAATCCTGGTGGCTGCCTGTTTAGCTTTCGAGCAAACACATAAATGGAAGGTCAACAGCTCCTCTGGATTTATAAAATAATGGGTATAATCATTAACACAACAATGATTTATCACAGGCAAGTAAGACAATTCACCCATAGAGGGATAAAACACAGATTTTCTAATGAAAGAAAGAATTCAGAAAAAGACTTCTTGGTAACACTTTCTATTAAGACCACATCTATGTGGGGGCTTTCATGGTGTATTATAATGCATTTATAATGTTTTATGACCACACTCATAAACACATAATACTTTCAGATGCACTATATCAACAGTCATAAAATATATATTTCACTTATAGTGAATTATAAGTTCAAGTGTCTTATGGATGATCTTAACTAGTTATAAACTAGATGTTGATTGGTTGGGCTTATAATACATTACACTGCAAAATAAACTATTTGTTTTATCTCAAAAAAGTGTCCAAGTTTTTTGTAATTTTGTAATGATTAAAAACAAATAAACTTGTCTAGTCAAATAAACTTGATATTAACTATCAATAACTAATTTTTATGAGGTCTGAAGTGTTCTGAAATTAAATACTAGAAAATGTAAGTCCTGCATGATTTTTTTTTTTTTTTTTTCGGGGGGGGGGGGGGGGGTTGCTACTATACTCACCCATACACACTTCAACAATCATGTGTAGTAAAAACTCATAGTGTGCTAATAGTCCATGCAGTGTCATAAGTTATTGTATACATTAAGTAGAGTCAAGTACATATTGTTAAATCTATAATAATGCATTCTTTATCATAATGTTTTATTATACCTTAAGTCGGCATTTTCATGTATTTAAAAGAATCTACTCTTCCTCATTAGTGATTTGTATGGAAGATGGCAAAATGCAGAGGATTACAAGAAAAATCCTGGTTTAGGAAAGAAAACATAAGGTCTACAAGCTATATGAAAAAAAAGGAAAAATAATAAAGTGAAATATCTGCCCTCAACTTGGCTTAAAATCAAAGCTTGTACACAGAATAATTCTCATATACTGAAGTATGTGATACTCTATTGTGTCTCATAAGTTTTTGTAGGAGCTGTTTTGTTTTTATACCAATTATTATACAAAATTAGTAAAAAAAAAAAATGGTCACAGACCCACACACACATGATTGATGATGATTTCGCCTTAAATTTTAGATTTTAGAATCTGAATATGTATGTGTGTATATATATATATATATAAATCATAATGAACAATATCAGTGTGTAAGATTTTCATTATTATTCCACGAAGTTGATTCTGTATTTCAGGCCATGTGTTTTTTCAGAAATGTTGTGAGATGTTATGTTGTTCACTGACTGACTGTGCCATGCCAGTAGACCCTGCCATCCTTAGACACCCAGATGCCCTGAAGAGACAGGTGACAACCTCCCATCATGCCACATCACGCCCTTCCTGTGCTGGTGACACATTTAATTTGGCCTGGCAAGTAAGCATTTAACCTAATATTACATTAACAGACATTCGAAGCAGGCCAACTGGCATGCAGAGACGTAGAATGCACTCACATGCTGTCACATCTGCAAACAGGAACACAGACTAACAGATACAAAACATAAGGATATGTGAAATGTTTTTCTTGTCCTTGTCTGCAATGGTGCATGTTTATAATTTTTATAATATGTTTTTTTAATAACCATACAAACACAGTATGTCCCTGCAACATTAGTTACAATGTTAGTTATTAGTTATGTTGCTGCTATATGTTGTTACAATGTAACTGATATTCTACATTATTTTTGGAACGTCTGTTCAACATCCTCTGTATTTACAACATTTCCTGTACTTTATATGATGATATGGCTGCAACTTTACTATAATGTGACAATTAACCAGGTATCCCTACAAACACAGTATGTTGTTCTATGATGTGGCAACGTACCTGCAACATTACAGTTAAAACGTCACATTGCAGCAATGTTCCTGCAACATTCTCTCCTAGAATTAGCTTAACAAAAACTGAGGTCACAAAATCTCCAAAAAAGTGCTGGAGATGTGGGGACAACATGCCAGCACACTTAAAACACTTAACACTTAAAATAATGTGCTGGTGACAACACTCTAGAATTTCACTTTGTAGGTTGCCACAATGTCAGATGTTGCAACTACATTCTTGCAGTGACTGTTTTAGTAAGAGATATGCCGTTTTGAAATTGTCAAATAAATTCATTTATTGATTCCTACAGGCTCTGACACACACCCACATACACACCCACCCACAAGATGCAAATCATGCTATTGCTTCTGCACACATCCGTGAGCACACACAAGTAAATAAATATGTGCATATGGACGTTACAGGCTTCAACATATTGTACCATGTGACACCTACATACTATCACGCGAATGACAGAAACAGCTTGTATAGAAATACACACAGAGTAACACAAGTCTTCGTCCTAAAATGTCCCCAAAAGGAAGAAGAGTTCCCACAATGTCAGTGTGTAAATAAATGTATGTCCCTACAGAATTAGTAATATCTGTCTAAACACACACACACACAGTTGTGCTTTCATCACTTCAGAGGACATTACATTGACTTACAGTCATTTTCTGGAGATTTACACTGACCCTGTCCATCACGACTACTTGCTTAACTCTAATCCTTACCCTAACGTTAACCTAAATCTACCCTTACCCTAATCCTAACCCTAACCCAAGTCTTCAACCTAAAATGGCCCCATAAAGAAGGAGAGTCCCCACAGTGTGAGTGTATAAATAGATTTATGTCCCCACAACATGAGTTATATATGTCTACACACACACACACACACACACACACACACACACTGGCCCCTGTGTGTCATGCCAATGGTGGTCACAGGCCATGAGGACTGATGAGCAAGATCTTGGCCGACATGCCCTGAAAGAAAGGATTTGTTGTCCTCCTTCATCACACCTACCTGTTTTTTCACACTTGGCTTCCTCCCCTCTCTCCAGCCCTCCTTCCAACTTTCTTTCTCCTTGCTGAGCAGATATTTCAGTGCCGCAGGACCCCCCCCAACCCCCCCAACCACCACCACCTACCCACCCACACACACACCAATCCGGTCGTCATCAAACATGGGCACCAGCTCACAATACCACCCTCTTCCCACCTGCGAAACACAAACAAAACCTCCCTCCTTCATCTGTCCTCAAACAAAGAGCCCTGCCTCCTCTCTTTTTTTCCCTTTCCCTGCACTGTCAGTCCTGTCCAGCTTTTCACTTACAATTAGCTGTGGCGGGCTTCGCACTCATCAACTGTCGTGAGTTTAGCACCCAGTCATGAGGGACCCTGACAGATCAAGCTAAGGCAGCCTGACACCACTGGTGTGAAAGAAGATTCTAATTCTGGATAATTAGCTGACGAGAGCATGTAGGAGGGGAGGGGGTGTGGAGGGTGGTGGGGAGGGGACGGAGGGGGGAGCTGAGGCAAAGTGGCAGTGCGTCGTAAGCACTTTCTGTCAACTTACTGTTGATCTCTATTCTGTCGCGCTGTCTCTCTCCTGTCCATCCATCCATTTCTCTGTCTCTCTTCCTCCTTCACCTGACCTCATTTACACATTTCTCTGCAGGGACCAGCAATGAAACTCTTATTAAATTAACTAATGTTATTTTATGTTTTTAATGTGTTCCTGTTTCATCACATATATATCTGAGGACTGTACCCTGATGTTTGTACTGCTCTAATGTTCAAAGATTGTTTTGCTTAATTTTCTTGCACAATATCAAATAGAAGATAAAACACAAAAAGTAGATATTTATACCATCAAAAAGTATCAAATCTCAACATTATGACAACATCATACTTTAAAAGCAAAATAACTACAATGAACATTCATGCACTGATCTGTGAACCAGAATCCAAAGGTATTAAACATTGAGGATGATGAATTTTAAAAATCCCTGAGTTAGCTGTGACAAAGTGGACTGAAGCCCATTTGTCACTTATGTACCTGTTTATTTCTGTTTATATGTCATCATGGCACCCTTGCACGTTTAGTTTCATTACTTGTTATGTTAACTATGAATTCCACTTGATAGCGCCAATACACTTCTCAGGTCTGTTTGTGTTTATATATTCAGCTGAGATTTCCAATGTTCTTAAATTTAAGGTAAACCAGTAATGACCTTCATTACAGTTCTGCTAAGTTATCATGTGGTTCCCTTAGAAGTATGAGATCTCATCATTGCAACATTATATTTCAGGAGCAAAATCAGCATTCATGTGCTAATCTGCACAAACCAGAATCCACAAACAGAAAGAGTTGACAATGAGAAATTAAAAAAAAAAAAACTTGTGGAAATAAGTTTACAAAATTTTCACTGGTTGAGTGATTGAAGCTGATGACTGGTTTGGTTCTGTTTCAGTTGTGAAAGATGATCTAAATATACTGAAATAAAGATATAAAGACAAAATTAAGATTTTTGTTTTTTTATTAATTTTGGAAAACATTGAGATTACCAGATCTTGAAAAAGGGGAAGATTAATTATCAAATTAAATGTTGGCATAGGACTACAGATACCATTTTAGGCATGAGGAGTGATTGATTATGGTTAGGGTAAAAAAAAAAAAATCAGTGTAAGCCAGTCAGAAGCAGGATAGGATGGGTAATGTTTTTGCCCTCTAGGAGAAAAAGTATCTGTCAGCCTATGTGAAACAACCATAGTTCAGTCCTATGACTCATGTTGTTTTCAAGATCAAACTGCACTTTTTAAAGTGGCCTCTTATTGAGATCAGTTGTAATAATTAGGGTTGGGTATTGGCACTCAGTACCTTTAAATTATCAATTGCAAACTCTCCAGTCAAACAGTAGCTACAGTCAATTCTTTTGGCATCCAGATCTAGAAAAAAATGACTATTTGTATGGTTATGCTCACAGCCAATAACCACAAGCATTCTTCATCAAGTAGGACCTTAGAGAAAAGGAAAAAACTGATATTAGTAAGTTTATATATTACAACTCACACATTATGTGTTTGTGTATTAAAACAACCTCACACATATTCTGATGGCAATCTAACCAACAGCTGCAACAGCACACATAAGTAGATCCACCACATATTTGCATCTCACTGGATCTGCTGACCTGAACGAAAATTTTACTACGATAACCCATATCTGTGTGTATACCAACCCTGTCTCCTATACACTAATTTGCAAAAGCAAATATGTTTTGATAAAAGCACAATGACCAGACACAATGACGCCCAGTTTTTTTTAAATGAACATAATGAGAAAATTAACATTGTTTAGTTCACTTCAACATGTATTTGGCAAAATAATTGTGTATGAATGAGACTATAACTAGTGTTATACTGGATACTCTGTGTATCCAAAAATGTTTATCACATATATGTGACATACTAATAAAATGAACAACCTTATTTTTTGCTTGTGGCATATAATCACTTTGCCATTCTGTAAGCAGATGGTGTCATGTGCTGTTTGAATGTCCTAGTTTTGGTGGTAGGCTATAGGAGCTATTGTAAATACATTGAGCAAATGGTGTAGATGATGCTGATAATGTTGATGCCTCACTTTCATAAACAGTGGCCTATCAAGGCCACTAACACCCACTAAGAGGGTTGGATCTGTTTGTCTGCTGTATGGAATATATACATGTGCAATGTAGTTGAATGAGCTGTCCATGACTGAACAATGTCCTCTAATTCAACCAGAATGTCCAAGGGAAGAGGAGCACAGGTATAATGAAATATGGCACAAATAAAGACCAACACACATGTGAACACACACATACATACAATACAGAGCAAGCTGTAGCCTACAGGTGCAGATGCACAGAACGGTAGACATATACATCCTCAATGCCACATAGTTAGCATGTGACCACACATGCACGTTCAAAAATGCAAAAGCTCCCACGTGCACATACACACACACACACACGCAGTGCCAGTGTGGTTAGCTATCTTGGAGGGAGTCTTGACATAACGTGGGCCTAATGCAGAGTGACATTTGTGATGTCAGATTCTTTGCACCACCGGCTGGGTAGTTAATGGCCATTAGTGGCTGTACAGAGGCTCTGATTGGTGCAGAAGGACAGTGTGACCCTGTGTGCGTGCATGTGTGTGTGTGTGTGTGTGTGTGTATCAGTGACACCTCTATGTGATGGTGAGTCGAAACTGTGACCCGACCAAACCAGACATGGACCATATCAGATGTCAGTGCATTTATACCAAAAAATTCCTAAATCTTTTCTACACTTGTAAACCCACCTCACATGACAGTACTTATGCCTGACAATATTCTCAACCTTCCACTCGCTGCAGCTCTCTGGCCATATCAACACATTTACTGAGTTAACCATCCATGAATGTCTACATATCAGACCGTGACCCAACAGTTAAGCCCGGCGCCGGGGCCCCTGTGTGCTGCACGCGGAGTATAGGCCCATCCAACCGTGGCCAAGGTGGGCCCCAGCCACTGGCTTGAGCCAGACACAATGGGCAGGACCGATGGTTTTGAAATGATATCTATTACTGTTAGTGACAGCAGTCCCAGACAGCATGCTTTGATGCTCCTGCAGACTGACAAGCCAAGCAGAGTGACGCTGATGGCTGTGGGCACAAATCAGAATCGCTTTACTGCATCGCCGCTACGCTCTCCCTAACCCCAGCCCCAAACCTCTGCCCTGCTCTGCTCAGCTATCCCCCCAAACTGAGGGTGAGAAGTAGGAAAAAGAGGACGGGTAGGGAGGGAGAAACAGTGTGAGGTACAAAGAAAGAAAGAGTAAACAAGTTGAATATTAGCTTTAAAGAGGAATGAGGAGGAGGAGAAGAAGAAGAAGAAGAGGAAGAAGAAACAAGGGGAAAGTATATGCATTTTTGAGTTATCATTAAGTTCTTAACTTCTGAGAACTCTGCCTCTGTCACCATGTGTATCACTGTCTCCTTTCACCTCAGAGACGCTCCCCTTCTTCACCCATCTCTCACTTCCCTCTATTTGCCCGTTACTCTGTAAGAGACTTTTTCTTTTATGGTTTATTTTTTAGAGTTTGGCTGAGGTTATTTTTGGAGATACAATGAGTGGATGAAGATAGATATATAGGGGGGATGAGGAATGAGATAAAGAGTGAGAGTAAAGTAAACAAAAGAGAGAAGAAGAAAAGACAAAGACCGAACTCTTTAATACCTCCAGAATGAGCCACGCTACTGGAATGGATTCCCCAGTGGGGAATAGAAATGAGTTAATCCAGGACGTGTTGACGTTTCTTTGGCCTGAAGCACCTCCATTTCCACCTATAATTGAAAACATGTTACAATGCCGCAAATTAAAGCTGATCTCCTCTAACAGATTGTCTTAAAAGCATATGTGACATTTTCCTAAAAAACAAAACAAAAAAAAACAATGTGTGGACGCATAAACATCATCCCTTTTCTTCAGTTATGACTTTCTAGAAGTGTGGTGTGGCTGTATCTGCAAAGACCCTACTAGGCTATTTTGCTGTGCTCAGGATGCTTTACCAACCCAAAACACTGGTATCTGACATCCTGGAATTGAAACTCGACAGTCAACTCTCTTTCTGGTGTATTTATGAACAGCTTGCACAAATCCAACTGATTCTACCTTTAGCTCTGCACATTCATCCAGCAATCAATTTGTCTAAGTACGAAATAATTAGACAAAAAGTATCGTACATACTTAAGCATGCTAAAAATGTATTTGAGACCAGTGGTTCTCACCCTGGGGGTCGGGACATTCAAAGGAGAGGCAAGATAATTTCTGTGGGGTCAACAGATGGTTATGGAAAATCAAATAAAATATTGCAGCAATAATAAGAGTCAGAAAGCAGCTCTCAATAACATCAACTCCTTAAAGCTACTACAAGGAGCTTTAATATTTTGTCGATTTTTATAAATATTTTATAAATAATAAAAGTCTCTTTCTGCTTCTTTTTTAACTATCTGACACAGTGACAGGTATTAAGAATAACTATAGAAACAGCCAATCTTCTCCTGAATGGTCTTGTTTGATTATGTAGGTCATATAGAGGCATCAGCATTAAACTGAGACTATTTCATAACCAGTTAAAAAAACTCCTTGTAGTAGCTTTAAGTTCACTCAACATAAGGGACAAGTGCTCAAGTATATGTAAAATACAGCTGGCCACCTCACTAATGGTTAAAACTATAAACCAGCACAAAAAGTGACAATCAACTCTTCCTAAACCTCTGTCATCTTAAGTTAGCTAATGTGAGCAACATGCTAGGTATGTAGCTAGTTAGCTAGCGAGTTAGCCAGTATTTTGCTAACATGGCTAACTTAAGATGTGAATATATTCTGATCTTACATGTCTCTCAGCAATGCCATTTAACCTGCTTCAAAATTTGGTTTTCTTTTCAACACAGACAAGCCTAGCACAAAACATATCGTAGCAAGTGCAGGAAACAGGTGAGGAGAAGTTTGAGTAAGGTACCAAGCTTGCTCATCTGTCATGAACACACAATATATATCTATAGCTAGATTTCCTCTCTGTCACATGGAACTTTTTGCAATATAGATATTTTGCAGGGGAAAATGTGTTATTATTTTGGGGGGGTTGCAACTCAAAAAGGTTGAGAACCACTGCTGTAGACCGTTTGTGGGCGTCTTTCTCTGTGCTACCGCATTTAGTGTCAGCCAACATACAGTCCATATAGCTTTACCAACACGCATACATCATGTCTGTCCATGTCTGTCATGTATCATGCACAGTTTGCCCGCTAGCACTGTAAGAAATCTCATCAGTTAAGTGATGCTGTGGTCCCAAGATCTGAGAACTGATCTGAGGTAAAATAATAAACAAAGCGTATACACACAAGCAAGCACACCAAATACATAAATGCTTGCCTGTGATTTAAAGTGCACAAACAATGCTAACACACACACACGCCAACACAGGCGCACACACTGCTGGAAATAGACATGCAGCGAGGCCACAGTGGTGTCTGACTGTGCGTATGAGTGTATGTGTGTGTCAAACACACTTCCCAGCATCTGAGCACCAGCATGCGGCTCCTCAGAGGGAGAAAGGAGAGGTAGTGGTGCCCATTCAGCTGAAAGGCCTCTGGCCACCATGCCAGCACAATCTCTTCAGCACTTCAGGACCCCCGTCGCTCGCTGCATCTCCCTTTCCCTCTGTGCCTCTCGCCTCTCCCCCAACCCGCGTTTATTTCTGTCAGCTTCCATATTCTTGTCTTCACAGCGTGTTTGCCCGTACTCACAAGACATTTCTAGTCCGTGCAGACGAGGCGCTGCCGCCGACTGTGGGGACCCCTGGTAAGATGGTAAACAGGCACACCAGCTTCTGCAGGCAGGCTCCCCAGTTGTACTCAGGGCCTGGGGACACATCAGAGTCAGACCTTCCCCTTATCCTTATTCTCTACAGGGACGATCAGTAGGCCCGTTAAGGCCCTGGTATGACACCGCCTGTCCCATACAATACACCAACACAGGCACCCGGCTCCCTCCCTGCGGTCGTACGGCCTCCATATGCACACATCACTACAATGAGGGTCCTTCAGTGAAGGCCCCAGCTTTCCTGATATCAGGGATATTATCTGGAAAGATTGTTGCCAGTGGACAGCAACAAAAGGTCAGAGGAGCATTCGCTGATCATGACCATGATAAACACAATAGTGTACTATAAGAGAGGAACATTGGTGAATTGAGAATTGCATTGTCATATAGTAAGACAAACACTAAAACTTTGTTGTTATAGTTATCAAGTGGAAAACATACCTTCAATGACCTCTGAGCATCTGTTTCTTGTGTCTCCTTTTGTCTCCTTTTTACTGCACTCTTCATAAAACTGAGCGAAAACATTATGTGACATCATCATAATAACATCCTTAAGAACACTTTGAATGTTTTGTGACCCAAAGTCTGAAAAAATATTTTTGATTGTGAGAAAAATATGAACTTAAACCTGTAACAGGGATATGGATTAACTGTCATGCACAGGTACAAACTCCCTTCAAGATTAATCATCCCCAGAACAAATCATATGATTCAGGATCATACAGAACTACCCATAAAATATACATTAAACACTCCAGTACAAGTAAAAGTTCTAACTTCAAAATCCTACAGAGGAAAAAGTACATAAGTTATTATCAGCAAATTACACTTTAAGGTCCAGTGTGTAATATTTATGAGGTTTTATTGGCAAGATAATAAGTATGTTTTGATTAGTGTATAGTCACCTGAAATAAAGAATTATTGTGTTTTCGTTACTCAAGAATGACCCATTTATATCTACAGAGGACGTGGGTCTTCTTCCATGTAGTCCATCACGCTGCACCACCGTTTCTGCAGTAGCCCAGAACGGTCAAACCAAACACTGCCTCTAGACAGAGACTGTCACATTTTGCACAAGTTTTGCAGGCACCATTCTCCTACATGCTTGGAAGAGGAAGACAAGAAGAAGTATTTACAATCCACAAGTTCACTGCTACGTGCCATATACCCTAAGTACTGGTCCTTTAAACTAAAAGTACTTGTAACATAGAAAACATGGGCCATGGCACTGATATGTTAAAACATATGACAGTATTAGATTCTTTATATTTTACCATTTACCAGAGTTTGTATTGTTTCAGCAATCAAAGTTCCTATTAAAACTTTTATCGTTTCCATCCAGTTTTAGCAACAAAAGCTGACTGAAGTTTGTGCAAGTTAGAATCTATGGCCCCAACCATGGCTCTGAAATATTAGTAGCCTGACTATGGCTGTATATTGATGAATCCCTGACGCTGTCCGTGGTTCTGAAGTAGGAGACAGATTTGTAACTGAACCTTTGTTAAGCCCCTCCCTCCTTGATCACTGTTGCCAGGCCACTGTTGCCACTGTTGTTGTTGTCGAGCTTTCCACTGTCACACTGCACAGATGCTGTTTACAGTTATAACAGTGGCACACACACTGATAAACGCCGGATGGCTGAAAACGTTTTGTACTAGACATGATCAAGTAAAAGGCTGGTTGGATGACATTAGTCCTGAGTGTGACCCTCGTCTCTCTATACAAAGGTGGAAGATTTAGCACCGAAAATTGGGAGTAAGTGTTAAAATACAAGAGGTCTTCAAAAGCAGCTCCTCAGCTTCTTCTGACTGACAACTCAGGACTTTGTCAGCTAAAATGATGACTCTTTCTTGCAGTTTCATTATGTGTAGCTGGCTAATGTGAGCCAATGCTAATGCTTCAAATCCTTGAGTCAGCTGAGAGATCATCACCAGCTTATAAATTTTAAATTGATAAACCTGTGAAAGTTACTTAAGAGCTCCTATAACTTAATTACTAAAAGACTAGCCTAAAGCTAGCTTTCAACCCAGCAAACATTGGTCTGATTGTGAAATACAAAATGCATGTGTATGATAGATGGCACGATCATTTATCTGGGAAAAGGAAGCACAGGGATTAGATTAAGTGCAGCTGACTTTGAGACATTCACCCAGCCAGACCACCATCATCCCAGAAAGAGCGCCTGAATAAGAGCCAAGCTAACCCGGCTTAGACCTAAGAGAGCTAGCCAAAGAGAGTTGTCGGCCCACTTTGACTCTGCACTGGCCCTTACCAACCTCCTCAAACTCCCTGCGTAACAAATCACAATGTAACCCCTGGGAATAAACCGTGAGTTTGGCAAATGCAGCAGTAACATAAATTTGACTGCGGTTAACATTAGTGCAGCTAGTGAGCTATCATTCATTAGCCAGGCATGCTAACGTTTGAAGCTTACATTAGAGCAGGTAAAGACAATGTCTGATCCAATCCCCACTTGTGTGCTCTTGTGTTTTACATTTTTGAAAGACCACAAAAAGGCCAGCGGCGCCCTAGTTACAATTGCTAAGCTATGATATGACAGTTGTTGTTTGCAGGAGGGGCTTAGCAAAGGCTCAGTTGTGGCTTGTTCTGTCTGTCCCACCCCTCTAACAGTTTCATCTGCTATAATATTCTCTAAACGATGTATCTTATACAGCAGGTTACTTAAAAGAAACGATCTTCTCACCACAAGTGTGGTCCCACTGGGCTATTCTGCCTCATTAAAAATTAACAAATCCCCTAGAGCGGTCAAATAATTTGAAAAATTTACCTTTGAAACGTAGTGGAGTAGAAATATAAAGTAGCAAAAGTTAAGAAATGTACTTTGGTACAGTACTTGAGTAAATATACTTAGTTACTTTCCATCATTCAAAGCTCCACAGCCTCGGCTTGGGGCTGTCACAGCCTATCAAGGCTGCTGTTAATTAGCAGAGACCTGAGTTCAATTCTGCAATGAATCACTGAGGTCAAGGCACTAAGAGGCAGTAAGAATAATGAACATAAGAACCATATGGGAGAGAGAAGGAGGAAACAGTAAGGAGGGGAGAGACAAAAAGCCAAGTGATAAAAGAATAGTGGTGGTCAGTGAGAGCAGGTTGGATTGCATGAAAAACGAAAGAATTCAAATAATAACTAAATTCACCACAGACTGATTTAATATGACTGATAAAGTCACAAGTCTAAATCTTTTCCGTCTTATCTTGCCAGTATAGTGGGTTGTTCAACCAGCCCACCATCCTGCAGTCTGTGTAGTTTCCTTATTGTCCTTCACTGATGGACGTGCCGGAGCCAGCAGGTCCATCTATCTGCCCTTTAATGAGATGAGCAGGAGGGAGGGCTTCAGGGATTGATAGCTGACATTCTTGTAGGTTCCCTCCTGCTCCGGCCTCTGTACACCAGTTAAGGGAGGTAAAGGCTGTATATAATGACCAGCCCTGGTGTACTGATTTACAGTGCTGACCCTCTGTGCACCCTTAAAGCAGAGACAATAGTTTCTACACAGGGCAATGAAGAAACAACAAGCAACAGATCGCAGGGACTGGCTGTCACCATCCTTCATTTGGCTTACTGTACTATTTTGTAGTAACCGTTTCTGTAAAATGGCTGATGGATAAGAAAAGATGCAGACATCAAGAACTGTTATTGAGACAGACCATTTGTGTTCAATTAAACATAATTGCATCTACTTTCCTAACACCAATTAGAGCAAATTAAATTGGAGAAAAAAAAAAAAGACAAAGCATTAAATCTGGAACACAGTAAAAAAAAAAAAAGAAAAAGAAAAAAAGAAAAATTAAAATAGGATTGAAATGTGAATATACAGAGATTAAATCCTGGAAGGTGCATGCAAACTGACCAAATACTTTTTGTATCAAGCCTTTTGTTATGTATAAAAATGCTTGAAATATCTGAATGGAAAGTGCCAAAAAAAAAAAAACCCTGAAATTAAAGAAAAGGTTCTCTGATGGATCAATACAGGCTGAGTGAAACAGTTTGTCAAATAAACTATGGCAATGGGGGGTGCCCTGGTGGCAGAGGGGTTAAGGCAGCGTCTGTGAACTGTAACCAGCTTGTGAGTGTCACTGTATCAATACTGCAGAATCGATCTCTCTCCCTTGTACAGGTGCACAACATAGAATGAAAGAGAAGGATAACTTCTGTTTATTCCAGTGTGTACAGGGAGTCCACCATCTGTGTAGCTTTAAAAGATAGTTGTCGTTTAAGACCTCGCTTTCATAAATTAGTTGGTCCTGTTCCAGCAGGACAGAGGGACTCAGGTGACAACTCGTGTCCCCACTCCGAGTGTGGACCTTTGTAGCCTCCCCACAGCCAGCGTTTTCTGGCAGGTCATAAAAGATAATTGCGTTGCCTGGGCTTTTTAAGAGTTAGCCAACGACTGCTCCAGGGTGGTCAAGGGGACTTGTGTGTTTACCATGACACAGAGACAGTGAGACTACACCTAACTACCCACTAGACAGCAGATAAGACATCAATCTACTCCACCCCTCCAATTTAGGGACGAAGAGAATGAGGATGGGAGGAGAAGAGGGGCTGCAGTAGTTTTAGGCTGCATGCACCATAACTATCCACTGAACATGTGTGTGTCTGTGCGTGTATTTGTGTGTATACTCATGTGTGCATGTGTTTCTGTGTGTGTGTGTGTGTGGGCCACGCAGGCCCAGACCCAGTGATCTACAGGGAGTCGTTGCCCTATAGCCCCAGCTCTGCTATAACTTCATTAGGTGTGTGTGGAGGTAATGGCACCATGGTCCAGGAGCTCGTAACATGGAGCCAGAGGCCCATCGGCTGCCCGCCAGCCCGGCCCACACAGATACTGCACTGGTATGCCTCTATATAAGCTCAAGTTATATGGGCAGAATTAGTGTTTAGTGAGGAGCCACCGTAATTTAATATGAGACAGTGCTTATAACTTGAAGTGAGTGGAATTTTCAAACAACAGGGGGATTAAATAAGTGGATTAATTCTCACTAGACTTATATAATTCTGCTGGGCAACGTGAATAAAGACTTAGGGCAAATGTAGACAAAAGAAAGCAATTGATTCTAAACTCCACGACGATCCATACCTTTCACACCACTGATGTAATAAAGCTGGTCCAAACGCAGTCCAAATTCTGCTGACAGCCAGATTGCGGTTACTGCTTTGTTGGAGTCAATGAGAGAATGAGCAAAAAATGTGCTGCTTCTTCAAAAATAATATATTAAACTCCTGGATAAAGCAACATAATCTTAAAATGTTGCACCCAGAGGTGTAACAATCGATTCCAAGTGGAAAGGATTCAATTGCATTATGTCATTGTCTGTAGCCTATTGTTTTGTTAGTTGTCACTCAGCCTTGGCAGTCAGCCAGCTGAACACAAAGTCAGAAGAGAAGAAAGTGTTTCTATTCACCAGGGATGTATTTACACACAGAGATACACAGTAGATAATACACACACGATTGTATATAGATATGAAGATGTTTGTAATACTATTTTTACGCATTTATAAGCAGCATATAAAGATGTATTAAATGGTTTATAACACACTGCATGCCTAGATAGTATAGAAGCCCATTTCTGCCAGTGAAAAAGAAAAGATCCTGTGGGTCATTATAACAAGAAATCTTCTCATAAATCTCAAAATAATGAGAAACATTTTCGAAATAATGACTTAGTTTCTAAATATAATGACTTTGTGGCTTAAAATAATGACTTAGCATCTCAAAATAATGAGAAATTTTCTCAAATAATGACTAAAATACTAATTCAATATTTTGAGATGCTAACTTATTATTTTGAGAGATTTCATCATTATTTTGAGAAAGTTTCTCATTATAATGACTTCCATAACACAGTCTGTAGATGAGAAAATGAGATGGGTTAGGATAAAGTGTTCTAAGATGTTAAGTTTTAGTCTTATTTGTTAGGTTTTTTTTTTGTTTTGTTTTTTTCAAATTCTCAGATTTTAACAAATCTATCAGGTTTTTCATATTTATCACATATTTCTTATTTAATACAATAACAAAAATCAAAACAAAATCCAAACTTGCTTTGGAACAATAACTGAAAACAAAAAAGAATTTGAACATGCATCATGATATCATACATAAGGTCTGAACAGGCACTTTACTGCTAATGAAAGAGAACATTCGGTGCAGACTGAGGACTGACGAGGCTCATGCACCATGACCTACGTGTCGTTTCTGGTTTTTGCTGGGGACTAAAAGGTACAGCTCATTTGAATAATCAGCCTGGTCATAGACGGACACACACACACACACATGCACACACAGACTGATTGAGTTGCACATCCCATTTCCGAAGGAAGCCTCTGTTTATTTATTTGCTATATGTCTGAACTTGCCCGTCTTGATGTTGTTGTGTTGTAAGTGAGTCAGAAAGGGACCCTTTATTAAATCACTGGGCTCTCCTACTGGAGTGAGACTATCCCACAGATCTATGGTAATACACAGCCTGGGGTGGAGGACAATTCCATTAGTGGAGGACAGGGGCTGGGGCCGATAGTGCTACAGATAGGGCCCCCTCCTTGCTACAATTCCTCTTGGCTGACTGGCCGTCAGCCTGTTTAGCCTGAAGTTTTATAGAGCTAATCACCACTGTTTGCACAAGTCAGAATAAATCTGTCCTTTGCACCTGAGTGCTAGACATACAACAAAGTATTGTCGTCATGATCCAAGTACCTGGCTCGTAAGAAGATTTGAATCATGGAGAGAATGCAGCAGGAGAGCTGATTAAAGAGATTATTTTCAAAGTTTTGGCCATCACTCCAATTGGTAATAATAACACTGAACTCAACAAGTTAATTGCTGAAATCTGGGATGTGGCAAAGTCACTAGAAATTAGTCTGATGAAGCAAGAAACACAAGAAGGCAAGTTAGACAGGTTTAAAACAAACTTCCACGTTAGCTAAACTTATGTGGACAAATAAGGTACATAGCACATAACTACAGTATAACATTCACTGTTTGACCCACATTTCTTATGTCTCTAAATCGAAAGCAAAACAAAAAAAATGAATAAATAACCAAACTTTCTGCTGTAAACATTTATCACAGTTTACAGACTGACCCTGTAGCTCAACTTTGACCTAAAGTACTTAAAGGACCACTGTGTAGGATGTTGTGATGATGTCACTGATCTAGCAGTGAGCTTGAAGATTGCAAACACATCGCTTCACCCTCTCCTTCCAAATGAGTAGGAGAACCAACGGTGGCTGCAAATCCTGCAAAGAAAATGCAAAAGGCCCTCTTTAGAACCAGTGTTTAGTTTGTCAGTTCTATATTGTAGAAAGATGGTAGCATAACATGGTATGCTTATGAATATTATAGTGCATCTCTGATGTATTTTGCCAAGGTATCACTCTGAATCTTACACACTGGCCTTAAAGCTAGGACTGGTAACATTGGAGATTTTGAAAGTGTCCAACCGAATGAGTGGCTAACCGTATCCAACTATCTCATATCTCATTCACATGAAAGAAAACACCTAACACTGATGAATGCAAATAATGAACATTGCTATTGTTTGTGCTCACAGCTGCCAAGCTGACATGTTAGCTTTGGAAAATTTTAGCTGCACTGTCTCTGCTATTCTTGTGCAACTAGTTCACTATGGCTTAATTTCATTCAGGCTGAATGAAAAGATTCATTGGGCTTTTTGCCGGCCTGCAACAGCAACAGATACCAATTTTTTTTTTTTCTTTTTTTGTCAAAGCATTTGATTTAGTGATTTACTTCTGACGTACATTTCTCACTTATGCTTTGACATAGTTGTTTGCAAACAGTTTCTGTGCAATGATGGACCTTCCTCTATTTTGGGTATACTCGTTTTTGTAATAAGTGCTTTCTGGCCAGACAAGTGTGCTGGCTTGTTTACAGTCTGTCTGATAATTTGACCACTCATGTTTCTTGGCCAGTTGGATTTGACTGTTGTCAGATCTCAGAAGTTGTATTGGTGAAGGCAATAAACAATAGAAACGGTGTCCAGAACTATGAAAATAAACCCCAAGTTGAAATAAACCATAATTTTCCTTTGACTAGATTTCTTATTAATGCAATATAAAATACAGTGTCTACTGTATATGCTCTTTGGAGCCACTCCCAGCACACAGCTAGATTTGGTTTACATAGCTGAGTTGACCTTTACAAAGTTAGGCCAAATGAGTGAGCAAGAACAGGCCAGGCTTTGCTAAAGCCTGTGATGAAAGCCCACCACTCTTGTTTTTATTGTCCACTCTCCACCAGGCGGAGTGTTGTGGGAACTCTAGAGAGTTGTGGCTGCTGTTTGATCACACCATGGGAGTCTGACCTGTCACTAAGTGGTGGCAAACATGGCCCACACACAGAGCAGTGAGCGACTATGCACGTATATGTGTGTATGTGTTTCCCACACACAGCGCCACATACCTCACCAGAGGAGGCAGGTCACAACGTGTCAGAGTGTTGAGGATCCATAATGGCCATTTAGCCTTCAACAGCTAATATCAGCACTGCTGATTTACAAGGAATCAGGCTGTTTGGTCGCTGGACGCAGGAGCTGCTTTCATCAGACCTGTTTGACATTAGCTGGTCGGAACATACAGCTGAAAAGATAAATATATACACAGATATTGTACTAAATAATACATTTTTAGAAATAAGGGTTTCAAAAGGATTCTTCCTGAAGGGCTGAGGTTCTACTCAGAACCATTTGCTTGTGAAGAACCCTTTTTTGAAGAAGCAGCTCATCAAGTCTTCTTTGTAAGATGAAGAGTTCCAATAACATTTTTCATCCAAAGAACTCTTTTTGGAAGAAAGAGTTCTGTGAGGACTGTGGAGAACTTTGAAGAACTTTGTACCATACTATAAAATGATTATTGGTAGAACCACCCCCCATCCTGCCTCCAGGTGGGTTCTAGATTAAACCCTTGAAATACATAAGGGTTCTGGGTAAAAACTCCTGGGTGGGTTCTACACAAAAAACACTGGAATTTAAAACAGTTCTTGGTAGAACTCCCTGACTAGGTTCTCAGATACAAAGATGAGGTCTTGGAAGAACCCCCTGGATAAGTTCTAGATAAAACCCTTGATAGAACCCCCTGGGTGGGCTCTTGTTAGCACCCTTAGAGGGTGGAAGGGTTCTAGATAGAATGCCCAGATAGGGCTCTGGGTGGAACCATTACACCATAGAAGGGTTCTCTGTAGAACCTTACAGAGAGGCTCTGGGTGGAACCTTTCAAATGTAGCTCTTGGCATAAGATTTATGTTGAGTTCTAGGTAGAATTCTCTGAAAGGATTCAAAGTGTAACCTTTCTAAAAGGTTCTACGAGAAACCAAAAAGGGGTCGCCTATAAGGACAAGCTGAGGAACCCTTTATGGTTCTAGTTAGTACCTGTATTTCTAAGAGTGTAATAATAATAATTAAATGAAAAGAGATATGAAATGAACTGGAAATATGTAAAGCTGCTCCCAGTACTGGCCCTCATACCAGCATGCACCATACATCCCTCCATGTTAACCAGCTGTTTCCAGCCAGGCAGAGTGACAAGGCACCGGAGGGAGCCATCGAAACTCTGGGGACTGTGACAGAACCATGGTGACAAGTGACGACGACGCCCTCCCTCATGCATGTGTCCCCGCACTGCACAGGACAGCACCCTCAGCAACAAGACAAGACGGAGATCACGCACCATGCTAGGCTAATAGCCACGATATGCTCTGCTGAAGTCAACTCTGATCGAGGGCTGGCGCTGTGATCACTGCTGATAGGGGAACAATGTGACTCGTAGATGTCGCATTGCATATATGGAAATGGCAACTTCACTTGTCTCGTGGATAGTTTCTGTATCCCAGCAATGAAAACTTGAAAAATAATTTCAAAAACTCCAGAGACCGATGACTAAGGATCTGTAATGAATCTGCATCTATCTATCTATCTATCTATCTATCTATCTATCTATCTATCTATCTATCTATCTATAAATATATATATATATATATATATATATATATATCTGTCACCCGTTCAGATTCTACTTGTAATCAGAGTCTGTGTTTATATATTCCTCTGCAGAATTACAGTGAATCGGACATAAGACAGTTAAAAGGAAGAAGGTTTAAATTTATTTATTTATATTTCGTGGTAATTATCATGGAAAGATTACTGTTTTTGTCTTCAGGGAGGTCCAAAATCAGTGAAATATTAAAGTTCCTTGTAGAAGCTTTAACATAAATCTACGTTTTATTTATTCAAATCAAACTTAAAGAGTTCTTCAAACTTGAAGTGATGACTTGAAATAATGAGTTGCCTTTAAAAATTCAGTTAACTTAACATTTCAGGGTAGCCTGGACAATCATACTTGTCAACCTTCTCAATTTTACCAGAAGACTTAAATTTTTCATGGCCCTCTCCCAGCTTCTTCTCAGGTTCACAATGCTCCAGTATTTCTCAAGATTTTAAAAATGTCACACCTTTTCTTTCTTACAGAAAGCTTTAAAGGATTGTTTTTCATAAATCAGGCATATTTTAGTACAATAAAAAAGTGCGTGGTACTTTTTTCTTTTTAATTAATAATATATGTTTGGGTTTTGGGTTTTTTTTGGTTTTTTTTTTTTTTACAGTGTGCAGAATTTGACATCAGATTGACCTTCAGTGCAGAGTGTTGGGAAGTGTCACACTGGTGCTAATACAGACTGTTTGTGTTTGGTGTTTGTTGGATCTATTTGTTGCAGTGGCATGGTGCAAACAACATGTGCATGAAGGTTTCACTAGACACACACACACATACAAAAATTCAATTTCAGCTCTTAAAGCTTTACACACAAACATACACACACTCTACTTGCCCCTGTGACCAACTGGAGACCAGAGAGACATTGACATGACCCAGATAATAGGCCTAAAGTCTTGCCTCCACAATTTGATCAATTTGCAGTTTCCTCACAATCGCAGCCATGGCGCTGTCCCCCGCAGCTACTGTGTAGCCCCCTGCGCCCGGCCATGCAGACGCATCACTGCTCGCCACAGCAAGATGCTCTGCCTTTCACCCCTTTTCCCCCCAAATCACCGCTAAGCCTGCCTGATGCCTGCTGCCGGGACACAAACGTGCTCTTGCTCCTGTCATCTCTAAGCAAGCACAGACAGGAGGGAAAAAGGCTGACAGTTTGTCTTGTACCATATGCCACGTGGCAGCAAAGCCTAACTGATATGGCCGGAGTTTGGGTCACAGCCAAGGGCTCTTTTTTTTTTTTTTTTTGATCTATTTTATTCTCTTCTTCCTTGCATGTGCCTGAGTCTTGGGCGGAAATGTGAAACAAAATCACTGTCTGGCCCTCACCAGGCTGGATTTACTGTCTGGGCCCGGCGAGAGCAAGGAGCTGCTTTGATCGTTATTTGTGCAATATTTCAGACAGTACTCACAATAGGCCTGTGGAAGCCACTGATAGCTGAAATAGCTTCTCCCCTGCTCATGTGAGACTTACCGTGCTGTGGAGACTCCAAGAAAACACAAGACTTTTTCCAAACGGGGGGGAAAAAAAAAACATGTTAGGAAGTATCTCCTCTTTGCCTCAAGACATGTTAGTCTTCAGTAAAGCCCCTCAATCATGGACTCACCTGTGGGGTCTCGCCATACATAGTGAAGGAATTTGAGCAAGGCTGTTAATAGATTAGAACTGACCTGTGTGGTAGGTTTAGTGAAGGAAAATTTGTTGCTGGTGATGTTTTTAACCCTTGAGGAGTTGCATTGCTTTGATCACTTTCCTCGGAGTAGAAAGACAGCAAACCTCAGGCCACCAACAGATTTCTGAAAGCTGAGGTATTTGTGTACAGAGAAATAAATCTGTCTGAGTATCTGTGTATGTTGCGTGGTTTCCTGAAATTATAGGAAATTACCAAACTGAACATGATATCCTGCTTTGTGTTCAGGAGAAAGAGACAGAAATATGTTTTCTCACTATGAAAGGATTATGTGGAGGAGACATGGCTAGAAACAGGTGGACTGATGAATGACACATCATCATCATCATCATCTTCAGCACTGATGATCCAGGTTCTGTTTCCATCTGACAGAAAACTGCAAGAAAGTTCAACATTTTTATCTGATTTTTCCCACTTTCTATTATGATCAACCGTCTAATTTGCGGTAGAAAAATTAATCTTCACAGTTTTGTTCTTATTTTTATTTAATACAACAGTGAAACAACATGGGTTGAAGGGGGCTGAAGCACATCACATCGCATCTTTTTCTTTTTCATTGAGAAATTCAGGATCTGGCTTCATGCCCCATCCAGCCACTTGCACTAGGTTTACTGGAAAGGGGACCAGAAGCGAATGGGTGAAGTTTGGAACAGGGGAGTTGGGGGTGTGTGAGGTTGTGTGGCCACGGTGGGTGTGGCTTCAAGTACATTACAATCAGTGCTCAGGACTAACAGTAAAGCTATGTGGTATGTAAATCAGTCTGGTGCCTCTGAACAGATCAGTCACACATTCTGAGGATGACATGAAGCACAATCTTGTTTTAGCTTGCTAATATTATCTATTACTATAACGAGTCATTTTGACTATTGTTTGTAAATGAGGACTGGTGCGAATTTTTCAAGACATCCAGTCCCTCTATGGCCTTCGAAAAAGAAGTGTGCATCAAGATGGGTAGTTTTACCATTAGAGAAAACATTACAGAGATTCAGCCAGATATGTTTGAGGCTCAGTCAGTCAGTGGGTGACTTACAGACATATCAGAATGGTAAGTATTGTTAGCATCTTACATTTGTTTATGTTGTTTGTTAGCTTGTTAGTTTGTTACTGGCAGTTGCTGACACAGCTAATGCTAACTCTTGCTCTCTGTACCAACAAGTCTGAAGGTTTCAGGTTTCTTTGCTTAATTTTCCATACTAGGCAACAATTGGCTTTTGAATTTGTTATTTACCTAATCTAGCTTGCCCAGGGTATGTTTGATGTGCACATGCATCCATGTGCAGCCATGCACATTTAAATTGTGGTTCCTTTTAGGTCATTTAACCACAGGCAAGTTCACATACATGTTTCAACTATAACATGATGACCACATGAAATGTTAAACTGACTTTATGAATACATTCATCATGCTGAGAATATTAGTTGAGCTCTGTCTGTTTGTCTCTGCGACTGCAAGTCTGCATCACACTTTTCTCATCAAAACCACTGAAAACAACACCTTGCACTACAAAAATTGCACTTAAAAAAAAACAAACAGATCATGCTAACTGCAAACTGCTATTTCCTCACTTGGATGATCTCCCTTTTGGTGGAGGAATACGAAAACGCCTCTCCAGTGAAAAGTTTTGCACAGATAGGAGTCCTTATAGTCAAGGTAAGATATTTTAGGGAACTTTCTGGAGTTTTTAATTGCATCTCTCAGACCTCTTTAACATTTTTTTCACTTTAGAAATCATCTATTGTGTAACAGAAATATAATCAGTTTGTCATGCAGAATAAATGTATTGGTGTCAGTGGTGCTCTAACTATAATTCAAGACATGGTGACAGCTGATTTCATCAGTGTAGACTTCATACTAGATATAATCATGCAAAGCAAACCTATGACTTTCTGTTGCAGATGAAAAATGTCACATTCTTCAAGCGTGTCAAACGTTAAACTCCAGTGCCTCTATAGAGAAACCTGCTTTAGTGTGACACTGCTGTCAGTCAACACCTCCTTGATGTGTCATCCTTCGCAGCGGCTAAACCTGGAACTGGGACAAATTGGTCACCATTTTCGCTCCGCTGGTTCCTTCCCGCCTTAGCTGAGGCCGGCGCAAGAAGGTAGGAGGTAGCCAGGAGTTGATGAAAGAAATGACAGGTGAGTGACAGATGCCTTGAGGAGGAAGAGGAGGGAGGGGTGTGGGAGGGCAGAAGCGTGCTAGCCAGCGAGTTGCAGGGTAGTGCCAAAGGTGAAGAGATGCCAGGGTGGAAGATTGACGCACCTTGATGGCACTGGCAGGCAGATGTGACACAGGTGAGGGGTAGAGTTTGGGGACCTTCCGGGCTCCTCACAGCTGCTTCTTTGCTCCTGTGAGACAGATGCACAGAGTGGCAGCCTTACACCGAAGACGACGCAATCATGTGTGTTCATTTGCACACACGCTCACACTCACACAGTTTTACAAAGTCAAAACAACTCAGAGAGAAAAAACAAGACTAATTCTAGCTTTCATGATAATTCTTAAGTAGCTGAACTATTAATTTCTTAATATAATAATCCTTTATACTGCAGTCTTAATAGCATCCTGTGTGATAATTAAGCAAGCACATTATAGTTATAACTTCAAACCAAGTCTTGGCTATTGACCATCCCTTGCTACCTCTTTTCTTTTTTACCGCCTTCCTCCTTACTTCTATCCTTGCTACCACAACTCCATAACAGGTGCATGATGTAACCACTGACCGTGTCACACTCTTCTGCCTTCCTAAATTTCAATTTTCTCCTCCTTCTACACCCATTCTAATTGAATTTTATCTTCATTTAACTCCAGATAACCCTAACATTAGCAGTAGATTCTAGCCATTTTCCTTCCTCTAAATGAATTAATATAGAGACCAACATTTCTTGGAGAAAGGGTTGGACCATGATGTGAGCATTATGTTGTATAGATGAAGTATTTCCATTCCATTCAATCCTCAAAATCTTGTCTTTTATTTTGTTGTCCAGCAAAGAAGCAAACAACATATGAAAAATGCTAAAATTCCCGGCATCATACCACAAAGGAAGTTAAAGTTATTATTTGTTACCTAAAAATATTACAGATAAAATACTTGATTACTAGTCTACTAGTTCATCTACTAGTTTATGGCAGAAAAATACACAACTTAGGTACACTGTACAATAACACTACTGGAAAATGAGACAGAGTAAGATAAAGATGACAGCTAAAAATTAGGTGAAAGCAGAGGTAAGACAGTTGAATGACGTAAAAGCCTGCTGTCAGCATAAAGACTGGAAACAGGGGGAAATAGCTAGCTTCGCTCTATCTGATGTAAAAAAAAAAATAAAAAATAAAATTCTACCAACACCTTTAAAGCTAAGTAGTCAACACATTGTATCATGTTTGTTAGTTCCATGTGCAGAGTCCAGGAACCTCCATCAACCTCACTGTGACGAGACTCCAGGGACTCCTGTCCTTAGACAAGAAATAGTAGGTGTAATGGTATATGAGTGTTATCAATATTCTCATGTAACTCTCAGCAAGGAAGCAAATTATTTTCTTAAAATGTCAAACTATTCCTTTAAAGCCATATTCAAAAAGATGGTTAACAGTGAATGAGGTGAGGGAGCACTGCTGGCAAGAAAACTGGTGAATCAGAGAAATAAAGCATTATTTCCTGCTTGTTTCACAGTCATTATGTTAAGCACAACTGATTCTGACTGAATGTGGCCTACAACCTGGGAAGCCTCGACAAGTATGGCCTATAAAACATTGTAGAAGACCATTGCACTGCTTTTTCATTTCTGGGCTTACAATTTTTTTGTCACCTTTGCACCAAAGGTATCAGTTAAGTCAGTACCTTTAGTGTACCACCCAGTTATTAAATAAATGATCATTAATTCGGTAATTTAAAATGTAAATGAACAATGAACCTGAATCAGCAATGGATACCTTTTGAATAGCATCTTAAAAACAATCATGCTTTTCTCTTCGCAGATGAAATATAAATTAATCAGAAGTGTGATATTTTATTCAGAGGGCCTCAGTAGCGAGCGGGGCACCCATCTGTCTCTCATCTCTCTAGTCAGCCATGTCATGAGGGACTGAAGTGAAAGAGAAAGGGAGCCTCTCTGATTGCTCGCCACCCAGCTCTTTGCTGCTGCTGCTCAGTGTCACTGCCACTCACCCGCCATCCTGATGTGTTCGTTCCTCTCCACCTCCATTAACGTCACTCTTGGTCGACACGCTTGCAAATGGATCTGCATACAGGCCTCCAAAATAGGGAAAAGGGAAACACTTCATTTATGTTTTAGGTGTACATGGACACTTGAAAGGCAGAACAAGATTGATTTTTTTTCCTTAAGTAGGCTTGCATTAACGAAAATGTCTCTTTGAGATGTTATTCTCGTGCCCTTAGGAGCTGGTCTACTACTAGAATCCTGCAGTTGTTATCCTGGCGGGCTTGCTTAGGCCCCACTGTCAGTGAATGGAGATGTTTCGAGCAGACTGAGTGATGAGGTGCATGAGAGGTCAGCATTCTAAAGGGGCTACCAATTGGATCATGACCCATGAGGGACAGATATGGGCAAGGGATTTAGCCTCAAAGGTCACACCGGGGTCAAGGAGTGTCTTGCATTCCAGACTCCTAATCCTCTCGCTGCAGTCTGGAACGCCGGCCTTCGCTGCTCCACACACACATAAACACGTACAACTCTCACAGTCTCAGTGCCCCTCACGCCAGCCAGCGCAAGTTGTGGTGATAGACTGGATAAAGAGACTTAAAATAAATGCCTTACGTAGAGAAAGCGTAGACTTTGGGTGCCCTCTCCACTCAATTCCCTGACCTTCCACTTATCCACCCACCTCCTACTGAGCCATCGAGTTTCCCCCATGCTGAGACACCGGAGTGCCGGGGATGTGGGTAATTTGTCAGGGCAACCCAACCCCCACTTTTCATGCTTGTGTGTGTGTGTGTCAGCATGCAAGCATGTGTATGCACCAGGGGCTTTCTCCAAGAATCTCTCAGGCTATGTCGCCAGCCCAGGCGGTCTCAGACAAGTCAGTGTCAGGGGATGCGTAAGCACTGCTCACGCTGGTAGCGCTGCAATGGAAGCTGAGGCATGCTGGTCACGGCAATCTGAGCCATCCATCAGCCCGATGTGACGTGCATGCCACCCAACACCGTGCAGCATTTGTGCCCCCCCTTTCCCTAAACACTTATACATTACATGCACAGACACAGTATACAATGGAGACTCTACATCTGAGATGATTTTGGAAGCTGAACCTGTTGACATTTACGCTGCAAATCCTACCACACACTCAAAAACACACAAACACAGTGACAAAATCGCTCCATCTGTGGCTCGGGCTGCACGTAACACAGCAGTTTGTGTGCAGCAGGGCATCAGCCTCCTACTGTTAGCATTGGAGTGGCGCTCCTGCTGCTCCTTCAATCGTACCCCCCCCTCCTCACTTCCTATCCCACTTCGCTATACCAAACAGAGCCAAATAAAACACAGGCTAACATAATGTAGCAGCATGTCAGTGGTGGGCCCTGAAGCAAGACTGAAACATGAACCGCTCTGTACCAGCCATTAGGACAAGAGTAAACGCAGCTACGATTTCTTCCTCGCCATCCAGCCCGTATGTTGTCCAGTGCTGTGTGTGTGTGTGTGTGTGTGTGTGCCAGCATCAGATTGAGTGATGTATCCTGTGTGGCTGTGTGGTGTGCTCAGTGGGCCAGAGAGAAGTCCCAGCAGGGGACTATTTCTCCCTTGGCCGCCGGGCCACTGCACTTCATCAATCTCTCCACTGGGAAAGGCCTGCCACTGGATCGCAACAGTTTCTCACACACACACACACACACACACACTTACACACACACACACGATCCAGCTTGATCAGAGAGAGGAAGCAAAAAGCAGACAAACCAAAGTACACAGAACCACAGGAGTATGGTGCAATGTTTAGATTTTTTTTTAAAAAATGTCTAACCTTCATTCAGAAAGTTTTTCTTTTCATTCTGAGCTGAACTCCCATTCACCCTGGTCTTCCTTTTCCTTTTGCCGTTGAGCTGGGCTTTGTCCCTTGAATGAAGTCCTACACTTACTGTCAAACTCAGCCTTTTTTACACCAACTGGAAACTACTAACAGTGCTGTAGTTGACAACACCACAAGATACCAATGTCATTAAGGAATCAAACAAAAAGTCAGATGTAAACAAAAAAAAATCATTTTGGACCTGTCAATTTTTCAACATTATGAAAGGAATCTGAGATATATTTACTGTAATAGATCATAAAATGACCACGATAAATCATTAGAGATTAAAGAAACACGCTATGTTGAGATATTTGCCTCACTGACCACAAAGCTACAGCTGCAGTGGCATCCTTTGAAATGTCTATTCTAGTCCATAACTTGTGTTAATTTTAGCCTGTTTCATGTTAATTACAGCTAAAATTAACGCAGAATGTGTGACAAATGAGTAAGTGTCTGTTAATGAGCCATAATAAATCATTAATTAACTTTTAGAAGGAGTAGATGTTTATAACAGTTAAAGTAAGCAAAATCTTAATGGAGTCTGGTAGACAGTCACTGAACTCCAGCTGCAGTGTGTGTGTTTTCAGAGTAATGGGCTTTCGTTTTCAGGATAACAGGCTTATCTTTACATCAACAGACAGTTATCAGTTATAAACAGCTGATCAACTTACAGTGTAGAACTCATCACAATGTGATTGTAAAGTAACAATGTTGCATTCATCTTGTGCTCCTGCAGTGTTCTTACAGCCAGCCTGAGCCTCCTCGAGTCTTCAACCATAGACTGCATATTAAATAAGACTTCAACTTATTCAATATACAGTCTATGGCTCCAACTTACTATTTTGACTGCAGTACTCATTTTTGGTGTGCAATTGTTACGTATTGCTAATTCACAATTGAAAAGGAAATGTTTTGGAAGAGTGATACTTTTTTTTTAAAGTTATGTTTCTGGGCCTTTTTGTCTTTGTTGGATGGGGCAGCTGAAGAGCAGACAGGACAGGGGGTGAAGAGAGAGAGGATGACACGCAGCAAAGGCCCGCAGGTGTTATTCAAACCAGCAGCCACTGCAGAGGACTAACAGCCTCCATACATGGGGCGGACGCTATACTTTTTGATAAATGATTGGTTTGTATAAAAATGTTATCAATAAAACCTTAAAGATATCATCTTATAAACATTTTGTCTTTGGTTACCTGAGAGGCTTACAACTAATTTAAAATTTTGTGTGCATTGAAATGCCATGATTGGTTCAAATTAGTAAACAATTTGTTAAACACAAATATCCCTTAATGCAAGAGAGCCAGTAATCTCTGATAAATGACAGCTAACAAGCTCCAAGGAACATGATCTGATTTTGATCATGATCTCTATAATTAAAAAACAGAAAATCCTGGAAGAAATGTTTAAATTACAACATGGGTAATCTTTAAAGTACATAGAATTATAGACTGATGTCCACATTTTTATATTTTAACAAAAGAACATGAAGGACATAATTCAGTTACACATTTAAATTTTTCTACACACTGATGTGGTGTTAATTCCCCCTCAGTCGGTCGGAGGGCTGCGTTATGTGAAAGGGTGTGGTGGCAGAGAATTCTGGCACTAGATCCCATAATTGACTGGAATGACATTGATGAGGTGCGAGCTGATAGCTGCTGTGTTCAGGCCTAACTCTTCTCACGGTAAGACATGTTTTTGTCTACATGTGGCACCAACAAAATCCCCGTCGCAATTTTAGTGGTGACTTTTCACACGATGCTGACACAATAAATTTAAAATATTTAAGAGACTTTTAAAACAAGGTCTGATTTACTTGTCATCGCTTGTGTTGCTGTAGTGAGAGGAATCCTGTCCCCTCACTGCCTTTCTTTGCCTTGGAGACAGAGTTAAAAGGACGCATGGAAACACACATGCACATGTAAACTCACACGCTCTGGCACAGTTTCTGACCTCAGACAAGGGCCGGGTGTACAGATTCAGTGAGGGTGAGAAATAGTTTGCCTCCTCTGGAGTTGATGATGACTCCAAAACTTGAGAAACATGTAGGGAATTTCTCATGGCTCAGCGGGAAGCAGGGATCTCCTCTCACCCACACACTGAGCCCTCTGCATTCTCCATAGATACATTTAGAAGAAATGTTATGCCAATGAAAATCTTCTGGATCTGAATTTGATATAATATTTGTGGACGATGCACTGTATCCTCTTGCAGTGTTCAAATTAAACTGTGGCTTTCAGTGGTGGCAGAGTACTGAACATATGCATGTGCATGCGTGAATGTGCCCAACCTTGTGAAAAAAAAATACAACACAAACAAAAAAACAGAATAAATTGTTTGTTGCCATGTTTTGTTTTTTTTTTAAAAAATCGCTTTCCTCAGAGAAACAATAAAAAATGCCAATGCTCAGTGGAGAGGAGTGGTTGTCAGCAAAAAGACGTTCACACCAAAGGTAACGTATGGTTCGGAATGTGCGTTAAGTGCCAACTGTGATGTCACCTATTGTTTTGGTCTTTTGAAGCCTCGAGTTTGGTACTATGGGGGTTTACCATGTTGTTTTTTTGCAACCAGAGCATGCATCATGCCAGTGAGAGTGTAAAGCTGGTGGGTGACGTTCTGCGAGTTGCATGGTGTTTGATTTTGGCTTGTCCATTAAGTGGGAAGTGTGATGCCTGACCAAATATTTTCCGAAAACATTTTAGAGTGAGAAACAGGCAATTTGAGTGTTTGTTCCTAGTTTTGTGAGCCCTGTGTGTTGCAATGGACTGACTCACCAACAACCACCAGTAGAATCACCCCCTGCTGTCTGTCAGCAACAATGCGGGTTTAAGGCACTTCCGCATAAGCTATACTTTTCAGACCTGGAAAGTCTGTCTTCTATTTATTTTACAGTCTATGGCCATGGCATATGGATAGCCACAGCAGGAATATAGAGATTTAAATTAAATGTGTGAATATACACACACATTAATTATTTGTCTATTATTTATTTCAGGAGCTAAATATACAGGAAAATATAAATTTATACAAAAGGAAAAGAAAAATTGCACTGAAAATTGTGGTATATGATATATTCTCTTAAATTTCTCAAATGGGACTTGAGATGGAAACTAGTTACCTACCATATTCCAGATCTTGCCCTCTTGTCAAGGAAGAGGAGGCAAACTAAATGAATTTCTTTTTTTTTTTTTAAAGAAAGAATATATAGCCATTAGCTGAGCATTGCATGTTATAAAGTATTCTTTAAGCAATAGGTAGAAATCATAAAATACAAGCAGGATTGCTGGGTGAGTTTTTTAAAATAATGTATTTCAGCTAAGCAGCTTTCAGGAGTTGAATCATTGCTTTGTCAAGTCAAGAGGAAGCTGTGGAAGGAAAAGAGAGAAAGAATGAACGAGCAGAACGGAACAAGAGCCAGAGCGGGTGAAGAGAGTTGGTTTACAGTGCAATCAGCATTAAGGAAATTGGTTTGCACTAGTGCTGTGAGTGGAGAGAGGTGATTGATGCTAAGCTAGGCTAGCAGGAAGGAAGTAGAGAAATTAGCGGCAGGCCAGGGCACCGAGAGCTGTCAACTACTTCCTGGTCAATCTGGGGTGTGAAGTATGCGTCCGCTGCCAGCCCTCATGTACCACTTGTGCTGGGGCAGATCTGTACACACACACATGCACGCACACACACACACACACACACACACACACACACACACACACACACACACAGACACACACACACACACACATTTGGAAATGTTCTGCATGCATACACACGTACTGAGCAGGCCTTTTGCATTGAGCATGACCTATGAATTTACAGCTTTACACGACCACGAAACCCGAGTAGAACATCTTGATTTAGGATTGAGTCAAGGAGTTACAGTGCAACAACTGTGAGCACAAGCATGCTGGGAAGTTCACATACTTTGACATACAAACATAGACTTACACGGCAACTTCTGTATTTTTCATCCTGGACCATGTTTTCACATATTTTTGTGTCTAAGGGTGCTTTTTTTGCACTTGGTCTGGATTTTTGGACTATCCGGTTTGAAACACATCTAAATCTGCTAAAAAAATATGTGATTAACCCTTTTCCCATTGCCAGTACACGAGTTTGCCTGTTTTTTTTTCTGATGTGCACTAGAAACCTGAGACTAAACTTGTGTCTATGCAGGAGAGCAGAGAAAAAGGTGTTTTTAAAAGTGTCTGTGTTCAGCTCTCAGTACTTTCGTAACTTCTAACTAAATCCCTGTGGTTTTTTAGTTTCTCTTCTGTGTTTCTGTTTGTACTTTCAGACTTATTTGACAGTTTGGCTTTCAGCTGTATATGAGTCACATTAAGTTACTGCTGATGAAAACCTAACATTTCCTTATTTTGCTGCATCACAATGATAAAAAATAACGGAGGACTTTTATTGTGGAGAAGCCATAGGAAGTAAAATGTTTATCCAACGTTCAGACACTCAACTATAAAGTGGTCATCAGTTAAATACACACCTTCAAGCATGTGCAAACTCCACTCTGCTGACTGAGAAGTTACTGTAGCAGTAGTTACCAACCGAGGCAACAAGTCTTCATTGCTTCTGCTGAAAAGGGGCCAAAACTAGCGTGTCATGTTTACATCACTGCCAATCAGAGTTGGAACCAATAAATACCCATTACTACTTACAGAGTCATTTGACCCAGAAGTGAGTGCTGATTGTACCCTTTCGCATTGAAGACAAAAGCCCAGTTATTAGTGGGTGATAGTGTGTATTTTGCCCAGTGTAAAAGGGGCTTTATAGTTTGGTGAGAGCAATAAAACAGCAGTTTCTGGTTAAATGAAACGTATCTTACTCTTTCCAGAAGTTTGTCGCACACTTACAACAAAAAACAAGCCCCCTTAATGGACTTACTTTGACAGTGCCCTCAACACTTGACCATTTTCCAAAATTGTTGTCCCTATTTGTCACTGAGATACCAAAACAAGAGGAAATAGGGTCCAGTGTGAAAAATACAGAAGTTGCCCATAGAATTCATGCACACGTGCCCCCATAAAGCTCCACATTTTTTACCAATTTTCAATCACAAAGAGAACAGATGACCTCTTTCTTGATCTCAGCTCACTCGCCTCTGCACACAAGCCTTCAACAGCACATCAAAACAACACGGCGCAGTCTCCAGGGCACTGTGTCAAAACTTGGCTCTGTGCATGCCAACAGTGCAGCCACGTCAAGCCCCTGACAATAGCAGTAGTAGCGTACATGCAGTGTAATTAAGCAAGGCAACAGAGGACAGGCACAGAGGAGGAGAAGACACAAAGATGCCCTTGATACTTGGGTGTCGGCGCTGACAGCATTTCCTCTGACAGCTTCATCTCGTCGGCCACCACAGAAGCCCTTACGTCTCCTGACATGTGCTTTACTCATCCCTGCCTCGCTTCTCTGTTCCACTCGACATGACGGGAATGAAGGGATGGTAGGAGGGAGAGCTGGAGATGGATGGAGGGATATTATGATGGCCAGTGCTTGTTGGTATCAGTGGTCAAAAAAGAAGTCCACTTGTCATTGGCCTACAGTGGGACTGAGAAAAGACATTTGTGATTGCTATGAATTATTTAATAATAATGACCTAGCCACCTATATTATTATAAATATGCATTTTTTGAAGTGTTTACAACGTTGATACAAGTATATGCTGTAGTTGTTCAGAAAATAAAGCCAGTTCAACAGGACATGATGAACCAATAAGAGCCCATGGTTAGAGTTCAAGCTTACGATGCAAACAGAAAATCAAAAGAAAAGGACATCAATTAAAAGAGCTCAAATGAAAAAAAAAAAAAAAAAAAAAACCAAGGTCCTTCCCAGTAGCCACTCCAAACCAATCCTGTAAGAGCTGTCTGATGTAGAGGAAATTATTCATATAGACTTCCTTTCAGCAAACTAATACAGGGGGTCTACAGTGTTTTATTCAGAGTATATTTTTAAAGGCTGTACTGAAGGTGGTTCTGGTGTTTTCCAGTGTTGTAGTAAGGGGTTATTTGCCGTTTGTAAGGCCGTAAGCAATGATACAATGATACTTAAAGTGATCAGTGTCCCTGAGGCAGTCCCAAATGTAATCTGCTGTTGTTTTTCTTTTTTACCCCAGTTTTAAATGGTGATCCAGATTGGAAATCTGTGAGTTTTTGCTTGTAATTGATTGATAAATTGTTTTTGAGCATAAATAAGCACACAATAACACATTTAAACACGCTAATATAACCTCGAGCAGGGCTGAAAGAAATATTTATTCGATTTTAGTAGAACATTTAAAAAAGACACATTTGTTGGAAAAATCAACCAGCATAGATTGTACGCAAATAGGTTCAATGGTGAGCACAGAGAGCAAAAATAAATTTGTGAAACCACTGACAATAAATCATTAATTTCCCAACAGTTACAACTTCAACATATGTACAAATAAATACATTAACAACTGGTAGTTGGAGGTTTTCAAACAGCATCTCTGTTTAAAATCTGTGCAAAATCATCGTGAGGGCTGGTTTAGCAAAAGCAGTAACGACTTTTTAAAAATTACATAGTTAGGAATAAATACTTACTACTCATTTGCAGAGGGTAAAATCCCAAATAGTACGAATCGTATATCTGGACAATTTTTAGCGCTCAGTCTGGGTTCATTTGCCGTGTTAGGAAGTGGTGTAAAACGGGGAGGGCAGGACATATCACTGATGCAGTTGTTTTACACATCACACTTCTTTTGCATCCACATGTGATCTAAAATCAACATTATACTGATGTTTAGTTCAGTGTAAAAAATAAAAGAAGCAAAGTCGGTGTAATGATGGGTCTTGTTTACGGCAGTATTGCAGGATATCCGTGTGAAGAGCCAAAGAGACACAAATGGTAAAAGAGAGATGTCCATCCTACAGAGGCCCATCTTTTACAAAGCACTCCATTCCCCTCAGGCAGGATTGAGTTAACGTCCGTTCCCTCCCTCTCACCCTCTCATCCCTCCCTGCCCCTCCTGTTTCGCAGTGACTTGCTGGCTTGATTTATCTGATGGAAGGAATTCTGCACAGGGCTCTGGCTCTGGTGGTATCCCTATACTGTAACCTTTCCCCCCGCCAGATGTTCCTCTCTCAAAACACGGTAATGTTCATTCCCAAATCCCCGTACAAGCCAAGTGGTCGCAACATGTTTACGTGGACCACGGCGGACAGAGGTGACAGGGACAGTGACAGGAGTGTTGGGGATTGGAGAGCAGACAAGGAGGGCAAGGAAGAGACTGACAGACAGAAAGACGGTGGTGGACATATGCTCACGCCAGCTGACGAAAAACCAGGATGACCTGAAGGAGTAAGAGGAGATTGGGGGAAGAGAGGGGTTAATAACTCCCACAAATGCGATGCTTTGAGTTCAACAGTTTGCCTGGATCTGAGTGCCTGAACTGATTTATTATATCCTACCTTTTTACACAGAATTTTTCTTTTTACATGCTTTTTTGATTCAGTGCTGAGCTTTCCAACAAGGGGTGAAGATGGCTTTTAGTGGAGCCGCTATAAAAAACAACTTTTATAAGGGACAAGAGCCTGACATGCTGGTTAGATATGATCCTTAATATATAGGTTCTACACAGGGCTCAAGATATCCATTTTTTCCCAAGGAAGGCAAAGTCATGACCTGTCCTACTCTGCCTCTGATTGGCTTACCCTGATATTCTTAGCCTAACTCTAACCAATCACTCCTCATACCTAAAACTAATCAGTCCAACTCATGATGGCAATTACTACTAGCCAATCAGGGTGAGAGTAGGGTTTGTCATGACTTTGCCCTCCTGGGAAAAGAATTTGGTATCTGTCTGTGAAAAAGCCATAGTTCAGTGCCTATGGGAGAAAAAAAATAGTTTTTATATTGTTGTTGAATATAGGTACATATTTCCAAACTAAACCAAGTGTATGTGTTGCATTAGCTTGGTGAGATCATCAGTAATGGAAAAATGATGCAAAGATATAGTTTAAAGTCTTGCAAGTTCAGGTCTCAAATTTGGCTGCACCAGTATGTATTCAGATTCACCATGGACAGGTATAAGTACAGGCTGCGTTGGCCTTTGGATTATACATTAATGTAAAAAACGTACGTAAATGGAGCTTCACCATTTACATGCATTTGTTTAGAGGCCCATCTTGACCGGACCAGTACATTGGCAAAATCGATGTATTGTAATGTCTATGGACCTCACACAGTATTTGTGCATGTGTTTGTGTTTGTACATCTGTGCGTTCCCTTCATCAGAAAAGCAACACACACATTACAAGCAAGACAGACAGGGGATGAGTAGGAACAGGAGAGAGATGATGATGATGATGACAATCCTGATGATGATGATGGGGGGTAAGCTATGTCAAGGCCCTGACAGCTTTGACCGCCTCAGCCAATATTTGTCACTTTCAGCGTGCATGAATTCTTGATTTGATGTGCCTTAATTGATTCAGCTCTGCCTGGCACTGTCTGTCTGTCTGCCCTCCCCCATGACTCTCACTCCCCCTTTTTTCTCTCTTCAGCCATTCACCTTTCTATCTGTTCTACTTCTCTACCTCTCTGTCTATCTAATATCACAGGGAATATAACGTCTAGGCAGACTAAGACGAATGGATCGGAGGAGGAAGAGCAGCAAACGAAGCTGCCCTCTCTGTGACCTCTTCCATGACACAATGAGCCCCAAATGGCAGACATGACGGAGGATCAAGTGCTTCAAAGTAAAGCCAGGCAGAGATAAAACCCAACAGGCCCCTTGGATGATGAACGGGTTTTGTAGCAGGAAAAAGCCATCATGTAGCTACCATGACACCTGGGCTTTGGTGCACAGGCCCAACACATGTCACATCATGTAGCTGAAGGAGGAAAAAAAAGGAAAGAGTGTCCTTGAGCTTAGTTGGAAGTAGAGTTGAGTAGTAGAGTAGAAGTATAGTTTTCAGGTATCTGTACTCTACTTGAATATTTATGTTTCTGCAAAATTTTTACTTTTACTCCCTACATTTTAACACCAATATCTGTATTTTCTGCTCCAGAGACTTTCAAAACAGGCCCATTACTTTCATTTCAATGCATTTGAGGGGAAATATTGATCATTTTCATTTTACAACATTGTGTGCCACCTTCCAAACATCAAGACTGATTTAAACCTAAATGGATGGAACAATAACACATAGAAAAGCCGATTCCTCAGTGCATCCATCAGTGTATATCACACACAACAGAAATAACAAGACGAAAATTATTAAAACAATGAAAATGATCTTAAAGACGTAATAAGCTGGAAATGACATAAAAGATGTAACAAGACAAAAACAATGTAAAAGACAAAAATGTCTTAACAATAAATAACAAGATGAAAACAATGTAAAAGACATATCAAGATGAAAACTACATAAAAGAAGTAACATGATGAAACAGGACAAAAAGACATAACAAGGTGAACTGATGTAAATGACATAACACGAAAAAAAACAATAAAGATGTATCAAGATGAAAATAACGTAACAAGATCAAAATGATGTAAAAGATGTACTATGACAAAAATATCATTAAAGATTCAACATAACAAAAGTGACATAAAAGATGTTACAAGACAAAAACAACGTAAAAGACATACCAGGACAAATATGTTGTAAAAGATGTAACAAGAGAAAAAAGACGTAAAAAGATTTTAAAAAACATGAAAGCTGTAATAAGGTTAGATTCAATTAGCTTTGCAAAGGAAGTTGGTAGAAGTGTCATTTAGAAGGTGACTTTTTACTTTTATAAGTTGACATTTGTACATTTCAAAACCTGTATTCTTTCACTTTTTGGAAGTTGGATCAGTTCTTATACTCTTACTTAAGTTTTTTTTCTATCTGTATCTGTACTTCTACTTGAGTAAAAAATGTGTGTACTTTCGCCACCTCTGGTTGGATTTTATAAATGAAGCACTGGTGTAAATTGTGTTGTCAAGATTTGGATTTTTGTGTTTATAATGCCAGTACTTTAAAAAACAATCATGCAGTAAGGCTGAACCTTTGTGGGTTTTTCTGTTGATTTTCCTCTCATTCTGTGGTAATACTCGGTCTTTCAGGTGTTTAGTTCCCAGATTGGATTTAAAATATCAGTATCAGCTCTATTTGCCCTGTTACCATGGTGTTCAGACCAAGGTTAGTCATTCTATGTTTCTCACAATGTGTGTCTTTTTTCAGGCCTGCATTGTTGCCGGGCACATTTACCTTGGTTGTTCTCAAATAAACCATGCTCACTACAGAGAGAAACACAGCCAAAATTGATTTCCTCTTCCTTTATTGTAATGGCAGAAGCATGCAAGGTTTGAGTGGTTCCCACTAGAGATGACGCCCTCCTCCTCTTCTTAGCCTTGGACCAAATGAATGGGTAGAGGGGGAGGGCCGGGGGGGCAACAAAAACTTGTTTCGTAAACACCTCTGTCTGACTGTATATGTGTGTGTCAAAGGGTTGGTGGTAGTCATAGGCTGGTTCAATGACACATGAAGAAATCTTAGAAAAACCTCATCATGGTGAAATATTCCAATAAATTCTTTTGAACACTGGTGAGGATTACTTGGGAGCAACCAGTACTTCATAAAACGTCTGTGCTTTATACAGCACAACACCCACATATTGTGCATGTGTTGAAAGCTGGTAAATTTCCCATAAGTCCCTTTTGAACTGAGCAAAAAAGGCTTCCATAGATGAGAGCTCCACCATACATGTAGAAACACCACTAATAAATGTGAAGATGCTCACATGCTTTTTAGAGAAAGCATAATTCTACTTTATCTGCCGTTTCATGTCGGGTCCATTCAAGTAATGTGAGATACCTTTAATCTCAAGCCAGGGTTCCCTGAGCTGTGTGTAACACTCAAGTGGAGAAACAGAAGGAGCAGCGTTTTCTTTACAATAAAGCACAGAGGGCCTGTGCTGAACCTGTCAGCTTGAAATTTAAATGCATACTTGATTGCTTTTAAAGTGGGTGCCACTGATATCCTGCCATGATGTTAAGGCTTCTTTGACGGGTGGTAAAAGCCTCAGAAAAAAAAAAACCTTCTTTCAGGCAAAAGATCAGGAGAGCATAATCGCAAAGGAACAAGTTGTAGTTTTATTAAAAAGAGCATCTTGTGTTCCCAGCCCCAACCCCCGCACATTATGTTGCTGTGCTGATGTCACATTGATTATGCTGATCGTAAACTGCCTTTGTTTGTCCCTCGCCCCCTCCCGTCAGTCATCCATCTGCAGGGATGAGCAGAAGTCACACTAAAAGCCATCTTTTCCATGTTTTCAGCATTTTCAGGTCATGCCGGAGATAACGCCAGTCCCACTGGAGGCCCAGGCGAGTCCTCTTCTCCTTCGCACTCCAGTATATTAATTGCTTTTTAATGTTCCCCTTCTCTCCTGAAAGTTGTTGCATACTAACAAATCAACAACAATAAGGTTCTTTTTAGCTGTGGCGGGCCACAGCCACAGCTAAAAGGGTACAGTCACTGAATAATCCATGCAGGACGCATCGGAATGAAGGCTTCAAGCTGGTAAAAGAGGAGTTGTAACAGTAGGCCATTTGGCTTTCTTTCTGCTTTGTCCCAAGTGTCCTCTGCTCCCAGCTGTGCGCATGTCGCAGGATGGGACGTTGGTGCGAGCAAGGATGGGAAGATGTAATGCTGATCCAACTAATCCAGCTAACCCAATGAAGCATTGTGACATGCCTCCTCCCTCTTGAGCCACAACTTATGGCAAAATTAGAGTTTTTAGCATTCATTATTAATCAACACAGTTATGAGGAATAAGCACCCTGTTCTGCAGAGCCTTTTAGATGAAATGTAAAAATCTGTTTCGCCTGAATTTCTTGGACATAGATTGTATCATACGTTGTGAAACATTAATGAAGGAAAGAATTTTGTAATTAACAGTTGGTCGTGTGCTATAAAAGTAGCAGCAAAAGAAAAAAGTTCCAGTTTTCGAATAAGTATATCAGCCATATACATAGAGTTACTGGAAGCCCAAATCCACAATAGCCCTCTAATTTAGGGCCTTAAATAAATAAATAGTAAGCATCTAAAAAGTATTAGAAATGGGTTTTAATTCAAGTTCCAAATAAGGTCATTTAAGTTTTTGCACACTTTCCTGAAACAGGGTTTGAATTAGGGATGATTATGCTCAGCCACTATGAAAATTAGGCAATTTATTTCATGTATCAATCAAAAAAATATTAATGTCAGTTCAGTTCAGTTTAGTTCTTCTCAAATGTGTGAAACAAAACTTCTCTTCCCACTCAATCTGCCTCTTTGAGGCAACTCAACAACAAGGAACTGAAGCCATCACTCCAGGCTCCCATGACAAAATCATTAATTTTACATTGCAGAAAATGGGAGTAAAATTAGCTTGGACCTAAACTAACATGTCAGAATTCCAGAGTCAAACAATAACACAAACAAACTGACCAAGCAAGGCAGCGGTGGTCCAGCAACTATTGTGTTTTGCAAGTGTAATTACTGCTTTTGTCAAAAAAGTCTGGTGTATTTATAGAGAACATAAACGGTAACTTCAGTTCCTCTTTGGAAACAGCTGTATGACGGCAAAGTAAAGCAGTGAACTGATATGATATGATAGAATTTTTTTTTAGTTGGTCCTGTTTTTAGGTGCCCTGCCCACACAGTCTTGAAAATTTGTTTATCCAGCAAAATGAGATGTTTTTTGAGCTAGTTTTTCTAATTGTAATGAATGTTTATTTTCACTCAGATTTTTGTGGATGCTTAATGAGTCACTCAACTGTGATATTATATATTATGCATACTTAAATTTTCCAGACAAATTTCCAGAGCCTTGAATGTTGAGACAGATAAATGACTATTGTCTGTTTTTTGACAAAAACAGCAGCAGGTTGCCTTAACGCTAAAGGACTGTGATTATAAAAAAGTCCAGCAACAAATTACATGATCAATTAATTTGTTGCAGGCTTAAGCAGCCCTTTGAAATTTATGCTCGGTAGCCTGCAGCAGAAATGAGAGCTCTCACTGCTTAAGCTGCTAACCTACAACTGGCCGCCGCCTGTAACATGATTCTTGCTTGTAACATACAGGGGAAGCAAAGACGGAGGTAATCAGACAGACTTACAATTTTCTAATAAGTAAGAGGTCATAACATAACTACATGATTAGCAGACTTACTGTGACAAATGACATCACTCATTCAGTTAGAGCTGTGATTTGTTTGGGATTTCTGGCTCCTACTTCACTGCACCTACTGTACATTCTGAAATTTATTTTCCTGTGTTATACTTTGGATGGTATGTTTATGTTTTTTACTTCTTAGTTTTTATTTGTTTTATCATTTTTTCCTCAGCTTTAAAAGAGAAAATTATATTTGCAGTTAATCACAGCACAAATTGTTGCTGCATTCTAATGGAAATGGTACTTTTGTTTTTTTAACTTTTATCTTCCAAAGAAAAATGCATGCTTAAACAATAACTATATCTGTACACATCATATCTAGAAAATGAAAGTACAGTTTGTTTAGAAAGTACAAGTTTGCATAATGCACACCCGAGCAGCAACAGTGGATTGAGTGAGGAACACACGGGGTGCGAGGGGGGTCATCAACGAGTGTTTGGAGCTTGAGTTACAGGGCCAGCATCTGCCATCCGGCCATCAGGCCCTCATATCCATCACTGGCCGATGGCGTGGTGCAGCCCGGCGTTTGTAAAAACACCCAGAGGAAATGGAGTCTCTGGGCCAGACAAGAATAAAATTAGCTTGATGACTAAGTTCCTCCTCAGGTCCCAGCGGGAATAGAACTCTGCCATTTGTTTTCATTACTTCCCTTGGCTGTAGATGGGAGGACGACGTGTGTGCGACTCTGTTTGTGTGCATGTATGTTTAGAGTAGAGGGTGCATGTGTATGTCTGTGTCTGCTTCTATGCCTGCGATGAAAAAAAGAAAAAGCAGTGCACAAAAACAGGCATTTTGTCATTTCCAGTACTGTATGGGTTTTAATCAAACATATTCACTCGTAAACACACCACTTCGATTCCAAACCTCCTTCCATGTATAATATTTGTGCTCAATCTGTAGAGGTGACATTACTGTTTGGAATTGTTCCACCACCCTTCATGGCATACAATATTGGCTTTGGCCACTTTATTGCATTAGCCTGAGAATATCTAATAAACACGCAAAGGTTATAAAAATTGATTTGCTCGCAAATGTGTTTTCATTCGTTCCCGGCGCTATGACCTAAGCCAACTTTTGCTGAACTAAATGTGCAACCAGTTTATTTTTGGTGGCTGATATTAGTGCTTTGTCACGTCAGGCCAAATAATAAACTCTTTTCCATATATCCCTTATATACATGCCCTTACATTCTTGATCATATACACATAATCAGTTAGGTCTTAAAAAATTACTTTGCATGCATAAAAACAAATAAGACCATTCTGCTCATGAAAGTAACAAACATCACAGAAGCAGAGTAAAGAGCAAAGTAAATTAAGGTAGAGAACAAAGTATGATAAAGACAAAGTATTCTTAAATTAAAATGCATATCATTTTGCAGAGGTGCCCCAAATTTTATCTATCTTCTCTCAGATATAATGGGACAACCACTCGGCTTGTAATGCTCACCACAGTACAAACACCAAAGAAATATGTTTGAAAAATTCAATAACAATGTCTCTTTCCAAAAATTATGACCTGGATATTTATGGTAATTCACAGAAATTGTTGCAAGTAATTTCACGAAGGAAATATTTTCTTACTTCCTACTGGTTCCTAGGTCAAATAGATTCAACAGCAAGAATCCCCACTTTGGGCAGCCCTACTATATACTAGGTAACACTATCCTACATTTATGTGGTGCCAGAATAATAGGAAAAAGTAGTTCCTGACTGGAAAAATGAAGTTAAACACTCCCTCAAGTCAGAACAACAACTTGGAAAGAAATTTCTTTCAGAAAGAAATTTTGAGTTGTTGTCTGCAGATGCTGTATACCCAGGATCTTGAAGGATGAAACATTTTTATTACTTCAGGTATTGCATATCACTTTTTTTGTCAGAGTGTCCATTTGAACCTGAGGGACAATCGGCACATGGCAGCTATTTGGCTAGTCACACCTGACCCCCTTAGTCTTGCTATAAAAAGTGACAAATCCACTGCTAACAAGAAGCTGCAGTGGAATAACGGATTGGGCAAATGACTCTCCTGCCCTGGTTAGGTTTAGGAAAAACTGATGGTTTGTCTCTGTTGTGACACTGGGTATTTAAACATGGGCAGCAGACACGTTGGTGCTGGTCTCTGCCATGCTAGGCTATACTATGTGTAAATAGCCAACTTGGCCCTACTCCTTAATAGCGGAGTACATTTCTTTTTTTTTTTTTTAATTCATATGCCTGAAAAATCAATTAACATAATTAAGTCAGAGTAAAGACCTCCCAGCCTTGGAAATGGGTCCATCCAAGAAGCACATTAATGATGTACTAATGATAAATGTTTGTAGTTCTGATGATGTAAAACACTGGGATTTATGCAATATCTGTTGAGAAATATGGTGTCATTAAAACATTAACTGACAACTAATAATCTGCGCTATTTCAGTGTCCCTGCATGCTAACAGTGCAGAATGATTGGCCTTGTTTGTACTATAGCAGCACAAAATAGAATCACAGAGAAAGCAAGGAAGTGGAAACCCCTCTCTTCTGTAAACAGAGTGAGAGACCTCAGCACTGCAGAAATAATGTCAGCCATATTTGCTATTGTCAAGCTGTGAGAGCACCTCTGAACTTCATCTACTTACAAATTCTCTGCTTTGAATATGCTCTCTCTTTTACACGCTCACACACACATCCTCACACACATACACACTCACACACACATCCTCACACACACACACACACACACACACACCTCTCAGATTAGTTCCAGCTTTTACCCAGGGTGCCTGTTAGAGCTGAAGTGAAGACATCTTGTACTTCTTTAAAGCATGTAGCATTAACACCTTTGCCCCCTGTGTAAACCCTGAGTACTGACCCACAGCGGAGAGTGAGAAGCTCACACACCCTCTTTGGGATGCAGCGGCAGTGTGTAACCACCAGCAGACCTGTGTGCAAATGTTAGAGAGCAGCACTTTTCAGTCAAAGCTCATAGGAAGGAAGGAATCAAGAAAGGAAATATTGGAGCTGATGGAGAAAATGAAAGTGTGTGGATATATGTGTATGTGTGTGTGTGTGTGTGTGTGTGTCTGTGTGTGTTCTTTAGGAGATGGACTGACTAAACAGGCCAGGATGCTGGAGAGGGATAGGCCTTGAACCAGAGGTGTGAACAGAGAGATCCGCTCACACAGTTGTCGCATAACTACTAAATTTTCTTTGTTAGTTTTGTCGTAGATTCTGTATCTGTCTTCTCCACACACAGCCTTTATCAGAATTTGTTCTTTGTCTCTCCCTCGTCCAGGTCCCCCTCAGAAGCCAAAAAAAGTTTGCTCACATATTTTATGAATAATGATCAATGACAGGGTAAGCAACTTATAAAAAAAGTTGAATCTTAGTGAAATAAAGGTCAGCACAATAACATCAGCAAAATCTTTGCTGCATATTTTCCCTATATAAATCATATTCAGTCAAGTTTTTTTTTCACTCCATACATACTCACCTGGACATCCACAACCCCCACATGGTTAATGAAAGGAGAACTGCACTTGGTGTTTCTCTTGTTTATGTTTGTACAAAAATTATTAGCTTCTCATCCATATCATCAATGTTTTCATCATGTGTTAGGGATCTGCATAGCATCCAGTTATGGAGGATGAAAAAATTAACATTAAAATAAACTATTTAAACTTTGGATGCATATGCTGTCTGTCATTACCATTGCCGGTATTCTCTGCCAGCCTCACCATAATTTAGCATCCTGCTCTTGTCCAGTAAAATAGTATCCAGTTTGGTGTCCGTTGTCTGCCTGAATCCATAAGAAGTAGAGGTCATTTCTTGACCCATAAATAGCTAATGATAAAAATTAATAATATGTTTTATATCCAAAAAAAATCCTGTGAAAACTATGAAACTGCATGGATTACTATGGATTATCCTGAGCAACAATGATGATTCTGGTAAGACACAGTAGTCTACTGGTGAATTTCCTCTTGAATTTTTTCAATGCTGTAAATTAAATTCACAACCATGTATTATAAAATGTATGAGATGTGTACCTGAAAACCTGAGCAAATAAAGCCAAACTATATGATGTATTTCCACATGGCATCTTCTGACAAATATAGAGCTTGCCACAGAAGTGGACACCAGTACAGAATATATAGAGTAAACTGACCATAGCATAATGCATTTAAATATGCATTTGTAGGAAGACAGAGAGAACACAGATCACGGAAGAATTACACCACATCCCAGAGCCATTGTTAGCTGAGAGGGGGAAGTGATTTTCTCTAATGTATCTCTGTGTTCTGTCCTTGTCCTTCCATGACTGGTCTGCACACCAGCAGTCAGGGGTCCTGCAAAACGTGGGTCAAGGCGAGTGTGAGTGTGTCAGACAACAAGAGAGCGAGAGGGGGGGGGAAAGAAAGTTTGCCAGTGACAAGGAAGTCAAATAAAGGGAAGAAAAGCTCCATTTCCCCAGCTAAATGTCCCCAAGGGAGGCATAAGGGAGAGAGAGAGCGCGCAAGACAGAGAGAAAGGTTATGAACCAACAATACTCCTGCAAGGCTCCAGATTTACAGCTACCAAGCTCTAAGAGCTCTGCCATGCTTATTTCTACAGCCAGTTAAAACAAATTGCAGCCATGTTTCAGTCACCCACATCCTCTTCTTGCTCATCCACTCAGGCCGCGCTTTTGGCTGCCGTATTATTCCTCTCTCAATTACTCCCGAATAAATACTTTCCTCCTCTTGTGAGGAAATCTTCATCCACTGGAAAGTCCCCACACGCTGTAGGTCTACGTACACCCACACTCTCCACATCTCTCCGCTCCCTTCTTTTCTTCTCATGTCAGCTCGATCTAAGACCCAGAGTGACGTAAAAAGGAAATAGAGGCTGTTTTGGGAAGCTGTCGGCACTTTTGATTTTGTTTACTTTCATTTTGTCATCAGTGTGCAACTTTTAAATCATGTTGGCTGGACTTTTACCAGTATAATGAGACTTATCTGCTACTCTTTTGCTGTTTAATCCACTGGAAAACATGCTCCATACTGGGTGAAATTCCCGTCCAGTGGAGGCATGGATGAGAGCACAAGAAATGAATAAATACTCCCGCTTTTGTATGTTTGATTGCAAGTCGTGGTGGAGACCTTTCGTAACCTGATATGCTGTTTGATTTGAGTTCAAATGAGAGAGAGAGGGGGAGCAACGCCAGGCAGAAGGAGAAGGAGGTAGAGGGTGGGGGTAGTAGAGGATGGTTGGGGGCAGGTACGGGGTCACAAGAGTGTCTTTTTCATGTTGCAGATTAGAAGCAGATGTCGGTGGGATTACACCGCCAGTGTCATCACTCACCCCACAGCCCCACCTCCGTCTATACACAGTCATAGTGCAGGCACACACACTCAGGCAGAGGAGGGTTAGAAAAGTTTCACAGAGGTCTCCACTGTTCATACAGCAACAAAGTGAACAAGGAGCATCAGTGACTCGTGATTACTGTTGGGTACTACTCTGATTTGAATTTACCTACTGGTACATGGAATTTGGTACTGGTACCCAATGTCACCTGCTTTACTCTGTGAAAAATAAGTCCAAACTTATCATTTTCAACATTGTTATTTATTTAGAACATGCTGTTTTTTATTTAGAGCATTTTACACACACTGCATGAATTAAAATCCCTCCCTACCTCTCTCTCCCCTCCCAAATCTGTCCAACCTTCAGCCTGTCAATGTGCTATCTGTCATTACTATCACAGTTCTTGCATACTGAAATATTTCCTTGTTGATAGTATGCAATGCACAGATACTGGTTTCACACTAAGGTTTCGGACATGCAAATAAATCTCACACACTGTTGTAGTGTACCAGACACCATGTTGGTAAGCAATTTCAGATGCAGCCAGTGGCTGAATGTGGCTAACACTAGTAAAAAAAAAGGGGACTTAGCTTTCAGGCTATGAAAACCAGTTCCTACTTTAGCTGTTTGGCAAGATGTGTTGTCCTGGTCAGCGGTGTATTTCACATTACAAATACTGCAGCGACTAATGGTCTGTTTCAAGTTTTGAAAAGTTTAACCACACTTATAACCGCTTTCAGCTCACTACAGCCCTGGCTCACTGGGATTTGAACAAGCTGCAAGGGTAACTCCATTCTCTCTCTTTCTATTTTCTCTGCACTCTCTCACCCAGATGCGCTCCCAGGTACCAAAATTTGGCACAGATTGATTTAATGTGAATCGGTGCTCAGTACTACCAATGTAATTTGGTGGATACCCCTGAAAAGACCAAGTTTGGTAACCAACCATGTCTCCACGCTCGCCAATTTCAAGCTGAGCTAGAGAACACTCACTGGTATGAAAATATATTGAGTATGATTCTTGAACATATCTTTCAATTGAACATGTCCTTTAACTGAATAAGTCAAAGCAATTCAAAAACATGAACAAATCAGAAAAAATCAACACACACACACACTTACACACAGAGTTCACTGAGACTACTGGAATGCATTTATTGTGCAGCAGCTGCTGGAATATGATGTACATGGAAGTGTTTAGCCACCGAATACTGACTTATTGCTTCATGAAAGTAAATCTTAATCTAGATTTGTACATTTTTTTGTTGCTTTTTTCCGGTGCATCAGTTTGAAATATTGCCAGGGAGGAATGGATTTCATTACAGCTCTGACAAAGCATGAAAAAGTTTGAAGGAGCTCTTTTTGTATTCCTCAGGGAGCCTGACATGATGGAGGGGAGTCTAGTTTGTGAATGAAATAACCAAATACTGAATGAAAAAATCCACTTGAATCAGTCTTGCTCTCTGAATGACACAGTGGCATTGATTTCATTTGTATATAAAGCATCCAAGTCACTGATTCAAACACTCAAAAGGAGAGAAGAACCTATTAAGTCCAACTGCACTCTACTGCACTGTAACTTGCAGAGTTCTTAAACACTGAAAACATCAAGAGATTAAAACATAACCTAAACCAAATGAGTTGTGATGAATTCTAAAAGTGTTTCGTTTTCAAAAACTCCCAAATATACTTTATAACCATGTCATAATGAGGTTGAACAGATTTTTTAGCACTGCAAACTTTACCTTACTTTATGTGGGGCCTTCAAAATAAAAGCCTCTCATCTTGATGCCCCAAAAACAACTAAAAATGCCATCAAATGTGATTTTTTTGGTGACCTCTGGTATATACTATATTAATGACAACAGTCATGCTATATCCTCTACATCGTCACACTCTTGTCCCCAGACCCACCCCTACCACTGACCCCATCACCATGAACCTCTCAGGGCCTTGATGTGGTCCTGCCCTGAAAGATGAATGATGTGACTGAGGATCCTCTGTCTACCGAGGGCTTATTGGAGTTGATGGGGTCTAATCCTGAGATTGTTGAAACTCTACATGTTCAAGCATGTGTGTGCATGCGAACGTTGTATGTACAAATGTAAGGGCATTTGTGACCTCTGAGCGTGGCATCAGAAGGCGTGGTCCACTTGGTCTTAGCAGTTTGGTGTTAGCAGAGGGTTGTTGTGTGGTGCTGGTTCAGAGGACAGGAGCCTAGAGGCTCCATAAGAGATAGCTGTGAGGAGTAACAACTGCAACCCACAGTGCTTATTGTTCCTGACAGGAACCACACTGGGGCTGTGAGTTTGGTCACAGCCGCTGAGAACATCACCACATCACGATATGGTTTTGTTATTTTGACCGCTGCAACTGGCGACTGGAGCCTGGAAGCCTTTTTCTGGTCGGGGTCAGAAGTCTTGACTGGATATCAGCGGTAACTGTGGATCAACTATGACTGCAGGCATTCATAAAAGATTTGTGGTCATATGACCATGAGAATAGCTTTGCTAAGAGAAGAGATGGTTCGATGTGTGTTATGTTGGAGTGAGAGATGGAGGCCTTGTTAAGAAAGACAACCACGTATGACTTAAAATCAAAATATAATTTGAAAACATTTTCTAACTATGGAAGATTGAGAAGATATATACGTACAAAGATGCAGAATCCAAAGAATCCTAAAGGAATCACTGAAATAACCAACAGATATGCCTTGAGACAGTGTAAACTCATGTTATTAAAGGTCAGCGTAGCATTCACAGTATCAGATGATCTGTACAGACCATCAAGGGCCGTTCACACCAACAATGATGAACCATAACAATAACAATGTGAGCATCCATACTGATAACATTGTGTAAACTGTGCTAACAAGCACATGCTGCACGTTCCAGCTGTGTCGGCAGCTTAGGAATATGGATACCGATAACAAAAAGAAAAACAGAAGGATATAGGTTTACAAAATTCTTCAAGGATGAGAGGAGTTAGAAAAATCCAACACTGTTATAAGAGTTTTCATCATGAGACAAGGTCAGTTTGATGTTATCCTTGCAATCATCAAAGAGAACATCAGTAAGAACACACTAGAGTTCAGAGACCCCATCAGCACATAAGACCATTTGACAGTATGTCTCAGGTAGAAGGACATTTTTTATGTGTAATTTAATTTGCAGCCTAATATTATGATATACAAGTGTTAAGTCAGTCAAAGGCTATACCCTGTAAATTAAGGTGGATTTTGATTGTCTGTCAGTGTTTCATCACATTGCTCTGATAGTGATCTCAATGATATGGTCACCAACTGTTGTTATTGTTATAGTTGAATGATTTTTAAAACTATATATTTATTGTTAAATTTATCATAATTGTTGTAGACAGCCTCTTCGCTCCAGCGTCACAGCCAGAATTGTCTTGCCATGTATGGAATCATATATGTCCAATAATCTTCCATTTTGGGATGTCAGACTACAGAACTCGAGGAACACTGACTTCAACTGATGCAGCACAAATCATTACAGATTGAAAAAGGGATTCTGCACTATAGGGTGCAAACCAGTGACCCTGAGATGCAAAGTCTTGAAATTAATCTTTGCTTTAGATGCCAAGAGAAGATGATGTGGCGAAAGTGTCTCATCTGTGAGTGATTCATTTCTCACAGCAATCATTTGTAACAGGTCTGAAGAAATCTTTTTATCTACATAGATTTGTAAAAATAAATGAATAAATAAATAAATACCAGAGCAAGACCAGAGCATTTTACCAGGGTTTTATCAAGACATGAAAGCTTATAAAGTGGACTTGATATATGCGTGTGTGTGTGTGTGTGTGTGTGTGTGTGCGTATGCGTATGCGTGTGTGTGTGTGTGTGTATGTGTGGCCAGTTGAGGTTCCAGTCAGTGTCCAGAGCTGAGGGGAGATTTGGAGGTGCTGCTGCAGCAGACAGACTGGTGGAGATTAAAGAACTTAAGATAGACAGACATTCATAGAAGTTCAAAGGCAGGTTTTTATGAGAGGATGTCTGAAGATTGCCACCCTCAGCACCACTTAACAGACACATAATTGCAAAAATAAAGTCATTATCTTAACATGCTATGCAGCCTCATTTACAGTGTTGAAAAAATGAGCAAGTTAATTAAGGTAACCCCACTTTGTTCCATAACAAATCAATATATTTCAAGATTCTGTTTTAGAAATTCCGTTGTTTTCTTTATGTGATCATTTTTATTCTGTCTGAGTTAGATTTCTTAATTCACTGGAGAAACGTAGAAGAGTTTTTTGTTCTGTTCAGAGAATTTTTTAACTTGATTGCTAAAATGAGCGAGATCGAGATTTCTACAGCACAAATATCTCATATCTCAATATCTATTCCTAGCGAGGTGCATGTGAAGCCAAATCCGCTGTGTGTTGTTGTACCTCTATCTTTTTGTTTACTGTAGCAGATGTTAAAACATTTCAACCGACATAGGGTCATGCACCAAGTTACTCACACAACACTAGAGGAATAAAAGCCACAAAACAGAGACATTATGGGCATGAAACACAGCCTAAATGCTGCTTGTCATGACCTATATTTAGTTTCAAAGGGTAACTCTGTCCCCTCTTATCTCCCCCACTACATGGTGACTGCATGCGAGCCCTGAGTGCTTTCTGAGAACGGCCCTAGAGCCCCGAGAGCCTCCTCTTAAGTGACTATCTCCATGCTCTTGACCCAGCCGTACAGCAACATGTAGATAAAACTATGGCAACTGAAGCATGGAGGCAAAATGTGTCTCTTGGAAAAATCTTCCAAACTCTTCACAAAGTACAGTGAAAGGTTTTCAAGTGGTTTGTTTTGGTTTCTGTTGAGGTTTGAATGATCAATTTTATTGATGTAATTGTGCTACAAAACAGGATGCAAAATATAGCCCATGAAAAAAACCTTTTACAAAATGCACAAAAGCACTGAAACGAACAGATAGATGACGTGCATTACATCTGGACACTGTTAAACACCCACATCAGCACCTTTGGGTGATGTTGATGCTCCCGCTGTCATTTCAAGGGAGCAGAACAGCAGGAGATGCAACTCTCAACTGCGTATATTCATTAATTTCATACCATTTCTTCTTGCACACAATCCTGATATTGTGTCTTTCTATGACGTATAAACTTAATTTTATTCTGTTGCCCTTTGACATGACATCGTAGAGTAAATGCAGGTGTTACCAATTATACTAATTGAGGTTCTGTTCCATTCAGGCCAAACAGAGTTAGGGTGCTGCTATTGTGAATGTTGGCTCAGTGGAAAGGCTCGGCTACACTAAATGGAACAGGATCTGAATTAGTATCATTGCTAATGCCCATGTTTACCCTACTATATCAATATGGCTGCTGTGAAAGTTGTATTATACCGTTAAACAGCACATGATGACGCTCCCCCTGACATCTTTGCGTGCGCCACCTGACTGTACTGTGCAAGATGTCACTATTCAAGCATCATGAGTTTGAGGTTCTCACAAAACTTAGAGGATTTACCTTCCCACTGGATCTGCAAATTTGCCTATTGGGGAATCTTACAATCATTAGTCCATATTTAAGAAACTTCCCCAAAAAGTTAGAAGTCTGATTCCAGTCTCCAGCTTGTCTGCTTTTGAAAATGAATGAAAAAGATCACATATACTCTCAAAAATGAATAGAAAACTGCTCTGAAGGTTTGACAGCCCTATTTCAGCTATATGGAGACCTTGCCAATACCTGTATCAGATTTTATTTAAAAATTTTACCAGAAATGATACACCATTAGTTATCAGAATAGGCCAGGGTGGTTTGCACTGCCTCTTGTTATTGTATGTAGGACTTATCTGTATTAATTTAATTTATTTTTCTGACTACTACCTACTGATTTTGAGTAAGATCCTCTTCTAGTTTGTGTGGGGGCAAAACAGGGAGGGGATTTAAAGGCATGCTTTTGTGAGTTATAATGAGTTGTGTTTATTCTGCAAGTCTTGTTAAATCTGAAATTTGAAAATAAATATTACATAAAATAATTATTATATAATTATTACTTTTGGACAGGGAGTCATGATCTGGGGGCAAGTCTGAAACCTGCTCTGACAGCACTTATTGCTGCATCATATTGAAGCTAAAGGCCATATATTCATGATTAATTTCTCTTCATCGCATTGACCTGCACCCATATCATAGATTTATATACCAATTCTGCTCCCTCTGACCTACAATTATCCTTAATGAAACCAGGAAGACACACAGCCTTTTGTGTTTCTATGTGTCTCTTAAGTGCGCGTGTGCATGCACATGCATGCATGTATGTTTTTCCACATTCTCTCCCTCCCCTCTCTTTTCTTTTTAGCTCCTCCATGTTACTTTTCAGCAATTGAAATCAAGGTAATGACTGGGCAAGGAAAAAGAATGTTCTTTCAATAGATAATTAGGGAGATTGGTTTACCAGGGCCACTCAAAGCCTTTTCAAATGCAGGGCTGAGGCCAGGCCTTGTTGTCTGCTGAGCCCAAAAGGCTCCCAAGAGAGGCATTCGCCTTGGCTTCATTTCTCAGAGCAGGTGCCTGGCAGGTAGTCAATGGAGACGGCCAGTTGAGATATATAAGAGACCCATCCCCCTGAACACGGGGTCAACATCACAGGTCAGGGGTCATGAGCAGAGGTCACAAGGTCAATGTTTAGCACACAGGACTGGCCAGATGACTGGAAATGCAGTCAGCTATCAGTTCTGTGACTGGATGTGTGCAGGAAGTGGAGGTACACTACAGCCGATATCTCTAAAACTCAGAAACTCACACCAAAATGATCTAGATGGATAAATACCACTAAAGGCCAGAGAAAAATACCTATTTTTGATTTGGGGGTGAACTGTCCCTTTAACAGCTACAGTGTTTTGTTCCATTTATTACAGTTCAAAGCACATGAATGAGTTTGAATGAATGTTTCATTAAGCTTGTAAACTGGCTGAAGCTTGACTGAATTTTGGTATTTGTGACAAAACTGTGCCATGGAGCCGTGTTGAAATCTCAAAAAGTCAGGGAGAAAGATTTAGTCTGAATATTGAAGGATTATAAGACTTAAAAGTGGATTTGTTTTGATTGTACAAATCCATTTGACTCGTCAAACACTGGCCTTGATTTAATGTGCTCAGAATGGCTTTTTGGTAAAATAAAAAGTAATGCAGCAAACTAATCATGTTTTGTTATGCTTACTTTATTTATCTAGGGCAATCAGTTGGTAACACCCACAAAGAACAAGTAAATTTCACTTGACATTTTTAAGTTGGATCAACTTCATTTTTAAATAGGAGTCACTAACTTTTAGGTAACTTAACAAATGTGCTGCAAAAAAAAAAATGAGACAACTCCCAATTCCAAGTGAACTTACTGCAATAGATTTGTTTTAGATTTTGCCTGAAATCAAATGGAATGTAATTAGTTGCCTTAAAATTTTTCTCAACTTTTTTGTTTTTATAGTGTAAATAGAAAGTAAACATAACTCAAGACTTATAGTTATATTTATATACCTTCTCCCATGCTCGGTTTCCTAGATAATATCAACTTGTCAGATTTTAGAGTGTACTGTTGTTGATTGACAGTTACCTTGTCTTTCATCTCTATCTGAGTATCTTATATGAATTTGGGAAGAGCACATTGATTTAAAAGAAAACACACTTCACTTATTGTGGTGTGTCTTGTAATTTCGCTTTAGATGTCTTAACTGACATTAAGAAATAAGAGAAAAAAATAATTTCTCAAAAAGATGAAGGATTTAAAAAATTGCAGAGTAGTTTTTCAATTAATCAAGTGACCTTGCTGTACTCCTACTGTACAACTCATAAAATGAATTTGATTTATAAATATTTTTTTATTACTTAAACTTCTTCTTTTTTTTCTTTTTTTTTTTTACAGTATTTTGTATAAACTAAAGTGCAGCCAGAATTGATTGATTCTTACCATCGTTGACGTTCCCACAGATTCCCATGTCATAACAACAGCTCCGACAGCTTCAGGGGAGCTTTTTTTATTTTACATTAGATGGGGTCTAGTGGTCCCAGTTCACAAATATGCCCAGAATTCTTCCTCATGACAAGAGCGCTGCAGGACTGAAGGTCAAAGGTGACGTGCACTCTAATTTCTAATTAAATCTCAGTGTGGAAAAGTGATCTGTCATTGCCCATAGGCTTCTATTGACAAGGGCTCAGCCTCTATGGCTTCACACGTAAAGGAATCAACCCCCTCCCACCTTAATGCCCCCAACCAACCACCACCGCCCCTGGACTCCAGCCACCTTGGGCTCCCTGGCTGCACCCCAAGGGAAACACTATATAAATGTCAATGTACTGAGAGACTGCTACTGAAGGAGTCACAGCCATCACATAGACAGGGGAGGCTCTGTCACTCTAGTGGTGGTTCCTGGAAATGCAGCAGTGATTTAGGGTCAGATCTTCTTACATAGCAGTAGACCTGAGCTTCTGCGATATGTAACTGAAACTCTGTTGGGTTGGCAAAATGTGCACACCCTATCTCTGCTTGGTGTGCATGTACCCATACACATGTAAGGGAATGATTACAGATAGTACTACACTATACAAAGACATTTCCCTGTTCAGGTATCTACAAGCCATTCTCCATTTGCATTTGTGCCAATAAGCAGAGCAACATATCCGATATGCATGTCAATTTTTCCCTTTCTAATCAAATAGAAAGCCTGTGAAGTAAATATCTATTTTCTTACAGCCTGCCTGTTTACAACTTGGGGGAGCGGCTATATAAACAGTGTGTGGCAAATGAGGAATTTCTTTTAACATATCGGACTGGCCAGCATATGCTAGATATAGGAAACCCATAGCGTCAGTGGCTCCATATTGGCTGCAGAGGTCAAAGGCTAGGGAAGGTCAAAGGTGTCATCCTCCTTTCTCATCATGAAGTGCATTAACATCTTCTCCCTGTCCCGTCTTATCCAGATGGCTGACCAGGCCACAGGACAGATGCCCCCATTTTAAAATATCTCAGGGATCCAAAACGCACCATCGAGAATAAATATGGCTCCATTTTTAGGACATCATATTTCAAAGGAATATGGATATGGATACGGGTGGATGTAGGGTGCATAAGCCCAGGCTGCGTTAAAGCATGCCTTAATTGATTCTTGGTCCAACTATAACAGCTTGCTCTCTGTAATTTGTGTTTTAACTATTAAAGATGGGGTAAGCAGTGTGTCTTTTTTTTAAACTTTTTTCTTTCTTTTTTCACCATGTAGCCTGATGCAGGAGCTTCATGTGGCGCTGAACTGAAACAGAAGAATGAATCATCAAATCTTCCAAACAGCCAGAACTGATTCAACTGATAAAATTCAGAGTTGGGCACAGGTCGGGCATAATGTAATTCTAGATTGCAAGGAAACTAGATTTTTTTGTTCTTCTAACAGTCTAACAGTGAGCTTGTAGATAGCAAACACTTTATCTCATTCTCCCCCTCCAAACATGTGGGAGAAACTATGTTGGTTGTGAAACTCGTCTGAAACTGCGTCCTCTGTACGTATAAACAGTTCATTTTAAGGTAACGAAAACACTTGATTATACACTAATGAAAAAATACTTCTGAAAATTGTATACCATTTCTGTCATATTTTGCTATAATTCTTACACACAAACTGTTTTCCCCAAGGATAAATAAAAAAATAAACATCAAAGAACATAAATTTGAAAAAATGTCTGAACATTACCATGGTCGTCACATAGTGTGCAAATGTTAAACATTTTTTGGCTATGATACTGTTGTACCACTGTTGAAATCAGCAGACTAATTAGGCCAGGTTGTTGTTGTTGGCAGTAGACCATGATCCGTGTTCAGAAAAAGGACCTTACCAGGGGGAAGTGACCTCACTTGTGTGCCTAAGTAATTAAATCACAGGATCTTGGAGTGCATGTATGGCATTCTTCCACTTTTTGTGTGACTGTGTCACATGATAGCCAAACCCACATGATTGATGTTGTAGAAAATTTGGCCAACTGGTTGCTTTAAAAACTGAGCAAAAAAAATCTAAAACTTAGTCCATCATCACCACTCATCATTTAGTGTCCCTCTTCAACCAATCAGCTCAGTTTGTAAATGGACGACTCCGCCTCTCAGAGCCTGTCATTATTTTTACAGCACGAAAAGTCTTCCAGGCATGCTCGCAGTCAAACGAATGGAGCCCCTCCAAGCCAAATAGACCGAGGCACCCTGCTGGGAGCTTTGGCTTGGCCCACATGCAGCTTCTCAGACACACACACACACACACACACACACACACACACATTTGTGTTTGCAGAGAGTGACAGTGACTCATACACACTGTCTCATACACACATCCAAACACACACACAAACATATATGGCACGCTACCCTGCCCGGAGACCTCTGACTTGAACCTGCTGCTCTCACTCAGCAATACATAAATCACTGGGCTCTCAGCAGCACTGCTGGCCCTCAGTGCCATGCTGAACTTGACTCCACGGGAATAAAAGTCCGTAACTGGATACAAAAACTAATCCAGGCCAGAGACAATTGCTGGCATACGGAGGCCCTGGAGGTGCTGATACCCCCCTGTGACGATACGCCATCTCTGTCATGAGACCTCTGACTCCTGCACTAAGGCGATGCAGGCCTGCTAGGTGCTACTGGGCAGAGATCAGAGAGACAGTGGAGAATGAGTGAGGACATGAGGGAACGGGGCTGATGAAGACATAACCTGTCAAGTCGCCCTCATTCTTGGTCTCGCCATCTGGTTCTCTAAATATGCCTCCTCTCCCAATCCCCACTGTGTCAGGTATAATGGAGAAGTTACAAAACTAAAAGGCTTATTCAACTATTTGTCATTTATGTCCCCCACCCCCCCACAGACACACACACATCCTTGTTTTACTATCTTTGTGGGGCTCATTGGCCTAACGCGTTTCTTAGCCCCTTACCTTAGCCCTAACCATCACAACTAAGTGCCTAACCCTAACACTTATCCTATTCTAAACCTAAACCTAAAAACCTTCAAGCAGTCTGAACCTTCAAGCAGCCCTTTAAACACAAGAGTAGTGGACGCCTGTTTTTTGGACCCCACTTACTTATTTACTTATGATACTTACTTACTTTCTTACTTATAGTACTTACTCACTTACTTACTTATTTACAGTACTTACAGTACTTACATTACTTATTTAGAGTACTTACTTTCCTCTTTACACAGTATTTTTACACTTCAGTGATGTCTTCCACCACTGCACACAAGGGGCTACCCTGTACAATGAGTACTTTTACTTACTTACTCATTTACTCACTCACTTACTTACTTATTTATATTTACTTGTTTACTTACTTGCTTACGCACTTGATTGTATTTTCACACTGTGGTATTGGTTGGCTTTCTCATGTAAATAATCAGAGTTTGTCATCCACCACTGAACACAGATAATTCCTGTTTGTTGTTGTTGCTGTTGTTTGTTTTTTTAAACACTGCTAAGAACTTTGGGATAATATTATTGGGAGCTAATGTCAGAGAATTTGAACAACATGAAATCACATAAATAGCTGCTAAAACACATCACAAGTAAGTATATACACCTGAAACATTCTCCATGAAAATATCAAGGTCACTGCAGAAACAACTAAAAAAATTACTGAAAACAAACAGTGTGTGTGCTGTTTTGGGAATAGGTATTGTGTTTCCGAGACACTGGAATACACTGTTAAGCTTTCTGGAGGTGTTGCTTAATTTAACAAAATATCAAAGAAAGCGTGTCAATTTGATAAACCCAATTGCTCGCAGTGATTTATGGGCATCTGAGTAAGTAAGGAGTGGTGCTTTTGTTTCTGTCCACGAGATTTATGAGGCTATACTGAAACACAAAACTTCATTTGGACCTCTCAGTTTCCTTTTGTTGCCCTGTTAGTCCAGTTAAGCTATTGACAAGCCAGCACAACAAAGCCCTAACAACACCCTGCTGTAAATAATCCAGCAGGATGGCCTGTAATGTGGCAACCTCCCACACCACTCCCTAACCGTCTAACTGGGTCCTGCATCACGCTCTAAGCCTCTGTCCCAGTCCACACTCACAGCTACAGACAGGCCTGACACCAGCTCTAGTAATACAGGAATGCCTCTGTACTCTTCTGTCCTGATAGAGTGGCCACTGTTTCACTGTGATAACATCAGGCACCAGGGCCTGCACAGCCACGGGGCTCCAAGACACACTTTTATGACTTGAGTATCTGGGACTGATATCTGCAGCCATCAGCTCAATACACCTTCATCACATACTTACACAGACACTTAGACACACTCTCTCTCTGTCTCACAGAGTACACACACACACGCTCATACACTTATGTCTATACTGCACACATAACCTCCCTCACTCTTACTATTTACTCAACCTCCCTTTATTTTCTGTGCAGACAGACTCATGTACACAACTGAATGTTTGTATTCTGTAGAACAAATTCAATCTTCAGTCAACTTGTACTTAATTTGCCACAAACTGTGAAATTACTCCTAATTCTAACCACTTAAACCTAACCTTGTAACTTAGATTTACTCATCAACTTGACCCAAGCTCTAATGCCTAAATGTAATAGCGGAACAAATGCTGTATTTAAGACCAGTAACCCCAAACTAGTGCTGTGTGATATGGTAAAAAAGATCATATTTCAATAATTTTTGACAGATATTGCAATTGCAATATGATTCAGAATTAGAGGGAATTAAAGATTCATGATATTGGATTCTTGCCAAGATCCAATATGCTGATATTTTCCTTCCAATACAGATATATGCAGATTTTTTTTTAATTGCAGACACATCAAGTTTGTCCTGTGGTGACTTAACATATTATTCTGTCTACTCTTACCATGATGACCCACTGACAGATGCAGACATATACATACAATACAATGCTTTTCAAAATAATGTACAATACTTTTCGAAATTAAATACAGTGCTTTTCAAAATAAAATACAATGCTTTCCAAAATGGACAAAATATGAAAACTGCTGCTGACAGAAATATCGTCATTTCAAGCCTTAAAGGCTTTAAAGTCTTTATCTGCTGAAACTGAGGATGCAATGATTAAAATGTGCATCTCAAATGGAACGATCATTTTTGTATCACAAGTTTCATTTTCACTGCAGAGACATTTGTTGGGTTCTGTTACAAACGAACATGTTTTCTTACATCTGGAGAACAAGATTTGTAGGACAGGACTTTTCTGCAGCACTATAGTGTTTTATTATAATGCGGTTTTGTCACACATTTTACTCTTATCAAAAAATTTGCAGCTCCTGAAGTTTGGATATTGTACTCACTCATACTGATATTTCAGACAACTTTGTTGATGCAGGACCACAAAAAAAAAAACAAAAAAGGTCTTTCCTCATATCCATCATATTATCAGTGTGAAGGTATTTGGTCCTCACATAGATAACATATCAAAGCACACACAACGTGGCCAGACTAAGTCAAATAGACTTCAAACTGAGCTAAACTGAGTGTAGCAGAGCCATATCACATGGAGACAGAAAAAAACAGCAGGGACACTCCTGATAAAACTGACTTTATGTCCACCTGGTTAGGGGCCATGTTAACTGAATTACAGTAAAATAATAAAGTTCTTCATTCAGTGTTATTTACTGCTGTGTTTGAAGAACTTCTATCACATTAGCACCACTGTTGAAATGTAATATAATCCAATACTGCGCTTTTGTACAATTCTGTGGTACTTTCTACATTGAGCACTTTTACTTTAATACTTGAAGTATATTTGTCTGATCACTGATCACTTATGTTCTTTTACTTAAGTAGTATTTTCAATGCAGGACGTTTACTTGTAACAGAGTATTTTTACTGTGTGGTATTAGTACCTTAACTGAATTAAAGGTTGCATAACCATTGTGTTTGTCCTTTTATTAATAAGGGTTTCAGAAGTGTGTATCTATTCACATTTAATTTTATCAAACAGAATTGTATTGTAAAACAAAAAAGATTTTGAGGGTGATGGAAGAGTTTAGCTGCTAGAATAGAGTCATAAAAATGAGGAGAGCATTAGAAGAGAAGGTCAGCGTTGAAGAACCTGATCAGCCGACATCATAAAGCAACAACAATCAGAAGAAGATGATAAACTATCTGAGGAGAACATAGCTACAGTTGAACTCAGTCTTACACTGGGACCAGGTGATCTTCAGACCGGTGAATTGTGCTGGATAAAGTATTCAGATCCTTTAGTTCAGTAAAAACACTAATACACACTGTGAAAATACTCCACTACAAGTAAAGTCCTGCATTTAAAACCTTACTTGAGAAGAAGTATGTAAATATTATCAGCTGATATCAGTATGAAAAGTTTAAGTAACCACTGTGCAGTAAAATGGTCCCATTTCAGTAAAAAGTAACTGGACCTGCCAGGTAAATGTAGCGAAGTAAAAAACTTAAATACAACTATAGAGTAATATAATATGTATGTCATTTGAAAGTGGACTAAGTAAAGTACTTGAGTAAATGTACTTAGTTACATTCCACCTACTGGAGATGACAGAAGCTGAATGTGTGGTTTTGGTCTTTTACAAACTTTTAAATAGTTGCTGTTTTGTGAAGAAAAGTGGGTGACACACCTTAAAGTAGGTACTTTATATAAATCTGTCAAAGACAATTAAACACAGAGTCACTGAGACATTTATATACAAAAAGTAAATTTTAAGGCACAAGATGGCAATTTTTAATTAATTAATTTATTTATTCTATTCTTATTTTCTAATAGGTTATAGTGTGTTTATAATTTTCCTCTATTGCCTGAAGGTTTGTGGTATCAGATTTCTTTCATACTTATTGAGGTACTTTTTGCTTACTTTAGTCTTTCAGCATAAATTGTAAAATGAAATATATTTTTAGAAAGGATTTGCACAAATTGAAGTAACTTAACTTACCTTAACTTAACTTTTCATATATTAAAAGACACTGGTCGGATACCTTATGATTTTTGCCTGATTTTTACTATAACTTCTCCAGGAAAAGAATTTAACCAGCCGTCAACTGTCTGTGATAAAACATTCTAAACTCAAGGTCCACTTAAAAGTGTTTTCAAGAGCTTCAGACCGTAACAACCATGGTCTCTTTCAGTGAATGATCAAGAAAAAAAAACTCCTTGCTTACATTTTTCTGAATTTTTCAGTAAAGAGTTACAAAAAAGTACACTTATTTTTCTTTAAGGTATGCCCTTGCAGGTGTTTATTTAAAATCGCTGCTTTTGGGACGTATCCTCAGTACTGCAGGTCTGTACCAGTGTACATTTGAGCCTCCTGCTTGCTGTGGATGACATTTAATAATCTGTCTGACTGTTTAAGCCACATGTCCAAGCGAACTACCCCATATACCTACTTGAGGGATCATGAGATGATGAAAACAATGCATTATCTAGATGTGTATATGAGTCCGTTTTATGTACAGTATATCCTCTTTGTTGATGCTGCACATGGGATTTCCAGATGCTTAGTATGCTGGCAGACCTACACTTGTAACTGTTAGTAAAAAGCATCCAAAATGAGATTTAAGTCAGAAACTAGACATTATATGATGGCTGGATTTGGGGAAAATGGACTTCATACAACAGCTGCCATAAAAATATCTATAAAGACAAGTATGAATTTTGAACACTTTCATCTTGTACACAATTCTGACAAGTTTATTGCATGGACGTCATTTTCTAATATGCTTGGCTTTTGGAAATATATCTATCATGGAAAAGGCTCTGCAGTGGTTGCACCACATGATATTTGGTCGCACAACATGATATTTTCAAGTTCAGTGAAAATTTAACAACTAACAGTTTTTGAAAGGTTAAAGTGAGTACAGAGGTTGCAAAAGTATATTCATTATTTACTCAAGTCAAAGTACAGATACTAGAAAGTAGAAATACTGATCCAACTTCTTTACTCAAGTAAAAGTGAAAAAGTACAGGCTCTGAAATGTACTTAAACTATAAAAGTAAAAAGTAGCCCTCTGAAGGGGGCTGTTTCTGTGCAAAGTTAATTGAACCTCACCTTTTCTTCATGGTTGAGTCTGCCTCCTTGTCCGTTTTGTCTTGTTATGCCATTTTCATCTTGCTACATCTCTTAGGTTATTTTTAGATCTGTCGCACTTGTGCTGAGTAGCACTGATGGATACACCAGGGAATCGCTTTTCTATGTGTCTATGATGTTGGTATGGTGCAAAATCATTGAAACAAAAGTAATGAGCCTGTTTTGAAAATGTAAGAAAACTGGAGAAAGGAGTAGAAAGTAAAGTTAAAAAGTTGCCAGAAATATAAATACTCAAGTAAAGTGCAGATACATAAAAACTCTACTGAAGTACAGTAACAAAGTATTTGTTCTTTATTACTTCCCACACACAAACTAAGCCTTCGTATAATAATGCTTGGCTTGTAAATCGGTTGCATCCAGTGGATGAAAAATGTAAGTTCAACCTCCGTCACTATACCGTCTGTGTGGAGACACCACAGATACCCTTTACTCCTCTTTGACCCAGGAAAAGGCAGCGTTTGTGCGTTTTGATGGACAGCGCCACTCCAGTCTTTCACATTGATGGCCAGTCACACAAACAAAAAGAGGGATGAGATGAGTTTCTCAGGGGAGTGAGGATAATAAAATCAGGGTGTCTGTGTGTCCTGAGCGGGGGCCATATTTGATGCTCTAACAGAATGAAGGTCTTTGGCGGCCCAGCCTGACAGTCTTTTAGCTAAAGCAAGCAGATTTCTTTGAAGCCTGGCCACCTTGGCTGAAGAGCCATTACTCCCGGGTTTTTCTTTACATTAACCATGCTACAGCAGCGGCACAAGTGCATTACAGGCTGCCGCCCCAGCAGGGCCCAATTGTACTCCCGCTTGTTAAATATTACCCCAACAGAGCTTTTGATTTTATTGTCATTTTTTTCTCCCCATGCCGCTTATCCTCCTCCCCTCCCCCCGATCAGATTAGGATCGATTGCTGCATGGCAGAGCTGGCCCAGACATGAGGACCAGAACAACGCTACAGCGTGATTGTGCTCCTCAGGCCCCGCCTTGGAGACTATTCAGGCGACTAAATAGAATGATTTGCCCTTAGATGTCAAATTTCCTCCGAGACAAGGATGTCAATACCAATTAGATTGTCTGCAGTTGCCTTAGTTACGCCAGCCAGCCCCACGCCACCGCCGCCGCCACCCCAACCTCTTTTCCTCTAAAGATACACTGGCTCTCTTTTAACATCTCACTCACATCTCTCTTTTTTGTAGGCAGAGTGGTGGTCTCGGCACCAAGCCTTTAGCCTCAAATCAGTTTTATGGCTGGCGCTGTGCAGACATTAGGCTAACTCCATTAGCCTCTCTGAAGGAGATGGCCTGAGGGGATACTGAGGGGCCAAGATGTGACTGGGTAGGGGTGTGTGTGTTTGTGTGCGCGTCTGTGTGTGTGTGTGTCTGCATGGTGAAAGGGTGAAGGGGTAACATTGTCTTACACAGTCTTTTGGCATCTCCTTAAAGGTCACTGTCTGCTGGTCCGAGGAGGCAAAAGCCCACTGGAGCAAGAACATAAACAAGAAAGAGAAGTGGGCAGAAAATGGATTAATGAACAAATGTAATTAGGAGAAAGGGAGGATGGAGAGAGTGGGAGAGAGGACTCTGTCTCCACTTAGGATTGTGGCTCCTGCAGGCGCTTAAGTGCTAACATGACAAACAGATGTGGCCATGGCCAGACATAGGGCTGCACACTCAAGCACACACACATACACAAGCATACAAATACACCTACACATACACAGATACATGTGTGTGTGTCTATACATATACATATATTTTCTTTTCATAACAGCAAAGTACTGTTGTTGTCCAAAAAGGTTGGAAACTGATGTAGACTTTAACAATGTGTCTTTTGAAAGCTTGTTATATTATCCATTGTGTCAAATCATTTTTTCTCCTTAGGCCTGGTCCTACAGTGGCACTTGAAGCTTACAAATAAATGCAATGGAGTAGAAAGTGTATTATTTCCCTCTGAAATGTAGTCGGGTGGAAGTTTGAATGGAAATACTCACGTAAAGAAAGAGTAAGTGAACACTGTACTTACAAGCTCGAACTGAACAGGGCAACCTAGTGAAAGCAAGAAATACAGCAGCAAAGGGAAAGTTGATAAAGCCACAACTGTTCCAGCATGTACAGAAGTAAACACACATTCTTACGGACCATTAGATGTAATTACAGGTAGCTTTTGGAACTCAAAAGGTTGCTCTTACTAATTTCCTACGCAGCTTGCTTTCTGTTTTTGTAAAATAAAATTAAACAGATACAAGTCTACATTTAAAGTCGCTATAATCAACAAATTTGTCATGTTTAAGGTACAAGAAAACATTTATAAAATTCTGAACAGATGGTCACAAATAGATTCAGAGACACTTTGCTATACACCAGAACCTGTGAGCTTATGTTTTCAGCCTTTGATCTGTCTGTATGATGATAAGAGCTCTGTGTACTCAGCTGTCCACTAGTTACAGCTTAAGTGTCTTTGTGAAGTCACCTCGTCTGCATTTCAGCATGAAACTGCTGCTGGTGTGTTGTTAAGAGCATCCTTGGTGCGTGGATTATTTTGCTTCAATTGATATTCACTCAGACATTTTCTCAGCTCTCACAGCAGTTGTTACATTAAATATTTGTGTCTGGGGGCAGCATTGATTGTTTAATAAGTGTGTAACTTCCATATGTTTAGTTTACATCGTTGTTGCTACAGGAATATGAAATCCTATACGTTCTTTTCCAGGTTTCAATTAGCATCTACAGTCACCATTAACTACTGCAACTGACTAAATCAATACCTTCCCAGAAAGCATCCAAATCAGCGCAAGATAAAGTCATCAGCTCTGTTTTCACTTCTCTGCCATTAATTAGGGTAGACTGGGGATGGTTGCAACAGGGGATGGTTGCAAAATGTCTTATTTAACCAGTCAAAAACATGCTAGAGTGATGGATCTCATATTGCACATGTCCAGTTAGATCCTCTCCCCACCAGGAAGACAGACAACACATTGAACATCTGCTGCTGCATTAAAAAAAACAACAATAACCTTGTTTTAGAAGTGTGAAAGTCATTTTTTTCATGTTTGTTTTGCCATAATGTCCTGTCCTTTTTGACATGTTAGCATGTGTTACAGTGACAAGGATAGGTGGGATAGGTGCAACAAGTTGCTGCAGCTGTCCCAAGGCTCAGCAGCCATATCAAAATTATACCTCACAACAGTTTTCAACATAAACTGGTCATTGTTGCAGTTTCAAACACTAAATATATCTTCAATAAAAGTTTGTTGCATTGCAAATAATTCCATTCTTCCTGTTTTATAGTGAAACATAGAGAGATTGAATAGCATCTGCAATATCTGCAGATTGACTCAACGTAGGCCTATGTTCTACACATAAACCAAAAAACCTCGGTAACTCTTATTTAATAAATATTACTAAATAAAGTAGTAGGAGAGTATTACTGTAAGTGTATTGAGACAAAAAGCAAAAGTTAAAGCTACTACAAGGAACTTTCATATTGTGTTGATTTTGGAGGTCCCTGTGGACAAAAGCACTAGTGTTACTACCATCATAAGCACAAAACATGACAGCAAAAATAAAATAATCTGAGTAAAAATGTCCTCCTGCTTCTTTTTAACATACTAGTCACTTTAATATTGGCAAACGTAAACATGGGCTTGTTTCATCTGATTTCAAGGGGAATCTGACCTAGTGGCAACCAAAACCATCAATACAGAAATAGATTCTCTTTGATTGACTTTTTAACTTATGTCAGTCATATAGAGTCATCAATAATAGACTGAGAGTGTTTAATAACCAGTTAAAATCTCCTTGTAATAGTTTTAATTAGTGGAATTTAATGTATCTTAACATGTTGCAACTGTCCCCTGGGTTAGAACATCTGATTTCTTCCATTCAAATAAATATTGTGAAAGATGTGTCATATGAAATCGTCTTTGAATGGTAAGGGTAAGCAGACGAATTTAAGTTACATAATATATAAAGATTTGGTTGGTCTAGTCCAAATAGTCTCTGAGTAACTGAGAAAAATGCAAAAAGTGTTGCAACTGTTCCCAGCCTCCCTCTACAGTTAACCATAAAAATGTTTTTTCAGAGTATGCCTTACAATCTTAGAATACTTCTATTTATATGTATGTTAGATTATTAGATACTGTTACAAGGTTTCAGGCAGTATACTTCAACCTGAATCACTGGTTGAAATGTTTAAGAAAAAATGAACTTCCAATTTATAACACAAGCCGTTTTTCTCAATGTAATGCACATGCTTGTCCGTCTACTTCTTGTCAAAGGCATACTGTGTACAACCAGCAGACACCGGCAAACTAATGGCTGTGAATCTGCTTCTCTCAATACCTTTTCTCCTCCCTTTATCCAAGGGCATGCATCGCCACACAATCAATCCAGCAGCGAGGAATGGAAACAGGACTTTTTTAAGTTGGTTTAACCTTGCAGTGACACCTATTGTAGATGCTTTGAAATGGTTGAGAAGAATAGTTTCCGCATGGTGGGATCTGCAATTAGGCGGCACATCTGCACCGGCAGCAGCCACCCCGGCATCCCCTCAACCTCCAGATCTGGCATGCTCAGAGCTCGGTGTTGGTTGGCAGCCAACACAAACAGTTCCCACTGCATAACTGTGAATAATTTCATGAGATGAACTTCAACTGGGCAATTAGATGGATCTCAGCTGTGAATATTTCAAGAGCGCCATTGCATTTGACTTTCCGATCGATAAGAAAAGGGACAGATTGAGGCAACAAGAGAGATACAGACAGAGGTTGGCAAAAGCACACGCAATCTTTACTCAGTTAGAAGTAATGATATTTGTGTTATAAAAAAGAGATTCTGGTAAAAGTAGAAGTACTGATTCAACAATCTTTTTATGTAACTGCATCTTTTTTTGTCTTGTTTTGTCTTTTTTGTCTTATTTTTATCTTGTTATATCTATTTTGTCTTTTCCATCTTGTTCAGTCTTGTTCAGTCTTTTTCATGTTTTTCACCTTATTGCATCTTTTTTGTCTTGTCACGTATTCTATAATTTGTTATGCCTTTTACTTAATTTTTAATCGTTACAACATTTTCATATGGTTACGTCTGTCATGATATGCACTGATGGATACACCAAAGAACAGTCTTTTCTGTGTGTTACTTTCACATCCATTTAGGTTGAAATGGGTCTTGATTTTGTGAAGGTGGCATGCAAAGATGCAAAATAAAACTATTCAGTAATTCCTCTCAAATGCATTAAAGATGGTCAATGTAATTCTGGAGAGAGATTGTTTATATTTCAACTCAACAGCCAAATAGATCCTCCTTCGTTGCTCCTTCAGAAGATTTACTGTACGTTTTGCTCGCTCTCCCCTTCCCTTTGTTCTGTGCAAAGGCACAGAAGCGCGACCTGTTGCTGATCGGCTGGAATAGTGTTATGTGACTCAGTCCAAGCCACTTTTTGTTTCCCATTTACAGTGCCAGAGCTGGAAACATCTGATTTTTTATTTTTATTTTTTTCAGAACATACACAGAACGGCGAGCTACAGAGCCATGAGGAGAAATCTGCTCAATTTGATCAAAAAGGAAATGCAAAATGTAAGGAGTAAAAGTACAAAAGTTGACAGAAAAACAGATTCTCATGTAACGCACAGATACGTGAAAACTTTACTTAAATACAGTAACAAAGTATTTGTACTTTCCACCTCTGGATCCAGATACAAGTCACAGAACGGGAGGAGCAAAGAGGTGGAAGAAGTGAAGAGACAAAGAAGGATAAACAGGGAGGACGATGAAAGGAGGGGAGGGGAGACAGTGACAGCCATGAGACAGAAATTTACAACCAGATCATCAATTAACCACTCCAATCACAATGGATCAAGCCATTAAATGTGCATTTCTTCTAAACGACCTCCTGACTGACAACGACTGCAGATCATGAGCTTGTATTGATGGCTGTTGGAACACTGTGCAGTCCCAAAGTCTGAGAAGTTCACTGTTTGTCAGTTAATTCGGCACATGCGGTCAGGAACAAAACAAATGTCTGCCCTCTCAACTTACATACGTCTCATTAAATGCAATCCCGTTATTTCAAGCTACAAGACTAATGTCTTGTGCTCTCAAGTTGGCATGTTTACCTTGCTCTCCTTTTTCGTGTGCTGAATAAGCACAGAATGTGACCATTAAATATATTGCTGATGGAGAGACAAGGGGAGGGAAACATCAATATTAAAGTGAACTGGAGTTACTGCTGGCTGTGTTACGTGATAGGCTATCCCTGGATGATGTCATCTCCAGGTTAGATAAAGAATATGGGATGAATTTACACCAGTAAATTTTAAAGGGATAGTCTGTATTTTTTTTACATAAGGTTGATTGAGGTACAATAGTACCAATAGTTAATGTATGTAAAGTGTATTTCAGCCACCTACAAAAAATCTCTTTAAAGGTATAATATGTAACATTTCTGCATTAAAATGTCTAAAAGCCACACATAGGTTCTATATTATGTTGAGTTGTGTGCATTATTACAAATGTTTCTAACAATAATTATATGCATAGAAATCCATAATTTATTCAAGGTAATGTCAACATTTCTGGCTAGCTGTTGCTAGCTAGTTGCTAGCTGCTAAAATTATGGGAAAATACAGGATATGTTTGATATCTCAGAGAGTGAAGACAGAAGATAACAAATCCTATGATTCAATTCTACTTTACAATGCCATCAAACTATGCCTTTTTTCACCACTTTTCCATGCTGTCAGACAGCCTTTTTTGATGCACAATTGCCAAATATTACTCTCTCCAAACCAACCAGACTCCTTTGGCAAAAACAGTAATTTTACCTTGCAGAATACAGGAGGTCCTTGTCTACTTCCTTGATCAGTCAGTGGTAGTTTGTGTTATTTTGTGACTTTGGGTGAAGTTCAGATTGACCAAAGTCACACAATAAAACAAACTAACAGACCAGCGGCTCCTGTGTTTTACGAGGTAAAATTACTAATTTTGCCAATGCAGTTGGAAAATGATATTTGGATTATTTATTATTAAGGCAGTTTCCCACCAGAAAAGGTTGTCTGACAGCCAGGTAAAATGATGAAAACATTACAGATTTAGCAGACACTTAAACTGATATTACTTAGCTTCTTACACCAGTACTCCTGATGCTTCTCCAAACTCAGGGTGTGCTGGCCACCATCTACACTATGTACCTCATACAACCCCACTTTAGAAAAATCAGAACTATCCCTTTAAGCTAATCTAATCATGTGATTAAACAATGTTTCTGTGACTTAACAATGTATATTTGAACAACCACTAATGCTCAAATACAGTGATTGTGATTTTTACACTTATCTCCCTAAATCTCTTCAAAATTCGAAACAGAAAACAGATATTCACATACTAATTATCATTGCAGTTAGCCTCTGTGTTAACAAAAAGAACCTTAAGACATGGCATACTCCATAAAATCCTACTTTCAGCACCTCTGAAATTAGACCTAAAGTCCCCCCAGAGGGGCTATTAGACGATAAATCCCCACCATTGACCAGGTTCTGCCCTCTGCTTGCTCATGACTGACGTCCAAACCTCTTTGAAGTCCCTCGCCACAACAACACCAGCACCACTTCCTCTCCACTGGAGAGACAAAATGTCAATTGCCCCTTTTAGGACACCAGAAAAGGGCAGGAGGAGAAGGTTTAGAGGAGGAAAAGAGGACCCACACAACATTCAAAACAAGCCAGATGTTTTTGCGTCCCATGCTAACATGTGGAGACATGCGCTTGCCGTGGGCCTGCATTAATGAAGGTAGAGATCCATCTGGGGTGGTTGATAGGTATAAGGGGATGCTGTGTGATAGGCCGTGGCACATACACACACTCACCCGGTCACATGTGCTAGCAATAAGTTAGCCTCACTGCCACTCTGGACAGACAAACAGATGGAACTGGGCTGAGGTTGCACTGCTGGGACGGGAATATTCCTCATTTTGGCAACAAAAGAAACAGAAGAAAAAGCCTTAGAAAAGAAATGCTGCTGTTGGGTTACAAGAGTGTACTTTTGCTACTTTTTAAAGCAACAGAGCTTTTCTTTTTTATGCTTTTCATAAAGGTTGTAGAGATGGGCAGAATTCAATCAAATGTCTCTAAAATATGTGTTTAATTACTTTGGAGTATTTTATAATTTGTATTTGCTTGGTAGAAAAAAATAAGAGGCAATTTGTAACAAACACTTTACAAGTTTGTATTTGTATTTTATATTATTAAAGTAATTTATTTTAATATGTCATTTTATTCCGTTTAAAACATACACAAAATTGAATGTTATTGTCCAACATAATGTCAATAGATGAAGTAGGAAATTTAGGCTTGTGTTGTGCTGTGTGTTTGTCATTTGTTGATGTTAGCGGACTTCGTTTCTGAGTTAACGTTTGCCAGCGTTGCACACTGTTGGTGTTATACTGGAGCTGAAGAGAGGTAAGGCACTCAGGAGCGACTATGTGCACAAACGTCACAAAGTCCTTTATATAAAAATGAGTCTGTAGGCTGTTGTATTCAACAGAGAAAGTCATGGAGCATCTCGTTTTTCAAGCTACATCAAAATTCAGTCACACATTGGCAATACAAAGTGATTAATACATGTCAGTTGCTTCACATAGTATATTTAAGGTTAGACCCATATTGAGGTTTCTAAATGCCTAAAATGTGATAAAAGTTTGTATGGAATGTATTTTCACATGTTCAAATCATAAATTACTTGCATTTTATTTAAATACATTTTCTCATGTCAGCCTTTTGTATTTTATGTTGATGCATTTGCTGTGAAAGTATTTGTAATTTGTAACAAGAAACCTGTTTTTTATGTATTTGTGCTCTGGGTTGAATCTGGTGATGTGATACATAACCTTTAATATTATGATTATGTTTTACCTCAGGTTTTTAAGAAAACGCACAGTATAGTGTTTTACTGTTGCTCCGAGGACATTTTATCTGAGAATTGACACTTCTAGTTAAAAAAATCACTGGGCTTTGAACAGATTACAGTTATTATCTCCATAAATTCTGTTGGTTTCACTTTTAAAATAATTAATAGTATTATATAATGAATTTTCTCATTCCAGTTGCAAAAATAGAATAAAGTAGCAGTAATTATAATTTAAACCTCTTTTAGCACTTACAACTTGTAATAGAGTAGAATCATATCAAATACTATTAAATATAGCTATATATACATATAGTTTAATTGGATAATTAATTTAAGTTAATTTATCTTAAAATGATTCAGACATACATTTCATGGTTACTGTGTGCCATTAAGTATCATTACCACAGTGCTTAAAACCTACTATCATTTTTTGTCTGCTCGTTGAGTACTATTAATGATGGGTACTTCAAGGTTAATATTTAACTTACTCAGATATCTTTAAAAAGGGCTGCCTATTAAATCATAATGCTATTTTTATGGACATGAATTATGGTGATTTAAAATTCATTATGCAATTCTCAGCAAAGAAGGTGTCCCACTTCAACCAATAGAGTTTGTGTCACGTCAGCCCAACATTATTTTTTTTAGTGTACTATTAATATTGTCCTCTCTGTATTATCACATCATCACATTTCCATTGAGTAAAAAAATAAATTAGTAAGTATTAAGCTAAAAAGTTAAAGCACAATTTTAATGGTAATTATGTGCTAAAAGCATTAATTATTATTAACTATTATTAGTTGTCTTAACAACTGACTTTACTTGCCTACCTGCACGTCTGTCTGACCGAGTCTCTGTTTTCTTTGTTGGACTTGTTGATTTCTGAAACATTCAAGTCACAGAAGTGTTAAGAAGGGGATTACTGGGCTGCGCTGGTATTACATTGGCTGTCAGAGTTTGTGTGTTTGGCTGTATGTTTTGGTTAGCAGTGCATTTCACAGACACTTAGAGTAATTAGGGATCAGTACACAGAAGTTACAGTACGTCCATTGTAGTGTGACTCACATCTCCGTCATGACACTTCCGCTCCCGGGCATTCAGCAAAGCGTGCAGAATATATGTCAAAGCTCTTCACATTTTCGACTGAAAAGCAAAGGATGTAAATAGTGAAGGATTAAGCGTTCATAGATATTAGCATTTCAAAAACAAAAAGAGGAGAAAGAAGTGTGTGATAAGCGGAGGAGTGGAGGAGAGGAAGGGGGAAGAGAGTAAGTGAGGGTGAATGGAAATGTAAAGATTGCGTGGAATGCTCTTGGGTGAACTGTAAATGAACCCCTAAACCCCAGTCTCCACCTGACGAAATCTGTTCTTTGCCCCGACACACAACCACAAAGAGCTTGCAGCCAGCGTGCAGGAACGCCATGCTAAGATCACAATTACCTCTCCATGGGCTTTAAAAATAAATGTTTCCATCCCAGGAGAGGCAACGGAAGTATTGTACAAACTGAGAAACTTAATATGTTTGGTATTTTATTGTCTTGTTGATTGCTTTTAGAGAATATTTGCAACCATGATACCTGAAACATACACTATGGTTTCAGAAGGTTAGTGTTGACAAGTTGAGATTAATGTACGTGCATATTTTGGAAAACAACAAGAGGATAGAAATATCACTCAATAACAAAGAGATAAACATTACTCTTTTGGGATACCCCTCATAATGTAAGAAAACATACATGAATTTAGTGGAATCAACTTATCATTTCTCATTATCTTAATGTAAATGTGCAAGTTTTATTTTTTCAATTTAATTAACCCAAAATTTCTAGAATTTATGTTCAGGACACTTAAGAACATGAATTCTTCTAACTTCTAGTCTAAGAAATACCAATAGTTGTAACATTTCTCGATGGTCTAATGACATTATGTTTAACACCTCTATGGTGTGTTACTACGTTGTCGACTTTATGATCTCTCCCCAGCTGTCATCAGTGACACACATTGCATTAAAAGTGCGACTGAACCGCAGTAATGATAACCACAGTTGCATGGTTAGAATGGTATTTAAGCACGCTAATGCCCTGTTTGTTTTCCTATGTGCTCTCCCAGTGGTGCTCTCAATCCAGTGAGAGTGTGTTGAGTGCTGTGATTGGTGTGTTTTTGTCTGTGGGTGTATGTTCAGAGACACTCCCTCTCCTATGCTGGGCAGGTCTTTTTCTCTCCGTGTGTGTGTGTGTGTGTGTGTCTGTCTCCCTCCTTCATTCAGTCACTCACTTTCCCTCACTCACTCTTTTCTTTCCCTTTTTACTTCCCCTCTTAATGTCTGCTTGTTTCCTCCTCCTCCTTTCTTCTCCCTCTCTCCTCCCACAGGGAGCTGTGTGCATTCCTGCCAGGAGGGGCGGAGGTGTCTGTGATCCGGGCTCGATAAGGACCAGGCCTCCCCTTCCAACACTACCCTCCCTCGTGTTCACCCTCGCCCTCACCCCCTCCCTGGGAAAATGGGTGCACCCTCCTCCCTGGCAGGGCACCGGCTCCCCTTTGAGTGTGCTGCCAGCCGTGGCAGCAGAGACTTAACATGATTTGTTTGTCTGCTGCTGCGTGTTTGCACCAAACCCTAGCGCCAACCCCCATTATTCCTGCCGGAGATCCAGAGGTCTGGTTAGCTGGTACAGATCTGGAGTGAGGCTCCTGGAGGCGGGGAGGGGGTGGAGGGTTAAAGGGGTGTTAAAGAGGGTGAGGTAGGGGAGGTGGGGAGAGATCAGGGTTAAAATGAGTTTGGAATATGATCCACAGGCTGGAAACATTCAACATTTCTTGAAAAAGTCTGGCTGCAAAGAGCCAGACTCAGCATATATGAGATAACAGGAAAACACACACACGCACACACGAAACTCTTTCACTAATCACTCAGTTCGCTTTCGCTAAAGATGGAGGGTTTTCCCATTCTTCTTTTTTTTTTTCCTGGTGTTTTGTAATTGGCTCGCTTCCTGGTGCAGTGGCGGACAGCAGGCACAGCAGCGGCTGCCCAGTCGGCCCATTGATCTTTCATCAGCCCATAGAGTTAAAGCTGAAGGCATGAGGGAGAGGCTGGAGAAGGCAGCCCTCTCTTTTTATGGCAGCCCACTGGAGCCTGCCTAGGATTGTTCCCCGTTTCCTCAGATTGTTTTTCATTTAGCCAGGGTGCAGCGCTGTGCCGCTCTGAGGAGTTGAGGTGAAGTGTCGCAGACATTTAGAGGAGCACGTAACAGCTACAGTCTGGGTAGGTGGATACAATGGTATAGCAGGCCTCGTTTGCTGATAACATTTTAGTTTCTGTGTGTGTTTGGCTGTGTATGAGTGTATGGGGTGTGTGACTTCTCGATGGCATATGTCTCCCGGTTCCAAAGCACGGATTAAATGACTTACAGGACTGTGATTAGGGAGATGTTGATGGCAGTTGATCTGTAAGGCGACCACTCAGCTAATCAAGAGAGAGATTCATGGTTGGTAATAAACTAAAGTCAAGGATTGTCAGTGGTGCTGCACAAAATTCTGGGCCCTATACATAAGCACAGTAAAAAAAAAAAAAAAAACATCCAGGAATTTAGTGGAATCAACTACTCTTTTCTCCTTTACTTAACATAAATATACAAGTTTTATTTATTCAAGATAATTAAACTTAAAATTTATAGTATTTATTTCCAGAACACTCCAATACTTATAAACATGGGTTATTTTAACTTGAAGTGATGAGTAGAATGAATCTATTGTACAATGTTCAATCATCTCATTAAATTAAGTTTCTAAAGAAACCTGATCAGCATATTGTCTACCAGTGCTGAGACAAAGTAACTCCAGCAGGAGCAGCTGCACCTGTAAGTTCTTTGTGTGAAATCAGGAAATGACTTTTAAAAAAAATGTCAAAGGAAATCATGTGTGTTTGTAATGTTTATCGGTGTGACTGAAGAGTTGTTGATTCAACTTAATTTCTTAAGCTTACTGAACGTATTTGAATTCATATCAAATGCATTTAACTGGAAAAGTTGCAGCTTGTTTTTGCAAAATCAGTTACCTTAAATTTTAGTGTTGACCTCCTTCTTCTCTTCATCTATGTCTCTCATTGTACCTTTTGTTTTTTTTCCCAGATTAAATTGAGCCTGCAACTGTACGCATGAATCTGTAGTGGTTATTAGAGTAGTCACTAATGAACTGAAGCTAAAATAAACAATGTGTACACTCATATAAACATAATCCCTCTTAATTATCACTTATGATGCACTAAAAGTGTGTGGTGGTTGCTGTATCCGCAGAGATCCTGCCCTCTGTCTGTATTTTCCTGTTTTCTTATCATTTTCCTGTGCTCGTGACATTTTACCAACTCAAATCATTGGCATTTAACATCCTCGGAATGAGACTCAGCAATTACCTATCTTTCTGGTGCATTTATGAACAGCTTGGATATATAATACTGATGTTTAAAGTAATAATAATTTATTAAAATAATAATAATCTGTGATATGTACCATATTTTAGTAGCCATCTTATGAGCTCACTGTATTAGATGTGCTCACCTAACCTATTCAGTTTCCTTTCTTTCTGTCCCCTTTCTTTTCTTTTTTAGTACGCCAAATTTCCTTTCTTGGGGGAAGACCTGACTTTGCAGTGCACGCTGATGCCCCACCATCAGCAGTCATTCAGCTTGATTAGCTGCGTTTAGAGATTAATCCTTGTGTGGGGACAGACTAAACCATTTTGCACCTTTTGTAAGGGGTGAGAAGGGCCTCAGGCAACCTCCAGCTTCTCTTCAGATGCAAAGTTCAATCTCTCAACCAATTTATTCATCTAATTTGAACTTGATTATTATACTAATAACTTCAAAATTAGAAATCGCTAACAAAACAAACTTTTCATCCCAGGCTTCTCAAGGGCCCTCCTCCCTTTGGTGCCCAAGATAGTCAGTCCACCCCCCCGCCCCCCCCTCCACCAACCCCACACAGTGACGCCCCTCAGGATAGTTGTCATTTAGAAGTATATTTTGCAGTGCGAGTATATTGAAGAAATAAGCTATTTCTGGCCTAAAAGACTGGCAATAAACTCATGAGAAACAGCAGCACCACTAATTTAGTGGAAGAGATACATTAGACTGTTATACTTGATAATATTTCTCCACGGACTCCCAGACTATTAATCAAAACCACTTCACATTAAGAAAAAGTAGCAAGAGCTCTTAACACAAATCAAATTTCACTTAAGGGACTAAAATTACCTTCATCAATTTGCATGAAAGCCATGGCAGTAGTCAAGACATCCATGTGATATCCAATCAGAGGCTCTGATCAGTATGTGGGTGTGGTCCGTTGTTATTCCCAACAGTATTCCATTGATCGGAGCTCCAGCAGCGCTGAGCTGCAGCAGTCATGCAGGCCCTGAACTTGGTCATCTAACTGATATGTGATATTAGGATCCTTCTTCGATGCAGCTCCACAGGGATCTGGTCAGAGGGAGAGGGAGAGAGAAACAGACTTCATTTCAGCAGATCAATTTTCACTGGACTTTGAATATTTCATGTAAGGAGTCTTGCAGCAGACACACAGATGGGCTACATAACTGGCCAACAAGCATGTCCAGTCATACATACAACTGATTGTGCATGCTCACAAATATGCACACACACACAACTTGATGACACTGGAAGTTTTCCTTTATTTGTGCAAAAAAAATCATGTTTTCCATCTGGGTTTAAATAAGCAACATTTTCCAAAAAAATAAGTAAGTACAATATATAGAGTCAAATACATATAATGCTTTTCAATCATCATTGTGACCGACTAGGAGTGTTTGGTGGTGGACAGAAGTGGACCACCTTAGCATAGAAAGTGTGACCATAATCATGACTCTAATATCATTCATATGAAAATACAAATTCATTGTAATGCTACAAAAAAATAAGACATGTACCGTTTGCTGTGTATGACCGTGAGAAGATGTTGCACAGACACACACACTCACATGGCCATTTCACCCAAAGGGCCGGGTTAGGGGAATTGCGTCTGGATCATGTTTCTAGTCCAAGTGAACATGTGGTCGATGTAAGGCTGTGATACAGACTGAACCTTGGTCCTAGAAGTGGCACACACACACACAAACATGCTCAAAAAGCTTGTTTCTCCACATGGTAGAGCTATACCTGAAATTATTTGTTCAGTTGTGTATTTTATGCATTAGATTGATGTGTCCTTTGTCATTTAATTCCCACTAAATGGCACAAGATCATAAAAATTTAGGGGTATAAATGTCAGGTAATTCTAAAGAAAAATTTAAATTATACCCTGTGTAAAATGGACAGTAAATCTATCAGAGTATCAGCAGAAACAATACAGCAATAACCCATGCCTGACCCCTAAACCTTCACCCACAGAAAGGATGTTGTTTCACCGACTGTCTTCAAATACTTTCCTCTCGGAAAGACATCAGTGGAACCAGAGCTTGTCAGGCCCTGTATTTGTTTATTAAGTATGCTCTTGGACTGGCTTACTCCCAAGATGGCTGTAACTGAGAGATTTGTTCATGTAGGCATTAGGGCTGGCTATCAGTGGTGAATTATTTATTGAAAAAAATCTCCCCTTCCTTGACGGATGAGAGAATATGTAGAGCTGCTGCTCACTGACTCTGCCATGTATCAGAGGAGAGATGAAAACATGATTAAGCGTTCCACACTGACAATGAATTTAGGGGAGAAAATGGGCAAAATGTCTATTTCTGGAAACTGGAAATCCCAAAATACTGAGAGTGAAAATGCGGTTATAGAAATACAATGACATGACAGTGAGGGAGGCACCCAAATCCAAATACGTTTTAGAAAAAGTCAGCTCCATTATTACCTCAACAGACTGAAAAAAAGGTTGCATCTGCCTTAATCAAATGCTGATTTAATGCACCAAGACTGTTCAACAGAAAAATATCTTTACTGAGTTTCTATTTCAGAACAGAATCTTTCTATTTATTAAGCTTTTTTTTCAGTTTTGATTTTTTCAGATAGATGAAAAGTGAAGTTTGAGGAAATGCATTAATATTTTTCATAGTTAATTATATGCCAATATTCAATTATTTTGCTTTGTAGGCACAACAATTGGATTTCCAATGAAAATTAGGTTAAAAAAATAAAACATTTTCCCAATTTAAGGTGACTTCTAGTATGAACCATACCCACATCTGGTCCTCTATCTTAATACAGAAACAGAGACAAATAATTTTGTTGGCTGAACGTCTTTGTGCAGCTCCAACGGCATTATGTTTGCCACTGATAATCCGTTGTTGAGTATCGTAATGTTCTGTGAAAATCAGTGAAGACAGGATTTAAGACACATTTTGATGAATATTAAATGATTTTATGTATAAGCATTAAATATTCAAATTGTTAAGTTATGATGTTCATTAGATATCATGTTCTGTTCAGCTCATTACAGTATTTCTGAACTCTCCCGAAGCTGTGTCAGCCTGTCAATGCCTCCTTAAAACGTTTCAATGTTATATTTCTAGAATAAATGTATTAAACTTCAGTGTGTATATTCCACTGACAGGAATGTCAGGGACTCCAGGGGGAAGAGGCAGTGGCTGCAAAACATGTGCTGATCCTGTAGGACCCACTCCTGATTTTGACTATGATAAAATGCAGAAAATAAAAATAAAAACGGACACAAGTCGCCCAAAATCAGACAACTAGAAATCCAGTTACCGTGGATATCTCTGCTGCCAGATTTAAATCACAAATGATTTGCTCAAATCAGAATAAATCACATTTGGTAATTTTCTCTGCCCTCTTTATTATGTTAGTTTTTTGTAGTCTGCGGCAGTGAAAGGAAGGGAGACAGGCAGAGGGGCCTGGCTATTGTCATTCAATAGCCAAGCCATTTTGGAAATCACCGCTCTCGATTTGCTCCCGCTGCCTCCCGCTCTGTATTCCCTTATGGCTGCACTAGATGGAAGGCTTCCTTTTATAATTTCCAAGTTGCACATACGCCACCACCGACCTCCCTCCTCCTTCTTCTCAGAATAACATACACATGTCAAAGGCTCGAGCTGAATGATTGAATGAGTCAGTGATAGACCTACGTAAAAAACGGAGCGATGGACTGACTTTGGATAGAATCTGCAACAGCAGGATGTATCTATATTGATCAAACTATTTAACCTTATTTAAAATTTTACAACAAAATAGAAGTTGGGATCTTTCTGGATAATTTACAGCTAGAGACGTCTATATATTGGTGTTTAAGCTAAAAGCTGCTCCATCACCAGACGGGACTAATAATTGTGATCTATGCCTGCTCACTCAGCAAATAATCAATCATGCTAATTTAGTGTGTTTAAACAGGGATTTTGTTAAGGATTTACTGAGAAGCCATTGTCTTACATATAGAGGAGTACCTCTTAAACCAATATATTCAGGTGACTTTATCTGAAATAAACTATAGTTTACAGGGGCCTTTGGCAGTTCCAGACCTAATTTGAATAAAATCACTCTGGCCCTGTGACCTAAACTCATCCAAATGCTCTCACATTGTCACACAAAGAGCCGCTAAAACGGGGCCCGTGACCCATTTTGTGTCTTGGCCCATATTTCAAGAATAAAGTAAACTATCAGTGAGTCAGCATCCGCACTAAAAAGAAAAAAAAAAAGCTGATTTCAGAGAAAAAGACCACAGTGCAACACAAGACAGCTGAACAGACACAAAGACTCTACATAAAATCCAGGATATTCACGAAGGAGATAAGTATGTAGATGCTGACAGCCTGATGACTTGAGAAATCGCAGACCTGTTTTACAGCAACCCGCATGTTAGGATTTTAATTTGCAGGAATCAGGCAGAATCTCCACACTGTCAGTCTCACACAGCGAGAGGGATTATTCTCATCAACAGGGCATGAAATCTACTGGCTGACCACTGGACACACTACCTGCTTCAAGCAAACAAAGTGACCACCGAAGTAATGTGCCGGTGACTGTGAGTGTGCATGTTAACTATATATCACTGCGTGAGTCACAAGAAAAGGCAAAAAAGACGACAAAGGCATGTGTGTTCCTCGCAGTGTGTTTTTTTTAACCCCATATGAAATGGAGCAAACAGCCAGTCACATGTATTTGCTGAAAAATATACATTTTGTTACGTCATTCATATTCTGCTAAATATTTCCCACACATTTTCTCTTGATTTGAACTTTTAAAATGAAAGCAGGGACTATTTTAACTATTGTGCTATTTCTCCTCAAATGGACTGTCCACCCTATAATTAAAAATACATAATTCTTGAAGGAAATACTTTCTTTACACCACAGAAAGAAAATGAAACCACAGAAAGAAAGTAGTTCCTCATGAAAGTGCTCACAACAACATCTGTGCATTATTTTGATTAACCGGGTCTGGACAGACATATTGCTTTTGAGTTCTTTCAGTGTATGTTTTTTGGTGCTTTGACCTCCACAAGCCAAGTGCCATCTAGTTCAGGGCTTTTCAGTTTTGTAACTTAAACCCCACCTCTGATTGCAAAAAAGTTTCCATCCTAAATAAATGTGAAAAAAACTTGACATGACAAAAAAGGAGAGGGGGGTGACAAACTGAGTTGTGACAGGATTTCAACACATTTAACACACTGCATGTGGTTTCAGCTCAGCATCACTGCCTGTCATTATCAATAAGCAAACTATGCAGGATTTTTTCCCAAAACAATACAATAATAGTACCTCTCAGTCATCACCCACGAGTGTGTGACGCCCTCTGCCCGATGCTTTAAAGATGTCTGTATTTGACACTCTGAGAATGACACTCAGCAATCAACTATCTTTCTCCTGCGTTTACAAACAGCAACTGACAAATCTCACTAATTCTGAGCCTGCGTCAGGGCCATGCGTCCTCACCACATGCATCGTTTCATTTTGCGTCACTGTATCCGAGAGAACACTAATAACACTGAAAAAACAGGTTAGCCTCTACCATTGACAAATATAGAAACAGACAACATCGAAGCCCCCCAAAAGTGAAGTCAAAACGTCTTTTTCGCCCCCTGGTGGTTGGCTGCAGTATACGTCATAAATCCTGCCCCCTCCACTTTAATAGATAGGACATGGTCCAAACTAAAACATCAAAGTACACATCATATTCATTATTCCAAAAGATGGTTGTATTTAAAGAGATGTCACATTAACACTTGTATGTATTTTGCAGTATATCTCATCACTGATACAATTAGTCTCATGTCTTGATCAGAGTTGTGAGTTGTGGGCCACAGAAGATTTTCAGATTGGGCTGTGGCAATCTTAAGTTTGAGAATGGCTCATCTAGATGGATAAATAGTGCTTCAGGCAAGAGATAAATATATTTTTGGGATTTTGAGGTAAATTAACCCTTTAAATGGGATACTATCTACAACAAGCTGACACAAAAGTAACCTGTTGAAACACAGCCTTCAGTAACTGTTGTTAACGTGCATGTGAACAACCATCAGGTGTCTCCAGTGATGATATTCAGAGAAAGTACAGACATGTCAACCTTGTAGGACGGTGCTTAACAGCACTGTAGAGAATGCTGGAGGACAGGACTGAAAATCGAGATCTCTGCGCTGATTACCATGAAGTAATGCACTAATGATGACACTGCTTGCACTCGAATGTGATGAATTGATTTCACCAGGTTGAGAGGTTTGGGAGCAGACCTGTACACGCACCTTATACTTCAGCCAAAGGAGTATTTTAAGGATACTTGAACATGTTGTAACACCATACAGTAATTATAGCAGAGTGTGTAGTCCTATAGGTAGACAACCCTCATCACTTCTGAGAAGGAACGTTGCAACAGGTAAAACAGGGGTCAAAGGAAGCTGGTGTATTGCTGATTTGTGGTGTTGCTCAGTGGTTTTTAAAACTGAAGTTTGAGGATGGACAGAGGTCCTTGAGTGGGCTGTAGGGGCTCCCCAGCAAAAGGAGGAATAGAATAATTCTAGAATAATCTTTTATCACATTTTTTGGAAGTTAGAGATCTTCTGACATCATTTTTTTTCCTTCCTGAAACCAATTCCAATACCTGAACTTTGTATATCAGTCAAAACCAATTTGATACAAGTGCATATACATACATACATACATATACACACATATATATATATATATATATATATATATTTATTTTATTGTATTTTTTTTTTTTTTTTAGCATTTTAGGTGGTATCAGAGGTCGCTACCAGAATGTCAACAGAAGAAATAAGGTTGGCTATTTTTAATACACAGTAATTCTCTAGTTTGATCATTGATTGACTATGAAGTTTTCATTATCTTTAAACCTAAAAAGAAAAAGAAAAACTTACTCAGAGGGAATTCCTTAAGATAAAATCCTCTCAAATTGGGCGTCCGTGATCTAATGTGCATTTACTGTGGGGATCCTTCGCATGAAAAAGTTTGGGAACCCCTGATGTTGCTCATGACTGGAGCTCCAAAGATTAGTCGAAAAATTGATGAGTTGTCAATTAAGTTATCAATTAATTGTTTGAGTCATTTTTTCAGTAAAAGTAGTAAAAACTCTCAGATTCCAGCCTCTTAAATGTGAATATTTCCTGGTTCCTTTGCTCTCAAACTTTGGTTTATGGACAAAACAAGAAATTTAAGGTCATCACTTTGGAAAACATTACATTTTTCACTATTTTCTGGTATTTTACCAAACAGGTACTCATCAAGAAAATAATCAAACAATGAAAACAATCGTCAGTTGCAGTACTATTACAGACTTCTTAAGTGAGCTATCTGAATTATGGGAGAATGAATAGACAAATATATTTTAAACAAGCTCTCCTGTTGCATGTCTGAAAGCTCTGGAAGAAGGAGCTCTGCGGAGAAATGTGACTCTTCATCTAGTAACTAATGTCCCTCAGCAGCCTCCCAAGAGTCATCCATAGCCGCAGCCATGACATCAAACGCTCGTCAGTATTTACATGACCGGGAAGTGTCCAGAGGAGTGTGTGTAAAAAATAAAAAAAAGAAAAAGAGAGAGAGAGAGAGAAAAGGATGACCAAGCAGAGCCACGCTCGCTGCTGCAGCACATGACTGCAGGACGCGTCCTCTGCCTTCGGCGTGGAGTTTGTGCGCCAGGCGCCGAGGAGAATAATCTGTTTACAGTGTGCGCGTTGATGGTCATTTTTTATGATGTTGTTTAATCCACAGTGGACGAGGAGGGGGTGGCGGGCTGTCTAGCACAGCCCCAGACAAGCTGGCTCCAGTGGCCATCTCTGTAGGCTATAGGCTTCTCCATTTGAGCAGAGAGACAGGTGTAAATCTCTCCTGCGATCTTTACTCTGCACTCTCTGCGACACTCACCTGAAGGTAAATAAATGGTTTATGACCAAGTAAATGAACCACCTCTCTGGGGCTTGTGGGTTTGTGCACAGGAAGAAAACGCCCCCGGGGTAGTTGTCATTGTCATGCTCTGAGTTGTGCCAGCATATGTATAGCAGCTTTTAAAGTTTAAAGCTTAGGAAATACAATCGTATCTTGCATAATTTAAGAACAAATGGAAAACCACGTGCTTAATAACAAGTTTATAAATTCGCTGGTTATTTTGAATAAACATTTTAACTAAAGTGACTTAAAAATATGTGAAAACAGCAGAGTATTACTGCCACGCCAGAAAAAAAGGAAAGATCAGTATCACGATTTAAAGTGATAAGTTTTTTTTTTTAACAAGATATTTTCAGATTATTATGACATACAAACATATCACGTTCTAACGTGATATAAAGAAACGTTTCTTTATTGTCACAAGAACAGTTTCTTGATATTTTTATATGTTATAATAAAGTGAAAATATATTGTTATGACGTGAAAACACATCTTGCCAAAAAAAAAATAAACTTTTCACTTTATAACTGATACTGATTGGTGTTTTTCTTTCTGGCGTACGCCAGTAGTGTCCATAATTATAAGCTTTTCTTCTAAATTAAAAATAGAGTGGGATGTGCAGAAATTTACATTTTAACGTTTGTGTGCACTAAAACTAAGTCGACATATGTAAACTTTAACATAACTTAAAGTGCAATAAAGTTGTTAAAGAAAGTGATAGGTGATTTTAGGTGAATATTAATTTTAGTTGTTTGAGTATCTATGTGTGGACACTGGCACCCGCAATTTAGCGCAAATGGTTTTTAATCCCAAAAGGTGATTTCAGTATTCCAGGATCACATCGCCACATTGTCAGGCGGCACCTAACGTCACGCAAAGTGTGTGTATGTATGTATTCCTGTGTGTGTGTGTGTGTGTGTGTGTGTGTGTGTGTGTGTGTGTGTGTGTGTGTGTGTGTGTGTAGGCCTGGTGAGAGCAGGAGAGAGGGGGGCTATTATACCAAAGTTCTACAAAGTAGGTCTGTGCCACTCTTGATTAGGGCTTGTTCCCAAAAGATGGTTGCAGACATGAGATAATGAGGTCCTGTGATAACGCGGGTCTCCTTTAAGTTTTTCCCATGAATCGAGACTGTCGCCAGTCCACAAAACGACACTGTGCATCGGCACCACGCTACTCACTTCTCATTTGTCGAGCACAAAAGCTGATCCACCCCAAATCCGCACTAACAAACCAGGGGCCGGGAGCAAATCATATAATGTTCAATCGTATTCACTTCTCCACTAATTAACTGGAATCCCACCTTATTCTTACATACAGTGACCAATTAAACTGCCATGTATGCCAAAGGTCTCCGGGGCCACAGCCGGTCGCCAGGAACATTTGTGAAGGTCTGCGGCTTCACTATAGGCAATGGATCTTATTAGGTGGATGACCTCAGCGAGGAAAGGTTACAGACTTTTTCGCTGCCCTCGGTTGGAAAACTAAGATGTTTCCTAATCGGATTTTAATTGGTTGGTTGGTGCTTGTGTCCTCTCGGTGTGTGCAGTGGGATGAATGTTTGTATTTCAGCGCGGATCCACGAAAATTGAAAGCAAGGATGATAGATGGAGTGATACAATCTAAAAGTATAATAAGTAGGGTAGACCGGGGATGGTTGCAACAGGGGGCCGTTGTAACAAGTCTTATTTCTCCAATCAGCAACATGCTGGATTGATGACACTCAAATTTGACAAACTCAATCAGACCACCAGGTAGACAGAAGACACATTCAACATCTGCTGCTGCATTTAATGAAATAAATCATTTTGGAGGTATGATTTTTTTTTTCCTGAGCTGACCTTACCTTTTCTGTGCCAACTGTTTTTGTTTTATTGCTTACTTTTTTATTTATTGTTGTGTTTTATTACTGTATTCATATTGTTTACTGATAGTGCCATTGCTGTTTATGTTTTCTGATAAGTACCTACATGATTCCTACTGTTTGTTTGTTTTTATCCTGTAAAGCACTTTGTTTTGAAATGGTACTGTACAAATAAACTTTATTATTTTTTATTAATATTATCACTGAGTTCGAATAATTGTTTTGTTGACCGCTTGCTGGCATGGTTAGCATGTGTCGAGGCTGGTGTGTCTTGCTAGCAGGTGGTGTTTCGTCATGGCTGAAAAGTTAAGCAGCCATATCAAAACAGACCACACAAAAGTGTTTTTTTGTTTTTTTTTTACATGTACTATCATTGGTGCAGTTTTGTACAGCAAATGTTTAATAAAAGATTGTTACTTTGCAAATTGTTCCATCCTTCCTGTCCCATACAGAAATATAGAGAGATTTACCATCTGCACATTGATTGGTAGGCATAGGTATAAATAATTCTATAATATTACTGTATGACTAATATTATAGTGAAACAATGTGTATTTTCAGTATACTATTGAGACAAAAAGGTCAGATAATGCAACTGACCCCAGGGTTGGGGTCAGATGCATCATCCAACCTCTTCCTTTCAAATAAATATTGTGAACATGTTATATGTTTAAATGAGATGTAAGTTTATTATATAAAGATTTGTCCAGATAGCCTCTGAGTGACTGAGAGAAATGCAAAAAATGACGCAACCGTCCCCAGACTCCCCTACTATTTCATAAAGTTTTAAAATAATATATATAGCCTCATTTGCAGAAGTAAAATCAACAGGTGTTAATAACACCCATTATAGTTTTTTTGTAAAGCAGTTTTGTCATTTTACATGATGCATTTTGTTCAAATAGCCTCTTTAGTCCACTTTCCAAAGTTACAATAGACTAAAATTAAGTTATGAAGGTGGACATAACCACAAATGACCATCATTTCAGCACCATACCCACCAAACCCCGGGCACACACACATTTTTTCCTACTTTCTGCAGCAGTTGCCCAGATTCAGCCTCCTCCTGTGCTTATACGAGGTTACTGCAGAATCCTATAAGTTAAGCCAACCAGGTTCATCTTACGTTCAAATACTCCCCCTCATTACCCCAAAAACGTCTTTATGCAAAACATCTGTAGGGACTTCAATAAATGAAAGCACAGCTTCTAACCGCATCCTACTTATTTTTGATTTTCATGTGGTTTTCGTGTATTGTCTAACTTCGTAAATACGGCCGGTCTCATATTTCAAATGTCACAAGTCTCTGACGACTTGCAATTTGAACATGAAAAAGCAGCAAAGGCAAACAGCTAGTAAAAAAAAAAAAGAGGAAGAAAGAGAAAAAGGTGGCTCTGAAGCTGTCTAACTTGAGTCACATTAAACTCATAATGGATCTAAAGAAAGAAAGAAGGCTTTTATATTTATTCCACGTTGAGCGGATATAGTTCACTGTAGACTTTGAGATGGCAAACTGCTAGTTTAATGTCAAATCTAATAGACTATTAGGCTAACTGGTGTGCACAGTAAGCTTTTCAGTTCACACACACCATACAAGCCGGCAGCAGCGTGCACCAATCCAGATAAACCTGTTGACGCACAACATCAGTTGCTATTTTCTCCTGCACAAAGCAAAGAGTAAACTTTATCTTCCTGCAGTGTAAACACACAGGTATTTTTAAACATGATTTTAAAAAAAGCATGTTCAGTTTCAAAGTGTTGTCTAAGTGAGAAATGCGTGAGTATTAGGGTTATCTGAAAATGTTTTAATATGTCTATTAATATGTATTTTAATAAAATACTTTTTTTTTATTTTACAAAATGTTTGCAAGAAAATATTTTTCAACCCCTAAAAACATGAAGCTATGAATATTGTAAAAATCTGATTTTTTTTTTAAGTTGTGACTTAGTGAAAAAAAAATGACAAAGAAAAAAACAACAACGCCAAACAACTTAATGCAAGGCTCCACACACAGAGGACTTGAATGCACACATTTACAAGGCATTATGGCTTCACCAGTTAACGGAGGGATCCATCCATGGCGCAGAGAAGCATGTGGGAGATTCAATTGACCGCACTCAACTTTGCCGCCGCTTGAGCTTTGCCGCATACACTTCAAATTGTTGTTCTCGCTACTGACAAAACCGTTAATTCACCCAGAAACGGGAGGTCAAGTTTCAGCAGGAGCAGGAAAAAAAAAAGAAAAAGAAAGTAGCCGGCAACAACTTACATGCAGGAACGTCTGTGTGTCAGACAGAGCGCAAAGGTTTGTGCACACAAAGAGCCCCGAGCTCTGCTAAAATATTCAGCCAACATCATAAACGACTGACACCTGTTGCTTTTATTTTTCTATCAGCGTTTGAAAAAAGGAAATCAAAAGAAGTCTGAGCTTTTGCAGATATTTCAAAACTCATACATTTTCTCAAAAAGTGTCTTTTCTGTTAAAAATAATAAGTGGTACAAGAAGTCTGACAACAATAATCTTTTGGAAGAGACATAAATAATTGACATAAATTAATATAAATAAAAACCTGCTTACATAGAGTGCAAACCTAAATACTGTCTTTTCTGTACTTAAAGAAACTGAATTTTTAATTCAATTTGTAAAACAATCTGAATACTGTTTTACGCAAAAAGTAGAATTGTTCTTTTAGGTCTCAAACTACTCTTAAATTAAGTCATTATTTACCTCTTAAAGGCATACGAAGCAACATTTTCCTAAAGGAAAAACACCACATAAACTCATAAACTTATTGTCTTACAGTTCCTTATATACATTGTCATGTTTTTTGAAAATTGTAATTAAGTTTGAATTAAACATAAACATAATCAGTTTAACTGCAGAAACCCTGCCTTCTGCATGTATTTCCTTATTTTCTCATTACTTTGCTGTGTTTGTGACATTTTACCAACCCAAAATGTTGGTGTTTTTCTGGTGCATTTACAAACAGCTCAGACAAATCCTACTGATTCTACCTTTAAGATAGTAGCCCGAATGTTTTACCACTTCATTTAAAAAAATGACAATAAAAATAAATGCTTGTCACAAAAGTCTGTGCTGTCTTAATTCTTTAGCTCCTGCTTCACCTAAAACAGAGTACAACAAATCTTAGTGGGACGAGGTGCAGCGAAATCCGCACTGAAAAGGGTGGATTATGGGCTCAGGCCTGCACACAGCACCTGTAGGGAGTGGCTGGAGGATCCTTCTCAAAATAACTCAGAAAACCCATCTGAGCAGGTCTGCAACAAGGTTGAACAGGTAAAAATTAGACCTCCTGAGGCACAAATCCAGGAAGACCTGGCTCACCTTGAGGGGAACTGACACATATATGAGTTTTTACAAGGTCATTTAGGGATGGGGGATACTGCTGTTTATGTAGCAGCAAAATTCCTTTAACTGCGTTTAAGGAGATCCCTTGAAGCCCCAGTCACAGATATGATGTGGTGTATCTGTAAGCACGATGCCTGAAACCTTCCTATTTCCTACACTGGATGTCTTCATAGTACTTAGCGTGGATTTACTTTAAAGATTGGTATTGCACTTGATCCTTTTACCTCAATCACCATTCTGGGTAACAAAATGTCTGATTGTGGGGCAGAAAGACATAAAAGACATGTATTCAACCGTCCCGTCAGTGGAAATCAGTGCTGGTTTCTTTTACCCAGCCTTTCAGACTGCATGGCACTTGCTTTTCCGCCTATGGTTTTCCATTTCAAAGCCCTATGTCTCCATGTAAATACCAAAACACAGTAATCCAATCTGACCCCATTGCAAATTTTCCAGAAACTATTGGGGGGTAGTTGGGTTGACATGAGCCACACACTTATCCCACTTAACCTCTAGAGAGAAGCCACCCTAACCCCTCAGCCCAAGATTCCCCCGGTGGAGGAATGCACTGCTTTATACCACTCTCCTCTTTAAAGCAGTGCGTCTTGAGGTTGGATTTAATGGCAAAACCTTATAACTTCGTGAGACTGTAAACTCAAAGCAGCACAAAGCCGATGCCGATGGTGAGGAGGCTAAATGGACAGCAGATATCCACGTTAGGGCACCTCCCAGCCCGCTGCACAGTGCAAACCAAAACACTTTTTGATTTCAAACCCCAAATAGTCTCTAAATGATGCCTCTCAGGAACATAGCGGGAACATATTTACACTGCACTAACTTGATGACAAATAACCTGAGGATTCTTCTGGTTCCCATTTGCTATTGTTTGCTTTGTAGCATGCAAAACTGGTTTCAGAAAGATTCTCAGTGTGCAGAATATAAGGGGAAAGATACTTATCTCCCATGCTGGTGAGTGGTGGCACGTAAGGCAAGCTAAAGACTTTTGACACATGGTCCACATCTGAGGCATTTACCACGAGCATCTTGATCACACAGCTTGTAGCTGCAGAGAAAGCCTGACGGCTGTTTATGGGGTTGAGCAGACAAATCCCCTGCATTATGCTCTACAGGTGATGCATGCCACTGGACTGGTTTGTTCTTATAGCGCTGTGTTCAATGTTTACCTTCAAAAAGCAGCTGTTCACAATCCTTACTCCATTCTATGGCAACAGGTGATAATGAGCATAGCTTGTTTTACGTGAATAGGAACCATTAAGCGAGCGTTTAGTGGGCTTCTGGCCAGACAATGCAATGAAAACTTATTCATAAACAAAAACATAAGATCTTATGATTTCTGACTTAAATAGGATTGTAGATAACAACTAAACACATGCAATTTGGACATTTTGAATGTACAGATGTGAAATAATTGTAATAATAAATTATATTTTAAGTCACAGCTCAGGTCTAAGTAAGGAATAATGAAAAGCAACAAGTCATTTTTGTGAAATAAACGCAGACAGCCCTGTAGAGTTCATATTACATGGCTACTTCCTAAAAAAAAATCAATAGTTTGACCATTTAAAAATTTATTTTATTTATTTAAAAAGGATTTTTTGTTCCTCCACTTCACGTTGTGGCTCTGCATCACCCTGTCAGGGTTTATTTTGCAATAATGACATGCTCACTTTACACAGTCCCACTTATTAGACTGATTCTCATTAAAATCATTAATTCGACAGAAATTTGAATGTAAATATTATCTTATTGATTTAAAATGTCTCAGTTGCTCCTCCATACCCTATAATCAGACCTCCATCCATAGCAACAGTCTGTTATTCATAGCAACAGTCTGCAATTCAGAAATAATAAAAAATAATAATATGGTGTAACTGTAATCCAAATCAAGTATTTAACAAAGTACAGTAAAGAACTGATTTATTATAATGTGTGATAGTGTACAGTTTCAAAACATTTTATGAATTTTATAACTGACTGATCTCATATTACTTGTTGCACAATGAACAAATCTGATTGTTCTTTAAAATTTGTGTCAGATGTGTCTGTTGTTTACAGAGTTTAAGATCAGGCCCGTATAGTATCAGTATGGCCATATATTTAGGTAATAGATAAAAAGCTAAACAGACCATTTTTCACCTTTTCAATTGCCTCTGTCTTAACAATGTGGCAGTAACTTAAAAGTTATGAGCCTGAGTCACTGTTGATGAACAACCTCAACCAGGGGAGCAAATGTCTCCCCAACACACGACCATTTTCCTTGTCAATCTGTAGTCAATGCGCTGCCATCAATAAGCACATCCCCTAATTAACTAAAATTGTTTTTCATCAATACCCATAACTGGCCAGCAGAGGAATTGATGAGAGCAAGGGTTGACTTGGCTAAAAATCCCTGACAGGGACAATCCATCGACAGGTAAAGAGTTTATCATTCCTGCAACCAATTGACTAAAACATGCGTGTGATTCTGGAAAGTGCATTTTACAATCTGTGCCCCTTTTCGGGCAATATAGCCTCCATGGATCAATGTTAGCCCCGTCCAAATCTTGGAGGTAAATAGTTTACATGTAAAAAGTCATTATGCTGTCAATTGAATATCTCCCCCTCCACTTTGTGTCGGGATGTCCATAATGAAGTTTGTAGTCATTATAGTAGTTGAATATACTAATCTTGTGATGTTTCCTTTCCCTATCATGTCGTGTTAGGGTTGATGACTCTCAGCAGACAATCTCCTCCATTCAGGAGCGGTGCCACCAAGTCTGTCCTTGCTTATCATTAACAATCTACAAATAAACAGGACAGCACACATTACATCACTTGCAGCTCCGTGATCAATTCCAGGAATGTCTTTGAAGCTTTGCTTAATGAACCTACACAGTGTAGCTGTTGTGTGTAGTCAGGCTTCATAACTCATGACCTTAATGCAGTTTTTCCTCGTTGATATTATTGGGAGGTTCGCAAGAGTAATAAGAATATTCAATAAAAACGCAGAGTGGGTGCAGTTGAGATTAAATGCACAGCAGAACCATGTGAAAGGAATTGCTTTTTCCACCTAAATGCTTACGTGTTACGACACAGGGATACCCAAACTTTTTCATGTCAAGGACACCCACAATAGATGCACTTAAGACTATGGAACTCCAATTTGAGAGGGGGTTTTGGGGGGGGCAGTTCACCTCAAAATCAAAAATGTATATTTTTCCACTTGCCTGTAGTGCTATTTATCTGTCTAGTTGTTTTTAGTGTGAGTTGCAAAGTTTGGGAGACATTAACTGTAGAGATGTCTGCCTATCTCAAATATAATGGGACTAAACAGCACTTGATTTGTCAGAACTACAAGAAGAGACAAACTACTTTATTTCTAGTAGAAAGAAAGTAGATTCTACTGTAGACACATGAAACTGCTCACAACAAAGTCTGTGGATTATCTTGAGTAACTGGGTCATGATTTCTGGAAAGAGACACTGGTGTTCAGCTTTTCATATATTTTTGGTGCTTTGAGCACCACAAGTAGATTGCCATCTAGTGCAGTTATATTCGAGAGAAGGCAGACATCTCAATGGCCAATATCTCCAAAACTCTGCAACCCACACCAAAACAATCTAGATGGATGAATAGCACTTCAAGGAAGAAGAAAAATATGCGTTTTTGATTTGGGGGTGAACTGTACCTTTAAGAAATACCTCTGGGTAGTTTTCATTTTAAATACAAGTTTGAAGATAATAATATCTTCATAGTCAGTCAGTGATCAAACTAGGATCACTATAAATTACAATCAATCAAAAGCGTCAGTCACCTTTCTTGCCTTTTTGAAAATGTGATAAGAGTTAAAATATCCCCAATCAAGGACCCCTGTTGGTCCCCAGACCTGGGTTTGAAAACTACTGTTCTTCGAGGATAACTTAGTAGACAGCACTCCATGATGCTTTTACATATCAGACAAGTTTTAAACACAAGCTGTACCCTCCATACTGCCAGAAGTCACCCACCCACCCACGTTGGAGTGAGAGATTTTAGAGCCTGTCCAGTCAAATATACTGCCCCTTTTGATTTTGATATGCATGATCTCTATAGATGTATAAAAGGGAAGCGCTGACAAAGTTGGCTTCATCAATCAGTAGTGTCAGCTCAGACCTTTTTATAGCCTCCTGGACTCCCTGAGAGCCCTAACCCTGTAAAAGTTTATATAGTGGTATTGACCATTCTCTACTTGCTTAGCTAATGAAGCCAGCTTGGCCACAGAGACTGAAAAGGCTGCCGCAGTGTCAACACTGCTTCCTATTTGATGACACCTTCCACTAAATTGAAATGTGCTGCTAATGGGGTTGAGTGTTTAAAGAAGAATAAGCCACAGTAATTGACACAGACCTGACCTCACTCAAGCAAAGAGAAGGATGGAAGCAAGGCCTCACGTAGGCTGAAAGCAGCACCTTAACTTTGGGGCTTAAACTATGTAAAGGTTGAGCTGCTGCCTGCATGGCTTCAGTTACTGGAGCTGTGTTAGATTTTCATTCACTCAGATGCTGCTGTGGCTTATCAACAGCTATCGCATTTGTTTTCTCTAGCAAATCAATAACATGCAACACATAAGCCGAATATCCTTGTGTATCTCCCCTGGGGAATAAGCTGCATATGCATGCAGACCACTCCACTTTACACACATAAGCACATATACATGGACACACAGGTATTAAAGGGGCAGTTTTCAAAGACAGCACCTTGTCATCTAACCAAATCCATCACAAAGAGGGCATTGTGACATGTCTAACTCACATCATGATAGACAACAATTGAGCTGTAATGAACAGAACATGCATGATATGGCAGCAGAGGCTTCTCACTAATACTTGCATGCATGAGCAGTGCTGAATGGAAATTGTTGAAGTAAATGCTTTCAGAATCAGAATCAGGTTTGTTGCCAAGTAGGTTTTCACATACAAGGAGACTCCCAATATGAGGTCTGGGGAATTTACTCAGTATTTCGAGCCCCGAGCTTCAAAACAATAGATGCACGCTTCCACATATAACAACTTGTGCAACAAGTAACCTCCATCACGCCGTCCAGTGTTTCAAATATCAACAGAATAGATCCTTTGCAGATGCATTAATAATGCCCGACTTATGCAAAATATTGAACGCAGCACGTTGTCATGATTCAGTACAGGCCTATATTGTCTCTTTTGTGAGAATTCACTCTGCATGGTCCCCCCCTCAAGGACTTTGAGATCCACCAACGCTTCGTTCCCCGCCTGCATCCACGGAGACAGACAATTGACTGAGAATTGATGGTCAATGTTTATCCAAGGTGGCCGACTGGCCACAGCTCTCTAGTTTACTTGTGAATTTGTGGTTAAATAGCGTTTTAGGGGGCAGTGAGAGCGGGGCTTTGTCTACAGTGTGCACATCTTTTCAGACTCTTAGTGAAGTAATGGTAGTGAACGACTGCACACTTCTAATCGGCGTTTTAACCGGCTATAAACTCTAAAAGCTTTATTCATACCCACGTCTTAAGCGTAAAAAATATATCACTGATACAAGTCCGTGCCTACATAATAATTTATATAAGAACATTATGTCAACTTTATGTAACAGGAAACATTTGTTCAAATAGACTTAAAGATTAAAATTATTTATCTACGCGTACTTGGAGCAGCCCGTGCAAGTGTGACTAAAATTTAATTGCTTCCTAGATACATTGTGACGGGAAAGCATGCTGTGTTTGGCGCAAGAATTGATTAAAAAAAACAAAAAAAAAAAAAACAAACACAAGCATCAGTGAAGACATCCCCATAGACTCTGCTCTTCTGCTTATTTGCTCGCAAACTTGTGATGTAGGTACGGTCAGATCAATTTACAAAACGCTATTTCACGTCAAAAAGAGAATATTCACTCGAGTTGAAAACGTTTTGCCATTCAGCCAAGAGACTTAATCAGCTTTTCATGTTCAAGTTTCATCGATATCTATTTTTTTTATAATACACTGATTCATAACTGATTTCACTCACAATGACTCAAATCCAGATTTAGACAAAAGAGGAAAGGGTGTGTAAATATACAAAAATATAAGAAATTAACTTTACAGCCATTAGCAGTCTAACAAAATTCAATAAACCATATAATAACAAACAAATATTGATCATTCTTATTAACATTACATGAAGTTATCATCGAGCGCCTCGTCCCGTCACCAGCTCACATTTTCCTGAGCTATGATTTCAAAGGAGGATGTTACAGGAAATGTTGGCTACTCGGCTGCTTCTCGGAGCTGTAAAATCTCTATAAACTTACTAGATCGCGAATTGAATAGTGTTGTATCATGAAAATAAATATATTTATTAATAAACAAAATGTTCGCGATGTTCAAAGCATAATAATAAGTGTTGTGTTATGGGACAGAGAAGGAAGTCAACAGCGCAACAGATCATAACATCTCGCCGACAAAGCGTGCCGGTTCCCCGGCTTGGCTTGTCTCGCTCTCTCCCCTTCGCTGGGTCTCACAGACCGACCGACCGATAGCGCAACTTCTCTAACGATGTTGGCATATTCACACAACACTGACTGGGGCAGGGTGGTGTTTCACGGCAAAGCCCTTTTGAGTTTCCAAACACCTTTTTATAAGTCTGAAGTCTGTCCCCTCCACCCGACCTGTTAAAACCACGCCTACGCAGCCACACAATTGGTCCGAAAGCGTCAAAGAGCCAATCAAACGGAGCGCTGCTACTCGTAACATGCAACACATCCATACAGTATGAAGCCCTATGGGCCACAGAGGCGCTAGGAAAATCACGGAGCTGGGACCTTACCACCTCTCTCTCTCTCTCTCTGGCCGTCAGCGGACTCCTTTCTCTGCACACGTCTTTCTCTGAAATGTGTGTGTGCGCGACAGAGAGAGGAGGAATAAAGTGTGTGTGTGCGTGTGAGGGTGCATGTCCGGAGCAAGTAAAGGCAGGGGGATTATTCGGCGCTATCGAAATATTTCAACACGTCGCCCTCGCTGCAGGACTGAAGCCAATAAGAAGGAACGCATTTTAACAGGAATGCCGATATTGTAAACAGCAGCAGAAGAGAAAGAATGCACTGCAGTCAATTAAGTGACTCACCCGAGTTGGTTTAATTCGACTAATGTCCGCAAGCCAGCGAGGCACAGAAAGGTGTCCGATGCGCGTCAGCCTCTGAAGAAAATCGTTCTTGCAGCACTTGTGAAGAATAATGGAGAGCATTTTCAGACTTCTCTTTGCAGACTTTTGATCAAAATCCAGCAAACGGCCGTAGAGGTTTCCCAGCAACTTGTGAAAAAATAAGTGGATGCTTATTTCTGCAGAGTTGAAGGAGGAATTTCCAAAGCTTATCAACTTCAGCTTCTTTTTTTTCCCTCTTTATTTTGTTTTTGTTGAACGCAGGCTTCACTGTTGTTAAAATACTGCTTCACATCCACACGGTCGTCTACATTTGTTGCCTGCACTTGGATGAACTTCCTGATGAGAGATCCAGTCATACAAGGATCAAATATGGCATATCATCCGTTTATACCTCACCGGGGTCCGGAATTTGCCATGAGTGCAATGCTGGGTCACCAGCCTCCTTTCTTCCCGGCTCTGGCGCTGCCTCACAGCGGCTCCCTCTCTCTGCCGGGCGCCCTGGGAAAGCCGATCATGGACCAGCTGATGGGAGCCGCGGAGACCGGCCTCCACTTCTCTTCGCTGGGACACCAGGCTGCGGCCGCCCACCTCAGGCCTCTGAAGACTCTGGAGCCTGAGGAGGAGGTGGAGGACGACCCCAAAGTTCACCTGGAAGCCAAGGAGCTCTGGGAACTCTTCCACAAGAGAGGCACTGAGATGGTGATCACAAAATCCGGAAGGTAAATTTGATTTTTGAAAGTGTTTGCCTGTGTGTTCATCCTAAAAATGTAATGTTGCATATTGATTACTCATAACGGATGGATATGTTTTTTTTATACCTAGATAAATATTTACGCACTTCACTTTAAGTTATATCTATGGCTGTACATCTCTAGGCCTACAATTCCTCTGGACAACTTCTTTATTCAAGCCTGTCCATTAGTCTAATTTATGTTATTAATTAAACTTAGATAGCAGCATAATTGTCTCGCATATGACATTTATTACTCAATAATACAATATCTCTACAAAATAAAGCCACAAAACAATCTAAAGATATATACTTTTTAGCTTAATAGAAAAACTGAAACAAAAAAAAAAAAAAGATAAAAGTCCTACTTCCTCTGTGTTCACACGACATGCAAACTCTGTGGTCTGTGGAAAACTTAACATGATAATAAGCTTGTCTTTAATGGTAGGAAATCGGTTGTTAGCTATTGATTTATTAAATAAAAGAGGCTTGTAGCTACTGTATTATTAATATTAAGCCTTCAGTTACAGTAGTTCTCAACTTCATTGATCTATAGGCCTAATAATATCCTCATAGTAAAATTTGGTTGGTTTATAATCCTGTTCTTAATTTTCATGCTGGTTTACATTGACGGATTACGCCATTGAAATGCAAACTTTGAGTGTGTGAAGCTCTGACTAAATTATCTTCGTCATCATCATCACACTGACAGTATACATGCAAAGATGGCTGCTATGTCGGTGTGTAGGCCTTTCAAGGCGTTAAAAATCAAAACACCATCCAAGCAGCCTTGACGTGTTGCTTATAGCCTAATCGAGGATAAAGCAGAGGAAGATTATATTTATTTTATGTTTATATTCACTCGGATTTTTATTTTTCGGCTGACTTGTCTTGAGCAGATGAATTAAGAGCAGGCTGCATTCCATAACTTATCAAACACATGATGCAACTCACTTTTAAAAGATATAACAACTGGAGTGTGTATGTAAAAATATCCCAGCCGTTCTTCTTTTCTATATTGTTGAATATTTTAACTCCATTTTTATTCTTCCCCTACATCAGTGCTGATCATGTGTCTTCCTTTGTCACAGGCGGATGTTTCCTCCGTTCAAAGTGAGGTGCACTGGTCTGGACAAGAAGGCCAAATATATTCTCTTGATGGATATAGTTGCAGCCGACGACTGCAGGTACAAATTTCACAACTCCCGCTGGATGGTGGCGGGCAAGGCCGACCCCGAAATGCCAAAGAGGATGTACATTCACCCGGACAGTCCGGCGACTGGTGAACAGTGGATGTCAAAAGTCGTCAATTTTCACAAACTCAAGCTGACAAATAACATCTCCGACAAGCATGGATTTGTAAGTTCAACTAATGTATGTCAATTTTCCTATTTATCAACATACCCTTTTAGTTGTAGCCACATGTCTTACTTAATAATTGGCATTTTGATGTTTTTATTTGTATTTTATTTTATTCAAGCACGGGAAGCCCCACGAGAATTAAGATGTATTTTTAGGAGGATCTGATCAAGATCGTTATAAAATATAAAAAATACAAATGTCATTATCGTATTTTTACAATTATTGTAATTATTGGGCAAGTCAGTGAAGCCTTTACCTCCCTAGACATCCCTGGATCTCTAACCATGTTAATGAACTGATTAAATATCCCACCAAAAATAATTTATATTGTGTTTTTTATGATTATAGCACATATTTATTTAAGAGATTTAATTCATCCTAATGACATGACTTCTGATTTCAAATTAAAAGCATTTAAAAAATATTAAATGTAAGGATATATTCTGTAAATATAACATTAATAGTGGGATAATTTTTTTTTTTCCTTTTCTGTGATTGTATTTTTTTTTACAGACCATACTTAACTCGATGCACAAATATCAGCCTCGATTTCACATTGTGCGGGCCAACGATATTCTCAAACTCCCGTACAGTACCTTCAGGACTTATGTTTTCCCTGAAACGGATTTCATTGCAGTGACTGCTTATCAAAATGACAAGGTAAGCACAATTATTGCTCATGGGCTTATCCTTTATATCCTGAATATTTTTCCAACGTATAGCTTGTGTGTCCCTTTTTTGCCCTGTCAGACGCGCTCTCCTCGCTGCCTTTCATGCTCTGCACCATTTTGTTGTCATAAAATATGAAAGATGTCATATTTGTTTGAGCCTGGTGAGAGTGGAGTATCATAGTGAGGGGGCATGATGTTGCGAGTAAAGTGGCACATTCACCAGCCTGTGGTAGGAAAGTAATAATAATTCTGAGGAATGTTATACAGGTTGTCTTCCTTATATTTAATCACGTGGAAAGGATTTGGCACAGACCCACACTCACTCTCCCCCCCCTCTCTCTGCATGTGTATATGTGTATGAGCGAGAGTGTGTATGTGTGTGCGAAACTAAAAGGGCTGGGGGGTTGAGAAACGAGGAAAAAGAGGGGCAAAACTGTGCGGCTGAATGGAGAAAAAGAAAAAAAGAGGAGGGTGGGTGCGTTTGGTTGTGTCAGACTGTGCTGCATGGTAACGTTTTATTCTCTGTAAGACATAAAAATAATGAAAATCATCTTCTCCACTCTTTGATATTGTTGGGAAACGATGCCCCCCTCCTCCCCGCCATGTGCAGTGACGGAGACTGAGAGGAAGTGGTGTGGGAGTAAAGTTTTGAAAAAGTTTACACAAAAAGCTGCAATTTTTTTTTTTAGCCTCGTGGAAAAACGTGCCATTATGAGGACTCGTGTGCTCTTTGTGCGCGCTTGTGTGCCTGTGTGTTTGGTTTTATGTGTGTTTGCCTCCAACCAAAAATATGTTACTGTTTGAGATTAAGCCTGTTGGGACAATAATCTGCATGTAGTGTAAACTTGCAGAAATTAGCCACAGGTTCAGTGTCTTTACCTGCAATTGTAAAAAAAAAAAAAAATGCATTGAATGAAAACACTGCAGAAAAACTGAAATTTCAGTCGCTGATATTTACGCATTATTTTCAGATAACACAGCTGAAAATTGACCACAATCCATTTGCCAAAGGATTCCGTGACACGGGCAATGGAAGACGAGAAAAGAGGTAAGACAAGAGGGGAAATTTTCTTTGGGGAAAAAAACAAAAAAAAAACTTCAGATGCCTTTAGATGTATACACAGAGACATACAGTGATTTCCGCGGATTAGCGTCAAAAGCCTCCATATTAACCCGCAGGGAGCCTGCAGCTCTTCACACTTTCTAATCAAACAGCTAACAGGCTACAGTTCACTATAACCATTAAGTCTTATACGGAAACTGCTAATTCACTTGCTAATTGTTATTTCTTAATTATTCATTTATCCTAAAACTTAGATTTTTTTTTAAGTTTGCCTTGAAATGATAAAATGTGACATGACAAGACGTTGGCCTGCTAAAGCAAAGCTTCTATAATGGATTTCGTATTCTCATCTGCCGAACAGGTGAGTCAGTCCTGTAGTCAGGAGCTTCGTTATCTCAGGTGTCCCCTCCATAAATACTAAACTTCCACACCAGCCATCGCTCTGCTGCTGATGTTTCTGACCTGATAAACTGTGACCACCACACTTACCTGCATGGTACTGACTGTGTGCACAGGAAACAGCTGGCTCTGCAGTCCATGCGTTCATACGAGGAGCAGCAGAAAAAGGAGAATGGGGCTTCAGATGACTCCTCTGGAGAGCAGGCTCCCTTTAAGTGCTTCGGCCAGGCCTCGTCCCCCGCCGTGTCCACCGTGGGCCCCCCACATCTGAAAGGTAGGTTGACAGACCCCACACAAGTCGCTTGTTAAAGTCGCAAAATATCTGTTGTGGCAAGATTTTATTTTATTTTTTAATTTTCTTTTTACAAAGCAATGTGCTGTATAACAATAGACTTTATGGATGTACAGTGGTTTTGGTTAATGAACCGCTTTTAATAGTAGCTGATCACTCATAATCATCATCACACTGGAAAAAAATGTTAGAGCAGTCGTCTTCATGGGCTGTCTTATTGAGATTAATAGGAAAACATCATGAAAACATGAATATGGTCACTTGCCTGCCCAGAGGCATGATATCAGTCAGCCACAAAAAATACAAAATAGCAAAATTAAAAATAATAATAAACATACATGCTAATGAATGGCAAAAATTGTTGTAAAGTGATGAGAAATAAACGTTATATCTTTTTTTCTTGTGGACTGACAAACGCATTGTCATGCTGGTAACCAGTATGGGCTCCTATAGTGCAAACAAGTGCCAAATGGCTGATAATGGAGGTTATCATTTTCATGATCAGTCACTGTGCAGAAACTCAACTAAAACCTCTTGCTCTGACAGATTTCTGCGACAGCGATGAGGACAGCGACGATGAGAGCAAAGATGGACACATCAAAGATGGTCCTGACTCCAGTAAGATTTCTACGACTACGGAGGACGGGAAGGATCATGAGGCGAGCCCAGCTAAGGGGCACTCCTTTAGTAACAGTGACACTAGCAGCAGGAACCGCGACAGCGGTCCCAGGACTGAGAAGAGTCAGGCAGACTCACGACAGAGCCCCATCACCGTCATCTCCAGCACCACCCGCTCTGGAGAAGACCTCAAGAGCCCGAGTCTGGAGCAGCCCAAAACGGACGAGTGCAGGCCGATAAGCAAAGACAGTTTCATGCCTTTGACTGTTCAGACTGACAGCCCGCACATAGGCCACAGCCACTTGCATAATTTTGGATTTCCAACGGGCCTAACAGGACAGCAGTTTTTCAATCACCTTGGGAGCGCGCACCCGTTTCTGTTGCACCCCAGCCAGTTCAACATGGGAGGTGCGTTCTCAAACATGGCTGCGGGCATGGGGCCACTTTTGGCAGCTGTGTCCACGGGAGGGGTGAGCACCATGGACACGACTAGCATGGCATCACCTCCGCAAAGCTTGACGGGAGCGCCAGGCCTGCCCTTTCATCTGCAGCAACATGTCTTGGCATCACAGGTAAAACCTGTTTTCTTGGGCCTACGCGCAATGAAGCACTAGTTGGGTTTTACTGTATACAGCCGTATAGGCCTTGGAGGCCCATATGCCATATTAAATGTGTCAGATACTGTGATGTCCTTAATGTTGTCAGCATCATGTTAATGTGCGTCTGTGTGTGTGTGCGTGTGTGTGTGTTATTAAATATACTGTGAGAAAGAATAAGGGTGTGTGTGCACCCGTTTGTGTTTTTTTCTTTTCTGCCAACTAGGTTAATATTCAAAGTTAAGTTAGGCAACTGCGTTTTGACTGACTAGGCTATTATAGACCCCTTTTAGCCTAAACCACCTTTTTATTTTCTCTTGGCATTGTTGTTTTAGATATTAGCCAAACTATCATTTATTATTGAGTAAAAACAGATTTGAGAGACAGAGACCACCTTGCAACAGCTGAAGGTGTTATACAGTCTTTTTGATATGAGCTCATTAAGCCTGTTTTAGAGCCACAATGGCGAGTATTAAAATGCCTCATTGGCTCAGAGAAGGCAACATTATGTTTTAATAGACAACAAATTTGTCCTTTTCTTCCATTTATTGTCAAAACATGTGTTGTTGCTGCAAGTTCTCTTGTTTGATTGCAGCAGCAGACAATGGGACTTTTTATTTGCATTACAAATTCTTGAAAAAGCACCAAAGCTGTTTACATGCTGTGTGGTAAAGCTTTGCTGCAGAATATTTTGTTAGGGCGATATTTGTGTGAAAAGCTGTGTGAATGGGAGCATTGAAAGCACGACACACTGATTGCCTAAATCAGATCTAGGCTACGTTTTGGATCAAGTTTTGTTGCTCGTAAGCCAAGTGTCAGGCGGCTGCATTAGCTTTGTAACAAGGCATTACTAACGTCAGTGTGTGTGGAAGAAAATTCAAGTGAGGACAGTCAAAGCAGGTCACTTTAAATCATTATTTTCACGCATTTGTTCCGCGAGATTAATCCAAGATATCAAGATGAAGCAGAAATAGCAAAACATTACTTCACCATGCATTTCTCATCGATTTTTCCTCCTTTGTTGCACATTGTTTGTTTTAACTGTCTTATAGCTGGCTCACAATCAGTCTCTCGGTTTCTCCGCAGGGCATTGCCATGTCTCCGTTTGGCAGTTTGTTCCCATACCCGTACACGTACATGGCAGCAGCCGCGGCAGCCTCCTCCGCCGCCTCCTCCTCGGTTCACCGGCACCCTTTCCTGAACGCAGTGCGCCCCCGACTCAGGTACAGCCCCTACTCCCTCCCCATGACGGTACCGGACAGCACCCTCCTCACCACCGCCATGCCTTCCAGCATGGCCGGCGGCGGGAGCGAGCTGAAGGGGGACGGCATCGTCCCGGCCAGCCCCGTGTCTGCTGTCACCCTGGATTCCACATCGGAGGTGACCAGTCACTCGTCTACCATTTCCTCCGGCTCGGTGTCCATGTCCCCAAAGACTTGCACGGAGAAAGACGCCGCCAACGAGCTGCAGAGCATCCAGCGCCTGGTCAGTGGACTCGATTCAAATCAGGACAGGCCACGGAGCGGGTCCCCCTAGGAGTTTTTTTTTTTTTTTTTTTTTTTTTTTTTTTTTAAACACACCACCACCTGCTTCTCGTTTCGTTGTTGTCATGATAAGTGAAAAGTGTTGACGGTGATGAAGACATTAAGGACACCCTCGTAGATTCGTGCAGGTTTAAAAAAAAAAAAAAAGAAAAAGAAAAAGAAAGAAAAACACACGGACTGTTGGACGTTTTAGTTTCTGAAATGCACTTTGGTTAATACACATCTGATATGTATATTTTTTTTCTTTTATTTTCTCTTTTGTCTTTGTTAAATTAAACAACACTTTTACATTTGAATACCGTACAAGTATTGAAACTGAAATGTTGGTATGGGTGTGTGACTTTACAGATTTAGGAGAAGTTGCTGCTGTGTCCTGTCTCCTAACTTTATTGTACCTACACGAAGAGAAATGTGTTTTAATATGCACTCTGAAATTGATTTGACTTATTTGAATTTCACTACCGTTTAACCTACCTTATAAAGACTGCTGTATTTTGTTGTACACTATTAATTGATTGGCCAAATGTTGCATGCTCCCAACGAATGTTATTTTAACACTAAAAACTGAAACGAAAAGTATGAAAAATATTCTGTTTTTGAATATAATTAACACATTTCCATTTGCTTAAGTTTCTTATTAATTGGATTATGAATTTTCCAAACGAAATTGTTTTCTTCATGCCTTTTTGAAATCAGAATAGGCCTATTGTCATGACTGGTGCTTTATGGCCCAAGCATGCGGAATTTAGCCCAAACAGGCAAAGGGAAGCAGAAATTGAAATATTAAAAAAAAATAAATAAAGGTAGTATTGATTAAAGGTGTACATAGGGATATATAAAATATTTATGTAATTATTTCATATTGTTATTGCGTGTAAATACAACGGAGTAGTTTGTTTCTAGGGATCTGTTCTTAATTTATTGTCGATATACCTGTGTAAAGACAGTTTGTGGGCTATTATCCTTTTGTTGCCATCTGCATTTATACCCCTCTTAAATATGGACTTTATTCCTCCCTAAATATCCACTGAGCTAGTTATTCACACTCATGTGCCATTGTATTTTCATTTGTTGTCCCCGTGTGTGAAGTGCTACTGTTTTTAAAAACGAATGAAAAAGCGACAACGCACTGCACCAATGGCTTGAAGGAAAAAAATATTTTTTTATTTTTTCTTTTTTTTTTTTTTTTTTTGAGAAGAGCAAAAGAAGTATCGTTTAAGTGTGACAAAACGTGGACTATTTTTCTGTTATTAAAATACTTTTTGCGAACCTGATCGTAAAAGTGCCGCATAATCGAAAATATGAAGGTTTATTTTGTGTTTCTTAAGTTGTCAATGCGTTATGTTGTATTGGAGTTATGTCTAGTTTACAACATCGACATCGTGTTCTTGAAAGTTTCAATAAAATATTGAAATATCTTTTTCTGTTTGTATGTTTACCATGCTTTATCCCGATTTAAATAAGAACGAATTTCATATTGTATCCTTTAAAAATCTTAAACGAGCTGATTTACGGCCTGCGCTGTTCGCACATCTTTACATCTTGTAAAAACAAACAAAAAAAAAACACTATGGTTTTTGGGAGATGAGTTAAGTCTGTTTGCCCGCTCACCCCACTTCAGTAAAGTCATGAGGAGACAGATATCTGTCCAGGCTGCGTTCAAAGAATCCAATTAAGATAAATGAGGGCGAAGCAAAGATCCTCTCAGCTCCACAGATCATACCTGGGATTCCTGGACAAGGGACCGGTCACTAATTGAGTTTTGTTTTTTTATTATTATTGGTCTCATTGGCATCAACTACAAGGTTGAATTACTATTACATATAGTATCAGCTCAAGTTGAGAATGTTTACCGTGATAATGGGAACGAAGAAATTAAAACACGCATTTTTAAAAATTAATTAATTTCTTAAAGACATTACAAGAAGTAATATTTATTCCACTGTGAACTGTTCAGGAACATAGCTTTTTTTTTTTAATCACATTGACCAAATAGTAATTTGAGGTCACCCAAAAGTGATAGCTAACCATGTTTTCTGAAATGCATCACAGCATGCGGTTTTCAAAGTTTTGTGGAAACGTGACAGCACGAGGAGACTCAAATGAATTACTGATGGGTCTGCATCTCCTACTGAAGAAGTTTCTTTAGGATAGAGTGCAGCCTGAAAAAAAAAAATTCCATGATTACTCTGTCTATTGCACCTCGAGTCATGAGTTTATCAACACCATATCTTTATTTGTATATTGTCTGGTTAATGTGTAGCAGGCCTGGCGCTAGTGAATAGGTGTAAACATGACACAAGCTGTCTCAATTGGTCTGTCTTATTGCTCACCTGGCGCCTTCGATGGGCATATCTTCCATTTTATTGCACGGAAGGCGACAATGCGTCTGTAATCAAACCAAGATACGACGCCCCCAAGCGGCTACAAGGCTGGTTTATTAACAGCAACATAACACAACAAACCAAAGGACAGATCCTGGGTGAGATCTCACTGCAGGGTCACTGATAAGGATTGCATGACTGGTCATACAGCTACTGTAAATTCTCTTAATGTGCTGCACTTAATATCTAATAAAGAATTGCGTAATCATTCATCTATTCCAAAGCAACTGAGACTGGAACAGTCTACAAATGTGTTTGAATTAAAACCAAATTGGCTGGTCAACAACCATGTGCGTTTAATGGCCTGATCCCACAGAATGAACCACAGATATGACTGCAAGTTCTGACACAAATCCCTAAAATAATATCTGGAAGAGGAGGAAGTAGAATAAACTCAATGACACCATTCAGTCGTTAAAAACAAAACGTAGTGTATGCCAAACGTGTATTCACTACTATTGAGTTATGGCAACTGCCCCGGGATATTGCCATATATTTTTCAATATATGGGCTACTAATTGTCAAAAAGGTATTTTACTATAAGTATACGCATTTTGATCTGCACACCTTCACGGATTCTGTGTTTATTGTGGCCTCGGTTTGTTGAATGGCCGTGCCTGTGTTGAATATTTGCTGCTTTACAAGTTTTGACCCTGTTCCCCTCCAGTCAGTCAGAATAAGTGTCAAATTAAATAAAATGTGACATTTTTAAATTTATTCTCAATAGTCTTGATTTATGGCAGGTTTGTCTTCTTGGTGATGGAAAAAGTGTCTCGTGCGTCGGCCTGTGCTCACGAGGTCTGATGTTAATGTTGGATTGACAGGCCTGTCTAACAGGTTGCTTTCCCTCAAGTCACGGGTCAGTTGCGCCATCTAGTGGCGGTAAATCATGAATGGCTGGAAAAACTGTTCTGCTGCCGCTCCTTTTTAAACTTCATTCCTGAAACTTCTGACTTGAAATCACTACAATTATTAAATGGAAACTATTTATCTAATAAATCCATTATTCTGAAGTTTACCTCTTCCCTAAATACTCTAACCAGACGCAGTGCCACTGATTCCCCCAAAAGATTCAGTTTCATATCATACTAAAAAAATAGAATGCAAATACGACAATTAAACACGTAATGAAAAAGCCTATGTGTAGCTAAAATCTTTAAAACATTTTACTCAACTGAGAATAAAAAGGAAATAAATGTTTAAGCCATACTTCCAGCCATCTACACTAGAATCTACCGGAAATACTTTTTTACCACTAAAAAGAAAGTAGTTCCTACATGAAACTACTCACCACAAGGTCTGTGGATTATCTTGGGTAACTGGGTCATGATTTTTGGAAGGAGACACAGCTTTTTTGCTTGTTTGTTTGTTTCCTTGCTTGCTTTGAGTAACACAAGCCAAACCCCACTTAGTCCCATTATACTGGAGAGAAAGCAGACACCTGATATCTTCAAAACTCTGCAACTAACCAAAAAATCTAGACGGATAAATGGCACTACAGGCCAGGGGGGAAAATATGTACTATGGTTTTGGGGTGGACCGTATTAAAGGGTTAAGACAAAATTCTCTCAAACTAGTCTGTGGTCTAATGTACATCTATTGTGAGAGTCCTGACCTGAACAAGTTTGGGAACCTCTGTGTTCGTACAGACTGTAGGACAAGCTTGCAGAAGAAGAAGTGTCCATCACCAATGACCTCTTTGCAATAACTGTGTCTCACTTATATAAAAATCTAAAAGTAGAATAGAAATTTCACTGAGTGAAGTTGAATGTATTGTGGTAAATTTAGCAACAAATGCTAGTATTGTAGATGCTTTCTACATCATCAAGTTGCATTCCAAGAATGTGTTTGAACATGATCCCTAATACGAGGAGTAGATCATAAATTACACTGGGGGTAGTAGGTGAGTCTGTATGTGAATGGGGGATGTTTAGCCCTTTACTTTTTATACCATATTAAACATATTTCAAACGGTTGCATGCATTTTGATAAGTAATTCTTGGTCATGAAACAAATCCAGCAGGTGTCTTATAGCGAGTAGGTCAAAGATATTTTAAAGCAAGATTATTGTGCGGATGTAATTCCAGCTTCTGAAGTTTAAAAGACAAGGATTCTCCAGTCCAAAATGAAAAAATGCTTTCAGTGCCTCCTTTGGCTGTTTTATCTTCATCAAAACACTTGAAACTACATCAACACAAAAGTCGGACTGGCCTTTAGAAAAATAGAAAATCCATTACAGTGACTTTCACAAACCACATACATTTGCTGGAAGAATTTGCAATATTCAGTACTACGAAACTGTACCATAAAATTTTATAACAGCACTGACACTTAATACTTACATATATAGAAAGATAGTAAACTGAATTTAGGTGCATTCAGGAATATTTTTCTTCTATGTACAAATAACAATGTTGAACGAATCCATTGTAAACTGACGTAACCAAAGGACAGTACAGTGTAACTGGCTAAGACTACCTTTTTAAGAACAACAATGAATTAACTTTTAAAACTTTCCACTGTTGGATGACAATTACAGGATTATAATTGTTATTTTATGAATGAAACAATAGGTTACAGATACACAGAACAGAATAAACACTCCTGTACATGCATTTATGTGTCCTGTTGGGCATTTTTAAATCTATCTATCTATCTATCTATCTATCTATCTATCTATCTATCTATCTATCTATCTATCTATCTATCTATCTATCTATCTATCCTTCCTTCCTTCCTTTTGGGTTACGTGTCTACGAATGAATGAATGTTTAAATTAATTGGTTTCTGCTGTTTCTGTTTACAAGTGACCATCATAGTGGTTCTGTGTAAAAATATCTTTGTGTCATGCCCTTTACAAATACTGGTTAGAGGTGGCCATAAAACACTGTCCAAAATAAGCAACCTCATGCAGTGCTGCGGGGAAAAAGGAAAGATGTCAGTTTCCCCGTGATATCATTAGGAACAAACATTATGCAGACCCTAACGACCAAAAGACAAAGAGATAAAATGGTACTGACAGATTGAGAGCACTCATGTTTTGATAATCTGTCTTCTTTTACATGGAGGCCTTCATGTATTTTCTATTCCATCCTGCTTTCCCTGTTGGTTGAAAGTTATGTGAATTACGGTCACGGTGGTTCCTCCTTATATGATGTGGCAGCGCACTCTAGTGTCCAAAACATATTACTACAGAAAAAAATCTGAATGAATAAAAAGCTTTTCAGAAGTTGGAGTTCAGAAAGTTTGAATGAGAGGAGTAGTGGATGTATAGGGGTGTGATTTTTCTGCTTTTCTTTTACCTTTTTTTATCATCACTTTAAAAAATCCAGGCAACTTTACAAAGGAAGATGGAGGTTTTAAAGTTCCTAACGTGCAGGTAAGGTTGGACAGCACATCACCACTGAGAAGTACAGCCTAATGTTCCAAAATGTGTGACTGACTGAAATGTCTACGTGATACACTGGAGGAAAAAAGTTGTATTATTTGAATAAGGAAAAAACAACAGACATGGTAAAGAACAAATTAACTCAATTTGAAGTCAGATGCATTGTGGGCATAAAGAAAAGAAGAAAAAAAAAGAATGGTTCATATACTTGATCTCATATATTTATTTTTTTCATTTATTTTTGGTGGCGTTGTTACAAGGTAGGACTAGTGGACAATAATGCCACCTAGCACATAAGCGCTGGTCACAATCTGAAGGATCATTCCTAATCTTCTATCTTCTAACATTCCAAATCTTTATTTTAAAAAAGGAAAAGAAAAAATGTACACTGGAGGCAAGCTTACAATGTCCAAGGCCAGCAGATAAGTTACATAAAATTCTCCAGCTCTTTGGTGAAAGACACAGAGCTTTTAAATATTGTAGAGTGCTTTTGCAAAATAAAACTATTGCAGCCCTTAAACTGGTCTGCAAAAGAGATTTGTGGGTATTATTTGATGCACATGAATGGAAGGAGATTTGCAGCCATTCCAGAATAATGTCAAGAGATCTGAGGGTGACGCTTCTTTCATTTAAAGTGTAGTTAGCTCAAAGTGTTTTCTGACTTTCCAAAACCACGTCAGCACATGATTCAAACTGCTGTTATACAAGATGCAACATACGAGAGATTTATGTCATTATACAGCAAGGTTGAATAGTGAGATTTTAATGTCAGGCGGATACTTCTGTGTCTCCTGTCTGACAGCAGCACGATGAGCAGGCTGTGGATGAAGTGGGTATTGTCTTTTAGAAATCATTTGGGTTTCTGTTCACCTCACTGACAGCGCTGATTCTCGGTAAATGGGAACCAATGATTTCCTGGGTGATTTTGATCACCTGCTGCAGAGTTTTCCTGTCCTGATACATGTACATCTCATGCAAGTTTGTGATGTTTCCAGTCAGGATGCTTTCTCAATTTCAATTGTGATTGGATGGAAAATAATTCTCAGGAACTAGAAGACAGCTGGGGGGCGCCCTGTCTGGTACTGGGTGTCTGAATTTGGAGAAGTAGCTACACATGAAAGACAGGACAAAAAAAAATCTGCTCAAGTGGAGTATGCATATTTGTTCCGTAAAAGGAACTGTTTTTGATTGATATTTGACTGACATGTTTGTCTTTCGATGTTTGAATGCATTAAAAGTTTTATTTATCCATTTAGTTTTCTTTTAAAAAATACTTTATTTCCTTTTTACCTAGAATTATATTGCCCCCTGGCAGCTGCTTTATACAGAAGACACTCTTTATGCAGGCTGACCTCTCTTGTTTTTGGAGTTAAGAATGAGAAGTAGCTTGAAAAGAATGTTTGAAATGTCATCCTTTGCATGACTGATATGTATATTGGAAAATAAAAATTGTTATATGAAATGCAAAAAGAAAAAAAGAATCAAAATCACTAATGTATGCATGCATGCCAAGCTCAAGATATTCTATATTGAACTACAAAAGATTTATTGTTATGGCAAATCTATGATTACAAATCCATTTACTGACAAAAGAAAACGGTCTGTTATCAATGTCTTGTGAATATTGCAACTATGATGATTATTGTAATTATGATTTATTATGTTTTCATTGGAGCAGTTATTTTTGCAGCTCTTCCCAAAAAAAAAAAGTGGACAATGGGTACTCAGTTACTACGTTATGTAAGGTGTTGCCTGAAGAAAAGAGGCCTGTGCCGGGAAACAACATCAAATAGAAGGTGCTAATGAAACCTGTGGGTGTCAAAGAAGTTGTGGAATGAAAGCATGATTTCTGTCTGTTTGTTTTCAAGGAACAAGCCCGGGAGGAGTAAACCTAACTTTGTTGTTATGAGAAGCTGCAGCTCAATTTATCACTTCTGAGGATAAAGTTACATTGTTCCGACGCATTTGCAGATCACCGACATGCCTACCTGTCAGTCAATGAAATGCTCAGATTCTGTTGCTGTCAGCCCTAATTCTACTCGGTCATGATGGGCTCCCCCGAGGCTGTCAAGGTGTGTTAAAGCTTGCTCAAGGACATGATAGTGCAAGATCTGTTGTTTCACATCAGTCTACATCATATTACAAAATGTAGTGGGAAACATTTTTGTCTGGGATGACACCAGCAGCTGTGCCACATCATGTCATCTCCACACAAAACTGAAATTAAAAGCTAAATTACTGTTTGTAGTCTGTCCACAGATTCAACTAAACGTCTTCAGCTTTAAAAATGTTCATGCTGGCACTTTAAGGGTTCTGTGCAGGTCCCTTCTGATTCGTTTCATCCTTCCTGGGAATAATTATCCTTCAGTCCATGTAATTCTTGCTTACTTTAAGTAGGAAGAGTAGAGGTAACTCAGTAGAGTGCAGATCTCTGCCAGGCTACAGATGGTGAAGCACCTACTGTAATGCCACTACAACTGACAGATGCAGGTAACAGATCTGCAAAGTTCTGAATAAAGTTTCTCGTATCGTATAGTCTTAGTTTTCTTGCACACAATAGTATAATTGTATTCTAATGTGCATCCTCGGTTCACCTAACTGAATAAATTTAAGGAAACAATAAACATTATGATAATTCAAAACTTCTAAATTTAAACACTGTTATGTATTTAGGACATTTTGTTATTTATTTAGTGCATTACAAGGAACCAGGCATCTTTACAACAACATAACAGATCTATCTTTTTTGATAAACTCACAAAAGGTGAAATTCCAAATAATTTCCACTTGATGTTGCTGAGATGCAGATGCATAGCAGAGATGGCAGCAAAACTAACGAAATTGGGAATTTATTCATCTCACATTGTAGCTAATTTTAGTGGATCATAACATACAGGGTACTGAATTAATCTGCAGATGTTCCTGTTTAAGATGAAATAAAACTCTTCCATGGATGTCAGTTTTTTAGCCATGACAAAGGCGAAAATATGGCCTGCAACAGATTAGGTCAATCTCATTTTTAGCCTAGCGGTTATGCAGCCCTACCAGCCAGTTAAGAAGAGTGAGGAGTCAGCAGTTGGTAGAAAGGCTTTGCACATTTTTTCAAAAAAACTGACAGGTCCTTAAGCATACAGTCTTAAATCTAAACAAAAAATATTAGGCTAATTGGTCCTGTAATATATGAGATTACCTGCAGACACAGACAGTAGCTCCAGCTATGTTGGTCACTCAAACATGCACACACATGCAAGGATATTGAATATTATACATATATTTCACCTGTGGATCATAAACAAAAAAGTATTGCTTCAGGGTGCCAGATGTAAAGAAAAATCTCTGTAAATAAATACAGGCAGCTTGTCTTTAGTATCCACAAGTTGATCAACATGACCACCTGCTATGAATATTCAAAAACAGCAGTATTGTGTATTTGCATGTAAAATGTTTAAAAAAAAAAAAAAGTAATTGGTTTTCTTTCATAAATATTCATACGAGTAGTAAGAAAGAAGCAAGAGTAATCCAAATTTATTCAAACACATACATGTATGCATGTAAATTAATCTATTAATAAAATCTGAACAAAACTTGTACTTACATGGAGCTTATTTTGTTGATTATGTGAGGATATACTTGTTATGTCATTAGGAGCACTTTCAGTTTTCCCAGACATGTCCCTTATCACAAGTGTAATTTTTTGATTAGTGTAGATGCTGATGTGGAAAAATTCTTTTTTATATTTGATGAATATACCAGTAATTGTTAATGTGTCTTCTTGTTTATGTAAACCATGCAATAGAATCACCAAAGGAAGATCAAAGCACCCGACAAACTACCAAACAAGACACCATCTTTACAGCATCTTTCCAATAAAATGACCACTAAGAATTACAAAAATGGTCCAGAACCATTATGGTTACTAATAATACTAAATTCTCTTTGTTAATTTTAACACAACTTTTTCAATCAAACAGTATGTAAAGCTGCCATTTGCAAACACTAAAAGATTGCCAGATGTAAAAATCAGGTCATGTGTGGTATGTCGTGTGAGGCATGATACATTGTTTGCACATGTAAACCCACTGCTACTCCGTTGTCTTATACTAAATGGGTTCTTTACATGCTTTTCACTCATTCAAGTTTCTTAAATAGCAGCCCAAGTCTGGCCACAGGATCCCTCCTTCTAAGAGAAGACGTTTAATCTCTACCATCAGCTGGAAGTTTAAATGAGCTGTGGGGAATAGGAGAAGACAGCCAACTCTCCTTTCACAGACCTAATAGTCTCCACCATCAGCAGCACTTCATACACAACCACTGGCTGGCAGATTAGAAAGAAGGCTCACCACAAACACAGATGGATGCACGCACCATTCTGCTAGTGGATTCAAGTCGTATGCATGTGCTTCTTTTTAAAGTACGCTAAGTAAATGCACAAATTGTAATATATACAAATGCATTCACACGTGATGACCTTCTAATGGGTAATGCAGCAATCCATGCACACATATGCACTTCTTTTAAGTTGGCTGTAGAGGGGTGTATGACAGCAGCTTTGGTCACACCACAGTCACTTTATCTTTGTAAATTGATATCACATTTCCAAGGTCTCCTTTTTCTTAAAAAGCTTTCTGGTTGTTTCATACACACTCATCCATCATCTTTCCATAGCAGACAGTTGAGGGCATAGAAAAATCCAAACCCTCTTCAAGCAGAAAAATCAAAAATTGTGCACAGAAACACAGGTGGAGCCCTCTATAGGCCTCCACCACACTCCTCTGCCTGGCAGTACAGTGAATCTAAAGAAACAATCCTGAACCCAAATACTCACTGGTTATGTTTAGATGCAAAGCACTGACAGAGGAGCCAAACACAAACAATCTTGAAGACATAGTGACCTTTTAGATCCAACTACTATACACTCCTCAACCATGATGGACCAAACCCTGGCTAGACATGACCACAAAGAGGTTTTTGGAACATCCCACTGAAAAAAAACAAAAAAAAAACAAAATATAACATCTTTCAGACATTATACAACTTGGTCTACAAATCCCATCAACCAGGGTAAATGAAAGAGAAGGGCCATAACAGACTAGGGATGCAATAATTACTGATTTCATGAAAAAAAAAAACAACATGGTAAAATTCCAGATGATAACTGTAACATTTACATTTTTAATTATCATTAAAATTGCTAAGAGTGAAGATGAAGCTGAAGATGATCTGGAAAACAGCAATTCATGAGAACAAATAAGTGAGGATTACAAGAAATCCATTCAGAGAAGCTGCCAGAAACAGTGGCTGCAATGCTTTGCGCAGTCATTATAGCTTGTTGTGTAAGACCGACTGAAGGAGACAAAGATTCTGAACAGTGCGAGGGTAAAGGTGATTAAATTCTGCAGTTTACTTCATTTCATGCGCAGGCTGACAGAAGCATTTGAGGCAGAGTAAGGAGCCAATCGCAGCATCCCACCTGCTTTAACATGAAGGAACATAACTCTCCACCTTGTGGAGGCAATCACTGACCCAGATCCCCAAAACGCAAATACTCTCCTGAAAGCCCAAACACATAAAGGCCTCTACCAGACAATGGAGTCACCTGAAAGAATTTGTGAAACTATTGGCTCCATTTATACAAGCAACAGACCTCAAACAAGAGGAGAAAGTGGTAACCCTCAGTGTGGCTCTCCCATGTGTATTCTCACTTAACAGCCACCTCGTAACTTGTTCTGAATATGACTCATCACCTGGATGTTTTAATGAAAGCACTGCAGAAGTCACTCCAACGGCATTTCCAGGTAATCTAGGTAAGGCTAAAACAAGATGGCGTCACATCAGATACAATCAAGAATGAGGTGGAGACAAGAATAGGTAGGTACACTACTGCCAAACACATCATCACATTATGCACACTTACCCTTACCCATTTAAATGAGCAGTTGTTGGCACTGTTAGGTCACTGTCAAAGAAAGGCTGAAGAGGTAGGCCTGGGTGTTCCAGTGAGTTGAGGACAAATGTATTACACTGCTTCCCGGGCTCTCCATTGTCCACAGGTCATGTCCCTCAATTTGTAGGAGGGGGTGACCTCTCATAACATGCACTTCTTGTGTCCAATGATACTATGCCACCTAGCCTTAAATATTGTTTCCTTTTCTGCTGTGTTTAAACCAAAGTTTCACCACCATTATAACAAGCCATGTGAGTAACACATTTATTGGAATAAATTTTGTCCCCTAAACAATACATCCTCTTAGGTTAACAGAAAACCATAAGGATAATAACCAACCTAAAATTATCTTAACAGTTAACAAGAAATGGTACTAGCCAAGGGACCTTATTAGGGCACAGCCTACAAATAATTCTTGCAATTAGTTTATGAGTCCTTTGGGATGCAGCCCTCAGTTAGCCTGTACTGCCCTACTCAACCCTTTGCCTCTGTCCTTTAGTCCAGTGGGCTTGTGTTTAAGGCCACTGAAGAGAAGGTCATGTTAGATGAAATGCATCACCAAGTGGGTGTTGGATTTTCTATGTATCTGGATATAATAGCTGCATGCTGGTAAACAGGCTGCTAGGCTGTTCCCAGTTTCCACCATTGCACCATTTACAGCTGATCAGGTATACACAGTTGTGGTTGAAATTGAAAGCTTTGCTTCAGATGGTATGAGCAAACAGAGAGGGACACCTGCTTACATGAACCTGTATGGACAAGCAGGCTAGCTTGGTGAGGCTGCAAACATTATCCATCATAGACTATTTCAGAGATTTTCTGAGGCCGGGATGCTGCCATACCAACAGGTAGTTGTTAGGCATGGCACTCTGCCCTCAGGTTGACTGCCTGTTTTAGTTTGTTATGTCTCTTGTTCATGTTCACTTCAGTATGATAAATTGACATCTGATACTAGACCTACTAGGACTATTAGTGGGCAGCCCTGTACGTGATAAAGTGCAACACAGGGCAATTAGTTTACTTTTTAAAATTGTGCCATTGCATAATTAAGTTTGTTTCATTCACAACCTTCCATTTAATGGCAAAGGTCTGTAAATGTAAAAACTAAATTTAATCAATTCTGTAACACCTTTAAGTCTATGGAACAATGTTAAAATGCCATTTAAATACCAAGATTTGGTGCAAAACCAAATAAAGAACTGAAACTCCACTTGAACAGCACAACAATGGCAAACATGCATCTATTGAGAGATCTTGCTTATCAGGTGATTTTCCTTATCCCTCTGGAAGCTCAGTGAGGAAACTGTGAAGGTATTCAGTGAAAGCAGAAAAGACAGACTGCTTCTGCATGACAGCTGAAGTGTCTTCTCCAATCACTCTCAGCCTATCCGGATTGCCAACTTCAGTTGGATCCTGCTTTCTCTTTCTTTTCTCTGAAGGGTGTTGAGCAGCAGGATGACAGGGGGTCGGGGAGGGTGAAGGCTGTGGTTGGGTTTTGGCGTGACGAAGAGGTGGTGGAAGTTGTTGGCATTCCGGTGCCAGAGGAGACTTTTCTTGTGGTTGGATGTTGGGCTTCCCTGGCAAGTTCCCTGGTCTGTCTCATGCGGAAAAAGTTAGTTAGTTAGTTAGTTGGTTAGTATAATTTTAATGGGTAAGGATATTTAAATACTTAATTAATTAAAATTTTATTTTCCAATGTGGAGTGAGTAAGGGACCTACCTGGCTGGGTAACCAAATGTGGCTGCAGCATCCCCGCTATACACATTGCACCAATTCTTCCTCACACAGACAAATTTATCAGCTGTTTCCATTTTCTTTATCCATGGTCAGAGGAGTCGCAGTTTTATTCCAAGCATTTTCTAATACATTCCTCCCTGAATGAAGAGAGGAGCCATACCAATGCATACGAACATGTTCATCTGGAGCTTTGTCAAATGTGGTCGAATTGAGCAAAAGTGAACCCAAAGAGGAGTCAACTTTCTTTTGTTGTTTCATGCTACAACACCTGCAAGCTGCAATGCTTAGGCTTCACCTCGTGCTGTGTCATGTCGCAATTTTCAGGTGACACACTCAAGGAACACAACGTGTGACACTGATCTTGCATAGCTTGAAGCTTCTGCGCTCTTATTCTTGGATGGACCATGTTTCTGCCCTTAAAATACATCCTTGCATCCCCAGCAGCAGTATCTGGAGCTTCTTGCTCTGTTGTATTAGTGAAGACCTTGACCATGGCACTCATCATTTTGAGCACGGCCTTCAGGGCTTTTTCTCTGCATGCAGTGTGTGTCTCTGTGTTTCTGCAGTTGACTTACACAATCTCCACAGTGCAGGGACTCTTGACATTTCACAAATGTAATTTGTCTTTTCAAGGCTGTAAAATACACAGATCTGCTCTATCAGTTTGAAAAAGTAATGAAGCGCAGGCTTGATCCTGAACTGTTAAGTAAGGCCAGATTTAAAGCATAACTTGCAGGTTGGAGCCCCCAGTGAATTAAGTTTTAGTGAACTGATGCAGAAACTTGATTTTCAGAAAGAAATACATGTAGAGATTCAATGGAGACCCAGACAAGTATTTTGGTGAGTGAACAGTGTTAGCTAACAGCTAATCCTGTGTTCAGCTCACGTTCAAGTCACGTTCAAGTCCTATCTCACATTGCCTCACCTCCTATAAATCCACATACAGCACACTGAAGCAGCGAGAATGATAGCATAAGGGAGAGAGTGACAAAGGGACAGAGACAGAGAGAGATGGAGAGAGAGGGAGAGGGAGAGGTGAGAGCAAGGGAGAGGGACGGACGCTGAAAGAGAGAGGAAGGGAGAGAAGGAGGGTTGAGAGAGAGAGAAATGAACAACAGTTTTTGTTTGCTAGGTGTGTGGTCAGTGTCAGCTGGCAGTCAGGCTGCCATTTTAATTATAGAGGCAGCAGTGATGTCCTGCTTCTTCACCTGCACAAAACACACCAGGAGTGAGAGCTACTGCCCGCTTTTCTCCTCTCAGGAAAACTGTGGACTCATCGTTGTGCACAAACACACAAATACAAAATGATTCCACATGGTCACCAGAAGTGAAATCCACTGTAAAACTAACTGAAAAATACCAACACACTGAAAGATGACCGCTCAGACTTAGTACCATCTACTTCTGCATGTTGGTCAGAGGCAGACATAGGCACAGCAACTTCCCCTTCATATGTAATATGATGCAACACTAAAAAAAAGAAAAAAATAAGAGCCTGGCTCAAACACACCACCATTTCCTCAGATTTTTTGTCCTTATGTCCAAAAACTCTTAAATTAACGAAGTTTCCTTTCTGTGCGGAGTTTGCATGTTCTCCTTGTGTCTGCGTGGGTTCTCTCCGGGTTCTCCGGCTTCCTCCCACAGTCCGAAGACATGCATGCCAGGTTAATTGGTGACTCTAAATTGTCCGTAGGTGTGAATGTGAGAGTGAGTGGTTGTCTGTATCTGTGTCAGCTCTGCGATGAACTGGCGACTTGTCCAAGGTGAACCCCGCCTCTCACCCAATGTCAGCTGGGATAGGCTACAGCCCCCTGCAACCCCTTGGGAATAAGCGGTTACAGAAAATGAATGAATGAATGAATGAATTAATGAACCTGCAAGTTTCACTTTAAGCAGTGGGTGTAGACATGCACATTCAGAACTATCATTGTGTTACAGCATTCTTGATTATAGTCCTTCGTACTGAGCACTCATGTTGGCAGCGCCAGCATAACCTCGACCATGCGTGTTTTGGATCTGTTCTCTTGGAAGTCAACAACTGTTCTCTGCATCTCCTCACCTGTGATCTTGACATATTAGAGAAGGAGGTGTTTAAGGTGCCAAGTTTAAAAACACAATCATTGACCAGACATCTGCCTAAGGGGCTCCTTATCATGAAAATGCCTCAGCATTGTATTACCATCATCTGCCAAATGCTGAGGACACAGTAATAACTGAATCTGCAACTGTGTGTAGAAGGAATAGCTAGCAGGAACATTATTACCAATAGCTGAACTAATAGCGTAATCATCACTTACCTTTATTTGGTGAGATAAAATCCCACACCTGAACACAGCTTGTCCTGACCTCTTCACACGTCTTGCATAAATTGACAGGCAGATAAACTCCACTGGCAGTAGGGTAAAAGTGACAAAGAAAAAAGATACAATTAACAGAATGTCTAAATTCCTACTACAGTATATTTAAGGGAAGTATTAAATAGCTTACACCAAAAATAATACAGTGCAATAAACAATGCAAATAATCTCCAACTATACCATAAGTTGGCTACTAGAAGCATAATGTTGCCAAACACAGTATATCTTACGCACATTTCCTTACTGAAAGCTAGCTAGAACATGTGGCTGACATGAATACACTATCCACATTTTATCTTTATAAACCTTAGAAATATCTCAAATCTATGAAAATATGCATAAAAATGAATAAATGATGAACCCAAGGTTTATCTTTACATACCAATGATGCGTTCAAATGCACGAACACCAGGATAATGTCCGATTAAAAAAGGCAGAAGTTTTCCCCTGGCTCTGGCATGGAAAAGTGATCAGACGCCTACTGATGATGTCATCAGCTAGAGACACCATGTTATCTAAATGACTGCTATAAGAAATCCACCAGCAGAGGGTGCTAAATGACAACTAAACATACTGACTAATAAATAACTGGTAAGCAGAACACAGCTGTCTTCATATCTTCATTCAAATAAATTATGTTAGTTGATACAGGGCACCAACACCATGTCAGTTGTCAAGGAACTTACAAGCATTTGCAAGTCACATAATAGCTTATTTTTTCTTTATCTTGCCAATTTTCCTTGCTATAGTGGCTGAAAACAATCTCCCTCCCTATGATGTAAAATATGGTTTGGTCCATCACACAGACTGTAAGGTCAAAAGTTTAACACATCTAGTCAGCCCCTCCGCACCTCTTTTAAAATAGCCAGACATCAAAATTCATGTGTTCAGAAAAAGAGAAGAAGCAAGGGTATGGCAATGTAGTTTTCAATAATCCACTGGGTGTCTGTGTAAAGTTGGAAGAAACAAAAAACTCTTCTTCCTCAAGTGCCAAAAAATATCCACAGTACTGTGTTTTGCTGGATGAAAAAAACTAAACCAGACCGGACAAGGTACAAAAATCATATGACTCTACAGCTTGTCCAGCCTCCAGTGATTTCCCAGTTCAACAGCCCCACCCAAGCATGTGATGCTGCACTCCATTAACCAACAGTATGCAAGTTTCAAAAAATTATTTGAAATGGCCTATTCTAGAAAACACATATTATCATTAAAGTCTATATACATAAATGATGATTCATGATGCATGATGATTAGACTGGAATTTAAAAACACAAAAGCTATAATGCAAAATGTACATCTTAGAACGGTGTAAGGAGAAATTAGAACAAGAACAACTTGCCTCATACAAATGTAATGCACTCAGCTAGGATTTATTGCACAGCTGTTGTATTATGCTGCGAAACATTTAGCTAACTTTAGGTGTATGTCAGAAACTAGCAAGTGGGTGACAGGATGTCAAAACAAGGAATCCCACCAACATTCAAACGGTTTACTTAGCCACTCACCGTCAGCTGCAGGTTCATGACCACTAGCTGCATGTGCCAACAAACTAGTTGTCCCTGATGTGGTCCTGCAAAACCAAGCACACATTCTGATATATTCTGATATTCCAGGAAAATTCTGTTAAACTGGATAGTAGTTTTAGAAAAAAATAAACTCAAATCTATTTATTTTTTATTTTGGTATTTCAGTTTTCTCTTTGTGAAGCAGTTTGTAAATTGGTTTTGATACGTACCCCATAAATCAGGGGTGTCAAACTCATATTCTGACATTTCATCCCAGTGTAGTCGGATGGCTTCTCCCTCCTGGCCACTGCATGGCACTGTGCCAAGATTACCGGCGCTGTGGCGGCGGGGCGGCACCTGGTGCTGGTGCATCTATATATACAGGTGGGCGGCCTCACCTCTGTTTCTTTCCTTCCGCTCAGAGATCTCCTCGTGGAGGTGGCTGGAACCTGGTGGAGCAGGTCTGTGGCCTGGCAGTATTTGTCTGCACTGCATAACCACCTGAACAGGTAATGCGCTTTGCCAGTATCCCTCGTTCATGCGCGCAGTGCGCATTTGGTTGCTGTTTCCATTCTGTTGCGCAGCTGACTGCTGAGACGCCGGGAGACGGGTCGCTCCGCCCGGCGTGCTGTGGGTTGTGTCTGGTGCCTGCATGGTAAGCCGATGTTGTCCGCCCTGTTACCTTGCTTGTCATTTGGGCCCTGGTTGATTGTTTTGTGTATTTGCTGCAGTGTATTGTGCCGCGGCTTTTGGTGGCTCTCTTCCACCTGCATGTTGCCACGCTGCGCCTCACCTAAAAGGCTGCATTCGGGTGTGTGGCCTGTCCTAAGCCGCTGCTCCCCTCGGATGAACTGCTGTCTCGGCTCTCCTCGGTTTTGCTAGACTCCATTTGGCTCTCTGTTCGGCTGTGTTTTGGCTCCATTCGGCTCTACTCGTTTCTGCTAGGCTCTACTAGGCTCCCCCCATTTCCGGGGCCCTGGTGTGGATCAGAAATTTAACTCGGGTCGTTGTCAGACCCGTGAAGGCATAACTGCTGCCTGCAGACACTCAACTGCTTGTTAGGGCCGCAACTGCAGCCAATATTGGAGCCAGTTATTGTATTTTAATGTGTATATTTGATTGATTAAGTTAGTTAATGAAGTTTCTGTTAATTTACATTTCTGTTAAATATATTAATATACATTCCATTTGGATTTGGGTTTCTTTTGTAATTTGGTTTCTGTTTTGAGTTATGGTCCAGATTGAGTGTGAGTGAATGAGTGTGCCGATGAATGTGCTTTCATCGGCAGGTGTACTAATTGTTTTATCTGTTTTCTCCAGGTACAGCGAACCTTGGCGGCAGTGGTATGTAATGATAGGGCAGCTGAAGATGTGGCAGAAAAGAGGGAAAGAGGGAGAGAGTGGGGGGCAGCAAAAGGTCACAGACAGTCTGCAGCCACTGCAGAGGACAAACCGCCTCAGTACATGGGGCAAATGCTCTGCCAACTGAACTACCTGACCACCCAGACTGGACAGTGACTTTTTACAGCTGTTTGGACCAGATTACAAAAGCATGAAGAGAAAACCCAAATACAAAGTGTGAGGTAGCCATTTATGAGTTTATGTCCATTGTCATGGCAGCTTAACTGCAGCTGACCCCCATGCCTAAGGCAGTAGATGCTTTTGATGACAAATTATTATTTTGTTTTTCTTTTTTTTTTTAGAATAACCAAATTGCAATTGATCTCCTTGTTTTGTTTAGAAACTGTGAACCTACATAGTGTGACATGTCACAGTATTATGCTTGAATCTTCTGCATTACAAAATACAATTTTCACTAGTAGTTTGTTCACTAGAACTCCTCTCTCTGCATTTTTCTTTCTTATTGGTTGATTCCATTTGGCACAGCACATCTGCGCCACAGTTTTAATCCATCCTCCGCACATCTGCAGCGCCCACCAGCAGCATTTCAGAAATGTTTCAGCAGCAGAGTATTTTTGACACCTGATTATGTTTACTTGCTCAGATTTTGTTGATTTGGTCCACTTTCCTTGCTCCTTGTGCTTGTACCATGGATAAGTACACTATTTTGCAAAATAGTTTGTTTTCTGTTTGTCTTTATGATCGCAAGTTTGCATAGGGTCTTTTATTTTGAAAATCGATCGGATTCTCTACTTTTTCTGTGACTGACTTCCTGCTTGCTCGATCTGCTCTGTGCATATTTGAAGTGGAGTGGAGAGCTGTTTCTGGGATGCTCCAAGCCACTGCTGGTGGAATCACAAGCATTGTGTAGAATAGATGTGATGTAACGTGACGCAGCCACGCCTGGTGGAATTTAGCAATTACATAACGACTAGTCAACAGTCATTACTACTGCCGTAGGCCTTGTTTTTAATATGTGCTATAATTTATTTATAGTATTACTGATGAATTTATTTTTGCCAGCTCCTTGAGCTATGCACATCCCTACTGAGCGTTCTGCAGCGCAACAGAGTCATGTTCTCCCCCTGGACAACAGGCCACGACATTCAGAAGGTAGCAGTTTCCATCTAATATTATTTATCTAGAGAGGGCACTTTTTTAGCTTGATAACTTGTTAACTTGATAGTCTTTTAGGGCTGCCATAAAAACGTTGAATTGGCAAACATAAGTAGCTAGCTAGGGCTCCATTAAAAGAAAAAAGGGAAACTTAAATCTGAACAACAAAATTTGAACTCTGTTGAAAAGGCCTAAATAAAATGTACTTTTTAAGTGTTGTGTTTTAAAGTAGTCCACATTTTGCACATTATAATTTGTTTTCTGATATGGTTGCCACACTCATGTACAGTACAGTGAGAATATGGTGAAGCTGAATTTTGGAAATTATCATTGGACAAGTGTGATGTCAGTCTTGTTGAATGGAGCATCATTCTATATCATTCTACATGTTTGTTATGAGACATATCACAAGAGAAGGGCAGCATCCTTCTAAGCCACCACTTCACACAGACTGCCCTCTGGCTGACACAGGCAGACCTGGCTGCACAATATTTGCCTCTGAGGTTATTAAGAAGTAAAAGTGTGTCATAGTTGTGTAGAAGATGTTTATTACTTTGCTAATTTTGTTCAAGTTGCGAAGCCAAGACAAAAAAATAACATTAAACACAGTCCAAACTTTAGGAGACACTGGTTCTCTGGTAACACGAGATTGCATTCTGCATAGTCCTCAGAAGTCCAATATGCAGCCATATTGGCCCACACAATGGGACAAGGTGTTTGACTGCTGATCGCAAACAGCAAACACCTTTCAACAGCTAACAGGAGGATGTTGTCCCATATATGCTGCAATAGCAGCCAAGTAAACCTTAACTGCCCTTAACAAGTCAAGCAAAAGCTGAGGCTAACGGGCACCAAGAATTGGAAAGGCACCTCCACCTGAATGGTGTAAATTACATTCTGTGGAAGTGCAAATGCAGCCAGGTTTAGCCTCTCATGGGCTGAATTTAGAGCGCTGGCCACTCTGAGTAAGTATCATGCCACAGGTCATAAAGGAGCTGGATGATGTTTGTCAACCAATGCTTCCTGGACAACGAGGGGCTAACAAGATAAGCAATAACCCCTCTCTCACATTCTGGCCAGCATGGTTGGGACAGAGGGGGAAATGCATGAAGAGGAACTTGTGACCACACATGTGCATGCCCATATCCCCATTGGTGCATCCCGGTCTCTCATGGAAAAGAACATGGGGCACTGAGTGTTCTCTGTTGAAGTGAATATATCGCCAGTGGGGTGACCATAGTGTGCCAAAACCTGTTCAGTGACTTCTAGATGGAGTTTCCTTTGCATAAAGTCAAGCTAACAGTCCAGATTATCTGTTTGTGTATGCTACCACAATCATGATGTCTAACCTCAAGCACATGATGAACCCTTATGAAGGGAAGAAAGTACTTCAGAGCTAGGAATACTGCTTGGAGTTCTAAGCAATTTCCTATTCTGCCCACGTGGGTGGCCTCTCACCCTTGCAGTGATGTGTTCACTGTGACCATCTTCCTGGTCATGACAGACCCCAAAGTGATACCCTGTATCAAAAATGAAGGGAGTTTTGACTGATGAAATGTTGCCACACAGTCCATCAAAGCCTTTGCATAACAATGCCCATGACGTAAGCACTCTAGGCAGAAGGATGCAAGGTTCCCTTTGGGATTGGGCTGTTCTAAATTTTGAGTCAAGAGTTGAGGACCTGGGTGCGTGGGAATCTTTAACTGTGTCACTGGCCTGCTGAGTCACAGCCAGTGTGAAAGCGCAGCAAAGAGTGGGACTGGCCTGAGTCTTCCTTGGAAGTCTTCCTTCTCCTAACATTGCTTTTGCATTGTTGCAACAGCAGTGTCAAAAAGCCTCTTTGGGTCCACGCTTTCATCCACAATTTCACACTTTTGCTTGCCAGACAGATCTGAGAGGCTGTTCCTGGATAACAATGATGGACACTGCCTTCCCAGCTGACTGGACACTACACTTGATGAGGTGAAGACAGTGGTCAGTGATGACACAAATTTCTTCCCACAACTTAGTTGCTGGCAAAGTAGTCATCTGCTCCTGTAGTTCAGCCTGATATGCCAGGAGTAAAGAGGAGATGGTTAGAGCCCTCACCAATGTGGCAACTGACTTATGGGCTCCATCACTCATGGAGGACTGCCAGCAATCAGCCTTGGCAGGGAGGGAGACGCCAGAGGAGGACGTAGTCAACCTCTGAGTGGAGTTCATGTGTTCAACTGGGGACATCAGGTAAATGCTTTTCTCCTTCATGTCTGCACAGCCAAGCATCGTCTGCACAGAGTTAATTGCAGAAATGTGCCGACATTTCCTCTGATCATTCTGGGAACTGGGTAAGAGCTTCCTGGATGGATATTTTCCTTTTGGCAGCCTGTTTCCTTCATGGTGGGATATGAAAGTCTCTGCCATCTTTTCAGCCACCCTCTTGCATATCTCTTGCAAGTCCATACTTCTGGTGAGCAGGGCTGGAGCCCCACCACCCTCTCTCACCACGGTTGGTGCCAATGACTGTGCTGCCTGTGTCATCTTCACCCTCAGCCCGGAGGTACAGCCTCTGGCAGCTTTGGGACAGGAAACGTACCAGAGGCAACTCTGGTCTGTTGGCCTGTTTTGATTAAAAAATGCCTTCCCTTCATGTCTTATTAAACTTGCTAATTTCCTTCTATTCAAGTTTAATGTTCACTTCTACATTTCATTAGCAAGCAGCGTGTTTCTGAACTTTCTCATTTCCCATAAGACTTCACGGATTACGTAATTCTCTGGCCTGTTTATTGTGGCTTTGCAAGAGGAAATGGGCACAATGAAATTCAGATAAGGTCAAGAAGTAATCACAATACTTCAAAATTATATTGCTGACTTTAATCAGACAGAACTGTATTACTGATTATCTCAGAAACCCTTGAGAAACTTTTGAAAAAAAGTTATTCACATGAAAGACTTGAAGATTTTTGTTTTGGGTTTTTTGTTTGTTTTTCCTGTCAAGAAATGTACATTCTTGTACATTACTATTATATCATTTTCTTCATCACACAAGATAATGTCTGGGGTCAGATTTGGCAAAATTGTCCAACCATTTTTTCCTCTAGTGTATTGATGTACAGTTGCTGTCAGTTTTAGAGTTTATTCTTTTTTTTAAGCATGTCATGGTGTGTTTTTCAACTACAGTGTGTTTCATCCAGTTTATGAGCCTGAAAGTAACTTCCCAGGTTTAAAGACTGTCTCTGGACATACCAGAGACTCCAATGAGGCAAAGGAAATACCTAATTCATAATTTCTGGATTTTACAGAGTCATAATTTGTGCATTTGAACATGTCAGAGTTGAAGGTGCTTTGACCTCACCAAAGTGAGACATGATGGCCTGCAGGCCCCCAGGGTCTGTGGATGTGGCCACGGCTGGAGCAGACCACACCACATGATTCCCATGCTCATTACCGCAGCTCCGTAGGTGGCTGGCCGTCTGTGTCTGTGGGTGTCTCTGGACATATGTTTGTGTTCTGGAGGCTCATATTGTTTTGTTTTTTTTTGCTATTATGCATATACTATCCAACATGATTGTGTCCTTTTGTGGGGATTATTGTAATATTTTGCGTTCCAGGTTTGAGGGTTAGGTCCTGTTAGGGTTACCAACATAACAGCTAATCTTGGGTCCCCAGGTGAAAATAACAAAAAATAATTTAATGTGTTTATGTTGATTTTTAAAAAGCAAAATAAAATTACATTAATGCATATGCAAGTACACATAAGAAACATAGACATAAACAGGTCATTAAAATAAAGTAAAAGATGTAGCACTAGTCTGTAACGTAAGCAGTGGCACTGCAGCATACATATAACTACCTATCTGCAAATACAACATAAAACACAACACTTCACTTCCCCAGTTCTTTTTTGTCACAGTTGATGCCAGAAAACCATGTGACAGCATTAATAAACTGAAATCTATCTATGGCTCAACATCTTAAACATAACTGTGATATTAAAGTTGCTGTTTTAATTATTTTTATAATATGAATTTTATATTTTATCTTTTCCTTTTCAGTTTTCATCAATTCAAAATGTATAGAGATATAAAATTGAATCTGAAGCTATAATATGTAACATTTCTGTTTTAAAATTTCTAAAAATTTTCGATATATGTTATATATTTTGTTGGGTTGTGTACTTACATTATGCCTGCATTTGAGCATTATTTTCAACAATGGTCAATGAAATTTAATTAAGGTAGCCACTAGTTATAACTTCTGGGAAAACATGATACATCAGATACATCAGAGAATGAGGAAGGAAGTCGGAAACCATGACCACCAGTAACGTGAATAAACTTCATTACATTACCTCATTCATGAACATGATTTCTGCCCGAATCATGTCAGATTTTCAGCAGCAAAGGTGTTTGTTTAACAATGAAAACAACAAGTCCCATGATCCCACGTTATTTCATGACATCATAAAATATGTCTTTTGTTAGTATATTAATGTGAGAGAGACACTATGTGGCAGAACTTACATGTTATATGGTTTTCTGTAGTGGAATTGCTCTTTTGTGTTGTATTTTCTGTTTTATTGATTTAATTATCTAAGTACACCAAACTACAGTGTAAAAGTAAAATGCATTCATGAAATATTAAAGGTAGAATATGCAGGACTGCTGTTTGTGAATGCACCAGAAAGATAGTGGATTGTTGATTGTCATTCATTCTCATTGAGTTGGCAATTATGTCCCTTGCACAGCAAAATAACGGGAAAATTAAAATACAGGCAGAGGGCAGGGTCTCTGCTGGTTGACACAACACCATCACAGTTGTACTATAAGTGATGATTGAGAAGAATTATTATTATTACTGGAGTGTTTGACTCTGCTGTGGGACACGTCATGTCATTAGTGAACTATTTTAAAATATCACTAGAGGGCAGCAGAGGACATGATATGCAGTGTAATTCACAGCCACACATGCATGTGCTTCATTTAACTGAGGAGCCAATATGTCAACATGAACTAGATCCAGATGTGCTGGAATTGTATTAATTCAAATGACTTTATCCTACAGAGTTCCAAAATATGGACAAGTGGTGTTGATCATGCTTAACCCGTTTAATTTAATACTTTAAGGGATTTTTGTTTTTATATATATTACTGTGTGTTTCTGTAAACATTTTATGAATAATTCTGTTTCTCTAAGCTCAGAGTACTTGACCACATAAGTTGGACCCATGCCTGCACAGTTCCACCAAGACCTGTTGGGGGAGGAGGACAACTGAGAGGTAGTGCATGCAGGGAAACAGGGTGGGGGGGTTCATCAGGAAGTTGGAATGTGGGTCCCTGTGTGTGATGTGATTGTTAGCAGAAACGTGTCAGCCCCAAGCCCACCGCTACCAACCCAGCACCACCACCACCACCACCACCACCAACCCTGAGCTCACAGCCCCACTCAGGTTGTGAAAGTAGACCTCTGTACGTGAATATGCATGCGTGTGAGCGTATGTGTGTTCATCTGCGTACGCACGATATACCTCTTTGCCCTGCACCGCCATGAAAGCCCAGATACCTTATCATAGCCTTTTCTAGTGGAACAAGGATAGACTTACTCACGAGGTCGACATCGAGGGGGTGGAGTGGATAAAAAGACAGCCAGACCACAGGCCCATGTGTGGCCATGCTGGGTGAAACCATACTGGATATGAGGGAGTTTACAACTCTCCATCTTTATATAGAGAAACTGAAAGACGGAGCAGGATGATGGTGGCTGGTGTGGGAGTGTTCGTGTGTCCTCACCAACAAATGAGGCATCAATCGCTACACATCACTTTCCAGTCATTATAATAACATAACCTGCATTATTTCTAATGTTCTTGGTTTTCAAGATGTCTGTTACACAGCCTTTTGTCACCATGCTCAGTTTTTTGCCACCAGTCTTTAAAGTTAAGCAATGTAATGCTGCCGGACAGGAGATCTCAAACACAAAGCTATATGCCAGATTTAATTTTCTGTTACATCTTAAAAAATAAAAATAAAAATGCACAGAAATTAAGTAGAATCGACTCATCTTTTCACATAAACCTAACATATTTACAAGTTTTGTTTGTTCCAAGTTGATTAAACTTTTTTTTTTTTCAGAACACTGCAGAAATTATAAGCACAAGTTCCTCTAACTTGAAGGCTTGAAGACTTCAAGTCTTAAAGACTTGAAATGATGAGTTGAATGAATGTACTGTACAATACATTCAAGTTCAGTTACCTCATCAAAGCTACTACAAGGAACTTAATGTTTTGTTCATTTTGGAGGCCACACTCAAAAAAAAACCAGTCATGTTTCTATGTTTCCACAAAATATAACGTCAAAAGTAAAATTATCTAAATCTCTTCCTGTTTCTTTTTAACTGGCAAACGTACTGTAACTTTGGCTGGGAAAATATGAACAAAAGCTCATTTCATCAGATTTCACAGAGAATCAAACCTGGTAGCAGGCATTAAAAATATCTGACCTTCATATAGAGGCATCGTTAATAAATTGTTTCATAAACAACATAACAATGTTGGAACAAAGTGGCTCCAACAGAAGCAGCTGCAGCTTTAAGATTTTAGTGTGAAATGAAGAACTGACTTATTAAACTTACAAACAAATTTGCTTGTCTTTTACAAAACTATGTCAACTTGTCTTTTCATATTAAAATTTTAAGGCAGCGCCGACACAAACTTTTTTTTTTAAACGCAAATTTTGATGATTTTGGAGGCCCCTGTAAGCAAATGTCTTTTCATCATAATGACCACGAAATATAACATTTTTTGCTGGGAAAATATAAATGCAGGTTTTTTGTTTTTTTTGTTTTGTTTTTATTTCAAGGAGAATTCAACCCACTGCAGGCATCAAGAATACCTGTACAGAAATAGCCAAATTTTCTTGTGGACGGTCTCATTTACCTGTATAGGTCATGAGCATCTGTTTCATAACCAATTAAAAACTTATTGTAGTAGCTTTAAATTAAAACAAATAGCTATTTTTCAGTGTATGCTTCTGGCAGCTTGGACTTTAAAGGTGTAGTCTATACAACAGTATTTAGCCTCTACTGTCTTCCAGAAACATTTATCTCCTCATTTTGACAGAGGAATGTTTGCTGAATATACAAACAGCCCAGTGCTGAGTATTTATAAGCAACAGAACTTTATCCACACAGGAATGAGTCATAATATTCCTGTTTGTGTTTTAGAAATTGGTCATAATAAAACCCACTCCATGCTTGTGTTAGATCCGTTAATACTGTGCAGTGCAAATGAAAACACACTGCAAGCAGGAATGAATATATTTATACATCTTTCATACTTATTCTATCAAATTAGGGTACTACTTAGTGCCACCTGGAAAAAATCTAGCCCCCAAAAATGCAATTCTGCAGCTTTTGTTTTCCTTCTCTCCCTCTCTCCTCTTCTCTGGCTCCACTCCTGGGAGCCAAAACTGTGGATGGGTTTTCAGCCACAAACCTCACAGCTGGTCTTTAGTGCGGAGCATCTGGGCAGGCTCCCCTCCCTGATCCAGGAGTCCTGGCTGGACTGGTGGTTAGCCACACCAGCGCTTTCACCTGACTGCCTGCCTGCTCAAGTCTCACCAGACTTTAAGCGACTCTAAACAAGCGGTAACATCAGACCACACACTCAATAGCACTGGACAGCCAGGAGGTAGGAGTATTTAACCCCTGTGTGTGTGTGTGTGTGTGTGTGTGTGTGCATGTGTTTGAGTGTGTATGTGTGTCGCATGTTGCACATGCACACAATTTATTCAGCATACAATTCACAAGAACACTGCTCCTATCATTGTTTTCTTGTAATATTCTGTTTTCATCACCTTTTTTCACTGTATTGATCTAATTTTTGTCATTTTGTCATTTGCACCTGGATGAGTGGGATTTGTAGTTTTTCAACATGAACATTTCATGTCTCACAGTGTGTTTGGTCACTTGCAATGTGATTATTTCTGAAGATATGGCATTAATGGGCTTTTTGAATCCCGTAGTTTGATTTTAATGCTTCAGCAAGAGCAGCGGTGAGGCCGTTTAGATGCCACTGGTCAGTACACTGTTACTTATACTGACTTCTGTGGTTGATGTATTGTATGTCTTCCAGGCTACATTTAGATTTTATGTTTCAGAGTAAATACTAATTAGTCTGCATGGTCATGCAATATGTAGAGATTTAATTTTTTTTAGAAGTGAGGACAGGTTTTATGTACTTTACAGTACACATAAACAGGTTCTTTGAGAGGCTCACTATATTCCACCACACAAAGGATTTGATTCAGATTTTTCTTTTTTTTTATGTGGAGAAAGTTATCCTCTGTCCTTCATTTATATCAGTTACATCATTATGCTTTTAAATGTTCTCAAAGTCCTTTTTACATAATAATTTGTTTTTGCTAAACTTTAGCTGCAATAGACTCTTGGAACCACTCACCTGCTCTATCATGCAAACTAAGTAATAAAGAACAATATATTTTGATTGATTTATATCACTTTTTTAGCTTATTAACTTATTGTGAAGAATTTTAAATACTGCAGTATGTTGCCCTTTTTCAAACATCATAATGTTGGTTTTGTCCTGTACTTTTTAAATCCTCAGAGTTTGTAAGACAGCTGCAAAAATTGTTTTTGTGTCATTTGAAGTTGGGGAAAAAAGTATATTTTGTTGTGATGTGTGTTTAGATGTGATGCATGTTTAAATTAGGTGAGTGCTTAAATTGTGTTTTCCTGATGACACCTGGTTCTCTGTAGCTTTGTGAAGCAATTTATTTTGTGTGCCTTTTTTGTTTTATTTCATTTGCAGGTTTACTTCACAGTGTAATTGTGTTTACACGTGTTTTATTAGGCAGCATTAGAGCTCATTTGTGTAATTATTTCCAAAGGCTTAGACTGGCTTTCAGCATGTATAACCAAATTTGATAAAATGCCTCATTAATGTAAATACTGTAAAATTCTTCCTTTTCTTATAAATTCAGTTTGAACTGGTATACACTGATGCGCAGATAATCGATGGTGTTTTATATGATTTAAACGAATTATATAAAAAGGGATTTAGTTCCAGATCTAAAATTAAATGTTAAATGTGCCTGTTTTTGTGTAAGAAACTTTTCATATCGTGATTGATCAGTCATCGTTGACTGGTGCAGAACGGCTGCATCTGAGCTTTAACTCATCACACACAAGGGCCATTTATTTTAGACTAATTAAACACGAATTGTTTATGTTCTTTCTTTTTGAATTTTGTCATTAGAGGAAGAAACTCCGAGTGATATTTATACGCCACACGTTGAAGTATAGTATACAAGTATAACTCAAAAAGGAAACTGTGCAAATGTGAGAACATTTTATCCTTATTGTAGTATTTATCTAATAATGCACGCAATGGAATCTTGAAATTATTTACAATCACTCAGGGAAATTTCTATAAATATCATTAACTTGGTATTAATGTCTCGCTAGGTTTGTCTGTTTTAGTGGAGTAAAACTTAAGGCATCATATATTTCTTATTATTAGTTTGTTTTTGTTTTAACGTCTCTATCTTTTGTCCAACTGTTTCCTCCCTCAGATTTAATTTGTGTTGCACCGTTAACGCGTCTCTTGTTGGAGGCTGCAAGTTCACTTAATTATAGTCTGAGTGAAACCTTCATGCTGCACCTCCACATCCACGTCATGTGTTTGTGAGGGCCGCCTTTAACTGTTTAAAATCATTAAAACATCGCATTTTGGGTTGTGAACCGCTGTTAACGGTGTTTTCTCCTTTTCCCCTTCCTTTTCTTGCTAATTAGGCCTTTAATTTATTTCCACGTGGCCCATTCCTCCTAAATGTTTAAGTCTATTAGCAGTTTCTTTTATGAAAGCCATTTTATTTTGTATTGGCACTTCATTATTTGGTATTCTTTCACCTAAAACTCATGCAGGCGAATGCACTTTATGTATCCTAAATGGGTTTTAATGTCTTATTTTAATGTTTAATTTCATGGAAGAGACGAAACAATTAAAAATATAGAAGGCAGGATGTAAAGCACATATCGATGCACAAGTGATGTGTGGAAATCAATTCCTTTACAGCCAAAATTGACTTCTTCAGTTCTTCAGTTTTATTATATTGACCTTTATATTATACTGACTTTAAAGCGCCTGGCTGAAGTTTTCAGTTCGTGAGACTAACATCTCATTTACGCATTTTAATATCTCTTGACTGTGTGCCCTTTTTAATTGTTTCACAGGGCAAACTCTTGATCTGGCAGCTTCCTTTTTCTTTTACTGCTGTGCTCTGTTTCTCCTTTTATAGAAATGGAGTTTTTCCTTTGCTCTGGCTGTATTTATTGATATATTGTAGGCTTTACTGAACAATGAGGTTTATCTGGTAAGTCTTATTATAAGGCTGGTTACTCTTAGCGTTAACTAGGCCATAAAGTTCCTTGTTACTGTATTAAACTACTTTGGGGTTGTGGGTGAAATAAGAGCACGTCGACTGCTACGTCTGTGTAACCCGGTCCACTTTACTGTCCGATTCGACAGTGGGACAACTGAACTACGACTACAAACGTGCTGCATCACTTCTGACATCATATCTCTCCGCCAGGCTTAATCGTTATTAACAGTACGGGCAAGGTGCACTGTATTATGTAGTTCCTGATCTAAATTAAGGAGCAGAATACAATTTGTGTGCTGTATACAGCAGACAGTTACAATTATTTACATTTGGTAAATTATCTAGATAACCCAGAGAAAAAGAGGGTAATCTACAAAATCAATCTTCACGAAAATAAATCGCATCGTACATTATCACGCAGTAGCAGTAGCGTGATAACGTACGATAATGTAAAGCTAATTATTGCTACAACCAATGATCGTGCGTGTTCACGGATCTCGGGCCAGGTTTTGGGCCTATATCCACAGTCATATTTGAACTCTGAAAATAACATTAGTGAAATATAGGAGGTCTCTGTAGTCTTGTCCAAGTTCTGCAAAGCCTCCGTTATTTGTGTTGATACAGTAATGGAGAGGCATGCCAGTCGGAAGTCTGTCTGTCTGCACGCAAAGTGTGTGTGTGTGTGTGTGTGTGTGTGTGTGTGTGTGTGTGTGTGTGTGTAAGAAAGAGCGAGAGAGAGAGAGAGAGGGAGGGGTGTGGGGAGTTTTCCTATAGCTCACAAACTCAGCAAAATATTCAAAACTTTGGAAAATTTTATGTGAGGCTTGTTTCAGGGCCTCTTTTAGCTCAGTCCTCTTATTTAGCCACTTCAAAGGCAAAAAGTTTCAGCATTTGCTTTGTCATCAGACGAAACTGTATGCAGTAATTATAATTTAGGAAGCAATTTTTTTTCTAGAATTTTGTTGGACAAAAGCTATTTTGAGTTTGCATTCTCAATATCTTAAACATACTCAGTAATTAATTTAGATCCTTTTGAATTGAAGTTTTTACGACAAGAATTGAAGTGATCGTAACTGCTGTACTTTCATCATTATTCTGCGTTTCAGTCTAAAAAATTAAATTCTTGCATACTATAAAGTTTTCTGTCATACCCAGTAAGGACAGTAAGCTCGTGCTGTCTCACTGTATCACACTGAAAAGTAACGCCTGCGTAATGAGACAACAGACTAAATGCAAATGAAACGTTTCATTGTGCACACAGCAAACAAATTACAGCTTTAACGAGTCGTATGTTTACTGCTCCTATCTTTCTGTAAATTCAAACAGTCTGCTTAAAGGCTGTGTTAAGTGTATAGTTTTCGATGTTCTGTTTGTTTCTGGCGATGCAAGACAAGTCAGGCGGAGTTAGGCTCTATGTCCACTAAAATTATAGTTCAAAACTAACATTAATAAAAAAAAAGATATTTGGGATGGTCAAATGTCAAATGACCGCGCAGGCAAGGCTGAATTCCTATTCTAACTTTTCAACACGTTGCGGGCTATGCAAAATTGAAATGCAGGTATTTTTGCAGTGCATTGTTTAATCTTTCTCTCTTAGGTCGACTGACGTCAACGCGATCGTAGCTTTATACACTCTTTACATGTCATAATCTGAAGTCCAGTGTTTCAAACGGCCCGCGGTGAGCAGACTAAACCTGTGTGAAGCCACAGGCCTAAACAAGAACCCACACTATACCTCAGGATTCCGTTTTTCCTGTGGTGACAAACATATCCAGTTCTGATCTATTTGCGTCTTTCTGGCCTCGAAGATGTTCTGTGCCTTGTTGTGGAAAATGGCGGGGAGATGACGAGGGGTTCATTCATAACATTTAGAGACAAACTGCTGGAGCAAACGGCCCTTTAATTGGATTTGTTAATTGCTCAGACACAACAGATCCGGGCAAAAACATACGGCCGATTAATCAATTAATTGCAATGACGCTTTCGGCCATAAGCAGACACATGTTGACCTACAACAACTGATCCTGCACCTTTAAAATGCAAATTAAATTTGATCTGTATACTGTCTGGAGGCGATGACTTTGTGCGTATATGACGCATGAAGCAGCCAAAATCAAATGGATTCCATCTCCAGTACCAGACTGGGATTATGGAAGGTTTAAGGAAAGGAACTGGGCTGAGGTTAGAGGCCTGGGAGGAATTATTATTTGGGGCATAAACCAATGCTATTCCTGCACAGACTGCTCCCCCATCACCCCAAACCCCCTCCACCCCCCCCCCGATCTAAGTCGCGGGACTCAGCTTCCGCTTCGCACGGTTGGTCATTGATGCGCAGTGGAGGGTTGGAGAGGGAGCGCGCGCGGGAGAGAAAGAGAGAGAGTGGGAGACGTAGAATTGACAGGGCTCGAGACTGTGAGAGAGAGGAGGGAAGAAGGAGGTGACGGACCTGCTCCTCTGGGACTCGGCTACAGCTCACTGCTAGGTGCTATCAGCGGGCTCGGCTCACAAAACGCTCTTCGGCTGTAAAATGCGCAATAAGGCACCAAGAAGCGCCCCGTAGCCGCTGTCACCGAGCTCCTCCAGGGTCTCCACGGGCTTGTAGGAAGTCTGGACTAACTGCGAGAGGAGGAAAGAGGGATTCATGGAGATTCTGAGCGGCGACACCGAGCAAAACGCCTGGATTATCTGATATGGGAAGAGGGCTTTTAACGTTTTAAAGACGAGGCGGTGTTTCTCTGTTGTGTTGTGTCCACCGGTGTCCAACTCGAGCCTGCGACGTTTTCGTGTTTTAGGTAAGCTGATCCTGCTCTGATCCGGCTACGTGCAGAATCGTTGTTGTTGCATTTCATAGCGATTTACATCGTAGTACTACAGGCTACAGCTGCTCGCTGCTGCGGTGACTCCGTCCGGGTATGAGGATTGTTTTTTTTTTTAGGAGAAAACTGTTTTCTATGAGACATCAGTGTGCTTCATTGTGTTCTGGACATCAGCATGTCGCGATGTAACAATAAAGCTCATCCCTTTTGTTTGGAGAACATGGATGGGAAATAGTATTTCCTAAAAAGCGAAGGGGCTGCTTCAGTGTGCAGCCAAAATAAGTCAGCCACCACACTTCTAATGTTAGGAAAACTATAGACTGTGCAATTTCCTCTTATTTATTAAAACTACATTTGCTTGTAGTCTCAAATATTTCTGAAAAACATGTTGACAGAAGATACAAAACTTGCAGCTTATCTAAACAACATAGTATAGTTTCCGTTTATTATGCTTTTACTTTGAAAGGCTTTACTTTTAAATCAAGTTGATATTTTCTGCTTTCCTTTTAAGTGTTTTTTTTTAATTATTATTATTATTTTTGATGTTAATATCCCTGAGCTGTAGTCATTAGCCTGAATAGCATATGGCACTTCAATGTGCAGCCTAATTCTCCCCTAATAAGTCACCCATCAAACTTTTTTTATGTTAGGAGAACTAGATGGGAGATTCTCTCTTAATTATTGAAATAACATTTTTGTTAATAGTCTAAAATTGTTTATGACCAGCATCTTGACACAAGCTTCCAAACTTTATTTAAACAACATAATATAGGTCCAGTTTATAGTGCCTTTACTCTGAAATGCTTCACTTTAAAATCAAGTTGATATGGTTATATTTTCTGCATCCTTTTAAGTATTATTTTCATTTTTAATACTGATATCCCTGAGCTGCAGTTTTTAGCCTGAATAGCATATGATTTGCAAAACTTATTGGTAACTTTCTGGTCACATACATGCAGTAAGAAAGTAGAGCTAATGTGTGTATATCTGTATATATAAACATATTCAGGAGGCTTTCTAACAATGCTAATAAGGAGGTCCAGTTGAGTCCCACACACACTGACATGTCCTCTGTTTGGGTCTTGCAGCTCGTTCGGACAGTAGGCAACTAGTTTTCAGAGCTCCGGTCATGGCGGACCAGGAGGAGACGTTTGGCCTTCAAAACTCTCCCGGTGGCTCGGATTCAAGGGAATTACCGAATGATAATAAATCAGAGAAACAGAACGGGACCTCAAGCAAATCCCCGTCGTCACAGACAACTTACATCCAGCAGGTCAGTATCGGTCAGTGTGCGTGTGTGTGAGAGAGAGAGAGAGCGAGAGAGAGTGTAGGCCTCTCACTCTCTCTCACTGCTTTAGGCTTACTGCGAGCCGAGGCTGCTAACATGGACATATGGGGTCAAATTTATTGTTTTAAGAAATACATGTACATATTTGTATTAACATGGCCTACATTGTTGTTGTGGCTGTTAACATATACACGAAATCTTAAATAAAATGTCTGCCAATGGGATTCTTCTTTCAAACTATAGATGTATATGCAAATTTAAAACTTTATGGATCCGATATTTTGTCAGTGTTCTTTTGCACACTGTGCTGCTCAGAGAAACTTTACAAAACTTTCTTGATAAGTGAAAACAACTTCAGCAACGGTTCAAAAAACTTTTTCACTTGTTTGAGACCGAAAAATTCTGTGGGAGAATTTGTTACTCGTCAGACACGAACTTTGGCCATATTATAATTTGATGGTTTATGTTTTTATTGTTTAAATTAATATGTATGACATGTAACAAGCACCATTGAAAATGGGACCACTTTGGTCTCGATGTGTCTTACAGAGGTTATAAATAAAACATAGTAATAATAAATAGTTTAAGTGTATGCTAAAGGCCCCGCGGGTAAAAGACAACAGAATGATAAAGTACACCCACACGTTAAATTAAGTAGTTACACAGGGATTACTTTGTTACTACATGCCCAACAAATTATTTATTATTTTGACTTAAATGTGCACCAACTCCGAAGTTGTTGTTTTTATTTCTTTTTGAGTGTGTCTTGATACTTTAAATTAATATTTTACTTCAAACCACTGGCATCTCTACTTTCCCTTTTGGTGGCTGTTTTTGACAGCAGGCTGTTAAACTCAGAAGGCCTCAGAACAGAGCTTGACACATCCGCGTAAAAAATTAAGCAGGTCTATTACAGCAATGCTGTGCGCACTATGGGCACTAAGATGCTTTATTTTGAAGGGAATGGAGGGAATAAAAGTCTACCTGCACGAGAGGGAACTCTGGACAAAGTTTCACGAAGTTGGGACGGAGATGATCATCACCAAAGCTGGAAGGTAAGACGACAAACTACTGGAAAATATAAATTTATCATTATTATGACTGGAAATTACTAATCAGAGCCAGGTGGGTTATTGACTGCATACACCACACACATAATGCAAGAGATTCATTTATCATTAAACAACAGGGTTGTCTAGTGAGATTTTGATGTAATTCCACCACTGATTGATTGCATCGGGAAAAAAAAAAAATACAGAATAAACTATTTGACATGGAGGATTGGTGAGGGTGAATTTAGCAGTCTCAGCCTGAGGGGAGACCCTGCTCTGCAGTCTGCATGGCTGCTGGCTTGCTTATATGATTTTTTTTTTTCTAGGCCTCGAATTAAAATGTAGACCATTAGGCCTGGCTGGATTTTTTTTCTTGCGTGGAGATTTGGAAATATACACCGTGAGGAAAGAAAACACAGAGCATCTGGCGGACGATTTAGCGCTCTGCAACACCACCAGAGACCATAGCCTACATTTTAGTCTGGGTGGCCCTGTTGGGAAATGCAATACCATCGACCAAAATCAGTCTGAGAGAGCAAATGCACGTCTGAACTGTCCTCCGGTGTAAACTACTGCCGAGTTTGAGTCTGTTTTACGCAGCATTTCGTTGAATCCAGAGAATAAAGTAATTTTAGGAGCTTTTGATCTGTGATTTGCAGCGTTTTCAGTGTGTGTGTGTATGTGTGGTGTGTTTAATTGTACGCAGACGCTTCGTGCGTGCGACATATTACGCAGGGACATTACATATGCCTCGCTGTCTGTTGCCCTCACGCATCCAATCAAAATAACGCCCGTCGGTCGGCTGAGTGTGAAGTTGCATATGTGCATGATGACCGCTGGTGTCTGCTCACGGTGGCTCAGATGTGGGCATCATAAATGATGAATGAATATTTATAGTTTAACACAGAGCTACATTTCATTGTGCTCTGCAGTGCGGGCGGGAGGCACTAAGTTGTTTTCTCACTGCAGCTGCATAAAGTCTCCATTATATTCCCGTCAGTCATTTCACTCCTGTTTTTGGCGTGAAATGATATTACACAGCATCCCCCCTCGTCCTCAGCCCTTCCCTTTGACTCGTGAGACTGCGTAACCTTACTGAATCATTTCTGGTTTTTTCTACAGTATGACAGCTACCAAATATCTAAATGATTTACTCAGCGGACGCAGTATAAAAAAAAATCTGGCCCAAAGTGAAAAGCGTTTTATAAAGCGCAAGTCCCTCCTGAAAATAGTCTCTACCTCTCCAAACTAAATAAAGACATTTATTTTGACATTTTAAGCCACACATGAGCTGAATGTGTGCATTATAATTTAACTTGCAAGTTGGAATCATCAAAAATATCTTTATTCTTTGTTTTGTAAGATGGTTTGGTCGTTTGAAAATGACTAAAACTGGATGTTGGATTTTGTTGATTTCTTCTACAGAGCAGACATACATTAAAACACACCAGTCTGTTGCCTCACCAAACCAAACAAAAAACATTTATTTTACATTTTAAAGCACACATGAGCTGACAGTAAGCATTGTAATTTAGTTTGCAAGTTGGAATCATTATAAAAAATCGTATTCTCTGTTTTGTAAAAGCTTATGATGTTTGAACGTTTTAAAATGGCTAAAATTGGATGTGAATTTAGTTGATTTCTTCTACAGAGCTGACACCCATGAAAACACACCACAGTCTATTTTTTGCCTGTATGTAGTAGCCTCCTTTTTCCACAGTTTGACAGAAATACCATATAGCGTTGCGCTATAAACCGTCTTTTTCTCCTTTACAGACGAATGTTCCCCAGCTTCAAAGTGAAGGTCACGGGATTAAACCCCAAAACTAAATATATTCTCCTGATGGATGTTGTTCCTGCCGACGACCATCGATACAAATTCGCTGACAACAAATGGTGAGTAAAAATATAACACAAACAACGAATTCTTTTAGTGAAATCAGTAGGATTTGTCCGAGCTGTTCCTAAACGCACCAGGAACATGGTTGATTGCTGAGTTTCGTTCTCAGGACAGCTAATACAACGTTTTGGGTTGCTAGAGGCTCCCAGAAAAATGATGAGAAAATGTGGAAATACCGGCAGACGGCCGTGAGTTTCTGCACGTACAGACATCATGAAATACTTTTAGGTGATGATTTAGTGTGATTATGTTTATATGAGTCCATACATGTTCTTGTTTTGTTTTTGTTCTTGTTCATATTATGCCTTTAAGGACGTTTCGGTGCAGAAATATTTTTTTTTCTTTAATTTTACCCACAATAATGGGGGTCATTGTTTTGGGGGTCTCTGCAGCTACTCTTTGCGGAGTTTTTCTCCAACGGGAAATTTTATATTGTTGTCCTGATGGACGAGACTCGGAAGTGAACATATTAATTCCCCGAGAATTATGAACTGTGTATTTTCCGACGCGTGCCAAGAAATGTGGTCAGCAGGGAGAAATGTTTCTGTCGGAGTTGACTTTTTCAGCGTTGAACGAATGTTGATGACTTTTCCTACAGCTATACCAGCCTATGTGTGCATTTAAACAAGGCCGTCTTTCACTAAACATGGCTATTTGTTTAGTGTCGTGTCGATCTCTCTAACCTTGGTCAGGAATGTCTTGTTTGGGTCAGCGCCTTTCAATAAGAGAGAGTCAAAGAGGATAATCACATGCCAATACTGCCGATAATGACCTGTCCAGAGCATGTCCTGGAACTAATTCTCTTCTTGATCTAACGATGTTGGAAAACAATGTCTACCAGCTCTAATCTGACCTCCTATAATCCAAAACCATCTTCACAAAGAATTATGAACATCCTAGAGTTTAAGTGCATAAAGCAAATTTCAAGTTATCAGCATTGGCCCACTAACTGTTTCTGAATTTTATTTTATTTTATTGTATTTTAGATTTCCTTCTAAATAAGTTTAATTAAATCAGGTATCCCTCTGCGTAATAATTAAATAATATCCAGTTTGGGAAAATGTTGTCTAATGATCATTTTTACTCTAGCCTACATAGTTGATAGTTGTCATATGTGTGTCAGTCCGAGGTGTTACATTATGACTGATCGTGTTGTTGTGACTCAGGTCTGTGACCGGGAAGGCAGAGCCCGCCATGCCCGGCAGGCTCTACGTCCACCCGGACTCTCCCGCCACGGGCGCACACTGGATGAGGCAGCTCGTCTCCTTCCAGAAGCTCAAACTGACCAACAACCATCTGGACCCGTTCGGACACGTAGGTGCCTAGGCCTATCATCTATATCCTATTTGACCTCATGTCTGTGTGTGTGTGTGTGTGTGTGTGTGTGTGTGTGTGTGTGTGTGTGTGTGTGTGTGTGTGTCTGTGAAAGCTGTAATAACCTGTTGCTGCTCTGATCAAAGTGCAGAGGACATTTATTTGTGGCCTTGTTGTGTTGCTCAGTGGGACTTCAGCAGAGAGGAAATGCCTTTTACAACACATGTGCTGGCTTCCACAGACGACCCTTGACTGATATTTGTTTCCTCATTTATTATTATTATTATTATTATTATTATTATTATTATTATTATTATTATTCTTGTCTGGAGAGGATTCACGACTTATAGGCTGTACTTTTTATACAAAGTTTAAAGTGTATTTTAACTTTTTTGTTAAGACTGCTAGATTGATTGACCACTTACCCACTTATTGTTCCTTATACTTTTATGATCTTTTTTTAAAAGAGACTTTTAAAGAGAATAAAAATAATTAGAGATTTTCTCTTTTGTACCATATAATGATATTTTTGTTTTGCACCTGAAGATTTTTATCTGGATGTGTGCACACTTGGCCCCTCTTCATAATTTAAAAAATAAAATAAGGTAAAGATAGAAAAAAAACACACACAACTGCCCCCACTTGCTTGTAAAAAACAAACTAACAGTAATTTGTGCACAATTAAGGCCGATTTTTGTCTGTTCAATTTACTTTAAACATTTAACAGACCAAAATTTCCAGCATCAGGCCCCATAAACTCACTGACCTTGTAAAGTTTTGTTGTGCTGTTAAGTTTTATTTATTCAATGGGGTCTTTTTTAATAAATGCAAAGTAGCCTACATTTTGTGCATGCTAAAATCAAACTACAGAAACTAGTTCTTACCATTTAGGCTAGTCATTTGCTTTACCGCTTTCTTCTTTTAATTTTTAATCTTTCAAAATGTTAATTTTTTTCGAATCCTGATTTTTCCCTTTTTTTAATGCAAAAAAAGCACAAAAAAAATGTCTTTGCACTTGGCCGGAGAAAGTAGTTAGAATTTTGCTCATAGTATTTCAGCGGAGAGGGAAGGATACAGTTTATTATCCTTGTGCATTTTCCTTGCAACTAAAGTTGCTGTTGCTTCAAAGTAAAATGTGTCATGCAAACTAGTTTAAATTGTTTAATTGAGCTCCAAAACTTCAGTGAAAATATCATCCATTTTTCTTTTTACTGCCACAAAAAAGGATCTAATTTATTTGGTCTTAATTATTGTATTATTGTGCTTAATTCTTGATTGAAAACACAACTAAACCCAGAGACAAATGATTTAAAAGGACAGCATATTTGGATTTTCTATTTAAAAAAAAATACAACTGTAATTCAGTAATGCCTGATCTCCTTTTGAAAAACAGCAGGGAGGTGATTTTGCAGTGCATGTTGTTTAGGTATGAATAAATGCTTTGACAAAGTGAATTTACATTTTCAGTGCAAGTGTGATCTTCACAATGAAAAGAATGTAATACAGTAATGTTTTCTGATGAGTAGTTGTGAAGTCTAGAGAAAACCTTTTAATGATTCTAATTCTTAATGCATGCTAAATCAATTGAATTTCAACTCATTCCACCCTGGCAGTTTTGATGGTAAAGCAGAATAACACGTTTGGTCCCAGCATCGTGGAACTTTGGTACTTTTTGTTGCCCAGGTTTATTATAGCACCCCCTAGATGCATTAAAGTTGCAGACCTCCTGGAAGTCTGCCTTCATAAGTACAGGGGAACAGTTGGGCACTTTTTAGCGAAACGGAAAGAGGCAATTGCACCCCCACCCACCGCCCCTCTCACCAATGAGGGACTGGTACCCATTTCCTAACTTTAACTCCTCATTATTCTACGCTCACTATCTGGCCCCAGGCTTTTGTGATTCCTGTCTTACCCAAAACAGAGAACACAAACATCACTTACTTCATCAACAAATGGGTCTGTTGGCAGCGGGCTTTCATAAAATATAAGTTGTTGGGCACGCTGAGGCCAAATTAGATGTCTTGTTGTAGAAACGCAATTAGCTTTCTTACTAATAGGGCCCAGTCATTCAAGGAAAAAAACAATTACGAGGTGGGCATTAGATACATCAAAAGCTGTTTTGGTTTTCAGGGGATAGGTTGAGGGAAAACAAAAGAAATTAAATTATAATGAAAAGATAAAACGTGTTCTGCTATTGCTGAACTGAATAAAGTTCAAATCTCTAGTCGGGGATGAAAAGGGTGGATTTAGGTTGTTTTGCATGAAGTTATGTCATTAAGAAGCAGCATTAAAACATGTAGTCTTGTTAAAATGATGTAGTGATAATGGTTATTGATTAATTAATGATTTGATCATATTATCATGCTCACTGAATGCAGACTGATGATTGTTGACATAGCTGCAGGTACTCAGTTTGACAGTGAAATTAAAATGACAGCTTTTAAAATCATCATCTTACCAAAGCAAAAAAATGCGTGTGTATTTCCACAAGCACAAGCCTCTATCTGTCCACATGGCACCTATAGTCATCGTTGCCTTGCCAAAGCCCAGCTGGTGAAGTGAAATTGGAGCTCTGTCGGAATGTGAGCAGTGTTGTAAATTTTTGGGTTAAAGTACATTTTTGATTGGTTGCAGTGATTCTTGGCTCGCCCTGTTTCGTGCTGAGGGACAGCACCCTGGGATTCATAAATGAAACGCTCACTGGTGGCTGGCCAGAAACATACTCCATCAGTTTGTTGGTCCAGCTGGTTGAAATAACCTGTGGACGATTTATAATTACTAGCAGTGAGACATGAGACCAATGTTGCTCATGTAGGTTGGACCAGTTTGAGGTGGGCCTGAAGCTGAAGTTGCTTTTCTCTAGAAATGTCTGGTAATTAGACACATGTAATGTCAGTGGATTGACTGTTGTTAAGGAGTCTGATAGAAAACAACAGAACCAAAGCCTCATGGGACCTGAGTGTTTGGATACAGATGCTTGTGTAGCTTTGTTTTTCAGCTCCACAATTGATTGAGATATGTCTAAATCGCAGAAGCTTCTTTCTTCTGATAAAAGGAAAATGTATGCCGAAACAGCGTTATATTGAAGTTCTGTAGTGCTGCTGAGATGCCCCTGCCAAAATCTTGTTCTCCAGATGTTATAAAACACATTTGTTTGGTACAGACCCCAACAAATGCCATATCATGTTTTTCTTTTTGGTGAAAATGAAAATTGCAAGGCAAAAATGATTATTACCACTAATCATGGATCATATTGCTATAGTTATGCTGGTTATTTGTGGATATTTGAAATATCAATCATATCTTAGTCTTAAGGTAAAGGTCAGTTTCTTCATACAGTTTATTTCGTGGACAGTTGTAGTCTGGTTGTGGTTAATGTGTTTTTATGGTATTCACTGTTGTAAACAATCTTAATCCTACTGACTGAGGTGCAAACAGACCCCAGAGGTAAACTTTTGTCATATCTCACATTTACTTAAGTCTGTCATTCCAGTTTCAAGGTTTTTGACAGTCATTTTTTCCTCATGACTTCATACTATTGTTTTGTTTTAATTTGTGCTTTTCAAACCCCAGTTAAAAACACAAAAAAGGCACCCAGATTTCCTCATGTGCTCTGTCAGTTTTCATTTTGCACAATATGTAAATTAACTATAACTTTCCTAAAATAATTATGATCTGTTTTTATCTTTATTTATATGTTATTCATATCATATGACAGAAATTACATATTTAATATTTTTTTCAAAATAAATTGCTCAATGAAAAGTGCTTGAATAAAATAACTTTAGGCTATTTGTGCTTGCGTCTTTAAATTTTATGCCCCTCTATACTTAAACTCCACTGTATTTCATAAGGAAATGCACCTTTTTTTTAATCCACTACATTAAGTATACTTAGTTTTTTACTTAGAAAACATGTGGTCATCTTATGAAATATGATGTGTTAGGGTTGGAGCTTAAAAAGTTGTTAAAATTAGTTTCACTTTGACCATCTGCAACATTAAAATGCTGCTAACTGAATGTACCAGTAATAATTCATTAGTGTTGTATAAACTGTACTGTATAGTGATGCACTGATATGGAAACTGATATTTCTTCTGTGTGTCGTTGCTTATTATTTTCCTGGAAAAAATCATTTCCAAAATGTAACGCAATTACATTTCAAGTGCAACTTGTTGCTTTTATCTATTTTTTTTTTTTTTTACATAAGGATTTAATTTTATTAAATTACTATATATAATATAATATTAATATAGATGCAAAAGATTCTGCTACTGTGAACTGCAGTAAGATGAACATTGCAGTTTAAGATTAGTATTGCCAATGGACATAATGCTTCTGTACTTTTACTTGAGTAAAACTTTTCATGCAGTACTTTTTCTTAAGCCATTGCACTATGATGCTACTTTAGCCTCATTTGTGTTTTGCCGTATTCGAATTCCTAAAAATCATTTGTTTTTGTCTCAGGTTTCATACCAAGCTGTAGTTTCTGCTTTGATCTCCCCCTCAACTCCTGGAATATTTCTCAGTGTTATTCCCCCCCCCCCCCCCCCCCCCTCACCCCCCCATCTGCTCCTGCACTCGTCTCCCTGTCTTCCCACACATGTTTTGGCCAGGAGGGTGGAGTGTGAGGATCGCACTGTTTATATTTGAGTGGCAGTGTGCGATGAGCAATAGATGATGGTGTACAAAGCCTGCTAATCCCGAGGCTCGGGGAAACTCTCTGATGTGGTGGAACTTGAAAGCAAAGGGCAGCGGCTCGAGACCCAAAGTGATCCCTCACTATCATTAAATACTATCATCCAGAGGCTGGGGGGGGGGACGGGCAGAGATACAGGGACCAGGGAGACGAGGCGTGTGCAGAGGCCCCAGTGGGTGGTCCACAGCTACACCCCTACCCCCACTCACACACATACTGGACGTTGGGAACCCACAGTCAGTGGACCATGCTATTTTCCAGGGTGAAATGTGTGCGTAGATATTTCCATAATGTGTCTTCTCAGTGGCAGACATTTTTAGCTTCTAAAACACATGCAGTGCGCTGAGTGACATGTTTGCGTTGACGGGCTTGTTGTTGTGGTTTGTCCCAATCTTGGTTATATCTGTGCAGACCTCAAATGAATGCATGCTGGGAAAATGTTTTGTTTAACCTACTTTTTCTCTTCACTGTGCTCAAAAAGTTTTGAAAAGCTCTTTCATAGACTGTTAAAGCCTCATTTATGATTCCCAAAAGACTGGTAATGCTGCTTGATAGTTGGGACATGTAGTTGAGACTCGTCTTTTTTTTCCATTTGTATAGTGAAATGACTATTGGACAGCAACTAATGATTATTTTCTTTATTTATTAATCTGTCGATCAGTTTCTTAATTAACTGATTAGCTGTTTGGTCCTTAAAAAGTCAGAAAATGGTGTAAAATGTTGATCAGTGTTTCCCAAAGTCCAAGCCCAAGCCAACCTATTTTGATAGTCAATCAATAGTTTAAGTCATTTTTCAAGCAAATATCTCTAACATTTGCTGGTTCTAGTTACTTAAATGTGAGGAGTTGTGGCTTTTCTTTGTCAGTTACAAAGAGTCTTTGGGTTTTGGACTATTGGTTGGACAAAAGAAGCTATTTCAAGATGTCACTTTGAGCTCTGGGAAATTATGAAGAGCATTTTTCATAATGTGTTGACATTTTATAGATTGTGAAAATAATCAGAAGAAAATGTCTTGTTTCATCCACAACCCAAAGATAATTCAGCTAATGCTCATAGAGGTCTAAAGAAACCAGAATATATTCACATTTGAGAAGCTGAAATCAGAAAATGTGGACATTTTTTCTTATAAAATGACTGGTGATTGATTAATAAAACTGTTGGCGGTTAATTTAATGGCTGGCAACTAATCCATTAATCAACCAATCATTGCAGCTCAGACTTTACACCACAGTACAATCCCCGCACTGGAATACAGATGAGAGTGTTAATATTTCTCAGCCTGTGCAAGGCTCCATTTGGTAAAACTATTCTCAACTCAGATCCAAGTATGCAGCCCAAAACTTTTTACTGCAAATCATTTTATTTATGGTAGATTGTAAAATTTGCAAAAGCAGAGTTTCCATCTGCAAGGCATCCACTCTTCATCAGGCTGCTTATCTAAGTGAAACATACAAAATGAAGCACCCAACTGATATTTTCTACACAGGGTCAGTAAATCATCATGCATCTACAACATGAGTGGCAGACAGTGTTTCTGCCCATTCGAAAACCCGACCACAGCATTAAATGAGATCAAGTTCAACTGGAAAACTGATGATGGTTGACTATTCCATCATCTGTGCTGTCTGTGGTCCTCTCAGCTCTGAAAAAGACTTGGGCAGTGTTGGAGGAAGTATTCTTAACTTAAGTAAAGGCACTAATACCACACTGAACATACTCATAAGTAAAAGTCCTGCATTCAAAACCTTACTTAAGTAAAAGTATACAAGTATTAGCAGCAAAGCATACTTAAAATATGAAAGTTGTCAATGTGCAGTTAGTTAATTAGTGTTAGTTAGTTAGTTAGTTAGTGTAATTATCCCTGTCAGAGTTTTACTATCAAAGGTTGGAGTCATTTTAACTATTACTATATATACTATTTTAACTGCTATATTGTTCAGTAGTTTAATCTACAACAGTGTATCTATAAGATCATCATATGTTTGTAGCCTCGCTGTCCTGTGAGAATCACGCATCTCTAAAAAGTCAACTTTTCATTGTGATTTCATGGCTGCCGCCCAGTTTTCAACTTTCTGACGCTGCATTTTCCAGCTAACACAAGAGAGTTTTTAAATACTTTATTTATCTTATTATTTATCTTAATGGTAGAATCATTTGGACTTGTCCAAGCTATTTGTAAACACACCAGAAAGATAGTTGATTTTTGAGTCTCATTCCCAAGACGTAGAATACCAGCGTTGTCCAGAGCACAACACAGGTGTTTTTTGTTTGTCTGTTTGTTTGTGGGTTTTTTTATGTTGCATATTATGCCTTTAAGAAGTTGGCCAATTTCCTTAACCCATAAAGGAACACTTCATCCTTCAGTTTTATACAAAAATCAAAAATCACAACATTTGGAAGTACATTTTTCACTGCACAGCAAGGGTATGGAAAAACTTCACTCTGAAAACTAACTAACTCACTAACTAATTGTACTTTGAGATAAATGTGTTGCAGTAAAAAGTACGATAGCCTCCTACTTGAGTACGTATGCACTTACTTTCTAGAACTGGACTGGGGCTTATGTCTGTTTAATGCTACAGGATGCCCCCACAGGTACTGGAGGTCAGGGCAATCCCTCGTCTCTTCTCATGCTGGCAGTGAAAGGCAGGTACAAAAACAACCTTTAAGATAACAGATAGGAGGAATGCCTATGGGACAGAGAGGTGGGGGGAGGTGGGTGTAAAAAGGAGGAGGGGAGTGAAGAGGAGAAGGAGGGGAAAAAAGGGAAAAGGCTCTGTTGTTTTTTTTTAATCTGTAAATGTATGTTGAATATGATGAAAATAAAAAACATTCGATTTTCTCCAGGCTGTTGACCGTTGACTCCCAGTCCGTCTCAGAGTTACGAACCACAAATGAGAGGACCTCTAAAGAAAGGTTCAAGGCTCAAGTTCAGCCGTGTGGATTGCGCCACTGGCCACTGGTAGTACTCATCACTTAGCACAAACTGGGTTAGTCAGGTTAGAGAGGACATGCTTATGTCAGCCGGTTAGTCTCCTGGGACTGCTCATCTAATCTGTGTGACTACTGGGACACAGTGGATTATTAGCCCTCTGCAAAGATGAGTTTGGAGTTACAAGTTTTGTTTCAGTTTTGACTAGAGCAGATTTAGTCAGACTGTACTGGGTGGATACTGGGTTTCCTGTGACCTGTAGTGCTGTTTATCCATCTGGATTGTTTTGGTGTGAGTCGCCAAGTTTTAGCGATGTCAGCTGTAGATATGTCTCCCTTCTCTCCTATATAATGGAACTAGATGACACTAAGCTTCTGGTGCCCTTTTTGTGAGCGGTTTTGTGTAGGAACTACTTTATTTCTAGTAGAAATAGTATGTTTTTCTTTACCACTTAACTTTAAGATTACCCCTATAAATGCATCATAAAGGGTTTATAATTGGGATATTATTATCATGTTGTAACCCCCTTATAAATCATTAATAAACAATTACACACAAGTTATAGTTTTCATACATTAATGTGGCTCACTATTTGGCAAGTTGGCAGTTAATACACTAATACTACTAATAACAATATCAATGCCAATAACAGTATTTCCAAAATCTTAGTCTATGAATCTGGTAATTTGACATGTTCATTTGATGCCAAATTAAACCTTTTGTCTATTAAGATTTGCTGACAGTGGATAAATGTTGTAACGTATTAAGAAATATGTGAAGCTGAAAGGTATAAATGCTGCTGATGAGAAAACAAAGTAAGTAATAAGATCTGAGGCTTCACAGTACAATTAATGTGGGCTCACTCTTAGGAGAGAAACATTCCTCTGTTGTAACAATTAGTTAATAATTCATACAGTGGCTACAACCTAATTAATAACATGATTATAACTCATTTATAAATCATCTTAATGTAAAGTGGTACCACTCTTTTCATACCACACTAAATTATCACGCAGCACTTCATCGAACCATTTCTGTAACATTTTGAGGTGTGCAGTAAGCGATTTTGAGGATATACTTCTACCTGTGTTCATAATTACAGTTTTTATCCCAGTGTAAAATGATGTGGATTTAGTGGTGTAGATATCTCAAATACTTTCTTCAATCTCACCTTGGACTGACACCCCAAGGAATTTAATTTTGGGGCACAACCATATAAGATGATTATTTGTACCACATTTTACACATGAAGAACAGCACATAGGGCCATAATTACATTGAATGGCTGGGGCTACATGTAGTCTACGAATAATCTTAAAACTGGTCTCAAATTTGTTAGAACAAGTGGTTTCTTTTTAATGTATCCCAACGTTTGAAAGAGTAAACGTGGCTAAAACTATATTCTCCTATATATGCACCTTGGGCATGGAATAATTTACAAAATTAGACACATTCATATGCATTGATAAGATTAAGGGCAAAGAGAGAGAGAGAGACCTTCGTGTAGACCTTCTCCAATAACAAAATAAGAGTGTACCGGCCCAGTTTCATTTGAAATATTTATGAAAGCAATAAAATGTTCATTAGATTTTGTAGTGCAATAAAACCCTTTTACCTACAGTCAAACAACACTGTAAAAAATCACACAGGAATTTAGTGGAATCAGCTAGTCTTTTCTCATTAAATTAATATTAATATATAAGTTTTATTATATACGTTTTATAAGTTCAAGTTAATTACACATTTCTAGTATTTATTCTCAGAGTACTGCAGAATTTACAGACGTGAGTTCTTCTAAAGTATTTGACTTTGAGTTAAATGAATGCACCCTGCAGAGTTCAGTCAACTAAATAAACATGATCAATATATCAACAGACTCCTCAGCAAACTCTTCTCTTGTAATGTTCATCAGTATGAATTAAAAGTTGTTGGTTCAACTTAATATCTGAAATTTATTGAACATGTTTCTCAAGTGCAACTAAGTTAGTGTCAGCTTTATTTGACTAGAAAAGTTTCACTTCAAATTCAGTCAACTTAAATTTTTAAGGCAGCACTGGCCACTAACTTTTTTAAGTTTAAACAAATTATGTTGGAGTTTGTTTGTTTGTTTGTTTGTTTGTTTGTTTGTTTGTTTTTTACAGTGAAGTTATTTAACCAAAAAAGTATATTTACACAACTTTGGCTGAAAAAAGTTCATCTTAGTTTAATCTACTTGGCTTCTTCTAATGTCTGAATTTATACAAATTGTGGCAATAAAATTTCAATTTTCTATGCTTTTATTTTGTGCATAAATTAGCATTTTATTTTGTTCATGTTATAATTGTTTAGTGCTGGAACTGATCCTTGAAATGTGTTTTAAAATGGTCAGCGTTCTTAGCTTATGGGTTTTTGTACCAGCGTGTCTAGATGTCAAATGCAAATGTAGAAAATGTGGTCGTTGGGCAACACATGACAAATCTCCAAACCAACAAAGCAATAAAAAATATAATTAAGATTAATACCAGCAAAACAGAATTTAAGGGGAAATTTAAGGTGTTTTTTGTGTTGCATTCTCAAACTTATCCAAATGTTGTCAAAGCAACTAGAGCTTTACTTTTTTTGGATGTTTTCACTCTGGGCAGCTCCGAGTGTGTTAGTGTGTCTAATTATGTCTCTTCTGCACGTTTTATTTTTAGAAAGGGTGTTAACATAGTTTCCTAGGAAAACATGCAATCAAGTATCTAACGCCAGGCTGCAACACTTATTCTTTACTTCCAGATCATCCTAAACTCGATGCACAAGTACCAGCCGAGGATCCACATTGTGAAGGCAGATGAAAATAACGGCTTTGGCTCCAAAAACACGGCCTTCTGCACCCACGTCTTCCCCGAGACTGCCTTCATTGCGGTCACGTCCTATCAGAACCATAAGGTGAGTCCTGCACGGGATATGCTTTTGGATCAACTTTGTGTTTTATTGCATTCTTTGAGATAGTAAATCGAAAACTTTAAATTCACGGCGAATTTTACGAGTCGATGTTATTCTGTTTTAAACATGGCAAACAGAAACAGACCGAGAAACAGAAATACAAACGATCCACATATGCACGTCAAGCCAAAATGAAGAATTATGTAAACGACTGATTTACCTTTTTTTCCAAAAAGAAAAAAAGAATATTTATTTTACACACAAGAGTTCTATTGCATTTTGTTGACTACATTTTTACGGACTTCCTGGACCCCTTTGATGGCAGGAGGGAAGTGAAAGGCATGGTTCTTTGTAAGGTTCAAGTAAAGCCTCGCTGCTGTCAGCTGAAAATCTCTGATATCACGTTGAGCCACTGACAGACGAGGGAAAACTTCAGATATCCGACTAGACGACGTCTGACCTCAAGAGACTTTTTCCAAGTTACAGACCTGCAGCGCTTTGTAGAGAGACAAGCTGCAGATAAACCGGATAAACCTCCGGCGTGATTTTCCAAGTTCTTTAGGAGGCGACCTTAGAAAACCTAACCTGACGACAGAATACGACGTATATTATTATTATTATTATTATTATTATTATTATTATTATTATTATTATTATTATTATTATGTCTGGGTCGTTATTAGTTAACTAAATAAATAATATTCATCATTATACATCTAAGCTTATTTGCGAACTTAAGCTTCTTTGTAAAGACTTTGAGTTTGTTAGAGACAGTTATTTAGTTACAGTGTTTGTTTTTTGTTACCGATTTCACAGTGGCAGAAAAACTCGGGAACATTAACTTAGTTACCAGATTAATACATAAACTCTTGGCTGTTACTTATATACTTAATTTATCAAAACAGCCATTTACGTGTTGGTGACAGATGCGCAGCAAAAACTTCGTTTAAACGGGAAAGTTGATTTAAGTTGATTTAAAATAAATTATAATATAAATATAATATATATATATATATATATATATATATATATATATATATATATATATATATATATATATATATATAATCATTAATCCTTTTAAATCTCCGCTTTATATCTTCTTTTTTCGCCGCTTTCTGATAGTTTTGCAATCGTTACATTACATATTTGACTTATTTTATTACGTTTCTTATTAAGCAGTTTATATACATTTAAGTGGGAATAATTCTACTTCTTCTTTATCACGCACTTGCAGAATTAAGCTGACTATTAAATACTTCGTTATTATTTAATTTATGGCACTTAAACTGTTAACTGTAATTTAAATATTTTAATGTGTATTATTAAAGTTGCTTCTTCGTGTCTCTTTGATTATGACTTAGTTAGTTCCTACGTGTTTAGGAGGGACAGGTATGAGTCAAACAGTGCAATGTGCAGCAGTAACGTGAGAAGCCTGCTGTGAACCCCGAGAGGATGAAGTTGGGTGTACTGTACTGTCTTTGGTTTTGATTAAAAGAAGAAAAAAAGAAGAGCATGAAGAGAAATTGTTACCCAGAGCGCAGAGGGACTGGAAAAGGCTAACGACAAGGGTTGCAGTCAGTTGACGGAACAATTTTGTAACGTAGTCTAAATTAAAAGAAGTGTGTGTAAAACCTAAAAATGGAATATTTCTTTTTGTTGTTGTTGTTTTTCACACAACTTAGAAAAAAGCAGCCTTTAATAACATTAAATGAGAGTTGAATTAATCTGCCTTTTCAGACCAGGCAGCCTCATGATTGTTTATTACTTTAGTTATTTGCGTGTTAAGACTTGAGGAAAGAAACAGAAATACAATTAAATATTTACTCTGCGCAAATTTCTGCGTGAAAAAAAAAAGTCTTGGGAGTACAGATATGTGTAAACAGCGTCTGTTTAACATCTTTTAACCATGTAGGCCTATATGTTTTCAGTTTGGGGAATATGGGAGAAAAGGGGCGAAAACTCATAATGTCCCTGCAGCCAATCCCAAGTCTCCGCGCTTCTGGGAACAGGAAGCACAAATGACCGACATGCTGTAGAAACCATTCATTATTTCCAAACGTCTTATTGGGGGCTGAGATCGTAACCCCCGGGCTAATTATTGGGGCTTTCCAGACCTGCAGAAAAACAAGCTGCATTTCTGATTTCCAGACTCCACAAATGTCTAATCAAACACTCTTTAACATCTGCCAAAGCAATATGTGCTGCTGCAGGCATGTGTCCAATTCACCTGTTAGACTTTCAGCTAATGAAAGTGGTCAAAGTTTCTGGTTTCAAGCCTTTCCTGTCACAGATGTAATTAAAAATGTCTCCAAACTGAAATAATATATTTTCGTCAATAATAAAAAGTGAAAAAATAAGTAGCCATAACTTATATTTTTGTGATATTTAATAGATCTTATTTTAAGTAATTCACTGCTTTAAGCTAAAATAGCCTAAAGCATCTGGAAATATGTTTATGTAGGCCTCAGTTATTTTAATGAGCATAGTTTGGATACAGTCTACAGTCTTTGAGGTTGTGAATGAATTTTGTGCAAATTATTTTTAACAATATTGATATTCTTTGCTCGGATTTATTTCCATCCTCTGAGCCCAGTCAGTAGGAGAACTCACGTGTTTTTGCAAAAATAAATTATTTTCTTTTACTGTAAACTGAACTCAGGCTATCACTTTGGAATGGGTAATTATTTGTCTAGCTGGAATGCCCTCAGAGGGTAACAAAAGTTCAAGAGGACTATGAACTTTTTTTTTTTTTAATTCCAAACTTTTAAAAGAGATGAAACAATATATAAATGCTCTGCCAGCCTGCGTGTATATTAACAAGAAGCTAGCAAAGTGTCACACGAGAGATTTTACAAGGTTTGGTGAAAGTGTCAGCCAGCGTGCAGACAAACCTCCAGTCTTGTCAGAAAGCTGGAAGCACACAAGAGCTGCCAACTAATTACCTGCCAGAAACCACTGCTCATGAGAGGGATATCCCTGGATTGTGTTTAACCTCTTAAGGGATTAACTTACTATTTTGGGATGGTTCTCTGCACTTTTTTTGTTTGATATTTACATAAAGTCATATAATAAATCACATCATTTGCATCTGTCAAGCAATGCGCCAACTATCTGTTAAGCCAGAGACCATCAGATGTAACATAATAAATTATGCAACGACAATATGTCTTATTGAGACATGCTTTTGTTGAACTGTTTAGCTTTGGATCCCTAAAAGCATCTTAGGTTTCTGGAAATGTGATCTATTATTTCTTTCTCTTGGGTAACTTGTGAGCAGTCAGATGCATCCAAAAAAGCTTCAAAACTCCAAACATGTTGTAATTCTGTCATCGTATGAGCCTCAAGCTGAAGAAGACTTGTCTATGTGAGAGTACTGCAGATACTGAAATGCAGTGGTTTACTTTCTTATACTCTATATCTATTCATTTGTGGTCTCTTACAATAGTTACTTCTCAAAAAGATGGAAACTGTTATCAAACAACTTTATAGTGACTGTATATCCCTCCCATGCCATCCCACCCCATAACCACAGCATCAGTGGTTTATGCAAGTAAAAGTACTGATACCACACTGTGAAAATATCCAATACAAGTAAAAGTCCTGCAATCACTATAAAAACACACACACACTTGGCTTTAATTATTGGTAATTAATCAACTGTTCTTTCTTGTTAATGTAACATAATATAGTACTTTTATTTGTTCAAGTTAATTAAGCCTAAAATTTATATTATTTATTTTCAGAACACTTGAGAACTTATAAAAAAAAGTTCTCCTTACTTTCAGTGTTTTGAAATGATGAGTTGAATGAATGTTCTGTACAGAGTTCAATCAACTGAAAATGTTTCTCAAGTAAAACTGAATTATTTCAATTTTATTTGAAACAATACTTCAACTGTCTTTGCAAATTAAGTCAACTTAAATTTTTAAGGCAGCCCAGACACTAACTTTTTTCAAGTTACATTTTTTTTACAGTGATTCAAACTCTAAAAGCACATCATCAGATATTCTTAAAATATCAAAAGTGACAGTACCTTGTAGGCATAATGTCCCATTTCAGAATAATATACATTATTTACTATTATAATTATTTATGCATTATTGTGTTCATCACTTGATTGTTGCATCTGGTAAAGGTGGAGCTAATTTTAATGGCTTTATATATGGCTGGGTATTTAAATCTATAATAATTCATCATGATTTGTTATCTATTCATATTTTGTATGATAAACTGAATCTGCATAATAATTTAAGTTATCAAATAAATCTAGAGAAGTAAAAAGTATCATGTTTCCCTCTCAAATTTATTAGAGTGGAAGTATGAGTAACACTGAAATACCCAAATAAAGTAGAAGTACCTCAAATTTGTACTTAAGTACAGTACTTAGTCACATTCCACCACAGCTGGAATTTAACATTTTCTAGTCTTTTCAGGTCTTGATTTAAATAGCTCTTATTTAGGACAAAAAAGTGGATGCACGTGTGTGTTGATTTTTATTTGGGCCCATGTGACTTTTTAAAATACTTGAAGTTCTTGTAATGAAGTGCAACAAATGGCTTTTATTGCACAATATGTTACTAATTAAGTGTTTTTGCCGCTCTAGATAACTCAGCTGAAGATTGAGAACAATCCGTTCGCAAAAGGCTTTCGTGGAAGTGATGACATGGAGCTGCACCGGATGTCCAGAATGCAAAGGTAGCTATAGAAAAAAAGTTTTTAAAACTTGACTTTTGTTCATTTTGTTGTCATGTCAGTCTCTCTGATACATGGAAACACTGACACAAATTGAATGATGTCAAATGAGCAGATAAATGTTGCATGGATTACTGACATCCTGGTCACACTGTCACTTAACAAGCCCCACTTTAATCCTTCAATCATCTAAATGCAAGCCAGTTATGAGTGTTATTTTCAGTGAGTGTTATTCTCGGTGATGTAAGTGTAGTTCTTGATCTTCGGCCAGTTTTCATGCTGAAGACTTTTATGGCTGATCTGGCAGAACCTCTGAAACACGACTGCAACATCTCCCTTCCACACAGCTCTCTCCACCAGGATGTTCCAACAACTGCTTGTGTGTGTTGAACTAATGGTATCGCTTGGTCCAGCAGCCAAGGCAGAACACGACCACATTGCTCTCTCTGCATTATTCAGTCCAGATGAGGGATGGAGCATGCGTCCATAATGCGTGGAAAACACATTTTCAAAGGAGAAAATCTGGTTTTGAAACTCACAGCCCACCCACCCCCACTGGGCAGCTGATACAGACATGTAGAAAATCCCAAATCAAGAGGAAAAAAAAAAACTGGAAAAGCTGTTTGGCTTTTCCACAAGGTGCTAAAATCCTACCTCCTTCCCATGACCTTTATTCTGAGCCCCAGAATAAAGTTCTTTGTAATTAAGCATTTCAGATTAATGTCATGGTTTATACTGTGGACGAAAATCCCCGGAAATCAAGGGATAGTTTTCTGTACTTCCAAGTAATTTTTAAGAATTGCATGCTCGATTGTATCAGACACACGTTAAGTTACTTTAAGTAGGTGCGTGCCACAATTTAATACGACATTTTGAGTGCATTTCACCTATCAAAACTTCTAAATGTACAGAGCAAAGTAAGAGTCCAAACCACAACATCAATCTTGCATGCTGTTGTCCAATCCTGCCGAGTACAGTAAGCTATCCGCGTCTGCTCTTGGTTACATTTTTGAAGGGAGAGCTTATTGCAAAACCAGGTCACTGTTTCAACTGAGGAGATCCCTGAAATCAAAGAAGCAAAAGTAGCAAAATGATCTATTGATGGTTCCTGTGGATTTAGCAGGGCTGAAATACATGTTGGCATTTTTCCACAGGGGAGTTTCTCCTTGCACTGTAAAAAACAAAACAAAAAAAAATTAGTTTTAACTTAAAAAAAAAAAAAACTTAGTGCTCTCTTAAAATTTTAAGTTGACTGAATTTGAAAAAACAGGTATTTTTTTTAGGATTCAAATCAAGCAAACTTCTCTGGTCAAATAAACTTGATATTAATTTAGTTGTACTTGAGAAACCTGTTCAATAAGCTTAATATATTAATTAAAATGAACAGCTCTTGAGGCATATTGGCAAACATAACAAGGAAAGAGTTTACTGGGAAGTTTGCTAATATTCTGATTTCTTCAGAAACTTTAATTTAATGAGTTGGTGTAACTCTGTACAGAACATTCATTCAACTCATTTCAAGTCAAAAGACTTCACATTAGAAGAACTCATGTGGACTAAATAAATAAATATGCATATTGACATTAAGTTAATGAGAGAACATTAACTGATTCCACTACATTTCTGTATGTACTTTACAGTGAAATGTGTGTGATTCATTGATGGTGAATGTTGTTGAGACCAGATCTTATGATGAATCAAACTATACAGAATTAGACTATTAATAATGTTGTTTTTACGTGCTGTGTGTATATAATTATATTTTAGCGGGTCAGCTGCAGATAATTACTAACAACTGTATTTGGGTGTTTGTGTGTGTGTACATAGTACCAAAGAGTATCCAGTTGTGCCTCGCAGTACAGTGCGCCAGAGAGTGGGCTCCAGCCAGAGCCCGTTCAGCGGGGAGGTCCAGGGCTTGGCCACCCCGAGCACCCTGAGCTCCCAGTACTCCCAGTGTGAGAATGGGGTCACAAGCACCTCACAGGACATGCTGCCTCAGTCAGGCTCCTACCCACTGCCACATGAGCACGGCCAGGAGTACCACTGCATCAAGAGGAAAGGTAGGAGAAACTGCTTTGGTGACATGAGAAAGTGCTGCCATGTGAGGCATTTTATTTAATATGGGAAAAGAGTTTTTACATCAGTTAACATTTCCATAATATTTATATCCACTGATGTTAATGACTTTGCAAGATGACCTCCTTTGAATCAATTAACATATTCTTGTAGATTCTGAGTGATTCACAAAGAAAAATGTGCACTAATGATCCATTTATTCACCTCCAGTGATTATTTAGAGTCACATTTGTTGTAAATTATGTAATTACTTTAATAATTCTTTATATATGGACACACTATGTATGCAGATTTCTATTATATTTCACTGTCATGCTCACAGATTACTGATTCATGTGTATTTATTTTCAGGAACAGCACATATTAATCAAAAAGAATTACACTGTAAATATGCCTGCCATCTGCCTTCCATCTACTGTCCAGTTTAGTGCATGCTACTACTACACAAAACACATGTGGTAATAAACCAGCATATACAACGTATGCACATAAAAGGTCCAACAATCATCCAAACAAAAAAAAATACTTTTACTTTTTATAACACTTAAGTTTGTTTTTTATGATGACCATATAACTAGTAGTAGAACAGTGGAAAATAATGATTTTTTTTCTGTGTCAGTTAATACAGAGGTTGTCAAACTGAGGCCTGGGGACCAACTGGGGTCCTTGAGTGGGTTGTAGGCAGTCCCCAGCAAAAAGCAGAACAAATAAATAAGTGGCAAATCAAGAACAGAGTGTGGAAGTTCTCTCTTCTCTATTGTCTTAAAACCTAAAAAAAATAAAAATAATACTAAGAGAGGATTGCGCAGGATAAAGTCCTCTCAGACTGGGGTCCATGGTCTAATATGCTTGTATTGTACAGGGCCCTTGATGTTAAAAAAAGTTTTGGAATCACTGAGTTAATAAATACAAAGAAATATAACTTATATATAACACTGTTGGTGTATAACTCTGTTTTTCTACCTACAGTGGAGGACGACTGTCACTCAGGTGAGCACAGCTATAAAAAGGCGTATCTGGAGAGCTCGTCCAGTGAGGAGGACCATTACTACCGTCCCGTTGGCTACGCCCAGAGTCTCGGCCTGGCCGGAGGGCCCTACCGCAGTGAATCCAGCCAGCGGCAGGCCTGCATGTACGCCAGCGCCTCGCAGGGCGCGGAACCCGTTCCTAGTTTGGAGGACATCAGCTGCAATACTTGGGCCAGCGTTTCACCCTATGGGAGTTGCTCCGTCACCACCATGCAGCCAATGGAACGGCTGCCCTACCAGCACTTCTCCGCTCACTTCACCTCAGGGTCTCTGGTGTCCAGACTTGGCGGGGTCGGGGGCCACGCCTCTCCGCAGCTGGGCGATGGCCACCACGCTGCCATGTACCAGAGCTCCATGACCCACCAGACTCTGGGGCGCCAGTGCAGTCCTGGGGCTGGGATCCAGTCGCCAACAGCCAGCCTACAGGGAAACGAGTACCTCTATACACACGGCATACCACGTACACTATCGCCACACCAGTACCACACTGTACATAGTGTCAGCATCATGCCAGAGTGGAACGAGAACAGCTAAAAGAGCTTTTTCACATGCAACAGATAAAAGTATTAAAAGGAAAAGAACAAAAAAGGACCAAATAAGGCAGGGTTTAGATGAATCTATATTTATATTTTTATTAGAGGACATGTTGCTGATCATCTTAATGAGATCAGTGTTGCTTCACTGACAGCAGTGGATATTTGTAAGATGGTGTTATGAAGAAAAGAAAGTATCTTATCACTTAATTTGTTGTGACAGCATCTGCACTTATAAGCAAATATCATAAACATGAACAAAAAGGAGCTGGATCAGAACAAAGACTGCTAAAGTGCAGAGACGGTGAACACAGTGGTAATTCAGACACTGACCAGAAGAACAAAAATACTTCAGATGCTTCGCCAGCAGTCCCCAAGTTGATGGTGTTCTTGTGCGGTGGTGTTTTATGGATGTCAGTGTTTCAGAGACAAGTGAATTATGTCTTCATCTTTTTTTTAAACAAGTACAAAACTCTTGTTTTGTATTCATGTCCCAAATTTGTGTAAAAAGGACGTTATGTCTTCTGTTCTCATTTTCTTTTAACTTTTTGTAGTTAACAACTTACTTTGTAGTCAAATTGCTATAAGTTAAAAAATGAAGAAGCAGATGGGAGCTTTTGTTGTGGCTCTTTGATGAATTTGCTTGCTCTTAAATTTGTCCAGAGGGCGACTTTTCTTTTCCTCTTGCTGGGTACATTTACATGCACGTCCAGAATTTTAATACCATCATGAGAACATGACAGTAAAAATCACTAGTAGGACAGCACTTCATTTAAATTGTTTAATCAGACACAGATATTTGAGGTAAACGCCCTTCCTCAGTGTTCAAACTGGTAACAGTGCTACAACCAGTCACAAGATAAAATGCAACAATGTAGCAATTACATTAACATAATGTTAAAGAGGAATGTTAAACAGGAATAAGCAGGATTTTTAACATTATTTTCCCAGTTTTTCAGATACTTTTGTGCCTACACCTTTATACTTAGATGTGGCGATATCACTCAAAACCAGAAGAAATAATAAAACATTCTTTTCGGCACCATAACACATATGTATTGATCTCAAATCAACACCATAGACGCCTATAGTGTGACCCGTCCTGAAGATCCCAATCGAGGATCTATAGGATGGATTGTAAAGCCCCCTGAGGCAAAGTGCGATTTGTAATATTGGGCTATTTCAATAAAGTTTGGCTTGACTTTGCAATGACACCATTTCCAAAATCCTTTTTTAAAAATACCTCATATTTTTTGTTTGATTTGAGATTGATACATGCAGATTACTGTTGGATGTGAACATTTCAACATGTTCAACACACAACATTACCATGGGTTTCCAGTATGGAAGAAGAAAACTGGCAGCCAGCAAAGTAAATCAGGAAATTTGTGGGCAATGATAAAAACAAAACAAATGGACTGTCAGAACTTAAAGCTCCACTATCAATATTCAATATCACTATCTAAGTGTTTCGTGAAAAAAAAAAAAAATAACAGTGAATCAAATTACCAGTGAAAATACAGGACCTCAAGAGTTTGTGTGGCAAGGAAAACAACACCCAGTGAATGTTAATGTCTGTGTGTGTCTACTGGATGTAATTAGGCAATGGGTTGCTAACACATTACAACTTTATAAGGTGATAATATGTCAGGAGTTGTGGGTTTGCCACCTTGTGTATGGCCTTCTATTGCCCCCAAGTGGCCAAAAAAGTCATTAATGCAGCTTTAATTGATGTCATTACTAGATCACAGCTATATAAAGATTAGCAGCTGGAGTGTGACTGTCATTAAGTTGAAAGGGCATGTGTTGATCACTGTTTCAGTTTGACTTAGGTTTTACTGGACAGTAATGGGAGCAGTGATGGAGAGGTAGTTAGCTCTACAATAGAGGAACTGATGAAAATCAGATCAGAAGTGTAGCATTTTGGATAATAAACTGCAGATTTAAAATATATTTATTCAAGAAATTGTCACTTTGATTTGGGTTAATGACATTAATATTGCAATTAAATCACTTTTGAGGATCACCATTAAAACATGCTTAGTTGCAATTAATAGTCACAGTTGCCCAAACTCATTTCATTTTTAGCCACAGCTTGTGGAGTAGAGCAACAATTGACATTAGCTTTAATTCACAGTGTAAGGGGCTTATAAGTGAGTATTTTTATACAGCTCTTGTTCCAGTATTGCAACCCACAAAGATTCTTACGTACATTAAATCAATCATAGTTGAACTTTTCCTGTTGGCACCTCATGACTGTTTTTATTACCAGTTAATGAACTGGCACGAGTGAAGACAAATGAAATTTTTTTATGTTGTGAGCAGAGGCAACAAAAGTGGTTTTACCTCTACATGTCGTTGTATGATGTCTGTGTGATAAAATGTATTCTTCATGCCATTATTTCAACACTTCCAACAAAATCAGAGAAAAAGTGCCATCAGTCAAATGTAGGTTGTTATGCTGCAAAACCTTGCCACAGTCTGAATTGTTCATAAGTGTTTTTATTTGGACTAAACTGCATAATGTACACACTCTCCATGATGATTCTGCTTCATCCACATCTGAATTCACCCTTCCTAAGTCCCAACCCTTTGGAAACCTCTGTCAACTTCTTTCCTGTTTCCTGTACAGAGATAAGCTATGTGCTAGTCTATGTTGAAAAGAAAAACAAAATTTGAAGATGGTTAAAAGATATTTTGCTAGGGGTGCTGTGGAAGCAACTTATACAGTACATATAGTCCAATCTTAAGTTAGCTAATGTTAATAAAACACTAGCAAACTAGTTAGTTAATCTACATTAATTGTTAGCTAGCTAGTTAGCTGATGTTTTGGTCTGTAGCAAAACTGTAATCTACACCAATGGTTAGCTAACTAATTATATCTGATAGCTAATGTTAGTCAAATGCTGGCTAACTACCTAGCTACTCTACACCAATGGTTAGCCAACTAATTACATCTGATAGCTAATGTTAGCAAAATGCTGGCTAACTAGCTAGGTAATCTAAATGAATCCTTAGCCAGCTAGTTAGCTAGTGTTTCTTCAAAATATTTTTTCTTGTTTTCCTTGTAGACAAGCCAAGCACATATCATGTAAGTACAGGAAACCAGAGAAGAAAAGGTTGACCAAGGTACCAAGCTAGCTCAGGTGTTAACTTGAGTACAGAGCAAAGGAGGACAGGACTGAGGAAAGATCAATCATTTTCAAATACACAGACAAACAGCACTGTATTACAATAGTATTGTATTACAATGCAATTTAAGATAGTTTGAGGTTTTTGCATCTAAAACACTGTTTGTCTTCTTTCTGACATAACAACCCTTCAAAGTTTGAAGGAGATCTTTACCTCTCTGTCTAAGTCTGAGCTGTGTGTCTCATGCAGCCTCATGCTGTACTCAGTGAATGTGATGTCTCTACAATATTTTGTATTAATCCCCAAAATGGCACTTCTCTGACAATCGAACTGAATCAGCATGTAAAGTAGCAGTTGGGCACCACATAGAATGTAAATTTGAAAACGCAAACAAAATTTACTTGACACATATTATGAAGCAAAGCTCAGTTTCACCCTACAAATGAGTGTATGTTAGAAGTATGTTTTACATGTGGACAAAGGCTAATTTTTAAATGCTTGTAGTTGATAGAATGCTATTTGTCAATAGTATTTATTTTTCAACTATGTAAATCAGCTTGCTTCTGCATGTATCAGAGATAGATGGTCCCATTTCTTTTTTTTATAGCCTGTTTTTTATGATTGTTTATAGGATTTTCTAATCATACTTATATAGAAAACAGGAGATTACTATACAGCTGTCAAAAAGTATCAAAATAAGATTGAAACACATGGGTAACTTTGTAAATAAACATGTACATAACAGAATACCTGCAATAAATTAAAAAAAAATAAAGCAGTGTTTTTGCCTGTTATTGCTAAATTCTGTTTCCATTTTTTTCCAGATATGTTTGTAAAGGTAAACCCCTCACAGCTGATTTCGATTTTTTCAGTTGGCATATACTGCTGAATTTGACTGACATCTTACCTATTCTCTTGTTTGCCTTGCTGCACCTTCCAAGGTGGGACAAATTGCATCTTGATCATTTTCATTAGTACCTGGAGTCTGGTGACCTCACATAATTTTAATCTTTTTTTTTTTTCTTTTTTTTTCTTTTTTTGAGACAGCTGGCATTACTATGTTCCACATCTGCACCAGCTAAATGCTAATGGCTACTGTGTTTAGGCTAATGTAATGTAAAAATAGCTCATAATAGTAGACTACTGTCCTGACTCTTTACCGTTCAGTCTGTGTCATCTGTCATCAAAATATAACATTTGCATTTTACATTAATATTTCCTTCACCGTGTCAGTACATTTAAACTACATCTGCTCTCTGAATTAAACTTATGTTCAAAGTTCAGCAGCAGAAATAACTCGTGCACTCTTTTACTTTCCCGACATGAGCAACATGCTCTCCTGACAGTGGTTTGCCTCACACTTTGTAAATATTCATCTCGGTCTTTTGTCCTATAAGAGTTTTTATTTCAGGCAGCAAAGAAAAATAACAGTGGCTGTTTTTGTTTTTTATGTGGTTTCGAATTGGGTCTCAAGAATCAAGGAATTTCACCAGTATTGGTATCAACTTCTAAAATTCTGGTATTGTGACATCCCCAGTGTGTAGGGTTTTTAAACTGTACAAATGGTGTCTATAAATTAAACATTATTTGCCTATGACAGGGACACTGCAGGGCATGAGTCAGCATCATTACACTTCACTGGTCCCAGTAGATTTACTCAGTAGATAATCCAAGGGATTAAATGTCTGCTGTCTGGACGCCCCCCTCACCCACCCTGTACTCTTTGAGAGTTACAGCCCCCGATTGTGTGTGTGTGTGTGTGTGTGTGTGTGTGTGCACAAGTGTGTGTTAAACAAAGGTTTTTGTATTGAAGCTCTGAATCATGTCGCATTTGTGGTCTCAACTTAATTAATGATGCCACTGCTTTTGATAGCTGATGGAAAACACCTGCTGTTTCATTGCCAATTGAGGTGGAAATTACAAATCACGGTGCTGATTCAAGTGACTTCATATTTGGATATTCAACTCTGACTCTGTCTTCAGTTCAGTCCATTCAGTTGATCGCTAGTTTAAGATACTTAATTCAGTTCAGTACAAAAATATATATAAGCCTAACAGCCAGCTGTTTATGACAGTTATCACATCATGATTGTTCCTGTGGCTTACGTGGTCTTTTAATATGCTTTTAACACCAAAGTAATGTACTGTGTATCATGGCTGAGCAGCTCCTCTGCTAAACATGACTGATTGAGTCAGCGACAGTAGTGATTCAGTATAGAAAGTTTAGTCTGAAGATTGTCTGTAAAGGTTTGTTCATACATTTACTGAAACCATTTAGCAGCCACAAGTGCGACATGCTAAAAAATCAAGTCACAAAGAGCGGCAGTCCTATGTTGTGCTTAGACTACAGGAGTTTTAAAATCCTCACCAATTTTGAAATAATGGTGCATCACACACTGCAGAAAGATCTCATGGGGAATGTGATTTAGCCATCTCATGGAGAAGCAGATGTAAACTAAGTGGAGGTGTGGCGCAACTATTTGCCGGAGTAATGCTTTGCAGTAAGAAAAAACAAAAGAATACGGATTAAGGGATCTGGATGAGTGATCGGAGCATGCATAAATATCACATCCTTTGGATTTCTCTAAGTTATGTTAAAATCTGTTCACATATTGGCAAAACAAATTATTAATACATGTCATTTGCTTCACATTATTACATATTTCTCCTTTAACAATACTGTACTTTACAATATCATAAATTGCCCAATATGTGACAGTCTTCTCTTTGAGGATGATTTAGATGATCTGCTAAAGCTGTTTCATAATATACCTTAGATACAGTATTTGTTTAGGTACAAGTGAGGAAATAAACTATTATTAATTTTTTGCTTTTTGAAAGTAGGTCACACATGAAATTGAAGTGTTTACAGGAAATTATAAAATGACAGACCGTGCACTGTCTAATTCCCTTCCCCCATTCACTTGACCCTCACAGTGTCTTGGTTTTGCTCCTGTTCATCTTTCACTGTCTCTGCCCATCTCGCTGCCTCTTCATCTCTTTTACTCCTCTTCCCAATCCCTCTAACCACCCCTCCACTCTCTCCACCGCCCCATGGCCAAACACAGTGACCTAGACTCCCAGCCTCCTTTGATGTGAGCGATGTGACCCCTGCGCTCCAGATGCCCCTACACCGCCAGTCTTATCCTCTCCGAGAGCCGGCACAGCCCACAGAGAGGGCCAGTCATTAACCCCGTACAACCTGGGCCTCCCCTCCACTGCTTAAACACATGATGTATCACAACACCAACCCCCATGCATCCCCCGCTCTGATTCACCCAAACATGCATGTGTGGGCGAGGACCGATGATGCAATAGGCTCTTTAAACATTTAAAGAACGGGTCAGCTTTTCAAAGGGGGGAGCTGGAACCTTTGGCCACTGCTTCAGTTATCATGGTCAGTGGTTGAAAGTCTGGTGATATGTCAGAAGGAAAACAAATGAATGTCTAATGAATGGAAAGCCTGGATGATGAATGAAGCTTCACACTGGTACACTGCTGGTTTATTTGGATTATGAGTGTATATCTTTGCCATACCTAGGCTGATAGGATTAAAAGAAACAATGCTTTTATCTCCTGACTGATTGAATATGATGAAATCAAGGGTAAATGTGCATCTTAGGAGGATTGTTTATTATGATATGCTGACACTTAAAATATGCACAAGCACAATGAAACAGCACTGAATTCCTTGTGTCTACATCAAGTATCTTTCAGTAAACCCTACATCTTTTTGTTACTTTAGCAGAGAGAAATTAAAACAAGTCATCTCAGAGTAATGATGAGTCATGGCCTCAGTCAACCTTAAATCTGAAACCCAAACAAATCATAGTCTGGGTGCCCCGCATGACAAAGGAGAAGAGTGCAAGAACAAGAGCATTCCTAGGGGTAGAAAAACGAGGGAGGGGATTACTTTATTAAGATGTACTGAAACACAGATCACCACAGATGGATGAGCGCCTCGCACAAAGAGGGTTTTGAGAGAATCAAATCCATCTCGTGCAGGAGTCACAAACATCTGTTTGAAAAGTCAAAGTGTTGCAACTTTAGGTCTTTCATTAGAAGCTGGGAGCCTCCTTTTGAAACCTTTGGACAACAAGCTAAGACATCAATGTCAAAGGGCTCTGTCGAAGCTTAAAAAGACAAAGAGAGAAAGGGACAAAGAGGTGAGTTCTCCTGATAACCAGAAGGTTGTGTTTCTCCATGTGATTTTAATAAAGAGGCCTCAATCGACAGAGCATCTGGGCCATCCGCATAAGGAGGCAAATGCTAATATTGCTCTTACTGGCAGATAAAATAAAGTCTAGCACACTTTTCTTGGCACACTCCCAGGGCAGATGTTTGATGCCTGGCCTGAGGCTTCTGGTGAGATGGCAGTGGGGGTTGGTCTGGAATTAGGAGAGTCCTCCATCAGATAACACATTTTCTGGTTCATGTAAAGACGTCCAGCATATCAACAGAGACATGCATCACCATAATGTGAAAATCTGCATCTGCACAGCGGGCAGGTTTTTGCCTCCACAGACGGCCGAGACAAGTCGTGGGACGGGAGCGCTGAAATGGGAGCACAGACCCTTCCATCTCCCACCATTCAGTCTTTCAGCACCACTCCTGGCCAGAGTCCTGGTGAGAGAGTGGGAGGAGAAGGGGGAGGGCAGGGAGCATCCTCTGAGAGAAGCAGACGGGGATGGTATTGTGTTGATAGGATGAGAACTGGAGACTGTCTCAGAGGTAGAAAACAGTGCAAATACCTGTTAAGCTGTGGCCATACAGTAGCGGGGAACTTTCAACTAGAACTGCTAGCTGTGAGATTTTGCATATGAGTAAAAAACATTGGCCTCTGTCTTAGCTGTTCTGTCAGTTATGGTTAAATCCTGGAATCACTGGTCAACTCACAACCATGACCTTTTTGATGGATAATAATATCATTCAACCATTGCAAGCAGTCTTTATATGTAGTCATAGTACAGTAACTGCAGCGACCACTTGTTGTGAAGGACATTGATTTTGGTCAATAAACTGCTTTTATGGGTTCTGATGATTTTGCTTAAAGTTGTTTCAAAATCAGCTGGCTCAGATTGTTACTGATAGTTTCAAATCAAGTCCATAGACAGACAATAATAGGTGTCCCACAAGAATCAATATCAAGCCTCCTGCTATTTACTCTCTAAAAAAATATCATTTTTGTAAAAATATATTTAGAGACATAATTTACTTAATTATACAAACCTATTCAAATAACATTGATTTCCAACAGAACAATGCAATATGAATTTTTATGCTGATGATTCAATCTTGTATGCATTCTCACAAACTACAGAGCATACAGTCTGGTTCTGATGATCGTCACACTCGTCTTATTATCTCAGTTACACAGAAGCATGAACCTTTTACATCTCTGCTTTGATCCATGCTCTCATTGAGATCAAGTTGATAAAGTATAGCATTGAGTTAGACAGATCACCTCTTTCTTTCACAACAGAAGAACCACTATACAATCCACAATTTTAACTATGCATACACTGATACAGGGATATATCCTGTATGCTCATGCTGTTGCCATTACTCTTAAACAAGTGGAAGCCACTTATTTTAATCCCATTCAATTTATTGCTCAAGATATCTGCCATCAGCCTTCCTGTGTTTTTATTGCCTAATTGTGTATGTCCTTAGCTGAGTTCATTTGGGTTAGCTATAAAAGTTTCTCATATCAGTTCTGATCTGGAGAGGACTGGTTTCCAGTTTTATGCAAGTTCCTTCTGAACATAAGTGTAAAAGACATAAATTCCTCTGAGGTATCTTGTTCATGAGTGACAGAAAATCAGACTGTGATATGGACAGGCATTGGCAGTAATGCCGACATTGTACCAGGCCATTGCTATCAAAAAGTAGCTGACCTGAAAGGCAAAGCTTTGGATTTACCAGTCAACCTACGTTCTAACCGTCACCTATGGTCATGAGCTTTGGGTTGTGACCAAAAGAATGAGACTGTGGATATAGGATTTTCCTCCATAGGGTGGTTGGTTCAACCAAAAAGAGCTCAGACATCTTCAGGGGGCTCAGAATAGAGACGCTCCTCCTTCATGTCAGATGGAGACAGCTGAGGTGGATGCCTTGTTTTGGAAGTTTTACTGGCATGTAGAACGGTGCAGAGACTCTGGGTAGACCTAGAACTTGCTGGAGGGGTTACATATTCCATCTGGCCTGGGAACACATTGAGATTCCCCAAGAGGCACTGGAAACTGTTGCTCAGGCAAAGGACGTCTGAAATACCTTCCTAAGCCTCCTGCCTTTATTAAGTGATCTTAAGTGATTGTTTTAATGAGTAATCCAGATCTTAGTAAATATCTGAATAAATCAATACTAAATAAATATCTGAAGAAATTAAGCATAATTAACAAACTAATTTTGAGACCGACACATTAAAAAATAGACCAATATGAATGCAGAAAGGAAAGGGGGGAAGAGTCTCAATGCAATTTCATCTGACAAGAAACAGATTTAGGAACTGGTGAGAAAAATTGTTTTTATCATGTAAAAGAATATTGAGGAACCCTGTGTGATTCTGGGCCAAATCAATTTACAGTAACTGATGAGAGGTCTTTGTATGACAGGTAAATTATGACTATGTAACATTTCTAATCCCCAAAGCCAGCTCAGTCGAGTGAAATATTGTGCTGTACCAACCATGCTATCCGGTTTAGTGCAAAGAACACACATCTATTCATCAAGTACACAATGACATCTTGGTGGAGACTCTTTTTAATCACAGCCCACATTAATCAGGATTTGATTTTAACATAATGTTTTCATCAAACAAAATGATCCACTGTCCTGCAATGACAGACCATTTTTAACCAAAAGGCTGCTCTCAACTTCAGCTCTCCGTGGAAGATAACCAAGAGTGAGTGAAATTATAGCATTTGCTCAGTAAAGCCATCATATCAGATTTGAATGAATGGTTAACATTGCAGAAGTCTCATTCATCCTTGTCACGGAGAGACCAAGCAGGGAAGACCATAAGTGTTTCTATGTCAAAGCTGGGCGCAGCTGGAAAATGGCCTCCAGCTGTCTCATCATTAGAGCTGATAAGGCACCGCGGCCCGGCTCCCTTCATTCCTCGCTCAGTCTGTGGGAAGTACAGGTACAAACTGTAGGTACCAGCGAGTCGAAAACAGCTCTTTCTATTATCCACCTGGGTCATAGTTTCAACATATGGAACACATTTGTGTCAGTCCTTTGAGATCTTGAGCATGCTGGTTTGTTTCAATCTAAATAACTTTATCTGCTTTGTCCTGGGAAAAAATTAATGTGTCATATTTGTTTCATTGCGCATGAATCAGAACAAATGTAACAATAGAAACAGCCATAGAATGATGCAGTAGCCTTCTGACAGCAATTGTTTTTAAAAATAAAAGGAGAATTCTGATTTATATGGCAAATTTTTGTAAGTTGACCCATCATTTCTATTGCAGATAACAACGTTGTATTCAAAACTTATTGCTAAGATCTGGAAATGCAACAATATTCCAACTGGGCAAGGAAGAAGTCAGGTGATTATACAGGCTTTAAACAAACCTTCAGATTACTCAGACATCTTATATGAGAAAAAACAATGGTGAAATGAAATGATTGCCCAAACATTATATTATATATTTGTATGTTGTATGTATTGTATGTTTGTCATCCATCACAGTTTTCATACTTTTCTGTTTCAACCTACTCTGCTGCTGTTGTTTTGCACACAGATGGTTTTCTTGTGCAATGAGGGATTATTACTGATATTTTGGCAGAAAAGCCAGTTATAATCTTTTGGTTTTGCATGTGTTTGTGTAGCAGTAGATAGACCAAAGACTTAACACGAACTAATTTGTCTAACAACAAAGCCAGCTGAGCTTGCACTGCAGTATGAAATCCACAAAAAGCAACGTGAAACACAACCTACTACTCTGGTAAATGGCTTCAAGTGAGGAATAACATTCATGCAGATCCCCTTCGCTGTCTCTATATATTAAATACTCCAACATTGCTCCAGTGTGTGAACAACAGACACTAGCCACATAAGCCATGGAATGCACTAATGCCAGGCTCAACAGGCTAACACATAAAATAAACAATAAAGCAACATATAAATGGCAAAGAAATTACAGCTTCCAAGTTTGAGGTCAGTATTCATCGATCCTTCGGCTTCAGTTTTGTAATGAGTCACAGTACTGGCCCATGTTGAGAAAGCGGTCCAAAGTGATGTGGTTAGCGCAGTTTTTCTGTTGTTGTGGGGAAATTTCAGTCCAAAATAAAATTAATCCACTGGATCTTCCTTGGATGGTGGGAGTAGACTTTTGTGTCAGTTCTTGCAGCCAACAACAGAGAAACTGGTTTGCATGCTTCCACATCTTTGTGTTAATGTTACTGGAGTCATGATTAGCAAGGAAATAACAGGAAACAGAAAGGTAGATTAAGTATTCACTCTTTGCTTGGATTAAAATGTAAGTATTTTTACCATTTTATGTGGACCCCCTACTTCAAGCATCCTCGCAATGTAGGCGTGTTCCCAGATCTCAGCAATTACTTTGTTGACATAAAAAAACCTACGAACATAAGATGCAAATTGCAATAAAAATGAATTATCCTTTAGTTTAATTGCCTTTAACTGATGATCCAAATGTGCTCTAACTCATATTTTATTTGGTTATAGTTGGATTGTCCAGTGTTTTATAAATTATATGTATAATGTATTTTCTATATACCACCAGGAGAGTAGCAGCTACCACAGAGGCACTTAAAAAGTAGAAATGACAAAGATAAGCAAAACAAAGGTTAGCTAAGACTGTATAATGTTGTATCAACTTAGAAAAATGTTATTATATTTGGATACAGTTGTATTCCTGTTACTTTGGCAGTCACTTTGTTCATTAAGCCGATGGAAATGGTCACATTATAAATGTTTAAATTGTTAGTTGATCCTGGTTTTACAAGGTCATGTGAACACTGATCACATCTAATCCAATAGCAGCACGACACAGAGGGCGTAAATAATCTGGTCAAACAAAGTTGTCGATTGAGTAGCCTTGTGTGTGTACAGTACTGTACCACGCCCTTGTGCAAAAACCCTGCTGCATGTTATGGACTAGCTCTGGGATACCTTGGCCGTGACCACAGCCCTCTAGGGGAATACGCAACAGGGAGCTCTGTAACTGCTGGGGGATCAATACTGTGCCTACAGAGTAACTGAACCCAAGGGTAGTGAGGCAGCAACCCTGCCTGACCCCTCTGTGCCTTCAGAGACAATGTGCCAACACAGCTGGTCAATACGTCTAGAAGCAGCAGTATGGGGCCATCACATTTTGGAACAGTAAGTTGACTTATCATGCGTGCCACAGCTACTGTACAGCTGTGGTTCATTCAAATTACAATCCCAATTCTGAAAAGGTTGGGAAGTTGCGTAAAACAAATAAAAACAGAATGCAATGATTTACAAATACTTTTTGACTTATATTCAACTGAATACAAGGTACAACCGAGCACAAAGACAAGATATTTAGTCTTGATTGATACAGTTTATTGTTTTTTGTAAATAAACACCCATCCTGAATTTAATGCCTGCAACACAAAAAAGTTGGAACAGCTGGAGCAAAAGAATGGGAAAGTTGCAGAATGCCCCAAAAAACCTTTCACCATCTACAGTTCATGATATCATTAAAAGAATCAGAGAATATCTGATTCTAATCTCTGCATGAAAGGGGAAAGGCTGAAAACTAACATTGAATGCCTGTAACCTGCAACCCTTCAGGCATCACTGCATTTAAAAACTCAGATAATTCTGTAAAGGATGCTACATGAACTTGGAAACGCCATGAATAGCTGCAACATCCAGAAATGCCGATGCAAAGTGTGTTCTAGCACATTTCAGATTGTTGTTGGAAATCACACCCATTGTGTCCTGTGGGCTAAAAAGGAAAAAGACTATCCAGATTATTATCAGGCAAAGTTCAAAAGCCAGCATCTGTGATGGTATTGGGGTGTGTTAGTGCCCATGGCTTCATGGGTAATTGTCACATCTGTGAAAGTCCTATTAATGCTGAAAGGTAGGTACAGGTTATTGAACAACATATGTGGCCATCCAGACAACATCTGGTCCCTGCTTATTTCAGTAAGATAATGGAAAGATACATTCTGCATGTATTATAACAGCACAGTTTCATAGTAAAAGGGTTCCAGTGCTGGACTGACCTGTCTGTAGTGCCGACCTGTCTCTCATAGAAAATGTGTGGTGCATTATGAAACGCAGACTGTTGAGCAAATTAAGTCATATATCAAGCAAGAATGGGAAAGAATTCCACTCTCAAAACTTTAACAATTTGTGTCCTCAGTTCCCAAATGCTTTCTGAGTGTTGTTCAAAGAAAAGATGCTGTAACACAGTGATAAACATGCTCCTGTCCTAACTTTTTTGGAACCTGTTGCAGGCATCAAATTCAGAATGACTACATATTTACAAAAAACAATAAAGTTAATCACTTTGAACATTAAATACCCTCTTTGTATTGCATTTAATTGAACATAGGTTTAAAAAAAAGAAAATCATTGTATTCTGTTTTATCAGAGGGTTCAAATTGCTGTAGTATGTGCTTTATTCATATTAGATGTCAAGACTTTTAATCTCTTGATCTAAATGCATCAAGTTAATATATTGTCTTTCATCGCGTTGACAGTGTAACTATTATATTACAAGGTAATAACAATGGATGAGTCTCATATGGGATCACAACAGTTTTGTTTTAGAAACATAAAAAGAGCTGACTTGAGTGGAGAATATCAAAAATATTGGCTCCCTCTATTAACACGAGTCCCAAATCAATAAATGTTATCCTCCAGAGGCACTCTGAGCTGTCTGTGGCATGGTATTGATCTCCCTAAATGCAGGTGTCTGCATGTTGCTCTTGGAGAGACACTGTGGCCTCTTTCTGTGCCAGTGTACCCCCAAACCCACACCACCCCCACCCCCTTTGCCCTTTGCTTTCACTCCCTGTCTCTCTCTCGCCACCCGGGCTAAGCAGTCAGCGTAGCACCTCCACAGAGGCCGATGTGTGACTTGATGCCATCAATAAAACCATCATCTGAGATGGGCTTCCATCGTGCCCCGCACAGTTAGTCAGGCCCTCTGCGATGAATCACCTTGATAGAGGCAGGCCCTCCAGGAGACTAGCACTCAATATCTCACCAGTAGGTTTTCTCAAATCCATACCAGTTCATGTTTCTGCTTTTTTTCTGCTCTGTGTTCTGGGTCTTTAGGGTTCTGGGTTAGTCAGCAACAGTGCTCAACAGCAGTGGGCTTGAAAAGTGTTTATAGTTTAAAGTGAGCAGTGGATGACTGACATGGAAAAGTCAAGCAGAGAGGACAGCTAAGACGATCAACTATGGAAGAAAACTGGATGTCTGCAATGTTGCGAATGAAGTATTTAAAAACTGAAACAGCTGATGAAGGCCATTCATTTTTGTGTACTGTAGAATTTGAAAGCATGCTGTTGTAAGCAAGATATCTACATGTATATGTACAAATGTAAGGCCACTTTTTAAGGCCACCGCTTAATGAAATTTAAGGCACTAAAACTAAACAGCAAATGTCAGTTGGTTGAGTTAAATAGCATTTGTCCAAATACAATGTCTTAGTGTGAAAATAATATATATTTGTCCTTCATGATATTAATGTAATCACTCCCATTGTCCAACAGCCAGAGACAAAAAAAAATACACATTTCTATACTGTCAATACAATACAAGTACAAAATACAAGTCATTTAGACCTCTGTATTTATTATTATTATTTAGATTGTTTCTCTGCATTATAGTTTATACATGGACTATGAATAAATTGGTAAATACCATCATGTCTCATTATTAAGCCTAGAGGGGATCATGCAATCACTTGTGTGTGTTTGGTGCATGCATGCGTGCATGTGTGCGTGCATGCATGTGTGTGCGCGTGCGTGGTTGTATCCATGACCACTGGACCGGGAGATTGTCTGCAGCTTATCTGACATACTACTGGACCCATCAGTTTTTGTGTCATCCCATTCTTGTGAATGCAATATCTCAGGAACGCTTGGAGGGAATTTCTTCAAAAGCTAGTAACATGATGACAGATTAATTTGAATTCCTGTTTTGTTGATATTGCCAAAGCTTAAATGTAAATGCATTGTGTATTCAAGACCATGCGCACAGCATTCAGTGACTAAATATATGAGGCCTTTTATGAGTAAATGTGAATTTAAGACATTTTAAGAGTGAGGAAAGGGCCTTAGTCACTCAGCTGAGAGTAAATATGCATTGCAGGACTGATGATTACCAAGCTTTCTGTGTCTGTGAATCAGCTGTTCTGCTTTTATCTTATCCCTGACAGGTTGTTTGGTTTTTGTAACAGCTTATTATCTACATGTGTGAAAAAGGTCACACTTTTGTAATTGTGTGTGTGTGTGTGTGTGTGTGTGTGTGTGTGTGTGTGTGTGTGTGTGTGTGTGTGTGAGAGAGAGAGAGAGAGAGAGAGATAGAGAGAGAGAGAGTGAGAGAGAGAGAGAGAGAGAGAGAGAGAGTCTGGGAGAGCCAGTGATATCATGCTGGTGGTCTTTTTCTTTCTCATACTTGAAAAATAAACTTTGGCTATAGATAAATCCTTGATCTGCAAAAGACTCATTTCCACTTTCACAAGATCAAGCTTCAAGATTCCACATGAGCAGATTTTGCAACTTATGCTCTCCTGTGAGAAGATGTAGTATTTGTTGTACAAGTCTGAAAAAAGATTTATATGACACGTGAGACACATTTTTCTTTCTAACAGCAAACGTGGACACAAATCAAACTGGGAAGAAGGAAGAACTGCTTTTTATAGTCAGTAGAATTCATTTGCATGTTGAATGTGTTAGGAACAGTTTGGAATATTATAAGTGGGGCTGCATGTGGAACTTTCTGATATTCAGTGTTTTAGCTCCAGCTCCAACAACTACCGTATTCTGCAAAGTAAATCACTGATTTTGCCTATGGAGTGTAGTTGGTTTGGATACAGCAATATTTGGTTTTCTGTCAGAAAATGCTGTCTGATGGCATAGTAAAGTGGTGAATATATTCTAAATATAACATACACTTAAACTGATATTTCTGTCTTTCAGGTGGACCTTCTTTAAATGGCTAAAATACCTTTTGCTGCTGGCCCCTTCCACAGTAGCTCATTGCTTAGCTTCTATGCTAGTACTCCTGTCTGCTTTTCCAAACTGGGACTGTGTACCACCATCTACTATAATACACTGATTATCAATAAATACTCTGTGCCCTTTTAATGGTCAGCAATGTGAAGGTAACACTTGAAAGTTGACAGTAACAGTATGGAAGACACCCTGTGGTCTCATATCTTAACAGAGCACCCTATCAAGACAGATGGGTCTGAAGGGACACTAAATGGCTAAACAGACTGATAGGACAACAGACTGATATACTCCAGCCATGATAGGCTCGTCTCTAAATGCTGCACACAAACATAACAGTAATCTCTAAATGTAATTTAGATTATACTAGTCGGGTCTTGTTGATGCATGAGCCACTAGTTTTGACACCAGAAGTGACCGAACCTGAAGTCTTTTGGAAGAATTTTGACAAATTAGGTGCAATAGATAAAGAATCTAGTGATTTATGAAGTCAGTTACTGCCATTAAAGTCTGTGAAATGATATGATGTTACAAAAATTCCCATCATAGTCGCTGCTATGTCTATGTATACCCTTGCTGGTGTTGTTTATATAATCTTTTTTTCTCTCCTTCCAAGATCCTGACTGTAGGTAACCTACTTCTGCAGTGTTTGGGCTCTCAGGGAGAGAACTGCTACGGCCGGCGTTGGTCCAGAATGTAGCTGAGATGGATGAGTGTATGACAGCACTCTCCCTTTACTCTTTCTATGGGAGGTTCGCACTCAGCCACACAGTGTGTGTGTGTCTGTGTGTGTGCATACTGGCTGTATAAACTCACCCAGAGGGACCCCAGGCCTGTGGGAGATAAAGACCTCTCCTAAAATGTAAACACTCTCTGAAGTGGCGAGCGGGGCAGCTGTGGTTGCACACACACACATTTAGAGAAATGCAAGCCCAAGGTCAAGGTTAAGCGGTACACTCTTTCAAGGCTCACTTTCCCTCTTGACCCGACTGTCTTGCCGTTGGATCTGCAGGATCTGGAGTTTGGGTGCTGAAACATGGGCCGCCTTGACAAAAGAGAAACAGTGCAGAGAGCTGGTGGTGCAGAGCGGTGGTACAGCTGGACACCCCACCCCACCCCCCCACCCCCACCCCCCCAAAAAAAGTTATCATTTAGAAACATGAAAGAAACAGGGAGGCAGGTGTTTGGAGCATAAGCTAATTCATATGTATCTCAAGTGCATGGGGTAAAAATGAATAAATGTGGAGAATTCTTCGTATAACTGCTGTGATGTAAAACACTGGACACTGGAAGTGTGATTCTGGTGATGCAAGTCTGTCATATGAGCGTCCTCATTTATGTGATTGATCTTATTTCATCTTAATGACTGATTTTTAGAAAATGAAGATGGAACTATATTCATCCAAAGAAAATTTTCCAAAGTTAGTGTCCAGTCCCATTTCCACTAAACATTACATTTCACAGAGTCTCAACCTGTTCTCATCCGAACTCATCAGACACTGGCATTTTGTCACCACTCCTTGGTGTCTCATACAGAAAGCCGCTTATGACACATAGTTAATGTTGTGAAATGGTCGTAGTTTGGGTACATTTAGGCACAAAAACCATGTTTGTAGTTACAATAACTACATTATATTACATACATCACGTGACATCAATAAGGCCATTCATGATGTAAAAATCACATAACACAAGTCCCATGAAACATGTAATGTTATGTACCTTAAAGCTTTTAGTAACATTTTAGTTTTCAAATTGGACGCAAGCCCGGGTCTCCTAAGTGGAAGTGCTGTGTTGTTTGACTCTTCTATCCGTCCCACCACCACTAGATGTGACCTGTTTCTCTCCTACACTGAAGTCACTTAAAAGCCTGATGCATTTGTTTCAGCTGCTAACAGGCACTGTGCACATCTATATGGGACACCAAGAGGCCGTGACAAAACATACATACAACAAATTAGTGAATAGAGCACGCTTAGAGGATGAAGAATCATCCAGATATGCTCCAAGCGATGTTGCAGCAGTGCTGCTTGTGATTTCTCCCTCTACAGATAAGTAAGTTAAGTGTCTAAAATGTTTATTTAGAACTAATGTAATTATCTGACATCAGAATTGTTTCTAAAATCGGGGGACAGTTTGTTTACTTGTAACTCCCAACTGTTCCCCATTTTTGTCCCAAACCCAGTTCTTGTCATCCCTGTTGACCTCATTGATGAAGGGAATTTGAAACGTCTAGGATGACAGTGTTGATTTTCACTAAAGAAAATAAATTGGAAGTGAAACAAGTGTGTGAAACTGCTTTTTCAAACAATTGACACGTTTCTTAGCCTGTCCGCTGACACACAGAGCAGGTTAGCACATCTTCACTATATGGAAACGTCTGGTGTTCACTATTATGTTAGGATACATTTACTGTAATGTATGTTAACTAGTATTTGTAGTGCAGTCCACATGGACAAAAATGGCAGAGGATATAACCACAGATTGTGGCTTTAAGTATAAATGGACATAATCATCAAGTGACCAAATATTTGGCTTTGTGCTCAAAGATTGTGAGAAGTAGTTCACGACAACATAAATAAACAGATCAGGATTTAAATATATGGCCACAGATTAAGGCTAAAATTCTCCAAAAGCACTACAAGGAAAAGAAAAACACTGCAGTATCAGTAATAACCTTTATCTCTTTTCCTTCCTCCTATTTATGATTCATTGAAAACTGGGCAAGAAGGTCACATTTTCACTTAAAATTGTATGAGTGCTGAATTTCCTCACTAATCTGTTTTGTAGTCACATTCTGGGTTAACTTTATGCCTGATGTCAATGTCAAATTTGTGCATTCAGACTGCCGAATAATCTCATTAGCATGTCAGCTGTCAAGCTGACTACCAAGATGAGTCAGCTTTGCGTGGATCAGTGTATAGTCATTTTACACTTTATAAGTGCATGTACAATAGTACTTTGAACAGAATGAATAAAAAGCAAAATAATAGTTAGGATTTAAATGCTATGAAATCATAATGTAGCACGAAAACCCAAATGAACTCAGGAAACTGTGTAGAAGTAAACCAGCGTTGTGTCTTCCACAAAGTGTCCTATAGCAACATTTAATACAATGTCTGGACACAGAAGTCTTTTATACAAATACACAGAGTAACACCCACTCAAGTGCTGTGTAGATGTGCTATTACCAGGGTGATGTTTGTGTACAAAGAATAACACACTTAACAAGTACTTAACAAAGTACCTCCTGCTCAGTGAGAGTGCTGTGAAAAATGAGAGGGGTTGGTAATCTTTGCTCGAGTCCATCTTTATTATCTCGGTCAATGGACAGAAGTGGATCCTGAGGTAAAAATACCAAAGCCTGCTTCTCATCAATGTGATGCTCTTATCTGACATTTGAAATACATTCAGCAGGATGAGCGAGTGCACAATGTATGGAGCCTGAGATTTGTCCACTACATTTTTACATGACTGTTATGAATAAGTTTATATTAAATATATGTTATAATCGCTCAAACTGTCTGTAAATTATAGAAACAATTTCTCACATTTGTACTGATACAATCTAGAAAACCAAAGAGACAAAAATGCACAAAATGTTGCACTTTAGTCATACTATGAGTGCTGAGCTAAAAGTTAAAAAGTTGTGTTTTAGATGTGGTTCTTTAGCATGACACATGGTTTATAATGCATTTAGGCTTAATTCAAGTCTTTGTCTCTACCTGGTGCCATCAATTATTATATTTAGAGATATAAAATTATACCAGAAACTCAGTTTAAGAAATTTAAAAAATGGTTAAAGAGGATCAGAGCTGACAGCTGAAAGTTCAGCCCTATTTTCTTACTAATTTCTTTTATGACATCTTGTTTGAATAGAAATATACATTTCTGTAGAATCTGTAATGTTTAAGAATGATGTCAAATTATTAAAAAAAAGACTTATTATCTATGTTTTTTACTTCTATGTGCAATACTAACTGTGACAGAAACAAATGGGGTCAGGAGAAAGTTTATTTGCGTGCCTGACAGACAAAGTGAAAGGGTAAATAGGAACAACCATCTCCATCTTTGAAGTGCAACAGATATCAATCCAGCACAGGGAGGGGACAAGGGGAAACATTAGCTGTGTTTCAGAATGACAAGGTGAGAAATTGCAGCTCACAGTCTACAATAGTTCCACTCTAGTGAGCTATTGATTTTGTCCCCAGTTTTTCTCGGGCTCCGGACACTCCGCAGCTTTTGGTGGCACTCTTTGGCTCTCCTTTGGGATGCAGGATAAAAGGACGCCGCCAATGAACAAGTTACTAAGATGTGTGGCGAATCATTCAGGGAACACACCTCCAGAGATGGCTGACGTTTTTTTTAAATGGAGACAATAGCCATCTTTGTTTGCTGCCGCATCCCTAAGCTGCTTAGGGATGCGAACACTTGCTCCGAGTCGGTCAAGTGCAAAGAGAAAGAGACAAGGACCAGAAAACAAATAGGACTGGCGTGAGGAAAATGAAAAATGCAGTAAGTGCACCTTGTATATCCACAAACACACATCAGGGACAGTCAGTGACATGTGAAAAGTACGGATGGAGGACAGGGGGGACAAAGATCAGTCACGTCACACAGAGAAGCACTGAAGCAGCCAACATGTCACAACACAACAGCCAGACAACTTTCTGCAGCTACCTGAATGTCTGAAGTGTTAAAAAGTTTTGCAAATTTATGTAAGTCATCAATTTATATATATAGTATATAAAATTATTGAATTAACAAGACATATTTACACGTGCAGGCACCATCATGGAAATGAAATATCACCCTAAAACTGTGGGTTTATCTTCATGAGTAGTTTTGATAGGGAGGCAAAGTCCCTCCACTTCCACTGTCTCCGCTGGGTCCTTTTTTCAGAAAAATATGAATGTTTGTATCATGCCATGAATTACACATCTGATTTTTGTCAATCAATAGGAGGGGCTTTGCTTCTCTGTTAAGTTAAAATACTTCTGATACATTGTACTTTTTTTTTTTTTTTGGAAAATTTACCATCATAAGTTGTGACATTATTTTTACTCATATCTTATCACGCTCTTCTGGCATGATTTTACTTTGTTTTCTTTATAATGTAATTGGAGGTGGCTTAGTTACCAGCAGTTACAGGGGAAGAAAATTAAAAAAAAAACAGTTCATAAAGTTTCAAATGAAAATGTCAAAATTGACAATACCAGAAATAATGGGGGTAACAGATTTTCAGAACAACAATAGTAATACCATCAAAAAAACTTTGACAGAAACAAATATTTTAGTGAACATTTAATGAAAAGGAAAGGATTTTAAATTTACTTAATCACCTTCAAATCAATCTTCAATCACCACTTCAAAAACAGACCATGCAGGCCAATTATCAGCATTTGTGTCTGTTGGTTTGAATTTGCGATCTTCAGTTTGGTTTGTCTCACCTACCTTGAAAACTCATATCTAACTGGTTACAACCTGTTTTACAGCAGACAAATTGACATTAAACCCATTCCCATGAAGCAGTGCTTGTAACTGTAATTGACAGAACTCTCTTCACTCAACTCATTTTTCCCTGAAGAATCTTAAGTATTTATTAAGTTTCTGCACATGAAGTTGTCAAGAATAGCTTAAATGTAAAGACGGTGTAATCAATCACAAGTTACAGATATTTTCATCGTGCTACACACATGCGAGCAGCAGAATGGCAGAAGCAGTGGGGGCATTAAGGCAGCAGGCAGGCCGGCAGGCAGACGGGCGGGCGGCAGATAAAGACGACTCTATTAGTCTCGGCTCATTGTGCCACTCTGATTTCTCTCTACTTCCTAATTGGCTGGCTTCTGTAGGCTTGGCGGCCATATTTCAGTTTAAAGGGGAAGGCTCCATGGGTCACGGGAATAAAGGGGCCCATTTGACAGGTCAGCAGGCTGATGTCTACAGCATAGTCTTGGGTCGAAGGTCAAACTAACATCAAGATAGGCCGTGGCATTGTGGGTCAGCTCCTACATCGAAGAGCCCAGTAAGTAAGTCGGCAGACTGACTGGAATGTTGTATCTTAGATATTTTACCAAGAATATCTTTGCAAATGCTGTGAGGTAATTAATTGCATTTAATACACTATTTAAAAAAACTTTTGAGCTACAGTTTTGACTCTTAATATTTGATTTCTGAAGGAAGAGTCGGGTAATATACATTTTAATCGCACTGACAAATTAAAACATTACAGATTTCACCTTTAATATTTTAGAAATGTCAGTCATTGTCAATAACATTTTATATTCAATTACAGAATTAAATAACTTGAAAAGATTATATCATTATTATCCTTCAATGTGATAATCATTCTAAAAACCATAACAAAATCCATGAGATTTAGAAAATCAGTCTTCAGTCTTCCCTCCACTGGAAAAAAAAAAAAAAAGTCACTTCAAATATGAGTTTAAAAAATAAATCTTTTGCTTATTAGAAGTAAAATAATCTGCCATTGGAACGATTGAATATTTGTTTGTTAATAAAGATATTCAAAATGCATTGTCCAAAAACAAATCACTGAAATGATACTTGTTAGGTAATTGTGTCTTATATTAAGGCTAAAATATGTAATATTTCCACGTTAAAATGTCTACAAAGCTAGATATATGTCACACATGTTGTCAAGTTGTGTGTTTACATTATCCCAAATGTTTCTTAGAAATCTGTAATTTATTCAATGTAATGGTTAGTGTCCTGTTAGGCATTGCTAGCTACTTGCTATAACTTCAAGAAAAAATAGGATATGTCAGACACATCAAGGAGTGAGGAAATAAGTCAAACCCGACCAAACATAATGTGAATAAAATATTAATATTGCTCATCCATTAATACAATTTCTGCCTGAGTCATGTCAGACTTTCAACTACTTTGGAGACTGTTTTCACTACTTTTTGTTGCTTTCTTTTACACATTTTCTAACTTTCATAAATATACAGACTGCCTGTTTGCACTGTTTTCATTAATTACCATGAGGACTATGTTTGCACTGTTTTTTTCATATTTTTGCAACATTTTGGACCTTTTTACTTAACTATAATTTTTTTTAAATGAAGAAAACAACTACCATGATCCCTGCTTCTTCACATCATCAAACTACATCTTTTTCTATTTTTTTAATGTGAGTGAGACCCCTGGTATTTACATATTGTTCACTGTGTAATGTAATGTATAAAAATTGGACAAATATATTTGGTAAGATTTTTAGTTTTTTTGCAGTGTTATGAGCCCATCTTTAGAATTATTCTTCTATCTGGTAGACAAAGATTAATCCGTGTCTAAGGCTCAGCAAAACATACACACCACACAATATTTACAAGGTTTTTAATTGTAACCCTGTGGGATGTAGGGAGCTGTTAAGATGTTTACTGTTCAATCTGATTAAAATAATTATAATATGTACATATAATATAGATGTATGTATTGCAGTGAATAAAAAGCAGCAGTGCAAATTCAGGTTCAAGGTAGAGCTGCTGATTTGTAAGAAATTGTTGATTTTACTCATTATTCTGTACGTTACAGAAGCAAAGTCAGACAAACATAACTAAAGTAATCCAATTATGAGTAATCCATGAATTGTAGTAGTCAGAGGGGCTTAAGTAACTGACAACAGTCTTTAGGAGGGATTTGGTTTGTACAACAGATCACATTGGAATCAGCACCCTCCTAACTCGATTAGCATTAACGTTCACCTCTAGGAAATGAGTAGCCCAAAAACATGAAATTCACCATGCACATTTGCACACACACGTACACACACATGCATGTGCACACACACACAAAACGCAGGACAGTCTGCCTGGCACCAGACAGCAGTGCACGGCCAAATGAGATGTGTGAGAGCCCCCTGCTGCCAAGAGGCGGACAGGAAGAAGAAACAAACCCTCTCTAATGGAGACATGACATGCTCGCCGGGGCGGAAACTCAAACAAACGATTAATGGGCCATGGAGCCTTCAGTACAGCAGCAAAATACCCACCGCTGCTCCCCCCGCTCTCTGTACTCCCTCGCTTCTCGCTCTGTCCCATGTGGGCCAAGGGGGTTCGACATTTCAAGACCCAGGCCCCTGCACTGAGGCGACATATTTCTGCCACCCCTTTACCCCAAATCTACTGAGATCCCTGAGCTGAATTAAGTGGACAACACGACATAAGTACTGCAAACAACTCAGAAGAACCTTGTGCACCAAAGGAGAGAGGTTTAATACAGATAGATTCGTGCATTTATATTTACTGTCCTCAATTTACTGACATTGTTTTGAGCTTGACAGGCAAATACACAACTTATCTGCATTTAAACTGGGTTTCATGGCTGTTTCCAGAAGTTCTGTCAGTAGCTAGAGAAGACAACACCCACGCGATCTGATCATGTCTTGTGGTAAGGAGCAGCTCAGAAATTCTGACAGACTGGGGATCAAAACTAGAGGTCAACTTCAGGTTTGTATTGACAATTGTAAATTTATTATGTTGGTTCGCCTTCATTTGCGCTCATACTGTAGGGAGATACCGCCGCAGCAATGGCAGCTTGTTAATTTCCAATACTGGCTGGCAGCAACTGGCCGAGTGTTTTAACAGATCAGCTTGATCATATTTCAAACTCCAGTGGGTTGAGTCTGTCCCTTAATTTTCTTTGAGAAAATTTTTTTTTTTCGAGAATTCTGCTCAGTCCATCTCAAATCGTACCCCCTCAAATGTAAGTTTAAAGTTAAGACTGGATCATATTTTAAATTTTAGTTTAAGTATTGGTGCAACATAATTCAATTTAATCTATGTTTAGAGTAAAAACTAACCATAAGTTTAAAGAGAGGTTTATATTTAATCTTCTTTATTTTAAGATATTTTAAAAGTTTAATACAACATAATTTAAAGTTAAAACATGATTTAAACTATGACATCAAATGGGATTACAATGTTTTTTGGAAGAGGAACATTTTAGACAAAAACACCTGTAGTATTTTATCACAAAATTAGTTTGTGGCTGCAGGAACAGCTGAGTTGACTGAATGAGTCCAGAATGCGATAAGGGTGGGGGTCCTCCATTCTCATGAGGCCATGGAAGTCCATCCAGTCTGGTAGCTGGTGCAGCCTCCTCCTTTGTCTTCTCTTCCATCTAAGCAAAGAGAAGCGAAAGAGAGGAGCGGGGAAGAAGGGAAGCCCCTTACGTTCATGTGTTTTGATTAGCAGGTAATGATCTTTGATCTAATGCGCTGACTGGGAAAGTGCGGCTCCCATTGAAATCCGGTGGATGCTTGGCCGACCTGGAGCCAGTGTCACTTCTCGTTAGGGCCTGCAGCTCCATGACCTCCCCGTTGCCAGTCCCAGCCCCCTCCTCGCAGCATGAGCACCCCGCGTAATGATATCAATAGCAGCAGGGGTGCAATGAATACAAATCCGCGTGCAGAATGTTTGGACAAGAATTCGCTCCCAGCCCTCCCTCCTCCTGCCGCCCCACTCACCACCGTTCAACCTCTATCCCCCACACAAAGGGCTAGGTTAGACTGTAATCTGGATGCTTGATTTCACTCAAAATAGTTGGCTACTGCAAAGAATAAATGCCCCCTGCTGGTTGCCTATAACTGCACATGTTTCATAAAGAACTAGCTAGTAGGTTTTTATATCACTGAGCCACACTGGGCTTAAAAATCAGCATGTGAAAATGCGTGTGATCGCCCTGAATTGTTAAAATTTATTCATGCATGCAACTCAAATCATTCAAGCTGCAAAGTATATGATAATGACTGTTACATGCTTAATTGAAAGAATACAAAACTCACTTGTCCGTTTGCATGAAATGGGGCAGTTCACAAAAATCTTCAATTAGAAATATTGTTTTGTTTTGTCTCAAATAAGCTACATTTTGCCCATGATGTCATCTAAAACATGAGGACTCACATGTTGTTTATGGCCTCCCTGCAGCAAAATATAATTTATTACTGTATCATATCATAAAATACACAACACCAACTGGCTGTCGGAAAAGGAAACTACTACACACGTCTGTTACCAGGCACACAACCGTCCCCTATCGAACACTCTGTCCAGTGTTGGCCCTGACATGGCAGCCACCTGATTTCCGTCTCTGGTATTGACACAGCCGTTTAAAGCAGCCTGGCCACCAGCGCCCATAACAAAGCTATGTTCATGGAGCCAGCCAATGAAAGCCTCCGTTAAATCAGGGAGGAAAGAACCAATGCATTTCTTTTCTGAATTAACAAGACTGGAAAAGCTATAAAATCCCTGCTACAAGACCTGTTTATTATCAATTACTGCGGCACAATACAGCCACACTGTGAACTTACGTACATGTGCTGCAGCCATGTGCCTCTCTGCAAGGATTGCATGCCATGTGCACACATGCACGGTCGGTGCACACAGAGCCCTCTCTTCTTCTTCTTCTTCTTCTTCTTCTTCTTCTTCTTCTTCTTCTTCTTCTTCTTCTTCATTCGCTTGGTTCATTACTGCTGTCTGGACACACCTCTGCTGCTTTCTACAAAGCTCTCGGTTACATGGTTCAATGTTTAATGTCCTGTGAAAGGCAGCATTGTTGAGAGCAATGTCCAAAATGCCTGTGTTTTAAGTATCAGTTTGGAAGAAGGGATAAATGAAACAGAGTCATCATCCCAGAGAGGTGAACTTAAGTGGTTGCCAAACAACACAGAATTATAAAGGTGTTCAAATTCTTTAGTCAAATTAAGTGGTGGAAGAAATACTTAGGCCCTTTACAAATCCTACTCTGTGAAAACACTCTTTTACAAGTAAAAATCCTCAATTCAAAGCCTTATCTGCAAAATATCCAAAGTATTGACGCAGTAAAATTGTCCCTGTCAATGCTTTACTTTTATATATGATGTTTTTGGATTAATATTACTGCTACATGAATGTGTACATTGCATATCATGATTTATAAGATCATCAAAAGTCAGTTGTTGGATGGTCATTCACTGACAATCACCTGCTGCTTCAGGAAAGCACAAGAAAAAGATATTTCTTCTACCTGAAATTGCTTGGGAATAAATATTTTGAAAATGTAACACAATGACATTAAGAGGACTACTTTATACTTTTATTTAGGTAAATTTTTACACAAGTACAAAATTTTGATATTATAATATTATTATAATATTCAATTTGACTCACAAAACTTACTTTAGTTAAAAATAAAATATAAAAGAGAGATAAAAAGTACAGTATGAGGATGTGGAAATATATTTAAATAATTATATGCCTATATTAAATCCACTTGATTCAGTAAAGTTAAAACAATTGCATTGCCAATGAATATTAGATTACAAAATACAACATTTGCCAGGTTTAATCTCCTGTATAAACCACACCCACGTCTGGTCCTCTATCCAAATACAGATACAGAGACAGATATTTTTGTTGGTTGAACAGATACACATACAGGTACAGATACAGATTTAGATAATGACGTCTATGTCCATCTCTTTTTTTCTTATTCCACCTCAACAAGTGCTCCCTGTGCTCTGCTTAAAATACATCCTCGGGCTGCATAAGTGAGGATCAGCTTGCCCAAATCCCTGAAAACACAAACACACCGACACTTTACACAGTGTCCGTTCTGTTTCACTTCTGTGTAACGATATGAGTTTTTAATATGTATTTTAACTACTTTTCATTGTAAAGTAGTGAGTAGTTTAGTAAACTGTAGTTTCAAAGAGCTTTCCCCGACAGTGGTCATTAGTATGTTGACCAAGGCAAAGAAAATGTAGGTGCTTGTTAGCAGACCGTTTTCTTTCTGTGGTGGGTCACTTCTCTAAATGAGCATTTTCTTTCCCAGCAGCCATTTATGGATGAAGTGAAAAACACATGGTAAGAGATGACACCGCTCACGGACACTCCTTCACCACTCTTTAATCAAGGCATGGTTTATATCATCTTGTATCACAGAAACTGCAGGCATGAGCTGTGTGTAAATCCATATCTGAAGCGTGTTCCTGGCCATGGTTTGGCAGACGTTTCTCAGCTCGTGGTCTGTCATCACTGAGGATGACATCGTTTAAAATCTGTTAATTGTAAACACAAGTGTGCACGCTGACAATCTGTGGTGCGAGAGGCAAATTTATAACTTCTTGCAGTAAGTGGGCTGCCTTCTGCTTCTTTCCTTCCTCATGCTGTACATTCCTTGTCATTATTTTCTCAATTTTGTCTCCGTTTTTCTTTTATTAATAGAGATACATAAAATTTTAATAAGGTTTGTCAGACTTATCAAAGGTTCAGATTTTAGATCTATATTTATGGAGTCACAAAAGACCACAGATCAGTCAAATGTGTTGAATATTTAATGGTGTGACATTTACACCAGTGTGAGAAGTCCCATCTCCTGTGAGTCAACACTCAGGGAGTCTTTGTCTCAAAAGCTTTTTATTCCAGTACATCTCAAATGCATTAGCATTAATACGACTACAGGAAATTAAATCTTCATGTGTACATGAAGAGGCTTCCTCGGGTCAAACATCTTTTGTCATACACTGTCTAGACTCAATTACAGCCATTAATGCACAGATTTTTCTAGTATTTTTCTAATTGTGTATGTAACGCTGATAATTTCGTCAACACATCCAGATTATTTTCTCATAACAAGACGTCCTTCTGATGTTTGATAACGTAATGAAAAGTGAAATGGCCTCCAACTACATCTCGACTAAATGAGAGGAAAGATTAAGATGAATAGCTACATCTGGCTCTCACTTGAAACTCTAAAGGAAGTCAAGATAACCAAGGAGGGTCTGGTTATTCATCACCATCCAGACATGTGCCCGTACACAACTGTAACTCTTTAGAAAAACAGACACAGACAGACGGAAACTCACCAGCCATGCACACTCGAGAGCAGCACCTGACTTTGGGCCCTGTTTTTAAAGAAAAAAAACAACCACTACACAGAGTTATACTGTAAAGGAGCGGGAGGGAAAGCGGTGGATTGACAGCTGGTTCAGGAGGGCACCTGGTTAATTTCACCTATCATCCAGACCCTTAGTGCCCCACACATCCCCTTGCATCGCTCCCTCCTTCGCTCTCCACTCTTTTTCTCAAGGGAGCAACTTTTCCTCCAGATCCTGACTGACATAAACCCCAGAGCCTCAGACCCCAAAACAGAATTCGCTGCAGACCCTCTTCTGTCTGCTTCATCTATCTCTTTCTTCCACGATTTCCATCCCCTTAACCATCGCTCCCTTTGTTCTTGCAGTCGATCGATGCACCATAACTCAACTGGCCTCTGGTGTTTGATGTCTGAGCTCTGGATATCATTTCAACCATTTGCGTTGAGTCAGTGAACCACTCTGATAATACCTTGTCTCACGAACACAGGCATACACACAAACACATATATACACTGACGCACACAGACAGGCACAATATATATACACTTAGTAATAAAAACAATATTGAGACAGAGGGATAACATGAGGGAAAAGGGAAAAGAGACTGCAGTAAGTCTTCATACACAGAAAGCCTAAAAACAGTAGGCAATATGTCATGAAACTTGTTCACTGTTCTGTGCAGCTCTCAGTTTGAGACACAGTTAAAAAAAATAATGTTAAGTATCCTAAAAAAGACTTAATGTAATATGATGTACTAGATATGACATTTACATAGAAAAGCATAGACCTTGATGACAAATTGCTTATGGTTCATGCAAGTCTCCTTTCATCGCATCTGGACATCACAGTAATTTGTTTTACCACTTTTTCCCGCACCCAGGCTGCATCAGAAATTTCATACTAACCATTCAGTACGCTAAAACAGTACATGGGAGGTTTTTTAAGTACGTCTGAAACCTTTGGGTGATACCAATAACACACGAGGTGCATGCTTTTTCCTGCTATGCAAGCACTAGACAGTCTGCTGGTTAATATATCCCACAGTGTGTCGACAACAGCAACAACACATCAGACAGCGATCAAGTCAGCTCTGTGTAATGTCAGTAATGCTTCAGTTTAAATGTTAGTAAGGTTTCACTTTGTTGGGTATAATATGTTCTTTAAAATTAGTTAATTGTTGACATGGGTTACCATGGTTATGTGTCGCAAACCATTAAGGAGGCTCTCAGGAAATGATGTTACACATGCTGAGCAGTGCATCCAAAAAGACACATACTTCTGTTTATTTACACAAAAGCATGTGGGTATGTAGTGCATAGTTTCTGATTTCAGACGCACCATCAGACATGGTAAATTAATAGAATTAAGTGTTTATTTTAACTCCTATTTTGCAAATCTTAATCAAATTTGGATTTGCACAGGATCTGATAAAAATTCAGTGGAAGCTAGGTATAGTAACTACATACAGAATTAATGAAATATGTTTCCTTTCGACTAAATGTGTTATGAGAAAGCAGCAGCAGTAGTGTCACACAATGTAGTGTCACACAATGCAACCCAGCTGCAGTTTAATGTGTTGGTCAGTTGTGTATTTATGTGCCTCGCTCAGCAGTGACAAATGAGGAAATCTTTTTTTCATCTTTTTTTTCCCTTCTGTTGACACTAATTACATAACTAAGAGTGTTCTTAGAAATTTGTGGGGTTTTTTTATATATTTTTTTTTATTTTATTTTTTTACAAGGAGTCCCTGTTACATAAGTTGGTATGAGACTTCATTTAATTTTGTCATAAATTTTTGAATTGTCCTGTACATTTTGCAGCATTTTAATATTTTACAACCTTATGGTGGCAGTGCTATTTACATTCGGATACACAAATTATACAGATATTTTTATTTTCTATGATAATTATTAAGGATTTTTGCAACACAGAGCACAACCACCTGGTAGTTGGAGGTATTCACTTTGCTTAAAGGGATAGTTCACCCAAAAATGAAAATTCAGTCATTATCTACTCATCCTCATGCCGATTGAGGGTCGGGTTTATTTTGTTAGTCTACAAAACACTGCTGGAGTTTCACTGGAAAACAGCATTGCAGAATCTCCCAAACAATGGAAGTGAATGGTGACCAGTTTTCAAATGTGAAAAGCAACTAAAGAAACCCGAAAAAAATGCCACCATAATCCTTATCTGGATTGGAGTCCCCTAAAGTCCTGACATGCTGTTTTCACACTGTCGCGCCACACACACTCACTTCAGACAGTGTGCATGTGCACATGAACGAGGCTCCAAGCTAAGGATCTACAGTGAAGATTCAGGCTAAAAACATGGTGTAAATAACATTTTTTGGTCAACTTGGCATGTTGGGGCTTTAGGAGGCTTGGATTACACCCGACTAGCAGTATGGAGGCATTTTGTTTTTATTCTGTTATTTTTGTAACGTTTGAAAGCTGGTCACAATTCACTTGCATTATTTGGAAGATAATGCAACACTGTTTTCCTGTGAAACTCCAGCAGTGTTTTGTGGATTACAAAACTAAATTCAACCTTCAGTCAGCATGAGGGTGAGTAGATAATGGCTGAATTTAATTTCTGGGTGAACTACAACTTTAAAATAACAATCAAATTTGTTTTGTGTGGGAAAACTACAAAAACCAAACATACTGAAGAATGGAATCAGTGAAACACAATTATTTTCTAGTATGTGAAGCTCGTTATGTACATACATGGTGTAATTTCACAGAAATCAATAATCTATACAGCTCCTGCCTCAGCTCCCTTGAAGCAGAGGCTGACTTACCAAAGCGTAGCAGCAGCGAGAGATCCAATTTGACCTATCATGTCATGAGATAGAGGAGTGTGTTCAGGTGCAATGAGCTGGGAGGGAGTGCGGTTGTCATGTTCCCTAACGTGTAGCAGGATGTATTGCTGGCAGAAGCAGCAGGGGAGATCCAGAGTCTCTCCTGAACACTCACAGCCTCATGAAAGAATGATGGTTGATTACCTGCAGGAGATGAGCTGCGCGGGCCCTCCGGAGTCACAGGACAGCACATTAACGCTGCAGAGCTGCACGGTTGAGGATGACTTGAGAAAAGAAGAAGCAGAAAATCCATCTTTGTGGGGGGGGAGGTTTCCAAGAATTGTGCAGAAAATAAGACCTCACACATTTAAATGAACTCATGTCAGTCTGCAATGTCATTCTAAACTGATTTAAAGCAGGATTTCATAATATTATCTTTGTACCTTTGAGTTCGCATATAGTCATTTCTGAGAGGGAAAAAAATGCTTAAAGAAACTGATTTGACCCCAAAATGTGTAAGCCAGCAAATGAAATGACCAAATATCTGAGGCCACGTTTGAAAATCACAAACATTTAATTTTCATCTGTAAATTCCCACAAATAAATGTGAATGAATGAAACTGTTAATGCTACCAAAACCTTTACTTTACTGAAGTTTATCACCTGTTTACCTTCAACACCTGTCAACACTTTCACCTGACACTGGTTTTGTTGGTTTAAAAACAAAAATCAAGCCATATTTTCATGTATAGTCTGCAGATTTGACTGTTGATACCCTTTTTGTGCCACGGCTCCACTCACTCTGGGAGAACAAGGTCCAGATGGCTCGGGGGCCCCGTCATTTTCCCTCCACCAGCCACTCTGCTTATCGGCAAGTTCACTTCACTTCAAGGAACCACTGACAGCTCTGTTAATTAGCACCTTTAGCCCCTTTTTTTCCCAGACATGGACAAATCTAAGATATTCATATGTCTATTAACTCCCTCTTCTTCCACACATATTTAGCTTGTTGGCTTTTTATGATAAAACCCAAATTAGTGGAGAATGACAACAATTTCTCCCATATTTAACAGCATATTTCTGGGTAGGTTGTTGAAAGAGATCAGGAATAAATTAATGTTCTAGAGTTGCACAGAATGAGAAATATCTGTTTAAGTGGTATTATTTGTGCTTTCCCAAATAACACATTTCGATTCAGGTGAATTCCTAATATGTGCAAATAAAGTGTAATTTTGGTTTAAAAAGTCAGGGCTACAATTAATAAATTTCTTCTATTTTTAAGATAGGATGTTTAAGCAATGCAGAAGCTTATGCAAATTAGTCCTGTAACACACTTGAAATAAATTTTCTTGAAACTAATTTTCCATTACCTCCAGATGTTTGTTGTTATCAATAACAATAGAGGGAAAATGTTGAATCCGTGGAAATTCTTTGATCTCTTTATTGTCAACTTTAACAAAGATATGATTAGCAGATATTTGGATACTAACACTGACATAATGATAACAATAAAAACTTGAGTCATTATAAATCCTTCATCTCATCATTATCATCACCACTGAACCAAAGATTTGCTTTATCTGAAACTGAAGGCCACAAGACGCAGTTCATGGCAGCACAGTGGCATCAGTCCAGGGTCAGTCCAGGGCTCTTGGCCTCTACCCTCAGCGGAACTGAGTTCCTGACCTGTCGGCCATTTGTCCGAAGCGCAGGTTAGATTCTGGACAGCCTGCAGAGGAGGAGAATCAAGCTGCAGCTTTGATCTGCTGCCATGGATTGGGAGTAATGAAAGTGCCCTTGCTAAATTACAGTGGGGTTCAAAAGACTAATAAATAATCATGTCCACCAGCTACAGGTGACGGCTACAATCTAGGTCACATTCTGTAATTAAATAGTAAAGATGATTGCTAATGGATCAATAGACATTATGATGGATCAATAGATATTAAATTTATCACAAAAAGTCAGCAAAAATGGTCATTATCTGCACCAAAGTGGTATACATCAAACATATTTCATCCAATAGTTCAGGCATATTACCCAATAGTGTGGGTCAACCTTACCCAAATTGCAGCATAAACAAACTCAGTGGATTTTCTGTCCTCAGTGGGTTCTGAATGAGAGAAAAGGGTTCAGAATTATTTACATATCACTTAAAATAACACTTCTATATACTTTCAACATATTCATGATGCCAAATTGGCACTAATCAACATTAATGTTGGCAGTGATAAACATCAACATAGATATTACGTAAAACTTGTTTTTGTTACAAAGATATTGCAAGAAAATGAACCCACCATAAGCAGTTTTGACCACCTATGCATCTGAGGGTTGAGAGTTTTCTTTTGCACATTCACTGTACAGCATCCAACTCCTAACCTGATATGTAGGAGGGTTTGTTATTTCGTGATCTTGCGGCTCCAGCTGCTTTGCAAAGTAATCCAACTCCATGTTTCATGTAAAACACAGTTTCTGGTTGACTGTAGCACTGAAATCTCTCTGTGTGTGTGTGTATCTGTTTCTTTACTCTGCGATGTCCCTTTGGCTGCTCTGTATAATTAAAATAGCAAGATGTTGTTTCTTTTCTGTGACCTTTCTGTGATTTTTTCTTTTCTCATCGAGGAAGGGTTTGGTTCACTAAAACTCTATCAGAGTCTTCTTGACCATGACTGATTCGATAATTTGGTGGAGATAAATAAAAAAAGAGCTGACCAAAGGTTTAATCCTCTTGTGCGTTTGAAGTGGTCAGTTGAATGAGGGGGCGGGACAAAGGGTGTTGATTGATAGCCACTTGGCCTATAGGGCCGCCCAAGCTTCCTCCAGAAGGTCACGTCCTGTCTGGCCCCTGTCCACTGCACACTTCCACAACATATCCGGGGTCTCGGCCCTCCAAGCGCACAACTTACACACACATATACACACACACTCACAAGCTCCGTACCCCCTTGGCGCCATGCTGCGGCGGTGGTCAGGGCCTTGCGTGCCATCCAGGGTCTGGTGTGAGGGGGAGGGGAGGAAGCATGAGGGGTGAGAGAGATGGGAAAATAGTCTTCAACCAATCACAACCCTCAGTTCTCCTTATGGAAAAGGTTACAGCACTCCTCCTCCCCGTCTCCAGTCACTCTAACTGTAATTTTAGGTCATTCTGTCTTTCACATCTATATTACTTAACACACCAGATGTAGAGTATATAACCTGTTGGCTCTGCTGCACCTGGCTGTGTATATATTAGTCTTCAAGGGAATCCTACCACCACTCAACTGTGCTCAATGTCACTGAAAAGTAGTGGCCACTTTTCAGAGATGCTGCGTAATGTGTGTAACTTTGAGTGATTCCTGATGAATGACTCTTTGTACGCAAACTTTTCCACACTGTCCAGTTTGCAGGCCCTGACACTGTACGATCACTTCAAACTTGCTTTCCAAACATCCAGGACTCAAACCGCGATGGGAGGCCCAGAGAAGCTCCCAGGCTCTCAACCTTCTCTGTGTGACCTTGGACCATGGCTATAGCTCCATCTTTTGGTAGGTAAGTGAAGTGCAGCACTAAATGAGGACGCGTGAAAAAGGCATTTTTAGATATCATTTTGAAAGTCTTTGAAAAATAATACAACGAAGATCATATTAGCTGGAAATAAATCAAAGTATGACAATAGTACTTAATGTTTAAAAAGGTAACAGGGGATTATGTGGCCACAGTTATGCATCAAAAGCTTTTATCAGCTGCAAATGTTCATGACTAATGTTTTACTCTGTTTTTATTTAATTTATGTGTTTTAAATTCATATGGAAGCCCTGTTCTTGCTAGTTAAAAAAAGCTATTCCCATGCTATGTCATCCTTTTGCAGTAAAAAGTCAAAATAATGAGATGAAATGACTTTTTATATCATAATTATACCTTTTTAAATTATATTTTTACCTTCTGTGTCAGAGATTTATTCTTTTATCTCATAATTTTGACTCTTTATCTCATTATTATGCCTTTTTATATTGCATTTCCAACTTTTATCTCATAATTTTAACATGTTATTTCATAATTTTACTTATCTCATAATTATGACTTTTTATCTCATGATTACAACTTCTTGATTCATAATTTCAGTTCTTTATGGGGATATTTTTTTTTAATAAATTCATGTTAACCACTGTGGATGAAATTAAATGCTGCACTTACATTTTCAGTCAACAATTAAATAATTCAGTCTTACAATATCAAACATAAATTATCAATTGTGTGAAAATAATCAAAAGTGTTTAAAGTTTTTAAAGCACTCTGAAATACTGGTATTAAATCAGACTAATAAAATAATTGTTTGGATGGAGTGGCAAGCTTCTCAGCAGCTCTGTCTTAACAAGCTTTGTCATCTTGTTATCCCGGGTTTGTCTTTGGCTTTCTCCTACTTCAATGTCCAGTGATTATTTTGATTTTTTTTTTTTCTCTGATCCTGGGGAAGACAAATGAAGTGTGTAACCACAGAGAGACAGAGCGCTCGCAGAGGGTGAAAAGAGAGTCTGGGAAAACATTCCTTAGAGAAGAAAAAGAGAGAAGGGGAAGAAAAGGAAGAAGAAGAACGGAAAGATGTGGTAATAACATTTTTCAATATGCTCAGTCTTGTAAAATATCAAATGAAAATTTTACAACCCAGGATGCAGTGGCATGAAGTTTAATTAAGTATTAAGAAAAACAAATCAATTTAAATACCCTATAATCCAGCTTGTTTAGCTTTCACTGCATTGTTAATGCATGAGCTAACACTGATTGCTGTTGTGTACAATCAGAGGTTTGACACTGTACAAAATCACACTCACACTAAATGAGCGATTCTAGTTCAGCTTTACACTGAAACCCCATTATCCCCAAAACATTTGCATGATACGGTCAAAGCATAACACACCTCTGCTCATCAATAATGAAAAACAGATGAAAAAGGGGGGATAGATCGGGCTTTGAAAGGGTTGAGGACATCGTGGGTGACAAAATTTTAAAAAATACAGTAGTGTGAATTTGAATTAACTAACTTGATTTTGATTGACTGATATAACTGATCCACATATAGCATGCCCAACCCAAACAAGACACCATTATTTAGAAAAATAGACCAGACACCAGAGTAAGAACATGTGTTAGAAATAATATTAAGGAAATAAATAATCCTGATGGTTTTTTTCCAAGCTTTAGAGCCAAAGGTAGCCAACTTTATTAAAATTAAACAACCATTCTGTCATCTTCAGTGCACCAGAACACTTCTGGATTTTAAACAGTTAATTTATTACAGGTATTCTTCACTCACATAATATTAAGGACAACACAGGAGAAAATGTGATTCAAACACATGTTTTTAGAAGGATTCCTGTTCTCAGCTGTGCAACTGAAGACTTTTGACTTCTTCAAATTTTAAGTTGACTGAATATGAAAGGAGAAGTTGAGGTTATTTTGTAATAATTCAAAACAAAACTTGACATTAATTCAGGAGTAATTGATATTAATAAATTTAAAATTAAGTTGAACCAACAACTGGTCAGTCTCACTGAACATTATATTTCAGCAACTATGAGTGATCTTAAAGTGTATTAGAGACACACAGCAAGTTTTCATCATATATGTTTTCTACAGTCTAGAGGGGTCTCAGGAGAGTTTTAACTTTGACACAAGGCATGCTGGGAAGTCTGCTAATACGCTGATCATGTCTCTAGAAACCTAATTCAAAGAGTTGATTGAACTCTGTACAGCACATTCATTCAAGTTAAAAGACTTCAGTTTAGAAGAACTCATGTTTATATATTCTGAAGTGTTCTGAAAATAATTACTAGAAAAGTTTAAGTTGAATTAATTTAAATTAGTGAAACTTGTATGTTTGTTAATATGAGTGAGAAAAAAATAATTGCACTAAATTCCTGTTTGTTTGTTTTTTACATCATATAATATTTAAAAAGATTTAGTGCCATAACTGTGTTTGATTTTAACATGTTTATAATTTGGATTGTATAAGAAGTGGTAGCGTGACAGAGGAAATGTGGTGGAAAGAGATGTACTCAAATTTCTCAGTAAGTCCACAGGTCACTTTAGGGAGCCGGGGGTCGGATCGGTGCCAGAGAGAGGAGGAAGGTGTTGACTAGATGCAAACGAGTTGGCCCCATCGAGGAGCGACAGTGGAGCTGATAACCCAGTTTCCACCCACCCAGAGAGGACCTCTTTATAAGGGCTTTCTGATGGGGCCCCAGGCACCTGAACATCCCCAAAAATAACCTTCTCTGAGTCCTGATGCAGTGCTGCATGGCTCCATGCCAACAGCACAACACACGCTAGTCTTTCTTGTACCCTCAGTCAGCCACACAAATAAGTCCTCTCATATTAAAGGAACAGTTCAGAATTTTTGAAGTACGGTTGTATGCAGTATTTATCCATAGTCAGTTTATTACCTACAGTAGATGGCAGTCAGCACACAACCAGTTTGGAGAAGCAGCAGGAGTACTGCTGTAGGAAGTTTGGCAAAGTGTGGACAGATAAGCAGCAAAACATTTTTTAGTCACCTGAACCAAAAAATCTATATCAGTTTAAGTGTACACTATATTTAGAATATCTTCACCTTGCCATCAGACAGCCTTTTCTGATGGAAAATCACTATTATGTAAATGAAATATCACTCTGTCCAAACCAACCAAAGTCCTTTGGCAAAAACAGTCATTTTTCTTTGCAGACCATGGCCATCTCTAGTCTACCACTGCTGCGAGTTAGGTTGTTTGTGTTATTGTGTGACTTTGGTGTGTCCAAACTAACCTCTTAAAACACCAAAGTCATACAAATACAAAAATGAACTAACTTATCAAGGCAGTGGTAGACCTGCAACTGCCATGTTGTACAAGGAAAAGTTTATGTTTTTGTCAGTGGAGTCTGGTCTCTTTGAGGAGAGCAGTGTTTGACTTATATAAGCATGCTTTCATGTCAGAAAAGGGTATCTAAAGGAAGGGTAAAGTGATTAAAATACTCTAGATATAGCTACACAGATACACGTACAGTGATATTTATTGTTTTTAGGTGGGGCCTTTTTGAGGTGGCTAAAATACCTCTTGCTGCTGATCTCATCCACAGTAGTTCTGCTTCCTGTACTGGTACTCCTGCTGCTTCTCCAAACTGGGGCATGCTGACCACCATCTACTGTAGACACAACCACACTTCAAAAAATTCAAACTATCCCGTTAATGCTGGCTTTCTTAATTGTGGATTCATGTATGGAGCAGAAAAAAATAAAAGAAATGTCAAATTTCATGTGTTACCAGTAAACACACAGGATCAAACTGTCAACTTTCAAGAGACTTTGTCGAACTCTGTTCTTTACACAGTTTCAACACATATACATTCATGTGCAGTCCCAGTGATAGGTCCATTTTCCTGCTTTAGAATACACACATCAGTCCCAACAACCTCTATTTTCAGGGTTTGTGGTTACAATGACACAAAATATAGAAAGTGTGGGAAGATGCTGAGGGTAATAAAAAAAAGAAAAAGAGGTGCAAAAACAAGAAAAAAACAGAGGCCTTTGCGTGCTGACTGTATTTCATTTTCATGGCACAAAGGCAAGCAGCGGAAATACTGTCTTGCAGCTTGCTTTAGACGTAATAGTCCCCGCTGAAAAGCCTCTTTCCTTTCTCAGAGGGTGCATCCAGATTTACAGCTTGACAGCGGTAACAGATCATAGCAGAGACGCAGCTCTCTGGCAGTGAAGGATGTTCTTTACATTACGATTGGCAGGTGGTGGTTTCAGGCCGCATTGTTTAATCAGAAATCATACTGTTGGATACTTGAAAATGTAAGAAGGGGATTATAATGAGACAGCAGAACATTTATGTCATACATCTGTAAATCTTAAGTCATCTTAAATTGTCCCAGACACTTTGAAACCCATAGTAAGTCACTGGCACGAGAATTTTTTGGCATCTCACCCTTTTGCCGAACATCCCAAAGTAATTATTACAAATGAGAGGGTCATTTGAGGCATATAAGTAAAGGACATGTCAAGCAGTGCACAAGTAGTTTGTTTAGCCTGGTGAGGGGCCTGCTGGGGGTCAGGAGGTTCCCAATTATCAAGAATCATTGAAACTTACCAAAAAGTCCTGGAAGGATCCTTTACTTAAGTCAAAGTACTTTTACCGACCTATAAGAATACTCTGTTATGTTAAATACAACTTTTGCATTGAAAATTTACTGAAGTACAAGTATGTAAATACAATCAGGTAAATGTACTTAAAGTATTAAAGGTACTCAGTGAAGAAAATGTCCAGTATGTCATTAGATTATCTTTACTCATGCATTTCAAGGGCAGGATCAATTAATCTGCTGATTATTTTCTCCATTAATCAACCAACCAGTACAAAATTAAATTAGCAAATGTATATTTGTTTTTTTATGAAGTAATATTTCTTAATTTTTCTCTGTGATGTAGCTGAGCAAAGTAAAAGAAAAAAGTAAAAGTAAAAAAGAGTAAAGAGTAAAGTACAAGTACAATTACCTCAACATTGTACTTACACATATGAAAGCCCATTTCTGCCACTTTCAAAAAATTCCTCATGACAAGTCATGATTATGGGCCAAAAAGTCATAATTATGCTATAATAAGTCATAATTATGAGATAAAAGTCCATTTTTATCTTATAATTCTGATTTACCATGGGGATTTTTGTTTGTTTTGGTATATAGAAAAAGTTAAGTAAGCAGATCACATCTCTAGAAGTATATTTTCATTCACAGTATAGCTGTTAGTCCCGTTCCTGAACTCCAGCTTGTCACACTTCATCACAGAAACTTCACATTTTCAAAGGCTTTCAGATCTGTGTGATCAGTTTGCCAATCTGGTTCCTATTCAACATACTGTAATGATGGCCTGCAGCCAACACAACCCCAACAGACATTTTCTATTTCTAATTAGGACATTTCTGGCCCCGAGACAGTCCCACTGACTACAGTTCTTCCCTTGTGATCAAGCTAATTTAAGGTTCCCTTTAAGCGTCTGCATGGCAGGTTGTTCCAAGCATCTTCATGAGCCGCCTGTTTCCAAAACAAAGCCACAGCACTGTAATTACAATATGACAATAAACCGAGCTAACCAGCAGTTGACCCAACAACATCTCAGCTCCACCCAGTCGGAGAGAACAGCCCTGTGTGACCTGCATGAAAACAAACAAAAAAAAGAGAGTCCCACTGAACATATTCATCAGTTAATGAGTCGTCAGCAGTTTCCTACGCAAGAGAACGAAACTGCTGAGGCGACAGCGGCTAATGTCAGTCATGTTGGCCCTGTCATTCCTCAAGTGGCCTTTTGCCTCGTAAGCGATAGCCTGAGAAAGGGCAGCAATCTTATCATCGGAGAGAGCACACAGAGAGGAGAGCCAGACTGCAGGGACGGCTGCTCGGGAAAAACACACAACACACTCACATATCTGCAAACAGATAATTGTTTTGATAAAAGATTAACATTACTGACATGTGGGGAAAAATCTGCATGTGTTGTTCATTGGCATCTAGAGCACAAAGTTACTGGGTTTGTACACAGAAACCCTGATCTAAATTACTTTCTGTCACGTGTCTGACTTTGACTTAAGAACAAGTGAAAAAAAGGTTGCTTTTTTTTTTGGTAGGATCATTTTTCACCCATTTTCAGCATTGTGGAAAGACATGATAGTAAAGTTGCATAACTTGTTAAGGTGCACTATATGTAGACTTCCTGATGTTTTAGAGTGGTGGGAGAAATTAAAGTTACAGTTGGTAACTTTTATAAAAATGATTTGTGGTCATATTTGCTACTAGAAGCCCCGGGAGGAGCCAGAAGAACCTGATGTTTTAACTTATTTTCTGTCTCATATACTACTGTCAGGATACACACAGACAAAACAACAAATGATGCCCGACAACAAGAACTGACCAAAAGACACCTGCCAAAACCTTTTTTTTAAACCTGGTTGCATGTGATGAAAAAATAAAGGTACTGTTTTCAGTTCTTAAGTCATATACACAAGAGAGAAAACAATTTATATCAGAAATGGATTACTAGATTTTTTTTTTTCTCACTTGTCTCAGGGGTTCCATATGTGTACTAGATTTAAATGCCCACGTTTTAGCCAATTAACAACACATCATGTATGTATATGTTTGGCGTGACTGCTGACATTTTTCCACAGCACAAAATTAGATTCAACCATCAGATTCAATACATAAGTACGTTTATTCAATTTTATCCCCCATATGAGAGTATCAGGACGTGTTATCCGCTCTGCTTGGACCAATTGAGTATCACTTAAGTGATAAAAAAAAACTCTTTGCTGGACCAAAATGTTTGCTCTGTTAAATTAAATTTACTGGGAGTTATCAGAACAGTGTGTGCACACATGCGCATGTTTTTTTGTTTGTTTGTTTGTCTGTTTTGAAGGTTTTAGATGCACACTTTCTATTCTCTGTTCATTTGTCCAAATAATACTACAATACAATACTATAACATTTTATAGTCATATGACTTTTAGTCATATTTAATTTCAATTTGTAAAGAAAATTGAAATATTATTGATGTAGCGGCAAGCAGCAACTGTTTTGAAACTTTCCTTGTGAAGCCATATTTCAAATGGGGCGTGGAATGAGTCGATCATTAGTAATGCAGAATTGTAACTGATGCACCAAAAATCTATATTTAGTGGTTATTGAATGTCCTCTACAGCTGTATACACAGAGACAGCAGTGCTGCTGTAACCACTGCCTACAGCATTTCTGTCCCACTCTCATGAGAGCAGCAGTACTCTGATGCTCAGGCTCTTTGGCTTATCTCGAGTGGATGCTGTGTCAGTCCTGGGAACCCTAAACAAAGATAAAGCTGCCGTTCCTGTGGACTGGAGAGCTGCTGTAGCACTAGAGAGCGCCGGGACGGGGGAGAGGGGCCATCAGATAGACGGGGAGGGCGAGGGATGGTTTCACAGAAGACCGCGTATGAGGTAGAGGCAGGCTGCAGCTCAGTATCTCTGTGTGAGGATTTACTGATATCAACGTAACCTCCTTCACTCCAGTTTGTTCTGGCCCCAGATAGCCAGGGGACAAGAAGTACAAATGCCCTATCTGGATGTTGTTCTCTACAAATTACTTTTTATAGCTAGCTCGTGGTTTGCTCAGGTGTGTGTTTCATGAATCATTTCATGTACAGCCCCCCATTACCTCCTTCACTCCTACACACACACACACTTGGTTTATTTGTCTCTTGCCTGAATTTATCATAAAATATTTTTAATGTTGCTGAATTAGTAAACATTGTCCCACAACAATCCTATTTTGCCCCATAACTTTAAGCGAACTATACTCTATCAGACGTTATTCATGGCTGCCGTTTTGAGATGAAATAGTAGAATAACCACAGGTGTTACCAATGATACTAATTAAGGTCCCATTCCATTTAGTGTAGCAGAGTCTTTCTGGTGAGCCACCATGCACAACTGCAGCACCCTGACTCTGTTTGACCTGAATGGAACAGAACTTTAATTAGCATCACTGGTAACATCTGTGTTAACTCTGTGATTTCATATCCAAATGGCTGCTGTGCAAAGAGTTTTTAAGATGAATGAATACTTCAGAAATGAAAAGAAATTAGCCACTTCATTAACGACTTTCAGTGGGATTACCTCCTTTAAAAAATTTTAGATCTGGACACTATGATGTCACTTAACTTTTTTGCAGGTGTGAATTGTCTTTTAACCCATATCAAATCTATGGCTGTGTGTAGGCACAATATGCTCATTAAAAGAGATCAACATGAAGATGTCAAAGAGTCAGTTAATATCATGAATACAAAGTAAAGCAAAGTACATTCTGCAGCCTATTTAAGCAAATCTGTCCATTAAAAAACTAAATCCATGGATTATTTATTGGAATAAGCTGATATTGCATTAAAAAAAATGACAAATCATGTTAATAATACACATATTACACTAATATAATAACGTTATTGCACTTTTTGCATGCTTCAGTATATTTATGTTGCAGACTCTCTTCACCTCCCTTCACTTGTATTTTGAGAGTAATTTATTTGCTAAAAAAGATGCACAATAAACAAAGTTCATTGATAGCGATACTATTATTATTCATTTTATATATATATATCACTCTAATATTGACACTGTGAATTCATTTGGCCACAATAATTGTGAAAACTTTGATTTTGTAATAGCCCTTATCTGGCGTTACACTCTGCATACTGTAATAATGTATTCATACATAAGTGTGTTTCTGTTGCATGTACTATATATACATGTATATGAATACTTAATACATGAAAGTGTTTTTGTAACACTGTCATCATTTTGAAATCTTTCAACCAGAAGAACTCATGTAAATAAGTTCAGAAGTGTTCTGAAAATAAATACAGAGCTGAATTAAACTGTATAAATAAAACTTGGATATTTGCATAGTAATGAGAAAAGATAAGTTGATTCTGTTAAATTAATGCAGGAATTTTTTTTTTACAGTGTACCACACTGTATGCACAGAAAACACAATAAGTTTATATTATATTTGTGCTAGTATATTTTTTAGATCTGTTTTTAGTGTTTTAATATTATATTAAAATTGTATTAAATATATGGCTCTCCCTGAGGTTTCTTCCATTATTTTCCCTGTAAAAAGGGTTTTTCGGGGCACAGATTGCAAAGCCCCCTGTGTCAAACTGTGATTTGACATATTGGTCTATATAATTAAAATTTGACTAAACTTTATTATTATTAGTTTTGATAATAATATGTAGCTTTGTTTTCTTTAGAAAAAGATATCAATAATATCTGACACTGATAAGATATAAACATACTTTGGATTTGTTTTACTATAATGAATATTGATGTAGTTGTAGCTTCTCATAAATTGCACCACAAACTGAAACTTTGCTTGTTTTACCCCCTACCCCGAGGAGCTGCTGTGTTTTATGAATGGATGTTACTTGGAAGATCCCTCCGCTCTGAAAAATGACAGCGCTCTGCTGTGTGTCCGGTGACAATCTCCATGGTGACTCCGCCGTGTTTGGACCAAATACATTACCTACTGCGTCTACCACCCATTTTCTTCCATCTTTAGCAGCATTCACACAGACGACTGGAAGGCACAAATCTTCGCTGAAGAGCCTCTGCAGCCATGAATAACCTGTGATAGCATGTGCACATATCGTCAGCAAACAGCTCGCACTGTAACCACATCCAGATGGAATGAGCCACTTGTCTGTCTCACATTCAGCGGTGCAGTGCTGCTCTTCCCTCTCAGGCTTCTGTGCATGTGGTCATGTTTTGCACCTTCCAAGCAGCTGAAGAAAGGAGAGAGAGCTTTGCTTTGCCAGATGATCGACTGTCCGATCTTCTGCAGGAAATAAATTACGCCATCGTTTGACGTGCAGAAAAAAAACAACCAGTTGTGAAGCTTGACAGATGTGAGAAGACCAGTCCATTATTAATGACAGAAAGTTTAGTATAATACAGATGTTTTTTAAGTTTAATTTAAAAAAATTAAACTACAACAATTTGTGACTCAATGCAAATCAAATCAACAGCACAACTTATTTACTTTGGCTTGATTTTAGTTTAATTTAGCTTGTTTTAATATGGTGAAAATTTAAACACTTTGACTTGAAGAAAATATTAAGGGAAATATCACATGTAAGACATAAAAATTAGTAAAGCTGGGGTGTATGTCAAAAGCAAGACTTGGTGGTTGTTCATTTTAAAATAATTAATTATAATAATTTTACAACACACTTAATTCATGTTGAATACTACAATAGATTTTTTTTTCTTAATATTATTTCTAGCAGTCTGCTCTTGCTTTGGCAGGGGTCAGAGCATTAAGTGACATAGGCGGTCAAAGTATTAAACTACTATGTACACATATTCTCATGCGATATAGTGTTACAAAGCTGAGATTGTTGTGTTTCGATCAGTGCATTTCCAGATAGTTTTCCATTTTGTGTCTTTCTTCTCTTGCCATCTCTGCAAATAACCTATTATAACTAGTCCTGAAAACATCTGGGACTCCCTGATACAACTGCATTGGTAATTTTCCACCAAAAGAGTGCAGCATTGTACCTCATACAGATGCTGCACTGTTTTAATCATATTAAAGTGATGAAAAGTAGAACATCTGAGGCATATATGTCACAGAAGTGGTGTCCTCTTTGGTGGATACCAACATAATTTTTTTTTTTAAGCTGAATAATGAGAAGCTGAACATTTTGGACCAAGAAGACTCCCTAAAGAAGTGGCTGAACTCAATTTTGAGGTTCACAGAAAACCCACTCACACAAACCAGTACCTCATTTTTCCATTCACACCATTCACTGGGGCTTAAACTGGGAGAAATCCAGACTTTACACCAGCAGGAAGAAACGACATATCGACAAATATGAAGGCTGAGGACAGGGAACAAAGTGACATCAAACAGCTTTCCAAAGCCTGTGGTTACCCGGACTGGGCTTTCATTAAAAGAGCGACAAAATGTACAAAAGAATACCAGATAAAGAGAGTCAGACTATAGGCCTCCTGATAATATAACTCCTGTTTAATGCAGCTATATTGTCATCCCATATGTAGCCGGAGATTCTTTCTTCTAGACACAAGATTCTCATCATTAAACAGAGAGAGGAGACTTCCAACATCCTGTATGTGTCACATCACTGCAGCTTTCCTGCACACGAACGTTACATCATACACTACCTGGAGGAGTGAACCCTTTTCTGCATTTAGATGTATGACAAAAAGTAAACAGTCAAGGGGATTGTTTGATCCCTCAACAAAGTCCCTCAAACATTTTAAATAACCTACAATAAATAAACCTCCCAAAAACTATCATGAGAGGCACTTCTCAGAGAATATGACCCTGATGATGGCATCAGAGGATTGCCTTAGTTTGGGACTGAGTCTCTTAATTAATGGGAGGGTATAAAATAAACAGGCAAGCTCTGGGACGCCCTCGCTTTTCTCTGATGGAAACAGGAAGATTCATCAGAAAGGATACTGTAATTACATAAATATTATTGTAGGATCATGCCTGACCCATACTGAGAAGTTAACGTAAAGATATGCCGACCTCTGCTGCTTTATTATAGCTAATTCTTCACTGTACAATTGCCATGTCCATCTTTATGCCAGTGACATCATCATTTATACGTGTGCAAACAATATTCATGCTGCCACCCTAAATATATTCTGTCATTTAACCTTCTCCAAAAACATCTTGATAACTTATAATTGGTCCTAAACTGTGAAAACACAAAACAGATGTTTACAAGTCTAATAAATTTTAATTATGGTGCTGTTGATTCCCATTTTGCTAACACAATACCACAGTTTTTTGAAATGCCATTCTGACATGCTGTTATCAAAGCTGAGAGCAAAACTAATTTTATTCTATAGACATAAAATGTATTTTCCTTTATTCACACAAAAAAATGGATTACATGGATGTTATTTATGGGCAGGTGGCCAGTTCAACACTAAAACCGCTCATACTAGTAGCTGCAAATACTTTTTGTTATTGTGCCCCACATACCTAGAATTTACTTTAAAAAATAACTTTAAGATGTCTTCATTAAATACCACTGAGACAATTCCACCTATTTTAATTGATGATTTTAGTGTTTTCTTTTGTACCTCAGCATCATTGTAACTTAGGGTTTTCCCACTGTGTGTTTTCAGAGGATTTAAAGAAAGAAAGAAATGAAGATGAAAAGATAATATTTTCAAATGGCCTCTTTCAAGTCTCTCTATAATAAGATTAATTTCAGGAAAATTGTGTATTTGTCATATAAATGTACCAACCTACATATCATATAATAAACACTCGTTTGTTGAATTGACATGTAACTGACTGCAAAAGACGACGACACAGAATATTGAGTCACTGGTATCTGTATTTTTCCAACAGTTATTAATGTATAGACATATTTCAGTACTGAAAAACATTTCTTCTGCCAACACACTAAAAATCCCGTACACTGGATTATTTTTATATATATCAAATTTAGAGTTCAGTAGGCAATGATGGAAAAAATGTGAAGCTCATTTCTACAGTCTAGACATGAACTTCACTTCTTTTAATCCACAGTCATTACAGTCTGTGCGAAATTGTTTAAGGTGGTTTGAGAAGGTAAGAATAGTCACCATCCAGTCCGTCATGGTGCCCTCCATCTCAAACCATCGTCCCTCCGTGATAGTTCTCAGCATCTTCCTCAGAGTTTCTTCCTCATCTTACCCTTCTTCTGACCACCACGTCCAAAACCAGACTTCTTCACTTCTCCAAGCCACCGTTTGTTTTTGGCTTTGAGATTCTTCAGACCTCCACTCTGCAGGAACTGGTGCTTCTGCGTCTTCTTGCGCTGCTTCAGGATCTGCTGTTTTGTCTTCAGCTCCGAGCGGATTTTGCGGCCACCAGGCGTCAGCTGCTGTCCTGCAGGCCTCTGGAGGTTAGGGCTCTGGGGGTTAAGACCTCGCGGACCACGGCCACGACCACGGCCACGACCTGGGAGACAGACAATACAGAAACAAAGATTAAGAAATATTGCTTTTGCTTGTCTTTTCATTTAACAGAGGACAAACAAAACAATAAACACAAAATCACACTAAAGGAACCAAAATACACAATCAAGCCTATACATCCTGATAAACACAAACACACAACACATGTCATCACAACTGATAAAGGAACAGGCCCAACAACCTCAGTAAGTAACAAAGTAACAAAATTAAATTAAATACATTTCCATTAGTTGCATTTCATAAGGGTACATGAACTGAAAAAAATGTATTCATGTAGTATAGACTGGGATTTAAAGGAATAGTTTGACATATCAGTAAATACTGACACCACTGTAATATATTTCCATTAAAGGTAGATTGCAGAAGACTTTGTAAATGCAACCACTTAAACATCCAAGATCTAAAGCAGAAGGAAACAGGCCTACATCTCTGCGCCAGCCCAGATTTTGAATGAATACGCCCGATGCAAACCTTCATCCTGTTGCTATGTCCTCAATCTGCTCTGCCTGTGTGTGTTGTATTTCTGTGTGTGTTTATCGCTCTCTCTCTACAGCCCTCAAACATAGAGCAGAGGAGTGAGACTGACACAATGACTTAACAGTCGGTCATTATCTTTTTATATAGTCTCAACCTCATAACCTGCATGTGGCACTGGCTGAGGGCTACACACCGCTGCCAGAAGTCTGACGCCCAGAAACACCCCAAACAAAATGAAAATAAGAAAATACAGGCAGAGGACAGGGTCTCTGCAGATGTAGACACCACCACACACTTCTAGTGGATCATAAGTGATGGTGATTTAGATTTTTTGTTTGTTTTTAGGAAAATCCTGTATAATGTGCCTTTAAATATAATGCCGGTTAACTTAGCACAAAGACTAGATACAAAGGGAAAACAGCTACCCTGTCTCTGATTAAAGGTAACAAAATCCACCTTGTAACATCCATAAATCTCCATAATTAACACACTACAGCTTTTGGTTTAATCTGTACACAAACCCTGTAATGTCTAATTAAAGGAGATTATGTGCAAGTCTACGTCTTGGCCACAACCAGCAACTTCCCGGAGTCTCTGGGAACTGCTCAGAGCCAGGAAATAGTCATATAACCCCCTTTTAACAAAGGTGATTTGTCATTTTTACACTTCAGGTTTGTTACAGATCCAAAACAAACAAGAATTAAGGTGTTAATTAGAGTTTTAGAGGTGCAGGGAGGCGGATTTTCTTAAATCCAGGCCTGCATTTTCTCCCTGCTTCTAGCCTTCGTGCTAAGCTAAGGTAACCAGCTGCTGGGTTTAATCCTATATTCAGCACACAAATTATGACAGTAGCATCAATATTATCTCTACACCAAAAAACAAATAAGTGTATTTTGCAAAATGTCAAACTTTTGCTTAATAATGCATGCCTCTGAATAAATAATTCTTAAATATTATCCTTCTGAATTAATCAAACAATTAATAAAAATTATTAATAAAAGTAACCTTTTAACAATACATCAGATGTAATGGATTAGTTCTAAAATGTTGTGAGACTACAGATGCCCTCCTACCTCCTCCTGGCCTCCTCCCTCCTCCTCCTGTCTCTCCGTCTGAGCCGGATCCTGCGTCATCAACCCTGTATTTTTTCTTCCACTCCTCGTAGCTGACATGTCGTTAAGTGATAAAACGTCTCATCAAGCAGCTAAATATTGTCAGAGTAAGAGAGATCAGCCACAGTAGTGACAGTACACAAGTACAGAGAGATTTTGTTGGAAGGATACAAGTTCTTCCTGTTCTTCTTGTTTTCGATGACCTGACCACCGTCTGTTCTGATCTTCTTCTTCTTCTGCTGATCGTCCTTACCGGTTTCTCTCACAAAGCGCTTCCTCTTACGGTCCCTATAAGAGACAGAGACACACCGATTTATGGGATGAAACGGCTAAATAAGAACCATGAGGTGTCAGAAAGAGGAGGAAAGAGACATATTTAGAACAAACTCATTTTTTTACCATTTCATCATCGCTTTGTGCTGGTTGAGTCGGTCTCCCTCATCTCCCATGAGATCCAGGACAGCCGAGGAGGCCTGCTGCTCAAAAGCACTGCCCTCCCCGCCGATACTTAACCTAACACCACACAGAACACGAGCCACAGGTCAGAACAGACAGCGGATACGTTTTAATCATGTCTAATGTCATTTTTTTGTGGTTTCTTCCTCACCCTCGCTCAGAGTCGAAGTCTTTGGGTCTGTAGGGGATGTAATACTCCTCATCTTTGCCCGACTGTCTGCTTTTCTTGTTCTTTGGTCGTTCCTCTCCATCTTCCTGATGGCCTCTTCTTTTTCCACCTACCACTGCAGAGAACACCCCCTGGTGGAAACATGAAGAATTACACATGAAATCCTCACATAAGGTTCATATTTAAAGTGATGTGTACAAAATGATGATTTGCAACTATATTTAACATATACACTCAATTAAATTAGAAACGTAGCCCTTCTGTTTTTGCTCCTCCACACATACTCCTTCCATACAAACAAGAGTTTAATTTCTCTCCAGTGTTATGCACAGATTTGTTAAAGCTCATGTTAATGAGCCCTTCTCCCTTATTAAGATAATCCATCCACCTGGCAGGTGTGGCATATAGAGGCCACTCTAAAATATGCAGATTTATGTTGCGGGAAAAAAGTATATATATTTAAATTTAAAAGTATATATATTTAAATTTAATAGGCACTGAAATATGGACTTAACATGACTGAGCTGCAGATGTGCATTTTTTTCTACAGAGCAGCAGTATGGAAACTGTTCAAAGTGTATGCACAACTTTTTACAGTTTTATAAAATGTCATTTAGAGCTGAAAAGATTAGCCAATTTATTGATTAAGGGGACCAATTTTGAATTTTAAAAAAGATGGCAAAATGTGCCATCCTTTTAGCACCTCAGTTGCAAGGATCTGGTGTTTTTGCTTATCTTAATCTAAGATTATAAAAACGCTGGACATTTGAGGGCATCTATTTGAGCTTTGGGAAATTGTGACATGAGAACATTTATTTTTTCTGTATTTCTGTCATTTTAAAAATAACTATTAATCAAGAAAATAATCAGCAGCAATTGATAGTGAAAATAATTTTTTGCAGCCTTAATGGCCGTTCACACCAAGAATACTATAGACATATCACTGTAGAAATTGTTCTAACTCAAGTGGATGGTGCCATCCAAACCACAACTATGAAGACAGATTCCAGATTTCAGACATTTGACTCAATTTGAGTTATTTTGTAAAGTCTGCCATGCTGTTGCTCCTGCATTGCAGTGTACAATGACGCAGCTAAAAACCAAAAGTGCAGAGATTCGACTGACAACTTGCGAGAAGACTCAGGGTCATTAACTGCGCCCAGAGAATCATCAGAGCCCAACTACCACCTCTTCACGCCGTCTACAGTTCCCGCTGTCTCCTTAGAGCTGCCACCATCTGCAATGATCCAACACAGCCCTGCCATCACCTTTTCACTCTCCCGCCCTCCGGACTGCGCTACAGGTGCACCAGGGCCCACATCGCCAGATTGAGGAGCATTTTCTATCACAGAGCAATATGTCTCCTGCATCAGTCTGTCTAGGATGACTGACTGGGAACTCTAAGGTTATATTTTAAAGTGTAGTCTCTCCACCCTGCAGTACATGGACTACACTCAGCCTGAGACATTTAAGACTGTGTGATATGCACACACAATTGTAGCATATTTATAACTCTTACTATGGCCCATATTTATATTTGATATTATTATACTATGGAAGATCTTAATATTTGATGTTTAAATGCTTGCAATGGTTATATTTTATACTTCTATTCATTTCTCTTTGCAGCTTTGGTACACTGAATCTCAAAGTATATGTACAATGACTATAAAGGTATTCGTATATTCTTGACTGATGACTTTTTGGGGCTGCCCTGAACATTTCTTCCACCTGAATGAATTACAGATGACTGCTGTCGAGTATCGTTGTTAAAAGAAACCACAAACTCTCTTCACTCTTTTGTGTCTACGCTATATTTTAAGTCCTCCACATTCAGATCTTACAAAAAAAGAAAAACAGCACACCATACATACTTGGTTTCAAATCATATTATTACAGAGAAATGAGAGTTTCTTGCCTTTAGATCGTCGTCCTCGTTATCATTAGAGGGTGTGTAATCATCAGCAGAGGTGGTGGGCCGCTGCAGCTGGCGTTCTGCAGCCATGCTGTCTTTCTGTTTGCTGAACTTGTCCACCAGATGTGTGTCTTTGGAGCGCTTGGTCCGCATCACCTCACTAGCCTGTGTCTTACTGCTTGAGTTGATTTCAAAGATTGTCTACAAGAAGACAGAAGGAGTTTAGGCTTTAGCAGGTTAAAAAAAGAAGGAAAGGAGTCCATGTAAGATGTGTGTCATCATCTACAGTAACTCACTGATTTGGATTTGTAGCCTTTGATGGCATCAACTATCTGAAGGCGCTCCAGTTCCATTTTCTCCAAACCTGACCCTGAAACAAGATCAATCAAACGCTGTTAACAACTAATAACTGAATATCGTCACTGTTCTCCTCACAGTTCATCCTTCTCCAGACTCACCTAGTAGTGGATGGACGGCCATGCTGGACAAGTCTGTGCTTTTGACCCGTCTGATGGACTCAGCTGAGGGGTTCGGTCGGGACTTGAGATACTGCTTGTAGGCGTTCTCTGAGACGCGGTGCAGGTTCTGCAGGTCCAGGGAGTTTTCATGAGCCGTAATCAGATGGGAACTTTCGTCATCCAGGATACTTTGAGGGACCCGACCGAACACACCCTCTGAATCTGGAGGAGGACGAGGAGACAGTGTCAGCAGAGAGGCAATGATCGCGCCGAGAAACAACGCTACTAGCAGCCTCAGATGAGTTCTTTTTTTTAGTGCAAATCTACCTTGTGTGTGTTCAGGTGTGGCGAAGTGAACAGGCCTTCCAAGGAAGAGGTGAAGGTCAAACACAAAAGGCGTCTCGTCTTGACAAATCATACTGTAGGCTGTGCCACTACGACCAGCACGTCCCACACGGCCTGATGGGAACAGACAGGTGATGACCAAATAATCCTCATTTCAATGTCAATTTGCTAAAGAAATCTTTAATTAGGGGCAAATAGAGATCTTAATTCAGCATATAAGCCACTCACCAACTCTGTGTAGGAAGAGCTTGGCCTTGGAGGGGAAGTTGTAGTTGATGACATTGTCCAGCAGGGGGATGTCTATACCACGAGCAGCAACATCCGTCACAATTAGCACCATGGCTTTCCGATGCACAAACTTTCCGATGTTAATCTTCCTGGCGGTCTGATCGAGAGAGCTGTAGATGTAGGCACAGTCCACACCTTCTGAAGACAGCAGCTGCGGATCAAACAAAACAAATTTACACTCAACCACAGCTGATGTTTTTAAAAATATGGGGAAAGAGCGTGTGAAGGTTCACAGAGGAAAAAGAGACACGACCGAGCTATTCTGCTGTTTGTATCTTACCTCCTTCAGGTACTCTACGTGGTGTTTGGTGGCTACAAAAACCACCGTCTGCTCCTGCGGCTTCACTACGTTTCTCAGCAGGTGAAGCAGAAACGCCGGCTTGTCGTCCACACGCAGATGGAAAAATGACAGCTGAGGGAAGGCAGTAGAAGATATGAGTTTGTAAGTACATGAACATGAAGATTTTAAATGCATTGTGCACCTTTAACAGTCATTTCTGAGTAATGAATAAACAAGTTATTTATGACTTTCTCATCCATTAAGTAAGTTAAGAGCTTGCAAAGATCATAACATTTTTACAGCCCAGATGGAACGCAACAGGGACTTTGTGCGAGGGGGAACACTGCACGATGATGAGGCAAATATTGAACTTTTTCAACAGGCTGCCAGAGGGTTCTTACCAAGCTGCAGAAGTGAATGTTGTTAGTGCAGACAGGTCACACTGTGACCTGACTGTGGTGACACTCTTGATGTGAATACAGAACAATACTGTGTGATAGCAGCTGGTGGGTTTTAACAGCAGCTTTATGTTTTCTTGACGTCCCATGCAACTACAATGTCCCCACAGTTTCTAATTTGAGTATTTCTTGCGCTGAAGCCTTCAAATTTGCTCCATTCAACGGGCTTCAATCAAGCACTAAATGCATTTTAATAAACGATGTCCTTTCTGTACCTTGATCTGGTCACTGAGCTTTGAGTCCACATCCAAACGGATCAATACTGGTTCAGTCAGCCCTGGAAATATTAAAAATATGTATTTAGTTAAATTTGTTTCTTGAGCAGCAATATGTTATTGTGCATAGTTATGATAAACTTCAAAAAACATCCTGATGATGATGGTGGACATATGTGAAACAGAACGGATTATTAATCTCACCAGCTCTGGCGAACTCCACCAGCAGTTTGGGCAATGTGGCAGAGAACAGCAGAGTCTGTCTGGTGTCTGGAAGCCTGCGGATGATCTCCTGAAGCTGCTCGGCAAAACCCATTTCAAACAGCCTGAGTGGAGGAAGAGCACCAGCCTGTTCACACATTCATGCACACAAATGAATCCAAGCTGTGACATGAAAAGATAACTCGTTTCTCACCTGTCAGCCTCATCAAAAACCACGTACTCCACATTGTGCAACTTCAGGTTCATCTCCGAGATAACGTGCATAAGACGACCAGGGGTACCGATGATTCTGAGGGGGGAAGTCACAGAGATCAGGACTAAAACCTACAGTACGCGGATAGGGAGAAGCTATATTTATCTGTATGTATTACAACAAAACACTCACATGTCAGGGTTTTCATGAAGAGCAGCAAACTGATTATCCATACTGGAAAAGAGCAGAGACGTCTACAGTCATTCCAGAGTTAAAGTGCATCAGAAAACACAAAATATCGAGAAGTTACCTACCTGTCTCCACCAAGGATCAAGGCAGTCTTGAGGCCAGTGAATTTCCCCAACTATAATACCACAATGCAATAAAAAAAAAAAAGAGCAGATAAATTAAATGATAATTTAAGATTTCAATAACCCAGAAAAATGCAGCAACATGTTTGTCAGTCTGACCTCTTTTGTGAACTTCATGGTCTGCAGGGCCAACTCTCTGGTTGGGGTCAGGATGAGGGCCCTGGCTCCTGTTTGGGCTTGAGGGGCCTTCAGCTTCTCAAACATGGGCACCAAGAAGGCAGCTGTCTTACCACTGCCGGTCCTCGCCATGGCTACGATATCTTTACCATCCAAAATCACTGGGATAGTCTGAGGTCGTGAAAAAAAGGGTCAGGTGTTAAATATTATGCAGTTAGAAGTCACAGGTGTTTGATTTCAGGATCCTGAAGCAGAGCAGACTTACTTTTCTTTGGATCGGAGTAGGGACTTTATAACCCTTCTTCATGATGCCTTTATATACAGGGTAACTGAGACCTGAAATCAGACGTGAAGTCGTTAAACAATATGGCCTGAATATGGAAAAGTGGATCAGACTTTACTTATAGATTTTCTTTCCAGGTAGATATTCAATACTGTGAGTAACCAGTGGACATGCAGCCCTGTCTGTACGCTCTTCACTCAGTCTTACCCATGGACTGAAAGCCTCCAGACTTCTTCTTCTTCTTGTTTTGGGCTCTGACCAGCTGCCTGGTGTCAGGTTCAACATCTGACAGGCAGTCCGACGTGGCGGGGAACCTCGGCAGTTTCCTCCCTGGCTGTGAGACCAATAACAAAGCATCACAATATCTTATTAGCAACATGACAATTTTACCAAAAACCCACACACCAATTTCATCAATGCAAAATATTTACTCTGAATTTATTTCGGATGTCGGGTAACGCAACAGCTTTCTTCTGTCCTGTTCTTTCAGAGGATTTTTCCAAGGATAAGTCTGACAAGATTACATAATATTTCAAGGAAGTAGGATGTCTCCTACTTTGGTGAAAAGCACTTTTTCAGTGGAACTACACTGGAAGTTTCACTGGAGGCAGCAAAGCAGCCAAACACAGACAAACTTTCCCTCCTCAGCAAAAGACTGTGAAGCCTTTGTGTATCAAACCACAGATACATCAGGCTGCATTGTGACGGTTCACCATCCAAGTGAATTAATAATAAGCAAAAGACATTTCTGGAGAACTTTAAGGAACTGATTGATTTTCTGCTGACTGACTAATCAATTAACAGATTAACTGTTTTAGCCAACTGTATCATAGGGTGGGAATAAAAACAGTATGTGTACATACCACCAACTAATGATGACTTACATTCTTTTCACAATTAATTGAATAATCTTTTAGTCTAAAAATGTAAAGAAAAGTGAAATTGTTCACTGCAATATTCCATATCCCAAAATGAAGTCTTCAAATTGCTTTTTTTGTCAAACAAACTATCCAGAACCCAAAGAATATTCATTTACTATATATGAAGGGCATGGAAAGCAGCAAAACCTTACATTTAAGAAAATGAAACCAGCAAATTCTGCTTGAAAACATTTTGCTTGAATAGCTGGAAAGGACGGGTGGGTGTTCGCATACACTGCAACTGCTTCAGTGTTTCACTGTACTAATGTTCATGTCTAAGAAGTGACTACAAGTTGGATTGTGCTTTGTACAAGACGTGGAGACAATCATTCTACAAGTTAGATATATGTGGGTTTACCAAGTTAATTACTTGCTTATTCATGGATGTTAAACAAGTATAAAGAGTTGAGGGGGCATCCGGATTTGAACCGGAGACCTCTTGATCTGCAGTCAAATGCTCTACCACTGAGCTATACCCCCGTCCCATCATTGAAGTCCAATAAAAACATCTGGTAAAACACAGCTGTTGGTGTCATGTACCATGAATACTTGGATTAAGCTGTTATTATAAAACACGCGTTGCATTAAAGTTTTAAATATTTTTTCCTTACCGAATCATCGTCTTTAACTTCAGCAGCCAGCTCAAAGTCTCCGCTGTCAGAGTCCGCCTCCTGTGCCTCTCTGCTGGCTGTGTGTCTCTTCTTCTTCGTCAGTTTCTTCTTCCTCTGTGCCATCGTGAAGTTTTACCGCTCTCAAAATTAATTTACTGTACAGATTGTGAAACAAAACGGCATCAAACCAGTGCTAAACTCAAATCATGTCATCTCAACACACAACAACACGGTGGGCAGACATGTTAGAAACACGTGTGAGCTTCTTCTTCTTCTACTTCTTCTTCTCCTTCCGTTTTGTGTGACTGCTCAACACCGCCACCTATTGACCACTGAGTATTCACTATTTTACAGTATAATTATGTAATGTGTATTTTATTCCATCTCCACGTCCTCTAAGGCTATTATGTTGTAAATTGTGTAATTTCTATTAACTCCTTACAGCGCCTTACAACCCAGTGTCTGATGTAACAACATCTCATTTACTGCAGCTTTAAATCCCAAACTAATATAATTATACAGTGGAGAAGACATATCTAATTATTTTGTTAAAAGTTATATTTTGTTTGAAATTTATAAGCCTTGGTGAAGCAGCGAGCACTATCCCAGCTTCTAATTTCCAGATTCAAGCTCCTCAATTTTATATTTATTTGTTTTTCGCTTTTGACTTTTAATTGCAGTCTTAATGTCTTATTTTTAATGTATTTCAGTGTCTATGTAAAGCACTTTAAATTGCCTTGTGTCTGAACGGTTTTACAAATAAACTTGCCTTGTCTTGCCTTTTGGTTAAATTGGTTCGCCTTTGGTTAATTTAGAATAACTCATTTAAGATCCCATATTTTTTTATTTCATTTTTTGCAAGAGTGCAGTGGTAATAATCTCTGAATTACTTCACACATTGTTCAGCCATTTATTACACAAATAAAACCAAAGAGATTTTTTTTTTTTGCATAATAATTCTAAAGACGATACAATTTTTTGCTGGCTTTCCACTTGAGTTATGACAGAAAATACACATATAGCATCCTCACCTTATACTGTGTTGGCATTTCAGTGTTTTCACTTTAAATGCTGACACAAATGTCTCTTAGCTTTTTTTCAATTCAAATTGTATTATTGGCATGACATAACTCATTTCTGAAAAGGCTAAACACATTAAAAACAGACTATAACAAATCACATATTACAAAAAATATATATTACAGAAAAGAATACTACAAAACAAAACAAATATCAGTAAATATTAAATATATCAGTGTGTGTGTGTGTGTGTGTGTGTGTGTGTGTGTGTGTGTGTGTGTGTGTGTGTGTCATTGGGCTACAGATTTATCTCTCCTCTTCAGTCAGTATACATAAATTCAAAACAGCTGTTCCACTAGACGATCATTTTCTTTTCAGTTTCTTTTGAGCCAAAGACTGAACACTCTTTGAAGCTATACAACTGAATAAAACAGGGACAAATCAAGTCACCTTCAAGCAAATAACACAATAAATTTTATTTGTCTTATCAATTAAATTAACTGAATTAACTTTGACTGGGATTATTTTCTTTATTAACATCTTTATCCACATTTGAGAATAAGAATTAGGGTTGTTTCAATCCAATACTGCCCAATTTATTAACCCCGAAAAGGGACCTTGCTACTTCCCATGATTTATTTATTTATTTATTTTTTCTATTTGATGTTTTTTTGACCTAGAACTGGATATATCTTCTTCTATAGTCCCTGGAAGTTGATGAAGTATTATCTTTTTTGGGCATGTATGTTTGAGAAGAGTAAAAAAGTAAGGACTAATGCACTAATCTGCATTTATTGTGATGACTATATATTTATAGAACTCAAAACTAATGGGGTCTAAAAAGACAATAAGAGCTTTTCTTTTTGTTGCATAACTTTTCATGAAGCAACTGCATAGGACAATTTGGCAGGCAAAGCCTACCCATCCATGCAACAACTGTCACACTTCTGCTGCTGGAATCCTGAAATACGCTACGAGATTTCAGCAGGCATTATGCACTGTTCTAATTTTAGCATTCTGTCCTTACATGTCATATTTATCACACACACAATAAACTAGTCATTGTTTGGAAAAAAGTGTTAGTATTTAACACAAAGCCGTATTTTATCCTTCCTCATCAAATAATACCATGTCAGTGCTGATGACATAACAAAACAGAGCCCTCGCTCCATTCATAAATATTGCCCTGCCAGAGCTTATATCTAATATCCTCCAATGACAGCCTTGACTTAAAATTAATCTCGCACAACCAGTTGAATCTGTAAGGGGATCAAATATGAGTCTCTTACTTAAAATCTCAATTTGCTTTTGTCTAAAATGGTTTAAGATAAGTATTCTTTCTTTTTACAATTTTTTTTATTGGATTTTCAAGTAAAGCAACTTTTACAGAATTATTCCACAGTAAGTTATTTGGTAGCCTAAAAGTATATAAGTACCACATCAGAAACAATACTGCAATACAACAGCAGATGTGTAACAAAAATATGTATATTCTACATTACAGAAAATGTGCTCATAGACCCTTTATGTGTGTGCTGACCTTGCAGTTTTATGCCATTTAAAATGGCTTTAATCCAAAGAGGCTGGGAAATGGGTGCAGAAGACTTTCTACAAAAATTAAATGTCTCATCAACAAAAGTGACAAAGAATATTATATATTATATTATATTATATTATATTATATTATATTATATTATATTATATTATATTATATTACCCTATAAGTTGACATTTTAGAAGTCTGTGCCAAACACAGAGGAGGTGTGTACCCTTTTGAGCACCTCTATATCTTCCAGTTTCTCTTCATATGAGGATTTATGTTGCTTAATGAAGTAATCTGTAGAAAGACGGTTTGTCTCTATTGTCAAGGTACCTTTTGGGGAATTCCTGTAGCTCAGCTGGTGGAGCATGCGCCCCATGTTCTCAGGCTAGCAGTAGCTGCCAGTTTGACCTCCATCTGTGGCCCTTTGCTGCATGTCATCCCCTCTCTCAATCCCCTTTCCTGTCTTCTCTTCAGCAGTCACTGTCAAATAAAGGCAAAAAGACACAAAACATAAACATAAAAAAAGACCTTTTAGAGTACTTTATCGGGAAGATAGGTACGGATGCAATGCCAACTCTGTAAAAACCAGAGGAGTGCATATCCCCACCAGGCAAAAATGGTGCAGCGCCTACTGCAATGCCACCACAATTGTCAAATGCAACCGGTGGAGGTTTGTCATCATTTGCCAATATTATCACATGCGTTGTCCCAAGCTGAAAAAAGATTTCAAACTTGATGTTGAGTTGTTGATCACTTGTGGCCTCTACTGGCCAGTTAAGAAGAGTGAGAATTCAGCTGTCAGCCGAGTCGAACCAAGTCAAGCCAAGCCAACACGTGTGTGGAAAAGAGTTATGACCAAAAATGCGTTTTGTGAGGTCACTGTGACTTTGACTTTACACCTTTGACCACCAAAATCTAATCAGTCCTGGAGTCCAAGTGGATGCCTGTACCAGGTTTTGTGAAATCCTATCCAAGTGTTCCTGAGATATAGCATTTGCGAGAAGAGGACAGACATGACGTCACCATTACCTTGACCTTTGACCACCAAAATCTAACATGTCCATCCAAATGGACATTTGTGCCAAGTTTGAAGAAATTACCTCAAGGCATTCTTGTGATATCATGTTGATGAAAATGGGATGACCTGAAAACATAATGTGAATTCCAGTGGTTCTTCAGTATACAGTCATGAATGTGCACAGAACAACATTAGGCTAATCAGTCCAGTAGTACTCAAGATGCAGACAAGCTGATCATGTACACACACACACTCATGCAAATAAATGCATAATCTGATAAAAATTGTGTCTGTGGAAATTGAACTCAGAATTCCTCAAAAGTAGCAAATGTATTTTAAACATATAAATAAGGATAAAGGATAAGTAATTATGTCCAAATTTTGTTATTTGGAGCCTCCAGTAATCCATGCATTGAATTCTTCTTCTGCACATTGATTATTGGGCAGTTTAAATGTCAAAGCACATCTGGTTTCATTAAAATGTGAGTGAGGCCAGATGCTGCTGAAGAAAACAGCTGCCTAAGACATCAAAAACCCAAATGAACAGTGTGAGATGTAAAGTATGTTATTCATTATGAGCCAATATCATACAGAGAAAGATCTAAACTGTTTTGTTATGCCTATTTTTAATAAACATTATTTCTGTTTTGAACTCATTGGAATGCATTTGTTTTTTTATGATGTGCATCATTAATGAAAACCAATATATAAAGTGTGGATTTGACTTTGGCACATTTTCTATTGGTCAGTATATCTACAGCTTACAGGATTTTTTGCTTTTGCTCATAACTTTTTGTTGTTTATAAGCAGCCACAGTTTAATTTTTTAAATCACCCAGTGGAAATGTGTCCTTTGGATGATAACACTGACACTAATATGGCAGCCAAAACATGTACTGCGCTGTTTGAAGTCAGTGGGCTGATGTACAGTAAATAAGTCAACACCATGGCAACAGCCTGGAGCTAATGCCATTCACATTCCCTCACAGAGCCTGCTGGCTGTGGTGGCCCGAAGCCAAATCTGTTCAGGGAGCTGCACAAGAAGAGAGGGATGCGGGGCTCGATACGTGGGCAATAAGTGCAGGAAGCCACCTATAGGATCCGCTTTTGTTCTTAAAGGTGATTTAAGTGATAAAGCCTGAGGGGATTAAGATATGAAGCCTGCAGGGATGAGAAGGTTACGGTGGCTTCAACTTGGCAAGGGAACAAACTGGGTGTTGGCATCAGTGTGCCATCAGGTCTGCCTCCAAAGCTCCTGGCAGTGTCTTAAATCTCAATTTCCTCACTATGTCATGCCCCATGTTGAAAACATGTTCCCGCATCACTGCTTCATCTCCACATGATGTGGTTCCGGCAGTTTATTTCCTGATCATGCTTTCTTATTCATGAGGCAGAGCATTTTATGCCTCTGTAGATGCGTATCATAGATTATTAAAGAAAATAAAGCAGCATGACTGATACCTTTATCAATCTGTTTATTTGTGACTCTCTCTCTCTCTCAGTAATGTTTGATTTGTTATTACCCCCTATTTTAAGCCATTTTACCGTTTTTTACTGTAAATTTAACACATTATTTCCCTCTTTGGTAACACTTTATATTAAGGTGCCTGTAATAAACATTACTAATAGGTAATACGGCTCTTTCAGTAAGCCTTTGAACATGTGTTAATATGACTATATAAGTGTTAATAATAGGATAATAAACACATTTATTGTTAGATTGTAAGACATTTATAAATTCTCTCAAGAAACTTGTTAACAGTTCATATAGTTTATATAGTCAGTCTGTGAAAGAAAATAAAGCAGCATGTTTTAATTTTGTTACAGGGAGCATGGCTAAATAATGCCCACCTCTTAGAAATCTCCTGAGAGCCCTGCCATTGATTTCAAGCATAACGATAAGATCTATAAATGACAAACATACATAGATTTATGAGGACTTAATGTAGGCACAACCTAAGCTGCATCCTGAGCTATAATGGACTTACTGACCTCAAAAATCTGCAGTGTAACTTGAGTAGGATGATTTAGATGGTATACAAATACATCAGATCATGAAACAGTCAGTGAGTAAATGGGCACTAAATGAAAGTCATTAGGAAAATAGATGTCACCATGTCTCAGGTTGGATTTTTATAAAGATGCTCTCCAGCAGAGTGTGTATGTGTGCAGCAGATGCCGCCTCTAAGCCTCAGAGATTGAGAGGAATGTTTAAATTAAGAGATTATTGAGCTGATGGTTTGTAAAGCTAAGCTTTTAAATGGGGGTAGCAGTTAAATATTCTTCCACTCTATCTGTGTCGATTTAATTATTTATCAGCCACTCTGTAAAGGGCCGGCCACGGGTTCAGTGGACCTTTTAAAAATAGTCCAAACATCCAATTAGCATTGCGAGTGATGTGTTGCAGCAGCATATCAGGCAGGCGTGTCCCCTCCAGCGAGCCTTCAAATGCTGGTTTGATTTTCCATGCCAGACGCTGTGCATCCAAGGGGCAAATTAATCTCGCAAATCTGATAACAGCTCCTCAAAAAGTTTAAAATGGCTGCATGAGAGGGGAAATATCAGCGCCGGAGTTGCATCCCACGAAATGATGATATTGTGAGATTTTCTGTGAGTGCTGAAAATGTGAAAACTGCTGAAACTTGCTAACAATATGCAATTAAATTACAGCTACTATCAGAATGATGGCAATTCCAAAGGAGCTACATGTAAATATTCTTTTCGGGTTCTAGATTCAAATTTTAGTTACCTAAGTTACGTAACATACTTATGTTAAGCCAAACCAAGATTTTTCTCAAGTAGTTTTGATGGCTAAATGTTAACTATGCATTCAATGTGATGTAAGGTTGCTGATACTCTCAAAGACTCATATATGTCATTGTGGGAGTCATTGGCAATCAACCTATTGGTTAATCGTTTCTATCTTGTAAATATCCAGTATTTGCCAGCACGTGTTTCCTAATTGCTCTTTTCTACTGTTGTATTTTAGTGTCATTCATTGAGCTTATCTTGTCTGCATTATCTGACAATATTTTGAGGGTAAATGTGCACCAAACACCAAAGCAGCTTCTTTCCTAAGTTCTCATCACAAGGAACACAAATGAAATACAATAGTTCACGATGAGCACATTGCTGGACCAAATCGAGCATGTAACCTGATTTGCTTGTATTTAAATATATAAATACAAGCTCTTATCTCAAGTATTTTCTATAAATTGCATCTTTTTTTTCTGCTCAGCAAAACACAAATTACAAAATACAGAAAGTAATTACATAGGAATTTTAAATGCATTCAACTGAAATACTCTGCCTCTGGATCAGCAACTAGTGTGCATAATACAGCTGTGAATAACCTGGCGAGGAAGACAGGAAGTAGGTCTTAGGGCGGTCAGAGAGAGGGTCAGAGCCTGGTCTTGGGCTCACTGGGCTGGCATGGCACTGCGAACGTGATGGTGCCACCCCCAGTGACAGCAGCAGATGGTGAGCGGGCCCCTGGCTTTACCCTCAGGGCTCCCGCGGGCACGGAGACAGAGCAGCCATGCACAAAATACAAGGCCACTGATTGGACCGTGCCTCTTAAGACGCCACAGGCTGATAAGACGCTGAGAGGAGCAGCGCTTACATGCTTGAGAAGACGTATAATTATGTTAACCCGGTAGTTTCTCTGGACCCCTTCACTTGTCCATCAGGGCAGACATTGTGGCTTATTAGGTCAGTAAATGGGAAGTCTCACTAGGGTAGTGGCTGTGGGAGGTGTCAGCAAGACTGACTTTAAGAATTTTTGATGTACAAGATCACAATACGCACAAGAGATATGGAGAATCCTGAAATAAACTGTGCTCTTACATGATTCCTCACATGCAAAGCAACAAGCATTTTAATAAATTATGGGAATGTATCAATTACAGTATGCATTATTAATTCATGCAAAGGAAAAATAATGCATTGCTTTGATTCTGAGTACATGAACTCCTCAAACAGAAAGATCAGATTTTGTGAATTCTTGTATTCATGTGGACTTGTGTGGACATGTGTGCAATAAGCCTTTTCTGTGCAATAATCCCAAGGACTGCGTGGTACTTTTTATTGGCACATTTATTTATTTATTTATTCATACGACTCTCCTAATCTCTGATTTGTTCTTCATCCTGTTTTTAAGCCATTATTACTCTCTTCACAGACACTTAATATCAAGATGCCTGTCATAAATGTTATTTAATAGGTAATAAGGCCCTTATAGGATGTTTAATAACATAACATGATGAAATAAGTTAATAATAACAATTTATTGCATTAACTAACTTATGCCATTATTCCTTTACTTAGTTTGTGTTGTTGATTTATTAAGATTTCTACATATTTTACTGTGTATTTATAGCAGTTAACTATGTACCGATTAACAGTTAATACACATTTTAGGGCTACCACATCTGTTGCACAAACAGTGCTGACAAGGGTTAAGAAATCCTTTATCAGGCATGATTCATTTTGCTTTTCACTGCTTCCGTATCTGGATTGAGCACTACTGTACATGTTGTCAAGGTTGATAATGTCAATAATCTGGTACTATCAGAATGCATAATTAACTGGTAATAAGTGCATGGTTAACTGCTAATAAATGCTTAATAAAGCATATAGAAATCCTAATAAAGAAACAACCAAAGCTTACAAAGGCTTAACAATGACATAATAGGTAAATTAGTTAAACACTTATAATGCTATTATAAAAAATTATAAGTATTATAATTAAGAACAAAAAATTATAGTATATCTATCTATTAAACAGGCCCATTCAAACCTGGATGTATAATTCTTACAAAAATGCTGGGGGCCATAATTTAAAGGGCAAAATTCAGAAGTGCTTACTTTTCCACAAATGGAGCTAAGCCTTTTGCTGAGACGTCTCCTTTGCTGTATAAGGAGAATCCGGCTTTGCGCTGCCTTTAGTGTAAAACTGCAGAGGCACATACATCCGGTCAAACTTTCAATTACTTGATATTCTGGGTGCTAAAAGGCAGTTTCCCTTCAAGGCTTCTGCAGTTAATCTTATAGCTAGTGCCAGCATTAAGGCGATAATCAGGGGACATGTGACAAAAGCACAAAAACTAGCCCCAAAGGGAGGCGTAGGAGACCCCTGAGGATTTTTCTCCAACCAAGCAGCCATCAAAGGCCCTGAAAATGAAGTCTCAAACCTCACTGCTGCTCTCCATGTAGTTTCTGGACTTTTGTTTTGCTTTAGCTGCACATAGCCTGCAGAATTTCTTTCCATGTTGTAGCGTATTGTGGTCAAACACTACTGGATTACTGCTCATTAACTCTGCAGAGAACCCACTGGGCTGTGTTTAATACACAAGACTTAATGGCCATTTCCAGTTTCATCTCCTCTACACTTTTAGGGGAGGGTTATGCGTGATGACAGATGCCCAGAATTAAAGCCCACAGAGCAGAATTAACTTTTCATGTATTTCCTCCTCACATCCTTGTTGTTTCTTTTTGGTTGTTGCTTGCACGGCCTGGGGCTCACTTCTTCTTCTGGTGTCTTAATTGCAATTTCATCAAGAATTTAAAGCCATGTAGCCTTCCCCATTCTTGTCACTGTCACTCCAAACTAGCCACCGCAGGGGACTTCAAGGGTATTTAAAGCAGCTATTGTGTGTCATAAGATAAGTCAGGAGCAGCTTGGGGAAGACTCACTTTCATCATTGTGGTACTGCCGGACCTCCTCTCCCCCCCCCCCCCCCGAATCCATGCTTCTCTCCCTCTCTCTCTTTCATGGCTTTATCACTCAAAGGCTCAAGCAGCTCAGCAGAATATAAATGAATAAGGGCTGTAAGATGGGGGAAAGAGGGAAAAGGTTGAGACTAAAATTGCATGTGCACATCAGCGTTGGGACTTTACAAGCACTGCTCTTTTATGCTTCACACCACTCAGTTCGGATGTGTTGATGCAATATGAAAATTTCACATTACAGATTCATCACCGTGTCCATGACAAATGGGAATCTCGGGATGCTGAGTTGTGTGTGTGCGTGGGTGTGTGCTTTTATGAGTGTGCAAGTGCCAAGTGTATTGTTACTTTTTGAATAGATAAGGCTTTTATTGTAACAAAGTTGAAGCAAACGTTTGACATCCTCTGATAGATGATTATTTTTCACTTTAGACTTTGCGAGTTAGATAAGAGGATTGATACCACTCTCTTGTCTGTATATTAAATAGCCTATATACAGCCAGCAGCTGGTTAGCTTAGCCACAAGACTGGAAATAAGGAAACAGTCACACTTCGTTCTAAGGTAACAAAGTCCACCCACTAGTACCTCTGAAAATCACAGATTAACATACTACGTTTCATTTGTTTAAACTTTAAAACTGTGGAAAAATGATCTCTTTTTGGGACATGCTCAGCAGTGGCTTGGCTACAAGCAGAGACTCCAGGAGGATAATACACCCAGACAAGAAATAGTCAAGCACCTAACCCTCCCTGAAACAGTGATTTTAAGATTTTACACTTAAATTTTTGTATAATTGAAGGAGAAATGACTATATTGTAAAGTATTCACTGCCTAAATCATAAAATGAAGATGACATGTCATCATGATGATTAAGCAAACATAATAAATTGAAATACAAGCTTCTCTAAAAGCAGTGCTGCAGCTGTTCTCCATTGAAATTTCCATTCAAGTGCGGTCTGTTTTTGTTTTGGTCTGTGTGATTCAGCACACTGCCCGTTACACACTGAGCAAAAATATGCCCAAAAGACATCTTTTGAACATCTTGCTGTGCATTGAAGAAGAGCTCAAATTTCAGTATTTATGATGTCTTTTCATAACATCCAATGTCACCTCTACAAAGGGGGCTCTAATTTAGTACATAAAGCTTTTAATGTTGCAGTCTGTATATCCAGTAACAATAACAAAAATGTTAATAAATTATAAATACTATTTATTTGTTGTCACAAATAAAAGATATTTCATTGATTTTGTGTTGATTTCCTACACCTGTCTTGCACAGCCACAGACATCCAAAAATCTCCTCGCCAGACATTCAAATATTGAATTACATGTCAACGTCCAAGAGGCATCATAGTCAGACATCCAGATATTGAACCTGACTTGCATGTCATGCAGGCATACAAATATGGTTCAGGACCAGCCAATGTAATATAAACATGATCTGCAAATTTGGCAGACATCTCATGTTTTGCTGAGTTCATGTTTATTCACTTTACATGGAGCTAAAATTAATGCAGAATGTTTGCAGACTGAGTTAGTGTCATGAGAAATCATTAAGAATCTGTGAGAAGTACTCCAACTCCATCTCTAACATAAGAGTGTGTTTTCAGAGCAGTGGGCTTTTGTTTCTGGAGTAACAGCTTTAACTTTACATTGACAGACAACTGACAGAGTTATGAAAAGCTGATCAGCTTGCAGTTCAGGACTCGTCGTCGTCACCTGCAGGCGACCTGCCTGAACTTCAAGCATTGGGAGGAGGAGAAAACAACTTACTTCAATAGTTTGAATTTGGACTGCAGTTCCCCTTTTTGAAGGCTAGGGTGTTGCATATTTCACCTTTAAGCAAACAAGATATAATGTATTAATTAATGAGCTTTTGGCGCTGGTAGCCGGATTTTTAGACAGAGCCAAGCTAGTTGTTTTCTCCATTTCCAATTTTTGTGCTAAAATAAGCAAAACATTCCCTGGATTCCTCATATTTAATTCAAAGAGGTCTGTCTACAGGTAAAGAGTACTACAGGACATGCCTACAAGACACACACCTAAAATTGTTGGAGTTAGGCAAAACTACAACTAATGTTAGGCACAAAAACAATTTGGGCAGGCTTAGGAAAAGATCATGGCTTGGTGTATTTGTTGTGCTGTACGGTGTGTTGTGTAGTGAAGTGGATGAGTCTGGATACAGATGACCCTTCATATTTATGAAACATCGATCTTCTCATTTACACTTAAGCAAATTAAGTGTATTTTATCAGATGTCAAACTATTTAATCTGAGTTCTCTCCCAGGTTTTTCTAATGGAAACGCCCACTCAACCATTAGCAAAAAGCAGAGGTGTAGGTTAGAGCCCTCGTGTCCTTCCCTCCTTTAACCTCAGGGTTTTGTATGTATCAACACCATCATGCAGAGACCTGCGTCGGGTCAAAAGGAAATTTGTGACGCTAAAATATACAGAGCTCCAAAATTTGAACGTTCGGATTTGAATATTTAAGGAACACTGCTGAGAAGCCACAGAATGATATAAAGACCTAATTAAAAAACAAAAAATATGGATCTGCCCTTTAAGGTTACAATTCACACATACACACACACACACACACACACACACACACACACACACACACACACACACACACACACACACACACACACACACACATGACTATTGATTAAAGCCAAGCTTAAAACAGCATCTTTTCCTCCCTCACCTCTTCATGCAAGCACACACACACAACTGTCCACATGACAGTTTCTACCTACCATATGCTTCACACAGATAGTACACACTGCTGGCATTTCTGTCCTCTCGCCCTGTTTTTTCTTTCACACACTCACACACATAAACAATGAGTCATGAATAAAAAGCACAGAGAGGAGAGAGAACACACGCAGCTGCACACACTTACAAATAAAAGGAGGCACCTATATGAGTGTGTGTGTGTGTGTGTGTGTGTGTGTGTGTGTGTGTGTGTGTGTGTGTGTGTGTGTGTGTGTGTGTGTGCAGAAACATCAAAAATATGAACTGGAAGTCATGATGAGAGGCCATGAAAAAAATAGCTGTAATCAAAACATATGTGCAAAAATCTGCACTCGCCTCTGTAAATATGTCTTAATATGAATGACAGCGATCATTGGCAGCCATCTATCAGGCTGGACCATATGTTGCTTTGGGTGGGGAGGGAATGAGGGCTTACCGCAAAGCCTGCCTTATCCTCTGGCATTACAGTCTCTAAGAAAGGATTTACTCTTTAATTCTTGATTAGATAGAATTTTCTCCCCAGTGTGCGAGCGCAGTGATACACCGCGCAGAGATAACCTGCCCCATTGGGAAAGTGTGTGTGTGTTTGTCTGTGTTTGTCCTTTGGCAATGCTCCCTCCACATACACGCCAACCTGGGCCCTCCCCACCAGTGTGCCATCCCATTTAGTGCCTGGGCTTTTAACACATTGTGATAGGGCTATTATTAGAAGAGATGGATTATCAATCAGGAATTAATCCTGATTGATGTGTTTGGGACCACACTCACTGCTACACTGTTTGTTTTCATCTGTGTGATGAGAGAAGGTGGTTCTTCCTCTTTTTTATCTTCAGGGGCTGACATGAGAGAGGATTTTAGTGATCAAACCAGCTTCACCTACTCAGGACGTGAGAAGACCACTGAGGAAGACACTCATTTATTTAGTTCCTCTTCCTCCCCCTCATCTCTCTGCCTGCCTGCCTGCCCGCCTGCCTGCCTGACTGGCTGGCTGGCTGGCTGCTGGGCTGACTGACTGCCTGCCTGGATGGTTGGCTCCCCCTCTCATTGGACTCTCACTGCCACTTCACTCACACACACTGCGTTGAGCTTCGCTGAGGAGGCTGGGGTGGAGGGAGAGAGGCACAGTCGGGCTTGCTCAGGCTTTGGGGAAGTGGGAGCTCTGCTAGATTTCTCTTTCTGTCTGTTTCTGTGGACTATTAGATGAGAGCAGAGGGAAATATCTGGCTCTCGCTCCTCCAGCACTGACCTCTGACCATCACCACTGTGCTGCATCCATGACTTTACATACCTGGCTGGTGTATGGACTTGGATTTATCTTGGTTTGGGCACTCTGCTTGACACAGGGTGAGTAGGATGGATTTTGGTATTGAAATATTTGGAAAAATGTATTGAAATGTATTTTGCAAAGCATGGAGACATATGAAAAGGTTGTGTGTGTGTACATGTGTGTTTGTGTGTGGGTGTGTGTGCGCACGTGCATGTGGAGATTTGTATGTGACAGACAAGAAAAAGTCAGCTGAGCTCTAATGATATCACAGTAATCCTCACTTACTACAGCCTTTTGCAGGGAACATAATTAAAACATACTGTACATCCATACAGGTGATATATCACATGCGGTACAGGATATAAATACAGTAAAAATATTGTAAAAATCAATATTAAAATAGCACAGCAGTAGAAAAAGGCTGGCGAAACCAACTGAATGAATCACATCAATACAATGAACATGCATGCTGAAAGATGAGTCCAATATATATACCTTTGTGCTGCATGTAATTGACTTGGGAGTTCAAAGCTATGCCTCCTAACAATAGGTTATATCCATAGGTGGCACACTAAATTTCCCTACAGAGCAATAACAATTGACCTGACTTGGCTTGGCTGCAACCTTTGTTTCAGCACAGAGACCACAGCAGAAGAAGAAGAAGAATAGGGGGAGTGATGTTGTGCGCTTTGCTCAATTTGTATCTCGGTGTTTTGGTCTGAGTCAGATCACCTCTGATCCCAAATCCAGACCAGAGGGTGAAGTGAGCTCCTGGACCGATTAATGATGTGGCGTTCATAAATAGGGCAACATCCATGAAAGGCGGGGAATGAGGCAACAAATAGCTGGACATAGATATAATTGCAGTGCAATATAGTTAATATAGAAAATAGAAAATTTTTTAGAAAAGGTGGTAGTGATCATATCGAGAGGTTTTAATGAGTCATAACCAAAGAACAAACTGTCTGAGGACACTGAGCTTAATACCACATTAGCATACCTATTATGTATCACATGATTCTTGATTACAGCAATAATCTTGCATTAATAATTAGTGTCTACTATGTTTAAGGTGCCTTAAAACCTAATTTTGAGCATCACTTTACTCTAAATCTTACCGCAAAAGCAAAACATATTAAAATATAATGAGACAGAAATTCAGTAATAAAATGAAATCCTAATGTTCCCATGATAATTGTTAAAATCCTTCTTGTCTGTCAGCTTATGTTGCTTATTTTTCCTTTCTTTCCTCTTAAAATGTTTCTTATAAAATGTATAAACCATATAATAGCATTATGAAAATAATTGGCTCAATTCTGAAATGCAGATGAGCTTTCCAAGCAGATTTGCATGCATGTTAAACATGCTCAAAACCCATTATTGATTAAATCAGATTTAGGTCACGATATATTTTGATATATACAGAATTAATTAACATTTGCAATGCATACTGGGAGAGGATCTGGTTATTATAAATGGCACTGTGCCATGAAAGCTGAATTTCTTGCCAATATGTCCTCATTATGTTGACAAATGCTCACACTGGGCAGTTTTTCAGTGTGTAACAATGTCACCTCACAGTGAACTGATAAATCGGATTGTTAGCCAAAGGTAAACGACCACTCCACATTTTTCTTTTTAATTTCCACAGCCATTTCCCAGCTCTAATGAACTCTTCTAATATTTATGAGAGCTTTGACTGCCTGGTGTATCACCAGCAGGGGAATATGACACATCCCCCTAAAGGCTGGCATGTGCTCACTGTCCCTGTGAGGCTTTACATTGATTCCAGCAGATTTCTAAAGTGATTTTTGTAAGAGCATTTGCCCGGGATTAGTTTGCTCCCGAAAGCTCCATCAGAGCTTTTGGTGGGCTATTTAACAGAGCCGAGGCAGCGAGAGGCTCACGTCCGCTCTGTGCCCTCACACTGAGTCCACAGGTTTGCACAGATAAAGAGGGAGGATTGGTTTCAGCCAAAGCTGATCTTCCATCTTGTGTGTGTGGGATTTTGGAGGTCAGGCACAGGTGTGTGAGTGGTCTGAATTCACGGACAATCCTTTTAAGCTCTGGTGGATTTGTTCTGTTTGGGCTTAGCCTTCTACTTTCTTGAGAGAGTTGGACATTTGGGAAGTGAGGCAAGTGGCTCAGGAGAAGAGGGAGCTGAAGATGAAAGAAGTCTTTGGGGCATTTCATTTCTGAAAGTTCAATTGTATCATGATCCGATGTACAGGAAGCAAATCTTTTTTGGCAAAATATCATGTTAACTGAATCTATCAATTTTAGGCCTCAGTTGAGAGGAAAAATAAACACCAGAGTCTAGCTGCATGTTGATTTAGTTCCTCTCAAGTCCTCCTCAGCTCTGTAGCTTCCTCCACTTACAGGGTGCTGAGTGGTAGAGACATAGCTTTGAGATCACAAGCTGGAGCTGGCAGGCAGACGGCTTGGGATGGGGTGTACTACTGGAGGGTGAGTCACCCTTAAGAAGAAGCTGGAGAAGAAGAGAAGAGAAGAGAAGAGAAGAGAAGAGAAGAGAAGAGAAGAGAAGAGAAGAGAAGAGAAGAGAAGAGAAGAGAAGAGAAGAGAAGAGTCAATTATCATCAAGATAAGAACAAATACCAGACTCCAAAGCAATGTTCCTCACTGAGACCGGAAATCTTGACACTTTTGAGATGCAGGATTTTTAAAAATGAGCTAATTTGCACTGTTCATGTGCTGCTTAGCTCCTGAAAAAAAGGACTATTTGCGTTAACACCATATGAACTTTCCCAAGGGACTAGAAACCTTTGGAGGAACTCAGTGTGTTTCCACTGCAGGGACCAGGGTCTGAATTAAAGGAGCAATATGTAGGACCCCAGCATTCAAAAATGACCCACGTGGTCCAAGTAATGAGTTGGAGCAATTGATTGTATATTAAATAGGTTCTGGACTGAAATGTAAATGTCAAAGGAGAAAATGCTGGCTGTAGCATTTTTGTTGGGGAAGCCAGTATTTCAAGCTAGCAAGCTTCCTTAATCTCTGATGACGTATCATGGTCATTTTATGGGGAGAGACAGTGGGGGAATGACACACAGCAAAGAGCTGTAGGAGGGAACTGAACCCACAGCCTGTCCTGGAGAGGACTAAAAGCCTCAGCACATGGGGTGTATGCTCTACCAACTGATCTAAAAAATCTGCAGCCACGAACCAGTTAGTTTTTTTTACCATGGAGGTCAAAAATGAGGACAGAGTCAACCTTAGTGAGCATATATGCTGAGGACAAAATGACAAATGGCCAAACAAAAGGTTGGTCGAGGTTAGATGTCTACCACACCGAAAAGAGTCTGGCAGTTAACACTTTGACTTTTCAAACCAATGTGTCGCACAAGTTGTAATTACCTGAAATCCAAAAGGACCAGATTCTGTGATGCCAAATATTTTGATGCACCAGCCAAAAAAAAAAAAAAATTGAATGTGCCTCAGAAAAAAAAATAAAGGGAATAGTTTGCTAAAATTATTAACAAATTAGTAGTATATGGTATAAGATGTTGCAGGAGATAAGGTTGTCAACATAGCAAAGTTTGTTGTCATGCAACCTACTGTGACCAACCTGGCAAAAAAAGGGATAGTCAGTATTTTTTTTTAAAGTGGAATTGTAGTTATCCATAGTGCATTAACTATAGTAGATGATGGTTGGCACACCCCAAGTTTGGAGGAGCTAAGCAATGTACTGCCGTGGACAGGGTGTGCAGAGCATAACCTTGATGTCTGACAGCATTTTTTGATGGGATGCTGTTGTTATACCTTTAAAACAACCAGTCATTTTACCTTGCCGACCACAGAAGTTGCCTGTACACTGCTATCTTGATCTCTGGCTTAGTTTGTTTGTGTTACTGTGTGATTATGTGACTCTGAACTAACCCTTTAAAACACCACAGTCACACAATAACGCAAACTCATCAATCTTTAAGGCAGCTAAAATACATTTTGCTGCTGACCCTGACCCTGCCGCTTCTCCAAACTTGGGACGTGCTGACTGTCATCTGCTGTCCTCATACAACCCCAATCCGAAGTATCACTTCAAGTTGTTCTCTCTACACTGAATATTTTCAAATATCCTGTCCCTTGAGGTGTCAATCTTTTCCTGGATGTAGAACAATTCTGTGCCAGACAGGTCTTTGGCTAATCTGTTAATTTTTCAAATCTTTCCTCTTAATATTTGAAAATGAAATCTCTAAATCTTAATATACACAATCATGGCAGCAGATGTGAGCATCTCCCAGGGCTGACCGTAGATTCTGTGTGGATGCTCTGTCTGTAGTGCATAGGCAGGTACAGCATGATTCACACTTGACGGTGTTCCCATCATTTTAAGAACACAAATTTCTTGGCATAATCTCTTGGCATTTCTTGTGGTTTTACACTAACAAGCACATCATCTTAAATTGTGCCTTAACAAGTTGACGTGTCCTGTTCTATCTGTCCCCTGCAGTCAAGGGGCTGCAGTGCTATGGCTGCAACATCATCCAGGGCCAGAGGTACGTGGACGTGGGCTGCTCCAACCCAGAGGTCATCACCTGCGCCCACTCACATAAAGGCTTCAAACACCGCTTTTGCATCAAGACAGAGAGCAGTGAGTAAACCTCCATGATGAGCAATATTTAACGACTAATAAACTTAAATCATATTCGCCTTTTTATTCTCTTCTCTTCATCCTCTAACTCAGCGAGCTAATGAATCTGAGTGTGATACTTATTTGAAGAATATTAATGGTGAGGTAGAAGATTATAAAATCACGATGAATTCCCTCTGGCGTGCCACTGGACATTGGCATAATCATTTTTAATCATACTTTCATGTAAACGTTCTTTGTCCGCTGATGTGAATATTCTATTGCACTGAGGAGAGTTACATAACCCTACTTTGGTGTGCTTTGCTGAGTAAATTATAAGTCATTCATTGTTTGATGTGAAGTCAAATGGAGGATGTGGACAGCCTCGACAGGGTAGTGATGGCCAGATGAGTAGTTCTGCTGATATCCATGGAAGCGTGGACGATCCAGCTGTTCCTTCGCTTGATGTCTAAACTCAGTTCGCCCGCTTTGAAAAGGGCTGATGAGGCACCTTTTCCATCAGCTCACAGGAACGGAAAGCTCAGACAAGGACTGACAAGAGCTCATCAGACACAGTGTGACAAGCACTTTGTCAAAATCTTGAAGCAGTGTCTTGGTATTAATCTGTGGCCAGTCAGCCTGTTAATCTTCATGTGACCCCGCCAAACCCAAATCTAACAGATGCTGGAGCTCCATAAGAGTTTTATAGAGTTCTAGTTCCCTTTGTCCTCAGTTACATGACATTCTGTCCTTTGTCCCTAGCCAATCCAAAACCCTTCTCTCCTAAACATAATGTCCTCTCACTCCTTCGCTGTCTCCAACCTATATTTAAGCGTGGCCAAAAATGTCTAGACAGGGTAGATCAGTGTTTCTCAACCATAAGGGTCGCAAGATCATTTCCAGGGGTCACCAGATGGTTGTGAAGGATAAAAAAAAAAACATAATGTGGCAAGCAGCTCGGCATGTGAGCCAGTAAACAGCTCTCAGTGAAATCAGGGACTACTGCTTCAAAAATACTTCAAGAAATGTTAGAACCATAAACCAGAAATTACTAACCAAATCCACCATTCTCTGAGCAGATGCAAACACTGACTAGAAAAGTGCACTTATTAGAGTACAGATCTTCACCAGGCATCTCGAAAAGAATATTTGGATGTAACACCTTTGTAAAGACCAACATTTTAATTGATTTTGTCAACATAAGTGAATTGTGTTATGATCAAAAACATGTTTTGTGAGGCCACAGTGACTTTTGACCACCAAAATAGAAACACTTCATCCTTGAGTACAAGTAGATGTTTGTACCAAATTTGAGGAAAATCACACTGAGCGTTCCTGAGATACTGTAAAGTTACAGTGACATTTCATCTTTGACCAACACAATCTAATCAGCTCAACGTTACGTCCAACTGGCAATTTGAGCCAAGTTTGACGAAATTCCCCCAAGGTGTTCTTGAGATATTGTGTTCATAAGAATGGGATGGACATGAGGTCACTGATGAACTTTGACCACAAAAATTGTATCAGTTCATACTTGAGTCCAAGGAGATGTTCGTAGCAAATTTTAAGAAATCCCCTCAAGGCGTTTTTGACATGTCATGTTCATAACAGTGAGATGCTCCAAAAACATCATGCCTGTGGCCACCCCTGTCGCCAGCGTGGAGCCATAAATAAAGGTTTTCCGAAAATTGTGAATCACAGTGATTCTTCAGCATATATATACATATATGTGAGGAAAATAACAGGCTGAAGCTGGGGACAAGCTTCAGGTCTGTTGGTCATTCACATACACACATACTCACACAAGCAATCGCATGATCCTCTCCAGGTTTACGACTGGCTTAGTCGTGCTAACTATTCAGTCCAGCACTTGGCATGATGGGGTATGAGGACCATATTTTATTATTATTGCTTTGTGTTTTTTCTTCATAATAGACTGATTGACTTGAATATTCTGGCGACTCGAAATGGTTGAGAACCGCTGGTCTATAATAAGAATCATTATAATTTAAATGAATAAACTGGGCTTATCTTTTCAAGTTGGCCCTGCTGCTCTCACCTAGAAAACTTCCTCACTCTTCATTTTCAGCTTGGATTTTAAAATGACAGTCATTTGTCAAGGGGATTGAAAATGACAGAGATGTTGTCAGGTGGTAATTGAGTGCGAGAAGGTCATCAGTAAAATCTTATTATAGAAATGACTTTAACTGAACTGAACTGGAGTAGGGCTACAACTTTTATTTATTTAGAATTTACTCATGATAAGAATTGCTGCTCTTAGATTCAAATTAGGGGTATACCGATACTGACAATAACTGTGATATTTAAAAAATTAAATACTGATATCATGTTAATAATTCACATATGATAATATCATGTACATATTGTATGCTCTTAAATCAATACTATTTCCTTCTATTATTGCTTTGTTTCCCGACTTTTTGTACAATTATGGTCATAGAGTCATTCTCCACTTCCCTGTACTCATAAGTTAAAGATAAATTATCCATCGGTATTCTAAGTTTATGGGTGTTGACACTGTTTATTGGAAGATCATTATTTTATTAGTTGGGTAATTATCCCATTCATTGGTTCTGCCTGCACAGAGACCTTATTATTTATAAATCAGATTATTGTACGTTTTAATTCCGGTTGTTTAAGCAGACAGAATTTAGAAGAGTCAAAGTGAATGAAAAAAAGATACTAAATACAACATTAGGTTCATTAAAACAACAAGCTGCTTCTAACTTAGCATTAAAATTGTGCATTGCTTTTTCTATATTTTTGAACATGCTTGCTCTCAAATTGTGCAAAAGGAATAAAGTGAAAAAATAAGGTGTACTGTTGGCTCTTTGCATCCACCCCATCAGCCCTTCACTTTGTTCATCTGGCCTTTCCAATAAAGTAATTAAATAGATCTGCTGTATGCACTCTGGACAATCAAAATATGACACAAACAGTGTTGCAGTAATTATTGGAGGCCCGTTATCAGTACAGCGTTTTTTCTTCAAGGCTGCGTGACAACCAGAAATGACAGTCTCCAGTGGATTTGTAGCTCTCACATAAATTTGGATTAAAATAATGCAGATTTTAAATCTGAATTCTCCGTCAGTGCTTCCCCATGCAGCACAAAATGTACTGTTTGTCAGCAGCTTGGTTTCTTAGCTGTGAAGACATCCTGTGGGCTGTGCCTGTAAGATCTCTAAATGTCTTCCTCATTACACGCTTGCAGTATTTGGTGCTTATTTATGCTTTTTTTTTCTTGCTGAGCCAAACAACAGCTCGTCACTCTTCTCTGACTGTCTGTCTCCCTCCTCCTGTCCCTCTAGCGGCCCTGGGTATCGTCCTGACCAGTGGTTGTGCCACATCCAGACACTGCCAACAGCAGGAGCTGCCAGGGGTTCGTATCCACTGCTGTGACTCAGACCTATGTAACAGCGCCCCCTCCTGGAATCTAAACACACTCCACTACATCGGTGCACTTTTCAGCCTCTTGCTGCTGAGGATGTGGTTGTGATATGGAGTCAATCTGGAGTGGAACATAACACCAGTGGACTATGGGAGAAACATTTTGTATTATAACTCTCATTTCCTCCCTTAGCTGCTCATGTTTAGGGCTGAATGAGAGTTTGAATCAGTGTGATGTTACTGGAAAGCACCTTGAAATCGTAGTTTTTGTCACTTAGTCAGACCAGTGGCAAAACAACTCTGAATCTGATCAAAATAATGATGAAAATAAACTGATGAAGACATCAGTGAATTTATTGTGCACATCCACTCACTCAGATGTAGTACAGTTTATAGGATATTATGGGACATTTGTTGCCCTGAAAGAAAGATCTTTGTTTGTCAGTTCATTAAAAGCTTTGTGTAAAAATCAGCAATGCGGATACACACTGAATTCATTTTTTTTTTTATAAAGGCTTACATCCACTTGTACTGTAAGACATATATCCATGTTATCTGTTAAGGAGTTCATCATCTTTCTCAAATCTCTGTGTGCAGTATGTTTATAGGCCATTTAATTTGAAAATTAAAGATATTTTTTTTAGTTTGCTCTCCAGTTCTCCAGGCTAAGCTTGGGAAAGCACACTGCATGTGGTTCTGTGTAGGATTATAAGAAATATTGAACAGTGGAAGCATGTAATGTTGTGAATTACTGTATTAAAATGTTTCATATTTTTCAAAAGAAAATGCTTTGAACTGTGTGATTTTTGTTAAACCAAGAGGCACCGTTACATCTACACAATTTCAGAGCAATCTAAGTTTACTTGACATGTGAGAATGAAACTGCAGGAAGGAGTTCATTTTCACTTCCTGTGTCTGCTTGGTGACATTACAGGACAGCCACTAATATCACATTTATGTTCCAGTATATCAAATGTAGACCCAGGACATCTCAAGGACATCCTCCACCAAACAGCTAAAAACATTTCTGAATAACTTAGTAGGCATTAGGTCAAGAGCACATGTTGCAAAATAAGGTAAACCTACAGGTGTTAAAATGTTTAAAGGGACACACCTCCCTAAAACCAAAATAGATATTTTTCCTCTTACCTGTTTTACTATTTATCCATCTAGGTGTCAGTTACAATTTTGAAAATATGTCTTATCTCGAATCTAATGGAACTAAGTGGTACTCGACGTGCTCAAAGTGCAAAAATGAAAAGGTTTCAAGAGTTCAACATCTGCACTTCTTTCCAGAAATCATGACTCTGTTACTCAAAATAATCCAAAGACCTTGTTGTGAGCAGTTTCATGTAGGAAATATTTTTTCCTCTTTTTCTATCTGCTTACTAAAGAGTAAGCAGGCAGTCCCATCTAGTTCCATTACATTGGAGTGAGGAAGGACATCTCTACGTCTGATATCTCTAAAACCCAGCAATTCACACCAAAACTATCTATCGCAGTACAGGTAAGAGGAATATATTTTTGAATTTTAAATCAACTGTCCCCTTAAGTACAAAGCATTCTTCCCCAAAACTACTCTGAGTATTATTTACTTTTTAACCACTGATGTTTTATGCAGTATCATTCAACTGAACTGGGTTTTGTTGTGAGGTAGGTTGTCAGGAGGCTACGGTCAAGACCTGCTTTATATGAAAAGTGAAATAACTTCTGTATAATTTGGCCTTACATAAACAAAACTTGACTTGAATATGAAGTGCCTACATATAACCATTCATTAACTTTATGTATTTTCTCAAATATGGACCCCAGGAGTATTAGTTGTTCCAGGAGGTAACAACGAAAGGCGATATTATTATATTAAGGCTGTTATTATTAAGAGCAATATTATTTTTAGGCCATATAATATTGTAGGTTGGATGAATCTGCTAGGCCAGTAGTTTTCAAACTAAAATCCTTGTGTGGGTTGTAGGACGTCCCTAGCAAAAGAGGAATATTTGAGCTTTTAACTATTATTACTTTTTTTTGTAACTTGGAATAATAGTTTGCTGTTTTGATTGATTGTAATTTATTGTGATCTTTGATCGCCTGGCTGTTTTGATTGATTGCAAGTTATCCTAGTTTGATCACTGATTGAATACAAAACTTCTTCATGATCAAATATAAAAACTGAAAAAATACTCTGAGTATTTCCCTTTAGAAAAAATCCTCTCAAGTTGGGGGTCTGTGGTCTAATATTGAGGGGGTCTTGAGATGAAAAAGTTTGTGAACCCTGCATATTAGGCTAAACCTCACATCTCTGAATCAGATTGATATAGGTTTCTACAGTCTACATTAAAGGAAAAATAGGACAGTGAAACAGCAGCTCAGGTGGAAAGTACCTGGACACAAATCAATCAGGTCGAAGATCAATGCCTCAATCTTGAATCTCATAAATTCACCTGATGTTTTCATAATCTGATACTGCACTTAATCAGTACTATGATATACCAATACAATATACATGAATATACCTGTGCAGGTGAGGTTGCCTTCCACAGAACAGTGCACACTATTGGTGCACAAACCGCAAATCGCCGCATATGATGCTCTTTGTCCCAGAAGCCCATTGTATACAGCGGAGGAAACCCTGTGCCGTGAACAGCCATCTTGGATAGACAGATCATACTTGAGCCAGGATAACCTGCATTCCTCTTCTGAACAGCTCAAGAACACAAAGCTCAAAAGACTTAAATTCTGGTAAGGACAGAAAAGAAGAAACATTTGAACACACTCATACACATGTTCATAATATCTGATAAACATAGAGACACTGATATTGAAATTATTAAGCAGTTGGAACAGTTTACCCAGCCTGTGGTAGTCAGGAGTCGGCTAATAGGAAAGCTAACGACACTAGCTAACAGGCTAGGTTGGTGTGTTTGTCTTTGTAGCTTCCTAGAATAGGAGAAATTAACAGCTAAACTGTTAAAAGATACTATTTTAGGCCAGAAATTGCTTGCTCGACGGTGACTAAATATGGGTTGACAAGCTAACTAAGCTACATATCTAACGTTAATCCAACCGCTGCAGCTAGCTGGAAAACTAGCATGCCAAAGCTATCGCTAGCTGTCGTTAGTTGGGACTGTGGTCGGTTCTGTAAAAATATTCAGAAGCCTTCTTACGTTGTTATACTAATAAAACCACATTGATTTGGTTGTCTGTGTGTCGGTGGATGCAACAGACCTAAATGCTGTGATTAACGCGATTTGTTGTCAAGATACATCCATGGATCTCAGCAACCAGGTAGCTAGCTAACTAGCTAACCCAAACTTAGCTGTCAAAACAGCTAGCGTTAATCTAGGGCCGTGGTTGTTATCAGACACGATGGTGTAGCTGCTAACCAATTAAATGTCGGGTTTAATGCTCACTCCCGCTCAGTAGCGTTGTATAGTTTTACTGTGCTGACTGACTGCAGAAAATTAACTAAACCGACACTATCACTTTGCCGGCTGATGTGCTAAGCTAACGTTGGGCACTGTTGTCGGGGAGCAGGCATGACGTTACAGTGTCATATTAAATGGTCAGTATCATGTAGTCCAGTCGTGTTTCTTTGTGTACAGTTTCTTTCTCTCTGTTTTTTTGTTTTGTTTTGCGTTAAAGTGATACTTTGATCATTTGTTGTGCAGCCTTAGCCAGAAGCTCCAATAATTCCTAAGCCAACAGTGTGTTTAACCTCCTCTTCGACTCTTACTTTTCCAAACAACGGATGTGTATAATTAATAAGCCCAAGTTGGCGACCAAGTAGACCCTTTATGTCTCACCGTGTTGCAAATATGTATAGATCTACCTTTATGTAACACAAAATGCTGCATCATTTCTGTTTGTTGTGCCAATACACTGTGTACATGCACACTTGGTCTGAAGCATTAATAACAATGTTACTACTTGTTATTTTGTATTATTGATCATCTTTAATCCTATAGATGGAGTTAATCATAGATTCGAATTTTATGCATTGTTAAAGTGTGTCTGCCTCGCCTGTAAACAGCAGTGATGATCTCATTATATTGTATTTAGGACTTGAAAGTAGTCACATGATTTGAGTAGTGATCCTGACCACCATGGAGGCACTGTGGTTACAGTGTATATGTGTCATGTTTTCCTGTGATTTGTTACTCATGAGTCGTGCATCCTTGACGGGAAGTGGCTGTTGAGTGGGGGAAAGGCAGTGACAGTTTTTCTCTGGAGAAGGATTCAGTAAGTGTAAAGAGTAAAGGAGAAGTGCTGAGACTGCAGTCTGGTCACATGGTCTTGACTTGCCTTCAGCCTTGATGGATACTCATGGGGTTTATTTCTATATCTTAAGCAAAAAGTGGGGTTTGGTATTGTTTTTACTCAGGCTGGGGATATCCTCTCTTATAGCTTACCTTCCAAAGTGTAAACATCACTGGTTTAGAGATGCCACATGAGGGTCATGTGACAGGAGGCAGCCTGGAAAAGGCCTTCAGATCTTTTACTCTGGAATTTTAAAGGATAGTAGTGATGTAATTGTGATTTGTTCATGGCTTCTTTTTGCTTTGAATCTTGCTCAGTTCAGTAGAACCATTCAGTTTCCTTCAGAAATATCATTCAGTCTATGTGGAAGTCATGGTTTTAAACAAAGTGATATGTAACCAAAACTCAGTTCACGTAGATTTAGTCTAATGCATTATGTCACTGTTTCTCAAACTTTTTACAGTCCTGTACCCCTTCAGACACTCAATTTCCACCTGTGTATCCCACCTACCTACTCATATATGATTCCACACATACGTATATATACGGCCTTCACATATAAAATACCCTTGAAACTAGAGCTGTAACGATTAATTGATTAATCAGTAATTGACTGCCAACCATTTTGATAATGAATTAATCAGTTTAGGTAATTTTCCAGGGAAAATATCAAAATTCTCTAATTTCAGTTTCTTAAATGTGAATATTTTCTAGTTTCTTTATTCCTCTCTGACAGTATATCTTTGGGCTGTGAAGAAAACAAAATGTGTGAGGATGTTATCTTTGGGAAACACTGATCAACATTTTTCACAATTTTCTGACATTTTTTATGCCAACAACTTTTAATCGATTAAACAAGAACATAATTGGCCAATTAATTTAGTGTGAGAAAAATCGTTAGTTGCAGCCCTACTTGAGACTGTGAAATACTCAACACAGGTTAATGAGGAGGATGTGCTTGAGAGGACACACATACTGCTGCAATGTTTGGCTGAATTTGAGAGCCTAAGTTTTCCACACACAGTTGGTGTTTCTATTTTGCAACTGACATTTTTTTGCGTAGCACCGACATCACTTTTCATACCACTCGGGGTACATGTACTCCAGATTGCCATAGTTTTAGTACGGTATACCAAAATTCTGATCAAATAGCAAGTTCATAGAGACTGCTAGTTGGTGTTACCAAATGGCAGGTCAGGTTGCAGAGTTTGTAGGGGACTGTGAGTGGGAGCCAAGTCTTTTCTGGGAGCACCAACAAAAACACAGTAACAGTCTGCTCTGATGTCCCTGCAAGTTGTTTACATAGTTTCAACTGATAACATCAAACTGCTTCTGTTATTATAAAAAAGTTATATTTTCTTTAGGCAGGTAGAAAAACTGAAACATACTTTGAGCTGTCTTTATTATTTTCATATAATTTGTCTGTAAATAAGTATACTCTTCTTTTATGTTTTCAGGAAGCTAATACTAACTAATAACTCTATTCATTGGCGATTAATCTGCAGATTAGTTCCTCGATTAACTGATTAACATTGATTTAATTTATAAAATAGCTGAAAATGGATAAAAATGTCAATCAGTGTTTCACAAAGCCCTAGGTGATGTTCTCAGATGTCTTGTTTTGTCCACAACTCAGTCATATTTGTTGTCATAGAGGACAAAAGAAACTAGAAAATATTCACATTTAAGAAACTGGAAAGAGAGAAATTTGACTTCTTTTTTATTAAAGCAAATGTTTTGGTGATACCTTGACCTGAATTAAACTGAATTAAGTAGCCTTGCATGCCCTCTTATTTTCCTGTCTATCAAATAAGCATCTCCAGTCTTCTGTATTTGACCCACTTATTCCATTTTCCTATGCTACTGAAAGTCTACTCTTTTTAACTACCTGTTTTTTCAGCCCGTTTCTAAAGTTTTTCTTGCTTGCACTACTTTCATTGTTTCTCTTGAATTCTCATATCAGAACCCTTCCACATTTCTTCTGGTTGTGTCAGCATTAATCCGGACCAGTCAAACATGATCACTGAACTGCCGTTGCAGAAGTATGAGAGCATAACAGTAGCACCAGCCTCTGATGTGGCACGGTGATTTCAGTTTCCAGGAACTGCTTTAAATGCACCACATTTTTTACTGAGCTGCAGATCGGAGAAAGGCAGTGGTTTAAGGCAGACTGTCTTTGTCAGGGACATGCAAAACATCAGGCCGCTGAATGATTATGCCCCTGATTGTTAAGCCTGAATTATTTACCTCTCCACAGCAGTTACATGGTACGGCAGCACCTTGATACAGAATTGTAGAGCAGCCTTTATCAGCACAGCTACAAATTAGCCTTTATGTGAGGAGATGACATTGCAAACAGACTTTTACGGTGAAACTGTCCATGAGAAAAACTGTCTGCTTTCTAAAGCAGTTTCATTGATGTTATACATAACCTGATCATTTATTTATGAACAAATCTGTGCATATTGAATGTGCCAAAAGAGCATTTCCCCTTGGCTGTCAAACCAATGTGTGAATGAATGTTTTTTTGTTTGTTTTTTTTTTTAACCAGTAGTGGTGATATTGTGTGTTAAATCTTGAGGCTTTCCCCTACAGGCTTTGCCAATGTGCTGTGAGTGGAGTGTGAACAATGAAGCATCACTGGGTATCAGATAGGTGTCAGGGCTATTTTTAGCGTAGCTCTGAGACCATGATGCTAGGGGTGTTCTTGTGTACACGTAAGTGTCAGTGTTTACTTGTAGAAAGACTGTGTCCAGTACCATCAAAATTAGCCAGTGTCACTGACAGTGTCTCTGTCATTATGAGACAGGCAGTTAGGACAGTAGGATTTGCTGCTGTAGAGAAATGCTAGCTTACTGACCACAGAGGAGATTTCTTCATCGCTGCTTGTTAAAAATGATCCAGCTTCTCACTTGTCAACATGCCTACCTTACGTTATTGTGACTATATGAATACCGCCTCTGGCATGTGGGTAGAGCAAGCAAAGGCACTACATCCAGTATATTTAATATGTACATGTCACATTGTAATTTATATTTGGTTTTATATACCATTTTAAAGCCTTTATTGGCTGATACTAATGACATACTGATATTGTCATACATCCTCTAGTAGATAATGCACTTAACTTGTACTATCTAGTACAAGTATTGATGTATATCCTGGTCTAGAGTCAGGGTTTATCAAGGTTGTTAGAAAGTCTAAAATCCAATCATTTGAATTTTAGGCATTAAAATGTCTTAAATGCGGTTTTGGCAGGTTTAAGACCTGTTATTTATGATCTTAACATTATTGTTATAAAGTTGGATTTTATTTCAGTCTCACTTTTAAATGTTTATGGGGAAAGGTTGTAGGCAGTTGATCACACTGTAGCAACTACAAAATGTACAGACCAATAACCACAAATATAAACTGTGCATGTACTTTTTGCCAATATGGACATGAAATGGGTCTTCAGATATCTTAGAAAATTTTAAAATTAACTTGTTAAAACCTGCAAAAACCGGAAAGTACTATATCAGTCAACTAACAGGTGGTACTCTTCAAGTTAAAAAGTGTCTCGACATAGACTCCACAAAGAGATCAGTTTTGTTACTTCTGTAGTAGGCAAGCAATACAAAAAAAATAAAGGGGTAAGGGATCATTAAGGATCATTAACGGGAAACTGTTAAAAGTGCCCTTCAATAAAATCTTGTACCCGTAGAAAGGATTCAGTGGAAAAAAAAATCTGTGCTCATGTTTACATTTGCTGATGAGTACAATATGTTGAACATATGTACGGATGAACAGCCGGGTTGACACAAGTGGTCAGGATGCATTTATGTTTTATAGACTAAATGTCAGGCTGTTTTTCACTGGCTGCCAAAATGTTACTGCATTTATTTATGTAACCAGAAATATGAAGTGTGTGTGTGGGAAGTGCAGTCATATTACCTCCTAGTTGACCAATCAAACAAAAAAATATTAGTGTTCAGTTTAATTTTTGGTTACTTGTACAGTCTCAGCTGTTGCATCATAGGAATTTACCAAGGAAGTATTTATCATGTGATCATGAGAAACAGGCAGCTATGTTATTTATGGTTACAATCAAGGTCAGACTCACTGATAGTGAAGAGCACTATATTTCTAGTCTGGTCATTTAAAATTGCATAGTATAATTAAGTAATTACTGAAATGGTGTAACTGATTTTTTTTTTTTTTACATAAGTATACCATTTTTATTGCTATATTCTAGTGTGCATTGAATGAACTGGCCTTGCTTGGGCTCCCATCATTAAGGTCCTATTGCTTTGGCAGGATTATGGCTTTGCAGAATAGCACTGTCCCTTATATGATTGATTTGAATCCATGTGTGTACAGTACTTACTTTGTTTTTATTTTCACACAGACATTCTCAAATGTTACCTTATTTTGGCTTCTCTTCTGCTATAGTAGTGGTATTTTATTTATGTGGACAGAGAAACTTAATTAAACCAGAATAAGTCCTCATGCTGATACTGAATATTTCAGCATGAACAGTGTTATATGAATGAATAGTGTTGAGTTTTAGTGATACAGGAGACTAGTCATTTTTGTAAGAAAGTTTTTCTTTTTTTTTTATTTGAAAATATTGTATTCTACATTAAATTATCGCTCGTTTCCATTACCTGAAAATCTTTAAGTAGAAAAACGGACCATTTATATGCCTAAACTTTCCCCTCTGTTTTTCTCTTTCAGAGCCACAATGGCCACCGCACCGTACAACTACTCCTACATTTTCAAATACATCATTATCGGTAAGTGAGTAATGCCAATCGGTGTATAGGGTCTCCAGTGAGCCATGTTGATAAGCTTGTGGGAGTAGTTCACAGTCAGCCACTGCTATATCCAACTTCCAAAGGAAGCCCACCTAAATCAATTTTCGGCATACTGTATGCTACCCCATACACTGAGTGGATCCAGCATGTCTCATTATGTCTATTATAGTCTTTTTTGCTTTGATTGTTACTGAAGCAAGAGATTTTAAGAGATTCTGAATGACTGCTTTCATCTGCAGAGTAACAAACAATTTGACAGATCAGTAAAATCATCAAATACATGAGTCAAGGAAAGCCTCTGACTGTTAGTCCACTCAGATTGTCTGTTGTTAGTGGCCTGTAGTGTAATAAAATATCACTTTAGCTGCCTGTTTTCAAAATCAATTGCTAATAGTCAAATGTAGTGCTTCTCTCTGCCGCTTATCAATTAGCAGTTTAGCTTATACTATAAATGTGTAATTAATTTTTAAACGCCTTTCCTCTATTGAAATTATAATCCACTCTTGCTGACATGCTTCGTAATGTGAGGGCTCTAGATGAAAATATTGCTACTTTTGCTTGTACATACATTTACAGAGAGATGTATGCATAAACACACCCATAGCCCCAGGCTATTTATCCTTCTCGTCTGTGAAACCTAAAACGCCCTGCCTCAAAGCTACAGTAACATTCAGCTTGGATCTTGGAGTGTGTGGATGAGTCAGCCTGGAGAGATAGTGGCTTGCTACTTTCACTTTTTACTTATGCATGTATGCATTTTTTTTTTCTCTTCTCTAGAACTGTAGAAGAAACTTTCACAGTTCATTTTTGAAAAGTTAAAGCCTCTATAAATGTAAATAGTAAAATACATATATTTAAAAATTTAGTTTTTTATTAATCACCCACAAAAAATTTCACAACTATCAGAAAACCTAGTTCAAACAGAACATTTTGCTGTTCAGACCATTCATCAAGAATTAATAGGTATGGCAGATCACCTTTGATTGATATTCCCCTCAGGAGATTTGACACAGCAGCTAAGCAATAAACTGCTGTGTGTGGACCACTGATGATGGGGGCAGCAGCAAAACATATTTTAGCAACTTAAAAAATCAATATCAGTTTAGGTGTATATTTACAGCGTTTTCACTGCTTCGCAATCAGACAGACTTTTTTGATGGGGGACCTGGAGCCGCCGTCCATGCTCTCTTCATAGACCCCAGGCCAGTTGAAACCCAATATGAGGAAAGTTAAATGACAATTTTTCAAATTGGGATTAAAAGATGATTTAGATGTATATTATTTGAACTTAAAGTGTTTCTGTTTTCTTTCTTTAATAAATAAGTGGCCAGCCATGAGCAAAACTTGCAAAAATCTGGAATGAGATGTCTGTGGCAATGAATGTTTGAATTATGTATGTACAATTGTGAAACAAAAACAATGCAGCAGTCAGTAGCAATCCTTTTAGAACATAAAATAAAAATAATTAAATTATAAACTATGTATATCACAGTAGATATTGTCATACTATGGCACTGAGACATGTTTTTATCGCTATATTCAATATATTGTTACATTCCTGTTTTTAAGCATTTTCTCCCGTGAGGGTATCCCCCTCAGAAACGTCTAATATCAAATAGCCTATTCAGTCAAAAGTATTGATTTTGTAATTATTATCCACCCCAACACAGAAAAATCAGTTTTTTTTTTCCTTGCTTGCAGCATTATTTGTTGAGTTGCAAATGAAGGACGTAGGAGTCACAGATGACGAAACAAACAGGATCATAAGGCACAAAAAAACATACTATTAGTGTGTGTTAAAATGATTGAAAACATTGTCAAAGTTTGTAGGACAGCTAAGATTGTATTGGAGTCATTGTCTGTCTATCTCTTACCATCCCACATGAAATTTTCAGCATCATCACTGACTGTCCCAGAGGGGCTGCTACATCATGCATAGAGGCAACACTGCAGGCTTGAATAGAGAATTATTGTTCTTCTGTTATTTCCTTGGTTGACCTGAGTTTCTCTCTGTGCCTCTGTCTCTCTCTCTCCACAGGGGACATGGGGGTAGGGAAGTCATGTTTGCTTCACCAGTTCACAGAAAAGAAATGTAAGTGCTTGCCCTGATTTTGACTCCTTTTTCATCATTGCTCGTGCCTCGGTGTATGTTAGGTTGCCAGGTTCAACTGGAGTGCCTAAATCGCTTTAGATTTCTTTATATGCCAGAGGAAGTCAGTGACATAGAAGTCGAGTGTGAGCTCAACAGTGAGAGACTCTTCTTCTGTGTGTGAGTCAGCTGCAGCCTCCCATTACCATTCAGCTCCGTTTTGTTTGGTGCTACTATTAACAAGCCAGATGCTGTGTTCCTCATTCACTCACCACCATCACATCCTGTGTACTCACACTTACACACTGGGGGATTTAGAAAAGGTTTTAAGTGTCAGGTTTTTGTTTTTTTAAGAAATCTGACACTTTCTGGATGTTGATACTTAAAACAACTGTGAGTATAATGACTAAAGACTTATTATCGATGCACCTGCTGCTGGCTTACAATTCAGAAGACTGAGAGACTGCACACATTTTCACAAACTATATTACATTATCATTGTAAGTTTAAATTTGGGCACAAGTTAGAGCTTTCATCAACCTAAAGGAACAAAAACTTCAACACAGCTCCCATCACACTAACTGTACTGTTCTTCAGTTTATAGCTCTGAAAGTATGGCTTATGCATTAGTAAAAGTGCATATAAGATTTCAAAGTTAAATGTCTTGTTAAGCATCCACAAAAATCTGGGTGAAAATAAACATCCATAACTATTAGAAAACCACCAGATACCATCAGACTCAATTGAGAGAAGCATTAATTTTAGAATAGAAAATACTTAAATGTCTACGATTTGTGTGCAAATGGTAGAAATTTGCTTACATGTACAGAAAAACAGGTAGATTTAAAAACACAACATATCACATCAGGAGTTGCTGGAATTCCCCTGCCTCAAACAGTTAGTTTGTTTGTGTGATTGTGAGACTTCGGTTAGTTCAGATCATAACTTACGTTACCTGCTGCAGATTGAGGGAGTGGTAGTCCACTCCTGTGTTCTAAAGGTAAAAGTACAGTTTTGTCAAAGGAGCAATATAACTGCTGAAGTTCCCTGTTCAGTTCACTCAGACCTAAAGACACAGATGAAGCAGGACTGAGCAGAGAGGTTTTGATTCATCCATTTGGTAGGACAACTGACGTGGATTTTTTTTTATTGGTTCACCAAAATTAAATGCCAAATTTTCCTACTAATTCTCGGAGCGTAAGCATGCACAATTCAAACCAAAATGCAGAAAAATGTACAAAAACTTAAATGACTATTTTGAATTGGGAGTAAAACTAATTTCTCATACTTAATGCATATTTAAATTCGACTTTAGATTGAACCTTGGTTAGAAAAACAGTAAGGACAATAAAAGAATTAAATTGAAGCATAGTGAATGATGAGCATAGAAATGCATGTAGCAAAACAAAAAAGGCTGAACATTGAGGATATAAAATAGCTACAGTAAAACCGACTGATGCAAAGAATTGGACAGAAGTCACAATAACCTCATTTCTTCTCCTTAGTCATGGCGGACTGCCCCCATACGATTGGCGTGGAGTTTGGTACAAGGATAATTGAGGTGAGCGGTCAGAAGATCAAGCTGCAGATTTGGGACACAGCAGGACAAGAGCGCTTCAGGGCCGTCACCCGCTCCTACTATCGTGGAGCCGCAGGGGCACTCATGGTCTACGATATCACCAGGTACAGGATGCTTACATGTCACTGTGTGCGGGAGATACAGTCATGGTCTCAACATGGTCTCAATTTACACCAAAGCAAACACTTCAGAGTGTTTTGTTTGTAAGAGGAAGGTTAATGGAGGCAAAAGCATCTGATAAATGCCTAGTCCTACACACTCCCTCCTGAACAAACATTTCAACAATTTGTGTCACAGCTCGTGTCTGACATTCTTGCCCAAACTGTTAGATGGTATCAGAGGTTGGCCAAAGAAACACAGTTCAACATGTGGAATGTATGTGTACACCACACCCAACTCCAGTGAGGGCCATTAGGGCTCCAGAAGGGCACTGAAGCCCTCCCCTCCCACAACTGGGGGCAGTTTATATCTACCAACATCATCATGTAAAAATCTACATCATTGAGGGAAGACGTTTTTAGAAGAGGTGGGAAAATTGCATTTTGATGCTAAGACATACGCACTTCAAAGAACAACAACAAAAAAATAATGTTTAGATTTGAAAACATAAGGAACTCTACTTGAAAGCTGTAGAATGATATAAAAACCTAAAAGAAAAAATGGGCACGTGCTTCAACTGGAAAAACTGATAACTAACTGTTTACATCACTGTTAATGTGGTCACCACAGCTTCTGTTGAACTACGGGACAATAATAGGAACCAAAAAAGAGTTGTGTCATGCATGTGGAACACAGCTGACAGTTCCATATCCTGTATATCAATGCTGGTGATTTAATGACTGTTTTTATATTTGGCTTATTCCAGTTAAGAGTGTGTCATTGCAGTGAAGTCGAGGTGTTTTTCTGTGTTTCTGTCATAGCATGCTGAAAAAACACTTGACCAGACCTCAAAGTGACTGAAACCTGTTTGGTGGTTCTTCTATTAGTTTTACACATTGACGTGATGGTTGTCATCAGAATCAAGCTGTAATGTTGAAAAAATGCTTCTTATTGAAAAAAGAGTATTTTAGATTGGGCTGTAACTGTAGCTCTCTTCACGACAACACAGACACAGGTCTGTTCTTTGAAACAGGTATTTATTGCTTGGATGCGTCTTGTTTGTCTGATGCATCCTCACCTTAGCCGCACTGCAAATAAATAAATGCTGTAAGGATGACAACAAATGAAAATACAAAATAACGCTCAACAATGTCATTAAACAAAAGATATTTTATAAGTTGAACAAATGCCTTGTTGGCTGCTTATTGTGAAAAGAGGAACAAGTCCTTGAAAGTCCTTTGGAAGTTTCTCTTACTGTCTAGCATCAGATGTCAACATAACTCAAATGAATATAAATGTTCTTGTGAGACATGACTAATTGAATTTCACTAAAGTGGAACCGTAAAAAAGAATGAAAATGAAGAAATATGTAATGTAAACTGAACAATTTTTGTTATCTATGTTCATTTTTTACCTTACATGATATTAATTATTTATTTACTTACTTTTTGCATGGAATTGTGATGTCACTCATGAATCAATAATCAGACAATCATAAAAACAGTATTTATGCAACAGCACTTACAGTAACTTGGAACAAATGACAGAAATTACCTGGCGATGGAACTAGTTATAATATCATCAATTAAGACATAAAGCAGTTTGTCTGAACAGGAGTTTGTGTGTTTCACCTTTGAGAAACTACACAAATGTCAATTTCATATATATATGTAAGGGATATAATCCCCAGATTCTTTATTCTGTAATGATGTTGTCCTACTCTCATTGTTACACTATCCTTATGATGTAGCAGCTGCAGTCTTTTCTGATCCTTCCTCAGAGATGGCACGATGTTAAGTCTTTGCCTGTTGTCATAGTAACCTCTGTCCCGCTGTTGATGTCATGCAGGAGAAGCACGTACAACCACCTCAGCAGCTGGCTGACTGATGCCAGAAACCTCACCAACCCCAATACTGTAAGTACACAGATTGACATGCTTTTTATTTTGTGTAGTGGAATTGTCTTTTGCATCTCTGCACAGTACAGATTTCCTTCTCCATGCCTACCACTCTCTGTATATTTTTTTTACTGTGCAGTCTTCTTTCCTCCTGTGTCATTCTTCTTATTGCTTTCAAGTATACCCCCTGTTGTCACTTCCGTTGCTTCATTTCCTCTGTGTCATTCTCCCCTCCCCTGAGTCTGTTTGAAGCCAGAGCCCTGTCCATTTCTTAAATTGGATTTCTTGGTAAATATGATTAGCTCTAAATCATACTGTGCTTGTTTCCTTCAATATGCCACTTCCACTCCCGGTTTTTAAAATCAAGTGAAAAATGTTTCCTGGTGTACAAACAACAGAGGTGTATTTATAGCAAGCTATATTCATACACATGTATGGGTTACTCGATTTTCTTTAATTAATTTTTTATTGATAAATATAAACAACATGCTGTTATGAATATTATTTTCATGATAAGTTTTGTGGTGTTCTTTATCACCTCAGTTATAAAGAGTTTATAGAAAAAAATCAAAAGAAGCCTATTAACCTAAGTTGTTTTTCATTGAAATATCTTGTGTTGGCCATGTGTTGGTAGTGTTATAAACTAGTTATGGTTTCTGCTTTAAGTGTCAACATGTGTTACTGCTTCAAAAGATGTTTATTTGGCTGCTGTTGTTTGAGATTAGGCAATATAATGAACACATTATCTGATCACTTGACTGGCTGGATTGCCGTCATCTGAATGTAAATAGGAGTTATGCAAGACCTCTTGTAATTTAGCAAGAGCTTCTGAAAATCATCTCAGTTTTCCAAGTAACTGCCAGTAATTTAACATTTAACTTTTTAACAGTGTAAAATTTAAGTCAATCAGAACAATCGACAAAACAAATGTAACAAAACAGATCTTGACACACAGTCTAAAAGAAGAAAAGAGAGGAAAAAAGGGGAGTTCAAAGCACATTTCTAAAAGAAAAGGAATACAAAGTGTAAATAACCTAAAATACCATAAGTAAAATACAAACCAAGTAGCATACTTTTATTAAATAAGTAAATGGTAAATACCGCTTTTTCATTACTTGATGTCTCTTTCCTTTTGTACATTAAAAGTTTACACCAGACTTCAAAAGTTCCCTGTTACAATTATTAGTACTTGCAATAAATGATTCAAAAGAGGCAGTTCCTGACACTAACTTAATCCATTTATCATAAACAGTCTCCTCTGACTCTTTCAATGGCAAAGAACAATCCTTGTATCACCAGTAAAGCCTGCCAACGAAAGTCCAAAGTTCTGTTTAGATGTACCTGGTGGTAAGAGAGACCCATCTCCTAATAAGCACAACTGAGGAGATTTTGGCAGTACTTCATGCAGCCATTCTACAATATATTTGACGTGTGTGAGCAATCCCACAGTCAACGGAAAAGAAGGGCTTCCTTTTAACACATCTAGCAATAATTATATTCCAGTAAGTCCCATTCTTTGAAGTTTAATTGGTGTATAATACCTGTGCATGATTTTGTCGTGCCAGTTTTCCCAGTATGTCTCTAATCACGGTTTACTTTGATGCAAAGAGGTTAGAAACTCACAGCCAGAGCACAGAGATTTTTTTACCACAACACTGGTGATGATTAGTTGCTGACATGGTGAGGATAACTATAAGAAATTCTGAAATAGAGCAGAAAAAAAATAGTGAAAACTGAATGGTTTATGTTGAACATGCCACATTTCCAGAGGAGTCTCACAGTAGTCTGTTACTGCTAAGACAAGGAAGTTCATTACATTACATCAGTACATTACAGCTATAATTGCATCACAGTTGCTAGGTGCACTGTCTAGGTTGCTCAGACGGGGGTTTCAGCTCCTCAGTGCCTCAATTGATTTCTTAACACAGACAACAGACAACTCCACAGTCTAACAGCTGCTTTAGGAGCAGTCTTCCTGAAGCCTTCAGTTTTCTGAGCTCTTGCAGGCTTGGAAAGCAGATTTCCTTTTGAAAGATCATCATATTGTCTGGACTGTTGTCTCATTCTTCCTGTTTTGTCTCCGTATTCTCAGGTGATCATTCTCATAGGAAACAAAGCAGACCTGGAGGCCCAGAGGGACGTCACGTATGAGGAGGCAAAGCAGTTTGCTGAGGAGAATGGTGAGCCAGACACCAAACAGCACAGCATGCTGGGAAGACAGGAAAAAGGGGTTTTAAGGGGAGGAAATGGTTAGGCTACACTAATATTATTAGTATTTGTAGAATTAGATTTCAGCGGTGGCTGCATAGGATTGTTTCCGATTTGTGTGAGCCAAAAATTCTGATAACTCTAGAGTGTTGTTATGTCCAAAAGTCAAAATTTAGTAGAAAAAGACTGATGTAATCATTTCCAAAAAATCACAACATGTTTTATCAAACAAAGTAATCTTCTTGAATAGGTAGTTGCTGGTTTTTAGCCTTTCAAAAACATTTTCAATGTGGTATAAAAAAAAACCAAAAAAACTCCCACTTGGTACACACAAAGGTATGCACCTGTATTAATGGGGCGGGTTAGCAGCAATCTTAACAGAACTTAACTTACAGAACTGGGGAGTTGTGTTCATTAAAGAAAGTTCATTTAATTAAAAAAGACCAACCAAATTAATATGATGAATTACTTTATTCAAATCAAGAATTCTGTTCATCTTTTTTTTTAAGGGAAATTACATAAAGTATGTTTAACCGTGCTGTTGGACAATCTCTCTTCAACTCTGTAAACTATTAACTAATCTTATTACACTCAAACTGAAGAAAGCATCTTCCAAAACAGTGACTATTCCATCCTCAGTTCCAACAAAACAATAATCACAGGAATCCAAACAAAATGTCCACAGAATGTTTATAATAGAAGCCCTCACGGTCGATTTCAAGAGACAAAAGAGAAGATTAATATGCTTTTGTATTTATATTGCTAAGACAGAAATTAGAAGAAGATGACTTGAGGAAAGACTAAGCGAGCAGATGTATTAGTTCAGTTAGATCTCGGTATTTGAAGCATGTAAGCTTGAAACTAAGTTTTACTGACTGTTGTGTCTGTTTATGTCCTACAGGTCTCTTGTTTCTGGAAGCCAGTGCAAAAACGTAAGTGTGCACAACTTCAGCCATTTCAGTGACTTTGTAAGCAAAGGAATACTTCAGTCAGTTTTTCCCTTTAAACTTCAAATTGCCTCCTGTCTCACATTCATGTTTATGTTCTGTATTCAGAGGTGAAAATGTTGAGGATGCCTTCCTGGAAGCAGCTAAGAAGATCTACCAGAACATCCAAGATGGCAGCCTGGACCTGAATGCCGCTGAATCGGGGGTCCAGCACAAGCCGTCGGCCCCTCAGGGCGGCCGGCTAACCAGCGAACCACAGCCCCAGAGGGAAGGCTGCGGCTGCTAATGACCAAGCAAAACCCCCTTCATCATCCCTTCCTCTCTCTGTCTCGCTCCGTCTATATCCTGCCCGCCCCAACCATCAACTACCCCCCCTCACTTCCATCCATTCCTCCACCTCCATACGTCCATCCACCCTCCTCCTCCTCCTTCACTGCACCAGGAGCTGCATGAGAGCAGGGCCGCGGAGGGAAGGAACGGGGGACGGATAGCAACTTGGGCCAGACTGAGCTGAGCTGTGTGGACTACATCTCTCCCCTCCTCCTCCTCCTCCTCTTCTTCCTCCTCACTCACCCTCTTTAAACTGTCAGTGTGTTGTCGTCCCATAACTCTCCTCTTTCGCTCCCCTCCACTCTTCATGCACCATTCAATGTAGCCCCCCCCCCCCCCCTCCATCATAGAATCGTAGACGTCGCCACCACGCATTACACGGGTTACTGACACTTTAGATAGATGTAACGTTCATACGATAATGATAAACCGAGACTGTTTTTTATGTTTGGTTTTATAGCTATATACGACATGTAAACACTGCATCACGTCTCCATCATTGATCAGTTCTTTATGAATCCAATCTAAATTATTAAACTCCTGATGCCTCTCCTGGCTGGTATACCAATCCAGTGCGGGTGCGATATTTCACTCTCTGATCATTTTTGTCTGATTGCAAAGCCTATGAAGTAGTGTATCATGCAGCCACACAGGTCGAGGCTCTTTAAGTGTGTGTCGAAGAATGTGTAGCCGAGCAAGCTTTTTCCGCAGGATTCAACCCTGCTCGTGGCTTTCTGTTTCTGCTGCTCGGCATGAAGTGAGTTCCTTTGGTCTAACAAGAGATGGGGAAAAACATTAAAAAAAGAAAAACAGGAATTGCCCACAAATCCCTCGTGGGTGATTCCTCAGTCTGTCTTATCTCTTGAGATATCAGAGGAAGAAATACTGAGTGTTTTCCTGCTTGTCTGTGTGCGTGTTTGTGAGTGTCTGTGTGTTAAAAAGTTGAATGGGAGTTTCCTTTGACTACAGTTAAAAAAAAGAGTCTTTAACACACAAAAAAAATGGCATTTCTGTTTTAAGAGTCATCCACATCTTGTTTCTTTGCACCAGCTCTCCCTCTCTACACCCCGTCTGACCCCTCAAAAAACTCTCCCCCTAGGTCATATCAACAGATTCTGTCTTTACCAGCATTTTCTTTGTCATTGTTTGTTGCCTTATTATTATAATTAATGTTATTACTCTTTAATCTTTATCATTTTTTGCTGCACTTGCTCTTCACATCGCTCTCGGACCCACCCCAATTCAATAAATCAACTCCTTTTTTAGAATAATTATCGCATTTTACTGGAGAATAAGAGAAAACGTAGACATACGGTGGCTCACGTGGTTAAAATATGTATCAGCAGCATGGTCTTAAGCCCACAACTAAAACAACACTCCTTTATCTCTAAAGTGCTGCACTGAAGAGCTGATCTGTTCATTTTTGGGCAGTTGTTCCTCTGCCTTGTATAATACAACACCAAGCAGCATGCCCCCCTCCCCTCCGAAACACAGTGAAATTGTCAGAAATCCAATTATGCTCTCTTGTTTTTGTTTCCAAGTACAATTTTTCTGTACCATAGAGTGATTCCCTGATTGGACAGCTGTATATATTTGCTTCTTAACTATTGGTGATGACCTTGCTACTTGGGATTTAGAACTTTATTTGCTGGCTCTGCCAAGATCTGTACAGTTGACGTGCTAGTGGGTTGCCTGTAATTCATGCTTGGGAAATTCTGTAACATAGTTTCTATTAATAAATGTATGTAAAGGACAGACACCTTAGACACCCCGCCCCCCCAACCACCCCGTCTGCACACTACTGAACCTGTCGATCGGTTGAGGGGAGAGGAAGTGGATTGAGATGATGTGCAAACTTTAGTATTTATGTCTGCAAACTTCTCTCATTTCTGTATGGAGTGGAGAATGGGGCACTTTTATGTTTATATTCTGTTGTTTTGTTTTTTTCTTTTTCCACCCCATCTTTGCTCCTCCACGTGGGGGAGGGGCCTGCATCGCTGTCTTAACTTTTTGGGGAGTGGGGATTGGTTTGTTATTGTGGGAAGTCGGTGGGCTGGGTCTTCCTTTTTCCTATGTCCCACCTCTTTTGCAGTCTGAGTGACCACTTCCTGCTTTTGTCTGTCCACAAGTACAAAAAAAAAGTACATATGTATAAATTTTTAAGGAGCTGTGCTAACATTTAAATGCGTTCTTGAGTGTATATGATTTTAAAATGTTGACATTTTGATTTTAATGACAAAATACTCTAGACAGAAAAAATAAATTATACATAACCTGTTCCTGTGTCTGTGTTTTTTGTTGCACAGAGGAAGGCGTTCACATTAGTCCAAGATTAAAATGGAGAAAAGCTTTGCTCAGGTTGAAAATTGAAGGTCCAGTGTGTAAGATTTACAAGGATTTATTGGGAGAATCTGGCGGCTATGGAATACAGTATTCATATGTATGTTTTCATTAGTGTAAAGAAATGTTACCTTAGAATGAACCACGGGTTCTCTTCCGTGTCAAACCACCAAAGTCAAATTGAGGAACTTTAAAAAAAAATTTCCTGCACCTTACAGCTGTGGTAAATTACATGCCTATATACATTAAATCAAATGTTTTTGAACTGTAAACAACCCAAAATATGATTTGTGAGCCTCTGGATAAAATGCACCAAAATGTTTAGTTTTTAACTGATTTCAATGAGTCATGTTTTTTTTATCTAACTTACTCCATGTGGATCAGGAGTGAGATATTATTTTTCACGAGGATGCACATGAAAAATTGATAAAGCTGCTGTGGCCAAACAAAAACGTGATTTAAGGACCCAGTAATGCCAGAATCTCTAATAACGGAAGTATTAGGACACACTGGCACATAAAGGTTTATAAGCTAATAGCTGGCTAATAGAGGGCACAATGCAATTGTATTTGTTCAGCCTTTCTGAACTGCCATGTGATGGAATTATGGACTAATTAATTTTGTTGGCAAGGTTCAAAACTTAAAAGTTTTACAGTGTGACATTGAGTGAATAACGTCACAGTTCAATATAAAAGACACAGCTGGTCATCATTACCAACGACCACAGTGCTGAGCCCTTTCAGAATTAAGGCCCAATGAAGGTTTAACAGTAAGAAAAATATTGACTGTCCATCTTAGATTTTAACTGCAATATTTATAATGGCGCTAATAATGGCCTTGAGGGCCACATGGAATCTTTCAGTGGGCGTCTGAGCCATATTTCACCCAGGTCTGATGTAGAATATAAACCCTTGAATATGAAAATGACTCACTAAAACTGGTTGAGAAATGGAAACATTACATGCTTTTTATACTGACAAAACACAGCTTCCCTGTTTACTTGTATTTGTGTACAGGCATGCCTTGCCATGTCCAATACAGCAGCGATGTTGATATAAGATCCAAATTCCAATTGGGCGTCTACACATATATGTCTATGCTTGGAACAGGACGGTAAGGTGAGATGTTGACTGCAATCTACAATCTTATCACAAGATTGTTGTTTGTTTTTCAGGAAAAAGGTCACATATGGGGAAAAAAAAACCAGAAGACTCAGTAATGGATTTCAAGTAGCACAACTGCTTTGTATTTTATTGCAACAAAAATTGCACAAAGGCTAGAGGGAGAAACAAATAGGAAAAAGAAAACATATTTACATAGGAAAGCAAAAGTTTGTCTACAAAATTGGTGAGGAGGCTTAGACACAAAAGTAGCGTAGTGGTATGGTTGGTAAAGGGGAGGAATAATTAAAAAATTAAAAAAAGACAAGAGCCAACATTAACAGTACCATGTTGAAGTCAAGGCAGCTTGCGGTTGACTTGTGTCCTCAAGGCATCGCAGTCAGACAGGGCACGTGGGGTGAGACGACGACTACAGCACAAATACTGAGAATGTCCAAGAGTTTGCAGACGAGTATAAAGGAACGTATGATGTTAGAGTGGAATTTCATGGGTCCTTTTAGTCTATAATGGTCATCTTCTCACTTATACATTATTTTGTAAGACAGCAAGTGACAAATCCATAAACATTTCAGTCCAGTGTTTCCCCCAGGATATATATTTTTTTGCTGGGGTGGAAAGGCCTCTGAAACAGCATTTAGACCACGTGACAAACCCTCCATCAAAGCTAATTCTTTCTTCAGTGGTCAAAGAAACGCTGTTTCAGTCTGTGATCCCTCTTAACAGATAAAACAGCATGCTGCTGCTACAAGGCCAAGCTGCTACTGATGGCTTTTGTGACTGGCATGTAGAGAAAGTTGAATCAAACTTGTATTAAAAAAAAAAAAAAAAAGGTCCAGTCTAAGGACAACATAAAACAGTCAGATCCACTAAGTTGCAGATCGCGCACCCTGGTCCCTCTCCAGTACAGACTGGAGACAAAGGTATATTTGGTATGGTAATCAAACAATAAAACTATTCCTAACCATATTTCTGCACCTGTAAAGTGGCAAGTCTTAAACAGCTCTGCCAATAGTGTTTAAGGCACTATTTGTTACCAATGTGTGCAGTGAAGCAAAAAAGTGAAGGCTCATTCTGCCTCATTTGTTTGCTCCCACTATTAACTTATGGCACATGGTTGCAAATACTGCAAAAAAAAAAAAAAAAAAAAAAAAAGCATTCATACAGAACAAACACTGACACATTTTCATCACACAGCCAATCACTGATGACAGGGTAAAAAGCAACGGGAAATATTCGGTTGAGTTGGACAGATGCATTAAGTTATCAAACACTGTGATTCCAGACGCTCCCTAATTTTGACAGGTGAACACTGAACGTGAAAATCAGTCGTTTAAAGGGATAGTTTAGGTTGTTTGATGTAGGATTGTATAAGGTACTTGACAGTCAGTGTATTAGTTACAATAGATTATAGTGAACGCCCCCAGTTTGGTGAAGCAGAGATGGACACCAGCAAGAAAGCCAAGCAGTGTACTGCTGTGGACAGGGTCATCAATAAAAGGTATTTTAGTTACTTTAAAAAAAGGTCCACCTCAGAAAATTAATATCAGTAAATGTACGCTAAATTTCGAATATTTTCACCACGTTACTTTGCTGCCAGACAGCCTTTTCTGACAGGAAACCGTTGTTATAAAAGCCAAATATCACTCTGTTCTGACCAACCAAACTCCATTAGTGAAATCAGTAATTTTACCTCACAGGACACAGGAGCTGCTGGTCTACTCCTGCCTCGATCAATTAGTTTGTTTGTGTTATTGTGTTATTGTGTGACTTCAGTGTTTTAAAAGGATAGTTTGGAGTCACAGAAGTCATTCAATAACACAAACAAACAAACAAACAAACTGATTGAGGCAGCGGTAAATCAGTCACTCCCATTTTCTGCGAGGTAAAATGATTGAGTTCATCTATGGAGTTTGGTTCATTTGAGAGAGAGGGATATTTGGCTTATACAAAAGCTTTCTGACAACATGGTCAAGCAGTGAAAATATTTTAAATGTAGCATACATTTTTTTTAGGTGGATCTTTAAGTTGCTAAAATAGCTTATGTTGCTGACCCTGTCCACAGCAGTCATTGCTTTTTTTGCTGTGCTGGTACTCCTCTCCGCTTCTTCAAACTGGGGGTGTGCAGCCCGCCATCTACAGTAGGTAATATACTGACTATTTTTAAGTAACTCATGCAACCCCACTTCAAATAATCCAAACCATCCCTTTAAGTGTTAGAAGGCATCCTAGCACAAGATGAGGTTAGGCATTTTAATTTTGCTCATTGTCACTGGCATGGATGAAAAATCAAACACTTGGAACAGTGATGGAAACAAATATCACAGGCCTGTTTTCTACTAGTGTCATCGGTAAAGGGGAAAACACAACTAAAGTACGTAAGACATGATCATTTCAAAAATGATTGGTGAAAAGTCATGTTGATAAAGAATTGGCCCCTAGCTTCCCATTAAGGCCTAAAGACATTGTTCATTCATGGTTAAGGCTTTTCAATATTGCAAACTCTTTCTGACAGAAAGGTTCCTTTGATTCCATCCACAATAATCACAGGCTGAAGTGTTTCAGAGTGTACTGTAGTGTGAAACCTACACTCTGCTGCTGCTCTCCCGCAGGCATTACCCTCAGATCTCCAACATTAGTTCAAGATGAACCACATGCTCAGAAAAAAGGGTGGTGTAGGACAGAGTTCATATCAGTTTTATCTCTTGATAGTTTCAGATTTTATGGCGCTACCTCTGAACAATGTCACTGATCTCTTTGAGAGACGACAGCAGCTTGCTGAAGTCCTGCTGTGCGTTGGCACCCCCTGCGTTGGCGGTGGGGCAGATTTGCAGCTCGCGCAGGTTGCTCTCGAGCTTGTTAATGGCCTCACGGAAGGCGAACTTGTTCCTCATCTGCTGTATGGAGTCGACATAGCTCATGCAGTACTTGGACAGGTTCTTGCCGGCCTCCAGCACGGCGCTGTGGCTGCCCGTCTGCTCCGAGTTGCGGAAAATGGCCGCACGTAGCAGCTCAGTGCCCTCCAGCACCATCTCGCGCGTCACGGCTGAGTTGGGCGTGCGCTCAGAGGCCTGGCGGGGTGCAGTCTTGCGGAGGGAGCGTCGCGTATTCACTAAGGGGATGAAAGCGGTGGGGGAGCTCTGTTCGCTGGGGGCAGATAGGGAGGAGGAGAAGCCTCCCAGGCTTTGGCTGGAGAGGGAGGTGGTCACTGAAGTGGCAGAGGTGGAGGTCTTTAACGGTTGAGGTTTGGATGTGGAGCCCAGGGGCAGCTTCTTGGCGCCCTCGCTGATGGGTGAGCGGGCTTGGTCACTGGCAGTGGTTGTGTGGTGGGGCTCAGAGACAGAGGGGAGGCCCTTAGCTTTGACGTCTGAGGTGGAAGAGGAGGGGGATGGGGGTTCTTGAGTAGGGCTGCGAGAGATCTTGCCAGTTTTGGCGTTGGTGGGTGGAGGAGGTGGAGCTGGCTTGGGTTTTTGTAACTTCCCTCTTTCTCTGACAGATGAAGAGTCTGCAGTGTGCTTGTTCCTGCGAGCCCGGCACTCTTCTCCGGCCGCCCCTAAAGCAGGAAACACGTTGGGCTTGAGGAGCTCAGCGTGGAGGGCACTGGTCTTGGAGTTCTCCAGCGCCGGCACCCCTGGTCTCCGCACCACCTTTGGTGTTAATGCCTGGGGGCTGGATCCAGGACTGGGGTCAGAGTCTTTTCCTAAGAAGGAAGACGAAACATCTGATGAGGTGTTCAAACGTGGCGGGGGAGTCAGGGTGCCCATTCGTGGGGCGTTCTCCCCTTTTTGCTCGCTGGTTCTCTTGCGTGGCAGAGCTGGCTTCCCCCCGAAGGTGCCTGAGTCAAAGTGGCGCTGGCCGAGGTCTCGCGGCAGTGTGACAGACTTCCATTCAGTGCCGTCTGCACCACTGGGCAGGCTGGAGGACCAGAGGAAACGCTTTGAGTTAGACATGGACTCCTCCTCACTGGGCGGTGTTGTAGCTGCTTTGGGTCCAGGCACCGCAGGAGCTCCCTTCTTCCTGGGAAACAAAGGTCCGGGGTAGGTGGGAGCCCCGTTTGTGATGCCCCCTCCTCCGTTATTGTTAGTACCCAGGAACTTTGCATTGTCAAGGCCATGTGTGACATCATTAATGGCCAAAGATGCTCCGTTGTTGAAGCTGTCACTGTCTCGAGGGTCTGGAGTGACGCCCCTCCTGTCAGGGTGGACGTCCATCTCTCTGAAAGAGGAGCTGCGTTTGGGCGGAGCTGGTGCGTTCTTCTTCTTTTTTTTGATAAGACTGAGAAAGCCACTGCCACGTGTCTTGTCCTTGTCTTTGGGTAGCAAACGGTCATCCTCATTCAGGTTGCTGTCCAGGAGGGGGCGCTCTTTCCTGGGGAGCATGGGTGATGACACAGCTGCCTCTGGCTCCACCAGGTCTGAGGAAGAACCAGGGAATCATGAGCAATGAGGCATAAAATACTTTCACTAATCACTAAACTACAACAACAAAATACTTTGACAGACCAGAAAAAAGTTACTTTTTAAACATAAAGTGGCAAAAAGGGGCTGAAAAGTGACTAAATCTGGTGAGAAAGTTGTCAAATTGGCAGCACTAAACCCAATAATTATGATGTGGTTGATAAACAAGCTGAAAAAAGAGGGATGAAGGACGTGGTGGCTAATACTAATAATCATAATCTGTAAGTTTTTTTCTGTGTATTAAATGCTATAGAGATCAAGCTGTTTTTTTATTAAATGCTCTACATAAACAGTCTATGTCTAAGTATCGTTAAAAATTTTAAATGACATGTGAAAATAGATTTTGACAGAATTTTAACAAGCCTATCCGTCAAAATGACTGACAAAAAGAAAGTCTAACACAACCTCTGGTTTCCAGAGCTAGAAGAGTAAACTCCAGCAGCCACAGCTCTTAGCTCTGTGGTTACAGCCAAAGATCTCAGACTGTACTTGATCTTACTGGGTGTTAAAAGCTCAGACTGTCTTAACTCAAACAGGAACTGAAAGGAAATAAGATAAGACACCATCAAGATGGTAACTTTAACAAACCACCATCTGGAGGAACTGAAAAACTTTTTTTTTTTTGGTTTCTTTTTTTAACCTTTTAGTATAAAGATTCAGTTTTCAGAGAACATTTTATCAAGTATTTTTTAATTGTAATCTGAGTAACAATTATTCCCATATTCCATATATTTCTTGAAGTATAATAATAATAATTGTGATGGACTATTCTATAACAAGTTGTAGCAATAAGGGCAGGAGGTGCAGCAGGCGTGAGTGTGTTTCACCTGGACTATCTCCATCTCGGTTGTCCGGGTTTTTGCGGAGAGTTCTGGTTTTGGTGGGCAGCTCTGGGGCCTGCTGGATGGAGCCTAATGTCGCCTTCTTCCCTTTCTTTCCCAATTCCTTTTCCACCTCTAAAAATATAAACACAGTTGAGATTTAACAAGAAACCAAACATGACTTTCCATAACTTAAGGGATAGTTAGGATTATTTGATGTAGGGTTGGATGAGGTCGACTGTCATCTAAAGTAGGTAACACACTGACTATCAATAAGTACGTCACACAGCCCCTCCTCAAAAAACACAAACTATGCCTTTAACACCCACATGTAAAGGTGCTTTGGGCATAAAGGAAAGTAACGCTGACCGTCAGAGATGCTGGACTCCTGGAACATTGTCTCAAAGGCTTGGTGTGTTTCAGCAAAAGATGGACGTTCTGAAGGGTTCCACCTCCAACCTGACAGGAAGACAAAAACGTATGATTAGAAAAGTCCTTCTAATAGAAGTGAGTGCCTCCAATCATATTCTGCATAGATGAGTTGTGCTTCTCACAGGCTGTCATGAGCTCATAGACCTTCTCGGGGCAGCCCTCTGGTCGGTCCATACGGTAATCTTTCTCCAGCAGCTCATACACTTGGGACAGGTCAATGCCAGGGTAGGGGGACATGCCGTATGTGGCGATCTCCCAGAGCAGCACGCCAAATGCTGGAGATGTGGGCACAAGACAGTTAGCTGCGTGACTCACACAACAATGAACAACAGAAAAATGTCGAGAACTAAATGACTGGAACATGAAGTCATGGTGGGATTATGTGAAATACTATAATGAGTAAAATTGTTTCCTCTTGTTGAATAGGTCCTGAAAGAAATTAGCTACTCAAGCAAGCACATCAGGAATACATTTTAGTGTTGTCTGAATTAAATCAAACTTACCCCAGACATCAGACTTAATAGAGAACTTGTTGTAGGCCAGACTCTCCGGAGCGGTCCACTTGATGGGGAACTTGGCCCCAGCATGAGCTGTATAGGTGTCTCCAGTCATTAGCCTGCTGAGGCCGAAGTCTGCAACCTTTACCAGGTGGTTCTCCCCAACCAGACAGTTACGGGCAGCCAAGTCCCTGAAGGAGACAATAAAGACAAGAGATGAATGATAGACTTTTTGGGAATGTGGAATTCCCCCGGATTGGGAGTCAGTTTCACCATTTATCATGTGACTGGGACAGGACGGGGGAAAAAAAAGTCAAAAGTACATTGTACACTGTTATATGTAATTTCTCTATTTTTTGCTACCTGCCTGCAGATGAAAATGAAGATTTTTGCTATAACCATCAGCAGTAGCATATTTGTTTAAATCTTGTATTTCCATACTTAAGTTCATTAATGTGTGCTATCAAATAGAGTTAAGTAAAGGACAGAACGGGTGTACTTTTGTGTGAATGGGATGGTACAGGACTGAAAATCGCCTGCTGTGACAGTCTCTAGTGAATGAGTGATGAACAGAGGGCCATGGTGGAATCCTGACTTTCTACAATCAGAAACAGACAATAATGTAGTCCTAAAATGCACAAGCTGACACCCATTAGCAAGAACAAAAGAACAGAGAAAGAGGAAGAACACACAAAAAAAAGAGAAAGTACGAAAACAAATATCAATAGTGTGCCGTTACAACATCCACTGCAGTGTTGCAGTTTTCTACAGATGTTTTGTGTGAATCAGGGTCACAAGCTGCGTCTTGTCAGGTTTAAAAATTAAAATGCACTTTGGCAAATAGGAAAGGCATAAATCATCTCATCTCTTCTAAAGGACCTTGTTAAACGTGCCAGAACAAACTAGCTATGTTACAACATCGACTTGTCTAAGAACAGATGGGAGAGTGAGAAGAGAACAGCTCAGGAATGAGAAGAAAAGAGAAAATAAGATTTAAGGGAAAAAATGTTTTTACTTCTCGAGTATTCTTGGCAGCCCTGACTGAGCTCACACTACTAAGGATAGGGAATCAGGCCGAAATCAATTCACTCAGTACTGTCTGATCCTTTCAGTTAGAATACTTCACAAAAGAAAGAGTAAGATCTTTACACTCACCTGTGTATAAAGTTTTTTTTCTCCAGGTACTCCATGGCAGAGGAGATCTGAGTGGCCATGTGGAGCAGCACCACTGCATTGACCTCCTCTCTGTTGCACTCTCTCAGGTAGTCTAGTAGGTTCCCGTGTGTCATGAACTCTGTGATAATGTAGAACGGTGGCTCCCGTGTGCACACGCCTGCCAAGGAAACAGGTTTGCAAAACAAAACACATCAATATTAAATAAAGAAAAAAAGTCATGGGCACACAATACAGGAAATTGGATTTGCACACCAGGCTGGTACAGAAAAAAAAATCACTGAACACTGTCTGGTTTTGCTACAAGCCAGTTTTCAGGCAGGACAATAATAACTGAATATAACTAATGTCTTGAATGAGCACTTATATCTTTTGTTTGTCACAGCTTCAGTACTTTCGATACTATAACTAATGGATATTGTACTGACAACATTATGTCTTTCTTTCATTAGCCTTTGTAAAGAACATGAGCATGCAAGAGTCTTGCATGTCTGCAAAAGACTGGTAAATAGTTCAGAAGAGGTCATACGTTTAGCCAGTAGTTTTTGTCCTGTTCAGGAGTGACGACTTTCAGAAAACAAGGGCTCTTAACATACCTAACAGTTGTACCAGGTTGGGGTGTTTGATCTCTTTCATGACAGCGGCCTCCTTGAGAAACTCCTCCACCTCCATCGTGTCCTCCTGGACAGGATTGTTGGCAAAAAAAGTGAGCAAAACTATAGGCTGGTTGCAGTTGCATTCAGACAACAGCAGATGGTAGCATTATTCAGCCAAATTAAAGATTTATAGCTGAAATGTTGATAAAGGGATAGTTCAGATTATTTAATGTGGGGTCGTATGAGGTACTTATCAATAGTCAGTAGATTAGTGGACGCCAGTTGGTGTGTCCTCACTTAGGAGAAACAGAGAGAGCACCAGCACAGAAGCTGAGCACAGGGTAGTGTACTATATATTTAAACATTTTCATCCCTTTTGTATGCTGTCAGACAGCCTTTTCAGATGAGAAACCACTGTTATATAAGCCAAATATTGCTCTCTCCCAGTCAAAGAAAGATGATTTCAACAGGTGAAATCATTTATTTTACCTCAGAGAACATTGGAGTTGCTTAGTTCGTTTGTGCGGCAGACCAGCAACTCCCATTTTCTTTGAGGTAAAATTTCTGATTTCAGTTTGGAGAGAGCAATATTTGGCTTTTTTAAAAGTGGTTTCCTGCTGTATAAGGCTGTCTGAAAACGAGGTAAAGCTGTGAAAATATTCTAATATAGCACACACTTAAACTGATACATTTTTTTCCCCCAGTGAACCTTTTTTAAGTGGTTAAAACACCTTTAGTTGCTGACCAGTCCACAACAGTTCAATGCTTATCTTCTAGGTTGGTACTCCTCTCTCCTCTCCTCGGCTTCTACAAACTGGGAGCCTGTTGACCACCATGTAGGTAATACATTGGTAAACACATTGGCAGGTAATACATTGACTGTAGATAGTAGTACCTCGTACAAGTCCACTTGACTGGATGGATAATTACATACGTCCTTTCCTCATAAAATCAAATTTAAGAGTTTGGGAGCAGTAGACATGTTGAAATAACAATAACCTTTCTCTGACATAGATGACTCTTTTTCAGTTTTTTGTCTTCTTACCTTTAGTGTCTTGACGGCCACAGTGAGGTTGTACTTTTTCCAAACCCCCTCGTACACCTCCCCGTACTGGCCCCCACCCAGCTTGTGCTTCATGGTGATGTCAGTGCGCTCCATCTCCCATTTGTCGTAGTTGGGAGAGACTCCGTAGATGGTGGGCTTGTTGCGCTTCGGCGCCGGATAGTGCAGCGTGGTGATGAGGCCGTCGGCCACCGTGGAGTGGTGGTGCACCAGCTCCGCCAGTGTGTTGAAACGACTTTCTGACGAGACGTATAGCTGCAGGAGAAAGAGATTCTACATTTGAGTAGATGCACATGTGAGAGGTCAGTTTGGGTTTGATAGCCACATAATTTTTAACTTAAAAAGCACTTTATATGAATACATGAATCTAGACAGTGTAGCTCAATATGGTTACCCTTTTTATCAACCATGTCCTTAAGTAGGCATACTAGTTTTGTATTTTTCATTAGTATTTACTTTTATTTCACTTTTAACTTTGTTTTCAGTTCAGTTTAGTTTCAGGTACTTTCCAGAATGGGATTGCTCATTCAGGTTTGTCTTCTACTTTTAAGTGTTTAGTTTCAGTTTAGCTTTTACTTAGTTTGGGTAATTTTTTTTCCCCAGAAGTTAAGACTCACAGTCCAGACATCATACATCATATCTACATTTGTAAATATGAAGTATGACTAAGCATTTCCTTTTTCATATCTTTTATGCTTTGCTACTTATTTAGGTTGTTGGGCCGGCTGGCATTAGTTATTATGATATATCTTGTGTGTGTCTTTATCAGGACGTATAGGCTTGATTTTGTATTTTGATCTGTTTTACCTTAAAGTAACTACACCTTTTTGGACATTTTAGAATTTAAACCTACCAGCCCCTACTTGTAATTAATTTTACATGTAAATTTATCTATCAGACTAATGGCATCAGACTTAACCTTTTTTTTTCTAAAAAAGTGTATTTTAATTTACAATGTAATTTTTCACATCTATCAAATTTTCTTCCATAAAAGGCTAAGTTTTAACAGTTTTTACCAGCTAATTGTGGTATTGTCTGTCTCTGTTGTTTGCTTCTGTAATTGACTCAGAGTCATTGTAAATGACAGTGGCCCCTAAATAATCTCGAGTATAAACAAAATTTTAAAAAATCTTTGAATCAATTAATAACTGTTTGTTCTGTGTTTATTCTTTTGTTTGTTTTCTGTTAATTTATGTCATGTTTTGTTTAATTAAAAAAAAAGTCAAAAGAGTATTAAAACATTGCAACACAGCTGTTAAGTTTCTAATAAGCAAAGATGTTGAAATACTACCAAATGTTTTCATTACATGATGACTACTTGTTTTAAACTTCATTAAAATAGAAGTGCTTACACATCCTGTCTGGAAACAATAAGAGAAATTAGGGGAACATATAAGACCAGAAATAAGTGGCAAAGTGCCAGCAACACAGCATGAAATAATCTACTAAGTCTCAACAAAACAACAGTAAAATATTTCCTTCATAAAGAAACGGTCTTAGGCCATTCAAACCTCACAAGGCATTAGTCAGGAAAGCTGGTGTAGGAAGGATATTGGTCAGGGCTCAGTGGACACAGTCTTTTCCATTGTCCAAGTCTTACATAACCCCAAAAATGATTTGCTGTACAATCTGCACTGTGCATTTCGTTACTTGTGAACGAGCTCTTTGAGGGAGCTGAAGGCATGTGGAGGGAAAAAGGAAAAAAGAAGAACCTTGACTGCAGTAAAAAGACCTTTGAAATCTAAAGAGGATTTAATGGTCAGTTGGCTGCTCTCCTGGCTTAAACCATTGACCATTTACTAAATCAAGGGGAAGAAAAAAAATCTATTTACTAACATAAAACCCTTTAGTTATTCAGAGCAGCGTTAATCACAGAGTCAGTGTGAAACAAAGCTGCAGCGGGGGAGAGCTGCTGAGGTAATCTCAAATTATGGGAGAAGTCTATCATACCAGACTCCTGAGTTGGAGCTCAGTGGGAGTATGGAAAACAATATGAGATGGGGAACCATGTGTGTATGTGTGTTCGTCCATTTGTTTCGTGTGTGTGTGTGCATACTTGGCTGCATCTGTCTGTGCTAATGCATGTCTTAGCATGGGCGTCAGTGTCTGGCCAGGCCTCACGTCTGCTGGCCATTATGAGCAGCACAGTGGTGGTTAGAGGCATTCTTGTCATAGCTAGCGTTCCCTGAGCGAGCTCACCTCGCTGCATCACAGACAGCAGGGTGACAGCCAAAATGGCAGCAGCTTCTCGATTGACATAGCATATTGGGGGAATCCCACAGAAGAAATGGAGCCGCACACACATTGAAATACGGCCAAAACTTATTCACCATTAACATCAGGATATGGTATCCTGCACCTTGTTTCCAAGATCGGACTTAAGTCATGTCTCTACCTTTTTTTGAAATAATTTTTTAGTCTTTTGCCTTTATTTAATACATGACAGTTGAAGATATGACAGGAAAAGGGGTTTGAGAGTGAGGGGATGACATGCAGCAAATAGGCCACAAGCAGGAGTCCAACCGGCGGCTGCTGCAGAGGACTGCCTCAGTACATGGGGCGCATGTTCTACCAACTGAGCTACAGGAGCACCCCAAGCACCCAGAACTTTTAATCCCAGGGAGTGAAAAGTTCCTTCAGCCAGTTGTTGTTTGCGTTTCCACCATGGTCTACAGACCCATGAAGATTAGGCAAATTAGTCAGCTGACCTGAAAATGCACGCTGTGTCAACCTTGATTTTTTAGCACCTGCTTTATACAGCTGGGCACTCGCCCGTAAAAGCCCACTTGCACACCCATCCACGATCCACTCACCGATTAATTCCCGGTTCGCACAACAATTCAATTCCCATTCAATATCCATCATTGAGACAGAAGAGCAGGAGTGTAAAGGAGTCTCTATCAGAGTACGCTCAGCTTGCTAAAAACACATAAGGCCATTTTAATCCCTTGTAAATGTTTAATTTATCACTGCCAGTCGTCCACAGATCATCTACCAACACCAACAACCAACATTTCTCCTGGATTGCTTCACAAATCTTCTCATCATGTGTTTACCAAAGCTGGTCACTCATCAGCTATGCAGCAGCTGGACCAGATTCCCTGACTGACTGGACAAGATCGACTTTTAAACTTCGTAAGTTCTTCGTTGTCAGTCCATGTGTCATATGCTTTCTTCTGTAACTCCATGTTGATGTGCTGAAGCACAATGAACATGAAATAAACTGTTTTGCAGCTGCAGGCCCCACCCCAGAGTTCTTGTACTTTTGAAAAGTACTAACCCCCGAATGGGAGGATCTGATAATGTCCCCAGAATTTAATTTTGTTGCTGGTCCCTGCAGTAGAGTTCTTCCAAAGGTTCCTAGAGGGGAAAGTTTCTGAATTGGAGATGCAGCTATAACCATGTCCTCCACATACCCTGCCTTCTTTGCCCAACCTCAAGTTCTTGACATTTATGATTTCAAGTAATACATTATTCAATTATTCATTATTTTTAATCACTTTAGAGGCACTAAAATAATAAAATTACAATCTCAAGTTGCAGTGGAAACCTGTGCCCTGACCAGCTTTGAGAGAGAACAGAACAATGCACTGATCTGCTCTGGCAGACATCAGCGGGAGTGTTTTCCCATTTCACAAAGTGCTGCTCTGGATCAAAAACAATTCCCGTGGTTACTGCACCTGGCTGCTATCTTTACTTTAAATCAGTCATTACATTCCTGCTACAGCTGATATAGAACAATGTGGTAGATCCCGCCGTGTGCAGATAAATAAATAATAACCCACAAAACCACATCTAACAATGAAGTTTAGCTATTATATTCATTCATATGTGAAAACTTGAGTTGTTTGGGAAGATGTGTTGAGGCTCATTTGTAAAATGTCACCATTATTTTTTTCAGTTGTGAACATACCGTAATTACATGTTTATGATGAACTGGATAGAAGACAGTCTTAGTATGTATGTTAGTGTTAATTTCATTACTGAAAACAATTACTATGTTCAACAACAAACTTCTTTTTTCAACACAAGACAATGACAAAATAGCACCACCGTCATTAAACTAAAATGTAAACAGTTTTCATTGACTAAAATTAGACTAAAATATTTTTTGGACTAAGACATGACAAACTTTTAGTCAATTTAAAAGTGACAAAAAAAAACCACAATGGGTTTTACTAAATGTGATAAAAACTAACAAGGACATTGGACACAGAACTAAGACCAAATAAAAAAGCTGACAAAATTAAGTACTTTATATGGTATGTGTTTATGTGTTTCCTGATGCCCACCTTTCCGTCAGATGCAGTGTTAATCCTGTAATGGTAGACTCTCCCCTCGTACCGCAGAGAAATGGACCTCTGGCCGGGGCTGCTCTCGCTCTCGCGGACCAGAAAGCTCCCGTTAATGCCCGAGCTGAGCAGGTACTCTGCCGCGTTGCGTGACACAGGCCCATGGTACCAGCTGTGCTTCTCCAGGCTGTTGACGGGGGTGATGTAGTTGGACGGCACCCAACCCTGGCCATTCTTGGTCTGTGCTTCACACCACTCGCCGTTGTGGTTGTAACCCAGCACACGCAGCTTCTCTCCTAGACATCATATGAGATTAAAATTTGAAGAATTATCCACACAAGTGTCTTGTTGGCTGCATACCTATACTTTGATATTATGTTTAATGGTTGCAGCTCATTCCTGTGATCTTGGAAAGAGTATTTCCACAGGTGGGAGCATTGTGAATCTTCCATATTCTTTGCATTAAGAACAGGATACCATGGTATGAACGCTGTACTAAAACTGAACTCAGCATGTTTTAAGTCAGACATGCAGGAATTCACTGTATCTAATGTCATGTTTCCTCAGATCAGGAAGCAGGGGTTTTTGTTTTCCACCAGTCATTTGGAGAGCTTGACTAAAGAAATCTATTTCTTGCCTTTAGTTTTGCATGCAACAAGAAAAAACTGACTACAAATTAAACATTTAATTCCTAAAAATGATCAAATATTGTTGGCCAAAATTAAAATTCAAGTAATAATGTTACTTGGCAAAATAGAGCCAAAGTAAAATAAACCAGTTTTGTGCAATGGCTCATCTTAGAATGGACTGGAAAGTAATATTGCACGGGACATTTTCTTGTTTATTCCGGTGCATATGTTCCCCCCTTCCTTCCTCTGTTTGTCTGTATGATCCATCTGTGGTATTGTTTTACAGTCGCTTCAGAGGAAGAAAACAACCCACGTGTGAGACCATCGTCAGGAAGTGAGAGTCAGATGGGAATGAAGACAGAGAGCAAGAGAGACAGGAAGCAAATACGTAGATTCCCCGTAAGACTTACAGAGTTCCTACACGTCTTCTATTTCAAATTTCCATACTTTTCCAGACATTCCATGTTTTCAGACCACATTTGACATTTGAGTATGAATACCTTGATGTTTATTATGTAAATAACTTTAAAATCCAACTGTTAACATATGTGTTACGTTCTGATTATCTAGTATGTATCTACTACTATCTAGTGGTACTGTAGGTACTGTATATTTGGGATTATCAAGCCAGCCCTTGAAAAACTTGCACTTGCCGACTGCAGCTCTTTGGTCCACATTCCCACACAGAAAGTTAGATGACGTGCCTCTGTTACACATCTCTGCCCAAACAGGAAGTAAATTTACTGGTGCTACCTATGCTCCTATTATTTTCCCTTATTTTTCCTAACATATTGAGTAAATAATATTATAGTATATTATACCCCCTATTTGTTTCGTGTCTTTTTTAAAATAACAACCAAAAACTAGTTGAAAAGGTTAAATAACTTAATTTTCATGCTGTCTGAGCAGCCTTGTTTATTCACTGTCCACAGACTTTTATTTTTCCAATAACTACTTCAACGCCTACATCATAAATGTTCATATGAGGTTATTTTTGATGCTATGCACATTTTTGTTTTGCAGGCTATGACATACCAGCATAGAGGCAGCTCTGTGTAGGATTGTGCAGTCAGATGCGTGCCATACTTCTTGCCTTGCTTTTGACTACATCAAGCACACTGTGGCCCATGTTCCCTCATGTAGTGGTAGACATTTTGGCTGCATGATTTGACTGCTCTACACGGCATGAAAAACCCTCTGATTGTATGATCAATGTGTTTTTAGAAAGTCTGAATTTAAAATTTTAGAAAACAGAATAGCAGTAATAGTCTGGAAAAACAAATAGCTCCGTAATCTAATTTCTTTTTTCCATACTTATATAGACAAAACCCTTGACCACCAGAACATTTCTCAAAAAAGGTTGAAAAATTTGTTGGGGTTATTGTCAAATTGATTAAACTACACTGGTTAACCCTATTTTAAAATGCTTCACATATCCAGTCAGACATAAATTAAATATGATAATTAATGTCCTTATTTTCCTCTTTTGCTGACCTTTAGTGATGCTGAGTGTGTTGTCACCACTGGCGACAAAGTCATAGAGTGCGACAAACAGGTTGGGGTCATTCTCACTGGGTCCAGCCAACAGGTTCTCTTTGGAGTTCCAGCGGGCCGCTTCTGTCAGACCCTGACTCTCAAAGTCTGGTCTCTGGAGAGCTTCTGAAAAAAACAGGAAAAAAGAGAATCAGCCACATGTAGTTAACTATGTGAGAGAAAACATTAAACAATGCATTGCTGAGGGGAGACTGAGGGAGATCTGTAGGCGTGTGTTTGGTATGCAGTGAAGCAGTTTTCCCATACAGCCTCACACATGTAGGATGATTCAGCAACAATGTTAACTCCTGCCTCTCCATGTGTCATTTCAAATTCTTCTACATCCCCTTCTACCGGGTCTTGTTCCAACAAGCAGGTCATCAGCTGTGATCCCAACATGGGATTAGAGCAATAAACCTGATCATGTGACCCACTGTGTCCTTGCTGTCTTTATAACTTTTCATTTCCTGGATTATCCCTGCTTAGTTTTCATTTTCTTGAATACCTAGACAACTAGCACACATCGGACCGTGAGAATGTGTCCCAGCATGAATCTTCACTGTAACTGCAAAATGGATGCACTCACAGGTAATGAGCCCCAGTTCAAAGTGCTTTAACTCACAGTTATGTTAATTACAGACAGCTTGAATTATAGCAATTTTAGAGCAGTAAAACTGATGGCTGAATTACAAAATGTGGAAAATGGAAAGAATGCAGCGAAAAGTGAGGTGAAGTGAGGAGAGAACGTTTAACTTCAGTTTGGCTCAAACATGAGCTTGATTGTGTGGCTCCCTCAGCTGTTGTCACACATGTTTAAGAGGCATCTTACGTTTCATCCCCGCAGCTCACAAACACCCACATCTTTCCAACTGAGACAACAGGCTAGAGCTGCACTAGGTTTTCACCATCGACTCAGTAAAACAGTAGTAATAGGAAATATTTTTTAAATTAAATTGTAAGAAAACAGCTATGGCACATAGTACACAGTAAGATTAGTAACTAACTAAACCCTCAATAAATGACAAAACACTGAAACAAAACATCTTCAAATTCTCCACAATCACATTATGACTGGTGACCAGCTACAAACGTGATAAACTATAGTATAATTCCTACTTATATATTTAATGATAAATTAGCTTTTGGATACTACATCATTTTCATTCCTCTGCATTTCATCAAAATTATTTGCTATTTTTCAGCAGTATAAGGAAATGGTGGTTTAAACAGCAAAAGACAGAAAGACAAAAAACTGAACAAAACACCTGGTGGCCTAGTCTTAAGATGTGATTAACACCTGACCTGCCCACAAAAAAATTCTGACTTGTAAGTTGATACTGTAGAAATCTGGCAAGTATGCCCTTCTACAACAGCAAACTATCCAAATGTTCTACTATTTTTTTTTCAGGGTTGTTTATTTCGCTTTAGTTATTTTTTTCCCCTTCTTTGTGCAAGGAAAACATAAAAATCTTCGTTTAAAAAAAAACAAAAAACAGACAGCACCCATCGCCAAACTCATGCCAGAGTTGTTTCCACCAGGTTGTCATTGTCCATTGTGATGGCTGACTTGTCGTCAACCGCTGAGCCCTCTACCAACACAACACTGTGACTTAAAAGTCTTCTGCATTTGAGATGGTGTGTCTGCTCAGAATTACCATAGAGTTGGTGCCAAAGTTCTGTTTTTGACATGTGGGAGAGAAAATAAAAGGAAACTGTTGTCGCTGTTCATGGCACTATGACTCCATGTCCTGCGTATTATTTTCTTATTAAACACAACTAAGTTACGAACATGTGGTGCTGAGATGAAGACACTTTTAGAGCCAACAATGATATCACCATCCATTGTGATGTTTCACTGTGAACATCGTCATATAACAAATCCATAGACGTCACCCAACCCTCGTGTCCACCCAGCGGCGTCTTCTCCTAAACAGCAGCTGGGTACGCTAGCTACTGTTGTCCAAGTCCAGCCACAATTAACCAACACAACATCTAGTAAGCGCAAAAACGATTCAACACAACAGATAAACATTGCCCACTGCCATCGGTGAATATCATCTTATTTGCTGATGGGGCCAATGCAGCCAACAAAGGCAAATCTAAGCTGATACCAACATTCAGACAATAAATCTGTGCATCCTGTAGGCATAAATATCAAAAACAAAAAGGTTTTCTTTAACTCAAATACATCCTGCAATAGAAATACAGAATTGACCTAAGAAGTAAACTACTTCAACACTGACAAGTCTTTCAAAGTAGAACAATGGTCTGAGGGGAAGGTTTTGCTCCAGAGAACATAGTAATTATGATATATACTATGGGAGGAAGTTTATGGCTTCTCTTCAAGGCTAAATTACATAAAAAGGATGAAATTGAAGACATATTTGATTGTCATGCTTACTGGCAGTTAAATACACTGACTGGCTCCAGTGACAGATGGTTTAACTCACACCACCAGCTGAGTATTTGTTCCTCTGCACATCTATGACCTAAATTTTGTCATTCAGAAAGATACTGGCCGTAGTTTTAGGTTAAATTTCACAGCTCAGTGAATCAAAATAAGGCTTTTGTTCAGGATACCTCAGTAACCTATAGAAGCAGACATCTCTGAAATGCTTGTGACAGTCTGATAAAAACATAAAACCAGCTGTCAATGACAGTTTTTAATTAGTGTATTATATTATGCAATTAGTGCCGCAGGCAGGAAAATTGTGGCCAACTTAAAGCATTTCCCAATCTCTCACTCACTCACTCACTCACTCACTCACACACACACACACACACACACACACACACACACACACACACACACACACACACACACACACACACACACACACACACACACACACACACACACACACACACGCACGCACAAGAAAACGAGATGGAACAGTTCTCCACTGTATTATCTCTCCTTCAAAAACCATAAATCTTTAGGTTTTTTAAAAAAAATATTTTTAAGTTTCCTCTACATTTCTGACTTAAGATCCTTTAAAAGGTTCTTCACATGATTATGTCAAAGACGTGTCATTGTCATGGGTGTTGAAAACGTAATATTTTGGAGATTCAAGCTTTTCATCGTACACTGGAAAGCGCTGGAGCAAAACCAAGTCCCCCAGCTGCAAAATGTAGCAGATTACGACTTGCTCACCACATTTATTGCATAAGTGGATGTTAGTTGAGAAAAATTCCACAGATCCACAGTGTGTTTCTGCACAAAATATGGAGTGAGATCATCTGATGTCTCTTTTGCAGACGTTATGCCTGTAGAAGGAGTCCTAATGTCTGTCTGGTCTGATGGAGAACGAGGTGTAAAAACAGACAAAATCATCCAGAACCTGTGTCCTGTAACACAACTGTGACTTATTAACAATATACGGATCTTTGCCTGGACTTGGGAAAAAGGACAATGTGTACTAAGTGATCAAGGCGCAGCTGGATTTGGTGGAAACAGAGCAGAGAGCTGATTGAGCATGCAGCAAAGAGAATACTTCGTGGCAAAGTAAGGGTTGAGGAGAAGAGCCACATACAGCCTCTTTGCCTGATTTAGACTGAAATATGCAACAAGCAACTATGGATACACTAAATACAAAGCAAGGCAGGTTTTTGAAAGATAGAAAAGAAACACAAGACAGTAAATACGCACAAATATGATTTAGAAAAGGGTAAAGCACAATAAAAAAGACAGAAATAAGCTAAAATGGGGTAAGGCAAATCAAACAGAGTAAATCATAATAATGTACATGTTATAATGTACCTTGAGAGTTGTTTTTGTACCTGTGTTCAGCTTTTCATCACAATCCTTTGCAAATTTACCAGTGTAGCATTTCTGCATGGTGTTAGGGACTACCTTAAGCTTAGCCCAGGTAATATCATCAACTACATTCGTAATTTTAGAGCACAAATTGTTTACAAAAATCACTGGATGGTGGGGAAGAGACAGCCTGAATGAATAATTCACTTGATATACCGCTTTCTGATTAACTTGGATTAAAAATTTGTATAGTAGGGCTTGTAAATAATGTCTCGATATTTTGTGGCTACAAACATATGATCATATGGAATATGATGCGCTGCTGTAGATTCAACTACCCAACAGACAGTTATCTGAAAGAGCACGTATGAACATCAGACACTGCAGAACTTCTGTCTATCATCCGAATGAATTCAACTGAAGAGCAACGTATTAAAAAAAATAATTTCCCAAAAGACATCTGTTTGCACTGGTAGAATTACTGAACAAAATGGAAACTCCCCCTACTTTCTTATGCACTCTAGCTTTGCTCATAAAATGATGGGAGGGGTTGACTAAAAAGTCCTGCTAAAAAAGTCTATGTTATCTTGGTCAAATCAAGTTTGAAAAGACAAACATAAAACCAGGATTGCGCTCGATAATTAAATCATTAATTAAAAATTATTTGCCTGCCAAAGACCTAATGAGTAAAAACTACTTTTAGTATGCATTACAATTAAAAGTGTTTTGTGACAGGACTGAAGACATACTGTGGGTGACAAGGACCTGATATAAAATTTTATAAAAAAATTAGTTGAGTACATCTTGTTATCAGAACAGAATCATGAAGTCCAAACCCTGCTTCTTGGCATTGGTGTCCAACCTCAAGTAAGTTTGTATGATTGTGTCCGTCCCAGGTGACTGCGCTTTGAAGACATGGTTGGAGACGATATGACTTTTGAGTTCCTCAATGTAAGAAGTAAAGAATTTGCAGCATACATGACTAAAACTAGTATCAGCTAACCCTGAACAAGTTAACAGAACATGTGTGTCCCACAACCAGTCACATGATATTGTTGACAAGTTGCAGGCATCACTGTTGGGAAACTAGTGAAAGACTTTCACACTGCCTCTTCTGCCAAGTTTGGCTCACCAGCCCAAACACACTGAGACAATCAAAGCCAAATGTGGTGCTTCTTTTAGGTCACAAACCTGCCATTTTGTGTGAGAACATGCCAGATTCAATTTCATCTGGAGCACACTGCATGGCTCGTACTACACTTAATATTTTGGTGGGTTCCAATCCCAAAGAGACAGATGTGTTGCATTTTGGACCAGCAATCGGGGTGCTTCCCTCACCTGGAGAATGTACAGGTATGTGTCTCATGCAAACATAAAAACAGACTATCACATCAAAAGGCCCTTTAGGAAAGCAATCCCTTCCCTACAGCATAATATACCACTTTTCATGAAGTAGTAGATTTAAGCCTGAAAATGTAGACAAAATACATGATCATGATACTTGTAATTAAAATACATCTGTCTAGCAACTGAAAAGCTTGTGTTTTTCATACCTTTTAAGGCACACACACACACACATGCATGAATATATCAACAATATATAATATATAAAATCAACACCTCTCTGGACACAGTGTTAACAAATGTTAACACTTATGTTATGTGAATTGATACGGTGTTGAATTGCATTATACAGGTGATTAGAATATTATGTCTAAATTTTGAGTAAGTGACAAGCTGCCAAAGACTTCCTTTTCCACATTCACATAAATCACACAATAACACAAACACACCAACAGATTGAGCCAGTGGTAAACCAACAAGTCCCATTTTACTCTGTCACTGTTTTTGTGACAGGAATCTGGTTGCTACGGAGAAAGCAATATTTAGCTTACATAACGGTAGTTTCCCATCGGAAAAGGCTGTCTAACGACAAGATAAAGCAGTGAACATATTCTAAATATAGTGTAGATTTTAACCAATTTTGTTTTTGTTTTTTTAGGTGAGTAAAATATGTTTTCCTGCAGTCACAGTACATTGCCTTGCTTCTTACACCAGTACTCCTGCTGCTTCTCCAAACTGGGAGCATCCAAACCGCCATCTAATGTACGTAACACACTGGCTATGAATATGAACCTTATACAACCCCACCTCAAAAACTCCTTTTAAGCTGAGACCAGAGATCAAGCAAGATAGAAAAAGAGCACCTCTAAGCAGGGTGCAGATCTGACAGTAAGTAAGACATACCATATGTCCAGAGTTTGGCCTGGTCATAAAGTGTGTGGGCAGCGCATGTGAGCAGCCCATGCCACACATGTCCACTTTATGGCTCCAAATACCACATCTCTTTGTGAGAGGGTGACAGCACACTGACACATGGCAGATGACAACACAAGCTCAAAGAGAGAATAAAATGAGAGACATGGAAAAGGAAATTCAGGTGAGTGAGAAAGAAACTAGAGTCATGCAGTGGGAGAAATTGCAGCATGTCCTGGCTGCATTACTGAGATGACACTCGAAATGATTAAATGTGTGTGGAACTTGTAAAGAATTCATAGCTATGACTGCACTGCTATGAGCAATAGGAATCCATCCAAACTCAAACACTGACGCAAGACAGAAATTTCTTCAAAGACTAGACTGCTTAAAAAAAACATGTCTGGTTCCAGTTGGTCTTGGTGATCAAGTCTGTGAGAGCCATAGTTCTAGTTTTGATTCCAGTCATCTTAAATGAGCTGAATTACACACTGGATGAAAGAAAAATGCCTGGCACAATAGAAACCAGCAGAACTATGGGTCCAAAAACCATGAATCTACGTAACATTGTAATTCACTTCCATGAAGCTGGCCCTGCTTCCAAACCACATATTTCTGAGAACTGAGAGAGGTTAAATATCTTACAAATTTATTTTCCATCATCTGATTCGATTCAGATCATACGTTTGATACGATTCTCCTCACTATGGGAGATATTACGTTGATGAGAGGACGTTCAGACCAGAGCCCAATGGAGGACAGCAGGGAATACCAAGGGACAATAAAGCTGGAAATAAACTGTACAGTTTCAGAAATCTTGCTGTTGAATTCCACCACTGATTGCACGAGTAAATTGCCTGCAATGTAAAGCCAAAGCTCACAATTCACACTGTATAGTGCCATCGTCAAGCCATGACCTGAGTGCTCACACTGTACTTGAATAACATAACATGAAAAGTTTGTTTGCTGGCAATAATGTTAACAGATACATGTTACCATGATCATATGTGCCATCCCGTGTGCTGAAAAAAGGAGGCACTGGCATGTGTGGATCCATAGGTGGCTAGGAAGCTAGCTATGTTTTACCATCCATATTTTCCATCCACACAACATGTTCTGTCGCCATGGCAATTTCAGACAGTTTGCCACTTTATGCAGATACAGTGAGAAAAAGGGCACTGCCTTTGAGAAGTGACTCGTGGCTTGTCAACGAGCCTGACAAAAGCCAACCCAAATTTTTTTGAAAGATCAGAAATTTTCATTGTCCATCCGGGAGCAGTTGCTTGAGGCGTTTCTCCTGTACACCACACTGCAAACAACACCCAACAAACTCGAAATTCATTCCAACTCTACAATGAATTGCGGGGATCGAAAACTGAGCCAGACATGGGTTCAAATCATACAGTAAATGCCCAACTTGGGCAACTTGTGTCATTAAGAATGACTGGGTTATATGATAATCAAATTGCATTTCTCCCATCTTCGTTCAAATGATGTCAAACAGCTTATTACTTGGAGCAAAATACAAATAAGGCCTCTGGCTCTATTGAAAGTTTAATGTGGGGTGGAACATCTGAGCATGAGATTTGATGTGCCCTGGACCACATGGTCTGGAAATTAGAGACTCTTTATCACTGTCATCCACTTCAGTGGGGAGCGTACCAGGACTATTAACTCTATTAAATCACTTTGTTGCACAATCTTTGGCACACATGAGACTTCCTTGAGTCTTCCATTGCAAATCAATTACTGTGTTGATAATGCAGAGACTCAATGTGCCCCCATCATACATCATGAGCAAATCAATTACCCACTTTAACTGTGACCAGAATGGTCTAATTAGAAGTAACAGAAAAGAAGCAGTCGCTAGTGCCCATACAACAAAAAGTGTGTGAAATATACAGTTCCACATTATCATATACATTTTCTATAGAAGTAGTTAAGCTGCATCTACCTACTGGAACATAGCAGAGAACTTAAAAAGTTGAGCACAGCCTGAGATTAGATCCCCTCTCCTCATAAACAAGAGTTAAGTGGGACACGACCAGGAGTCAGATTTCCTTGTATTCTCTTTGCCGTCTCTTTTTCCACTTCTTTCCTCCTCAGCTAGCCAGTGTGTCTGGCCTCCCTCACCCTCCCCTGTGCTTACTCTCTGCCTTCCCCTCCCCATTCTTTCTGTTTCCACATTGCAGAAATCATTGTTGAGCCTTTTACACTGTGATATTTTATCTTTTATCCTTCTCAACGTATCTCCCAAGCCACTGATACTTCTCCTTTCTGACATATCTGCTTTAATTGTTATTTATATTTCTCTGAAGTAAACTTTAAAACCACAACACTACAGCCATCACAAAATATTCCTACCTTCCAAGTAACAGCTGGAGGAGGACGAGAGGCCTTTCTTAGATTTACACCCCACCAATTTCAGGCATATCTCCAACATTTTCATTTGCTTTCTTTCCCCTTCCTGCTGGAAAATTCTGTAGCTGGTTCAAATCAGGCGTCCCTCGAACGTTTCCCTTCTACATGTGTCCAGCAGGAGAAAAATTCAAACACAAGAAAAAAAACTGACAAAAAGGAGAAACAGCACAAAGCCAAAATTAGGTGTTGAAATATACTGATTTTCTTTTCCTGTGTCCTTTCAGTTGTTGTAAATCCTCTTTTTCTCCTCACTCCTTTCCGAAACAGAAAAAGCAGAGCTTGCTGTCCAGCAAAGTCCATCAACTTTCTCTTCTGAGCGGCTCCATGTTTTTTTCCCTCTCTTGCTTTTGCGCTTTTGGTTAGCTCCACTTTTGTAAGACAGAACAACTATCCAAAAGTGCAGGTTTGGTCCAAAATCTTGTCAGACGTGTAGATGTGTCAGTTGAGTGGGCAGTAGGGCAGTCTGAGCGGTGCCATTCCTCTCTCCTGTCCCTTGTGTGAGTGTGTATCTGAGGCACAGGGACTACTCGTGCTACAGCTGCCAACAAAGGGCCTCTTTCAGGCTCAGCCTGCTGCACTCAGTGACATCAGCTGAGCCCTCCCACCTCCAGCAGCAAACACACAATGAGAGGGAGAGACCGCCACCACACACATACATAAACACACAGCAAGAGGAATACAAACAACACACCATCACCCAAAATCCATGCCAAAATGTGAGACAAAAGCTGCAAAGGTCTCATTTAAAACTCTGCTTTACATTTAGATTCAGTATAGACCTCAAATAATTCTTCCCTTCTGTTGAGGTCATGAGATGATTACAAGAAGCTCCTCCTCCAACTTTTTAACCCCCCCCCCCCTCACTGTCTTCTTCTCAGCTATGCTTTTTCTCTCTCTCCTTTCTGAAATGTTTACAGGTTGAAGAATCACTTCTGGAAACGGGACTGGGTTGTTAAAGACAGAGCTAAAGCTCTCAATCAAGAAGAGCAGCTTCCAGGGAGGAAAGTATAACCCTTACCAATAAAGGCCTAGTCTCTGGACCTCACACACCCACTCAAACAAGGCTCATTTGCCACAGGTAATTTCAAATGAGGATGAAGTAAGCAACATATTTTAATTCATCATTGATCTTTAGAAAAACATGTCTGATCATGGGATTTTTGGACAGCAGCACTGGTCATATTTGGTAGAAACGAATAATCCTTGGCAGAGGGAAAGGTGTCTTGCAACACAACTTCTCTGCCTTTTCTCAGCTGTCTCAAAGTGTAGAGATAAACAGCTCATTCAGAGGTTTAGTCATACTTCTGACTAAATCCAGTGGAAGTAGATCTAGAAAAGGGTGAGAATGTGATAGAAGCAACCAACACAGGAGTAACACCATAGCTGTACCACCATAAATGCATTTAGGAAAACTAATTAATGTTTCACAGCGTCTGTGCTTGATTGTCAATTGTTTGTTCATCTAACTCAGTGGCTTCAAAATGGTGTACTGTGAGCCAAGTCCAGATGTGCCTTGGGATTTTCTAATAACCATACATTATTTTGCAATTTACAACTATACAAAAAGTTAAGAATACATTTTTAATTTACTACATAATTCCTTTCAAGTTTCAACATTAATGTTATTTTTCATTTGCCTGGTAAGGAAAGTGAGTTATAAATCTACTTGTTCAAAGTCAAATTTTTACTTGCCTCAATTTCCCAATACAAAGGGAAATTCTAGCCTATACCCTAAAAAATCCTTTAAAACCTTCTGTCAAGGCAAACCCCAGTTTTCACTGTTCCACAGTTATATGAATACAGGCGTGCCTTGAGATTTTGATTTGCCTTTTGGTGTGAATTGGGCACAAAAAATTTGAAAACAACTGATCTAACTCAACAATGCAAACTTCCTAACAAAATATAGGTTCCCACACTTTTCTCCAATCCTTGTACTTTTCACTGAAATTTTCTTCAGTTCATCACTGCATATATACCTGCTCATCTTATGTTCAAGTTCTACTATACAATTTCCTCTCCCATTCATTATTACAGAAAAAAGACAAGTATGTAGTGTATTTCTTTGACAAAATTATAGAAGGCCATTTACAAAGGGTGAAACCATCATTAAAATCAACGTAACTTAATGCAATCCAAAACAAAAGCCATGCTATGCTTTTATTATCATTGGCTCATATTTTTATTGTCAGAGAGATCATCGATCTATTTAATAATTGCTGAGGCGTACTTTCTGTTTTATTGCAGGATATGCATTTCTGTTATTTGGTCCACTCTTGTAAAATGGGCTAAAATGATTATTGATCGTCATTATACTGGAGATTGAAACCACAAAGGACACAAGAGCAGCTGTAACCTACTGACTATGTCTGGCAAATATTTTTCCATTTACATGACAAACATCCCGTCAGAGATAAGAAGTGCAGTCAAGAGGGTGATTACATACTGGTGGGAAGCTAGCTTGATGACACCATTCTGACCACAGCACATAGCATGAGTGCCAAACAAGTTAACTAATTGACCCGGTCACTGGAATTACCAATCAGAAGGCAAAAGTACTGAGTGAAACATATGATCCATACAGACAAAATATTTAACAGCTTTAATTTTTGGCTTACAAAGATAAAATGAACGCACTGACATCTAAGTCTTTGTCTGTTGGTAATTGAGTACCTTATTGTCAATCACAATGCCTAGTTAGTAATATAATCCACTTCTGAATGTGAAAATCTTTTAATAGCTTGTCCACTCCATTTATATCAATGAGGCTAGACTAAATATTAGAAACAACAGAAACTTAGCACAATGCAATGCCATTGAATCAATGCCTCTCAAATGGTTTGGTGGTCATTTTGAGAACAAGGAAAGGATAACAGTCAAGTACGGATTCTAACTACTCAAAGTATAAGCTAACTTGTGTGGACCTTTGTTGGACAGATTTTAAACAGTTACAGGAAGACAGGTTGACTGGCCCACTTGGCAAGTATAACAAAGAGAGAGAAGAACAACAAACAGATGTTTCTGAAGATGAAACAGATTCATGTGCAATATAGAAGACAAGGAGAAATGTGAGGAGAACAGAGAAAAACAGAAGAAATCCAGAGAGAAATGGTTTAGTCCTATAAGACATTATGCACTGCAGGCTACTATTGTCTGTGTTTCTAAGTGTGTTAATGCTTGGGCATGCAAATACGCTTCATAAGAGACTTGTGACAGTTAGAAAAATCCTTCAGGTGTGTGAAGGCATAAAGTTCAGAAAAGACTTTCTCCAAATACAATAAAAATACATTGGAAATGCACTGCCTCAAAAAAGTGGATGGACTGTTGTACTGATGTATTGATATGCTCGGTAAGCTGCTTCACACTGATTGATTGATTGCTTCAGAGGCTCTTAAAACCTCCAACATATTTGCAGTTGTGGGTCATCCAGAATCAATGATTCATGACAATAGGTTTTGAGAGAGTTTAAAAAGAACTTTGAAGCATGTATAAACAGATCCCTTAACCTGGCCAACTTAGCCAAATCAATACAAACAACCAAGGATGGGTATTGGAATCGTTCCTGATCCATCAGTACCAAAATAATGATAAACTCCTGGACAGCTCCGGAATTTACATAATGTTAATTCACTCTTAACATAGCCATCGCTCCTATTTTCTTGACAAGCCGCTCCTACAAGTTTTGCTCAGCTGTGAATGTAGCAGTGCAGAGTGACTACAGTTTAGGCTATTTGTCGATTAATAAATGCTACAACTCCTCAAGAACCCAGGGGTTAGCCCTAAAATTAGCGACAACTTAAGTACAAGCTCACTTAAGGTGGACTGAACTTTAATGTAAACCAAGCCTGCTATTCTCATTTTAGTGACATGCTGCTCTTCCTTTGCTTGGGAGACGACCACAGCCCTTACCTCCAGTTATCAGTTACCCCAGTTTAAAGACTGTAGAATCCTTTCACATCTTTGCCTGTCATTTTTCAGTGAATCAACTAATTAATTCATTAATGGTGATGACCAGAGATGTGAGGACGGCATGAAGTTGTTAAACTACTTCAATGATCAACAGTAAGTGAAGCCAAGATTAAAATTAATATTGAACTGGGGCGAATTCAAACAATACAAAATCAGGTGAGGTCAAAATAATTACACCAATATAACAGATTTGACATGGTCTAGCCTAACACAGCACATCCACTAGTCTCCATACGTTTAGTTGCTGCATACTTGTCTGTTTGGTGCGGGCAGCAACGCTCTCGTTAGCATCTATGGGTATTCTTAAACATGGCTCAGTCTCAGTGGCTTTGCAAGCAATGACCTCAGTACCCTGAACATCCAGTCACATGGCACAGGGCCGAACACATCATCGCTGCAATACTGGTATGGCAAACATTTGTGTTCCTCTCATGCACCACCCCAAACACCAATTAAGAAGAAACGCAGGCTTCCTCAAGCTCTGAGGAAGGCCCATTAACTTACCGCAGTCACAGAGTGTTGGAGAGATGAGAGGATGAAGGGAAGAAGAGAGGGGCTATAAAAATGGAGGAGGAAAGAGGGAAAAAAGGTTGCAGATGGAGAAACATGAAGCACATTGTTTGGACGTGAGCTCATAGGAGAATCACTCGCTCGCGTTTTATAATCGGGGCCGTGTATGTTAACAGTTAGCTGACGTACATCCACCCATGGGATGGTTTTTGGCCCGTTTTTCTTCTCATATACCCCCCTCCTGCTTTCCTGATTCCGTTACTTAAACCTTCAAGCAAAGAACAGGTTGTATTCCCAAAGGCGGAGGCAGTAACTGCATTACAATTCAAACTATACTGGTGGTACGGCATTTAGATAATGTTACAGTCAATGTCTAATACAATGTCTAATTTCATATCCTAAATATCGATGATGAACTAGGCATTACTTTGACACTTAATACTTTTTAACCATAATGTACCAAGCAAGGATGCACTTCAATAATTCAAACCAATGCATGATTAAATTCTACTGACATTTGCTATTGAGTGTTTTGACATGTGGCAAGGGGGTGAAGGCAGACGTAGGTCATTAACTTGTATGATAAATTAATACTTGTCGTCATGTTGATGCTAAAATAACAGACAAATTAAATAGATGGTAAGAGGATACTGTCTTTATATGTTACAATACTACTATGACATTTGAGGAGGTCTTGATTTCTGTCACTCTATGCATGAGGGCACACATACACAAACATAATCACACTGTCTAACAATGTCAGAAATGTGAGCCAGCCAACACTTGGCATAAATCCTGTCCATCTAAGTCATGGAACAAGAGTTATTACACTTTTAAACCGAGTGAGCTCTCTAATTACAGAGGAGGAAAAGGGTGGGAGCACGGGGACAGAGACAAAGCCAAGTCCGTACCCAATAGTGATTCTGCGCTGCACATGGTTCATCATTCCACCACAATACCTAACCCCCACAGTCACAGCAATCTGTAACAGCCAAGTGTACTTAAATATCAGACACTCAAGAAGCAGGTATGTAGTGTATGGATGTGTGTGCGCGCATGTGGCTGTTTACTCAGGGCCCTCTGGAGAATGCAGCCAGAGTGTCTGAGGCTTGCAGACCAGCAGATGAGGTTAAGGGGTTTAGAGTTCCACATAATTCTCCACTCAGTATTGTCCACAGGGAGAATGGACACTTAGGAATGACACAGTGGCCGCTGTGGTTCAAGGTTAAGAGCTGTAGCATCAGCCTGTGGTGGTAACAAGTTACCAATGTGGACAAACTGAATACACAGAATAGGGATGGGATAATACACTTTTCTTCTGATTCAATACTATAACGACAGTTGTTTGAAATTATATGTATTGCGATTCCATTTGACTATTTACAGCAATTTCTGTTTGCTTTTTTAACACTAGATCATGAGAAAAAGTGAATTCATACACTTCTAGAGACTGTATATCTTGATTAATTCTTCCCTACGTATAAAAGTAGTAAATATACTTTTTGAAGTCAACGGCCGGCTGACAGGGATTACAGTACCTCAGGAGACGGTGGCTCAGGTGGGGACAGGGGGGCATGAAGCAATCGAGGAACAATCTATAACTTAGCAAGTTTATTTTTAAGTAGACATTATCCATTGTTTTGATAAGTCTGCAACTGATTGGGCTTTTCTGAATAAGGCTTATGAGAAAGAGATAAATTAACAAAATGTTCAGTCTCCTTGCTGATTGTTCCAACACATTCAGTAGCATCATTAGTGTTAGTATTTAACAGGTGACTCACTTCATGTCCCAAAAATATAATATATAAAAAATCTAAACCTAATAATAATAATTCAATTAATGTCATAAACACGAAATGCATAGTTGACAAAAGGCTTCAATTAACAGATACTAGTTGACTAGGAAAATCTTTAGCTGGGGGCAGCCCCGTAACTTACCAACATTGGCAACTGTAAAACTGAACATACAGAAGCACATAAGAAAATATTGTAATCTGTTTGCTTAAGTGTCTGATGTGCAGAAATCCCCATATGCACTCAGTGAATAAAAGGAAAGCAATGTGCTTTATGTTGAGTCTCTCTGGGCTTTTTAAGAGGCTGTTTTCCCATTGTATTTTACATGGAAACAGTGAAACTGACCCAGAGGTCATTAAACACATTTTATGATGAAATCCACTTTATGTGTATGCTCTTGTGGATCTGCTCACACACAAACTCTCCCTCCAGCCAAACCCCTCTCATTTGAGATGACCCATTAAGAGTCCACTGTCCGCTCAGCTTTACAACAATCTTCAACATGGACGGGGCCAAGCAGACCCATAACAGCCAGCTGATTTAGTGGAACATGAACCATTTTATCATGATGACAGACGCAAAATAGGGCAACACAACCCAGGTGACTAGGCAGAACTTTTGCTCATTTCTCCACACGAAAGACTGCTGTAGGCCCAGACGAAACTATGTAGTGCCAAAAATATGCAAACCTGCAGAGAATGGAAATGTATGCACTCCAGCCAAGAGTTAAAATTTCATACTTTGAGCAAACAGAAACCCAGGTCAAATGCACACAACTATTCATCACTTGTCAGGGGTAAAATGCTGCGCTAATCATCTGTGTTAAAGAGGTCTGGTAAAATTAAGAGGGCAAAAGAGAGGCCAAACGTATGAGCTCTGCCCCGAAATAGCAACCTGCACGGACAGGGTGCTAATCCAGTCATTTTCAGAATCGAGCTAAACTACTCAATTTGACCCAGAGTGCTGGATTGCAAGCACAACTTTTTATAGTCCATTGTTTTACGAGTGTGCAGACTAGCAGAGCCAAACTCAGGAGGGAGAGAGAAAGCAGAAAAGGGTGTGCATACATATGAGTGGGAGGACTGCTGTTCTAATGCAACTGAAGGAAAAAGCTAAAGCCTCTGCTATTACTTTGGAACTAATTTATTAATTCAACAGCATAAAAAGACAACACTTTGATAAGAGCAGACAGACACAGTAAACAGAGCCAGTAGATGCCGTGTCTGTTTTTACAGACTATCAACCGTAAATGTCTTTTGAGATGTTATCAAGACGCCTGGGGAAAGACCCCATTTGTCTGTGTGTCCATTGGGGTAAAAACAGAAACAGATACATAGAAGAGTGACTCCAGCTACGAGGCTCAGTGTCAGGCTGCAGCAGTGGAGCTGCTTGGGCTCTTCTTTGTGTCTAAGTGGATCCAGATGCAGCAAGCATAGCAGGCCCCCTCTTTTAGCACTATGAAGAGGAGCTTAGCACAACACAAAGGGACAGGACAACATACCAATAATGTATGGATGGGACTGGTGAGGTTAAAAGAAAAAGCACAGATCAGACAATAATGTATCTTCGACAGTGGATAGGATTTTGGTCATTTGTGCACAAATGAATCAAATTTTAAAGGAAATTTTTTTATTTATTTATTTATTTACTTTTTTTTTTACAAAATACTTAACTTCAGAATCGGAGATACTCTAGAAGGAGGAAGGCCAAAGTGCTCAAGTCAAATTGTGCCCTCATGGACTTTTATCCCATAATCTGCACACGGACAGGCGCTTCCTGACCAAGAGGGCTCATAAATGGCTGAAACTTTAACAAAAAGACAGAGCTGACATCCTAGGTAGCAGGTTGTCTGCAGAGAAAACAACAGCTGCGTCTGGAGCTGGGGCTGCCTGCTCGGGCATGGAGCAGGGAACAGGGGGTGGTTTTTTTTCTGCATGCGAGTGTGTGCGTGGACCTGGGTGTCGCAGAGCTCCCACGCTACATTCCTAACCCAACTTGGAGGTTCTTGGTATGCATGTGAGTGTTGTATATACTGTATGTACATGTATGTGTGTACAATGGAAGGATAACCAGCAAAGAGAAGAAAAGGAAACACTCAGTACTGGTGGTCTCTTACTGTTCTGACTGAAACTTAAAGCTAGTATGAAGAACTTTCATATATTTTAATTATTTTGGAGCCCCAACAATGTCAAAAATAAAATTATATAAATAAAAATCTCCACCTGTTTCTTTTAAACTGGCTAATGCACGACTCACACTGACTTTGCCTGGGAAAATGTAAACAGAGGCTTGTTTCATCTGATTTCAAGGAGACTCCAAGCTTGTGGTAGGCATCAAGAACAGCTCCACAGAAGCAGCCAATCTTTATGCATATGGTCTTGTTACCTTATGTAGGTCATATAGTGGCATAAGTAATAATTTGAGACAGTTTCATAACCAGTTAAAAACTCCTTGTAGTAGCTTTAAGATCGATAACTAGATGTAATAACTAGATGAAGCAAATGCTGCCCTATGACTTGAGAGAACAGATGAAATCAATCAGTTGATTCCTACATAAACCTATCAAGACATAATTAACATTACAACAAGCCAACCAAATTTCAAGCAATGTATAAGCACATAAAGTCTAAATATGCAACTTATACATGAGTTTTCAATAAACAACCAGATATTTCAGTAAATAATTACTTTCTTGTCAGAAACTGAGCAATCACAAGAGCAGATTTCATAACGAATACTGCTGAGATGCTGAAGTGAATCCAAATAACAAAAGCCAGAGTGAGAGTCAATGACTCAACAGGACTGTTTGTGCTAAACCGACATGCTTACACTTCAATTGTTCTGCACAAAACACTGAGTACCTTCTGTATATGGAAAAAGCTTTGGTTGAAGCTTTGGTTTGTGCCTTTGTGATTTTTCCTTCCTTTGTTTGCATTCAGGATTTTTTTCCCCCTTCAAATTAACTCCATTACAAGTAGCTTATCATTTCTCAGTTTTAGCAGTTCAATTGTTTTTCAGTGATGCAAGTCATAGACTTGAAAAATGTAATATACAATCAAACCAGTCAACTATGATGCAATGTTTTACATTTTATGAACTAACAAATGACAGGTATCTAAGTGTAGACATAATTTCATGCATTCGGGAAAGGTATCATTAAGATTTTATTAATACTGATACATAGCTTATTAATACTTATACTGATACTACTCACCATAAGTTGGTGGGAAAAAAGTTAAATTGTTTCCAAAATTACTGCATTTAGCTGTATTTATTTCAAATTTAGTAAAGCGTGCCCACACGAACATTTTGCTGTGATTTGGTTGTGTGCTCCTTGTCGTCTGCTGATTTTCATTAATTTAGCCTGTCTGTTTACGTGTTTTTGTTATTGTTCTCCAAGTCTATAAAAGTGTTCTCGGAAATGTAAAATCCACTTAATAAAAACTAAAAAAAAAAGACAGAGAGAGACAATGACAAAAGGAAGAGAAAGACAAAAAGAGGAAGGGAGAAAAAGAAAAGAAAGGAGGGGGGAGGGAGGGAGGGGGATTGCACCAGTTATTTGAGAGAGGAATGCACAAGAGGTCACATTCTTCACTCCACTGCTGTGGCTTGCCTTATGTTCAACTCTCTCTCAGTCTTTTTCTCTGTGTAAAATAGGCAATATTACTCAATACACCTCTGGTGCAACAGATCACATACAAACATATGGGATTCACTGGCTCAAAAGGCCAAAGTTAGCAATCCATTAGTAATATATTGTAAGTATTTATATCAGTCAGGTCAGTCACTGAGTTATACAACGGGCCTTTTTTGACATGACAGTAAAAAAAAAAAAATACAAGTGTAAATAATTAAATTCATTATGGCTGAATTCCATTTGTAGCTGATTCAGTTTCAAGGTCGTGACGTTGTCACACTGTCCAAGATACCTGGGACTCTTGGATATAACAGAACCACTGTTAATGCTATTAGTAACACCTGCCATTTTCTTACTATAACAAGTGAAAATACTTGTTGTGAACGACACCTATTAACAACAGAAACTTGCACCTGTCCATTCCAGTCTTATATTACACGGCCTATATTTGTAGGCAAACTAATTGTCCACTATTATTCAGAATAAGAGAATATTCAAAATTTGATGTAGGTCATAAACAATTAGGCTTTCTTCTGGACTTCAACATGTTTTTGGACAGCGACCTTTTCAAGAGGGTGGTTGAAACAGGGAGGCTGTTTGCATGGTCAAACAAGTCCACCACCAGTGAAAAAATATTAATTTGATGCAAAGAAGCAAGATGGCTCAAGCAACTCTAAACATAAGTCAGAGTATGCACAGCTGCATGTACGTGGGAATATTAGTGGAAGAGTTAGTAGGAATATATTGTCTTCTTGGGGAATAAGGGCAAAAACGGTGGTATATTGCGCAAGTAAACAAAGTCACGATTCTTTCCTATGGAAGTCAATGGAAATACTAATAGGCTAATGTTTAACCCATTACCTCACCTCTGACTGTGAGCTTGCTGAAAACACTCCAGTGATTGCCTGAAATGTGATTAGCATAGTTCTAAAACCACGATAAATACTTGTGTGGAGTCTGACTTATCATTAGATAGACAAAATAGATTATTCTGGTTCATATAATACCTTTTCCAAACACAATTTTCAACAAATACTTAACAAGTTACTAACCTTGAGGTCTGTTTCTGTGGGAAATGTCTGAATTTGTGGAGAACTACCTTGACTTTATCATTCACACGTGTACCACTTTAGATCTAAACATGATAAAATACTGTATATTTGTCATGCTTTGTGCACCAGCACATGGCTGCCATTAGTGTCTTGAATTCAGGTCCATGTGGACACCGATTACAACAGTTAAAAAGAGGGAACTTGCGAGGCACAGACTACCTTGATTTATACACACAGCTGTTTTGACTAGTCATCGGACAGGGTGGTAATAAAGTGGACTCCTTTCCAGGTGGACGAGACTTGATGAGAGGGGAAAACAGTCACTAATCAGCAATGTGTCATCCGGTAAGGGACAAATGTGCAAACACACACAAACACACACACACACACACACACACACACACACTATTGTGGAGACATAGCCAGCCACAGTGAGGGACAAACCACCAGGAGCCCAACAGCTGGGCTGAATGAGCATTGCTAGGAGGCGCCTGCTGTGTGGGTACGTACGTGGGTGTACATGCACACACAAGCACACACACACATACACTCCCCCCCCCCCCCAAAATCTTCAAGACCCAAAGGGATCATGGGAGGAGATTTGGTGTGTAGACTGTAAAGATTCCTCAAGTTCCAATCAGTGACAGACGAAAAGAGAAGTGGATGCGCTTGCTGAACGCAGCTGCTGCAGGAAAAACGCACACACAGAAATCAAATGATGTCACCGAAAAGCTACACACCAGGAGGGGACAGACAGGCCTAAAAGACAACCATTAAAAATACATTAAACACAATCACTTAAAAATTAAAGCCTATTCATATGATTATTAACAAAACCTTTACAGTAGATCAAGATTCATGATTACAAGTCCGGCCTCAAACATAGATATTTGTATGCTGCTGGGACACACTAGTGACACACTCCCATAGTCTTATTAGCTAAATGTAATGACTCCTCTGATAGGGCTGCTGCACCATTTTTCACAACTGACACGGTAAAGGTAAAAACAATCTTGGGGAGAATGGCCAATCCTGCTTTTTATTTTGATTATTGAAATTAAATGTCATTTCTATTGATTTACAATTAGAAAAGAAACCATGACACCCCTGATCTGAAAAATATGATTAGTATGCCCGGGCATCTCTTCATTTATAGTGATATCTTGTGACACATTTTACCTTCATCAAAAATAGCAGCTCCTGCGATTTGCATAATATTTTGATTAATTGTTCAGGCCTTATATTTGCTTCTGTCTGGGGGTGGGAGATATGGATAAAATTTAAGTTGCAGGGATGACTACAGGTGCTTTCAAGAATATTAACACAATGGGATAAATTGTCCAATATCCAAAATCTATTGATACAATATCTAGTCTCATATCACCATATTGATGTAATACTGCTATGTTATTTTGCCTGATTTCTGGCTTATCTGTATCAAGTTTCCATGGTCACTTCTTTTTTGATAGACAAAAATAGACAGATGACAGAAAATGAGTGGCAAGAGATGATAACATGCAAAAAAGGTCCCTCGCCACACTTGAACCATAAACGCAGTGGGTCACGGACCCTACTTAACCTGTAAGTCACCAAAGCGCCTCCCCATGTTAACATATTTTCCAGTTTTCCCTTTAATGTCCTCCGCAGACACAGCAGTCAAATGGTTTGTTACTTAGTTGCCCATAGATGAGTGTTAGCATGCTGTTTTGTTTTTTTTTTGTTTTTTTTTTTTACAGTTTTCTGCCCCGTTCATGCTGCTCTGGCAACCAATGACCGTGAGTAGAAATGAGCAAATAAAGACAATGAACAAGTGGGGTGTCATCTTCCTTCATTCCCATATTACAGTCTGCCTTGAACATACTTGAAGCTTTGCCAGGCTATTCTGCAAGCGTCAAACAGGGAAAAATTGTTGGATGAAGCTTATGAGTAAGAAGAAAAGCCCTGTTGTGCCCTTTACTGAAAGCTATCCAAGCAAGAAGTAACACCAGAGATCCCTACATTTTCTGTAACCTTACTCGTCTGGCTGATGACCATATGTTGGCACTGTTCTCTCTTTGTTGTCTATGAAGGAAACCTAGCTAAATGTGAGGGCAATCGGTAGCCAATCACATGCCAAAACCGCTGTCTGTTAAACCCCTACAGGGTTTCCAGCTGTTTTTGTTTTCCAGTAGTCCAGACGTTTTTGGGGGATTTAAAGCTAATAGGTTAAGCTTTATACAAATGTGCATTTTAATGAACAAAATTACTTCAGAGCCTTGCTGCATGGTTTATACTAAAACTGCATTACTGAATCTTGCACAACGCATTTGCTTTGAGGCAACAGAATTTAATTAATGCACTCCCTGCATGTTAAACTTCCATTCAGTTGAGATACCCGTGACATGATATGCATCCATGATTATAGTCTATGATGTGGTACTCCACATAACAGGGATTGTATGGTAACAAACAGATTATTTTTATTATACGTTTGAGGTTTAATGTGTGTCTTGTGGCCTGCAGATTTTGATCTAACCACTCATGCATTAAAACAAAGGAATTCAATAAAAGTTTATGCGATACAAACTTTTTTGATCATGAATCCTAATGTTACTGTACAGTTCTGTGGATTATCAGTGGAGTTCAAACTACACTGCAGAATGGTGCCTCTGTTAACACAGAGAAACAGACAGACATATGTCATATATGCTTGTCTCCTCTATCAAATATCTGTCATTGTGCTTTATTATTTTGAACTATGAGGAACTGTCCTGACACCGTCTTTGCTTCTTTATCTCCTGGGTGCATTAAGCTGATCAAGTCTGCTGATCGCTGTAGCATAAAACTTTTTTTAATTGTTGTAAATAGCTGTATCCTTGTCCTTAAAATGAATACAAAAAACCTCATATCAAGCACCATTTAGTATGACGTTATTGTACAGACCAACCTGAAAAAAGGCAAGGATTTTTTTTTTCCCCAGGGGACAAAATTTTATGCAAGAAATTAATTTTTATTACATTATTATTACCGCTTTCACTACCTTTGGGCCTCGAGTCAAAAAAGTTTTGACTGTCTCTCCACAAACAGAAATGGACCCAAAATAATCTCTTAAAATTAAAGCTCTAGGTGGCTTTCAAATTTGTACTCGAGCTAATAGTTTATATCTAAGTGATCCAGTTAGTAATTGTGTGTGTGTGTGTGTGTGTGTGTGTGTGTGTGTGTGTGTGTGTGTGTGTGTGTGTGTGTGTGTGTGTGTGTGTTTTGTTTTTTTTTTACTAATATGAGAGCTGATCAGAAAACACACTGTTTAATGTTTTGATATGGGAATATTGGACGAATGATCGAGATTAAAAAAAAAAAAAACAAGCTAGACAGCATGAGCCATAGACAGCAAAAGTGGGCCACAGCTAATTTCTGAACAATTTACAAGCTCTAATTATACTGTGTTATCATGACAATACATAAGGTGAATGCTCTTGGGGGGGCTTAATGAAATATAATATATAAAATAATTATTTTTCAACAGAAATTATATCTAGGTCACAACTGCAATGTTTCCCACAAAAACACATTAACCTCATAAATAAATGTTACCACCAGGGGGCAAATTTCCCTTTAACCATCAAATGTGGGCACAGCAATTACTATGTTACCTCCAAATCAGACAATATTGTTGTGAGATCCTCTTTCCTTTGAACCCTAAAACCTTCAAATTCCGCTCTGCTTTCCTCTTTCCTGTCAGCCCTTTTCAGGGAATGGCAGGAAAACAATTGAGAGGCATCATTCCTTTGTTGAATACTCTCACACAGCAATTCCACTTCCTGCAGCCGGTCAAAAACATTCCAGACTGGTCAGCCGTCACATATTGTTGTGCTATGCACTGTAACTGACACTCAAATTACAGGAGGAGGGACGGAGATGCATATGTGATGGGAGTATAAGAACAGTGGTCCCAAGAACAATCTCAACGCTTATGTTGACACCAATTATGATCCCATCACCCTGGTTCTAATTGTTTTATTTCAGTTAAATTAGTTTTGGAGTCACACAGACAATTGCACTGGTGTGGCAGGAACAAGCTGCAGTAGAAAGCAAACAGATATAGTAATAATTAGATGGATAGATCGGCCTGATATGGGCCAATCACAGATATATTTTCAAAGTATATGTTATCTGATATGCACCAATATGTAAACTTTTATATATATATACATATACATATATACACACACACACACACATATATATATATATATATATATATACATATATATATATATATATATATATATATATACACACACACACACACACACACACACACACACACACACACACACACACACGCTCCCTGGCAGGTGCAGATGTTGAGAGGTTATGCTTCTTGTTTCATCACCTGCTCCTAAATGACTGGTAATATTAAAATATTCAGCAATTGACCAATACTGAACAGTACTGAAGTTTACGTAGCTATTGTTTTTATTATTATTTTATTCTATTAATTTATTAAGTTCTTTATGTAAGAAAGCTGCCTTCTGAGTACCACACAGGAAATCCATATAGGAACAGTCTTTTTTCATTGTAGCTCAAAAATTCACTTTATTAGCCACCATTGGTAATAGGTAAATTTTCTCCCTTTAAGATCAGTAACTGTCTCAAAAGTGACATATCACATGAGCTCAAGTAGTTATGGATGGCTACAAATCTGTAAAACAAATTTTTGCAGAGATAAGTGGCTGAAATTCAGCAATGACCACAGTTGAACACACTTATCATCTATCCCAGATGTATTTTTGTATCTATAAGTAAACATACTACATAAGAGGAAATTAGACTACAAAGAAGTGATCAAGCACACTCTTGTGTTGTGCTCAGACCTGTTTTTTAAAACAGGCCTGGTAACCCACTTCAGCTTGTAATCTAGACCATGATTCATCAAGGTCTACATACAACTTAAGGGGATACTCAGTTTATCTGAACCACACACAGAAAAACTGCTGGAAGCACAGTGTGCGAGTTATGGTTCCAAAAATCCACTAACCTGCTCAATCCTTATAATCTGTGCTAGCTAGCCAGTGAGATCATACCTCCCTGCTGTACAGTACACACTGGGTGCCAAGAGCAGAGACAGGTCTTTGCTTGCCCTCCACTGCCTCCGTCTCTCTCCCAGGCAGCTGCATGCAGAGGTCTGAACCTGCCTGCTGAGAATCAGCATGGCGCTGGCTAGCCCAGTGTTAACTAGCTAGGGCTCATCAGGAAGAAAAAGAAAAACATCAATGTAAAATCATGTGTTGATATTGCCCTCCTCCTGCACTGTGACTCAATTCCCCCTCTCAGAGTCGAACCTGCTCATCACAGGAGGAAAAGGGGCAGAGAGAGAAAACAAGCACGCTCCATGTCACTGACCCTTTGCCAAATTCGATCCATTTACCGGCAAAGGCTTTCATTCTGTTTTTCTGACCTTCCCTGTCCTGTCCCCCTCTGCGTTATGCAAGACTTAGAGTCAGTGGAAAGTATTCCTGCTGAGGCAATCACAGCCCTACAGACACATTTGGTAAACTTATCAGTTAGCTGGATGCATGGCATGCATCTGGTTATATGGCAAGTGATCATTTTAAAAAGTTAAAATTGTTTAGATTCATCTTTCAAGTGAAGCGTTCCATTTTTCTGAGCTGATGACAATTTTGTTCTGCATTCAAATAAATTGTTTACCTCACCAATAGAAATAGAATGATAGAAATGTCATGATCCACTTCTAAATTTTATTTCTTCATTGTCCAAACCTCACATCGAATATTCATTACATTATTAAGCATCAAAGCTGGGGCAGTTAAAAGACAAACCCTATAGGCATACATGTACAAAAAAAAAACTATTCACAATTTTATTTTGATTTATGGCCCCTCTGTATTATATTGTGTGTTATACTATTCTGGAAAATATATCAAGACATAGCCCACCATGAAGGCATTTTTATGAGCCAAAACTAGTAAATAACAAACCATTCACTATAGAAACAAAAGGTGAAGTAACTGATGATGCCATGGTTTCAATGGGTTATGATTGGAGCTACAAAAGCCTATTTTCTGTCCACTGCCATGCTTTAAAAAACAGCATCTAATGTGGCATTAGACAGAGCAAAACGTAATAGTCTTATCAGGAAAGTAAACCAGGAAACAGACACACTGCTTTGTATTTATGGACTACATGTTAAGAAGAAACATCATCATTACATCTATCACAGTGGATATAGTGTCATTGTTTTGCAAAGCATGGTGAGGCTCTGTGCCAGCAGCAGACTAGCCTTCCCCAGAGGCAAAAGAGGCTCCCTGAGGAAGGTGTGCAATGACAAAGCTTTTCTCATGCAGCATGGGCGTGAGCAGCTCATTCAGACAGGGCCATGTTTCAGCTACAACTTTGGCTACTATGGCTGTGTCATTTCACTTACTCATTCACTAATAATTCCAGGTATTTAAACTTGCCTTTTATCCCTGTTTGTGCAATGATGGTAGTTAGCTCTCAGTTAGCTCCCTGACAATCAACTGAACAGTCCTTTTCAAGATGCATTATGGAATCATTTGAATCCACTATACAGGGCGAACAACTCTGGGTAACAGTGGTAATATTTAGAGAGCAGGGTGGCCGATGGCGACTATATAATGCAAATACCAAAACAATGAAAACTCATCTATAATTCCATCATTTCATGCACTTTACAATCTAATATATGTGTTTATCTGAGCCAGTAACATGTTGCAAACAGAAAAATAAATTGAGTTATGCTGTACATTTCAGAATGTGTGTAAAAAAATAACCTGCAGATTAATTGTTAATGCAACTAGTTGTTACTTGAAGCCTTAATCATCTGCCATGTCCAGGATATCTTACTTCACTTTGCAGTACACACTGCACACCATCCTGTACAAACACAGGAGGAGGCAATGTTGAGCTCTGCCACATTACAAAAGCTCCTTGACATTACAAATGTGGTGATGTTCTTAAATGCCTGTTTCTGATTGCTTCTCAATCTGTTATTCGGTCAAGACAGGCTTACCAAGAGCAGGGGAACGGATGGGGACAGACCCGTCTTTTACTGTGTGCCCTATGCTTAAAGCTGTCCCATAGCATCCTCAGGCCAAAGTACTCAGTTTTAGTGCACTTTCCCCTGCAATAGGGTTGGACGATCGGAAGAATATATCGTCTATTGACGATGGGCTGAATCCTTCACCGATTGCTTTTTTGTGGCTGATTTTTGTGGCTGATTTTTGTGGCGTCTTTTTATTTCGCTAATGTAATAGTCTGCAGAGTGACAGCGTCTGCTCTGCACCGCGCTCTCATCCAGCAGCGCAGTACACATCCACTCAGCCGACCATGAGTGCACTGAGCTGGGAGACGAGTGAGAGGAAAACAGACTTTTTATGCTCTTTTCACGAGGATTTATTTTGACCAAACCAGAGTTGGTGATTGTTGGAAGAGTGGACAGACTTGCAAAGACAGTTTTGGTGAGTTTTACACTTTTTTTGTTAAGTTTAAATGAAGTGTGTTTTCTGAGGAGTTAACGAGCCAATTAAGGTCGTCTTAGTTTGGTAAAAGAGAGAAACTTGAATTCAGAAGGTGAACGGTTGTATTTCTTTGTTTAAAACCTCCACAGTCTATTTGGCATTTTATATTTCATAATATTTTAATAGAATATCTAATATTTGTTTTGTTATTTTCATACCAACACAAATTTTTTCTCAGCTCACATTTAAAGATCCAGTAAGCGATTCTGGAAAGAGACCGTTTATTGTTGAGTAACAGTATTTGACGGCCTGAGAAGTAATAATAAACTGTCTTACCAACCTGTGATTGATTGATGAAAATCTCCTGTTATCAGTTAAATTTTATAAAGCCTGAAAACAATAAGAGGTGTACAAATCTAGTTTTCTCTCAGACCACTTGAACGACTTTACGGTGAAAGATTATTATGGAACTTTTTTTTTTTTTTTAAAGAATTCATTATGTATAAAACATTTCCTTTAACATGAAATACAATGAAATAATATAAAATACTGCACAGTACAATACGATACGATATACTTTATACGCAGCTGCACAGTAGTTTAATTGTAACTGGGATTTTGGAAATGATAAAGTGTTGAATGAGAAACGTTAAATCATACTGGCAATATAAATATAATTATTAGAAGTTCTAAATGTACAAATCAAAAGCTTTTTTTAAACTTACAATATGAGGTGCTACTGTCACCACAGCTGTGAACAAATTTCCAGATGAAAATGGGAATTAAATGTAAATCAAAAGTTAATGAGAAAATGCTTGTTCTGTTAACTGTAATGTTAAAATGTTGATGTAACAGCATGCTACTTCAAATAACAGGCTTTACAGATGCATAGATTTGGTGTTTTGTAACATTTAACAGGTAACAGAAACTTGCTACTCTGTCAGTGTGTCAGTTCAAAACATCTATTTTTTAGTGGATGCACCACTACAGACCACTCTAAGTCTGCAAGACCCTTACTGCTTCATTACACTGAGAGTACCTCATTTGTTGATCAGTTTAGTATACCAGAGACACCAAGTGAGCCAAGATTACACCATACTGGTTAAGGCTTATCACCCAGTATGTGCTTGATTAAAGGTGGCTGTGCATAAGTGATTGTGTAGCATTACAAAACAAATCATACTCTGTTTTGGTCAAGAGGCAGACAACCGATCACAACAAAGACCAAGTCAAAGGTGCAAATTTATCATGCCATCTCCAGGGGGCAAATCTGACAGCAAAGAGCAGCTTCATGAGCTGCTTATATTATTAATACTATTGGTGTGTGGTAAGTTTGATTATAAGCAGTTAAAATGTATTATTGCATGCTTTGAAATGAACCCACTTCAACTTCTCCAGGTTGTGCAAGCGAGTCTGTTGTTCTGCTGGCAATCTGCATTCTCAATGATGCAACCACAGTAATGTTGATCTGTACATTCCTGTGATTTCTATTTATGCATGGTAACATCTTTGACATCTTGGATTCTTGTTTTTGTGAATACCATCCACCTTTTTCCCTTATACATACAATGGTCAGACCACTCTACTCATTTTCATTACATAAATATGCTTTTCCACCTCAAGTATCTGAAACTTTTAGCTCCAGGAAATACTTTTCAGCTAAAAGGTTCCTTCAGCTCATTGTTGTCAGCATTTTGATTTTAAGTCCAAAGACCCATGAAGATTAGGCAAATTAGTCCGCTGACTTATGAAAAAAACAACAGCTGCTTTTGCATGTCATATTTGCACATGACTACACAATAACAATAACTCCATGTAAAGTGACTGACATGCAACATTCATCATATCATTATAACATTATTCATTATTATATCATTATAACATTATTAAGTAAAGTGGCAGACAGACAAAGGGAAGCACAAGACAGAATGGCTTCAGTAGTTCTTGACCTGGGACAGTTGGGCACCTGATGCTTGAAAAGGCTGTAATGCTAACCCCTGACATTCTTATTAAACAGGCCTAAACAACAAACTGATAATAGTTCAACAAACAAATCTGCTGTCGATGAAAACCAACCTTACAAAGCTCTTATCAGAACCATTGATTCTTACCGTGCACAGCAAAAACATTACAGGGCTGCGTTCCATGGCGTGAAGACTCTCTCTTCCCACCTTTGATGAAGGCCGGCAGACTGGGTCTCCTCTGTTCCCCTACAAACTTCCCCGGCTGCTGCCCCATAAGGGCAGGGTGCCAGGCCGCAGCCGGGACTCTCCAAACTGGACTCAGTTGCTCACTGTCCAACAGTGGGCCACCAGGCAGGGAAGGGATTGGGAGAAGACAGGAGTCCCTTTCCCTGCCTCAGTCTGTCCTCTCCTGGGGTATGGATGATGCAGGCCACCTATGCAGATCCGTTTTACTCCAAAATGTCTCCTTTTATCGTGCATTAATGGAACCTGAGTGCTTCACAGGTCAATGAAAGGGGATTTCAAAGTAACCTAGAGAGAAAAAAACATCAAGTATCAATTCATTAAGTGCAATCTGGTTCTTTCAAATGGAAAAACTGCATTCAGACACCTTAAAAAGTGTACAAATGATTGTGGCCTGCACTTTGACTGCAACACACTCACAATGAAGTAGAGATGAGTTAAACATGTCCATCCTTGAGTTGAAACATGTCTGATAAGTTTCTGTGACAAACAGCTCTCTATGTGCTAAACATGCTAAAAGTATGCTCTTGTTTGATTTAAAGGGATAGTTCAATCAAAAATGAAAATTCAGTCATTATCTACTCCCCCTCATGTCGACTTAGGGTCAAGTTTAGTATTTTAGTCCACATAACACTTCTGAACACACTTGACCCCAAAATCAAATATACTTATTTTCCCTCATATCCCTAGTGCTCTTCATCTATCTAAATTGTTTTGGTGTGAGTTTCTGAGTTTTGGAGTTATCAGTTGTAGAGATGTTTGAATTTTCTTGAATATTATGGACCTAGATGGGACTCTGCTTGTGGTGCACCAAAAAACACCATCTCAACAGCGATATCCCGAGGAAGTGATTCTACCCACGGACAAGATGCCCATGCTTGTGTCAGTATGGGATGTAACCAATAATAGCATCCTCCTTGCCTTAAGCTGGAAATATACTTGCTTTTAACTATGCGTTCACATACGCACCCTGATGCATCCCTACGCTTCATGGCTGCCTCCCGTATCCTGCGTCCATTTGGAGCGATGGTTGTGCGCGTCCTCAGAAATTAACGGTATGCATACGCAAACACAAACACATGGTTAAACAGCAAGTATATCTCTGGACTTAGCTGTAACCTCTCCTCCATGAATAGATACATGCTCCCTTCTGTGTTGTAATATGGCCGGCATTCGATAAAAAGAAAGTAGTTCCTACATCAAATTGCTCACAACAAGGTCTGTGGATTAATATATACAATATTATACTACTATTGTAGCAATAGAAATTAGACATCTCTAAACCACTGCAACTCCCATTAAAACAATTTAGATGGATAAAAAGCATGGCAAGTAAGAGAAAAAATATGTATTTCTGATTTTGTGGTGAACTGGCCCTTTAACTATATTGTCAGTATACCCGCATTCCCTGAGCTTCCTTCTGTATACAACCCAATTCCCCTGTTATAACTAAACAGCATATAAACAACAAAGTGCTTGATACAAAAACAAATTACTTTGAACACATACAAAATTGTGGGTGCAGCAGAGCATTACTGTTATAATGAATCTTATTGTCCCAAGACAATTTATTTGTATTACTAACACAATGTCAAAAACATTAAAGGGACAGTTCACCCCAAAATCAAAATGCATATTTCTACTCTAGCCTGTAGAGCTATTTATCCGTCTAGTTTGTTTTGGTGCAAGTAGCTGATTTTTGGAGATATCACCCATAGATGCCTGCCTTCTTTCCGGTATAATGGAACTAGCCTTTACAACATAGAGAGAACCTAGTTCCTACAAGAAACTGCTCACAACAAGGGCTGCGTATGAAATCAAATACTATATACTACATACCCAAAATGTCTACTATTGAACATACTTTTGCATAAATAAACAGTAGCATATTTTTTTCATGTCACATCACTTCCTGAGAGCCTCCTTGCCAGGTGGAGATGCGTAACCGTGGCAACCCATGCCCACAATAAACTAACTGATATAAAATATTCTGCATAGCAAATTAAACCTTACCTAAATTTAAATTGAAGCCATTCTAACATGATACCAGAGATGTCTTGTTCACTGTCTGTCTTTGCCTGTTATGTTACTATTGTTGTCCTCACAATTGCATTGCAAGACATTTATGCCAATGCAGTGTCCAGTGCTTGCATACAGTAATATTTCCTCTGAAACAGTATGCAGCTTGCATACTATTGGTTTCATACAAACTAAAAACTGCTTACTGTTTTAGCAGAAATAATATGTTGGTATGACATTTTGGATGCAGCCACAGTCTGTGGATTATATTGAGTATAACCAGGTCATGCTCTCTGGAGAAAGACATTAATGCTGACCTTTTTAAATATATTTTTTGGCACTTTGAGCACCACAAGCCAAGTGCCATCTTGTTCCCTTATATTCAAGAGAGGGTAGACTGCTCTGCAGCTCTACCTCTCGAAATCTCAGCATCTCACACCAAATCAAACTGGAAAAATAGCACTACAAGCCAGAGGAAAAAAAATGCACTTTTGATTTGGGGGTGAACTGTCCCTTTAAACCATCACCAACAAGCACTAAAGTGAAAATGGCAGACTTCGACCACATTTCCCAAACTTGCACTGTAGTTACAAACTTATAGAGAAAAGACAAGTGTACGTGGAAACTTACACGGCCATAGAAACAAGTATGTTGTTGGTTAGCAGGCGACCTCAAGCTAACGTTGGAGGTAGCCATGGAAGCTAACTAACGTTAGCTGGTGGTATGCAGCAGCGCTAGACCCTTAAATGCACATCGAGCACTCAACAGTTGGATCTTGCTGGGTCGCTGTTCACACGTTCGGACAAGTGCACTTAACTGTCTCGAAAAAACATCCCTTGTCACCACGATTTAATGTCGTGCAGGTAGTCTTTCCAAAGCCAAGAGTTAGTTTCAAACTTCCGTGTCCACTCTTCCCGTCTTGCGGAGTTTCTTCCCCTGTGGTACCCGAACTAAAGGCACTTCAATCAAGGAGGTGAAGAGAGATCGAGGAAACTCAGCCGGCCGGACAGCGACGACTCTTTCTGCGGACACTCTCCTCTGTTTGCAGTCTGCGAGCTCTTCGTTAGCGACCCCTCGGTTCGCGTACTTATTCATCGCTTTCACGTGAAAATCTCAGCAATAAACTTTGGCCGAGTGGTAGTAGTAGTGTCGCTGGTGCCGCCATACTTCCATACGCAAGGTGGTTTACAGAAATATGTGGGTGGGGCGACGTGTGACGTCACGTGCGTGCGTGGGCTAGTACATACAGGGGACCAGAGCAAAGGTTTTATTATGCTGGGAGAGCAGGAGGACAGAGTTACTGCAACTACACAGTGAGGGAAAGATAACTGGAAAACACAACAACACTACATGCTTTTTCAATTCACAGGATTTACTTGTTTTTACTGTCTGCTGGCTGTTATTAAAGGTAACTAAATACAAAATGATAGTGTTTAGAAAGGGTGAAAAAGCTTCATTTTGTTCTCTGGACCCCCACCTCACATCTTGTAAAAAAAAAAATGTGGGAATCATATGTAATACGATGATGATACTGTAAAGTATACTGAGGGCCTTTTTTCATTATGTACACTAACAACTATGGACGCCGGTGTGATATTTAAGTAAAGTCTGTAAGTCATTATAATGTGAAACTTTCTCAAATAATGACTTACTGTTTCAGAATGAGTTAGTATCTCAAAATAATGACCTGGTATATCAAGATAATAAGAACCTTTCTCAAAATATTGAATATGTCAAAATAACAAGTGCTTCAACATGACAAACTTTGTTAAAGTCATTATTTTGAGATACTAAGTTATTATTTTTGATACAGTTTGTCAAGCTACTAAGCAGAGCTAGACCAATATACCGGTCGGCCAATCATCAGCCAAATATTGGCCTAGCATGGCTATATTGGTCTATATCTGTATTGGCCCTATATGTTGTCTGATATTGTTCTTACAGAAGATAATGCATCTGTTTTACATTTCATAGGCACTTCATGTATATTAGATTCCTTTCTTAATTCAAGTTCTTCTATTTGTGTGTTTTGTTAGCTATTATTTATAGCCCTGGTGTCTTTTTGAATTTTTGTACACACACACACACACACACACACACACACACACACACACACACACACACACACACATATATAGGAATAAATCCATCAATAAATACTGGATTTTTTTTTGCTTCATAATATCAGTAAGTCAGACCCCCCAAGTCATTATTTTGAGATACTAGCACATTATTTTCAAATACTTAACTCATTATCTTGAGAATGTTTCACATTTTCATGACTTACAAGATCTTTTTATTCATACAGGCATCCACAGATAACAAACTGATATAATCAATGTATTAAAAAAATATTCTGGTTGGACTTACCAATTTCACCAGATTAGTTCATTCAGTATTTAATAAGTGTTGACAGTCTCTCACAAAAATAAACATTTGGATGATGTGCCACAATTCTGCAATATAGTTATTTCTGATTGGAAAGGATTGCTTTAACATATGAACTAAAACCCTTTATGAAGACATACGTTTCCAGACATGTTTTTTCTTTGTTTCATCATTATTCAACAAGACACGCCACACTGAGAAGTACCAAAAATGATAGAAAATGTATTATATAAAACAGTTTTTGTATAACACCATACATTATACCTCTATCCTCTGTAAAGATTAACAACAGCTGCTCTTGTGATGTCTGAATGTTACACAATTCAAAAAGTTACCCAACAATAATCAGTCATTATGTTAGATAAAATACACCTAGAGCTGTTCAACAGACTGTCACAGTAGGGAGGGTGCTTTGAAAAAAGGCCGGTTCAGTCCTCTGATACAGGTGGTCAGTCCCTGACATCGCCGCTTGATGGGATCTCGCTTTTGCGACGCGGTCACAGTTAGGCTTTGTGCTCTTTAACCTTCCTGTTCCAACAGCTTCTGTTGCGTCAACATTATAATCTCCTCCATCACTTCTGGTTTCAGGATGTCCTTGACCTAAAGAGACAACAAAAAGCAGATAATTATATATCAGTGAAAAATGTCTGACTTAAACACCACAAATATTGCATGGATAAACAATATTTATATATTAAAAGTTTTACTGGCATAAATTCCTCAATAAAAACAAACCAGCAGAACGACGCATAATGTAGATTTGCTCTCACACTTTCGGATTATTTTAGCATTAATAGTGAATATACTTTTGTTTTTTGTTACTAAGTCAAACCATAGACACAGTTTTTAGCAATAATGTCTGCTTCAGTGTACGACAAGTTGCAGCTTAAGAGCAGACTGCTCAGTAACCCATAAAACAGCTGGGTTGGGTTTGGTTACCTCGAGTTATTAGCAAGAGAAAAACATTTGGAAATTAAGATCCACACAAACAATGAAGTGTGCCACGTAGATGTGTTAACAGCAATATATTAATAGCATATGAGCTAATATACCAATATTATATAAGCCGTATTTATGAGAAGCATTAGTGATTAAGTCATCAGTTCCCCGCCCAAAAGAGCAATGAAATCAACTATGTGTGTTCCACACTGTGTTACAAAGTTGTGAGCTGCAATCAATCACTTCTGTAGGTTTTCAATATGGCCACCAGATGGCACAATACATCTCAGACACTTTTTTTATCTTTTCATTGCCATTTGTGAGACAGTGAGTGCAATTCAAAAACAATCACTTGCTGCAGAAAACTGACATAAGTGTTTGTTTGTTTTTTACAGTGCATGACATTTTTATCTGTCTGCTTCCTACCTGGTGTTGAACCGAAGATTCATAGCAATAGAGAACGCTGGTGTCGTACAAAAGGACCTTGTGTGCAGCCAAAGCCAGAAGGCAGTTTCTCAACCGGGAAATCACCTCTCGATCTGCCAGACTGACAGGCTGAAAGGGAAGAGACAAAGACGCACAAACAAGTGAGTTCAACATGTACACATAGACATACAATTTAGGTACAGTAGATTCCAGTCAACTAAAACCACATTAGCCCTCTTTGCAGATTGCTTGGATATTGAACGACACAGGTGCATTTCTGAGACAAACTGAGGATGTCAGTATTTTAATAACATTTCTATTCCTACATCCAAACTTCACTGTTAACTTCTTCATATAAAGTGTGTCTTCTGCTCTTTGTGGGTTCTGTTCCCACCTCTAGGCTGGTGTAGAAACCCCCAGCCTCCTCCTCCTGTCTTTCCGGTGTGGGATACAACCACACAAAGCCGTTATTCCCGAGGATGATGGATGCACCACATGGCAGGTTGTGGAAATGTGTTTTCTGCCTCTTGATCAGAGATGGAGAAAGCTGTACCAGCACTCCTTGACCCAACTGATGGTCAGAGAAAATAGAAACAAGTTAAGATAGTCAAATAAGGAAAGACAATAAAGTATTACTTTGTTCTGTGACATAATTGAAGCTGCATCATGTAAAGCAAGAATGTAATGTTATTATCAAGGAGTAAAATCACTACTTGTGTACACTGGCATAACTTACCTTTCCATACTTTAAACTTCGGGTGTGAAGTGATAGGGCTCCATCCGAGAAGACGGACTGCACCTCTGCCTGGAAGCACAGGGAAAGAGCAACAACAACATCATAAGTGAGAATAATAAGACAGAGCAGCCAATGAAAGGTTATAATAAACTGTGACTTACACTGATGAGATCGCCCTCCTGAAGGTATTCTCTCATGGTGAGCTCGTCTTCTGCTGATCGTCTCCTCTAAAAATAGAAACCACTTTAAGCAATAAATAAAAGTTGGATTTTAACAAACTTCCCCATCCTATGGGATAATACTAGTTCAGCTATCAGTTTCATACATACCAGCTCTCCTCCAGGCAGATTGACTGAAGACAATAAAAGGACAGAGTCCAGCCGAGAGTTTGTCTCCACTTTCCACCGTTTCTGCTGAACCTACACACAGTAAAAGGAAAACTTTCTTCCTATCAAAAATGACAACAGTAATCAGAGCTCAGGAGTAACTACCTGCCTGTAAATAAACTGCAATCTCTTAGTTACTCATCAAAATGCTGATGATTACAAAGGCATTACATGCAAATATATTATTTTCAGTAAAAAGCTTAATATAGAGAATTTAACATTTTGTTGCTTTACATCTTTTTGCCATGCAGGTGTGGACAATGTGGGTCAGAAAAGCCATTGGGACAAATTTCAGTAGAACACTATTCTCCCCAACACTCTGACATTACTGAACATTACTGTACAGTGTAAAAATAGATTGTTTGAAATGCCTGATGTCAAACCTGTGGCAACATCTACAGGTAAGTTAATGTAACCAAAACATGTCACATAAAATAAAGTTGTTAAGTTTAAACTGCCTGGTTTAAATGTAAGTTTTAACAGAGTAACTAGTAATCTATTACATTTCAAAACTAACCTTCCCAACACCTATTGTAACCATATAGTTTTGGTATACGTTTAAAATGTCAGACATCACATATTAAAAAGTCAGTGCCTTACCTCTGTGATTCTGCCAACGACCACGTCTCCAACCTCACCGTTGAACCTGCAATTCAACAACAACGATTATAATTTACTCAAAAACAAGAGCACATAAACCCATTAACCTCTGTGCACACGTCAGTTCAGCACTTCCATGCCCACTTGACTTTGACTGTAAATGTTAAGGAAATTCAATTTAATTACGTACCTGGTCTTAAGCGGTCTAACACAGATCAGCTTGTCTACTCTCTGCACCTCTCCAGCAACTGAAGCCGTCAGTTTGTCTTCATCAACATAGGTACCATGACCCCTGAGGATAATTGGTGTATAGCAGTGACAATGAGGAACACAGCCAAACAGCAACACAGCAGAAAAAGCTGACTTAACTATGACCCACCAGAAAGTGTTCACAGACAACACAGTTGGGTTGAACTATTAATCGAAATCGCAACATGTCCTACTGCATTTTTAAAACTGCAGGAGGCGCAATGTTTGTTAAAGGCTAGAAGTGTGTGAAAATACCATTTTAAATTAAATATTGTTGTACTGCATTGATTTCTGGCCATCCCATCATATTCTACATACTTAAGAAAGATCTTTGTTTGGTACAGGTAAATGCAAAAATCACACCATAATCATTTCGGTATGTTTTTCAATGAAAATGATAAAATGAGAATTAAGGATGGGCGATATGCCCCTACAATAAAATCATGACAGACAGGGTATTTCTGCAATTATGATAATAGTGACGAAACAATTATAATTTTGCTCCTGTTCAGAGTTCCTATAAAAATTTCACTTACATTAGATATTTTATGTCAGCCTCAACAGGGTCTAAATCTACATAAATGGTACAGTTAAACAAACACTATTAGGTTAATTTGGGAGAACAATCAAATGCCCTCTTAGGGAGGCAACTTAAAGTTAGTGCAATATTTGTTTATATGCATGTAATATGGAATTTTGTGTAAACTGCTTTGGCAACAACATATTTTTGTTCATGCCAACAAAGCCATTTGATTTGATTTGGTGCCTCTGCTGACTATGGTCATGTCACCATCTATCTATTGAGCTATCTATTGATTTTTCCCCAAGTGATTATTTCTCTTTTTTTTTTTTACTGGGCATTAACTGTAACTGGGAGTAACTTTTAACAATAAGCTTTAAAGGCAATATAGCAATACAAGAACCAATACCACTGATCATCAGGACCCTTTTCATTGATTTCCTTCCAACATGGTGAGGCCACCACAGACAGCAGCTGATCACAGCACCGGTCAAACAGCCACTACTCACCTCATGAAACCAGTGTCTGAAGTGATAACATCGCCGGGAACCACCAGATCTTTTCGGTCAAAAGCAGAACCGGATAGAGATACTGCTTTTCGAATAGTTGGTAATCTCATGTCAGCGGCCATGCTTCTGCTGGTGCTGCTTCGTGTTTTTCTTCTTCTTCCACTTCCCTCTCTGGCAGTTACCAAACTATACGTGTTGTACCGCCACCTACTGAAGTATGAGTTTATTTTTATTTTTTTTCCTAAATAACGTTACCGGTAGTTTTAGAACAACTTAATAAATCTATCAACCTGTATGAAATGGGGAATACAACACTGGTGTAGTGCTCCAGCATTGATCGGCTAGTTTGCTCTACTCGGTACAAATGATTTTTTTTTTTCTTCTTCTACGTTTTTCTCTTCTTGGTTTCTAACGGTAGTGCCGCCACCTGCTGGTCTGAAAAGTGTACCACAGATTCCAGCATCCTATCACTCTTATCTAGTTTTTCACTTCTAAAATAATGAATAAATACAATTATTAAAAAAAAAAAAAAAAAGATAACGTGTGACAATTCATGATACCTAAGACAGTACAGAATGGTTAATTCTGGTCTTTAATCCTTAATTTCTCGTGACTGTCTTGGATGTTGCATTGGAAAACATTAATTTGTAACAATGACCTCATCTTTCTCTTAACACTAATAGTAGTGTGGTTTGGAAATGAAGGATCATTAGAACAATTCTGCAAACGTTAAGAGGAAAACATCACCGAGTTCACATATGTGCACTAGTTCTTAGACAGCTTGTTTTGATAATTTTAGCTATTTATCCAGAACATGGTTTGTGTGACATGCATGGAGGGATTACTGATGGGGCCTACTTAGCACAGGCCCAGGGGGCCCAAGGTGTCAGAGGGCCAGAGCATCTGTTTGAAGTGACAGTTAACATTTCTTTGTGAAAATCAATCACACAACTACAAAGAGACACCGTGTCTCTTTCAATATGAGTGTGCTCCTCTTAAATGTGGAGTGAGGGGGTCTTTCACATGTCTGTGCCAAGGGCATGTTGTCTCATAATCTGTCAGTGGTGGCAGGAATAAATATATTTTTAAATGGTGCCAGTCAGTGTAAATTTAATGCCATTTATTAAAGAGAATTTGCACATCAATTTCTGTTATGTCCAACTTAATCATGAGGTTCTGCTGACTAAGTAGGGTGCTTTTTTTAGTTAAGTTTTTAGATTTTAGATTTTTACTTTTAGTTTTTGTTTTATTTTACATTTGAAGTTGACCCTGTAGTGCCTGCCTTGCAAACTAACACTTTCTTTTTATATTATTTTATTTCTTTGCTCTGTTTTGTGTATGTACAGCACTTTGTAACTCTATTTTGAAAAATGTTACATAAATGAATGATTACTATTATTTTAAATTTGATTTATTTTAATCAGTTAATTTATTTATTTCTTTTCACGATCAGTTGCACTGCTTGCAGTTTGGATGCGTACTGTGATAGTGGATATTGCTCATACGTGTTTTTCCTGCAGGGTTTGCTTTCTACCACCAGATGTCAGCATCGAGCCATGTTGCCTTCAACGCAGCTACGTTTCAACCAATGGTTTCACATAACGGAGGGGTGACGTCAGATGTCAACACTACGCAAACGTCTCCATCCTCGCCAATCAGCTTTGAGACGGGCAGATTCTTGTAAAGATGGCGACGACGAAGCACAGAGGAGTGAAAAGTAGACGCTTAACCGTTATTAAACACCGCTGGTCCAGACACCGTTGGAATTGACACGGCGGCGGGAACGACAGTTAATCGACCCGTTTGTCAGCCGCAGTGCGCTGTTCGGTGCTGAATGGTGTCCCTGCGGGCCTGGCTGCTTTTGTTTTCGGTTTGTCGTTGCTTTGGACAGCTCATTAGCTTCAAGTTGGAGAGCCAATGCTAGCCCACGGCTAGCTGTGTAGCCCCATCGGCTGCTGGGATCTTCCTCTACGGCGTCCGTAGATTGATAGCCTGACCAGTGTTTACGCTGGACTGCATACTTAAAGTTCTATTTTTATTTTCGGAAATCGCACCCATGACTCAGTTGGATTAAAAGCACTGTGGGAGGAATACGGGGCACCGACGATCTGGCATTGCGATACTGTTTGGAGTGTCGAACCGGAGTGAGTTTGCCGTCATGTATTTTCTCACCGGCTGGCCCCGGAGGCTGCTTTGTCCGCTGAGAAGTGAAGAGGAGCCCTTCCACATCCAGCCCAGCTCCCAGAGGTTTTACTTCGCCGTGCTGTCAGAGACTCAGCTCAGCATCTGGTTCAGTCGGGTAAGTTAAAGCCCGGTTCAGTCAGGCTCATGAACTCAGCTGACTCCGGACAAAAACAATGCGTGTGATGCTCCTGACATTTCGGATAATGTGCGCATGTTGCACACAATATACGGGATTACCCGTGCTATCTTTTATTTTCAAGCAAAATCTGCAGTGCTGCGTGGCAATCTGGCTGTCTGCCCTTCATGTTTCTTAAAATGATACTTCACAAACATGGGCAGTAAGAGTGTTGTAGATAGTGCTGTGTGATCTGGTGGTATTCGCCTTAATGCATGATAATCGGTGCCACCTACTTACCCATTACATAAATGACAGGTGACATTATTGCACATCATAACCGTGTGAGTATATCCGCATACGTGTGACACTTTCGAAGGCATACCAGTACAGTTTATCACCACGTTGTACCTGTGTGGCTTTTTTCACGTGCTCATTTACTCATTCATGACAAAGGCATAGTGGCTTTTCATCCTCCCAGCCTCAGGAACTGAACGCTTTACCTGATGAATGCTTTGTGTCAGGCAGAGGGCAGTAAACTGGCTGAGTTTCTCGGGTACATTCAGCACTTTTGGTTGAATTACCTATTTTTATCACCTGCCTCAAAGGCTATTCGAGTTCAAAGTTTAATGACACCGTTCACACCAAAATTAAATATAATATTTTTTTCCCTCCACCTGTAGTGATGTTTATTCATCTGGATTGTTTTGGTCTTAGTTACTTAATTTTAGACATATGGGCCATAGAGATGTTTGCTTTCTCTCAAATATAATTGAAGCAGAGCCTGACTGAGATATTGGTCAACTGATATTACCAGCCTGACATTGGTCTATATATGTATAACCATATATGTTGTCTGATATGTGCCAATATGTATTTTTTTTATCAACAAAGCATAATGCAGATTGTTTTTATTTGTCAGCTTTATAGAGAGCATTCTGTATATATTTGATCATTTTCTTAAGTCAAGCTTAATATATACATATTTTTGCTCTATTGTGTTTTCATATTTATAGTTATTTATGAATACTGGTGAAAGTATCCTGTTTCAGTTCCCTGATATAATTTAATATTATAATATATAATATATAATATTCTCTCTCCATTACATATCTTTGTCAAGTATAGTCTCCTTTAGGGGATCATTGCAAAAATGTCTGTTTATGTATATGTATATGCTTCTTTTTTTACTCCTCCAAAAATCCATTATCAGTCATGTCCTAAAAGAAAATAGATGGCAGTTGACTTGTGGTGCTCATAGTGCCAAAAAATGCATTTTAAATACTAAACAGCAATGTCTCTTTCCAGAAATCACGTTCCGGTTACTCAAGATAATTCACAGACCTTGTAGTGAATAGTTTCATGAAAGAACTATTTTCTTTCTGCTGTCTGCCAACTGTATCACCACGCAGAATGGATCAACTCATGGACTCCTGCTAGTGACAGCAAGGCATGTAAACATTAATGTAATTTTCCACAGCTGATGTCCATAAGTAGATGCTTGCTCCCTTCTGCACTGTGATATGGTTGGTGGGCATAGTTTGGTAGAAAGCAAATAGTTCCATTGCTGAGTTTTTCAAAGGAATATTTTGTGGTGCTTTGAGCACCACAAGTAGAGTGCTATCGAGTTCTATTATATTTGAGAGAAAGTAGACTTTTTTTCAGTACATATCTCCAAAACTCCACAAGTCCTACCAAAACAGTCTAGATGGATAAATAAGACTATAGGTAGGAGGGGAAATATGAATTGTTTTTTGAGTGAACTGTCCCTTTAAAGTATTATCAGCCTGGGATTTCCGATAGTGCTCAAAACAAACACTCACTTAACCACATGTTGCAGTATGTTCTGTCTGCAGCAGCTCAACATTAATCCAACATCTTTTAGGCTGCCAGACTTAAATGTGTAATATAAACAATCATGTCAGCACATAATTTGACTCTTCTACTCTTCATTTTTTCCTGCACAGCAGCATAATACAGAAAGAACATTTCATAGTGGCTTGAAAATAAAGTTGTCAGTGACATCTTGTGTACTGATGGGTTATATTTTTCTAAATAGCCTCTGTGTAGTTGAAGGCCAATGTGGGCTTGCACTCTTTTTGTATTTATTTGACAGTCCTTTCAGCAAGAATGTAGGTTTGTAAAGGTAATCTTGAGCCAAAGCTTCTATCAGTAGAATGTGAGTCATGATTTTAACAGATATGTCATCACAAGAAATAGTCCTGCTGGCCTGGTAGCTCAGCTGGTAGAGTGTTCCTTCCATGTACTGAGTCTGTGAGTCCTCTGCAGCAGCCGTGGGTTCCACTCCCGCCTACGGCCCTTTGCTGCATTTCATTCCCCCACTCTCTCTTCTCCTCTCCTGACATATTTTCAGCTGTCCTCTAAATTAAAGGCATAGTAGCTTCCAAAAAATTTAAAAAAATAAAACCAGTCTCCTTACTGAATCTTGATCCTTTTTTAAGCACTGTCTTGGGCATTGAGGTGATGTGCGAGGCTGCAGCAGCTACCACAGATGGGATCCTACTTTCTCTATTGTCTATTTATTAATTTGCTCACAGCATATTTTAAGTTGAAGACAACACTGTTTGTTACAAGGGAATTTTTGTACCAAAGTCCACTTAAAGTTAAAGTTCAGCTTAAAGTTTAACTGAAATGCCAAATGACCCATGAAATGTTAGGTGATTTCCTCCTTAAGCACTGGTTCAAATCCCAGCATCAGTAACTGAAGTAGTCGAAAAGTCCCTTGAAGCCCTGTGCTGTGAGCAGTGTAAACTCTATCCTCTCCTTGCTTGTTTGTATACATCAGATTTTGCCATTCTGATATTCTGATATTCACATTGTTTGCAGCAATCAGTGTTCCACACAGTTTGTACATTATTGAGTTATAGCAACAATGGATCAGGGTCACTGTTGATTTCCTGAGTCCCCCACAGGATGTGACCATGTTTTCCTTCCCCTCTTTCTCAAGAAGTTTGACTGCCTGTGAGTATCAATGAGGCGTCCAGGAAAAGGATCGTGTCAGGAATGTCGATTGGAGCAACCTCTTCCTTTTGACATGCACCTTTCACATCTGTTTTGTCCATTATAACATTTCATTTGTTTATGTAGCCCAACTCCACACACAGGGAAGGTTTTGTTTACACAATTTTCTCGAGTGCTATATTTTCTAAATGAATTTAAATACATTTCTTAAAGCAAACACATATGGCAAACTTGTTTATCAAGATAATATCAGGTTTCTAATATTAAATTAGCTTGCATAATGTCCTCTACCAATCCTATCTGTTACAGTTAGGTGATACACATTTCTTAGTTTATTTGACTTTTGTTGCTGACTGTAATGGTGAAAAAAATGTATATTATTAAAATCTATAAACTAGGGCTGCACGAGTAGGTAAAAAAGTGATATTGCGAGTATATTGACTGAAATTGCGATATGACAAGTTAATTTTTACTGAAAAAAGTATCATAAATTAAATTCATTCATGATGACGTGATATTTGTTGGGGTGTGTATCAAACAAACATGTTTTCTTTCATCTGGACAACAATATTATGCCTATGCATCTCTGCAGTATTTTATTATAATGCTGTTTTTTACCCATATTTACTTTTTCAAAAAAATAGTGATTTGGCTCTGGTTCTGTGATTTGAATATTGCACCCGGCCATATTGTGATTTTGATTGCAGTTAATTTTGCAGGCCTACTCTTAACATAGAAATGTTTTTGAACATAATAATTGACTTTATTATTTGTATAGCATTTGATCGTAAATGATAAAAGTAAAGCGGTAGCAAAAGGCAAAATCAGGTATACTAAGAACAATAAAATATGTTTAAAAAAATGGAGTTATAAGAATTGAAGGCAAAACACCGGCTATTAGAGACTGTGCAGCATGTTGTTGCGGAAATAAAGTCTTGATTGAGGGAGGAAAAACTCTGCTTACACTTTGCAACCCTAATACATATACTATGTTCTGCTGCTTGTTTCATTTCATAAACAATTTAGTACATTGCTCAGGTTATTTGGGGAATCAAGGTGATTGTAAATCTGCCCTTTCACCTCCCAGATTGGGATTGCTCTCCGCCTCATTTTGCCACCAAGCCTATTCTCTTTAATCCCATCTATCCTCGACCCCGGTCAGTGCAGCCTGAGCCTGACTAGCTTATTCGAGGCACTATTACTTAATCCGTGTGTAGCACAGTAGCTTAGCCTTGTAGTCGTTCTGTTCTACCACCCTGCTACAGCTGTATGGTACTGCTCAGGATGTCTAGGAATAGAGGGATGGGGTTTGTCGGTGTGGCACCACTGTTATGCAATACTGGCACCATAGTTGTCTTTGGATGCCACGCTGCACACGTATGGTTTTCATGGTGTGTGTGTGTGTGTGTGTGTGTGTGTGTGTGTGTGTGTGTGTGTGTGTGTGTGTGTGTGTGTGTGTGTGTGTGTGTGTGTAAACCTTTATGCTCCCCTGGGATTTCTTCAATTACAACTACTAGCTGCATGTAATTGTGGTGGAACATGGGAAATGGCAATGCAGGAGAAGCTCAAGTCACAACTACTTTACAAACTTTCAGCTGTAGCGCAGGCAGAATATTGTATACTTGTTGTTTTGGATGTTGTCATGCAAACTCAGGTCCTTCAGGGCCAGTTTCTAATTTTGGCAGGTCTGCCTGTGTGTTAGTACGCAGTATACTTCCCTACCTGCAGGCCTGGGTGATACTATGAGTGCCTTTTCCAAACTTGAACAATATCTTGAAAAGTAAAAAAAAAAAAAGTGTATTGTCCAGTGAAGCATCTCCATGTGAGGTTAGATGTTTCTGCAGTTTATCAGATACAGTAAAAATTGTAAAAAAAATCACCACATGAATGTAATGTAATTTATTTTGGAGGACTGGAGCACAGATGCAGAATTTTTCTTAGGCTACAGACTGCACCACATGTGATTCCATTGAGCTGCCATAATGTTGGACTGTTTTCATCCCCAGGTCCCAAATGTAATCACACAGGCTACATCTAGTGTGATTTTTTTCTCCCCTTTAGATTGCAGAGCACCTAATGAGTTTGTTCTGATTGTGATCTGATATTATTGCAACTCCTATTATTGCAACACCTCTCTCCTCCTAATGAGGAGAGAGGTGCCTGGTTCTGTTTCCCACTGAGCAAGCTTCACCAGCACAGGTATCGCTGGCACTATTTAGATTTCATATTATGAAAGGGACACTGTATCTTGGAAATACTTAAAACCTTCTCTCTCTCATTACCATGACTGGGTAGGAAGTCTAATGTCACAAGCTTTTGTTAAGTGACTATCCCCATTCAGTGTACAGTGTCCTGATTTTCCTGTGCATGGACTGTTACGTGTCTCCCTGGAAACAGAATTAGCTGCCTTACTTTATAAGTTACAGGGCCACCATGTATTTTTGATGCTGTAGTTTCTAATTTCTTACTTCCTATTTCTGTGTCTGGAATGATACAGGATCGTCTGAATCAAAAGAGGTAGCAGCACTGGCTAAAAACATGTTTACCAGTTTCACTGGCAATGCTACTATGCTAAAAAATAAATGAGGAGTCATATAACTCCTTCAGTTACATTTACAGCATGGCTCAGTATTGATGCAGATTCAGTTTCATCTATGCCATTAGGCTGTATTAAGTAAAGCTATACAGGTTTGTAACATGAATGATCTATAAATTATCTACAGAGGGTTTCCACTGGTTGTTAAATAATGCCTGTGACTGAATTAAGGTTTGCCAGGTGTTTGAACCTGACTTCAGTACCAGTGCTCCTCTTCACTTGATTTGTTGGTTGATGTTACACATTGATAAATCATAAGTTACTCAATGTTTCCATTTGACTGTAGGTACCATTTGCATTGTTTGTGGTGTTATATTAGGGTATTGGAATGCACTGCTAGCGATGATTATTCTGTAATCCAGACAGATATCTGCTGTAGTGATTCATGGGTAGAGGCAAATTAAGGGCAACAGCCTCTAGCAATGTCTGTCTGTGTTGCATGGTATAAACAGTAGCCTGAGCGTGCATTTGTTTACTGGGCTGAAAATTATTTTTAAGATGAATTGAGCCAAACAAGGTAGGGTGTGAGGTGTCATAGCCATACAAATCTTAGAGGACAGAGTTGTATCTGTATTGCTTCTTTGCATAAAACTCAAATTTTGTGGCAATAAAAGAAATGGCAACAAATCATTGAAAACGTTATTGTGATTTCTACATGTTAAAGATATAATTCAGCTGGGTTTCTGTCTAATTGCTTTCAGTTTGCTCTCATTTAGGCCTAAAAACAATATTGATATGTACCATCAATAGATACTTCACTTCCTGATAATGGAGTAAGTTATGAGTGATATGTAAATAGCCAATCATTTAACAGGTGTGTTGTTTGGTTTCACCATTGACATGTGATACAAAAACAGAAACGGTAAGAGTGAAAAAATGAGGAAGGTGAAGAAGTTGATAATAGAAGAGGAAAAGTCAACTTACCAGTATGGCAGCTGTTTTTATTTGTTTCAAATTTTCAGCTATATCATTCAGTCCTTCTTTTAATAGCCTATTATTAGAGCAATTAGTGGCTTTTAGTTATATTTTTTGGTTTTATGTAAGATTACAGTTTAAATGAGAGCCCAAAGAAAATCAAAAAACGCCCCTGATATTTTTTTCAGAATCTAAGCTCATGTCATTATATCTTGTTTTGTTTAACTAAACGTTCAAAACCAAATATATTATGTTTGCTATAATGTTAAAAAAAGTTGCAGTTAATCACATTTGAAAATTGATTATCATTGCAGCACTATAGGAAAACAAGTAGTGATCCACGTTCTTTAAATGTGAGACAAAGTCACTGAAGATGTCCGATTATAGATCTGTGTTTTCACCATGCTGTTTTTTCTCACATCTGAGCTGGATTAATAAACAGTTGTCACACTTACATTCAGGCCTCAAACCTTGGTTTGACATTTTTAGTAATCAAACTACATACTCTCGTCTGTTGTGTGGATTTTTTTGTTGTTTTTGGTTATCATATGTCTATATCAGATGTCTGGGACATGCGGGATTAAAGTGCTCATTTTCTTTCCCATATCCCTTTTCCCCAACCACAGCCCAGTGTTTTGATAGTCAGCTATATCGAGTCTGCAAAGGCGGCGGCCCAGTTTGGCTTCTACCAGAAAGCAGAATGGAAACCAGACGACTCCATGATAGCTGTGGCAGTAAGTACACCTCTCCACCATCTCATCTCATATTTGCAGTTTGATAGATCCCCACTGGTCCATGTTTGGCATCATGTCCTTGTATCTAACATACTTACTACAAAAATAGCACTGTAAAAATAGGAAACTTATGACTGGAGATTTGGCTGCTATTCTCTGGATTTCAGTAAGAGTGTCACTTTGTTGTTCACTCCACATGAAGTGCTGACACATATGTTGAGAAATTCTGCTCTCAATTATTATACATCAATAGAATTTCAACATTATATCCTGATTAAACCATCAAATGATTACCATGATTATGTGTCATGTAATTGCAATGTTAATGTTAGATGATTCTCAAAATTGCCCGGGAGTAAAATGTCTTGTTTTTGTTAAGTCAAAATCATGATGGATAAAATTATTACATTAAACAGTGCACGTAGAGATGTACCAATCCACTTTTTTTCAGTTCCGATCTAATTCAGATATGTGAATTGGGATATCTGCAGATACCAATATGGCGCTCTTTTTTCTTTATGTTCATGATATATTATTATTATTATTAGTAGTAGTAATAGTAGTAGTAGTAGTAGTAGTAGTAGTAGTATTAGCCCCGATACTGATTTTGGATTAGATCAGTCCCATCTCTAATTGCACCCATTTTTAATACGTTCTTGGACAACTGAACAGTTATGAGAATTTCTGCCTATGAAACTTGAGCTGTGGTGCCATCACTTCACTGTTAAAATGATGGATTGTCATTGTCCTTGTTATCCACACGCTGTATACTGGGGGAAAAACATGAACAACCCACATCCATACCATCCCCAAAGCAGCTGCAGCCCTCAGTGCAGTTGAAATGTAAACAGCTGCATAACAAGCTGCCTCTGTAAAGTGGGTCATCAGGTGCTGTTGGGCCATGTGTGGTCGGCTGTCACCTGTAATCACCTCTTATTCTCTTCTATTCTCATACTCTCCTCTGTCTTACCTGTTTGGTGTTTTTTATGCCTTCTATTGTTTGATAACACTTTGATTTATTGCATATAAAGTTTCAGTCAGTAGTCTGAAGATGCTTCAGTAATCGATCACCGACAATAGGATGTTATCAGGATCCCTCTGTCCAAGAAAAACACAGAAGCTGCTTCATTGTAACTGTTGGGATCCACAGTAGAATGAACATGACAAATGCTAGAAAGAGGAAAATGAAAGTGTGGCTGCGCTAAACGGCAGAGTTTGTCCTATTTTTTTGCTGTTATGCTGAGTTCCAGATACAAGGAAGGTATTCCCATGGCAGTGAGAGCGGAACTGAACACACTCCCTGAGCTCATCATGTTTCAACTTAACTTCAATCACCCACACACATCACACAATGGTGTTACATTCGAGTGATGGTAGGATTTTTAGGTGCCACAAAATAGCTGTACAGGTAATGAAAAGTAAAGGAAAATAACAAAATGTCAGAGAATAAGATGAGAGAGAATTCTCAACTGATTCAGCACAAAAAATCTTGTAAATTCACAGTGTCACTGTCATGTGGGAGGAACATGAGCAACTTGAAGTAAGTGGTGGCCATATGATCTGACTATTAATGAACACTAGGCACACTGGTTAAGCAGTATTTTACAACGATTCCTTGCATTTGCTGTGTGTTTTATTTATCAAGTTATCAAGGAAATTTATTTTTTACACAACACAGGGTTTTACAGCAAAATGCATGTTATAGTTGACAGACAGAAAATATGTACAGATAATTACTTGTACAGTAGAATAGGAGAAAATATAAAATAAATTCAAAGCAATATATATAGTTATTTATATGCATATACCCATATATACTCCAAGGAAATAACTCTGTAGTGCATTTTTTGAATATGCAGAAAAAGTTTGAAATCTGGGAAACTTTGGGCCTTGTGCAGGAAGCAATATATTAACAGATTTTCTCTTATTTTTGTTGTTTCCATGATTTGTTCTTATTTTGTCAGTACCGTGTGATTTCTGGGATTCTCCAGTGTTTTCTTACTTTTGCTCTTCTCTTTAATAAGAGAAAATCTTACCAGTGGTCAAGAGCACTCTTACGAAGATAAGAAAAAGAAAGCATAATGTTTTAGGTGTGTAAGAAAAGAAATGTGCATGTATTATTACTGAGACTAGACACACTTTGATTCTGATGTTCATCACTTAAGGCTGTAAATAGTTTCAGGCTTAATGCCTCCACAATATAAGTGGCCACTTGCAGAAACAATTAAAGCCTCACATGTGGTGCATTAGGTGATTACTTCAATATTTGAAGGTGTACTGCAGGCTTTTTAACTTACTGCCAGTTAGAGTTCAACAAGAGACTCCTCCAGGCATAAGGAAAATGACTTTGTGCCGAACTGTGACAAACAAGCCAGTCAAGATGAAGTTGGGAATGATGGAGGAAACTCACTGTCTCCTTATGTCCCACAGGGGATGAAGAGGATTCAAGTAAAATAAAGGGATTTGACAGTAACATCCTGAAATTATCTGTAGTAGATAATGATCACTGAACAAACTGGCCTTTAACATTTTGAGATAATATTTGAGTGCTTCAGTTACACTTTGCCCTCTATCTGAAGTACGGTGTTGTCATACTTTGTCCTGTGCTGATCACTGTACTTTCTATCTGACTGTAAGTTAATCAACTTAAAGTGAAACAGTAGTTTAATCTCTATCAAAGCCAAACAGGAGTTCTCTATGAAATGAGCTGTTGCTCTGTAGTTTATTGATCACAAATGTTTGCATTTCAACTTTCATGTATTAACATTATTATTACAGCAACTGGAGAGTCTCTTTTGATCTGTTCTTTGATTATAAGGTGGGCATCAATCAACTTTGCCCTTGAATCTTGCTCTCATTCTTAACAGGTCAGGCTTGTGGGTGAGGCTCGCTCTATACTGGGAACAAATTATCGCTGTCTAAAAGGATCTGCCTACCTCAGCTGTTTTGGGGGATGAAGAGGGCCTCAATTTTTGTGTGTTTTGCCAGTCAATACAAATTTACCTGTATGCTCAATCTGATGAGAGGAGGATACACAGCTTGTGTCAGCCTGCTTTTTAATCTGTTGAAATAATCATGAAATATCTCCCTTGGGATCTTCCTTCCCGTCATTAAAGCCCTACCTAAGGTAAACTCTGGAGAACAACCCACAAAAACAAAAAATATGCAAATTATCAGCCCACAAAGCTTAAAAGACGTGATTTTAAAAATTCATATGCTCATTTCCATGGAGATGAAATGACTTTGTTCTTGCCAGCATGTTTCTGTATGTAAGCCCACACACAAGCTCACTGATGTTGGGTTTAGCTAGACCTTTCCTCCACTGTCATGCCTCCAGTAGGATCATCAAATGTTTTGCAGCTCAGTTCCTTGACCATCAATATTATTTGTTCATTACTAAGTTTATGTGCATCTTATGTAAGATAACCATTATTATAATTTTCAGTCAGCTGGTTTTATGCCTTTTTTGAAGCAGCACTGACTGAAAATCAACATACTTTCATTGCTTTGAAGCATAAAGTACTTGACAGCTGCACTTGCCCTGTTGTGGTTACTCTTTACAACACAGGCTTCATTGATGTCAAGAGCAAAACTAGGTATAGTTTAGACATTAGATGGCACAAACAATGGCCTTGTTTTTCAGAGACACAACAGATTTTGATACCCTCAGAGAGCAGAGTGTTCCTTAAGGCAACAGACTGCATCATGGGTCATGGGTCAGCTGGATTTATTGAGTTGTTTTTTATTTTCAGGATGGCTTGTTAGTCCCTCTTATAATCCCCGATAATGAGCCCTGTCTGTGTTGAACTAACGTCTTGATACGTACTGTGAATTCATCAACTGAACAGACGGATGCTGCATCTGCTGTGTCAAACATTTAAGCAGACAAAGAAATCTGAGCAGTGGTAGTGGAATCAGACGATTTATCTGAGGATGGTCATGTAAATAAACAGGGAGCTTACAAGGATAAGTGTGTGATAGAAGCACCAATTCTGCTGGTTGGTGTTGCTTGTGGTCCCATGCCTTTGTTTGACAATGTTTCCCATAATGATTATCATCTAGTTTCAATAAAACAGAAGCAGCTCAGCATTTACGTTACACTCGAATCTTGCTGTCTTGTTGAAAATTATCTGAGAAAGAGTATTTTGACAGTGTCAGGCACTGATAATGAAAACTAGATGTATATCAGTGTAATACAATGGAAAAACCAGCAAGCTCCACTTATGAAATTTGGACTGAATTTCAAGATCTATCATTCTCTGACATTTTCTGTTCTTGTTACCATTACTCATCACTTATGATTGTTAGCTGAGCGCTCTGCAGAGAAGGTAGCTCTGTGAAGGAAGTGTCTTGTTGAGTAATCTCACACAAGGCGAGTGCCCGAGTCAGCAGATGACTCAATTGGTGTCCAAAGGCCATGTGATCAGCAATACACAAGGACGGCCGCCAAGAAGCAGACGGCATCAAAACAAACCGCACACAGAATTGATTCATTAGAATCATTAGTGCCCACTGGATAAATGTGCTGCTTTGTGTTTGTGCTTGTATTCATCCGTACAACTGAGTGTGTGGCCTGGGGTATAAAAGTGTTAGAAAACTTCCATTTTTCGAAAAGCATAATTTTAACCAAAGTACAACTTTAACAAATGAATGCAGCTCTGTTAGGATTTAAACTTGTGTATGCTATCATCTGAGAATAGTAGTTTTGCTGTGATTAATAACAAAATAATACATCGCAATCCTCACCAAGTAATCATCACTGTCTAATTAGCGGGATAATCTTTCTCAAGTAATGTGGGGTTTAGTATTGCAGTCATCCTCATTTCAGGACCAGGATATATCCTGTATAAATGTTTGTGTTCTATGATTTAGCAATGTCACTACAGACGAGACATCATATTTGGTTTCTTTTTAGTTCCTCATACACTCAGTTGGAGATGTATCATATGATTTAGCCACTTCAAGGAGTTTTAACTGGCTATGAAATGGTCTTAATTTTATTACTCATGCCTTTATATGACCTACGTAAGCAAATCTGCATCACCAAGAAGATTGAGCATTTTTGTGTTTCTTAATGTCTGCCAATAGGTTGGATTTTACGTGAAATCAGATGAAGTAAGCCTGTATTAAAATTTTCCCAAGGAGAGTTACAGTGAGTAGTATGTAAGCCAGTTAAAAAGAAGCAGGAGGAAATTTTTATTTGGATAATGTTATTTTTGAAGTTATGGGTTATAGTTGTTACTGTGGTAACACTACAGGGACCTTCAAAATCAATAAAATAAAGTAATCTAAGCTTTAAAAAACAAAACAATATAAATTGATGTAAATTAATTGTTGTAGCTCTGTTTCCAAGTTCAGCTAATCCTGCATCTTTTTTAAACACTGCCTAGAAACACTGTCAAGGCCCCAAGTGGCTGTTTTCGAGTCAGTGTGGCAGAGGACAGTGCATGTTTTCCCATAACACCAGCACTTGTCCTTGAAGTTACTCTGCTGAACACACTGTATCAGGCGTTACTCACACACTCACACACACCAAGTGGTTTATTGTTAAACTGAATGTTTCAGTCTTAAAGCAGAGAACCAACTAAAAAAAATGTCAATGAAGAGGTAATGGTGTCATGTAAATGCTTTAGCAAGGAAATGTAAGATTGATTTAAAACATTGAAGGCATAACATAACTTGTTAGAAAATATTAGCACAATGACCTTTAGACCTCTAGGTGTCCATCTCTGCCCCCCTTTCTCTCAATGTTTCCTTCTATCACTGCCTCTTTTGCTGAAGCCAAAGTACACATGAATGAATGCTGTGAATGTGTCTGGGAAAACAGTAAGTCAGGCTCAGTCCCAACCATGACCACCCAGCCAAACACAACAGGGAGCAGGTGGGGGAGTTAAAAATACCAGGGCATACTCGTTCACTCACTTCCTAGGCTCCTCAACCAAACAGTTTGATGACAGGTGAAAAATGTCAAATCACAGTCACGACCACATAACCACGAACTGTGTGTAATTTGCAACAGAAATCCCTCTTTAATGTCAACAGTGTTGCTCCCTAAATATGAGCTGATTGTAATGAAGCTTTCCTACTCTCGTTATACTTAAGTCCCTGGTGATTAAATCAACTTTAATCATTTCATTTGGCATGGCATTTTTATTTTGTGTGGCCTTTTCACCTTCCTTTTTTCTGGTTTATTCTTGTTGCCACTTGCATTTGCACAGACAAACAGGAAATGTTCAGGGCAAGTGCTTTCTAACTGTTAAGCAACAGTTTAGATGCAAGTGGCTGTAACTCAGTGGAAGTCGAGTCATAATGAGATCTACTGCCTAGAAACTGCTCCTGTCAAACTTCCTGAAAATGAAATTGAGGTCAACATCTGTGCCAAGAAGTAACTTGAGGTGTTGTGTTGTAGACCAGCCATTTCAATTTTTCATTTATCTCTTAAGAAAACACATTGAGTGACAAAGCAGTACAGTATTCCACACTGAAATGAGCAGGGCCAGCCCTAGGATTTTGGTGGCCCTAAACAAGATTTTGTTTGTGGCTCCAAAACACAGTGCCAGTGCAACCACCAAATCACATGTTCATCACTGAATGAACATAGACACTGAATAATTAAACTGAACATACCCACAATAATGTTAACCAGGCAAGCTGGTGACAAGGTAATAATTGTTGGCTATTATTAATTTTTGCTGAAATGTTTTTCATTTTCCATCCAAGCACACAGAAGGTTATGATGACATATACACTTATCCACAGGCTATGTGGTGTCTTAACTAGCTTTTATCTCAGCAAGCCGTAACTTTTCTCACCCTTATAAGTATTGTAGTTTAATTACAGGGTAGGCAGACTTGGAGAAGTTGGGGGCTGCAAAACAATAAAGGCCAGCATTGCCCAGCCAGTAGTCCTCAATTCAACTACCAGCTGTTTCCCAGATGTTTGGCTGCTCACACACCCTGCAGACCTCGAGGCTAACGTAATCGCCCTCCTAAACCATGGCTAGGACTATCTTTAGCTTAGTGTGTGTTTGTGTGTGTGTGTGCCTGTGTATGTGTGTGTGCCAGTGTGTATGAGGGCGAGAGTGCGAGAAAACCAGCTAAAGCAATTTACAGAGTGAGAGGGATGGACTTTTCTCATGTGGCAGGAGTAGAGAAAGGATGAAGTTCTTCAAACAGGGGAAATACTTTTTAGCATTTAGCTCCTCTCGTGTGTGTTTTGGGATCTGTCCGAGGCCAAAATGTTCCCTCTCTGTTTTTAGACTCTTGGTCAGTGCTCAGGGAAGTGTTTCCACCGAAGATTTACTTGGTGTGTTTTTCAATGGCACAGATATATTTCCACATGTACGCAACTACACACAAGAATTGTAAGAGAAATAGAAAAAGGTTTAAGGTAAATTAATAAAAAATGAAGGTTTTCAGATACTTAACTGGTACTTTTGCTTGTACTTAGCTATGGTTCAGTAGGAGTCAACAGGGTGAAAGTACATTCAAAAGTAAGGACTAGACAGATTTGCTGCAGCAATTTATGTATTTTTAAACAAATGCAACCCTCAAATTCCTTTCATATGTCTAGTACATACTGTACACACACTTTCAGGATGTGGATAGAATAACAGGAGCATACATTAGCTCTGCCATAGACATCATTTTGTTGAGAGTGTATCAGAGAGGTGTGTTGTCGTTGTACTGGTTTAGGTGTTTTCTTTACGGTATCCCCTCCTTGATCACACAGAGTTGCTGAATTCTGTTTATTTGGAAAGGGACAGTAATGTTTTATCTGATGAGTTGATCTGGTTTTGGAAGATTTAAAATTTCTGTGCTTATTGCCTAAAGAAGAAAATATTAGTTTTAATTCCATCTGAAGTTTGAAGGTCCAGTACATGTTGTATTACCATCCTTTGTTATGTTTTTCAGTACTACAAACTTGATTTTTTTTTGTCCGCCGGTCAAACGACTAGTGAATGTTCTAGTGCTGCAGCCAAAGATTATTTTAAGTATGGTATAATGTTTTGATGATTTTCTCCATTAATTAAGTAGTTGTTTGGTCCATAAAATGCTAGAAAATGGTGAAAGATGTTGATCACTGTTTCCCAAAGCCCAAGGTGACATTGTCAAATGTCCAGAACCCAAAGATATTCCATTTAGTGTCATAGAGAGGAGTAGAGATACCACAACATATTCACATTTGAGAAGTTTATTTTTGACACCTCATCGATGAATAGAGTTATTGCAGCTCTAAGTATTCTTGACTACAATGGTCTTTTACAATTAGATTTAATAATGTGTTTTTTGGCTTGTGAGAGAAGCAACTCTACCAGCCGCTTGCATGTTTTATTAGCATTTGGCTGGTGGCTAATGCTTATTTTGTGCCCTGACTATAATATAGTTTTTTAAACGTTTATTTTGGCCATATGCTTCCCAATGATATACCAATTTACTCAGGGATGAACAAGAGTTGGCTATTAATTAAACATAATTTCTTCCCTGTTTGGAAAGATACAGCATATAATAATAATGGCACACTAGTGAGTGATTTAACTGTTGCTCTCCTCTCCACTCCACTCCTGTAATCAACTAGTCTGGCATCTGGCTACTTCACAAAATTTAAAATGCCAGAACAAATGAAAACATGAGCTTGACAGATTCATCTGGTTCCTTGGACAGTTATCAACTGTAAAGAAGAATAAACTGATGGATAGATGGATCAGATGTCTTTAGTCTTTAGGACTGTCTAACAGCTGTGTGCTTTCAAGCCACATTTGATTAAACTGCAGTTACAGATGCACACATCTGCGTGTTCTATTGCTTGCTTGCGCAGTGTTTATATTAGTGTAAAGTCCATGCTTGTAGCTACTGTTCCTCAGCAAAACAGGTCAGACCTGCTGTATGTTCAGTGAGGAATTTTGCATGTTTCTATTTAGGATGAATTTCAATGACAGCCACTGACATCTAACATCTGAATTGTGTGAGTGGTCACATTTCTTTTTTTTTTTTTTAAAGTGCACCTAAGTTAAGTGAACCGCTGCAGATATCCACAAGCCTGTGTGAGTGTATGGACCTCTGGAGCTTGTTTAAACATGAAGAGGAGAGGCCTTAGTACACTATTACATGGTGTGCAGTTTTTTGCTGACTTGCCACCTTCTCTGCAAAAACCACCATCTTCATTCTACTTGCAAGCCTGAACTAGAATAGTTATGAAGTCAGCTTGTTCCTCTTCATCTCTATTTGTTTGCATCTTTACAGCAGCATTAAATCAATCCTTTCATGTTCCCCTTTTTCAAATGCATTCATCACATCAAAATAGTTGGTTTCAATAGTGAAAAGTGCCAACTGAAAAGGGGAAGTGATACATGACAAAATCTGAAGCCCTTTCTTCAGTTCTATGTATTTACAAAAAATAATAAAGTTTATCAGTTTGAACATTAAATATCTTGTCTTTGTATTGTATTCAATTAATTATAGGTTGGAAAAGATCTGCAAATCATTGCATTCTGTTTTTATTAATATTTTACACAGCATCCCAACTTTTTAGGAATTAGAGTTACTCTGTCAGTCTTTTGACTACTGAGAGAACAGGATGTTCTGAGAGTGCTTCTTTACTGTGCGCATGTGTTGTCTTTCTAATGTTGACACTATGAGGAGGAGACAGACATAAATCAGTGAATTAAGCACTTGTATAGGCCTTTTACAGTTTGGGAAAGTCTGATTGATGTTATAGTCCTGTATCTGCAGTCGAAACTGTGCTGGTCCAGACATCACTTATTTGTAGATGCAGGCTCATGAAAGACTCTTGGGAGCACCAGCAACTGGTTCAGTAGCTGCACACACTGAGCCACTGGGTGTATTATGCCTTTTGAATCTCAGTGTCTGCACATTTATTGAGTCTTCAGTTGACAATGACCTGTCCTGTCTCTTCCTGCATCATTATCTCTCCATATGAGAAGGTATCAAGAGCAGCAAGAGTCCCTGGAGACACACTCAGCTGTCGTCTTATTAGCTTTTTCTCCCATCCCTTTCATCCACAGTTTTCACGTATCTGATGAGATGAGCTGAAGCAGACCTAATCATAGTCCCATGAAAAGATGAATGGCTGAGTGAATGCTTTCATGTAACTCGTGTGATCAAGCTACAGATGAAAGGGGTGAGATGTTGAGAGTGGGAGACACTGCTGAAGTTAGTCGTAGGTTGCCAAATAGTTTTCCTGCCCCTCCCCCTCCCATCTTTGATACTTCACTGAGATTCCCTGCCTCCTGTAATTGATGTGCTTTTGAAGTACAGTAGCAGTCCTGTCACACTCACACTTCCTTTCTGAGCCCACGTGGCCACCCCCCTTGGGAAAGAAGCCTTGTCTGAATTTGTGAATACATTTGTTGAATGGGAGCTCCTGGGAATTTAAACTTTACACTGACAGGACTTAAAAGTTACAATGTGAACTTTAAATCCCTGTTACAACTGGATATATGCAAGATACAGTATATCAGCAGGCATATGCTCTGATGCTTTTACTATTTAATTTCTGTTAAAAGACGGGGGCAAAAGTCCACACAGTGTTGACAATCTTTGACAATTAAATAGTGGTGGAAAGTATATGTAGATTTATCTAAGAACTGTGCTGGTCTAAGTAAAATTGTGAGGTTCTTTTGTTTTTTTTACTTGAGTATACCCATTTCATGTTACTTTATACTCTTCTCTACTTATACTCTACATTATATTTCAGAATATTGAACTTTTTACAGCACTGCATTTTTTTGAGAGATATAGTAACTAGTTAGGGATTAAGATTCTACATTAAAAACAATGATAGAAATGTGATTTTGCCTCTAAACTTCTCAGGTGGCTCTGGCTCACCTGGTAAAACCACCTGATATTTCTCAAAAAACAACAAAGAATAGGAAAACAGATTTGTGTAGCAAGACGTTTGTTTTTTTGTTCTTTCCTCTCCTCTATAAAGTGTATCAAAAGAAGATAAACTAAACTGTTTCACTGCTACAAGAGTAAAATGCTACTCACACATTGTTGAATAATTATTAACTATCTCATGTCATATATAACAATAAATTAGTAACAGCACATTTTTTTCTGGACCAATGATTTTATTTTTGATACTTTAAGTATATTTTGCTCATTCGCTACTTCTGTATCTTTGCCTAAGCAGGGTTTTTGAATGCAGGACTTACTTTGAATGGAGTATTCTGCATTGTTGTGTTGGTACTTCTTTGCCCACTACAATTAAACAATGGAGATAAATTTTGCAGTATAACTTTTTAGATTCCATCCTTGTTGCAGCCCATCAGAGAGGAGTAAAAACATTGTTGTATCCTAATTCTACTAAATTTCATAGTTTTAATGTCTATATTTAGTTTTATTGTTTGTTGTGCAAATGTCCGTACATCTGTAAGAGATTTTGTGTCTAAATATGTCGCAATGTCTCTTTTGATGCAGAACTGGAACCACATGAAGTGTAAAATATCCGAAACATTTCCTGTTATTGAAATGGCAAATTCAGAGCCATGGTGGAGGAACTTGCTCTCTTAATGTGCACTCGTATTTGTACGTGGACGTCATCAGCATGTTGGGCTATAAAAACTAACTAGGTCATTGTAATGAGACTGTGTCCTACTGTGATCATCTTAAACTATATATAGTGCTGAACACAAATGTGATGAAGTTGCTATTTTGTCTCAGTGCGCACACAATGACTTTTCTTAACAAACTAAAGTCAGTATAACATTGAATGTGTCTCCTCAAAGTCCTCTCTCACTTTTACATAGTAAATTGAACTCTTTAAAAGTCATGATACGGGCAGATTGTAATCAGTGGTTTGTGTCACAGACATCTTTGCAAACATCTTTTTTTGTAATTATATAATAATGTAATTCATAGATGGTGATTTTGTGTATGTGTGTGTTGTGTGTGTTGTTTATCAGTTGAAAAATAACATGGAATCTTTTGTGCATTTTTGTAATTGTACACTTTCCACTGTAAATCTAGATAACTTCATGTCGTTTGACGTCAAGTCAATGTCATTCATCATATCTGGGCCTGAACGGCGGATGGTTGGCTGATATATGTTGACCCTGTCATCATGCCTCAACAAACATTTGAACAGCAATGTTTGCATAAAAGTTTTGTGTTGGAAGAAGCTTCAAATCTTGTGCCACAATTATGTCTAGGTAATGCTACTTGAATCATTTTAAAGCATCAATTGAAGTAAGCCAGTTCTGAGTTGCATCAAACTTTCTCCAGTCAAATTATAGCTGCATTCAATCCTTGATTTGGCGTTGTATGGTATGAGTCTTAACTTGTATTCGTTGATGCCTAAAAAGTTCAAAAAAGGTTTGTAAATCATTGCATTCTGTTTTTATTTCATTTTACACTATGTAGATTGTTAGGAGTTTTAAGATTTTAAGTGTTTCTTTTCACATTCAGAATGCTGTATTTGAAGGCTCAAAAGTCCATTTAAGCAGCTTTATGTTCAAAGTCTGCACTCCTCATTGACAGCTGACATTGTGTTGTTGTTCAGCAGTTTTTCTTTTGTAGCTTATCAGCGGCTTTGTGGAGCTCTGAGGCTGTTGATGGGTTTAGCAGGCCTCAGTTTGGCTCTGTTGTCTCTCTGGCTGTGGCTGCTCTTTTCTCGTCAAGCTTCATGTTGCTGCTGGCTTAACCCTCGCTCTGGTTTGGGTTTTCTCATTGCTATGGTGATTTATTGGCCTGCTAATACAACACTGTTGCCACTCTCGAAAAGTCAAGGGTGACTTCAGTGCGTAGCCACCAATAATGAACAGTATAAAAACAGTATAAATAGTAGAATCATGGTTTGTGTTGTGAACGCATTCTGGTTCTAGGTGGTTCTGTAGTACATGTTTTTATGCACACTCATTACAAACCCATGGCACATTGCTGCTGACAGTGGAGTTCAGATCAGGTTTCGTGTTGTGTTTCAGTCTACAGGCTCAATTTCAGCAGTTTCCCTGACAGCACTGTGTCTGCATGTGTGAGTGTGTAGTTGTGGAAAAAGCTCTGTTGCGATATTGTACTCACACAGTAATATACAGTATAATCATATTTTGACTTTTATAGATGGTGCTAGCTTCTCTACAGAATAGAGCCTGGAGCATGTGTGTTTCAACTGTTTTAAAATGCTGACAAATTAGTTTTTGAGTGCCACTATCAGTAACAGCAGCGGTTTAGACCTGCATAAATAGTAAATGAGCTGATGTTGGCACACAATAATAGGCTAAATAGACATGTATAAATGCATTTTTGTAGCCTATGTAATTTCAGTTTCCAAAATGATCAACTGCAGGAGAATAATAAGCATAATTTCCTGTGTAACTATGACAGTAGTTCTGTTGCAAATATTGTCTTTTTTAGCTTGTTTCAAGGTAATATAGGAAAAACATAAACACAAATAATCCTGGGCTCACAGCAATTGCTTATGAAATGATTCATATGGACTCAGCCATGGCAGACACCTCTACATCAAATGACATAGGTGTGGATTTTGTTTTCTTGAGATAATCAGCATTAGATCAGATTAGAAGGTCCGGTTTTAACTGTAGTCTAATTGATCTGAAGCTTAAGACAAATATAAGCAAATTAAAGTGACTGCAGTTTCAGACCTGGAGATCTGGACCTGCAGCTTCAGTCAAACCTGCACCACCTATAATCAACTGAAGTAACAGCATCAGTAGTTTAGACCTACATATGCATCTGGCTGGCCAAATGTTTACGTGTAAGTGCATATTTAAGTGCTATTTTCAGTCTGAATGCTACACCATATGCGGCCATAAGCTCACTCTCAGTCTCCCTGTCTTCTCTGTGATGGCAGCAGACGATGTTTTTGTTTACTGATAAACCTATTTTCTTCCCTCCTGTCCTCACGTAATTCCCCTTTCTTGCTGCCTAAAAAGACATTGTGTGACTTTGTGATGACATTCAAATAATGACACATTTTACTTTTAAATTCACATTCCTTGTCCATTTTTACAGTTTCTCTTCACTTTCTGAGTGTGTGTGTGTGTGTGTGTGTGTGTGTGTGTGTGTGTGTGTGTGTGTGTGTGTGTGTGTTTAATGACAGTCTTTTCTTTCTGTTTTCAGACTGCCCAAGGCTACATCCTCTTGTTTGATGTACTGGGAGGAGGGGATGACAAGTACCTCTATGAGCCTGTCTACCCAAGGTGAGTTCAGTGCACATACTGTACAAACTCTCACACACATTAACATACACATGTTTAGGGAAAGTCAGCAGAAAGTGCCAGACTGCAGCTTGCAGAGGCTACACCATCAACTAACCATTTGTCCCTTGAAGAACTATTTAACCAACATATTTATCCATGTTATATCAGTCTTGAATGTCACCCGTGTCTGCTGTGAAATTACAATATTGCATATACAAATGCTGTTTGATTGTTCAAATAGTGGATATGCCAATATTAGCCCTGCTAATATGCTTATTCTATGTTTCAACTATTTTTTTTTCCTTTTGGCATTATTTGCTTGCTGTAGTTTGTCTTAAAAGAAGAGTGTCAGGTCCTCGTTATAGTGTGAAACCAGCTGAGTCTTGTTAGCAAGTAGCCAGCAGCTGTCTGTCAGCGCAGCTGGCAAACAATACTAGTAGGAATGCATGAGTGCTTTACTATTAAATCCTCTTATGTAATGTTGTGTTTGCTCATTGCCAAACATGTTATACAGAATAATTTGCTGTGGTTTATGGTAGTGAAATTTTAGCTGATACTTTCTGCAGGTATCACTACTACTTTTAATGTGACAAATGCACTGCATGGCCATAAGTATGTGGACACCCCAACAATAACACCCATACATTAGACCAACAATATGTCATCGAGCCCCTATCACTAAGGCCACACCCCCTTCTGCAGGAATGATCACAACTTCATGTGATGGGAGAGATAAGAAAATGCCAAAAAGCTGTTGTGTAGCAGGTTGTAAAACAACTAAACATACGGATCAATCATGATATCTGGTTCCACATCCTTTCTGTAAAGGAAAGGGATTACAAAAAGAGAGTAGTAAAAATGTTTAAGCCTCTAGAGAACAGAAATTCTATGTTGTGAATACCAATCAGCTAATTTATGCTGAATATGAAAGTGGAAACAACTGTTTTATTAACTGTGGCTTTCAGGTACATAAGATACATGGATATTCTTTCAGTATGGTCAAAAGCTAAACTATGTTGGTGACAGTTATCGCTGATGGAGAGATAATGGTAGCTTGAGTGCTGCTGTTCAGTTCACTCATAACATAACTTTACAGTACAGCAGCATTGAACTGTTGCCTCTAACTAAATCCTAAAGTTATCTTTGAATAGGTTTTGTCATTTATGGATAACAATTAGCCAACGATACCTGCTAATTCAACATAATCAGTGTCTGGCCGCTGTTAGCTCATTGATCCACTTGGATCAGGGAAGCTTTAAGGAGCATGGCTGCTGACTAATAAACATTATTTTATTAAGGTATTGCAAATACTATACAGGTTCAGGCAAGGTCATGAGATAATTATTAGACATGTCTTGAAAACAAAGGTTTGTTTAAATTGCCATGAATTCATACAAACCTTCTAAAACTTTATTTCAAAAACATATAAATTTAGATTGTTGTCGATGTGATCTTCAGGTTTCTATCCCCCAACAGGGGGCATGACCATGACATTATGGTGAAGTGTCCGTCTGATATATGGGACCTTATTTCAGGAAAAAAAAAATATGTATGGTAGTCAACAGCAAGAGACAAATACATTTTTTGATTCCATTTGAATTGTGATATCAACTACGCAAATGATGTTTGTCAGTTTATATCACCACAAAAAGTTCCATCTCTCATCTTGCACAATATACATCACCCACACCAACATGGTTATTCTTCCAAAATAAGGGAAAAAGTATTAAAAGAGGTGAAAATCACTGCAAGTCTGGCCATGTTGAGAGCTGCTGCTTTGTGAAAGGAGAGTTAGCTGGTTCTGTAAGAGCTAGCATGCAGGACCAGCTCTACAAGGTTATGATGACACTGCGGCAACTTCTGGGGTGTGCAGTCTATGACAAACTGCAAGTTTCTTGACTTGCAAAACTAGTAGTCGCTAACTACCATATGCATTTTCTCTGAAATGCGGTCCCGTGATGGTCCACTGGAAGGGGAGGGACTATACCTCGCTATGTGTTGTGTGAATGCCTGATTCCAAAACCTCAGGCACAGCCTCCACTCCTCTGGGACATCTTTGCAAACAGCCCATGTCGAAAATCACAGGGGTGTCTGCATGCTTTTCTCCCCTCCTTTACAAATCCTTCCGCTTCTGTGCTTTGTATCAAGCATCTGTTGTGTGTGTGTGTCTGTGTGTGTCTGTGTGTTTCACATTCTTGAGAGCCTACCAGCAGAGGTCAGGGCAAGTCAGGGCCTGTTTCAAATGATCTTTTTCAGTTCTGAGTTAGAGTATTCCCATTTTGGGAGTTTTCCACATGCCTTAGTAACACTGACATAAATATCTGTAATTATGTATTTGTTTGCCCAGAGGAAGTACTCGCGTGAAAGTGACCCCAGGTTATAAGGAGGAGCAATGTGCCCCTGCTCTGTCTTTAGAGATGAAAAAGCCTGTGGATCTGGAGGCCCCCATCACCAGGTAGGACGGAGTCTTATTCTCCTTTTATCTCTTTGTGTTTCTCTTTGTTGTGTCTGCTTGTCTATCTCTCCCTCATGTAGACTCCAGCTCATATTCACACAGTGGTTTTGTTTTTTGTTTTTTTCCTTCTCTCCTTGTGCATAACTTCACTACTATGTACATTTTCATGCACAAAAGGTTTCTCTTTTAAAATAATAATAACAGTTGTGGATTTATACATTTTGTATGTAGCCAACACTGACCTTGTGATTTAAACTACATTTTTGTTGTTTTTGTGGATATTTAAAGAATATCCACCATTGCTGTAGCTGTTAAAACTCTGCCCTGCTCTTTGTGCGTCTGTGAAGGGCATTTGGCTCAGAGTAGTGGCCTGAAAAATTCTCTTCTTCCTCTCATGGAAAGTCAGCATTGGCAGTGAGCTCCTCCACTGTGTCAGTTGTAAACAGAGAGGCCTACAGAGAGAAATGCATGAATCTGCAGAGATGGAGGGGTGTGTTGAGAGAGGAGAGTGATGGACAGATGAATAGAGGTGGGTGGAAGGGTTTAGTGATGATTGATGAAAGGATGACAGAAGGAACATTTCTGATTTCAGTGTTTGCTGGATGGAACTGGGTGTTACCTGAAGCATTCAAATATGCCTCATATGTTTTGTGGACAGTATTCACATGCTAACAAGGCATTTGGGGTATTTAGAATTCCTGACCAGATTCCATCACTCTATGTCCATCTCAGTTATCAGTTTAATGAGATTGATTGCTTGTCACGCTGTCTCATAACTATGCTTGCTTGTCACACATTCTAAATAAGGTGTTTGAAATAAATTTGCTCCTTTACTTTTTCTGAAAAGGCTTGTCACCATTTTCATTTTCATTTTTAAATCGGTATCATCTGTATGAAGACAGTGAAAGACAGTGAAAAATCTTATTTTCATGTAGAGTCATTTTATGCTCCACCCCAATATTAAAAAGACATATTTTCATTTTCAGAATCAGCTGTCTGCTCTTCTTTGGGTGGTCCAGATTTTAAACATGAAGTTTCTTCAGAGAGCAAATTAATACTGTTCACCACAAAATCAGAAGTATGTCTTTTTCCTCTGGCCTGTAGAGCTATTAATCCATCTGGATTGTTTTGGTATGAGTTGCTGAGTTCTGGAGATAACAGTCGTAGAGATATCTGCCTTCTCTCAAATATAATAGAACTAGATGGACGCAGTTTGTGGTGCTCAAAGCGGCAAAATGCATTTCCACAGACAAGATAATCCACAGACTTTGTAGTGAGCATTTCCATGTAGGAACTGTTTTCCTTCTACTGAACTACACACACCAACCAAATCATGGTGCAGATGCAAGCATGCATCTACTCATGATTACTGCTCAGCCAAGGAGGATGCCATTAATGTGTACATCCTATGAGTATGAGCTTCTCTTCCATGAGCAGATGCATGCTTTCTACTGCACGGTGATTTGGTTTGCAAGTGTAGTTCAGTAGAAAGAAAATGGTTCCTACATGAAACTGCTCACAACAATTACCTTGAGTAACAGGGTCATTATTTGTGGAAAGTGTTACTGCTGTTGAGGGTTTAAGCACCACAAGCCAAGTGCCATCTAGTTTCATTATATATGAGATAAGACAGACACCTCTACATCCTGCATCTCTAAAACTCTGCAACTCACACAAAAACAACCTAGATGGATAAATAACACTACAGGTAAGAGGGATGAACTGTCTATTTAATGTGCCCTGTAAAAACATGACCAAAAGATCCCTTGTTCATTGTCACCATATAAGGTGGTGGTTTAGATTTCAAAAACCACAGGCAAAAAGGAACAAACACTAGAGTTTGATAGATAAAAGCCAGTGTCTGCTACCTCCTTGTTTTCTCCTGGGTGGTGCTTCAGTCTTTGCTGATTTCAGTTCTTTTTTAGTTTCTTCCCTCTTCTAGTTTTTCACCTTCCCCATTATCTCCTCCACATCCTCCAGCTTGACGTCTTTGTTTGCTGAGTGATCAGAACTGTCACTCCACCAGTCTCCTGCTCGACTCTTTTGGTTCATATTTTTGTTTATCTTGTGTTTGTATTGTCTGCGTCTTTCATGTCCTTGTGTTCATCTGTCACATCTCCTCCACTGTCTGCACTCAACAGAGATTACAGGGTAGTCATCTGAATGAGAGCGCTCCACTGGCATTTCACAGGCGCAGCTTGATTGTGCAGGAGATGAGTGGGCGTCTCCTGCTGTGAAACTACAGTAGAAGTCGTCGCCACCTCCACAACTAAAGTCTACTGTGCTTAACTTCCATTTATTTCTCTCTTTCTGACTCTTTTCTGCTTCTGATTGTCCCATTGTGTTATCCTCAGTCTTAGACCTCTCGTACTTTTTAGACAAGACAATGAAGCACTTTACACACACACACACACACACACACACACACACACACACACACACACACATACAAAAACGCAAACACACTTTGTCTCCTTGTGTATTAGATGACAATGAGACTTGGCACTGGCAGCTATGTGACCTCATCACAGCTGGCCAGTGAAAGTTTCAGGCTTCACCCAGAGGACACAGCTGGATGATGACTAGTCCACTGTTCTAACACTCTGCCGTTTGTTATCTTGTTCCCACCCTTCCTACCTACCGCCCTTGCCTGTTTTCTTTTACTACCTCCTCTGTTTTTTTGGTTTGAACCTTGATACTCATATTGGCATTTCTCCTTCTCACCAGTCTGCAGTCTCTCCAAGAGGATATATTGGTGTGCACTGCAGACGGCTACCTCCATGTGCTGCACTGGGACGGGCTAGGCAGCAACGGACGCAAGGCCATCTGCCTCACTACAATCCCCTTCTCGCTAGACCTGCAGTCTGCTCGAGGTTAGACGAGACTTTCTAGCGATTCTAGTTGGCTGTAAACAGAAGTTTCCAATCACTTTCTAATATGGGGGAAAAATCCTTTTTAAAAAATCACTCATAAAAACACTATTTGGCCACAGTGATTTCACATCTTGTCCCATGTTTTGCTTAATTCAATTCTGGATTCATTCTTTTTGTTGGCTAGAATATTTGAACCTCTTCATTTGTGTGTGTAGGTGGTCCTTCCCTGGACCTGGAGGGAGTGTATATCCGTTGTATGGAGTACTGTGTGACCCTGGATGGCTTCGCTGTGGTACTGAGTGACGGACGCCTGGGCTTTATCACACCGCTCAGCAACACAATCACTGCAGATGTAAGAATACTCATAGTCAGACACACACTGCTGACTGAAAAACACAGGCACATAGTTTACTAAAGGACAAAAACAGGATCCAAACCTAGAATATGAAAGATGTTTATTAGCTGTGTCACTGAAAATCTGATGAAAGTCTTTATGCCATCAGTATGCAAATGATCATATGACATCATCTGACCCCATGATAGGGGAACCACTATGACTTATTTAAATCTGAAAAATCCCCCAATTATAAACTGATCACTAGTGGTCCTCTTATATGGGTTTTTCTGTGCTGATATTTAGAGAGCAGGTTGATCTGCCTTGAAAGTGCAGGTATTGGCTGTTCCTGCAAAGAAACTAAATGCTCTGCTCAGCTTTTGAGCAGATAATGAAATCCATTATCTATTCATATTGTAGGATATTTGCACAAAGAAAAATCTCTTTGGGTATCAATTAAGGAAGAGCTATAAAGGCTTACAGTATAAGTAGTAGAGCAATAGAAGCGAACAGTTTTCTGTGAGTGTTAAATAAGTTTTAAGATGAGTGAGAGAGCTGCTGTTAACGAGCAACAGTTTTCTCCATTTTCTCAAACCAGACACAAAGATGCACAGCACTCTTTAGAGAACAATTATCCAAACCAGTGATGCAGCATGTTCAGGTCAGCAGGTTTGGAGATTTTATAAATAGGGCAGCACAGTATTTTTTTTAATAATATCATGATAATTTAAATCAATACAGGGCTTGCAGCTAATACTTTATCTTGGCAGGGTTTAAACAGCAATGACTAGATTTTGGCTAGAAATGATCTTCTTGTAATTGGAAAGTGGGTGTTGAGGTCATCATCAAGATATAAATGTGTCCAGATATAAAATGTTAAAATCGTGACCAAGCCGTCTGCCGATAATATACAATAACATTCTCTGCTGTAGAGTCTCATTTAGACTTTTCAAAAAAGTGATTTATGTAAAGAAAACAGCAGTTAAAACACACATAATTTATTCATGATTCATAAAGGTTGTGTGTGTGTGTGTGTGTGTGTGTGTGTGTGTGTGTGTGTGTGTGTGTGTGTGTGTGTGTGTGTGTGTGTGTGTGTGTCTGTGTGTCTGTGTGTGTGTGTGTGTGTGTGTAGCAGCTGCAGGGCGTCTGGGCAGCAGACGTGACTGATGGTACCTGCGTGGCTGTCAACAACAAGTACAGACTGATGGCCTTTGGCTGTGCCAGGTATGTGTCTGCAACTGTCTCTCTGACCAAATCTTTACAAGCAGTAATGGGAAGAAGACCCAGGTGTGTGTTTGTTTGCGTCCATGTGTTACAGAGATTGATTGTTGTCCATGTGTGGTGTGTGTGTCCAGTGTGAGAATCTGTCAGTTTGTGTTTGCCAAGGCCAACGTAGTGTTTGCTTGTGCAATCTGCCAGGTTGGCAGGAATTTCTTTTCGTTGTTGCTCCCTACTCTCCTTTATCTTCTTTTTCTGGTTGTACCTCACTGACAAACATGGACACACACACACACACAGTGTCACAGTTCTTTATGTAATTATTGTTTAAACAGCCCTTTGCAGATAAAGTAGAGAAAGAAGAGCCTAAAATCAGACTCCCTGGCTGTAAAATTGTGTAAAACTCATTAACCATGTTAAAAAACATGTAAAATTGAGTGTTTTGAACATTGTTGGAAAGTGTTTGTCACTCTGATGTAGATTTTGGAGATTTTAAGCAAGAACTTAACTAACATGTCAGTAGGCAGATTTAAAATGACAATTTGGAAGTTTGAATTATTTTGTATTAACTTAAAATATTTTATTTATTATAAGTTGGATTGTATGAGGTATTAGTCACCATCTGCCTACAACAGATGGTCGCTGGTATGCCCCTAGTTTGAAGGTGCAGCAGGAGTATAACTATAGGAAGCTAAGTAATATACTGCATCGGACAGGGTCAGCAGCAGAATGTATTATAGCCACTTCAAAAGGTCTCCTAAAATAATCAGTATTAGTTTAAGTGTACGCTATATTTAGATTATTTTTGCTTTATCTTGTGTCTTTGGTCACTCAACAACAACCGAACTAAACTCACCGAGGCAGCAGTAGACCAGCAGTTCTTATGTTCTGCAAGTAAAATTATTGTCCTTGCAAAAAGGGGAAGGTTGGTTTGAAGAGAGCAATATTTGTTTTTTGTAACCAACAAACATTGGAAAAGCCTTTCTGACAGCAAGGTAAAATAGTGACAGTGTTCTAAATACAGCGCACATTTAAACTTACATTGATTTCTTTTGTTAGCTGGACCTTTTGTAAGTGGCTAAAATACATTTTGCCGCTGACGCTGTCCACAGCAGTATATTGCTTTGCTCTACTATAGGTAATACACTGACAAACCCCATTCAACCTCACTTCAAAAAAAACAAATTATCCCATTAAGCATCTGTAAGAAATCAATTGCAGTCACACACAAGACAAATAATGACCTTGATTGTGTTGTTGTCATAGAGGTATGTGTATGTTCATATGAACGTGCAGTCACCTGCACAGACATGCAGACTAGGAGTAGTTCAAAGCATAGTAGTGTAGCTTGGAGCTGTTTCTTAAAAGTTATGGCTAGAGGTGACCTGCACTGAAAAAGAGTTCTGATCTTTAAAGGTTCTGTTTCTTTCTGATGATGTGTGTTACTACACTTCTCATTCTTCCACACTCAACAAGTTATGGCTGTTAAAGTTTTTTTTTTTCTCTCTCTCTCTACAGCGGCTCAGTGCTGGTATACATGATAGACACCACAACAGGATCCATGCAGCTCTCTCACAAACTGGAGCTCACCCCAAAACACTACCCAGGTATCACCCATATGTTCCCTGTCTGTCTCTTTCCTCCTTCCCTTGTCTTCGCCTCTCTCTCTCTCTCTTTTCTCCTCTTCATCTGCGTCATACCCTGGCAACACAATTTCATTGTTAAGATAACTTGCATTCTTTCAGCTGTCTCTCTCTTGGGTGCACATGCCTGTGTTTCCCCTCAGTGCACATCTGTTCGAGTCAGACTCCTGTAGTCTGTCTAAGGCCACAGCTCCCCCTAGTGGGGGAACTGCCATGTAGGCCTATTGCCACTTGCACAATTAATCTGCCTGTTTACAGTGTATCTGTAGGTCTTGAATAATATTTAAAGCACTGAATTTATTTTGTCAAACATGTCCTTAGACTTAAATTTAATTTATGAAAGTCTGAAATATGTTCTCTTGCCTTCTGTATGCTGTAATGTTTGTTAAATGTTTTTCTAACTTATTGTGGGATGTCAGGAGACGTTAGTTTCACTCTTCAGACATTTAGCAAACACTGCTGGCAGCTCCTACAAGTTATAATAGCTAGGAAGCTCATCGTCTCAGAATGGGCTAGTGCTGATTTAAGCGGAAACTGTTTGGAACTGTTTATTCCATCCATCCATTTCCTGCTGCTTGTCCAGGTTCATGTTGTATTGATTTAATTAATTACATCATTTGATTTTACTTATAAGAACATTGCTGAGAATTATGAAAAATTTTGCTAGAATAATAAATAATTTGAGGCCATATTATCCTTTCTGGTTTTCTGTTGTACATTTGTACATTTTACCTTTGCTCTCTACTGCTACTGAGTTTTCTTCTAATTTGCTTTCATTCAGACTTTTTACTGCTGATAAAAACCACGACCAAAAATTAATAAGCTCAGTACCAATGAAGAAGACAATATTAAACATAGATTAAATGTTTCACAATTAATCCAATAGTTATCCTGTAAAGAAGATGAGTATAGTATTATAATATGGTTCAGTGTCTAATACTTAAAATGCACTTTTTACCAAAGTATAAAAAGAAAATGAATAAAAGCTATAAATAAAGCCTTCTGAACCATTTTATCTTCTCTTCATTCTTTGCCTGTTCAGACATTTATAACAAGACGGGCCCAGTCAAGCTGATCTGCTGGTCACCTGACTACAGCGTTGCCATGGTTACATGGGAGTGTGGCGGCCTATCACTGTGGAGTGTGTTTGGTGCTCACCTCATCTGCACTCTGGGAGAGGACTTTGCGTAGGTGGACACACACACACACACACACACACACACACATACACACATACACACACACACTGTGTGCAGTCATACACCCTTCACACTTCATTTAATGCGACGTACTAGCAACCTTTTTTTTATATCATTGTCTTTTTGTGTCTTCCCCTCAGGTATCGTTCTGATGGTACCAAGAAGGACCCTATTAAAATCAGCTCTATGGTAAGTGAATTCATTTCGTGCTCCCAGTAGTCCCAACTCCTACATTTTAACATAAAAAGGAAATATAAAACTAATACTCTTCCTTTGTGACAAATATTTAAGAGATTTAAAGTAACCGAGATTATTAAACTAATTGAAAAAATTAGAAATAATGACAGAGAATTGGTTAGTAAAGTAAAGAGTGGAGCCCGACAGTTACTGGACTTTTGTGGCTGCTGTCAATACCGATTTTAGGAGTAAAATAACTCTGGTGATGTTTCAGCCGATAGTCTTAAGACACTTTTTTGCAACAATTCTCTTAAAAGTCTTTCTGAAACACATGACAAAGATATGTAACGTTTTCATATCAGAAAACATAAATATGATACCAATATAGACCTAGATAGACGTGATAGGTCAATACCTGGTTGATAATATTGGTTGGATGATATATCTGTCAGGCTCCAGTGAAAATCACATATGTTATGGTTAAGTTAAGATTCAGCACCTATTTAACACTGTTATTTACAAGCAGTTTTCTATTCATTGAAGTGGAACAGAAGTAACACACAGGCTGAGTGACCATCAGTTAACCCAAAGTTTGTCTTTTGCATATAAAATTTGTTTTTACACCCACTGTGCACACTGACCAACTCATCCTTTCCAGAGCTGGGGAGCAGAGGGCTATCACCTGTGGGTGCTCCCTAACAAACAGGAGAGGAGACGGCAGGAGGAGCAGCAGCAGGAGGAGGAGGAGATGGTCACACCTCCTCCCTCCTCCCTGCAGGCCGGCATTCTGCAGTTCCACTTCATCAAGAGTGCCCTCACAGTCAACCCCTGCACGGTGAGAGGAAACATAATAAAGTTTTATGAATACGTACGCTCACATACACACAAACATTTAACATTCATGTTCTGTTTCCTCCTCTCTCGGCTGCACAGAGTAACCAGGAGCAGGTGTTGCTCCACGGTGAAGACCGCCTCTACCTGACCTGTGGTGACCCCACGCAGGTCAACAGCACCTCTGACACACACCCGCACACACACTTACACCCGCGCGATGGCAGCCCACTGCACCACCCCCCCAACCCCGACTCCTCTCTCTCTCAGGGACTCAGCACTTTACTGGGACACAAGCACTGGCACGTGGTCCAGGTAAGGACACACAGTCATCACACCTGGTTATCAGAAGGCAAAAGAAGTTTTTGGCTTTTAAGAATCTAAAAGACTTACGCACATGTCTTCTGCACTTGTAATCAGAGGTTTAATAACATCATTGTTATTTAATCTGTGATTACAAGTGCAGAAGACCATATGCTTCTGCTGTGTCTTTTCGCTTTTTGTTTCTCCTACACACCAGTTGACCTACAAGTGTGCAAAATTTTGTTGCTCTTTAATATTTTAGATTCTTCATAGTAGCCACATTTTGCTTTGATGACAGCTTTGCACACTATAAAAAAAAAGAAAAAGCAACGTGAGAAGTGTGTCCAAAGTTTTGACTGGTACCATATATATAAGAACAGAAATATGATAAGGAAATAGATAGAAGAAGTATGTAAAAAAAAAAATATATGTATATATGTGCCTCAATACTGCAGTATTGATTCCAGTGTGAAAACCTGTGTGAGGTCAAAGAGGGGCCAGTCTTTTAAAATATGTCTTGGTATTCGAGTGTCCAAAATGTCACCAGTGTTTGCCAATTTATTTATTTTTTTATTAAGTGATTAGTCAGTTGGTTAACACAACACGTAATAAGATGCACCTTTTTTCATACAGCCCATAATGATGTCACCAAATGTCTTGTTTGGCATTGTTGTTCAATGATTCATCAAGTTGGTGATTAATTTTCTCCATATCATAGTTGTCTTTTCTGGATCATAAAAGACAAAGAAAAAAGGGAGAACCTCATGATGATGCTAACAGATACAAAGCAACAGTAAATACTGTTAACAGCTTATAATGCTGACACTACTCACACCACCAGGGAGATTTATGAAACAAGTACCTTTGTTAAGACTGTCAAGATGTTTGTAAGCTGTTAATAAACTGGGTTATCTGAAAAGAGCATGACCATAAAGCTGAAAACATGTCTGGTCTTAGTTCAAGAAAAGTTAACATTTTTTGATGAGTGTTTTTTATTGGATAGCGGCAGTATGCACAGTTCAGTGGATGTGAAGTTAAGTTGATCTTCTTGAATTTCTATTTTTGTATTCCTCTAGATTCACAGCACATACCTAGAGAGCAACTGGCCCATACGGGTAAGTGTGGGAATGTGTGTGTTTGTAATTTTCACAAAAACGTGTATTAAATCACCTTTGAAGTATTTTGACATCTGAACCTTCTGGCTTCGAATGTGGTGTTATGTGAGGGACACAGAGGCATCTGGTGCCACATTTTCCTCAGGCCACATGTGTTCTCAGACTCTACAGGCTTTGATATTTTTTAATTTGCAAAGCAGTAATGCTAACAAAATAAACAAATTACGCTGCTGTCATAATTGTGTGTGCATAAGAAGAATTATTGTTATACAAGTTTTTTTTCTGACTCCCACCCTATTTTGATTATAGATGGCTTCTGTATACAAACATACTTGACTTGTTAATATGTCGGTGCACTAGTAGTCAGCAAAAATGTCTCTAAAACTGTTTAGTTTTGTATGTGTGTTTGTATTCTGTCAACACTTCATGTTATATAGTTTGCCTTATGGTCGGCTGTGTATGTGTGTACAGTTTGCAGCCATAGACACAGCAGGCCAGTGCATGGCTGTAGCAGGGAGGCGGGGCTTTGCACACTACTCCTTATTCACAAGGAAATGGAAGCTGTTTGGAAATATCACTCAGGTACGTGTCATTGTAGACTGGAAGATAAATAAGTGTAATCGGCAGCAAACAAGTGGTGACTGGAAAGTGTTTTTTCTCTGTAGGAGCAGAACATGACAGTGACAGGAGGTCTGGCTTGGTGGAATGACTTTGTGGTGGTGGCCTGTTACAATTTCATAGACCAGCAAGAGCAGGTGAGGCTGACGTACTGCTCACGACACCATATTTGATTAAGATTCCCACTGTTTCCTTCTATTTATTGTGATTCTAGTTATGTTAGTCTCTTCATGACATTTTCCTCTGTTGACACTAGTTGAGGCTCTATCAACGCTCAACCAACCTGGACAACGCCTTTGCATCTGTCACCAAGCTGCACTCAGACACTCTGCTGCTCAACGTCTTCAGAGACATGGTCATCCTGTTCAGAGCTGACTGCTCCATCTGCCTCTACAGCATAGAGAGGAGGAGCGACAGGTGGGCTCGTCTGTACATATGTTACAAATCCAGTGCAGCAAATTATGAGATGAGAATAGATATCTTAGATTTCAGATATCATTATTAACATCGTGGTATGACATATGTGTTAGCTCTTCTGGGATTTCAAGGATCAAGTTATGCAATATTCTGACCTTACCAGACTATTCTTGCTGTTCGTTTATTTGCCTTTACATACTTAGTAATTATATCCACATTACTGATGATTATTAATCAAATGTCTTGTGTTAGTATTTTATAATAGTCATACCAACATTATGTAGCAAAAATTCTTAACTTCAGAAGGTTACAGCAAAAGCATATCTGACGTTAATCTTATCCCAATGATCATCTAATTGTTTTCCCATTCAGTCAGGCCTGTCTTTGTCCAACTTTATCCTGTAGTTTTTATGTTGAACACATTTGGTTTTTTTTCCTTGTAACAGTAGGGATGATGTGCCTGATCGCTTAAGTGAGATTTGCCCAAAATTTTTCACATCACAAAAGCAAATTCTGAACAGTGCAAACAAATTCAAGTACTAAGCGTGTGAACTGGACCAAAGACAGTTGCACGATGAAACGAATTTAAGTAAGAGATGCTGAAGGACTGTTTAAGCGTGAGAGAGAATAAATTGCTGTATGAGAAAATGAGTTATTATTGTGTGGAAGAGAAGTTGAAGAACCATTGAGTTCTTCTGAAGGGTAGAACAGCTGAACTTTAGCCTTGATGAAGTACTTCGGTTTACTCAGTCTAATTCTAGGCTTATTACAAATGATAATTTGCAGCAGTATTTCAGTGAAATTAATACCCATGTGCTGTATGATGAAGAGGGTGTTTGTTTTGATCTTAAGCACAGTCATTATTTCTTGCAGCAGCATATTGAAATGCTGTCAAAACATCTTCACCACCTGTTGCAGAATCAAGTAGGGCAGTCACAGAGAACAGTGGCAGAACCTGGATGTAATTTAACATTACCTGTCAACAGAAGTTGTAACAGCATCTGGACACTGTTCTTAATGTTCAACAGTCTCTTCCTTTCACACACTCCAGCAGCAGGGAAATCCCTGGCACCAGTCATAATAGTGTTAGGTAATTGTGTTATTCAGCCACATTTTCCCTCGGGAAAAGAGGCTTTCAGTAAAAGCTATTGACCTAAAACCCATCACATGACAGAACCTGGCCTCAGCTTTATGTCTGTCTGAGGCTACACATTGTTTTTATTGAACAGTGTTCGACCAGCCTCACAACCCTATGTAAGAATTGGGAAGATTTCTTCTTCCATAAATATTTTTGTGACTTTTTGTTTCTTTCAGTGACATTATGTAAATTTAATCAGGGAAGCTACCTGAATAAAATATTTCAGTGTGCTGCATCAAGTTCTTTGTCAGTTGGCTTGGAAGACATTCAAAGAAAATGAGAGTTTGTTCATTCAAATGCTGTCACCTTCTATACTGAAAGTTTTTTCAAATACTGAAGAGTTAAAGTCCTTTAAGTCCTTGTCTTTTTTCGTTTGCATTCGTTTTTACCTGGAAGTTACGAGTATACATTATGAATATGTTTATTTCTATTTGATGTTCCAGTCCACACCCAACAGCCAGCGTGGAGTTGTTGCAGGAGGTATCAATGTCTCGCTACATCCCTCACCCCGCCCTTGTGGTCTCTGTCACCCTCACCTCTGTGCGTACAGAGACTGGCATCACATTGAAAGCCCCGCAGCAGGTAACAAAAACACAGTAACATGCTCACACACACACGTACTGATCTGTACTGTCTCTATAGCTTCATGTGCATTCATGTTTTATGTGTGTGTGTGTGTGTGTGTGTGTGTGTGTGCGTGTCAGGCCTGCATGGCAGAGAGCATCATGTTGAATCTGGCTGGTCAGTTGATCATGCTGCAGAGGGACCGGTCAGGACCACAGGTACGAGAGAAGGAGACACCTGCCAACAACAAGAAGCTGGTGAGTCCAATCACCTCACTGAACTTTCCATGAAATATATATGTCAAAAACAAAAAAGAAAATGTTGAAAAAGACACACACATCCTTAAATCTGCTTGGATGGGTGCCGGATCAAAAAGCATATCAAACGTTGAAAGAAACAGATCCGCACACCAAGATGCTCTTGTTACAAGGATTTATCATGCACATTAAGAAACGCTTCAAGCACCCAGGCTCTCAGAAGTCTGAGGAAGAGCCTTGGTGCTTCCTTGCAAAAAAAAAAATCCTTGCAGTGGAAGCTTCCTGCTGCGTGGATCTGTGTGTAGAAACTTATGATTACAAGTAAAATTTTATCCCTTGCTTTGCAGCAGATTCTATAATGTTCATACAAATAATCAGTAATGACATTTTAATTAGTTTTGTGGATTTGGTACATATTTAGTCATGAATGTAATTTAATAAGCAATGCAGTGATTCAAAGTTACTTACAGTATGTGTTCTGAACCAGTGCACCAAGAGCTTGATGTTGGTTTTTTTCCTGTGATTTTGCAACACCAAAATGCAGGAAAAAGGAGTGACTGATACCGATAATACATTTTACTCTGTATGCAAGCTGCCCAGCTTATGTGTACAATTTGCTTACAGCTCACTAGCGTTTATATCAGTTTTATGAACAGCATCACTGGTGTATTTAGCAATGGTTGGCAGGTGATCTTATTGCTGGCAAATGATCTTAACTGGAGGTGCCAGTTTTATTAGTTCTACAACTTTATAACAATCTCAGACACTAGTAAATCATGTGTGGCTCTTCATATTGTTGACTAAAAAGTTGGTAATGTTTAAGCAGTAACCGGAGATCAGTTTTTTTTAAAAAAGATAATGTGACCTGAGGATGGGGCTGAAATTTTAGCGACATTGCAATATAGCCTACTGCAATTTTCAAATGATGGGAAGCACAGTTTTTTAAAGGCTAAATATGTGTCGAAATACCATTTCAAATTAAATATAATTTGCGAAAATTTCCTGTCCTACACCTCATATTCTACAGACTTAAGAAAACACAGGTCCCTGCAAAAAGTACACATAATCATTTAATACGTTTTTACTATATTTATACTTCTTATATACTCTCTTTTAGTGTCGACATGTATGTTTACTCTGTGTTACTATCCCTGAGCAATGGCTGATAACTTGCTGCTGTAACATAAGAATGTCCCAGCTTGGGATAAATGAAGTACATCTGTCTATCTAACTAACACTTTTTCATTCTCCCCTAGCTACCATTTTGTCCACCGGTGGTGCTGGCTCAGTGTGTGGAAAACGTGTGGACCACCTGTCGCTCCAACAGGAAGAAGCGCCACCTGCTGGAAGCCCTGTGGTTGTCCTGCGGTGAAGCGGGCATGAAAGTCTGGCTGCCGCTGTTTCCCCGGGACCACCGCAAGCCCCACTCCTTCCTCTCCAGGCGCATCATGCTACCCTTCCACATCAATATCTACCCTCTGGCTGTGCTGTTCGAGGATGCCCTGGTACTCGGGGCAACCAATGAGACCGTCCTCTATGATGGGCTGCAGGGATCCTCTGAGCCACTGGAGGCACTGTTCCCCTTCTGCACCGTAGAGAGGACCTCCCAGATCTACCTCCATCACATCCTGAGGCAGCTGCTGGTTCGCAACCTGGGTGAACAGGTATGTGGCCTAAAAAATCAACACAAATACGCTTTATTCAGACAAACTTTAGTCTTAATGTTGGCATTCTACAGAGCATGTACATGATAATACAAACAGTTCGATATCATGATGACTCCCATTTGTTCTTTCCTCTCCTTTCCTCTTTATCTCACTGCAGGCTTTGATGCTGGCTCAGTCATGTGCCTCTCTCCCCTACTTCCCCCACGTCATGGAGCTGATGGTGCACGTCGTGCTGGAAGAGGAGGCAACATCACGGGAGCCCATCCCAGACCCTCTGCTGCCCACTGTGGCCAAGTTCATCACCGAGTTCCCCCTCTTCCTCCAGACCATCGTCCACTGTGCCAGGAAGACAGAGTACGCCCTGTGGAACTACCTGTTCGCCGCTGTGGGAAACCCCAAAGATCTGTTTGAGGAGTGTCTAATGGCTCAAGACCTGGACACAGCAGCGTCCTATCTGATCATACTGCAGGTGGGGACACGCTGACACCAAAGGCACATGTTCAGTTATCTTTTCCTAACATAATGCAGAGATGATCAAAGACAAATAGATTTAAAACCAGGTTTCACTGTGGATTCCACACTAAATTTGTTTAAATCTGTCTGTTCTTCTGTTTTCGTTCCTCTCTGTAAAGAACATGGAGGTTCCAGCGGTGAGCAGGCAGCACGCCACTCTACTCTTCAACACGGCGCTTGAGCAGGGCAAGTGGGACCTCTGCCGGCACATGATCCGATTCCTCAAAGCCATTGGCTCTGGGGAAATGGAAACTCCGCCCCCAACACCCACCACTCAGGTAAAGAAGGACAGAAAGTAAAGAAATAATTTCTATACACATTTAATCTGCAGATATCAGTCAAGGAAAAGTTACAGGCAAAGGGTCTCAAATTTCAGGCCATGAAGGTGGAATAATTCTTTCATTATTGTTAAATGAAACGATCAGTGTTTCTATTTTTCCTTTCTTCCTGTCCACACCATCATAAATGACTGGCATTTTCAAATATATCAACATTGGAGTGTTTTCAGACTATCTGCTTTTGGTGGCTTAGTGTGGATGAGGGCCAAAATTGACCAAAAATGGGCATGTAAGTAAATAATATGGTACAAAATCAGTCATTTATTTGTTATCCATTTGAAGAGCAGCACAACAACACTGTTGGAAGATCTGTGGAAGCATCAAGCAGTTGAAACTATTTTTGGAGATATGGAATCCCGAATACTTGCCTTATGATGTGTCTTAGAAATATTAAGTAAGCAAGCTGAGAGAGAATAGTTTTAAAAATAACCGGAAAAATATGTATGTGAGACATGACACAAACTAAATTAATACTTAATTTAAATATATTTGTATGAACATTTTCAGACAACTATTCATTGTTTTGTTTATTTACCTCAGTTGTGTCACTTTTGTGCGTGTGAGTTGGAGTGAGAAAAACTGATCTATTTGAAGTGAAAATTCCTTCTGTGAGACCAAACAATGTGTGTAATTGATGATTGGCATAAAGAGATGACTTTTGTACTTTATACAAACATTAAACTGTAAACATGAAATGATGGCCTGTGTATGTCCGTCTCTAGGAACCCAGCTCAACTGGAGGTTTTGAGTTCTTCAGAAATCGCAGCATCAGTTTGTCACAGTCTGCAGACTCCATCAGTACAGGAAAGTTCAACCTGCAGAAGACCTTCAGTATGCCCTCTGGACCCTCTGTTAAAGGGTATGCACACTCACACAAACACACAAGTACAGTAACATGCATTGTGAATAATTTCATTATGTTTTGTTCAAAATGTTCTCACTCTAACATCTAAATGTTTCCACTTTCTCTCCTGCATTCATTTCTGTCAGTCGGGATGTGGAGTGTGCAGAGAACATGTATATTGACATGATGCTCTGGCGCCACGCCCGCCACCTGCTGGAGCAGGTACGCCTCCGCGACCTGGGATGCTTCTCTGCGCAGCTGGGCTTCGAGCTCATCGGCTGGTTGTGTCGCGAACGAAACCGCGTGGCCCGTGTTGATGACTTTGTTTCGGCGTTGAAGAGACTCCATAAGGATTTTCTCTGGCCTTTTCCTGTCATCCCTGTGGGAAGCCTCAGCTCGCCGCTGAAGAATGGACGGTGTCGCAATGGTGAGCGACACTGACCAAATCTCACATAATTCAATTTCAGAATCAGAATCTGGATTAATTGTCAAGTAGGTTTTCACATACAAGGAAATTACTGTGGTATGTTGGTGCATAACAATAAACAGTACAAGAAAAATATAAATTAAGATTAAAGCAAGTACTGAAAGTCAGTATGTATAAATAGAAAATAGAAAATTGGCAGTAACATGAAAAAAAACGTAAAAACAGTAGAGGAAAGTATGTACAAAAAATACTTTATTTAAATGAAAGTGCCGCACAGTTTCTGCAGGAATGTGCAGGTTTAAGTTTCAATAATTTTGTCTCTGTCCCAGTATTTCATGCTGCTGTTGTTGTTTTTGTTGTTGTTGTTGTTACTCACAGTGCTGAGCACACGGCTGTTGAAGTCGCAGTCAGCTGACAGCCTGTTGAACAGCGACATGGACACAGCACCTCCTCAGGCGGCTCCCACCAACCACACCTGGCTGGACGGGATCGGGCAGAGGGCCAAAGACATGGACACGGCCTCGTCTGCTCACTCCAATCAACACTCACCACAGACACATGATGCATTCCTGTCCCTGCTCACCAACAAAGGTAATAAAGCTTAAACAGTAAACCCCTGTCTACTTATTAACATTCTAACCTCGTCTTTTTCTCCGTTGTTCCTGTTTAAACATTCTCTTACTTCTCGCCCCTCTAGTGGAGGAGTACAGCGTCGGCTCGGCCACAGATCTGACAGAGACCAGCTCGGTGGTGGATGGTGACTGGACGATGGTTGACGAGAACTCGTCCACTCTGAGCCTGAGCCAGGCGGAGTTGGAGCACATCTCCATGGAGCTGGCCAACAAAGGCCCGCACAAGTCACAGGTGCAGCTCAGGTGAGATACTCTCATTAGGCAAACAACTGTCTGTCTTTTGACAGGAAGAATGTGAAACGCTTTTTCATGAGACCAGCTCCAATTAAAACGAAAAAAATAAATTTTCTTACAGGACTCATGGTGCTGGAGGCAATGTGGTTTTGCGAATGCTTATCTTTCTCATATTTTTTGGGACTACATAAGTTTAACGTACTTTGTATTAAGAGTGCATTGAAGACTGATATAATTACCTGAAAACATGACTTTAAATAATTAAACATTTTAGCTGAAAGTAAGAAAACTAACTAGAAAATGGTTACAGCCAGACCCGCCTGGCAGGATTATGCAGGATATTTATCTTATATATTAATGGAGAAATTGACCTTTTTTTTAAAGCTTGAAGTGAGCAGATTTTTATTTTATTTTATAACTTTTCGGGTGTAAACAGTGGACTAAATTATTTCCCTACCATTGGCATTTAAAGGAAATCAAATAATGTGAAGGTTTTGTGTTTGTCAAGTGATTTTTTTTGTTTGTTTGTTTGTTTCTTTTGTATTGTTTGCTTTTGTCTTTTACTTTGGTTTGAATATTTAGGTTTGCTTTTCTCTTTATTTGTGCTTATATATTTGCATAAACATAAAAATATGAGTAAAGAATAAAGAAGACAAAGGTCTATGATGTAAAACAGAATGTCTGTCTGTGTCCCTCAGGTATCTCCTTCATGTGTTCATGGAGGCGGGCTGTCTGGAGTGGTGCATCGTGATCGGTCTGATCCTGCGGGATGCGAACGTCATAAAGCAGGTGATCGGCTTCCTGGACAGCCCCGAGGTTCCTCAAGAAACTGTGCAGAGTGTCCGAAGCGGCTTATTGGCTGTTGACACGTGGGCCTCCAGCGACTGGTGGGTAGAGCATGTGCATTTATTACTGCTGCAACTAACAGTTACTTTCATTATAGATTCATCTGTTGATAATTTTCTCGATTAATAGATTAATTGTTTGGTCTATGAAATGCTAAAAAACATTAAATATATTTGAACTGTTTTAAATTGACTCAAAAAGGATTAGCAAATTATCAGAATTAGAATTTATAGTCTGATCTCTCCTCCTCTCATCTTTTTTCCAGCCTGGGATACAAACCATTTCTCAACCTGATCCAGCCGCAGCTGCAGCGGCTGATGGATTCAGCAGCAGGTGAGCAGGTGCAGCCTGAGGCCTTCCAGCCCTCCAGCCAGAGCTCCAAGCTCGGCGGCCCAGAAGGTCTCGGAGGCGCTGCGGTGCCACGGGCGGAGGACAGTAGAGGAGTAGCGGCTCCGCTGGGCCTGGCCCTGACCTCCCTCGAACCTGCAGGAGGCTTTTCCCGTCCCCCTTCTGAGGACTGTCCTCCTGAACAGACAGAGGAGCAGGGGGACGAGGAGGGAGCCTACGACTGCACGTTGTCCTGAAGCCAGGAGCCTCCTCTGAACTCTAACCTGTGAACTTTAGACCCCGGAGGGAAAGAGGAGGGAGCAGCAGTGGCTTGAACAGACTTTTGTGTGTGTGTGTGTGCGCGTATGCGTGTGTCCCTGTGTGTCTGTGTGTCTGTGTGCATGTGTGTGTGTGTGCACAGAAAGTACCTCTCCTGCAGGTTCTTACGTCAGTCAGTATTATCCACTCTTCAGATTTGCCCTTCATCTCAACTAGACTCCCTGTGGATACTGAGCTAACAGACAGAGCGACAGACAGCCTGACTGGCACAAACGTGTCACAGCACAACCATAGACAGGGTTCAGTCTGATGGTTAATTTCTAACCGGTCTCGTTTTACCAAAATGTGCTGTTCGACAAGAAGCCACGTGTGTCAGTTAGTGTGTTTCTACATCAGGTTGTGGTGTTTGGAAGCTGTAGACCAGCACAGGAAAGCACCAGGATTTTTTTTTTTTTTAATTCTGAGACAGATGTTTTGTGTGTGTAGCTTTTCTTTGGCACTCAATCAAGTGCAACTAGAGACTTTGAAATGTTTTTTTTTCCCCTGTCCAGACAAAAAGCTCCATTGTTTCCTTTGGTTTCAAGGAATAGTTTGGGTTATTTGAAGTGGGGTCCTATGAGGCGCTTATAGTAGAGAGCATTAGCTACAGTAGATGGTGGTCAGCATGCCTCCAGTTTAGGGAAGCAGAGAGGAGTACCACCACTGAGGTCAGGCTGTGGACAGGATGTGCTGCAAATGTATTGTAGCCACCTAAAAAAATCAATATCAGTTTATACATAAATACGCCAAATATCACTGTCTCCAAACCAACCAAACTCCACAGGAGAAATCCGTCATTTAACCTTGCAGAGATGCGAGTTGCTGGTCTACCGCTGCCTCACTCTGTAAGTTTATTTGTGTGATTGTGTGACTCGGTGAATCTGAACTGTCCTTTTAAAACACCAAAGTCACACAATAACACTATAACTAACACATTGAGTCAGCAGTACACCATCAACTCCTGGGTTCTGTGAGGTAAAATTAGTGGAGTCTGGTTAATTTGGAGAGAGCAATATTCGGTTTATGTAACTGGTTGGTTCCATGCTGGTAATCATCTCTGCTTCCCTAAACTGGGAACTGGGGATGTGCTGACCACCATCTATTGTAACTAATACACTGACTATTGATAAGAACCACATACAGCCCCACCTCAACAAATGATCTACACTGTCCCATAAATACAAACAGAGCAAAACATTTTGATCATGTATCACAACATCATGCTACGTCGCTAAATGTAGAAATGTAGAACAAAGCTCTAGTCATGAACCATTTACAAGATGCACCGAAGTGTGTCTGAGCCGACAGTAAGTGTGCAGGTCTGTTTGTGCAGAAAGAGGTGTTTCATACTTTCATACCTCATATGATTTTAAAATATTTTGTGATACCTTTTTCAATAATGTAACAGTGTACAAGATAACATTATTTTTCTATCAACTACACCTTGTCCCACTTGAGTCTCCCTGTACAAGAAAAGAAAAAAAAAAACGCTCATGGTATGAATTCTATGTAATTCTTGAGAAGTGACGACCTTTAAAGATTTCTAAGAAAATGATCTCTGAGAAGAATCCACTGTTGCGAGTGCAGACTAGTTTCTTACCACTTATCAGTACCTCTTATTCATGTATTTTTCATGCGCCGACGCTCCCGACTTTGCTCAAGTCCAGGCCCAAAATGCTCGAGAATCAGCCGTCTGCTTTTCTTTAATGTGGCCCAGATTTTAGACAACCAGCCAGAGCAGCGAGCAGATTTAAGACTGTAGTGCAGTGAGGGGCTTGGGCAAAACAGACGCTATAAAAACCAAATTATGTGATGCTTTATCCAGCTTTTAAACACACATTTGGGTGTCAAAATGTGTTTCCTATCATCAGCGAGGCAGATAATTTCATATTGTGTTATTAAAGCCATCCTACTCTGTAGATTTTGTACCTATACTTTGTCGAAAGAGCATAATTTGATTCCCTCGTCAGTAGTGTTAACAGTGACGCGTCAGTATCATTTGAAAGTGAGGATGAGATTTCTTCGCTGGTTGTGTAATGTGACCCTCATCTTCTGATAAGGACTTATATATTTCGTCCAGTTCAACATGCATATCACATCCCTGAACCGCTTGAGACAATGATATTGTGTGGTCTTCTTTGGATTTCTGAGTGTGTGTACCACATTGTATTGACATGTTTGGTGACTTTAATCACATGCAATTTATTTTAATTGTATTAGTCTGCATTATTACATTATTTATTGGCATTGTAGCTGAGTGGTAATTGCTGACTTGATGCTCGGTTTGTTTTTATGACTGATAACAAGACGTTTCCCCACCTTTTAGTTAATCAAAGTCGTGTATTGGCTCTCTACCACAAGCACTAAAAGGTTCATCACAGATATGTCAGTATTATATTGTGCAATGTATTGAAATGTTACTCAGCTTTATTTTTTGTGTTCTCTACTTATTTTGTTGTTGTTTTTTTTCTCCCCAACTGTTTGCTTTTACTTTTCATGATAGACCAAATCATATTTTTCGGATTCATTTTTGCTCTCTTGTCGGTACAAGACGAGTTGGGTGTGTTGAAAATTAAGACTCTTCAGCAGTTTCTGTTTTATGAATTGCCTGTATAGTTAGAACACTATTCATGAAAAGGGCAAAAATGACTACACAACAAAGTGTTGCTGTCGCTGATTTACTGTCAACATGAATCCTGTTGCACCCTCCACTCTGAACAAGCCTACAGCTACACTACGCTGCTGCGCTGTAAGCTTTACTTGACTTGAAAATGGAAAACATGATGAACCAAAGACTTAACGTCCAGAGGCCTTCTGTTTTAACTGGTTGCTTCGATCAAGCATTATGCAGAGGGAAAAAAAAACCTCACACACAAACACACACATCCATACCCCATCCCTCTCATCAGAAATATAACCGCTGATGCTCCAAACTAAACTAATGCTGACAGCATACAAGACAATTTCCTACGGAAATGAATATTGCAGATCTTTTCTGGTTTCCTTCTCTGCGGGCGAGGAGCGGTCGGTCGGTCAGGTGTGTCAGCGCTCCCTCCCTCCTGTGTACAGTTGTAAAAGTATTGTCTGTTTCCTGACTCAGAGTAAAGTTTTTTTGTCTGGCGCAGGAGCAGCAAACATCCTCAATGCAGTGTAAAGATACTCTCTTGTACATTTGCCTTTTCTACTCATGTTTGGTTTTCTACTTCATTTTTTCCTTGTACATACAGACCAATAAATTATTTTTAAAACTGCGTAGTTTGCTTCATTGAGTACAGCTGTTACTGTTTTTCACTTTATTTTGAATTATAATGTGATCAGCTGGTTTGTGTGTGATGGAGAAGTATTAGGGCCAAGAGAATGATTTGAAAAGTGTAAAATCCAAATGTTGAGCACAAACTCGAAATGGTGAGGCCAAAGGGGAAATGTTAAGGAGAACATGGAATATGAATAAAGTGTAAATGTGAAGAATAAAATCTAACTTTCGTCATTAGTGCCAGGCATGAGGGAGAAAAAATCAATCAGCGAGGAGGATTTTTTTGTTTCAAATTTTGCATTATGAGAATAAACTAGAAATATTGAGAAAAAAGTCAAAACGCTGAGAATAAAGTAGAAATGTTGAGGACAAAGTCAGAATGTCAAGAGGAAAGTTGAAATGTCAAAGTTGAACTTTCATTATTAGTGCAGGCCTAAGAACAGAGAGAGAATCAAGTCAAAATGTTGAAAATGAGCTTGAAATGTAGAGAATAAAGGCCGAAATGTCAAGAATTAAGTTCAAATCTTTTTTTTTTAATCTTGCATTTTTAAGAATAAAATCAATGTTGTTTTTAACGCCAGATTTTGAGAAAAAAGTCAAAACTGCACTTGAGATTCACAACATTTCAACTTCCGCTTCTTTTTTATTTTTTCTTACGCGTGGCCCTAAAATTGTTGGCCTTTCCATTTTATTCTTAAAATGCAAAATAAATTCTTTCTTGTCTAAAAATTCTTCCTCCCCTTATCCCTGGCCCTAATACTCTCCCCTTGTGTGTACATGTAGTGAAATGACACCAATGTTGTAAATAGAGGATAACACAATAAACATGAACGTAATAAGCATTTTAATTACTGTACAAGTGCTAATTTAATTCAAGCTTTTTGCATAATGTAAAATCATCCCCTCCATCCAACAGATGGATACCCTGTAACCAGATCAATCCCAATAATCCCAATCGCAAACAGTCGTATCGATCACTGAATTCCAACTAACAGACAAATATGCAATTTAAAAAAAAGCAAAACAGCAGTTCAAAGGAGAAATGTAACTGTTACAGTTATTTAAAGTGTCAAATCAATCACAAAAAAAAGAATAAAATGATCAGTCTTGTTTAATAAAAAACTAATCTTAATTTAACTTTCAGAACAAAAACTGAAAAGTTAGAGAAATAGGCATAGTGAAAGGTCAAGATGTTGGACAAAAAAAAAAAACACAGTTCAGGTAACGATAACAAAACCGTTAACATATTAAACATAAAAAAAATACAGGACATCCTTCAACAACAGGCATTAAGACATTTTAACATGTATCCCAGAATAGATTTCACTTAAACAGATATGAACATTTGTGTTAGATTTTCCTCGACTGTTACATGTGATGAAGATAAAGCTACATCCAAGTGTGAGTTTACACTGAACAACAAAAACACACTGTGCAGCGCTTTGTCACATTAATACATTAGATTCTGTCGCAAAGTGACTATTTAAATTCACTTAATCCTATATATTTTTTTCTATGTTAAGCTCTCTAGCAGCGCTCGGTGTGAGCTTTAGTCTGACAGTGGGAGCACCAACGGCGTCGGATGAGCCAATTCACAGCGTTTAAACATCTCGCGGCTCCATCCCACATTTACAGCAGTTCCTCCCATGTGTTCTTGCTTTTAGAAAACCAAAACTCTTCTTATTCACCAGCCCATATAATCTTACAACTCCAACAAAGCTCTGATTTCTGCCACAACTTGAAATAATCAGGAACTAACAAACTGTTGGTGGTCAGAAATATGAACAAGCTGAATATATTTAATCTCTGTTTCCATGCTTTCCTTCAGCCTCAGACAAAAACCAAACACTCTGCCACTTTACAACAGATTTCTAGAAAAATATTCATTTACATTGTTAATAAAGCTTTTTCTCCCACAGGTATGACTTCAACACTTGCAATGAAACAGATTTAGATCTTCTGCGTGTCTGTGTCGCTGCACAGCACTGACAGACATCTACACACCGACGAGCAGTGTGTGTTCATTCAAACACATGGCTTACTTCAGCTGCAATCACTGAACTCTAGTGTCAGTTTGTTATTTGCAGGTTCTCATCATTAGATGTTAAGTCAAAAAAAAAAAAAGACAAGAAGATAAAGAGCTATTTCAGAAGCCCTGGTTGCTTTTCGGTGTCCACAGTAAAACTCGTTTTGTGAGAAAAAAAAAAAAAAAAAAAAGCACATTCATAGTTGATTAACCATTACAGACTGACAGACTACACAGCTTAAATACAATGTGAGCTGAAACCTCAGAGAGTGATTGATTGATCACAGTTCAGGACACACCTGGCCAGCTGTGCAGAGTGAAGGAGACACATCTGATCAGTCAGTTAGTGTTTCTGTTTCTGCTACGGCTCACGCTGACTCCATTACTAAGAGTTAATGCGACAGCGTCTGTTCAGTATATTCAAAATGAACCATAGTGGTGTTTCTTCTCCTCGTTTTAGCACATTTACATCACAGGCCGTTATTTTACAGTCTTTATATGAACAGTAAAGTTACAGTAGGGTTATGTCGAGGATATCTGTCGCAAATGGCTAAAACATACAAAAAACACAATATGGTTCTTTATGGAGAACAAATAATGGTAACACTTTATAATAACTATCATTAATTAATGGTAAATTGAGAGTTAATTAAACTTTAGTTATTAAATTTTAACATAATATTTAATGCTTACGAAATATTAGTAATGCTATAATTGGAATAATGTTTTTGTTATGTGTGCAACAATAAAATATTTTACTAATGTAATTAGAATTACTGTTTTTGTCTCCTATCAACTGTAATACAAAATATTATTTTTATTTTCTATTACACAAACAGCAGATAAAACAGCAGAAATTAAAGCATTGCTAATACTTGGTACACATTATTTATTATTTGTCATTGAATTTAGTTAGTAATTCATTTACTGCTAAACTATCAATTTGCCATTTATTAATGGTGATTATTATAAAGTGTTACCCAAAAAAGTGTAAAACCTCTACATTGTTGACCAACAATTTCACCAGCCAATCAAATGCAATTCTTCTTTACAGTCCAAGTCAAACTCGTCACAGCAGATGTCTGACAGATGTGATATCAGTAGCTTTGCTCTGCAGTGTTCAGCTGCATCACACCATCTTCCTCAGCAGATGGAGTTCTTGTTCTTGTGGGGCTTAAAAGTTGAGACTGAAAGTTCACTCAGCTGAAAGAATGTACTCTCAACTTTTAAGCCAACGTGGACGAGAAGGGACAAAAATGTGAATATCTACATTTCCATGATAACCGAGCAAACTCCATCTGCTGGGGAAGATCGCGTTGCTCAATTCAAAGCTCCAGATGATCGATCAAAAGCTCTGGAATAGCTACTGGGTGGATGTTGTTATGAGATTGTGCATAAATGAAAGAAGCATAGTAGGACAATCTGTTTTCAACTTGCCAAGTGCTGATAAAAGGCTGTGATGGGTTTAAAAACTTTCCGACAGACAACATAAAAACTGTACAGTGCAGCACCTGATAGCTTTTAAGACCACTGAGACGTTTGTGTCCACAACAGTAAACATTTTGTGCGTCTTTGGAAGCAAAATATTAAGGCCTCCTTCATGTCAGCATTACTTAGATTGAGTGAAGCCAAACAAGACAACATGGATCACAACGACACGTCATCACTGGGTGTAAAACGTGTAAAAAGTGGACAAAAGACGAGTTTTGCTCAGCTGATCTCCAGAGTGCAAAAAGAAAAAGACGATCTCCCAAGTCTTTACAAGCTGATTCCACCTGTGATTACATTTCAGAGGAGTCGAACTGCCAACAGCAACTATGTGACATTTGTCTGTGTTTTAACAAATTTCATCAAGGTGTGGGACTGAAGGCAGGTACGGGACAGTCGCTCTGATTTTTTTGATAACACAGGAGTGTGATTCAAAGATCAAAACACAATGGAAACAGACCTCTTCAGATAAACCTCTCAATCTCAAATCTCCAGTTACAAAACATCCCAACCAGTCTTAACGAGAACATTAGTAACTGTTATCTCGGTGTCGAAAACTAGATTTTCATCATTGTGGAGACAGTGGGGACTTAAAAAGCCCCTCTCCCCGACACCTTCCAACCTTTGACTTCGGTAACTTCCCAAAAACCGGCAATCCAACATTCACACCCTCTTCACGCCATAAATGCCCACCTGTCTGAAAATACGCGCTGTTATCCCTGTATTTTAATGATTCGGAGTCTCCCCAAACTACTTGTGAAACGAACAGCTTTGTTTCTAGCGTAACCGGGGGCCTGACTGTCAGATGGGGTCCACGTGAAGCAGACAATGTGTGAAACAGGTCACAGTAACTAGACTGAGGTTGTGATACTTCGGCTCTAGACAGAAAAAAAAAGATGCAGCTCCTCATGAGACGAGTGAAATATTAGCTGCACAAACCACAAAAATGAGTGGAGAACAGTTGGATAACACAAAGAGCTGTCTGCAGAAACACCAATGTACACATTATACATTTCTTGGACAAATTTCAGCACAACTTAAAGAAGAGAGAAATCAAATTAACATTTTAGCTCAGTGCAACTCCTCATGAGGTCAAGAATCAGCCGGACATCTCTCACATTGTTATATTTCTTTCTTGTCTCTGTACAGCAGAGATTATTTATGGTAACTGAATTTAACTTTACCTAAAACTGTCTGTATAAAACTGCTTTTGGTAACGATTAATACTTTATTTTATAGGTCTTTTTATTTTATTACTGGAATCCTTCATATCTGCTTGCTTGCAGACTGATTGAATTTTCTTACATTAAATTAGCAACATATTGGAAGTATACCTACTGAACAGTGTTTCTGTTCTTTACAGAAAATGCATTAAATTATTCAGAAATTACAGACCCATAAAACAAAGCATCACTCATTTTAATGTGTTAGACTGGTATACTGATTCATTTTCTGAAAATCTGCACAGTTGTGGTATTTAAGTGGATTCAAATGAAGTTACACAATGCCATGTTTTGTTTTTATTTGATTTTAGTGGTTCAATTCACTAAAGATGTGTCAACATCTCATCTGCATCCAATATGTACAGTTACTAGATCATTTTCTTTAAGGGCGGCAACTAATGATAATTTTCAATATCAAGTAAGCTTACAATTATTTTCTTGTTAATGGTTCAGACTATGAAATGACAGTAAGGAGTAAAAGAAACACCCATCCAGCTTCCCAGAATCAAGTCTTTTACAAAAGAGTTTTGTAAAAGATATTTCTTTTGCTGTCATATATGACAAAGAAAAGCAGCAAAGCTTCATGTTTGATGAACTGGAACCAGCATATGTCTGGTATTTTTGCTTGAAAAATAATTCAAACTATTATTTGATCAACAAACCAGCTGCAGTCTTTCATTCGACTGGTTGATTGACCAACTAATCGTTGCAGCTTTTCTACATTGCCAATAGATATTCAGTGCTGCTGCTGGAGACAGCTTGTAGCACAGAGCCAAAGTCAAGTTTGAAAAACACTACTACAGTAACGGCAGATGGAAATAATCAACACTCCCACATGAGACATGAAACAAGCCAACTGACAATGATGATGTTAATGAGTGTGGAGTTGCATTGCTGGTTTTTCACCCAGTCACCCACAAGACTCGGGGAATAAATCACAGGACATTTACTCTGTCTCCCACAAGTCCTTGTTTCCCCATGAGTTCTGCTCTCATCAAAATCTAAAGTACACCTTTGCGCGAACAAATCGGGGCCAAAACCTCAACATGTGCCCTTGATGCAAAATCTTCAGAAAGGCTACTACTTTTAAAGGACACCTTGACATTTTGATTTTAGCCAGCTGTTTTCATTTAACAGGCACAGTTTTCTGCATCTGCATGTCAGATTCTCTGACAATTAAAGCAGATTGTTGGCATTCCTCAATGAAACGCAGTGTTACGACTTGCTGCAAATCAGTGGCGTTAGTGAGGAATGATCATGAGTTAACTGATTAGCTAATACAAAAGCTATTCGCTCGTAATAAAACAAGTGCATGTTGATGAAAAGAGACTTTTTAAAATATCAAAGCTTCCAGTTAAAGTCCCAAGAGGGGTCAAACAAAGACAGCTCTTCCCAAACAGATCCATCAGTATGTTACTACACCTACAGTGGAGACAGGAGTGGTGTTATTTTTGCAGAGGAAGTCAGAGACGCGTCTACTCGAGTGGTTTGTTGATAAAGAGAGAGCAGGGGAGGCAGCCATGCGACAGTATTCATTCAGGAGGAGTGTTTGCACGGGAGACAAAGAACGGGAGGAAGTGAGCAGGACGGAGATGGCGTGAGTAAAAGCAAAGGCACGACAGTTTGAGTACAAAAAAAAAAAAAAAAAAATCTTAACCCCTTCATTTCACTAACCCAGGAGGGAGCACGAGGCTTGTGGCGGCCAGTGCGTCGGACGGTGAGTTAGTCAGGCCGTAAGCTGTCCACCCAGCTTACCTCTGGCGTGTCTCGGCGTGTCTCATCCTGCTTGGTTAGCTACTAAAGCCTACTGACACAGTGATGGGGGTCTCTCAGGCAGGCTGGGAGGGAGCGTGAGTGTGTGTTAGACTGTGTGTTTTTGTGTCAGAGTGAAAAGGCAGCAAGACTGCTCCTCAGTATCGTTCCTTGAAATCCTCTGTCTGTCTCATGGGGCTCCCTGCAGCCCTCGGCTCCTCTCAGCGTCAGCCTCTGTAGTGATGTGCAGCGTCCTCAGTAACGGTACATGTCGTAGGTGCTGACCCAAGACGAAGGAAAGGCCCATGTGGGGAACCTGCGGAGGATTTCCTCCAGCTGAGCAGTCCTCTGGTCTTGCCCGAAGAAATAGTGAGTGGAGATGGCGACGGAGATCATCCCCTCGGGGCCTGATGGGTCCGGGTCTCTAGGAGGCTAGCAGAGGGACAGAAAGAAAGAAAAGCATGAGAAGGAGAGAAAAATCACCTCATCTATAGCTTGATCATGCTGCATGTGTTTTAGCTTATGCAATGAATTTTAAAAGGTCACAGAGTTGGTGTAAACCCATGAAGTTGTTAATGCCATTCAAAAAATTTTAATCTCCATAATTGGAGTTAAAAGGTTTTCACATGACACAGTACAACTGTGTCCTAGCAGGAGCTTATCTCCTGCAAACAATCACTGACTGGGGCCCTGAAGTAGTGTTTGGCAGAAATCTAGAAATGTGAGGAATGAAAAGAATGACACAGAAAAAAAAAAGATCATCTGTGATGGATTTCAGGCTGTCAATGGTGCAGCAGTACCTTATGATTTATACAACATTATGGGCAAGGACAAAAAGGAATAATTCGACATGCTGGGGAACGTGCTTATTTGCTTTCTTGCCAAGATTTATGTAAGAAGATTGATACTGCTCTCGTGTCTGTATGTTAAATATGAAGTTGGAGCAAAGATAGCTGTTAGCTTAGCTTATCTTAGCAGAAAGACTGGAAATAGAGGTGGCCTGGTAGCTCAGTTGGTAGAGCATTTGCCCCATGTAGTGAGGCTGTGAGTCGCGTGCAGTGGCTGTGGGTATGATTCCCGCCTATGGCCCTTTGCTGCATTCCCTCAGTCTCTCTCCCCATTTCCTGTCATATCTTCAGCTGTCCTGTGATTAAAGGCATAAAGGTCCAAAAATATATATATATGTGTGTATATGAAAAATAAATAATAGATGTAAAAATAGAGGTAAACAGTACAATTCACCTATCACCATCCCTAAAGCTACAAACTTTTTTTTTTTTTATCACAAAAGTTTGAAGGAAACAGAAAAATTGGAAAAACATCCTCAGTTTTGGTGTTTGCTTTTTTTGAAAAATAATTAATTCACTTAATGGGAGATGAACATACTTTTTCAAAATAAGTTTCGACTTGCAAACATTTGACTCACATGACTGATCAGCTGTTTCTGTCTCCTCATTGGTCACATGACTCTACAATAGGGCAATACACAACCAAGATTTTTTTCAGTTTAATCAGATTTAGCTGCACAATACAAATACTGAACGATTTGGTCTTTTTTTTTCAGTTCAGTGTGCCACACTAAATTCCTATATCAGCCTACATGAGTATGTTTTACCAGTAAGACTTGTGATTTACTTGTGTGTTTTGTCTTCATCATCTGTGAGAGTCAGACAAAGTAAAAGTGTGCATCCTCCTATAGTTCAGTCATAAAATCAGTGGACCTGCGGAGCCTTTCTCTCCAGGCTGCAGCAGCATTGCAGCCACAATGCATTGTCACCTGGTCAGATGTTTTTAAAAAGTGCAACAGCAAATATAAAAATATATTTCTGATTTCTCTTTGTTCCTCATTGAAATGGTCTCTTGTGCTTTTTTGTAAGCCTTTATTTGTTTTATCCTGTTATTGTAATGCACACTGGCTGACAGAGGAAGGAAGGAAAAAAAAAACAAATGTTCAACTGGAAGAATTGCAGTCAACTGAGGGGTCTCCAACTAATGATTTGAATCTTCAACATTTGGGTACAGCCCTACTCTATAATACATCCATGATTGGTCCACACAGATCTGATGTAACTTTCATTGCATTAATACATGAAACAAACAGAAATGTAACATCCTGTTTTCTACATTGTCTATCGCCATTTAAGGTTCAACTGGCACTCTTAATTTTGTCATCTTGTTGCACCCTCTTCTTCTGCAATGGCATAATGTTTTTTCGATACGAGAACTGGCGGCACCTATTGTTTACCTCAATGAATCACCTTCTAATAATCACATAACGGTAGTGGATGGAAGCAGGCATTCATTTGAGTTTTCTTTTGCTGATTTACTTGAAATTCAATTTGGATGGAAAACACTGCTACTAATTTACACGTTAGTGAATAAGTATATTTCCAAAAACGTAGATCTAAATGCACAAATCTTCATCACTGAGTGACACTTTCAACATTTTATATTGACTAAAGGTTTGTAAATAAACAACCACTTTCAAAAGTTTTTTTCCCATCATAGTTTGTCTTCCAGGTGACAATGACTAACACTGATGCTTTCACACATTACCTCCTCTCACTGAAAACAGAAGGCAGTTTGAATAATTCACAAAAAAAAAAAAAAATACACAACAGAGCAGCTGAGATATGAAATGTTAATACGTACAAAAGATACAGACTGCTCCTTTAGCTGCACACAGTACCTGTATTTCAAACCAGAAGGTCCATGTGGGGGCGTCAAGCCCATGGGAATAGAAGATGAAATATTCTCCACTCAGGTCGAACTGAGGCGTCCCGTCACCGAAGGACCAGGTGGAGAGGCTGGCTCCCCGGTGAGGCATCAGATACAGAGACATGTGGCTGGGACCTGAAGAGGTCAAGGACAAGACAGGAGACGACCCAAAACTGAATGTGCTGACATTCTAACAGAAACTTAATACACCATAATAAACATCTTCTTTAAAAATTTGGACATTTTTCTGTGTAATATGTGCAAGAAATGTAAGATTGATGTAGCGGTTCTTTCTGAGCATCACATGGTTTTCCTCAGCAGATGAAGTATGTCCAGCTGTGATGGAATTGCAGATTCATTGTTGACGCATTGTTCGAATTTCCTTTTTTTTTTCAGATTTTCTTAAGCCAATACAAAAGAGTTAAGATATTATTACAGTGCTCAAAAACTTGAACATCTACATTCTTGTGACAACTGAACAAACTCCTGCTCTGGATGATCATCTGATATGATTGAAAGACAAAACACAGTGAAAGCGATGACTGTCGCACGTCAATTGATGCTCCTACGGTGCACTGCATCAGATTTGAAATTCCACCACCACAGAGCCGGAACAGATTTAGTCATTTTGGCGCCTAAGGCAAACACGGGCATGGGGACCTTCACATCCTTTGTTCTCTGCCTTTTTCAATCTTTGAATAAATAATAAGTCATAAATAAACTCTTGTTTATGGTGGAGTGCAGAAGATGAATTGACAAGACTCGCAGCCTCAGCAAAGAAGCTATTCTGAACTTCAAATGTTTTGCACTACAGCAGACAGCAAACTTGAACATGAAAATATAACAAGGAGGTGAAGAGGGAGAGACAGCATCTGGACAGTTATCATAGTTCATAATAATGCTGCACAGTGACGAACATTTCATAGAAGAGACAAGCATATAAAATGCAGATCTGTCTGTGTCACTGGAATAGAGACTCCAGTCTGCACTGTAGTTCATACTTCACTGATAAACCACAGGACTGTACAATAAAATTAGGATTGACGATCAAAACAAGTTTTTACATTACAATGACTCTTCTGTCCATAGCCATCTATCATGACCCTCATCTGATGTTCCAAAATCGAGACAAGGTCAGAGTAGGGGTGTCAAGGCAGTCTGACCTGCGTCATACTTTTGGTGTGCGTTCAGCCATCGAAAACAAGAGGCGCACTTCAAAACATATGCATCCGACTGCGTTTGAGGCCTTGAAAGCTTCTGAACAGCTACCAAACTGACCTCGTGGTAGGGATATTTTGTCCATTAATGTTTTCAAGATCAAAAATGAAGCAAGCGTTTAATGTTGTTTCAAAAACTCAAAAATCACTCCAGTCATAAAGTGCTGACTGTAAGCTGAATATTTTCTTTATTATCCAATCAGCTTGGCCTGCTGTTCTATCAGTGAACATGCAGCCAAGATTCTCCTGTATTGGTCACATGGTGTTTAAGTCTAGGTTAATCTTTTTTTTATTATTTGGTCTCTTATCTCTGCATATAACCCTTTGGCAGATAACTTATCTAGATTTGTGTTGGCCACATGAAGTGCTCCTGACCTTTTACTCTGAAGGTCATCTTGATCGTCCCCCAGCTGGTCTCCTCTTTGGACACCAGGCTGAACTCAACTGGAGAGCTGGGGGACACTTCTGGAGCAGGAAGGTACCAGTTCTTCCTGCAGCATACAGCATAATACTTTAGGTGAGGAAGAATACAGAGTATGAAAAACATACACATTAAGTCAGTAACATTAAACAAATGAAAACAAATCTACGGGGGCCGTGTTACTGACTTGCTGAGGAACTTCACAGGCAGGAACCAGGGGTAACCACAGAAGGGTCGGTCCTCACGACAGTGGGTGCGAACACTGTCGTTGATCTCAGGGACGTGAGGAGTGATGTGCTGTATTGCCGTGTAATCGAAACTGTTGATCCACAGACCCGAGTCCCGGCTCTCCACCTGGCCCTGGAGATTGTGGAAGGTCCGTGTCGTGTGCTGCAGGGTGATGGAAAAAAAAAAGAAAAAAAAAGCAATTTGGTTTAAATCATAATTTTAAAACTAATGCTTAAGGACATTTCTCATTCAGTGGACAGACTCATGAAGTGGAAAAGACAAATGAACAGAATTTTTTCTTGTGAAGTGAAGGACTGGCAAAAATGTGGTGCTTTGTGCTTTGTGTATGTGTGTACATATTTGTGCTTGTGTGTGTGTGTTGTGACTTTGAACCTGCAGGAAGACTCTTTTTGGCCGTGGGCTGTCTGGACTGCCTGAATAGGGGAAGAAGAGGCCACAGGACACCAACAGCAACATGACGACAAAGACTGAGCCCAGACCAGCCAGGATCCACTTAGTGCTGCGCACCAAGTAGATGAAATGCAGCTGAGACAGACAGAAAAATATAATGTTACTGGATAAACAATCTGCACAATCTAGAGTTTTACATTAGATTTTGGTTGTTTTACTGATCTGAAGTCAAATAGATAATGTCAATAAACTACTCAAACAAAACTGATTGACCAAAACCATAAAACTGCATCTTCACACCCAATGTGTCAAGGTAATTCTGCTGACCTACATACAATCTAGATTTGTTGTTCATTGCTGTACATAACATAGAAATACTCACAAAAAAGGAGGAGAGAAAGATGGTTGCCAGGGTGACCAAGGAGGCCAGCACCACCTCAGGAGGTATCTCTGTGCCACTGCGACCCATGATGGGCGTGAAAATCTCAAACACCACCCAGATGAGGAACATGAAGTGGACATATGGCAAGGCGAGGCCCAACAGATAGAGCACACTGTACTTGACTGATGCTCCTGCAGAAAGACGGAGAGGTTACTGTTAGTCAGATCAAACTGCACCCCATGACCTCCCTGATCTCTCTTCAATAACTATGGGGATAGGAGATTAAACTGCATTTTGAGAGCTTGTAGCTTCCAATATCATGACATATTTCCAGGTGAAACAGGATAGGCAGGCTGGAAATAAGGCTGGGATGAGTTTGATTTGACACAACGATGTACCCATGCTGTTGCTGGCTAGCTAACTAATGAACCTTGAGGTCTGTGCTGCTAAAAGTTGAACACTGAGTGATGGATGGACGTCATGATATTATTGGTTGAATCTGGTTGGTTCCAAGTCTGAATAAGCCCATGTCATACTTTTTTTTACAGGAAGAAAACATGACTGGATTTTGATGTAAGAATACAAAGAAATCGATCTTTTATTATATTGTTAAATGCACAATTTGAATCAGAATGTGATCTGACAGAATCAAAAAGGCATTTTCAGTTCAATTTGACTTTCAGAAAAAAGCCTGCCTATTCTTATGTTTCTGTACACTTGGGCAAATACTGAATAAAGTGGGCTTGATTGGTGGATCACCTGCTTTGGACAGTTACAAAACCTGTCAGACACAGCTCCCCTGATTTCAGCTGGAAAGGGGTTTTCAGATCTGACATTTACATTGTTTGAAGCATACTGGGGCCTTTGGTCAAGTGGACAACAGAAACTAGCCATAGCAAACAACAGTAGGTTAACCTCTGTTTTCTACCAGCAATTACTGTAGTTAGAGAAAATACTTAACTATTACTCTTGTACTGAGCAAGCACCAGTTTCTTAAACTAATGAAGCCTCAATAAGATTATCTAACAATGGCTTACACTGACCTACTTAAATCTTAATGCTAAGAGCATTTCATGAAGCAGGTTTTGGAATAGCAATACTTTTATCTCTTGTCGTTAGCTATACCAGAAGGCATTCATAATTAACCAAAGCATCCATCTACCAAGTCCTTACTATCACCTTCAAACATTCATTGTGAATAAAGTTGAGCTGATGTTGAGTATTTACCTCTGTTTTTAAATTCTTTTGCCAGCAGTAGTCTGGTGGCGAGGGGGAAGGCCACCATTAGCATGGGCACATAGGCTGAACACAGGCCCTGCTGGGTCAACCACACCAGGCTGCAGCACCACAGCAACAAGCTCACGTCAAAGTAGAGATCACCCAGCTCCACCAAACGCACACCCTGCATGGAAAACACACACAGCAGCTCAACATACATGAAAGAAGATCAAGGCTCTCTCAGAGACTGGCCAGATTACTGTCGTCATTTATCTTGATGTGATGCAAATATTTCATCATCTTCATAAGAACAGATTTTTCTCTATATACAATTTTGCTGACAGATCCATGTTTATTTGTGTTTATTTCAGATTTCAGTACAAAATAATGTATAATATTTTTTGAACAAAGGGTTTCCGTTTTATTTCTTAGCTTTTATAATCATAATGTAGACAAAAATAACCAGTGTATCACAGTAATAAGACAATCTCGTGACTGTTTTGGACAAACTCTAAACAGGAACAAATAATCGATGATATGATTTGGAACTTCCCAGTTCAAGAGGAACTCTTCACAACGACCACTGTCATACCCTGAAACTCAAACTATACAGCAAAAAATGAACACAAAACCAATGAAAATAGTTTTTGAGAAAAACTCTTCTATTGCAGGAAGAATTCACTGACCTGATTTACTATGCATTACTGTAGGATGATTGAGAGGGTTGCACACAAGTACAGAAGGCAGTATTGTTCGATCAAAATGAACATCAAGATCACGGCTTCACTGAGAGACACTCACCCAGCTCTTTTCTCACATTGGCTTTCAGTTGAATCCACACACACAGACTTACACATAACAAATCTATACAGCAGTGTTTGGTCTCCCATCAACACCACATAAATGAAGCCTCAGTGTCTACAGGGACCTTTGTACAACAGATTCTGGGATTGATTCATATGGGAATACAGCCACACAGAGATCATCATTACTAAGCCAAATCTCTCTTCATGTACTTTTGTAGGCAAAAGCTTAAGATTTAAGTGCTACCTTCTGGTTAAACCAAAACAGTGACTCCCAAACAGGGGTACTTGTACCTTAGGAAATATTTCAGTAATTGCCAAGGAGTCTGTGGAAATACTGTGGAATAGCTAATATGAAAAAATATAATTTATGTTTTAATTATAAAAGAAAATATCTATATAGAGTCAGCTATAACACCTGAACAACGCAGTTCTATGTGAATTGGGTTTTATTTCCAAGTCTCAAAGGCACAACAAAACCAAGTTGGTCCCAAGGAGCAGAGTTGTGATTGATTTTTACATTATCACATACTCCTGCTATTGTGAGTTTTACTTATGCCTAGCTGCATAACCAATTGCCCTAAAGGGACAAATAAAGTTTAAGCTGAATTAAGTTGAGATGAGCCCTAATGTGAGTACACTCCCATCATCATATTTTATCTAGATAGATCTGACTCCGTTATTCTGTGTTCTCGACACATGCCACAAAATAAACTGTTTGTCTGAAAACACTGGCGCTTACATTTTCTCCTATCTATACAGGAGTTGGGTACACAGGGTGAGAACCTGGTGGATACATTAAATCTGAACATACACTACCGGTCAAAAGTTTTAGAGCACCCCAGTTTTTTATTGAAATTCAAGCAGTTCAAGTCCAATGAATAGCTTGAATGGTAAGTGGTGAACTGCCAGAGGTAAAAAAAAATGGTAAGGCTACCCAAAACTGAAAAATAATGTACATTTCAGAATTATACAATAAGACCGTTTTCAGGGAACAAGAAATGGGTGAACAACTGAAAGGTGTTCTGCAGCAATGGAGGTTGATCAAGCCTTGAAAGCTGGTGCTACCAATTCCTACAGGTGTCCCAACTTTTCTTGATTCCTTACAACTCACTCTGTCTGCATAAAAGTAGTATTTGAACACACTATGGTACCATACCCTCATGAGCATTATTTGAACAGTATTGTACTGCAGAAAGTAGTGTGTTGCTATAAAAATGGCGAGAAAAAGGCAATTAACAATGGCAGAGAGACAGACCATCATAACACTTAAAAATGTAGGTCATTCCTACAGAGAAATAGCGAAGACAGTCAAGGTGTCAGTGAGTACAGTTTCCAGGAAACTCTCACAGGAAGAGGTCTGGCAGACCCCAAAGCCACAACAGAATCAGAAGACAAGTTTCTGAGAGTCAAGTTTGTTTGATAGGCAGCTCACAGGACAACGGCTTCAAGCACGGCTTAATAGTGGTCAGTAAACAAGACTCAGTTTCAACTGTGAAGAGAAGACTTCGGGTTGCAGGTTGACAGGTCAAGTTGCAGCAAGAAAGCCATTGTTATGACGTCAGAATAAGAAAAAGAGGCTTGCCTGGGCCATGAAACACTGGACTACTGAAGACTGGAAGAAGGTGTTATGGACTGATGAATCAAAATTTTAAATCTTTGGTTCATCACACAGGATTTTTGTACGCCGTCAAGTAGGCGAAAAGGATGGTTCATCAGTGTTCCTCAACTGTTGAACATGGAGGAGGAAGCGTGATGGTCTGGGGCTGTTTTGCTGGATCCAGGGTCGGTGACTTGTACAGAGTGAGAGGCACCCTGAACCAAAACGGCTACCACAGCATTCTGCAGCGCTATGCAGTACTCTCTGGTATGCACCTAGTTGGTCAGGAATTCATCCTACAGCAAGATAATGACCCAAAACACAAGTCCAAGCTATACCAGAACTACCTTAGGAAAAAAGAACAAGATGGTAAGCCTGAAAACATGGAGTGGCCAACACAGTCTTCAGACTTAAACCCCATCGAGCTGGTTTGGGATGAACTGGACAGAAGAGTGAAAGCAAAGAAACCTACAAGTGCCACACATTTATGGGAACTTCTGCAACAGAGTTGGGAAGAACTTTGATTTCCATTGTAGAAAAAAATGCCACGAGCGCGTTCAGCTGTTATATCTGCCAAAGGTGGCTACTTTGATGAATCAAAAGTTTAGAATACATTTTGGTTTATAAATTGATTCCATGATTTATTTTTTAACTTCAATTGTTTATTTGTTCTCTGCTTTCATTTCAGAGTACAATGAGACATTAAATTGCATAATTCTCAATAAAAACCTGGAAAAATTGGGGTGATCTAAAACTTTTGACCGGTAGTGTATCTGAGGCAATAAAAAATAACAAAGTCTGTTTATAAAAAAATCTATTAAAATGATTCAACTTCAGTACTTATACATGAATAAGAATAATAACAACCAAATAAATGAATATAAATAAAAAAGAAAAAAGTCTCCCACTGAACCAGAATATCAAATTATCTGGGGCAAAGAATTTTGTAGCAATTTGTAGAGTTGTTATACAGGCATTGTTCATTTCATTTACTTGAATAATTTCTGTTTGCTCTGTTAAATGAAACTTGCCAGACATATCTAGACTGTTCTATCAAAGAAGGTCCCATATAAAGTGAGATTTTCGAGATGAAGCCTTAAGTGGTTTGTCTGTGTGGTGGTCATGAGAAGCTCAAGTTCGTAAAGTGATTAGCTCCAGATAAAAAAACAATTTTCTGTGATAAAAATTTTCTGAAAATTTACAAAATGTCAGACATAAAAAGTTGCACTGCAACTAGCTGTGTGTACCAAGTCTCTGCTGCCGCTGGAAATACAAGATTAGGCTTTGCTATTAGCAGGCAGACATGCTAACATTTGATAGCTGGAAAGTCATGAGATACTCCCTCCTCAAAAACCACAGTGAGACAGGTCAATTGTCTCTCAGCAGTAGACAATACTTAAGTGAATGAGTACGACAGCTGAGTGCCACTCTGACACCTCTACGGTTTCATGACACACACCCAAACGCACACAAAGATCTGCTGTCCTGTAATCACCATGGAGGAAGAGGAACTGTCTGGCTTCTCCTCTCCGCACTTTAGTCTCAGTTAAAAGTGAGGTCAGCCACTCATCATGAGATATTCTAGGAAATAATGTGACCTCCTCTTTATATAAAACAGTACGTAAAACTGCACTGAGGAGTGGAGTTGGAGCAGAATTTGACCTCACTGTACGTGACATATCGTTAAAGATATCAATCTAAGTCAAGCTGGTTAACATTCTTTCAGCTTCAACTGAGAAAAATTTTCAACAGCAGCCTTAGCCTAGACTTGTGATAAACATCATTTTCTCATTCAACTTTGCAGTACAACTGTGTTTTAGAAAGAAGTGACATTGTCTAAAGTGCTGCATAATGTTGTTTGTGCTGTTTACAAAGTAGTCTATAATTTGGACTCAAAGCTCAAACTAAACTCAAAAATACATTACTATGAAACCCAGGTGGAAAGCCATCAAGTTAACCGCAGACATGTGGACTTGAACTCAAGAAAATAAAAACTTAAAACACGACTTAGACTTTAACTGCAATGACTCATGACTTAACTTGTGAGCCAAAATCGCTTAAATTCCCATCCCAAAGTTTCTGAAGGGGCACTGAAAAAAATTAGACCAAAGGCAACAATTTCCAACTTCATTCGATATTTGACGCTGCACAAAGAACAGCAAGTTGAGGTTCTGTTGTTAAAATGACAATATTTGGTGAAAAACACATCATGACTTGTTTAGAACTTGAAACTCAAAGTTTAGGGCTTGGGACTTGACTTGGTTCTTGTTTGTTTTGATGCAGGACTTGGGACTTGAGTGCAAAGACTTAAGACATACTTGTGACCTGCAAAATACTGACTTGGTCCCACCTCTGGTAGATAGTGCCCTTGATATATTTTCATTTTAATGTGCAAAATTACAAAGCATTTTGTACCCATTTACTGTTGGCTGTATTTAAAATTATGCACGTACACACAGTCTGACCTTTAAAGTCACTTTCCAAATTTGGACAGTTAAATTGGGAAATACACTTATTTGCTTTTTTTGCTTAGATGAGATGATTAATGTCATTCTCATAGCTGTCCCTTCAATATGAAGCTGCAGCCAGGAGATGGCTAGCTTAGCTTAGCATAAACACTGAAAGCAGCAACACCCTAAGTGGCAGTAAAACAATTTGGTTGCAAGAAAGCAAATACAAGCATTAAGGTTGGGTTATTTATTTTGCTAATTTTTAATGGTCTGCTTCTGAAGAACAAGTGAGTGTCTAATTCAGCAAGTCAACCCAGTAGCACAAAACAAGACATAAAAAATAAAGAAAGGGGCAGCAGGGAAAAACTGTGTAGAGCCAGAATATTTTCACATCTAACTTGGTGTATTAAGGGTTTATTTTGATCAAATCAGTGTGGTGAAAGTGGAAAGACTAACCAAGACAACACTGGTGAGTTTTGTTCTGTTTCTGTCGCATTTGAGTGACGTAGGCTTTACGATGAGTTACCAAGGCAATTAAGCTAGTTTGGTAAAAGCAAGGAACTTGAACTGGGAAGGTGTATGGTTATATTTTTCTTGACTGAAAAATACACTTGTGCTAACATATTGCCCAATCCTAAAATGCATTTCTCAAAATGTCGAGCTACACCATTAAAGGAATTCTAACATTAAAAATTCCACTCACTCCAAAGTACAGGTTCTTGGCGAGTGTGTGAATAAGGATCATCTTGCCCGTAGCAGCAGTCCCATACAGGCAGATGGAGGCATAGAAGTGGTTGTACCAAAACATGGAGCAGCCCAGGAGAGTGACAATCAGAGCTACAATCAGCACTGACAGCAGGGTGACGAACCAGCTCAGGACCGCTACACCTGTGGCACAGGCCAGATCTCGAACATAGCGACCACCTGACAGAGATGGAGACAAATGGTAAACATCCGACTCTTCTCCACTAAAATCAAATTAGTTTAAAAATTTGTATTTGGCCCCACAATTTGGGTGTATTTAACTCTTAACTCACATGCCACAAGAAAAACACTTGAATAAGCCACAAAGAGGAAAACACACATCCCACAGCCAGCACAGGAAATGACGTAACATACACCCACCAAAGGAAACGGCGACCTACCTCCATTGCCTGGCAGTGAAGCTTTCTTGGCCAGATAGAGGAATGTGGCTGTGGCTACCATGTAGTTGAGGATGGTGCCAACACGGGCAGGGTAAGCCACCACAACTACGCCCAACAGGTCAAAAAATACCATGTTGCCATGCCGATACTCGGAGGAATCTGCCAACTTCTCGGACATGACCAGGTACCTCAGGACAGCCAGGATGTTGTCACCTGAAAACAGGAAGTGTATCAAGGTGAAGAAGTTCAAAGCTGAAGTGCAACACAACAAACTCTTTTAAGTTAAACCATGTGAATTCTTGGAAATGGACAAACTAGAGAGTTTATTCTGTTGTGGTTTTCAGTTTCCAGTATTTGTAATTCTATGCCCACAATTAGAGGAAGAAAATGGTTCACATAACTCAATGTGAAAGTGTTAAATTCACTATCATATGACAAAAAGGATCATCTTTTATAGAGCTGACACATCATATGCAGCAGGTGGAGTTTATTGATGACTCAGTATGACCATCTGACCAGCAGGGACAGGCTATGCTGTCAGTCCACCCAGACAGTATTTTCTGCAGCAATAAAACTGTGTGCATATCAACGCCTTGTCAGTAATTAAACAAATTTGATAGTAGCCTGTTAATGTGTACTGAACAATACAATCACTGCTTTATCAGTTACATAATGGTTTGTGCTGCAAATTATACTTGCTTTAAAAAAACAGCATTATCCTGCAAACTACATACACTCCAACACACAACTGAAGCCAAAGCACCCAGAAACTTTAGTCCCAGGAACTGAAAAGTCTTCTTCAGCTTGTTGTTATTTGCGTTCCCACTGCAGTCTAAAGACCCAAAGATTAGGCAAATTAGTCAAGTGACATATGAAAAAGTGACCGTATCTGGTATATGCTTTCTTCTTTCAATTTATGAAAAGGTGACAGTTGTTTTTGCAAGTATTTTTTGCACAAGACTATACAACAAAGATGCATTATAAAATGGTGGCTGGAATTAAATTCTGCAATTTCTTAATCAAGCAGCACTGCAAACCCTGCCCCTACTATTTGGAAGTAGTACCCCCCAAGCAGGGACTTTATTGAGAGGAAAGTAACTTTCAGGAACATAATTCAGACCCTGATCCCTGCAGTGGGAATACACTGAGGTCTTCCAAAAGCTCCTAGACCCTTGAGAATGTTCTTTTGGAGAAAATGCAGCTTAATAAACCCCAAAGCAGGGACTTTTTAGGGGATAAATAATGTCCCTGTAACTTAATTCAGACACTGGTCTCTGTGGTCGGATTGCACTGAGTTCTTCCAAAGAGTTCCTTGACCCTGGGAAAAATTCTTGTGGTGGAAACAGGTTTATAATTGTATTATACCAAGCTTTTTGCATGACAGGACATGTCAGAGAAGATGCACAATCTCATCCACACACACACTGTTCTTTCTTACATACAGCACTACCAGTGAGCAATGGTACTTGTGAAATACTATGATGTGTGTGAGCAAATATAATTCATGTCCCAAGCGTGTGTGTGTATAAAAGAGTATGGTGGTGAATATGTGTGTGAGGGCAAGTGTAATTTATGACCTAAGGGCCTCTTGTAGTTACACAACTGTTTAATGTCTTTATATAGGACATGTACAGGGCTTTCCATGAATTTGGCTACAATCATGATGTTGAATGTAGATGAGAAATCTGGCAACATGAAGGATCGGTAAGAGGTCACCGTGTTGGGTGCTGCAGCCTGAGGCTAAGTTTCTTTTATCTGCTGCTGCTGCTCTATGTACTGCTGCCCGCTTGTCTGCACAGCGCACACACAAACACACAGACGAGACAAAGCTCCATTGTTCTTCCGCCTGGTAGGCTCACTGTGGCCTAAAAGTGTAAACAACTATGTGAGTGTACAATATCTACTTGTTCATGTTGGCTTCACCACTTAGCTACATAGAGCCAGTTTGTGATTCATCCACAACTTGTCTGAACTTAATTATGACGAAACATAAGTAATGATAAGATCATACGGAAAAAACATATGCAATCATTTTATTCCACATTTATTAGAGGTATATTGCCATGCTCTTGTTAAATAAATCTACATAACGTCATCTTTGCAAACAGATCCAGGCTACATTTGAACAAAACTGAGCAATGCTAGCCTTGCACCTTTCCCCCAATTTGCTCAAAGGCAGATATGTGAAGTAAGAGATGTGAAGGAGGCCAAAAAATCTGCTGTTCATCATCACAGGCACCAACAGAGCAGAGCTACTGGTGCATCTGTATCCACTGCCCCTGTGCTGTACCTACTCTCCACCTTACAAAACTGTTCATCTCTACAGACTAAAAATACCTTCTACCTCCCTCTGAAATCTCACTTTCTCTCTCTAATAATTCATGCCTTTCACGGTGAGTTACTGTACACAGAAGAAGAGGAGGGAGATGTCCAGTAGCTGCTGAGGGAGAGAGGAAAGATGCCAACTGTCCCAGGTTTTTAGTGCTGAATGACTGGATTCTCTGCTAAGCAAAGCAAAATAATTCACCAACACAGATGCCCAAGATAAACGAGGGCAAGTGCAACAGTAGATGTCTGTGTCTGCGATGTATGCATGCATTTCTTAGTTCTCGGAGAAATAATGAGGTCAGCAGAGTGCTGACCATTCTGAAACCGGGGGATAAAGCACAACTGGACAGCGTGCATTTGAGTCTGCGACAGAAAAACAATGTTAGCAGCTGTTTTTTATCACACCAGCCTACTGCAGCAGTGACCGATTTCTCCTTCAGAGACGGACATACACACCCACCAGCTGAATCTATTTGTTAAGCCTGGGGTAGGAAGTTTATTTTTGGCATAATTTGGCAAAATTCCATAATAACGGTTCAGCAAATTGGAATTAAAGTGGTCTAATCTAACTTGTGACAGGAGACTTTGACCAATCATATGTCATTTTAGACAGAGGGCGTTCCTATTGGCTGTTTTCGCAAGGCAACTGACTCCTATTGCAATTCAAACTTGTGGGTTTGGTGGGAGAGACTTAGCGGAGCAGATAGACAGGCAGAAGGTTTTGCATAGGGCTGGGGAGTATGGCCTGAAATTCATATCACAGTATAAATCACCACAAATATTTCTTTTTCTAAAAATTTCAATACAAATGCTTCTGAAGGGGACAAGCACTGCTATAGTAGTACTGGACTCTTAGGAATACTACTACAACATATTTCACATAACATAGTAGACGTATAGTAGAGGTAAACACTGGTGCTTTGTTTCACACAAGCATAGCACGCTAACTTGACTTTACAGCATGTTAAGCCGTTTCCTTATTTCAAAACAAAGCAGCATGGGCTCTCACTCTTTCCAGATAATTAGCTGATAATTAGTCAATCAAAGTGAGGACTCTACGGTTGACACATTATAAGAAAAAAATCATACCACAGGGCAAATTCATAGGGTAGTATTTTTTTATACTATTTATACCATCCACCCCTAATGTACAGTAGGTTAGTCCCGCATAGCCAGACCTCTCTCCGCAGCCCTCAGCGCTGAACAAAGGTCAGGCTCCACACATTGATATTCTGCTATAAGGAAAAAAACCTTGTTTGTATTTCTCAAACCAATCACAGACAAGTTGGGCAGAGCTAAGCCAAGGGTGCAGCTACCAGTTTCCCTGCAAAACAGTGCCAAGGGAAATTTGTTTTGGTGAAACATTTGCACATAGGGCAGTGAATCCCACAAAAGAATAGGTAACAGCTGCTAGCCTATTTACATTTGTTCCATTAGCAACCCAGGTGCTAATTAACCATTTTCAGCATGTAGGTTTCTATCTTCTGTCTATCTCTTGTTGTTGCTTCCTGGGGACTTTGAAAATGTAGATAGTGAATGCCGCAATGCCAACTGAAACCAAGCAACCAATGACAGGCTCCATACTTGCAGTGTGCATCCAGTGAGTCAGATTAACTGTTGGTATACCTGGATGCATGTGAGTTCATTTGCTTACCGGCTCTCTGTATTGAGTCTGTCAAGATCCTGTCAGCAGTGTCATACTTGGTGTGGTAGATGAAACCGTTTTCAATGAAAGCCAGGTCAATACCTGAAAAAATGAAATAAACATACAGAATATGATTTTAAAAATACACTAACGATACATGACTAATTTCTACACTTCACTCTGAGGATCATTCAACATTACCTGGGATGTTACCAAAGTCCCTGTAGATGCGGAAGTCGGTGTCAGAGGGAATGATGCCACTCTGAAACACTTCCTGGCCGACCACAGAGGCAAACGGGTGTTTGGCCGCATGAACGTAGGCCTGTACCAGCCACGGGTTCTCTGGACCTTTTGAGGAGGAACAAAAGAAAGTTTCCAGGATATTTAATATTATAAAGTTATCTTACTTTTCTACATTTTGGCATGAAGAATAATCATTCTGTAGAAAGGGTATATCAGCAGGGCTTTTAAACATTGCCCCTTGGACTCTTTACCAGCAGTTGTTTTAGTGCCATAGGCATTTAAATGTATAGCACATATCAGTTGTGCAGAATAAGTGCATCAGATAATATCTAAATTATAAATGTAGTGTTGCAGCCACCTCAGGAACCATAATCAGGTACTAATCCATACAAGTATGGAACAGTGGCAGCTGCCAGAAGGTAAAAGGATGTAACAAGCAAACATATACTGTATGGCATACTGCAGGTCCAGTATGAAATACAAAACTAGACCTTTTTCACACGTAGTTCCAGGTAAATTACTGGGATAAACCTTCAGGCACTGCTGGTGATTTTCACTATTCTCACATGCAACTACATTCAGGAACATTTCCATTTTGTGCCTTTTCCCACATCCAATTTTAATGCTGCAACAGAAGAAGGTGGGGCTAGGCTAGACATATTTGCATGTCGTGAAAGATTTTTTTTTCTTTTGAGAGCGAGCGAGGGGCCATTTTGTCCAGTGATTTTGTAATGTACTTAATAATCAATAAGTTTGCAAGACAAGCAATGCTTTTGTGTGATCTACTTTAATCAGAAACACACACTTGATACATTAAAAGGCACATTGATGTCTGTGTAAAGGAAATTCAGAGATTTTCTTGTAAACACATCATACATGTTAAAAAACTGCTGATAACAAATGAACAGACTGAGAAATATGTAGTGCTGAGCCTGAAATCAGAGCTTGATGATACAACAAAGTCATAGTCTCCTAACACTATATAAACTAAAGTGCATCAGCATTTGGCATTGTGTAAGTGACAAGGATTCGTTAACACAACACTTTAATGACAGTTACTGCTCACGTCTGTTCCAACGACCTGACTCGGAATTTTAAAAAGTACCATCTTGTTGCAGATTGAGAAGTAGGTAGGGGTAGGTCACTGTCTCCTGGCTCTGATAACATATGTACATGTTTAATAAAGTGGACAGAGCATCCATTTTTTGACACTTGAGACAGTGGCCACCTGCCCAGCATTTCAGAACAAATAAAACTGTTAATTTTTCACGATTTTGAATCCTAATTTTGGATCTTTAATGAATTTTTAATAACTCAAATTTGGCTGGGTGGTTAAGAACACATTCTTCTGTGGTGTGACAAATTCAGAGCTCATTTATTATTGCTTTACAAAGACTTAAAAAGAGCATTGGATGTCTGGAGTCACTGTGACTCTATTCGTTGTTGGAGTCTTGTGATTTGTTTGCTCACTCTATGTAAAGCGTCTTTTGTCAGAGAGATGCACCCCCTTACACGCTTGTCCCTGTAATGTTACTGCTTCCATTCACAAAACAGCCGCACTGGCATTTTCCCTAAAACATTACTCAGCCTTGAGGTGGGAAATTGGTGGTACAGATTTTCCCTGAGTATCAATCCGTTCTCTCATACATTCACGCGATTCCTGCAGGAAATGTTTCTGAACATTTCAGGCATGGACTGCATCTGCGAAATGGCCTCTACACTCCATACCTCTATAACAGCAAAAACAGGATTGCATTTATTTGCAAGCTGTCACAATTACTGAGCGCACAAACATGCAAAACAAACAGAAAAAAACATGCCCTTAAACAAACTAGACCAATGGTACAGCACCTGTCTGAAAAACAACCTCCTTGCCCCCAACACCTGCAGCCTCCAAGTTAATGAAGGCCCGCACCTGCTTGGCCCATGGATGCTGAGTAATGAAACCGTGACTGGCCTGATGGAGAGAAAAAAGAGAAATGAAGAAAAAGTGAGAGAAAAGTAAGAAGTAACTGAGACATTCAGAAAGACAGAAAGAGAGAAGACAATTTTAAAAGCTAGCTCTGACGTCCAAAGTGTAAAATATGTGTCTGTGTCACTTTATTTTACCTGCAAGATATTTTCCTCTGCACCATTAAAGAGGAAGATAACTCCATGATGAAGAGGGGTAGACTGGTTGGCCAGCGAATGGAGGACTTCCAACATCACTGCACAGCTCACTGCGTCATCACTGGCACCTAAGACAAGGAAACCAGTGTGTGTGTGTCAAAAATACTAAAAAGCTGCACAGGGTAATGGGAGCTCCGTCTTGCCTTTTGCATTTGTATTAGACAACAGAAGCTTGGCCTGGCATGTACACACTGAGTCAAGCAATTGTTCACCCAGATCACCCAACAGTCCTGACACAGGGGGTCAGTTTTGCTTTAGGACACATACAGATGATTTTAACTTTGAAGTGCATCGGAATAACACAGATTCACAAACACATGAGAATAGAAGGGTGTAGGCTCTGTGTGCAAACATGTGAAGAATGCAGCAAGCTGGTAAAAAAAACCCAGCTCCCACTGCTTGTATAATGGCGAGAGCACAAAGAAAAAGGGGTAATAATGAGAAGAAAAGACCATGTGAACAGGGCATGTGACGCATAAAGATTAGACATGTTAGTGGTGATTTACTGAGAATAAATGTGAAAAAAGGGGGGAAAATGTCCAAAGATCAGAGAGTTAAAGTGAGACATCATGTGCTCTGGCTTTCTGGAGTGAGGAAGGTGTATGAGCCTTTTCGCTGTCTATCTGTGTACCCTTCAGGCCTCTGTCGCTGCCACTTGTGTCAGGTACATATTAATCCTTGTCCTTAAAAGTCATGAAAGTGCTCAGCAGATGGCAAGTACAGTACAAAGCAAAGTCTGAGTACAAATCCAATTGGAACCCTGTGTAAAACATAAATAAAACCATATTGCAAGGATTTGTAAATATTTTCAGCCTATATTCAATTAAGCACTGTGCAAAGACAAAATATTCAATGTTCAAACTGAAAAATTTTTATTTTTTAATTTATTAATTCTGAACGTGACGCCTGTAATATGTTGCAAGACAGTTGGTACAGGGGCATGTTTACCACTGTCACCTTTTCTTGCAACAATACCAGTAAGCATTTGGGAACTGAGGACACTAATTGTTGCTTGTTACAGTTACAGGTGCTCAGTAGTCCAGGGTCTCTGTTATCATATTTTTTGCTTCATAATGAACCACAAATTTTCAGTGGGAGGAAGGTCAGTCTAGTGCCCATACTCTTTTTCTATGAAGCCCCGCTGCTGTAACACATGCAGAATGTGTCTTGGCATTGTCTTGCTGAAATAAGCATGAGTGTCTCTGAAAAAGAAATTTTCTGGATGGTAGCATATGTTGCTCAAAAACTGTTTTTCAGGATCTATAGGGCCTTCACAGATGTGCAAGTTACCCATGATGCCACAGGCAGCCTCATACCATCACAGACGCTGGCTTTTGAAGTTACTGCTAGTCATAATCTGGATGGTCTTTTTTCTCTTTAGACTGGAGGTCACATGATTTCTAATCTAAAATCTGGACTTGTCAGGCCACAGCACACTTTCCCACTGTATCCATTACAGATGGTGCTGGCGCAGTTTCTGTTGTTGATATATGGCTTTCACTTTGCATATTAAAGTCTTAACTTTATTTATAGATGCAGCGACAAACTCTGTTTACTGACAAGGGTTTGCTGACGTGTTTCTGAGCCAATGTAGTATCCTTTACACAATAATATGGGTTTCTAATGCAGTTTTTAATATAGTGCTGCTTGCAGGGTCAAAGGTCACATACATTCAATGTTGGTTTTATTCATGTTTTACACAACATCCACTCATCTACTTTTTTGGAACTGGGGTTGTAGTCCACCTGTGAACATTTAAAGTGGAAAAAAGTATGGTATATATACACATATATATATATGTGTACCAGACAAAGCACAGCCTCTGAAATCTTTTTTTTCCAATTTTTATTTTTTGTATGGACAAGTGTTTAGAATTCCAAGATATCAAAGGCTTGGCAGGCAGCAGTGGCCATGAAAATGTATGTGTATCTTCCTGGTCCACACCTCTTGGATCAATTTCCTTTTGCCCGTGAAGCTGTGCGTGTACGTGTTCAGTAGGAAAACATGTCTCTCCAACAGTCTAAAGGGTGTGGAGTGAAACAGTGAAAATTCCTCAAGTGAAGCAAGACAAAGAATGGCTACATACAGTACCTATGAGCTTCCCTATCATTAACAAAAACTGTTATTCTTATTGTGTGGTCTAGATATGATATCCTCTGATTGTTTCAAGCAGTTTCCTCCTGAAGCATCATATGGCTGTTTGGAGTAATTTACAGGAAGTATGCCAATCCAAATTTTCTGGACTGCTTGCTACGGCTGTCTAAATTTCCACATGACTACAGTACAAAACCTGGAACATAAATGAGGCAATTATCATCATAAAAAAGAGGACTTGAATGCTGGAGTCCTATGGCATGTACATACTATGAGGAAAAGAGCTGCAGAAATTTGACATCCACAGCCGTGCTACAGGCTCTGTGAAGCTGGACTGTGGCAAAGAGATGATTAAAGGTTACCTTCTGCATTTTTCTGTCTATTGTCCTATGTTTTTTAATCTAACGGACTAATGAGAACAACAATTTTTTAAATTGGTCCAGTATCGAAAGAGCCCACTGCACCTGGCAGAGGCGAAATTAAGCTGTACTGTAATCCCTCTGGGCAACTGTGCAGTGACAAAGTAAATCCACTAAAAGTGTTTTTTTTTACCACAGACAATAATAATCTAGTGCATGTAATTTGATGGTATGTTGTTGTGTGGGATTGCATTGCAGCTCATTTTTGCTTCTGCCAGCTGCAGCGCTCTCCCTCAATACTGGACCAGCTTCAAAAATCGCCACTCCCATTAGTCACTTAGACACAAAATGTAGAAAAATACAGTCCAGGATGACAGATACCTAAATCACTGTTTAAAGCTAATTGCACACATAAGCATGCTAATATGCTAAGAATGATAGTGCTGATATGTTGATAGTTAGCATTCTGACTCTGTTTGACCTGAATGGAATGGGAACTTAATTAGCATAATTGATAGTACAGTTGTGGACAAAATTATTAGCTCCCCTATGAAATTTAAAGTTTTTTTTCATAATATTCCCAAGTACTTTTTCAACAGAGCAAGAAATTTTCAACATAGCATTTCTAAACGCACTAGTTTTCTTTAGAAAGCATAAATTATTTCTATTTGCATACAATAACAGAATTATATCAGAAAAAAACAAAAATTACGACGGTCAATATTATAATAATAATAATAATTTTGACCCCAGTAGTTTTTGGTTTTTGTGAAATAATTTTGTTTCTGTGTACAAAGTAAAATAATGTAAGCATCCAAAATAAAACTATGATGTTTGGAAAAGCTGTGTTAAAAATTCATGGGGGGCTAATAATTTTATCTTCATCTGTAACTGTGTTTAGCCTGCTAATTCAAAAGTTCACCATATTCACCAGCTTAGTGTGTAGCATGCTAATTAGCACTAAACACATGGCACAACTGAGGCCTCTGAGAGGGTCATTACTTTGCAATGCCAAAGTACTGGACAACTTGAAATGTTGAGCTAATGATGGTGTTAGATGTAAAGTGAGGGAATCAAAGTTCATCAAGATCATTTTCCGGGGAGCAGGAATTTCATTGCAACCCACCCACTTGTCAAAATATTTCATTCTGAGCCACTAATGAGAACCTCATGGTGGCACTACAGGAAAAGTCAGAGGTTCACCAAATCAGTATGCTTCATCCTCTGGGGAACATGAATGTCTGTGCAATTTTGTTAATACTTGTTGAGATATTTCAGTCTGGCCCAAAGCGATGGACCGGCCCCTAGGCAGACACTGCCATCCTTAAAACCATGCAGATATATTACAATTAAAATATGAAAATAATATGAAAAAACATTAAAGAATTTGCTTTAAAGTGCTCTTTAAATCAGTCACAAGAAGTTGGAATTGAGATGATGTGATCACATATACAGAGTACAGATTTTACATTTATTCAAAGATTGATTTTTGGCATTCCTTTCCCTTCCTGTAATTCTAGTTTATCACAAAGATGTGTGTTATTCTGCATGTGCCTGCATGCAAGCTTTGTGCTAACGTGTTCATCTAAAGTTCAAGAAGGAGGAGTGTTTTCATACCTGGACTGTTGGCCACTGTGTCAAAGTGGCAGTTAGCTAGCATAAAATGTTGTGTTCCACCCTTAGGCTCCAACCTGACAGCAATGTTGGTGACACGGTCATAGAAACTAGTGAAACCTCCAAGAAAGTCAATGGAGAAAGTGCCAGTGGGGCGCTGCACATCCACTGTGAGCTGATGAGGGCCTGCAGCGGTCTCAGCCCGGATGTTCTCAATCTGCTCCAACAGGTAGTCCACTGTCAGGATTTCATTCTCCTGGCTGCCCACTGGCCGAGGGCCGACACTGGTGATCTGCTCCAAGTGCCGTCTAGACAGTAAGGTGAAGGAAGAGTGAAGAGAGATAAAGAGAATATTGTGGTGCTGGGGCAATAAACCAAGCTTATTTGTTCATTCACAACAGTACAACACATTTCATTAATTTCCTGCAGCTCACACACACACACAGTTTGTATGAGTGTGTTTGTGAGAGAAACTCCTCTTCTAAATATTACAGATGCACCAGGCAGGAGAGTTGACGCATTCGAAAATGGTCACTACTTGCTGACACTTACATGATTAGCTGAAGTGAAACCAGGTCCAAGTTCAGATATCTCTCTACAGACTCATTTCAGAGGAAAAAATACACACTTCTTATATTCATTTCCATCGGACAATGAAGGTGATGACTGTATTTTACCCAAATAGTGTTGGCTTGCACTTTCAAACAACAGCCGTGATTGTTAACCACTGTTGTGGTCTGACCACAAATAACCACACAACATTTAGTGAGCGCAAAACTGATGTGACAGAACCAATATATGATAAAGGTGATCACACACAAGAAAGGCCTGAAACTAGGGATGCATGATAATACTGACGTGTCACTGTTATGGGCCAGTAAAGGCTTTAAAAGGAAATATCTGAAATATTGAAATTAACATTTCTTCCAATACGACAAGCCGATAAATGACAAAGATAATGCTTTCATTATGTCCCTATGATGCAGCTGTGTCTGCAGTGTGGAGGTTTTTTGGAGTATCCAAAACAGATAGCAAGGTTACTATTTGCAATGATTAGTCAGTGTCAGTAATACGAGGAGGAGTCAAAACGCATTCTTTCAATGATACAAATTTAATTGCCCATAAGAGCCACCATCCCAATCAGCACAATGAATTGTAAAGAACAAAGACAATCAGGCACACGCAGAAAAACCTGTCAGGAGTACTTTTCTTATTTTTCCCAGTGAATGTGTACATGTTGAAAAGCGTTATATTTTATTTCTGCATCTGCCATTGGGCCATTATGATAAGAGTGAGCATTATAATGTCAATGTCACTACAAGAGAGACTTAATGTTCTCTGCAATCAGCTGGAAAAAAATATATCAGCATCAGCATTCAAACAAAATGAGTTGGAAAATATCAGCATAAAGGATATCGGCAGAAATCCAATATTGTGCATCCCTACCTGGAACTAAAATAAAATTATTTTTCATTCATTTTATAAACCAAACAGGGTTTAGCTTATCTTTGTTATGTCAGCTGAGTCCTGAGTTTGGACCACTGCCCTGACTCAGTCAGGTTACAGTATGCCATGCATCTGTATTACTTTGACCTGGTCTTCCTTGTCATTGCACAGACTCCCCCAGGAGATGAAAGCAGGAAATGAAGCCAAGCAACTCATACTGTACAGAATAAAAGAAAAACAGATGTGTTTCCTTGTGTTTTTCTTTTAAAAAGCTGTTGCTGATGGTGCTGCTGTTTGCTGCAGCTGTTCCAGAAAGGCCAATGTTAGCTTCGCTGCCCACACCAGCAGAGGTGATGCTGTGCTGGCTGATGCTCACAGCCACCCAAAAATAATCGGTCATGTAAGCATAGTGGGTGAAGCCATGTGTTGTTGTCCAGATGTTACAAGCATGTATCAAATATAACAGATGTTTGTTTATCCTTTTATTTTGCTCCATGCAGCTTTCTTGCAGTAAGAAAGTGGCACCAAGTGACATTAAAGATTTAATTTAATTTTTATAGCGGCCTCTGAGGCAGTGCTTTATGGTCAGGCTCACAATTCAAATCTGGATTGGCAGGGCATGGACTCATGTGAAAGCCATGATTGTGACCAAAGAAGCTCAGAGCCCTAATCAGTTCAAATGCAGCACGCCTGACTCATTTATAGAGCAGCATAGACCAGCCAAATGATGGCAAATCCCGTCGCCCAGCACTTTCAAGAGCTCAACCGCAGCCCTGCGGACCTCAGACTCACTGCCATAATCCCTGTCTCTGCTTCTCTCAGGGACTGAAAATCTGATAAAAGCTGCTGCACTGTGAAACTCAGGAGATCGTTTTATCTGGAAATGAACAGGATGTTGCCTGTAATGTTTTCTATAGTCACTCAGGCTGTGTTTGATTGTTGATGAATCTGTCCAATATTTGTCAGATTGTTTTTTTTGTTTGTTCATATTCATGTTCTACAAAATGTCAGGGATGAAAAGTACTTCAGAAAAACATTTGTAAAAAACCAAAAGGCATTCAAGTGACAATTATATGAAACACAAAAATGAGGTTTTTAATAAATACTGCGCAAATGCAGAAGTGAGTAAACTATAGTCTACTGCTCCTAAGCATTTCCGATTCTGGTGTTGGTTCAACCCTACTTTTCTCACCATTTGTGATGTCCTAATTTAGCTTTTATACAATAATGGATTTTCATAATTGTCACATTTTATTGCCACTAAATTCAATCATCAATTATTCGACTGATATGGTGATTTTTTTTAAATAACTGATTAATCATTCAGTCTATAAAATGTCATAAGACCCTAAGAAATGCTCATCACAAGTTCATGTCTTCAAATTGCTCGTTTTTGCCCACTTCAGGGTCTGATACCCAGATATGTATAAAAGAAGCAATTTTAAGATGTTGTTGGCCAAGTATTGCTTACAATTTTTTGACATTTTATAGACTAAATGTTTAATTGTAAGAATACTGACAATTATTTTCATGATAAATCAATAATGAAAATAATTATTAGTTGTAGCCCTATTTTTTTCCACAACTAAAGGGCAGATAACCCAGAGATACTCCAATTACAATGATGTAAAACAGAAGTAAACAGAAATTGCCCACAAACATTGATTTTTTGTGTGATATTAAAATGAAATGACTAATGACATTATGAAATGACTGTATGTGGATGTAACTGCAATGTTTATATGGAGCCTTTAGTACATCTTTATAATTTTATTTATATGAAATGACTCAAACGATTTTGCCCACTTCTACATGTCAGTTTCAATGTTTCATGCTCTATTTATGCATCATGTCAGGGACTATGGGTAGATATCAAGAACGAGTAGTAAAATGGTAGTGGTTCCTGGATGGTCAATTCTGAAACACTGACAAGTCCTCGGACAAACGAAACTGCCATCTTTTATGAAACGTTTTATTTTAAAGAAGAAACTGTAGGGATTTGCCCTGTATCTTCCTAGTACTTTAAGCATAAATAAGCATAAGCCACCAGGGCAAAATATTCAATAGTGTGGGCTCACTTCATTAAATTTAATGAAAAAGCAGCACAATCCATTAACTCAGGAAACAATTTAACTTGTTACTTCTACGAAAGTGATAATAAAATTACTGATGAATATTTTTCGCATTTTTGTCACGTCATTAATTTTGCACCAAAAAATGGCGAGTAGTATTAATAAATCAATAAGTATCATCATCAATAAGCAGTATCAGTTCCAGGATCAGTATTAGTAACTTCCTGATACCTATTCCTGTGTGTGAGAGATGTGTGAGATGTGGTATACAAACAAACTTGTCAAGTGTCATCTTACATGACAAAACGTCTACTTTTAAGCCTTTTACAAGTTTGTATGTCTGGATTCTGAAATATTCCTGTGTTATTATCTCTGGTCATTTTCAGAGCATGAGATCTTGACTGTTGGAGGCTTTATCATTTGAAAGATCAGTCCTAGAGGCTTGTCACCTGATCTAACCGTTAGACGCCGTTAAAAAACACCTGTCTGTCTACCTTGGAGGTGGAGGTAAAGGTGGAGGTGGAGGGGAGGAGGAGGGGACACCCGGTAGTGGTTTCTAGGCGGGTCTGTTGCCAAACTAGAGGAAAGGTTAGCACAGGCTCTGCTGCTTCGAGACCGCTAGCCCACATTTCAAGACAAAAGATGAGAGTGTTGTATTAAACAACGGGACAAAACTCACCTGGCTCTGACTGCGTTGAAGTCGCCGCTCGGCTTTCCAATGACGAGCTGCTGTAACGACAAATGAACGAGTCCCCACAGCACCAAAATAAACACAGAGACCAGAGAAGCTGCCAGCCCTTCCCGCAGCAAGTACAGGCTCACTTCGGGCTTCCTCTTCGGGTCACCGCTGTAGCCGTTATTCCCGCACCGCTCCCGGCGACCGTCGTTATCTACCGCTACATAATTCTGTGTCCCGAAGGGTTTTATTCTCCGGACAGTGGTGTCGCTCTCCATTTTTGAGCCAGCGGTACATCAGCTGCAAGCGTCGCTCTCAGGCGTCGCTTTTTTTTCTGCTCTAGTCGACCGACGGAGCGCGCTGAGGGACAAACTTGGTTCTAAGAGGGCGGGCAGCAGAGGCGGTTGAAAAATGAGAAGCAGGGGAGGAGAGGGGATTAAACAGAATGACATAACAACTCCCACAAGAAAATAAGACAAAATTAACGAGCTAATATGTCAGCAAAATACTGGCAGATTTTGTAAACACTTAACTTGAACGGTTCAACATTTATGATTATATTATATTATACTATATTATATTTTGTTGTTAGATTTATCATATTGTTGTTTTTGTTGTTGTTGTTGTTGTTGTTGTTGTTGTTGTTGTTGTTGTTGTCATAGGGGATTTTTTTAGCCTAACTAATTATTTAATCCAGAAATTGACAGAAGATAGTAAGAAATGCCGATTGCAAGTTTTCAGAGTCCAAGTTGATTTCTTTAAATTGCTTGTTTTCGCCCAAAGTGCCCACAACCCAAAGATATTCAAATTATAATGATATAAAACAGAGAAAAAACAGAAATTGCTCAAAAGCATTTGAATAAATTGTATTAATATTTAATATGAATCACTGTTTTTTCCTAATATTTTGGAAAATATTTGCTTTATCAGAGTGCAGGGCTCAATAATAAGAATTGCCTAGAGCAAATTAAATGCCATGTTAGGCTAGGGCAGCTGATCAAGCTGTTAAACTATTTGGTACTTGATGAATCAACAAAGAGATTCTTCATGCATAGATGCCCCACTTTCCTTCATTAATGATCATATTAAACTGAATATGTATGGTTTTAGACTGACAAAACGAGACATTTAAAGACATCTCCTTAGAGTCTGAAAAACTTGGATGGACATTCACTATTTTCTGACATTTTATAGGCACTTAGCTCCTAGATTAAACATGGCAATTATTTGAGGACCTCTAATAAATACAATAGTTTGAACAGGGGCAAGTAAAAATTGACTTTGAGCTTGCCTGACCAGGCAAATTAATGCTGAACCCTGGGGTGGTCCTTAACAGTGAATAAATAAATACATAAATTATTATTATTATTATTATTATTATTATTATTATTATTATTATATCAGTAGTAGTAGTGTTATTATTACATAAACGCACCTACCAAAATGATGAACTGTTCCTTTAATATGAACTCAATGAACCCCCTTATATGTAATACAATCCAACAGAAAAGCCCTGCTATAAATCCTACATTTCTAAGACTTATAACCAGTATTTAGATTATTTACTTAAAGGACCAGTGTGTAGGATGTGTGTAAGAAGATTTAGGGGGGATTTATTGGCAGAGTATGGCAGTAATGGAATATAATATTCATATGCATATTTTCATTAGTGTTTAATCCCTTGAAAATAAAAATCATTGTGTTTGTCTTTTACCTTAGCGGAATGGTTCAAATAGGTGGTTAGAGCAGTGGTTTAAATTATATTACTGCATTATTGTCACAGTTATTACCATATAAGCAACATTTTAATGCTGGTTGTAGCTCACTAGTGTATGTTCTGCGTCTAAAATATTTATCTGTAAAGTAATAACTGTAGCTGTCAAAGAAATACTTCTATTTTCAACTGTAGTGATGTGAAGTACATGAATGGAAATACACAAGTTAAAAACAAGTACCCTCAGAAGTTATTACAGCACTGTAATAACATACTTGACATATCACATTATAACCTTTTTATTTTGGAGGAGATGATTCTCAACTACCCTACAGACTTTTTTTTTTTCTTTTTTGCTGCACTCTGTGTGTAGCTGTGTGGTACATTTTGTTGAAAGGTGTTTATATTATGTTGCCAAAAAATTATTAGAAATACCTTTTCCACATGTTAAATTTTTAGCAACCACGGGGTGCACTTTTTTGTTTTAAAAAGTGCACTTATTAATAAAAGTACTGAGTTAATATGCTGATTCAGTGAGTAGACTGGCCTTAGCCACATAAGAAATAAAATAAGAAATAAAATATGGGGATGTAAACGCACATTTTACTGTTAAAATTTCTTATAAACATTTCCCTAACTTTTATCTGATAATTAATCAGTATTATACAATGTAACAATGGAATTATTTATTATCTAATTGGCACGGAGTAATTTTATTGGTGCTAAACTGAGAGAATGATGTGATTTTACATGGTTGGCCTCTGCTGCTGCTTTGTCGCCATCGTGTGGGCGACATGGGACTAACAGACAAGATGATTTCACTGTACAGCATCCAGTTCATCCCAAGGCAGCTGCACACTGTGTTAATTATTATATGACTTTATTGGTGCAATAGCACTTATACAGTACTTTAATGTTGGAGTGGGTCAAGGTGAAGTTCAGCTGGATTGCGTCACACACTGATGTGTTGTTTAATGATTAATCAGCAAGGTAACTAATTATATAGTGTCGAATAAATGTAATATTATGCACAATATTTTCCTTTGAAATGAAGTGGAGTATAAGTTTGTATGTAAGTAGGATAAAATGGAAATAATAAATTAAAGTGCAAATATTTCAAAATTGTACTTAGGTGGAGTACTTAATGTACTTTCCTCTGCTATACACCCAAGTACATAGGCTCCTCTAAAGTAATTAACAACCCGTTTTTCCGACCGAAGTGACAAAATGAGGTATAATCTATCGACAGAGGTTGTTAAATAGCTATATGAAAATCAACCGCCTTTGGTATTTTTGTTTTAAGTTTTCCTCTGTCCTTGGTACTTTTCCATTAGACGCTCCCATGTAAATACATAGCCGCTAGCCTAACGGCAGCTAGCAGTAGCTAACACAACGTACGTATTTGTTTTCTCAGCTCGGCATCGGCTCACTAAAGAGAAGAATAATCAGGACACGAACTTAGTTTTAACATTAAATTTAATTACGTCAAACACATTTTCGCAAGGACACTTGCGATAATATCCGATATTTTATAGCCATTTTAACAGTTGTCACAGGTCAGGGCCAGGTGAAGTTACGGTCATGTTCTACACTAGCATCTTTTAGCGTTTAGCATTTCTGTTTAGCGCTAGCTTGTTAGCAGGTGTGTGAATCTCGATCAGATAGCTTAGATGTGACCATGTCTTCCTATGTCAAAATAAAAGTCTGGATTTTTATTCTTTTGTTAACGGGAAAATACAACGATTGACGCTTCGTTGTCGTAATAATTTAAGCGAAATTAAACAGAAGGTTATAAAAAGAAACTGCTCTTTCTAGTTTTGAAAAGTTGCGAACTTCAGAAAGATAAATAATATTATGTCACTAGAAAACACGCTGTATCACTGGGGCATTTTTTGACCTTGGAAAGTAATTCAGTATACAACAAAATCATCTTAACTCAGTCCACTTACTATCTTCTTCGTATCTTTCAATCTCATCTCAAGGCCTTCTTAGCAAACTCTATCTGTTGATGAAGACCGTTAGTAGTTAAGATTATTTTGTCAAAACATTGTATGACATTTAAGCAATACAACTAAGCTGTGGTATAACCACACTAACAAACAATTTTGTTTCATATGATTTATGAGCATTGCCTGAATTTGAGAATTTTATCAACCCAAGGAAGTTTACAGTCCACAATTAAAAATATACCATTTGGTAAATATTTTATGAGCAGTATTTTTTTCCCCAAGAAATATGTTTACATTTTACTCCTGGGGTTTATTAAATCCATATTATCTATAAACCTAATTATTTTCCTTATAAACAGAAAAGCTTTAGAATAGATAGAATGGTTGAATTGTATAAGCATTTTTGGTTAATGCAGCCATAGGTACTGATGATATAATTGATCATGAAAAATCTTTTGCAATTTTTCTAATGTTATTAATATGATATATGTTAGTGATTCGAAATGTACACTTCTAACCGTGTATGACAAATTCCGAGCCAGTCGACTTTTATTTTGAAGTTGAAGAAAAACTCAAACGGAAATGTCTCGTTTTTGTTGCAGGTGATTTGACAGTTGTCTTTTCTACTAGCTCGCGACTCTCCGTCCGTTCACTACCCAGCTGAGCATAGCCGAGAGCAGTCAGCCCGTCGTGTCTCTACCCGAGGCCGGATGGTAAAATCCAACCTCCAGCGGATCCTAAACAGTCATTGCTTTGCTCGCGAGAAAGAAGGAAAACAGCAGTCTATTACTACCATGGCGGACTTGAGTAGCGGTATCTGTGACATGATTGGGAAGTAAGTAAAACGATGAGAAATACCTCACCTAGCGAACTGCTAACCGTACAGTGGGGGAGGGGTAGCTAAGCTAACCTAGATAGCATCCACGGAAGGCGGAAGTAGAATGCGTTTAACTTTTAAATGTCCAGTTTGTACTTAATACACACAACACCACAAATATCCCAGTGTTACATTTTATGGCAGTTGTAGTTATATCGTTATTTTAAATTTTGTCTTTTTAAAATTGCCGCACAGTACGGACATTCGCTTGCTGGCCGAGAGAACTTGATTAGCATTAGCTAATGTTAGCTACCGTCGAACTTAGGTACGTCACTGTAGGGAACTGCGACAGCTAGCTAACAAATTAGCATCAAAATTTTGATGCTGTTAACAATAAGTTAATTGTCTTTCTAGGGAATAATATTAGCTAATGGTTTAATTTGTCGTGTAAGGCATTGTAGAAAGTTAACCGACAAGGGATTTAAGAAGACCGTCAGACTTCTCACTTTAGCCTAATGTTATTCAAAAATCTACCCGACTTCGACGTGCTAGAAAAATACAGTTTACGGTCAGCAACTGTTGATAACGAATATGACGTCTAATAATTGATAATGGTAATTTACTGCCGAAAACCCTGTTAAACAATATACGGATTTACCACATAACGTTCAGGAGGGAACAACTTAGACTTAGCTCCTGTTATTACTTAACCCTAAGGTTATAAAATTTGGTGGTATCAGGAAAGACAGGAGACAGATGACTTGAGGCTGAATATCTGCGTGTTAAGTCGTCAGGTGAACACATGTTTCAGGCCACGTTGATCTCGTGAGCTGACAGTGGAGTCAGGTTGACAATTACGCAACTGACAGCTGACTGCAGTAGCCTACTGACGGCAGGACCAAGTTTATGTACAAGGCGTTGCAGTGGTACATGTGAAGGGATAAATCGCCATCGGGAAGGAACAGACTATTGTAGTTGATTTATTGCTTTTACAGTGGTATATAGTTTTATAACCTTTACACAGCAAAGGTATTAGAGGTGAATTAATTTACAGAAGGCCTTATCATTTGAAAGATCTATGTTGTAATATAGACTAAAGAGTCATTAATAGTCATTTATAACCCAGTAATAAAGTCACATTTGCTGTGGTTTAATTGAAAAATACAACAACAACAACAACAGGAAAAAACAAGAAAGATAATTTGAGCCTGATGCCGTTTGTTTTTTATTGTATATGAACCGGAGCTATGGTTGCAATTCGTAAGCACTAATCAGTCATTGGTGACTTTGACATCAGTCAGTCCAGTGAATGTAATGATCAGTTGATCATTAATTAGTCATTATCATCCACAAGTAGAGCAAATGTGTCCATTAATTGATTTAGCGATCAACAGAAAATTAATTATCAATCAAACCGATTATTTAATTTATATTTTTGTTGCTTATTTCCTGGTTCTTAGACATTAGGATTTGATGCTTTTCTTCATCAGATATAATGCTAGACTGAATATGTTTGGGTTGAGAAGTCTTAGTTGCATTAAAACTGCATAAAATTTCAATGAAATTTTCACTATTATCTGACATATTCTAGACAGAAGTAAAAAGAAAATTATTGGAAATGCCAATGCTGAAAATAATTATAATTAGTTGTAGTTCTAATTTTGACAATGGGTTAGGGTTCAAATCATTTATGAAAAAATGCCAAACATTTTGATTTATCGCTTGTGAGGATTGGCTGCTTTTCTTCTTGTCATATGAGACGGTACACAATGTCTGTAAGACTGGGTCAATGACAGGACATTAGGAAAATTTTATGGGTATTTTTTCACATTTTCATTGTCATTTTATGTACTTAACAAATAATCCATTAATTGAGACAATAGATGTCCAGCTCTGCCACTACCATGTTTTTAACTGTGCAGAAGTCACAAGATACTTACATATTTACACAGCAGTTTGGTAAACTCTGGCATAACAAAGATTTTGTTTGTGGACGTTCAGTAGATGTTAGGGACTCTGATAACATCTTAACTCACGTTGACTGTTTCAGCTAACCACACTGAAATTTGAGTTGAGTCTGGGTTTGGGTTTTTAAGCAACAAATATTTTTGGTTTGTTGACTCCCACCGCATCCTGCTGTGTTGGCACACCACTCTTAAAAAGTTATGTTAACAACACTGTAAACACAGTGCCATTGTTTTGGGGAACACAAACTGCAAATGGTTTGAAAGAACATCGAGGCCTGCTTGTGTAACACATGTTGTGGTGGGTTGAGCACTTAAACTCAGCTGATAACGTTCAAAAACAAATTTTGATTATCAGTATTGGATAATGTTACATTGATTGCGAATAACACCAAACGTAAAACGTGTAACATTTCTATTTCCAAAGATGTTGGGTTTTTTTTAAAGTTAATATTGCATTGCATTAGGCTGCATTTGTAAGTGCTTTTATCCATAGTGTCAAGTGATTTCAACCCTGATAGGAACAAAAGCTAGGCCATAATGTGGAGGCGCAATTGAAAATGTGATCAGAAACCAGATGTAAGTGGTAGTGTGGATTGTCAAGGTGTAGTCTGAAAATGCACAGACTCAGTTGAAAGCTGTTCAAAACATTACAGTGAGCTGCATGTAAAACAGTATCAGAAAAGGGGAGCATACCTTTTGTCTAGATAACATTATTTTAGAACAGTATCATAATGCTAAAAGTGTTTGACCTTGCAAGTTTGTGTGTTGTTTTTTGGCAAAGGAGCTCTGATCACTTTACTTGTGCGCAGTGTGTGACGCAAACATCCTCCATAATTTAATTGTAGGAATAAAGAGCCTGTAGTTACTTGTGAAATTAAATTGCTGCAGTTCTTCTTGGCAAACTTGGTTAAAGCCCATATTTGTCTGTGTTTGAGTCCCATGACATGTCTTTGAGATTGTAGTTACATAAGATGATATGAAAACAATATATAAGCAACACATGGAATTACATAAACCCTGTAATATTTGCATCGTGGATTGTGATTTTTGTGTGACAGCGTTTTGATTATGTCCCCTGTCTGTCCTCCCATCCAGTCTGTCCCTGCACTGTAGTAGTACCCGCGGCCCAGGGCCTCTGTGGTGCTCCTGATGCCCCTCTCCCACCCCTGAAGATCCCAGGTGGGCGAGGGAATGGCACACGGGATCACACTCCTTCAGCTCGGCCACTCTACTCAGTAAGTCTAGAAAAACACACACACACACACACACACACACACACACACACACACACACACACACAGTCTAATGGCTGAAATGTCATCAGAGGCAAAGCATTTTTTTTTTCACAGGAAGAAATGTGTCAAGAATAGGAGCTCCTTCTCTCTGTAAAATTTCCTGTCACATGATGCAGTGTCGGTCTGTTTACACAGCAGAAGAAGGCACACCAGGGTTTACTTGATTCAATCATCCACGTTCAGCAGTGACATTTCATTTAATTTCTATTTCCCTTAGAGTTCAGTTTATTTATAGGCTCAGTTGCAGTCAGCATAACAAGGCCCATGTGTGTGCAATTGCTTTGGCCCCACTTGTTAAATGGTTATTGGACATTAGAGAGAAATATACTATCTACTTGACATATTTAATGTTCTCCATTGCTGTTTTCAGATGCCTTACTAGTATTTGTGTTTCTAGGACCGAAAGTTGACTGTAACAGAGGAGCCAGCAGGGAATGGTCGCCCCAGGATACTCCACTTCCAAAGTCGTCCCACCGTTACCAAGACAATACAGTGGGATGCTGTCCTGAGCAGCAGCGCACTCTATGTGGAGATACCTCTTGACCCTCTTCCTGAAGGCAGCAAAGAGAGGTGAGGCCAGACTGTTAGCATCAGGACAAGACCTCAAGTGGATTATAGCCTGAGATCTTTACAGTGGCACATAGGAGCCATGTTACACAAAATAAAACAAGAAAAAAATCAGTGGTGATGTTAGACCTTCTTCTTTTCATTTGTTAATGATAATGAGACATAGCCTGTTTAAGATAATTTCATTTTCAAAAACATATAGAGTATGCATTCATAAGCGCATGGAGAGAAAAGATGAACAGAGATGCCAACCATGTAGTCACTTTTCATGTAAACAGTGGAGGTCAGCTAACAATACAAAGCACTGGAGCTGGCTGATAAAGATAGTTTTAGTAATTTGCATGTCCTTCATCCTCCTTAGTATCAGTCCATCTTTTTTTTTTTGTTTACCCTATTATCAACCTCATCATAATTATTGGACTCAGTGTTGCCATCCTGGCAAATTTCTCCCTATGTTTAGCAATATTTCAGACCCTCTTAGCAACAAGAGACAAATTAGGGACTTATTCAAACCATCAGGGAAAAGGCAAGAAATATATTCAGATATTATGTAATTCCCACGCATGGCAACTGTGTCAGGGTCTCTTCTTCCTCCTGCACTGTGCACAGACAGTCAGGTGTGGCGTGCAGAGCAGGCAGTTTTGAGCTTCTCTCACTGTTTCCTTCAGAATTCAGTTTGTTTGAGCTTCTCTCTCCCTTGTGGATTTATTAAAAAAAAATTTTTTACTTCAATGATTTCCCTGTAGTGAGTTTGTGATTATTTGGCTAAAGATTACTTCATCTTTTATATGGTTTAAGGTGATCTTTCCCCCTTGGTGCAACTGACGGGACCACCAGTTACCATAGATTCCCCTCAGTTTTTTAATCGGTCCCAATGAAAGACAGCCCGCAGTCGAGCCTTTAAAATAATGAATAAACACACACTCCTATTTTTATAGGATTTGCATGCGATTCAGCCAGTTGCGTTTTTGTGTTTGCATGTCAGGAGGTTGTTTTCTAACATAAACTTCCCTCTGTTCTCCCCCCAGTTTTGCGGCTCTCTTGGAGTATGCTGAAGAACATCTGAAAGTTGTTAGCGTGTTTGTCTGCTTTTACAAGAACAGAGATGATCGTGGTATGTGCTAACAGCCCTGTTTTTTTCCCAGCACACCTTTTTCATTCAGACAACTCTGATTGCATAATTATTTTGCCTTCTGTGTTCTGACTGTTCTGAGTCTTAACATTATTCTTCTTGCAGCTAAACTGGTTCGTACATTCAGTTTCCTGGGCTTTGAGATTGTGAAACCGGGCCATGCCCTCGTCCCGCCTCGCCCCGACGTTTTCTTCATGGCCTACAATTTTGACAGGGACTCCTCGGATGAGGAGTAGCCCTCTGGACAGCCCCTCCGCCCTCTGCTTACTCCCCCTTTTCTTCCCATTGTATGTTTGTCCATCCTGACCCAGCGTACTCATACACACCACCGTCTTCTGTGTTCAACCTTCGGCGGTAGCTCTCTGTATGCGTTCATTTCCCCATGCTTTTGTGTTCAAGGGAATAAGTAAGTCAGATGTGCATCTCCTGTTTCCACAATCTGTCATTGTGTGTTTTATTCTACTGTTTTCATTAAAGATTAATCGGTGTTGTCACCTAAAAAGGAGGGAACCTTTGTGTTTTTTGGACTTAAAATCATATTGCAGTCAGTTGTCATAGCATTAAGTTAAGTTTCCATTTCCTGTTAAGTCTTTGTTTTTATTGATATTTCCTTTTATGATAGATTTAAGGTGGAGGATTCTTCATTTCTTGAATGTACAATAAATAAAAAAGGTCATCAGGTTTACACTTGGGTATTCTAGCTCTATTTTGAATTGGCTAAATGACTTTAAATTTGTCCCATATTTTATTTCTTGACTGAATTAAATTACAATTGACATTTCAGTGGGACCAGGTTTATTTTGTAGCACTAATATCTTCTTAAAAGTATTAGGATTATTTAAAAACGTTACTTTTGAGCGACAGCCCCAAGAAGTGGTACTTAATAGCCGAATAGTGAATCCATTTATTTAGTTTAGAGCCGGAGTGACAAGAAAAGATGAGTGCATGTCTGATGTAGGTGCTTCGGTTTAAAGTTAAAGATCCTACAATGAGTGAATTGGTACAAAAGTGAAAGGAAAGTGAATAATCCAAAGTGCTTTTGCTTCTTTATGCCATGTATATCTGACTGTATTGTAGTATTTTGTTCTGGAGGTTGAAAAAATGCTGTGATGTTATGATTGTTTTTTTTTTTCTGGATTAGCATTCCTTTTAACTTTTTTTTCATGATAGTATTGAGTTTGTTGTTCACCTGCATAGTGGTACCTGTTGTGCTTCTGTGATAATAAAATAAACAAAAACAAGCCTGAGCTTGTTGGGTCTATTTGTTCACCAGCACAATTAAACAAAATCGTATTTACTTTGGGTTAGTAAATACATTATTAATAGCTCCATTCGCAGAGGTTTTTCTTTTTTCTTTTTTTAATTTAGTATCCTGATGGAAGCCTGGGGTTGTTCATTTTTCTGCCTGATGTAACAGCTGGAGGTGCAGTAAATAATACACTTCTACATGGTAGTTGGAATAGAGCATGCATTTATTATAATAAAATCTATGTTAAACATAATCATGGATTTTTTTTTTAAAAAAGTGTTATTTATATGCATTCTTATTACCTATCAGTGTACAATATAAAGCATATTTAATGGTGCCTGGTCATACTTGAACATCATGTTATCTGTGCTGCTCAGTCTGCACAAACAGCAGAAAATCAGGTCAGTTACAAAAGAGCAGCAGGGCAGAAATCCAGAGCCCTGCTGTCCTGTGTCTTCATACCACCAGGAGGCTCCACAGGACACTGAACTACACATGACCTATGCAACAGCTAATTTTAAAGTGACATTTGCAGCATACATCACTATACTGTGTGATGTGCAGAATAACACTTTACAATAAGGGTATAAATCAAATATTTAAGTAATGCTTAACTAATGCATGAATGTATCATGAAATCCTGCTGCTCACCAATAACAAATGATCAAGTCATTATGACTTATAATTAGTTCACACTCAGGTGGTGTAAATTCTCAGTTGCAGAAGTTAATTCAAAGTTAATGTAAGAGTATTTGCTAATTACTACATTTTTGCATCTGACAACCAGTTTGATTAAAAACAATGCTTCATATTTCTATGAAGAACAAGCTGAGTAAATACACGGATCTGAAATAAGGATTTATGTAATTGTAATCCAGCCAATTTGATAGCACATAATTTCATAGTGACTTGATCATTTGTTAGTGGTGATCTGCAGAATTCGATGATACATCCTGCATTAATTCATGTATTAAATCATCATGAATCATGCATTTGTTAAGCATAACTTAAGTGAAGTGTAAAGTGTTACCCAATTTGGTAATGTAATGTAATATAACAATAATAATAATACATTGATACACCAGAGAGGGATCCTGTGGAACAACTGCTAACTGTGCAATTTATTACCATGAGCTCAGGGTCATAGTGCACCCACACAGATGATTTCACTCAATTTTGCTTATTAGACCTTTTTGGATGTGCACAGACTGTGTCAGACTTGATAGATGGTCTACCTGCTCTACCAGTATAAATCCTTATAATTAGTACAGTAGCTTGGTGACCTTATGATTTTTCTGGAGTGCATGTGTGTTCCTAGGGTCCTGTGTTCTATATCTAACACTTCACCCTAACTCAGACCTATTCAATCGATGATCCATGGGCTGAATTTGGCCCTTTAACAACCAATTGTTGTTAACAATTGATCATTTATAAATACAACGAAAAAATATATCTTTGTGATTTTTTTAAAAAAAGCAGCTGACATTCTAATTTTAGAGGTGTTCACATTGTTTATTAGTAGATCATCATTTTATTAGTAGGCCAATGAGCCCATTCATTGGTTTTGTCTGTTGTTAAGAACTGAGACACTTAATTTGAAAAACTCTAACTCAGGCTGTTTAAGCAAAGGAGAGTCAAAGTCAAAACAACAACCTACTTCTAAGTGAGGATTACAAAGGTCCATTCACTTTTGTACATGTTTTTTTTTTTTTCAATTGTGAAAACTAATAAAGCGGAGAAAGAAAAACAAAAAAAGTGAATTGTGTAACAGGAAATCTAAACATCTGCCCTCTTGGTACTTTACTTTTTTCAAATCTGTCCATTCTAAAGAAGTAATTGAACAGGCAGGGTGTATCTACTCAACTAACTTAAATATTTATGATTAGTACAGTAGTCTGCAATTATTTTTTGAGAGTGCATCTGTCTTCCTAGGGTCTGAAATTCTATACCAGGACCTAAAAGGACCTCTCATTATATGCCGTATAAATCTGGGGAACATAGGAAGGACCCTGATTTTTCCAGCATGGCTCTGCCGACCTTCACCCTGAGCAGAGGTCTAATCAAGAGGTATAACTCAGAGCACCTGTGAGGGTGCAGAGGTAACACCTAGTTCAGCTGATTGGATGAAACTGTTCCATTTACAGGCCCTTTTCCCCGTCAGCAGCCATTTTTGTTTGTCACAGGGAAAGCACAGGTTAACGTTAACGATCACTCTGTTCTATGTAGGGTTCCAACAAAGTCATGATAGTGAGCCAGCATGCACAACAGGACCTTAAAACTGGAGCAACTAAATGGAACTCAGCCACCTATGCTTTTCAAATGTCTATTGTTATAAAATGGCAATTGCGATTTCGACTGAGGACAGAGGCAGGGGTTGCTTGAGGTGGGACACCCACCTCTGATGTTTTTTAATATCTAAATTTCAGGATGTAAATTAATCCCAAACAGTCGACTCATATAAGTATTGACTTTGAAAGGTTCAGGTCATCTGGATTTTTATGAATTTGGTACTGTGCTGTGTTTTATCACATTACAGTAATATTTCAGTTTCAGTCAAAAAACATTTGTGTACTATACCCCTTTAATTGGCACAGACTGGATTGAATCTAGCAGGATAAAGTTGCTTTATTTGAAATGTTATTTATACTATTTACTTACTAAGGATAAGTGATGAAATGCTCATTTTAAAAAAAGGCCTAAAAATTCACACATTTTCAATTTAGCAATGAAACAATGAAAATGAACCACCATCATTTGTATCAAGAAAAAAATCCTGAAACTATCCTGAAAAATGACCGTCAGAACAAAGTATCCACTGCCAAAACATAAAAAAAAAATCTTAAAATATACATCACTTAATTAGTTGACCTTAATGTTAGGGAGCTGTGATTAACATCACTGTAAATTAATTGGGGAGTGGAACTGGTTCGCTTGAGCACTTTAGATATTAATTTCATGGTGCAGACATTAGCGTCACTCGCTATAATAAGTCATTAGCGTCATGAAATCTGTCAAATACAGGACAAAAAGAAGAGAAGCATCTGTTTTCTGGAATCCAAATATTTAATAGGTACATATCAAGTATTATTATGACATGTATAAAATTTCAGATCACAATATGAAGCAATGAAACTCCTCAGACTGGCATAATGCTGCAAATGTTTGAGGTCGCCACATAAAAATGACTAATGATTAAAATAGAAGAGAAGCAACTAAAATGGTAGAAAAAATGGCGTACAGACATAGATAATAGTAAGCATTCTAGGAAAAAAATTAAATGCGACTTTTCAAACTTTTTTCTTCAATAGAGTGCAATAAAAATAAAAAACAACACAGCACTGAAGCCAAGCGTCCACAAGACGTCTAAAAATTGTTAGTACTGTAGGTTCACGGAGGGCAGAAGACAGCGGAGAGGAGAGGAGAGGGTGCGGAAGGTCACAGCAGAGAAAGAAACAAGGGCTATTAGCTCGCCAGTCAATGCAGGAAAGAAAATAATCCTTGAACAAGATTGAGCAACAGTGGAAGTAATGCACATCACAGTTAGCTTTAAAGACCATAGTAGCATTTGTACTTGCATGTTGTAGAGTAACAAAAAAAAAAAAAAGAAAAATCCTGAATGATTGAAGAGAAACAAGGACATCACCACAAACAAACAAACAGCCGGCCAATGAGAGGGGAGGAAGTGATGGTAACAACCGTGGTGGGGAGGTCAGCCAGACGGCTTTCACTTCTGACCTGAACAGAGCAGTAAGAAAGTGATGTCTACTGCAGCAGCATGTTGTCTCAGCTCAGCTCTACACTGAACATGGCTGTGTCCCAAAGGGTGTTACAGATGAGCGTGATGATGTCAGTGAACGAGGGGCTACATTTTCCCACAAAACCAACTCAAGACAGAGTTGAAACTGTTTCAGATAAATCCTCTGAAATTCAGCACCAGATCAGTGCAGAGGAATTTGCTCCGTGGGACGTTTTCGTTTTAGTTCCTATCAGACCTGCCAACCCTGGACATTTTAAAGTACCATATCAGCACTGGAAAAGATGCAAATCCCTGTCAGCTGCTCAGGATAGAAAAAAGAAAAAAACATTTTAAACTCTTGAAAAATGAATTTACTCAGGCTTAATTTTATATGTGATGATGTGTTAGATCTAACATAAGAAACAGGAAGACAACTGAACACATATGGGTACAGTATGCATCACTACAAGGTAGCGATAAAACTTAAAAAATATCCAAAAAAAAGTCTCAAGATCATAAAACTATCTAGGGAACAATATATAACAAAGGTCTTGTAGAAAAAGTGTGAAGAATAAATGATGCAGTCGTATTCTGCAAGAATATAGCTACGTTTCCATGCAAAAGTACCTTTTAGTCCCAGAAACTACTTGTCAAGGAATGACAAAATACTTCCTGTGTGTTGTCCTCTGCATTGCCACTGCAATTTAAATACCTGTAAAGACTAGGCAAATTAGCCTGCTAATGTATGAAAAAAATGACTATACAGGACATCATCGGTCTGTCTGTCAGCGTGTGTTCCTGTGTGACTCCATGTTGATGGGTCAAAGCACAATGAACAAAAAAGAACCTGGTTTGTAGCTGCTGATTTATAAAAATGGTGGCAGAAATAAAATTCTGCAAGTGCTCGACCAATCAGAGATGTTCAATTCTGCAGGCACCACCCCCAAAGTTCCTGTAATTTGGAAAATACTGCCCGCGGAGCAGGGACTTTTTGTGGGGTAAAATACTTCTCCAGAACTTAAGTTAGACCCTGGTACCTGTGGTGGAAACATATTGGTCTTTAGTTGTGGATTTATTCTTACAGTGAATAAAACAAGGCATCAGCTTCTTTGAAGCTTCTAAGTGCATTTCAAACAGGTTGAATCCACTGGATAGTAACATAAGAAAAGGGAAGAATACAAGAGTAGCTTTAAAGTTTCGAGTTTTGTTCAGACCTGTTGTATGAGAATTAAAAGGCGAGTCTTTTCATCTGCTACATCTGAGGAAAGCACACATCTGTTTAAGGACAATTTTTCTGTATGATGTTCACAGCTACCAATTTATATTTTGGGACATTTTATGTTGGACCTGATGATTCGGTGAAAAAAATGAATTCCTGTTTTGTTTTTAGGTTACACACTGAATCCACACAGACTTTGCTGTCTCAAACTGATTGTCTAATCTAATGATGAAAACATTCACGAACAGAATGCAACAGCCAGAAAACTGCAAACCGTATACAAAACTATCCCAGATCTAGGCTCATTGCATTACAACTTATATATGTCACACATGCTCATATAAACATGTACTATTCTTTCCAGCATATCCAAAACAAATGAACTAGTTTTCTCTCTCTGTCTTTGGAACCAACTGTCTGTCAAGAAATCTGTTTCTGTGTTTACGTATTTAACATCTACGTATTGAGCCAACAATAAGACCTCATCAGTAACTGTCAAACAGTTCTGTTTGCCGTTTTTTGCTTTCCTGTCTGCTCTTCTAATACCTCAGGCTTCTCTCTCTAAAATACAAACATAAAGTGTCTGTACAGACATTTTATAGGAAGGATGAAATCAGAGGAAGTCCGTTGCCTTGTGTTTTTTGTCCTAAGTGCTGTTTTTCCACTGAAACACCTTTTCTTTTTCTGAAAGCTTTTTCCTGACACTTGTTATCTAATGACATTTCACTCCCCTACTTTTCAAAGTTCTGACAATGGTGTGCAGTGAAGGATGTGATTCAAACTTCACCTTGCACACACACATACACACATTTTTCTATTATATGTTCAATGCTATGTTGAATGCAAAGGGTATTGAGACATACTGCCTATTGAAACATTCAATAGCTTATTAATAAAACTGCTGAAATGTGTTGCAGTCCTCCAAACTGGAAACCTCACACAATACTGAAAAGCTGTCATGTTGGATGGGTATTGTTTACATTTTTCAGTCTAGTGTTAAAATAATTCTATTTTTTTGTATCAATATTGAGCAAAATCAACTTTTTTCTACAAAACGTTTTTTCCCCCCCGTTTTAAAAAAGGAACGTTGACTGAACACAAGCAGCCACACAAGAACTCGGCATAAAAAATAGCCTAAATTATGAATTTTAAATCAGTAAATGTCTGATTCTGAGGAAACTGACTTGACATTGGATGCCAACTTCTGATACATAAATTTTTTTTAACAGTCTGTGAGACAAAACACTTTTATGCATGTCCTATTGTTTTGTCCTATAGGCCTGGACTAGTGAATAACAACACCTGACACACCATAACAGACTGGTCACACAGAGCATTTCTATCTAGCCTATACAGTACACTGTGTATTGGGAACTCAGCACATTTTGACCATGTCCCTTAGCCTCTGATGGTGTGAATCCACATAACTATCATATAGACTAAAAAGCTCTGTGTCCCACGGAAGAGAAATAAATAGGCTTTTTAGGAGACAGATGCATCTCCATTTTCTGGACAAATAACCCACATCATCCTGTCTCTGCAATCACTCACTAGACGTCTTTTCTACAGTGAAAGAGAGGCAGATTGTGCTGGATACCCTAGAGCTCTGCAGTGAACATAAGACTAAATCTAACAGAAAGAACAATAACGGATGAATATCTGCTGAGCACAATATATGCTAACCATCTTTGTGTGAAGTCCTGCTTGATTGTGGTTGCTTGGTAACACCAGGGACAACCACAGTGTGCCCTTCTGTGCAAGCAAGGCACCTCATGCTTTTCAAGCTATTCAGGACGCTGCATGAAAATCTTAATTTCCATTACAGTACATTATAGTATTCCTCTGGTAGATCAATTATACAGGACTATGATATAAAGTACGGTTCAGTCTGTCTCACTGATGAGCCATGAATGAGTGTGCGTTTGAAAATGCATACAGATGTGAGAACTTCACTGATAAATGTAGTGACATTGAAAGGATAGTGCAGATTATTTGAAGTGGGGCTGTATGAGGAACTTAACAATAGTTGGTGTATTAGCTACAGTAAATGGCGATCGGCTTGCCCCCAGTTAGGACAAGTTTATGCTATATTTACAGTATTTTTATCACTTAACCATGCCGTCAAACAGCCTTTTCTGACTGGAAACCACTGTTAAATAGGCCAAATATTGCTCCCCCTAAACCAACCAAACTCTCTAACTCTGTCCTACTGTTGCCTGGATCTGTTAGCTTGTTTGTGTTATTGTGCAGCTTTGGTGTTTCAAAAGGATTGGATTCTTCTTTCTGAAGTCATGGAATAACTCAAACTAAGCAACCTATCAGCAGTAGACCAGCAGCTCCTGTGTTCTGTGAGGTAAAACGATTGATTTCACCTATGGAGTTTGGGTTGTTTGGACAGAGCGATATTTGGCTGATATTACAGTGGTGTCCTGTCAGAAAAGGTTGTATGACAGCGAGGTAAAGCAATGAAAATATTCTAAATAGAGCATACACTTAAACTGATATAGACTTTTTTAGGTGGACGTTTTTTAAGCAGCTGATCATACTGATGGGACTCAATTGTAGCCAATACACTGACTCATCAATAAGTACCTCATTCAACTCCACATTAAATGATTCAAACTATCTCTTGTTTAATAATGATTTCAATAGTATCAGAGGGTTCAACAGCAGTGGTAGTATGTGTTTGTTTATCTTGTACGTTATTTTTAGTTGTTTGGAAATGGAAACGAAAGGTGCCTCGCTAAAGAAAGATGATATTTTGGTAAGATCCTGTTTGACAAGCATATATTGCATTTTATTTTGAGTGATCCATCCCTAGAAATTACTTTTTAAAAGTACATTTCTTTAGATATTTGCCCCTGACCTGCTCTACAGCCTAATGTCTTTGGTATGTTTATGAAGTAAATGCCTTTTTAAACTGTGCCTGTTGATCACTGTTGTGTTTTACTAAGTATAACAGCTCCTGACACTCCAAACAATCTGGACACAGCTGCCAAAAATTCTGCACTGAAAGTTATCTAGAGACATTTGCTATTCATATTAGCTCAAGGCATGGCAATGGCATTATTCCAAGTGACACGAGCAGCTAGTACGATGCCAGCGTGTGCTCCTGATTAACCTACACAATAAGTCTGCTGCACATGTCATCGATAAAGTGCTTCAAGGGCATAAAACATCGTGTGCTTCAATTCTGTATATAGACACATACTAATTCTTGACTATACTGATTTTATATTTCTGTAACAAGCTAACTCTGTGGGCGTCTCTAAGTCACATCATCTATTTGCTCATACAGGGAGTCTCATCGGTGTGTCTTTAGTAGTCTTGTGAAATTGCTGCTGCTTGTCTCTAAAAACCACCGTAATAAACTAGCACCTTTATTTGCCATCTGAGTAAAATACTGCACATATATGAAGAAGCTCGGCTCAGTATTTTGGTGTAAAACTGCGTGCATGGTACACAAAATGCGTACAGGTTGGCAGGAGTCTAATGGCTTGACTATATGATATTGCCGGGGAGAAAATTTGCACTCAAACAATGTACTGTGTGTCAATTTGTGGAACCAGTGAGCGACACAGTGGCCGGGCAAACAACAAAAAAAAGATGAACTAATATTATCTTGAAGTGGCTCGTGGGTGGGAATCGGGGCTCCTTTTGTGCGTTTGTCTTTGTGTGGCAGGAGTACGGAGGTTGAAAATGTCCTTGATTGAATTTCAGGCTGGTGATGTTAATGGAGACAGTCCAAGTTCAACAGATGAGGTCAGTCCCTACTGAGGTGGTTTGTGTATGAATGATTGTATACATAAATGGCTGTATATGCAATATACATTTGCCCGTGGGTAAGTACAGTATGTGTGCGTGATGCGTTTTAAAGTGGAGCTCTAGGTACTTGACGGTATACGTGAGTGCACAGAATGGATGCTTATGTGCGTGTATTCTACTTATAAACGTGATCTCGACCTCATCGGCCCTTGCTGTAGCCAGGAAAGAACTGGTCGAGCAGCATCTGAAGCGTCACGTTCTGGGTCATGCTGTAGTCTTTGCCCAGGTCGTGGCGGCAGGCAGGGCAGGTGTACACCTTCGCTCGGAACGACCGCTGGAGACAAGTCTAGGGAGGGGGAGAGGATGGCAGGAGAGATTCACACACAAATGCAAATGCAGGGTTTTTTTGAGAAGCGGTAGTTAAAAATACATCCACTCAGTACGCACCTTGCAAACATTGTGTGAGCAGACGGTGGTGATGGGTTGGAAGGCCAGCTCCTGGCAGCACACACACATGAAGATCTGCTCCATCTTGCGGAGGAAATTCTACACATGTATAAAGACAGAAACACATGAAAAATATGTATTAGATCCATGGATGCCTGTTTCAGTTAAAACTGGGGGTGCAAAATTAGTATAGCTGGAAATTTTTCATTTAATCAACACCTGAAAGCTCCTGCTATGTAAAGCCTTCAAAACCTATAAAGCTGCTTCTTCACTACAAAGCTCACCTTACATTGCGCTACTGTACATAAATCATATATACATTTTCATAGTACTCTGTGCTTTTAGCAGTGGGGACAGATAAACTGCATACTGCTGTTAGAAACTGAGTGCAATTAGCCTGACCAGTCACTGTCATTAATCAATATCCTACCCACATTATTAAACAAGTAATTAAACCAATAACTAACAGCAGTCAGTGTCAGACAACCGTATCTTACTTTAGCAGTTACCAAGTGTATCTGTAGTTTTAAAAAAAAAAAAACATACACACTGCAAGCTGCCTGCACTCTCCAGAGAAAATACAACACTAATCTCCCTTTAAGGAATGTGACATATTAACAATTCCTTACGTGTCCGTAAAAACACACAACTCTAGATACACAAGGCATCAATGTCAATGGTCCTCCGGTCAATTCAGAATCAATATAATCCATAAATAAATTGCATTCTCTACAAACTTTACATTTTGGATTTTGTGTGACAGAATTTGAGGGGCTTTTTTTGCCTGTTACCAAAGTAATTACCCGGTTTGCTGTTTCCTGTTTGGTGGTGGAGAGAACACACCCAACAGCTTTGATTTTATCGGCACTTTAAGAGGTGCACCTCCTCATCTACAAATAAAGTGTATTTTGATAGAGTTCTTGTAATCCTGAGTCTTTTTGGTGAGGTTACTTTGACCACTCAGACTAGAGTGTGGTTTTATTCTCCCTAGAACAAATTGCCTTTGATTTTAATCAATTATACAAAAAACATCACGCCTTTCTTTTGCAATCTTCATTCGCTCTCGCAGTTTCATTGCAAAAAAAATGCCTAAAAACATTGCAACATGCACTGCAATTTATTAGAAAAGCTGCCATGAAATCAGACATTTTAAGCCGCAACAATTCCAAAAACAGCCCACAAAATCCTGGAGGGACTGATAAATGTTTTAGCATATGAAAACTAATGTGCTTTATTGTGGCTGCAGTAACATGTAGGCTGTGCACATACTCACAGAATCTGAGCTACATCTTGTACTGTAACTACAACTCCAGTACAACACACTGTGTAACACAAAGATGAGGAAGATAACATTACTCCCACCATCCGAGGAAGCGAAGACCCAGTGCATTAACTTGATGTTTGATAAAAAATGTCCCCACAACAACTTCAAAACTCATATGTGTGTGCAAGGTATTTTAGTTCACACTGCTTCCTGCTGTCAATACAAAGCAGGATTCACTTGAAGCTGAAGCTCAGGGATGGATCTGTACTGAGTTAAAGCTCGGAAGCTGTAAGTTTTGTCATTATTTTGCAGATTAGCCTGTTGAACTTGGTGTTTGCAAGTCCTGTAGCTTATGCGGCTAACTGTTAGCTTCAACTCGCACTCTGGAGTAAAGTTGAGTATTTAATATTGAGGAACAGGCAAAAGAATGTGTTAATGTTTATGTTAAGCCTTATGTAAAGCCAGGAAGGTTTCTTCAAATTGCTTTTTTTTTTGTGGAACATCATACTGCAACGTGGGCTCAGCTGACTTTGTGGTTATGAAAGTCCTCCCAGTTGTGTTTTCTGTGTGGGTGCATGTGTCTGTTGCTGCCGTATGTAAACGTACTGATACATATGCCCTGTGGTACACTGACTATTGTAATTATATTTATATGCTTTGGGTGTTCTGCCAAATAAATGTTCCATAAAATACTACGTACACACATGTAGGCTGATACCTCATTCTTATTCCTATCTGGAACCAATAAACATCTTTTTTTTTACAAAATCTCTTTCTGAAGATATGTTCCCTTTCGACACTAATAGTATGAAAAGAGGCTGAATCGTGTTAAGACTGGATTATCTCTCGTTGTTTCTGTAATACTGTAAACAACTAGGAAAAAACTTGATATAAATTTTAGGTCATATCGCAGACTCCTCATGGCAGGTTTGTTTACTTTGTCTCTCTCACTCTTACAGCCTGCCAGCTGCTGTCAAACACAGACACCAACAGAAACATAAATGCACCCACAGTGAGCAGAAAGAATCATTTCTCATCTACTGATCTTGTCTTCCTTTTAACAATACAAAACTAAACATGATGACATTATTTCAGACCGCAAAAAAGAATGACTAAATGTAATTTCAGTTGGACATTAAGAACTGCAGGCCAAGAGGATGAATTTCATTCCTATGGATTAGTGAGTCCAGTGAGTGGCAACGTGTAGGAGCCTGACGTGTGCGTGTCAGTGTAGTGGGATTCGTACCGGTCCCTCTTTAAGGTGTTCCATGGCTTCATCCCAGAGTTTCCTGTTGGCTGTATCCTCCCGGATCAGCTGCTGCTGCTGCTCCGACAGCTGGAAGGTCTCCTCGATCCTCACCCGTTTGGAGGGAGGCTCAGTCACTGGTGGCGAGTCTGGTAAAGACACACAAATGAGACTAAAATAAAAAAAACAAAAAAAACAAAAAACAAAACAGCTGCTCATGGAGAATAAAAGACAGTTACTGCGGTGCATGCTTGCGGAAAATAAGACGCAGGTGGATGTTAAATATTCACGACGCTTTTCACTGCTGACGCTGGTCTCACCTGTCCTCTTCCCACAACACCTTGTCTGACCTGCTTTGAGCTTCATCTGCAAAAGCACCCACCACTATCTCTGGTTGTCTTCTGCTCTCCATTACTCTGTGGCTCCTCTTCATCCATTTCGGCCATCGGCTGATCCTCCTCATCCTCTTCCTCGCCATTCTCCTCTTTCTCCTTGATTTTGCGTTGCCTCCGTGGCCTCCCCCTCCCAGGATAGTGCTTACTCCTGCCGCCGCGACCCGGTCTGGCAATGGCCTCCTTCTTTGTTTTGTTAGCCATCGCCGCCAAGTAGCCTGGCGGGTACTGCAGACACATTGCAGAGAGACATGAGCACAGAGGGGACTGCTTTATTTAGAAAACGGAAGCTTCTGTATTCAATTTAAGCTGCTATTTGTCATATTTTGATAAAAGTGTACACTCAATGGCCACTTTAGGTACTCCTGGACAATCTGATACAATCCAACAGCACTGCAATAAATAATACTTTTATAGGGTTTATAACATCGAGTCTTTGTCATAAATATGTTAATTAAAGTGTATGTTTATTATTGAGGGCGCAGTTAAAGGTGATGCTGTGCTGGATCTTCTTGCCGTCCTACTTACATACATGAGGCAGAAATTTTATTCAGTCTATCACCACACCATGACTCACTGCGACCTCAATGTTAAAACATAGTTAAGTTGAATTAACACCTCTATTACCGTGTCAGAAAAACCCTGAACATTACTGGCATCATAAAAGTGGACCTCATGGTAAAACTGCTGTACTGTTTGCATTAAATTGTACAGGTGCACCTAATAAAGTGGCCACTGAGCGTACATGTTCAACACACACATGCAGTCGCTCTCTAGACTCTCGCAGTCTAACCTGAACAGCGAGGCCCAGTTTTTTGATCCTCTCCAGTCCTTCAGGCGTCCATGGTGCTGGTTCCAAATCGTCCCGTCTGAGGAGGTACCGCCACACAAGGTAACCGCACTTTCCAATCTCTGGCCAGTACTTTACCACCTAAAATTCACATATGGTCAGGATAACATGTGGTGTGAGTTGTTTCTGTATTTTGGTGGAATTTTTAACCATTTTTATTAATTTTCAAGTGGTCAAAAACTGTTAAGTTTGCACTAAATCCATGGAATAAATGGTATCAACATAAAAAATGCTGCAACAACTTAGGAGACATGATAGAGCATAGGAATGGCCATCATATCCTTTAATTATAATGTTCTAAGCACTTTAAACTTTCAAAATTTGAATAGGCAACTACAAAAACACAATTTTTAATACAGATATATGACTATGAAAAGCTGCAATCAAAGTAAATCTTTGGGTTTCCAGCTTTCACATGATTTATACCAATTCTACGTGGCATGTACTATTGACCTGCTACCACCCCCTAAAAAGACAAAAACTGGCATATGGTATCTCTTTGTTTACAATTAAATGCATCTGTACCTTGTAAATACCATCATAGCGGTTTCCTTCCTCGGGAGCGTACTTGCTGATGCGTCGCCCTTTGGAGCTGCGCACAACTCTCACTGGCTTTCCTGCCCGCCAGTTCCTCGACTCTGCCCCATCTTTGTCATTCAGGGGCGCATCGCAGTTTAAGGCCAACGCCCTGCAGGAGTCAGGATAAAGTGACAGAATTCTGTACATACATATAGGATCAAACTTATGTAAACAAGACGTCATCTTTGTGCGTTGTACCTGTTCATGTGTGTCAGGGTCTGGTCGAAAGAGTGCTCTCCAATCCGTTTGTTTCCTGAGAGGTCACGACCCCCACTGCCTGTGTAGGTGAACTCATCCCCCCGGTCCTACAGCAGGTCAAGGTCGACATAACAAAGCGATCAGTAAAATAACATGTCATCCACGGAAACTAATAAATAAATAATACAAATAACCCACCACTTCATCCTCAAAGCCTCCTGCTAACACCAGTGAATAGGAGCCATCGTTGCTGCGCCCGTGGATACCACCGACATGCGGCCTGTGAACACCTGCCTCACTCACCTGAAGTGCGACAAATTACAGACAGATATGAAAATATAAATAATACTGATAATATGATAAGTCTCTCATGTCTGTTCCTATAATTTGCAACCAGATAAATTTTCTTTCACGTCTTTATATATACCTAATCAAGGTTACAGCTATAAATTACTTTAGTAATGGAGTATTCTAGTGATGATTCCATTGATTAATGAAATACGAAGTGCTTTCGCTTTGTTAAAAGGAAGAGTAAATACACAAAAAATAAAATCAGAAGAACTAATTGGGTTCCTTTTTTCCCCCAGAAAAATCAACATTTCTATTGCTTTAACTGCCTACAATAATATTATCTGCTGTCTTGGATTGGTGCATTTTAGGCTCAAATTGTTACTTACACCACCTGATATTTTGCTTTCTGGGCTATTTTATGCATCACTGTGAGGGGAGAAGGTGTGCATGCGTGTGAGTCATAATAATGACATGAATGAAGCTCAGGCTTTCGAAAACTGACCCCATCATTTTATTCTCTGCGGTTATTTTCTTGAGCAAAACTTAGCCAACGTAGAGGCATCATAACTAGCCACCACATTAATTTATGTTCTTAACCAGCCATTACACTGTTGGATTTGTTTCAGTCTGAAATTATCCCAAACTTTGGACACTTTCTGTTGTTTTCTCTGTCTCTGGTCTGTCTCTTCTATTTGCAATTTTCTCTCTTTTCCTCCATTTTGCAATCCATGCCATCAAATCACGTCTTCTTCACACCGTATGTCCACAGTGTTAGTGTGTTGTGTGACAGCAATAATAATCAGTGCAGGTGTTGTATACAATTATGTGTTACCTGAATTTTCAAGGATTCTTTTTAGCACTTTACTCAATGAATTTGTAATGCAGTGTAAAAACTGCTAACCTGAACTCTGAATTTCCAGGTGGCTCCGACAGGAATACCGGGTATGGGTCCATAATGGTTGGAAGGAACAATTGTGCACTCCTTAGTACGCCCCACACAGGCCATACCCTGCAATTACATCAAGAGAGACAACAAAGAATCTAAGCTGCATATACAGAAATACCACGAGTGAAAATTCCTTCAGGTCATATTTCTCTTATGATGATTCAGAAATCATCAGCAGTCTGTTTAGGAGTTACACAGGATTCAAAAGTGAGAAGACAAAGAAGAGTATTTATTTTAAGGGTTATAAAATTGGGATTATGTGAAAGGCAAGTATAAACGCTGTGTGACTCACAGCGCTTAAATGTGCCCAAACACACAGGCCAGGCTGTTTTCAATTAGTCTACAGAGAAAGGGAGCATTCTGGTAAAGAAATGAGTTATTTTCCGTTGGCAGTTCCAGGAAAGTGGCTAAGTCATGCTTAATGGCATTGTTCACATTACACCATGGAGCAGAGCGTCAGGGAGACAGCCAGGCCAGCATGGAAACGAGCCACACAATATCTCAAAGTGTTGCCATGAGAAGACTCCGAGGACGTTCTGAAGAAAATATTTAACAGTATGCTTAAAACAGATGCTTTTAAAAAACTATCTTAAATACAAGTCAGCTGTATTCCTCTGTCTCATTTTCTGCTTCAGCAGCTAGCGGGAGATAATTTCAGCGCGAGTAAAAAAAAAAAATGTCTAAATGTCATTTTGCCCTCGGGTGAAAAGTACACAGTGTTCGCTAGTCGTGTTATGATTATACAAGAAGATCTTGATAGCAATACATCAATATTTATACAAATGTAAGCAACATTATTAATGAACTCCAGGATAGATATTAGTAGTTACTAAGTACTATTGACTGGATCAAAAAAACACTTTTATTTGAGGGACAAAATTGTGGTGTGCTCAGGCAATATTTGACAGAGCTTCAGAGAGGCGCACACAAAACTCTTCACATAAACCATTTAACTCAAGGAGGAGCAGGAGGCAACTTCTTACACAAAATACTGAACACATACAAGACAAACTTAAGAACAAACCAGCTAGAACAAAGTAAATGGAATAAAATGCATACCTATAATTTTGTCAGTACTTTGTGGTATTGTGTGTTTCCATCAGGACCGCTGTGCTACAACAAATTTTTTTGGGGGACAAAAAAAACTTTTTTTCTTTCTTTCTTTTTTTTACAGTGACTTTTGTATATGAATATAAACTAATTTTAACCTAGAAAATGCAATATTGGTCGGCCTAATATTGGCCTATCACAGGCATATCGGTCTATAGTTGTATATATGTTGTCTGATAGATGCAGATATGATTTTTTGTACAGATAATACAGATTTTTTTTTAAAGAATATCATCCAATATATATAGATCTGGCTACTTCTTTTTCTTTGAACTTTTGACACAAACTGCTTTTCCATATTTACTCACTAGGGCTGACAAAAATACTTCGAAGCTTCTACTTTTACCATGGTAATTGACATCCAAATCAGCATTCAAGTGCTTTGAACCGACGTTGCGTCGGTTGCACCGACAAAGAGGCAAAATACGGAGAAAGAGCTCAAATGGAGCTCCTTCATGGCATTTAATTTGTTTTAAAATCCACACACATGAAAACCTCGTGGAAGTGATATGAGCACACAGAACGGTATCTGTGTATCAGACTAGAGGCAAACTATACAAGGGCGTCACCTCAGTGAATAAAAGTTTTAATAAAATTACAGGAGGCAGTGCTGGGAAAAAGAGGTCAAGATCATAAAATCAGAGGAAATTTCAGGTATGGGTAACCCAGTATACCACTCCACAATCAGTCACTAACCCCAGAGACTTCTGCTGGAAAAATCTGATCTGGATCTTTCTTACCGTCAGTCAGAAATCCAAATTCAGTGGGTCTCAGAGATCCTGCTGGAGGGTATATGGATAACTTTCTGTGGAACATACACATTTTTGGTCCTGCCCATATGTTAAGGCTTTTTGGATTCTGGACCTGAAATCTGAACCCTGTGTGACCTTTTTCTACCTTCCTAAAGGTCTCAGTAAAAGCGACACATACCTCTTGATTTTTATGGCCACAAGTAAAAAAAAACAACTATAAAATGCTGACTCCAGAGGAACCATCCCACCATTGCCCTTCTTATCAACTGTATTTGCTCAATGGAGAAAATGACTTTCACTGTTCAATTACGAAAGGAGAAGGAGATAAATACTAAGAAAAATGGGATTGTTACAATCATCCAGACTTTAGACTTCTGAACCCTTTGTATATTACAAACTGTAACTGTGCTTTTATCTGTAGATTTAAAAAAAAAACATAAAAAGAACAGCATCCACAAGTGGAAAACCATCCTCTGCGTGCATTATGTGGTCCTACAATCATGGGGCTGTGACACTCCCTACTTGCTTGCTTGTCAAGTTGACTTTTTAGACTTTGGAAACGGGTGGAATAGACTGTGGCTGATGTCTCTCCTCCTGTCCTTGTCTGTCATTAGAGTCATTATTACAATAAAAAACTAAACACGTAAGTAAAGAAAAGGAAGTTTGGAAGCCTTATTGCCAACACAGCCTTTGCTCCTTCCAGGAATCACAGGCCTTCCCTCAGGCTCACTGTTAAAATTTACTTCAAGTCTTCAGAGCAGCTGTCGGTTCACCTGGTGTGTCTGCATGTACCTTTGGGTGCCCTTGTGTCTCACCTTTCCCCAGTCCCTTTGACTCTCTGTTGTTGCCGAAGGCATCTTGGCTTTCTTCTTGCTGGCTTTGAGCTTCTCTCCTGCCTTAACAACCTCACTGGTGTCATTCTTACAGGTGGGACAGTACCTGGCAGAATGAGAAGAAAATATTTCAGTGGATTACAGCAGTGTGTGTATGTGTGTGTGTGTGTGTGTGTGTGTGTGTGTGTGTGTGTGTGTGTCTGTTTGATATGAAAAGCTCTAAATAAACAGATGTAATGGCCATATGCTGGCACACTCAAGAAAGAAAGTAATTTCCCAAATTAGCCAGAAAGCAAAGACATTAAAATTTGGTAATAAGTACTCTAAAGAGAGATGTTGCACCAACTTAAACATCTAAATTAAATATACAGTAGGACACTGCAAAAAAATGTCAGTTAAGGGATGTTTTTTACTGTTATAGTTCCATAATGCGATACACGAAAAACACAGAAATGGAAGGTGGAAATCTTCCTCTCAGTAACTAATCACTGCAACAGATAAACCCACACCTGTGACTGCATTGTGTCATTATTTTATATTGATTTAAACCTCAATCACCCCTTAATTACTGCTTAAATACACAGCAAACTCCATTAATCAACCATCTCAAATTGATCGTGAAGTGCAGGATGTTGTGGCTAATTGCTGAGCTACGCCCTTTCGCTCACCAGTCCTCGTCATCCGGGATGGTGGCCAGCGGCGGGTTGAGGCAGTAGATGTGGAACGCCATGTTACACTCGTCACACAGCAGCTGCATGTGAGCGTCCTGCTTCCCACCACACACACAGCAGGAGCAGAAGCGACATTCGGCCTCAGGGTCGGCCTTGCAGTGCTTACACTCCGGCCCACTCTTCCCTGGATCCAAGAACAAGAGGGGAACATTCATATGTTCATGCACACACATGCACAGAACCTTAAAGAGGTAGTTCAAGTTATCTGAAGTGGGGTTTCCTGTTGGAAGAGGCTGTCTGACAGCAATGTAAAGCTGTGATATTAAATATTCTAAATATTGCCTAAACTTAAACAGAAACTGTCCACAGCAGTATGCTGACTTTGCTTCTGACACCAGATTTCCAGCTGTTTCTCTAAACTGGGGGGCGTGTCGACCAACATCTACTGCAGGTAATACAGAGACTACGGATAAGTATTTCATACAATCTCACTTCAAATTATCCAAACTATCTCTTTAAAGATGTTATGATCGTACTAAAATACACCTTTGAAACCAATATGGACAAGTTTTGCCATTATTTTCACTGTGTATGTGTGTGTGTGTTTCTGCATACGTTTGAATTGTCCATCTGCAGCTGAGAGTGCACGAGCTCCTGGTTTTTCCACCTGGTAGATTTCATCCAGAAACTGAACTTTACAATCCCCAAATACATCTCCGGGACCCCTGGAGGGAAGCCGAGACAACAGAGAGAGAAAGGGAGATAAAAGGACAAGAAAAGAAAACCAGAGAGGAAGATGAAAAGATGTGTTATTAAGCGTGTTAAAGAGACATGAAAGGAAATCACACAGATACACTTTATATTTTACATCTGTGTATGAAAAAAAATTTGGCAAAGCAAATATTCAAATGAAGTTAACAAAACAGCAATAATCCCCCTGAGCCCAGCGCATCACCCTCCCACCTAGGAAGGGAGATCCTCACCCCAGGAGGATCTTGACTCGGAGCTCCTTATTGGTGCGGGAGGTTTGGTTGATGGTCTGAACCTCGGCGTCGAACCAGAAGCCTCTCTCTTCAGGCGTCTCCATGTTGTAGTTGACCATCACCAGCATGCCGACCTCGAGCTGGTCCCACCGCAGCAGGGTCCTGGCACGAGGCCGAACATCCACCGCTCGCATCTCCACCACGCCGTTCTCTGGGTAACTGGGGCAGAGAGAAGAGGCGGGAGGAGGTGAGTGAAGTCTTTATGTCTGCTGTCATCACCTTGATTTTCACACGGCTGTCTTATCGACTAAAATAAGGGCTGACTTGCTACTGAGCACTTGACATTAATTGTATCATGATGGTTGGAAGAGTAAACCTGGGTAAAAAGTGTAAAAATCCTGAGGAAAAAGCAGCTATTCGGGACAGTGTTGTGTTAAAACAGATGGATGTGGCTATTAACAGCTCAAAGCATTAAGTCACAGACTGCACCATTGCACTTTCAAGCAATATAAGAATCTCTGTGCAGCAGCATTCAAGTCCATACAAGTCTGCAGAAGCCCACACAAGCACAGAGGGGCAAAAACTGTAATACAAGTGGATTTTTCACAGAAAGCCAAAAGCTGTTTATGAGAAACTGAGAGTCTGATACAGAATAACCAAAAAAAGAGTTGAAATTCTGTCCAGAACAAAATGTTCTTTTGTTTATCAATTTGACCTCAAGTGACTCAAAGCCAAAAACACTATTAGTAATAATGAAAGGCTGAATAATCGGCCAAATTATCTGGCGTTTCAAGATGACTGGCATCAGTCGATCCCTGTGCTTTATGAGGCAGATAAACAAAAAATGTAATTTGCAGGCAGCCTTGTCACTGTGGGTGCTGTAGAACGATGTTGGTGCTCCCACTTGTGACTTTTAGGAAGGTGGTGAAAAAGTTTTGAGCCCTGTATAACTCATTACATCCTGCTGTAAACATCTGCTTGCTCATCTTTTCTAAATGTTATACACATTTCTCTTGTCTGAGAGACAGCAAATCTGATCTAAAACTGTCACTGCCAAGCCAACTGTCGCATTTGACATGCTGCACTCCACTCTCCCCTAAATAACAGTCATGTTCTGAAATTTACAGCATAACCCCACATGTATTTTTCTATATCATTAATTATCAAAACAAGCATTTAAAACAATGGCTTAGATAAACATGAATATTAGATAGTGGTGTCATGATTCTCTGAATCCATGAACCAATTTGACTTCTGATTTTAACTGTTCAACTTGAAACATTTTTTAGCAATGATGGCTATGCCAATGTTAGACTATAAAGTCTTGATTTGTAAAAATCAATTATAGGATTATAGGTTTATGCCAACTGTCATTTACATAAAAAAAAGGGCTACATGGTATGAAGTGGGATATAACCACCATAGTTTTTCTTTTTTGAATGTACCACACTAAGATGGTCAAATTCAAATAATTTATTTGAAATGCAATAATAAATAAATAAATGATGTAAACAGATCCTGCTTTTGGTTTTGATTGATTTTCTATTTAGATCATTTTGATAGATTAATTTTTATCAGACTGAAATGTGCATGGAATAATGCAATTATAAATGACGTTTCTTTGTTTGATATCAGTATTAAATACTGGCCGTTGTTAAAACCATATCTGGCAACCATTAACCAATAAAAGTGTGTATTTTAATTTAGATTGAACCACTTTTACAGATTGAGGAGAAATGCCACAGATATATATACATACACACGAACACAAACATTACAAACAGCTCCTACACAGTCTATATGAGTTTCTGAGAAAGAAAACTAAAACAATTAAACATTCACAACTTTACTCTCCTCTAAAAAGAAAAAAAACATTCACATACTGTAAAAAAACAAAAAAAACAAAACTTGGCTCTATGCACCATGAGACATTTGCACACAACAGCTTTCTGACTGGGTTTCTAGACCAAAGGATTATGGAGGATTTTCACTACTATGGCCGTCCTCCACAGCCCATTAATCTACACAGAAAATACATGTAATACAGCAGCCACTGGCAAAAGCCTATTCTTACTAGTTTAGTAAAATGTGGACCATTTTTGTTCCAAGTCGTCATATATGTATACACAGGAATCAGTCCGTTCTCCACATTATTTTACTAAAATACACATTTTCAAAGAATCCACACTGGGGCTGAACAGAAAAAAGCAGCATAATTACACACACTGTATGTCACTTGTGCTCAGTTAACAAAGTCAAATGTTCCCTGCATAATTTCTGGGAATTGTTGCACCCTCCGCTCCATTCAGTAGCAGCAGACTGAAGAAAGGTGAGGTGACTAAGATGATTAAGAGCCAAGATAAACAAATGTGTAGTAAAGGCAAGACTAGGCTGAATAAAACATCAAAATAGCTTCATAGGGGAGATGCTCTACCAACTGAGCTACAGAGGTGCCCCTGATGGGTTACTTTTTTTTTGGTCAAAGTAAGAAAAACAGCAAAATTACTACAAAAATCCATTTAAACCTGTTACCTCACACAAATTGCCTGACAGTTTTTCAAGTGAGTAGATTAACATGTTGGCAAATCCACTTATTGGAAACACTGGACACTAAAACCAATAACACCAATATTATGTACAATATTACGCATCAATATCATGTGCAATATTACATTTCGTTATTATCATCACGTACATTATCATTTCCAATATGATATTCAATACCAGGTGCAGTATTACTTTTTACATTTTTCAATGTTAGTGCCACCTTTTCTATTTTACTTTTTTTTTAACCTATCTTGCTTCTATTGTTATTCTATTAGGCAGTTTTTTTTTCTTTTTATTTACTTAATACTCTTTTTTAAATTCTTATGTTACCGCAATGTTGGAGTAATCTCTCACAAAAATGTCTATCTTATCTTATGTTCCTTCCAACTACAATGCTAGTCTTGTCATCCTGACGTCACCGTGTGGTTGCCTAGCAACCAATGGTGATGCCAGACAGTTGGTGCACCTGGCCAAGAAATAATCTGGCACATAAACTCCCTGTATAACCACAATGTGTTGTTTTTACACTCCAGTTTTTGGGCAGATTAAACAAACGAGTGAGCTTTAGAGGTGTTAGCAGGCAGATTTTGTTACATTTGGAGCCAGGCTAGCTCTTTTCCTCTTTTTTCCAGCCTTTGTGCTAAGCTAAGCTAAGCTAAGCAGCAGCTGGCAAAGCTTCATATTTACCGTAGAGACATGAGAGTGGTGAAAAAGGTTTTGGAAAACCAGTGGCAGATTCTGCACAATTTAAAACATCTCTCTTTTGCCAAAAGAAGATTCGAAAATGAAGTGTGAAAGTCTTCTTGCCTGGCAAACTTGGAGTGGAGGTATACTGAGGTTAGCGGTGCAGGTTTCCTGCCTGCCAATCATGATTAACTGTAAGGACCAGACCAGACACAGAGATGAATTGACAGCTTGCTTGCCTGCCAATAGTTGGAATTACGCTTGCAGACAAACAATGTGTTAGCAGCACCGAAGTTTAACTGCACACCAGCCTGCATACTCAGGTCCGCTCACACAGTGGGAGGTGAAGGGGGAAGTAGAGAATTGTGTGCATGAGCGAGCAGTCGATGTGTGTGTTTTTCGAGGGAAAGCTTAGCCTAAACCGGGTACTTTCTCTCAGTCAGTCTGTAATGAAGGCCTGTTAAGCACTCGCGCTAAAAATGACTACAACACCCGCCATTTTAAGATTTTATCCAGCCAGAATATGCACTATGTATGCTTTACTCTCATGCTGTATGTAAATTGACTGAGGAGCGTCTACAGAGGGAGGCTGTAAGAGTTGTAGCACACAGCTAGCACTGCTTACTCCCAGGAAGAGGAGGCCGGGGCACAGTGGAGGGATTTCCTTTTTTAGGCCCAAGGGATTACTGAGGTTTTGGGTAGGGAAGGGTAGGGTGGCGGGGGCTACAACACACAACACAAACACACACAGACACACACTAAGATGCATATGTGTACACACACAGACAGAGCAGAGGAATATCAACCTTGGAGCACAATGGGACTCAGCATGAACAGAAGGAGAACATGGAGCACCACAAGGGGAACAAAAGTACCCAAGTTTAAGACCACACAAGCTCACAGTGCTGTTGCACACTGGCCCTACTGTAGACGCATGAGAAGCCACCTACGGAGGCATCAGAACTATTTCAAATTATAAGAGTAACAATATCGCGAGCTGAAATAAAGCCTGTTGTGATATGAAGTAGATAACTGCATTTCATTTTGTTAGTGTGGACTTCCAGGGACACGCTGACCTACATTGACTGCAACAGTAGGATGTCATTTCTTTCATACACATTAAAGGGCTACAGAATCAAATAATGATGCACTACAATCATCTTAATGGAGAAACTTGACTGTCCACTGTCTCAAATCAATTTAACAGAGGTCACTGGCCCTGCAATGTGATACATGCATTAGAAAGCCTTTGTTGGTCTTATTTTTTTCCTGTATCTGACAGAACTTGCACATATGTTGTTATAATAATCATAATCATTATTATTATTTTTTATTATTATTACTATTAATTTCATTTAACTTAAATTTCCTTTAAACCATTTCTGAGCAATTCAAAGAAGCTAAGAAGAAAAAAAACAGAAATACTACTTCTCTTGTGAATTTAAAGTTGGATTCTTAAGAAAGCAAATACATCCTTACACAACTATATAGACTCAGAAGTTTTGATGCTACAACTTCATGTGAGCCCCTTTTCTATACACATGTGCTGTCTTGGCTTGATTTGGTTTGACTCGTCACATCGGCCCAGCATGGCAGGGATTCGCATTTCCATGCAACAGCACTACCACCCCAGGTATTTTGTTTTTTGAAAAGATTTTTACTTTTAAGTAGCGAAATCAGCTGCAAACAAATATGAAACAATAAAATAAAGCAGAGACCTGAAACTACGAAGAGTGATGCAGGACTTCAAACCACAGAGATTCAGGTAGAAGCTACAAAAGTACCGACAGCTGAACACAGAAACACTTTTAAAAAAACACTTGAAAATTGACTTTATTAAGTCAGTTTATCAACTTTGACTCTTCTCTACTTGTGCTTCTGCTGCACTGCATTTTAGCGTGGACCATGTCAGTCGTAGCCACAGTGCCTCCTGTTCACCAAGTTACACAGGTGTGCTTCAGGATGGTAGCCAAAAAAAATTACCTGATAATGGTATAAACAATATTGATCTGGATCCCTTAGATTTGTTTTTTTATTTGTTTTATGTTATGATCAAGATGCATACTAAACAGTACATTTAACAGTTGAAAAAGAAACTTTAAATTAATTTGTCAGTACTCTCTGCAGGAAGAACTATGTAATGGAGACACAGTTTCACTAACATATCAATATATCTGCAAAAAGGTAATACAGGCCAAATGATCAGTCTGGCTCTTCTTAAGATATTTATGTGGCATATCCCCTGAGCGCTTTTACAATGAAATGTTTATGAAGTATCTTGCATCCATGCAAAATCACTTGTCCTTAAAAATATTCAGTCATATGTCTCAATAAACCAATGAGAAATATTCTTTAGTGGTCAAACCTGTACTATACACTTAACAAGTAAAATTCATATCACCTGCTCCTTTCCACTGTTGCACACAAACCTAAACGTGAACGGTTTTCTTTGTAAAAAAAAAACAGCGATTTCCTGTGAAACACTGCTTCAGTTATTCCACCTGCAGATATCACACACCCTAAAAAGAATCTGAGCTCCAGGTCTGAAGGTATGAAATCCAACATTTGCAGCAGATAATAAATCCCCACGCAGAGTAAACTTGACCATGCCCACGCTATCACAGTGGCTAGACACAAAGCCTGGTATTAAGTGTAAAATGTTACTTTCACTTCACTTGTGGGATGAAGGAGGAAAGACTTTCAGGCGCAAAGGAGGTAAACAAGAAACTAAAATCCTGCCAACACTCATATGAGAAAACAAAATGAGGAAATATGTTTAATCAGTTATGAAGACTCTTACGGTCTCCTCTGTTATGAAACCATCATTAGCGCTTTGTGTGCTTAGCTGAAGTCCCTGTAAAGAGGCAGAAAGGCAACAGAGAAAATGAGAAATACTCAATTTACTGATAAGCAGCCGAGTCAGAACTTGCTCTGACACCAAACAAGCTACATATAATTGCTTCACAGTAGTGAGGGAATGCGACTGCAGTCTCTCTTAACCTCAGCTTTGTTAGTAATTGAGGCCAAAATGTGAAGCTGCAACTTTTTATGTAGTATATCTAAATTTCTCTAATCTCAAAACTAGATTTTTTTAAGTTCAGCCACGTGACTGACTTTAGAAGGCAACTTCAGGTATTAAAGGTCCAATTTACTGATTTTCAACCTGAATCTAGTGTGATTCACAAGTGTGAGATCTCTCTCCATCTCAGTCAAATCTTCATTTCTTTCAAATCTGTAAGCTTACAGAAGGTAGTATATTATTATATGTAGTATATACATGTAATGTTGGTTGACACTAGAGTCTTGGGTTGGGGGACGTCTACCAATCGACTTTGATCACAGTGAAACATCGCGATGGACAACGGTATTGTTGTTTTGGTGGGGGTTTTGGCGCCACATGTCCACAACGTAATTATGTTCAGCCTCTGAAACTTGAAACAAAGTTAGCCGGCAAGCTATGCTGCCAATACAACTGAAAGAAATACACTAACAGAGGCCTGCAGAAAAGAAACACCGCTGCCACCAATGTAAATAAGCGTTTTGGGTTTGGGGGTTTAGCATAAAAAAAATAAATAACTGCACAGTGATCACACAGTTATGTACAGTATATACCGAGGCAGGCTCTTACACAGGTGACAATAGGTCTTTTTTCTACAGTAGACGCTGACATGTCAAAGTAGGAAAAACACAGGTGTTACTAATAACATTAATGATGGCTGTGCCAGAAGCATGCACAATACCGAGACCCTGAAACTGACGCTGCTAACTGGAAGTCAGCCCTCATTAACTTTATTAATTACACCTGTACTTTTAATGCTGTGACAGCTCAAAATGTCCTCTGGAAAAGGCCTACAAAGCACCATCTCAAAGATTACAGTCACAGTAAGCATGCCAGTGAATTTATTATACTAATCTGCGAATTATCAACATATATATAGAGCTCATACCAATATATCTGTAATAAACCAATGTCCTCCATCTAGTATTCTAGTACAGCAATCAAACAATGACTGCTCTGTGTGGAAAAGGAGATAAGAGAGTGGGCGAGTGAGAAAGAGAAACTAAACTGAAACTGAAATTAAACTTTATCTCATCCTCATTTCATTGTCACTTACTAAATTAGAAACTGCTGCAGCAAATAAAACTCTCTCACAGCGGCACTCAGGTAGCAGCTACGCTCAGATAATGGCAGGCCCACTGCCACAGCTTTAGATACTGGTAAGATCTCTTCCATTGCATATGTTGATCCTCGCTAATTAGAAGACAGAGCCCATTTAAGAAGTGCTTAAGCCTCTCTTTTAAGAAAAGCCTTCCCAAAACGCAAATTTTAGTTTAATCAGCTTCATATTGAGAGAGATAAAACCTGGATTTCTCACATGAGGTGCAGAGCTCTGGATGGCTACAGGCCTTTTTCACGGTAGACAGATAATTGTAACAAAAATACAGGTGTTAGTATTAACATTAACAATGTACCCATTGTATTCAAGTGCCCCAGTAAGCCATGACAGTGTGACAGTCAGCCAGCACGCACAATACCAGGACCCTGAAACTGACGCAACCATCTATCAATTCTATTTTTATCTGTGCTTTTTCAATTGTTACATGTAAAATGGTCTAGGCCAAGGTCTCACGGGGTAACAATGATTCTGAGAAACCTGCCAACATGTAGATTCTGAAAACTCGTGTGGATTTTGTCTGGAACTCGTCATGTTGTCTAGTGGTTGCACTAGAGTCGAGAGACAGGGCAAAATTTTCCTGTTGGTAAGGAGTTTCATTATTTGCATCATATTTGAAGCATTAAATGATAATGAGATGTACTGTTTATAATGAAATACATAAGGTGATAGGCTTGGGCCACATCTATTTTGTCATACCTTCATACCTTACTGACATTTCACCAGAATATACGGTATATTTGTGCAAAAAAGAAAAAAACTAAAAATGGAAACAACTGAGCTGCTGTTGATAGAAGACATTGTACAATTTTGTGTCTCCAGTGTTTCCTCTACATTCATTTAGGAGTGGCGGCCCGCCACTCCTAAATCCTAGCCGCCGCTCCTTCAAATTTTTTTATTTTTTATTTTTTTTTTATTGTTGACGCAAATACACCACTGTCGCATCTCTCCACCTTCAAAACAGACTCCTGTCAGGTACTTGCGAGCACTAAGGTAAACTGCAGATAACTATCTTGCTCAGTATGGAAATATACTAGCGCGTGCTCATTTGCATGATGCTAGCGTTGTTTGGGGGGCGCGGTCGTCAAGCATGTCAAGCACCTAGGCGACAGGGCAGAGTCAGAGGAGCGAATTCATGAATTACAAATAAACAATAAAGCAGCGAATTACCGGCCGGAGAAGAGGTAGACGTAAGTTATTAGCTTGAGATAACTCGACATAGATTTTACAAGTTAAACAGATGTTCACAATATGTTGATGACCAACTAACGTTACGTAACTTATCGGTAGTTTAAGTTAATTTGGCCCGGTGCCAACTCAGTGTCGCTAACGTGAGTAAACTAATTGATAGTATTAGGCTAACGTTAATATCTACATGCCATTATGTAACAACTGACTGCATTTTTCAGATGAGTTTATTGAAATATTTCTCTAAGAAGAGAAACGGAACGCCTGCCCCCGCTGCTGAAAAAAATCCTAGAGGAAACACTGGTCTCTAATATCCAATTAGCCTACTTACACAAGTCTTGCTAGTATTAAATATTCTTGGCCCGTAGAGTATTAAATGGATAGGAAATAAGTGTTCTTCCATAGATTCCAGAGACTTTCCCACAATTGATAGCATAATATCATTGGGCTAAAGTGAGATCATGTGTAGGTGGCTGACTGATAATTGAATAAAATCTTCTGGCCAATAAACTGCTTTTGTAGTTGAAAGAAGTCATCTCAAAATAAAGTTATATGTGGTAATATTTTCATGATTCCATAACCAGCCATTAATTTATTAGGAGACCTATGGAGCAGAAATGACCAGCAAATAACAATTTTGTTGGCTGTTTTGTCCCCTGTTTTCATAAATTAATTTCATATCTTTATTTTCCAGCTATAAAAGAGACAACTGTTGCAACTTCTACAACAGTATGTTTTAATTAACTTTATTCACAATGAAGGTATCGAAAATAATACCTTTGGGATTTTTTTAAATACTAGGGCTGCACAATTAATTGCGATATTATTGAAATCGTAATATGTGTAATATCCAAATCTCAGAACCAGAGCCAAATTGCAATTTTTGATAGAGGAAAAATGTGTGAGAAAACAGCATTATAATGAGGTACTGTAGTACTGCAGAGACGCCCTGACCTAAAAATCTTGTTCTCCAGATGAAAGAACCCGTTTGGTACAGACCCCAACAAAGAACACATTGTCACAATTTTTTGTTTTGTTTTTTTGTAAAAGGAAAATTGTAATGAAAAAATATCATATCAATTTCATCTAAAATAATCACAATGTGACTTTTTTTTTTACCATGTCATGCAGCCCTACTAAAACCCTAGTACACCATAATACCGACAGTGGCCCACATTTTGCTCAGCTCGTCGTGACGCCTTTCTAAAATGTAGCTTTTATCCACTGGCTGTGAGGAAAGCAGGAAAATCCTGCGGCTGTGTTTGATGTCAATCAAACTTGCACACACTTGGGTCAAGTGCAGGTTAACCTGTCACTATCTTTGCTCCCTACACCCAATGGGGAAAGATGTGAGTCACCACAAAGTCACAAGCTATGCATATTTAGGTGGAATACGATGGAAACTACCACAAAGAAAATGCAAAGCAGCTACAACTAAGACTGGTAAACTACTTATCTACTGTCTTTTGTGTGCTAATGAATCAACCAGAGGGCAAAGCTGTTACAAAGATGTTAAGTGCAAAGGCACGGAATAGAATTGTATGTTTTTTTTAAGATTAATATTTTAGACTACCTCTCAGCATTGATAACCTCTGTAAAAATGTTACAAATGTGTTGGTTTTGTTAATACAACAAGTGTTTCTCTATGTTGAGGAACGTTGATACCTGGGGTCTGTACGTGATCTTAAGATTTTCCCTTTTTTCTTATTTTTCATCTATTTGTTTGAATGTAGGTCATGTAATTTATTACATAATGAATGGTTTTTGAATGTTTATCGCCCTAAGCAGTTCTGGGTAAAAAATAAATAAATAATTGGTTGCATGGAGTCAGTGTGCAAGCATTACCTTTTTCCTGTGATTCTGCTTCTGACAGCCTTGCACGTACGTGTGCATATCATTACTCTCCCTCAACGTGTGCCACACAAACACATTCTTTGTCCCATGTTTGGGTTGTTGGGATCTGGTCACCCTAATAATATATATATGGGAAATAGACAAAAAGTTTTTTTTTCATCGACTTAAATCAGTCAAATATTCAATCTGACATTATTCCGCTTATTGCTCAACCCTATGCAAAACAAATTCCGCCTTAGCACGACTAAATCGTTGAATTTTGGCCTGATTATGTTATGTTATTGTATGCTTTTTTTTCCAATCAGCTTAGACAAATTAATTGGCTCTGACGTGCTTAAAATGACAACATTAAAAACACAAGATGCCAATCTCCATTTGCATACAGCAACTATAACAGTCTACTTGAAAGCTAAATAAACATAAATTATATTTGCCCATTTTATGTCTATATTTGTTACTCTCTCCAGAGAGAGTCTTAAACATATGCTGAGCTCAGCCAAGATTTAACCATGAAACCATATCTGAGAGCAACACACACACACACACACACACACACACACACACACACACACACACACACACACACACACACACACACACACACACACACAACCCCAGTTCCTGGGAGCAGCTGAGAGGAGATTCTCCCAACATATCCCTTTGATTTTGTGGCTCATTACATTCTGGAGAAACGCTGTCCAGAAGAGCAAAAACATTCGTTCATTTCATAGGATTGATTTTCTTACTTAGACTATGCAGGCAGGTGTTTAAGGAATGTGTATGTGTATACGTGTTTGTGTGTGCATGGGAAGGCGGAGCAATCTTACCCACCCTCCACTTTTCTCTGGCAAACAAAATGATAGTAGAAACCTGGAATGGCGCTCAGGACAGAGACTGATACTGCGCTTTTAGTCAATAGCAAAAGAGCATTTTAGACGAGACATCTTTCTAAAAGAAAGCTGACAATTCACATTTTTTGCATTTATAGCTACGGCCTCTCAGCAGTACTGAAAACCAGGGCTGCATTCGTGACTCAGTTGGTGAAGACGCAAATCACACATTACTGTGACATCCAGGGTTTAAAGGCATGGTATGCAGGGTTTTCCTTAAAAACAATGTACAGACTCATAAACATAATCCCTCTCAGTTGTCACCAGAAGCGCGTGGTGATGTCTGTGTTAGGACTGTGATGATAACCGTACCCTGGTCAGGTGATGCCAAGGGGTGGGAATCTCTGGGTACCTCTCAACTTCATGATAAAAACTGATTTTGACATTTATGAATCAATTCAGAATCTTCCTCATCCGCACTGCAATGCATCTAAGAATTGAGTATTTCCTGCACCCTACTGATGCCTACTGGTGGGTTGAGCTTATTGACGTCATCACTGCAAATTTTATTTTGAGGGGTCAATCTCATGTTGAGATCAGTGCACCGATCTATAAGTACACAGGGCTGTCAAACACATGACACATGATATGATCGTATTAGAACCAACTTTGGAGCGTTATGATTAACTTCATGTTAGCCTTTCCTGCTCAGCTTGCTGCGGGGCTAACCCCTGTCACTTTTTCAGCAGTTGAGAAATAACAGACGATGCTGCAGTGTTTATCAGCTGTAAGACTGTGACCTGTACTGTACATTTACTGCCACTGAACATTTTATTACTGAGTTTCTGCTCCACTATCAGCACCACTGACAGTCTGACGCTCACTCTCCTTCATTTGTACGCCACACACAATTATGCACTGCCAAATTCTTTTAAGGGAAACACCATACTGTGGGAGTGTATTGCTTTGTCACTGTGGTAAGGGAAATCCATATTGTCACAGCCCTGGTCTATATCTGCAGAGACACTGCCCTCTGCCTGTATTTTGTTATTTTCTCAATATGTGGCTGTGTCTGGGATATTTCTGGGCTTTAGTGTCAGTATCTGATGACCTAAAAAAGAGAGTCAACAATCCACCATCTTTCTGGTGCCTTTACAAACAGCAACTGACAAATCCTGCATATTCTGCCTTTAAAACTGGGGCCTTTGTTGTCATTCACTTCTCGTTTCCTCTCTTGACTTTTAGCTATCAAATAAAGCAAATGAGGTGCATGGGGCAAAAACAATAATCTGAATAAACAAACATAAATAATTAAATCCACTGAATTTTAATAAAAAGAGGGCACAAAATGCTGCGTCTTATTGGATCGTCCCTGCAGGAACACTCATGTCCCGATGCAAATGATGAAACAACAAATAAAAGCGGAATAACAGGGATTTGGAAGATTGTGGAATGCCAAATGGGAATGATGTCTGCCTAAAAGAAAAACACACATTTACTGCTCAACAACCCTTGATGGAGTTTCTCTGGCATAACATCCCCTGACAGAAACACACATACGCACACGCACACACTATGGTACACACAGCAAGGAGGCTATCACCGGTGGCATGTTCACAGCAATTACAGACAAAGCTGAAGGAGGCAAGCAAAGAAGTAATGCTCCTGAGAACTCATGGGTTACCATGGAAACGTGGGCTTCTGAATGAATTTGCTGGAAAAGGAGAGCGCGAGAGATAGAGTCCAAATTGTAGCATCAACTACACAAACCCCCTCTATCTCACCATCCTCTGGACTGCCAGGAGAAAGCTGCAATTCCCATCGCGCCGAACCAATGTTACTGATGCTCCGAGCCACTCGTATAATACACACACACACCGTGTTATTTATGATCGGTGGACATTTCCACTCAAAAGCAGCACAACCAAATACATTTTTAACACTGGCATAATTAGCAAGAACGAAAACCCTTTTTCTGCTGCAAATTCCTGCATTTTACCATCTAGAACGATTTCTGTTCACCGGACCAAAATGCTGCAGGACTGACACTGTGCAGGATGTCTGCTAAAACGTAAAAATCAGACCTCTGGTGCAACCAAAATCAGTTAGGCTGCAGCAGGAAAATGAACCATCACTTACTCGTCATATTTAATGTGGTAAATTACGTCCTCTTCTCTCTCCTTGGTCTCCGTGGCTGCTGTAGAGTCTGACTGAGAGGTGGAGGCTCCGTTACTCTCAGGGCTTAACACAGCATTATTCCTGTTACTGTCTGTGGTTTGGCCCTGGCCGTGGGCCTGTCCCTGCTCGGCCTGCAGGTTTCCATTAGTCCTTTTTGGGGGCCGGCCCACCTTGCCCTTGGTGGGCGTAATCTGTCCTTTGGGAGCACGTGTCACATTTTCGATGCAGGCCTCAAACCAGGCACCAATGCTGACATCCCTGCAGTCCACCAGCTCGTTAATCTGAGAAGACACAAAGATAAAAATAATACCTGGTCGCTTTTGATCTCGACACCCTGTGATTTACCCCATTTGCTGCTGTATCATACGCTTCAAATAAAGGCATTACATATTCAGATTTTTACAAATGTTTTTCCAACCCTAGGTAGGACAGTTAGGATAGTCAACTTTAAAGTCCTATTCACACTGGACTAGTATGACCTGGGAACCTCACATGATTTAGACATTACAAGGGCCCAACCGATACTGGATTTTGGAGTAAAAAAAAAACTATGATATCAATATATGGGCTGATATTCTTTAAACAAAATACAATATATTGACTAGAGAACATATACATAAACACATTTTTTGTAATGATCCCTCAAAAGTAAAAACACACTTGTTTTACAAAATAAGAGCAGGGCATTAAAACAGTAATCTTTCCATGATATTCTTACTAATTAGAAATAACTACAAATAAAAAACACACACACATAAATAAAGCAAATATGTTATGTATATGTTAAACCCGAATTAAGAAAAAGGATAAAATATACATAAATGCTGCCTCTAAATCTAACAAATAAAAACTCTGAATTCAATCCAATACTGGGCCGATAATATCAGTCGACTGAAGCATCTTTTTTCAGCAGCCACATTAATAATATACTTTATTTTTTTCCTCCAGTTTTCTGCATCCAACCAGCATGAATACTTAAATATTATCAAATCTTCAGTGTCATCATCACTGATTTTCAATGTCAATATACCAAATCTCACATCACAGCTGTTGACTGCTGTTCATATTATGAGTCGTGCTCAACTTTCATATTTGTTCAGTTGTCTGACAACAGAAAAGAGATGTTGACAAAAAAAAGTACAAACCTAAATCACAGATATGACAATTAGCATGAGACTAATATTATCACACGACCTCTACATTTGGTGAAATATGGCAGATTCTCAAAGGATCAAAATCACAGATGACCTCCACAATTATTACAAATTACTAGAGGTCCCCTCACAAGTTACAAGTCTGTGCAAATTGATTCACTGATGAGCTGGTGAGCTATTACCAACTGCATCCTGGAACCTAAAGAGAACTCTTATAATAAGAGTCATGTGAGTAATATAAACTACAGGCAATATGTAGTAAATGGGTGGAGGCATGCAAAAAAATATTCATTTATACTTTCATTACCTCTCTGCAGGAACATTCTTTAACATTCAACATCCTAGTGAGGTTGGTGATGTTAATAATCAAACCCTTGTGTGCACAAATATTTGAAATACATTTTTCATCCACGGCACTGTTCAGCCTGTCTGCTCCTTTGTAAAAATCACATAAAGTATTCACTGAGCCTGCAGTGAATGCTCGAGTCCTGTAAAAGCATGTGACCTTGATATCCAGTGAAGTTGCACAATTTACAACTCCTATACTTAGTTACAGTATTGATCTTCCTGCATGGCAAAGTGGACTTTTAGCATCAGACGGAGTTCAGCTGTCACACACATATAATTCTCAGACATGCAGAATAGCCAGACAGCAAAGCTCAGTAGAACACAGTAGGCTTACCAACATATGAGTTTTGACTGTAGTCTATTTATAATCTGTAAGTTGGTTAGTGACAGGATTGTAAAGACCTGTTTTTTTTATGCATGGCCTGGCATGTGCCTCTCTGGCAGGGTCGACCACATGCTTGTGTCCATGTCATTAATCCTAATAAATTAAGACCTATAGACAGAACACTTAAATAGTGAGAATGGACAGACAAATGTGGCACCTACACATGCACTCTTACACAAGGGCACATAAATAAAATCAGGCTCGGGTTATTAAAGCTTACATACTGTATCTAAGCAGGGTGAGATGCTTTGTGACACTGAGCCAGAAACAGTCATGCATTTATTTTGCTCCTGCCCCTCCTAAGCTCCATTCTAAAATTACACAGAAGTTTGTTTACATCATCACTGGACATTTTATAAAAATTATGCCTATAGACATTACTAAATTCAAGAGCAATAATAAGCCTTTGAGTTTCATGACAAATGTTTTCATTGTAATTGGCAAATTTTACATACATACGTTAAAGTTCCACCCAAACTTTAAGATATTTTTGGCTGAATTTAATCTGTACATATATACCTTGTCCTTCATGACAAACAAACAAAAATGCGCATGTACAATGTCATATTATTATATCACATTATTTACCAAAGTCCCTGATTAAGATATATACATTTTGTTTATATGATTATGTTTTATTTTTACATTTTATTTAACTTGCTTACTTTTTTATATTATGTGCACTTTACACATTGAATATCTCTGAAATGCCCACTTCATGCACATTTACTGCTTGTCTACTATTTCATATTCAATAAAGACAAAGGAGGAAATAAAGGCAGTGGTGCTACACCACAAGACAGAGAGGAAAGTAATGGAGGATTTACTATGTGCAAAATAGCAGCATACAAACCTCTGTATAGCATCAAATACAAATCTAGGAAGGCATATGAAGGTATAAAAGCCAGTGCACAAAAGCATGCACACTCCTTGTTTCATGTGAGCTAAATTATATCTAACTGCACCAAGATTTATTGCAGAATTAAACTAACTTTATATTTACAAGCTAGTTTGGAGTTTTTAACAACAGAGCCCAAGTGGAGCAAGATACAGCTGGTTCATAATTTGATTTGACATTCCAACAAATAAAAGTGCCCTGTCCAAGAATGACTGGCTGTGTCTTGGCGTGTATGGCATTAAACTTCTAAACTCTCTATAATTAAGCTATGAGTCAGACCAGCTAGCTTCATGCAAAATCTTTCAAATAGTTCCCAAATATTTACGCTCCCATCCTCACCTTGTACACTCCAATTCCTGGGTCGACTAGTGTGTTTCTGCTGGATGTTGGGGGGCTGTCCCACGCCGGACTGGAGGACTTGAACCCATTTTTGGTACTGGTTGAGTTACTGGTAGCGCTGGTGTCCGGCTTGGTTTCATTAACAGTGCTGGTAGTGCCATTGCTGCTGTCATTGTCTATATTGGTAGAGGTGTCCATAGCAGCAGGGGAGCCGGGAGCTGGGGAGTTGTGGCTTTCTGACCTGGGGTCAGGGGGGGGAGCTGAACCGCAGGCAATACCAGAGGAGTCCTTGGTGGCGGGGCTGTCTGGAGGGTCAGTCTGTGAGCGAATCAACAGCTGGACGATGTCATTGAGACCGACGTTGTAGTCAAACAGTGTCTGGCCATCTTCCATCTAAAAAGATAAAAATTAAAAGGCCACTGATGTGTATGAATAGGTCCAGATAAAGAGCTACAAAAAGCCACACTTGCATATAGTGCAGCAACAGACAATTATTAATATTTCAGTTCACAACATGTCATAAAGATCAAAGGTATTCAGTTGACATGGATATACGAAAGCAAATAAATACATTTGAAAAGCTCTAACTAGAATTTTTTTTGTTTCTTGTTCTGTTTTTGGTCACTTAAAGGTAACACCTAGTGTTCAAAAATGGGCTGCAGTCAAATTCAAAATAATGAATCTCCAATATTTGCATTAGGGATGTCCTGATACAACTTTTTCACTTCCGATACGATACCAATATTGCAGCCTTGAGTACTGGCCGATACAGATATCGATCCGATACGATATCAGCACGAATCATACATACTTTTGTTACTTATTTTGTAGTGTGGAATGTTAGAAAAGGCTTGATGAAGTGATGTTACTCAAACAGAGAACAACAGTCAGCAACCAGAGTCACCTATGGATAGAAGTGCTGGAGCGGAAAATGGACTGCTTATCTGAGCGCTTATATCGGAGATTTTAGATGCAGTCCGATAAAATCCGATACTCGTTTTTTGGCTGATATCAGACCGATATCCGATATCAATATCGGATTGGGACACCCCTAATTTGCATCTCTATTACAACAGGGCTACCTGCTTGAAGATGTGTCTCCTAATTGATGGGTGTTTTTCTTGAGTCAAGCAGCTGTAAAATGGTGAATTAACACATTCACTTCCTACGAATTAATCACAATAAAAGTTCCCCCGATTATTCTGTAATTTAAAATCTTTTATTATTCAGCAGCAAAATCAGTTTATGTTGACTTCTCATCAGCAGTAACTTAACACAACTTCTATACAGCCTGAGGCAAACATGAAGCAGTAAAACAAGGAAGATACCTGAAAGTATGAACAGGGATGCAGAAGAAAAAACTACAGAAACAGCAACTTCAGGCCACAGAGATTCAGTTAGAAGCTACAAAAGTACTGAGTTCTCTCTGCTCTCCTGCACAGGACAACACACACCTGTTTGAGGGGGAGGAGGGGAGTAGTCACAGGTTGGCCACAGCGGACGAGACGGTGCACTTTTACCCCACTCCAGAGTTGGAAATGCAAATCTGCACAACATGGTTCAACTCCACGTGGACAAAAGAGACACCCACAGGTTGCAGGGACACTGACATCCAAACGGACTCCAGAAAGTAGTATAAACTGAACAAATCGGCATTGTGTTGTCCATAGCTGCCCAGGTATGCGTCTGTTTGGGAGTATAACTGTGCCCTGAACCTACATGAGGACATGACGAGTACATTATACTTTGACAATGACAAGCGAGGACAAGTCCTACACTGTAAATTGGTCAGCTTTTTATAGTGCTATCAAATGTCTATCAATATAAATCTAAGCCTATTATACTGAAAAAAAAAGCCCACTGCTCTGAAAACAAACACTCTGGAGTGAGTTCAGTCTGCCTGCCAGACTCGATTAAGATATTGCTCAATTTAGTAGTTAGAAACATCGACTTCTTCTGAGAGATTATTAATGATTTCTTACAACTCATAAACAGACACTGATTAATCACTGATTCAAACATTTGCCATGAGTTTTAGCTCCATGGAAAGTGAATAAACGTGACCGGGAAGTGTGTGAAATCACAAAGACCAAAACAAAAACAATGTTCAGCACCGGAATAAAAATTTCAAAAGAGAACATTCTAGCTGTAGCCTGTATTTCAATTTAGTATGTTTCCTTAATCTCTGATGACATATCATGGTCATATTATGATTTAATAGAGTAAATATATTACATATTTCTCCTTTAAACAACTCATCATCAAATTTGCCCAGAGATGATGCATTTGAACAATGGCACAAATGTCAATAAAGAAATTCTTTATTAAATTGTGTCCCAAATTTCCTTCTTAATAGAAATCCATGTGGTAGGAAATAAACGCCGCTGCACTACGGAGTGCCCTCAGACAAATACACTCGGCCGCTTGTGAAGGACAAACAAAGAACACACAAGACAGAAGACAACATTGAGCACAGTGAGAGAAAACAACTATGTATGGTTACTGTGCTCAACAACATCCAGGGGACATTAAAATACACACGCCGTATGCAGTACTTCAATAAATCTACACGCCTTTAAATGCACCACCGACGTTTAAGGATGTTGCTTAGGAGTCCGGAGCAACAACATCTGTTCTCTGTTCTCAAATGAACCGATGTTTAGCTGGTGATTACTGGTTCGGCTTTTTTTAAAATTCATTTTGAACAATTAGCACTTATGGCAGCACTGTTGGGCTACATTTGTATTTGTTTACACATCCAGTCCAGTCGTAATGGGTGCTAAACTGAAACTCTATTCACATGTATCCCACAATGGTTTTCTACAAGAAATAAAAAGAAAAAAATAGAAATGAATGCATGAATTAAAGTGATAGGAGATGTAGCTGGGGGAAACGGAATGACTGGGTTGCTATGACAACCAAAAGAGAGCACCCCCCGCCCCCCACCCACCCCCATGAACCTGAATCATGTATACAATCTCTGTCGAAACCAACCCACCACCATCAGCACGACCCTTTTAGGCAGCGCGGCTTGTGGGCATCAAGAAAATGGTCATCCCTCTCAAAAAATGAAAACAAATTTAATTAATTAATTAATTTAAAAAATAAAGAAAAATCAAAAAAACAGGCTCTTGACCAAAAAAAAAAAAAAAAAGAAAAAGATGAGGGTCCATTAGAAACCCATATTTACCCTTTATTCACTCCTCTACCACAACCAATCTACTGTTAAGTATACAGTACAGCTACTGCCTTAGGAATCGAGCTTATGGCAGACACGCAAACTCATTATAGACATCAGCTATTCATTTCAGCCCCTCAACCCCACAATCCCCATTGTAGTGGAGAGAGACGAGCATGGCCGCCACTCTCACTCGCGCTCCCCTTCCTTCTCTTCTTCGTTATTTGACAGCGAGGAGGAGGAGAGCGGTCGGAGGCGTAGCAGGAGAGCAGTAGAGGGAGCAAGCGCAATTTCCCCATCCCTCCCTGTTCTTAATAGTCTCATGAAATTTAGATCAGAGGAGCAGCGGTGCAAACACATCCATACAGTACAGTGGTGGCTATATTCACCTGTCTGTCCGTGGGAGTCTATCTCAGCATTTCTTTGTCTGTCTCCCTGCCTAAACTCTTCGATTTTGGTCTCAGTAATTGTCTATCCTCCTGCGTGTTTCATGCTACTTGATACCACATTGAGAAAACAACAGAAAAAACACCCCACATAGACAATAAAATTGCCGCTAATGTTAAAAAGTACCGGGTAGATGGGACGGAAAATTACACAGCAACAACATACAGTAGAATTTCATGCGCCGCACCAAACCTCATAAATAATATCTAAGCTGTACCCGCTTTCCACAGCGACTTCATTGTGTGATCAGCCTCGCACTGCGAGGTGTTACAGTCCTGACATCAGCTCATACCCAGCAGAAGAAACCTTTAAACAAAGAACCGCCATCTGAATCTGCAATGTCACAAAGAATGCATCATATATTAATGGAGGTCAAGATCTCTTTGACAGAAACACTGGCATCTCAAGTGTGTAGGATGAATAACATCATCAAGGATGTGACATTTTCTCCTTCGTCATAAATAATGCAGTATCATAAAAGAAAAATAAAACACATTGCTTCTGGTATCTTCATTATGTGAGTCAGTGAAATGTTTTGCAGAGGGAGACATCAGTCCCGAGCGAGCGCACATCACAACAAAGCTTTAGACAAACCAGAGACACTTGACTTGAAGATTTCTCAAAAGGCTTGAACAAATCAGAGTCAAAAAATCCTTGGCATGGCAACACTGGCTGTGTGTGTGTGTGTGTGTGTGTGTGTGTGTGTGTGTGTGTGTGCGCGTGCGCGCGTGCATGTGTATGTGTGTGCGCACTTCGGTGTGTATCACATTGTTGAGTGGAATAAAATTAACACCTCTCCACAAGGCTTATTTCTCTCCTGCATTTTTTGACAGGAAGTCTTTCAAAGACTAATTCTTTCTTATTGTAACAGGCACTAAGGTATGATATCAGAAAAAAAAAGCTCAAACAAAGACAAGAGAAAGACCTGTGGCTACTGAGGGATAATGTGAAAACATACCGAACCTGTAGGCCCAGACAAATGTTTATACCTGATTCTGCATATTCTATCTATGGCTCCGCAATATAGCTGTAAAATTAATCACAATAAAATGTTTCATTTCAATTGATACTGATAGTTAGAAAAGGGTTGAATTTCATTACTTTATTTTGAATTTAACCACCTTGCTTTGAATTGAACCACTTTATTTATCAAGGCGCACAGCCTTTAAAAGAAAAAAAACAAAGACTACCATACTGACGTGCTGACCTTGTTCTTTTTTTATTAACAATTTCCTCACTGTCTGCACTCATTTTCTCACTCCATGCTGTTTATGTTGCTGTGTCACATGTTGATGGTGAAACTGAACAACAAACCAGTTAAATGACTGGCATGTCAGTTATAGTCCACTCCATCATCAAATTCATATATCATATTAAAAAGGCTGAAATCCTATTTAATATACAGTCTATGGTTAAAGCGAGTCATTTCCCCCGACTCCCCTCCTCCCCAAACTCAAGCTCAGACAGAATGCAGGAACACTGCAGCGGTGCAAGACGAGCACAACATTGTAATTTGACAATAACAAGCGACGACAAGTCCTCCACTGTAAGTTGATCAGCTGTTTATAACTGTCAATTGTCTGTCAATGTAAGCTAAGCCCGTTATCCTGAAAACAAAAGCCCTCTGCTCCAAAAATACACACTCTGCAGTTGGAGTTCAGTGACTGGCTGCCGGACTCCATTAAGATATTGTTTAATATAACCATCATAAACTTCTGCTCCTCCTAAAAGATTATTAATGATTTCTTACTCTCAGGCACTTTACTCATTCAGCGAACATCCAGCATTAATTTGAACTCTAAGTAACGTGAACCAGACAAACAGTGCCCAGAACGGAAATTTCAAACAAGGACATTGCAGGTGTAGCGTTATTGTCAGAGAAGCGAGTATTTCAATTTTGCATGTTTCCTTATTTTCTGATGACATATCATGGTCATTTTATGATTAAGTACAGTAAATATATTAGATGTTTCTCCTTTAAACAACCCATCATCAAATCTGCTCAAAGATGGTGTATTTGAACGATGGCACAAATGTCAATTAAGAGATTCTTTATTAAATTGTGTCCCAAATTTCTTTTCTGATAGACATCTATGTGGTATGATTTATTACAGTAAATATAGAACAGATTTCGCCTTAAACTCTAAATAACATTTACAGAATTGTACAGTTTAGCTTTGCATTTTAACCATGTTTAAAGCGATAGTTCACCCAAAAGTGAAATTTGTGATGTGATATTGAACTGGTCACCGTTCACTTCAATTGTACTGGATTTGGCTGCAACGCTGTTTTCCGCTGAAGCTCCAGGAGTGTTTTGTGAACTGAAGATCTTCACATCAGCACAGGGGTGAGTAGATATTGAGTGAAATTTCATTTTTGGGTGAACTATTGCTTTAATGTAGCTACAAGCTAACAGAAGGTTATCTGCTGCCAGAGCCATGCAGAGTGCTGCCATAATGTTATTTAGAGGTTTGGTGATGCATCTCTGATATTTGCACAAGAAAAATGACTATTTCAATCGACATCGATGTCTCAGGCCTGTGGCACCAAAATCTGGGTTATGATGCCGCCCAGTCGGTACCAGCCACATAGGAACTGGAGCGATAAAACCACCAGGTTTCGGTACCAAACCCTGTTTATGAGCCAGGGTATATTGATTATGTGCTCTCTTAGTGGTTTGCATTCAATGAATTTAAATGAAACAATTGATCATTTTTACCTAACTATTTTCTTATGCCCATAGATGAAGTGGCTATTGCTGATAAATACCATGTGTGTTTTATTGCCCTGGCCTAATTATATCTCAAGCAAATATCAATGATGGAACATATCTGTTAACAACAGCTTTCAACAATTAATCAATTAGTTGTCAACTATTAAATTAATTCACAAGTATTTTGATAATCAATTAACTACTTTGAGTGTTATTTTTGTAAGAAAAAAAATCTAAATTCTCTGATTCCAGCTTCTTAAATGTGAATGTTTTCTGGCTATGACAGTAAACTGAATATCTCTGAGTTGTGGCCAACACAAGACATTTGAAGATGTCATCTTGGGTTTTGGGAAACACTAACCAATATTTTTCAGCATTTTCTGACACTTTATGGGCCAAACAACCCAATCAAGGGCAAACCAATTGAGAAAATAATCAACAATGAAAATAATCATTAGTTACAGCCCTACTGATAATATTATAAGTCTAAAGCCAATGATACCTATTATAGAGCAGAGACTGGAGGTGGGAGAGATTTGGCTGTAATATTATGTTATTTTTCACTATTGCGCCAACATGCCCTCACACATTATCTAATTGTAAGACTCTTAATGCAGAAATCATTCAGATATTAAAGTAACTAAGCAACACCTACTTAGTATATATGCCTGTATAACAATGACAGAATACATTAAGTCATTAAGTAAAAGTGAACCCAAATTGAAAGAATAAGAAATCATAATGGGCCATTAAAATTCAGTGCTTAGCTCTAAGAGGAGGTTTAAAGGTGTGAAACCCAAGCTGGACCCACACCGCTTGTTGAGACGAGATTTCAGAGAAGAGCAGAAATTAGCCTCTTTTGCTCAGACAGGCTGCCCAACACCCCTTACTCCTACATGGATCCTTCTTCTTCACCCTCGTCTCCACCCACAGGCCGTCTTAGCAAAGAGCCGAGATGAAAAATAGGTCATATTTCCAAAAACAATGACATGGGGTGTGTCTGTGAGCCTGCCATCCATACCAGGCTTCCATCTTTGATCTTTTATCCCTCATTCTGCCCGTGGCCATTTAATCTTTTACCAGAAGTTTCCGCTGTTAATTAGCACATATTACCTGGGAAAGTGACGACGGTTGTTTTGTTTTGGTTTGGTTTTTTGCTTGAACTCGCAGCTCTTTTCACTACTTTATTTTTGTTCCTACATTAGGCTTTAATGATGGTACAAAAAGGGAAAAAAATTTATCTGTGCGGAGGCCTTCAGTTTTATCATGTGACATCTTTTCCCAAATTAATGAATAGTACAATAGTTAAATAAATAGGGCTGGGAATGATTTAGAAAAAATATTTTGACTGATACTGCAATTGTGATATGATTTGCAATATTAGAGGTAATGACAATTTTTACATTTTTATTCTTATTTTGATTGAAAAAAGTTCAGATTATTATGCTGTGATTTTTTTTTTGCAGGAATCTAGACCAAATTAAGATGTTTTGTCAGTCTGTAGAATCTAGGACGCCTCTGCCTCATGACATTCATTAATTTAAAAGGTTTTTTTTTTACATAGAATTTGCCTCTGACAAATTTTGCACCTCCTGTAGTTTGAAAATTGCAGAAAGCTGTATTGTGATTTCAATAAAATTTCAATTAATTGTGCAGACCTATAAATAACTTTTCAGCTACTTTGAGCAACATTCCTTAAAATCACATCAAGCAATAGTTTTAAGAACACATCCAAGATTTCTAAGGATCTGGTCTACACACACTCCATTCACAGCATTTCCACCTGTTAATGTACAGTGTGTATAAACTGTGTGAAACTGTCATTATTTTTGCATTTGCTCACTGTTTAATTTAGATGTATTACTCTATTGTTTTTATTCTTATGTTACTGTCATTTTTGAGCAATCTCTGGCCCAAGAATTTTCTTTGGGGATAATAAAGTTCTATCTTATTTTATCTCACCTTTAAGGCATATTATGCGACATTTTCCTAAAAAATATAGAGAATCACATAAACAATCCCTTTCGACGATCACTTATGACTCACAAGAAGTGTGTGGTGGTGGCTTCATCAGAGACCCTGCTCTTCTTATTTACTCATTATTTTGCTGTGCTCGGGACCAGACTCAACAATCGGCTATCGCTCTAGTGTGTTCACAAACAGCTTGGACAAATCTTGCTGATTCTATTTCTATTTATAAAGTACAACAATAGTTTGCATACAGTATTTACAAACTACCAACTTACTTAAACAACGTTATTTATTGCATTAAAGGTAGAGTATGTAGGATTTGTCAGTTGCTAACTTTGTAAATGCACCAGGAAGAGTGTAGAGTACCATTCCCAGGCTGTAAAATACAGATTTTTGGGGCAAGTAAAGCATCCCAAAAAGTGCAAAATAATGGGAAAATAAGGAGGTGTTGGCAAATGCCAGTCTATGCATCGTTTTGGGGGAAAACTCTGCACAGTATGCCTTTAAGGACATACTATAGATTTAATTGTTGTGTCGTGTAAATCTGTGAATATTGACAGACTAACCTTTGACAGCAGGATGCAAATCCTGTGTTTTGAATTTGGTTACCAGATGATGCTTTCGTTTATATTCAGATCACAGACTGTGCTTTTAATCTTCATATGTTTATTATCTGCAAACACACCAAGCCACAACAGATGCAAGAAACCTAAACCCGAGAAGAGCGAGGCAAATGGTGGTCTAATAACCTGAGCAGTCCTCCGGTAATCTGAGCATAAAAACAGTAGGGGAAATCATACTATTCATAGTGCAGGTGTTAGAGCACAGCAGTTAACAGGTAGGACATTTGCCCACTAAGCAAGCTAAAGCTAGAATGAGAAGGAGTGGCAAAACATGTGGGAGTGTTATACAGCCTGGAGTTGTAGTGTAGGTTGAGTATCCCTCTTTGTCTTTGCTCTTTGTCCGGCCTATCTGTTGAAGAAGGGTGTGACTGTTTACATGCATGGCTGCAGCCAACTCTGCTTGCCCTGAAATTCCGTATGAAATTCTAACAGCTCAGAAACACCATCAATCGAGGCGCCACAACAACATCAATGTATGTATAATCAAATTGTGACAATATCTAGGTCAAAGCAACTGTCTGTGAGAAAGAGGGCAAGCCAATAAAGCTTCCCTACAGCTCGACAATAGGCAACAGCTAACAGTGGACGACAGGCCAACTATTTGAACATGAAACATGTTGCTTTTGCCTCGGCAGGAAAAAAGCCTTATAGTTGAAGCACACAGATGCAATACAAGCTTAAAACACTTAAAAAAGCCAAATGTGTTTTTTTTATTAGTAAATGAGGAGTCTACTGCAAGAGTGAGTGTGGGCGTTGAGCAGAAAGGCTGCACGGACAGTGAAAGGTGTGTGTGTCTGCTCATGAATGTGAGTGACATGAGATGTTGTTGTTCAAAGTGAAACAGAGACACACAATGAGGAGTGCACAGGCAAATTGAAAAACCCATAAAAAAAACACACACTGAGGCAAACTTGTGTGGCTGCTGGCTCAAGACCCTTCCGACTGAAGGGCAAGCATGACTTTGAACTGGCGAGGCAGCGTGCGCAGCAAGCTGGAGGGAAAAACAAGACGCCATTTTGAAAAGGAATTAGACTGGAGTTATTCTGCTACAAGTCCAAATCCTAACAGAGCGCAGGCACCGCTCCAAGCATGTAAGGGCACTAGCTAGTGTACGCTGCGTGTCACTGGCTCATTCCTTGCATTACTTAACACATGGAAATCCCCTAATCAACCCTCCCCACTTATTTTCCAGTGAAATGGAGGAAGCACAGGATTCACTGCACGGGCCTAGCTTTTGCAACCACAGCTCCGACAATCTGTGACAACAGCATAACAGTAGATTAACTGTTAATAAAGCTCATGTAAATTAACTAGATTGTAGCTACCACTGTTGATGACATTCTTGAACTGAAAGAAGAGTCTTGCTTTGTGTTTTGTCATCAAGGTGATCTAAGCCGTACAATGGTTTTGTTGATTTTAGGAAAACTGCTCAAAACAATGAAAATAGTTTACTAGTAAACTCATGAAAAGTACATCCAAGGGCAGTAAACACCGGTGTAAAAGGTGTAATACAATATCTTCTGTCTCTTTTCATAATAATAGCTTGCCATTACTAGACTGGGAAAAAAAATACTTAGTCTGGGCAGTACAGCGATAGTCCGGATTATTTGATGGGGTTGTATGAGGTACTTATTCATAGTCTGTGTATTAGCTACAGTGGACGTCAGCTAGCACGCCCCCTGTAAGGAGAAGCAGAGTGGAGTACCAGCACGAAAGCTATGTAATGAACTGCTATGGACAGGGTGATTAACAGTAGGTTTTTAGCCACTCAAAAAATGTCCAAAACAAGTCATTGTTAGTTTAAGCGTTCACTATATTTGCCGCCAGACAGCCTCTGATGGGAAATCACTGTTATACAAGCCAAATATCACACTCTCCACAGGCAAAAATTAGTCATTTTACCTCATAGAACAATGAAGTTTCTGGTCTGCCACTGATCTGATATCTTAGTTTGTCTGTGGTATTGTTTAACTTTGTGGTTTTTAAAGGTTAGTTCAGATTCTCTGAAGTCCTACAATAACACAAACAAACTAACAGATTGAGGCAGCAGTAGACCAGCAATTCCTGTGTTCTGTGAGGTGAAACTATTGATTTATTTGGCTGGTTTGGAGAGAGCGACATTTTACTGATGTAATGGCTGCTTACTGTGAGAAAAAAAAGTGCTGAAAATATTTTAAATATAGCATACACTTTAAATAACATTTATGATTTTCAGGTGGACCTTTTTCGAGTGGCTAAAATACCATTTGTTGCTGACCCTGTCCACAGCAGTTCATTGCTTAGCTTCTGTGCTGGTGCTCTTCTCTGCTTCTACAAACTGGGGACGGACCAACCAGCATCTACTGTCAGTAATCCATTGACTATCGAGAAGTACCTCATGCAATCCCACTTAAAATAATCTGAACAATCCTTTTAAAATCTCTGCTTCATCATTCCAGACAGTGTTTGGAGTATTTTCTTTCCTTCTGTCCTGCAGTATACACAGCACACAAACAGAGAACAAGATCAACCCATTGTGGTCTGTATGACTCAGATTTAAATGTTAAGAGACTTCATTATCATTCAATTACACAACAGGAAGTAGGCTAGACAACTTGAAAACGCAGAAAACTGTTCATAAAGGAATTTCTTGGCCTGTTGTACTGCCTGACACGTATGTATGCAGGAACGTGTGACTAAATATAAACAATTTTTGCTTCCAGGGGGCTTATCTTCCTGGCCGAGTCACACTGTGTGAACATCAGCTTCATAATGTTATGCTGAAATACTAAATAAATCATGGCACCAGTGTCCTGCCAGCAGTGAGCATCTTATGCTTATTACCGATCGAACAGCGAGTGGGGTGACAGCTTTCGTGAACCTTTCACACATTACACACTTTAAGACACAGTGGGTCAATCTGGCTGTCTTTTATAAAATGATTCTCTTATACATTGAATGTTTACATACTTGAACAAACACAGCATAAATAGTGAAAGCAACAGACTGATTTCATCATAGCACAGCACTATATCTGAGGTCGCAAGATATAAATTTTCCAAATATTGCCTGCATTTACTTTAACAGTTTCAGTTACAATGTGAGTGTCTCTACGTGGTAGATCATAAAATATGCCTGTGTGTGTTCAAAAAGTAAACCACAGGCTTTGAGGCTGCACGCTGCATGCACCCATCCGCCATGACACACACATGTGCCCATGTCAGGATGGCAGCTTACAGATTTCATACCACCGTCTTCCCTAACGGCTGCAATTAAAAAAAAAAACAAAAACAAAACAACAACAACAACAAACTTGCTTCAATCACTATGTGGGAGAGAGAAAAGGTACATGAACATCTGTTCAGGGTAATATATGAATCATCACATTTCTAACACAACATAATTTAACAGTGTGTGGAATTTCCTTCCCACCAGGACAGTGACTTAATATTACAGCCTGGTCGTGGCCTTAAAACCAAACACATACAGTTTTAGTCTCAATTTGGTCTTAAAGAATTATTGTGGTTTTTGCGCAAGTAGTTTCCTCCCAGAAAAACTGTCATTGTAGTACTGTCACAAATATATTTTTTCCTGGAGCACTGTTAACTTTCTCATATTACCGATTTAGATTGAAATTAATGTAAATTTATGACCGAAAACCAGGCAAATCCTGACTGATACATTACGTTCGAAGGCAATATGATCCAATACAATAAAAGCTGCTGTAGGCAATATGGGCAAAAACAGTATCATACAGTATAATTATTATAGCATTATAATGATATCAACATTACATTTTTTAACATAATAATATATGCTATTATATATGATATTTGTTCTTAAATATATGACAACTCATGCTGTGACAGAAAATCCAATCTTACCATAATTAAATCACGACGTCTTACTATGAGACATTTGTCATGATACAATCGTACAGAGAGACGAAGTGCTTAGGAGCTTAAGTATAAACTCTTGACAGTTTTACAGGCTGCATTACTGATGTTACCAGACACATATAGTGTGCAGTAAACCCAAATTACATAGAATTATTGGTGGTATGAAATCAGCAAAGATACCTTAAACATGTTTACTATCTACTGGGACAAAGTCAAATATCACAACATTTTTAACAAAATACCTTGATAATGATATTGAGACAACATTGTAGGGATGCCTGTTGGTGCCTTCACAGAATATTAATACAGTCAGATTTTTGATAAATAATCATCAGTAATGTGGATATAATGACTAACTGGATAAAGGCAAATAAACATACAGCTAGAATAGTCTGGTAAATTCAGAAAATTAAATTACTTTAATGTAATGCAGCCTTTTAAACAAGGAAAAGACAACACTTACACATCATAATTCTATGTTGTTGTATTTTAACTGCATGTGTTTATTGACTTCTTGTGTTATGTCTGACTGTCTTTTTAAAATTGTTTTGTATTAACGGTCTGCTTGCTACATGTCTTGCATGACGCTGCTTTACTCCTCTAAGCTCTTTCTCCTGTTTAATTGTTAATTTGCATTCTTCAGTTCTAACCTTGTATGTTGTGGGTCGTATTTAATTTTTTAATGGCCAATTCAACAAAAGGCCATAGGACAAGAGTTGAAAATTAGTCTTTTGGTTAACCCTGGCACATTTACAGTGATGCTGATCAATGTGCACTGTCCCTGAATACAGAGAGAATAAATGAAATGGAAAAAAATAATGATATCCAAGATGATATCTAGTCTAATATCTCAATATAATATCAATATATTGCTCATCCGCCCTATCTGCCTCATTCTGGTGAAGTTAAAAGTGAACTGAAAAAGAAAACAAACATCGTTTGATTAATTTGTCATGTGTACTGAATTATTGCCTCACAAATCAAATCATAATGTTTAATGTTTGGAAACTCGATAAATAAAAGCATGGCTCTGCAGCATGCCACTCATGGATCTAATTCTGTGTGATACACTGTATTTGCACTGTAGTTATTACAGTATGTTATTTATTTGTGTATTAATACAGTATATTCTTTAGATTGTGTATTATATAGATATACATCTTGTTATGTCTTGAGTATGTGACTGCAATTTTTATATTTTCCATTGTGCTGTTAGGATTTATTTTGTTACTTTGTATGTTATTTTTCAACTGATGATATATAGTCCTCTCTTGTGTTTTTTATGTCACAGTGTATCAATTGGATAACTTGCTGCTGTAACACATAAATTACCCAATTTGGGATTAAAAAAGAAAACTACATCCATCCATTTTCACTTCTGAATTTTCAGGCCATGAGAAAACAGGTGGGCATCTGTACAGCAGACGGCCCTGTCTGTCCTCACTGTACTGTGTGCATAATGTTACTGTAGAGAAATCCAGGGTGTAAACACAACTACAGTCTTGCTTTTAGACGTGAGGGCACGTGGAGCCACGAGTCCCCTCCTCCTCAAATTATCATTAACATCATCATAACACCACATGGACCAGCATGATGATGGCTCACTAATGGACTCTGTGCGGTTTAGAGCTACCGTGGTGACACATGTGACAAATGCAATGCACAAAACAAATAATTATAATGATATTTATGTCAATCGAGCTGTTGTTAATGCAATTAAACAAGTGCTCATAGATGTGGGCTGTTTTGTTTGCACTGCGCTACTTTGGTGTACATGTGGAAACAGAGGGCGATGTTCTCTTTTCTCTCTCCCGTCAATGTAAACAAACATGTCTACGGCTGTGAGACATTTGTTGCATGCAGCGCCAACCCAAACAATGTTAATGTGGCTCCATAACACGTCCATACGTTCATGTATTATCGCCGTCTTTTCTCAGTGGCTGGCACACCGCGTACCCCGGGCTCTTGCGCAAGAACTATTGGCGAATTCCTATCAAAACAGGAAGCTCGCATGGGTCCGAAACGGCTACAACACCAGAGGACCACTCACTCTCCACCACCACCTAAACCCCACCAAAGCATCAAAAACCGACTGTTGCATGACGGGGTGACACAAAAAACCATCTTTACCTGCTTCCCTCTGTAGAACAGGCGCTGCTGCTGTGGGCTTACATTGAAGATGTCCTGTATTTTCAACCGTAAAGACTCAATTTTGGTCAATCTAGAAAGATCCTCAACGGTTCGCGTCTCCTTCCCGTCTATGGTACGAACCTGGATCCACATCGTTGCACCGCCCTGTTACGCTTCAGATAAATATCAAATAAAGCAGAATTTGGGTACGAGCGACTGTTTTCCAGGGGGTTGAAAGGACATATAAAACGAACAAAAATGTTCAGGGCTCCATTGCGTTTTCCTCTGCAGAGGTAACGTCGGACTGGATCGCGCAGGAGGTGTCTCACATGAGGTCGCGGCGCCAAGCAGCAAATCTCGCGAAATAACGTTCAAGAGAGCACAGTCTGCAGTTAAAGGCACAGGTCCACAGTTAATGTAAAATAAAACACGGAGCCACTGCTGAGGGCCTGTACAGTACAGTAGTTGGCATATTACTGTTACAGTGGTACTTCACGGTCAGAGATGGCAGTATTTCAATTTAAAGTAAAAGTAAAGTGAAAACAGTTTTGCTGGGCAGAGAAATACACAACTTGTAACGAAATATTTTAAGAGCTTGTATTTGTGCAGAGTGAAATACATTATTGAATATGTCATTATATGATCAAATAAGAGAACAACTAGCTTAATCACGTGTTCTTAATTCAAATCTGTTTGGTTCACACTTCTGGACAAGGAAACCCTGCTTTTGTGTTTTGCGCAAATTTCCCATTTCCCCTCCCACCTCCAAGATATCTTTATCAGCCACTTCAAATCTATGATGTGGGAATTTTGCTGATCTTGTATTTACAATGTACTTAACATCAGAATCATCAGTTTGTTTAAATTACAAACTATTTTTATGTTTAATATGTTACATTTTCTCAAACAGTATTTTGTATTTTATTTTGATACATTTGATAATCAAGTACTTGTAGTTTGTAACAAGATACCTTTTGATGCATTTGTGCCCATTTCTCTTATAATATGTCAGAGGATGAAGGAAAGAGACAAGTAGTTTTTAGCCATGCATGAGGGACCTCGTAGTACATTTTGAGGTAAGCTGCTTCTTATTTTATGCTACTTAACACTTATATTCCTTGACATTTCTGAGAAATTATTGACTTTTCTCAACACTACATTTGTCTGTAAGTTTGCTCATTTACATACAAAATCTAAGCACATAAAATCGTGGCTTAAGCTAATATCTTGTATAACCAATACACAGAATTATGTGCGTGTACTGGCTCTAGATATCACTTTGCTGTATTGCTAATTTTACTTACTGAAAGATCTGAATACTTCCACCAATACTTGGAGCCAAGGTGTCTATTAGTCTCTTGTTCCTAGTTCTCTCTGTGCATTATATACAGTATACCTGTGCTTGAATATTACATAGTCCCAGGTTTGGTGTTTAGCAACTCAGTTAAATTTAATGAATATTCCATATAGGCAGAGTATCAGCTGAGATAATTAAGTCCTAAAACCTTTGACACAGACTCATCTATACAGGGTCTCAAGATCAGCAGGTGAAGCAGGACTCACCTTGAGGTCATTATTGACACAATGATGACCTCAAGGTGAGTCCTGATATTAAGCCTTAGTGCATATTCCTATATTCTTTAACAAACTTAGAATGAATCAAATTACAAAGCAATCATCAATCACCTGGGCCTCTGGGAGTCTGGGGCTCCAAGGCAGTTGGCTGGCAGTCCTGTTTTGGTTAAATGTAGCTGTATATTATAAGATTAACCTACTACAGCCCCTTGCCTCTTCCCAAAAAGACAATTATGCAACTGCAGCACACTCAGAATGCTGCTGCCATAGTTCTAAAGAATAAACAGTAAAACTGAGCCCATTGGCTTACAGTTACTTATAGAACTGATGTCCTTGGGCCAAAATACATGCTGGATATGCCAGAAAAATAAACCTAATAGGCCTCTAAGATCTTTATAGAAAGCAGTCAGCTCATAGTGCCTCGAGTCAGAACCAAACTGGGTGAAACTGCTTTTAGCTGCTGTTCTGCACGCAGTTGGAACCAACTTCTTTACTGTCTTCAGTGTGCTTAAACCTTAGTCACTTTCAATTTTTGAATGAAAATCTCTCCTATTCTCCAGTGCCTTTTATTGATTAATTTCTTCACAGCACTATTATTTTTTATCACTGCACCTCACTACTCCACTGAAACAGTACAATCTATTTTTATTTGTCTATTTGTATTTTTTCTATTTTGATTTAATTATTTATCCTCTTCATTGAGCTTTTATTATTTCTTTGCCTTATCTAAATCCATCTGAATTAATTTTGTTTTAATTCGTAATTCTATTTGTATGAATTAACTGGACAAAGGAATATACGAAATCTTTCATTTGATATTTTTCATTGAGTAATATTGGTCTTTAATAGTTAAATACAGTGTCTGGGTTAAGCATTTTGTTATGAAATAATCTGAGATAATCCCTATTTTATTGTTCCAATGGTAATATAATGAAGAATGGATCAACACACGAACAGCCAAGCAATAAAAATCCAAATAGCAAATCAAAACATTTTCAAAGTGCATTGACTCAAAATCTGTCTTCCTCAAAGCGTGAGTAGAAGCCATGTAAAGCCTCCCCACAGAGCGCACTATCAAGCTTTTGTGCACACCACTGCTATACACATCAGGGAATTTTTCACCATTGTGTAAAGAAGACCTATACTGGACTAAAATCTCCTTGCCTGACAATACCTCCTGGCTGAGCTGAAATCACTGTAAAGCACATGCCTCTCGTGGCATAATTGCTTAATTAACAATTGTCTCAGCTGGAGACCTCCTCCATGTGCCACCGGCAAGTCTATAGCTGACAGTGTAGAGAATAATACCTTCGTCTGCTCTCCTGATGCTGCTTGTTCTATCCTTTGCTTGTGTGACTTTAAAAAAACACAGCAGTTTTATTCAAACAATGATGGCTGCTAAATACATCCAACATAACATATCAGTCCAGTGACAGACAACTCTAATCCCCCTCCCCAGCCTACATACAGTCTATGGTATGTAGGCCTGCAGTGACACAAGCAGAACATTATGACTCTCCTGCCCTGATAGATGTCTGTCAGGTTGTCAATACTCTCGGTACAGGCAGTGTACAAATCCTGTCTCTTGCACTAGGATTGACGCACTCTTGTCCCAAATATAGCCATAATCAGAATAACCATGGTGGAGCTTAAATAAACAACCTGAGGTTAAGAGCTACCTGAGAGGTTAAACAAAGGGCATTAAAGCTCTTGCACTCCTCCCATAATGTTTTATTTTAGTGTAGGATTTATTTATAGAATTTTCAGGACCAAAAGAACAAAACAAAAAAACAAACAATAAATAAAAAAATAAAAAAATAAAAAATAACAACAATACAACATAATAACCCTCCTATATATGACTGAATAAATAAAATAAAATAAAATAAACACTGTAAAATTAGGCATACATTGGCAAAGGAAGCAAATATACCAAGACAAGATCTATAAAGATGCTCAGCTGATGAATTTTAAGTTATTTTGGAAAAAAAAAACCTCCATGGACAAATATATTTGCTTTTTAAGCACATTTTGGCAAATTTCACATTCATAAAATGACATGGTCCAAATAGAAAACCATACTCTAGCTTACTTTGAGTTGATATTAACCTATATTACCATTCAATTCACTAGTCAAGCTGAAAAACAGAAAAACAAAGACCCAAACAATATATGAAACATGACATTATCAACAAATGTGATAAATTTATTTATATGTGCAATTTATTTATTTATTTATTATGATCTGTTTATCTAACTATTTAATTGCTTTACTGGATTTTAAAGCTTCCTGCACAATCCCTTTACAGAATTTTTACAAATATCTATTTATTTATTTGTGTCACAACTGAATTCCTGTCGCTGTTTCCTCTTTTGTTCTATTAAATGGTAATACTGTATGTTACTGTTGTTATCAATAAAGTTCACCGTAAAATAGATAAAAAAAAAAGAATAACACAGATGCTGAAGTGTCTCTTGTACACCTTGGTGACTAGCGACATCTAGTGGTTACAATTGAGCAATGTGTTCTGTTCAAGTTTACACTGTACATTGAACAGTACCTGCTGTGTCTTTCTTTTGTAGTACAGTATGCGCTCAAGTTATGAATGAGTCCACAGTCTGATGCTGTTGATCCGTGCTGTGCACAGTATCCTTATGGATGATCTGCCAATTTTTGGCTCATTATTTTAAAGACAGCTGTCTCAAAATGCTCCTCTGTCACTCACAATGGTAACACAGTTATAAGAAGCTTAATAATACAGCTTATAGCTTCAAAACCAAAGTAATGACCCCCCCCCCCCCCCCCGATCTTTTTTTTTCATTATTTAATCAGAAGGATACGAAAACATTAACACTTAACAAGAATAAAAAGAGCCATAAGAACAAAAAAAACACGGCTATTTATTTTTATTAAAAAGAAGCCTGTAAGGAATTCTAACTGACCAAGGTCCTGATGGCTTTATGTTTTGTCAGTCAGTCTCATTGCATTCTTGAATATTAGGTTTCCTTTCAAATCATTTTCATTTATGGATATCAAACTTGCCATATAGAATAAATATAAAATAAAATAAAAACACGACTTAAATCCAAATCTTTTTTTCTCATGATATATATATATTTTTTGTTAATTTATCTCATTCCCACGTAATATATCAAAAAAGATTTTCGACATCAATCCAGGAAAAAAGTTCTAAATGCTTTCATAAAACCAAAATAACAATTTGGTGTGACACGAGACCAGCCTGATACGTCAGGCTGCGCACATTTGCATCGGGCGCACGCAGGGTGGAAGTCAAGTGAACGGTACAGTAGTCTCTAAGAATCGTGTCTAGGATGGAACCCCAGACCTGCGAAAGATCTCGCGATAGTGATCATTATAACCCAAACTATGAGCTTTCCCTAATTATAACCAAGTGTTCCTTGTTCCCAACTCTAGGGCGACCTCTATAACAGCGGTGTAACCTTATAAAACATATGCACTTAGCACAAAATATATACTAAATAAACAACGCGTACAAATCTCGCGAGAGTTTCTCATATCTAGGGTTCTTATCTAGCCAGAGCTGTCTTCAAGCAAGCCAGACAGAGCAGTCGGTTACTAGCTTTTTGTAAACCTTACAGGCTTCAGAAGAAATCAGGCACATGGCGCATATTTGTCTCTAAAGTGAAGCTGTTGTTTTTTACGTGTCATAAAGTAGCTGTCAACTTGCAAACCAAGCGGGTTAGCAGACTAGCTAGTGATAATGAACTGTTATGCATTGTCGGACAATCAGCTAGTGTTACTCCAGCTAATGCTCCTTTAGCCATCTTGCTGTCACTGACATGACTCCGACCGCTGACATGAGATGTCTGCATAACTTTTTATCTGCCGGACATTTAACTGCTAAGATTTTTTCAGTATGGACAGCGAACGCAGCAATTGCAGGCCCCAGACTGGAGACAATAGCAAGCTAACCTAGCTAGCAGGCTGTCGTGGCTGCTACTAAGCTTGCTAAAAGCGGTCTTGCTTGGTGCGTGTCTGGAGCCGCACTGAAAAACGTCGAGGTATGTTGTTTAACCAACCAAGCTCTGCCTCTGGTCAGTTTGTTTTGGTCTTATTTTTCACGTGATCAGGAGACGGGACGTGATAAGGGAATGCACTGTAGATTTTTCCATGAGCCAGCAGAACAAACTTTGTTTACTTATTGTTTTAACTACCGTTAGCTAACCCGCTAAGAGCTAACTTCAAGCTAGCTAGCCAATGATCCAGGGAAAGGAAAAAGTTTACAGAGATCAGGCTGGTAGATAAAGTTAGTTAAACTGCTTGTAATTAAGGCACAATAACATGAGGTTAGTGCTCCAGTGTTTCATCGTGTGGCAGTAATAATGCGAACACCTGCCATGACAGGAATTATATTGTCAGCAAACTTAGCCTAGCTATCTTAGGTATGTTAGTAATGAACCTGCTGTAATGTCATTTGGACCTCTCTATAAATGCTTAGTAAGCACTCTTTATTTGTCTTGGTCTATTTTTTCCTCGCATCAAAACTATGTTGGAGTGTTGTTCTCAGCATCAAAATTCGCCATACGTGACACCTGTTACTAAGACTGTTGACAAGATTTTGGTGATATGGTAATATGATGATCATGATACAGTGTTTACAAATCAATGTATCGTCATATATTTTTCTACACTGTAAGCAAGATGATATATTGCTTTTAAAAAACTAAAAAAGGAAAACTGTCATACTCATCACTTTACCATATAGAGCTCAACAATAAGGACTGCTGCTTGGCCGGGGCAAATGAAATGCCATGTTCGGCAAGTAAATCTGGCAAAGGGCAAGTAGTACAAAAACATCAAACAGTAGAACTATCATGATGATTGAATAATCATTAGAGTATTTTTCAGAAAATGCTGTTTTCAGCTACTCAAATATAGCGACTACCCAGTTTGTGTATTGTCATATTAAAAATCAGTATCTTTGGGTTTTAGACCTCACCTTGGAGTCTGAAGAATTGGGATGGACATTTTACCTGTATCTTCTGACTAGGGGTGTAAGAAAATATCAGTAGACTTGAATATGGCAAAATTATGTTTTGTGATACTGTATTGATTCTCCAAAATCTGTATTATGATATACTGGTACATGCAAATATTTGTGGCAGTGGTTCATTTTGTGTTATGTTTAAACTCCTGACCATTTGATAGCAGTGTTGTCATCTATCTTTGCTACTCTGATTGCATAAAAAGTAAACTTTTTAAAATCAGATTTTATGCATATGGTGGTGTGTTCTTTAAAACTACATTTTAAAACCAAGTTTTCTTATGATTAAATTAAAAAAAGCAATATATCACCTTGCTTACAGTATCACAATAAATTGCAATATATTGAATCATAATCCCTGTATTGTGATACACATCCCTATAATCGTCACTGAAAATAATTGTTTCAGCCCTATATAATAATGCTGTAATCTAGTCAGCATCTGTGCATCTATCATGACATCAAGATACAGTGTTTTGAGCTATACTTAAGTGTATTGATAATTTCTCACACACCTTCCTGTTACCCACATAAGGTGCCTGTGCTATGGATCAGGAGGATTCAACAGACCAAATCACAGCAGCTTGTAGCCAACCTTTGTTCCACAACCAAGACCTGACTGTGACTGACCAAGACACAGCATATCAGCAGCCCAGCTTGGACATCATGTCTTCACAGTCCAAATGGGTGAGCAGCAGCACTGAAGATACCAACCTGCTCATAACTGAAGATGGGCTCAGTAACGGCACCTGTGAAATTGAGACTATGGTTGCATTACACTGTCCCGGCGACAGTGGAGATGTCACCGCTAAAGGTGACCAGCTTGCACTTAGCAATGACGGCATGTCAGAGTTTTCTAACAGTGACCTCTCTCTGCCTGAGGTATGCATCTCCACCAACAGCAACAGCTTTGAGGAGGATATGAATTACGAGGTCCAGCAAGCTTATAGGATATTCACTGGCTTTCTCTTAGACAAGCACAAAGGGATCACTAGCCCGTTCCTGCATCCCATCGGCCACCAGGAGGCCCAGCATGGTATTGGAGGTGTCCGGGGCTGGGGTCAGGCACAGCTCAGGCAGTCAATGTGCTTGAGGAGGATGGAGGAGAAGTTTATCAATCAGGAGTATGATACCATAACAGAGTTTGTTGCAGACTTCAGACTGATGTTGGAGAACTGTTATCGCTACCATGGGGTGGACCACTGGATCTCCAAGCAGGCTCAAAAGCTGGAAATAATGCTGGAGCAGAAGCTTACGTTGCTATCCAGGTAAACCTTATGTAAATACACTACTGACCAAATTGCTTAGCTGGAAAATGTTCAAAACTGTTAGAACACTTGCAGTCGGAGAAGAACCAAAGGATGCATCCTATGTCATGTGATGATAAGTTATGTTGCTGGGCAATAAATGTTTGTTTGTTGTCTGGCAAGGGTAGCTTAAAAACATTAGATTAATATTATTTTCTTTTATTGCAGGGCGGTATTTCACGCAGCATCAATGTAAAGTGTCTATATAGTGCTGCAGAAATTATGTATTTTGTAGGCCAACCTCTAAGTTAGCATCACTCTGTTTCCCTCTCACAAAAAGTCAATGGGGTTTGTGCAGGAAATAAGCTGTGTTGAATAAAAGTTCATGATACTTGTACATTTTGCTCAGCAAGATAGTCTTCACACATGAATACCACTTTTATGATGTTTCAAATGTAGATGCAATTGCCAGGGGCTAGTGTTTCAAAAACTGTAATGAAGATCACCAGCAGGACGGTCAATGAGAGACATTGAAGTCGATCATTATTTTATGTAGAAAAACAATAGTATGCCAACAAAACAGTAATGAAATTTTAATTTGACTAACATAGATAGGCCTCTTCAGAGTCTGCAAATCTAGATTCAGTAATCTTGACGTTGTGGTATTTGGATCAGATTTGAACCGACTTGAACATTCCTCAAAAAACAGGATAAAACCTACAAGAAGAGTTTTGTCTGTGGTTGTAGAAAAGGATTACAAAATCTGAATAATTCTGATAAAGATTTAATGTTTTTAATTTTCCAAAAGTAAAAAGCTTTTAGGCTATAAATGAACTACACGACACTTGCATGATTGCACGTTACCAACATTGACAGCCTCTGTTGCTTCAAGTAACCACCTGGTAGCAGCTGCCTTTTTTAAGACGTGTAAAAGCTTCAAAATTCACAAGTTGGTTATTTACTGATACTTCTCATGTCATAGAACAAAACATAAAAAGTTTAAGCATGTGTGAACCACAGACCCTATTTCAAAAACCTATTCAAACTGGAAGTGCTAATATGATAACTCATTTCTGCACTTTAGACCTAATTTCTGCAGTATAATATATTTATTACTAGTACTAAAGAGAGAAGAATGGGGATTGGGGTACTCAGTTACATGTTATGAAGAGCCACAAGTGTATTTTGAACACTTGCTTGGTCATTGGATCAGTAGTGTAGATGCACAGTTTTTTTTTTATTTCCAACAATCCTGACAGCTATGATATCTCTCGCTGTCTGTCAAACTAGGACGCTGCGAGAGAAAACGACCTTGGCAGTGACTTCTAAGGGACGTTTTGGTGCTGAAGAGGAACGGAGTTCAGGGGGCACCTCAACGAGGAGGAGACTTGCACCTCGCAGCCTCGCTACCATCACTGTTGGTGGGCATGAGTCTATCATGGTCCAGACATTACGACTGGAAGAGCAACAGAGGGCCAAGGACGAGAAGAGGTGAGTGGAAAAAAAAAAAAGTAGAAGTTGCTGTTGTCAGTTGACTCTTTTAAATGGGGACATTATTGCAAGAAATGTATTAAAACTTGGTTCACACAAGCTATGCATGTTCTGAATTTTCAGGCAACGTGAGCTTGAGAAGAAAGAAGCAGAGGAAATGTCAGCCAAAGAGGTTGAAGAGTGGGAGCAGACGTTGTTGTCACAAGCTTCCCCCCACACTGTGGACACACTTTGGGAACTCCCTGCTATAGGACACTTCCTCTGCCTGGCTCAGACTGCCCTCAACCTTCCAGAGATTGTATTTTTTGAACTGGAGCGTTGTTTGCTGATGCCTCGTTGCAGCCCCCTCTTGTCCAAAATCATGTCTTCCCTACTGTCCCCAGCCCAGCGGAGGGCCACTCTGCACCGCCGGCCTGCCCTGCCTTACCGCCGCTGGGAGTCAGAGCTCAGGCAGCGGGTCCTTGGCTGGTATCGAGCAGTTGGTGGCTCCCATGATCAGCCAGGTCGGGCTGAGCAGCTGGGACTCTGCCACCAGTTTTTCCGCATTCTTGGAGAGGTGAGCCCTTTGGAGGAGAAACCCTTTCACTTGCTGCCCTTTTACCAACGGGTTTGGCTTCTGAAGGGGCTGTGTGATCATGTGTATGAGACACAGAAAGATGTGCAGGATGCTCTGCTGTCCCAGCCAATCCATGAATGTAGGGAGTCTATTTTGGGCTATGACAGCAAGGAGAACGCCTACATACATTTCCCACATTTCTGTGGGGCAGACCTTAGGATCTACTGCCAGAGCCCCAGCACACCCCCAGCTTTCCCATTCCCTTCTGTTTTGGTGAAAAGGGTTGAAATAGAGCCAGGGACAGAGGGTGAAGAGTCAGATGGAATTAAAGATGAAGGGCTTAAAAGTGACGGGTGTTATGGGCGCTCCATGGACACGGGAGAGTCTGATGAGTTTGGAAATGGGAGAGCAGAGACACCTAGGGTTTTCAAAGGGGAAAATGGGGATAGAGAGGAAGATAAAAGGTTTAAATTGTGGTCACTGAAGAAGGAGGAGGTTTGTGAATCAGGGTCGTCTGAGGGAGACTCAAGTGATGACTCTAAATTGGACTTAAAAACACACACTAACTCCTTATCCCTTTCACACAGTCCTATTGGAGGAGGTAGTGTGGAAATGAATTTGAAGGAAGAGACTGTTGAGTTGGAGCATCAATCCAAGCATCTTACATTAAAACAGGAGCAGGGCTTCTTATTGGGTTCAGTGCGCACCATTAAAGCAGAGACACAGGAGCCCTGTCTGAGTGTAGGGGAGCACAGCTACACAGGAAGGTCACCTGCTCGCTCAATGAGTCAGAGCTCCCCAATCAAATCGGTGGGGCCCAAAATGGAGGGAGGAGGTCTCAGTCAGGGACACCAAAGATCTTCCTGTTTGGAATGTTGTAAAAGTAAAACTAGTAGTTTTAAATCTGAGGAGCATGACTGCTGCAGTGGCACTTCAGGGCTAGCAACACAGTTATCTTCTGAGAGCGCTCAAAACTCAAGTGAAGAGAGGGTGAATGACAAAATCTGGACTAAAAAAAAAAAGCGGAAGAAAAAGCGAGGGAGGGAACAGCTGCTGAGGGTGAAAGGAGAGCACAAGCAGCTGCAGCACGTGGACAGGACGAGGCTGTCCCCAGCTGAGGCTGCCAAGTCTGGCGTGCGGAGAGTTGCCACAACGATCAAAAGAAAAGAGAAGAAGAAAAAACATAAAACAGGTGAGGAAAAAGTCAAATGTTGTTGTTAGTCCACTGGTTTCTTCTGGTATTGCATGAAGCTCATAGTAAGTGTACATTGATAGCCACAATACCATATGGGACATTTTCTAAATTTGCTTTATTATTCGGTTCTGTGACTATATCTGTGATCTTGTTGACAGGAAAAAAGTTTGACTCATCAAAGAAAATTAAAGATGAACCTACAGTTGAGCCATCATTTAAGGTAGTTTCACTCATACTAAAATATACCCTCTTTGACTGACTTTTTTTGGCAGTACATTTTTAATGTCATATTAATTGAGTAACCAGTTTACAACTATTTTATAGTCCTTATTTAAGCCTCACCATTCTTCTGCCCTCCTTTTTTCTCACTCGATCTATTATTCCTCCCCTGTAGTTGGTATGCACCAGTCTTGAGGAGCTGCGAGATCTAATCAGTAAGACAGAAGATGAGCTTGATGACCTGGAGAGCACCAAAAAGAGATTGGTAGGTTATATCATAGTTCTTTTGAGAGGACTTGGTCCAGAGCCTTCTGAAATTGGTGGAGATGATGATGTGCTTTCATATTTTAATGTTGTTGACCTAACTAAGGTTTCCTTTGCTTGTTTGAACTGACAGGGTCGGTGGTATTATAGGAGAGAAGCAGTAAAAGACCTCCACAGCACTCTAATCAGACTACTGAATGAGCTTTCACCCTGGGAACCCAAACTTGTCAAGGCATTTCAAAGGAACAGGTATAACTACCAATAATTGGATTAAACCCTGATAAATACTTTTTATTCTCTTTCTCTCTTTTTTTTTTGTCAAAACTGTGATAATAAATCTTAGTCTTGTGCACTTTGGGCTCAGGTGAGCAGCATAATAAAGCATAATGACAGCAATTAAATAGCTCTTTGTATCATATCATCATTGCCTGGTAGAAATAAATCTGTTCCCTATTATCATTTTTTTTTAAATCAGGCTTCGTTTGAAGAAGGAATTTGATGACTTTAAGAAGCACCCAGAGTACAATAACTTTGTGCGTGAGGAGTGTATTTCATCATCCTCCTCCTCAGACGAGGATGAAGAGAGGAGTTTGGGGAAGGACTCGCTTTTGGATCATTATAGAAGATCAGAAGAGGAAGACCTGGAACATATGGTTCCCAGAGGTCTTTGGAGTGGAGGTAAAGTAATTAAAGTGTAATCTAATATTTGAATTTTATTTGAAGAAATTTAATTACAGAGATTTAAATTGTGTTTTTGGTCCTAAATGATACCAGGCAGTTAAATAACACAGGTCTTTGCTTTCTATTGAACTAACCCAGAGGAACTGACCTGAGTATCACAACCTGTCTTTTGAACATATGTTGATAGTTAATAGATCAGTACATCCCTAATTGACTTCTCTATTATGTTCTCAGCAAGCACCCGGGAGTTTGTGGCTGAGTCGTCTGGAGAAAGAACGGTGACCTACGTACCTCCCAATCACCTAAAACACCCTCTGACCAGCCCAGAGAAAGGCGTCGGTCTGCTGCCAAGAGTTCTGACTGGCAGCAGTAACATTACTACTACTATTGCTGATTCTGGGCTGCAGTCTAGATCTGAACTGATCCCATCAAATCAATCCAGGGATTCAAACTTAGCATGGACAGCAAGGGTGCCAGCCCAGGCTTCACTGTCACCCAGACCACCCATTCTCCACCCCACCACTGGACTACCTAAGGGCTACACGCCCATTCCCACCCTGCTGGCTAAGAGTGTGGGAAACAAAGTGACCTTAATGAAACGGCCTGATGATTACCCAGGGGTCAACAACGTAGATAGACAGAGCAAAAGGTCTTTGATCTCCCTGCCTACCTCTGCAGTGACTACCACAAAACCTTCAAAAGCACAAAACTCTCCATCCACTTCCCAACAGAACACACAACAAATGCAGGCACAGGGACTACAGCAGATGGAAGTACTAAGACAGCTAGGAACAGCCACAGTAACGGCAGCTCTTCCTAAATCACCACAGGCATCCAAACCAACCCAGACTGTACCAAAAAATCCTGTCCAAGTGGTGTACAAGGTACCTGAGAGGCTGGGTCACCTTGTAAGGACAGACAGCAACAGCCCAGTCAAGATCTCTGTTCATCCTGTCATGGACCAGAACACGGGGGAGAAGATCATGCAGCAAGTGGTGATTCTGCCTTCTAACCTTCTCATTCAAAAGACTGAAGAAAATGCCTCTTTTTTAAATCAACAACAATCTAAGGGCATTCAGGTCCCAGTCTCTAAAGTGGCCAGTCCCTTATGTATGTCCACCAATGTGCCTGGGTTCACCATTCCTGAAAACAGAATCCCTGTCCAGCAAGTGGCTCCCCTAAAAGATGCCAGGACAGTGAGGACCCCTTCTCCTTCTGTTTCCCCTCATCCCCAGCAGGGGGGAATGAATACAGCAGGGTTCAAGGGGACACAAGTCGGCAGTCCCCAAGCTAGTGCAACACAAAGTGTCATACCAAACCCTTCACCCATCACTTCAACTCCTTCTAGTGCAATTTCTACTGAGTGTATTAAATCTACAGACCCTAAACAGGAGCTCAAAACTGTGTGTATCCGTGACTCGCAGTCCATCCTAGTAACAACTAGAGGTGGCAACACGGGCATTGTCAAAGTCCAGACATCCTCAGACCAGAAGGCACTTGGTTCTTTGCCCACTAGTCCAGTCATCACCATCTCACCTCAGTTTAAAGCCTTCCTGGTATCGAAAACGTCTCCAACTCTTTCTGCTTCTGCTCCCTCTCAGACTTCCCCTTGCACCATACCGGCAGTAACGAGTATCTCAGTGGCCCAACCTCAGAAGCAAGTGTCTTCAGTATTAAAGTCCCCTTCCACTGCCACAACTCCCATGCTCACTGCAGTCACTGGTAGCATTCCTGTTACAGGCCCTGGAAACCTGACTGCAAGCACTACTGTTGCTTTAGCTCAAGGCTCCAACACCTTAGCTGCTTCTGCAATTGGAACAAAGATTGGCCAGCTAGCACAAACGGTGGCTGCTTCTGGTTCTCATTTTCAAGCTTCTTTAGTAAAAAACACTGTTGTTGTCCCATCACTGAGTAGTTCTGGTGTGTCACAAGTTCTCACACAAGCAGAGTTTGTCAGCAAGACTGGCGTGAAACGGCCCAGTACAGAGGAGAGATCCCAAGTGACTAAATTCATCCTGGTTACTCCCTCTTCTTCTTCCGCCTCAAATGTATCCTTATCAAAAGGTACACCTTCTTCCCCAAAATCGCTTCCTAGCTCAAGAGTCATGTTCATAAGCCAGCCCACAGTGACATCATCCACCACCTGCATTGGAAGCATTCCGAAGCAGATGATAGCAACAGGGGCTGGTGGACAGCTGCTGACCACTTCATTCACTTCAAGTCAGTCTCTAAAGATGGGGTTAAGCCCAGGCCAACCTGTTGGTGGTGTCAACTCAGAAACATCGAAGCTCAAGAACATCACTCTGCCCTCAGGTGAGTTTGTTTAATGTGATGTTTTACTGGTGTTCTTATTATGTCTGATGTATTGTCTGTTTCATTCTGTCTGTGACTTTTTTTAACAATGGGGAATTATTAATAGACTTTATAATGTAGTTAGAGGAATGTGAAGCTATGTTTTTTGGATGCTACAGTATTTAGTCATTTAAATACAACCCCAGTTCCATAAAGGTTGGGATGCTGAGCGTGAATAAAAAGACAGTGAAGATCTATTTGACCTGAATTCAATACAAACACACACTCATTTTGAATTTGATGCCTGCCACATGTTCCAAAAAAGCTTGGGACAGGGGCATGTTTGCCACCACTTAGTTACATCACCCTTTCTTTTACCAACATTCAGTAAGTATTTGGGAACTGAGGACACATTTTTGTAGTTTGGGCAGTCAGGGGTGTGTGGCTTATTTTGAGCTCCATAATGCAACATGCAATTTCAGTGGAAGACAGGTCTGGACTGCAGGCAGGACAGTCTCTTACATGCACTCTTTCACTTTGCTTAAAGCAATAGTTCACACAAAAATGAAATTTCACTCAATATCTACTCACCCCTGTGCTGATGTGAGGATGGGTGAAGATCTCCAGTTCACAAAACACTCCTGGAGCTTCAGCAGAAAACGGCGCTGCAGCCAAATCCAGTACAATTGAAGTGAACGGTGACCAGTTTTAAAGTGTAAAAAAAAGAACATAAAAAACCCACAAAATGTCTCCATACTGCTCATGTGGTGTAATCCAAGTGTCCATAAGCCAACACATTAAAATTTGACCCAAAAAGATGCCATTTACACCATGTTTTTAGCCTAAATGTCAGCTGTAGTGTCTCAGACCGGATCTGCCTGCAAACCCCTGAAGCGGGTACGCAAGCTCTTGCCCAAGTGGCATGGCTGCAGCAGAGAAATGATGTTCCTCTTCTATGTTGAAGTCCTCGGACATGTTCGTCTTTGTTCAGTTTGCAAAGTCAACTGTATGCATAATTAGTCACTATTTCCAGGTAGCATGTAAACACAGATGTGAAGGTATTGTGAGATCTCGTATATCTCGTGTCACGCCGCTTGGACGAGAGCTTGTGTCCCCCCTTCAGGCGTGTGTTCTTTTTTTACATTTTAAAATTAGTCACCATTCACTTCACTTGTACTGGATTTGGCTGCAATGCTGTTTTCTGCTGAAGCTCTGGGAGTGTTTTGTGAACTGGAGATCTTCACCCATCCTCCCATGAGCACAGGGGTGAGCAGATATTGAGTGAAATTTCATTTTTGGGTGAACTATTGCTTTAAGTCACACTGTTGTAACAAACATCATCTGGATGGCAGCATATGTTGTTTCACAACCTGTATGTACCTTTCAGCATCCAGAGGCTGCTGCTTTAATACCCAACCATAATGTTATCCCCTTTTCCAGTCTTTTGTTGACCATCCCAATTTTTTTGGAATGTGTTGTAGATATCAAATTACGAATTAGTGTATATTATATGAAAAACAATAAACTTTATCTTTTTGAACATTAAATATCTTGTTATATCTTGTAGTGAAGGGTGCCACAGTTCTACTTGACTTTTTGGATTTAAATTGAAAAATATTTATTTTCTGCACTAATGGCTATGCTATTGTTAGACTACTGAGTCTTTACTTATAAAGCTTGACAGATGTTTCATTTTATGTTTTGACAACTGTCATTTACATTTTCAAATTCTTGTTTTAAAAGAGTCTATATGTTACCAAGTGTGATACAACAGCCAGTAAGGTATGCTGTGTCATCTTTGAAGTTTTGTTTTTTAATTCACACATGCACCAGATGCGAGCAAGTAGATGGGACTGCAGAGAAAAAAAGAATATGATTCTGCCTTTGATTTTGATTACTGAAATTGAAAGCTCATCTTGATTGATTTTCAATTTTATAATTTTATGTAGTGTGTTCAATCCAATATTGACTGGAAAGTCATTGCATTGTTTTCAGTTAAATTTTACACAGCATCCCAACTTCTTTGGAATTGGGGCTGTATTGTAATAAAGTGGTAATACTCATACCCTAAAGACAGCTCCATTATCAATGTCAAGCTGTTAAATAAAATAGTTTTCTTTCTGTCTCCAGGGGTTCAAATCCAGTTGTCGGGTAAGACAACAACCATTGGACAGACCATTGGTGCCCTGTCACGTTCTCCTTCTAAAAGCACACCAGTGTCTGATATAGGCCGTCCAACAGCTACCACCACTGGACTGATTCCTGTTACAAGTTCAAATACCATCACAAGCTGTACTGCCCAGCCTGGTTCTTATGCTTCTCTAACCACCAGCTCTCAGCTCCAGGGCATCTCCTCCTTTACCATGATCTCCCAGTCAGGCCCTTCTGTGTCAACAGGAAACGTGATCAAGAAGGACCTTGGTATGCCTCAAAATATACTGTCCAGCAACTCTCCTGCTCAGGTGACCACTACCATGCAGAGTAGCCCAGCCCAAACTTCCACATCCGCTCTTGTCCATCAGCCTTCAAGCATCCAAAGTGGCACTGGTGAGAAAACCACTTCCTACTTATCTTCCTCCCAGCTTGCTCTCAATAAAACCCAAACACCCATCTCCTCTGCAACAACCACCAATACCCAATTAACCACCTCTGCTACTGGCACAATCCAGCAGAGGATAGTCATCAACACCTCTACGCCCCTTGCTGCTGGCACACAGATCCTCCTTAACAGTGCACGTTTTGTAGTCCCTCCCCAGGGTTTGGGTCCAGGCAGCCACGTCCTCATCATCTCTAGCCCTGCACCACAACAAGTGCCTGCTTCCAGTGCTGCCAGCACTGGAGCATCAGTACCTCCCCAAGGGGCAAGCCATGTCACTGTAGCCCCTCAAGCACCAGTGTTACCCCAGTCCCCAGGCAGGCTGCCTGGTTTGCCAGCTGTAAGCTGTCCTTTTGTAGCATGCACACCTGCTGTCGGTCCATCATTGCTAGCAACCACTCCCAATGTCACACCAGTCCGACTAACAGGAACACCTGGCCTGGGTTCAACATTGTTACCCAGTAAAACAAATGTAGTGTCTGCTCTGCCTAGGTTGCCAACTACACAGGCTGGTAATTTTCTATCACCTTCTATTGGTACACCCACTGTGGTCTCATCTTCAGCAAGGTTAGGTAGTGTGCCAGCCCTAGTTTCCCCAGTGGTAACCAGTGCCCCTGCTCTTGGTTCAGCACTGGCTGCAATCAGGTTGGCTGCTGGTACACCCACACGAGCTGAATGTTCATCCACCATTTCGCCTGCAGTCGCACCCCCCTTGTCCAGATTGTCAGCACCTCTATCATCTTTGCCTGTTTTACCCAGCCCATCAGTTCCCACACCCCTGTCCTCAGCTGCAGCTCCTTTGGTAGCAGGCAAACCAGCTTTGCATTCTTCTCTTCCTGCCCAGCAGGTGGTTTCAGTGACAACCCCAGGCCCTGTCATACAGCCTCAGCAGACAGCAGTTGGAATTGCAGCACCCTCCACTGCTCTATCACAGACTTTAGTGCATATGGGAATGGACAACACATCAATCAAAAAAACGGTGCCTGCAGTCGTGCAACCAGTGCTTGCTGGCACACGGACACAAGTTTTGCCAACAGTGGCTGTCCCACCAATCGTAAGTGCAGTGTCTAGGATGCAGACGCTGCCCGTTGCTACGGTTACACCAATTGGAAGTACTGTCAATGCCTTTGAGACAGCACCTGTGGTGACTGCACCTTCGTCCAGCAGCACTGTAATAATCACTCCAGCTCAACCAATCACATCATTTAAGACAAACAACACCATCCACCCACCTGTTGTTCTGACCAATCAAGTAATTGGAAAGCAGTCTCTGCAGACCTCATCCTTAGGTATGCATACCAATGTAGCATCCAAGCTACTCATTAGTCCTGACGGTGCTGTTTTGAACACAGTTCAGTGCCAGGTCAATCCAGCAGAGCTGCCTGCCTGCTCCAAACCACTGGACGCACTGGTGATTTCCCCCAACAGTTCCAGTGGAGCACTACACACACATGATTCCTCTTTACAGCCTTCACAGGCAGACAGAAAGTGCACCAATTAACTAAGACTGTGCCAGCTCTGCGAGGACTCACACACTTTTCAGCTGCTTAGTTTTGGCAGGTTTCATATCCATTGCTTGTAGTAATCCTGGGGTTAGTTAAAGAACTGCTTTCCTGCTGTAGTTTAACTCATAACTTAGGAAACAATAGGTTATACCCTCTGGATAGATCATCTAGGTAAACTGTATGCTCAATCAGACATACTGGAAATGTATACTGTGATGGGTTTCTCAAGGTTGCCCACAAATGAATGTTATAGACTCTTGACTTTCCTTTTCTTTTTAACTTCATGGCCAGTAATGACAGCTGTTATAACAAATCAGTAGAACAGGAGGATAAATAAAATGAATTTTAACTCGAGCTTTTGTAATACTTTTCAATGCCATTAGATACTGCTTCAAGAAGTAATAATTGGGATACTATTCATTGGCACAACTTGCTCTACTTTATCTGTCAGTTTGAACAATACAACTGTCTGTGTCCAGATTCTGTCATGTTGTCCTTTTTTCAACCAGTAACTGTTTGAAAACTACATTTTACTTTTTAGAAATATAAATAAACTAATAGACGACTTTGTACTACATGTTTGAGCCCATATAAAATGTTTTGAAGTCACATTTATTTATTTTTACCACATAGATTTTTCAAAAATACTTACTAGGTACATTTTCATTGAACAAATGTGGACGTTAGTGCATGGAAATAAACAATGCGACTGTCCCCAACAAGTGTGTTTCAGCTGCTTCCTTGTGCACAGACTTTTGTGAAATCATTTTTTATTGTTTATTGAAACAACCTACAGTATATACATTGTGTTTATTCGTGTGAATAATTTTACAAAGTGAGGGATACAATACTTTCATTAATGCTACAAGGCTACAAATAACCATATTGACAGTGACATCAGATTATGTATCATCAGACAACAGATGAAGTTTACAGTTTGTACTCCATTATTTTCCTTTCTTCTTTAGACATCTGTCCATCTTCTACAGAAGTCCTTTAGGGGGAATAGGGAGGAGGCAGTGGCCCTGAGGAGATCTTTTCATAGGCTGGAGGAGCATTAGGAATCTGGAGAAAGGTGGAAAAAATGTACAAATGAAAGAGCTGAAATTTGAGAAAAAAATGAGAAAAATGACCACACTCCGACAGGGTCATATATGTTGTCTAAACCTCTAACACATGTGGACAGAAAGTGGTAAAGTGCCTTGTATAGTTCCTGCCAGAGTGCCCTTCCAGTGGACAAAATGTGGTAAAGTTGCCTGTACAGTGCCCTTCCAGTGGACAAAATAAGTGCATCAAAATAAGTGTCAATAGAATCCCCTTCCAATTGATAAAATTTGATGAAGTGCCCTCCAGAATGCTCTTCCAGTGCACAAAACATGATAAAGTGCTGTCTAGTGTGTTCTTCCTGTGGACACATGATAAAGTGCATCAAATAACTCAAATAACCTGTGTCCACCACTGACCACCTAACTGATTTCTTCCTTTTTATGGCCATATCATTATATTAAAAAGCTAATTTTTACACGTGGAATTCAGCATTATAACTGAAACGTTAAGGCACTCTCTGTGGGTTTATTCAATCTTGGTCTTTTAATTGATGGACTCAGTGGGTCCAGACTGGTTAAAATGCTCATTCCTATTTTAGAAAGCTGGTAACTGCTGCAGTAGAATAGGGCAGGTATTGTTAAAGGACATTGTACTTTTGTAACTTCATCTCATATGAGAGGGTGCTGATCTGATACTTTTCCCACACACAAATGGATACACATACCTCCCTCAGGAATGAAACATTTTTAATACCTACCCCCAGTCTGGTGACACAATAATCTCTCCTTCAGGCATCCATTGCATCAGCTTCACGTGTCCTACACTGTGCTCAGAGCCCCGGGGCTTTGAACTAAACAAGTACCCTAAGTCATAGGCTTCAGAGTTTAATGAAACATACCCACTAGTTTGACTGATGAGGTATAGAAAATGTGAATAATAATAATAATTTTACTTCCTATGTGTTCATCTGTTGAAACTGGTGTTTTTCCTGACATTAAAAATACTTGACTTTGGGAAATGGAGATACAATGGAGGGCCGGTAAAGTAAGTCATGAAGTAACTGCCTGTCCCTCACCACAGGTCGGAAGCTGCCGAAGTCCGTTAGAGCCATCTTGTTTTCTGCTGAAGGTCCTGCCTCTGAATACTGGCCTCCTGTGTAACCTGGTGACCCTGACCGAGGGGTCTGCAGAGGAGAGAAAGATGTGTGAGGAGGAATTGTTGGAAAACAGCAGTTAACAAGAATAGGGTGATAAATTGGAAATCAAAGAGAAAAGGAGTGAAAAGATATACAAAAGCATCATGAACAAGATTGTAAATCAGAGTAACACAAGCATTTTCATTTCATTTTCACATGAATATGCCACATATATCAGTTTATTGTTGCATGAAATTAAATGTGGAAATCACTTAATAGCATGTAGAGAATTAGCCAGAAACACTGACCACCTGAGTTTATTAGAATAGCAAACAAATCCTCACTTTAAATATAAAAAGTGAAGTGCTGATACTTCATTAAAGGAAGTATGACCATCTCACCCTGATTATTTTGTAGCCACTCCTCTTCTTGAAATACCAGCAGCCCAGGATGAGGAGGGCTGCCAGGATGACCACCAGCAGAACTATGCCCACCGCCCTGGGATTCACAACACAATTCATAGAGAAAATTTTAGTTCATGGCTTTATCTATTACTTTGACATATTAGTTTTATAGTAGGGTATAGCCTAGATCTTCCTTATATGATTCTATTGTATAAATAGAATCATATAAGGAAGACCTAGGCCCAGTAACGGAAAACAAAAAGCTCATCCCAGATTTCAAAATAAAATAGGTACACATACTCCTCAGCTCTGACATATCCCCGTCTGCTGCTGGCAAAATAAATGTTGAAGTCTCCACGAGGCATCCCGTCTGTATGATTACACCGCATCCAGCTGAAAGTCAGCAAAAAATCCCTTAATAAGCTGAGCAAGTACAATGTAGTAACATTGTGTCTATTTGAAACAGATGTACGACCATATTTTCTTTCAATGCATTAAATCATACTTGTTTTCATCATGTAAAAGTTATTAAAAGTAATTGCACCAGAGGTAGCTAGTAGCTAGTTTTGTTGTATATTCCTTTTTAGTAAAAAACTTTAATATAAAATATTCTCATTGTTGCTTTGCATCTTTTTGTAGCAAGAGGGCCTACTTTTGGTATATTTGGCAAATTTATGTTTTTTAGGACTTTTCAGCTTCATTGCCCAGGTTAAAACATGTGTTAATCAAATGTAATAAGTTACTTTACTTTAATAAACTAATTAAAGTAGTTAAATTATTTATTAATTTCTAAAAGGGTAACTAGTAATTTTACATTAGAAAATTAACCCTCTGGAAGCTGGTCATCAGCAATCAAATGCAATTATCTTTTTAACCACTGTTAACTCGATTTACTGTCCTTTACTATATAATCCTTTTTCATTAGTTGTGTTTTTTTTAAATAAATTAATAGGAAAGATTAAACATTATTTAAATGCCATGTCCACTTTTTTCACATAAACGATTTTTTTATGTATAGCCTCAACCATGCTTTACTTGCAAATAGAAATGGATTAGCTCTGCTTTCTCCACCTCACTACTCAGATTTCAGCGTCTTTCAGCGTGGTAAAATGTCTCTTTTTTGGGTAACAGTTTATTGAGATATTAGGTATTATTGACTGATGTTGAAGCACTAATTGTGTTAGTTTTTTTTAATTTTTATTTTAAGTTGCACAAAAGGCCGATAATCTGAGCAGAGTAAATGCAAAGAATCAGTAAATTGTGATACAGACAAATAGACTAAACCAATCGTAACATAAGCCTGTCGATTATGCAAATGGAGCTGCAGCATCACCTGTTGCAGAAGCAGTGGATGCAAACTATCTATTGATGCTACGGAGTCTGCCGCATGGATCATTTATTAGTCCTGTTTGATCAGGTAATAACTGGCTATTTGCAAATAACCTGAGAGTAATGTTCATTCATTAAAAAATAGTCTTTGCACAAAACAAAACATTTCTACAATATGCATGTAATAACCTAGAGCTACCTCTGCTAAAAATAATAAGCAAAGCACCATCTTACCGAATTGGATAATTAGATTGCAGCAGAGAACAATTCCTCTGGTTGAGATGCCTTCTCAGAAAGACCTGTGGGTCGCTGGAGCTCTGTGTTAGTTCACTCCTCAAATATCTCCCCTGCCCGTGTGTGTCGGAGTGCAGAGAGGGGCAGAAAACCCTCATGACCGTCACGGGTTAGAGGCTCATGGTTAAACCCATTGAAGCAGAGTAATTACCGTGAAACCCCGCGGCCCTGAACGCAACACTATTATCCACTCGTGAAACTACAGGCGTCAGCCGCTGGCTTCTCATATGAAAGTGTGTATGTGTGTGTGTGTTTGGTATTGTTATTCACAAATATCCTAATCCAAGAGCTACAGTATTTTTTTTAGATTTAGTAACACCTTCAACCCAGTTAATAATAAAAAAAAATATGGGGGGGAGTTACCTGAGATGCCTAATTCAACACTATAGCGAGGTACCAAATACCATGAAAATACTATTAAAATAGGGGAGACCGGGGAGTGTAACACTAGCTTAGTTGAAACACTGTCAGTTTTATCAATGAGAAAAGTGCTGCAGTGATATAACTAATAAGGTAAAGCCCCATGTCCTTTTTGAGCTCAACACTGTGGATTTTATGAACTCAAAACTGATTTTTCAAGTAATAATGAGAAGCTTTCTCATTTTATTGAATAACTATGTTGAGCTGTTTCTCATTATTTTGAAATACTAACTCATTATATGTATATCACACATTATTACGTATGATGCCATTATATAGACTGACCTTTTACTGACTTCCAGTGTCCCTGTGCTTAGTATTAACAAATTAGGGAAAAGAAAATTTAAAACAAAATCATATTTAACACTCAAGTTAAATTTTGAATCGTTTTATTTGATGGTCTTCCTACTCTGGCATTTGACCTTTGGAAGTGTGGGTCAGATGTGTACACTGTCAGTTCTTGGCTCACAAAGTCTGCACTCTAGGGGCAGCCATCTATATTTGCCACAATTGTGACAGTGATGAACCCTTCTGTGACACATGCAGATTCAGAAATACAGTCCACACACACACACACATACATAAAGTGCTTTTTGTCACTTTAAATGGTTCACTTTCTTCTAAACTGTTGTTGTTGTGGAAGTCATCCAATTTAGTTTTATTTGTGGTAGGCAAATTTGAGAAATTTAGCATGGAAAACCAAGAAATGTTGCGACCCTCCCATCTCCTCAACTATCCTTATCAAGTACTTCACAGTTGAAGAAGCTATGCCAACATTTAAGTTAATTGCTTTTTTTTTTTTAGGTTATGATATTTCATGATAGTCTGTCATCTTTTGTCTGCATACAAAATGCAAAAGACTTTCAAAACAAGTCCAAAATAGAACTCCAAGCAATAAATAATTTTGTCTTGCTAAAATAATTACATGTAGATACACTGTCACTGTGAATGATTACTAAAACTGATCATCTTTATGTAAATATAATATGTTGAACTACAAATTAATGATTCAACAAAATTGAAACTACGGAGCAGTATGGAGCCATTAAGATCTCCAAAAAGTCAAGTCAACTTTGGTATGGAGTAAACAAGCTCGGAAAATGTGGTTTCACCTGTGAATGAGGTAAAAGAATGAAGTTTCCATTCACATGACTTTTATTTCTTCAGTAAATGTATGGGTGTTGCATAGAAGGAGAAGGAAGTCCTGGAGGTATCATTTCACATAGGATTCACATGGCCTCACTCTGCCTTTGCTCCTGAATAACAAAGTCTATCTTATGACGCATGTTGGGCTTCATGTGTTTTTTTTTTTTTTTTTTTTACATAAATCAACCCATTGATCTTTGATGGTATTCATTCAGAGTAAATGTTTATTACAGTAGAGTAAGATTTTCTTACAAAAGCTCATTCTCAACAATATAAAATAGTTCTTCATGGTATTATTTGATTTTCATTATTCAAGCCGTTGCCTTGGGCCTGAACTGTTGTGTTGATTTTTTCTTCAGATGGAAAAATCTAAATGGAAATATCACAGTTTGAAAAGGGTAAGCTGGACAAAGACGCATTCAGAGTGGAAGAGTAAGCAAGAGACAGCAAAAAGTTTAGTTTGGAAAAACATTCATTTTTTTCCCCACAAGAGGGAGACCACAAGCTGTTTATGAAATTGAGTCAGCCTTGATCTCTCCGTCCTCATCTCGATAGGCCTACATGTTGTATTCGATGCTATGAATTTGTTTGTTTTCAGCTGCCCTATGTTCCTTCACTGCGGCATTCCTGAATAGTTTAGAGCATGTGAGAAAACCTAAGAGGAGGAGACTTTTGCAGCTTGGGGTAAGTCAGCTGATTGGCTGATTGTTCATGTGTTTGTTGTAATGACAAGCCTATACATCAGCTCTCAGTTGAATAGACAAAACAGGCACATTGATGTGGGCTGCTCATTTTGTCAACTGGTTACAGAATATTTATGTTAATTATTCTGGTCTTCTTGTCATTCTTGTAGATTTTTGTCTGTGCATGGATTTCCCCTTATGTTGATTCTGATTTTTTCCTTTCCTGTGTTCCTTTTAAAGTGTTCTAACATTTATTATTTATTTTAAATAATTTTGTTGGTGGGACAAAACAAGCATGTTGGGGTCTGGCTCATTGTGACAACTTTTCCTCACTGTTTTCTGAATTTTTCCAAACAATTGATCTATTAATGAAGAAAATAATCACAAGATTAATCTATATTGTACATAATCATTAGCTGCAGTCTTATGCAAAGTAGATCAAATTGAGTTCCAGCTCAACCAGCTCCAATGGTAAAATCCTTCTTTTACATTAAAGGCATACTGTGCAGGGTTTGTCGGTTGCTCTTTGTAAACACACTAAAGTTGGCCTGTCCTCAGCTCCCCAAATATATCAAACACAATATGTAAATTCTGCCAGTAAGAGTCTTTTTCATATTAAAACAATAAAAAAAACATTGCATTTTGGTGATGTGGCATCATGGGAGTTGTTATCTTCACTAACAGCCACCATAGCTGATGAGAATCTATCTGACATGACTCAAGCAGAAATCATGTTCATGGATGAAGTAACATTGAAGTTTTATTCAGGTTACATGTAGTCATGTATGCTGACTCCCTTCCTCACTCTCTGCTGTATCCAATGTGTTCTGTGTTTTCCTGGAAGTTATAGCAACTAGCAGCTAGCTAGCAAAGGCCAGCAGGAAATACACTATTACCCTGAATAAACTACGGATTTCTCTGGATTTGAACATTGTTTGAAATATTTAGGATAATGTAAGTACACAGCTCAACAAAATATATAAAATATGTCTGACATTTTTAGATTTTAATGTGGATTTGTTATATATTCTAGCTTTAAGAAAGGGACCGGTGTTAGCCAACAAAGCAGTGAATCAGAGAAATGATTCACAAACATAAACATAGTTCAATGCACTTACATCTGAATAAAAAAAAGTTTTCATTTTATTTTCAGTCATTAGTTGGGGTAATATTTCCGGTTTATTTAGTTGTTTTATCAATAAATACATCACTACAACCTGCACTGCAAATGCAAAAGTATACAACAATGGAAATGTACATACTTAAAACATATCTCATAGTAAACAATTTTATTTTAAATGCCATGATAATGTGTAAGTGTGCATGTGACATAGCTTAAAGTTTGTGCCAGCTCACATTTTCTCTAATTTGAACACCTAACAGTTAAAATGATATATATTCCATGACTCATAAACCTAATAACTTTGTCTACTGTCCCAAAATTGTCCTAGACACCATTATTTTGTGTCCCATGGGCTATTTTTATTGTTCCCTGCACTACCCAACATCCAGAAGCATCCAAGTATGGCAAAATATGAGAAAATAATAAAATACTGGCAGAGGGCACGGTATCCGTTTAGACACTACCACACATCTAGTGGGTCATAACTAATGATTGGAATAGATTATTTTTAGATATATGTATGTATGTATTTATTTATTTACACATTATATGCACATTGTTTTTTTGTTTGAAAACCCAGCATGTCATGCCTTTAATACAATAGTCTTAATAATCTCATTACATAGTGTTACAGTCACCCCTTTAACACTTTAAGTAAATGATTATCTAATGCCTTATAAAAACAGTCATTTTATTGCACCATCAATATTGGAATAGCTGCCCCCTTTATATGAGTCAATCTAACAGTAAATCCTCGTTCAAATACCATTTACACATGCATTACTTATGCAGCAGATTAATAGTCCAGTGTTGCTCATGTACTGTTTTGTTGTATTTGCCTGTGATACTAATTTATGACGCAAATTCCTCCAGACCAGCCTCCACTCACTAAGTAAGAAGAGTCAGAAATTAATGTACTGTAGAATGAATGGATGACAAATTTGTATGATCAGTTTCTTAATGTACCACAGGTAGAGATGCACATGTGATGAACATAAAATAACACTAATGTGATGCTGTATATGCAGTATGATGCATATTATGAACTGAATTTTGGACCCCAGGAAAACTATGGGGTCATGGGCATTAGCTGATGGGGATCCTTTAAATGAATAAATAAATAAATAAATAAATAAATAAATACTTGGGCCTACATACTTTTACTTTTTAATAACATTTTCAATGCAAGAATTTTAGTTGAATTGGAGTATTTTTGCAATGTGATATGAGTACTTTTATTTCAGTAAAGGATCTTAATTCCTCCTCCATCACTGCAAGTATCCCAAGAGGTTTTTCTCTTATCAATGGGCGATGGTTTGGGACTCAGTCCTTTATAAACGGTGTGGCTCCCCGCCGGTTGAGGGAGTTATTCCTTTTACCGGTTCTTCCGGTCGGCATTTTGAAAGAGAGAGAGAGAGGGGTAGGGGGGCAGACGCTGTGGATCCCCCTTTTTTCTCTGTTCCCCGATTGTTTTTATGTCAGGGAGCTTAACCTGTACCCGCAAACATAACCTCCAGCGTCTGATAAGATCATCCGCCGATTTGAGGGGATGCTCTTCTCCTCCCAGCAGACATGTTCGCCGTGAGAAAGAAGAAAAGCCCCCAGTCCACCCGACGGGAATCACTGTCGTTGTGTTAGCTAGCGTTATTACTCGGAGGAGCTGTTTGAACGGTGGGACGGATAGGAAGCTAGAGACTCTTCTTCAGTCGTGTCTAGATGGGAACCTAAGAACCGCGGAAGGTCTCGCGAGGTTAATTATTTTAAACAAAACCACGATCTTTACTTTACCCTAACAAATGTTTTTATCGTCAAACCTAAGAAAATCTTGATCATAACGATGTAATTTTATAAAACATAATTAGTTTGTACAGAATGCACAGTTAAGAAACAACGGGTGGAAATCTCGCGAGCGCCTTCCAAATCTAGGGTTCCCTTGTAGATACGACCCTGTTCCCCAGCTCCAGCTGCCATCCTACTCCTGCTCCTCCCCCTCCTCCTCCTCCTCCACCTCCTCCTCCACCAGAACCACTTCTCTTTCTCATCACATCCAGAGGTAAATAAGCCAGATTCAACAATAACAGTCTCTTTTCAGACAAATTGTTTACCTTTCTGAGTATTTCCGCGTTGCCAGATACACCAGGGGCCGTTAACGGGATCAGCCAAAGGGGATAATTGTGATTTGTGATGGGGTCTTTGCTTTGTACCCCTGCCTCCCTGGCGTCGGGTCGGGGTTACGCTTCCTTAGGCAAGTCCGAGGTCCACTTTGTGAGCAAGAGATGCGTCGATGAAGGCCATAGTGAGTGTGAGATAGAAATCTAAACCCATACACGACCTGTGTCCTAAAAACAGCGACACATAGCAGGAAACCCACGGCTAACCGGGCTTGATGCACTCCCGGTGATGCTAGCTTAGGCAAGTTACACATATACCTTGCGAGTTAGCATACGTTAGCTAACTACATCTCCAGTTGTTGCTAGCCGGCTAACGCCGAGTTCATTTTAAGTCACTTTCACATACGCTGGTATGCTGCTTGTATTCTTAGCAACTGTCTACGTCGCTAAAATGATAATAAGTGAGTAATAATACTGTCATAGCCGGTGTTAAGATAAGCTAATGTCGATGTTATTGGTTTGGACAGCCCCGGAAACCTTAACTGTAACAAAAGAAAGAATATAGAGATAAAGGTTAGCATCATACAAGCTATATTACAAGCTTCTCAATATTGCTGTTGGATATTGTTTGGTAGGTTTCGTTTGGAAAAACGAATATAAAAAACTCAGTCAAGCTAACGTTTGAGGTTATAGGGGCACTGTAACTTTTTATTCATTCTATCATAGATTGTCACCAGCTGAATGTACATGCATTGCACGTCATGCTGCAAAATGAGACCTTATATTGTTGATTGTCTGTATGTTATTGCAGCAATTGCGTTTTCGACTTGTGCAGGTTGAAACACCACAGCTAACAATAATGCATGCACCGAGGAAGAAAGAGATATTGCAGTTTACGAGAGAAAGAAAGAACCAGGAAACAAGATGGTCTGGACACCAGAAGCTGATACAGATCGATCAGTACGTTTACATGGACATGAGTATCCTGGTTGTAATCAAGCTTTTGTGTCATGGTTATGTTTTGCAAATGTAAACGTCATATCCTGATTTCTGAGACCTGGATAAGGCTAGCCTGCTATGAGATGCTACCTGGAGTACTCTTTATAGAAACCATAATAGTGTGGCCTTATCCTTCTTGGCACTGATCACAGTGGGTAAGACAGTGAGAAATCAAGATGTTACTCAAACATATGATTGGAAATAGAGCCTCACCGATATATTTGTATCAACTGATATGTTTTCCAGTATGCACTGATATGAAAACTTTTTTTTATAGAACATACAATGCAAACAATGATGCTTGGTGTGATTTACATTTAGCACACTGGGTGACATTTATGCGGACAAGAGCTGCCCCCTGACAGCTATAAATGCTGAAAATGCTTCTTGTTTTACAACCTGCCCCTAACTGACTGGCAGTATTAAGATAGTCAGCAATTCACTGATACTGAACAGTACAGATATTTATTTAGCTATTTATTTTATCTTTATTTATTCTCATTTAAATTGTCAGCAGTTGGCTGATACTGAACATACAGTATTAATGTTTATTTACCTTTTTATTTTATATTTATTTATTATTTATTTTGTGAGTGGTCATTTATAGAATTAGTTGAAACTATATCTTTGATTATTTAACATGTTAAAGACTATTCAACTCAAATATTCTTTAATAAATTTAAAGTTTGTTTAAGAAAGGAACCTTCTGAGTACCTTTGCATAGTCAAATCACATGCAAAATTGGTGCAAAATCCATGAAGGAAAGGTCTGTTTTCATTCCAGCTAAATAATTCACTACATCAGCCACCACATCAGTAATCGTTATCCACATTGGCCTCAAAAATCCTGTATCGGTGGGCTCTAGTTGGAAATCTGGATATTGTTAGAATCATACAGGGATATGAATAACCAGGTTTCTCCGGCTCCATGTAAACATCATATCCTGAATAAAATCAAAACCACGATAAGACTCAAAACTGGGATACTTGTGCGCATGTAAACGAAGTATAGATATGTCACCATCCGAATCTACTTTCAGTGGAAGACATACTGCATTCATATGAGAACTGAAATAGTTGATTGTCTGTATTTTTCTGCAGCAATTTCATGTTCAACGTGAACTGCACTGTTCACACTGAACATGTGTATTATGGAGGAAAAAACACAGGAAAAAAGAAGGTCTGGACACCGGAGGCTGATATAAATCAATAACTTTAAGACATGCCCAGGCTTGCTACGAGGCCAGTATAAACTGTCTACGTCAGAGGTGCAGTTATGTTGGCACCGTAATAATGCACACTCATGAGCTGACACAATTTTTAAATCCTCATCCCAGAAGAAGCACTCTGTAGTTATATGGAAACACTTGACTATTTCTTAATACTCATAATCTTGATAGGAACAGTGCTGCATGTAATGGCATCCAACCTTGTTGACAGTGAACATTCTGTAGGACTGACTGTTCTGTTGCCGCTTCTTTGTCTCTGCAGCATTTTGGAGATGTGAGGAATAGGAAGAGATTGGTGATATTGAGCAGCCTGTGCATTGACACGACCTCTTGACCTCATCTTCAGCATGAATGGTGATATGCCTCATGTTCCCATCACTACTCTTGCTGGAATTGCTAGCCTGACAGACTGTAAGTGAAACATCATCTCTCTAATGTTGTTCACACAGCCTAAACACTAACAATTCAAACCAAGATGTGGCAAAGGCTAAGGAATACTTCACTGGCTATGTAGTTATACCAGAAGCTAAATACTGGTAATTGTGATGCTTCTTGTTACTGGTGATTACAGTGCAGACAAAGGTTAAGTGGCTTATATTTCTGAAGATGGGAAGATAGAGGCTTAAGCTTAGAGATCCTAAACCAGTTTTGATGAAAGAAGAATGGTTAATTGTTGAAACAGTGGAACATTATACCTTTCATTATTTAATTTCATGATTAATTGAAGAAAAATAGACTGATTTCGATTGTTAAAGATTACTTAATAAAGGGGTAACTTTATCTTAAGTCACTCTGATGTTACCCTACTTTTAAGACCGTTTTATAAAAAGATATAGCCTATAGCATGTTTATTATATTATATATATTTTGTATTTTTCATGCATGAATTTGGCATATTTTCTGAGGCCTTCAAAATGTTCATTCTGATTGGAAATGGAGTAAACACCATCATGAAATCCAATTAATGTGTTCTGAGTTTGATAAATTTGTTTCATTAAAATTAAAGTAAAGTATAATCAAGCTTCAGTTAACATACATTAAACATATATTGTCTAAAAATAGTTATTACCACATAGAATGGGCGAGTTTCATATTTTCAAACTTTGAGTGCTTACATACACATATTTGCATGTACTAACCCTTTTCTGAAACAAGTTATTTTACATTTTTTCCTATCTTTCTTCTTTTTTTTCACTCAACCTCACTTGTCTTTACATCATCCTTTTAGTGTTGAACCAGCTGCCCTTGCCTTCTCCTCTGCCTGCCACCACCGCTAAGAGTCTGCTCTACAATGGAAGAATCTCCGAAGAGGTCAGCAGCCTGCTGGTGTGTCGGGATGAGAATCTGGTGACTCAGCTGGCACAAAGCCTTAACCAGGTCTCCACTGAACACATGTAAGTACCACTCACCCATCTTTCACACCTTACTGAAAGTTTAAAAGAGAAGATTTTAAGAGGAGAAAGCTTACTAATACCTTAAAGGGATGTAAAGGTGTAAAATGTTTCTAAAGCCATCATTGTTGAATCGATTTTGTTATCAGGCATTGCTGTTTCATTTTCAATGATCACATTGCAGTCATGGCTTTACCAGATTTGTCAGCTCATGCTCTGGATTCTCAGAATCGAGAAGTCAAAACTGGATTGAGTCCAGTGGGCGGCTATTGCCTGCAATTTGACTGTGGACTCTACTTTTGCTTGCTTTCCAGAGAGTTGAAGGACAACTTGGGCAATGATGAACCAGAGGGTGATATGCCAATGCTTCTACAAACTCTGCTGTCCAGGAACCCCAAAATCTTCAGGGACAAAAGTATGCCAACCCAGTACAAGGTTTCGGGTGGTAAGGAGGAGACATTAAGTCGCTGTTGCTGTTGACTCTGCAGTTGAGCTCACTGCATGCTCTCTCAGTGGCTGTACTCTTTCTAATGTAACTAATTATCCACTGGAGCATTTCCTGGGTCAGATGCACTATTTGTGTATAGTTTTACTACAGTATTTATTCTTAAACTGAGGACAGAGGCATTGCGGAGGGAAAGTAAAACTTAATTTAAATAAACATTTTTTTCTGTTATAACAAATCAAAGAGGATTTTTTGGCTTTCCAATGGGGACATGACAGAAAAAGTGTGGGAACCACCAGCAACATCACCAGTTGTGTTTATTTACTCTTTGGCATTACTCAGTTTTTTGGCTGTAATGTTAGGTGATAATTTATCTGTGAATGTAGGTGTAGTTTTAATTGGCCAGCATTAGCATTCATTGTCAGCACAAGAGGTAAGGAGGTAAGATTACATGAAATACAGATGAGTAGTCTGTACATATTTAGCCTTACTTAACTCTGTGGATTTTAGAGTATGCTGTTGATCTATTTCTTGATCAACAACTACAACTTTCAAACATCTGGAAAGACTAGTATTCATAGTGGGGTTGCCAGGTGTGCGTGAGTATAACTCAGCAACAACATGACTCAGCCAAACCACAGAGATTTTCTGATGTATTGTGACTAGCTTGCTAGCTAACAACATAAAGCATCTAAGTAAGAAAGCTGTGGATATGTGGCAAGGTTTATTTTTGTAGTGGTTAACTTCCATTTTTTGAGTTAAGCTAGGTAAAGGATTAGTTTATCCAAATTACAGAAAAAATGTCTAAATATTTTCTCACTTACTTCATATGGTATCTAGTTATGTAGCACATATTGTTGACAGTGTTCATAGGGAATGTAATGTCTATTGCTTTGGTAGAAAGCAGTTAAAAGTTTTAAACCTTTTCACAACAAAGTTAATGGATTATCCAGAATGATCCCAACATTGATGAAGAAAGACGTATTGCTCTTTATTAGGACTGCGACTAACTATTTTCATTTGCTATTAATCTGTCAATTGTTTTTTTGTCATTTATCATTCAGTCTATAAAATGGTAAAAAAAAATGTGAAAAATGCTCGTAACAATTTCCCAGGGCCCAAAGTGACGTCTTCACATTGCTTATTGTGTCCAACCAACAGTCTAAAACTCAAAAGACACTTAATTTACTGTCATAAATGAAATAGAAAAGCAGCAAATTCTCACATTTAAAGGTAGGGAATGCAGTTCTGGAGAAAGACAATCAATATTTGAACTCAAAAAAATGAAAGAGGTGGCTGAAAAAACTGGACAGATATCTTAAAACCTGGCCTAGTGTAACCGAAGTTATCTCCAGGGCTAGATAGCATTAGTAGTAAGTGAGAAAGTATGTTTTTTTCAGTCATTTGGGTGAACCAACTCATGCAACCTTTGGTTGTCCCCACATAGCTGAATGTGCTTATTGTAAGACGCTTTGGATAAAAGCATCAGCTAAATAAATGTAATGTAATCTATTGTAAATATGTGTGTTCACTAGACACACAGAGACAATCTTCTAATAATCCCTTTGCCTCTTTTAAAATCTTCATGGGTGGGAATGAAGTATGGTATGGTAAACACTTGTTAGAAACTTTGAATTAAATTTTAAAATAATGATTTATAGTTTGTTGGTGAGAACTATAATTGAAATCACATCTTCACTTGTTTTTTAGCACATGTGATATTTACCAACAGAAATTATTTAAAAATATATTTTAGGATCGATCCTGGACACATTTCTTAAAGGCTTAGCTGTGTTTGTTTTTGGTATCAGCAGTGATATTGCTAATTGCCATAAACAGTTCTATATTTATCTCTTAACCTTTGTTCAGAAAAGCCTTCTAGTTTTATGAGCGGCTACACTAACCTGTAATTACAGGTAATTATAAGTATATAGCATGCAAACACATTTTCATACTGAATCACTATTTGTGCCAACGAGGGAAAACAAGAGAGAAAAGCTTTGCAAACAGTGTGTACTGCAAAGCTAGAGGTGTTGGCAACTGCAAGACGAACATTAGTCAGAAAAAATAAACCACAAGCATTTGTGGTAGTGACCGCACACTCAGCCCATGAAAATACATAATCAAGGATATTTTATTAACACTGATGTATGAGTCTCTTGAAGTGCTGAGCGAAATTCGTTGCTGCTATTATGATTGTCATGATTGTGTCGTTTTAGACAGTAGTAGGGACATAGTACTTCTGATCCATTGAAATGCTACTTCCAAATATGTGTCCATTGTGTACTGATGGGATTTACTTAACTTCACACCTTGGTAAACCCTCACTATTCTCCTGCAGCCATAACCTCCTCCTTCATCACTCTGAACTCCAAATAGTTTTTGTGGTGATACATTTTATTTTCAGAATGATTAACAGTGTGCATGATCAAGCTTACAATACAGAAACCAGACTTGTGGGGTTATGGGTACTAGGGTTCCAAATTTTGTGCATTTTCCTTAACCAATAGTTGACAGCGCTAAAAATCGATTAATTGTTATTAAGATACACAATGTCCATTTTTTTCAGCTTTTTTCACATTTTCATTTTTTGTTGTATTTTTTCTCTTCTTTTCTCATTTTAAGTTTCCTTATGCAGCAAAAGGATATGCCACACAAAATGTGATTAATTACTGATTTCTATGTTTTTAATTGGTTACAGCAATTAATCAATTAGTGATTAATCATTAACACCCCAATTGAAAAACATATATATACAGTAACTGCACAATAAATCCTATTTTTGTGAAGCTTTAAATATTCTGTTTTTGTAGGCACTGAGCTTGTGACAAACACACAATGACAAATTTATGGAGGCAGGATATTTTACACTTTTTTGTCTATTTCATATCAGGGCACTGAAACAGTTAAATTTCAACAGTATTTTTAATAATTCTAAATGAAAAAATAAATAGAAACATGAATAGAGCAAAATACATATATATACTGAACGTGAATTAAGAAACGGGATCAAATATATACAAATGCCTATCAAACAAACAAACAAAAAACATATGTACACAACATATATGCTGATCCAGACCAATAAAACTATGTTAGGCCAATATCAGACAGATTATATTGACTGACCGTTATATCTGTCTGGCTCTGGACAGAGTAGTAGTAGAAACCCCTCTAAATATGCAATCGAGTACAACAATACCACTAACTATGGCCTCAAAAATGAGGCGAAGCAACCCGTCTGACACACTGTTAATGGAAAAAATGAAAGTAGGATTAATAAGATTGTAGCATATTAGTAGCTTCTACTTGTATCGCTGTTAAGAAGATGGGTTTTGGTTTAGCTGGAGACTTTTGATATTCATGGGAATGTTATCCTATTTCACTTTCACTTTTGAATATTTTTTTAACCTGAGGGTCCTTATTTCAGCAAGCTGATGTTATCAGATATCAGATAAAACTCATGTTACTGATAGGGGTGCAACGGATTACAAATCTCATGTTTCGGATCATATCATGGTTTTGAGTCACACATTGGATAATTATTTGGATCAGTTTTTAAAAAGTGAAAAAAAAAATGCTCTGGTGTAGTCAGTTCTTTCTGTCTGTTGTTACCACTATAGTCCCGCCCACAGCACTATCTGTCATGAGTAATGGCCAATCAACACTGAAGACTATGTCACAGACAGGCCGAAGGCTGCTCCTGTGAGTGACAGCTGTGTTTCAGAGGGAAAGCAGCAGCAGACATCGCTGAAGTTACAATAAACATCACAATCTTGCCCAAAATCATGGTTGGATTTCACTTGATGGAGGTGAAAGTGACGCCTTTTAAATCACTCACTCTCTGTGACCCACAGCACAGAGCTTCAGAGTAAAACACAGTGCGCATCTATCTCATCTTTTCACCGTCTCGTCATTTTACTCTGCATACGATACGATATGATACAATATACTTTATTGTCCCCATAGGGAAATTTGTTTTGGACTCCAATGCTGCACACAACAGCCTCCACAGTGTGATAAAACAAACAACGTAATAAATAAATTGCACATAATCCACATTGCACATTACAAGATATTGCACATACAAATACATAACACATATTGCACATACCCTGTGCTAAAAAAACATCATGAAACTATTGCACAATCCCTGCAGGAGTTAGTGCTTTAAAAACTAACCCCGACAGTAAAACTGTATTTCACACTATGATGGTTTCATTTAGTCTGCGGATCACATGCACTTGGGGGGATGACCTGTTTGGACCACGGGCTAATTGTAATCCCTTTCACCCCTAGTTACTGAGTTTCCATTGTGTAGGTACCTAGGGGAGTTTTGGTGCTGCAGAATTGTGTTTGCTCAGCTCCTTGTTTGTGTGACCTAAAATGTCATTTTTTAAAATCCTTATCTCTTATCATAGGTGTAATGCAACAGCCAATGATACAGCAGTATAAGCTGTCTCAGAATCAGGTGCATGGGAGTCCAGGATCAAACTATCAGCAAACCACTGTCCCTCAAAGCCCCTCTGGGTAAGGCAATGTCCACATACTGTCAGATGATGAAGAAATATATGTACTTCTACTTAAACTATTTCTTCCTCCTTCACAGATGCTTTACATCCCCGCAGTCTGGGTCAGGTACTCGGTTCGTGCCCCCACAGAACAGCCCTATACCAAGTCCCTACACCCCTCAGAGTCCTGCAGACTACATACAGTACAACCCACCCAGTTATTCTCAACACCAACAGACTCAGCAGGGTGAGTGGCAATTTAAATCAGAAAATCGTGTCATTAGCTATCAGATATTGAGGAATACATCACTAGCTTTATATATACTAACTTAAAATGACATCTGTCTGTCAAGTGTGAAAGACTGTCTCAGGTAGATGTGAGACATTACAAATAATTTCATGGGATATTTCATTTTGGTTTTTGTTTTAGTTGCTGGTGGTGTGAGAAATATCCATGACAACAAGGTCTCTGGACAGCTATCAAGTAACTCATCTAATCATAACTTGAGACTAGGCTCAGACGAAGACTACATGAACATGGCTCACAGACTGGGAAATGAGGTAACGCAGTGAATCAAGACATCCTCAACTGGACCTCATCAGATACTGAGTGTTAAAAGTGCTGAAAAATGTCTTGTGTTCCAACAGGAGAACGACCCCTCTATGAGGGCTGCTGCTTTTCCAGTTAAATCACCACAGTCTGTGTGTTCCTCTGTGGGGAGTGAAGAGGCTGCAAAAGGTATGCTGCCTTAGCAACAAGTCGATTCTTCTTCATTTTGTGGATCAAAAGTAGGTCCAAAAAAAGACTTATTATTAACTGGTGTGCACCTTTCTTTAAATTTCTTTGTGTTTTAGTAGTGTCCAGGCCTCCCTGTATCATGCAGTCACCTCCACCTGATGTGCCACCAGGTGCAGCACCTGACCTGCTCCTCACCTCTGCTGACCGCAAAAAGAGGCAGAGAGAAAGGAGACAAGAAGAAAATGAACAGATCGACAAAAATGCTTTGTATGGCATTGTTAGTTCTCCATCGAAAGACTCTTCTAGACTGACTTTAAAACTGTCCCGTGTGAAGAGTCCAGACACGGATCAACCTGTAGAACATCCTTCGAGGGCACATATCCACGCAGACCATGAAACTGATTTGATGAATAATAGTAATCAGTTGTCGAGGACTCCCCATGACACATCACACAAGTTAGGTGCTGAGGAGCAGCCAAACTGTCAGCATCAGGGTCCTGTTCGGCCAAACACCAAGGACTCTGGAGTCGTCAGTGGGGCTGTGTTTGATGATGCTGAGATGGACACACTTGCAGAGATCGAGAGAATAGAACGCGAATCAGCCAATGAAAGAGAACGATGGTCTAAAGAAGTTCAAGACAAAGGTATTGTGTGCCTTGTACTTGGGCTACAACGACTAATCAATTGGTTGTCTATTAAATTACTAGACTAACTATTATGATAGTTATAGGTTTTTTAAATTTATTATAATTACATTTATAATTAAATTTTTTAAATGAAAAAAATCAGATTTCTCTTATTCTAGGTTCTTAAATGTGAATACGTTATGGTTACTTTACTCCTTTACTATTCAGTGAAATGAATATCTTTGGGTTATGGACAAAACAAGAACATCATCTTGGGCTTTGGGAAACACTGATCGTCTTTTTCACCATTTTCTGACATTTTAAAGTCTAACAACAGTTAATCGAGAAAATACTCAACAGATTAATGAAAAATGAATGTTAGTTTCAGACCTACCCTTTACCTTCTTGCATTTATTTCATTGCCAAGGTTTTGTGTTTATAGCAGATCTAAGCTACATTTTTTTCTGCAGATAAGCCACTGAAAAAACGGAAGCAAGACTCGTATCCTCAGGAATCAGGAGCTGATTCAAGTGATGGGCCTACCGCACAAGGGGGCAACACTGACAGCAAGTTGACACCCAAGAAGACGAATGCTGCAAGTAACGGAGCCAGTCGGCCAGCTTTGATGGTCAGTATTGATCTGCAGCAAGCTGGCCGACTGATAGGACAGCCTGTAGTGGTCTTGGAAGCCAAGCAGTTGTGTGAGGACCACCTACGGCGCATTAAATCAAAGACAGATGGAAAAGTAGATAAAGTTGTTGAAAACAGACCTGCGATCATCAAACAGCATGGTGACAACCCCAGGAAGTCTGGCTCAGATGGGCAGCAACCAGAAACCCCCAAACAGAAGCAGGAAAGACGGCGCGAATCCAAACACAGACATGATGGCAAAACCGAGAGCAGCAAGGGACACTCAGATGACAGACGGCCAGACACACCACGACAGAAACATGACAGGCACTCAGACTCGCGCCACAAAGAGGAAAAGAACCACAACAATCACCGGCCCAATGTCAGCCAAACTGAGACTCCAAAAACCACGAGCAAGGCAGAGCGTACCTCCAGACAAGGAGAAGACAAAGTCAGGGACAGAAATAAGGATAAGGACAGAGATAGAGACAGAGACAAAGACAAAGACAAAGACAAGGACAAAGACAAGGACATAGACATAGACACAGACAAAGATAAAGATAAAGATAGAAACAAAGACATAGATAAAGATAAAGATAGAAACAAAGACATAGACAAAGATAAAGATAGAAACAAAGACAAAGGAAAAGATAGAGATAGAGACAGAGATAAAGATAGAGACAGAGACAAAGACAGAAACAGAGATAGAGACAGAGACAGAGAAAAAGGCAAAGACAAAGTTAAAGATAAAGATAGAGACAGAGATAGAGATAAGGACAGGGACAGAGACAGAGGTAAAGACAGGGAAGGAGAAAGAGACAGAGATAGAGACAGAGACAAAGACAAGGAAAGGGAAAAGAAACACAAGATGTCAAGGGAAAACTGCAACAGACACTCTCCTGACCGGCATACTAAACCTGACAGCCCCAGAGTGAAGCAAGATGGAAGCAGAAAATCCACTGACCTCAATGGTCGACAGAGGACAGAGAATTCTGGCCTTCAAAATGTTCAAAATAAGGAAGAGAAGAGAAACGGGGACAAGGAAGAGAGGAGAAATGGGGATAAGGCAGAGAAGAAAAATGTGGATAAGGCAGAGAAGAGAAATGGGGATGGTAGCATCAGCTGCCAAGGTAGAAATAAACAGCAGTCTTCTGAGACAAAGCCCAGCGAGTTCCCCTCATACCTGCTGGGTGGCAAGTCCGGAAGTCTGAAGAACTTTGTGATTCCTAAATTGAACCGGGAGGGTAAAGATAAAGATAAAGATAAAGATAAGGATAAAGATAAAGATAAAGATAAAGATAAAGATAAGGATAAAGATAAGGATAAAGATAAAGATAAAGACAAAGATCCCCAACTTTTAAACAAATTGAAAGTGGGCTTGAGTGAACCCCTTGTCCTGCTGGAGAGAGTGTCGTTAATAGAGAACTTAAACAAAGGAGCTAAGCCTGTTGTTGTGGTTAAAAGACTCAGTATTGATGAGGTCAAAAGGATCATTAAGGAGAGCAGGAATGCACACAGGTCCAGACCCAGGAACTCGTCATCTTTTGACAGATCAGACAGAGGTATGATTCACTTTGCTATCTATTTAGTAAGTCAGCAGTTCACAGGTCGGCCATGTTGGAGGCACTGAACAAAAACAATACATCCAGTCTTGCAACTGGTCCTGATTATTTGCTGCCTTCAAATGGGGTCGTGTTTACCGTGTTCACAGGAAGAGTCTGTGTGAATGCCCCCTTTTGCAGTAGTCACAACCTTGTAAGTGGAAATTGTCTGAAAGCTCTGAATTCACGAGATCCCTTACCTAAATATTACCATTTTTTAAATTGAATATCCAATGTGTAATCCATCCTGTTGTTTACATCCCAGTACCTCCAACATGGCCATGCATTCAGGTTACTGAGAGCAAATCATGACATACATTCTCTCTATCCAAATAAATATCTCTGGATTAATGAGTTACTGATTGTATCTTTTTTTTGAAGTGTAATTAATTCCGTGCTAAAAACGTGATCACCTCTTGTGCTAACAGAGATGTCACTTCATGGGAAGTCAAACAAGCGGAAGCACAGTATGATCAGTAAGACATCCAAGTACGCTGAGGTGGACTCGAGTGAAGATGAAGATGAAGACGATGACTCTGGGGATGAGTGTCAGTATTAAACCTAAGAAATTTGCAATGTTTGTACAATAAATGCACATCAGAGCACTGCAAAATCTGTAAAAAGCAGAATGCTATCTACACTATTGACAGAATATTGTTTTATCATGCAGTAATCCTTGAGAAGAAATGTGTACCTACAAAGGCTTTATATTAGAATTATTTAATTTTAATAATTTAACAATTTATTTAAGCAATAATTGGTGTTTAAAGGTATACTTCAGATGTTTTGAAGTCTATGAAGTATTTATTGATATTTGGTGTCCTGACTAGGAAACTAGGCAGTGTACTGCTGTGGACAGTGACAGCAGCAAAATGTATTTTACCTACCTAAAAAGACCCACCTAAAAAAATCAACAACAGTTTAAGTGTGCGCCATAGTTAGAATATTTTAACCAGCCTCCCTTGCTGTTAGACAGTTTTTTCAGACAGGAAACCATTATAACATAAGCCAACTATTGCTCTGTCCACAGCCACCAGGCTCCTTTGGCCAAAACAGTACATTTAACTGGTAGAACAGAGTTGCTGGTCTGGAGTGGTTGGTTTGTTGGTGTTTTCGTGTGATTCTGGTGAAGTCAAACTAACCCTCTAGAACACGGAAGTCACAAAATAACACTAACAAACCACTCAAGGCAGCAGTAGGCAAGAAACTCTTGAGTTCTGCAAGGTAAAATGACTATTTTTGCCAAAGGAGTTTGGTGCTGTTACCCTATCCCCAACAGTACATTGCTTAGCTTCCTACACTGGAAATCCTGCTGTCTTCAAACTGCTGACCAGAATCTACTGTCGGTAATACACTGACTATGGATAAATACCTCATGAAACCCCACCTCAAAAAACCCAAACTCTCCCTGTAAGGTTCTGTGAGTCAAATTTTGGACTTATCCGTTCTCTGTTATTGTTACAGCTGCAAGAAAAAGGTACAAGAAAGATCACGACAAGACATGGAAGCACGAAGGGAAGAGAGGCTCTGGAGACCACCGGCGAAGCCGGGGATCTGGTAGCCGTCACCGTGAATGGAATTCTGATGATTCTATTGAGGGTTCTCCACCACCAAGCCTGAATGATGGTGAATCTTTTTTTTTGTACTGGGCGTATGCAAAAAATACATTAATTAAAAACATATTTTGTAGACAGTATAGAGGATATTTTTATTTTATTTGTCTCTAGGAAGGCAAAATGATTCTATCACGGTAATAACTGTGCAATAGACAATCCAAGTTGTGTCAGGAAAAGCGAATTGTGATTCTTGTTTTTGATGTCTGTCATTTGAATTTTTGCCATTTGAAAGCAGTGATCAGCTGGGCCAGCTCCCTGGATATTTGAATTACTACACCCAAGTCTTTCTCTATTAAATATACAGTGCTTGAAGGTTAGTTGCTGCTGTCAAGGATTTGACTAATGTTGTTATTGTTTCCTCTTTGTTCAGTTGCCAGAAAAATTAAGAAAAAGGAGACACAGAAAAAAAGAAAGGCGTACGAGTGCAAGCTGTCATTAGAGGGTATTGTTTTACCACTTTGTTAAGAAAGTTCTCTTATAATATTAATGTTTTTTAATTAATAATTTTAATTACATGTTTTATTTATTTATTTGTCAATTTGTTTCCATTTGTCACACAGAAAAGTTGGACTCCTCCACATTTAAGAGATTCGCGGCCACATTGGACAACATTCTTGAGAGCCTTGAGGATGTGGACCTCACAGCTGCAGGTAAACAACAAGCGCTGCACAGTTTTCCAAAGTTCTTAACATTTGTTGAAGTTTTAAGTTAAAAAAAAAATCAACATTATAACTTTGTGCCCACAAATAGATGATGATGAAATACCTGAAGAGCTCCTGCTTGGAAAGCACCAGTTGGGCGAGCTAGGCAGCGATTCTGCAAAGATTAAAGCTATGGGTGTCTTTAACAAGGTAAGAGGATGTTTGTACACTGTCACGTGGCCTCACTCAGATTCACAGTTGATATTCACAAAGTGACCAATCATTTGCTTTGATCCACAGCTTTCGTCTAGCAAACTGGTGAAAATGTTGAATATCCTGGACAAAAACATTCAGGACAGTGTCAAACTTTCCACATTAATGAACCATGTAAGTTGATATTTTTTTTAGTTGTGTTTTTCTTACACAATTTTCTTAAAGAACTTTTCAGTGAGTTTTGTCTGTTGTTTTATATGTTTTTTAACGTATGTTTTTGACATTTGTAGGGTAATGATTCCATGGAGGAGGAGCGGCTGTGGCGTGACCTTATCATGGAGCGAGTCACGAAGTCTGCTGATGCCTGTCTGACGTCACTCAACATCATGACGTCTCCACACATGCCAAAGGCTGTTTATATAGAGGATGTGATCGAGAGGGTGTTGCAGTTCACCAAGTTTCATCTACAAAACACTTTGTACCCTCAGTATGACCCAGCCTACAGAGTGGATCACCATGGAGGTCAGCACATTTTAATTCTGTACCTGTGAGTTCAAGATTGCAAGAAGTTTGTTTTCCAGGAGCTTTTTTCTATAAGAAAAGTTGACATATTAGCAAGCTGATTATATTGATTGGTGTTAGAGTTTTTTTTAAAGAACAGATTGTGTTAAAGGAACAGTGTGTAGGATTTACTGGCATCTAGTGGTGGACTTGCAGATTGCAAACACCTCACCTCAGCCTTGTCTTTCAAGCATGTAGGAGAACCTATGGTGGCTGCAAAACTTGCAAAAAAAAAGAACATTCCAAAAATTCAACCAACAATCAGGGAGAGCCGCATGCTTCTCTCATCTAAGGAACACAACCAAACTTAGTTCCATTGTGTCAAGAAATGAAATGGAGATGCTGCTACATGCACTCCTCTTGTCACATTTAGACTACTGCAATTGTTGTTTCTCTGGCCTTAATAAGTCTTCATGACACCATCTGCAAACTAACCAAAATGCTGCTGCTAGGCTTCTAACTCCATCCAACAGATGGTCAAATATTACACCTATTTTTACCTCTTTGCACTGGCTTCCTGATAATTTTAGAATGCATTTTCAAATCTTGGTGCCGTCTTAGAGAGCCCTACGTGGTTAGGCTCCACAGTCAATTATTGACCTTCTGCAACCCCCACACTATGAGTCAGTCTCTTAGGTCCTCCACTCAGGGTCTTCTAAGTGTTCCTCAGACACATTTCAAGACTCAGGGAGCTCTTTTCAATTGGCACCCCTAAGCTTTGGACCTGTCTCTGAGTAGGCTTGTAATTTTAAGACTCTGGACTGTTTTAAAAAGAATCTAAAAACCTGTTCAGACAGCTATTTGGATATGTTTGTTTAATTCATTTGAATTCTATCTGATTTTATTTCTTTGACTCTGAAGCACTTTGTGACTGTTGTCTGTGAAGGGGACTAAATAAAGTCACTTAGTTTGCTTGTTAAAAAATATAAATATAATTGAAAAAAAACAATAAAGCTGATGAGTTATAGATAGTTCTTACAGTCACACAGTCCTGATGTGAAAGTGTCTGACACACTCCAGCACTATTTTATATATTAAAAAAAATAACCTGCAACCTTGGTATTTTTCTGCTTGTGTTTGAAGTGGATTACTTGTCTTTTATTCAACTGTTATTTTCTCTTTATCTCCCTTATCTAAGGTGGTGCTTCAAAGTCCAAGAGAGCAAAGGGGTCCACCCACAAACAGAAGGTGGTAGTCACACTCTACAACAAAGTGTGTGATATTGTCAGCAACATTGCAGAGCTCCTGGAGATCCAGTTGCTAACCGATACAACTATTCTCCAGGTGGGACTTTTAATCTAGTTTTATATCACTCCAATTCATGACCCCATTTAACCTTTGACTCTTAAGCTCTAACATACCTGATTGCTTTTGTGCCTGACTTTTAGGTGTCCACCCTGGGTATTACACCATTTTTTGTGGAGAATGTCAGTGAGCTGCAATTATGTGCCATCACACTTGTGACTGCTGTAAGTCTGCCATGGCATGCAATTTTAGTGTTATTTTAGCAATTAATCCATCTTAAATTAACTGCTGAATGATTCTTTATTTTATGACATTGCCTCTATTGTTATGCTTTGATTTGGCACTTTGTATTTTACTCTTCCGTAGGTGTTCTCTCGTTACGAGAAGCACAGGCAGCTCATTCTTGAAGAAATTTTCACCTCCTTGGCAAGACTGCCTACGAGTAAACGCAGCCTCAGGAACTTTAGGTAGCTACATTTGGAGTGAATATTTGCTCATAAATTACATGAATGAAAATTGTTGTCATTGTTGAAGTCCTCTGTGTTGCTCAGTAAACATACTGTATTTGCTACTTTTACTCCCCCAGGCTAAACAGCAGTGATTCGGATGGAGAGCCCTTGTATATCCAGATGGTCACAGCACTGGTTTTTCAGCTCATCCAGTGTGTGGTACACTTTCCCTCAGAGAGGGATGGAGAGGAGGAACACAATAAGAAGGTAACTACCAAGGAATTAACAGATATTTAAACCACATTTATATGTTATATATATATATTTTTTGATCCTGTAATTGTTTTACATATGAAGTTACTCTATTTCTCCAGGTGGACAAAGATGTCTTCATCACAAACTCTTATGAAACTGCCATGAGGACAGCTCAGAACTTCCTATCAGTGTTCCTCAAGAAGTAAGACATTCTGTCTGCTCTCTAGTGTTATTTCCATTAACAAAAACTATGTCAAAGTATGTATGTCAACAACTTTATTCCATGACTAAGATGAGAAGATGACGAGACGGCACTGACAACATTTAAGACTAAAATGTAGTTTACAGTAAAAATAAAAAAAATTAATAATATTTGATTCTGCAACTACGATTCTGGAATTACAGATTTTAACCATCACTTTACAGTGAACTGCCTCCTTGGCAGAGGTTTGAGAGCATTTTCTAGTTAAGTATCTATTAAATCATTGTAGTTTCAATTCCATTTTTTTACTGGAAGTCCCTGCTGTGTCTGTTTGTCTGTAAAAAAATTCTGGAACTTAGAAAACTGTAGCTGATGACCTCTGATCTGTAGCACTATAGCTTTGTCTGTAGACTGTCAAACAGGCTTAATTTCAAAAATACATTCTAATAAAATATTGTATTTTGTATGTTTCAGGTGTGGCAGTAAGCAGGGAGAGGAGGACTACAGGCCTCTTTTTGAGAACTTTGTTCATGACCTGCTGTCTACAGTCAACAAGCCTGAGTGGCCTGCCGCTGAACTGCTGCTCAGTTTACTGGGTCGTCTGTTGGTGAGTAGCATTGTTCACTTCACAGGTGGCATCACTCAACATTTGTCCAGTGTTGCTGATGTTTGTTTTTGTTGTGGCGTTTCTCCTCCTCTCTCTGTGCTCCAGGTGCACCAGTTCAGTAACAAGCAGACAGAAATGGCGCTCAGGGTGGCATCTCTGGACTACCTCGGCACTGTTGCTTCTAGCCTACGCAAAGATGCTGTCACTAGCAAGATGGACCAAAAGGATATTGACCGCATCCTCAGAGAGGTAGACAAGATAATTACAGAAACATTTTTGTTTTAGATGTATATTAACAGTGGTTAGATGTAAATTAACAGTGGTGGTGAACTGCTTTTGAGATGCTCCTGGCTTATTGATTTCCTTGCAGAATCCAGGGAGTGATGAAATCCAGCAACTGCAGAAGGCCTTACTAGACTACCTAGATGAGAACATTGAGACAGATCCATCTCTGGTGGTGAGTGTTTAATTTTCATACACTCAGCAGTGTATTTACAGAAATCACTATGGTCACATTTATGATTCCCTAAGGACTGCATGCTCAGTGTTTGCATGCAGTAATATGCACCCCTTCTACTCAGGTTTCTTGAAACTTAAATGCCTTGACACAGTGTTATTACAGGCTGTTGGGTTTAGCGTAAAAGAGACATTGGCTTAGTGCTGCAATGATTAGTTGATTAATAGGGTAGTTTCCAACTATTAAATTAATAGGGCACTGTGAAACAGTAATCAACATTTTCACCTATTTTTTTCACATTTTATGGACCAAACAGCTAAGCAATTAATTAAGAAATTTACTGAAAGTTTCATCTGTAATGAGAATAATCATTACTTGCAGCCCTACAGTGGTTAAACAGCATTCTTTGGGGTCAAAGCGGTATTAAACTCTATAGTATGCTATAAAATGTTCTGCATTTTTCATCACATATGTATGTATTTGTGTCATATAGTTTTCCAGGAAGTTTTATATTGCCCAGTGGTTCAGGGATGCTACAAGTGAGGCAGAGAAAGCGCTGAAGTCTCAAAATGAGAATGACGAGGACTTGAAAGGTCGACATTATTCCAACGATGTTGACTCAACTGAGGAGGTTGTGCAGAGGGCCGAGATACGGAAGAAATTCCTCCGCAAGGTCATCAAGTCATCACCATCACAGTTCAGTTCTCAGAGGTAAATGCTACCTTACTTTGGATGATCGCACTAATTTTCTATGCTGCTTGACCTCTTTACCTATCCTGGTGTTAAACGGTCATCTGTATTTTTGTTTCAGGTTAAACTCTGACACAGTCAACTATGAGGACTCCTGTCTGATTGTCAGATATCTGGCCTCTATGAGGCCGTTTGCACAGAGCTTTGATATTTATTTATCACAGGTAAGAGGATTTATTCAGTGTGAGGGAGAGGTTGGATTGAGTTGGCTGTCATTAACCTTTTCCTTTTCTGGTCTCTCGCATAGATTCTGAGAGTGCTGGGTGAGAGTGCCATTGCAGTCAGAACTAAAGCCATGAAGTGTCTGTCTGAAGTAGTAGCTGTGGATCCAAGTATTCTGGCACGGGTAAGTTCATGGCTCATTTATGTGTCATTCTATAACACAGGGTTGAATGGTGGAAAAGATGGTGGAGTATTAAGGATGAGTTGAGGAGTCTTATAGCCTGAGGAATGAAGCTGCCTGTAATCTGGTGGCACAACAGCAGATACTTCTGTATCTCGTACCCAGACAGCAGCAGGGTGAACAGGCAAATGGATTCCGATGATGTCACAGAGCCCTTCTGTGGTGGGCCACACACAAACCGTGCCAATTTGTAATCTCTCCAGTCAGCATACTTTCTTTTGCTCCTCTGTGAAAGTTGGCAAGAACTTGGTAAAGGAATTCAAATTTCCTGAAGAATTATAGCCATTCTTTCTTTTTCAATTTGAACAATTGAAACGGGATTCTCTTTGAGTTTTATGGGTAGTATTGCATCATTCCCAGTTAAACATAGTCAAACTAACAGCTATTACATTCATTAATTTTTATGTGTGCTTAACTATTAAATCTCCTGTCTGTTTTTCAGTTGGATATGCAGCGTGGGGTTCATTGTCGCCTCATGGACAACTCCACCAGTGTGCGAGAGGCAGCTGTGGAGCTCCTTGGCCGTTTTGTGCTCAGCCGACCAGAGCTCATTGAGCAGTACTATGACATGCTCATTGAAAGGATACTGGTATTTTCTTAAGACTCACACTTCACCTTTTTTAAGAAACTGTTTCAGTGCTATCTCTGGTGGTAAAGCTTAAATTGATTTGGTCACATCATGCACCCTCTTAGGAACTTGGAATAGGCCAAGTGAAAGATCTTTGCCCTTGAATTTGCATTGACCAAAAAGTTCATATTAAGTGCATGAGTTCAGCTGAGGTTAAATCATCTTTTCCCCACGCTTCTGCCTTATGATCAAATTAAGGACTGCAACCATTTGGCAGTCGAAACTGCATTTCAGAAACTAACTTTACACTGCATTTAGCTTTTCTTGTACCCATTTGTCTTACACAGGACACTGGTATCAGTGTGAGGAAGAGGGTTATTAAGATCTTGAGGGATATTTGCCTGGAGCAGCCGGACTTCCACAAGATCACTGAGATGTGTGTCAAGATGATTCGAAGGGTCAACGATGAAGAGGGGATCAAGGTTTGTGTTTTTAATGTGAATGTCACTTTAAACTGCCAGTTTTCAGTTTTTAATATACCGGTTAATATGCATACAACACCTCTACCCATGCAGAAACTGGTGAATGAGACATTCCAGAAGCTGTGGTTCACCCCCACACCCAGTCATGACAAAGATGCCATGACCCGGAAGATCCTGAACATCACAGATGTGGTGCGTACTATGTATTAGGCTTGTGACCTGTGGCCTGCGTTTGATATTGATGTAATCTGACTCATGTTACATTTTGATTTCATCCCAGGTGTCTGCTTGTAAAGATTCAGGCTATGACTGGTTTGAGCAGCTTCTCCAAAATGTGAGTTCTTTAACTTGTGTGGCTGCTTTGATTCCTCCACAACAGCTTGTGTGTATTATAAATAGCTGCTGTAAGCATATTTTATCTAGCATCTTATCTAACTTCTGTATGGCATCGGTTTAGCTACTGAAGTCAGAAGAGCAAGCCTCATACAAGCCTACCAAGAAGGCCTGTGTTCAGCTGGTGGACAATCTGGTGGAGCACATACTAAAATATGAGGAGTCTCTCGCAGGTAAACATAAAAGTATTTTTGCTTACAAAATTCTTATTACATTGTTGTTGTGTTAAACATTACTGTTCTGTGTCAAATGCAAATGTGTTCTGTGTTTGTGCTTCAGACTGTGAGGACAAAGGAGTCAACTCAGGTCGTCTGGTTGCATGCATCACCACTCTCTACCTGTTCAGCAAGATTAGGGCACAGTTAATGGTCAAACATGCCATGACGATGCAGCCCTACTTGACCACCAAGTGCAATGTAAGTGAAGGGTCATTTTCTTCATTATTAGTTTTTACTTGCCTGAGTTGGAGATAAATCACACTGAGTGCCCACTGGATTGAAATGAACACCAAATTTTATGTTGCCCTATGGGACCATCTAGTGGCAATCAAGTGAAAGTACAAATGTTCAACATAGGTCCATCATAACACCCACAGTACTAGCAAGTGGTCAAGTACCTACATGCAAATACAAATACTGCATGACACAATTACAGAATTAAAGTTACAACCAAATGACAGTAAAAGAAAAAAAACATTCAGGAGCATGGGGTAAGAATAAATGATATTATTTTTAATGGTTTCTGCTAACTATTTTTATAGGATTATTATGGATTATTATTCAAAATAAAATTATATGATATTTGAAATGTATTCTAACTATGTCAGATAACTTTGAGATGACTGCTATGAATAGTGATATTTATGCTGAATTCGGGAAGTTTTAAGGCCTTTACACAACCACAATGACACAATTAAATGGCACAAAATTGCAAATATTTCAGAGGTGAAACTTTAACTTGCTTGATTTTTTTTTGACACAATATAATCTTGTGAATAAATTGTTAAGCTTCTAGAATTAAATTGTGCCCCTCAAAAAGATGTAATTATCATCAAGTGAACATGACTGTGTGCTCGTTTACTTATTAAAGCAAAGAAAAAACGATATATTTGGGTACACCTGATATTGAGAAAGAGGAAGAGAGTTCCAGCTGTGCACAGCATGCATTTGGTTCATTCATACTTTTCCACAGGAGAGTAGGCAATGATGTTTTCTGCAGACTGTTGAAGCTTGATATACACACTATGGTCATACTGAAGCACACTACTACATACTAATCCTTGTCTCATGCTGTTGTTTCTGCAGTTTTTTTCCATTTTATCATATAAATGGAGTTCTGTGACCCGAATGATCCGCTATGTTTAATTTTTTGAACATGACTTTGTCAGTAACATGCAGTTTGACTGGTCAGATGTGTACATGGCAGAAGTGAAACTTTAGAAAAACCAACCAAAAGAATAAAAGCTGCAGTGTCACTTGGTTAAATTCTGACATTGTTGTGAGAACTTGCTATGACTGGACAGAAGTTTGAAAAATATTATCAATGTGTGAATTAGTTGTGTGGAAAAACGTGTCTGGTATGAAAGTAAGAACTTATTTTTTATATTATTCGGTCATTATTGTCAGTCCAAAAACTTGATGTGAGTGGCGCTGTAGACCGTGTTGAATTGTGGAATATACTGAGTGCGATTGTGTCGATTGTGCATACTCTGACAGACCAGCAGTGGTCCACTAAGTTATTTTCCAGCTCAGCTTTGGACTGTGCAGCTGTCTCTGTATTGACATTTCAGACTCAGAATGACTTCATGGTAATATGCAACGTGGCAAAAATCCTGGAGCTGGTCGTGCCTCTGATGGAGCTCCCAAGTGAGACTTTCCTCACTACCATAGAAGAAGACCTGATGAAGCTCATCATCAAATATGGCATGACGGTCAGTGTCATTTATCGCTTATAGCTTTCACAGAAACTGCTGCCCTGAGCATGCAGGTTTGATTTGATCATGATGCCATTTGTTGTGTCTGCTTCTCAGGTTGTGCAGCACTGTGTAAGCTGTCTTGGTGCTGTTGTCAACAAAGTCACACACAACTACAAGTTTGTTTGGGCTTGTTTCAACCGCTACTATGGTAAGGCTTATGTGCTGTAACAAACATTTTGTTATACCAGAATTCTACCTTAAAATATCTTTAAGCTTTTAGCTTTTACACTGGACAAAAAACCCACTAACATCCACTAGCATCTGGCTTTTTGTCTTCAGTAGGAAAGCGTACAATTGGCATTCATTCCCAGCTCAAATGACCCTGCAGTAGTTACAGGTATTTAGCAGCTCAAGCTCTGATTGGCAGTGATGGAAACATGACATCTGCATGGACATACTAATTTTCTGCATTTTTCCAGTGGAAGCCATGACAGCTATTTACCTTTGTCTGTAACTTCTGCAACTCTTGGTTATCTCAGCTGCAAATTCCATCTGTCTCCATTCAAGCAGCGCTTGAACATCATTCCAAACTTGTCAGCTTTGAGTTTGAAGGAGAAACTAAATCAAAAAGTTTAAAGAAAGTAATCATCATAACAGTCACTGGCCTCCATGCTGCTTTCTAGTCTTTGCTAATCCTGTTTTCCAGGACTTGTCAACTGGCAACAGGAAAGGAGTCAATCGCGTATTTTTAGCAGGTTTACCCACATTTAAAAAACTGTACTTGTTAACCTTAGAATTAAAGGTTATATTTTAAGCACATACTCATTGTCTCATTTCATATCCACTTTATAGGAGCTCTAGCCAAACTGAAGACACAGCACCAAGAGGACCCCAACAGCTCCACTCTGGCTGCCAACAAACCCACTCTCCTGCGCTCACTGTTCACTGTGGGGGCTCTCTGTCGACACTTTGATTTCGACCAAGAAGAGTTCAAAGGTGCTAACAAGGTAAACACCAGTAATCAGTCTAAACTATGTATGCAGAACTACTTTAGAACATGTGTTGATGACTTACTTGCCATCTGTCCCTGTGTCTCTTAGATTGTCATCAAGGACAAAGTGTTGGATCTCCTGTTGTACTTCACCACGCATGAAGATGAGGAGGTTCAGATCAAGGCCATCATAGGTCTAGGTATATTATACGTCATCTCAGACTGTATTTATACTGTAATTCATTGGTTACACCTGTTCTGATGTTTAATTCACCTGTGTTACCTGTGTCTTTGATGTTAGTTCCCTCAGTAATTATTATGTCTGTATTTGAATTATTTCCTTTGTCTGAAGGCTTCCAGTTCATCATGCACCCAGAGCTCATGTTTGTGCAGGATGTTAAAGTTCTGTATAAGAGCATCCTATCAGATGAAAACAATGTGGTCAGTCTGAAGATCCAGGTGCTAAAAAACCTGCAGACGTACTTGCAAGAGGAGGACTCTCGGATGCAGGAGGCTGATCGTGAATGTGAGTTTGAAAAAACTGAATCAGAAATACTTTACTGGGGAAATGAGTCATGTTAAAGATGCTCCCATTCAAGTTTAGAGAAATTTGTAAGCATAGATGAAATGATAAGAAAATGGAAATAGAAGTATGTAAAAATATGTACATTCTGCTACAATATATAACAAAAATAATATCACAAGATAAATATATAAATAAGAAGAATGTAAAAATGTGTGCCTTATTCTTCAATGTGCAACAGAAATGTCTATATACATATAAAATACTACATTAGAAGAATTAAAAGAAGAATTAGGAAAAGATAAGAAATACAATATAACAAATAAGAAATGTAATAATTATGCGCACAAATGTGCTTCATGGTACAATGCATAAAGTGTAAATAAAAATACTGATATTATTGTCATGTCAGCTCAGTGGTGTACAATCCATCTCATGTGTTCTGTCTTTTTTTTATTCAGGGAAGAACCAGGCCAAGCAGGAGGATCTAAAAGAAATGGGGGACATCTCATCAGGCATGAGCAGCTCCATTATGCAGATTTACCTGAAGCAGGTGCTGGAGTCTTTCTTCCACTCGCAGTCCACCGTTCGACACTTTGCCCTGAGTGTCGTCACACTTACTCTCAGCCAGGGCCTCATCCATCCTGTACAGGTATGTTCACAGTTTCACTCTGATAAAACATATACAGTACCTCTTGCAAGCAAGATCTGTGAGAGATTTTCTTTTACCTCACAGTGACAGAATTCTTTGCTGGCTTTAACGCATCATGAGCTGTTCACAGATTAGGCACAATTGTGTTTTTTTTTAGTGTGTGCCCTACTTGATTGCCATGGGAACAGATCCAGAGCCAACCATGAAGAACAAGGCCGATCAGCAGCTGGTGGAGATTGACAAGAAATATTCAGGCTTCATCCATGTGAGCGGCTTTCTGGTTTATAATCAGTGTTTGGAAATCAAAACTTAAATAAGATGGTTTGCTTTAACAGAATCTGTAGGCAGTGGTGTGTATATTTTCTTATGCCAGGATGATTTAAAACAGTTGAGACTACACTGAACTCTGAATACTACAGGAAGGAAAACATGGCTTTAAATTTGAATATTACACACAAGCACCAGAAAATACCAGAGATTAATTGTTGGATGAGGCTCAATGTATTTCAAACTTTGATCCTAGACAAAAGTTGATATTACAGAATTTCAGACATTATCTTCTTATCTATGTACTTGCTGACTTCTGTCTCTCTGTGAACTCACAGATGAAAGCTGTAGCAGGGTTGAAGATGTCTTACCAGGTGCAACAGGCCATAAATGGATCAAAAGGCGCAGTGGTTCGTGGTTTTCGTCACGATGACTCAGATGCTGCCCTCGGCTCTCATCTCTACACAATGGTCCGTGGGAACCGCCAACATCGACGCGCTTTCCTCACGTCCCTGCTCAACCTGTTCGATGACAGCTCCGTAAGTTTTACTCTCTCCTTTGTGCACCACCCACCCATCCAGTTGCTGGCTTTACTACTCGTCATGAATGGTTAATTTTAAGTGGTGACGTTTTGTTTTTTTCACTCTTTGTCCCCTGCAGAAAACAGAGGTGAACATGCTGTTGTTCATAGCCGACAACTTGGCCTGCTTCCCCTACCAAACGCAGGAGGAGCCTCTTTTCATCATGCACCATATAGATATCACTCTGTCTGTCTCTGGTAGCAACCTGCTCCAGTCTTTCAAGGAGGTGAGAGGCTTTCTTTAATTTATTGTATTACTCTAAGAGATGAAAATCCAAGCCTGTGTAATATATCCACTGTATATTTTTGTCTGTGTAGTCTTTACGGAAAGAGCCTATACAGCAGGAGAAGAAGACGAAACCAGAAAAGAAGAAGAAGACAAAAAAGAAGAAGAAGAAGAAGAAGAAGAAGAAGCAGGCTCGGAGAAGGAAATACAGCTCTGACGATGATGATGATGACGATGATAATGACGACGATGACGATTCTGATGAAGAGAGCAGTAGCTCATCCAGCAGCAGTGATGAGGAGGAAGAGGTGGTCCACAGGCGAAAGAAACCGATGGCTACAGATTCTGACTCTGACCTGGAAGATGAGGATGCGGTGATGGAGCGTCTGCCTGAAAACCCCAACCCTCTGCTGGACTTCGCCAGCGCGTCACAGGGTATTCTGCTGCTTCTGGTGCTCAAACAACATCTGAAGAATCTGTACGGCTTTTCAGACAGGTAAATGCCGGTAAACAAAATCTTTCATTAACTCTTCCTCAATATCGCAACTCTTAACAGGACTGAACTTTTTTTTTGTTTGTTTGTTTTTGTTACAGCAAAATCCAGAAGTATTCACCCACAGAGTCTGCCAAAGTATACGACAAGGCTGTGAACAGGAAGTCTAAGGTGCACTTCAACCCTCATCAGACACTGGATTACCTGAAGAGTGATGTAGCCAACATGGAAATCAGCTACGAGACCAAGAAGAACATTATCAAACAGTATTTGGACGTAAGCATTCAGCACCATGTTTTGAGTTTGTTTATGTCAGTCTCAGGAATATATGGTAGAGAAAAGATGTGTCTGTGAGAGAGATTGTACAGAATACGGCTCAAATAGTCATGTTTGACTCTTGAAGTAAACTGAAATTTGTCTATTTTGTCCACACTAACTGTTGGTTTTTCAAGTCCTTTTGAGTTGGCTTGAAAAAATTCCATCAAGAAAATATTTGGCTGAAGTTCTGCCTGCTTTTATCTTTTAGTTCAAGGTACTAATGGAGCACTTGGACCGTGACGAAGAGGATGAGGAGGGTGAAGCAAGTGCCAATGCCAGAAACAAAGCCATCAACTCGCTGCTGAAGGGCTCAAAGCCCTGGAATCACAACCACAATAATCACGCTGCTCCAGTGGAGTCCGATGAAGAGGAGAGTGAGGATGAAGATCCCCCTGCAGTAAGTATTTTATTTCTGTCTTAACTAACCTGTAATCAAACTGTTTCTGCAGCAGAAACTGTTTACACTCACTGGGCATTAGGACTTGATCATTTGAGGGTAATTTTGGCAGTGAGAGACGCCTTTTTCCAGTCGTTTGGTGGCAGTGGCAGAGAGTGTTTGCACGCTATGAATGCACCTGGACCTTGTGCCTCGTGTCGTTGCAGGCGTGCTTTGAACGCCTCAACCTGAAAAACCGGACGTCATTCACTTTTCATTTGTTTTTGTTTTTTTCCCATTGTTCAGTTGGATTAGTTGAGAGATGTGGTGGTGACAACAGTTCACAGTTGCACGGAAATAGTAATCATGGAAGACAAAATAGCGGTGGCTGTTGCTGGATATCCAGAGCAATATGATTTTACAAACTGCAGTTACCATGATTTGAACTGAAAACAGCAGCAATGCTTGACATTTTGCTTAAGTTGTTTTTGTTCTTTTAAACCATATTAAGAGTTAAGCTAATGCTAGCTCACTTTCCACGTCTCCCTTTCAACAGCCTCTGGGCAAGCTGCAGTCTGCGAGCTGTGTTTTTTTCTCTATCTAAGGGTCTCATGTAACCACATGGATCTGTTTCCCTTTGTCCAGCAGAGCTTTTGGGAACAGCCTCTCACCTGCAGTCAGAGCCAGAGAAAGTGCCCTCTGCATGTCCATTTTCTTTTTTTTGCAGATGTTTAGTTACCTAACTAACTAATTACTATGTAGGAAGTTAACTTCCTCTGGCTAACCAAAATAGAATGTACAGATCTGAGTTTAAAAAAATGACCTACTGTAACGCCTCTCACCTCCAGGGTACACAAACATCACAATGGTTTTTATGGATTTTAAGTTTTACATTTGTCCTGCGTCTACTGTTCACACATTATTCCAACATGAAAAATGTCTAAGATTTCTGTGTGGTGCTTCTTATGTTAAAAAAAAGGTTTGTTCATGTTTCCGGTTCTTCTTTCCACAGCGGAAACCAAGGAAAGGTGGGGACTCTGCAGAGGATTCAGGTCATATGAATGAGACAGTGGAGGCCATGGACGTCGTCGCCATCTGCCGCCCCAAATACAAAGACAGGCCACAGATTGCCCGGGTCATCCAGAAGACCAAACACGGCTACAGCATACACTGGATGACTGGATCGTACTCTGGGCCCTGGGTTGTGGCAAAGAAACGGGACGGTCGCAAAAAGGTGCCTTGGGTTGACACTATCAAGGAGTCGGACATTATTTACAAGAAAATATCCTTGACAAGCGGACAAAAGCTGACGAACAAAGTGGCACAGACGTTACGGGCGCTATACGCCGCCAAGGAGGGGACAAAGAGTTAATCATCTGAAAATATTCAGACAAACCCCTCACAGCCCAAATCTACGTGGATCCAATATGTTACAGAGAGATAACGGACCTGCTGGAGAAAGAAGTATTGAGAACACTGGTCTGTTTGAACACAGACATGTTTAAGTTAAACAGAAAACACAAGAAGGAAATGTTTGGGAAAACATTGTGTGGGAGTTCCTTCGCTGTTGTGCAGCAGCTTCGTTGTTTGATTTTTACTCCCACTGTATCATAGTTTAACTAAACACATGTTTATATCTGAACATAATTCTGTAAAAAAAAGAAACTGAATGTTGGAAATTAGTGTATTGATGATGTTCTTAATAAAGTGTTTTTGGAGTTTAAACTAGCACCAGATGGATTTATTCACTTGACCTGAGCTCCAACAACTTTTAACTTTCTTTTCTTTTCTTGTTTGTTTACCCACACTGTGTACTGGAGTCTCTTTGATATAATTTATTTATGTTAAAAGCAGTGCAGTATCTGTGCCTATATGCAGGGGAAGTTATATTGTTTTTAATATAGATTTTGATGTTATAGAAAACAGAGCAAGAAAAAAGTGATCCCCCGCTCTTCTGGTTGAACAAATACTGCAATAAATTTTTCTTACGTCTTTGTTACTTGTTTGTGCTTTTTTTTTTTACCCCACATTGGAATATGTAGTTTATCACTTTCAAAGTCATCAGGCTCATATTTTTGCTTGTACTGTGATTCCCTAACCTGTGGGACAGAGATCAGGGAGATCATATCCATCCCTCTGAAGAAATACCAAATCCTCTTAACTGGTTACTTGACTCATTGCAACTTTGAGATAATCTTGCCATGACTGTGAGGATGAGCACATCAGTAGCTGGCAGGTAACTAACTGAAATCTGTTGCTGTTGTTTTTTATATTTTGGCAGAAAAAATAGAAATAAATGCTTTTTACAAAAAAAAAGAAAAACAATTTACAACATGTTCAGTTTAAAAAAATATCTGACAACATATAAACTGATACTGGTATATAGCTGTGCTAGGCCAATGTCTGGCCACCTGATAAATCTTTCTCTACTCAAAACATGCACGTTCACAGCAACATTTCAAAATATAACAAAATATGATATCGCATATATATATACATGTCTTGTCAAGGGAATTATATTTCTCTTCTTTTGCAGCTGAAATGATAAACACCAACTAGCTATCATCTTTATAAGGGCTGGAAAAAAATTCTCAGTAGGCTAACAAAAGAATGAAAATGTAATTTAATTATAAAACTCTTGCAACCTGCCTCACTGAATTTGTTTTGTTTTATTTCTTCAATTTCTTATTTATTTTAAATATCTTCAAAATATGTTCTAATGCAATCATATGACTATCTGCATTTCTGAGTGGTGAATATGTTAGAATTACATTGACCGATGGATGGCAGCACAAACATTCACGTCCCCTAGTCTACAGAAAAGTAAGGAGACGAAGAAGAAGATGACTAACCGGAAGAAAACGTTTCACCTCTGCCGTCGTGCATGAGGTTGGCGGGCTGCTAGTTGTGTGTGTGTGTTGAGTGTATTCGTTTAAAATTTGTAGCTGAACTGCTGAACAAAACTTGTTTGTCACATAACTCAACACTGCGCGGAATCTTTCCAGTCGGGTAAAGCAAGGAGTTCACTTTAAAACACTTTATTTCACACTTAGCTAGCACTTAGCTTGCATGCTAAATAATAATTTAATGCTAGCAGTCAGCTAACTAACCGGCGTTCCACTACCAGTTAGCTAACTTAAGCTAGCTCTAGAAACGGTTAACTTGTTGTTGCAGTGTATCTGTCCATTATGACATCTCTATCTCTATGTGATTTTTAAACGCTCTCATCTGTAGTTAAGTTAGCGGTGGTAGACCAGCCATGCCGTCCAGCGCTGGACCCAGCAGCCCTGCCGCTGCACTCGCCGAAGCGCTGGAAAACTCTGCCCGGCTAATTGACAGACACCTGCAGGATGACCGCTGCTTCCCTGACCTGTCGGAGCTCCTCGGTGTCCCCTCTCACAGTAAGTCATCTGTGTTGATGGGACAGAAGAGAGTCCTAACAGTAGCTATCGAACTCAAGTGTTTGTTTACACAAGGGCTACCACTGCCAAACTAGGACTGGTAGGGTAGGATACAAAGTTTGAGGTTGGACAAACCTTACAATAGGTGTTGTCTAAAACATTGATACAAAAAAGCTAGTTAGCCTTACTTTTGCATGTTCTTTACAGACGTAGACAAGTATGCACAATGCATTTTATGTTATATATTTTTTAAATGTGCATTCAGTCCTCATGATTTGTCTCTGAGACTTTCATACACCCTGTCAGGTACCGTAAGACCGTAAGTATTAGTGCAGGCTTGAAGCAGCATGTGTGCTGCTATCAATACATCCGTTTTTCACCCGTTTTCCTCTTATCCTTCTTTGTATCTTGCTGATCCTCACACATATGAACAGCAGTCAAACGAATTAACTGTAGAAAAAGATGACTGTCATAAAAACTATACCAATAAAATGGGTCATGAATGTTATTTATGGCATGATGGAATTTGTTTGTATACACGAAAAATCTATTATATTTGGGATATAAAATTTGGTCTAGGAATGGTGCATAATTATATAATATAATATAATATAATATATAATTATATATTATATATAACCCATTTATAGATATGCCATCCCTCTCTGGAGTGTCAGACATGGACTATCCCCTCCAGGGACCGGGTTTGCTCAGTGTGCCAAATCTCCCGGAGCTCAGTGCAGTCCGCCGAATCCCCCTGCCGCCCGAGCTGGTGGAGCAGTTCAGCCGTATCCTTTTGGGCATTCAGGAAAAGCTGATCAAATGCTTGTGGATGGATCCAGAGGTTTCCATTAGACACCTAGCAAAAATGTTAAATTGATTGCTTTTGATTTCAATTTGAGTTTTGAATTAACCATTTTACAGACATGCAGTGTAACTGCATGATGGGCGTTTTTCCTGAAATCAGTCGAGCATGGCTCACTATTGACAATGACATCTTCATGTGGAATTATGAGGACGGGTGAGTACATTTAGCTTATATGGGACTAAGTGACTGCTTTCATTATTGGTATTACTTTTTTGTTGTGAACTTTCATTGACAATAAACCTGGAGTAAAGGCAGTTATTCATTATTTTCTACCTTTACATTCTTTTCAGAGGAGATGTGGCCTATTTTGATGGCCTTATTGAAACCATTCTGGCAGTTGGCCTTGTAAAGCCAAAACAAGGTTTGTGTAAACATGTGCATTGGTTGTTTGTTTTGATTATTTTTTTATTTGATGTGATGTTCATGAGTTGTGTTTTTTTTTCTCAGGGATTTTACAGCCACACATTCACTACCTCTTAGTACTGGCCACCTCTGTGGATGTAGTGATCCTTGGACTGAGCTTTCCCAAGAGCCAGGCTGGTCAGTGCTTCACACAATTCTATCACAGTAACATTGCATTTGAGTTTTTCCCTGTAGCATGTGAGTATGTACATCGCTGGTTCCCCACCTGAAGGACCCAACACCCTCAAGAGGTTGCTTGATGTTAAAAAGTAAAAAAATATGTAATACACAGACTTGTATTAAAAGTTCCTAAATATATCAGAAAAACTCATCTTCCTTAAGGACAAAAGTTGTGAACCACTGACATAGATGCCAGAGAGGAATATTCTCATGACATTTCTCTGTTTTAAAATTAATTGAAATTTTAGCGTTAAGAGGCGGGGCAGCAAGGAAAGAAAGGTTGGGAACCAGTGCTCTGGGGAATCTTGTAATAACATGATCATAACATTCTGCAGTACAGTTAAATGTGTCCGACTGTTTTAAAGCTGCATGCCAAACATGGCATCTTGCAGGAATAGGCTAAATATGCTGCCACCTACATAGTCAAATATGTGCAAACAAGTGCCAGGAATTCATAGACTAGGCAAATGTGCAAGGTAAGGACAGCTGCTTTACTAAAACACATATTGTAACTCTGTTTCATTTTAGACATACACACTGTTAAGAAGTAGTAAATAGGTAAATGCTGTATTTAATTGATGTGTTACTGTGGTACTGGCATGTTTGGACACCAGGGTGAGATATGAAGAGAACTGAGCTGTCATACCCTACAGTCTTTCTATGTTTGCAACAGTGCTATTAATATCATCATGTGTACTGGTTTATCTGGGTCATCTTTGTGTCTCTCTCATTTTGTTCTAGGGTTGAATGACAGCATGTCTGGTGGGATGCAGCTGCTGCCGGACCCCCTCTTTTCAATCCCCACAGACAACACCTACATCCTGTCCATCACCTCGACAGACCTGGGACGCATCTTTATGGCAGGAAAAGACGGCTGCCTCTATGAGATAGCTTACCAGGCTGAGGCTGGATGGCTGAGTCAGCGCTGCAGAAAAATCAACCACTCCAAGAGCTCTCTGTCGTTTCTCATTCCCTCTGTGCTCCAGTTCTCCTTCTCTGAAGATGGTAAGGAGAGGGACACATTTCAATGCGGAGTGAAAGATGTCCATGATTTAAACTTGACTTTAATCTTTTCATGTGCTTGTGCTACACAGACCCCATTGTGCAGATTGCTATTGACAACTCCCGCAACACACTGTTCACACGCTCTGAGAAAGGTGTCCTGCAGGTCAGACATTTAATGAATTTCATGCTAGTTTTTGACATGTATGGCTGTTCATGGTCAGCTGGGAAACTAAATTAACTGTGGTGTCAGTGTGCTGAAATGATTAACAATTTTCCGGTTCTTAGGTGTATGACCTGGGTGCTGATGGTCAGGGAATGAGTCGTGTGGCAACCATGTCGCAGAGCTCCATTGTTGCGGCTGCTGGAAACATAGCCAGGTATGTCCAGTGTCATGACATCTTTTTCTACAAATTGTCACTATTACATCATAAAGGTCCAACACGCAGATACTCGTATTTCTTGATCTTGATGTTCTTTTTGGTCCATATCCATTCTGACAATTCATTGTTTGTATTTGCTTGTTCAGTGTAACCAAAACCTCAATTAAAAAATTAAATATGCCTTTGCAACAAAAGGAGCAAAACTCCAACAATAAATTCTCCAAATACAGTTCTTTCTTTGTTTATTTCTCCTACATTCTACTATTTTTTTTGTTGTAGTTGCTTTGTAGTTGAGTAGTATTGCTTGACAGCGTCTTCCAGCTGCAGCCTTGTCTTAATTCTATTAGCTGGCATGGACGGCACAAGCCATTTGCTCCTATATTCCTTTTGCCAACCTTTCACCTATGGGTGGCATTGCTTCTCAAAAATAAAAACAAAACCAGCCAAAACATTTGGGTTTGTGGAACTGCATGTTTCTTTCCCATGTCATTAATTCTCCTCAAAGGGAAGTAAGATTTTTTTCTCATTGAAACTCACCTTTCTTTGCAGGACAATTGATCGTTCGGTCTTCAGACCTATTGTCCAGATCTCTGTGATTGACAGATCTGAGTCCACAGACTGTCACTTGCTTGCTGTCACTCATGCAGGTAAAAATTACAGGTGGTAGTGAGGATAAGCAACAATAGTAGAATACTTGAAGAGTAATATGAATTGTTTATACTTCATGTGTGCCTCTATTTCTGTAGGTGTGCGTCTCTACTTCAGCACCACACCTTTTGCCCCTCCGCACCAGAAACAAATTGCAGTTCGGCCTAGCCTGTTAGCTTTGGTCCATGTTCGTCTGCCACCAGGGTTTTCTGCATCCTCTACCCTGCAGAAACCTGCAAAGGTCCATAAGGCACTGCACAGCAAAGGTAAAACTATTTTTACTCTTCTTTTTCTTTTTTTTAACTTTTATTGCTATCTTTAACATTGTTTTCAGCATACAGGCACAGTGATTGCAAGAATCCCGACCTGTCTGTAGTATAAATAATTTCAAAAGACTTGAAATAAATTGACAAGGGTTATATTAAAAGTTCATCCACCTACACATCTTGAACATGCACATTTTAAAAAGCTTAACTGGTTGATGGTGGAAAAAAGAATCATGTCTATTAAGAGGCTGCTCACTGACAAAATTGTTAATAATATGGTACCAAAGTACTTAATTATTTATTACATATTTCTCATACAGGCCAAATTGGCCTTACAGAAATGGTGACAGCACAATGTAGCATATGCATTTTTAAAAATAGAATCAGTAGGCTTTGTCCTTATCTGCTATCTTGTTGGTTTTGCTTTATCTTGTCATGTGTGAAGTGTCATACTATATGTAGTGACTACAGTGCAGTGTTGTATATATTTCATAATCAAATAAATCCCCTTCATGATTTAGCCTTTTTCTGTGTTTACATCTTGCAGGTGTTCTGTTAATGGCTGCTTCTGAGACTGAGGATAGTGACATTCTGTGGTGTATCAATCATGATTCCTTTCCCTTCAAGAAACCCTTGATGGAGACTCAGGTTGGCACATAAGAAGCATACAATAAATAGATTAAACTTTCAAGTGTCTTACTAACATTGGTCAGTCCTCTGAAGTGCAGCTGATGTATACTGTATATACTGGTTAAAAAAAACCTACACTCTACCCCTGTGTTATGTTGCAGATGATGTCTAATGTAGATGGACACTCATGGGCTCTTTGTGCGCTAAATGAAGAGAGGCCAGCCAAGATTTCTACTCCTCTGAACAAAGAACAGATCCCCATCACAGATTCACCTGTGGTTGTCCAGCAGCACAATATCCCTCCACAGAAGTTTGTCCTTCTCTCTGCAAAGGTTAAAACTCCTGTCATGACTCATTGTGTTGCATACTTAGAGCCTACTCCTCTTTTAATGTGACAAAAAATGTCTTAATTTTGCATACTAAGTGTAGATTCCTTGGTGTCCTGTAGGGGAGTCATATCTTCCAAAAACTGCGGCCAGTAGACCAGCTCCGTCACCTGCTGGTGAGCTGTGCTGGAGGAGAAAGTGAAGAGGTTGAACGCTTCTTCAAACTGCACAGGGTACAAAGAATGATATTCACTGTCTAATATTTTATTAATCCCTTATCACAACCTTTACCTTAAGCCTGTGCATGACACACAGACCCCTTTGCACAGGATTAAATTATGTTTGTCACACATATACAGTTTGTTTGAGGTGTTGATGTTCTGTACAGGAAGAGCAAGCTTGTGCCACAGCGGTGATCCTGGCTTGTTCCAGTGCTGCTTGTGACAGAGAGGTTTCACAGTGGGCCACCAGAGCCTTCTTCAGGTAATAGATATCAGAAAATAAACACTTTCAAATGTACGATAATTTCCTCTATCATTCAGAGTATGACAGTATTCTGAATTATACAGGTCATATAAACTGCATTGTTCTGTTTGGATATTCTGAATTCGGCTTTATTCTGAATTTAGCATTTTTATGTGGCATATGCCGGTATTATTCGGTTTTGCACAAATATTGCACCACTGACCTTTTCAAGTAGGTGGTTGAGTGGTTTTAAGTGGGAGGCTGTGTTGAACAACTCCATCCTTGGTGGATAACTTAAAAACAAATGCTGTTTTGATGCAAAGGTGCAAAATGGCTCAAGCAGCTCCAGCTTCCTAATGTAGGAATACACACGGCTGCATGTAAACAGAAATATTAATGGATTATTTATTTTGATTAGCCATGTCAATTGCTTAGTAACAATAACTTGTAGTTGTTTTGCAGTAGGAGCAAAAAAATTAAGATTTTTTGCATGTAAATGTAGTCACTGTTGATACACATGTACAGATTTACACTCACCCTGCACACAAACTAAAAACACTTTCTCTGTTTTTGTTGTGATCAGATATGGAGGAGAAGCACAGATGAGATTCCCTGCAGCCATGACATCTCCCAGTACTGTTGGACCTGTGATGAGCTCTCCAGCACCTGGTAAATGATAAGAAAATACTGTCCACCTGGCTTGGGGTTAATTAGATAAAGGCCAAATGCAGCAGCTTAAACTCCTGTGACATTGAATAAAGCCTCATATAGAGATTTAATTACCATGCCTGCAAATATTTAGTAATTCATACGTCACATTTTATAATGACTATCTTAAAATATACATGTAATTCTTTGTAATTTTTGGTACTCCCCTCTCAGGCATTGTGCCCCCAGCTTTAGCCACACCTTTTGCACCAATGCAAACCGGTGCTGCCCCCATCACGCCCATGTCAGCCGGCCCAGAGGTGATTTTCTCAGGGAAGCACAATGGCATCTGTGTCTACTTTGCTCGCATTCTTGGGTAAGTAAATCATTTGAAAATGTGTCAATGTGACAATCTATTTTCTGGGTGAGAATCTAAATAGTCAGAGGTGGGGATACTGATGTATGATGATGGTGTCCACACTGAATGGCATGTCTTTCTCTCCTGTTTGACTTCACTAACAGAAATATTTGGGATGGCAGTATTGCTGTTGAGAAAACGATAAGTAAAGGGAATCAGACGGTCAGTATTGTAAGTATCACAATTACACCAGGATTTATTTAATAGTTTAATAAGCACCACCTCATATAACCTAAATCTTCCCTTTAACACCATTATCTGTTGTCCCTGCAGTTAGAAAGCAGTGTTGGTGTGTTCGATCTGGAGTCAGTACTTCTGGAGCTCTCTGGTTTGCAGGAGTTTCTGGATAAAAACTCTCAGTTCAGTCCCTCCTCTTTAGGCACAGCAAGGTAAGAGCTCCTGCTTGCTTAGTGTTACATTGAAGTACTTGGTATCCTGATTTATGTTATGGTACCTATGTTTCTCATTTCCTATTACTTTTACTTCAGTAACATTGTCAGTATTGCCTACAAGAAAGTGGAATGTGCAAAACAGAATCCAGATTTGCAAAACTCTACTGTAACTGAGTCTTGATTGTAACATCTGTTCTGCTTGCTGTTAGTTTCAGCTCCCCTGCCAACCTGCAGCAAAGGCTTCTGGGATTTATGCGTCCTGACGGTGCCAGCTCACAGCAGGTCCAGCAGGAGCTCCAGAGGAAATATCACAGTGAGTTATGAGCGCAGGCTTCTATATTCTCCTGAATATTGTCATGAGAATCAGTATTCTAAATATCAATGATATCATAAATCTTTTTCATAAGTGTGGACCTTTGATGTGCCAACAAAAGAGGAAAAAATGATTTACTTTACATTTCACACTCATCACTGTCTTTATGGCTTCACATTCCTGTAACTCTTTGTCTCTTTGTGTTTCTATCTGTATCCAGCCAAGGCTCAGGTCTATGAGAAAGTGTCCCTGCAGGGCATCCAGCAGTTAGTGCATCGCTCCTATCAGACTCTGGCCCTCTGGAAGCTCCTCTGTGATCATCAGTTCAGCCTCATTATGTCTGAGCTGCCAAAGGTACAAACACTTCCCCTGTACGACAGCTGCAGATGCCCGCACATCATCGCTGCAGCATTCATCCACATGCCTTCCTCAATGTAGAACTTTTTTTGTTTCCAGCCAAAAGCCTGGTGCACAGTCAGATGTCTCTGTTGTTCACGCTGCCTCTTTTTTTCTGTGTTTGTAGGAGTTTCAAGAGCAGATGAAAGGAGCAAGTTTTAAAGATGTAGTGATCCGGGGCAAGGAGCTGTCTGGAGCGCTCATCACAGCACTCATTAATGTCTACATCAAAGATAATGCCTCTGTGGATGCCATCAGCAATCACCTGCGGGACATCTGTCCCCTGCTGTACAGCAGCGATGACAACGTTTGCTCCAAGGTGCATACATACACATAACATATGGTGTTTGTGGGTCCTTAAAAGTTTTTAAAATATTCTGAGCTGAATTATTTTAAGACCTTAAAATCAGGCTTTGTACAAAGTCTTGAATGCTTGGAAAATGGTTCATTTTAACCATTAGTGAGTTTTTAAGGTTAGGAGTAATAATCTTTATTTGTAGAGCGCTTGTCGAAATCCATGTTACAAAGTGTTTCACAAGGGCAGCAAAATAAAACAGATCAGATCAGAACAGGTTGTAAAATCATTTTGTTTAAAAGAAAAGATAAAAACAATTTGGTGTATAAAAACCAATACAGTGTAAAAGGCAAGAATAGGAAAATAAAAGCATTTAAGAAATAAAACAGTCCAAAAACAATTAAAAATCAGGAAAAGCTCTCCAATAAAAGCATGTTTTAAGAAGGGATTTAAAGGAGATCACTGACTTGACTGACCTGTTTCCTCAGGCAGGTTGTTTCAGAGACTTGGGGCCTCTGACTGCAGTGTGCTGAATCTAAAATCTTTTAATGAAATTAAATAATTCAGTTGTCATATTTGTGGTGAATAGATAAATTGTCTGTTGATTCCTTACTAACAAAGTGACCATATACATTGATTTCTGTGAGTATAAAATGTGTTTGCATTTAGTAAAATTTAGATAAAGGCTTGGAGAGTCTGGAAGTTTTTGGTTTTACGTACCTTGAAAGTGCCTGAATTTTACTCTTAAAAAGATGTACCTTCCCTGTAAAAGGTACTAGATTGAATCAAATGTGTCAGTCTTTATTGCATTATTCTGCATTTTTTGTTTTATTGGTGTCTTTGGTGCTTTCCCATTTCTTGCAATCTTCAGGAGGAATTGATTCACCCACATTGATTCATGTGTCTTAATACTGAATTTGTTGCTTTTGTCTCCCACTTAGGCTAATGAGTTGCTGCAGAGCTCCAAGCAGATCCAGAATAAAGCAGATAAAGAGAGAACACTGAGGGAGTCTCTGCGGCTCTATCAGCAGATCAGCCAACACACCGACCTGCCGCTGGTCTGCTCCCAGTACAGACAAGGTAGGGACACATGAGACCCTCCTCCTTTTTGGTATTTGTGTACATGAAAAGCAAAGTTCACCCCAAAATCTAACTACATGTTTTTCCTCTTACATGTAGTGCTACTTTTTAAATGTATATTTTTGGCACTTTGAGCACCAAAAGAAGTGCCATCCAGTTCCATTATACTGGAGAGAAGGCAAACATCTCTGTGGCTGATATCTCCAAACCTCACACCAGAATCTAGATAGTCGTACAGGCCAGAGGAAGAATGTGTTTATTTCATTTTGGGGTCTAGTGTCCCTTTAAATAATGCTGTCATTTTTTAAAATACCAATACTGACTCTGCTCAACTGTCTCAGTGCGTTTCTACGAGGGAGTCCTTGAGTTGTGCCTCACAGCAGCAGACAAGAAGGATCCACAGAGACTGGGGCCGCACTTCTACAAGAACGGAGAACCTGAGGACGACAGAGTGGGACAGCAGGCCTTCCAGGAGAGGTAACAAAAGAGAGCAGTAGTACAAAAATAGCCATCACTGATGGCCATTTTAGTCGATGGTCATCAACAGTTTTCCCCTCTCCTCTCTCTGCTCCAGACTTTCATGTTACAAATGCATCACGGACACAATGCAGGAGCTGGTGAACCAGAGCAAAGCTGCCCCTCAATCCCCCAGCGTCCCCAAGCAGCCCGGGCCTCCTGTCATGACTTCCGACCCCAACATGCTCAGTAATGAAGAAGCTACAGCTCATGTGAGTAGGAAGGGGACATGATGCTTATTTTAGCCTCAGCAGTATACGTGATCTGCATTATTAATTAACTAATGTTGTCCCCTTGTAGTTTGAGCAGATTCTCGGTCTGGCCCAGAGGTCTCAGGACGAGCTGTTTCACATCGCTCTGTACAACTGGCTGATTCAGGCCGACCTGACTGACAAGCTGCTAGAGGTAGAGTGTCTGGTCATGTGTGTTTTTTGCTTTGGTTTTTGAATGAAATTTGCGTCTTAATGTAGTTCCTGATTGTGCGTAATTTATATCTAGCCTCATTGTTTTATTGTTTTAATGAAAAATACCCTGATTTTTAAAACAAATACATAAGTTGTCATCCAGAATTTATGGGTATGGGAACAGAAAACATACCATCAAGCTGGTGGCAACAGGCCCTTAAAAAGTCTTAAAATGTCTTCAATTTACATTCATAATAAAAGGCCCTAAAAAGTATTAAATAGCCTTAAATTCTGCTTGGGAATGTCTTAAATATTTATTTATGCCATGTAATGGTGGTCTAAAATGGTCTAAAATTCACTCTAAGCACAAGAAATGAATTTGAGTCTGAATACTTATGTTATCTTATTATAGTCTTTTAGGTTTTTGCTAATAAATGTTGTATGAACAAATGTTATTTAACTCGAGTAGTTATTGTCAGTTTGCCTTACTTATAATTTTGTTTTGATCATATATTTATTTACTCAGAGTATACCTATATTTTCACACTTGATGTTTAGTTTTATTGCAAAATTGGCCTTAAATTTATTTAACAAGGACATTAAAGTTTTAGAAGTCTTGAATTTAACTTGCTGATGCATTACAGCTAAATGTGAAAACCTAGGAGAAAATAGACAAACAACTCCCTTAAAATATTACACCTTTTTTGTAATGTTTCACCTGGATTCTTGTAGGTTATTTTCTTGTGTATACAAACTAAGCATATGTCTGTCAGCATTTTTTATGTGATTACACGCCATCTGTCCGACAGCAGTTTCTTTTATTTGTCTTCTATTGTTCAGGTGAATTCTCCGTACCTGGAGGAACATCTGATGCATATGATCAAACAGGACCAGAGTAAGGTGCACAATATGGACCTGTTGTGGCGCTACTATGAGAAGAACCGCAACTTCGGCAAGGCAGCTCATGTACTTGCCCGTCTTGCTGACATGCACAGGTTTGTACCCACAACAACTGTTTCATTCTGTTTAGTTTCATTCTAGTAGATTATAAGCATGTAAAGGTAGAATATTTGTTTGTAAATGCACCAAAAAGATAGTTGATTGTTGAGTCTCATTCTCAAGCCATCAAATCCTGACACTTTGGCTTGATAAAGTGTCCGTAACACAGCAGAATAAGAAGATGCAGGCAGAGGGCAGGGTCACTGTAGATACAGACACCATCAAACACTTTTAGTGAGTAATAAGTGATGATTGAAAGGGATTATTTGCAGTCTGCACAGGTCTTTTTATTTATAAGGAAAATCTTGCATAATATGCCTTTGGCAAAGCTCCATAAAAGAAATGTAACAAGCTCCAACACTGACATGGGCTCTTGACTAACTTTTTTAAGTTAAAACATGCTAAGAAAGTACCTTATTGTTGTTCTCTAATCCTGCAGCACTGAGATCTCATTGAAGCAGCGTTTGGAGTATATCGCCCGAGCCATCCTGTCTGCTAAGAGTTCCTCCAGCATCTCTGCTCAGGCATCTGATGGAGAGTTTCTACATGAGCTGGAAGAAAAGATGGAGGTATGTAAGAGGTGGAAAAAACTGAAGGTGTGATTTTCACAATAATTGTTTAGTCCAGTCATGAATCAACTAAAGGTTCCAGCTCTCTAATTGAATTCTGCACTGTAATCACTCAGTTTCTGTATTTTGTTCTCCTTCCTAGCTGGTGCGCATTCAAGTACAGATTCAGGAGACCCTGATCAGACAGTACTCCCATCATCCCTCAGTGAAAAATGTCATTTCTCAGCTGGACTCAGAGCTCATGGACATCACCAAGGTAACAAAAGCCAAACAGTGATAACCAGAAGTTGAGGAATGTGAAGAATTTTCATCGCAGTGTGTGGGAAATGGTTATAAATGCTGAATATGTTCCCCCGTACAGCTCTACGGGGAGTTTGCTGACCATTTCAAACTGTCCGAGTGCAAGCTGGCCATCATTCACTGCGCGGGACACTCTGACCCGATCCTGGTGCACTCGCTGTGGCAGGAGATCATGGAGAAAGGCAAGTGAAATGTCAGCACCTTACAAAAATTTAGCCCCAAACCTTTCTAAAAATACCTTTCATGTGATGTAGGTGTCAGTAATTGTTTTGTCTTTTCTAGAACTGGGAGACACTGTGGCCATGAGTCCAGTGGACAGGATGAGGTCTCTCAGTTTGAAACTGGTGTCACTGGGAAAGATTTACGCTGGAACACCGAGATATTTCCCTCTGGGTAAGCAGCATTCTCACGCTCCTGTAATTATGTTCAGTTTTTCATTCATTAGTATTTTCCAGCTTGCTGTGTACTATTTTGTTAACAGTAATATAATTAGTCTTCCCCTTTGCACCATTTATATCAGCATGTCTCTGTGGTTCAGGTCCGCAGGGTCATGCTGGTGCTCTGGGTGATTGCTTAATTATCCTCTGATTATAACCAGCCTGCTCAAACTTGTCCTCTCTGTGGAGATGGATTCATTTTCTATACGTCCTTGGTGCATGACAAGCACGCACAGAATCAGTTATGTTGGAATGAACAAATTGAGTGTGCAGTGATAACAAACCAATGTGTCCTGCAATTGTAGAGTTCCTGGTGAAGTTTTTAGAGCAGGAGGTGTGTCGGCTGAACTGGGACGTGGGCTTCGTCACCTCCACCATGCAGGAGATTGGAGTACAGTTGCCGCGTCTTCTGGAGGTCTATGACCAACTCTTCAAAACTCGGGTACGGATGAAGTATCATGTTTCACGACATCACTTTATCAGTTTTGTTCACATTAATGCACATGAAATATAAGCAGTATTTTCAGAGTTTTGCAGATTGAGGATTAAATTGTTTCTTAATTAATTTTCCAATACTCTCCGTAGGATCCTTGCTGGCAGCGGTTGAAGAAGCCTCTCCACCTGGTCGAGTGCATCCACGTGCTGCTGTCAGGATACGTGGATGATCCCAGCAGAGTACCCACCTATGACAGGTAATGACTGTCCGAGTAGCTGTTCAGCTGCTGGCCTGTAGTAGGTGCTGTAGTGTTGGATTTTTACAGAGAACATGCACATGTTATTGCTGGTTACAACCCCTGTGACACTATTGATATATCTTGCCAAAGTGTCCTTGAGCAAGACGAGAACTTCCCACTGCTTGCTTGCGTTATTTTAAGATGCTCCAGATAAAATCCAAAAGTGTAACCTTCTACTGTCTACACAGAGCTTAAAAAACATGGTTAGTTTGATGGATACAGAGCATGTTGAATAAAAGTATCTTCAGTGAGGACAGCAAAATTCAGTGAGAGGCATTTTTGCTGTTCCTAGGCAACACATCATGTCTGTCAATCACTTTTGTGCTAACAACAGCAGATATATTCAGGCGGTCGAAAGACACAGTAGACAGACAATATAAACCTCAAAATGCCCACTAATGTTTGTCCAATCTTGATATCCACTTGGCATATTGTTTTTGTGATGTTAATTTCTCTCTGAGATCAGATTGCTCTATGTTTGCAGGGGGTTCTAAGGGATAGGTTCACATGCTCACATGTAAATTGGAAGTTGTACTGGTTTCTTGTCCTTACTGGTTCTGAAGAAATCCACAGTCCTCATTTTGTTTAAAAATACGCATCTAGATGTGAGGCTTCAGCAGTCTGAGCCAAATCAAATGGATATCTTCCAGAGTCACGGTCTTTTTAATACACATTTCCCTTGTGTTATTACCGCCCCTGAGCAAATACACACTGGGGAAATACTAAGAGAGATGTGCACCAAAAAGGCCAACTTTGGAACTTCCCAAGCTGATTTGATGAAACCAGGCTCACCTTAAAGCCTCATAATAGCATCATTCATGTGCTTAGTGTGCTAAAACCTGAAACCTGGAATAAACTTGCAATTAACCGTTAAACCGCTTGTCTTCCCTCCGTTTCAGACGCCGATTCACTAATGTGTGTCTTGACAACATCTGCGGATACCTCGTGGAGCTGCAGTCTCTGAGCCCCAACTCAGCCCTTCAGCAAACCATCGGCAACTTCAAGTCTCTGCAGGCAAAGCTGGAGAAGCTCCACTGACATTACCAGTAACGTTCTTCACAGGACGAGGAACAGGTGACCTCTGGATGTTGCACTGCTGGCCTTAATTAAACAGCTGATGAAAAGCGTGATTACATGATCAGCACACCCCCTTTCTCTTCAGTCTGACACTTTACAGCTTGGAAAGTGAGAGCAGTCTTCAGATAAAGACGAAACCGAAGAGACAAGTTTTATAACTTATTTAATACATTTTGTGAAAAGTCTAAACATTATGCTGAAATACAACGTTGGAAAGTAAGACACTGTTGGTGATTTGCATTGTGTGCAAATAGCTGTCAGAAAATAACAAGATATTTGTGTTACCTGTGTTTACAAAAACATGGAATCACTCTGAATTTTGCAGGTCAGTTTTCATTTATTGAAAATGCACTTATTGACAATTGAATTGGGATTTTTTCTTATGAATCCACTTGGTAAATATAACTGACTAAAACCTTTTGATCACAGGGGAATCATTTGGATTGTTCTACATTTGCCTCCAAACAAACAGTTCAGTGTTGATGTTGTAATTATGTACATAACTTGGCCATAATGTCATCTCTTCTGCCAAAGGTCATACACACACAAACATTTTTTTCTTGTGTATATTTACACTGAGCAGATTGTCTACTTGGCTGATGAATTTGACAGTGCCGTTGTGTATGAATGCTTTTGTGATAATTTGGAATGTAGAATTTTTTTTTTTTAACAGTGCAGTTCACAGCACTGAAAACTTTGGCCTGTGTTGAGGGAAAAAAAAAATCATAAAACATTTTTTTATAAAGAAATAAAATTTGTCATTGTTTTGTGTGTGAGGATGTTTTGAAAACACTAAACAGGAAGTGGTTGTAAACCTGAACAAACAGACTCATGTTCTCAGGCACATTTCTGTGTTAAATTTAACAAATAATTGCCAACAGAAATAAAGGAGACTTAAATTGCTGTGGGTTGATAATGTGACACCGCAGAGGGCGTCCAGTAATGGACTAAACGTCGTCACTGTTTGTGTTTACATAATTATCTTCAATCGAAAGTGGCACTCAGGGTTTCTTACAGTCATCACCAACAGGTCGGTAATTGCTGAAGGTCTTTTTCTCCAATTAGATGTGCACTCTAGTACACAATTATGTGTAATTTCTAGCCATGTGAAAAATAAAATAATTTTTACTGAATGCTGGGGAGATTTCTCTTAATTATGCATCAAGTCAGTACAATTACAGAAGTGCCAGTAAAGTATATCATAACATAACATTTACTGGGTAAGATGTCATTTAATAATACAGCTAGTGTGAACAGTCCGACCCCTTCCATAAAAAAAAATAACGTATCATCGTTATCACATTATTCTGCTCAACACGCCTTTTTAACAAGAAGCATTAAAATTCATGAAGAAAGCCAATAAAAATGTTTGAAATTGTGACTCTATGCATCATTGTGCACATGTATAAATGCACTTATGTTTGAGCTTTTAGAGCCTGCAGTTTGAGCAGCAACACATTTGTACCTGCTGTGCCATTTTTACATTTGTTTGCCTTAGAAATATCTTTATTTTAGCTGGCTTTTCAAAATAAAGTTATATTCATTGTTTCAAAGTAAAAGACTGATGTATTCAGACTGCAACAAAGCCTCAGTGTGATCCTGGACTGTCTAAAGTTGGGCTGCAACAAAATATTGCATCATAGATTAATCAGCCAATTATAATCAATTAAATTGTTTGATTCCATTGAACCTGTTAACAGTCATATTTACATCATACCAGCAACATGACTTCTTTTACTTCAATTTCAGTGTCTAAATCTGTAAAATATGCCACATACATGAAATAATCAGGTGAAGGGCAGTATTTTTCCAGTGTGCCCTCTTCTTCTTTCTCTTTTCTTTCTCCCCCTCGCTCTCTCCGAATGAGGAGAAAATTCTTGCAGATTTGGATGTAGTTTTTCATGGAGCAGTAACAACACCTGGATGAACAAACAATAAAGGTAAAGGTCCACTTTATTGTAACATACAACCATACAAAGTGCAATTATACAGTAAGCTTCAGTCTGCATTTAACCCAGCCTAGTATTAAGAGCAGTGGGCAGTGGAGGAAGATCAGATACAACCAGATATACATAATCACATATTAAGTCCCAAAGTAAAACCTGTGATGTAATTATTTCTACTTCTTGCAGCATGAACAGGAAAGCTTTTTCACTCCGTGCAGGAAAATGTAGGGGATGATGCAGGTGTAGGAGGCTGCGATATAGCTGGCCACCTCCACCACGATTGACGAGGTGTGGATGCTGTTGGTGATGCGCAGCAGCAGATGAGTCAGCCAGCAGACCAGGAACACACTGGCTACAGCCACCACACTCTTGGCAGCCCTCACCTGAGAGCTCGAGCTCGGGCCGGGCTTAGCTGGCATCTGGCTGGGCCTTGAAAGATTTGGTGGGGCTCCAGCTCTGCTGTCTGTGAGGGGGGAGTTGTTAGAGCTGTGACCTGACAGCCCTCCATTTGGGCAGGAAGAGGCAGCCACGCCTGTGTAAACGTCGTTTGGGGATGCAGAATCTTTGGGATCTTTTGAGGGCCCTGGACTGACTGATTGTTCATTATCTCTGTTCTCAGCACTCTTGTTTTCATCCGTAACCGTCGCCTTATTAGGGTCAGATTTATGACTCTGAATGCGTCTCTGGTTTTGGAGCAGAGTGATGACAATCTGGATGCTGGCAAACACAATCCCAGCAACAGGGATAGCATTAGCAAGGGTTAAATAAAAGATCTCATAGGTTTGCTTGGCTAATTCACTAGGAAAGACGTCTATGCAGTCTTCATGGCTATCATTCGTTGCCTTCACTTCAACAAAGAACAAGTGGGGTATGCTGAAGACCACAGCCACAGTCCAGCTCCCAGCCAGCAGACAGCACACCAAGCACAGGCTGTCCAGCCGCACCGCCGCACCTCCACGTTTCAGGGAGCCAACAAGCTTCTGGTACCAGAAGACGCTTATGAAGAAGGTCGTGTATATGCTGCTGGTCTCAGACAGGTCAGCACAAAAGCGAAACACGCCACAGTAGGTCTCCCCCAGGAACCAGCGTCCAGCGAAGTCTGCGATGGTGTCGGGTAGGTCCACCAGGTAGTTGGTGATGAGGTTGGACACAGCCAGGTTTAAGAAAAGGACCTCGTTGGTGCGGAGGCCAGATTTCTGCATGGGCAGGGAGCGTACAGCCAGCCAGTTGTTTCCCAGGATGCCCGCCAGAAACATGAGTCCTCTGATGATTGATTCAATCAACTCTTCTGCGTCCATCGCTGTCCTAGTCTTCACTGCACAGTTGGTCTCTAAGCTTGAGCAGTGGGATGGTTTGGACCGTGGACATTTATAGAGGAAGGTAACAAGCCCAGCCCATTTCACTCTGTAGAGTTCAAACAATGTCTCACCATTTAGTTTTTCCATCAAGAAGCTTTCATCATGTCGTCCCACTGAGATGGAGGTGTATTTTTCTCATGATAAGCCCTCCCAAGGAGCTTCCCCTGACAGTACACTACAGCATATTATCCAACTGATAGAAGAACAAACACAGCAGAATCTCAATCTGTGGAAGTCCCTGAAGAGACACCAATTAAGGCAAAGAGTCTTCTGATGAATTACAAAGAAAATGATACTCCATTGTTATTTCTTTGCTCTACTGTAGCTTTGTTTATGCACATTTGTTTAAATTTCTGCATGCAAATGGCATCAACTCTCTTTTGTGTGTAAGACATCAAGTTTTTGCAGCAACCCTCGCTTTACACTCCAGTGGCAGGATAAATTGTGTGATTTTCTTTCTGATTTTCTTTTAATGCTGAGAAATGAACAAACACTGACTGAACTGTAGAACACGGTCTGTGTACACTGGTAATCATCAATAATTCAGATATGTTACTTCAGAAAAAGCACTACTACCACACAGTAAAAATACTCAATTACAAGTAAAAGTGTATAAAATATAATCAGGAAAATCTCCTTAAACTATTAAAAGTAAAAGTATATTAAAAAGGCCCATGAGACACTATGAGAAATTATTAATATAATTGTTCTATATTGATAATTACGTTATTATACTATCCTTACAGAATCATTAATGAAAAGCAGGAATTTACTTTTGGTTTTGTTTGAAGTTTACACCTTTATAATGCTTGTTTTTTTCAGCCAACAGTCCAACACTTAACACTTAAAAAAGTTAAAAAATTTAGTGTGCAATTAGTGGGATAAATGTATGTATTTCCCTCTGAACTGTAAGTAAACATGGAGACAAAACTACTCCAGTACAAGTGTACAAATTTGTTCTTTAGTGCAGTACTTGAGCATATGCACTTAGTTAGATTTCTGTCCAGATGCTCTGTTAGTGGTCCATTAGTCTTCCTCTTGAAATAAAAATACAAAGCAAAGGTCAAGAGGATGAACACCAGCCAGAGTGGCTCTCCACAGCCTGCCATCCAAAATTGGGTCTTAGTAATGCTCTTGGTAAAAGTCATTAGATAAAACATCTTTAAACTCCATCTATGAAGACTTGGGGTGGCAATATCAGTTTAGAAAATAGCCAGGGGTAAACTGGGAGCTGCTGCAACAAGTCTTATTCCACCAATCAGAAACTTCTTTCATTCAAATCAAAATTGTTAATGATATGCCACATGCAGTGATTTGAAATGGGTGATAAGCAGACAGATGTAAGTTTAGCATATAAACCCACTCAGCAAAGATACATCCAAAAGACATCTTTTGAAAGTCTCGTAAGTTGGAAATTGTCCCCCAGTGTGCCGGAAATGTGTCCAATGTTGATGTCTACAGGGGCTTTAGCCATAATTTAACACATAAAACTCTCTCTGTCGTGCTGTCTATGCAATAAGAACAAAAATATGCTGTCAATAAATTATATGCATAATTTATTTGTTAAATTACAAAAAATATTTCATTCATCACATGGCAGCTAGGCCTCTTACTGGTTTTAACAGATGACATCACATCACCCCAATCCTGACTTCCCTCCACTGGCTCCCTGTGCGTTTTAGAATTGATTTTAAGATTTTACTGATCTCTTTTAAAGCCCGCCTGGGTCTGGCCCTTAGCTACATAGCTGAAATGTTAACCCCTTATGAGCCAGTACGCAGCCTTAGATCCTCAGGCGCGACCTTCCTGGCTGTTCCAAAGTCAAGGCTTAAATCTTAAGGTGACCGCGCTTTCTCCATCAGGGCCCCTCGACTGCCCGAAAAGATAAGGCTTGCAGAATCAGTGACATCTTTTAAATCGCTTCTATGAACCCATTCTTATAGACTTGCTTTTATGTGATGTCGTCGTCCCTTTTTAATATTTTCAGTTTTATCATTTTATTTGTTTATTTAATTATTCCATTTTAATTATTTAATTATTCCATTCCTTTATTATTTATATTGACCTGACAACATCATGTTATGTCTCTGTAATTTCCACCCCTTTTTTATTTTAATTTATTTCTAGTTTTAATGTTTTTATCTCTTTTACTGTATTGTGTTGTTTTTCTGTGTTTTAGTGTCTTTGCTTGTGTCTTATTTTACTTCAAATTTAGCTTGATTTTGTCTTCCTCCTGTTTGGTCCTCTGTTGTTATTTTTAGGGATGTCCAGATACAACTTTTTCACTTCCGATACGATACTGATATTGCAGCCTTGAGTATTGGCCGATACCGATATCGATCCGATACGATATCAGCATGAATCATACATACTTTTATTACTTATTTTGTAGTGTGGAATGTTAGAAAAGGCCTGATCAAGTGATGTTACTCAAACAGAGAACAATAGTCAGCAACCAGAGTCACCTATGGATAGAAGTGCTGGAGCGGAAAATGGACTGCTTATTGGAGCGCTTATATCGGAGATTTTAGATGCAGTCCGATAAAATCTGATACTCGTTTTTTGGCTGATATCGGACCGATATCCGATATCAATATCGGACCGATATCCGATATCAATATCGGATCGGGACACCCCTAGTTATTTTGCCTCCTGCATATCCTGCTAGTGTGCTCTTCTGCTTTGTCTGTCAAAGCACTTTGTAAACTCAGTTATATAGTTAAAGTTATATAAAAGAAGTCGTAATCAACACAAAGGGTTGCAACCGTCCCCAGTCTCCCCTACTCAAACTGATCAGATTATATTTTTGATTATAAAGTTTTGAACATTATTAACTCCTTATTTTGCTGATATTTTAATGGTTGGCAGATAAAAACAGCTCACAGCGGCAGGTCTCAGTGGTAGTGTAGTGTAGTGTAGCGTAGTGTCGTGTTTTCACGTGATTCCTAAGTAAAAGCTCCACCTTTAGGATAAACCGGAGGCGGCATCTGTGCGCGGCTGCTGCTGCTGCTGCTGCCTGCCGGGACAGACAGACCGGACGGGATGCAGGAGCGAGCGGTTCTGCTGCTGTAGCTTCTTTTTTTCTCTCCTTTTTTGACTATGATTTTCCTTCTCCTTCGCTCTGAGGTTGATGAAGGGCTTCGTCCGACCAGACGCACAAACAAACAGGCACTTTACGCGGTGCGTTTGCCGTCGCTTCCGTCAGTAATGAGACTGTGATGAGTGTGGAGAGGACAGGATGCCCGCCAGCGGCGCCGACTCACTGAAACCCAGCGCCTTCATCCCGGTGTGCACGGCCGCCTGCCTCCTGGTCGGCTCGACCTCACTCTTCTTCGTCTTTACGTAAGTGAAGGACCCCAGAAATAAGGAGGAAAAGTTGGTGACATGCGCTCTTGGTTTTGCTCCACAGAAAATTCACCCATCCATCCATTTCATCCAGACATCATCCACCATGCATCAGGTATACTTTCATCTAAATATATCTTTATTTTTTTTAGAGTTAAAAATGTTAAAAAGGTTGCCATTAAGATGAAAATGACTGTACAATTTTATTCCCAATTTAATTCTCAATTTCTTTAAAAAAAAGTTGCTTTAAATCCATAAAAAGAGCAGAGCTGCAACAATTAATTGATTAATTGTCAACTATTAAACTATTTTGATAATTGATCAATTGGTTTGGGTATTTTTAAAGACAATATCTTAATATCATTTTAATATTTTCTGGTTTCTTTACCCCTCTATGACAGTAAACTAAAAATCTTTGGGTTGTGGATAAAACAACATTTGAGGACGTCACCTTGGGCTTTTAAATCATTTTTGACCATTTTCTGACATTTCAGACCCAACAACTAATAGATTAAAAAAATGGACAGATTAATTGACAGTGTAAATAATCGCTAAAAAGGGCACAGTTTCTTCTTCTTGTCTGACTTCAGTCCATTGGCAGAGCCACCAGGGGCGGCTAACATCTGACCTGGTTGGCTCACAGAGTGGGCCAGTCTGGGTGCCTGCCCAGTGCACCCTGAGGACTCACAGTAAGCACACTTTAGGGGATAAGCCACCCACAATCAAACACGTATCAGCGTGTCATTATTATGACCCACATGTCATAAATTTAGCTGGAGAAGGAAGCTGAATAAATACACTCACTGTGGAAGGTTTTTGTGTGGTTTGTGTCAAAATCAAAGAACCTGAGTGAAAAGTTTTAATGCAACATTTGGTGAAAGTGTTAAAAATAGTTAATTTTAGCCTCCTGGTTTTGACCTACTTGTGTGAGGAAAGGCAGAAGTAGTGGGAGGTTGGAAAGATTCAAGCCAACGCTGCATTGCATGCAGGGAAATATTAGATATAATATCCCATAATACCCTAGAATCCAATTTAAAATGCTATAGGTCAGTCAGATTTATCTATACATTTCAAAGCCCTTACTTATGCACATTAAGAACCACAAAGAAAACAACAAGCCCCCAACTTTCAGTATGAAATCCACTCTGATATCCGCTCTATTCCCTCGCTGTATGAAGGCTCCTACCTCATCAGCTCTATATGCCACTACTCTACTGACCCTTGACCTCTGTAGCCATATCTGTCCTAGATTCTCCTGTGTTCTCCAGCCATGCACCGTTTCCACTGGAATCTGACACCAGATTGGGAGTATGGGATTAGGATCCTCTCACCAACGTCATGTGATCCCCCATCTGGGAAAAATGGAGTCTGGGATCTTTTCGTTTCCTATCAGCAAATATTTACTGCTATCTATTTGGAGTGACTTTCACTATAAATAGCATGCATTTAGTTGCTTTAGAGGGAGGTCACTTTGTTTTCCGTATCGCCTTTGCTTTTGTTAGTGACATAAGAAGTTTAGGGTTATAACTGCCTTTTTTGTCTGAAGTCCTCAAAAGAAACAGTTTAAACAGTTTTAAGTGAAATTGTCTTTATTTTAGGGGCAATTAGAACACAATCAATTCCTGCCATCAGAAACAAGCTAATGTGATGACACTCTGCACATGCACATCTGCACATCAACAAAAAAATGATTTTGTGGCATGGAAGTTACTTTTTGGGTGTACAGTATTTTTCATCTGCTGTCTACAGTTTACATGACTGCTAATATAGACTAACATCAATTTTATATCTGGGTTATTGGTTAAAAAAAACAAAAAAAAACATGAACAACTCTAACTCCTGTTATCGCAACTAGCAGCTAGCTAGCAACAGCTAAGGAAACACACCGTTACCTTGAATAAATTACAGATTCATCTGCATTTGAACATTGTTGGAAACATTTGGGGCAATGTAAGTATACAAATCAACAAAATATATAATATTTTTTGACATTGTAATGCTTAAATGTCGCAAATGATATCTTTAACTCAATTCGAAGAATTGAGAATTGAGAAGAATTCTAGTTACCACCAGAATAGAATTCTACAATTTGAACCAAAGAGAAAAAAAAAATCTCAAGTGTCTTTATTAGATACTACAGTGGTAATGTGATTATTTTGAGTTGTGCTTTTATTTGAGATACAGTGGGTCAATATGACTTATTTTTCTGTTACACTTAAACCCACCAAGGAGCCAATTGTAACACTCTGACTTATTGCATTAAATTTTTAATACTATGGTCTTGTCCTTAAAGATGACTAGTGTATATCAAGTCTGCTGTGAGTTATGAAGGAAAATGTATAAAATGTTTCTATACATTGGAGTTGTCAGCACAGATGTGGTTGTGCAAATCTGATGCTTTGATATAAATCATTATATTGTTTTTATTATACAAATTCTTTAAATTAGGTTTGAAATGTGGAATTGCTCTAATCGATTTAGAGATCTCTCCACACTGTGACACACACAAATTCATGTGTCATCTTGAGAGCTGTCTAATTGCTGTACTCATGGGACGTTTAGAGACGGGCTCTCAGGCCAGAAAAGGTAGAAAAAACCCTGATGAACTCCATCTATACTCTGTGAGAGAAAAAAAAAATCAATGGCCTGCTGACATGATGGATTGAAAAGAGACTGCTTAATTGGGACTGCATTGCTAAACCACCAAAACCAGGACACTGCAAATGATTGAACAGAGAAGTGATGAATCTGCTTCTTATGGGACGAGGGTTGCACTTGAGCTCAAATGACCTTAAAACCTAAAAATGTTTTTGATTAACACAGCCGAGCAGAAAAGAGCTTAAAATGTTCTGACCTCAGGACTACTTTATATAAACCTTTAAAAATCTCATTGTCTCACCATCTGTAGTTTAACTTGTATGAGCGTATAGCTTTTTGTTAAAAAGTTAGAAACTTTCTCTTTTCTCACTTAATATCACAGTTTTTGTGAATTTGTTATACATCTTGTGTATCTGCCATGCCAGCAGCTATAGCTGGAGTGACTCCCCTCCTCCAAAAGCAGAGATAGACAGGTGCCACGCTGTGTTCAGGCCTGCCTCTATAATACTGAATCAAAGGGACATCACTTGTCACCTGCCATAACATCACCCTGGCCTCTACCCTGCTTACAATGAATCATGGGAACATATAACGCCACCCCGTCAGGCCTTTTGTCACTTTTTCTCCTGCTGAACACTTTTTTTTCACCCCAAATTTTAATTCCAAAGCCTGCAGTCATGTTATATATAAACTCCCAGTCCTTTCATCTGGTAATATTCATGCATTTATCAGCGTGTGTGCTTTAGCAGTGCAGGCATGCTCCTATTTCTGTTTCCTCTGCAGGTTTGGTGGAGCTAGGAAAACGACCTTTAAAAATCGTGGAGGCTCTTTTGTCTCCCTTCGCCTGCAAAAATTAATCAGTTACCGGTTTCCTGCTTTTGTTCATCTGACCGTGAACTTTTGTTTAGGTTAGTGCTTCAGGTTTTGTGCATTGTTAAAGGCAGGCAGGTCGCCGACGCCCAACAAAGGCCAAAGACATCAGAAAGACCAAGAAAAATGTCCCTTGTTCATTAAGTTGTTTCACTCTGCTCACACTCAGTAAACCCATGCTTATCTACTGCGTAAACTGTGTGTTCAGAATACTGAAACTAGAAAAGGCATTTTCTGAAGAAAAGTGTGCTCGTTTATGCTGAAAACTGCAGATAAAAATACTGCAGACAAAATGAAATGTTTTTGCATGTGAAATGTTGGATGGGAGTTGCAGTTTTAAGGGTTTTTTCAGATTATTTGAGGGCTTGTGTGAGGTACTTATTGATAGTCAGTGTTACTCTTAACTACAGTAGATGGCAGTCTGCACGACCCCAGTGTGGAAAAACAGAGAGGGGCGCCAGCATTGAAGCTAAACAATGAATGCTATGGATGGGGTCATTAACAAAAGCTGTTTTGGCCACTTAAAAAGGGTTCACTTAAAAAAATCAACATCAGTTTAATGTTATATTAAAATATGAGAATATTTCCAGTACTTCACTTTGTCATCAGACAGCCTTTTCTGATGATTTGGATGACCAAAGGAACCAAACTCCTGTTTGTTTGTCATTGTGTAACTTCAGTGTTTTAAAAGGATGGTTCGGATTCATCAGAATCACAAAATAACAAACAGATCAAGGCAGACCAGCAACTCAGGCATTAATTTTTCCTACAGAGTTTGGTCAGAAAAAGGTGGTCTGATGGCAAAGTAAAAGCGCTGAAAACCTTCTGAATATAGCATGCACATAAAATGATATTATTGTTTTTAGATGAACCCTCTGTAAGTGGTTAAAATACCTTCTGTTTCTGACCCTGTCCACAACAGTTCAGTGGTCAGTTTCTGTGCTGCTGCCCCTCTCTGCTCCTCCAAACATCTACTGTTACAAAAATACTGACCTCATACAATCCCACAGCAAATAATCTGAAAAACCACTTTAAGTTGAAAAAAAAAGGACCAGTATATAAAATTATGGGGATTATTTGGCAGAATTAAAAAGAAATTGAATATAATATTCATTAGACTATAATCACCTGAAAATAAGAATCTTTGTATTTTACCTTAAAATGAGCCGTTTATGTCTACAGGAGGTCACCATGTTGCTACAGGAGCCCAGAATGGACAAATCAAACACTGGCTCTAGATACGGGCTTTTGTGTTTTTCGTTTGATTGTCTCTTCGTGACCACCATAGGTTCTCCTACACACTTGGAAGGGGAGGGTGAGGCAAGTGGAATTTAGTTGGTTGTAGTCCACAATTATACATATTGTATCCACAGGTTAACAATGGCTCAGACAGAGAAGAGCCATTAAGTCGGTGAACTAACTCAGTAATAGTAATTACATTGAATCATCTGTCTAACGTTGGCTAACATTAACCCCCATTAGCCACCGGTCATACGAGAATAAGTAAAGCTCTGGCAGGAAAATCCCTGAGTGTAATGAACTGAGCAATGGTACATTTTTTTGCTTATGAATTCAACTTTTCATGTGTAATAGCAGGAATGTGTTATTTATTCATTTATTTTTTATTTATTCATATACATGCCATATATTCCTGCTCTTTCTCTGTGCTGATTATTACTTTACTTATGTGCATCAAAAGAAGAAGTCCAACCACTGAAGTCAATCGTTTTTTTAAAGGTTTTACATGATCACGACCACAATCCTAAATTGCTTTTATCTTTATTGGATGTTGCATAGCGAAAGGTCCCAGATCACGTTAAACCCACAACACTGTGAGCACACGCTTCAGTATGTGGAGATTTAATGTCCAGTCTGTGGGAATTTTTTCACCACCCGTTGTTTTCTGTACTGAATTTAATGTTTAAAAGTCTGACAGATTACATGGCAGTGATGTCACTCGTGTAACTGTACAATAATGTCACAAAAGGAGCCCTGGCTGCCAGCAGCTGTGGTGAACTTGACGCTTGACCAACTGTGCGGCGTCTGCTGTGCCACTGACCCACTGCGGGGATGAGGCCGGCGTGCAGATTGCAGAGCAGCTTACTGTTCTGTGTGATTTAATACAGCTCTGCCCGGGCTGTTTCATTAGGTGCGGCTTGTCTTTGCCACGCTGCGGTGTAATGAACTGTCTCTCCCTGCGGTCCAGATGGTCCCAGACCAATGATGGAGGCTTGGCCATCCACACAGGGACGTTCACACTGTAATCTGCTCCACAAGAAATCAGTTGGATGAACCAAACTCACCTTCTGTGTTTCATTGATCGCAGCAGAACTTACATATTCTGCATTTAAGCCAATTTTGGGGAATAACATTCTTTGGTGATTTATTGGGGATGATACCAGTATTAGGGAGAAAAATATTGTAGGCTGTAGGGCCACATGCTATGGTAAAAAAAATATTTTCACTGAAAAATAAAATAAAATAAAATCATGATGTTGTGATGGTCTGGACCAAACAGACCCATCATTATACATCTGGAGAACAAGATTTTGTAGGCCAGGGCATCTTTGTTGCATTCCACTACTTATTTATGATGCTGTCACACATTTTTTCTTACATAAAAAAAAATATTACTCTTGGCCATTATGCAGCTGTGATTATATTTTGATTAATTATGCACCCCTAATGAGCTGATATTTTTTTCTTTCTTCATAACTTGAATTAATAAAAAAAGATCAAACATATATAAAATGCTGCCTTTGAAACTAGATTGCTGTAAGTAACCAGCTCAAGTTACACAGCTTAATGCAGCTGATCAGCTGTGGTGGTTTAAGCACATGTTAGACATGACTGTATTTAGTGAGATGAACTTGGATGCATGTCCTGAATAGCAGCTTTAGGAGGAGAGGGGGATCATATTATGCTCCTTAATCTTTTTGTCACATATTTTTTGCTTCTCCTCATAATTTCATTATGCTAAATATGTTCAAATCTGCAAAGAAATTCTGGTCCTATTTTCCTCATTATCTGTCATAAGAGGGGGTCTTCTACAGGTATAGACTGAATCAGTTGGATTTACCTCATGGTATATGCAGTGTATAGTACAGTAGCGTGCTGTGTGATGTATGGCGAGCCTTGACGGCACGGTGTGTTTGTATCTAATGTGAAGAATACACAATGCATTGGACTGGCAGAAATGGTCTGTAATCCAGAGTTCATAATCCAGGGATTACTGGGTTTGCAGCTGGCATGGCATCAGCAGGCGCTCCTCTCGGGGGTGGGGAGACCCCTCCCCCACAGCCTAAAACCAGCCGGGGGGTTTGGGGATTGAAGCTGCACTGGGATGAAGCGCATAATTGAGCTGGATGATTCTTAATTTTGTCAGTGTTTTCACTTTCTTGCCAACGGAGTCATACGGGGAAAAAAAAAATCTGTTTGGAAAATGTAACCAGTCTGACACATTTTTCTGGTCCTGACACTGGTTATACTGGTTATGCTATTTCCGTTAAACAGTCCTAGAGGATGCATGATTATTATATTTCTCTACCTGTACTGATGCCACTATAAAAACTGTTAACATTTGGCTGTTCAAATAGAAAATTCCCATGCAGTATACATATGTAGGTTAAACATGTGATGTTCAATCAAACACTGTTAATGTAATCCTGTGAATCTTTTCCTCTCTGTCTACCACTGTAACCTGATTACACTGCCCCTCCCTCTAATCTCACACAGTAGAGATATAATCATACTTCCATTCACTATAATTCACACACACACACACACACACACACACACACACACACACACACACACACACACACACACACACACACACACACACACACGTGTGGATGGGATAAGTGATGGTTCTCGAAAATTTTAGTGCACACAAAGATTTTATACTGGTTAAAATGTATAGAACTGGAAACCAGGTCAGTATTGTGATAAAAATCAATTTATATAATTAATACAAGTTAATTAAAAGCCACCAATTCCATTGATTTGCATTCATCTTCTCATTTTCATCTTTCGTCTTCTCTCTCTTTCAGTCATTTCATGTTTGCTTTCACTTGACAGCTTTAATTATGACTGTTTGCTGATTGCTTATAGTCAGTGCAATGAGATAATCTGCTTTATACATACATTTTTTATGAACGTGAAAGCCAAATAAATGGCTTTAACTAACCGAATATTCTGCAGATGACCCTTTCAATTAATAGATTAATTGTCTGGTCCTTAAATGCCCACCACAGAGTCCAACATGATGTCTTAAGATGCCTTGCTTTGTTCAGTCCACAGTCCCAAATCCAAAAATATTCAGTTAACAATGAACAGAAAAAAGCAGCAACTCCTAATCGTTTCGGCTGTGTATACAACTAATCGCGATATTGCAACAAAATTAATCTTTGAAACGCTTTTGACTTTTCATAACACAACAATAATGTGACAGTTTCACACATTAAGGTGGGATCACAACACTGTAATCCTAAATCATTAGGTTTCACCGTGCTCTGTAAAGAAAATTCATATATTTTCTGGTTCAGTGTTCTAAAATATGAGGATTTTCATCTTTTGGCTGTTTTGTATTCATTGTAAGTTGAATATATATTTGGCTTGGTTTGTTGGTTAAAACTAGCAATTTGACAACGTCGCATTTGGATCAAGGAAGATGATCTGTGTCTGTCTCTATTTTCTGATAGAAATCTTTAAATAGAGCTGCAACGATTAGTCGATCAAAAGAAAATTACCTGCCAGCTATTTTGATTATCAATTAATCGTTCAGTCATTTGCAAACAAAGGTGTCAAACATTTGCTGGTTCCAGCTTCTTAAGTGTGCAGATTTGCTGCTTTTCTTGACTTTTATGATAGTGAATCTTGTGAGTCTTTGGGTTTTGGACTGTTTGTTGGACAAAAGCAGCAGTGTCACTTTGGACTCTGGGAAATTGTGAACATTTTTCCCATTTTTTGAACATTTTATGGACCAAATGATTCATCTATTATTTGTAAAAATAATAGACAGAGCAATCGATACTGAAAATATCGTAAATAGTTACATTAAATTTATTTAGTTAAATTAAATAAATGACTAAATGATAAGTGAAAAAAATATTCAATAAATTCATCCATAATGGAAATAAACATTTGTGACAAGCCTTTAAGTGCTTCACGGTTCAACACAGATACAGTAAGTGTCTTGCCTTCACTGCAGGGTACCTCGTCACTTAATCCCTTGTTGTGGGCACTGGTGAACACACACTAATACACGCTTATCTTTCACTGTAAACAATTACTTTTGGGATCCACTGCTCCCATCAGAATAAATGGGATGAAGATTATCCCTTAAAATCTTTGTTGTAGCCCTGATTTGTGTTAACCTCAACCTGTGAGGGATGGATACTCGCTAGGCTCAAAAAGAGTCAATCCCTTGATTTACGACAGGAACTCTGCTTTGAATGAATGCTCAGTAATGAGTACAGTAAATAGTTTTTCTGTGTTTGTATATTCAGATGCCCGTGGCTGGCTGTGACCATCTGCCCTGCTGTGCCACCATGCTGTGCCATCCTCTTCCTTTTTGTGCTGGCCAACTTCACCATGGCAACCTTTATGGATGCTGGTGTGCTGCCAATGGGTTAGTAATCAAAGTGATGCTATGCTGCTTACAGCAGGACACATCGCTTGTTTTGATTTTTGGAGATGTTAATTTAGCAGTTTCATACATTGTTTTCCAGCCAACGAGGACGAGGACAAGGATGACGAGTTCCGTGCTCCGCTATACAAGAACGTGGACGTGAAGGGCGTCCAAGTGCGGATGAAGTGGTGTGCTTCGTGTCACTTCTACAGACCCCCGCGCTGCTCTCACTGCAGCGTCTGTGATCACTGTGTGGAGGTTAGTTCATGGACAGATTTGAATACGGGATAAGAAGCAAGGTGTTGACGGTGTAGGGTCAAAACAAATGTGGTGGTGGGGAATTTAAATGTGGAACCTGAGCGATGGAGGGTAAGAACATAGACGGCAAGGATGGACAGATCAGGAGAGAAAAGTGAGGAGTGCTTATGAGTGAGTGTAGCAGTGTGTGTGTGTGTGTGTGTGTGTGTGTGTGTGTGTGTGTGTGTGTGTGGGGAGTCAATAAAAGGGATTTCTGCAGAGTGAATGATGGACAGAGTGTGATGGAGGGAGAGAGAGATCTCATTAATCAGGTTAATCCTTTTCTCAGATCCCTTGTAGTCTCAGTAGAAATGCAATTTGAAAAAGGGTTCAGACGGCCTGTATTATTAAACAAAGCGTATTTAGAAAGCACAGTGGATGTTTCACAAGTTTTCAATGACTGCTTGATTTTCTGTGCTGCAAATATTACCTCTGTCGAGGAGGTTGTGTTTTCAGCGCTGTTTGTCTGTTTGTCAGCAGGATTATGTAAAAACTACTGGCCTGATTTTCATAAAACTTGTTGGAAGGGTGCAGCATGGGCTAAGGAAAAACCCATAACATTCTGGAGCAGATCCAAATAGACAATACAAAGATTATTTTTCACCTTTGTTAAAGGTGCACTAAGCAGCTCTGGAGAAAGGTAGTTTATTATTAAATCTTATTCCCAGGTTGTTAAATATTGACACTTTGGGTTGGAAGATTTGACTGCGCCAACAACCCAAAATGCTGGTGATTGACGACCTGAGACTGAAACTCAATAATCAACTATTTCCAGAATCGCTTACTGCATCGACCAGTGATTTGCCAAAGTCTCCTGTCATGGGCTAAATTTTTGAAAGCCTGAAAATAGAGCCAAGAGGATGAGCAGAGGTCTAGTTTTCTCTCAGACCACTTAAATTCCAATGTGCAAAGAGATTTTGTCCAATAATGGCAAAAACGTTACGTGCTAGGCTCATCTTAGGAAGGGTCAATTGTTACAATGCTTTTTATTCTCAAACTATGGTGAGCCCATGGAAACATAAATACACACATATCATGTATCTAATAATTGTACTTGTACTCACACCCAAATTGCCTGCAATGAGCTCCACCAGAGATATTCAGGAAAAATATTCAAACTTTATGCTTAATAAGAGCAAACAACAATATCATAGAACAGTGGACTGTTGGTGTGTTCTAGTTCTATATAGACTCTGTGATATACCTCTATTTGTGGTTGATTTGATTTTTTTCTCCCACATTCTCCCCTCAGGACTTTGACCACCACTGTCCCTGGGTGAACAACTGCATCGGGAGGCGAAACTACCGTTACTTCTTCCTGTTTCTATTGTCCCTGACAGTTCACATGATTGGTGTCTTCACCTTTGGCCTCATATATGTCCTGCACCACATGGACGAATTATGGATGCTTCACTGCACTGTCACGTATCCTTATACACATTCACTATGAACAGTGTTGGGGGAAGAAACAGAAGTTCAAACGACTGCACAAAAATGATCAAACTGACCATTTACATGTGAAAATTCTGACAAAAAGCAAAAGGTGCCCACTTGTTCAGAGGTCATAAATAAACCAAAAATAAAATACCCCACCGTTCACTGGAACGTGCAAGGAATGTCAGCTTTGGTTTTGTGGGGGCAGTGTTGGCCTGAAGGTTTGAGAAACAAGCTTGTGAGTGGAAGGTCATCGGTTCAGTTCCCCGCTATGATAAATCTGGCCGGGTCAAGTGAAAGGTGGCACCACTGACATGTCCTCGAGCAAGTGGAGCTGGTCAGCTGGTTGGCTTAGATTGTTGTAGTACTGGGCAGCGTTCCTGAAAAGAAACTCCCTCGAATAAATAAAAGGTTTCTACAATGTCCATCAGGCAGACACCTGCATTCCAGAAACTAGAGCTCAGGCAGGGTTATTGCACCAAGCAGGATTAGCCAGTTAGCCAGTTAACTTCTAAAACAGCATAGAACACCTTCTCTGAATATATTTAAGTTTGGTGGTGGCTGCCTGTGCACAGTGCATGAAGGGAAAAAAGGGGATGGGGCTGGTCAAATGAGGTTCAATTATAACAGGGAAGCAAAGGTACAATAAAAATAGAAAACTTCCCTTTTATGGTCTAAAATGGTTTGTGGTTTCAGTAGTTGACATGAAAATAACAGAAAAGGTCATTTAACTACTTGGATTATACGCAAATATGAATGTAGTTGAACTACCAGCAAGCTATTGAAAAATGTAGTTAAACCACTGGTCCAGTTACATGTAGTTCACTCCTTCACACTCCATATGTGTAGATAAGTGCATTAATTTGTGTGAATGTATTAAATGTGCCTAATTGTGACTAATATGAATTAGCAATAGCAGTTTTCCTCAACAGTTTGTACAGTTTGGTAGTGATCAGTATATCAGGGCTGTTCCTTATCCCAGTCCTGGGACTCACTGGATTCCACCTGTACCTAGTGTCCAGAGGACGCACGACCAATGAACAGGTCAGTTTGATTTTTCAAATATTAAAACATTGTCAAGAGTAGTAGAAATGTAAAAAAAAAAAAAGTGAAGTGTATCAGTAGAGTAATAGATTTAGGGTTTAAGAGTGATGTATTATCTATTAAAACAGAACAAAACTTTTATCTCTTCATGCTCCCACAGGTAACTGGGAAGTTTCAAGGAGGAGTAAATCCTTTCACACGTGGTTGTTGTAACAACTTGGAGTATCTGGTTTGCAGTCCCATCTCTCCAAAGTAAGAGCCGTTTCTTCGTCTTACTTTTAAGCTTTTCAGGAAGCTTTATAACTCACTGGCTGTTTGTCATGTGGCACCAGGTACACAGCGAGACCCTGTAAGAAAACAGCGATCCACATTCAGCCTCCGTTCCTGAGACCAGAGATCGACCGGCAGATGCCGGCGAAGGTCAGGGACAATGGGATACACAGTCAAGATCTCCAGAATAAAGTATGCATGAACAAATTATCACACCATCAGTTCATCTAACCTCAGCTGTCAAGGGATTAGATCTCTCATGTTGTTTTTTTTCTCCTGCCAGCGAACCCCAGCCGGAGCTGTCGAACTGTCAGACATCAAACAATTGAAAACCCCACCGCCACTGCCACCGAAACCAGACCACGGCCTGCTGAAAAGCCAACTATCTGCCATGGATGGTATTGTTGAATGACACATATATACTGAGATAACCAGACACAGCAGTGAAGCAGTGTTTTTTTACAGCGCACATACTTCCATAGTGGCAAAGATACAGAAACAAGCTGACATTAAATTGTGTTGCTGGCTTTAACAGTTGTATAATACTACAATCTAGTATTGTCTGTTTAGCCAAAAGCCTAATATAACTTATTGCCCTGCGTCATAAACCTCCATTGTTGTTCAAAAAGTAGTAAAAACTCATCATTGAGTCACGTTCCTTCACTGCCATCAACAAAGGCACTATAGTTTATTTGATCCCACGTACTCCACCCTAGTGCTGTAATGTAATGGCTACTGCCACCAAATTGTAAATATATTTGTGATTCACCTTTTTAAAGATGTACATGTTCAGTAGAAACAGTTGTCTTGGAGCTGCTTCCTACATATCAAAAATACTAAATAGAAAGAAAAAGAAAAATATTTGACCTCTAACCTTTATCTATCCCACCACTGCAGTTAAGATTCAGTTCGTTTTGGGAGATGAGAGACGTAAGTTTGCTCTGTGAGCTCTGTGAGCCATAGTTTCAATGTTGCACTTCTTTCTTTTTCCAAAATAATTGGATGTTTTTTTTTGCAGTGATACGCCAGGAGGTATTGTTGTGCCAGTTTTAGTTTTCTTACATCTTTAGATATCCCCAGAACAGTTGAGTCTGGGTCAATCTTTGACAAAAAATAGAAGATATCAATCCAGTAGACTTGTATTTTGGGCCAAAGAGCGTGGCTGTGAAGTGAATTACCTTCCTCTGGGCTGCAATTGTTCCTTGGAATATTGTAATATGTGTGTGTTTTTAAACTATTTTATACTGTTATGTGCATTTATGGAACGTGTAAATATAACCTACACTGAAAAGCTGTAAAATACTGAGCTGTGCCTGTGGATATTCCACTGATTTCTGTTTCCTATAATTAATCACAGAGATGGGACACCACACCAAATCCATCATTCCTGTATCCATTCCCACTGTGCCACAGTTACGGCCCGTCTTGGAAGCTATATCCAGAGGATCATCACCCATTCCTCCAGAACAGGTGCCTTTCTGATTTGTTATATTGTAGGAGCGTGATCCTCAATGTTCACCCGATGAAAATATAAACACAACACTTGTTTCTGCTCCCATATTTCATGCGTCGAGGTTAAAAATCTCTCCCCTCGTGTAGACCACAAATGTCACATGAGCATCATGCTTGGTAAGAATATCAGTCTAAACCAATCAGAGACAGAGTAAGATGGCTCGTAAATTCATCATCATCATCATCAGCAGCAGCAGCAGCCTTATATGAAACAGCCATTGACCAGTCCAAGGCACACCTCTGCAATAATCATAGTAAATAATCAACTTCTCTATATGCCACACCTGTCAGGTAAATGAAGTATCTTGGCAAATGAGAAGTGCTCATTAACACGAATTTGAACAAATTTGTGAACAAAATTTAGAGAGATAAAAAACACAAACCTTTGTGTGCATAGAAGTTCAACTCATGAAAAATGGCAGCAAAAACAAAAGTGTCGTGCTAATATTCTTGCTGAGTGTGCAAGTCCTGGTTTTGATCCTTGTCTGACATTGCTGTCTGGTTTTTGTTGTCTTGTTTAGCTGCTGAAGACTTCAGAGCAGCAAGGGGTCAACAGAAGTCCTGACCTTCGCTCTGAGTCTAGAGAAAGCCCTGCGAGAGGCAGCCAGCAGGCCGGAGCGCCCATCCAGACCAACAGCATCTCTGGCTCACTGCAGCTCAACTCTCTGACGCTCAACTCCCGTTCTCTCACCCTCAAACACAACAGTCGCCATGGCAGCAAATCCCAGCTACCTGCCATGCATGGTGATGGGTTGGGATCCAATCCCTTGCCTCCGGGCATCATTACGTCTTCCAGCCTGTTGGCTAACCACAGCAGCAGCAGCCTCTCCTATGATAACCTCATCAACCCTGCAGACCCTCAGTTCTTGCCTCAGAGAGGGGCTCCTCCTGTCGGATACCACCCTCACTACATGTCTCTGGGGGCAGATGGGACTGTGGTGCAGCGGCCCCCTCCTCACGCCTACAGCCCTGTGTTTATGGGCGTCACCAGACAGTCTCCTCAGCCTCGAGACCCCTCACCGTCTCTGCAGGGCCTCACCTCAAGGGATCCCTCACCTTCCTTCCAAGGTTTCATTCAAAGAGACCATTCTCCAGCTTTTCAAGGGCTGATGCCGAGAGACCTTGCAACCCAGAGCGTTACGTCACGAGACCTCCCCCCTCCAGGTTTGCGAGATCTGACCTCTCAATCGCTCCGAGACAGCCTGCGTGATCTTGGTCCACAGGGCCTGACGCCTCAGAAGTCTGCCGCTGCGCGCTATGATAACTTTTCAAAAACCATCATGGCATCTATCCATGAGAGGCGGGAGATGGAGGAGAGGGAGAGGATGCTGCGCCTCCAGGCCCGTTCGCAGGCGCTCTACGGCCCAGATGTGGGGATCTATGACATCCCCAGCAGGAGGAGTCTACCACCTGACAACATCCGACCAACAGGTTCCCGTGGACCCACTCCTCCAGCTTATGGCTCCAGAGAGTTTCTCATGAGCACGGGCATCCTCGGTTACGGCATGAGGACCTCGCCTCTCTCAAGCTCCTCCACGTCGTCTCTGACTCGAGGCCCGAAGACGTCGAGCTCTCCTCTGCAGAGCAGCAGCAGCAGCAGCCTCCAAAGCAAAGGCAGGTCCTCTTCTCCGGCATACTGCCCTCCTGACAGACAGACTCAACCCCTCCCGTCCTCTACGTCCACTCTGCCCCGGTTACCATCCTCCTCCACCTCTTCCGCCCCTTCATACGCCTCCTATGCCACCACCAAACGATCCTCGCTCACATACTCCTCTGAGGGGAAGGACTCAGTTACCCTGGGAGCCCTGAAATAAAAAAAAGAGAAAACATACTCCATGTTTCTGATGGTGTGAATGAATCATCTATGCAGTGTTAGTCTCAGTCTTCACAGATCCAGAATACTTTGTAAATAAGAGGCCATTTGGGACTCTCCTGTGTGGGAGGGTGTGTGAGAAACATACACACAGTGGAGGATAAACTTAGAAATATTCTTGCAAAGTCACGTAAGTTCCGAAAATCTCAGGATAGTTGTGCCTCCTCTTACAAACAGAGCGAGCTCTATAAACTCAGTCAAAGCAGAAGGGCTTTGTGAAGAAAACAGATAAACAGATCTGTTTGTATGTGTTTTGATATCGCTTTTGTGAAACAATGTTAATACCATGTCATCTAATTTGTCTCCCGCTGCAAAACACCCAATTTAATAGAATTTTGTAGTTGTTTATATGAATAAACTTATTTTGTAATTTTCATCTGTTTTTATGTTATTTTCTTGCGTGAATGGCTGTCAGGTAGGACTTGACTGGTACTGGATTTGTTGGGCCGATATCAATACTGACATTATACCCTTATAAATGATTTATAATTAGGTTGTAAAGACTTTATAAATTATTAGTAAGGTGTTACAGGACATTAGATAAAAGAGCCATCAGTGACCTGTTGCTTGCCAAATAGTGAGCACACATTTACACATTGGCACATACTTAGCTTACTGTTTTCTCCATCAGCAGCATTTATACCTGTTAACTTAGATATTTGTTAGTAAGTTACCATTATTTAACCACCATCAGCATATCCTAATAGTCTAAAAGATTAATTTAGCATCCAATTATTATATCAAATTACCAGATTCATACATAATGATCTGACAATATTGTTTACCTTGATATTTTCATCATGCACCATTTTGCGCTTTACAAGAAGCCCCCCTTTGCCAGTTATAAATGTCAGTAACTATACTGACCAAGAAAGCTGAGTTCTCCTACTGCAAACTGCATCGTTGTCGGTTGGTGAAAGCACCTATATGTGACTACAAACAAATTTAATGACACTGTGAATCAGTCTTTACACATTTAAAGCACCTGCTGCTCTGAGCAACAAATGCAAAATTGTATTTTACTGTTGGTTATCATTGCTTCGTTCTTTTTTTTATTAAATCACATGATAATTTTAGCTCATAACTCAACATATGACATGCTTTATGCAGATAGAGCCAAAATCCAGTTTAGCATGTTCATTCATTTGCCTTTCAGTGCATAAATGCATCCATTTGTTCAGCAGTGATGATAGTTCTGCTAGAAAAAATGACATTACAACATGTAATGTGGAGTTAAGTGAAATATAACACAGTGGTGGAATGAACTGCACGTGTGTATGGCGCCCTCTAGTGAACAGCTTCAGAAGGTGGTGTGATGTCAGTCACACAGTCAGATCCAGCAGATGATGCTATTGTGTGTGAAAAGCCAGAAACAAGCATTCTGTCCATGTCAATGGCAAGAATAATGGAAAAGACAAGAGGAGGCTCCATTGTGCCAAAGGGGCAGGATGAGGAATCCACTGACCGTCCACTGATTTTACCTTTTCAAACAGCTTTAAAAGTCTTCTGTCTGTCCTTCGGCCTTTGCATGGGCTCGTAAGTCTTCATGACGGAAATGTTTCTAATAACAGAGACTTTTATTACCTTGAGCCGTGATCGACAAGCACACATTTTTGTTTAGGCAATAAACGACAAGACTTGACACTTTGAGGTTGGAGCTTTTCACGTGAGTTATTGTTGCACTTGACCTTCTAGCAGGTGGAAGTGCAGATATGACAACAAGAAAGCTCTGAAGCCCTGACTGATTTAAACTGCTGGCAGGAAATTTACAACAGAGCTGAATAAGTGACAGATCTCTCAGCAGACCGGTAAATTCAGCGGGATGTAAAAACGACTCACTTGTGCAGGCTTAGTTAAAGACCTGACAACAACAAAAGACGTGGAGTGTGAACAAAAGGAAGCCTCTCGGTTAGAATGCCAGGGAGCAACAAGTAAAGTGTAAACAACATTGTTCAGTAGTCATCGGAGCAGTTGTTCTTGCCAAAAATGTCTAACAAGATTGCACATTATATTACACAGTCTTTTCACTCAAGAGAAAACAACAGGGAGGAATTCAAAGGAGAAAGAAGAGGACAATATCAGAGGCCTTCAAAACATCACTAGAAGCCTGGAGGGACGTGAATAAGCAATTTATGAGTCATTGCCACTCTCTCCTCAAGCATCTGTGAACCAGACCTCAACAAACTTTTTAAAATGTTGTTTCATTTTTAATCTATTATTTTTAAGCCCTATGGCGTGAGGTAGCTATGACGGTTCCCGGCAGACGCTATTATGACAGGCGCTAGTGCACGCTAATTACTAGTTATGGAGCAGCTTGCTGTCCTAACGTTATGTCAATGCTGGTGCCAGCCAAACTGCTGCAGTGCTGCTTAAAGGGTAGTCGTCACTTGGCCGGTTTCTGAAAAGCCGAAAGAATCTAATTCAGGGAGTGACCTTCGCTTATTCTTTTCTGTTTGTCTTGTCATTTCTTGCAGCCACTTTTATGTTTGAATAGTATGACTGCGTGCTCAGCTTGGTAAAACTCCAGCAACACTTGTAGCATGTCGAACACCTTCTTCTCCATACACCTGGGACGTAGGTGAAGTTGTACTTGCCTCTACAAACGCACAGCTTAACAGTTTTAACAGTTTTTGCACTTGATTTACTGTATTAGCAAAGCGTGACATTGCATGATCAATTATTTACTTGATATTGGACAACATCAACATAAATGTCACCCAGCAGCCATTACTGCATATGTGATTTTACAAAAAAGATTGCTACTTACTATTTTACATAAAAAGAAATAAAAGAAAACCATGACAGAGATGGGTTCACCCTTTTGGTGGCATATATAGCATATGGCACCATTTTTATTAAATATGTTTTCTTATTTGAACACTGAGGGGGCAATTTGAATGTCCTGCAAGGGCCTGTTCTCTGCCCAACACAGTATTGGAGGGCTCTCTCCAGGGGCCTCCCCACTCTACAGGCCCCAACGCACCTGCACTGTCTATATCTATGACGCTGTTTCAGCCCTCTGTCCACACTAAAACAGTGTTTGTCTTCTCCCTTTTCTCACCAGGTTTCCAAAACGTTGTCCAGAGTGGAGAAATGCTTAATGCGTGTTAGGGTTTGTCCACATTAATCAAGGGATCAAGGTGATTTTTTTGATAATACAACAGTGTTGTACAACTAAATAAGAATTGTAGTTCTTTCATGCTACACACAAAATACAACATATACAGATACATTTACAGATAATTTGTTAAATTCAGAATACTGTTGAATCTAAAAACTCTCTGCCTCAGTCTCCTATCCAAAATGCAAAATGATAATGTTAGCCAGCCCACTGAAGTTCGGCAGATTGTCTGTAAAGTCAAAAACTGACTTCTACAATCAGTTATTTTAAATGTCATCTTAGCCCCATACAAAGATCAAATAAAAATGTTAAGAATAAAGTAAAACTTTCAGTATCAGTGCCATCAGTTCCAGATGTAAGCAAAAAAAAAATTGATTTTTAAGATTTTTATTTTTTCCTTTTCGGGAAGTTGACATGTCAACAATAAAGTTAGATAAGTATTTCAACTTTATTCTTGACATTTTGACTTTAATCTTAAAGTGTAAGATAATTAAAAAACAAATCTTCCTCCATTTTATTTCATTATGTGTGCCCCTAATATTCTTCCACATACAGAGCTGCTGTTGTCATATGTTGCTTTTGTCAGATGGTAACAACATCACAGAATAATAATTTGGTCAGCTGGGCTGTGGGCTGGTCTTTGATTCACAGCTTTGTGGTTTGTCTACTGAAAGGAAAATGAAGAAGAACAGATTTAGTGGAGATTTAGGGGCTTATAAAACTTAAGGCTTAAGTAAAAGTTACATGAACGCAAGTAAAAAGAAAACTTTTCTATCTAATTAATCCAAGGTTTCTCTGCCATCGAAAGTTTAGGACAAAAAAACAAAACAAAAAATCAATTACACAAAAAAGCATTACTATAATTACCCATATGGCTCCTGTTCCAGCAATTAAAGTATTGATGAGTTTCCTTTTGGTCAAAATGTACATTGTAAAAAAAAGAAGCACTTTGCAATCCTATTATAATAGAAAACAAATAACACAGTAGCAGAGAAAACACATCACACTCCTTCTCTCCTTCACATGTTTTTGTATTTTGATTTGTAAATATATATTTACTCAAACACACCTTTTATATTTCTTTCCTGTAGTCTTCATTGTTCTCCTGTGGTGCTGGAGTAAGTTGTTGTTTGTCTCAGGGAGGTAATGGTGCTGAAATTTCACTGTTATCTTGTCCTCTCTTTGAAATTACTCTCCCATTTTCAAATCCAACACAATAAAACCTGTTACGATTCAGTTTTCACATCTGACTTCTGCTTGACTTTCCTAAAAAAAAAAAAAAATGCATAAGCTAATATTTTAGAAATTACTCTATGTCAGGATCACTGGTGTTTTTCTCCATCACTCTCTCTTCTGTTGTTTTCCTGCTGTTTTTCTCCCCCTCTTCCTCCCTCTCACCCATCCTAGTTTCTGTAGCCGGGGGTAAAATGGTAATGACGGTAATGACAAGGCTGCTGTGCAGAGGGATTGCAAGTCGTTGACTTAGAGGAGTGGATCAAAAGTGTTTTATGCAGACTGTGGTGTCTGAGAAGCCCTCCATCTTACATCATGCTATTTTTACAATGTGTCTCCATAACAAATATGTCTTAGGAGAGACTCAGACTCTACATTTGTGTCCAATGTGTCTCAAAGTAGAGGTATGACTGCACACCTATGCTGATCTGTAAACCACAATATAATTGGTAGTTTTACACTGTAAACATTCTTTCAACTAAAATCACATTTGGTCGTTTCTTTTGCAGTTAAAAAGTTTGTTTTTATGACTGATTGATAGTTTTATATAATTAAAAGGAAGGAGGCCATGACAAAGTAAACAAATTGGATCAAATTACAAGTCGAGGACTGTGGTATTGAAGATCATCTAGAATTTAACCAGAACGAAGTGATATTTGCAGGTACATTTACATGCACTTTAATGTCTATAACTGCACTCAACTAGCTAACTAGTGGTGGTTGTTAGTAGCTAGGCCTGCCCCCCGAATAGTCCACTTAACCATTAGTCGGTGCTAAGAGTCTCGGTCAACCACCAGAAAACACCAGCAGGAATGTTAAGGTAGATTTGTTTAGTCTTTGGCTGTCTGGGTCAGTGACCAGCTGCTCTGCCTACTGTATGATAGAACGCTGACGTTACTGTTTTATGCAGGATTTTATTGACTGTATCGATATAACTTCTTCATCTACATTGACAGAGAACTAATGATATTCCATCGAATTAATGCACTGAGAGGCACCATAAAGAAACAAAAAAAAAGTTTTTTTTTTCTCAAAGGTGAACACAGGGCAAGTGAGTAACAGAGCAATTTAATCACAGTTGTAGTTTAAAGGCTCTGTTCATCCATTAAACAGCAAAGACAAAGATTTCTTCTACTGATAAAATTCATAGCCCTCTTTCTTTGCAAAAATGTGATATAGCCAAAGTTAATATGCAGTTTATTCTGTTTTTCCACACTGTTTCCTTGAAGGAGGGACAGTCACACAAAGAGATAATTTAAAGGAAAATATCCACAAGGACGCTGGATTTTTTTTTTAAATCTCCATGTCATCAAGGATGGTCTCTTTTATGTGTTGGTATTTGTTGTATGTCAGAAATTGGAGCACTTTTGCATATGTTTGTGTGTTTTTATGCGTTTTAACAAGAAATAAATACCAAATTAGTTCAAACTGAAAAGCAAAACAAAGACTAGTCTCTCTGCAGCCAGCACAGACAAAAGTTAGAATTATAGCAACCAACAACTAAACTATCAGCATGGCTAGATTTTTGGGTGAACTAACCCTTTGAACCCACTGATGACATTACATATAATCAAATATTGTATGAAACTGTACCTTTAACTTTGTTGTTACTAAAACTAATTTGTTTGTTTTATTGATAAGTAATTAAAGACTGCAATGTTCTGATCATATTTAGTCATCTAGACCTTGAGGTTGTCAGAAGTGTTGCTACCTACAAATTAAACCTAATATAACAACAACTTAAAAACTACTGGTTACTGTTCAGTTTTTCTGCCTCTGGATCACAGATTGCTCTGCGTTGCTATGGCTCTTCTTGCTTCTAGACGCATGCTTTTATAATAAACAGCAGTAACAAAAAAAAAGAGCAAATAATCATGAGGTTTCATCTGAGGACTCATGATAACCTCTTGACATGAGTTCATCTCATTCTCATCCATCCCCAAGTCACCTTAATCTTTTATGATACTTCTAGAGATGCTGCAGACTGACCTACATTTGTGCTCTCTCTGTAGCAGCGGGTCTCTCTCTCTCACTCTCAGTCTCTTTCTCTCAGCTCATTGATATGCCTGATCATCAGAGGCATCGCTGAACCGGCTGATTGTCATTTTCAGCTGCAGTGGCACTGATGCATTTCATTTCCTCTCCGGGCTCTCTGTTGGTGTGATTAAGCACTTGCTGCAGTGACACTTGACAAAGAGGAGTTGGATTGATAGCACCCCGGTTCGTTTCTCCGTTGGAGGGGGGGCATATTTTATAATATTTACATTATTTATCAAATCACCGGGAAGGGAGGCATTGTAGTGCTGCTTCATGAGAAGTTGCTTTCTATATGGGTGATCCTGACTGACAGCTATTGCTGTTACTATAGCTCACCAAGGGGGTGCAGCAGTAAGTCGATGTGAAAGTCAGGACGTCAGGTGTTGCCTCGTCATTTATAGTCTGAGTGCAAACTCTCAATCTGACTGGATCCTTTCCAGAAGCAGCAGAATTTACATATTTCAGGCTCCCTGCCTGCAAATAGAACACTTTGTCACACTTTATTTTACATTAAACTAATTAGACATGACTAGAAATAATATGTTCTTTATTAGACAGCATCAGACCATTTATTAGACCCTTATAGGCTTAGACAACATGTGAACCAGACCTGAACTTTATTTTTTTTTAACAGTAGAAATGAATGCATTTAGTGTACAACACAATTCTGTTGTAATTTGTGACTAATTACCTTTCATAAAGTCTAATAAGGAAATAATAAAGGTTTTAATACTGCCTAATAAATTAAATATTATTTCTAGTTTTTGTCTACTTTGATACAAAATACAGCTTCTTATGTCTTATTAGTGTAGTGTTCAGTGTATTTTGTCACATTAGGGTATAGTTGTGTTTGTTTACCGTCTAATAAAGAACATATTATTTCTGGGTTTTTTTCTAATTTGATACAAAGTACAGCTTGTTACATCTTGTTGGTGAAATGTGAAATAAAGTGCAACCAAACAGTTTGTCTTTGCTTAACTTAAATGTTTAGATCCTCTTTGAATATTTGATTATGAAAATGAAAGCTGACCTTTCTCTTCTGAAGCAGAACTGGTGACCTTTTCTGGTATTTCCAGTTTTTATTATGCACTCTGTGTGACAGCGCCATCAGAAATACGAGCAGCATTCAACACGCTGCTGGCACCTATTTCCTATTTTTTGTAAACTCCTCATGGATGTTTTGTCTCTGCGTTAAATTGAATTTTCCTCAGCTGCACATGCCAGCCTGAACAGAGCAGAGGTGGGCAGTGCGGGGGTTTAATTAGGACAAAAATCTGCACTGACTGTGCCTCTGTGTGGCACGGTCCGCAGGAAAAGGATGTGAAAAGCCCTGCTGAGCAGCAAAGACTGTGTGGGCATTTCATTGCAATTAATACAACACTACACAGGGTATAATGTAACATGTCTTTTTCTGTGAGGATTTTTGCAGGAAGATTGTGTGTATTGCACAGCACTGTAACCCATCTGTTCATCCCAGTGTGTATAGATAATAGGCAACAATAATTACATTCATCTCTGTCATATGGTAGAGGTAATTTACTATCTGGTTACTGTGATGATGTCAAAGAGCTTCATCATCTGCACAGGTGCAACAAAACAGCATTTGCACAGAAAGCTGGGGTGTGCAATTGCAGATATGTGTGCCTGTTTTGCATGTTCAAATTTGTCAATACATTTAGTTGAATGAGATTTATTGTTGCTCTTTATATTGAGGAAATTGTTTCCTCTGCGTGTGTGTATGAATGGTATCAGGTCAGACAAGGAGAGACTTTATTCACAGGATGTAAGTGACAAAATGAAAACATTTTTCTGGTATAATAGGAGTCGGGGTAGGAAAACATAAAGTCTTTAAGTTTAAAAAAAAAAAACATGATTGGAGTTGTGACATTTTAATCTCAGCACAGAAAGTCCTCAGTGGCAGGGTATCAAGGATATTTGCTGCTGTGCTTTCCTTTAAAGGGACAGTTTGGATTTTTTTTTTAAATGCAGGCGTAGCAGAATAGAAAACTAGGCAATTTGTGGCTGTGGGCAGAATAAGCAGCAAAATGTATTTTAGCCACCTAAAAAAAAGGTCCAACTAAAATAAATCAGTCAGTTTTTTGGCGAAAATAGCAGTTTTACCTCACAGAACACAGGAGTTGCTGGTCTACTGATTAGGTTGGTTTTTTTTTTTGTTTTGTGTAGTTTTGTTTTTTGGATATTGGGGGACTTCGGTACTTTACTGGAAGAACTGGGTTTCAGCAAAGTCACACAATAGCACAAACTAACCCATTGAGGCACTGGTAGAACACCAACTCCTGCATTCTATGAGGTAAAATCCCTGATTTTACCAGTGGAGTCTGGTGACTTTGGAGAGAGTGATATTTGCTAAAATAGCTAATAAGTTAAGTAATCTACTGCTGCTGACCTTGTCTGCAGCACTAGATTTCTTAGCTGACTATCTTTCTCCAAACTGGGGGTGTTTCAACCACCATCTACTGCAGGTAGTACACTGACTATTGATAAGTCCCTTATGCAACCCCACTTCAAAAAATCTGAACTATCCCTTGAAGGCATTTTTGCTGTCTTGTTTTTGGTTAGTACACAGATAGTAAAAACTGAGGAGCGCTATGAAACATGGGTGGAAGAGACAGAGGGGTGATAATGCTCAAAAATGGACCCCAGCCCAGGATGTTACCATATGAAAACAAATTACACAGTATGCACCACAGACTATGGAGCTTCCCAACTAACTGATTTTACAAAAACAACCTTGCAATTTATCTGTTTGTGCAGAAATAAAGGGAGGAATACTTGGATTTTTTTCATTAATCCACTGCATTGGTTGCCTTTCATATCCTGCTATGACTGGACAGACAAGACAAATATTTTATCCTTGAATCCATTGAAGGACTTGACTCTGTGCAGTCAGGGGTAGTACTGAAAAAGACACTGTGACTCACCACAATCCTCCATTTATCTCACCCGAGTTCACGCTATAATGAACTGAAAATAACATAGCATGCACCAGGGAGTGTCTCAGTTTTCTAACATCAAAGACAATCAAAATAATTTGAAACATCCTATCATCACATGACATTTCTACACACAGTTGCTTTGAAGCTGTTGTAGCTTTTGTCTCCTCATTGGTTTCAGAGCGCTGATCTCCATATGAGGAGGTTGGGAATACTTGAAGCTTTTCTTCCTGGACTTTAAACAGGGTTCATAACCTGGCTTACATCGTCACGATCACTGCAGTTATTACAAAACCTGGGTTAAAGAACACATAAATGGTCAACTGAGAGGTGCAAAATGTCTCGTGTTCATGTGAGTCATGCTTCAATCCGTCAGCAATTCAGAAAATACATTTGATGTGTGACAAATGATTAGCTTAATTCAAATCTTCCATGTTCTTTGTTGTATTTCTTTAGTAAACCATTCTGTTGTTTATTCAGAGGCATGAATATAATACAATATGTTTAAAGTGAAAATTCAACACATTTTGTTGGAAAAGCAGCATATTTTGCAGCAGGAGAACTCAGCTTCTTGGTCTGGTGAATTGATTCTCTCAGTTGACTGCATTTACCATCAACACTGACTGGACATTCACAAGAAAAAGAAATGTGGATTTTCCTTTTCAGAATGTCTGTGCAGTTGTTTTGAATGGTACTGCAGAAGTTATAAAGAAGGCAAATGAAATGGGAAAAGGAGGGAGAGAGAGCAATACCAAGGCTGCAGACGAATACAAACAGGCTCGCTCGTGTCTCCCAACTACACATTTCATTAAATTTACAGGAGTTATTAATACAGTCTGCAGATCCTGTCTGCTCAATATCTTCTACATGTGTCACACATACATTACATGAGGCACACACACACACACACACAAAAGTCTGCAACTCCTTAAGGTTTGTTCATCTTGTTCATTGTGTATGTTATGTCATAGATCATAATTGTTCAATCCTTGTTTTTCTGTGATCCTGTCTTAACTTAACAGGTCTATTGAGATTTACCAGGCTTTATTATTATAAGAATAATTCCTTATGCCTTAGTGTGAATAATTTTAGAGGCATGTGCTATTTAACATACATGAAAGGTGTTTTGTGTTTGTGGAGATGTGTGAGCGGGCCTCAGCCAGCTGTTTACTTCAATATCTACACTTCATTTGTGATATACGTTCAAAGGACACTACACCTATCCACACTCCTGTGTTGTGTGTGTGTATGTGTGTGTGTGTGTGTGTGTGGGGGGGGTTAATATAAATATGCATGTGCTGTGGTCAAACATGCCGGTTGCTGCAGACTTCAACCAGGTTTTAGTTGGTCTAAAGCACAAATGCTTTCAACTCAAATGCACCGTGTACAAGATACTAAATGCACCTGGCCACACCTTAATTTTACCTTCATTTTTGGACCTCCTGTCCATGGCTGCATAGACCATGTGCAAGTCCATCTGCTATTTTGCAGACGTGATAAAAATGAAAACTGTGCCGGTGTAAGATAGCAAAATCCACCTGTGCTACTGGTGCCATCCGTTTTGCGTTGGGTGTAAGATAGGGTCTCATGTAATTAAAGCATGCAAAATGCACTTTGTCTTACATTCACTCTCTCTGTCTGCCACAAGTCTGCATCACACAGAAATATCCCAGTTTCCCAGCGGTTCATAGGTGCAAGCAACACAGGAAGTCACACTCATTGTAAGGCCCCCCTGTAAAATCAACACACATTGTTGCTAATATATATTTACTCTTCATAACCAGTAACTAGTGTGCAGTAGGGCCCATGATAATAGCATGCAGATGGTAAAAATTTAGATTCTCAAAGTACAATGGATGCACAGGTAAATGTCACTTGAAATAAGACGTGGGGGTCATTGAAAAGACTGATGAATGCTGAAGTCATTTGATTCAAGCCCATAAATGAACACAGGATATGTATGTAAAGAAATGTATATTTGTTTGAGTCTGTCACTGTGATGTTATTCTAATATGTGAAAGCTGAAAGGAATTCAGTGAAAATTACTAAACCTGTGGGCAAGACACGCTGACACACTGAAGATGTGTGTGTATCAGGTGGATACAGGTGCTTTGTGTCACAGCAGCTCCCGCTGTCGATCCAACAATGAAGTAGTTTCTCTATTCTGCCCAAAGAGATGATTCTGAACCAAGTCCTTGAAGAAAAAAAGTTGTGTTTAAGACTTGTGTAATGTGTCTGCGTGCACAATCTATTTCAAAACATGAGCATGCACGTGAGGTGGTATCAGGTAAAGAGGCTCATAATGAATGAAACATTAAGTTTATCTCACAGATCTGTATAGCTGATATTTCCCAACATTAAGTGTAATAATCTCAAAGAAATTTCCGTAAATGTACTCCCTGAGGAAATGTCAATAAATCCAGTATAATTCATCTTTATTATAGAAAGGTCTCATCCATCATGAGTGACATTTCCAGCTCTCGCACAAAGGTGTCATTCCCTGCTATCTCACACTGACTCCCAATCACCTGTGTGGGTTTCTGTTGAATTTTCAACTTCACTTCTTGTTTGTTTTGATGGACCCACGCAAAGCTGTGAGAAGGAGCGCAGGCTCTGATATTAAATCTGATAATGTACACTACTATTCTAAAGTTTGGAAGCACCTGTTAAATTTATGTTTGCCTTCTTTCCTTCAGTAAGGTTTTTTTAACAGAGATGAAAAAACTGTATATTTTAGATATTATACCGTTATATATACATTTTAAAATAGTTTTTACCCCAAAAGAAGGATAATTAAATGATTAGAAATTCCATTTAGTTGATGTTCCTGTCGGTTCACAAGGAAGACTACTATTGTAGCCATTTGTTGAAACTAAAAACGTTTTGATTTTGAATGTTTTCCAGTCCATGAAAGGATAAGTGGATCCTGGACTGGACCCTGGATCATTATTGAACTATAGTGGTGCAAATGAACTCTAAATAGTTTGGGAACCAGTTTTGCTTTGTGACCTCTGAAGTTTATTCAGTTAGATTGATTAGATTCTAAATGTGATTTGTCAGTCCTTCATATCTTCAGCGGATATTTGCTAACCCTCGACTAACCTTTCCTTTCTATTTTGAACTTTCAAGAATAGTTTGCCTTAAGAAACACACCTGTTAATTCCAGCTTGCTGTAGCCGTTGTTGAGCGCTTGACACTGAAACAGGAACCCGTTCCTAAAATGCCATTTGCATCATATTTAATACATGAGTTTCTGAGACCTCTAAAACATCAATATAATCAGTACTTTTCTGAAGAACCTGTTGTTTGCATTCTCGTCTTCTGCCCTCTTAAGATTCAAGATTCAAGACGTTTATTGTTACACCGGTTATATAAGTACAATTGTGAGAAAAACATTGGCTGGCATGCTCCAATATGAAAAATAACAGTAACAAAGAAGAACAACATGTAAGTAATAAAACACAGATAAATAATAATAAAGAGAGAAACATATACAGTGAGATAAGATGTGCATTTAAAAAACAATACAGTACTGAAGAAGAAAAATATTGACGTATGTACATGTACACTAGTATATAGGAGATAAATATACATACAAAGCAGTGAAGGTTGCATCGTTTATATTGCACTTACATGTGACTCCTAGTATGTGAGTGAGATGTGTAGGCGTGTGTGTGTGTGTGTGTGTGTGTGTATGTGCATTATATACTGCATATGTGGTGGATTATCAGTGCTCTGCAGGCAGCAGCCAGACTGTGAGTACATAATCCAACATGGCTGCCTTCACATAGTGAATCTCACGTCTTTGGCAGTTAAATCTTTTCTAATTTTTAGAAAGTTGCTGCAAGAATAACAATTATATAAATTGTTATAATATGAATATTTATTTTAGTGAAACTACCTATAATTACTGAATATTTTGTATTTTCTAGTAAAATCATATTGAAAATGTGCGTGTCTGATGATATATGATATATAAGTTCAGCTAATTTGTTTGTGAATTCCTTCATCATTTTTCCATTTAATTTCATTATGCAATCTACATTATTCATACCTTAGTTGGGAGTGCACTGTTTTACTTTCTGGCTCACATCCACTTTAAAAATGTATTCCAATACCATTACTGATTACCTGGTAAAAATGTAATCAGTAACCTAGTTCAAGTATTACAATATTTAAGTAATGTAATCTGATCACTTTCCATTACTTTTGGATTACCTCAATACCAAATAGTGAAATTGTTTTGTCTAATGTAATGTTATATTAGGTTATTAATTGTTTTCCAGCTATTTCGTCTTTAGTTATGCAAGAATACATGTTTAGATTAATAACAATAATTCTGCATGTTTTAATGTACTTTGTTTAGTGTGGTATTCACATGTCACACTCAAACTTCAAGTGAATTGCTATAAGTAGTAGTTGTCAGGTAAAGTAGCTTTGTGCAACAATACTCAGTGATCTACATCACACCCACACAGGATTTCTCACATGGTTGTAACAAAAGAGGGGACAAGTGGTGGAACACATGGCCGTACAACATGGCGGCCTCCATGGAAGAAGACCTCTGCAGGTGATTACACACAAAAGAAAATGAATATTATATTCCATTTCTGCCATATTCTGTGAATAAATCCCCATAAATCTTACACACTGGACCTTTAACATTGTAGCTCAAAGCACCACTTTGCAAACACTGTTTATAAGGTCATAGATAACATCCAGTATGGTATATAGATGTAACATCCACACAAGATTTGATGAAGAGCAAAGGTGCAGACCAGAGACTTGGGTGCTTTTTAAAAATCATTTCTCACCCTATTCAAAAAGTGTTGCCATTTCCTAGATGGCTAATAATAATGTTTTTATTTGGATAGACATTCTCATGATACTGCCGTTTTCAATATATTTTGAGACAGTTTGTATTGAGTTAAATACTTGTAGTCCTTTATATCTGCATCTGTTCAAGTTTCCTCTACATCTCTTGTGGATATCCTGTTTTCTAAATGGAATTTAGTAACAAAAAAAAAAAAAAAAAATCTGAATATCAAACAGTTAAAAAAAAAAACACCTAATGTGATGAAGCGCTCTGGTGTCTGTCAGTGACCCAAAACCATTAAAACACTTAATGCTGATATTTTCAATTTGATGGAACTTGTATTTTTCGAGTGTGCAGATGGAGCAGTGGGAGAGCTGTGAACAGCAGTAATCATTTCTGTAACAAATGGATCCATTTTTGCATGTCAGTAAATCATTCTAATGTGAAACATGCTGTTTCATGGATGTTGCTTTGATTTCACCGTGGAAGGATCAAAGATTTTATTTTAATTAAAGTAGATGTCTCAGCTGTCAGTTCTTCACTTTGAGTGAGCTTTAAAACTGATTTACTGATGAAATGTAGCTTGATTATCTTTTGATGTTTGAAACAAAGCATTCGATGTTGTTTTTCTGTTTTACTTCATTGATTTCTGTTACTGCACTAATGTATACTGTATATTCTGAATTATATTATTGAAGAGGTACTATAAAGTGAAAGAAATAATCAACAAGGGAAAATGAAAATAAGATATGGCTGACTGAGCCAACAAACCTTAAAAATGCAAAGGTGTTGCTTCAAAAATGACAAACTGCAGTCGATTAGCAAAGTTTAGACACATACCAAGATGAAAGAAATACCGCAGAGGCCGATGAGGATTTCTAAATGCTCCAAGATCGATGATATTGAGGGATGCTCTTAAATCAATAAGACAGACAGCTGATAGAGAGCACTGCTGCTCTGTGGATGAAAGTAGATCATTTTTTACTTGGATTATTGCTGTCTCAGTGCAAGTGCTCTGATGGCAAATTGGAAGATGTCCTGGATTGAGAAAGCAAGTAAGACATGGACTTCTATTAGTCATGTGGAGCAGTGGATTTGGTAGGACATCTATAGTGTGTTATGCGGTGGGGGGGGTTCATAATGTATTATAACACATTTATTATGCTTTATGGCTCCACTCATAAACACACATAATGCTTTCTGATGCATTATATCAACAGTAATGAAACATTATAGACGTGCCTTATGATTATTTATAAGTTCAAGTGTCTTATGCTCCTGACTAGTCATAAACTAGAGGTTGACTGATGGGGTTTATAAAGCATTATGACTATCCGTACTCACTCATGCGCACCTCAACAATCAGTTGTAGCAAGGATTCATAGAATTATATGCATCATATTCATGAACTATCATAAGTTGTCGCTCTGCCCACCATGCTCAGGTTATGAAGAAAAATTATTAAAATTAAAGATTTTATGTATGTAAAGAACATTTTACCTCATAAAACCAGAACAGTATAAACAGTGATTTATATAGTAATTTTTAAACATTGTTTTTTAGAAGGTTATGCACGCAGTGTCCACAATTAGGGCTGTGATTAACAATTATTTTCATTATTGATTAATTTGACAGTTGTTTCCTCAATTAAAACTGTGGTGGGCAACATTTTTGGCATCAATGAACAATAATTCCACAATAACCTTTCAGCACATTGTGAATCAAATGGTCTGAGACAGAACTAAACTTCTGCATCTATTTTTGGCTCTGTTTTCAGGCTTTAGGAAATCTCACCTGTGACGGTAGACTTAAACCAATCACGGGCCATCTCAGAGACAGGGCGTTCCTATTGGCTGTTCTACTAGTGCAGCTGTGCATGCACGTTCCTTCGGTGAAACCCTGAATCAATGGCGAAAACTCCTGCAGGAAAAGTTGCTATAAAATAGAATTATCAGAAAGAGAATCTTAAAGAGTCCACCTAATGAGCAACATTTCAGCTCAGCTTTGCCAAGGTAAAGGAAAGAACTGACTTCTCTGGAGAGCACTGTCAGAGGCTGACACATGCACACAGCAGATGTCTGCTGGTCAGTGCTCGCTTACGATTACTTCGGTGAACTGATGTGTATGTGCATGAAGTGCATTCTAAACGTCTGGTAGGAGGGAGTCCGGACAGAGAAAGCGAAACCTTACGCACATCCTGGAGGTGAGACTCAACAATCAACTGTTTTTCTACCCACTTCTTTCTACCCACTACAGCTTTAATCGGTTAACAGTTAAGTCCACAAAATGTCAAAAAAACAAAACAAAACAGTTAGAAATGCTCATCACTATTTCCCAGAGCCCAAAATGACATCTTCAAATTGCTTCTTTTGTCCAACCAACAGTCCAGAACCCAAAGACTCTTCATTTACTGCCATAAATGTCAAAGAAAGGCATGAAATGTTTGACGTGTTTGCTTGAAAAATGATTGAAATGATTATTTGATTATCAAAAGAGTTGGCAAAATAACTTTCTTTAAATTGATTAACTAATTGTTGCATCTCTGCCTATGATGACACCTTTAATTCTTTTTTCTCTAGAAGCATCTGGTGGGCCAAATCAAACCTTGTGGCAGACTAACTTTTGCCCACAGGCACAACTTTGGGCAGTCCTTGTATAGGTAGTCATAATCCATTATAAGCACCATCAGTCAACATCTAGTTTATAACCAGGCAACTCCATCCATAAGACACTTAAACTTGTAATTCATTATAAATTACATCTATAATGTTTTATGACTGTTGTGCATCAGAAAACACTGTGCGTTTGTGAGAGTAGTCATGAAGCATTATGAATGCATTATAATTCTCTATGAATGCTCCTGTAATGCAGTATAGATGTGGTCTTCAGAGAGTCTTCCTGTGGATTCTGTCTCAGATCATTAACTGACTATTTCAGACCACTTCAGATGAATCTCAGACTCCTTTAAAATGATGTAATACCTGCTGAAAGAGCTGGGAGCCGCACACAAGACAATCACAAGGAGTAATTCAGAATTTTACAGGGACGACATCTTAAAAAACGGGTGCTAAGCAACTTGCAGGATATTGACTCCCAGTTTAAAACATCTTGTTTGTTTTATTTTCATGCTTCTATCAGATACCTTTGAATCAAGCAGGTGTATGAAGATTCGTAGGCAGACAGTGATGAGTGAAGAAAAGGGGGTCTGATTTGTTTGCTACAGTTTGCTGAACAAATCTGTTGGTTCTAGTGTGTCTCTGCCTGCTGCTGCATACAGCGTTCATGCACCATCCCATCCCTCCATTCCCCATCCCTCTTTTTCCCCTTTATTATGCTGCACATGGGTGACATAGGACTGAACTAGTGCGGGCTGCTCTATGCTCCAGCAGCATCTGCTTGTGTGAGCCCACAGGGAATGCTGTATGTGTGTGTGTGTGTGTGTGTGCATGCATGTGTGCACCAGTGCTGCCAGAAAATATGGGCAGAGCACAGGGATTGCAGGGCTCTGCACTTACCTAAGCCATTCACAGGCTTCAGCATCACACAGTTGATTCAGCACCTTGCTAATAGCGCACACATTAACTGCAGCACAGAACAGAGGAGGAGTGCAGTAATGAGAGAGGGAGCCCGGCGTTTATTGCTGCTCAGTGTGTGTGTGTGTGTGTGTGTGTGTGTGTACGCGTGAGGGAACGTCTGTGTTGAGCAAATGTGTGCACGGTGCGTCTAGTGTGTGTTTGTGAGAGAAGCAGAGAGAGGGAGGCACAGAGAGCGGACGTGTGTTGGTGAGAGCTGGGAGGAAGGATGGCCGCTCATGTTTGAACTGCCTCAAATGCTCAAAGGGAGAAGAGTCAAGGCAAAAAATTCAGCAGAGGGAGAGAGAAGCAGACGTCTCACTGGGGGACGCATCTTGTTCATCATTTGTGGGGAAGCTGCAAAGATTTGGCAATGCCTGCTGAAGTGAAAGAGGTAAGTGTGTGGTGGAATGGCTCTATTTGCTCTGCTGTACCCTCCCTCTTTCAGTTTTTTTTTTTTCTTTCCTTCTCCTGCAGAGAACTGTAGCCCTCCACAGCTTTTGCGTTCTGCTGCCTCTGTCATGATGAATGAAGGAGGCATCAATCGCTTCACCTCCTTGCCTCCTCTCACTGCTGTTCGGTGCAGTCTCCTTGTGTGCATGGAGGGGGGACATGATGCTATAACATCTTCATCAAGTGTGAGTGCGTGAGTGTGTGTGCACGCGCATGGCTGTGCATGTGTGCAAATGCATAGGCAAGCTTATAAGGGGGGGATAATCTTTGATTGCATTATGAGGAGAGGGTTGTCCCTCCAGGGGGAAAATGCTGCACACACTCTGGTAAGTGTATTGCCATGATGTATCAGAGAGACATTAAATCTGACCATGCAGCATTTAACTATTTGAGGATCAGAGCATAACCAGTGCTGCAAATAGAAACTTCCTTCATTTTCATACACCAGCATGGTTGAATTGTGGCTAAAAAAGATGTGTTGCGTAATGGGCAATGTTTTTTTTCTGCTTAAATAAGAAGAATCTGTCATTTCAGACCCACAGTTTAGAGTGACCAATCTGAGCATCACTGATTCAACAGATAGTGGAGGGCAGATGAGTTGTGACAAAGTTGTGACTAATGTCTTCTGACATCAGTGGGCTGATGTCATGTTTTATTATCCAACAGGGGCATTACTCTTTCAATCCCGCACTTTGATAAAGACAAACTGCCTGTTAAGCCTAATTTATCCTCAAGTTTGATAAAATGACTCTGCCCTGCTGATTTAATTGCAACTGAGAGTGCCCATTTTTCTTCTTTTTCTTTTTCTTTCACAAAATGGATTTGTGACAAGTTTGAATGGTGGCTTCTTGTGCCCTTGAGCTGGTCACCAAAAAATTGAACTCACTCAGCATTAGATCAGACTCTGTGCCTCCCAAAATAATACCCTGGCTGGCTGCAGCTGGCCTCAATACTGAGAGTTGACGGGAACAAGATGCTAATCATGTCATTCTGTCTCCTGCATCGCTGCACCTAACATCTATATACCATACTTCTTTTTATTTTTTTCTTCAAACGAAGTCAGATTCAGAAACATCATCTCGACCTATTTGGCTCTGTGAGCACACTTAGTTAGTGATGGTGCAGTGAGTTATTTAAATGAGCTTTGACTCACAGAGGCCTGGCCTTCCCTGGAGCTCGAATCAGACAGGGACAGCGCACAGGCCCCTGTCCAGCCTATTATCGTCCTCCAAATCCTTAATCAAGCTGTCTGTAAAGGACAGTAGTACCCCGTCTGTCTGTCTTTTGGGCCAGGCGTTCATTTAAAGCTGCCTAACAATATCCAATCAGCCTCCCCCGGAGGTGTTCAAGCCAGGATTGTCTTCCTGCTGCCAATTTCTCCTGCATGTGTGACCCCTTTCATCTCTTCGTCCCTCTGACACGTTTTGCACACGGATATGAGGGGCTCTTGTGTTTGGTGAGGTGTTTGAAAAGCGAATCAAGCTCTCTTCTTCCTCCACGTTCAGTCAGCTGTTCACTGCAGCCTGATTTAATGCAGTGGAGTTGAGTCCTCAGCACTTGTTCGGTTTAATGCTGCAGCCTCTGAGAGAAAGAAGAGAGTTTGGTGGAGATTTAACAGCTTATTTGGATTGTTTTTTATCTGTCTGTGATATTGAGTGATACATATCAGGTCAGATTAAAGGCCTTTTGTTTAACATTTCTTGAAAAAACATGATTTAGGGCCATAAATGATGAGTGGGGTTGATCTTCTCTACGATGCAACCTTTTAATTGCACTCTCTAATGTTTTTTGATGGGTTGTTTGTGCTATTGTTTGCCCTAGATTTGAGAGAAATTCAGCTGCTGCAATCAGAAGGCCTTCGAGACAGAAAAAGGTGTATCAGATAATCAGATATTGACTGAGATTGTTGGAGCAGCATTTTTTGTAGACACGCTGAAACGAATGTGAAGTTTGGATGAAAATCAGCATAAAATGTGTTTACAGTCAAACACCGCCTCCAGTTCTTTCTCAGACCAAGATGCTGAATAATTAATCCACTCTGGTTAATGAAACCCATTTTGTTGAAAAGAAAAGAGAATTTAAGTTATACTTGGAATAAACAAGTGGAAATTACAGAAATATCTACATGGTGTAGCAGAGCAGCAGCTGGGAAACTGATCCGAGCTTCAGTGGCGGTAAATCAGGATACACAGCAAATAACTTAAATAACAATAACTGACAGCTCACATCCAATCTCATTACAATGTGGCTGTATTTTGTCAAGGAGCTCTTTTTTATGCATGCTTACATAACACAATGAGGGATGTCAACATCTGTTCAGAGGCACTAAAGCATAAATATGCCGATGAAATGGCCAGTTTTATTGTAAATGGAAGGTCTGCTCTTTGTTTTATTAATAAAAGCAGATAAACTCAACAATTGTGAGGTTCATTTTTGTCAAAATACAGATAACAATGCAGATATTGTTTCATCACATGTATGATTTTCCCAGCAGTCTAGTTGACCTACTAAACTGTAACTGAGACGCACAGCATACATCTGAAAAACACTGCTTAACCCTCTCCTGATTTATTACCAAACACTACCGTCTGTTTTTACTTCTTCTTGCCTCTTCTTCTGCTTGTTTCTTTTTTTTACACAGCACTCTGAACTTCAAAGAGGTTACCTGTCAGTTTTTGTACATATCAGATGAAGTAAATCTGCTCTCTGAAACCATTAAAAAGGTTGGACAAAAAGTGCACAGAAGGTTGGACGGTAACTTTATCTATTTAATTGTAGCTGATTTAAAAAGGAATTGTAAAAATAGAATATATCTTTTAATTGAAAAAAGTGTTGTGACTGCCCAAATATCTTAAGTTGAGGTACTTTTGTAATGATTTAAAATAGTAAACTTTTTGAGTGAAATAAACTTGATATTAACTCAGTTGTAATTGAGAAATCATGATCAATAAGCCTAAGATATTAAGTTGAACCAACAACTCTTGCTGTTGTAATGTTCAACACACTGATGAACATCACAAACAAATTTGATTTCCTTTGACATGTTCTCAGCTTGAAAAGTCAGTTCTTCATTTCACACAAAATGAAAAAGTTGAGAAAACTTAAAATTTAATGGCCACTTACCTCAATAGATCTTTGAGTTTTGAGCCCAATTCAAACTTAATTTGACTTGAAATAATTGACTTTTCTTCTTTAGATAAACTTCAGTCTTTGAGTTTTAGAAACCCCGAGATTGTTGAATAAACTCATAACCTCAATGAAAGTGAATAATGCTGAATAATTTAATATTTTCAATTGCAACCATGTAATTTTCAAGCACACAAGAAATGACAAATCAGGTTCACATCTCACTTTGAACATTTTTTGGAAGTTTCCACATCTCAAAGATTCAAATTTATCTATAATGTTGCCTTGAAATTATGAGTTTTCTCAACTCTGATAGAGACTGAGGATAGAGACTGAATTCAGTCCTAACCTTCATCATGGTTTGCAGTGTTTTCATTGTTATAACAAACTATGACTTATCTTAAAGATAAGTTATTAGATAAAGAGACACATGGCAAGTTTTCATCATATGTTTCATCATATGTTTATATCATAGGTTTTCTTCAAGCTATAAAAAATGAAGGTCTTAGGAGAGTTGTAACTCATGTGCTAATCTGCTGATCATGTTTCTTGGTGGTTGACCTCTGTATAGTACATTCATTCAGCTTAGCATTTCAAGTCAAAAATATTTAAAGCTTGATGAACTAATGTTTATAAGTTCTAAAGTTTTCTCTAGAAGTTTTAAGTTAGGGCTTCTGGGCTAGCTAGCAACATGATGGCAGCATACAACAGGCTCCTGACAGCAAAAATTCAAAGTCACCCGAAATAATGTGAACATTCCTGAAGATGCACTAAAGTAAATGGTGATAGTGGGTGACCAAGAATGGAAAGAAAAGAAAAGGCACGATGAAGGTCAGCTCTTGCAAGCTTGTAGCAGCATGGAAGATGACATGTAGCCCGTCACTGATGTGGAACCAGACCGTGACTCTAACCTGGGTCTAACACTGAAAGAGCTATGAGAATTCAGAGAGGACTCCAGTCAGCAACTATACAGCATAAGGTAGGATATGAGTAAAATCTACGAAAGAGTGGAAGAAGCAGAGGTCTGAATCCACACGGCCGAATCCAGTCAGCGGAGGACATTTTTTCAGAGTGGTGTTCACATCAAGACAATGTCTGAATATTTGGGGTGAAAGAAGGAGCTGAGGAAGGTACGATGTCAGTGATTACTTTCGTGAAAGAATTGCTGATAAAAGGTTTGGAGCTTTCTCCCTCTACAGTGTTATACATCAAGAGAGCGCAGCGGGTACTCAACCGAAGCCAAGATCAAGTTTTCAAGCTACGGGATGAAGGAGGATGTGCTCCAAAGATCTCGGCAGACAAACAGATTCGACTTCTAAGGACAAAGGTCACACTTGGACCATGACTATGCGCTGGAATGTCTGAGCAAGCGGAGGGAGAACACAGAAGCGCTTGAGAAGAGAAGTAGAAGATTCCAGTCTTCGTTCCTGGCCAGACTGAGAGCGTTTTATGAAGATGGCATGGTGATTTACAGTTTGGCAGAGGAGGCAATAGTGGACATGGCAGAAAGGGGGATACCAGTGACGTTTCTGGAAAAAAGAACTTCTCTTCTGGTTTTGATCAGAAAACTGACTGATGATACAGTGAAAAGTGAGGAAACTGGCAGAAGACACGTCCTAAACACGGCTTCAAAGGACAGCTCCAGGCATTCTGACATCAGGACACTTGATGAGTATTGTTGAGTGGAACTATTAATAGGTTTCTTTATATAGTAATATTGCTTTGATAGAAATGCTTTCACTTACATTACAGGAATCTTCGACAGTGCTTTTACTGGACATTATGGACCATCGCATCAGCTTAAAGGCTGAAGAGGGCCCTCTGTCATTATCAGGAGGACGAGACTTTCCCTCTGTGCTAATATTCCAACTGAGTCATAAGGCCACAAAAGAGGCTCTAACTTTGGAAGTCGCTGCTATGTGTGATGGGGTTTGTTATTATGTTATTATGTTACTGTGTTAAGTCGATTACCTGTAATGTAAATGGTTTAGGAAATCCAATTAAATGGAGCAAAGTTCTGGCCAAACTGAAGAGGGAGGAGGTCGGCGCAGCTCTCCTCTGAGAGACTCATCGAACAGATCCACAACACGAAAAACTTCAGAGATGGAGATTTAATCAGTATTCGTCCTCCTGAAGTCAAGGTTCCAGGAGAGGGGTGGCAATTTTAGTCTCCAGTAAATTAAACTTTGAGTGCATATATGAAAAGAAAGATACTGATGGGAGATTTGTTCTGGTCCCGGGATACCTGCAGGGTATATTAGTTACTTTTTTGCATATCTATACTCCTCTGGGATATGAATGGAAATTATATAAACAAATCTTTGAACTATTAATCGTGGAGGCTCAGGGTGTTTTAATCTGTGGGGGAGACCTCAATGTTAGACTTCATCCGACCCTAGATACATCAAAGCCCCACTACTCAGGAGGGAAAAAAAATGACAAAAAATATAAAATGAATGATGGCGGAGCTAGGACTCTTGGACATATGGAGGGATCTAAATCCGACAGGGAGGAAGGAATTACATTTTTTTTCTCACTCGCACTCTGTCTGTTCTAGACTCAACCTTTTTTTGATGTTTCAGAGAGATTTATATGGGATGATAAATTGTAATATTCAGAGCATGGACCTGTCAGACCACATCCCAGTCTCCACTGACTCAATACTAGAATCTAAAAAAAAAGAGTTCTATTTGGAGGCAAAACACTGGGATCCAGAATCAAATGAGGCAGCAAATAAGGATGGATATAAACAAGTATTTTGATGAAAATGATAATGCAGAAGTATCTCCACCAATCCTCTGGGATGTATGTAAAGGCCATAGTTTTAATTTTAAAAAATGGAGAAAAGAAAAACTGGATAGGTTACAAACCAAACTAAAAGATTTTGAGAACATCCATGAAAAGAATCAAAATGATAAAAATGGAAATAGACAGGGGAAAGAACAAATTAAATGAAATATACTCGAACAAAATTAAAAGAGCTTATCTTGGTAAAGCAGTGATTTTATGAAGCTGGAGGAAAATCAGATAAACTACTTGGGTACAAATAAAAAAACCCACAATTTATAAAATTTAAAGGAATCTATAACAAACTCCATGCACAGCAAATTATCAGATATACAACAATCAACTGAAACTTTCAGAAAACTTTCTCAAAACTGGAAGCTTTTTATGACCTGATAAAAATGCCTTAAGTGAGTGATGAACAACATGAGATTCTAATTAGTGAAATTACAGAGGAAGAAATTAAAAAGGTAATATCAAATTTAAAACACAATAAGGCAGCAGGACTGGATGGCTTTTCAGGGGCGTGGTAGAAGGAGATGAAAGATCTCCTGAGCCCTAAAATAAAGGTCATATATAACCACGTGCTCAGGGTTGGCTTAACCCTTCCTTCCTGGTGATTACTTTGATACCAAAAGAGGGAAAGGACAAACAAATGTGGAAGTTATTGGCTAGTAAGTGTACAGAACCAAGATTATAAGGTGTTTGTGTTCACTTTGGCAAAATGACTCGAACCAGTCCAACCCCGATAATAAGTCTATATCAGACAGATTTTATTCAGAGAGGCAGACACAAGATAACATCTGTATACTACATGTGATTGAACATATAGTCAAAAAATAAACTCCAGTGGCAGAGATATTGAGCCTTGATGTTGAAAAAGCTTTTGATCTACTTAATTGGAAGTTTTTATACATACTACTACAGGAATTTGGAATTCATCAGACGTACATTGAAACTATTCAAGCATTGTATAATAGCCCAAGGGCAGGACTAACAGTAAATGCAGCCATATCAAATTAATTCGGCCTGGAAAGAAGGACCAGACAAGGCTGTCCAATAAGTCCATTACTATTTGTTATGTTTATTGAAGCATTAAGTCAGAGGTTCGCTCAGGATGACAATATTACGGGTATACAAATGCAAGGTCGAGAGCATTAAATTTCTTTATTTGCTGATGACATTTTAATTTACTTGTCAAACCCGGAGAGTTTTGAAACTGCGACTAATTTTAGATGTTTTCAGTTCTGTTTCATGTGATAAGGTGAGTAAGACCCAAATGCTTGAATACTAAGAGCATAAATGGTTAACTTAGAAAATAAAGAAATCTTTAGTCATGAATTGAGTCTATAAAAATGAATAGGTTACCTTGGGTGTTATAAGTGATAAACAATTTAATGAATGGAATGTAGTGATATCATGATACATCTGGCAAAGGAAAAACCAAGGATAAGATTTCACAGTCTTCAACTGATGAAGAACAAGGGAGGACTTGCACTTCCCTACCATAAAGATCACTATAGATCTGCCCAGCTGAGGGTCTTATTTTATTGGTGTAATTCTGATTGTCAAGCAAGATATTGAGAACATGTCCGGAGCAATTCAAATTGAGGCACAGTAAGGGGAACCTCTAATCATACATCAGGGGACACTGCACAATTTTCAGCCATTTAACAGACTACAGTGACTAATAATGGAGACTTTTTTAGGTTTCTTCAAATCACATCAACAGTTCTGTGTTAGAAAGTCAGTCATTTGAAAACAACTTACTGAAGGTTTTTATTGGTGCATATAGGACAGACTCTGGTCTTCGGGGGTTCAGACTTATCATAAGTACCACCTCTATAAAACAGACATGGTAAAAGGAAACTATCAGTTGTATCCCAGAAGAAGCCTGGTCAAAATGTTGTGAATTTCAATGGAGAATATCCAGTTCATCCTCATGGAGACCGTTTGGCTGGACGAGTCTCAGTAGATATTTCATGACACCTGTTCTCATCACTTCGGCTCTTCCAGCTTTGGCCCTTTTTTGTTTTAATTTGTTTCTGCAAACTGTCTATGCATAAGCATGTGTATGTGCAAATGTATATGTATGTATGTACATGTATACATATGTAAGTTAAATCAACTCGAATAAATACAACTTGTATATTTACGTTAAGTCAATGAGAAAAGATTAGTTAATTCCACTAAATTCCTGCAGACTTTTTAGAGTAATTGCCTATTGTGGCTAAAATAAATGAAAACACCAGTTTCTTCTTGTTATACCAGTAAAACACTTTAAAGCAGTTATTTCTTCATAGAGATAAGCTAACTGACATATTGTGCAACCTAGTCTGTGCAAAAGGATACAACATCTGAGAAGCCACTTAATTAAATAAGTGGTACATGGTGTCTCTCATCCATCTATTATATGTGCCTGTACTTTTGCTGTCTGCACTTGGTCACTGGCAGAACTACATTAAACCAGCATGAGTATTGTTGTCCTATGGACAGACTGCGTAATTAGATTACAGAGAAAATGCCCAGACACATACTATTTTAATTTAAAAATAAGTGTGTGTATATTGGCATTTTTCAGCATGAATTCAACTGTTCAAATTATACAAATTATACGGTAATGGAGCGGAAATGAGTTGAGCTCTCACCAGTGACTCTGCTCACGGCCCAGCATCAACAGCAGCTGTTTTATCATTAGAAGACAGCCTTAATGACATGGTGTTGTATAATGTAAACATTATGTACGCATAATGTACACAAATGATTCTGGAGTGGTGCTGTGTCCACAGTGCTTTACTTATTTCTGTCTGTGTGGTTCAGGAGCAGAGTTCAGAGGGGCCTCCTCCTCCACTGTCGCTGTCCCAGGAGGCTAAAGAGGCGACTCTGGACAACCCGTCCGCCACTGACGAGCTGGACACCCCCACTTCCATCGCCTCTGTAATGACCTCAACCAATGAAAGCTCCACGGAGACTGACACCCCGCAGCAGACAGACACTGAGGTTCATGACTTTTTATTTTGTCATTTTCTCACCACCTCCTGACATCCTACAGTTTGTCATAACAGTTTTTGATTGATTGGCAAAGAGTACAGACTTAAAACAGACCAAAGGCCACTGAAGAAAACTTTTGTGTCCTTTTTCTCAAAAACAAAGAAAGTTTGCATAGTTCTCTTAAGCCTTGTTTTGACTATGCAAATTTGTCTGTCCCAAAATGATGCTGCCATTATAGACTGAATCGTTCACTGTGGTGAAGATGCCAGTCTTCTCATTCATTTTGAATGGGGCTAGTCCATTTGGGCAGTGGTGTGTGGCACAGAAGGTTGAAAGAGAGTCAGTTTTCCCATGTGGCCAATCAGGAGCTGGTGGTCAGACTCTCTTTACTGTCAGCCTGAGATACCACTAAAAACGGGTGCTCTCTAGGTGGAGTTTATTCTGATATGTAAGACGTGTTGCGTCCTTGCTTGGTTTCTTCAATTTACCTAGTTTCAACATCTGGGTCTGACTGCAGTTCATGCTGCAAAATAGCAACACCAAGAAACTGTAGGAGTCGAGGTATAAACTGAATGGGGAGAGAGGTTGTAATGAAAAAAACAGAAAATCAGAGAAATAAAACCTTATTTTTTGATATTTTTACATTAGAGATTATGTTCTCAGCACAAAGAAACACCAACACACACACACCCTACACTGCCGCACAACCCCGCGGCTCAATGCTGTGATGCTTGATTACGTCTGAATGTAGCCTAAGGTAGCGGTGAAGACATTGACAGGGAAACGGATTTCGACACAACAGGTGTTGTCTTTGCTCCAGTGGCATAACAGTAATACCACTTGGAAATGCTAAGGTCCGAAAAGTTGTCTGTTTCTACTTTAAATGTGTCCGAGGAATGAGAAAACATGAAAAATGAGGAGTTTTACTGTTACAAAATAAAAAGAGCCAGTAAAAGACACGTGGGATTGTATTTGGGATATTTTTTAGTTTTACATTTAATTTGATGTAAAACAGGTTTGCACAGTCTGTGACTGTGGGCCTCCCTTCAGACAAAACTTAGAAAAAGGCAGCCTCCCCTTAGTTTAGCTTGCTTAGTTTTGTTCAGTTCCTGGATGTCTGTGTGATTATGATTATGTTATTTGATCTCATAGATACTCAACAATTGAGCCAATCTAGCCTTATTTGCTGTTTGACATAATTCAGTGTACACCAAATATATAAAACAGATCTGTTCAAAGCCATTTTTTTCATTTCTGACTTGGAGAAAGTGAGAACAGTACAATTCCCCAGATCTGTATGTCTGAACTATCTCTTAAATCAAATCAAACACATTTGTGCTATTTTGTGATCTCCTTTTGATAACTAAGGTGTTATTTTTTCTCTTTCAGTCAGTAAGCCTGCACTGAAACTGTTTTTCCAGTGTTCTCAGTTTGAAAACCTCTGAATTAAAATGTTCTTAAACCTTTTTTCAAAATTGATCAATTATTTTATTTATACTTAATAGCTGTTAGCTTACAAGAGCCATTGTCACTCTTTTGACTTCACAGATCCTCATAAACGTGCCTTTGTTAATTACTTACTTGTTATCTTTTCTTCTTTTAACTTAAGTCTTGTATTATAGAATATAAAAATATGTGCATCTCACAGGAAATTCTCAAAATGCACACAAAAAAATCAATCCCTCTTCACCCGAGGTACCTCTTATGAGTCTGGTCCCCTGAAATTTCCATTTAAAACATCCATTAAAGATATTGTAAAGATCTCCTCAACAGATGGGATTATAACACTGATTTTCAGTTACACTGATTGGCAGAGAACAAAATTGGTCTCTGGGGCAATGATACCATGAAATTTAATGCAATCAGGTTCTTATTCTTTGAGTTACTGTATATTTACATGTTTTGAGCTCAAAACAGGCTTTGCTCACACGATGCCGGGAAGGTGGAGTCAAAATCAAAATCAATTTACTAAACCAGATAATTAAATTTCCTGCAATTTACTCTGTGTCTAAACAGTGGCTGGACCTCAAGTTGTTTCATCAGACTCCAATCTAAACTCATTTTCAACAAGGGGAATTCATTATTCTTTGGCAGCAACGAAGAATTCATTATTTACTGGTGGCTCAGAAAGCCAGAGAAGTGCTGAAATGATGATGATTGATCATCGCTATGAGAAATGAGCTGTACAGTTTAGATGAGCGATAAACACACACTGTAGGTAACAGAAACATGTTTGGTCTATTCCAAGTAAATGAAATAACCAAATATTTCCTGCTCTGACAATAAATGCACCAATTTGGTGGCATTTAATCAGATAGAGGCAACCTGAGACCTTTCAGACAAATGGGATTTTAAAGACTAACAGAGATTCTGATTAGACTTTTGTGGAGATAATAGCTGCGGTGCATCAATCCTTGTAGGAATCCAAGGCCGTTGAACAAGAGGGCGAACCAGCGCCCAGTGACAGCCCAGAATCCTCAGAGACGCAGCAGGAGATCTTCCAGACGTCAGACACACCTGAGCTCGCACTGACTCCAGAGGTTCAAGAAAACACTCCTTCTGAGCAGCCTATTAATGAAGCAAACATTGAACCGTCTGAGCCTGTCACACCAACCACAACAACAACCACAGCGCCCCTGCAACCTGAGGTGGTGCCGCAGTCTGGGGAGCCTCAGCCAGGTAACCCAGACAGGCAGAGCAGAGTGTACACCCTTCCTGACAGCTACAGAGGCATCGGTGGTGACTTATGTGCAGCAGGGTATGGAAGCCTGTCCCGCTCCACCCTCCACAGCTACTGGCCCACCAAGAACTTCCAGCCCGGGGCTCACTACACCTTACCCTTCCTCAGGGACAGCTACGCAGCTCCCGTAGGCCTCAGCAGCCAATCAGAGGAAGATGGACTCAGCGAGCGGGGAGAAAACCCTCTGGACATGAAGAGTGACCACCCGGCTGCCAGTTACCCAACACTGGGGGGAATCCACCAGTTCAGGCCAATTACCACCATGGAGCTCCTGCGGGAGCCCTCCAGAACTAGGTAAGACGAAGGTATATTAGATCAAACTTTATTGATCCCACAGGGGAGACTGTGTAAATGGGTTTCAAGGGCTCCTGTGGTTTCCATGGCACCTAAATGTAGGGTCAAATACGGAGCACTCCCTACATGTACTTGTACCTGAACATGAGGGAAAGTGAAAATGTAAAGTGTGCGTTGCTTTGTCAAAGTCAGTAAAGTGCACTAAAAATTTTTAGTTTTAAAAATGTATTTCCATTAAGTTATGATTGCTCTCGCCTTGTCCTCTGTGGCAGATTGGGAAGGTTTTTTTTTTTTTTTTTTTATATCGTTGAGTGATCCATTAAATGTCTTTTGGCCAGACATCAGACAGGGAAGATAAAGGAAACTCAGTCACTGTGTCACTGAAATATCAATATGGTCTCTGATAATGAGATCACCTTTAACAAAGGCTACTAGACAGCCACTAGAAAGCAATTCACCTTTGACATTAAGGGAGCAAAATGTAAAACCTTAGCATTCAGAAATGATTACTGCAGTCCAAATAGTGAGCTGGAGCCATGGACAGTATATTTTTAAAAGGGTTGAATCCCTACCTAATTTACCATTTATAGTTGAAGCAAGTTGTACTGGTGGGAAAACACTATTATTTAAACCAAATATTGCTCTCTCCAAAGCCACCAGACTCCTTTTGCAGTCAATTTACCTAACAAAACACAGGAGTTGTTGGTCCTTTACTGCCTTAATCAGTGTATTTGTGTTATTGCGGCACTTTTAAAGGGTTGGAGTCTAGTTGCTTTGAAGAGAGTGATATTTGGCTCATATACCTTAAGTTTCCTATCAGAACAGGCTGTCTGACAGCAAGGTAAATCATAAAAAATATTCTAAATGTAACATACACTTTAGTACATAAAAATCCAAAATATCCCTTGAATATCAAGCCTGTTTCGTCTGTTTTTGCCAGTTTTATGATAGAATTGTTCACCTTTTAAAGCTCTGGATAAAAAAAGATGCATAATCTATGAAAAACTATACTGCAAAAACATCTGAAGATCAATGTTCTTCCTTGTGCGGTCCCAAATTTGCCAAATTATCCAACTAAATTGCCATTTTGTTTTAAAATCTGAGATGTGGACAGAGATTCGGAGGTCTGGCACCAGGGTAATCACAAATGAAAAAAAGAATAATTTAAAGAAAGTGAGAGAGTGTGTGATTGTTGTGCTATATACTGACACAGTTCAACTCATCACTCTGGCTAATTTTATCACCGAGGACTTGCTGTGATAACATATATATCAGACTTTGTGGCTGCACACCAAGTAGTCGCCTCCATCCTGTTCCTGTAAGTCAGCCTGGACAATAGAAAGACAGATGGACAGCAGTTAAGCAGCAGCTGGTATCAATCAGGAATGGCAGCCTGCTGCAGAGTCGATAAATAAGGAGGTTTCACCTGTTATTGCCTGCCAGAAGCTTTTCCTTAGCCCATATAAAGTGACAGAGCTGTTTACAAAAGATACAAGCAACTCACTTATGCTGTTAAACTCACTGGGGCCCAGTTTATTAGACTCGGAAATGGCATTCAACCTGTTGAATACAAAAGGGAATACTTCGACATTTTGTGAAATAGGCCTTTTCACTTTCTTGCTGATAGTTAAAAGATTGATACCACGTTCATATCTGTCTGTTAAAGGTCCAGTGTTTAGAGTGATTTAGAGGGATCTACTGGCAAAATGTGGCAGGAATGTAATATAAAGCTCTATTTCCACTGCATGGTACAGCTTGACTTTTCTCTACTCTACTCCCTTTTCTACTTCTTCTACTTATTTTGTTCTTCCGTTGCAGATAGTACTACCTCAGCATAGGTGGAGCTAATGCTAGTGATACTATTCATGCAGTAGGGAAACAACACACATGGGTGCTTTGGTCTTTAAAAGCTGGAGCCTTTATTCATTGACAAAATGTGACTTACACTGTACATTTACTGCCAGACTGACAACTTCACTGCTTACCTTTTCGTCTGATCCGCTGCATTCACTGTCACTCTCTCTCCCTCTATCTCCACCCCTCACTACACACACAAAAAGGAGCTTTGCTGCTCTCATAACACAGGATATGAAGGGGTGGTGCTCTTGATATGTCTCCACTTTGTCAATAGACCATGGCATGGCTTTATGGGATGCCATTTTTGACTGAATTAAAAAAATGCAGTTGCTATTGATGGAAGCTTGGCTATTTAAAATGCTGGTTTGTGCAGGATGTGCCATGTTATGCCACCAATCAGTGGTCCGCTGTGTTTCCACATCACTGTTTAGTATTGGCTCAGCTTGCTTGAAACCTCCACTATAGAGACCATCATGATTCTACAGTAGTCCAAAATGGACAAGCCAAATACTGGCTCTAGAGAGGCCTTTCACATTTTTGCTAGGTTTTTGGCCACTTTAGTTTCTCTTACAGTCTTGAAAGGGGATTATGAGGTGAGCAGGATTCAGTTGGTTGCAATCTACAGCCCCACCACTAGGTGCCAGTAAATCCTACACATTGGTCCAATAAATATGAAGCTACAGCCAGGCATCAGTTAGCATAGCTTAGCATGAAGCCTGAAGTAAAGGCGGGTTCTGTCCCAAGATAACAAAATCTGTCTGGAGTCTTTTGTCACTTTGAGGAGACTTCACCATGTCATTGATGTTTTAACACTTCAGTTCTGGAATAAAGAGTTTAGAGTCTTTAGGTAAAGCTAAGCTAAACAGCAGCTGATTATATATTTATTTTGTATTATTCCCTATACAGATTTATATTTCGTGTACAGATATTGATCAAACTCTTAGAAAATCTTAAAATTCATAATGGATGGTAGTGTAATTTTGACCTGATCCCAGTATGCATGTTTGCACGACTCTCTCTGTCTCCTCAGAGGTGGGTATGATGATGCCTTCATGGCCCAGCTGGAGGGGAACCTGAATCCTTTCTTTCAGGCCATGTGCCGAGCACAGACCCTGCAGTTCCCCCACAAACGCAGCAGCATGGTCAGCCTGGACAGCATTCGCAGAGACCCACGCTGGAGAGACCCCAACCTGCACGAGGTGATTGCCATGCTCAGCCACCCAATGGACCCAGTCAAGTCCAATGCAGCTGCCTATTTGCAGCACTTGTGTTATGAGAACGACCGCATCAAGCAGGAGGTGCGCCAGCTGAATGGGGTGCCAATGCTGGTGGAATTACTGGATCACCCTAAAGCTGAGGTTCACCGTAAGGCCTGTGGTGCTCTGCGTAACATATCCTACGGAAAAGACCACAATAACAAAATGGCCATCAAGAACTGTGATGGCATCCAAGCATTAGTCAGGCTACTGAGGAAGTGCAGCAGCATGGAGGTCAAAGAGTTGGTCACAGGTACAGTTTCATTCCTGACTGTTCCTGGAGCCATTACCTGCAATCCCTCAGTTTATTGCTACAGTTTGTTTGCTCTTCTTCCCCTGCAGGCACTCTGTGGAACCTATCCTCACATGAGCCACTGAAGATGATGGTCATCAACACCGGGCTTCAAACACTGACTGATGAGATCATCATCCCACACTCAGGCTGGAGAAAAGACTCAGTCGATCCCTCCAAGCTGATGAGTGCTGAGTGGACCACGGTCTTCAAGAACACATCTGGATGTCTGAGGTAGCTGCTGTCATGGAACAAACGAACAAACTAAAAGCTGACCCTGTGATTTACTGAGTTTTTGCTGCTTTGCTAACAAAGTTGTTTCTGCAGGAACGTCAGCTCAGATGGGGCAGAGGCTCGACAGAGGCTGAGGGAATGTGAGGGGCTGGTGGACGCACTCCTTCATGCCCTTCAGTCAGCTGTGATCAACAAGGACACCGACAATAAGGTCACTGAAGTCTTCACACTGACTTAAGTTTAGAGGCTTAGGGTTACAGTTGCCATTAACCATGTGTTAGAAAGGCTTTCTGGCAGAAAGGCTAACTTCTCCCATATGTATTCATAGGCTTTCAGTCAATAAATACTACTTTTGTTTGCATAAATATAATAATTTTCTCATATTGCACTGATTTAGCATTAAAAAATAAGTTAATAGCCTGTTCAATATTGCGTTTGATCTAGACATTTAATGCAATCATCAAAGTAACCCGAAGTATGAAGTTCTGTAAAATCTGTGACATTTCCTCAGTTTCAACAGAAGAAAATCATCGATGTATTTTATTTTGAAAAGGGAACGGAAGATTTAGTCAGTGTAAACACTTGTTCACCTCCTTCTGCTGTTTCTGTCTATGATTGAAATCTTCTGTCATTGTCCTCCACTTCAGTCAGTGGAGAACTGCGTCTGCATCCTGCGAAACCTGTCCTATCATGTTCACAAAGAGATACCAGGGGCGGAACGATTTCAGGAACCCCATGCCAATCACTTAATGAGGTCAGTGGGGCACCCGAAGAAGAAGAACGAGCCCGACTGTTTTGGAGGGAAAAGACCCAAAGGTTGGTTGGCCATCATATGTGATGACATTACAATAATCATCACTGATTGTATTATTTCAGTTTTGGGCTGTTCTGATTTAAAACATTGATTGTCATCTCACAACTTTCCTTTTTTTATGGTTATTTCATTTGCTCAGTGACAAATTCAAGCTTGTTTGCAGGCTGTATCGTGGCGTTTCTCACCTGTGACAATTAACATCCCAAATTAAGACTTTAAAAGGCTCTATTTGAAATTTTAATCTGTGAGGGGCTTAAAATAGCAGTTTCTGCAGCTGACACTACTTAAACAGATGCACTGGTTTTAAAGTTTTGAAATGAAAACCTTTTTATGTTTTATGTTACTTATTCATTTCCTCCCAGAACATTCCAAATATGTGTTTAATTTTCAATAGGCTCTATTTTCTTCATTTACACTTAAAAGTTGTACTATCTATTAGTAGTGTCTGTAAACCAACCATTTTCTCCGTTTGAAAAATTTCATTTAATTTCAGTGTGTCTTGGCTTCGAGCATTGGTTTCACTTCTCTTCTTTTTATGCCAATGAGGGCTTGAATATTTCATGCTGGAGCTGATAATATACTGTATTTAGCTGTGCGGGAGGAGTGCCAGGTTCCAAAATTGAATAAGCTTGTTTATACTTTGTTACATCGGTTATGTGGTTTTTACACCATGCAACTAATGTAACAAGCAAGAAGTTTTTTAAAGTTGTGAAACATAACCCATTTAATTTTAATAACAGCTGATATACAGTAATTAATAGTTAATTCTGCTGCAGGAAACAACTTAATGGAGAAACAATAGGGTTGGAGTTAATTGTGATTTGAAGTTTTAATGTCTTTTCACCAGTGCTAACCTTTCAGCTAATTATACAAAATTGGCATATGCCCCTCTGAGCCAAACATGGACCTGATACTGTCAATTCCCCAGTGTCTCACCACATGAAAGAGCTCTGTGTTTTCTGCTGCTGTGTCCTTTTCTATCATAATCAAATCTTTGACGTTCTTTCTTCTTTTCCCTTCGGCCGTATTCATCAGAGGAGTGGTTCAATCAAGGTCAGTCTGCTCGTTACTCCTGAATATTTTCATGGCGCTAATAATGTGATTCAATAGCACATTGAATTTGCTGTTGAAATTATCTGTTGGTGTGGTGATATAATGAAAAATGGTGTTTGTGTCTGTGTGCATGTATGTGTCTGTGATGTACAGGTTGGAAAAATGGATTTATGGACAGAAAATACGGTACATTGGATTTACCAAAACGTACAGAACAAATGAAAGGTATATACTTGAAAAATGTAATATCAACTTCACATAAAACATTGCATTTTAAACAGAACACAGACTGCAGTTTGACTAACAGTGACATTTAGAAATAATATGCATTAGGCTTATTACTCATACATGAAAGGCAGATACATTATGAAGAGCTTCCATCATCGTCATTGTGTAGCACTTTCAGAAAGCATCAGCGCCTGCTTTCTGTGTTATGTTATTTGCTTTTTATGCATGACTTTGGCATGGCCTGGAAGACAATTCATTTAAATGCAAAGCCACACATCAGCACCTGCACCACTTGAGGAGAGTTTCATTACTAAAACAAAATGACCCACCAACTGAAAGACTGATAACATTTTTATCTGGCAAAATCTAGAGGAGGAACATTTCCTCTGGCAGGCACTGGGATCTGCTTAAGATTCTGTATGACCCACTGATATATCTTTATTTGTTTTGTTTTGTGTAGCCTTATGGCTGTTTTTAGCCATGAATGCAGTCTTTATATAGAAACAGGGAGGGAAACATGCAACAATAGTACTGTAGGGCTGAATACTGTATATGTGCATCTAGCTGCTGTTAGAACAGAGATCAGAGCTAAGCTTATGCCTCCTACACTCCAGCCAGTGAATGCAAATCAGAGTGACAAGCATGTTACGGTCGTAGGTCAGCTTTATAGTACTTGTCAGCCATCCAGCAGCCTCTACTGGCTCAGTATAAAAAAACCTCTGCAGGAGTGTGTCACAGTTGTAATTTTCTTGCATAGAGAGTTTAATTAAAATCATTTATATATTTTTCTACTGACCTACCTACCTACTAACCTTTACTAACATAGATAGAAGACACTGTGGTATAATTTTAACATATTTGCATTTATACAAACTGGTTTGGTGACTTAAAGGGATTTTTTGAAATGGGGTTGTATCAGGTAGTTAACCATAATCAGTGCATATCCTAAAGTAGATGGCGGTTTACATGCCTACAGTTTGTAGAAGCAGCAGGAGTACTAGTGTAGGAAGCTGTGGACAGGGTCAGCAGCAAAATGCAGCAAAAAAAAATCATTATCAATTTAAGTGTACGCTATATTTAGAATATTGTAAATATACTGTCTATACTGCCATAGCCAGTTCATGAGTTATGAAAGGGGGCAACGCTTCAGTATAGGGGTGAGGCCAACTGTCACCAATGTAAATTTAACTATGCTTAGTCCAAAGATGACTCCCACAAGTGCCTAAAAAGGCTGATGAGTTGTGAAGGGGGCATGGCTAAATATAGGGGGCAGGACTAGATGCACAATTGAAACAGAAACACTCTGCTCAGACTAATGATGCCTCGCACAATAGTCTATGAGAAATGGTTCATGAGTTATGAAAGGGGTGGAGCTAAAGTGTAGAGGGTGGGGCATAAGTTGAAAAAATGTTATGTGGCTCCAAATGGAAGTTGATGTGTCTTTTTGCAACAGGCCACTTCCAATGCCACGCCCCCTTTTAGCACTGACTTTTGATAAGTACCTTATACAACCCCACTTCAAAAATTCTGAACCATCCCTTTAAAGCTAATTATCAATGACACTGATAACAACACAGTCCTCTAACCCTTTAGCCACTGATTATCACGCAGGTATTTAGCCACTGCTGGACTGTCATCCCTGACTTCCTCTCTTTCTTGTTAAAGGGTTGGAGCTGCTGTACCAGCCAGAGGTGGTGAGGCTCTACCTCTCTCTTCTCACCTGCAGTCACAACCACAACACCCTGGAGGCAGCCGCAGGAGCACTGCAGAACCTCGCTGCGGGACAGTGGGCTGTGAGTGGATGGAATAATGTAGCCGCTAGTTATTGCTTACACTCAAGGGGTTTGTGATTTTGGAGTTTATCCCAAACAAAAACTGTCTCTGCAAGTCTGGACATTGGAGCATTAAACTCTAAATTGATGTAGTTATCAAGCGACATTTTGTTGGCCCATTCCCAGTGTACTCATGTGTATTCATAGCAGGGTGTCATAGCTGCTGTCACAGTGTCCTAGTGCCCTTATATGTTGTCCATGGAGCAGATCCAGAATTTGTCTCTAGATGACATCATCAATAACGCTCTGCTGTTCAGCTTAAGGAGAATGTAAATAAATAACATCATCAGTTAGGTGAACATAAATTAACTCAGAAATTAAGGTTCTCTAATGGAAACAACCCAAAGAACCCTATATGTTTCTAGTTATCATATTTATTTCTAAGAGTATAAATGTAACAGTTCAGTCAGTGGATGGATTTACCCTCTCTGTCAGTTTGTACTCAGACTCTTACTGTACATGGGGGCCTCCATGCCTAAAGCTTTATTCTTTGCTGGTTGTGTTGTATTCCTGAGGTGCTGCATCAGTGTTCCTGTGTGCAGAATGAGGGAGATGTGGCATCTTAATCTAACTGGACTCCTTAGATTGACTCAGCAGCCCTGCATGATCAAAAATCCCTTTTACTGCTATGTTCCCCAAGTGGATCCATAGGCCTGTCAAATAATGTGCTTTGCCAAGATATATCGTGCAATGAATGTCACTATAATTTAAGATCAATGTGAAGGCCTCAATCAGATTAAAGGAGCTTTAAATTCCTTAGATTTTGAAATCGAGTTGCATCATACACAAGAGAGCAGTTGGGAAGAACTCTTACTTATGGTGTATTTGCACTGGCAATTTATTTTCAAAGTGTACTTGGGGTTTTGTAAAGGTGGAGATAGAGAGGGGAGTCCCAAAAGCAACTCACAGAGACTCTCAAAACATTAAACTCAGGTATTATATATTTTGTGTTTGGTCTCTTAGTGGTCCAGCTACATCCGAGCCACAGTGAGAAAAGAGAAAGGGCTGCCTATTCTGGTGGAGCTGCTGCGCTCAGATGTGGACAAAGTGGTGCGAGCTGTGGCTATTGCTCTTCGCAACTTGGCGATGGACCGAAGGAATAAAGACCTAATAGGTACAGGCTTTTAACTCTTTTTGACTGTGCATACACATGGCCCTACACCTGCACACTCACACTAACTTTGCTGTGTTATTACAGGCAGCTATGCTTTGAGGGACCTTGTCGGTAACCTGCCATGTGGGCAGCAGCACCCAGCGAAGAATCTTGAGGGAGACACGGTGGTGTCTATTCTGAACACTATACATGAAATCATCACAGACAGCCCAGAGAACGCCCGGGCTCTCGTACAAGGTCATGCTGTGCAGAAACTGGTGGCCATCAACAAGTCAAGGTAAATAAAATGTTAACTTCATACCTTTTACAGATGCAATGATATATGACCTTGGCATCGTAAAAAAAAGGTTGTGTCTACCTTAATTAATTACTGATTTAATGCACCAAGACTATTCCTTTAAACTGATATTTTAAAATATACATGTACATCTTTACTTTAGAGTCTCTATTTCCAATACAACACATAATCTTTTTTTGTGATCAAAATTTTATTAACAAGATGTAGATGAAGAAAATCCAGATAAAACTGTAGATCACCAAAATCCTTGAACAAAAAAAAAAAAAAACATGAACAGATTTCATGAACAGCAGGGATAAAAATAAATAAATACATAAATGCATAAAAAGGTAAATTAATGAAAATAAACAAAAGAGGTGGCAGTTGGCTTCAGACAGCTCATAAAATTTACTTTAGCTGAAAATAAGAGACTAAGATTAAAAAGCACAATAAGAGGATGACACACACATATATTTCATTAGTAGTTTTATGTCATTATGAAATCATTTTGATTCTTTGGCCCAGCTGCATTGCCAGTGAATATTAGGGTAGAATATTTGCTTGATTTCAGGTGACTTCCACAATAAACCACGCCTACTTCTGGTCTTCTATCCGAATAATAAATAGTGACATCTCTTTACACAAATATCTAAATAAATAAATACATTTCAACTAAACAAAACAATAAAAAACAAAATTGATCAAATAAGAAGAACAATTTAAAATCCAAACTAAAAGTTTCACATATTGTTCTTTTTTTGATGCAACAGTTAACCTGTTTACATTTTGGACATTGTGTACATTCAGTCTGCAATTTATTGATAATCTGTATTGTTTTCGCAGTAAAGGTGTTTGCAGTCTTTCCTTTTTTCTACTGCAAATGCTGTGCAGCAATGTCTTTTGTTGTTAATTAAGTTCCATCTTATCTCATGTTAAGAGGAAGCTGCATTGGTTTTGTAGCATTTGTTGCTGCAACTGTTTAATATCTGTTTATATTTGTGACAGAGCCTCCATGCAATCGTTCATGATATTATAAGCATCATATCCCAGGGCCATCAGAAATAGATTTTAATCATCGGGACAGAATTGTCTCAGAGCTGTCCTCTGTTGTTTCCCACAATGTCTGATGATTTGTTGTCAGCCAATCAGCACGGGAGACCAAGGCAGCTTCCCATGTCCTCCAGACAATTTGGTCCTACAAGGATCTGAGAAACACTCTGAACAAGGCAGGTTGGAACAAGAGCCACTTCAAGGTATTCGTCAGTCTTTCCTGGTCAAGAAGTCAGCATGCATGATGAACTAAATAAAGATTTCAAGAGAAAGGCGTCTCCTATTTTAATGTGGAATGACTATACAAAACCCCATTATGCTTGGTAATAGTTGTGTGCATTGTGAAATAACATAGTTGTCAAACATGTACAAGGAAGAAACAAACATACGTTCAACTGTGAAAACTGTTTTTTCAGATAAAAAGAAAAGCAACGGTGGCCAGTTTGACAGGGAATACAGTACCAAGGTGGTTTTCTTGCTGTGTTTGACTCCTGGCACCAAGTGGCTGAATCAGCTAATTAGATGACTAGCTCCATGGCTAACTGAGCTAACCAGCTAACACCAGCTACAGATAACAGAACAGATAAACTAGCTAATTGCTATCTGCCCATCAGCAAACTCTGTAAACTAAATCACCTTGGTACCGTACTCTGTCGTCAAACTGGACTTATACACATTTAATGACATCTTTATGACAAGTCCAAAATGTACCACATACTGACATTATGTTAGTATGTGGTATATTCAAGATATTAATGACAAGTTTATGATGGTATGAAGATTTGAACCTGAAAATTGTGAGTAGGCCACTGAGCACCAGGACACAAGACACTAAAGGGATCAATAAATTTAAGCTTATAGTCTTGTGTTGCATCCAAAACATGAAGAAAATCATAAAAGGTGTGTTACTGTCCAAGACTGAGTACATGTCAGGCTAATCAAAACTGATATAAAGCCCTTTTTTATGAAATTAGAACATCCAGAAAGCATAAAATTCTGGTTGTCATCCAGTAATGTAATCCTTTTTGTCTTTCAAAGCCAACAACTGCCGGAGTGACTAAAAAATCCAAAAGTGGAAAGCAAGGCAACGATGACATCACCTTGCCTCTCATGGACAAAAACCAAGGTCAGCAAATCATTGCATGCATTCTGTCAGCAAAATGTTATTAAATCATCATCTAAATGAGAAAAGTGTCCTCTAGCACAGGGAACAAAAAAAATGCTTTTAAATATACCGTGGTTCTTGTCATGTCAGGGACAAAGAAATGGGCATTTTCAGTCCCAGACCATATTCTTCTGAAACATAGCCTTAAACCAATGATGTGCTGCCAAGGTTATCAGTGCAGAGACTTGGCTTATTAGCCTGAACAGTCTCTCCCAAAGGCAGGGCAGGCTCACGCATCACCAGTCACATTTCATTTCAGCGTTATTCCAAAAGGGCACCCAGTTTCCCACGTCAAGAGCGACCTCTAGCTTCCCACCATAACAGGGGTTTTCTCTGCAGGCTTCCTTATGAATTATAAACCTAACTTAAACATCTTTGCAATATTAATGTGGGTGAAAAAGGTATAAACTACTTTCCATGAATTATTGCATTGCTTTTTCCAGTTTCTCTCTCTGATGTTGCAGTATAAATGAAGAGATGTGCCCTTTTCGAAACTTGTTTCACTTAAAAGGGCAATCACTGCACACCCTATGTATGTTCTGAGTTAGATCTGCAGTATCGCTGTTTGGAATATATTCATGTTATATATGGCACCCATAAATAGTTCAACATAGAGCCAACAAATAAATGAATTGAATACATGGCATTAAATTAAACATGCTCAAAAATTCTAATAATTGATTGACTGTTGATTCCTGGCTTTTGTGTGAAAAATTACTGTTGGTATAAGGTTGATAGTCTCCTGTACACAGCAATAAAAAATGTAGGCTGCCCCAAGGATATCAGGGTAAGCCAGTCAGAGGCAGAGCAGGCTGTCATACCTTCACTTCATCATCCAAGGAAGGAAACATATTGCCTGGTAAATAAACTAACATCTGACTGACACATCATGTTTGCCTCCTCCTGACTCTTATATCTTATATTCATGGCCTTTGTAGGACCATTAATATTTGCAAATTGGTCCTTGACAATTAATATTAATTAATTAATCTGCACCTCTTCTGTGGCAAATGCTTTTTTCATAATGACCTTTACCCCCTGAATTCAAGCAGCAGAAGTTCAGTGATAATATGCAAATACTACTGGCCCATTTCTGGGTGAAGTTAATATGCTAGAATACATTTCATTTGTTACAAAACAGGGGGTTTGTCCTTTGCTGGACAAGGTGCTTTAAAAAGATATTAGGGACCATAAATCAAGAGTATATCCACTTATCCAGGCAGCACTAACCAGGGGTTCCTTGCTAAAACATTTAATGAGAGGAGCAAACACTAAAAGTTTAATTTCAAAATGATTGAACGCACAATTTTCAAGAGCAGGCTCCAGGTGGCTATTTGACAAAGGTTTCCCCAAGAATTCACATCTGTTCTTTTCTCTCTTAGTACATTTTCCTCTTTGCTTCATATTTCTCATGATATCTGTCTGCTATGATTCTAATTTTTGTTTGCAGATGTGTATTCAAGCTTAGAGCCAAATGATAGAGTTGGAGATGGAAAAGGGTCTGTGGTGGAAAGAGATGCTCTCCAGGTAATCTGTCATACTGAACATATTGAATGCATCTAAAGAACAACTTTATAGCAGCACATAGAAATTGGATTGCATATATCTCCATTTACTTTAAACTAACCTCATTACCTATCCCTGGTATGGAGGATAAGCAGATAAGGTAACAATTCTGTTTTATAGGATTATTTTCTTGTGACTTTCATGCAAACTGACTAACAGCAGTGGTTTGCATATTTCTTGACCTAGGCGATAAGTGAGAGAAAACACTTCATCAGAGCTGGCAGGCCTGCGGTGGGCCTCATGGATAACAAACCTCCACCACTGGACTCCTGGGTGTAAACATGGCAACACGACCTATCAAGCTGATTAAATCCTCTAGAGACACTTTCCATAGGTGAAATACGGATTTGTGCCATTTGATCATTCTTGTACAGACAGAGAAACACATTCGATTAAAAACAATTTCCTTTGTTTACAGGAAATAATGTGCCAAACATTTACATGTATTTATTATGGGGGTAATTTGGAAATAGATTTGATGGATTTTGTCATTTGGGATGATATATTATCTGTCTGACACTCATGACGGATTATGTATGACATCTGAAATAGCCTAAATATGCAAGAATAATGACTCCAAAGAATATATGACGTATACAGTTTGACTTTTACTGCTACACAAGTATGAGATCATTTATAATACTTCTAGTTTGTCAAGCTACTCAAACCTAAAGTGACATGTGGATCTGTTGTTGTCTATCCCCATGGATTCTGGGCTTAAGTAGAAGATTCTGATATAAAATAATTTTAAAAATATTTTTGGTCAGTGTTTGAGATAATTAGGATTAGGGCCATTGTTGGCCTCCTCATCAAAAACATCAAAATTATTTGTAATTCAGTTAACAAACCTGCCATCAGACTAGACTGTGCAGTCATTAGCAAATCCTCTCTATTCCATTTGTTTTCATGATAGGCAAAATGGGATTGTAAATGTGTAACAAAGGACTGTTAATATTCTAAATGAAGGTATTTATATTGTAATATTTATTGTAATACCCATGTTATTAATTAAAGGTTATCGATGTGTATTAGCTAATACCAGTAAGTGATCCTACATTCAATACAACTCTGCTTTGCAGTGGTCCTTTTTGCATCGCGATGTTGAATGAAAAATGAAAATAAATGATGTGCATAATTTCTCATTTTAATTTGTATTCTCTTTTTGTAATACAGACTGAATTAACTCATGCACTTTTATTTGTTTTGGACAGGCTTAAACTGATTGATGAAAATAATTGATTTCCACTGAGTTATCCTTATAGGCAGTGATTTGTGGATATTAAGCTTTCTCCACATTAAAATGGTTAGCATTTGTGTTGTTGTGTGATGAACACGTGTTTACAGCCAAAGCTAATTACCACTGCTAGCCACGCTATACAGGGCACACAGGGTGAAAAATGATAAACATCCCCTGTATAAGAACTTCACTTAATTACAATTACAAACACAACACAAAATGTGCATCATGTTAGGCTGACTGCCAGTTAGCAGCTTTTGTCAGCTGTAAAACAGGTTTGGCACTCAGTACAATTATGTAAGTTTTCAAACCACTAGCCTGAACAGAGACCACATCTGTGCCAAACTGCAGGTACACTGGCCAAAAAACACTGAGAAACGTATTTAATTAATGAAGGGGAACAGTCGGGAAAACATGCTCAAGTCCCACAAGTCACAAGTTGAAGCTAATAATCAGGAATACGTTGGATATCTTTTAACAAATATGTAGTTATTTGGCACTTGGTAAACCACTGTAATATGCAGCAATGGATTTATTGTTATTTTAGAGGTAAAATATATATTTTAAGGAATTGTTCAGATTATTTTGTCTGGCCCAGTATATGCCCAGTTCTTTGCAAATAAATAAATCTGATATGTAGAATCAAAACAAAACTTAAAGGTACTATATGTTAGAACTGGCCAAACTCATAGTTCAAACAAATAGGAGGCAACATATCATGACAGTAGCTGCTAACTGTAGCTGCCATTAGCTCGTAGACACCACAGACTCCCGGTGAACATGTCTCAAGAGACAGCAAAGGTACGCCGGATTTAGGCAGGGACAGGAGAGGTATGAAGTGGGAGAAGAGTTCCCTGAAGTCCAGCAAAACCTGACAAGAAAACCATCTCAGTGCTGTTGGACTGAAAGCAAGGACTGGGTGCTGCAGTAACTCGGTATTGCATTTTGAGGTACAAAGTGGTATGACGGGACAGGATGGGCTTTAATTAATAATAATTTGGTTTATACATATATAATCAGTACCTGTAACAAAATGTAGTCACACACAAAGGTCAAACTGCAAACATCTTTCTTTATTTATATTCACTTTTCCCTCAAATGTCATTATATGTGTCCATTTAAGACAAAATCATGACCATGCAGACAAACTGTCCGGACATTCACATAACCTCATATCTGCAGTAGCCACGAAGACTGATTTTGCACACGACCACTGAGAGGGCTAAAATGTGTTGACATTAGTCATGGTTCCTCCTGCAGGCTGCAGACCTCACTTGCATAAGTGGTGGCATTTTGGATACACGGCTGCACTGTGGGTTCATATATCTATATCATGTAAAGTCATGATATGTACATAGGTCTCGTATACACTGATGAAGCACTATGGCTGAAATGAAAATTATGTTGCAGTGAGTTTTAATATTCTAATATTATGTATTTTCTAAATTAGTTTTCATTACTTTTTATTAGGTGTAATTTATTTGTTTATTTGTTGAAGTGGGTGTATGTTGAAATGACGGCAGTGATTGCATATGTGAGCTGTCAGACTGCCGATATTAGAGAACAAAACCAGTAATTAGCTAAAAGCATGCAAATGAGAATAAATCAGCCTCTACACCACCTCATGAAAATGTTTAATTCTAAAACAGAGAGGCAGAGTTACAGATATTGAGACTACACTGGCCTCTTGTGGAGATTGCAAAGCATAAATGAACAATATTATTAACTGGTAGTTGATTTTATGTATCAGACATGAAAGTATACACACATTATTATGTCTATGTTTAATTTGTCTGACTGAATTTGTTACATTGATTGCAATAACTTCTTTATCCCTACAGTAATTAGTATTCTTTAAAAATAAAATATCATAGTTAAATCAGTCATGTTAATCTAAAGTTAATATACACTGCAAAAAACATACAGGAATTTAGTGGAATCCATTAATATTTTTTCATTAACTTAACATAATTATACAAGGTTTATTACAATCTCTAGTATTTATTTCCAGAACACTTCAAAACTTACAAACAGGAGTTCTTTGAACTCAAAATCGTTTGACTTTATTTGTAGAGTTAAATAAAAAAGAAAATCAAATTTGTTTGTAATGGTCGTCAGTGCAATTGAGGAGTTATCCAAGTATCTTAAGCTTATTCAACATGTTTTCCCAAGTACAACTGAATTAACATCACTTTTATTTGACTTGTTTATTTGGTTTGAATCATTACAAAAATAACTGCAACTTCTCTCTTTAAATTCCAAAATACAAAAAATTTAAAGCAGCTTGGACATTAACTTTAAGTTAAGAAAATTTTACAGTGTAAGGCAAGCTTTGTTGATAGAGAGAAAGGCATAGATCAAAATAAGACAAACTATGAGTAGAAATTATGGATGGTCATAAGTTGGTGGGGGGAGAAAGAAGAGGGCCGGGCAGGCCGTAATGACATCTCCAAACATGTCAGCACAGCCCTGCCCTCAGAACCAAACCACAAGATCAACAAGGGCAAAGCTGTTTTCTCATTGACCCCAACAGCAACCTGTTGTCCTTTAACGAAGAGTTAAAGACTCCTTCCTTGAAAGGTTGAACATTTTGCAGGTGGATCCATAACATCTTCTCATCCGATACTTTTTGGATTTTCAAACCTTTCCTCAACTCAGCCATGACCGTTTCAGTATTCTCCAGCCTTGGTTTTATCCACTCTCTGACTGTCCTGCTTCTGGCATTGACTGGTTTGAGCTTGAGCAGTCCCATCAGGTCTCCTGAGAACCATCACAGGGCGTCAGTCAGCAGGGGTGATAATCCGCTGCTTGATGCGCAGGACTTTCTGAGCCATTTTCTGTCCACAATGAACCTCACTGAGCTGAGGCCCCAGCCCAGGCCCCTCGCTGCCCGCAAGGAGCCACCGGAGTACATGCTGGAGCTGTACAACCGATTTGCCCACGACCACACTGCTGTGCCCTCTGCCAACATTGTGCGCAGTTTCAAGAATGAAGGTACAAACTTGTTTTTGTTTAACACCATGGAAATCTCGGAAAATGTATTATTGCATAATAAATGTAAAACTTTGGTTTGCATTTTACAAAAATAACATGTAAAAGAGATTTAAAGGATTAACCTTGGAATCACTGGGATGATGTAGTTTGGTTTAATGAAGTCAAAATGCTGCTTTAATTGACACAAACTGGCCTTCAGCAAAGGCCTGACTATGTGTGAGTGAACCAAACCAAAAAACAAGCAAAACATCTTTTGTTGCGACTGTGCATTTTACACAAGTACATTTTAAAATTTAACGTATTTAAAGGGAATACTGATTCAGCTTCTTTGGTTTATAGAAGTCATAGTACTGTTTAATTCACACAGGATGCACTTGAACAAAGTCTTGAGAATTTCTGAGTAATATGATTTGAACAAACCAAAAAACTGCTGATTCAGCATTCCCTTTATTGTTATTTAGGTTTTGAGCACAGAAACCTACAAAATGCATTGAGACACACTTATTGATTTTTGATTTCAGATTCTTCCCCATACAGTAAAACAACCAGGGGTGTGACGATACATCCCCTGCTGTTCAACATCTCAATGCGCCACCATGAGCACATAACAATAGCTGAGCTTCGCCTTTTCACCCTTGTCCAGAGGGCCCAAAGACCGTATGGTGGCATCGACTGCAAGGTGACCATCTACAAAATACATGAGGGTGTTGTTTGGACAAAAGAGGTGGGGAAAGAAGGGAGAAGGAGGGATAAAGAGGAGGTGGTGGAGATGAAGGATCTGGAGGAACTGGTGACAAAGCATATTCATGCCAAAGATAACAGCTGGCTGTCATTTGACCTGACTCATGTGGTTACACTCTGGCTGAAGTCAGGGTGTGCAACTCACAGACTGGAGGTGCATATTGCAAGCCCGGGGTCAGAGGAGGAAGGGGCCACGCAGGAGGTAACAGAGGAGGGCAGGAGGTCGACTGAGATTGATATCGACAGGAGCTTGGAGGGGAAACACAATGCAGTGATGATTGTATTCTCAGATGATCAGAGCAGAGATCACAAACTGGATAAACAAGAGCTCAGCCAGATGATTGAACATGAGAATGACCTTCTTGAAAACATGGGCCAGAGCCAGGGGGCTTACTGGGGTCACGATACTCACAGCAAGCAGGACGAGCTGGACACACAGTCTCTCTCGCAGCTGCAGTCCAATCTTATCTACAACACACCTTCCCGAATCCGTCGCAATGTTAAGAGCGAGCCATGCAAGAGGACCCCACTGTTTGTGGATTTTAAAGACATTGGCTGGGATACGTGGATCATCCAGCCTCTGGGCTACGAGGCGTACGAGTGCAACGGTGTATGCAACCCACCCATGACCTCTGAGGTCTCGCCCACCAAACATGCGATAGTGCAGACACTGCTGAGTGTTAAGAGTCCAGAGAGGGCATCGCGTGCCTGCTGCGTACCCACTAAGCTGGAGCCGATCTCACTCCTTTATCACGATAATGGGGTGATCACTTTCAACCACAAGTATGAAGGGATGGTGGTAGCAGAGTGTGGCTGTAGATAGTCCTGACAGTGACGCTGTAACACAGAGATAGAGACTGTGAACTTATAAAGCTAAAGAAATGATCACCATCTATCTATCTATCTATCTATCTATCTATCTATCTATCTATCTATCTATCTATCTATCTATCTATCTATCTATCTATCTATCTATCTATCTATCATGTTCTCATGTGCTTGTTTCCACAGTATCTAAGATCTCATACAGTGGTGTGTAAAACACGAGTCTAGACTTAGTTGTAAATTAGGGATGGACACAAATCTGTGCTATATGATGTAAATTTGTAATTGTATAAAGGTAAATCAGTTATTATATTATTGTAGAATACAAAGCTTTCAAAGTGCTGCAAATCCCTTTACTGTAAACAGACTGTCTGTCCTGATTTATTACATAATTGTTTGCCAATTTTTGTATTTAAAAATGTTTTTGGGTAAGTTCCACAATTCATTGTAAACAACAATAACTGGCCATGTTTTTGCAAATATGGTGTTAATACAGTGGAAACTGTTACAGTGATCAACTGCTTATATAGGAAAAAGCACTGAGCCATAAACAAAGCTATGACACACGTTTTTTTTTTTTTTTTTAATTTGCTGAATAGGATGTTAGAATCACTTTAGGCATAGACCAATGATAAATGAAAATTATTTTGATGTTAAAAAAAGAACCATTCATTTCCATATAATTTTTAAGGCCACAGGGAGCCAGCTGAGAGGAGCAAAAGAGCTGCATGTTGTTGACCCCAACCTTATAGTAATTTTACTTTACCTCATTGATTATTTGGCTCACAGTGACATCTGCTTCCAGCTGGGATCGAAATCATGAAAAAACCAGTGATGAAAAATGCAGAAAAAATCTTTTCCCTCAAGGCTTGTGACAAACTACCAAAAATGAGTCAACAAGTTACAGCAGTGAGCCTCAGGCTACGTCTAGTCCACTCAAACAATGAATATCAGTCTGCTTGTGACAGAGGCAGAAAACACTCGGGAAAAGCACCTGTGGTTGAACCTACTTTGGAAATGTCACATAATGCTCCCTCAAGCAGGCAATACATTTACAAATAAATATACAAGTGTTAATTAGACTGTCATCTGCATGAGAAATAAAGAAAAACAAAAAAAACGGTAATAATGTCATCACTGTAAGAGGTTTCCACTGTACCAGCATCCTGCTAAAAAATTCTCTTCAGTCTGCTTCAGATGAAATGAGCTCCATGTCGTCAAAAGGTTAAAGGACCAGTGTGTAGGATTTAGTGTCATCCAGCGAGGATGACTTTACATTGTGATGTCATCACAGATTTTTAAATCATGTTTCCTGACTCAAAGTTTTACAAATATAAACCTTCATGAATAAAAGATCAGAATGGAAAATTGACACTTTGCACTACGAGGTGTCCTGTCAACAGTTTTAACAATGTGTCTTTTATATTGGTGGCTTATGGGGAAAATGCTGCAATATTGCAAGTGGCCACTGAGAACAACTGGAGGCAAAGTAGCAGCAATGCTCTGTCGAGGTTCTGTATATACATCTATGAAGAGACGCCACACTGTCTGTAGATATAAACGGCTCATTATGAAGTAACAAAAACACAACAATTCTTTTTTCAGGTCATCATACACCAGTAAGAACATTCTTGAATGAATGAATGAATATTATAGTCCATTCCTGTCATACTCTGCTAATAAATCCCTGTAAATTTTACACACTGGTCCTTTAAATACTGCAGCACTGATATCAGTTACAGTTTTCTGAATAATTTGGAAAAATGTATTTGAGATCTATACAACTCCAAAATATGTACAAATATTTTGTTTTGTTTAAGTTTCAAGATACAGAATCTGATAAAAGTGAAGTTTGCACTTTGGGTTCTTTCAGTGCCGATGTTGGCTGGCTTTTTTTTTTTTAATCAAAGTTTCTCAAAACTTTTTTCTATCTGCGTTTTGTTCTGACAGAAACTACTTCCAATGCAGAAGATGAGAATCTCCACCTTATCCAAACTGAAATGTTCTTTAACAAAAGAAAAATGCACATTTTATGGTAGGCCACAGGATAGCAATGTTTTGCACTACTGACAGTATGCTGTATGTTTTTTGTCAAGTATGAAAAGTCTCTTAAATCAACTGTAATTGAATCACAGTCTCGCCAAAATGCTTCATAAGTGGATGTACATGCTGCAGATTTGTAAATGGTGTAATTTGTTTCTGTGCCCTGTGGCAGGTTGGAGCCACTGAAGTGATTTAAAGAATGTGACATTTTTCCTCTTACTTGGTTGCCAAACTTGCAGAAAATATATTTTCGATGGCTTTTGACCAGGAGAGGATTTCCACGGTGTCTTGGAGCTCTCCGGGGCTTCTCGTCTGAAAAATGTACAATTTCTCTTACCTAATGTTGCTGTCAACTGCTGTGAAATCTTTCTTTACACCCCGGCCATTCATATCCTGCTTTTGGCTCTCACACCAACATTAATCTTAGTATGGTTGTTACAAATAAAACATCTGAAAACAAACATCATTCATTGAGCAGTTTTTGATCTCTTGTGCACCCTGTTTCATTGTCAGGTATAACACAACACTGCCCACCTAACAACCTTAATCCCCGTCCCTCTAGCGTCACATGCCTGGCGGGCCTCTCTCTGCCCGTGTCCATGCCACGGTGATAACGAGGTGTCAGAGCCTGGAGTCTTGTAGACCGTCACTCAGGATGAGACGCCACTCCAAGTGGCAGCATTTGTGAGAAGGTGGTGTCAGATTCCTGGTCTCCAACGCCAACATGCTCTATTGACAATCCTGCCATCAGGTTGTTCGGTGCCCTCTGAACCCTCCCACTTCCTTTTTCTGACACGGGCATGCTGGACGCCCTTATCAAGGCCTCAGCAGCAACAGTACAAATGGAAAAAATACATGTCACATCATCACCTAGCTTCTGCTGTTAACAGTCGGAAGCAGATAACAATAATGGAATAACACTGTGGAACCTTCTAACTTAATAGGATCCTCACTCTGCACACAGATTTACATAGGCCAAGTGTGCAGGGCAGAGATATCGACTGGCAGAGAACAAATTGATTTCCCAATGTGTAGCTTAGAATAAAGTTACAATATGTAGAAAATATTCCTAAAATATGCATTGATTTCTTTGTTCATAATGGCTTGTTGCTATTTTAGTTTGTTTTGTTTGACTGTAAAAAAATTTAATCTGAATTTAATATATAATTTCATATCATTATTAATATTTTCTTTTGACTCTCCTTTTGACTTAGAAAAATTACAATAACACCACCTCATTATCTCAAAATACTAGTAGTAAAATAGTGAAACAATCCCCCCCACCCCCATACCTTGCTGAATGCAGGTACATTAGCCTTAACCCACTGATTCTACTCAAGAGAAAGCAGTCATACAAAAAGTTTTAAAATATAGAAACTTCTCAAGCTTTAATTTAACCTTAGTCATAAATTGGGCTACCATGCCCAAATTTAATTTTCCTTTGCCTTTTTATTTGATTCCAAAAAGGAGGATGAACAATGATAACAATGATGGGATTTTACTGTGTTTTGGAGGAGCAGTACATTACTGTCAAAAATGTGTCTTCATTTAAATGTATTAATATGTATGTGTATAAATAGGTATTAAAACGCTTTGTTACTGTGTGGCAAACATTATAAAATTGGAAAAAAAAATTCCAGGCACACCACACTTTTGATCAGTTGCTTTAAAAAATTCAGAACGTGGGAGCTGCTGTGGGCGAAAAATTATGCACTCCCTGGTGAAGGCAGGGAGAAGATGAGTAATGACTAATAACTATAACAATCTGGGTCTATTCTGTTTCTCAAAACTGACATACTATTTCGACAATTGAACCTCAGTGGGGAAAACAGAACGTTAAATACAGAGACAGAAATGTGTCCTGCATGTGACTAAATGCACCTTTATGATCCATTGTGCACGCATTTGCTTTTTTATTTTTTCCAGTGAGAAAAAGTTAAAAGATCCTCTCCTGCTGTCCAAAATGTTTTAGATTCCCCTCTCTTCAACATAAAAATTATGAATTTTATTTTACTTTCATCATTCATCAGACATCTCCTAGAGGATCAGTCTAAAGAAGCAATTAGATTGTTTTTTCCATGTCATTAATGTTCTCCACATTTTCTGTTTGCTTTTAAGCTTGAACACTCTTCTCTATATTAACTGTTTTCTTTAACTGCATAAACATCGAATATGTTTGTTTTATAATATACATAATAAAAATTTGATTTGTGGTCACCTAAATCTTGTTCATAAGTTAAGATTTCACACCTAAATGCCATCGAACTGTATATCAATGAAATGTTCGTGGCACTTAATCTACACAAATGAGAACAAGATGTGGATGTAATTATAATATTAATGACATCTACAATTTATTATTTCTTCAAATGCAGAGAAATCTATAATCACCATCACCATTATGGCAAATATTTTCACTGCTGAAGAAAAGATACATTAAACTGCATTTTCATAATGTATTATTTCCTCCACCTAAAATTTACATTGTCTGGAAACGGGATCCAGGATTCCTGTCATGTCACACTATATTACTGTATAACCACAAGGGGGAGACTTTATATTACAGTAAAAAAATGACTACTCCACAAAAGAAAGGATTGCTGCAGGGCTGCTACACCTGCTGATGAGTTTGGAGAACATCATCTTGAGGTAATTTAATAATATGAATTTAAAATAATTTGAATAAGTCTTGTTGTTGACACTGACATGCATCCAGCAAATATTAAATAGCATTATAACAAACTTATTTGGCACGTACTGTAATTTTGGCATGTAAACGGAATGTTCAGATATTGTCATAAAGAGTGATTTATGATTATTATGGCTGTTACTGCCACTCTAATTCCTCCAACCCACTTAGTAGACTATTGTATATGTACCTTGCCATCTTCAAGTACCCACCAGGTACAGTTCACACGACAGACATTGCAGCTTCCAGCCACATAAACCAACAAAGTAATGCGGAATTCTGCAAATTTATTCTCAGCATCCACTGGAAAACTCCAAATAATGCAAGTAGGATGATGCCAACGAATTATAAAACTTAAACAAGAAAGCATTTAGTGACCCTGACAGACCCCACAGAGAGACCCTAGAGAGAAATCCCTCAGCCAGCTGGTTCTGGAAGTTGGCTCACAAACACACAGACCCCCCGGCAGAACCCCCCTTTAGACTAACGGCTCTAAATGATAAAACAAAAAGAAAACTATTTGGCACACTGGAATGAATCATCCAGAAACCAGAGCTGAATGGAATTCTGTTTAGCCCTAAATATAGAATATGCAGTGGTAGATTACCTGACCACTGTGACTGATCCAACACTAGGAAAATCTGAGACTGTGTACAGATGCAGTGAGAAGAGGCTGCCGCAGATCTCCCTCCCCTGAGAAGAAAGACTATGCACCCTCTGCACACAGCAGGAGGTGGAGACTGAGCTGCACTTTTTTTTTTACCACCTGCCAGCTGTACCAAGACATCAGAGACAAATACTACCCACAGTTTACAACCATCCATTGAGTGCATATCTCTGCCAGGCCACCTGAAAAGAATATTTGGATGTAGCCCCTTTGCAATCACCAGCATCTTGCGTAGTAACTTTAAAGTAATACAGGATCAAACCACTCAAAGCTTCTCTGCAGCCAATCTCAAATGCAGTTGGACAAATCAGCCTTATTTTTTGTGCACATACATGATTGTCTATGCTGAATGTCCACAACTGTTAAATTCTCTGTTTTCCTCTGTGACTTTTCTTGTTTTGGATTTGGCATCCAAAGCTAACCTAATGAAGGAGTAGAGCTGTAGATTCACACTTTATTGGTGAAATATTCAATTTTTTTCTCATTTCGTGTACTGGGTACAAATTTTTACAGTTGGAGAATATAAGATTCACTTTAGGCTTACAACAATGGTAAGAGAAAATTAAAATGTAAAAAGAAAATAAACGTTGTCCATTTACATCTAATTTTTTGTGGGGCTAAAGAGCCTGGAGGCCCCAGAGCCACAGGCTGCAGACCCCTGACCTGTGCACATTTCTAACACAAAATCACAATACTACTGTTTCTGTACATTTAAAAAATTGTTTCAGTTCCAGTTGATGATGTGCATTAATAGTGCCAAGTCGATTCTATAAACCTACTGAAATGCAGTCACCCTTTGGGGCCCTGGGTCTGGGGCCACTGAGCAGTTGCCCACTTTACCCCTGTTAGTAAGTTAGTTGAGCTAGTAATCCAGCCCTAACAGGCCATTGATTATTGGAAGTGTTTGGACATTTCAGCTGTTAACTGACTTGATGTTGAATACTGAATCAAACCATGGCTCATTTCGAGGGGAATAACGTTTTCAAGAATACTGGCACATCTGCAATGCACCCCAAAATTAGCATACATGTAGCCCAGAAGGCAGTTACACAAATGCTAAAAATAAAATGACAGGTTCATTAAAAAAATGGCTGTCACTCGCGCTAAAATGCCTGTTAAATGGTATATTTAATTATATTTTATTTTTTTAACAAATACGACAACAAACAGCAGCGCCACGCCTGTCACATTTTACGCGTGCATGCTCAGTTGGGGCATGGTGGTGGGTGGAGGGCGGAGGAGAGGAATTTATTGTTTATTTTCGTGCCCAGCTAGCCAGTAACCGTATTCTTGTTGTTAGCCTGTATCGTCTCTACAGTTTAAATGTAGTGAGGTGAACAGATAAACGAGTGTAAGGACACTTTAACATTTTGTGAGATAGCGGATTTGGGCAATCACAGAAGCGAGCGAGCGTGAGTTGATGAAGGTTTTTTTTTTTTTTAGCGTTAGCTGTTAGCGTATGTGCTAGCTAGCAGGCTAGCAGAAATAACAGTAAAGCAAGGTAGTTATCGATAGATAACGGATTAACTTTTAAAATCACTCACTTATCAGCCTGTGCCACTGGGACTGACGCTACTGCTGGGAGAAATCACTGTAAGTTCACAAATCAGTTGTATTTGATTGTTGTAATGATAGGAAGCGGATGCTAGCTCAGGCGAACCAGCGCTAACTGTATTTACGTTAGTTAACTAGCTAACGCCAATAGAAGCACTCACCGTTAGCTGAAATGTTAGCCTACTAAATGTTCAATAATAATACTTTTACCAGACGTGTGTTTACTGAATGGTCGTAAGTTATAGCGTAAATGAGAAGTTTAAATTAGGTCAGGTTGGGTTTCATACTACTGAGGCATTGTTCAGAAGGATACCTGTGTTTATTAGCTTTTGCACCCATTAGCTAACGTTACGGTTATTGCGAAAATGCTATTAGAAATCAAACGCTTACCTAATGTTTATTTTATCTTAATATAATAAATCCTATTCAGGTTTCGGTGCCACATGAATGTTTTGTGTTGTAATTTAGACAATATATAAGGTAATAGCCATGTTTTTGAGATGACAAACACAGTATTTTCTGCAGCTGTACCAAGACAGAGACATAAATGTGAGGTTTAAATGTAGAGATTGTCGAATTGTAATGTAAAGTAAAAGTTATTGCATTTTGAAAGTTACCCACAACCCCTTTTCTTCCTGTCATTTTAAAGTTACGTTAAATTCACTTAAGCTTCAACATTAAAGGGGCAGTTCACCAGAATGTCCGAAACACACATTTTAACCTTTTATCTGTAGTGCTGCTTATCCATGTAGATTGTTTTGGTGTGAGTTGTTGAGTTATAGGGATAACAGCCAAAGACATGTCTCTCAAAAATACTCAAGATAATCCACAGACTGTATTGTGAGCAGTTTCATTTATGAACTATTTTCTTTCTACCAACCTACTCCCACCAAACACATTACCTGTACAAAGTATGTGACTACTCATGGATGAGAAGTTACAGCTTTGCCGAGGACGACAACAATGTTTACATTCCTCACTGTCACCAGCATGAGCCTCTCATCCATAAGGAGATGCACACTTAGTTACCTCTGCACGTTGATACAGTTGGAAGTTGGTAGCAAGAAAATAGTTCCTGCATGAAACCGCTCACAAGGTCTGTGGATTAGCTTGAATCATGCTTCCTGGAGACAGAAATTTCTGTTGAGGTTTTAAAATGCAGTTTTTGGTGCTTTGAGCACCACAAGATGCCATCTATATTTGAGAGAAAGCAGAGATCTCTGCAGCCGATATCTCCGAAACTCAGCAGCTCACATCAAAACAATCTGGATGGAAAAAAGCACTACAGGAAAGAAGAAAAATACGTTTTTTTTATTTCTGGCGTGATACACAGATTCTTCATTGAGTGTTACTTTATCTTATACAAAATTAAGTTTTGGTTGGCATATCCATTTGAACTCTCAGTTATAAGACACTGCTCTTTCTGTTTTAGGTTTCTAAGCTTGGGAAGTATTGGATCAACAGCACTTTCACCTTGACACATTTACTTGTAAAGGCATAGAGAATACAACTAGGAACCCCCCCCCCCCCCCTCAGGGTTGAAACCTAAGGAGCAAGATGTCAATCACAAACACTCCCACAAGCAACGATGCCTGTCTGAGCATTGTGCATAGCCTGATGTGCCACCGACAGGGAGGAGAGAGTGAAAGCTTTGCTAAGCGAGCTATTGAGAGTCTTGTCAAGAAGCTGAAGGAGAAGAAGGATGAGCTGGATTCCCTTATCACAGCCATCACTACAAATGGAGCTCATCCTAGCAAATGTGTAACCATACAGCGAACTCTGGATGGACGCCTACAGGTATAGTAGCAAATACACAGCACCAAGTTGGTGTCTTGTAATTGTAAGAGAAACCTGTGAGGGTTGCCAAAGAAACACTGCCTGTCTCATTTGAGCTTCCTCTCTGTGCTTTAGGTTGCAGGACGTAAAGGTTTCCCCCATGTTGTCTATGCCCGACTATGGCGATGGCCTGATCTACACAAGAATGAATTAAAACATGTGAAATATTGCCAGTATGCCTTTGACCTGAAATGTGACAATGTTTGTGTCAACCCATACCACTATGAGAGGGTGGTCTCTCCAGGTATTGGTAAGTAAGAATTGCATGCTTGCGATTAGATCTTCTTGTTTTAAATAAATGGTAAATATAGAATTACACCACATTTGATGGATTAAGATTGATATAAGTTGATGTATTTTTAACATGATTTTGCTCCTTTAAATCTGGTTGAAAACAAAGGCCATCTTTAGAATACTGATCTTCATACATTGATTGACTGATACATGCATTCTTTTTCATGTGTTTGCAGACTTATCAGGACTGACCCTATCAAGTTCAGGTAAGAAGGTGCCAAAGTCTTCCTGTTTGTTTGTTAAAAGGATAGTTTGGATTATTTCCTGGGGGGATGTATGAGGTGTTTATTGATAGTCAGTGTGTTACCTACAGTAGATGCTGATTGGCATGCTCCCAGTTAGGAGAAGCAGCGTAGGGCACCAGCATATTAACTAAATAAAAAAACTGCTGTGGACAGGGTCAGCAACAAAAGGTGTTTTTCAGAGAGGTACACCTAAAAAAATCTTTATCGTTTTTAAGTGTGTTGTATTTAGAATCTTTTCTTTGCCATCAGACAGGGCTTACTGACAAGAAACCGCCGTTATGCCAAATATCACTCCCTTTAAATCAACCAAACTCCGTAGGTGAAATTATTTTGTGACCTCTGTGTTTTAGAAGGATAGTTCACATTCACCAAAGTCACACAATAACACAGACAAGTTAACAGATCTAGTCAGCAGTAGACAAGCAACTCCCATGTTCTGTGCAGTAAACTTTTGTCTATGTAGTTGGGTTGTTTTGAAGGGAGTAATAATTGGCTTATACATTGGCGGTTTCCCATTTCAGAAGGCTTTCTGATTGCAAAGTTTAGTGGTGAAAATGTTCTAAATATAGTGTAGACTTGATATTGATCATTTTTTAGGTGGTTAAGATACGTTTTGTTGCTGACCCTGTCCAGAATAGTTCATTGCTTAGCTTCGTGCTGGTGCTCATCTCTCCTTCTTTAAACTGGGAATGTGTCGACAGGCATCTACTGAAGGTAATACACTATTGATAAGTACCTCATACAACACCACTTCAAATAATGTGAACTATGCCTTTAAAGATACTGTGGCTGTTAATCAGTCTTACCCTTATGTCTGTTGTCTCTATGTAGCTCCGCTTATGGTAAAGGATGAGTATGACTATGACAACCAGCAATCTCACTCAAGCTCCGAGAGCCACCTGCAGACTATCCAGCATCCCCCGTCGAGGCCTGGGCCACAGGAGACCTTCAGCAGCCCCGCTCTACTCCCTCCATCAGAGGGCAGCAGTTCAGCATCAACGTCTGCTTTCTCCACTATCAGTGCTGGACCATCAAGTGAGACACAACACAGGGACTACATATATGCAAAGATAATGGAATATGCTCTTGGTACAAATTTGGCAACACTCAACTCTTTTCTGTTTATATTTACAGATCCTAACCCCAACTGGAGCAGAAATAGCAGCTTCACCCCTGCAGTGCCTCAACATCAGAATGGGCATCTACAGCATCATCCACCCATGCCTCACACAGGGCATTACTGTGAGTAGATGGAGAACTCTTATGCAAAACCCACACCAGGCCTTAAAAAGTCGGTTTAATTCATGAGTACCTGTCCTCTTTCAAGTGGATGGAGATAATGTCCTATTAGCATAATGAGCTCTGTTAATTAGTTATTTAGCTTAACATTGACGACTGTGGCCAGAGGACATCATTAACCTCTAGGAAGGCATGGAGCTGCTAGTTCACCACTTATTCTAAGACAAGGCACCTCTGATGTATAAGCTGATTTGTTAAAGACATCAGTGTTATGTATTGTATTTGATGGAACCTCAGAAGATGGTTTCGTTATCAGGCATTATGGTATTTTCAAACTGGACCCCATTTGTTTATGTTTTTGTGTCCAAGTGACAACAAGTTTTGAAATTGGTCCAGTACTGCGGGAGAGTGCTGCTGCCGGCAGAAGCAAAACTGCAACATAATCCCTCCACGAAACGGTGTACTGTCAAAGTGTCTCCAGTAAAAGTGCCTGTTTTGCCACTGACAGGCTCATGTTGTTATTCTAAGTGTCTGACAGTATTGTGGAAAATATTGCTACAAGAGTAGAAAACTGGCACCAGTCACGAAAGTGGCTGGTAGATTTCAGATGGAAAATAATGATTTACTTTTAGTGGCTGGTGAATCTGAACATTATCCATCATGTTCACATTTTAAAAAGTTAATTTCCCATCCTTATTGCTATAGAGAGTAGAGATGTCGACTACACGATTAAACATCGCCACTCTGTCTAGTTGGCACCAGAAATACTAGTCAATTAAACTATTTATCAGTATTTTATTCCTGCACAATGCCTCTGTTCTTGCCTGTACGGTGTTATGCAGCTGCCTGCCACTAGTCAGGGTTGTGGCCCCATCAGACGGTAGTCCCTCTCTTCCAGCTTGTATGTGATGGCTCACCGAGCCGTGGATGTTTTTATCAGCAAAGTTGGTCAGATGACAGCTTGTAAAACCAACACAGTGTTTTGACATACAAAATGGAAATAAGGTTGAATGCAGGCTGTGACAGAATAAACTGATATCTAACGTTTAGATAATTTTTAGATATATTAATGCATTATACATTCCTGAATATGTGATGAGCTGAAGTGAAAATGTGTTCCTGTGGTTGAAGTTAAGACTAGCTGTTGGTGTGTAATCAGCCTCCCCCTATGACATTTTATGAAATCTTATTTTCAAAGCCAACACTGCATGATCTGTGCTCATTTCTAAATAATACATCTTAAGAGCTGGTCAGAACGGCTTTTGAAAATTAATATCCACCTGTTGTTGCAGGGCCTGTTACCAACGAAATTGCGTTCCAGCCCCCCATATCCAATCACCCTGGTGAGTGTCAAGCTGCAGATGGAAGACAGTCCACATGTTTAACATACTCAGTAAAACCTATTTGACCTGATGTCGCTTGTTGGTTTGTCGCAGCTCCAGAGTACTGGTGCTCCATTGCATACTTTGAGATGGATGTCCAGGTTGGGGAGACGTTTAAGGTGCCATCCACATGTCCGATAGTGACTGTGGACGGCTATGTGGATCCATCGGGAGGGGATCGCTTCTGCTTGGGCCAGTTGAGCAACGTCCACAGAACAGAGAACATAGAGAGAGCCAGGTACTTCACCACATACTTGAAGATATAGTTCATTCAAACAGTTCCATGTTCAGTAAATGTCTCTAGGTGTGATAACTGATTTACAGTAATGTAAAATGTCTGTAGTATCCCACTTCTCTGTGTTTACTAGTTTTTTTTCCCCGTAATTTCTTTTGTTAGGCTTCATATTGGGAAAGGTGTGCAGCTGGAGTGCAAAGGTGAAGGAGATGTATGGGTGCGCTGTTTGAGTGATCATGCAGTGTTTGTGCAGAGTTATTACCTTGATCGAGAGGCTGGACGCGCTCCTGGTGATGCAGTTCACAAGATTTACCCCAGCGCTTATATCAAGGTTAGATTGCAGCACAATAGTCACAATGAAAATCAGAAACATTTAAAGTAGTTATTAGCTTTCAATTTTGCATTGTTCTTGACACTGGCTACATTTACATGCACACCAATAATCCAGTCATAATACAATTAATGCATTCTAAATACCATACTCCTATGTTAATGCATTATGCTCAGAATTAGAGTAACTATAATCACAGTAAAATATGTAGAGCATCCACAAAGGCTTGAGTGTTCATTCAGTATCTTGTCTTGTCATCAGATTTGAGTGTTTGTCTTGTCCCCTGCCAGGTGTTTGACTTGCGTCAGTGCCACAGGCAGATGCAGCAGCAAGCAGCGACAGCTCAGGCAGCAGCTGCAGCCCAGGCAGCAGCAGTGGCCGGGAACATCCCTGGGCCAGGCTCTGTGGGAGGCATCGCTCCTGCTATCAGTGAGTGTACTTACTACTACATGTACCCTTAAACAAGTGTTTTACTATGAATGGACCCAGACATGTTTGTGCAGAGCATTTCTCTGTGGTGTTAGAAAGTTAATGTTGCTTGGCGTTGTGAGATGTGTTTGGTAATAGAGACTGAATAGCTGGCCAACAAAAACAACCAATTAAATATTAGAGCCACTTTAAATTCAACATCCAAAAGTGTTAAGCAAAGAGCAAGCACACAAATGGGCTTTGCTTTTGAGTTGCAGAACATTACAGTTGGAAAGTTCACTAATCTTAAAAAGACAAAAACCCTGAACATAGAAGAGTCTTGAAGATTTATGTCAGATTCCAGAATTTGGTGATATTAAAAAACACATTTATTCACGCTTCAATACTATGTTTCACACATGTACAAAAATACAACTGAGATGAAACAATTGTGACTATACAACGTGCTGCTCCCCTTTCTTGTTTTCCCATTTAATGGGAGAGTTATCTTACTGCTGTAGAACAAACTTTGATTGAATAACCACATTAAGAGTGAGTACATATCAAGCAGTTTGCTCTGCTTTAACTGCTGTTATTCATCGAAATCCTTTACAAAATGTTTGAGCATTGGCATGCTCAGCAATAACAACTTAAGTTGGAGATGATGAAATTAATTTGCACATAGCGAACAACATCAACAACACTGTTTGTTTAGCTTAAATACAGTAAAATGTGTAGCCTGTGGAAGTGGGAGACGTGCACAGCAGTAGTATCTTTTCTGTTTTAGCTGTGTGTGTATATGTTCCAACTTTTACTACAACAGTAACTTGGCTAACATCTTTGCAAGGTTTGGCCTATAGTGCCACATTGATCTAAAAGTTGCTCCCTGTAATTCCCCTGCAGGTTTGTCTGCTGCTGCAGGCATTGGGGTTGATGACCTGCGCAGGCTGTGCATCCTGCGGATGAGCTTCGTGAAGGGCTGGGGGCCTGACTACCCACGGCAAAGCATCAAAGAGACGCCCTGCTGGATCGAGATCCATTTACACCGAGCTCTGCAGCTATTGGATGAAGTTCTGCACACCATGCCCATAGCTGACCCGCAGCCTCTTGACTGAGTTAAAAGACATGAACTGGACACACACAAAAAATAAAATCAGACTGAACTTTTAACAGACCACTTCACTTATAGACCTGGGGTGCTGAAGGAGGACTGCAACGACAGGGATGCCGAGTAGGTTGTAGGAACAAGGACATAAAGCCTGGCAGTATACTCCAAACACACTTCTCTCAAATCCAGTGCTGTGAGCAGTTGGCAGTGTGCTGAGTGAGCCTCTAAGTCTGTAAGTTCAGTGACTTCCAGAACAGCTGGAGGAACATGTGAGTCACACTGGGAGGGGTTGTAGTACTTAACATGCTGCCAAGAGGATGCACATGAAAAAAGAAGACAGCATTCAGACGTTAAATAATAGGAACTACATAACAGCATGAAGGGAACAAGGCTGTGTGCCTCTCAAATCTGAAGTCAAATGAATTAAAGCACGTGTCCACACTGGGACTGAAAGATGCAAAAAGCCTTTCAGTGATTTAATTGGCTTTAGTGCTTCACAAAACAAAATGCATCACCACAAGAGTGTAGGGTGTGAAGGAATGATTCATAGTCAACTTTCAGTGTTAACATGTCCATATTTAAGATTTTAAGATGTTTACAGCCCCCATATCTGGCTAAATGACTAAATTCCTCTTTTTGGACTATTTGGTAAGAGGGAAAACTATGGTATTTGGCTGAAAACCAGTTAAGCTGAGCATAAGTGATGCATGGAGCACAGTTACAACTGCAGACACTGCCATTAATCCACGGATCAGGCTTACTGGGTCATAAAATTTAACATCCTGATTAATAGTGGATGGGTTGTAGCTAGGAAATGGGGTGTGTTTGCCCCTTAAGAGAGAGACTGTATGCATTTATGCATGAGGGACAGAAACACAACTTCATTGATGATTTAATTGTTTCCTCTGAAGAATGTCCTCTATCCTGTCAAGTGTATGATGCCAGTTTTTAGTTTTGTTGTTTGAATTTTCCATGATACTTACTGAATGCAGTCTCTAATCATTAACATAAATGGTGAAAGAAAACATTCACACATCAGGACAACACACAATAAATAAAAAAATCACCTGGAACGCTTGCACTGCTTGACATCACTTAAAAAGTAATATAGCCTACAGGGAGGTGCAGGTCTCTAACCTGGAGAAAAATAATCCGTTTGTCTGGGTGGCAGGTGGATGATTTATGTTTACACAAAGATGAACTCAGACCCCATCACCACCACCACCACTGAGCGTAGTGTGGTTTCTTTGTATTTTCTTTACCATGTCTGAACACACTACATGTGATTGCAGTTGGAGTATACTGCCAGTCCAGTCCTCCTTCACTGGCTCGCCGGTGTCTATACGGCTTCATGCAAGTGGACTTTTTCCCCCTTCACAGATTGCGACGTTTATGTAAAGTCATGTTATTCATTACTCATGTTTTTGTAAGATGTAGTCTTAAATATTTTTTCAATGCTGACAGTCTTTGTTTGACATTTTTTTTAATTTATATTCCCCTTTTGAATAGTTGTTTTTAAATGACGTAAAAAGCATTTTAGCAAAAGCCCATTTTAGCTGACTGCAGCTTCTTTTTCAAAACCATAAATCAGTTCCACAAGTCAAGGCTAATGTTTTCTACTGAAGTTTTTCAAACCCCAAATTTCATTGAAATTATGAAATATTTTAAAAAGAAAAGGTTATAACACATTTGCGTAATCTTGTTTGTAATTGTCATTCTTTTGATTAGATGCCCACATAGTATCCATTAGCACTTTATTAATTTGCTTAAGTATTTTGTCTTGTTTCATAGTATTTGTGGTTACTTGTTGTATCCATATGATCTCTTAGCATAGTTGAAAAATTATTCTTGCTAATGATCTTTGGCGAGATCCATCAAGTGTTTGCCCAAAATCAGGCTCATCAGTACCAAACACAGCCAGTTTGAAAGGTGTTTTTTCACTCTATTCTGGCAAAACTGTTGGAAACAGAGTTTTGGTTCATGAAATTTTATATTGTGTCTGTGTAGGCTGAAACTGCCATAAAAAAAACACCTTTCAAACCAACAGGCAGTGAATCTTTGATACTCAAAAGATAGATTTTGGGTGGAGCATCACTTTAAGATGGCTTACCGCCACCCATTTTAATTTGAGTATTACTTGGATGACACTTAACATATTCTAGACAACAGCTGAGTAAAGGAAGCAAGGAAAGAACTGTGAGAGGAAGTTTAAGCCATAATGATGCCAAATATACCCTATGAAAAGTGAAAAGGTTATCAGACTGCAGTCATTTCAGTGTTATGTCGCTTGTAAAAGCCTGGTTTCAATTATCAACTCATTTTAAGTTTTGCTCAGCACTATTGATCCAACAATATTTTGGTATTTGGAGCTCTGTTAACTTACAGCTGTTGCAGTATTTTATACTCTTTTGCTACCTTTACGGTTACAATGATGAACCACTCTGGTCATAATTGAAAATGATTTAAAAAAGAAGAATGCTGTACAATTTTGAGGAAATGCAAGTTCATGCTCATCTTGATCTTTACATTTGTGTCATACATTCTGAATACATATGGAGTTTGAATGATATTGGTGTTTATATGTATGAATATGGTTGAATAAAATTTAACGGGCTAACATGTAGCGATGGAGTTGTGAAACTGTCTTATTTTGGAATTTGAGTGATTGTGTAGAGCTGCAATGATTAAGTTGGTCAAAAGAAAACTAATGCAAACTATTTTGAGAACTGATTAATTGCCATTTTTAGGCCACTGCACTGGTGACAAACAAGACATCATGTTTTTGGTTTGCCTGTCCATCTGTCCCACTCTTGTGAATGTGATATTTCAAGAACACTTGGAAGGAATTTCTTCAAACTGTGCAAGCACCCATTTTCCAATTTCTTCACATTTGGCACAAATAACCACTGGGATTCAAGGATGAACTGATTATGATTATTGATGTGAATTCGATATCTGAGGAACACCTTCAGGGAATTCTTAAAATTTGGTACAAACATCCATTTAAACCCAAGGATGTACTGATTTTGGTGGTCAAAGGTCACAGTCACTGTGACCTCAAAATGATTTTGGACATAACTCAAACATTTATAAGCTAATTAGAAATTCAGGACATTGGACAAAATGATGACATGGTGACATTTTGTATCCAACAGGTCAAAGGTCATCTTCACTGTGACATTATATTCTACAGCTCTTAAGTCAAGTCAAGTCACAAATGTTAAACAGCAAATTCATCAATAATAAAAATAATTGTTAGTTGCAGCCTTACTAGTTAAATTACGAGGACGCGTAAAGGACGCTGACTTTCAACAAGAAAACGTTTATTACTGCAAAGACAAGTCACAAATTTTAAGAAAACAACACTAAGAAGCTAGCCTGAGCTGAGATCTGAAATATTCAGAAAACCAAACTACATGTGTCTTTAATAGTTTCTATATTCATCAATACGACACACTAAATGATAATGTCTTTATAAATATAAAAGTCCCCCAATTGTCCTCGTTTTTTTATGTAAAATACACAATACAAATCACCCTACACGCATTGGTTTGCTTGCCAATTTGAGAAGAAAAACTTAATGGCACACAAAAAGAAAGTCACATGAAGTTTGTGTGTATATATTATATCAGATACTATACATTATCCAAAAAAAGAGGAAAAAAAAGAAATCACAAAAGCACTTTAGCCAACATATCTTGATAAAAAGTTCACCAAAAGAACAAATCAAATAATTAGGACACAAATAAATATACCTTTTTTCAGTTTTTGATATATACATATTTTTGTCTAGGGTGAATCAAAATAAAAACCTTCCCCAAATGCCACTGCCAAATGCTTGTGCTTGCATTAGAGCGTGCTACAGATGGCCACGACTCACTAGACTGTCAAATGGCACTTGAAAACATCCAAATACAAATCTCAAACAGGTCACAGCATTCAGAAAATATCATTTGACAAAAAGAAATCACGATCATGAGAAAACAAGTCAGAAGAGAGCATTTTTACTTACAGTAACTCTCCTTGTTCATTAACCAGTTCTATACAATAAAAAGCCGTCTGCAGATAATCTACCATGTGTAAACTACTAAGTATGACTGACTGTGTGTGTGTGTGTGTGTGTGTGTGTGTGTGTGCATGTGAGTGTGTGTGTGTGGTGTCACATCCAGTAAATAATAAATAGTCCAGTCTGAGGACAGGTCTTTTCACTTCCTCAATCCTGGCTGTCTTCTCAGTGGCAGCACCTGTGCAATGTAATGTCTGCTCTGATAGCCTCGATCTGTAGCCCACCAGAGACCCAATAGTCACCCAGGCCATCTGCTCTGGCCAGGGCGAAATGAAAGGCACTGGAGTCTGCTATGGGTCAGTGAAGCTGCCGTTTTGTCCAGGTGAAGAGGCATCTCTTAGCTTTCGCTCCTATGACAGGTTAAGGAATAGCTTATGTCTCTCTCTCTTTTTTTTTAACGTTTTTCTGGTTGGAAACGGGCTCATTTGCAAAACAACTGATACAAAAACAATCTCAATTTAAAAGACACTAAGAAATAAAGTACAATTGTGTTGGCAGCATTATCATCAGTCCAGTGTTGACCAGGCAGGCTTTGAGATGCAAGAAAGCTAAATCGCTGTCTGGCACGTGAGTTTAAAGGACGAGTGTGTAAGATTTAGTGGCATCTAGCTAACGGGGAGGTTGTAGTTTGCAACCAGCAGAATACTGCTTGCCTCACCCTCCCCTTCCATGCATGCATGAGAATCTACAGTGGCTGCAAAAACACATTTAGAGCCAGTGTTGAGTTTGTCCATCCTGGGTAGGGATGCATTGATAACGTGTACTCAGAACCTACCACCACACCCAATATTACTTTACAAAAAGTAGCTGCTTTAACACGATGCAGAGTTCAAGGAGTTTGCTATGCAACCACCGGGAACCAGCAACAATTTGTTACATTTAGAAAGTGAAAAGTATCTGATAAAAATGTTTTTAACGTCGCTGTGAGAACAGTAATGGAATTATTAAGTATGCATGTTTGTACTGGGGATGGGCAAGTACCCAAATGTAAATACTTGCACTTTTACTTCAGATGCACCGATACCACTTTTTTTCTGACCTAGTCATGGGCTACTGTAGAAACATGGTGGTGCAACATGCCGAACACCTTCTGTGATATAAATGGCTCTTTTTAAGGTAACGAAACACAACAATTTCAGATTGATTTTACACTAACGGAAACATACTAATGAATATAATTATTATTATTATTGTTAATGGATTTTATACTTAATTCCTGTCATATTCTGCAAACAGAGCTCCCTAAATCTTACACACTGTACCTTTAATGTAAAAAATAAAATAGGAAAAAAACAAAACTGACAAAAACAGTTTCTAGCAGCACATGGTAGGCGTGCAAGAACAGAAAGCACTTATGATCCTAAAGCACACGATTAAGATTTAAAGAAAACATTTTTATAAGCCATTTTCACTTCAGGCACAAAATAATACAAGTTTACATCTACAATTTGTAGTTAATTTATGTGACATATGAGATTCATATGTTAACAAAATTATTCAGTGACAGAAAAAGTAAAAGAAGAAAAAGTATCCCTTCCTCCTTCCATTCCTAAGCGGTACACACTACCCAGATTTACAGCATGATTTGAAATTTTAAGTTACAGACTTAAACTTTTTAGGTCTGGGTGTCTGTCACTTTTTACAACTTCACTCTCAAAAATCCAGTGAGTGTTGGAAGTCAGTCAAGTCAGCTTTTGGGAATGGGGTAGTTCTTATGAGATTTATGTGCAGCTCTGGAGAAAGTATAAGAGGTGATCTAGGGCTTAAGTTTTTGTATCGAATCATTTTTTATTGGACATTTTCATTACTTTCCCAGTGTTCTCCCAACTTGTATTCAGCAGTTCAATACCAAGAGTCGGGGAGCAATCTATCATGCCGAGTTCATTATGGTCACAGACTAAACAAAATGCCTCAGGCCTTTAACAAGTTCATTGACCTTTTTCTTGCAGACTTGTCAAACTGTCCTTAAGCAACATAATAATAAAGCCAGATTTGTGTGCACTCTGTTCCAGCAGGATGAGGGTAAGGCTGCAGCATGGGATGTGTACTGCGACTGCAGGTTTAATCTGGAATGTGTCTTCAGGGTTGCCAGAATTTACTTTTCAGATTGCCAGTGGTGTCATGGAGATGATTTAAAGGACCAGTGTGGAGGATTTAGTGGGATCTAGTTGTGAACTTGAGGACTGCAAACACCTCTTGTAACCCTGTCCTTCCAAGATTGTAGGAGAACTTGTGGTGTCCATGAGACTCCCAAAGAACGCGAAAAGCCAAATCTAGAGCCAGTGTTTGGTTGTCTCTTCTTTCTACTTACTTACGTTTACTGTGGGAACATGGCCCCCAGGGAAGAGGACCCGTACCTGCTGTAGATTGTAGGTGTAGATTGAACACTAGGGCTGTCCTGTTGAATCAGACTTGGCTGTTCAATATGAAGATTCAAAGGTTCTTTTTTTTTTTTTTTAACAGTATGACTCATGTTTTAATGTCTTTCTTGGTAAGCTGTGATGTCCTGTAGTTTAGTTATAAATCCAAGTGCATCTGTGGAGCCCAGGTTGCAGCAGCCACTGTCTGGCATCACCTGCACTAAATGCGCCACACTCCTTCACGCCATGAAGTAAGGTTTATATTTTGACCAAACCAGAGTTTGTTTTTTTGGAGCTGTGGAAAGACAACCCAAGATGTTTTGGTGAGTTTATTTTGTTTCTGTTTAGCTTGAATGAAGCTGACAAAGCCAATTTTAAAATTACAATTTGGCAAAGAGAGTATGATTAGTTTGACAAGAGCAACATGACAGCTGTTTCTGGTTAAACAAAACGTATTTTAAAGTCAGACAGTTATAACAATCTGAGTCTGTCAGTGGCAAAATCAAGCACAAGCAAACAAGTGTCACTTGTGCTGTGCGCTGATGCACTCAAGTGAATTGGCTGAGTGTGCATAATTCGTGCTCCATTTTTATCACTCTTCTCTGCTTCCATCAGTTAGTTTTGTGGTAATTTAGACACTTTGCTTGTAAAGGTTAAAGCCTGCCGTGCTGTCGCATTACTTGTTTCACCAGATTTTTTAAAAAATAAATGCGCTAGGTAATAAAACTATATTTATGATGCCCCTTAATTATAATTCTTCATTGAAATGTTCCTGTGCATTTTTGTAACTATCTATCCATTTTATCCTGTAACTGCACACTGACTGAAAAAGAAAGAAAAAAAACACTGCTTGACTGGAGGAGCTGCAGTCAACTGAAGGGTCTTCAACTTATGATTATATGTCATTTCTTCCATTAGATCACTGTAAATCTTACACACTGGACCTTTAACAGAACATTGGTGAGAGTCCTCTGACCCAGTAACCTCAATGATACGCAGTATTGGCAGTTTCCCACCCTCATTTACTGCTAAGCATGTTATCTACACAGGCACAACTAAAACAAATGGCATAAATCCAGTGTTTTGTAGTATCTGAAAGGAATTCTTCAGTAGTGATAGAACCCAAAGGACTTAGAATACAGCAAATACAGTGTTGACCCTTTTTTCTACCACAATCAACCTACATACATGACTTGAAAAGAAAACAAAACAAACAAAACATTCAAAAAACCTTCGGGTCCTCCTGTACAGTAGGTCTGCTCTTTGTAGTGGTATAATTCATGATTCATTATCAGTACCCATAATAATATGTTGTAATGGGTCAAGCATCTCAACCAAAACAAAAAACACAATAAATATCAATAAATAAACATTTCTGCAGAGCAATGGTGCAGACCATTTCAAACATGAAAAGAAAAATAATAAAAATCATTTTTAGTAACAAAATGTTCCTATTTAGAGGATTAATCTCAATATTCTCCACGACATAGAAGGCTATAACAGTTCAAGTATCGATGTAGTCTAATGAATCAGAAGTTAGTCCCCATGCCTTTCCCCATTTCACAGTCTATGAACTAATCACAGAGGAGCTACCAAAAGAAACAATCACATATAAACAATCAGATCAAACCACATAAAAAGCAACAAATATATGTAGTGTATCATCATTATATATACTATACATATATATATCTATATATCTCTTTGAATATCACAAAATATCTACTTTTGGTCCACTGTACAAAGATGATCTTTAAACAGGGAACAAAGGATGAAAAGCATTTTTTATGGGCTAAAAACTGAAGTGTAAATGTTATCAGAGGTGAGAGAAAAAGCAATGCTGTTTTTCTCCATCGCGTTGAGATTTGTGCAGTACAGTGGTGTGTGTGCAATAAGGTTTGGTGACTGTGCTGCACGCGTCAAAAGGGCTGGCACCACTGGTTTGAGGTAGGGTGACTGATGGATGTGTTCCAACACATACACACACAAGCACGCAGACACACAGGCTTACAGTATATACACACATAAAAACACAGTGCAGACCAATGCATCCGTGTTCACACTCACACATAAACACACACACACTTCACCCGATAACAAAGGCTAATGCAAGAATAGGCCTCAAGAGGGCAGAGTGAGGGCAGGAGCAAGGCTAAAGACCATGATTCAGATAATAAGCTTAAGTAGAGCTGATCCAGAGAAAACAACAGGTGTGAGTCTGTGCCTGCATCCCTTGGTCTCGACACTGATGAGCCAGCCCAAATCCAGCCACGAGTCACCAGAAAAGCCAAAAAATCTGTGGCTGGAACAATGCAGAGGGGCTGTGGGCTCTCTACAGCACACAGTCAGGACTACAAGGACAGCTGCATTTTTAAGGATAAGGCACTATGATAAAGCCGAGGTACATTAAATCCCTGACATTCCTTCTGCTCTGCAACATGGCACTGTGGGACAGGAAACAGCTCTCAGGGTGAGCCCAAAACGGCTCACTCTCAGCTTCTTCTTGTTGGTTTGGTTTTGGTCCTTCGTGAACTTAAATTTCATTAAGACAGAAACTGCAAAAAAAACAAAAAAAAACAAAAACAAAAACAGGGGAGCTTGTCCAGTAAAAGTTGTTTTCGAGATTACAGCTCAAAGTCACGTAAACAACACTACAGAGCATCTAAAATGAACAAAGGCAAGCGTTATGCACGGAGTGCATAGAAAAAGCTAGCATTGAGGAAGTGGTTTTGTACAGCCGGTCTTCTCAATCTCGTTTCTATATACACAAGTAGCAGCACAGATATTTCTTTAGGGGTTTCTTTTTCTGTGGCTAAAATCTGAGTGGTTATCATTGGGTGGCTACTATATAATTTCAAAAAGAATGGACAAAACTGCCCCATGATTCTTTTTCAAACACGTAAAACGTCATCCCTTTGTTTTTTTAGCTACATACAATACTCAAAATCTTTTGTTCAGCCAAATGTTTTCAGCAGTTGGAATGCATGTTGACATAAATGATACTAAAATTAAGAGGGATAAGTGGAAATTAAAAGAAACACAATGATAGCACCATGAGTTTTGGGTAATACCAATTGAAAGTACAGCAAAATATTTACAATAGGCGAAGGTCTTGAGTCAATCGATGACTTTGCTCTGCTGGGACTAGTGACATGGATTTGAGCTCTGAGACATCAGTAGTTTGAAGGAGTTTCCTTCATGATAAAACCTGTCTGTTTAGACAGAGGCAGGAAACATTTAACGGGTCAAATTAGTCCTCCTCCAGCTGCTGCATTGTGATAGAGCAAAGACTTATGGGACGACGACACATCCAGAATCTAAGCAGTCAGACATGGACAGCACATCTCGGCTATCATCATTTAAGAGACCCACCCCCTCCCACAGACCAGGTTAGACCAGGGGAGGGGAGAGCGACGTCCACACGAGTGCAGACAGAGACAATGCATGAGAGCGACTGAAACATCTAGACTTACAGAGAGAAAGATATGTGGAGAGTGAGATAGCAAAAATAGGCCAGACAAGGTCAGCCGTGCCCCCAGACCCTCAAACGGAGGCATAGGTGTTGCCTGTGGCGCTGCAGTGGCGGATGGTGGGAGTACCAGCAGAAGGGGTTAGGATGTGCTCACTGTGGTCCTGTGGAGGCTGGGGGAGCGAGTGGAGGACACCTGGCTGGACAACCCCTACCACAGGGTGGGACCCGTCCTCTAGGGCCCCCACCTGGATCACCTGGATCACTTCGTGCTCCGACTTCTCTCGCTTGGCAAGAGGTTCCCCGGACTCCTCCGTGTCCTCTTCCAAGTCACTGTCCATCCCACTGGCTTCATCTGCACAGGAGAAACCAACACATATCAACAGTGGTGCAGACTTAATAGCTCAAGGTTATCATGAAAATGTTACTACTGAACACAGCTAAGAACTTGACTCTTCACTAGATGTTTAGTTCATGGGTTCATTGATGTTTAACTGGAAACATGTACCTCATATGCACTGCTGCTGCTACAGGTGATGATTGCAGTTTTGTCAATTCGACTTCATTTAATACTACAAAGGATTTTTTCTGCAATTAAGGCTATTTCAAATGTGGAGGGAAAAAAGAGTAAAACATTAATGGGATAGTCTGGATTATCTGAAGTGGGGCTGTATGAGGTACTTAGTCAGTGTATTACCTACGGTAGATGGCTGTCGACGTACCTCCAGTTTGGAAAAGAAGGGAAGCTAAGCAATGTACATAATATCAGTTTAAGTGTATGCTAAATTTACAATATTTTCAGCAACTAACCTGGCCACTGGACTGCCTTCTCCAACAAAAAAACATTGTTATATAAGCAAAATATCACTCTCTCCAAACCAACCAAACTCTATGGGCAAAATCAGTCATTTTACCTCACAGAACACAAGAGTTGCTGGTCTACTGATGCCTTCATCTTTTAGTTAGTTTTTGTTACTATGTGACTTCAGTGTTTTTAATGGTTAGTTTGGACTGATCTTAGTCACACAACAGCACAAACAAACAGATCAAAGCAGTGGTAGACCCGCAACTCCTGTGGTCTGTGAGGTAAAATTGCAGTTTTTGCTAATGGAGTCTGGTTGAACAAAAGAGCTGTTGATGGTTTGCTGTCAGAAAAGGCTGTCTGGTGGCAAGGTAAAGTGGTACAGCATACAATTAAACTGATATTGATGTTTTTATGTGGCTTAAATACATTTTGTTGCTGTCCCTGTCCTCAGCAGTTACTTGTTTAGCTTCTGTACTGGTACTCCTCTTTGCTTCTCTAAAGTGGGGGCTGCCATCTACTGTAATACATACACTAACTATCCATACCTCATACAACCCCACTTCAAAATAATCTAAATTATCCCTTTCAATACACAAATACAAATACCTCAGTGTAATAATATTAAAGGCACAGTATGTCACTGTGTGATATCACATTTGATTGTAATGAGGCCAAAAATGTTTCTCTTTGTTTGCACAGAATCTCTCATCAGTCTCAGCTCATTAACCACATATTCAGCTGCCCGGTACTGACCTAAATGACCACTGAATTTAACTGGTTGTAAAAACATAGAAAGTCTCTTGAGTTGGAAAATGTGATTACTGTTAAACAGTTACACCAGTCGTCAACAACAGGATCTCTTTTCTAGAACAGTGGTCAGGCTATTGCGCTTTATACATTTTGCCACATACCTTTATCGATGTTAGTGAGAGACAGAGTGTTGAGGCTGTCGAACTGAAAAAAAAAGACAAAGATACTAAATTGTAATTTAGGTAAAACATCTCTTATAGAAAATGACCAAACAACAGAAATCTGACATCTGACAAACAGTGTATCATATAATGTAGTGTTTCATGGTGGCACTATAAACTATTATGAAAACAAGATGCTTCAGTTATACCTCCCCCATGACACCAATGGGTGTCTCTCCAGTAGCTTGAGCCACACGATGCTCCACCAGGTAAAACATGTACTCATCATACAGCAGGCGAATCAGGTGGAAGGAACCAAAGCTGGCAGCACTGCGCAGGGTCAGGTCCCTGATCACCATAGAACTGTGGAGACATGAAAAAAAAACACTGTAAGGCTTTTGTCTCTTTGAAACAATGTACTCAATATGGTTATTATTATTTTTGTTGCAGACCTGTAGAAGGACCACTTGAGCAGGAACTGTCGAGCCGCTCTGGGGAAGCTGGGCCGGTGCTCGTATGGCTTGAGCACCTGAGTGACCACATTCTCTAGCCAGGCTGCCCACTGCTCCAGAGAGCTTTGCTGCTGTAGTGTGGCCTTGAAGTCCTGCTCCAAGTGCTGAACCACTCCCTCCTCACACTGGCACACCCATGATGCCTGCTCCTATACAGCAACATAAAGATAGAACTGGAGGTTCACGCCTGTACTGTCAAAGGAAAAGTTAAAAGTCTCTGTAAAACTGAACAAAACGAGCCTATGTTGACATTTGCCCAGGCAAAATGTTAGGCAGGTAAAAAGAAGCAAGAGGAGATTTTTATTTACACAATTTTAATTTTGACATTATAATTCGTGGTAATTACAGTAAAAACACTACTCCTTTGTCCACAGGGGCCTCAAAAACCAACAAAATATGTAACTTCCTTGCAGTAGCTTCAGAAAAGGAGTACTTTTTGGAAGGTACAATACCATATACATAACAAAAGCACCATCACTGAAAATCGAAACAGAAAGAGCTGTTCTGACCTGTACGTTGGCAAAGTCAACACGGTTGAGATCACTCAGCATCTGGTTGATCTGTGATGTGTTTTGCAACACAGCTCGGGCCGCTTGAGCCAGGTGGTTCAGAGATGTGTATCTGCGCAGTGTTTGCGCAAAGGCACTAACAGCGGCAATCTGTGGAGAGAACACACACAAAAGCCCAGGTGTTACACATCGTAAGTTTACATACCTTTCAAAACTGATAGCTAAAATATTACTCTTCAGTGTTAAAGGGACAGATCACCCCAAATCAAAAATACATATTTTTCCTCTTACCTGTAGTGCCATTTATCCATCTAGATAGTTTCAGTGTGAGTTGCTGAGTTTTGTAGAGATGTCTGCCTTCTATCAAATATAATGGGATTAAATGACACTTGGCTTGTGGTGCTCAAAGCACCAAAAGAAAATGCCTTTGACAAAGTCAACAGCAATGTCTCTTTGGCATTTTGAGCAGTGCAAGCTGAGTGCCATTTAGTCCCATTATATTCAAGTGAAGGCAGACATCTCTATAACTGATATCTCCAAAATTCTCCAACTCACACCAAAACAGTCTAGATGGAGCACAAAGTAGCACAACAGTTTGGAGGAAAAATATGTATTTTAGGGGTGATTTTGGCTTGTCCCTTTAATTATATATTTTTGGAATAGTAACAGGCGATGTTTTCATTGTATGAATACTCTCAGTGTACCTTGGTCTGGATCATTCTCTGTGGAATGGCATTCATGGCATTATTGAGCCAACCTTCCAGGCTTTTGGCAAAGTTGCGAATGGCTTGAGTCAAGGCACCTGAAGACAAAAAACAACAGTGAATTAATGATTATGATATTAAAAGAATTAATGCAGCAAACATGTAAACATGACAGGGGTTCATGAGTGTGGCTCACTGGGAATGGGTCTCAGGACATCAGGAATGAGGATCTCCACAAGGGCCTGGTACATTAGATGGTCACAGGTGCTCATCCATTTGAGGACAGCCTCGTTTCTGCACAGCACCACTAGCTGTGATCGTGGGAGCCGTGCTTCAATCTCACTCACGCTGCTGAGGAATGAACAAACCAGACTTAGGAAGATGCCTTTCAGTTTGCAACAGTCAATACTGTAGATTATCATCAGCTTGACCTCACCTGTTTTCTGTTACAGTGGCTCCCTCTACAGAGTCAGGGGGAGAATAACGCCAGAAGGTCTGCCACAACTTCTCAATTAGACTGAACTGGAGGTTGACAACCACATCCAGGATGGCCTGAAACAAAAAAGATACCAAAAGTGGTGAATAGCTTTCACTAAATGAGGAAGAAAAAGACTTTTTGAAAGCTGTCAACACCAAGGTTATTATCCAGAGGAACCAGGATATTATAAGTTGTATTGACATAGCAGCAAAAAACTCATACATGGTCATCTCAGAGCCTCAGTACATCATTCCCAAACTATCTAGATGGCTAGCCAACAACTCAAGAGCATGAGGAAATATGTTGTTTTGTAATTTAGCTGAACTGACCCTTTTATCAGGAGGAGGATAGCTGTTTGTCAGACAATAAGGTCTTGGCCATACCCTGTGGATGACCTGATCCTTAGTTTTCAGACATTAAGAGAGCTGTGATTGAAAACTTCACAAGATGAAGAGAAAATTATGTTCCAAAATGCCAGCAGCTGGCATTTACAAATCTCTGCCACTATAAGCACACATGACCTTTCTCAAAGTTTCCACACTCTAAAACAAAACTTTGAGTACATTTTCTTCTTCAAAAGTTGTAAAACTTTATTTAGTATTTTCTGTCTTATTAGTCTTTTCTCATTAAAAATGGCTTAAGTAAGATTAAACTACTCACTTGCTGTCATGATTGATACTGACAGACTAAAGACTATATATATATATGTAAGCAGGGAAAAAAATTGACTCAATTCTAGGAGTGAATGACAATCTTGATAGAAGATAAGTGGAATAGATTTAAGGAGTGGTGAAATGCAGCGAGTCCTGGCAGATCAATAGATGAATGTACAGTCACAATGCCTGCATAGTTATATTGATGATGTTGCATCGATGAATTCTACAATATTGAAAGGGATTACTTAGCTTTTGTTCAGCAGTGGAGACTTTGCAATGAATACAAAGAGAATGCAATGGGTCTAACCTCACAGTGCTCTCTGTAAAGGGACTGCAGAGCTTTCACATCCTCTGGACTGATGTTCTCCGTATTGCTCTGTCCCAGGTCCAGTTCTACAAAGTCGGGGAGTGCCCGTGATGCATCTATTGGGGCAAAACAAATTTAAATGACCACTGTGGATAGTATATTTCAGTGCATGCATGTTTTTTTTTTGGTTTGGACATTCAAAAGAGAAAAGCAGCTAACCAAGGAACTGCTGGTGGTGTTGGCTCTGTGCAATGACCGTCTGCTCTGCTGCACCAGGATGGGGCTGACCTCCACCTGAGTAATTCTCCCCAGAGCAGGAGTCAAACTTCTGCACTGGCTTGAACCTGAAATCAAACGGCTCACTTCATTATCTATAAGACTTGCGTCACAGCATGTACTGCATCATGTCTGTATGCATTACTAGCTGCCTGTGTTACCTCTGTTTCTGCTGAACAGGTTGCTGTCTGAGGGCCATGTACTGCATGTCTTCTTGGAGTCTGTTGAGCGGGGAATCTGGTTTCACACGTATTCCATAGTAATGATATTTAGAGTTTCCTCTGCAAGAAAAAAAAAGCAAACGTGATCAAACATTAAGAGTCTCAAATGACTACATTTAGATGCACAAAATATTCCAGTTTTTGCACTTATTCTGACAAAGACAATATTCCTACTAAGCTGTTTATATGACTAATGAATATTCCATTAATGTTACCAAGTACACAGTTGTGCATGCTCTGATTATGGAAAAGTGTAATGGCTGGAGTCATTTGAGCCATTTTAATTCTTTGGACTTGTTCAACCGTACAAATGAGCCTCCATCTTTCATTTGCTCAACCGCCTTCTTGAAAAGGCCAGCATTGCGATAAGGACTGCAGCAAGGAGTATTTTCACTGTTGATTAATCTATTCATTATTTTCTTGATTGATCCAGCTGATTTTTTTCTGAAATAATTACTCAAACGGATTAATTGGTTATCCAAACATTTGGTAATTAATTTAATAATCGATTAATTAATTAATAATGCCACTCTAGTTGCGCATATCAAAAAAAAAAAATGGTATTCAAGTCTTTCATAATGTTTAAAAGTAGGTGTTAGTCCTAAACAGAAATGTGGACTTTATATAATAATAATAATACTGGCATACTGCACATATTCAGAAAATGCTACATTCAGAATAAGACCAAAGTCAGTATATGCAAATGAAATATGCCATTTACATGACCTGTATCAAATTTGAAATACTGTCATATTGAGTGACAGAAAACTAGTGCGCCTGTAAGCATACTCAGTGTGAGGTTTAAGAAAAGTACACATGAACTAGGAGAGGGACAGAAAAGATGAACCAATGAGGCTTTTAGTAGATCAGAGTTTAAGTGGATAACAAACGGTAAGAGAAGCCAAGCATACTGCCATTAGTTGAAAATCTGACAACTTTTCCTTAACCATGACAAAGAAAATAGAAAAAAAATACTAAAATAATAACCTTGTCCCAAGGCGCCTTGTACGGAGTCCCATGAAGATGGAGCGGATGAGTTTGCCAAAAGAGGCTGCATTTACAGGGTCCAGTTTCTGCTCCTGGCAGTGGCGCAGATAATGATTGTAGAGGGTGGATCGTGGTAGACTTACGCCCTCTGCTGTCTCGTAATTGTCCAGCAGCCACTGGAGCTACAAGGGAATACATGCTCTTTACTCAAGAGATTCACACTCTGACAAAGTGTGTGGAAAGACTGCAGACCGTCTATAATCTTGATGCTGCAGTGTTACACCTCTGCAAAAGCAGTTCTATAGCAGCCAGTGAATTTAAAGCAATAGTTACAATTAAAACGGCAACAAAAACAGCAAGCACCAAATCAAACTCAAATGTACAGAGAGTTGAGAGAGGCAGAAGAGCAAGAGAGTGAGTCTAGCAAAGGTCAAGGGCAAGCATTAGTAAAAGCAACTTACATGGCTGTTGAGCAGCGAGCTTCTCTGACTGGATAAACCCTCAGATTTTTGGAGCGTCTCAATCGCCATTTCAATCTGATAAACCATGAAGCACAGGACAACAAAATGTAAGAGGGGGAAATAAAAACAAAAGCAAGAGAAAAATAAAGAGTTGATGTAGACACATTAGTGGCCACTAGCAAAAATAAAGAGAATCTAGAAAGGATCCCAAAGCAAGCACCACTAAACCCAAGCAGAGCAGGACTATCTGTCATTTAAGGAAAAGCTTTGGGGACACAGGCTCAACTAAGTACATCAACTGTGGATAGCTGGCAGACACACAACTCTTCAAGATTCCACCAGCTCAGATCCACTCATAACAACTGTCAGGTGCAGAGGAAATGCCAGACTCGATTACAAAAACAAAAGACTAGGGCAGTGTGCCAAGATGGATTTTCTAACACCTGCACGTCAACCTGAGAGTTATGCTGAACAGCTGGTTCGCGCTTCAGAGTGAAGTCTAACTGGGTATTGACATTTGTTTTGTTACTAGTGACTGCAAATTTTTCTTGTGCATTTCTAGCAAATTAGTGTTGTGTTTCAATTTGATATCATTGGCGTCGTTTATCAGCACCAGTACTGTCCAATACCAATTCAAAACTCTGGGACTTTTTGTTGCTTTTGATACATGTTTTAATGCCATACATGTGAAATTATTAGGGCTGACACCCTCTAGGTAGCTGGTCAACATGCTCTTGTCCAACCAAATTCTCACTGGCTGGACAGTCGTTGGTGTTACTTTCATAGGAGAAAAGCGCTTCATATGCTGATATTTCTGGGGGAGTCAGAGGGACCTGATGAATTTTATTTTGAACATTTACTTGGCTCCCAAAGTACCAGCAAATATCATTACATCGGCCCCCAGCCTCAGATGACAGAAGAGCTGAGTTGTTAAAAAGTTTCTTTTTGATGACATGGATTTTACTCTGTCGAAAAGCTTTGAAAAGCAATCAACACCGGCCGCTAATAGATCAAGCTCAGTGCTAGATCAGTGTCACCTGTTTGTGACCCAACTTCAAACTCGAAACTGTATGTGTTTTATGTTGTTTTAGTGTTTATTTCCAAGGTGATCATGTTGAAATTGGCATTAGCATGTTGCGCAGCTAATGTGCCTGTAATGCCACAGGCTGGGGTGATGTTTGACAATGTTATAATACTGAGGGACGGTCAAGAGAAACTGTTTGAATGTTAAGCCTCATCTGAAACTAACTTAATAACGAGAGTAGGAGATCAGATAACCCTAACTGTTTTTTCAAGTGACTTTGTGCCATAAGAAGGGTTAATTTAAATGGAAACCAGCCGGTTCTGCTCTGTGATCCTTGTCGCTGGTGTGTGTGTCCTTGTGTTGTTACTGTATGTAAATTTACTTGATAGACATGCCCTAAAGGTAATGATACAGCTACATATGAAAACTGCAGGAATTCATTTGCTTGGCAGAGATGTGTAACTTTGATTAGCACTTATTTAGGCTGCCAGGTACCAGGCTGGCTTAGTTAATCCAGAGATAATGCACATTATTTCCCCCCCATCGACCGATTGATTAGTTGATGAGTAAGTAGAATTTTAGTTGACAAAGATTTTATTTTGTTGATTACAGCCCTGGAAAATATTGAGCAAATAACTGGGATTGAATACCAGAGTAATGCCCATGTCTGGGGCCCATTTATCTTGTCAAGTACATCACTTAGGCTAGACATGCATGAGCCATTATTTTGGTTAAGCTGTTAAAACTCCTGTGCACACATTCTGATTACAATAAAAAGGATTTCTCCTTTACTTAGCCATTATTGAATGTTTTAATTCTCTGCCATGACTGACATCCACATCACGTAATTTCAGTCAACAAGCATCACCATTACATTCCTGCCAGAAAGGGTCATTATGGTGAACTATATGAAAATGTCAAATGGGGCGCTCAGATTATAGCAAAAGAGCAAAGCACTTTGTCCAGTGCAGGACTCTTATGAGGAGCGGATGAGTCTGTGGAGCTTTGGTTCTCCAGAGAGACATTCCCAAAACAGCCTTCCCACCTTAATAAAACTGTCTGTCAGGTTTTACTCCCTCCTTTTTCTACACCAAAGAGTGGGAATAACAGACAGATGAGATCGGGGATGTAAAGAAAGCCCCACATTAGTTGAACATTAAATATTAAGGGTTACAATGTGAACAATGCTGCCAGATCACTAGAGAGACTCAGGCCCAGCCTACGCAGCACACATAATCTCCAGGGATAATACACACCATACACAATCATGGAGGAGGTGCACAGAAAAGTTGTTTCTCTATAACGTGACATAAATATATCTAGTATGCTGAAATTTTGAAAACATGACACAAATATTGAGAATAGCGTCCTACATTTTGGATCCAACAAGTGCATAGATCATTAAGTCTGACAGAAACAGAGCATCTATGTTAATATGAAGAGTCTAGAGTCTAGTGGATGTAAACAGGGAAGAGGCAGAAGTTACTAGTCAAATGGTCTATCAACAAACACACAAATGCAGGCAGGCAAAGGCAGCTGAGGGGCCACAGTCAGTGAGTGCTGTGTACTTACAGTAGCTGGGGAAGCTCGCGCGGTCTGGGTGGCAGGGTGGGGTCCAGCGTTGTCCATGATGTAAGCTCCAGGACTGCTGCTGATTACCTGACCCCCCGCCAGATTCATGCTCATTCCTCCACTGCCCCCTCCTCCATTGTTGGTCATGCCATGAGATGTCACCACGGTGGACACTTGTGACGAGCTGCCCTGTGTGTCGAAGTAGCTCCCTCCACTGTTCTGGCTATACAGCTGCGGCTCTGAGTACGAGTAGGTTCTTCTGTTCGGAAGAGAGTTTAGCAGTCAGTCAATGTGCCCAAACAGATGTGAAAAACAAACCTCTCTTAGAATAAAGTTTTGTTTAAATTATCTTTAGCCTATAGACAACAATTATAAAGTCAAATACAGTCAATAATTATCACAGTGAGGGCAGTCCAAAATGTATTATCATTTTTAATGGTCAATTTTCAAAGTAACATCAAATATTTATGGCAGGTGCTACTTGCAGCCAGGTATCTGTAGCCAACAATGCTATTTGCACCCAGGGTGTAAGTAGCCACTGAGGCTATATATACTCATATGGCAGTGACAAGCCAAGCTGTTTTGTTTCCTAAACCTATCAAAACTGCAGTTGAAAAATGAAAATGACAAAAATAAATAAAAATAAAAAAAACTTAGTAAGTCAATATTGTCAATCATTATCATAATGAGAACAGTCCAAAATGTATTATCATTTTAATGGTCAGTGGTTGCTTAGTTTTCAAAGTAACACCAAGTATTTATTGCAGGTGCTATTAGCACCCAGGTGTCCGTAACCAACAATTCCATTTGCACCTGAAATGGAATAGTCAGTGAGGCTATTTACACCCACGTGTATATCAACTAGCCTGAAAGAGACTGACACTCAGGTGTCAGTAGTCAACAATGCTAATTGCATGTACACAGCCAGTGTGGCTATTTACATCTGCATAGCAGAGACAAACCAAGCAGTTTTGTTTACCAAACCTAGCTAAACTATGACTAAAAACTGAAAATAATATATATATATATATATATATATATATTTTAAAAAAGACTATAAATTTGAAATAATAAAGATAAGTTCCCCCACTTTCTTTCTGATTCCGATGCGTGGCCCCCACCCTTAATAAAGAGCCTTGATCATTCAAGGTTTCTGTCTGTTAAAAGTTTTTTCTCACACAGTTGCCTCAGTGCTTACTCTTGGTGGGAACGATTGGCTTTATAAAGAGGATGGTCTAGACCTGCTCTAATTGAAAAATACCTTGATGTAACTTTGTTATGATTTGGCGCAATACACATAAAATTGAACTGACTTAAAATTTAAAAAGTCACACTGTGACTTCTTGTTCCAAACAGGACTCAAACCCCAGTCTTCTATGGTAGAGTCCTGTGTTTACCTCATTCATCCACCACAATCTCTTCTCTACAGAGTCTTTGTTGATTTTTAGCCAAACAACTGGGGCAGGTGTAAAATACTGAATAGTTGTCATGTCACCCAGGTGAAAATACACACTCCTTATATTTGCAAACCTTAAAAATGTGTTTTTGTATGAGACTTGGGTGACCCTTTGACCCTATCGTACATTATGTTGGCACAAACCTGGTAGTCAGTTCCTGCCTCCAGCTGTTTGGTGGATGTATGACTTTGTATTTCTGAGCACTGACGTTGCCCTTTACATGAGCGTTTCCACCAGTGGCTGAGGTCACACAGTATGTCAGCTTGTGTCTGGTGCACTGATGTAAGTCTATGTGTCTATCACAGCAAAACAAACACAGCTCGGGTTCATTAGTGGTATGTGTAACCCCATTCCTCAGACCCAGGAGACCCTGTCGTAGCATCAGCACTTAAAATCCAGGCCTACTTCTGGTCATGTTCAGGTGACTGAGCACAATCAAACAGACCACTGCACAACCCTCAGAAAAGAAAACAAACACAAAAAAACGAAGGCACTCCCTCCAACATCATGTGCTTGTGACATGAATGATGGTGTGAAGAGACTTGAGAGGAGAAAGAACAGGCTGCAGGGATGTAGCGCTAATATTTGTGGAGTGGTATAAGAGCAGAGCTGGGTAACAGATTGACTCACATGTTGCCATTGGTGTAGACGCCACTGTTTTCCTCCACATACTGCACCTGTGCTGGGTAAACATGCTGAACCTGTTGAACAGTCTGGGCCTGATGAGACAAATTGCAAGAGTTGCAAAACAGTTATTTAACTGACTTAAATCACACACAGTGCTGTTCAGACACAATATACACACAGACAGGATGAATGTACCTGTTGCTGGACAGGCACCTGCTGGGTGGAGCCGGTAGGCTGGACAGGCACGGTGGTCTGAAGAGGGACAGTGGAAGTGGAGTCAGCGCCTGCTTCAGGGGTCTGCATGGCGCCTAAATAAGACAGAGAAAACACAATCTTACTGTAGACAGATACTGAAAACCAAGAACTGTCACCCGACAGGTTTAACTGGTAAAGCAACTTTACAACTAATTATAAACAACGTGACAATCTTAATATACCACTGAGCCAACACTCATGCAGCACTGTGCCAACACTCATGCAGCATCAAAAATTGATAACTCACTTAAATAATCTAATTACTGTTATAGGTTTGTATTCTTCTGGTTATTGCTGAAAACAGAATTATAATTCACAATAGGCAAAAGGCCACTTTTTTCTTTTTCTTGTCTTATTTTATCACAACTAGTGACATAATCATAAAATCAGTGACCTCAACTTCTAAAAGCTCAACAAACATAGACCGAATCACTGTGACATTGATTTGATTTTCACAAAGAAAACATTCAACATATTGCTGCCATTAAATAGTATATTTGTGACCCAGGGGTTTTCTTCCTGAAAAACACATTTTTAATATGTGTCTACAACAAATTGCATTTAATAACAAAGAGATGAACCTATTATATTACATGACAAAACCTTTAGTTAGGTATGAACACAAAATCTGCCTAAATGAGATAGCAATCCAGGCATAAAACATGAGCTTTCACCATAGACTCTTGTCAGTTTTACCCAAATCAATGCTACTAAAGCTGCTCAAGAGCAACTCTTCCCAAGCACCTGTTTCTGCCTTGTGGTACTCAATGTACTGAAAGAGCCTCATGCATCAGTGCCACATGGTCTTGTCTCCATGTTCACAGCCATAAAACAAGTTAATATTTAACAAACTCCAAATAGATGCTGCTTCTCGCTGCTCTGCCAGTCCCCATTTTTACAGGTTTAGCGTTTTTTGAGAGTTGAAGTCCTAGACCAACACTAAGAAAAGGTGCTAGGAATAACTACTTTTTAAGTATTTTTATGAGATAGTGTCATTCCTTCTAATAAAAGAGCTATATTGCATCAGAGATTTAAGACCATGTCTACAATATTCACTAATTAAGCCTTTAGTGAACTGTTTTGAAAGATGAGTGCATGAAGAGACACTGATGGTGAACCTGTGTTTGTGAGTTAATAATAGTAAGGCTACCATCTCCCATTCCTTCCAGGGGCAGGCCAACTCCTCCCCATCACAGTTTCCATGAACAAGCCTCTCTTGGTTAATTAAGCCGGGTCTCCTAACAGCTTCGACTCTCTCCAGGGACAGCCCGCCCCTTCCCTTTTTCTTTATCTTCAATATCTTACAGGCTTGTTTCTCTGGATGAAGGCTATCACTTTATCTGTTTCAGGGCCGGGGTGACTAACCTCAAAGTTGAACTACAAAGCTGAGTCAGTCTCTTCTGGCACACTGCGAGTTAGGAGGAATAGTAAAGCATCAGGAAAAAATATGCATTTTCTTTAAGCATACACTGAGATTCATTAACGCCAAGCCTTCTGCTTCAGCATGACTATTTTCAACACCTTGGGGAGGGGGATGTGTGTATATACTATCACTGTCAGACAATGTCAGCAGGCTGTTGCGAGACATGCGGCAGTTTGGCTCATGGAAAAGTAAACGACTATCCAGTTCAAATATTTATATCCTGCAACTTCAAACAGCCCTGTAAACTATGATGATCTATTAACCTTTTAAAAATCAGGATTTTCCTTTTCAGTGCCACCTTAAGATTGCTTAAATCAAAACTGGTCTTTCTTTCTAGACTGCACGACAGCACCACACGCAGTTTGCTTGTCCCAACATTTCAGTGAAGTTATAAGACATTAATTTTGAGTTAAAACCATCATCAGCATCATCAGCACCAGAATCATTTTACACATCTTTTTTTTTAAAAATTGAACGCTTTGAGATCTACATTAGAAAAGTTTTGCTGGTTCTGTGGGTTCGAACAATGCATTTTGCTACACACCTTCCCCATATAAAGATGGTTTTACTGAATCCATCAGAGTTAAAGAGGTTAAAAAAAAAGATGTGATTAAGATAGGCTTACACTGTGATACACATGCAACTCCTTTACCCTGATGTGTGAAAGCCACTGGATGCAGGCTACCAAAGTGATAAAAATGTCAAACTGCACTGGCACAGTCAAACTGCAGCCTGAAGCTCACTATATCCCAATGCTAAAAAAAGGACTTGTGAGGAGAGAATACAGACATATTCCACAGCGTGGTTGGAAAGCTAAAGTACACAGCCCATGACTGAGCCCACCTAATCGAGGGAAGGAGCCCCTGCATCACAACACACTCTTTTTGCCTCACCCCAACCCCCTCCACAAAAACACACACACACACACTCATATACACACACAAAAACACACCTCCTGCCTCATCATTCAGGCACTCCCTTGTGGCCCACTTAAATACTGTGCTCCACTGAGCAAGTGCAAGCCCTACAAAGACACAGAGGAACAAAAGCCACCAAGGAGGGCAACATTTTGCCCTGCGTTTTCTTCCCTCAGTTCCTCCCTTCCTAACATTACAAGAAGCAACAAAGAGTAAAGACGAGTGCAAGGTTCACATCATCGTAATAGCTACCAGAAAATACACCGAACCATCATTTGCTTCACTAATGATCATGTATAATAAGGGTGGAGTCTAACAAATGTAAGTAAAGAAATAAGAACAGATAAACATGGCTGAAAAGTACCCAAAATCTTTCCCAGTCACACACAAACATACACACATAAACCAAGGAAAGACAGGAACATGATCAGGTGGTAATACAGCAGGAAAACAGGTGGAGGAAGATGTAATTGGGAGCTGAAGAGTGTGTGTGTGTGTGTGTGTGTGTGTGTGTGTGTGTGTGTGTGTGTGTGTGTGTGTAGGGTTATGCAAAGTGCTGTTTGTTTAGGAGTTGGATTTTCAGATTATAATGAAAACTGGGTCTGACTTGTGCTATTAAGGACTGCTGATGTTGATTTTGAAGTCAAAAACTCTGCATCAAAATATAGGATACTGTTGGTCAGGCCACAATAATAAAAATAAGTCAAAGTAACAAAGCTTGGATTCAGCATTTAATCTGATTTTGGGTCATACAAGGACTGTTGCAAGCAGAAATGTCATCCTAATTGTCAGATGTGGGTTTAGGAAGGGGAAAAAAATGAAAAAGGACCTTTAAGTCTCCCTTTTCACCAACAATATACCTTATTTCTGGCAGGCTGAGAGAAAATAACAAACCAAACATGCTGCATTCTGCTAAGCCATGAAAATGGATGAGTGAATAATTGAATTAATCAGCCCCTCTTTAAGTGATTGGAAATGTAACAGGATCCAGGCAGCAGGTGGCATGGTACTATTTCTGTGCTACAGGACAACAGGTAAAGTCGAAACATGATCTGATAACTAGCAGTTCCCAACATCCTGTTTTGTGTGTGTGCGGGGGTGTCTGTGCATGGCCTATTTTGGGTTGTATATGCCAACAGATTAATATATTAACATTATTTTGGGCTTCATCTACAGTTTGTGTGAAAATTGCACCCTTGGTATTTTGAAGTAATTGGTTAGAGTTGCTCTGACTCTGTCACTTGCATATCAATAAAAAAAGTTTTTGCTCACACACAAGACCTAATAATGACTTGAAATCCTTATTTTATTTGAATGATCTGTCATTCACATTCCACAAGCAAAATGTTTCTCATATATAGAGAAAAATGGTCTGTTGATAGATTGTATAAACAAAAACACAAACTTACTGTCTTCCTGTAGTACTTTAAACAAAAGACAATGAATCCCATGTGCATGGTTATGTTCAGGAACATTACCATTTGCCGTAAAGGCCAGCAGGTTTGACACCACTCCAGAGGTGGACAGGCTTTGTTTGTTGTGTGAGCGAGGTGAAATTGAGAATGAGGTTCATTTTTTGTTTTGCTGTCCTGTCCTGTTGAGGACATACAGGGTGTTCTTTTTTCTAAAATGTCCTCCACTTATGTTGACTTCTTTTGGCTAGATGATTATGAAAAGCCTGAGTTTTTTTTTTTTTTTTTTTTTTTTTACAGACTGAGTTGTAAAATGAATTGTAATTTTGTAATAAATGCATACAGACTGGGCATTTAAACTTATCTCTTATAAATTTATGAGAGTTGGACACTGTGAGTGCATGACATGCAAATAAAAGAGATCAATCAGTAGTTATAGATTCATGGTTCATAGCTTATAAAAATCAGTCAATTAAACCAACATCTAAGGATGACAATTAACAATCAAGTTTTTATATACTGCCAAATACCTTTTCTGTAGTGGACAGAAATAAAGGCTTGGATGGGCAAGAGTCCCACCACTTATGCACTTATCCGCCACCCACTTCTACACACACACACACACACACACACACACACACACACACACACACACACACACACACCTGTTCTCAACGGGAATCAGAGGTCGCAGCTGCACAGGAGACCCAATGGACTCAAGAATAATTGTGATGCAACATTTAGAAACCAAGTCTCTACTTACATATGACCGGACTGTAGGATTAAGGAATTCTATAGGGCTGCATGATATGGTGAAAAAAAGAAGAAGCAATTATTTTGACAGATTTTTGGATGGTGATATGATTCGTGGGAAGTGGGGAGTGGTCGGCATGGTTTCTGCATCCTAATTTTAATTTTTACTGAGAAAAAAAAACTATTGAGGAAGACACATTTGTTGCTGTATGGACTAGGGCTGTGCATTCACAAGAAATTGAGGATATGATACATATCAATACACAGGGGTTACGATTCAACATATTGCGATCAAAAAGTAAGAAAGCAAGATGATATATTACTATTTTTTAATTTAATTTTTGGAAGTGTCATTGTGTAAAAATAAACCAACATATGTATTACATTTGAGTTTTTTTTTTAAAAAGTTTACTTTTTAATTTAAAAACAACAACAAAAAAGGTAACAACAATGCTATCTAGCAGTCAGTGGTTTAAACAAAACACAAAATTAGCCACTGCCAAGAACCTGTGCATGTATCTTTATATCATGATACCATATTTTGAGAATTGATACAGTATCACAAAATATAATACAGCAATATTCAATGTTTTCTAACACCCCAAGTATGGACCAAACAAAAACATTTTCTGGAGAACAAGATTTGAAGGTCAGGGCATCTCTGCAGCACTACAGTACTCCTTTATAATGCTATTTTGTTGCACACTTTTTTTTTCATCAAAAAATTGCAGATTCTGTGATTTCAATATTGCGATTTTGATATTATTTCTATTAATTGTGAAGCTGTAATATGCTAAAATGCGAGTTTACAATTCTGTAGTGAGGAAGGGACTATAGAGTATTTGACATTTAATAGTTATTCCCAATGCAAGTGAGCCTAAAATCAATCTAGCACAATATTAAACTGTTAACTAACAACTAGACATCCATTCTCTAGAGATATGCTGGATTTAACGCACTCCACCTTCCCTTTCTTGAGCACCCTGGGATATACACATACAAATATAGTAAAAATAGAAAATGTAATCGTTTAACTGTTTAATAATCTGGAATATACCTGTATTACAGAAGGGGTGGATGAGTATTGACGTTACCAGCCCAGCTGCAGAATGTGCAATGCAGAAAACCGAAATGATCCCTGATAAAATGGGTAGTATCATGATTTTAATGCTAATCGGGCAGGTGTTTTTTCCACTACAAAACTTCGCCTTGTTATCAGATAGCTTATCACAGCCATCTGATGCCACAAAGAGGGCAGATGGAAAGCTAGCGAAGCTATCTTGCTCCCTAAGACAAAAGGGAAAGTAATGGCTTAGCTATTGTCAATAGCAGTTACTGTGTGCCAGTGTAGCTCAAAGCACTTTCCAATGCTGATCGACGTGAGTGATTTTGTATCATGAACAAGATTTTTGAAACACAAACTTGCTATATCACCGTAACATTAGCCAAAATATGGGCTACCAACAGGCATTGTAAGAAGGCAACGCTGGCGTTAGCAACCTAGCAACAACAGACACCTGCTCCTGCTCCAGCTGACCAGCTAGCATCAGTGACTAGCTCAGACCTATGCTACCACTCACTATGGCAAGTTTAAACACACGAGTAACACGGAAAACACGTTCTCTGTCACACTAGGCACATCTGGGTGAGTTTTAGCCACCAAGTAGCACCCGGTGAGGGCACATAGCTAGCTTGTGCTAGCGAGCAGGACCTCTCACAGCTGTGGGTATCTACAGGCAACGTTAGCAAGCAGGCTACCACGTCACAAAGAAACACCCTCGCTAGCAAACTACCCCAGCTATTCACCGAGCCTTCATTCAGCAGCAGACAAAACATTAACCATAGCATTAATATCTCCTTCACCAATTTATTCCTCGAAGCGAGAGAGGGGTTAAATTCAGGCTAAAAATAGTGAAAAAAAATGTATCCAAACCTGAGCTGTGGACTGGTTGATGAGATGAGGATGGTGGAGGAGGTGGTAATGATGGAGCGAGAGGTTGTTGTTGGTGGGTTACAGTCGCCAGGACTACGGTGACTATGGCGCTGCTTCACTGGGCAACAGTTGCTATAAAACTCACCGGGAGCGCGCAACCTTACCAGGCAGGTGGGAGGAGATTAAAGCGCACTTAACACAGCCTTAACGGAAATAAGATCACTGCCAGATACATATGGATTTGAGCATATTGGGAATATGTAACGACAGGACCCGAGCGTTTAATTGGATTTATTTGGAGACTTTAAATCAACCAAGAATTAATAACATGTTATAGATTGTTGAAATAAAGTCAGAAATCGGTTTATATTGTGGTCATTTTGGGTTCAAACAAAACCTGTAGGCCGGTTCTCTAAACCACACATTTCAGTTCATGGGCCACATACAACCCAAATATTTCCCTCTTTTGACGTAATTAAGTAGGGGAGACTAGGGGCAGTTGCAACCCTTTTTGCATTACTCCCAGTTAATCAGAGACTATTTGGACTAGACCAACCAAATCCTAATATATCAAACTTGCATCTGTCTACTAATTACCCATACTATTAAGAGGTGATTACATGTTATCAACAATATTTATTCAAAAGGAGTAAGTCAGATGTTGCAACTGACCCCTCCCCAGGAGACATTTGCAACAGGATCAAGGGGCAGGAACATGTTAAAATACTTTTTACTTCAATGAGCATAGAATTGTGAAAATATGCATTGTTTTGCAATAATGTTATTTATTTAATTATTAATATTTATTAAATTACAGTTAACTACTTTTATCTATGCATAGAACATAGGCCTACCTTGAGTCAATGTCCAGCTGTTACAGATGTTATTCAATCACTATATTTCTGTGTAAGACAGGAAGAATGGAACGATTTGCGATGCAACAAACTTTTAGCAAACATGTCTTTATTGTACAAAAGTGCAAAAATTACTTGATAATGCTTAAAAATACTGCTGTTTTGTCTGTTTTGATATGGCATCAGCTATGACAAAATATCATGCACTAGCTGGATACACTGACATTGACACATGCTTACCATGTCACCTAGAAATCAACAAAATTATGATTTAAACTCAGTAAGTTTTTATCAATTCATACAAATGATCAGGAAAGCGTGCCAAAAAACAGCTCATGAAAAAAAAAAATATGGCAATCAATAAATGCAACAGCAGATGTTGAATGTGTCTTCTGTCTTCCTGGTGTGGAGAGGGTTAACTGAGCGTGTGCAATATGAGTTTCATCACTCTAGTCTGTTGCTAATTGAAGAAATACAACTGACTGCAACTGTCCCTTGTTGCAGCCGTCTCCAGTCTACGCTTCATTCTGAAAACATTAAATATTAATGAATCATCCACTTACTGATGATAAACAGCCTGAGATGTCTTATAAAAAAGTGCATTTTTAACAATTCTCTGTTTTTCAACGTTCAGTAAACTGTCATTACATGTGCATTACAGACCACACAGATCATATAGATCACAGTGGATCTACAAATGCACAAAACATTTTTTTCTAGTATTTTAGAATTGATCAACAAAATAGTCTTTTACTTCTTTAAGATTTAACAGACCTTGTTGAGATCTAGAAATTCTTTTAATTTTCCAATTTCAATTTTTCTGGAATGAATGACTGTTCTGCAGATTCTTACACTTTGCAAACATTATCCAGTAGGCTGAAATGGACCCTTTGGTGGGACAGTTCTGGTCCACATGCCATATGTTTAACACTCCTTCTCTAAACAGTACAAGTCTGAATGTTTTCAAGATGCTGTTAATTTTCTGTAAGCTGATACCCCCCAGGTTTTATAAACACCTAATTCATAAATCATAATGTGGAAATAATTTAGGTGCTACTTTATTTTTATTCTGTCATGATTATGAGTAGACCTGTGAAGATGATGATTCATGGTGATACTAGTGCTTCTTTTTAAGGTGATTTAATTAAATGCTGCAATGATTTTGTTATTAAAGTTTTTATTTTAACCAGAGAGAAGATATAGTTTAATATATCTGTTGCAGTTCTCCTATCAAGTTTTTCTTCAAATAGCAAAATATGCTCCTAAAGTTACCGTGTGAACCCATTCTGGTCTTTGTCTCAGCCGCAGCAACATCTGGGTGTTGCTTTTTCATTTTGCCTTTTTCCAGTGGAATGAACAATTCATTTTGCCACAGAGGTATGCTTCTCTTGACATTCACTTTTTTTAAGTTCACAAAATCAGGCACAGCTGAATAAAAGAAACAATGGTTTACTATCAAACCCCTATTGCCCACCAGAGTGGTTTAACTGTTTTCAATACAGAATTAGGCCATAATCCATTTGCATTCATTCAGACATATAATTCTCATTAGAAAATATGGAAATGACAATGTTAAAGGATCCCACTTTTGTCTAAACATGTTACAGCCACTTCTTGTTTCTCAAGTTTGAGAGCTCAGCAGTAGATCATATAAAATTCTGCCCAAATGAAGTCTAGGCTTTTTTTTTCTGTTCTCCCACCTCCCATCTTTTTTGGAAGTCTTGAGGCAAAGGCAGGAACAATAATAAGGCAAAACTGGTAGTAAATAGCTATAAAATAAATGCTGACCAAATATTTCCTTTACATTAACCTCTGACCTCTCCTACATTTGTGGTTGTGTTAATTTGTAATCACAAGTGTCCACAGGCACTGATCCTTTTCACTATATCAGATGGTTGAATGCCATTCTTTGCATTTTTTTGCATTATTCTCACTGACCTACTTGACAGTGACTGAATCTTTCTACCTGAACAATTAAATGATATCATTGTAGGTGTAAATCGCCTCAGGGCTTTTGAATGTTCCTTGTTTGATTCTCAAACTGAGACCCGTCTTTCTGACATAGTACAGCAAACAATAGACTGTTTAACAAAACTGGAAGTTTGCCTTTACTTGACAAGCAATTATTGTAATATTTTAATTTTAAATTACTGCAACATACTTTCATTTTTGTATGTTGTGCAAAAGTGGTGACTACTGGCAGAGAAACATTGATATCCATAAAATTAGACTACTAAATATAAGTTTTTTAAAACATAGAATTGGGAGGGCTAAAAACATACAGAAGTTTTCAACTGGGAAGGGGTGACCAAGCAAAGCCAGCATTGTTAAGAGGCTTGATACTGCATACAAAGCTTAACCAACCACCTGTGTCCACTGCGCAACACTTTTTTTTTTTGGTTAGCAGTACTAAACAGATGCTTTTTGGAAAAGCTGTTGTTGTTGCTAAGCAACTACTGAAACCCCCATCTGAAGCATGACACTCTTTTGCTAAAAGAATTATTTTCAAGTAATACAGTTTGTCCTTTCAATTTCAAACAAGAAAAATACACTGCTGTGAAGACTGGTGCCTGCTGGACCTGTGGCTTTTCACACTGCTCAGGTTTACAGCAGTGCTTGCTAATTACTTCTGTGATTTACGTTAGCTTATTACCTCCAGGATTTCAGTGCATCAAGTTATTTATATTGTTTTGCTGTGCCTTTTAAAAAACAAAACAAAACAAAAAAAACTTTGTCTTGTTTTGTGTATGTAAATAGAGAATGAGATACTGACTTGAACAATTAAATTAGTTAAATTTTGCTTCAGAAAATATGGTTCATAGTGTGCAAAGTATCAAAAATGCTTTTAGAAATCCACAAACTACCCACACTAAGTATTTTTGAGAGCCACAAAGATATCAGTAGGTTACATCATGGGCCTTGCTCTTGAGTGACAGACCAACAGGCTGCTTAAAAGGCATAAATTAACATCTCTTGTCCTCCATTTTTATTTTTCAGGAGAATGGGGGTGTTGGATTTGTATCCTTGTAAATGATATGTGTGGTGAGCTTTAAAAAAAACAGTCAGCATGAACTGATCCACAAGGGAGCTTGGTGCAACTTCATATTAATGACAGACACAAGTCATGACAACTGACAAGGGTACAAATGATTTACTTCTTTTTCTTGATCCATTCTGAATATTTATAAAAGTTAAAGCCCCATAACAAAATTTTTTGCATAATTTAGCGCGCCACACCAAACAAACATGTTTTCATACATCTGGAGAACAACACATGTAGGCCAGGACATCTCTGGCCTGGCACTACAGTACTTCATTTTAATGCTGCTTTATCACACATTCTTCCTTTATCAAAAATTGGATTGGAAACTGAATATTGCACTTGGCCATACTGTCATTTTGATTATAGTTTGAGTAGTTGTGCAGCCCTAGTTCCTGATCATTTTTCAAAGCTTGCTTTAGAGTTTGAATAGGTTTTTGAATGATCCTCATGGCCATTTCACAACACTATAACAATCAAACTTTTGCAGCAACTTCAAATTTTGTGTTGGGTCATCCATGATGATGCATGTGTCTTCTTTTATTCTTATATTTGTGTTATAGTTGCATGGTAATGCAGCTGAAAGTGCAAGTTGAATTGAGTCTGCACTGCATTAGAATGCAACAATAACTAACTGGCAAAAATGAAGGCAGCAATGTGATAGTTTACCTATCTCAAGCAAGTTCTAAAGTCTCCACAAGTTCATTTTCACACCATATGGAAATTAACTGAAATTAATGACTGTAAAATGTGCAGCACTGAACCATTCTTTCAGAAAGGGTCATCTGTGATGTAAAGTGTACGTATATTTGCAGTAAATACACTAAAGCATGCAAAATCACCAGTATGGTCAAATCACACAGCACAAGAACACTCATAGCAAGTCACTATATTCAAACAACAGATTATGTCTATGAACCTTACAGTGAAATGGTAAGGCTATCTTGTTACTATAGTTACAAAGCCATGGTTCTAAGAAAAACCTTAATAAATGATCCCTTGCATACTTTGCTTTGATTGCAGTGTTGAATATTGTGTGAAATGTCACCCCCTGAAGTACTTACTACATGTCATACACAAGCTGTATAAAAACTAAGAGAGTAAACATTTAAATCCTCTAGGCTCACTCATTACTATACATTGATTATGGAGGCAGAAGCCTTCAGAGTGTTGAGTCGTTTATAAAAGGTTTAGTTGAAGAGAGAAAATAAAGAAATCTAAAGAATGTATGAGTCCTCAGTGTTATCCAACCCAGGGAGCAGCATCTTAGATTATTTTAATCAAATATCCTTTTATTTGGGTAAGTGAAGCTGTTGCCAGGTTGCAGCGCCATCTTAAGTGTTCCTCCTATAACCATTTGATTTAAAGGGACAATTCACACCAAAATCAAAAATACATATTTTTTTCCTCTTGCTGTTTATCCATCTAGATTGTTTTGGTGTGAGTTGCAAGTTTTGGAGATATTGGCCGTAGAGGTGTCTCTCCGACACAATGGCACTAGAAGACACTTGGCTGGTGGTGCTCAAAGCGCCAAGAAAAACTCAACAGCGATGTCTCTTTCAACAAATCATCCACCAATCAGAACTCATGATAAACCTCAGACCTGTATTGTGAGCAGGTTCATGTATGAACTATTTTATTTCTCCTGAACTACATCTGCCAACCGCATTATTTTTTTTTCCCTCAAGGCTGTTCTGCCTAGTCCCGTCCTACTGTTCTGTCTGTGTTCTAAAACCCAAGTAGATTTTGTTTATAACCCCTCCCAAGTAGTTTTTGGCAGTAGTATTTAAGGGGATCATAAAGAATGTGGTGATGTTTTAATAGTTGTTGTTTTACTGTTAATTTTTTGTTTAATATGTTGTATTTGCTACATTTTAATATGTTGTGATCGGCTGCTACCTTGGCCAAGTCTCTCTTGTAAAAGAGATTGTGAATCTCAATGGGACTTCCTGGTTAAATAAAATAGCTTTTGTCCCTAAATCTACCCAAGTAGATTTTGCTCCTGACTCCACCCAAGTAAATTTTGTTCCTAAACCTATCCAAGTACTTTTTGTTCCTAACCCTACCCAAGTAATTTTGGTCCCTATACCTACTGAAGTCTGAAGTAGTTTTGTTCCTTTGCAGAAAGAAAATAGCTCCTACGTGAAACTGCTCACAGCACAGTCTGTGGATTACCTTGAGTAACTTGGTCATGATTTCTGGAAAGAGACTTTGCTCTTGAGTTTGAGTGCCGGCTAGTCCCATTATATTCGAGAGAAGCCCATGTCGATATATCTCCAAAACTTGGCAGCTCACACCAAAACAATCTAAATGGAGCCCTACAGCCCTACAGGTAAGAGCACAATATGCATTTTTGATTTTTGGGTGAATGTCCCTTTAAACGGAGTGGAGTCACAAAACAGTGCATAGTAACAATTGAGTGATGTCATCCCTCTGTATAGATGCAGGAGACCTGGTTAGTGCACTCGTCCACCACACTGAAGAAATCCCCTCCATGCAGTTCTTGAGAAGGAGCCACATCCTGTGTTTGGCTGTGTACATCAAATCCTGCAGATGCACCCGCACCCACCCACACACAGACACACACCCACACCCACATACATACACGTAAATACACAGATGCATGTATGCACAGTGAGAGGTGTGAAATCCAATGGCAATAAAATGCTCACTCTTAAGAAATCCTGGTTAGACTGTATTTTCATTACCTGTAATGCAGGAAAGAGCTGTTTGTGAGGTGGCCACCCCATTGGGATTATTGACTGCTGGAGGGAGGCTGTCACCAAAGGCATCATCTTGCATCAGGTGACTCTGTGCTGTGATCCCACCATATTGTGGAGGACAATATAGCATCTTCATCTTCCCTGAGAGCTCTACAGAGTAAACGAGAAAGCCTCATTGTTTTACCCTTATTGTAAAGAACAATTCAAGTAAAGTCTATACCTTTTCTGCCTTAATTATACATTCTAGTAGAACAGCAGAGTTAGACCCCATAAGTGAAACAAATTGCGCTTTTCTGTCTTTTCAAAAGCCTGTCTTTATCTCAGCAGTTAAAACAAAACAGTGTGTTTCTGAACACCTTGTCAACATCACTGTGGCTGTCAACTCTGAGGGGAAAAGAAGTGATATCTATTTAAAGGTACACAGAGTGGAGCCGCCTGATTCTGTCTAACTAGAAAAATCACCAGCCACCTGCTACACATCATAAAGATATACTGCGCAATTAATGTGAACGTAAGAAAATCTGTTCAAACAGACTGTCAGAGCACCCTGACATTTGTTAATAGGCTCTTATTTGAACTCTTAACCTAATTTAAGGAGAGATTCCCCCTCTGTTTTTACATTTTCTTGACAAAAGCTAAAGAATACAGTGACAGTAAAGCTCGGAGTACCAGGATTGTGATCTGCCAGATCAGGAGGCTGGCTGGGGTGCTTCAGATCTCGTTTGTTCTGCAGGGATGTCCCATTGGGAGGATGTTGGAGGCAGGTGGAAGAGCAAGGCCCACACTGGTCCCCGGGGAAGAGCTGGTGAGGGGAAGGATCAACAAACCTGAAATATTTCAAACTGAAGTAAATACTCTGCTTGTGGAATTAAGAAAAAAGAACAATATATTGTTTTAATTATAAAAAAAAATAAAATAATAATTATTGCTTTGTTTTCTGTAGATTATGCAGAAAAATCCTTGTACATCAATGATTTCCAAAACAACAGACACGTAATTTTAAATATAAAAATACTTCTTGTTAACGCTTACACTTGCCCTTGCACCCCTGCACATCAGGGGAAGCAGCAGCCATAGTGATGTTTTTTATTGTTGTGTCTTTTAATTCTTTCAATATTACATTTTCCAAAGAAATGCACATTACATTAGATCATATTCAAATATGGTGATCAACTTCATTAATTTATTAAATAATTTTTCATGCAATACTGATCACATGTGGTGACTTCCTGCTCTCTCTCCCTCTTTCTCTCTCTCTCTTTTTTCCCCATCATATTAAACTGAGTAGTGATCGGTTTTGGACTGACAAAAAAGACATTTAAACACATCACTGTGAACTTTGAGATTATTTTCTGATATTTTATAGACCAAAGGAATAATTGATTAATCTAGAAAATAATCAGCAAATTAATAATTGTTTTTTTTCTCAGTTCAACAAAATGCATGGTAACCAGTTAACCTGCAAATAAAGCTTTAATTAATCCACCCCTCATCAGCTAATGACAAGGTGACAGTTTCACACATACTGTGTAAATTTGACACAGCACTGATTTCACAACCATTCGCATGAGATAAATCTGCCATTGTCTGCCTCTGTCCTGAGGCAATCTTTTATTTGACTGAATGCCACACATGCGATGGACAACACTGCATATATGTATTTGAAATAACCACTAAAAAGAATGCAGAAAGCTTTCTCTGTCCTCACTAACTTTTCTGTCTCTGCTACATCCATACACTGAGGAAAAAATATATGCTTTCATGGATTCTTCTGCCTCAGTTCCAGCACAGCTGATTTAACCCATAATTCTGGTACAACAATGGAGATACACTGTACAGTGCACTCCATGTAGGATGTTTTCTCAGAGAGTTCAAAGTATATGTATGGTATTGCTATTTGCAATAAAATATATAGTTTCTGCACAATAATGAAAAAATGCAGCATCTCAGGTGTTCCAGTTATGGAGGTTATGACCACAGATTCTGTGTGCTTGGCAATTGATGTAAGAAGCAACAGAGGCACTTTATGATGTTCTGCAGTCTGAACCCTGTACACTGTGGCCTGTGCAACACAAACTCATTCAAGGCATTTTCCAGCACAATAGTGCGACTCTATGCCTGCAATTTGTTTCTTCATCAATCTTTTATACACTGTAGTGATAAATGATTTGTTTTAACTTAAACACAATGGTCTGCCTTCAAATTACAAGCTGACTGAATTTGAAAAGACAAGTTGAGTTCATTTTGAAATGATTCAAAACGAATAAACTTTTCTAGTCAAATAAACTTGATATTTGAGAAAGCATGTTCAAGCGGCTAACAACATTAAGTTTAACCAACAGCATTTAATATTTATTATCATTGATTATTTTTTCATTTTGTTAGATGTGTTAGTTTCTTCACTGGAAACAAGCAACTAGTCTCAGGAGAGTTTTAACTCTCAAATAATGCATGCTGGAAAGTCTGCCTGGAAGTCTTTAGAAACTTAATTTCATGAGATGGTTGAGATCTGTGCAGCACATTCATTCAACTCATCATTTCAAGTCAAAAGACATCAAATTGAGGAACTCATGCTTCTGAAGTGGTCTGAAAATAAATTAAAAATTTAAGTTTAAATGAGCAATATGTAACAATTGTTCATCCACAAATAGCAAGTTGGAGCCACAGTCGGTATATTAAATAGGTTGAATCTCTACTTAATATACAATCTATGGTTGAAGAAAGTTGTTTCCCCCAACCTCCTCCTCCCCCGACTTGAGGAAGCTCAAAGAGGCTGCAGGAACACAGGAGTGCAAGATTGTAATTTGACAGTTACAAGCGAGGACTAGTCCTATACACATATGACATATGATGGTAATTTTATGATTTAGTACAGTAAATATATTACATATTTCTCCTTTAAATTAATAAGAAAAGATTAGTTGATTCTTCTAAACTCGAGTATGATTTTTTTACAGTCTGTAGATGATGATAAAGACTTATAGGAAGACTTGTTTAACCTCAGAGAATGGTTTGTATACAGTTTTATTGGAGTTCAACTCTACAGTAAAGCATTAGCTTCATTTTTATACTTGTTACAACATTAAGAAAAATCAAGGAATTCCTTTCAGATTCACATTGGTAAATACGGAGGATTAAACTAGTAAATTTAAATACTGTTCGGTGGCCACGGCAGCTGACACCCCTGCTGTTAGGTTTGGCCAAGAAACATGTTTGCAAGCCAGAGTTTGCTGACAATATACAAGCACTGAATGGGAACCAAAGAGGAATCCCAAGAAAAGTGTACAGAAAATGGCAACAAGGATTTCACAATTGATTTAACATCTAAAAAAGTAATTACAGCATCTCTCTTCTCCCACTGGACCTTAAATGGTATTTTTTAGATTTTATGATTCACTTATTGAATTCCTTAGCTGCTCTTGTCGGTGGCTATAGCATCCATTAATACCAGCGGTCGAGACCAATGAGGCAAGGCAAGGTCTGCTTTCACAAGCCAATTGTCTACCCAGAATCCCGCAGTGAATGCTTTGGCCTACCGCTGATATGAGAACAATCAGAGCCAGTGAGGAGCCATGAGCATCTGGCTGCTCAGAGAGACAGAAATACTTTATCACATGCTTTGAAGTGTATAGATGAAGTGAGGTTTTCCTATGGGGCTGACCAGGGAAATGTGTTGTTGGCCATCCCCAACCTGTAAAACCTCTTCCCAGCCGTAACATAAACCCACCCACACACACCAAAAACAAAAACCCCAAAAACCCCCCCCAGCCCTTTAGATGCTTTCATCAGGCTACAAAATAGTGCTTTCTTTTAAACTGATTATTCTAATTATGAGCTTATAGACTTGAAGCCATGACAACCAATGTTTAAATTGATTGTTTCAGATCACCAAAAGGGAGAAAAGAGCATTTAAATCAGTCAAGATCTCACTCTGCCAATGCGAATACAAAAAGAAAAGAAAATAGCAGTTGGCTCGCTGAGCAAAGCTAACTGCTCCAACTGTTGACTCTTATGTTGCTGCACATGGTTATATTTCACAGTGTTTCCAAAAGATTAACATGAAAAGGCTTTGATTTTTTTCTCATGAATAGGTATGTGCAGGCTTAGCTTTTTGTGCATTTTTGTCAAAGAACTTTTTCATATAATTCCAAGTATAAAACCGTCAGACAAATAAAACCCCAGTACCTGTAATCGTCTTGTAAGGAGCACAACAGAGCCAGGTGAGGATCGCTGGAGGAGTCTTGTCCCTGTGGAGCAGCTGAGGAACAGGGATGACAGACACTTCAGGGCTGTCCACCACAGCCTAAATCTAATGGATAAACCTATTATGTGCACACGGTAACTTGAAGGGGAGTATGGTTAAGTATCTTTTTAATGTAAAGAGTAATGACATACCAGAGTATGAATCATGAGATGCAACAGGGGAAGAGTTTAAGTTGCTGTCTATCCTTGCCAGAGGAGAAAGGTTTGGCTGTAGAGGGTGGATGGTTAAACAGTCTTTAAGTGTGTCCTGGGTCACATCGGCTGTGGATTTCATCTACAGAAATAACACATGGAAGATAAACATAAACAGAGGTGAACAGCAGAAGCAGTTTGGGATTATGGCAAAATTTATATTACAATTATCTACAAGATTACATCTATTAGTCATTTATAAGAAATAGTGTATTGTGTTGTTTTGCTTTGCTGTTGTGCACTGTATATATTTCATGTGGATGTTTTAAATCAGTTAGAAATTACTAAATTAACTAAAATTTTATTTTTATGCTTTCTCTGGCAGGTCACCTTGAGCACTTCTTCCTTGTAAATGTTAGAAAAGCTTCTTTAATAGATCTGAACATGGTCATAGCAGTGTCTTTTTTATTAGCAGAGGCCAAGAAAAAGAAGAATCTATGCAAAAGAAAAAAAAAATCACATTAAAAATGAACCAGAAACACACATAAGGTGCTTTTGATTGGAATATGGTTGGAAAAAATTGTTGCAGCCACACAACTTTGCCTCCTCTCACATTCCCGGTTCTTCTACTACCTTTAATCCAATAAAGGCAAAAATAACCAAAGCATAATTAATATTGGTAAGAATCTGTATGAGAAAGGCATTATTTATTGCTTTGGCTCTCATTCAAACCAGACTCAATTTGCAAAAATAGTAATTTTACCTTGCAGAACACAGGAGTTGCTGGTCTACCGCTGCCTTGATCTGTAAGTCTGTGTTATTGGGTAAATTCAAACTATCCTTTTAAGACACAGATATAAACACAGTAACGCAAGGCAGTGGTAGACCAGGAACTCCCATCTTCTGCAAGTTAAAATGACCAAAGGAAAGTCAAAAGAGTCTGGTGGCTTTGGAGAGAGGGATATTTTGGCTCATATAATGGTGGTTTCTCATCAGAAAAGGCTGTGGTGAAAATATTTTAAATATAGCACTTACACTGATATTATGATTTTGCTGTTCTGAGGATGACCTGCCACATGTGACAGGTGTGTTACAGTCATTTTAAATGTTTTATCATTAAGCTGTAGGAGCTACAAACACTTTTTAATGGATATTTTTCATCACAAATCCCTCCCAAAGTTGCGTCTGCACTCTCCATCATCTGGTTTAAACCAGATGACATAAACAATCTGTTATTTATGAACAGCACATTTTTGATAACTAAAAGCAGATGGCCTACATAACTGATTTTATCAGAATATTTTCAGGAATTCATATTTTGCCTAACTTATATATCACTATAATGGTTAATTTTTGGGACACAAAGGACATGACCCGAGATCTGGGACAACTGCTTGTAATTTGGGACTGTCCTGAATTTTGTAGGATGTCTCGTCACCCTACTTGTGCATGTGCATGCCATCAGAATCCACTATGGCATACTCCCCCACTGATAGTACACACTACTTTATAGAGAAGTAACTAATCAGTGTCAATGCGTTTATTAGCTCTAGCAGAATAAATGCCAGCCATAAATAGCATCAAATATTTGGTTTAATATGATAAAAATCTTGAGAATTATAGCTTTAACGCCTGTTTGTTACCATCAGAACTATTTGCTCATAAGACAAAAAGACAAGACAAAAAAAGCTAATGGATATCAACGAAGATTATTTTACAGTTTATCAGTTAGGATTAAGTGATCTTTGTAAGGAAGAAACATGCCGTGCACTCTATCTTGAGAATCATCAGTCAAATCAGAATTACTTTAAATGGTTATTTGAGTTTTAGATGAAAGAAGTTGTGCATGTGGGAGACTTTGTAAAATGTCACTTTTTTTAGTAACAACCCACCTTCTTTGTCTGTATCTATGGTGACATCACCCTCCGTGAGAGCTTAAGAGCATAAATCTCTCTCACACAAACAAATATCTTAACAGCAACACTGCGGTGCCATAATGTGTAATAAAGTCGCCCGAAGTGGAAAATTAAGGAGGTTAAAAAGGTCAAACACATGACAAAAAACATAATATGTGTATTTCTGTGTAAACCAGCTGTTTGTGTTAATGTTTATGGGTGCATAAACTGACAAAACGGCTTAGTGGATATTTCCATCTGATTGCATGGACACCTAGATGTTGAGTTAATGAAAGTTTCATTTCTCTGAATAGTGAAGTTGCCGACCTTAACAGAGTGGGATGGAGAGCACATCAAAGAGAACATATACTCATACTGTCAGTTAATTAGGACAAATGAAAACATAATGACACACATGAGATGTGTAAATGGAGCTCTTTGTTCATGGCTGTAATACTGAGGAAGTGATGCTATCTAATTGTAATCACCACTAATGAGATCTGGTCAAGGTGAAGAGTTATTTTTGACTGTGAATCCTGGAGTCAGCTTTCTGTATATCTTTTACAAATCAATTTATTTTTATCGGTCAATAAACTAAAATGAATAAGTACATTATATGAGTTGTTTTTGCTTCCATTTTTCTAGAGTTTAAGTAAAAAATCTAAGACTTCTTCTGTGCACACAAACGTTTTATTTCTCTCAAATTTTGTTGATGCATTGTCCATATTAGTGAGCGCTTATCCTTTGCTCAGATAATCTACCAGACAGGTGTGGCATACAGAGATTAAACAGCATGATCATTGCACAGATGTGTGTAAAATGCCACTCTGAAATGTGAAGTTTTATCCTGAAAAAAGACATTTATTAAGCACTGAACTGTGGTTATTTCACTTGGCACTACAGATTCCAGTTTTTTTCTCAGGAGAGCAAAGTCATGACCCACCTTAGTCTGACACTGACTGGGTAGTACTCTGTCTTCGTTGGTTAGTTATATTTAGGCATGAAGAGTGATTGATTAGGGTTAGCCAATCAGAGGCAGAGGGTCATGACTTTGCCCTCCTGGGAAAAACACATGGTATGGATGAGTCCATCTGGGTACTTTGCTCCTGTGCCACGTCACCGCCCTTTTTGGGTGAAAACACACTCTAATCTGAATGTCGGTAAATACAAATTCCAAGGTCTTTGCCAGCTTATACACATAAAATAAGAAAACCCTATCATTTATTAGGAGCCAAAATCCTCTGGCAAGTCAGAGGGACACTTATACCATGTCTTTGCCGATGAAAGATCATTATTACATAGACAAAATAAAAAATTGGTGTCCTTTTAATCTCACTCCATCAAAGTTAACAAACAAAACAATGTAAATGAATCTTCAGGTAATCTATTTCAAACATCTGTCACTTTTAATATCGTTAAGATGTTTATTTTGCTGTTTTTGCTGACTGTTAAACCAAACTCTATTCTAAAAGGAGGTCATTTATGGTAAGATTCATATTTTTTCACAGTAAAAACATTAGTTTTACGATCACTAAGATTGTTTCCTGATTTGCTTCGATCTACAGGCACAATGGGCACACATGCCATTTACTCAAACATCATTAACTTAGCTGTGATGAAGTGTTTGACACTGACACACATACTGACCGGCTGCTTTTACAGTGCGCGTTTGATTTTAAGACAGAGATGTGACATGTGGCTGCTCTAATCCATCTGTTGGCCTATGTGAAGTAGCCATGACTCAGTGCCTAATAAATGTCTTTTTTTCAGGATAAAGTGGGCTTTTACTGCGACCAGTCCAAGGCATACCTGTGCAGGGATTTGAACAGATTTGTGAACAGAATTTGAGAGAAATAAACCTTCTGTGTGCACAGAAGAAGAAAATGGGATGTGTTTATTTCTCACGAACAATAGTGTTTGTTACAAAAGAGGAAAAAAATGTTAAAATCAGCATCCACTGTAGTGTGTACCTTTTTCCGTAACTGCCGTTCCTTTGTAGAGTGGGATTTCACGTGTTTCCTCAAGGAGCTGGGATCAGTATAACGCTTTGCACAGCCAGGCACCTGACACGTATATGGCTTCTGTACAACCACAGACACATGACAACATGTAGGACTCCTCGTAGAGGCAAAGAAACACAGACAAATATACGAAAACGTTCAAATTTCATCCATAATTGTATTTGTCTGTGCATGGCTGCCACTCACTGTTTCCAGATGTGTACGCTGGTGTTTAGCTCTGTCACTTGAGTTGCTGAAGGCCTTGTGACATCCCGGGTGCTGACACAGGTAGGGTTTCTCCCCTGTGTGGCTACGCAGGTGGATCTTCAGATTTTCTAGTCGAGAGAAAGCCTTCTTGCAGCCCTCGAACTGTAAACACACATGAACGCAGTTAAGTCAAGCAGTCCACTGTCATCAGGTATTTATACTACATGCATTTAAAACAGACCTTGGGCTCATTCATTTCAATGCCCTCATGTTTTTTAGTTACTGGCTCCATCCAGTTTAATATTCAATACAGACTCTACAATCTATCTTTGACCTGGTATTGCACACATACTTGGAGCTATGAGCTATGAGCTGGAAGTCGGTGCAGACAAAGGCCTGCTGACCTCAGTGTGTGGGAGGGAGTGGAAAAGGAAAACATAGAAAACCTTTTGAATGGAAAAATTACTGCCATTTAGTCTCAACTGACACTCAAGTAAGCCCTAACTGCTCCATGCTACAGTAGTTTCATGGCTGACAGGCCAGCAGCTAAGAGGGTAACATTTGGGAGTTTTTCATATTTGTCAGCACACTTTCAGATGTTGTTGAGGTGTAATTTAACTGGAATTTACAACTTAGTTGGAGTCAAAGGGTACAGAGAGCATCAAACTGTGAGGAACATCCACCTGTTGTAATTATAATAATTTAAGGTACATTAATGAGCCTGATACATGATTGGCTGGGCAGTAATTACCTTATTCAATCTGAGATATGTAACTACCTTAACAAGCACTCTTGTTCTGTGCATAAGCCTGCAAAAATACCCAGAATTAAGTGTCTACTGCTCTTAAAAGTCATGATCCTGCTCTATTATTTTATTTTATTTACATCTTTTGTTGTTTTATTCTGTCTTTATTATTTTACCTCTTTATTCCTAGTTATGGTTTTTAACTCACATGTTGACATTGACTATTAATGAGTGAGAATTAGTCTAAATTATACTTTATTCAATTTTAAAGAGGCACAAATGTGGTTGAAATATATGGTTTGTTCTCACTTCTGTTCTTCCTGGTTTTAAGTGAAATGCACCAGCAAAAATCTGTTTAAAGACTATTTACTCTCCCACTGTTTCTAATATACTTTGATTGTTTTACTAAGACAAAGATTTCAGTCATACATCTATGATGGTGGTGTGTTACACCAGCAGGGGTCAGTGTTTATACACACATCACTGTATTGTCATTTGTGTTTTGAATCCTTCATCTTGCATCACCTTGACAGCAGCTGGTATCAGTTACAAAAAACTCAAGTCACTGCTAGTAGACTATTCTACATTTACAACAAAGTTAGACTGTAGAATTACTATATTATATAGACAGTGTATAACATCATGGCCTTGCACTTCTTGGAATTCAGGAAAACAATAATACCACAGTAATCCAGACCATGAAACTGCTTTTTTGCTGCATCATGCGACCACAGTGACTTCACTGCTAAAATATGTGAATCATCAAAGCTTTTCTTCTGCAAGGCCAGAACTTTGCTCTCCCTCTTCCTGTTCACAGGGGGTTTGGAATGTTTTTACTAAGCCTTATGAAGAAAACACACAGACCATGTCCAATTTTGTTATTTTTTCCTCTAAGGCTAGATTCCTCACATACTGATACCTCTCAATCATCACCGCCAAACCCAAATTAAAATCTTTTTTTTTCTTCCCAGTAATAGTTCACCAACAACATTCCTCTGCAGGCCACCTAGAAATACTTTTTTTTTTTTTTTTTTTTTATCTTTTTTTCTCCTCACGACAAAGCTTTTTCCTGACATCTCTTCATCAAAAACTATACCAAGCACATCATGTTTCTGTAGCTGAGATTTTTTTTCCCCCCACACATTTTTCAAATCACTTTTGGCTTAACTTTCTTTGCAGCAAAGCCACTGTTAAAAGTTCAGTAAGCAATTTTGGACCCTGTGGAACCTTATGGAATTGTTATTATTTCACAAAATGAAGTGCCTTTTTGAGGGGCTATACCTGCTTGAAAAGTCATGAAACTGGTGAAAATTTACATATGACATGTTTTGGTGATGAGTGGGTCAAAATGGCTCAACAGCCCCACCCCCACCCACCCCACCGGGGGTCTGAAAACAGAGCCAAGTGGAAGAGCAAGTGTCAAGTTTTCTGTTGGAATACATGAATTACATTATGCTTAAAGGTTATTATGGAACTTTTGCCCAGTGATGCCAAAAATAAACTGCCAGTCAAAGCTTTAAATGGGTGGTGGTTATATCCTGGAAATTTTATTAAAGCACAAGGTCTCGCATTGAACAAGCACTGAATATGAAGAATTCTTAACATTTCATCAAGGCAATAGACTAAATTAGAGACTGAACAAAAACAGCAAAGTAGTGCAAAATGAGAAATGCTTCTTATAACCTCTTCCAACGCACTTCACTCAGGCACTCGTTCCAATTCTGTGCTATTACAGTAAACGCTTCTTCATAAGGGGATGCACTTGCAATGTGGACCAATCCTACATGTAGCTAAAGGAAAAGAATTAACAACAGACCCCTAAGCATGAGTACCATAAGAAAAAAACACAGCACAGACAGAGATAAATAGTCTCTCAGAACCAAAGTGAACGGACAATTGAGAACCAGCATAAAGCTAAAATACTGCCAAGACTCCAGGACTATAGCCAGGGGTGGGTAACTGTGTAACTCTCCCTCTCTGTCTCATGAAGCGCTCATAAAGCGCAGAGGGCTTTTTAGTTTGTCGCGAGGGACGTTTGGGCTGAAAAGAAAGCAGCACGGCTCCTCAGTGTAGATCAGTGTTACGGCCAGCTTCTGACAGGTCCTGGCAGGTACTCATGCCCTGGCCGAACAATGACAGCTGCAGTATGTGCCAGCAGGGTCTGTCCAGTGCCCAGTCTTACTCTGAGGTCAATTCACTCAGGACTCCACTCCTCCTCTCTGTTTCATCAGTGATATTTCTACCCTCTTTGCTCTTTTTTTTCCTACTTGTTTCCTTATACTGTATATTTTTAGCTCTTCAGTCCCTGTCTCCACCAGCTTGTACATTCCTGGAGAGACGTTACTTGAGGAGTGATAGTTTTGCCACAACAACTCAAAAAATGGGAAAGAAATTCTTCACAGAAAACAACATAAATCAATGAAGCTTCAAATATTTAAATAATAAATGTTACAAAGCATCAATAATTGTTATTATAACTAAATTTAGAGGACATGACATGGAAGAGGGGGTTTAGAGTAATGGATCAATAAATAACTACAATATCTTGAAACAAGTAGAGATGGTCCAATTAAAGATATTATAGTTTTGTCTATTTGCTTGTTTTAGTTAATTATTTTGTTTTAAAATGTTTAGTTTTATATTTTTATTAGTTTCAGTATTAGTTTTAGTTTTTGATTTTATTTTAATATGGGTGGTACTGGTCAGGGGCAAGATTTAAGAAGTTTAGAAAAGGTATTGAAATACAAACACAACACTTGAAGGCAACTGACTCACAGTTATGTAGACATAATTGGTATGCATCCTTTTGCTTGTTGTGTTGACAAATCTGACCAAATTGACAAAGACCAAAACTAAATACATTTCCTGTATATTTTAATTCTTTGTAGTTTTATATAATTATAATAATCTTTGTTCTAATACCATTTGTCCTACCAGATTCTAATATCTGACCTGCGTATAGGCCAATAGCAAACATCCATCCAAGTGTGCATATAGACTCCCATACTTGCGTATAGCTGAGCGAGCATTATAAGCAGTATCAGAGCCATTTCAGGGGTCAGTATGGTAACAACCCTTGTAAGGGCTGGATTACACACCCAGACTGAGTCCTGTTAGTTTTGCTTTTACTTCCTGAAGTCTGCTTGCAGGACGCATTCCACACACGCGTCATCTGTAGTGACCACATGGACACGTTGGCGTGGTCACAACAAATGGGGGATATGCGGATTGCCGCACAGAGCCTATGCGAGCACCCACTGATGACAAAATTGACACAAATTCACATGGACCCTATCTGACCCTTGCATACTTGCTGACATGTAAAGTACAAGCTTAATAGGGCTTGTGCACTGACACTAAAAAATTACATCCATCTCCAGATTAGAATTCATTGTTTTTTTTTAATCAGCAACTTGTTTTACTTTTGTTTACTTTTTTTTTAGTTTGCAATAGAACAAAAGTTTACATGGGGACAAAATAAACTAATGCAGAATAATGACTAATGCTGTGATGTGAAAATGTATTCCAGGTACTAAAAAGTAAAATAATTTCTTAGTGCCAAAACCAAGTTTGTTCACTGTAAACAATTGTAAGGATGGCACTTCAAATGCTGTCAAGCCTGAAATCAGCCCTGCCCTCAGTGGCATTAGTAGGCCTATGGCTTGAATTACAAGCTGCTCATGCAGGAAAATTTAGTGGATTAGCAAGAGACTATGGTTTCATTTTCACTCTATGCAAACGCACAGATTGATCACTGCATGAATAATGCATAGTGAGAGAAAGTAGAAGAAGTAAATCTTGGCTAAATGCTGCTAATAACTGATGCCAATTATTGTTTAAAAAAAAGTATATTTTGAATTCAGTAAAAATCAAAATTAAAAACAAAATGTACTCAGATATTATAGCTGAAATGAACTAAGTGGGCATTTTCAGTGTTGTAGTAGTAAGTTGTATAAAACATGATAGCTAATATTTCCAAAGAGCCGAGCCATTTCTCCTCGACCCGAGGAGCAATTATCAGCACAGAATTATGTTTAAGAAATCATCCCAAAAAAATATAATTAACGTGCTGACTCACAATGAATGTAGAAATTTCAAGCCGAGCCTTTAAGACCTCATATTTTTAAATCGTAGTGACAGAAAATAGCAAATAAAACTGGCGAGCCAAGGATATGCTAACAAACTATTCACTGTTCAATCATCATTAAACAGATTGTGAGATGACAGGTACAAGCCCGGGCCTGCCCTTTATGTTCACTGTGTAACAGGAGCTACCTCATTGTTCTGCTGCCGGCTCACACTTCATTTATCACACATCAGTTTGTTCAGCTGCCAATCATCTCCTGAGAAGTGCTGCATCTTGGACTGTTATAGAATTTAAAGGCTGGTTCTTCAGACGAAGTACTTTTAGCTATTCTAACTCATCCAGAGGTTTTATATCTAACATTTCCTTCTCAGAGAGAGCAGAGGTAATCACATGCACAGACTCGTGCTCAGATCTACAAAAATATTCATGTAAAGAGAGGAAACAAAAGCCTGTCCCTGTGACATAATGTTCAAACTTGACCTGAAGAAAATCCACACAGAATTGGAATATCTCATTAAACAGGAATGATATGTTCACAGTGAGTCTGTACTATAATGACTGCAGCAAAAACACAAGTGTCTCTCACTATTTTGTTTTTGGCTATGGGTTGTGACCATGAATACTTTCTTCATTACTGAATGATTACATGGAACACAGAGCCATCCAACGATCGCGGCCCCATGGCAACAGAGTGTGCTTCAACTAATAAGTGAGTATTTTGGTACAAAAGGTCAACTGCAGGTATGCACGCTGTTAATAATTGACTTGTTGAAAGCAGTGACATGAAGCATGTTTGGCCAGTCGTCTGTCAATTACTCATCTAAGTCTCAAGTATTTTCCCAGAGGGAGCGAGAAAAAGAAAAAGAAGGGTCTTGTACAATCCATACATCATTTTGGCTCATGGCGAGTCGGGTCTGTTTTATTTGTATAGCGCCAAATCATAACAAAAGTAATCTCTGGGCAATTTCCAGATAGAGCAGGTCAAAACTCCTCAGTCAAGAGTCTTAATAATATTTACAGAGACCCAATTATCCCCACCAAGAACAACCACTACGGAGACTGGTGCAGAAAAATTATGGATGGTAACGTCTGTTGGTTGGTTGGTTGGTTGGTCCACCGTTTTGGTCCATACTGAAATAGCTAAACAACTATTAGAATGATTGCCATGCCAATTTGTTTCTGACAATTATAGACCCCACAGGATTAATCCTGCTGATTTTGGTGATCCTGTGACTTTCTGTCTGTTCTGGCTTTTAGTGAAATATCTGATCTACACTACAAAGTGGAACGCCATGAAATTGGTACTGATGGTGCCCAGATAATGAATCCTAATAACTTTGGTGATCCCATGACTTTTCCTCGAAACACCACCAGCAGGCCAAAGTTTTCACTTCATCCTGTGACACATTTTTAGTACAAAATCTGTTACGGATATCCATGCTGCCCAGACAATGCAGCCTACTGACTTTGATAATTCCCTAGGTTTTCTTCTAGTGCCACCATAATTACACTTTTTAGATGGTTTGCTGTGAAATTTAGTAGAGGTCCTCTCTGGATGAATTGTAATTACTTTGGCGATCCCTTCAACTATTCAGCTAATGCAGGGATCTTAAAGTGTGGCCCGTGGGCCAATGGCAGCCCTAAGATTCAGCACCAAAATATGATATGAAAGGCATGCATTAGACATTTATCATCAGTCCATTTCAATACTCTCACTTTCAATCGTCTACACTTAATACACCACTTGGGTACTGCATCAAACTGTGCCCCCTTTACACTGTGAAGTGTCTGTTAGGTAAAGAAACACAACTTGTAGAAAGCTGTTGGTTGCATGGCAACTAGTGGCACATCGTGAGTGTCGTGGGAATTACATTCTGTCATCAACGCTAGTGATGTATTTTGGTGTACAACTCTGCAGTTTCATGTGGAAGTGAGAAGAAAAAGCCACCACAGACAAAACGCAGTATGGTTAAGTACAAAAGGAGGTTTCAGGGAAAACTGATCAACTCTTTCAACTTTGTTGGATCTCAAGGGACAGATAAAGTCACCTGCCTTATCTGCAAACAGGTGAATTTGGTCCTCAAGGATTTTTTAATGTTCCTTGAGTGTGAGACCAATACTAAATCCTACAACAAGTTCATAGTTTTCCTGTGCAGCTCTAATCATATACTGGCTCTCTATATTGGCACTCAGTTTTCAAAACTTTGAGAACGTGAGCTAATGATTAGATTAAAATTATTATTGTCCAGTGGCTTGGTTTTTACCAAATACCGGAGAAGCTAATGACATTCATATCAGCTTTAGCTGTAATTTGTGTTTATTACCAATTATCAAATATTAGCATCTGCATATTAGCTTTGTCATTGTGAGCATGTTAGCGTGCTGACAAAAGCATTAAGTTCAAAGCGCTGCTGTGCCTCAGTTCAGCTGTAGCCTCTAAGTCTTGTTTTGATATTCTAGACTCACATTAAATTAAAAAAAAGTAACCAAACTAAAGAAGTATCATTAAATTAAACCACATCTAAAAGAACTAGCTCATCCATCTTGGACAAAAAGAGCTACTATTTCATCAATAATCAGGCCCATGGAAAATGCCAACTCTTTGGTCACAGAGGCAGACCTGTAGAGAGCCAGACTACGGGGCATCACCTTCCCAGAACGATGGCCAAGTTTGTCAGACGGCGGCCTGGCAAACCCCCTGCTGCTGACAGGCCCAGTAGCTACTAGAGAACCATGGTGCCATGCCAGATCTAAAGTGCTAGGCATCCTTTGTGCTGATTTAATAACTACATAATTGAGTTAACTCCCATGTCAATTATCACAGAGCTCCGCTAATTACCCCATGGCTAAAGTTAAGAGGCGAGAGAGACCATATTTCTGATCTAAACCTTGGCCATAAACACACAGCACATGAAGGCATTTGTCCTAAAAAGGCTTTTTTTCCTGCAGCCTAGGGCTTGAAAGCCTTCAAATAGATACTGTGGCACTGAATGGAACACTGAGTATTGAACTCGGTGAGCCCCTGACATTCATCATGTTCCTGCTTTGACTGCATTAACTCAGGCTTCTCACAAATGAGTAAAATATCGCCTGATTCAGTTTGAGCTGTGCTACCTGTGTATTGTTAGGAGGAAGGACAGCATACACAGTCTTCAATAACACTTTATCATTAATAGATGGCAAAATGAAACTTAAAATTTGTTTTAAGAAGTCATTAATGCATTGCATTACACTATGTCACATCATGTCGTGTTACGTCACGTTACATTATGTTACGTTGCGTTATGTAGTGTAGCGTTGGGCTGCATTACGTTGTGTTATGCTATGTTGTGTTACGCTATGTTGTGTTATGCTATGTTGTGTTACATTGCGCTGTGATACTTTCCGTTGCATCACGTTCCGTTATGTTGTTTTGTATTGCATCATGTTACATCACACAATGGTACGTTACATTACATTACCTTGTGTTATATTATGCTGCGTTCCGTTACATTACGTTGCATTGTGTCACATCATGTCACATTGCATCACACTGTGTCATGCATTGCATTACATTACATTACATTACTTGTTTTCCGTTATGCTGCCTTATGTTGCGTTAAGTGTTGTTGTGTTACGCTATGTTACGTTCCATTATGGTATGTTGTATTATCTCCTGTGCTGTTATGTTATGTTGCATTACACTGCATTACATTATGTTGTGTTTTGTTGTTCTACATTATGTTGCGTTACATTATGTTATGTTGTATTATGTTACATTATGTTATGCTACACTGTCTTGTGTTACATTGTGTTGCAATATGATGTATTGTGTTACAGAGTTTCACACTGGGTTACGTTTCGTTTTGTTACTTTGCATTATGTATGTGCTATGCAAGTGCAAAACCAATGCGAGAGTGGTACTTGCAACATCAGCATTTGAAGTGTAGAGCCACTGACCAAGCTGCTGCATTTGATGAGTAGGGAGTGTGTTGTCAATAAATATTATCTGGATGGTTTTTGTAAAGTTACAACTGATGTTTATAATATTTTGTAAATGTTTAATAAATACTGTGTAGTGCATCGAAAAACATATGGATGGCCATTATTAAGTTGCAACTGATGTTAGAATTACTTTTTAAATGGTCTATAAAGAATATATGCACAATATTTGAATGTTTGGTAACAGTAAAATAACTATTAACTAAAGTTTAATTTCCCATTTATTAATGATTGTTATTATAAAGTGTTACTGAATCTTCTCTCAAAGAGGAAGAGAAAGTATGACAATAAAATACAGACTTCAGTTATATAGACAGTTGCATTAGATAACATGTAATCTGCATTGTGTACCGTGCATTTGTTGGGTTTCTCTCCAGAGTGGACTCTCATGTGGATAAGGAGCTTGTATCGGGCATTGAATGGCTTGAAGTTGCGTGGGCAGCCCACCCAGTAGCATGTGAAATCCTCAGCCTTCCTCTGGTCCACATGCAGCTTTTCTATGTGCTTTACCAGCTCCTCCTGTTGCTCATACACTGCACTGCAGTTCATCCACCTGCAGCAGTGGGCCCCATAGTCCTCCAACTCTCCTTCTTCTTCCTCCAGCATTGGTGCCTGGTGTAAAAAGCTCATCCCATGCCTGGGAGGAACCATGGGATCCTGAGAAGGGGGCTTTATTTTGCTGTGACATCTAGTGAGGTGGATGTGCTGGTGTGAGTGGTAGGGTGGCGGAGGCCCCTGTGGAGTAGCAGTTTCTTGGATTGTAGTCAACAATGTTGGCTGTAACTGTAGATGTGGCAGCAGGTTGTTGGTGTTTTGGCTACAGCTCTCTGAAGTCTTCTCCAGTGCCCCTCCTTCCTCTGGGAGGCACTGCTGCTCCACCACCATGTTAGCCATCTGGCTCTCCAGACCCCCTCCCTCTTCAAGCATCTGCATGCGGCCACACTCCGTGTGCGGGGCCAGAGCCTGCAAAGAGCCTGGCATGCTGTAGGGGTGGGTCTGGGGGATGGAGCAGCCCCTCACACCCAGGAAGTGACCGTAACCTTCAGATTGGACAGGTGAGAGGGTGGGGTAGGAGGATGGAGAGCTGCGAGAACCATTTATATAAGCCACGAGTGAGGTAGGTGAGGTGCGTATGATGGAGTTGAAATCAATACCCATGACATCTGACAAAGGTGACATGGAGAGCGCTCTCTTCTTTGCACGGGACTGTCTGGGGCTTCCGGCATCACCTGCAAAGAGGTACGAGGGCAGCGAGGCAGAGGTGCTGGTGCCACCTGATACAGTCGTGCCAGACATGGCCGTGCCAGGGGAAAGGCTGAGCTGCACGCCTCCCTCGCTGGCCTGGGTGGAGCCCTGCGTTGGACCCAGAGGAGGAAGCACACGGTAACCATATGGCCAGTCGTGTCTGCCACTAAACATTGACTGTGTTTCAAACAGACTCAGCGTAGTGGATGCCAGGGATTCTCTGGACAGTAAGGATCTGAAACAGATCGTTGTTATTCACTTTAGTATCACTTTTAAGCTTTAGTGAGCTCATCATCGCATACTGTTATTGATATTTCCCACCTGGCATCAGTGTGGGGAATCTGCACACTGTGTGGATGTGATGGAGGTCCTGCAGTGTACTGCTGGCCTGTCACAGCAGTCATGGGACTGCTGGTCACTGTCAGGTTAGCAACAGCTGGCTGACCGCATACTTCCATGGTGGGTCCAGAAACGGAGCAACCTGCTGGACACAACACCAAAACAGAATGTCGGTATGGGAGATAATTTAGTAATGAAAAGGTTACAGTTAGTTTAGTAATGAATTACAAACACGTTGTTAAATGGAGTTTTCAGATATCTGTACTTAACTTGAGTATTTGTTTGTCTGACAACTTTTTACTTTTGCTCTCTACATTTTAACACAAGAATATGTACTTTCTAGTCGTTAAACTTTCAAAACAGGCATGTTACTTTAGTTTTAACGCATTTGAGGTAAATTATTGATTATTGTTGGTTTGCATCATTGTATACTGCCTTCTCAGCATCATGACTGAATTCAAGCTAAATGGATGGGACGCTAACACATAGAAATGATGATTCATTTGTCCACTGATGCATATCACACACAACAAAACAAAAACAACTTAAAAGATGACAGGGAGAGGGAGACTCAACAGAGGAGAAAAGATGAGGGTCAGTTAGCTTTGCACAGAGACAGCCAGTAGGAATGTCCTTCAGACGGCTACTTTTTATATTTTGTGCACATTTCAGAGCCTGTACTCTTTCTCTTTTACTGAAGGAAAGAAGTTGAATCAGTACTTCACTCTCTTTTTACACAAGCATCTGTATTTCTACTCGTGTAAAGCATGTTTGTACCTTTGTCACCTTAATAGTTTGAAGCTTTGTTCATAACATGACTATTTGAATTCTAAATCAACAGTCAAATGCTGTGCATTTAAACCCATTATTTCTGCAGTTTCAGATAAAGTTAATTAGTATTATATTATTTAATTAGAGTCCATGGTGGCTGCGTAGGATTGTTTCTGACTCATGTGATCCAAACATTTCAAATATTATTTCCAAGTCCAAAAGTCCAAAAACTTTTTATTCTACAAAGACAGATATAATCATTTCCAAAATTCACATCATGTTTTTGTATAACAAATATTCTGCTTCAATCCACAGTTGCTGTTTTTTAACCTTTCAAAAACAACATTTTCATTCTGGTTAAATAACTGTGCTCTCCTGCTTGATTGCAGGTATGTGCCTCTATTAACTAGGTTTTTTTTAAGGGAGGCGTCATAAAATATGACGTCAGACAAGCTTCAATCAAAAACCTCACTAGAGGCTTTGGATGTTAAAAAATACATTGGGTACAGCCCTGATTGCAACAAAACCACTTTTATGTGCTTTCAAAAAGTTTAAAGTCTTAAACATAATATAACACAACTGTCTGAAAAAGTCATTACCAAATTCAAATCAAACTCAAAACACATGGAATCTAGTCTGCATCTAGTCTGCACTAAATGGACAGTTCACCCCAAATCAAAAATACATATTTTCCTCTTTCTGGTAGTGCAGTTTTGGAGATATTGACCATAGCGGTACCTGCCTTCTCTTGAATATGATGGAACTGGATGGCATTCCACATGTGGTGCTCAAAGCAACAACAACAACAACAACAAAAAAACCCCAGAACATTTGATCTCAACAAATTCTCTTGTCAGAAATCACGACCCTACATGTTCCTACATGAAACTGCTCACAACAAGTTCTGTGGATTATCTTGAGTGACTGGGTCATGATTTCCGGAAAGAGACATTGCTATGGATCAAACGTAGTTTTAGCGCTTTTTCAGCACAAACTGAATGCTATCTAGTTCTATTATACTGAAGACAAGGCAGACATTTCTACTCTACTTTGTAACTCACATGAAAACAATCTAGATAGCACTGCAGGAAGGAGGAAAACTATATATATATTATTTTATATATGTTTTTTGGAGTGAACTGTCCCTTTAACAAAGGTTTATACAGTAAGATTGTGGAATTCCCCTCACCAATGTGAGCAGGCCAGACACTTTCTGCTCTGTTAATCACTTACGAGCTTTTCACCTCCTTCCACTTTTCCTCTGGACAAGTTTCGTGCTCGGTTAATTATCAATAAATAAGGCCAAGAATTCTAATAAGAAGACAGTGTGAGCAGACATAGTATAAGTGAAGTATAAAAGATGTAAATCAGTTCAGTGGAGAACAATACAACATCACTTTGTCAGACCTTTTATTTTATGGGATACGTATGTGCAGAACTGTCGACTTGAGGATTAGATTCTGAGTGCTTCAGTAATTAAATGCTGTTAAGTTACACACACTTTGCTCACACACCCTGGGTTGATTAGTTGAGTAGTTTTTACCTTTGAAGCTGTTGGTAGTGGAGCAGAGTCCTGTCTGTATGGTGGTCGTCACAGTTGAGGTTGGCGCTTGCTGGTGTGGGGATGCAGTTGGCACGTTCAAATGTTTCCCATTCGTCAACACCTGTCTACGAAGGCTCAGGGTTGGCAGGACAACATGGCTTCCGCCTTGTTTTCCAGAAGCAAAGGAGTGGATTGTCCCTCTTTTCACTTTCTCCATGCTCGAGGATGGACTGAGATTGGCCCGCTGAGTGGAAGACATGGGTATCCTGATGGACTGCGAGTGGTGTCCTCTGATCATGCTCAGTGACGGGGACACGCTGGAGGGAGACACCAGGAGCTGACAACCTTTTCCACTCATGGCTGAATTCATCAGAGGTTCTGAAGTTGCCGTTTGTAAAACTTGCACACAGGTGATAATCCACTGCTCATGCCTTGGGAGTGATTCAAAAACAACAAAAACATAAAAATAAAACTTCAGAATTCAAACCATCAAATAAAATATTAAACCAGCAATGCAGTCTTTGTACTTTGAACCTAAAACCTGCAAAAAGGACAAGACCAGAAACAATTTAACTTCACACCATGTGCTATTAGATTGTATCCAAACAAGATTATAGAAAACAATAATCAGTGTTGGAAAGCACATTTACTCAAGTACTGTACTTAAGTAACCCATGACATATTGTACATTTTTGAGTATTTCCATTTTATGCTTTTATTTCAGAGGTAAAGACCCACTACATTTATCTTATACTTCTAGTTATTAGTTACTTTTTACAGAAAAAAACATATGGTATGCTTATATGATATGATCAGTACTTTACTACTACTAATCTACCAATAAGCATCTAAAATTGGCTCAGCATTGATGAACTACAACATTAAAACTCTTACATGTATTTGTTTGTGATAAAAGATAAGACAATCCTTTATTATTCCCACAACGTGGAAGTTTGCATAAAAACAGAGAGAACAATAAAAACAGCAACTTTAAGTAAACAGTAAACAGCAAGATGGATAAATTAAATATGTAAGCATAAAGTAAATATGATATGAACAAGGTATAAACAGGATAAAATAGAGAAGAATGAAAAACGAAGAACAAAACAGGAAACAGACTCAGTAGTTAACACTACTGCAAAGTTTAAATGCTGATATTGCACACTTTGGTATAAGATAAGTAATTGAGTTTTGATACTTTAAGTACATTTTGCTGATAATTCTTCTATAGTTTTACCTCAGTAAAATTTTGAAATCAGTACTGTTATTTATTTTTAGACTATAGCATGTCCACCTTAAACACTCTTAGTGCTTCCACCACTGATAATAGAAGACAAGTAATTTAATAAATATTAGCGAACACAAAGGCTTCTATTTTATTAAAATATTAGCACAATGACTGAGAATTTCCATGTTTTGTGGTACCATCATGATCATGATGGTACCACAAAACATGGAAACGACTTTTAAAGTTTGTTTAAGCTATAAATCTGTTTGTACAACAATACATAAGCAGCTTTAGTTAGCAATAAAAATTCAATCTAAAAAGTAAACAGTTAAAAAAACATGACCTCTGCCGTCAAGCTTCCAGTCACACTGCTGTTGTCCACGGCGCGTTCACTCACCTGTTGTTGTTCTTGTCGCGGATACTTTTCCCAGAGTGACATGTCAGGATGAATGTCTCCTTCAGCCCGCCGGGGCGGTGAGCTCAATCTGCCGCGTTTGTCTCAGACAGACTCGCAGAGTTTGTGATGGTGCGTTTGAGTCCTCTCGCTGAGCGGAGGAGTCTCCCAGTTTGAACCGCGGCGTCCCGCCTCGCTCGCTCCTCTGTTTCCAGGAACTTCTTTTCTTTCACCCATTAACCCCTCGTGCCCTTGAAACGGCTTCACGGGAACGACGTCATTTCAAACCGAGTTGACCTCAGCAGGGAATAAAGTTTTTTGTTGAAGTTGTTCCGTGTGCCAGTCTTCTAGTCTAATCTGTCTGGGGACATCATGCCACCGCTCAGCTGCATATTGATAAACAAATATTATTTTTAATGGATCATTTATATACATATCTGGAAAGAAAATACGCATTTTCCAGGTAAAATACAATTTTAAAAAGTTCTTACTCACGCAGTAATTTAATCTGGAGGAAGTATTCACAAGTTTTACTTAAAGATTAAAAAATCTCACTTAAAAAAAAGAACAAAAATATTTGCATCAAAATTTAAAGCGCAGGAAAGCCTATTTCAGAATATTATCATAATATGCATCCACTAATATATGTATTTTATTAGTGCTACATCAGGCAAATATGGAGCTAATTTTAATTGCTTCGTATATTGTAATCCAAACTTAATCTGCAAAGCAAATAGCCTAACTAACGTTATCAAAAATAATTCTAACAACATTTTCCTCCAAAATTTAGTATAGGTGAAATATAAAATAGCAGAAAATGGAAATACTCAGGTAAAATAAGTACTAGCAATTATGCTTAGGTACAGTACTTGAGAAAATGTACTGTAATGTAAGTGAAGGAGGTTTGATTTGAAAGTTCAGATGGTAGCAGCAGTCAACATGTTGTATATCTGCAGCCTAAGGCTACTTTGTGAATTAGTGTGAGCCTCCTGCCTCACAGCTGCCTAACCTTAAGTAATACATGTTCAGTCTCCTTTGATGTAATATATTGACTGGTTTTTCTTTCACGGTTACTGTAAACATCTTGAAATGCTCGTTCCATCTTGAAGAGCTCGTTGCATGGGTGAAATAAAGTCTCGATGACAAAATCCAAAATGGAAGTCTTCAAAAGCAATCCAAGACACACAGTAGGGTTTGTGAAAATTTAAGATGCATTTATTTAACATGACAAAATGAATTTAAAAAACATCAGGGTCACTGTCAGCAGCATCTTAAAATACTGATCTGAAAAGGAGAGAATCCTATTAAATTTTTTTTCAGTACATAACATATTGCTTCAAATTCAAAACTGACATTTTTTCATTTTTATTATTTCTGACCAACCTGTTTGATCAAGTCTTTTTTTCCCCATTCTTTATGCCACTGAGCATTTATACCAATTCATAATTTGAACACTGCATGGATCTGCTATCTGCTCTGTTCCCCACTAACACCATCCTCTTCCTCCTCTTTCTCCTCCCCTAGCCCTGCACCTCAGCTCAGACCCCATTGTTTGGCACTTTTCTCCTGGCTGCTGGAGTGTTTGCTCTGTAGATCCTGTTCCAGGTTGCCATGGAAACCAGCATGTTTATAGGAGGACGGAGAGATGGTCGCTGTTCTTAGGGAGCGTACATGGAAGAGCGGCTCTGCTGCTCCACAGTCTATAATAATAATAATAATGATGATGGACGTGTAGTTTTGACAGACAGCGTCCATTAAACGAAAAACACGTGTAAATAGACAATGCTGACTGGTGGATGACTCACTGGAGTCTGCAGTCAAGTCGTAATGACTGCTGAGAATTTGCATTGATTAGAATGGTGCATTGTGTCTGCATAAGGTTCAGTGACTTCATTCTGTTATGTGCCTTTCACTGTATTATCTAAAATTGGAATTCAATGAAGATGCTCTGCCTGTCTCTGTTATCTATAAAAGATACCTGCAAGATTATATGCTGAATTAAAACCTTTACTTTTCTAACAGGAACGTTACTGATTATGAATTACTCATTTGCACATTTGATGATTGAGATTGATCACTTGAGATTTCGGATAAAAGAAATTATGGTTTTGAATATAAAGTAGTAGTGACCTCTGGTGGGGTGACATTAAATTACTCTGCTCCCAGCCTGTGAAAGCAAGTTAGTTGGGCCTACAATACATTCATGCATGGGCATAGATCTTATTAGAACTTGAAATGTGATATCTCTGTTTTGATTTCTGTTTGTGCTCATTACATGACCTTTTTACTACGAGCTGAAAGGAGTGGAAATCGGGTCGATTTTAGCTCCACTTTCTGCATTACTTTCTGCTGTTTACAACATTCATTATCAGATAGTTGGTTGCTCAGTTTGTGTGAATTATTTATGTTTAAATAGCCTCTGCTCCTGGCAGTCTTTCGAGTAAGCAGACTGTTAAACCAAACTCCATTCAAAACAGCAGGTAGTTTATGGTAGTGCTGGATTTTCTAACGGTAAGAACTTTAATTACACCCACCACTAAGACTTCAAGGCACAATAACATCATTAACTAACCTGTGACAAAGTGTTTGTCACAGACGTACACCCACAGTTTAACATTCATCCTCTCTGCAGTTGGCCTGAAGTCACAAATCTCTTCCAACACTGTCCTTCATACTTTGGGGAAGTGAAGAAAACTGTAAATCGAGAGTGACTTATTTCAAAAGTGGCGTTGGCTTCTGTTAAATACATATTTTCAGTTACATAATTTGTTTAGAAATAATTTACTTTTTTGTTTGTTTTTCAGAAGTTGGTGGACTCATCCACCCTGAATGTGCACCCAAGTATTCCTGCAATGTGTCCAGCTTCAGTTAATCACAGTATTACTTTTCAGTTTCATATTCCTAATCATGAAGTCTGTCAAAAATACACTTCATTATTGTCGTCAAAAGCAGTTATGTACTGCAGAACAGAGCACTTTTCCATGCCCATTTGGTTTTGCATGAGGTGTTCCTTCTTTTGCCAGCAGGGGATACTATTAGTACACCAGTGGGAGGGTTTTGGTTTGGTTAATAGCTCCACAAATGTTCAGATACAGAAAAAAGCATAAGGGAAAGAAACATGTAAAGATGTAAGTGAGGACAAAGTGTAATGCCTGTGAAGGTCACCAAGGTAAGACTGCTCCTTCTTCACATGATTACATAAAATAACTCTACATCTTCCAGGGATCTGGCTTTGCTTCAAGCCGTGATCTCCTGGCCCCACTGTGATTTGGCCTCTTCTTTCCTCGACTAAGTGAGTCATGGTGCATTTCCAAATGTCAGAGTGTAACAGGATGGTAAAGCGTCTGAGCTTGAGGCAGAACAACAACACAGAGGCAGCCACTCGCTCTCCTTCTCAACGACAAACACTGACACTCGGAGCTGTGCTTTCATGTGTATTATGCTCACATTGGATAACATTTACAGTTTATACATCCCTTTCAGTCAAACTGAGACAACTTGCCACTACTTTTTCCTGTGTAGTTCAATGCCTCCTCTGCATCTTCCCAACTGTTTTAAATGGATGGTTCAGATTTTATTAAGTGGAGTTGTATGAGGTACTTCAGTCAGTGTTTTACCGACAGTAGGTGGTGGTCGGTACACCCCCAGTTTGGAGAAGCAGCAGGAGTACCAGTTTAGGAAGCTTAATGTACTGCTGTGGACAGGGTTAGCAGCAAAACTGATTTTAGCCACTTAAAAAAAGATCCACCTAAAACATCAATCAATCAATACATAATTCCACATTAGACACATAAAACCTTTAAAAAAAAAAGATAAACGGCCCAGATCTGTTGGTTCGTTGAAGTTTGGTGAATCCAAACTAACCCTTTAAATAGATGAAGTCACACAATAACAAAAACAAACTTTTTTGTCAAAGGCGTTTGGTGGCGGAAATGGAGTGACTGTATCATGAATATTTTGCTTCCTGATCTGGTACATTTTGGACTTGTCATAAAAATGTCATTAAGTTTTATTGCACCGTCAAATGCTTTTGTAACAGTGTCACGAATAGTTTTCTGGAGCTCAAATGAAGTGGTACTATTTGGACTTTATGGGCGCCATTAAGATTTCATTAAATGTTAAAAGGACAGTTTAATGACAAAGAACAGTACTGAGATGATTGAAAGACTTATATGATGGGCAGATAGCAGTTAGCTAAATTGTTGCTAAAGTAAGCTAACCGCTATCTGTTGTTAACTGTAGCTGACGTTAGCTAGTTCGCTCAGTTAGCCGCGGAGGTAGTCACCTACTTAGCTCAGTGTTTCTCAATCCTGGTCCTGCATGTTTCAAATGTTTCCCTGCTCCAACACACTAGATTCAAATGATCGGCTTATCATCAAGCCTCTGCAGAAGCCTGATAATGACCTGAGCATTTGAATCAGGTTATGTTGCAGTAGAAAATCATCTAAAACATGCAGGGCAGTGGGCCCTGAGGACCAGAATTGGGAAATGCTGACTGAGCTGGCTCAGCTAAAGGAGCCAAACCTGGCAAGATGGGTCACTGTAATGATAGTCTTATGCACATCCCTTCAAAGAAAGTGTAAGCTGATTTTTTAGGTGACTAAAATATGTTTTGCTGCTGAGTCTGTCCACAGCAGTGCATTGCTTAGCTTCCTACACCAGTACTCTAGCAGCTTCTATAAACTGGGAGGTGTACCGACCGCCATCTACTGTAGGTAATACTCTGACTACAGATAAGTACTTCAAACAACCCCACTCCAAATAATTTAACTATCCCTTTTCGGAAAAGATATGGGGAGAAAAAGTAGAGTAATAGGTGCAGCAGACTGCTAAAAAAAAAAAACTTGAAGAAGACCAGATGAGATATAAGTGTTGACCATTTGTGAAGTGCTCCATTTGTAGCAGAATTAATGCTCTAATAGACTCTCCACCACTTACAAAATCCATTCCCCGCCGTCTTGATGACAGCATCAGCACTCCTGGAAGTAGCAAAGCATTCATTCTGGTGTCAGGATGAGAAACTGTGGGTGATTTCTCTTTAAGTTATATTACAATAGTCACTTAAGGTAATGCACACCCCAGTGGACCTGTGATTAATTAATCTGCTTTTGATTTGCTAATGACAGTTCAAGTCAAATACAAGGTTAGTGAAGGCTGAGTCAATCCTTTTAACTGCAGCTGCAGAGAGGACTGTGGTGAGTGCAGGAGATATCAATTTATTGGTATCATCCCTCATTATAACGGCTCCTATTAGCCTGCGGCACCTCACACACTTACTCACGGCATATTAATAGACAAATACAGTGTTACACACGCCCGTATCTGAAATTGCGTTAAAAGTTTCCCATAAACATTAAAATCACTCACGTTGTTTTGTAGCCAATAGTGTTAAATTAATGTTTGTAAGGCGTGTAATGTAAAAAGACTATAAATACTGTGCTCTTAGAGATGCAGCACTCTCCACTGTACATGAAGTACAGTAGGGAGAAAAGAGCCATCCATCCATCTCCTCCTCTGCTCCTCCACTGTCAGTACCAACACTCAGATGAAGATGAGTGTGAGAGAGATGGGCTTCTGAGCATCTTCCATCTCCATCCATCAATCTTAGTTGACTTGTCTAATAACCTTTACAGAGAAGTGATGTCTGATGGGAAAAAAAAGGAAAAGGACACCAGGGAACACACATGCGCCCATGTCTTTTCCAGCAGGCTCTATCTTCTTCCTCCTCCACGCTGCGTTTCTAAGCAGGATGACTCTAATAAAAGATTGCTGACACAACAGCCCCCGTGTTTAGAACCGCCGTTAGGCCACGGGCTTGTTTTTAATTTGAACGCACGTTCAGGGGGTAGAAGCCTAAGGATGTGGGTGCTGTAAGCTCCCTCTTTCCTTTTTGGATGTTATTAACACTGCTGCTCTGGAATCGCATTGAGGATGATGATGAGTCCTGAGCGCCGGAGCATAATCACAGGACTCTGAGTCTGCCAAATCAACAGAAACGTTTCCCAAGACCTCAATATAAACACAGAGGGTGAAAAGAAGCCTGGACAACAAAAGATGTGGATCAAGAGTGAAGGGGAGTTTAATTTAAGTAACTGAAATCCAATTAAATCTGATTTACTCAACCTTAACATGATGTGGCTCAGTGACAAAGCATCAGGCGATAACAAAGTCCCGACTTGATATAATGCTCACACAGTAGAGGTTTTATTTACATGTAAGACATTCATGCACAAGACCTGGAGCCTTTCACATGGTCACACAAGAACTGACCCTACTGATAATCTTAAGATATTATACTTGGTTTTTCTAACTGCATTGTAATTTTCTTGAAATTGAAAAGTTAGGTTTTGTTTCTGAAACATCATAGGGCAATTTCTTGTACAATGGATGCAAACCTGGCAACCTACTGAGATGCAGCAGGCCAGCAAAGGCCAACAGACAAGACAGCTAACATGAAGGGACCTGGTCCACAAAAAAGGTCAACTTAATTATCACATATACGATTATAGAAAACACAGTGAGATTCAGTTACTGCATTTAATTCATCCTTGAATGAGGAGCAGTGAGCATCTGCTGCGCAGCACCCAGGAACCAACCCTAGTTCTAAACCAGTGCCTTGGTTAGGGGCACTAACTGGAGAGTTGACCCGGCAAACATGTTTTTATGGTGGGCAAAACCAGAGCACATGGAGGAAACCCACACAAGCATGGGGAGAAGATGTAAACTCCAGACAGAAAGGAGACAAGGACAGAAAGGGCAAAAGCCCTGCGCCACCATGCTTCAAATAATCCAGTTTTGATTTAGGATTGTAAATGATGGTAATAAAAGAACAGCAGTATTCAAGGTCTAAAGCTCAAAAATCAGTGACACCACCACTTCACTTCTACTGGCTGGTCAAATGTTAGCTAGAAGGCTAGCGTTAAATTTAAGCCATGTTAGACTTGGTTTTAAATGACTAGCAAGTTATATGTGTAGCTAACATTAGTCCTCTTGTACGCCTTTTGCTGCTGTTTTCATAAATGTAAAAAATAAAACTCAACTTTTCATGACCACTGTCTTTTAACTCATTGAAATGTGGAAAAAGGGGTAATAAACACAATTTCGTATGACTTGATTTGTGGCTTGCTTGGCCTGAGTAGTGACTTGACTTGCTTGAATTATAACAGGGACTTGTTTTGACTTGTTTGATTCTCACCACAGTAACTTGGGACTTGTTTTTGACTTGCACATGTGTGACCAAAGGCTTATATGATTCCCCTTAATGTACAAAACGTTGTAATAACATACCTCATGCAAAGGAAGCACACACACCGTTACTCCCACTTCTGCTGGCTGCTCTTGTCGCCACTTTTCAGGATCCATGACACATTAGTTTGTTTTTACTTGAAAATGAAAATATGGATTAACCTATTTATTACATTTTACTCATGAATGCACTTCATGCTTCACTATAACAGTTCTCATATTTTGTCAAGCAGTGTTAGTTTAAGTAAACTCACAAATGGCCCAGGGTGAATATCCTCCACAACTGCAGTTATCACAGTTAAGTGGTACAGCACATGCTTGTGGGGTGTGTGTGAGTACTTTGATAGCAGTGGTACAGCTTCAGGAGGCCTGTTTGAATTTCTTGGTGCCAGTGTGAGGGCTGACAGGGCACGCGAGGCAACCTAGAAGGTCCAGACGTAGGAGGGTGTGTCATTAGACCCCTGCCTGGAGCCCCCTGGTCAGATCCTCCCAACATCCGTCTTCATTAAAAAGGTTGCTCTCTGAGCAGATGGTCATTAAGAGCAACCCCCCTCTTTTTTTGTCCCGGCACCCTCTATGCACTAGGACACTACCTAGAGGACACCCATCGTCCCTCAGGAATCCTAGAAAATCTCACCAAAGAAGAAGAAGTGTTGCCTGACAAGGCCACCTGGTAATGATCACTCTGGGGTCTTCATAAATCTCTTTTTGAAATCTTTCAAAATAACAGCAAGAAGTATGGAGATGGTCCATGTAGCAGTGTAATCAATATGTCAGATCCTGTGGCACAAGATAGAGGTGGTCAGACTGACACAACTGGTACAAATGGCTCCCAAAAAGTGAGTAATATCATCAGTGTTTTCCTGCTCTGTTTCCTTTTCCAGTTAAGTGTTTTGTCCCTGTGTCTTCTGTGTGACTGGCATATCAATGTTGTCTGAGACTGCTCTGTTGTTCAGACAGGTGTGGCAGGGGACGTACGAGGACATGGCCAGGTTTTCAGGCAAAAACTGCGATTGATAAACACAGGATGTCAGAGTCACTGAGATCCTGTTGCTTCACAACAGCCACCCATTGCCTGTGGTGGAATGTAAGTAAGTATATTTACGGGCAAATTCAAGGTACTTATACTTAGCATTTCTTTTTTATGCAACTTCATACTTATAATCCACTACACCTCAGAGGCAAATATGGCACTTATTACTTTACTGCATTTGTCTGACACATTTGTTAGTTGCTTTTGAGATCACAACTTTTCTTACCCATCCTGACAAGTGAAAATCACGTCTCCAAAATCTCCAAATTTAGTGATTTTTATTTTTCAGATATGTTGCACGGGATTTCTAGACAACGCTGTCCCTGGAAAGGCTTCTTCTTAAAAAGATTAGGGCATAAAATAACAAGCATTCATTAATAAAATTAAGTACATATTAAAAAGTGAAGTACATAAACAGAAATCAGCGTTCAGTTGTCACAGGTTTGGTTTTGTTTTAGTCAGTGTTTCACCTTAAGTGCATTTCTTTTACTGGAGAGAATGACTCACCAAAAGCTGTGCCACTACACAGTTGCCATTAGCTTATCGCCAAGTGGTTATCTATTGTTTTTGTTGTTGTTGTTTGTTTGTTTTTTAATCTATCTGTCTGTTTTTGTGACAAATGGACAGCTGGGGCAAGAATGTTCACACATTTAAAAATCAATTTGATGAAAGAGAACTTGATAAATCTGTCAAAAGTGAAAAACTTATTAAGCCATTAAAGATATTACTAAATTATAAAGTGGTACCATTCCATTTGTTTTAATCAATTATTTACACTCAATAAACTCTTTAAAAACCCTCTTGAATTAGCTGGAAAATGCATTGTCACAAAACTGAAACAGGGCTGTTTTTCTAAGCTCATGAAAAGTTAACTTGTACATGGTTCTTCTCACAAGACTGAAATGATGATCTTATAGAATCTGATGCATTTCTGTAGATGCAGCAGTAATATTGATCCAAAACATCATATAGTAAAACACTGGGACCATTTTATTGCACAATGAGTACTTTTGGTACTTTTGTTGAAATTTTTTGAATTCCTTTCATAATTTTACTTAAGTAAGGTCTTGAATGCAAGAGTTGCACTTGCACGTAAGTATTTTCATAGTGTGGCAGTGACACTTTTACTTAAGTAGAAGATCTGAATACTTGAATATGCAAATGTGATCATTTCTAAGGAACGAGTGAGGAATAAATCAGGAATGACCCGATAATTAATGAATCTTTAATGAGGGAGATGGGAGATACTATATTAATGACTCAAAATTATTGGTTCATAAATATTTGTGAACTGAGATACTGACCACTTTCTTCACAAGTCATTTCTGATGAACTATAAAACAGCCAACAATTAATTAATTACTATTTTCTTAATCACTAGTTTATCATTTTGTGATACCTCGAGTAAAGTGATACATGATACTGAGTACTTGCTGAATGGTCCCTCTGTACTTCATGATAAGGTACTACTGTGTAACTACTCAGTATTATGTGTCACTACTTGAGGAAGGCGTAAAAAAAGTAACTAATGATTAGGTAATTAGTTATTAATGAGTTGAACTAGTTTGTGCCACTGACTGTCAGGAATGACTCATGAAATAAGGGATCAGTATGTCAATTCACAGATATTTAAGAACTAATCATTACCTAATGATTTATTAATATATCTCCCACTCTCCCAGTCATCATTATCTACTAAAGTCCTCGAATCGCAGTTATTCAAGAATTACTCATTAACAATTTATTAATTATCACATATTTCCTGAATCATTCTTAATTTGTTCCTTAGTAACAATCAAATTTTTATGTTCTGTGTTGTAAAGTGTTACTTCGAGACTTAAGGGGTCTATTAAATGTGGCGCTTTGTGAACCTGAATATATTTTAACCAAGTGTCTGCAAACTTATCACACATAATGTACAAAAAATTTTTCCACCAACACAAATATAGAGTGAAACTCCAGTAAAACCAAGAAAGAGGTCACAAGTTGTCAGTGGTGATTTGTGAAGTTGTAACTCTTGGGTCCAAAATGAGTAATGTCAATGTTATCTACATTTTAGCCGAGACAGCCTCATCATCAGTATCTCCAGCGGCAGCCACCATGGATCCCAATTACCGCAGTAATCACTCCCTAGCTGAGAGCACGGTTTCAGACAGGGTAAAGTATTATCCATCTTCATCATATTCATTATCAGGCAGCAGACGCAGGTGTCCTGGCCTCCCACTGCTCCACACCATTAGTGACTGATAGACAGTGGCACTATAGCGCCTTTGCTCTGCAGAACACGCCCACATACCAAAAGAAAAAGTCTTAATTTAAACAAGTTGGTGAAATATGCATAGGATTTTCTGATTGTATGACATCTTCTTTTCACCTATACAGTAATTGCCACATGTCACAGTCATCAGGTAGACAGGGTTAGCATGTCTACAGTACCGGCGTGGTCAAAGGTCACACAGCAAGGGGTTTGTAGCACATCATTTGTTCTGTCCTGATTATCCTCTGCTGTCTCTCTAACAAGGAGGGTCAGTGTGACAGACATATAGCAACTCTGTTTCAGCCTACGACAGGACAAAAAGGTGACATGGAACGGTGGCATATAGTGCTGGCATGTTTGTCGCCCATCCATCCACCTCATGCTGACACAAATGTTTGAAAAGGGCAGCTTGCTCCCTGCTGGAGGTGCCTGTATATAGGCACCCAATGCAGACTATTGTGTCGACTGTTGAGGGTGCTGTGTGGTACTTCCAGTGTAACTCAAATAAATCACCTCATTAGCCTGTTCTCTAATGGGTTATTGTAGCACCAGGCTGACACCCAGTTCTTGTGAAAGCTCATGAGATTTCAAAATTCAAAAAATGCTTTTGGGTGGGATCATTTTCCTATCCTCTGGCACCTGGTCGAGGTCATTCTATTAGGTGGATTGATTTACATATAAATTGAACATGCGGCATTACGCACCTCCTTAAACTCATCTGTTTCACTACTGTATCCCATTATCTGCCGTGCATACTTCAACAAGCATTTAATTTCGTCTTTCATATTGTTTTATGTTTCATTATGTTTCAGTGTTATTTATTAAAATTCATTTAGCTAATAACGCCCACACTGCACTGCCCCTTTTCCTGCGACACACCTATTCTAATGTGTTCTGAGCGACTGTGTGTCCTGGGGTAAAATGGGAAATGTTGAAAATTCACTGGAATATGAAAAGCAATCATATTTTCTGTATCAGTAAGCAGGTCTGTGGTAGCTGGGGGTCATTCTTGCTCTCTGCTGTTGCTTGGGGAGGCATTTTGTAAGAGCCCCCAAGGCTCACCTAGTTAATTAAGTTTTTCTGCTATTACAACGATGTAACTTGTGATTTTACTGCGCCACAAAACTAATTCTCCACCACAAATGAGGGTTTGATAGACGTTACTTCTGCTCTGCCTGATTCCTTATTTATATGGAATACATCACCAACAAAGATATATTATGTCGTGACACTATACACATCAATAATATTTATGATGTGACTCACAGTTGCGTTGAAAATTATCAAATGATTTGTGGATTCATTCCATGAATAGTAACTGGTCTTTCTACCAGAAATTAGCCTGCCAGTTAAATTTTAAAAAAAAGTGTCTAAAGACAGTGCAAATAAATGAGCACATGAAGTATGCAGTGGAGTTGTCTTGGTGATGGAGTTTGAATGCTGTGAAGAGGTAGAAGGGAAGATCCAGATATAGAAACATGTGGGTGGGTGTATGTGACTTTATCCCCTGCAAAGAAATAAATTAAGCGATCACACTGGCTAGGTGAGGCAGTTATGAAGAGTGAAAAGACAAACCGATTCAAACCTATATGGAAAAATTGAGCTGAATGGTTTTCTGCTGCAACAGTGCTAATACTGCACTATTTTTGCACTCGCTGTGCAGAATCGCCAGGATTTCTTTCTTTTAATTGCTCAATATTTACTCCACAAAGTGAGAAGTCTGGCCTTGGAAACCAAAGTATTCCAAGGTGTTTAGAATTCATGAATCAGCACTTTGTCTTTTCAGGTGAAATGAATGTATTTATTTGAGGAGGAACCAGAATCATATTCACTTTCTTTTCATGAAAGAAGCCTTTCTAATTCACAGAAACCTTCCCCAAAATGTCATGTTTGTCCATACAACACGTTGTAGGATAAATGCATGCATGTGTATGAAATGTGCATGCAAAAGTGTGCTCTCAAGTTGGAGATGAAAACATTATCCGGAGTGGTGAGCATCAGGGTAATTTTGCCAAAATTAAGAGGCAACTCCTTCAGCATTCTCCATCGCATTTTTTCAAATGGAAACAGCCACTCGGCCGTTAGTAATAAGCAGTGATGTATAGGTTACTGCACTCATTCCCACTTCTTCCCTCCTTCAACCTGTGAGTTTTATATGTAGCAAAGTCATCATGCAGAAACCTGTGTTAAGTCGTGTGGGGAAATGTTTTGGAAGATCATGGGGAAATAGCATTTTGACACAAAACATCACACAATGCTTTGACCACATTTTGATTGTTTTGGTTTGAATACACAAGAAACACCAGTTGGAAACTACAGGATGATAAAAACCTTGAAAAACAATGAATAATGGACCCTTCCTTTCAGTTATGCCCATAAAACATAAACAGAATAGCTTACAAGGCATAACCTTGGCAGAGTCAAGGTATGAACAGAGCTTTTACAGAGACCAAATCAATGCAACAATGGCCACAGTACTCTTGAAGCCTTCCCCAGAGGACACATGGGGGACATAGTCATATGATTGTGCCAAGTCCACAAAACACAGGGACTATACATTACATGGGCAAACTGCCACAAACCCTTAAGTATTAGTTCAAAAGTAAAAATGTGTAACCACACTAAGTCAGTCATTTGTTAATTTTTAACAATGAGAACTCTCGCCATCCCCACAACTATTCCATGACTACATGTTGATACTTGTCACTTTGATCAGGACGCTCTATAGAGCAAAGGTTCTCAATTTATTTCCAATTAGGACCCCTTACAAGACGGAAAACATACACTCTCCTGTATTTCCCTTGAAATAATTTTACATACACCAAACATACATATATAAAGCTTAATAAAAAACTGTTTCCACCATTAAAGGGTGAGATATGGGTGATGTTTGCTTGTCCGGCAAAAGAAAGATTTATTTTTTAAAAGTTACAGATTGTTAGAATGCTAGAATTGTTAGAATTTAATCATTACAATTTCAGACATAAAAACATTAAACCAAAAATTTAAATATTTTTAATATATTGTTTAGAGAATATCACAGATCCAAGATGAAACTGAGGACAGAACTGACACAAAAAGGCATTATTACAAATCCATCTGCTATGTCATGGATATGTCAATACATAGCACAGTTAGACGACTGATATTTCAGAGCCATGGTCGGGCCCATAGATTTTAACTTACACAGACTAACATATTCACCTACAAAAAAAACAAAAACAAACTCTGCCTGTGCACTCTGTCTGCTGTTAGAAGGGGGCTGCATTTAATTAATTTTGCTAACAAGTGGGTTGGCAGCACCCCAGTCTTCCTTCTCTTCATCTACTGACTATACTTCAAAACTCAGACTTGAGTGGACATACAACATCAGTTTGCCGACTTTCACCCAGGAAAACCCCTGAAAAGAGAGAAATCTTTCTGGCTGAGGTCACTTTTGGGATATTTAGAGGATTCATGGACTGTTCTTGTCACTTGGGAGAGAGAAAGACAATATGCATCAAGAGTCACAGGGGAGAGACAGTATCCACATCTGTCGCCAAATATGAAACTGGAAAAAATGAAGCCAGATACCAATACAAATCATTTTCTATCAGCTTAACAGTAGCTCATATCCTTGAGATTTTTCTGAATGAGGAAATAGGACTGGTTCATCACATATTGGAGAAAGATGTGATTGACTATCTATGCTCCAAACCACAAGCCACAATGCATTTAGCACCAATCATTTTCTTTCAGAGCGGTTTGATGTGGATATGGCTTCAGGCTTTTGTTGAGTGTGAAAGTGTGGCAGCTGCAATTTCAGATGTAAGTATGTAATCAAAACATTATGTGACTGGCATGCTGTAATTAAGCAATAATACATGAGACCATCTAAATGAGTGTACAAGGTCTGAATTTGAATGCAGACTGTGCGTACCATGAATATTCTCTGCAATTTGGTCCTATTCACAGCTATATTACATTAATGTTCTCATGACACTTTTAACACATTTTTCTTGTCTAATAATTATATCACTTGCACCAGGAAGCCATTCATATAATGATAAGTGGACTATAAAGTGTATAATTGCATGCAGGAATGCCTGACTTACCTGGTTCGCCCACATTGGCTCCAGGTCTGTGCCTTCTTTCCTTTGCTGAAAACCACTGATGAAGCACTTTCCATTTATACTGCAGGAGGCAGACGCTTGTCAAGGAGACTGAGATCAGTGTCTCTTGACCTCCATGGGATACAGCCATGCCTTGCCAGTGTGTAGCAAAACACTTATTAGTGCTGACTTAAAGGGATAGTTCAGATTATTTGAAGTGAGGTTGTATGAAGTACTACTCAGTCAGTCAGTGTATTACCTACTAGCTATTAGGTGTGGGGGAGAGCAACATTTTGCTTATATAATGGCATTTTCCCATCAGCAAAAGCTGTCTGACAGCAAAGTAAAGTGGTGAAAATATTCTAAATATATCATAGACTTAAACTGACATTGTTTTTTTAGGTGGACTTTTTTTTTTAAGTGGCTAAAATACCTTTGGTTGCTGAGCCTGTCCACAGCATTGCATAGCTTAGCTTCTGTGCTGGTGGCCATCTCTGCTGCTCCAAACTTAGTTGAGGTAACCTGACTCACCAGATGGTTTGTTAGACAGAATTATCTGTGAAGTCATCCCTAGAAACAGCTTGGAAAAGGGCAGGCACTTGGCAGGTGATTGGATGAACCATCTGCCTATCACGTTTAACATGTGCTAACTTCAACCACTCAGACCAAACTCTTCCCAAAGCTAGTTGGGACAAGACCAAAAACATCTTTTCTCCTGAGAACAGACTTCAGTGCCATTCTTTGTTCGTCTTTCAATGAAGAAGTACTCTCTAGCTCTGATATAACCGATGCTATTGCAGTAACTATGCTAACCACTTCAGGAGTTTGTTTGAGATGAGTCGCTTCCACAGACACTCGCTGTCGTCACACCTAAAACCATGCCCATCGCTGCCAGTGGTCCCTCCTTGGATGTTGATTGGCTGCACCACTTTGGGTGCAGACACAGACAGATAACTTGAAGCCTGGCAGGATGGATTCTGATCATGTCATCTTGGGAATCCATCTGCCTGAGCTGTGCTGAGGTGCCAATATTTTCTATTGCATTTTGCAAGGGACATACATGAGAGGGTCCTCGCTATATTCTCTGTCTTGTGAGTGTCCCTTAGCTGAAAAAAAAAGAGAACTTGCTTTAAGGAAGTCAGGCAAATTCAAATTGTTTTACTTTCTTGGCAGGGAAAATATTTTCGACAGTGAGACTGCACTAGCAGTGACTTGATGTTATTCACTGTAATTTTGTTCTGTCCCAGTTCGGTTTGTCCCATTAGCAAGAGGCAAGATGCAGTTTTTCCATCTTGCTGTTTAGTGTAACAGTAGGCTGAGGGGAAAAAAATATTCCCTCAATGCATGATTTGTGGAAATGAGACATGACACACAGTGTATGTATTAGAAAATGAGCCTCAGAACAATGATGATTATGTCACTCTTAAAAGATTTAGAGCACATTTGCATTGAATATTTTCACAGCAGACAGCTAACATTTTCTCATGTGTGTTTTTAATGAGTCACACATGGATTCTGATCCCGGAGAGGAACCTCAGACCTCAAGTTTCAAAGCAAACTCCACATTATACATCTACAATACAGTCTGCTACATAATATTGCCTCTTTGATCTCGGTGGTGCACACAGATCCTGTGAACTGTGAATGTTAATGTAGGCTGTGTTGTATGTCAAAGGTGTTGACATACTCCTCCACAGGAGGACATCTCTCATCATCCCATCTATCTCTCTTCAGCAGAGGAAAGCTCCACAAAGCTCTGTCAGCAGAATAATGAGGAGCCACAACTACAAGGTAACTTCCTCCCCCTGCAGCAGCAAAGCACATTTAAACACCCCCGCTACCCATCTCTAATGTTCAGCTTGCATGGAAGATGCAAGCTGAAGCCTCTGACAAGTGTCTGAAAACAGATATGATGACAGACAGACATCCCATCCCAGTATCATTTAATGTATCTGCGTCGGCGATAGCTGTGGCTGGAGGCATTATGTTTTTGGGTTGTCCGTCCACCTGTCTCATTCATGTGAACATGATAGCTCGTTGATGGACTTTCTTCAAATTTTTACTCAAGGATGAACTTTGGAAGTCAAAGGTCACTGTGACCTCATGTCCGTCCCATTCTTGTCAATACGTTATCTCAGAACAACCTTGAAAGAATTTTTTCTAACACAGCACCAGACAGCAAAACAAAGTTAGCAACTAACTAACCAAAACTCACTCCAGCTCGTTAAATAGGGCAGCTTGGTCAGTGACCCTACGCTTCAAACTATGATGCAGAAAGTGCCTCGATAGTGTTTGTTTTGCACATGCAGGGCCCTGTGGTCAAATTAGCCATTATCCAGTGTGAAGTGTTAAAGCCAGAGGACTAGACTGACTTATATGAAAACAACACAGATCAGAGGAAATGTATGCATTAAAGTCTGAGCTCACGTGTCATTTTATGATGAGCTTGTCATGTAAAATGTAGCCATTTATTGATATAATATTAAATATTATATTAATATATATACATATATTTTTGAGATATATTATTGTAATACTAATTTCTTTTTGAAGCACCAATTATTTATACATATAAAATAACCAATTCAGCAGTCAAAAAATCCAGTCAGGAATTCCTCCCAGCCCTCGGAATTATACATGTCAATATAGTGATAACTTCCAAAAAGTCCCCCAAACAAATATTAAATCCCTTCAAAGTCTTCACCAGGCATATTAAATGAGTCTGGACAACCATGGATATAAACTGCAACTTGAGTGGTTCGTGGAGGCATACATCCGTTTCTGCTAAAGGTAATAATATGGAGTGCTGTCAGGTCTCAGCTTGGCGTCACAAGGAGAAAACTCCCCTGTGCTTTATGAAACTCATATATCAAAGAAAATAGATTGCAAAACTTGCCAGGGCTAGCTTGTCCTTTGTTTACACTGTGAAAATTAATAACAAAAACAAAAGGAAACACAAAATCTTACCTTGATGCCCTTGAGAAACACCCAGACTGATGGATTTTTGGACACTAGTTGGCAGCTTTGTCAATCTATAACCCACTTAACGGGTGGACAGATTTGCATACATAGATATAGGTGCAACCACACACACATTTATGGTGTTAGAGAAGTGGCAGGTAGAGCTGTTGATCAGTACCACGGATGAGAGTAATAGATCCGTTTAGCGTTAATCAATGTCGCTCACAGGCTCATTGAGCAGTGCACTCAGCATCCTGCTTTTGTGTCAGAGAGCCTTTTAATCTAATTGGACATTAAACTCCTGTCATTATTCCTCATGCTCGGAGACTTATTTATGGCTCTCCTGCTTGCTTGTCTTTACCTTTTCATTACAGCATGCCAGTCTACATCAGCAAACTCATTAAAGGAAATGAATCAAAGGAGAAAGCTGATGTGTGGCTGAAAAGTGTAATTTAATAAATGTGTGTTAGGCTGCAGTGCTCAGCACATCATTCATGTTGTTTACGGGCTGTAATGTGTTAGCAGGTGAGGGCACTTTAATAATAAAGGCCTTTCACAAAGGCAAACATCAGCGCTGCATTTTAATACACGGACCTGTAGGGGAGTGACAGGATTATCAATGCTGAATGCAGTCAGCAGGATTGTTTTGCTGAATGTGCTTCAGAATTAGGAAATTCTCTCTCAGATTTCTTATGTCCAAGTTTAACTCGGTTTAAAATAATGTCCAATTAAATTGTGTGTTTTTTTTTTTATTAGCGTAGAATGTGATATGTTAAAGTAAATTTGCTTGTTGGCACAGTAATTGTGTATTTTGGTCTTGGAGTCATACTATTTAATTAGAACTTGAAATAAAAAAAGTATATTCTTCCCATTAAAAATAAAAAGTTGAATTAATCCTTGTTCATTGTTCATTCACTGAGAAATTTTGCAGCTCCAGCTGTACAGTATCTTCACACTACTGGTGACAAAACAGCCAAACGTGTCCAGCAACATTGTGGCCAATGAAGAACTTACGGAGTTAAACCTATCTAAAGGCAAGAAAAAGTTTTTCTTCCATTGTTGGCAAAGGAATTGTGGGGAGACAGGAAGAAGTGACAAAACAGAAAGTTTGATTTTAACCCCTCACGCCTAACACACAGCACCAGGTACATCAGCCATCTGTTTCTGGCTTCACATCGCTTGCTTTAATTGAAAATTACTTGTAGCCCGATGTTTTTTTTGCCAGTAGTATCAATATAATGTAATTTGGTCTGGTATGATCAGCTGCTTGCGGTGTCTAATATTAGCTAATGTCACTTCAATGAATTGATGATGACTGTAGTTGTGCTTTTCCACTACATTTTAGAATACAGCATTGCTATCGTTACCATTATCTTATAATTATCACTTGCTCACGTAGCTGTTAAGCTAGCCTACTTTGTCTCACTTTGAAGATGCTATATACAACATTCAGTGACACCTAGCAGTTACGTCATTTGCAGAACAAATTCATTCATCTGTAAAAGCTAGTTAGCCACATGCTTGTTCTCGCCAGTAACTAATGAAAAATGTTTAACATTATGTACCCATTAAGTTAATTACACATCAAAGAGAAGAAAAGCCAGCTCCAAGGCAAGTTAAAGTCCTTAAGCAGTTCGTAGCTCGCATGCTCTAACATGCATGTGTGGCCTGCCCGGCTACCAAAGCAAATAATGGAGAAGCTTGGATTACAGCACACACAGAGGGAGTGTGACTGAATTCTCAGCCCAGGACGTCATTACTCCACTCATAGCAAATTGCTGCTTGTTGCTGTGTAAATGTTCAAAATCTCCCATATAGGACCTTTAAAGTTGCACTAACAAACACTGCAAGATAAACAATGGATCAAAATGACTTTGTTACTTGAAAGGGATCATTCGTACTCAAAATCCATAAGTAATTACCACCTCACTCTCCAGATACAGCTTGTTCTACTGCACTGAAGTAATAAATAAATAAACAAAAACAAAAAACAAAACAATAATTGCTGTTTTAAAGTCACTATGTGTAGTATTTAATGGGATTATAGCATCTTGCAAATTATTCTGATATCATAGAAACTGGTACAGCCCCTGTTGCTTTTGGTGCGTTCGTGTCCTCAGGTAGTGGGTGTTCACCAAAATTGTGGTAAATTTTCAAATTGTACACACAATAACTTGAAGCTGGCATTATGTCTAGGGGGCATCTGGCCCTTGGTTGTGGTCTGTTAGTGCACTGTTTTAAAGCTGAGGCAGAAGAGGCAATAGGATCGGGGAGAAAGCGACAATTGCACGGCTTGAGGGTCTTAGGAGACTCCCCAGTCATTACCGTGTGCATAGCAGCCGGAGAACACCTCTTCATGGGTGTTTAAGCAAGCACTTTAAATGGAAATGTACTTGACACTTTAAGAGATGTAATCATTGGGTATTTGAATTCGACTCAGTTCTCCCCTAAATGTCTCTATGTAACTCCCCCCTCTCCCACTCTTGTCATTCTCTGATGCTTCCTCACCTTTGTCGTGTTCCTTTCCTGTTCACTTTATTTCTCACCGCCCACTCGTTCCCATTTCTGAATTACTTGTGTTCTTCACTGCATCCTTGCATTTTATGATCTGTTAGTGTTGTTCTTGATCTGTGCTCATTTTTGAACTGCGGAATTGTCAGGGAATGTGAGGGTGGCATCTTTTATAGTTTGAAGGATTGAGGTTATTCATTGGAAATTGCAAAACTGTGGCTTCTTCTACTTGCTAAATGCCTGCTATTTTCCTATTTTGTGAGCAGCAATATGTTTTTGTTTTCAAAGCAAGATTAGTTCTTGTTTTACTGAAACACCTAGGGCAGTATCAGAAATTGTAGATGACTAGAAAAAAATTAGTTTTTAGTCTTTGTTTTCATGGCGAGGGTTTTATGTTGTCATGGTCCACACTGGTTTGTTCTCTACAGTCTTTGTTTGCTGCATTGCCCTCGTCCTTCTTTGCAATCCGTCCACTCATTACAACAATTACAGCCTCTGAACATTTCATTAACCTAATATGTCTTGGCTGGGACATACAATATTATTGTGCTGAGCTTACTGTTTTCATCACGCTCTCATTGCACTAACCCCTCCCATCCTGCCAACCTCACCCCTTTGCTGTCAACTGCAAAGCTGCAAAATTAATTGTGTTTTTGTCCTGTGCTTTCTCCACAAATTAACTTATGAGAGTCTCCTTGTATGGCCATTAAAGATGGCACTGAGTTAGCTTTCCTCTCCATCATATCAGTATTTAGTCTTTGCACTACTATATGCATTTTGTGGATTAACATTTTTGTTTGTATTTTATTAGATAATAAGTAGTAGGTAATGTGTGGGTCTGGAGCTACTGTCCACAGCTAATCTCACACACTACTGGACCCATCAGCTTAATAATTTTTGTCCACATTTATGACTGAATGCTCAAGCACCTCACGCGGTTGTGGTGATTAACAAGTTTTCAAAAACTTATTTAAACTTAAGAATCCAAAACCCTAAACGGATTTTATTTACTGCTTTGTTATATATGATTGCTGACTCCTCGCTCCTTTTGGCTGCAGGGCTGCAAGTCATCAAAAACAGCTAATTTAAAAATAAACCTAGTCCTAGTCTTATCTAGTCTGTTGCAGGCCAAAATGTGTTTTGGCTTTTGTCATGGCTCAAAAACTGACATCTACAGAAAAGTTTCACTCCATTTTAAACCAGAGCATCTGCAAATTAATTCCACACTCAATATGTTATGATCCTCTGAAGTTAGGTGTGATTAAATCCCCATCTTATTGGCTTCAGTGCTATCTCCACTGTGAGTCTGCGTGGTCGCCTTATTGGAGCATTCAGGGTCTAACAGCAAACAAATGACAGATGCCGACGTCACTACAACATCTACTGTAACTCACTTTATTCTGAACCAGTTTTCATGAAATTAATTTTAGTTACTGGGGGTGATCTGATCAGCTCTATGCCAAAATGATAACCTTCTGAATTCCACTGGAACATACATTTAAATAATTTAGCATTTCAGCATTTGTACATTACATTGCAAACATAAGAAAACTTAACCTATACGATACAAAAAACTTTTAGTTGCATCTGGTAGTTGTGGTTGCATTGCTGTAGGTGCTTCACCATCTGTTGCCGGGTGGAGATCTGCACTCCACAAAGTGCCTCTTACTTTTTCTCATATTTTGGGCATGAGGTTCTGGGTGAGGGCATTTGTCCCTTCTCCGCTTTATTTGCTGCAAAACAAGCAGCAATGGAACAGGGAGGGCATGGTTATAAGACGAGTGGTTTGTAATCAAAATGTGGGTGGGAGACAAAGCTACACTGAGACTCTTGAAAACAGAAATCAGCATGGGACACACTTCCTGTCTGCATCAGAAATAAGCTTTTTGAAGCTGGATGTACACTTCATTTTATTTCCTGCCTTCATAAAACAGGGCCGTGCGGCGATGAATGGTGTTCTGTTGAGAGCGACTCCTTTGTTCTTTCTCTGTGATGGCCTGTCATTTGGATGTGGCTTGCCAGGAACAGCCTGTTCCACATTAACTGCTTGAGAGGTCAAACCAGCTTGATCATTAGCCTTCACAAGGGGCTCAGTCTGCCTCCCACATCTTTTAGATTTACTTTAAAGGGCTTCTCTTTTTTCTGTGCCTTTTTCTTCCTATTCCTTCATTTCTTTTAAAATTCTTCTCCTGCCAAAATTAATGTCTTTGGTGCTGTATGTGTTCCCTGTTGAAAGAATGGTCACACTGCTGTTTTAGTTGTTTATTAATTGTCCAAAAATGTATATTTTATCAACATAAAAATCCCCCCAGTCAGATTATAATTGAGTCAAGTCGAATTTTATATATATAGCCCAATATCACAAATCAAAACTTGCCTCGGGGGCTTTATAGTCTGTACATGGTACAACATCCTCTATCTTTTAGATCCATGATTAAAAAACTGCCCCCCCAAAAAGCCCTATTAACAGCAAAAAAAAATGAAAGAAACCTGAGGGAGGGCTGCAGAGGAGGGATCCCTCTCCAAGGGCAGACAGACAGACAGGCAATAGATGATGCACATACAGAACAGAACAGAATCAAATAGAATTTTGATGGCAAAATTTCAGATTTCTGACATTAAATTATAAAATATATGCTAAGAATACAGAAAAGTTTATTGTCACCACATTAGTAAAGCAATTAAATGTAACATGCATTATAGACAATGTAATTAAAATGATAAATCATTTAAATAATGCTATTATCTTTTTTTTATCATGAATTCATAAATCTCACAATATGGTTAACAGCCTGCTATTTTCTCCTCCTCTCTAGAAATGGAGCCAGCTCCCTCTGCTCCCTGTGCATGGTCAATCATATACACTTTGCATGGGAAATTAATTCCATTATTAAACATGCCGCACTTCAGAAATTTCAATTACCGACGGCAGCATGAGGAGGAGAAAGAAAGTAATGCATGCCTCTAATGCATGAATATTGTATTAGGCCAAGAGAGTAATCACGGGCAATGGCTACAGAAGTCAAGTGTCTAGAGGTCCATTTATATACATGACTTCTGGCCAGATGGCCACCGCAGACAACAGGTTCATTTCTGAAGTCTACTTATGCAGCCATCAAGAATTGAAATGTATTAAAGTGGTCAAGAGTGTGACAACCGAGAGCTCCAAAACAAAATGGCCACTCTACTTAATGGGGTTAAGAGGTATAATGGTAAATGCTACATGAGTGGGCAGCGCCGTCACACCTGAATTAACACTGCTGACCTGTCTGCTCGTTGTAGCAAGAATTTGTGATACAGAGCAACATTTTGTCTTCACCATCACCCCGTCTGTTATCATAACTGAATTCAATTTTCTTCCAGAACACAAAGTGTTGAAATAAATGCTTCAAGGTTTTTCAGACGTCTTTTGGGAAATTGGCAAAGCATAAACACAAGGGAACAAAGTGGTGTGTTTTGACCCCGTAGAGGACAAACACTTACCACCGTTAATTTCCTCGCTTGCCATTTCCTCATGTTTTGCGGACTTGAGCACTCTTTCCAGTTGGGTAAAATGTCCCTTGTTGCCATCGAGCCATGAGTCTGAGAGGAAAAAAGGTCAAAGCAATTTATATGTGACACATAGAGTTTGATCGCTTTGTCATCGCCTCGGGGGCCAAACCTGCCGCTCTCAAAAGTACGCCCCGTACACACACACACAGGCACACGCACACACAGGCTCACACACACAAACACACACACAGACACACACCTGCAGACACACAGATGCGTGCATGCTTGCCTGAACAACACTCACGCACGCACGCACGCACGCACACACACACACACACACACACACACACACACACACACACACACACACACACACTGCCATCTGCATGAGAATGTGAAAAAACGATTTTGGTTTAGCCTGGTTGTGTGCCTTTGGTGTGTCTTTGTGTTGTGTGTGAAAAAAGGCAGCAACATCATGATGCAGAAGTTAAATAAAGGACTCAGTTATGATTATTTGTTATATACTGGAATTGATAACATCTTCATTAAATGTAATTGTGATTTTGTAGCCTCTGTACAATTATAGTTACAGAATCTCTCTCCACCACCCTACACTTGTATTTTGGATGTAATTCATTTGCCAAAAAGGAGACAAAATGCACAATAAACAAAATTAATGAAGAACATGCCTGATCAGTCATTACCAGAAGAATGCCAAGCCCCAATTTGAAATATCAACATTTTTCAGCCCACGTAAACCTTTAATCACAACTTTGATCAGCACACAAAAGAACCCATATTTTCTCACATTATTTTTTATTTCATTAACAGAACAGTTTTATGTGAATGTGGGCACACAGCAATGCAGTGGAAATAGACCACATACATGCACATACATCTTATCTTTTAATTTTAACTCTTGTACTTCCAATGATCAGCTGTAATCAACCATGATTCCCTGCCACTGATGAGATAAAAGATAGTTCCAGTGTTAATGTTAGGGGTCACCAAATATGCTGACAACACCTGTTAAAATAGGTCAGATACACCAAGAATAACAATGTCTTCTATATAATAGTTTATTATAATGGCAAACTTAGTTACAAAATTGTAAATTTCTAAACCTTATTTTTAATGGCCTCTGATGACCCACATGCAATACCTTCACTGCCCTCCATGGGACCATGGCTCACACTTTGGAAATCTCTGATATAGATATTATATCATGAATTCTTTTGGCCACAGAGAAAATCTGACATTGTGACGGCTCTTATTATTATTATTATTACCATTAGCATATCTGCCAAAATGCATCTTTTCCCTAGGTTTTGTCAAATCAAACCAGCAGTAGAGCAGCACCATTTGGAAGTTTTAAAATTTAAGCTTATCTTTATTCAGTTAGTGTAATTAGTGTAACATAATATTATCCTGTACAGGTAAGGGGTTTAGGTGTATTATGTTTGATGTCAAATTTCTGATCTTTAATTACGGCATCCCCACCAGACCAATCAATGAACTCTTTAAGACCCAGCGGCACAAATAATATCTAATGAGCCACCAGAGATAACAGATGTCACATTTGACACACAAAGACCACTAACATCTGTATTGTGTGGAGACCCGTATTATATATATATACACATATATATGTATAAATGTAACCCCATTGTTTGCACTGTATCAAAAAATCTTTGGGCAGAGGCAAATTTAAGATTCATTCATTTATGCTATCTCTTGGTAAAACAATTTTAAGAAGGATTTAGACACTTATTCAAACCTTTTCCCAACATCTCTGGATCAGCAGTCATGCTGTCGATGTACTGTTATAACTTAATACACTGAAATACCAAGATGCTGGAAGGCCGGAAAAAAAATGAAGACCTCTGGTAAGATGATGGCCATAGTGTGTCTGCTGCAAGTGTGCTGTAATAGATGAAATTGTCCAGATGTGTCATTATTTATTGTACACATCTGTTTGGGTTACAGGCAACAAGAAGAAGAAGGGTGAGGGGAAAGACCGGGAGGCAGTAGCTGCCTCCATGAATACCCATCATGCCAATTCCACAGTGATTTATGGAGAGTCTTGCCAAAGCAGGGGACAAATGACCTTCACACATAGTTATCAGACGAAGATATCAGTGGACAGGGATTTCCGTATCACATCCCTCTTTGCCTCCAGGACCCCCTGTCCAGGCTCTGTGTGTTTGTCTGTGTGCAGGTGTGTGTGTGTGTGTGTTGTTGAGTAAAACTGACATTGAGCTGATCCTCAGGGCAGAGGAGTATGGCTGGTTGCATTCTACGTGTGTGAGTCTGTCTTTGTGGGATGTGCCAGACCAAGTGTTTATGTTGTGACAATTGCAGACAAGAGTATGTGCGTAACCAGCACGACGTGGAAGTCCGACTGGCTCCACCAAACAGACACGATGTTCCCTGCAATGAAAAATAATAACAAACTGACTCATTATAACACAGTCTGTTCTCCATCAGGGTGTTTGAAATTACTATGCAGTGTCTGGACATGGAGCTAAGCTTTGGCATTGTTTGCAAACCCCTCAAACACACAGAGGTTTCTATTATCCTGTTGGACAGAATCCCATTTATTAAAGAATTAGTTCACCCAATTCACAAACAATTCTTTTCGCACTTGTGTAAGCAGAGGTGTGGACACAAATGCGTGTCAAATCGTATAAACTCAGGTCACAAATTTGGTGACTTTAGCTCGAATGAAAATTGTAAAACATTGGACTTAAACACCAATGCCTCGTGACTTCACTTGGACTTGGACAATTCAACACTTAATTCCCAATATCCACTCTGTTTAAACAACTCCGGCATTCAATCAAGTTGCAGACAGGAACCATGAAAAACTAATCTTATGTTACTGAGCCCTGGTTGTAAAAAAAAAATCCAAAGAAAGTTGTTTTCATGTAGAAAAATACATTTTTTTCTCTGCACCCAAAATGCAGTTGAGTTAAGTTAAGTCAAGTTCTTCCCTGTTTCCTGTACTTATGTGGAAAAGAAACAGATTCCGAATATGGTTAAAAGATGTTGCTGGGGGACCTGAAAATGTGACATATTATTAGGCTTCTTAAGTTTGCTAATGCCAGTTAATAATTGATGTAGATTAGCTATGTAGTTAGAGTGTTTTGATAACCTGCAGGCTAAAGAGTGATGTAGATTGGTTTGCTAGTTTGCAAGCGTTGTTGCTAACATTAGCCAACTTAAGAATTGACTATATGTTGCTTTTACAGAGATACAGTAAATTCCAACTATACTCAAGATTTGCAGTTGCACAAAGAATGATAAATTAGAGCAAATACTAGCATAGCCAGCCAGCCAGTGTTTAGCTAGCATTGGCTTAGCAGTTAAGTAAGATTAATGATGAGATTTTGCAAATCATTGAAACTGGAAACTCTGAGCCAACTGTCTGACTCATTTAGGATTTGGAACTCAAAGTTTAGGACTTGTGTCTTAACTTGGGACTTGACTTGAGTGCAAAGAAGTGAGACTCACTTGTGACTTGCAAAACAATCCCTTAATCCCACCACTGGCGTTTAGTGTCTGTAGTGAAATATCTGGAGATTTTTGCAGCCACCCAACACAATTAAGGTAAATTGAATGGTGTGTGGTAAAGCTTCAAAAAATGCATACAAAAACTGTTTTTCAAGGCGTAATGAGCCTTTTAGTGAGCATAATTCACAGACCTTGAAGCGAAAACCTGTTCAAATGGAGGTCTGTGGAACCACTGGAACCATTTATTGTGGCACCATATATAATACATCACTTTGTGTTTATTCCACATTCATAATTTAAGCAGCAAGGACGAGTCATTCTAACTTCTCTAAGTTCTTGTCATAACTTTAATATGTGATTGAGCTGACCTTTGTTGCACAGCCAGCTGTGTGTAACTGGCTGCATGTGAAGGCTGCTGGTGTGTTTTGGGCAACAGTTCTGGTTTGTGTGTCAGTCTGTCGCTTAGTGATCCTGCTGGTTCTGGGCGTAGGAGTACATGCTGTTTCCCTCATGACTCCAGATGTTGTGTGTCATCGTGCCTCTGATTGTTCTCCTGCTAGCCAGTCCAGACACCCTGACTCTTTCAAAAATGTTTTCATTTCTCTTTCTTCTCTCAGAATGTCAGAGCACTTTCATTCAAGCTAGCACATAGAATTACTTTTTCTTCTTCTTTTTTTTAAAGGTGGCCAAGTCAAGGCTAAAATGCTGACATTTTATAATCTATATCCTGCCCAAAGGTAAGCCTTTCTTCAAAGTTTGTGGGTATTTTATGCATTCTCAACAGGAACTAACACACTGCTCCACCTACTGCAGACTTACCAGTGTGGACAATTTTGCAGATGATCACATATAGGATTTAATCAAAAGGAATCTCATTTGACCCAAAGTGAATTAAGTACACCTGTGTAGATTTTCACTGTATCAAATTACAATTCTTGGACTTTTCCAAAGGGTACAAAGTCTATTCTGAGTATACAATTTTTACCTACATGAACATTTTTTTTTATAAATCACATTTTATGCTGATGACATGACCCTACCTTTAAGCCCTCATTAGACCAATCTGTAAGCCAAGTATTACATGCAACAGTGTTATAACACCTATGCAAGTAAATTTGCATGACTAATTATATCAGTTAATTATTTTACTGGCATCATCAACTTCAGATACTGCAGGAGGATGTTGATATCCCATAAAACATTTAGAAAACTTTTAAAATTTTAAACCTGCATTCTCCACTTCCATGTTTACTTGCAACTAGTCTTTTTCTTTTCCTACCTTTGCTGGTGCATTGCTATATTTCTTGCTGCATTACCACCATTTGTATTTCAGTGGAATAGCGTGAAACCATCGGCAGTGATGTGATGCATACAACGCAGGTTCGGGTGGCAGTACCGGTTCACCGAGATCTATAGTTGCTTGTTATATTCATAAGAATAAAAAGTGCAGTATGTTTACAGAAGAGGCAATAATGGACACATTTTTGTGTCTAAATGCTTTGAGATTCTTGCATAAATTACTGGCACAACATCCATACTTGTTACAGGGGCAACAGGGAATTTTTATATTATGGTGATTTTTGAGGCTGCAGAAGCAGTAGTTTTTCAGCCACCACAACCAAATATGCCAAAAATAAAATTATCTAAAGAAAAATCTCCTTCAGCTTCCTTTTAACTGGCCAATACAACTTGCCAGGGATAATGTCTGAATAGTATAAATCGTTTTATCCGATTTCAAAGAGAATCCAACCTGGTGCATTCTGAATAACTATATAGAAATAGCCAGTCCTCTTGCTGATGGTGTGGTTTGATTATGTAGGTCATATAGAGGTATCAGTATCAATTTTTGTTTCACAACCAATTAAAAACTCCATGTAATATGTTTAAGTAGCCAGCCCAATTTTGAGCACAAGAACAGAAAAAGTTGAAATATGTAACAAAAGTTTTTGCACTAACTATATGGTCCTGGTCCACAGTTCTTTCGACCTCAGTAGTCCCTACAGGACCTGCCTGGTCTACCCCACCCAGGTGTTACAAATCCTGGCACTAACTCCAACTCTGTCTGCCGACACTTCCAATATTTTCTTCAGTCTTTATAACTGTATTAAACGGTGCTGGAAATCTGTGCGTCCCATTTGTCAGCCCTTTTTACTGGAGGCTCCTGACACTCCAGTCCACAGATCATGAACCCAATTAAAGCAGGCAATTTGTGTTAAATTTATTATGCCAAAGCTGCGCTGCCATTGGCTCAGAACTCATCAGGCCCCACCTTTATCACCCTTACTAGTGCAGCCTGGTCCCTGAGAGGTCTCTGGTCATTTTTGTTATTGTTCCTTTGATTTATTTCCCTCATAGCACCGAAACTGGCCAGAGACTGCCCCCACTGCCCACTGAGAGTAAAATAAACTACTGCTCCATTATGAGCTCTCTTATCCTCTGATGACAGTATTATGAAGGAGGAAGATATACTGACTCATTCAGCTGTAGAAACTTGCTCCATGCTCATCTGATCGCAAAATTTATCATTTAAGAAAGACACCTGATACACGATAAATTTTTACCTCAGTTACCATAAAATATAAGATACTGCCATTAATATCTCAGCCATTAAATATTTATTCCATTATAACTTTACCATGTATTCCCACAAAGTATACATTAATCACACTGCATGTGTCTGCATTTATTTTACTCGTAACTTCACATGTAATGGGCCAGTGTTTTGGTCTGAAATGAACACATTAACAGCAATTTTTCACATTCCCTTTGATTGCCATAGGATAGCTTGAGAGGCAGCGCTTGCAAGCAATCTCATGAATACAAGAGTTATTTAACAAATACTAAACCAGTCTGCAGCCCAGGAGGGGAGGAGACTCTGGTATTGTTCCATTTCAAGCCTGTCAGTCTGACTGATGACTTGTGGGCCTCACATCATTCCTCTCTTTCTTTTCATTGTATTTATGATTTGAAGTAGAGGAATTACAACACAGAAGGTCTGCAGAGTCTCCCGCATTTATTTTAAATCCTCCTTTGACTGTCAGCTGCAGGTAGTTACTTTTTCCTCTGAAGGACATAAGCAGTGAAATAATATAAAACAGATGAAAGAGCCATACAAGTGCTTGTGTGTTTTAATCAATTTTTGTATTTATTATGCTTTGTGTAACTTCCTACCATTTTCCACAGCGTATCGCAGTGTTTTAGATCTGTTCTTTGTCCTTCAGGCAGCTATTCATGCTTTTTATGCATTTTAGTAAAGGTGCTGTATGAAAATTAAACACCTCAAACTTGCTTGAGATAGTTAAATCCATCACAATGAACTTAATTTATGGTTTTGTTTTCCTCAAAGCTGCTTGATCTCAGTGTTTCCATGCACTGATTGGAGCAGTGAATTCACATTCTTGTACGTTCTGATATCTCAGAATTGGCTGCTGAACAGCATTGAGTTTATGAGCTAAGGTAACTCAGAAGAAGAAGAACTAATCAAGTTAGAGTGATTAAAGAGGATTTGAAAGGTATGATATAAATAGTATGATTATTTACATAACGATGATGCATTGTGTTGACAGACCTTTCTCAGCAAGCTTTCATCTGCATTTTCCTAAAGACATAGAAAGTACATTGAACCTCATGCAAGAACATTTTCATATTCTTGTCTTAACTTTCTCTGACATCAGATTAAAAATGCTCTTAATATGAGGTAACTGTGTAAATGATCCGCCTGTGCATGCTCATAAGAATTATAAATAAACACCTCAACTATACCATATAAGGCTACGTGCCCTGACTTTAATTTTTTTTTTAAAAAACGTCTCGCCACAGCGAGGCAATCAATAACCACAATTAGAGGAGGGGTCAATTCTGTAATCTCCATTACATTTGAGGGAATGACAGAATATGTGCCATAATAGGTGAAGTTACACCATCAGGCATTGCAATAGAGGAAGTTCCCCTGGACAGAGACTTAAAAATGCATGTGATGGAACGTCGTAAACAACAGCCAATAGACCTGACAGTAACTGTAATAGCAAATTTGAATTAATGTTGATATGGTTGGACTATATGAATAATTTAGAGCAATGTTATATTTATTTTATATTTATTATTTTTGCAGAGTCAAACAGGACAATGTCAACATAACTTTGAAGTTTCATTTATGCTGTTGGATTTTCAAACTCAAAATTGATTCAAAGTAATAAAAAAATACAGTCTATCAGTGAAAAACTTTGGTTTGGATCACAGCAGATGTGATTTCTACAACCAGTCTGGATCACTCATAAATGGTGTTTGTCCTTAAGAGAAAATTCAAAATATGAAAAAAAAAACAGGTGAATGCAGCAGGTTCTCATAAATCACTTGTACAAACTACCACAAATCTGTTTGCATGAGTGGTTCTTGCATGAGGCCCATTGCTCAGTACAATGGATTACCAAACTCAAATGAGTTTCAGCAAGTTCATTTTCTTACTGTAAAGAAATTAATTGATGCCAAAGGCTGATTGGAATGGAATTAATCGATCAAAGCGTCGTGGTATGCCATAGGAAATTGGATAATGCATATGTAATTTCCTATACAGTAAATGTGCTAAAATACTGGTCCTTCTTGTCCTTAGAGTACCATGCACAAAATAATTTCATGCATTTATTCTTTGCCTTTTATCATCAGTCACACCTCCTCTCTCCCCAAAGTCAGTCTGTCCCATGACAGAAACATGGCACATTCTGCTGTTCTCTTTAATTTATCCCCAGACAGCATTAATGGGATGTGATGGTCCATCGGGTTCTTGTCCTTCTAATTGTCACCTCTCTGGTCCCTCCTTCTTCAAGCCAAAGTGTCTGTCATTTATTCTTCAGAGGGGGGAAGCCTGGAGGTATCCATTCAAGGAGTGATTAATTGGTTCAAGGCCTGGGTCTTCAACAGAGGGTTCGCAACACCTAAGGGGTCCTGAGAGTTACAGCAGGGGTGGCTGCCAAATTATTGTTTAATAATTTTTTAAACGTATTAAATTGAAAGACATTTTTTAAAAAATTAATGTGCATGCAATGTACAATGTACAATATGTATAAAAGGTAAGTTCTGCCATGAGGAGTCTCTCTCACATTAAAAAAAAAATAACCAAGAAATAGTCTGATGTTGTGAAGATGCATGGGATCATGTGAGTTGGTATTCATAGTTAAACAACCACCATAGTTGCTGAAAATCTATCTCAAGACATGAGGCAGAAATCACGTTCACGGACGAGGTAATAGTAAAGTTTTATTCATGCTACATTTAGTCACATTTGACAACTTCCTTTCTTACTCTCTGACATAATCTGTGTTTTCCCGGAAGTTATCGCAACTAGCTAGAAATGGTTAGCAGGAAATGCAACATTACCTTGAATAAATTATGGATTTCTCTGTGTTTAAACATTGTTGGAAATACTTGGGTTAATGTAAGAATGCAACTCAACAAAATATAAACCACAGGTCTTACATATTTAGACGGTTTAATTTTGGAATGTGTTGATATGTTACATATTATAGCTTAAATGTGAATTCAACATATTATTAGTAAAGATAAATCAGCCTATTCATAGAAAGATGTCCAAACATTAGGGCTACTGATGAAGCCTTGCACAGTAACTTGAGCTAGCTGACCTACTAAATCAGCGTGTGACACAAGTTAGCTGCATACTATTGAAACGTATTGACCAATTAACTGTATTATTATTCCAGGCTATCCATATAATTATTGCTATAAGTGTACAGACTGTCTTATAAGCCACAATGTATTTGTTTGTAACTTCATGAGCAAGAGACTCCGACAAATCCTCCTCCCCCGAAACCATCTGCACAAGTGCAGAGGGTGAGGCGAACACAGCTAACATTAACCATGCTAAAACTGCCGCTGACTTAGCAGCTATGGGTGAGTGCAAATGAGAGGATAGTTGAAAATATTCAGTGCAATATACAGCAGGAGGTTCCTGCTCTGTCTCTCTATCAACTAAGAGGTCCATGGTCTGAAAAACATTTAAGACCCCTGAAAGAACTTTGTATGCTCAACTAATATAAATTTATAAAGAAAATAAGCCACCAGCCAGATAAAATGCTGCAGGCCATGGTGTTCACAATTTTAATATTTTTCTCTCAAGCAAGAGTAAGTTTTTACCCACAGAAATGTATTCGGCAAGCAGAATCAAAGCAATCCCCAAAGTCACAGAGGAAGCATGTATTCTATACAGAGCTGTCAAATGAATGATCACACATGAGCACACACATTTACTTTTTTATTGGCAAAATAAATAGAAGATGTTAAGTCATTTTTACATACACAAACACACACACGTGCACACGCATCAACACTAACATTTGTGCGCACCTACCCATTCACACACACGCAGACTGAGGCATTGCATTAAGGCAGAGACCCATCTGGTAGCTCGTGCAAGTGTAGCACTCAGCGGACCCTGATTTCATTATCTCAGCGTGTTCTCCGTGACCCGGAGAAAAGTGACATCTGATTTACCTCAAGATCAATTTGTATGTAAATCAGTGAGAAACTGGAGGGCAATAGAGGGGTGGCATAACAAAAGCTGTTTTTGAGTCTGTGAGCAGGTTTGTGAGTTTGCTTGACGCAGTGGTCCCCACAGAGACACTAATAGAGCTCATTTAAGTAATAGGACCCTTTGGTCCACAGGGCAGAGTCTCTTCAGAGAGCCCTGCATAAACCATGCTGTCACATTACATTGCAGACCAGCAAGTTAGTGTAAAATTCATGTTATTTGCCATTTAATGTCCACATAGTAGACCCTTTGCAAGGACTCACATGTCAGTCCATTAGTAGAAGTCAGAGGGGACTCTGAAAGTGCAGAAACTGACAATATTGTGACCTTATAAAAACCGGAGGCATCCTAGAGAGGTCAGATGCTAATCACGCCAACTGGTTGTCTTGTTACAGTTAACCAGACTTTAAAGTCCCTCTGTGCGGCTGTAAAATATTACAGCCATATTGTGAGAACACATTTTTATCTTTGGGTGATGAATGCGTCTGCCTCACAGATATTTTGGTCAATTTCCTCCTCCCTGATTTGAGACCCAAGCAGGCTCCTCCTGAACTTTAATAGATCACATCAGAAGTGTCAGCTGCTGCCTGGAGGCTTCGCCTCGTCTCTGCCACCTGCAGACAGAGCTGCATTAGCTTATATTTTCATTACCGGTTCATACTGATGTGACGCTGTTATATGACAGTATCATTTTATGACATTTTAATGGCATCAAATCTGTGGCAGATGTAACTCGACAGAGTAGGTGCTTGCATGCTTGTTTATTTCTCCTTTTTTTCATCACTGTGAATAGACTAGAAACATATCTTATCCTATTTTTACACCAAAATTAGCACAAATAGAAAAATAAGTGATTAACTCCTTTCTCATTGCCAGTAGATTAGTTGCCCTTTGTGTTTTTTCCTAATGTGTCACATTCAATGTCACTAACGCAATAAAGAACAAAGCAAACAGAGGCCAGTGAAAATGTTACTTATGAATGTGTTTTACGTGAGTCTATCTTTCAAATTTGAATGATGTTCATGTGCTTCTTGAACAGAAATGGATGGAATTTGTGGCAGAGTCACAGAGATTACTGACAGAGACAACAAGCTTTCATAGCATCATGCCAGTAACGGGGGAAAATTAGCATGTCCACCCAGGTATCATGCTTCCATCACTGCCGATCAGAGGCGGAACCATTAAATACCCGTGACTGCTGCAGAGTCATTTGACCTGGGAATAAATGTGGATTGTACCCTGTCCCACTGAAGACAAAAGCCATATTCAAAAAGCCACAGCCTCATCCTGCATCAGAAAAGTAGATATAATAAAGATAAGAGAACAATGGCAAAGTGACAGGAAATGAAAAACACTGAATTTGTTAAAAAAAAAAAAAAAAAAAAGAGAGAGTCCCTAAACACATCAGGAAAATCATCTGGGATGCAATATTCATATGAAATAATCTATTCACAATTCAACCAAATAGCTCATTTTACACAAACTTCCTGCAGTTACTGCATTCACTATTTGGGTTAAATGTACAGATTTTCAGTTGCTCTGTACTGTTATCGTTATACAGTGAATATAATATGAAATATCAGTAAAATATATAATTTAGTCAGGGGTCGTCAGTTTACTCAATGAAAGGAAAGGGGTCCCTTGAGGAAAAAAGTTGGAAGCTACTACAGTAGGAGACAAAAAGGAGACCGCAGGAACTCAACAAGGAGAAGTGTGAGCGTGTGAAACCCTTATAGTGGTAAAACGTCATAATAATGTGTTCAGACAGGTCATCTGAGGTTCAACCTGCTCGGTTTCTTACAGATCAAGCAGACTTTCAAAAATCATACATGTTATGATATGGTTTAAATTATAATTTCTGTATTTATTGCACTTTTACACGTGGACACGCACACACGCATGCACACACACACACACACACAGACACACACCCCCTCAAATTGTCATATCAAATATGAGCTCAGGACTGTCCCACAAAATTGCATCTATAAATTATGTTGAAGGTAGTTTCATTTTTATCTGCAAAGTGAAATGGTCTTGCAAGCCAATCAAAGTCTGCCAATCCCAGGGACACAGTCATATAAAAGCTCTTTCTATTATTAAATGGGTATATCATCTCTGGCTGACACTGTCATGACAGTTTAGATGACAATGGCTGCATTACTCACAAAACACTGTTAATTTCTATGTAAAGAAGAGTTGACTTGCTGTCATTTACAGTGATGGAGCTCTGTGATGATTTTAGAATGGACTCTGGTTAGCTTTAGTAATCAAGCTGTTGATGGTTTTAAGTAATATTAAGAGTAAATGAGCATTATTCTTTGAGTTTAAGTCATTAAACTTGAACAAAACCAAACGTATGTTGTTGTGAAATTGTAAAATAAGTACACAAAGTACAAATTATGATCCACAATGTTATTATAGAGTAAATAGAGTATCTAGCCTCATACAGTATGGAGTAAATCAATTCCTAGGTGTGATATTAGACCACAAAATCTGCTGGAAAGCTCATATAACATATGCTCAAGCACAGTTGGTGTGGCAGTGCTGGGAAAAAAAAACAAGACACATTCTGGATTGCAAAGCATCCTACATTTTGTATTGTTCTCTTGTATTAGTGTATTTATCAGTGAAGAGGGATGGGGCAACACTTACAAAAGCACCCTACAAACATTAAACGTACTCTAAAAAAAAAGAGCCAAAAGGACAGTAAACAATGTGGGACATTGGGAACACACTAACATTCTGTTTTTAAAGTCACATGCATTGAAACTCAGTGATCTGATGGAATAATAAAGACATAATATGCAATATTTTCCTAAAAGAAAAACTTGTAAAGACTCATATAAACAATCATTTTCAGTCACCAGTTGTGACTCAGTATAGATGTGCTTGGTGTCTGTTTAATCAACAATCTTTCTGACGCATTTATGAACAGCTTGGACAAATTCTACTGATTTTACCGACTACGCAAACAATCTATAAAACAAGAAATAATTTGCTTCCTGGCAACATACAGCAAATGTGTTTGGGAAGAGAGGGGGCTTATAATGCTTTTGCATTAATCTTAAAATTATGTGCACATCAATTTGCAGGGTGATTTTAAGGAATCAAACAAAGTAAAAACATCAGACAGTTTGCAAAGATGTACAAAGAATTTGAATTATTTTTGCGATGTACAGAAGTGAGGGGAATGATAAGCATGGCGATAAGATGATATTGTTGTTATTGGATTTCTTTTCCTTTCAACATATTTGTTTTTCCAGCGCTGTTGATTAGGTATGAAGAGAGTGGTTTTACTGTCTGGTTGGATGCTAGGGAGGTGAGGGGGTTATATGTGATTGATTGATGCATCGGTGGATAAGACTAAACAAGCATGTTGCTTCTTCCTACTCCTTTTTGGACACAAAATGTCAATGCTTTGTTTTTTCTCTCTCTCTACATATATATTTTATTTTATTTACTTTTTAAAATGTTCTCAATAATTCACATCAAAGCATCCTCTGCATACTATGGTATGCACACAGCTTAGAGTACAGCAGCTGTGAACTAGGAGAACGTGAGGGAGACTAAAGAGGCTGTTAAGGGAATAAAGTTTTGGTTGAGTGATTTTTTTTAACATCTCATTCTATTCATCTCAAAGCTTTCTGATGCACATCTGCTTCATTTGAATATTCACTGTATCACACACACACATATATATATATATATATATAAATACTGCAGTACACCTCAGATGTGATGACTATAGCTGCACTACACACATTTTCAGGCCATAAATGAAGCCCACCCCCCTCTCCTACCACTGTAATAGTCTGTTCCATAGAGCCTCACAGAATACAGGCATGGTGGACCGTGTCCTCCTCAGGCCATTTAACTCCTCAGGTACCACTCACTCTCCTCGGCCCAGGGGAGGAACCAGTGCTCCATGGCTGCCCTCACCTGAAAGGAAGCATACGGTAGTACACACACACACACACACACACACGCACACACACACACACTAACAATGAAAGGGCTGAAAGCTGATGATGACCTATTTCGCTTTATATCTTCCATAAATTACTCCATTAACATCTTCTCCATAACAGCACCAGTAAAGGCAGAGTATTCGACATCTCAGGACTGACAGAGTGCGCAGGTTTTGGCCCATCACACAAGAGCGACCAGGTCTGCCTCCAGTTTATTATCTGGAGGTAGAGAATTATCTGGTCCAGAGAAGAGACTCTGAACTGAAGTTGCTTTAGAGAAAAATGAAATGCTTCCCCATCTGAAATAAATGGGCATTATTAATACAAAACCAAACAGACGAAACAGAGTTGAACAGAGATAGGTTTTTGTCTGGTTTGCACCATAAAAGTCACACACTGTTCTTATGTAAAACTAATGTATTGAGAGTCAGTTCATAGCAAGATGAAACGGGTTTAGAGGGGAAGTAAAACGTGATGATCAGTATCAATATACAAGAAAAAGAGTTAACAGAGGTTCCTGTATAGAGGAAATGTTTGAAAATCTAATTATAGGATTTGTTGATACTTTCAGAAATCACATAAGGAAGGTGTAGCTGGACAAACAATGAATAAACCATCAAACATAAAACATTGTATTAATTACATTAATTTCACCATATTTGGTACTGAGATGATCCAAAAGAAGGTTATTAGGTTAAATTACTTTAATATTGTGGTACTTGAATAAGGTTACTGACTACATTATTTATGGGTAATTAGTAAATGTATCAGAGTACATTTTTAAAGTGACCCATCACAACCCTGACAATAAAGGGAATCCGGTCTTCATTATTATTCATTATGTTGACAATAATATATTTAGCGTGCGTGCATCCAATATTTACATGTTTTATTCATTTTGAATATTATATGCAATGCATTACTGTAAAATGCTTTATTGTACATATGTTTAGTTTCAGTTTAGAAATGGTAGAACAAAGAACAAAGGAGAGAAACAAAAGTAGAGTCAGCCTATACATTTTTCTCCTTGACACACCAAAGAATTAATCTCTCAAACTGTTTTGACAAGTGACCCTGTGGGGGGCTGCTAATGTTATGGCAAGGGACCCTATTTAAGTAGCCCACATCTCTGCTTTTTTTCTCTCCAAACTGAGTGATCTAATTATTGCATGTTAAATGGGCATCTGGTAAATGGTGCATATAATGATGCGCTTCCACAGAATTAAGTGCCTGCCTGCCCTGCTGCTGGGGCTAACACACAAATTGGCCTTCTTCTGTTCTCTCCTCCGTTTTTTTTTTCCTCCTCCCATCCCTCATTTGAGTTCTGGGGGTAACCTCTTGCAGAGACATGCCTCAGGTTCTCCCTGGATTAATGACAACAGACTGAGGTGAGTTTGTGTCTCCAACCCCCCTGTCACTATGACCTGGGTAGTGGAAGAAAAGTCCAGGCAAGAGCTGAGAGCACTGTATCAAGTATAAAGGTAAATTTAGCAGCTATTTCACCCCAAAATCAAACATACATATTTTTCCTCTTACCTGTAGTGCTATTTATTGGGTAAGTGACAATATACCGAATATCACGATATTGCGATAAAAAAAATGTCTTGATACCATACTGGACTGTGGTGATACCTACTGTGATGGTTAATCATTTAATTTTATTATTTTCATTTCATTTTAGAAAAAGAATCTTACTGACTGCTGAATTGTTTTTGTTTTGCAATTATACATAAATAATTCAAACATTCATTCCAAAGTGAAAAGGAAAAACAAATTTGATACGATCATCAGATTTACTATTCAATAAAGGACATTTTTTCTTTGTCACAATATTACAGTTATCACAATAAATATCCCTTTTTTCATGGTATTATTGAGATTTTATTTATCCATCTAGCTTGTTTGTTGAGTCTCAGAGATATCAGCCAAATACTATACGGTTTCTCCTAAATATAGTGGAACTAGAGGGCACACAGCCTGCGGTGCTCAAAGTGCCAAAAAATACATTTGAAAAGATTTCCAACATATTTTTGTATGATAAATGTGTTTGGTGTGACAACGATGTCCCTTTCCTGCCAGTAGGTTGACCAGGTGTCTCAATTTCTGTGGGACCGCACAGCCTTTTGATCCCACATATTGAGATCATGTCCCACTTTTCAAAAGTTTTCAAAAGTCAAACCACTGCAGGGCAGTTTTCATTTTCAAATATATGCTGACTGAAACTCTGCAAAACCTCTATTTAGTGTTTTTTACATTTTGGCGCTTTTGATGGCCGTAGAAGCTCCACTAGAGTGCGAAAGTAAGGCTGTGGTGTGCTGACACAACTCCACAGATGCACAGAAACACTCACACACCAGAAAGAGCAGCCTTTCTGCAGCCTCTCTGAGCCGCTAGTATTAGTTAGTTAGTAGCTCGATTAGTGACAACACAGAAACTTTTTCAAAAAGGCAGACAAGTATGCTTCTAGTGCCTGTCAAAGCTCCAGTGGTCTCTGGAGCGCCAGCACTTCTCTGTGTTTCCAGTGTTTCTCCACAGACATGGAGAGCATCCAGCAGCTGCTCATGGTTGGTTAGCTCTGATCACTAGTTGAGTGGCGATCACTCCCTCTGGTCACTGTCATAGCCACGCCCCATACAGTGGTTTTCCTGTGCAGTCCTGACCTAGGGGTACTTACATTTTAATGTTTACATCCTGCGCTGTCACGAGCATAAGCCTCTCACCCATGAGATGCACGCTTCCTTCTGCACTGTGATGCAGTTGGTGGGTGTAGTTTGGGTGGGTGTAGAAAAGGCAGACATCTCTATGGCCGATATCTCCAAAGCTCTATACTATAGAGTAAAAATATATATTTTTGATATTCTAGTAGGTTAGTTACTTAGCCAAATGAAGCAGGATTTTATGATATACTATGGTCCCACTTGGATTCCATATATCTTGATTGACATATGAGGAGATTACTCTGTTTGTTTTTGGTATCAAAATCCTCACTGGACAAGAATTACCCAGAGAACTGATTCTGTCAGCAGGCCATGTCTTCCCCCATCCTTCAGATTCAGCTCTGCTGTGTAAATATCAGCAGCGAGCATCATGTCTGCTCTGTTTCAGTAAAGCCTCGGCTACGCTGCTGACATTTATCTATATCTGCTGCCAGAGAATAACCTTTCTGAGTTATGAGAGGCTGTCCAGGCCTGCCTGTTTAAATGTCGTAACACATAAGTTCATTATCAGAGCTCTGGGGACGAGGCTTAAGGGCCCAATCTGTGATTCAAACATAAATAAAAGGGTTGCTCCCACCACCGACATTCAAAAGACAGGACTGGAATCTACTATTGCCACCAAGCAGATTGGACAATAACAATATTTATGTTGTTAAAAGATCAGATCACCGGGATCACAAAGAATATGTTTTCACTTTTACCCCTTGTGGTAATTTTGGCACCAGATTAATGGGCACACAGCTGTTTGAGCTCATAATACTCAGTGAGTGGGTGTGCTGCGCTGCGGCTTTGTGTGGAGACACGCTTTGTCTTTTTGATGTAGATTCATAATTCATCTTTGTGCCTTCAGGAGGTGCTATTTTTCCCATTATGATGTTGTGCGGCTCAAAATTCTGCCCGTCCACCCTCTGATCTCCACAATAAAGGCAAGAGGTGGCTGATAGTCAGACACAACATTTGACAAAACTGCTGTTTTTCTCACTATAAAAATAAATGTGAATAAATTCCCTATGTGAAAAGCTCCTCACTTCCCAGATCACTGCAGCGTTTCCTCTTACCTGCATGTCCTGTCTTTTACTTTTTCAGAATAATATCACGTGACCTTGGTCTTTATGATTGATGACAGACGCTGAGGGATATTGCGTATGCTTATTGTCTCATTAGTGGACATGACCATTTGTCATAAGTCACTTGCTCAAATTAGACATCATTAACTATGTCAAGATATCGGATAAAGAGGTTTTGTAATAGTGTAAAGGTGCATTTATAAACATTTACACACATACAGCATGTGTTTTCTGTGTGTATGTGTATGTGAAAGTTAATGTTATGTGTACAAGTTTCAGTTACATATGTATATTTTTGATGTGTGAATGTCATTATCATCACATCAGCATGTGGCCAGTGTAGTGCTAAAAATCCCAAAGAAAAATCAACAGCATTTGTCCACTCTGCAGGGAATTACAGCTGGAAAGAACAGAATTTACAATCAGTGAAAATTAAAATGCAAAGTTATTTTTCAAATATAAAGTTAAAAACTAGTAAGCCAACTGGTCATCTGCTAAGTTTTAATACCACTATGTTTTATACGACCACATCCTTGTTGTGAAATCACTGTAAAAACAGTTGCTTGACTGAAATATTGTTGATTTGCAATGAAAATTATTTTTAATGCTGTTTTTACAACCATAGCTCATCATGTTACAAGAGACTGACATGTGCTTCAGTTAAAACATGGGACAGCGTCCACTGTCAATTCAATTCAAGATTACTTGTTTTCCCTACTGAAAAAGTTTAAATGGCTTATGATGGATGAGGTAAAATAACCTCTGAGCAAAAGAATGAAAACTGAAAAATGTTATGATTTTATGGCGTCTCTCCTCTGTTTGATCCTCATAACAAGTATAAAAGAGGAGCAAATATTTCAAGTATATAACCAAGCAATTAATTTGTTTCAATAAGAGTTTCATACATATCAGCAAATTCAAGCACTTACAACTGTGCCCATGGCAGATGGGCAATAAAACCTCCCATAAAACACTAAGCATACTATAAATGTTTCACAGTTGTGTTTCTTAACCCCCAGTATGTGTAGTTACCATCTTGGTGGTCTCATTTCCAAAAAAGGTTCCAGACTTTATGGAATAATTGTTGCTTTGACCCGACAGCATAAAACCAACTTGTCAATTATTTTTTACTGTATGAAACCATTGAGATATAACAGAATTTTAAAGATTATTAAGAAAAGTGTTACGAGGTACAGTATATAGCTTAATTTTTCAGCAAGAGCAAGAACAGATTTAGTTTTTGAACAAAAACAAGAGCTGGTTGACCAAGCCTATGTCGTGTGGAGCTCGTCCTCTGTCTTGTGCCATGTCTAGCTTGGTTGGCGGGCCCGGGAGCGACTGGGAAACGAGTGGGGCCGAGGAGCAGCAGACTGGAGCTGTACACTCCAGTGCCTCTGCATGCTGAGGACAGCTGACACACGCTGGTATTAAGACAGACACATCAACGGTCCAAAGTTACAGAGAGGTGAGGCTGCTCCAAAAACCTGCCTGTCCCCGCTACATGTCTCACCTGTCTCCCAAGTCTGCAGCCAAGTCCCCTGGCAACATGCTCCATATGAACATGCATTAGTGCACAAAGACAAAAGGATATATACGAGGACATAGTATAGCTGCAGACAAGCAGGCAGGGAGGCAGACCAACACACACACACAAAGAAGAAAAAGAGAGGCACACACCAAACCAAGCCTATCACAGAGTCTGTTAGTCATGGTCCAACAGAACTGTTGTCCTGACCACATGTTCTGACCACATGTATTGACCATATCTGCTGACCTGAAGTGCTGCTTGCATGGGGTTCACTGACTGTGCTGCCACGCTGGAATGGATTAGCAGACAGCAGGCCTAACAGCTTGCTTTGGTGCTATCCTGCATGGCTGCCATCCTGCCTTGAGCACTGCAGATGCCACCTCACTAGTGGGCACTGGGAATGTGTTGTGAAAGGTGATGATACTTCGCTGCTAGCAGACCCAAGCTTTAAAAATAAAATTTAACTGGTCACAATAGCCTTTTATGATGACTGTAAAATTTTTATCATATCCATGGAAGCACATCTCTGCCAGTAAAAGAAAAAAAATTATCCCCATGGTATGTCATAACTGTGAGATAAAAAGTAATTATTAGGAAATGAAAAGTCAGTATTATGAGATGAAAAGTGATAATTATGGATAAAAAGAGAAATTATAAGATGAAAAGTCAAAATTATGAGATGAAAATTGAAATGATGAGAGAAAAAGTCCGGAATATGAAAGAATTAGTCATAATTATGAGTTAAAAAGTCAGAATTATGGCATAAAAAGTTATAGTTATAAGATAAAAAGTCAGAATTATCATAATTATAACTTTTTATCTCATGATTTTGACTTTTTTTTTTTATCTCAAAATTATGACTTTTTAAAAATCTCCAATTAGGATTTTTTTTCCTCATAATTGGGGGATGTTGGGACTATTTTTTTCTTTTATTGACAGAATGGGCTTCCATACAATACAAAGACGCTATGAAACATGTTTTATGATGTCACTGCTCAATTAGGTCTCACGCAAAAAACCAGTGAACAATGTTTTTACTGGTCCAGTAGATATTACACAGGCATTATAGCCCACCGGGGAGCATCTTATGGAGGAATTTGCAGCTCAAGGTCGCTCAGGTTTACAGCACACACAACAATAACCCACAACAAACAAACAAGTCTGACATGGAAACCGATGGTCCCTCCGCCTTTGATAGTTCCTCATGGGAGTCTGTATGTTTGCACGCACGACCGGTAAAGATGCCTTAGCTGTGAAGGTCACCTTCAGTGGCTTCCCCAGGTTTTTACCTGCACTCCACCAGCGAACATGAAATCCATCACCTGGCACCACCATGGTAATAGACTCATTTTTTTCTGGCGGCTGCTTGTCGGGGAGATTCACGAGGGACACAGGTGTAGTTCCCGTGCAGTGAATAATTGACCCTATGCCAAGGGGGGGACGTGGAGGTCATCGCTGCCAATGACAAAGAGGACGCCCCTGAGCCGGGACCTGAAGTGTTGTGAATGGGAGGTAGAGACAAGAGGGCATGGGGCAATGAGACTGAAGGAGGCAGACAGATCATTAACACTAGAAGTGCCGGAATTCTGTAACCAGAACTGCCGCAAGCAGCCATTTTGAACTTTTGAATTCCAAACTCTACAACATATACCCAATTAAAAAAAGGATACCTGTTTTTAACAATATGCCTGTCATTAAACCATAATGATGGGGTATATTCACTGCAGTATTTTTCTGAAAGGTAAAAAAAAAAAAAAAAAAAATCAGAGATTCTATTAAAATTAAATTGATCTAGTATTACTCAAAATCAGAAACAAAATGTAAATGTATTTTCTAATATTAGACTGTAAAAATAAAATGTTTACTAACTAAAAATGATTGTTTTAACTTAAAATAGGTACTGTATGGGCTGACTTAAAATTTTAAGTTGACTGAAATTAAGAGACAAGAGACAATGTTGTAATGAGTCAAAAAAAATAAACTTTTCTACTTAAATAAACTTAATAGTTATTCAGTCGTACTTGATCAAACAGATTCAGTAACTGTAAGATAGTAAGTTAAACCAACCACTGTCACACTGACCAACATTATGAACAATTTTGATTTCCCTTTTCCCAGTTTGAAGAGTTAGTTTAGACTTAGTTTAAAATGTATTAGAGACACACACGGCAGGTTTCCATGTTCTCTTCAATCTATAAAAAAAGAGTCTCAGGAGAGTTTTAGCTCTCACAAAATGCATGTTGTGAGGTCTTGAAAATTTATGTTGATGAGAAAGTTAATGAGAAAGGATTCACTGATTCTGAAATTCTAAATCTGAAATTAATTATCTGAAATCTTTTGACATTTTTTTGACATTGACATTTTTGCACAATTTTTAATGCCATGTATAAAACGTTGTTTTTTAAAGATTTATAACAAACTTCCTCCTAGAATGTCACAGTAAATAATCATAACCTATGGGGAAAAGCTGGGAATGAGCTGAACTAAAACGTAAAATCGCATAGAAGCAGACAATATAATTCAATATGAAAATTAATATAATTTAGTAAGATAATATAATATTTCCATCAGGTGTTGGAGGGTTTTGTTCTGCTTACATCTTCTCTGAACCTGGCACTGCCTCTGTTTTGGTGTATGGTGGTTGCTTCTTATTTTTGTAATTTTTTGTATTCTGCATTAAAACATTTTTTTTTAATGTAGGCACATTAATGGAACTTGAGACCAAAGTTTTGAGGCAAAGTTTCATTGACAGAGACAAGGATTGTTGCCTAGCAACCAAGATGCATCTCCAACTGCATAATAAAAGTAACAATATTGGCTCACGGCAACAATTTCTCTGCAATCAATATATCTTTGCCATTTGTGTAATTTATATAAAAACATTTAAAGTGAAAATACAGACACTTCAAGGTAAAGTCAGGTATGAGCAGCATGAGTATTTTCTATTCAAAGTTGTTGGACATATACATCTGAAAACAGTTCTAGTGTTAAAGTCTGTGAGGAAGGAGAAAGAGGAGTAAAGGAACAGCACATCAAAAATGGATGTTATTTGGATGAAAAGAGGAATAGGAGTAGACATAACATAAAACAGGCTGAGTAGGAGAGAAGAGAAAATGGGCGGAAATGGCCATGATTTTTTATTTGATTGTTATTATAGTCAGCTGACTGCAAAATCCCAAGCCTGTTAAATTTGGGGTTATTTTGGGTATTTAAATTTGCCAGTGTGTATAAAGACAGAAGGCAGAATTACTTGCCAAGCAGCATTACTTCATAACTGCTGCCACTGAAAATAAACAGAACCTCATACATCATTTATTTTATTCAGCACATTGCACAGAATTACAAAAGTTGTGTCTGTGTTTAGAATCTGAAATATTAAAACTTTTATCAGTTTAGTTATTGTTTTTTTTTTTTTAGCCTACCAGTGATTAACCATAAAGATCATGAAATCTAATGTTGTGGTGGCATTTACAGTTTACAACACTTAAATTCATACAGTAAAGAGAAAAACGTGCAAATTCATAGCCAATTCAAAAGTGGAGAGTCAACAGTCTTCTTTTCCCAGTAGAGCAGAGAGCAGATATTACTCAATGTGTTGTGGATATTAACGTGCAGTCTGGTCTTACATGTATTTACCCACAGGGCATGGGGTCCTTGCATCTACACATGTGATGTTTGAGCTCCAGGGCCAGACAGAAATCTGTGCATAACAGCAGAGCTGGCACACCATCTGAAAATGATGTCAGAGTCATGGTGCTGTCCTGCTGTTCACATACCATACAAATATGCCCTTTATTTCTTTTCCTTTCCATTCCATTTTTTCTTTCTTTCTTTCTTTCTTTCTTTCTTTCTTTCTTTCTAATAACGAAGTCCTGACTATCTCAAAGCCATTTTCAATAGATACATCCCTGTGTTGTATACTCCAGATCAGTCTCAAGGTCACCGTCTCGTCTCGGAATCGACTGCATTTTTATTCAGTCTTGTCTTGGTCTCAGACAAACAGGACTTTATTTCTTTATTTCAAGATTAGTCAAGACTACTGCAGGAATATAACTAAATTGCCTGTCTTATTTTTTGGGTTAACATTATTGTTGTTATTGCATTAAAACTTCTTGTGTTTTTTGTCACTGTTAATGGCTGTCAGAGCTACCCACCCATGCACTCCAAGAAAGTGAATGTGGGAGACAGGACAGGAAGCTGCTTGGGCGGATACGTCTTTAACAATCATAATTGGCTTATTAAACCACAAAGTATTTACCAACAAAACATTGTCCAAAAGAAAACACATAACAGTATATAAATTCTGCAATGCAACACTTACTGAGACCTCTGGGACCATGTCAAACTTTTATCGGAAGCATAAAGACAGGCAAGCTAAGTGTAAGTGATGCTAGCAAAGCTACCTAGCTACTGCTAGCAATCTGCCTCTGTACTTTTCAGCCCTCAGATCAGCAAATACTACTTATGTACGTATACATATTAGCAACCTATACTCAGTGTTTCGGGCTGCTAGTTTCAGTTGCTTGCCAATATTTGCCACCTAGCTTGGTGTGCAAGCTACCAAATTTAGTGAACATATAGACTCTTTTAGTGCCGATGCCATGATTATGTTACTGTGTTAGCTGGAAGCAAACCACGGGAAAAAGGGAGGGCAAACACAAATCACCTCAGAGTAACTGACCACATAACCGAGCAAAAATGTCATCTTTCCTTAGAATCGAAGTTTGATTGCATATAAGATGCCACTGCCAGTCAAAAAACAAAAAACAAGCGAAACACAATGAGATGAAAACTGGGAGATGTGTGTGAGCCATGAACAAATTGAATTTACCCAGTGTCAACAAAAGATATATTCTTCTTCCTCTTTTCCATATTAATAAGAAAAATACAGCAGATCACCCCCTAAACTCAAGTTTCTCTCTTTTACCAAACTAAGAAAGCAACTATGCTAAGCTAAGCAAACTAAGTTTTAATTGCCTTGCTAAAAATCACTTCATTTAAACTCAGCAGGAACAAAATAAAACTCAAAGCCATCTTGGTCAGTCTTTCTAGTAACATTAAAACAATCACAAATTCTGATTTGGTCAAAATAAATCCTTAATTCACAGTCTTAGATGTGAAAATAGTCCTCTCACTTGTCCTCTGGCTTAGTGCACCACCCTCCAGCCAGTGTACTGTGCTACTGAGTGTGACATGGAGCAGTGCCGGTCACTTGTGCAAACCATTAAACAAGCAAAAGATCGCAGATATTCATCTAATCACCCAACCCAATGGCAATTATAGAAAGACCATGCATCCATTGAGCGAGTGTGTATGAATTGTCCAGTCTGCCCCCATTATTTAATGTTCAATTGGGTGAGAGAACTGGAGATGTGGCAGCACTTGGTCTTGTCTTGGTCTCACTCTAGTCTTAGGCATGACTTGGTCTTGGTGTAAGATAGATAAAGACAGATAAAATTGGCCATATTAGTGTTTATTTGTTATAATTTTACTCCTCTCAGACTGTTTATCTATTTCATACACAGAAGTTATGACTTTTCAGAAGCCAACGTCATTGGAGAGCAAAGTGTATGATGACACAGTTCTAATTATTTTGTATGTTCATTGTCTTGTCTCTTTTTTACAGTAGCTCCTTATCTAAGTCAGCAGGCACCTTCTGCCCTTTCTCTAAAGCCACCTGAGCTGCTTCACTGTGCACTCCAGCTACTGTAAGTAGATAACTGCTCTCCGCAAAAGGGCTTTGGGGAAAAATAGAAACTGTTCAAAAATAATGATAGCAATATTCTAAAAATTACTTGAGCCCAGAATTGCCCCTCTTGATTTAAGACCCACAATAAAACCTGTGATTAACTGCGCTCCTAAACCCGTCTAGATTTTAAGTATTCCATGACTATTAATCAGTCTAAGAGCCAAATAAAGAGCTTCTCTTCCTTGTTGATCTACACCTTCTGCTGCTGTTCCCAAAGGTGTTATAAACTAATTTGTTGTCCTGGGTCTAAATTTTCCTCTGAGTATTTTGTAATATGCTGTTGCTGGAGGGTTTTTTCTCTCTTGATTAAAATACCAGGTACATCCCTGCACTGGCTCTTTTCTCTCACACTGTTATATAACATGTTGCCCTAGGTAAATGAAACATCCCAGGTACATAATTGCCTTTGATAAGGAACTTGCCTCGTCAGGTCAGGTGTTGGACATGATAATGAAGTGTTATTAGAGAATTACTGCAGAGGCTCAGAGAGACTCATCTTGATACAGAGGAAAAGCCTGGTTTATCCTGCACCAGAAGTCTTTAGTTACAAATTGTGAGTCAGTGACAAGTCCTTCAGGTGCCTGCATTTCAGTGATTAAACTGACCCGGTGTTTGGACATTTTCTTTTCAAAGCTGTGTTTGCAACCAAGGTCTTTCAATGCAGAGGCGTCATATTCAACTCTTTGAGGTGTGTGGCTATGCTAGACCCACTTGTCTCTCTCTAATTTATCTCATTGTTACAGTACTTCACCAAACTTGAGGCTTGAATGTTTTTTCCTGTAATTGCTTAAGTCTGTCTTTTATCTCATATACTATGTATAGCGATTCTACATGGATATCTCCTAGAGGCCAACCGTTTCACAGTTCAATTCATACAGTCTTTTACATGTAGAATGTTGAGAATATGAACTGAATGGCAAATCTTCTCTGCAAGCTGAGAAGAAATGACTACAAAGTAGAAAAATGCCATAAAATCAATGCCATCTATGTAAAACCAAAGATGACACAGTAATATATTGAATAGTTGTCAAGATATTTCACCTGAATCACAATTTGAGACTGACCAGTGAGTTTGTATTTTCAGCATCCTTCCCGTACCAAATTTTATGACCAGTGACTGAGTTCCAGGGGGTTATCCATGCAGAACCGCGAACTGCCCATTGTTCTGATGGTTCTTTATTTCGAAACCCCAATAATCTGAAAAATGTTCCACTGTTCCAAAAGCCCATTTGTCTGACAGCCCATTATCCTGAGAACAGACTCACAAATCAGTCTCTAAATGTTCAACTCATTAGACACCGAGGACAATCTCCCAGCTTTCGTCGTTAAAACTGTGAAGAAACAGTCTCGAGAGTTTAAAAAAAATCCTTCATTGCAAAACCAATTGAAAGTCTTTAGGGCAGCCCATTTTTGGATGGTGACATGTAGAAGTCTTGTGCTTACTACTGATTTTGAACTAGGGGAGAACATTGTTTCCAGTAAAGCCAGTTGGTAAAAAATGGGGTGTGGGTTTGTTAGCAGCTGTACTCATCGCTGTTCAGACAACAACCTAGCATTTAGAAATCCCCAGATGACAGTAGGGGGAGAAATCTGCAATTGCCCGGTGTCATGAGACTATTCCAAAAACATCCATTCCTCCAAAAATGCACACTCTCCATGCAGTGTTTGGATTAGTGCTAGCCCTGTCCATGGACTGTCCACCTTGGCTGTTCCGACAAAATCAAACATGTTTGATATTAGTTATTAGGTATTATGGCTAGGGTTAGATGGCCTATTAAGAACAAAATCCTAGTAGATTCAGCACCATGGACAGGGACAGCAATCACTGATCTAACAGCTGCATATTGATGGTTCTTTGGGTGCAATGGGTGATGGACTTTTTTTTTTTTTTTTAATATTCAGAGTTTTGGAATAATGGGCCCTGAGAACAATGGCATGGCACCACAGAACCATATGTAGTAGTCAGTCCTGGATTGGGGCTACGCAGTTACAAAGTGTTAAATCTTAAGTTATTTGAGGGTTTTAAACTATGCAGGATTTTCCCAAACAACAATGTATAGACTCATACCAGAAGTATGTTGTAGCCTCTGCATCTGCAGGGACCACCCTTACCTCCTTATTTTGATGCTTTACCAACCTAACATGTTGGTGTTTGACATCCTGGCAATGAGACTCAACAATCAATAATCTGTATGATCCGTTTACAAACAGCAACTGACAAATTCTATTTATTCTACCTTTAAGCGTGACTCAAGCCCAAGTTTGATGTTCACAGATGTGTCAGGCATTAATTACCATAAATTAAAAAAAAAATAAAGCAAATGCATGCAAATAAAGCTGCTACATTATTGAAATTTTTACATTTTAATAGTCATTCAACTTTTATATTGATTATCAAAGAAAGAATAATGGTTCAAAGGATGCTGAAGAGTTTTATAGTAATCTTTATTGAATATAATAAACCTAATCATGTCCAGCTGTCTGTATACCACCATCTGCACAGATGTGTTGTAACACACATTTGGCTCCTCTTGTGTGCAGAGCTGCTGGAGGGACCCCACACTGAGCCAGTGTATGAAGAGCACCATCTTAGCTCATCACTTCCACTGAGCGACCAGCTGTAGAAATGAGTGAGGCAGGCTCTTCACAATGGGGTTATTCCACAAGATTCTGCCAATCCCAGCCTGATAGTAATGAAAGCTTTTTTTTTTAAAGAGGAGGACGCTGAGCCGCTGCTCTGTGGATATGCAGCTCACACGGGACGGACAGAACTGGCGCACTGTAAATTGGCCTGATCCTGGCTGCAGCTTTATCACATTTGGCCACAAAAGCCGATTAGTGGATTTCACCCCAGTCTGGTGGAGCGGGGACAGTGTGGCTGTCTTAGCCCTGCTCCCCAAAGAACTTTCCAGAGGAATCCAAAGACCCAGCACTCTGCAAAGGAATGGGAACATGTGTAGTGTCAGGGAGAAATGATGAGTGAGGGAAATGAACCAAATGGATGAAAGTGTTAGTCTTTTAAAGAGCTCAAACTACTGCCACTACCGACTACTGAAAAATAATCTAATTCTAATAAAATCCAAAAATGTTAAGGTGCAGACATGCCTCATTACACCGGGCAACTTTTGAATAAATGTGTGATTTTAAGACAGTCTTTGTGGCTCTGTCCACAGTTTCATGTTTACTAAATTAACTACAGATCACATTTTAAAATACTGATGATTTTTAAGTATTTTTCTGTGCTCAAGTAGAAGAATAATATAGAATACTGAATTATAATTAATGCATTTTTTGTGTTCATCACTTTAAACATACAACAAGGAGTTTGTAACTTGTTATTAAACTTATATTAATATTTTATTTTGGCAGAAAGACATTCTTTTGTCTGCAAGGGCCTTAGAAATCAACACAATATCAACGTTCTTTGTAGCTGTAATGTTGCAGCTGGGCAGTTAATCTATAATAACCTTATTTGTTTAGACACAGAAAATGAAAATACTTGAGTAAAGTAAAAGTACCTCGAAATTTTATATAGGTACCAGTACTTGAGAAAATGTACATAGCTACATTTCACTACTGCAGGCAGCAACATGCCTCTCTACACATTCAAATCTTTAGTGACTTGAAACTTGACAGGTAATCATCACAGTAAACACCATAATTGCTTCCACTACTGTTACATTATTGCAGTTTAATAATACTTTTCAAATCAGTCTATATTTTTCTTGCATGCATTGCCGTGTAATTTTAACCAACCATCCAACAAAGAACAGAGTAAATATATTCCCAGTTTCATGTTTGCAGAGGCTGAGTTTAAATTTCTAATGTAAATAATGGAAATTAATGTAAATGAATAGATGCCTGTGGGGGAGTAAAATGCTGCAGCATCTCTGGAAAATAATCAGCAGTAATGTAAAGCTTGCACAGTATATGCACGTCATAGGAAATGGGCTACATCATGCAAAAACCCTGTTATAGTCCTTTAAGATGCCGGGCCATTTCCTCATCATTAGCATGTAGACCACACACACACACACACACACACACACTTAACTCCCCAACTGGCGCCTCAGCACTTGCTTAAAACCATACTTAATGGAAAAAGGAAATTATATAATTCATTAGTAAACTTTGTGAAACAGAGGTCATGAAAGACTGTCATAAAATCACTATTGATTTGCATCTTACTGGTATGTTAACAGCTTGTCTATTTTTAACCGGTCCAAATATGCTGAGCTTTATGGCTACTCTTTGGCTCCAAACTCATCTCAAACTGTTAGATAATGCTGTGTTTGCATGCTGCCTCTGCCCATGCATTGTAATTCCACCTTATAATGAAATTGTGGGTTGTTTATTACTGATTATGCATGTGCTTAAATGGTCTTTCCTTGGTCTAAATTTTAATGGCGCAAGCGGAGAGTCTGAATGGTCTTTGAGCTGTCTGTCTCTAAGAAGCTTTATCTGTAAGGGGCTAGTGTGACTCAGGCTAGTATAGCATGTCTCTATGCATGGACATGATAGTCAAAACAACCCCACAATAAGACTAAATATTTGCTAAAAATGCATACCTGAGGAGAAAATTGTGTTGTTTCAGGCAAATGGCAGAAAGATAGATACATAGTTCTATCAACCGTATTGTGCATAATTCTGGGAAACAATGATGCTGTATACATGATGAGACATATTATTGGGTGGCCTTATATGTTGTGTACGTTATGAGACCTGTGTCTGCCCTGCAGATTCTAATAGTAATTAAAAGGATAATTTTCTGACTTTACACAGCTGTATTCCCATCTGCTTGTGCTCCCCAAAGAGAGGCTGTTAATTGATAAATGCAACAAACACATTAGCTATTCAGACAGCAATGGCCCAGCTCGTTTGCATAAACAGGCAATAGGGATATATATATTTTTTTACCTTTAGGTTTTTCTGTTTGTTTGTTTTTTTTCCTTTTTCAAATTCCATCATCTTTTCAATTTAATTAAATTTATTTTCCTCACTGTCCTGTACAAAATCTCATGCATTAAAAAACATTTTCACTGCTGTGACTGTCTTGCATATTATTCCTAAGGCTTAACATCATGTCAGTGCAGTCAAGATAAACATCCATCTTTTGTGTGTCAACCATGCTGGCAGATCTTTACTGCCCACCAAGGCCCGTTCTTTACACAATTCTTCTGCCAACAAGTAGACCTTTAGTGGAGCTTGTGAGCATCACTTACGGTTTCACTCCACTCATCTGCCTGTCACATCACTATCATATAAATAATACCGTCTGTCTTCCTCCTACTCTGGGAAGAACAGGCCACTGTAATTGTGCCACAACAGAGTGGAAAATCTCAACTATTCTCTTCATCAGTGAAATGAACGAAACCATTCACAGTGAGATGGATGATTTAAGTGTAACTCAGATAATGTGAGGCCCACTTTAAAGATTATCTCCCATCACACTGATGTATATAATCTTTACCAGTTCATAATTGTATTTATTTGTGACACAGGCTGAACTCAATTGTTCCAGCAATTCTACATTTTACTCTTTGGGATACTGTGACTTTTTCTTGCACACTTCTTGCAACCTGCCAGTTTTCTTTCCTACCAGGTTCTCTGGGTGATTCATAATGGCCCTAAATAAAATGCGTTTCCCAGGAGACACTATGTGACACTCACCTCTTCTCATTGTCATCTGCCTGCTTTTCTCTGTCAGTGGCTAGTCTTAGTAATGTTGCATTAGTACACTGGACATAGAGCATGATGATGCAGAGGTGCTTTGTTTGTGTGTCACACTAAAAGTAGAGAGAAGAGAGGAACGAGGGGAATCCTGGCCTGATAACTTCATTGCACCAAGCTAGGACTAGTGCACATTGTCAAATTTTACCCTAATAATTGAAACGGTTGTCACATTTGTTCAATAAATTTATGTTAAGAACATTGGCAACATCTCCCAGTATCTTTTATCCACTGTAGAAATTCAGAATGTAATACTTTGGTTGAATGATTTGCTGATACTGGTCAATACACACACCAACATGAAAATAAGGGCAGTACTGACACAGATTTTTTTTTCCACTTCTAGCACTAGACATAGGCAAGTAAAACAACTTTGGTTAGGTATAAAAGTTCATTTTTCATCTTGGAAATAGTATTTTACAGAATAATTGCATCTCAAGCTCCATGTATTTGCTTTTTCTCATTGCATCTTTCTGTACATATGGGTCAAAGGATGACAACAGACGGAAGCTGATGAAAACCGTGAAATGAGGTTGAAAGCTTTGGAAAATACTGGACCTTGAGTTAAGATTTCCCCATCCCATGATAACTGGCTACTATCATGTTACCATATTACCAACAGCAGTACTATTTTTTTGCATGTTACAGAAATTGAGATGTCAAATCTTTCAGTCCACTGTTTTGGTCCACACTGAAATATCAATTATATATAACAATTATTGAATGGAATACATGAAATTTACGCCTCCATCCGTAGTGCCCAGAAGATGAATCCCACTGATTTTGGTGACCCCTTGGCGTTTTAGTACCAGTACTAGTGCCACCATGTGGTTTACATTTGTGATATATGAAGTTAAAATATCTTGAGAAATAGTTAATGGATTGCTGTGAAATTTCCTAAAGATACTGGATTTGACCTAAATTCTTCTTATTTTGCTGTTGTTTCCTTTAGGACAACCAGCAGGTCAATTTATTTCCCCATTTTTAGTAAAATATCTCAACAGCTACTAAATGGATTGACATTGATCTTTGTTCAAACTTTCATGATGCCCAGAGGTTGAACAGTATTTCTTGTTATCACAACATAGCAATTTAGTTTATATTATACCAAAAGACTGTTCTGGGCTTAAAAATATACAGACTTTTCACAAAATAAGCTGTTCATACTGCATTCTACTACAACAAGAAAAAGATTCAGACAAAGCCTAAAGTGTATGTAATGTGTTGAGTGTGTTTTTTTTTACAACTAAAGAAATATACACAGCATTTTATCATCAATTTATCTTCCATAAACTTACAAACAGTCATTTAGCTTTTAAAGCTTTTACCTGTTAATGAATTACATTTGTGTTCAGTAAATAAAGAGAGCTATAGACTATGAAGACAATCTATGTGCATATGTGTGTGGTTGGGAGGCACTCACTAATTTGTTTTTGTTTTGGTATTGATTTTTTCCTACTTTTTCATCTATTAAAGAGATTTACAGAGCAGTAAATGCTTTTATAGAGCCTTGGTGGGCAGCACACAACAATGCATCATATGACGGCCGTTCTGCATTTTGTCATTAACTGGAAATAAACAGTTGCACTTTTTCAAATTCACATACAGTTAGAGTGAATTATTCCAAACACTGATGCATAGAGAATCACAGAGGTGATTGATTGTTTCAGCATTGACACGTCCTTGTTCGTCCATCATAGTTCATTATGTTGGGTTTTGGTGAGTGTGCAGATGGCTGAACAGAGTAATATGGGCCTGAAATCCTCTGTGACACTCTGGACAGATCAGAGAGGATGTCAAGCTCTGAGGTGCAGCCACAAGTCTTTTTTTTTTTTCAGATTAATGCTGCTGCCGCATCAACAGCACAAGAGCTATTCCTTGGGAAACAAAGTGGATGGGTCATATTCTACAGGTTGTTGTGCATCGTGCATCACCATCTGTTGATGACATCCTTGATTACAATGGTTCCACTCAAAAATGGCGGAAATGCAGGCTGACCCACTAGATAGCTGACCTGACACGCCACACGGTTTGTTCCACAGAACCATGTAGAAAGTCATCCTTAGAAACTGCACTTTCATAAAACACTTGGCAGGTGATTGGATGAACCATCTGTCAGGTCTAACACGGACTACTTCAACAAATCAGATCAAATTCTCACCGGTCCTGGTTGGGAGAAGAGCAAAAACATCTTTCCTATTGAGAAAAGCCTTCAGTGCCATTTTTTGTTCTTCTTTCAATGAAAAAGTACTCTCCAGTCGTGATATCACTGATGCTATTGCAGTATCTATTCAAACCTCTTCAGGAACCACCGTTATGTCTATGAGTTGCTTCCATGTATGGTTCTCGATGTCATTATACCTTAAAACACACCTGTAGCTGCCAGTAGTACCTTCTAGGAGGCTGATTTTGGTGTGGACACAAACAGATAACTTGAAGCTTGGGAAGATGGATTCTCAGCTCACAGAGGACTGAACTTTCCCTGACTTTTCTTCTTCAGGCACGTTGGTCATGAGCTAGGGGTTCTTAGCTTTTAAGGCTGAATCCAAAGCTCTTCAAGAAGACTTTCAGGTTTCAGGATGATGTGAAAACTGGCCCCCCTGAGGACTTCAGTGTCTGGGATTCTGTCTTGCCATTTGATAGTCAGCAGTTTCCTCAAACAGCTCAGGTGGAGATGGTAGATCTTCAGTTTTCTTTTCAGTCTTCTTGTGCTGCCAAAGTCGTTGCAAGCTGATGAGAAATGGTCCATACTAGCCTGTAGTTCTTCATTTGAGCCTGCAGCAAGAGCACAGTCATCAGCAAATAAATGTTCTCGAACAGTGACTTCCTCCAGTCTGGTTTTGGCTTGCTTCCTCTGCAGACTGAATAGTGTGTTGTCAAAATAGTAGCTGAAGCCAACCCCAGTGTTGTTGCTCTGGAATGAGTCTTGCAGCGTGGCATATCTTCAGGTTTTGCATACAGCCAGGTGTCTTGTATGACTCTGAGTCTCTGCTTGACCACTTTGCAAATGCTGAGGAAGTTTTCTTTAAACTTGAGCTGCTGACATTCAGGTACCCTTTATGCTGGCAATGTTTTTTTTTTAGATGATTGAGTGTTTCAGCATTGACATGTCCTTGAATTTCTGCAAGGCATTGTGGTTTGTTGTATAGTGTTAAATTCTTATTTTTTCTATCGATTTTTCAACGCCAAAGTTAAATCTGTTGAAGTTTTCCACATTGTAGAACAGCCCAGAACTGAGTATAATGCTCAATGTTGAATACTCATTGAAAAGATTGGATCTTGTGTACCATCTACAGTGGTTAAAAGAATCTCATAAAATGCGTTTCATTTGTTTAAAAAAGTCAGACATTGTTGCTACAGTGTCTTCTATTTAGACATTTTCTTACAACATTTAACATGACATTGAGTAACAGTTTTTTATTACACCTATTTAATTTAATAAAATGAGAAAAGTGTCTGAAATTTCAAGATATTATTCAATGAATCAGTGTCAAGAGATAAGCTGATATGTTGTTTAAAATGAAAAGTCTGCTTTTACAAAAATGTTTGTCTTACACGTATATTTTTTCCTCAATGTTCTGTCTCTTTTTTCTTTTATATAAACCTGTTATACAATGATATGTGTCTTGTTCTGCTGAACCTCAGCTTCTTTTCCATGTAATATCACAGAAATATGACATTAATTAAAATAGTTTGTATGGTGAAATAAGGAAAATGTCATTATAACACGAGTGTATCTTATTATAATAGAAATATAATCACTCTATCCTCCTTGCCTTTCTAGTCCAATGTCACATTACTGCCAGTTTCTGCTGTGTCACCTCCATCAAATCATTTCATCACAGCAGAATTAGCGTTTCATGCGGAGTATAGCTACTTGTTGTACACTGTGGCAGTGTGTGTGGGTGTGTGCGCTTGTTAAAGATTCTTGACACTGATTAGAATAGAGATACAACTCCATCTGATCGCCTTTAGTTTTTCCTCACTGACAATTTCCAGAGAATATTCTAATCCCTCCTCTCTAAATCCACTCCATCCCTGCTGTCATTCAAATGTATGGGCCACTAATTGATTCTCTCTTGCTTGCTGGTTCCCATATCAGGCTGACTGTCAGCATGGGAGATGGGAAGCATTGAGAGGTACACTGCTGCTTCAGCAGATCTGATGGATAGCACAAACTGTATCATCTTCTCCCATGCAGACGTGCAGAAGAGAAGAGTGTCTTTGTCAAGGAACTTTTCCTCACACTGTGCAGTATTGTGTTACTCCTAGAATGGCTTATTGGACCTAGTATTTCAGTCTACATCGTCTTGTGTCCCATCTGTAATGTAGCCTGCAGTTGAACCCATCTCACTATGTTGACACAGACACACACAATGTTTTCCAATGAGAGGAGAAAACAACTTTGACTTTTCTGACCACATTACTGTGACTTTTCTGACAATATTACTGGGATTTATCTGGCCAAATACTGTGGCTTTCTTACCATATTAGCGTGCATAGAAAGAAAAGCAGCAACATCAAAGCACTTACCAGAATTAATTTTGACTGATTTTTCCATGAGTTGTTCATGACTTCAGTTACATCATAGGTGCATTATGAAACAGTAGTCCCCCTAGGATGTACATACATGGAACACCAACAGCATGTTAACTAGGAGCCTCTGCAAAGTCCTATAGTTAAACTGGGAGAATAAACATTCACTTAAGATGTATCATGATGGTTTCTTTTATTCAACATCTCCTATGTGAATGTTTTGGCTAGTCCTTCAGTTTTTCAAAAGGATTTTTGGGACTCTGTTATTGACAGGAATGATTTTTGTGGGTACATTTATGAGCATTTGTCTAGGATATTTATTTCTATGTTATGCAGCTGCTTTGACTCATTTAATTAAGTTAAAACATGTCAACATGGAAAAACAACTGCCATAATTCTAAAATTGTGTGCTGCTTCCCTCTTGGCTGTGACAGTTAATTTTCCCTTTAAAAAACACAGATTATCTAATGTGGTTTGTTAAACGGTACTAAAATAAATTAGGAAATGAGCAGCAATAAATAAACAGAATTAATTCAGTGATTAATGCATACAAAGGGAAAGTTGTTGCAGAAAAGTAACAGGAAGGCAGTTGGGGGGCTCTTTCTCCACCTGAAGTTATTGTGCAGTGTCTCTTCTTATGTTTCATTTTATATCTCCTTAAATTTTTTGTGGACAGGTGATCCACAGTAACGGCTAGCACCAGCTCCTCTTTGTCGCACACTTCCTGAGCCTTCCCACTGCGGCTGATGCACTGCAGGCGTCATCAGAGTCTGCAGATATAAAACTACAGCAGAAACAATACAGTAAAGTTTCTATGCAGCGAGCCAAATGTATTCTCATCCTTTCTTTGAGCTATAGAGCAATAAGCATCTTCAGAAGGCTTTACTGTACAGCCCTGTTGGCAGTACATAAATTAGCAACAGAACGCAGTGTTCACTTTAGGATATTATGCAGAGAAGGCGTCATGGGCTGTCTCTACCGCCACTGCAGCAACATTACCGTGATTAATGCTGCGTTTCACCCATCCCAAAGAAGAAAAGTCCTGAAACTGCCTCTTGTCCTTCTGCTAATGCACCAGCCAGTTTGACCTAATTGTGGCTCATCTCATGCTAGAAAGCTGCTCACTGAGACAGTTATTAACTATCCCATTCCCCTGTCATGAAATCGCAATTGCATCAGAGCATTTAATGTTTAATACTTCTATAAATTTGCCAGCATGTGTCCCATTCGGTTGGAGGCTGAGCTGTCGATGCATTTCCACTGTCTCCGTGACATACAGCCAGCCGTCTCCCATCAGCCCTCACTGTGTCTGGTACAGAGGAGAGCGCTGTACATATATAGTGCATGATACATCAGGTTCTCTCTGTCTTCTTATGGCCAGAATCATAATGAGCAAAGTCACTGACTTATTAAAGTTGGGAATTTACACTGACCTCCACCAGAGGCTTTGGTATGTAAAGGTCCTGCCAAATTCATCCTAATTTAATTCACCTGTTCTAATGTTTCACTCCAAAATGTTGAAGAAAATGCTGCTATTGTGATGGAGAAATCAAAATTATTTGGGATATAGTGTGAAGCTCGCTTCATAACGAAGATGAGTACAACAGAGTGGTTTTCTCAACATTTTCAGATGTCTCAGACTCCATCAGATATGACAAAATAAATTTAAGTACATCTGTAAACCTCAAGGTGGCAGCCCAGCCACTGCCTTACTTCCCACTGAGAACATCTCATAAACAGTCAATTCTCTATCTGCCAACACACGCTGAATCACTGCTCTTAATAAGACAGCTTGGTCGAGCACATGTGTACATCCTGACCATGTCTGTTTTTCTTGCTTTCCCGTTTGGACCAACAGTGTGTCCTTGAGCATCAAGTAGATTAGCTGTTCCCCATGTTCCACACTGGGAATCAGTGGTCAAGTGAAATGGCAAGTGTCTTATTTTTGGACACTTCCTTCTCCACATCTGAGTTCTCTTCAATGCCTCACTCCCGGCCAAAAACACATGGCTGGCCCCGGTCTGTGGCCAAATGCAGTCCAGCTGCCTGTTGTCTCCTGCACTGTTGTAAAAGGTTATTGAAAAGGTCCAGAACCCACGATGAACAGAACAACCTTCATGGAAACGTACTTTTAAGACAGTGTATGAAAAAACTTAATCAAGTCTTCAAGCCATAAAGACCTGCTGTGTAATGATGAATGTGTTCTGTTTTCTAATGGAGGAACTGAAAATGGAAATTGAATTCTTTAAGCACAATAGAGAACAATCATTTTTAATGTTTATTTGACTGTTGTGTTTCACACAGAACAAAGTAATGATTTATAATGATTTCTTGAGGGTTTACAAATCATTTGGTAATCTTTACAAATACTTAATATAGAATATAAAATGTTTGTGTGCAACAATAACTGTTTACTAATTCAATCAGAATGTAATTGTTATTCTCTTTCATCAGCTATGATACAATATAATTTATAAACAAATTATGTCATATCACACAAATTAATGGTAAAACAACAATTATAGCATTATGAATAATTGCAAAACATAATTATCATTTCATTGTTTGTGAACAGTAAAATAACGATTAACTGAAGTTCAATCAATTGTCAGTCACCAAGTCACCAAAATAGGCAATCTTGCAATACAATATCCAGTCATAGTGATCACAGCATTCCTCTAAAGTCAGCAGTAACTTGAGACATGGAAACTATTTATGACACCAAAATGACAATCATTTACAAAACCTTAACCAAAATGTTTTTATAGACTAAACTGAGGGTCTTCAAAAGGGGGTCGCAACCCCGAGGGAGTCAGGGGTGGCTAAATTATTGTTTGAGAGTTTTTTGTAAATTTTTCAAAAATGAAAATGCCTGTTAATACACATTAATATGAATCCTGCATATCACTAGCAAAGATAATTTGGTGAAAACTATTTGTGAAAACAAACAGATTTACATAACATTTACCAAAGGCTACCCATGAATCCTTGTGCAGTCATGCAACCTAGCTAACACTAAATCACTGTGCAGAACCCATCCATAACAGTGATCCTAACAACTTGTTAGATACGTATTATTGACACTTATTGGCTAGTTAGTTGTATTATTTTCCAAAGTATACAGACACTCTTGTGAGCTACAATGGATCATTTTGTAACTTCACAAGCAAGAGCATGTCCTCCACCTCAGAAACCACCAGCAAAACTGCAGAGGGTGAGAATAACAGGCCTAACATTAGCCTGCTATACTTGCTGCTGACTCAGCAGCTATGGGTAAGAGCAACGAGAGAAGACCTGAACATATTCATGCAGTGCAGCGGGGGGGTCCCTGCTCCATCTCTCTATCAGCTGTCAGGTCGAAGACCTCTGGCCAAACTTACCCAAAATCACAACGTATTCTTACCTTATTCAAAGCACTTTTGTTTCAGGAGTGTGGACATGAACCCCAGACTATGATGTCAAAGACCTGCATTTTGTACGACTGTCATCCACCCCAACCGACTCCTTTGCAAATATATATTTCATAGAAACGCTGTCTGTGAACATAACCCAGTGAGGAATTATGTTGGCATCTAATTATGAAAACAATTCAGTAATATACAAATCATATAGCACAGTAGTAGCTACACATAAAATGAAGTGAATCATTTAAATATGCTTATGTAACCATCAAACTGCCTCTTTCAAATGAGTATCTGAATGTTTTCACGATCGTTTCGTCATTATTTCTCGCTGACAATACCAAATCACAGCTCCACAATAACAATACGGTGTCTGCCGTCAGTGACTGCACATCCAATCCAATACAGAAGGTGACAGATAGGCAATACACACACTCCAAGAAATTTCACACTTTTTTTCTCCCCCGAAAATCCAAGCTGCTCTCTCATCTCAATATTCAGTAGGGTCAGACTGCCAAAAAATAGAAGAACACACAATGCGCCATCTGGTAAATCATAGTCCTCTCATCAGCTCTGTCCAATCTGGAGTCTCTCAAAGAATGACATCAATAAGCTACTTTGACCAGAGGGTAAGATCTTAAAGTGATGCTGAACAGATTGTAAAATAAATAAGTCAATAGAATAAAAAATGGTACAATATTTTTCAGAACTATTTATTCCATGTTATCTTTTTGTTTTGTTGTCATTTCTGAAAATACAAGGGAAGCACTCTATTAAATACTCTCACAGGAAACAAAAAAAGAATTAAATATTTGAAAATAGCTGGTGAACATGCAGCTGGTGTTCATGCAGGAGAAATGGCGTCTGCTGATGTGTGAAAAGGAGAGATCACAGCCACGCTTGGCTTCACTCCAGCGCTCAGATATCCACACACTGCTTGTGTCTGTCTATCTGTCTGCATTAGCTGGCCACCATCCTGGATTCCTCTGTTCTTGTTTTAGGGTTGGGAGATTCAAACATGACCTGTAATTGAATGCAAAGGGTCCAGGAACCCCAATGACTGAGCAGGAGGACCAGACAAACGAGGGGAGGGGGGGTCTTCTCAGCTCACCGGCGTCCATGAGATGGAAAGAGTGGGAGTATACCGCGGATGGAACTGATTTACATTTAGAACATTTAATTGCCTACTTTTGAGTCCTATTACTGGAGTTTTGTACCTGTTTATGTTGCCAGCCCCGTATGTTCCACTAGGATTTGAAATTCATGTACCGTCTCAATCGTCAATCATACTGACAGCTCGAGAGAGGGCTCCAGCTGCCATGGAGGCCAAATGCTTTATAGATATAACTCTAAATATTGCTTAAATTATAATTAATAGTAAGCTTATGACCAATGTAAATAAGCAAATGAAGGAAAAAATGCTGTTTTTCTGCCGTTATTTCAGTCGTATTCATAGCATTGGTGTAGGATTTCCCAAAACAAGTTTAAACACACAAACATATACACACATACATAAAATATGCTCACCTGATCCCAAACCTTTGTAGCTGTGCCATCAAGTGTTGGGTTTACTGTCACTCTTTTATGTCCCCAGACTCACCTTAAATCTCCACTGATGGTCTGAACATGCTCTGACATGAAACACACAGTATTCAGGGCTCAGAATAAAATAACACAGTATTATCCGCATGCTTCACTTTCTAGCTCTGTGGCCTCTTTGTTGTGGATGCTGAATGAAAACACTTCCCCTCTTCTGTATTAAAAATGACTGCGAGGATTGAATGATCACCATCAAGATTCACAAAGGTAAAGTGTGCTGTGTTTACTTTTAATAGGTGATGTTTTGCATCAGTCGCAGCTTTACCTTCAGCGCTCAGTCTGTGATGAATGCAGAACACAATAATTAACTCTGTGGGGCACTTAGCAGCTGAATTATTCTGTGAACATGTTTTTGATCAAAGACCTAACTATAAAAGATGTATATAATATTCAGAACTGTACTATTTAATGCAGAGAATCATGCCTTAATTTAACTTTAGCAGGAAGCAAAGTTTCAGCTGCTGCAATATTCTTACGGAATTAAAAATGTTTTGATCATTTCACTAGATTTACTATTCTGAAACTCGCATGTACAAACGCCTAAATAACCAGGCTGCTCAGTAACCTGATGGTTCCTCTCAGGGTTTCAGCCATGGGCAGAGTCAGGGACGGGGGCCACAGGGGCATTAGATCAACTGAAATCTTATTTGTCTTTGATGTACCCTGTTGGGTTTACAGCACATCATTAGCTGAATTTTAAAATTTGAATTTTGTATGTGTGTGTATGTGTCTTATACTGAAGGGTATAATGCATTAAAATGCAAGTTCTCTCTTTATTCGTCCACCTGAATTTTGTGTTCACTTTTTAAAACACGATTCTGCTCCAGTTGGATTTGCTGTTAAGCAGGTTTTGTGGTTATGCATAAAAAGTCACCACAATGCAGGAAATGAAGTGTCTGATACTTTTCTGGGGGTAAGATACTCATAAAAAACATAAACACATAAATATAATACCTGGCTTGATTATGTTAAGTATGATCCCTTTGTGGCCCCTGGTTAATGGGAATTATAAGGTGTCCTTTTGTAAATTCTCTTTTGGATTGATGTTGTTTTTCCTGGGGATCAATGTGTGGAGGTCCTTGCCCACAGAACTCAAAACTGGGATCTGCGTGGGATCATCTTAAAGGTAGAATATCCAGGATTGTTTGTCAATGCACCATTCAAAGTTGGCTCCTCCTCCCTAACTCAATGAACAAGAGAAAGGGAGAATGAATGAGGTGAGGGAACAGCGTTAGCAAGGCCAAAGCAATGAATCACGGAAATAAAACCTTCTTTTCTGATTGTTTCACAGCAATCATTTTCTAAAGCACAAATAAACACGCCAGCACCTAGGCACTAAGCTGGATTTTGTGTGAATGTAGCTGAAGTGATCCTTTATCCTGGCTGTGTCCTCTCAGTTTGCTCAACCTATATGTGTGCATTTGTATGTAGCTCTCTCTGCAGCTCTCACAGACAGAGAGCATAGAAGGAGAACACGAGGAGAACATTCAAACTCTGCACAGAAAAGTCCTGCCCCGGCCACAAACTCCTCAGCCAGCTGGGGGGCAACAGTGCTAACCACTGCACCACCGTACAGCCCTCAAGTTGATTGATTAATTGAATTATTGATTGATATCTGAAGAAAGTTGTAGAAAACCTTCTGTGGCTCCAAACTGGCTCAGGTCATGTCGCTTGAGGCCACTGCTCAAATATCAGTTAAGTAAGAGTATAAGTTTGAAAATAATAATAATAATAATAATAATAATAATAATAATAATAATAAAAAACTCTATAGGGTTTGGGGTTAGGAAGAAATTAGCTTACCAGCTTGCTCCTCTTCTCTGCTTGAGGCTGAGGTGACTCAAACTACATTAGCTGTTACTACTAACATAACATGCCCATACCTCTGACTGATGGCAGTCAGGTTGCATTGTGGGAATTGTAAGCGCAAGGTTTTGACAAAAAGGAAGAATATGTGGAATACAAAAGCATATTTTTTTGTTCTGCTGCACCAGTTTTTGCTCTTAAAAAATGGTCCATTGTGAGTCTGATATTTTATAGCAGTGCAGTACTTTATCAGTGGGGTACTATTTTAAAGAGGGCTCAGTTATGCATGAATTACCTAAAATAGTAGGGTAAACCCAGGTGTTACCAATAATACAGATTGAGGTTCTGTTCCATTTAGTGTAGCAGGGCTAACATGCACAAAAGCAGCACTATGACTCTGTTTGACCTGAATGGAATGCAACCTTAATAAATTTCATTGGTAACACCTGTGTTTACTCTATAATTCATTTTTAAAAGAAAAAAGTAAAGGTCTTTTGAATACTCATTGGATTTTATGGTAACTTTATTGTGCCATTGAGTTGAGTTTTTGGCCAAAAATCAGTTCTGCATTCAGTATGTCAGTGGTGCAACTGCCAGTGACATGCACAGACATGTACGCACACTAAAGAGCATTGTTCTTTCTCACTTAAAACAAAACAGGAATACAAAAAAAAGCTTTTTCACCAAGTTGAGGTTAAACTTTTGGGCAGCTCTTGTAACATGACTGATGTCTCTTAGCGCAGCTACCGAACAGCATGAAGGGCTTGGTGACTTTGGAGGTGGTTCTACACATTGAATGACATACAGCAGATGAAGGGAAAATGTGACTGAACAGCATTTCCCCCAGGACTTAACATCAAAGCCTCACCAACAGGAAACATAGTTAATCTCCCTCGTCTTCCTCCCCAGTGGGGTACTTGCAGCACAATGAGGAAAAATGGGCCAAGTGCACGAGGCCTATAGAAGGATAAACACACGTGCACAAACAAAAGTGCACACTAGTGAATCCAAACCCTCACACACACACACACACACACACACACACACACACACACACACACACACACACAGACCAAAACACAGTATAGTCTTTAATACGTGGATTGTGTTTACAGTGACAACAGCTGCAGACCAAGCCTTTCATATCGCTGCCTACTTTTTCTTTTGAAATTTCTACTTCAAAATGCTTGTCTCAATCCTCCGGGATTGTAGATCTCAGACAAACTCTTGTGGAGTGTTTACAGGCACCGTGAAGGAGAGGAATAAATTTCACCTTTCCATATATCAGAGCTGAATCCAGGCATGACACAGTGCTCCACACTGCACTGAGAGGAGAGGAGAATAAGGGACCCAACCCAGCTTAATGGCCTTCCTCCCCTGAAAGGAAGCTATAATTAAAGTTAAGTGAGCAGATGCTGAAAGAAAAGCTTTTTTTGTGATAATAAATGTGGTTTTGAATTTAACACCTCAGGCTAGAGGAACCCTATCTAAATGACCCTGAGGCCCCTGCCACTTCTACAGTACGCCATAATGCTGTAAAGTGCGGTGACAACACTCTCCTCCACTTCCACCCAGCTCTCCTCCCCTCCCAGCCCGCTGGCTAAGGTTGAAACCCTTCTGTTTCAGAGGGGATCTGGTTACTGCACTTAAGTGTAGCAACAATGTCGATGAAATTGAGACCAGCGGTGTTTGCATTGTACCTACAAGATAGCTAACCCCAACAGTAGAAATACATGTGAGAGGAAAAATGAGGGATCTTTTCTCCAAGTGCAAGTCGATCAGAATGCAAATTATTTACTTGAGATACTTGGCAAACAAGCATATATTTGCATCTTTTTGCAGAAAAAATGACACATTTTCAGAATTTGTGCTTTCAAATGGAAATAACAAATCTCTAAATAAAGTGATGGAAAAAGTGGCTGTGAGATTACTTCCACCATTATTATTACAGCATGGCAAATGCCATCAGAGCACAGGAATTTTGTGATCTGATAAAGAATCTTAAAAGATAGAGCAGGACAAAACAGCTATGTGTCTGTTGTGTGACAAAAACACAGTTAAGAATGTAATTAAAGTAGAATTGGGTACAAATACATCCAAAAATGTCTTGTTAAAAATTACAAATACTTGTTCATCAAATGTATTTAAACTAAAATATAAAATACTGATATGAGAAATGTACAGTATTATATTAAAATAAAAGTAATTTGAGAATACAAAAATACCCTCTATACAAACTGATAATATGACATTTTAAGCACTCAGTATGATGATGATGATGAATAAATAGATATCATTCTCATATCACTGCATGTGGCAGGATTCATGCAGTATAAAATTTGAATTAAACCTAAATTTTCAAACAACTCCTTTCAGTAATCTTTGCTGTCTACTTCAAGGCTGCTTGATGACTGTTTGATTTCAACATTTCTTTAATTGAGGTTCATCCACAGGGTAAGGAGACCCTTCAGGGACTGGAAGGGGACGACCCCCTGCTATAACCACTGTATCCTGGAGCAGAAACAGAGCAGGGGTCCTGGGATATCACCCGCCCTTCTGCCCAAAAGGGACCCCCGCCACCAGATCCTGTCTATCCTGTTTCTGTTCTGAGCCTGAAGTGAATTCTGCCTCCTGTAAAGCTCTCCCACCACCACAGCCCAGCTCAGCAGGGGTCCGAGGGAAAAAAGCTCTCCGGGCTCCAATCTGGTGCAGAGAAACAACAAGAAAACTGGAATTATAAAGCCTTTCTTTTGTTTTTTCATCAACACCCACTCAGTGTCTGGTTGCTACTACTGGAGCAGCCTGATCGATAACATCATCTTCTGTAGTAGCTTTTCATTTTTATACAGCTGATTTCTGTTCAATAAACAGGGCAAGAAATAAACAGGTGCAATTTGTCTGCAGGATTTTTAAATACGCTGTTCTGAAACTAATTGTTTCACACAAATGAGATTTAGGAACATTTGCTTTTTACTTTTGTGGTGTTTTTTTTATTTGTTAATTCCCCCTGTAAACATAAGCATAGTGTTTACACATTGCCTTGCATTAAAGCTTAATGTTAAAACAGATTTGTGAAACAATATACTGTATGTACAAGGTACAAAAATAAATCCCTGCCTCGTACACAACATATTCCATCAACATGTACATACTTTTACATGAATAGAGCTGCAAAACACACCAAGAAATTCGATTAAGTGAGTCTTGTCTCTCTGTTAGTAGCTCACATTTATTTACCAATTAAAATCCTTACCTATCAGGACTGTAAGTGCTTTATGAGCTGAATAATTGAACGCACTGTGACTGTGAGTGTGTGTGACCATGGAAGGCAGGGGGAGAAAATATTTTGATTTACATTTTTCCTGCTTGGTTTGCATATTGTTCCCCTCCGGCAACAAGCTATTAATGAGACAAGGAGGTCATTCCCAGAAAAGGATGCTTACTGTGCGACTACACATGAAGAGACACATGCTTTTTGCCCTCTTTTGCGTTGAGCACGCCCACAAACAACTGCGCAAAGGCACACACATGCAGAGGTGCACTTCAACTTTCTCTCGGCTCATTCCTGACCTCCAGGGAGTCCAAAGTAAATCAACTGTTCTTCGATTGATTTGACCTTGTGCTGATGGTTTGCTTGACATTGCAGCAGTAGAAGTAATGGCATCAACTTTATGCAACAAACCCAGCTCTCCACGTTCACCCCCTTCTCCCTGAGTTCCTCGGTCTTTGTGTTTACATGTTACCCCCTCTGCTCTGCAGCTGTGCAGATCAGATGGCTGATACATTAATGGGACCTGTGAGCTGAGTAATGGGGCAGCATTGGCGTTTGACACACTGACCCCACCCATCAGTGCTGCCGGCCACCAGGAACCTCACAGGATGCTCGCTGGGAAATGTCTCTACTGCTTATTGGAATTTCTTTGATGAGTCTGAGTGTCGGGTTACAGAAGAACATGATCCACAATCTTCAAGCAGATTCGAGGTCTGTCCTGCTGGTCTGAACATCGTGATGGAGATTTTAAATTCTACAATGGCTCAAAAACACTTTATAACTTGCAAAAGTGCATTTATTTTTAGTGCTAGACTCTTATCAGGTAAATGGACTGTGACAATGAGAATCTTAAATAAGAAATAGTTGTAAGTCTGCAACTAATCACACGTGCATGAACACTAAATATCAAGTTACTATATATGGCCGACTATAATATCAAGAAAACTAAAACATTAAAACATCAAAGGGATGCTTAAAGCCCCAAATGCTAAGCTACACTGTCAAAAAGATTAATTTGCAAATATTGCAGGTTACTTTGTAAATGAACCTGTAGGGATACATTTAAATGGCAAGTGAAAAACAGCATCAATAAATAAATAACCTACATAGAGTCCTTCATTATAAACACAACAAAGCCTCACAAATTTCCAGTGGGCAAACACTATATCTATGTATGTTATGTAGCAAAAAACACCAGAAAAACAAAAGATCAGTGAGCACAGAAGCGCAACATGCAGAAAAGATTATCACATAGCTGTGCATTTCAATGACACGTCTTCGTTACGTTTCTGTGGTAAGGAACAGGTCGCCCCGGTGGTGATCATGACAAACTATTCAAACAGCGGGAGGATAACTGGATTCATACTCTTCAAACACTGGCTCCTACAAGAACTGAATGATGAACAAATCTTATAATGAATATGTTCTGAATGTTTTCTATAGATTTTTCACTATGTGTCTTTTTTAACTCAAGGTTATTCTAAGGGGGTTCTCATCCAGGTCCAGACAGTAGTCCAGGGATACATTTGAATATGTATATATATATATATATATATATATATATATATATATATTATCAGGTTCACTTGATATGACCTGTTGATTGTGTCCATTTCTACATGTCTGTATTGATGCTGCATGAATGTTTAAGGCCTTGACGTCTTTTTTATTTATATGCTGTATTTAGTCTTGTTGAGGGTTCTAGGTAATTTTATTTTTGGTGTTCACCTTTTCAGTTTGCATTGTTAGGATCATCCACAAATGTAACCTCCTAAATGTGTGCATTTTTTTAAATTGCCCCACAGAACCAGTAGGGTTTATTTATATGGACCCACTTTATTTAATGAATGCATTTACTAATAACCAACTAAAATGGTACCTATTTGTTAAAAAAAACTTGATGAACTTTTAATCACAACAATAAAATAATAATCCTTTAAAAATCTTTATAATAACAGTGTTTATTTTATGCATTCCAGCATGAATCATACTGGGTCAGTTGATTAGTAGTATCTTTTGTTTGGCCAAAACTAGAAAACACTAACAATATAGTGAATAAATTGATTATTAGATTAGAATATTGCAAAATGCAGATGTTATTACATAATCAAATCATTTTTTTTACATTTTGCATCTGCTGTTATTACATAATGTATTGTTACACTTATTCTTATTGACACTTTACCTGTGTATATGTCTTGTTATTTGTTTTTATGTTTTCTTGTCTGGACCCCAGAAAGACTCACTGCTACCTTAGTGGCCAATAAAGAATAAAGAATATTTTCCTGGATTTCCTCCTCTACCTCGAGGCGGCTCACTTACACAGTCAGGATTTGTCAGTGGAGCAATGTTTTCCTGAGATGTTTAAATGAAGTATTTTGGCCCTTTGTTGCCCTGGAATGAGACCGTTTCTCATGCAATATCATAGGAGTGGAATGTGAAAAGGTGTAATGGATTCCTGTGTGAGCCTTCATTAGGTGTGTTTACAGTAGCTTTCCCAGTCTGACTGCATTACCGCAACCCGGCGTTGCTCCCCCCTCGAGCGTCCATAAATCATTGTTAACAGACAATCCTGACATGCTGCTCATACATCACCACGCAGCCCTTTACTCCTCAGTAATTCAGAGGCTGGATGTACAAACATCCCTGACTGTGTCATGTCAGTTCAAAACATAGCTGAAACTCACACCCTAACAAAGGACAACAGGCCTGACTTTCGGACTAGTGAGATGAAAGTATCTCAGAGAAAGTGGAGAGCCTTCATGCCTCCGAACATTATGCTGCCCTTTCTTCTCTCATCTACCAGGAATCTGGATTTTTGTATGATCCTGCCAAGCAGAGACTGCCAAATGAGAGTGATTCAGACTGCTGTGAAACTATTAATTAGATGGTTTTTGAATAGGAAGAGACAGAAAAATAATTATTGTAATAAACAACCCAAAACTTCTCTTTGTGAAAATTGTGGTGAAAACCATTTCTTAATTTATTTATGTAGTTTGGAATACTGTAATTTTATGCAGTCGTATTCATTGTTAATCATATGCATCTTTTACTCCAGTGGCTTACTTCCAGCATGACTTTTGTTCTGTGTAAACATAAGAGAAATTTAAAAAAGGCTGAAAACATAAAATGTTCAAACCGTTTGACAGCTTTGTGGAGCTTTAGATTATTAAAGATGTGAAAGATAAATTTAAGTATGAAATCTGCTTTCCCCCTCCTTTCCTATTACACCCAAACACTGTTTGGCAGCCATCTGGCCGATTGGAATCAGAGAGTTCCTCCTGCTTTGCCAAGACTCCAGTTGTTGCCCAACTGTCACTTCACCTAAAGCAAAGGACCTCTAATGCTGCTTACTTCCACAGCGACTTAGTGGAAAAACAAATATTCTTGTGATATGGGATCTAACAACAAACTCATTTCATAACCAGATCAATATATAGCAACACAAGTGTGAGTTATCGAGGCTGGATCATATGAATCAGTTTGAAATGTGTCCAACAACACTTGTGCTGAGGACGTTTGGGCTCAATTCTTTCCACGATGATATATATATGAACTTAAAGGAATATTTTACAGCTAACAATAATATAGGAGAGATATAACATGTTTTAATGTTTGTTGAGAGGCTGATTCTAAACTGATCTGCTGCTCAATAATACCAGCAATGCAGCAATGATGTGGAATATTTTAATACTTGCTACAAACCTGACGCTAAACCGAATTGCTGGACTGAAAGGCTGAGTAATACCCAAAAGGTATGAATAATACTTAATATTTTAAAGCTCTGATATGCTTAACTTTATTAACCCCTAAACCATATTTTTCAATAGAGGGTTTCAACAGGGGGACAGTGATGTGTGTAAGTGAAGTGTGCGGATCATATGAATCAGTTTGAAATGTGTCCAACAGCACTTGTACCGAGGACATTTGGGGGCAGTTCTTTACGAGTTTCCATCAATACGGTTGATTATTGTCCACCATACTGCCATCATGACGCAAACAGACAGGGAAGTCTCCTCATTGATCACTTACTAGCTGCTTTTAAACCATCAATACCCTTTACAGCACCACTTAAGATGAGGAACATATGTCTCCCTGCTGTCTAGCTGAGTGCCATGGCTGTAATAAGCTGAAGTGAAGCAGACACTGCAGTGCAATAGACTCCTGAATATTAACAAAAACAAAAAAACTTAACAAACAAAGAACAGTAGACAATGTAAAAGAAGAAAAACTTTTCTGTATTCTAAAGATTGGCTAATTTGAGGCAGTCTGAGTTAGACAGCTGAGTGGTTATCTTTAAAAATTACTCTCTTTTCGGCATGATATTGTTCCTTGTGAAAAATCCTTGCACCGCAGCCCAGCAAGGAAACATACAAACACATTCAAAGAGGGAAAATCATACTAACAACAATCGTTTTGGAAGAAACAATCTTTATTTTCCTATCCCAGCCAGACTACCAAAGCCACATATTGTCACAAATGTTTAAGCAGGATACGGGAAAACAAGAAACTGGACCCAAATAAAGAATTCAGAGGCAGAGCTGGTGCAGTTCAGTTTAATTAATGCACAAAAATAGAAAAGCAGACACATTAGGAAATACTATTTCAATGAAAAAACGGTTGTAACTAAACTAAAAGCTAAAACTGTAACACATATAACATTCAACTAAAAGAAAAACCCTTTCCTAGAAAGATTAATTATGATAAATTATATATACCAGAACATAAGCCTTAACTCACCTCAAAAAAGGTGCTATAGGAAAGGTTCACAAAACTTATTCAGTCCAAGATGGACATGATTGTCTCTTCAAAACTTGATGGGAATCTACCCAATAGTTGTTGAGACATCTCAAGATACAAATATTAATGTGACACAAGAGGAAAAGTCAAGGGATTACCAAAGTCAGTAGGATCCATCCTCTGGAGACCATGCATGTCTGTAAAAGATTTCATGGAAACCCATTAAATACTTGTTAAAATGTCTTAGTCCAAACTGGTGGACCAGCTGACTGCCAGACTGACGGTGCGATTGAAAGAGCCACATTGCTAGCATGGCTACAAACTCACCTACCTAAAAGTAAAACCTTTGTTTTCGAAAAAAAAATGGGACAAAATAATTTTCCATTTCTAAATGTTTGTTGGTAGATGAGATCATTTGTTGAGCAAGAGAAATAAATTAGTTTGCAAAGAGCCACTCTACCCTTAATTTGAAGAAAATTACAGTGCAGGGACATCTTTTCATGTCATTTTATCAGGGTTTATGAAGCAGTACTCATCTTTAATTATTTAAGTGGCTTTCTTTGTAAACATTAGCAACATCAATGATGATAAAAAAGTGGGAAGAACAAAAACTGCTGTGGTAGTTTTGCACTGAGGTACTTCCAGGGATCACTGAAAAATCAACCACTATTATCTGTAATGCCACATGTTTTTCTCTGGATTCTCTGCTGATTAAAATTGAATTTCTGTTGCTAAAAGTCTTTTATACGCCACTCTAGACCCTCCATGAATAATTCTCACAAAGCTGTTTTGGGGCTGGATAATACTGTGTTACAGTAAGATGGCTGGCAAACATCATGGATTCTAATTAAATAGCAGCAGATCAGAATGTGGTCATTTAGTTGTATCTCTGTGCCTCAAGGTATCATCAAACATGTCATGAGTATACTAGAACTAATTAGCTGTGATTGCTAATGTAAGATGGGATTTATTTTTGTGAAGATGTATTCAGTAGATTACCTTATTTTTCTCTGTTCATTTTTTTGAGTCCACATAATTTAATTAATGGTGACAACATTTATACATATTGTATTCTGCTCTTTAACTTAGATTGGACCTATATAATATAGCACACCTTACGTTCATGTAATGTGAGTGATGATTAAGATTGGTGGAGTGATATGTGGGAAGTTAGATGTCACATTTATTGCTGGTGTTCAGCTGTCCTATGTTTCGGTTCAGACATTAAATTGAATTACACAGACAGAACTGTCCTCATACTCTTGCCTTACACACAGCCCTGTAGTAGTTTAATTCAGTAAGTTTATACTTAAGGCAGAGAGAGCCCTGCCTCACACTAATGTCACTGATAGCTTGTCCTTCATTAATGCTAACCCATATTTTTCAATAGAAGATTTCAATAGAGGGAGAATGATGTATGTAAAATGCTGTACTTTTGTGTGAGGTACCATTAGATGAATAACACAGTGTTACGTTAATACATTACAAACTATAAAGTAATTTCCGAGGAAACTGAGGGTTTGAATGCTAGATGTTGAAAACAAATCTGCATTTTTGTTTTAGTTGAATAATATCAATAATGTAGGATTGACGTGAAATATTTAAGTTAAGTTTAAGTTGAAAACTTGCTGCTAAAACTGAATTGCTGCCGTGAGAAGTTGAATAATACCCAAACTGAAGGAACAATGTGGAATATTTTAAGGTTTGTTGAAAAGATTATGCTAAACTCAATTGCTGACTTTAATACATATGAAGAAGCAGATGAAGGAGTATTAATAGTTGAAGAGTAGGAAAGGTTGCTGAATATAGTGTAAGCTGAGGGCTAAACAGCTCTGCTTCACTTACGGCTGGGAGCTAAACTGGCTTTAAAATTTGAATTATACCAATATTATATGAAAGATGTGGAATATTTTATGATCTGCTGAAAAACTGGTATTAAACTGAGCTGTTCTTGAATAATACCAATAATTTTAACGTTTGTTGAAACATTGCTGTTAAACTGAACAGATGGCTTGAAAAGTTGAATAATGCTGAAACTGTTTGAATGTGGTGAAACATTTTAAGGTTTTTTAAAAATATGGTGCTAAACTGATTTGCTGGCTTTAATTTGTATGAAAAGGCAGGTGAAGAATTATAAGTAGTTCAGTGCGACCAGTAAAGCAGGAATGATGTGAAATATGTTAATGTTTGTTGAAAGGCTGATGTTTAATTGAATTGCTGCTGAATAAAACCAATAATGTAGGAATGATGCAGAATATCATACTGTCCTAATATGCTTATTTGCTTATATACTTCATTAACCCCTAAAACATATTTTTCAGTAGAGGTTTCAGTAGAGAGATGATGACATGCTGAAATGAAGTGTATTATTAAGGGTGGATCATATGAATGTTTTAAATGTGTTTAACAGCACTTGTAGTAAGAACGTTGGGGCGTAGTTCTTTATGAGTTGCCGTCAATACGGTTACAGATACGGATATGGATGTAAATTATTTTAAGGTCAGACTGATTTTATTAACCCCTATGCACATATTTTTCAATGGAGGATTTCAATATAGGTGTATTAAATTACATGTATGTATTATATATATATATATATATGTATATGATAAAAAGGCACTTTTAATGTGGTCACTTGAGAAGAACAAATAGTTGTAATTCAGTTGGTACTGCCGTTCATGGTTCATAAACTGTGTTAGACTGTGAGTTATTCATCTGTCATAGAAATAATGATGAGCACAGTGCATCAAAAACGAAGAAATCATAAATATTTGTCCTCATTTTCATGACTGGGGGTTTACATTATTGTGAAGTTATATCCATAAACTCTCTGCCACGGGTAGATTTTGTGATAAATATCAGAGATTTGAAATGTCAAAGAATACAACATATTACCACATCTACATCTTAATTTTGTAGGCAGAAGTGAAAGTAAACAGTGGATCTTTTTCTGACATTTACCAGGCAAAGTGTGTTTTTTTTCTACTCTCTCTCATATTCATGACAGATCACTCATTAATTTATGCTTATCCACATGTGTGAACTCCTTGTATTCTTGTAAAAAAAAAGGGAAGCAAAAGATGAAACAAAGAATTTTCTGTCAGCCCACTGCTCTAGTTTACAGCAGCATGTTTCACCCAGAGCCCACCTCCTCCTCTCACTGTCCTTGACACACTTACCCAAGGTGGACACGCTGACCCCATCAGCTGGTGCTGTACACTTCCCATAAGGGGCCATAACACCCCGCACCCCTACAGCATCTATCTCCTGGTCCCATGTGCCTCTGTGTGGCCCCCTTCAAATGCCTTGGGCTGTCCCCCCGACGATTCTCTCTCAAGGAGTGATTAATGCCTGTTTACTTCAGAAAGGCCAAGCCATTTCCCCGGATGGGAGGTGGGGACTGAAGAGGAGGAAAAAAGAACGAGTAGCGATGAGGAAATGAAGGGGGATGAAACAGACGTATGGATGGCCAACTGCAAGATGCTGCAGCGCTCTATATGCCACGAGAGTCTGGCCTGTGAGCCGAGGTGAGCGAGAGATAATCAGGGGCTTTTATATAGTTAGCAAAGGCCATGCAGGAACCTCTGTGGATTTGAGTCACAGCATGCCGTGGAAAGAGGGTAAATACTTTTCTTCAAGGATGTACTCAGTGTTTATTAAACAATGAATCACAGACATCCTGTATCTGCCTTGTGGATATTGTTGTGCTGCTCTCCTCCTGAAATGCCACCAATCCGGGCTGCTATTTAAGCGTTGACTTCTTTGAGTGACCATAATCTAAAGAGGTTTAATGAGCTTCAGTCTCTCAATAAAACTAACAACAGGATCGGAAACCACTAAGCACAGAGGAACAAAAATGAATGCATCCTGTTGTATATAAACATTTAGTTCCATGAGAAAGGGAGAAAACAGTTAGATGACAACCATCTAATTTATTTTTATTTCTGCGGGAATGAACTTTGCACCAGCATTTCTTCGCTACGATGTAAGTAATTTGGCTGTGCATATTTATGAGCGGTTGGCTTGTGTGTGACCTGCTTATATTTGGTGCTGCATCTTATGGTGCTTTTGATGTTTTTGTGATAAAGAAATGTGCCCGACAGGGACTAATGCAGTACTACTACTACTACTATTACTATTACTACTACTACTACTACAGTCTAACCAGAACCATAGAGGGTTCTTCAGGTTGTTCCCATAGGAGTTCCTGGTAGAGCCTTTTACAAAGTTGCACTTGGGACCCTTTCTACCTAAAACCAAACACAAAAAGTTATACCTAGAACCTTCTGTGAAAGGTTACACCCAGAACCCCCTAGGTTCTACAGAGAACCCTTCTACAGTGTAATGGTTCCACCCAGAACCTTTTCTGAGGTTTTTGTCTTGTTCCGCTCCACCTTCTAAGGAGGCTAACAAGAACTCACCCAGGATGTTCTACTAAAACAAACTTTTATATCCCAATGGTTTTATCTAGAACCTGTCTTACAAACAAACCTTGATGAACCCTTTCTTCAAAAAAGGACTCTTCAGAAGCAAATGGTTCCAGGAAGAACCTCAACTCCACAGAAAGAGCCTTTGGAATCCATATTTGCAAGAGTGTACAACTGGTCTTACTGCTCTTAAATCAGTAGCTGTGTATGTTTGGGTCATTTTTCTGCTCAGATTGGGATGTCTGCTTGGCTCATATCATATCTGATCTAAGAAGGGTTGGACAGATACTAAACAGAGCGGAGCTTGAAGCTTTGATCCACAGGCACACAGTCGAGCCAAACCTGGCCAATGGAGAAGATATGAGATGTGTTGAAGGGGGGGATATGTGGTCTGTTGCACAGCGGGGCTCTCACCTTCCTCCAGGCTGAGCGTTCAATGAGAAGTCTGAACTATCAGTGGCTGGTGCACAGGGTCAAGGTCTGGCTTGCGTCAGCAGTCACAGTGGAGCAACCCTGGTGGTCTAAGGAGCTGCAGCACGCCAACATAATCAAAGGCAGTACTCTTAGAACTGTATACAGTATGTGCAAGTACAAACAGTATTAATGAACCTTCTTCAAGCTGCTCTCATGGAGCTCCACAGAAATGTAGTTTCGAGTAAAAGTGTTCAACATTCAGGTGTATTGTGTTTAATTTCCATTTTTTTGCCCAGAACCATTCTCACAGTAAGATATGCCCAATATAAAATATTTACAAGCCCATGCCTCACTCTGAACAGTATCTAAAACAAAAAAGAATGAATAAATGATACACTCCCCATGTTGACATGTTCACTGGTTGTGTTAATTCATTTTATAATGCCAGCAAATTATTTCAGAGAGTTTCTTTGAAACCAAGAAATTATTATTATTATTGTCTGGATGACATAAAAAAAACTAGTCTGGCATTGCCTCAGTTGATTTTTGATTTCCAAGGGGCACAGACGAAAAGGCCTCCGGATGGAATTGGATAGTCTTATAAATAATCAGAGCAATGTGTGATACAGCACTGGGCCACACAGGCAAGTTGTCTCAAATTACAGCTACACTAAAAGATATTTCTGAAAACATCTAAGGTTAGAGATAAGTAATGCTGTACTAGAATATCAATTCCTAGTTGATCAACACTGCCTAGTTTGACTGTTTTCTCTGAGTTCAGTGAGTCTGGTGTGTTGCCCTCAATGTAACTTTTCACAACTGGAGAGGCTCCTCTGTCATACCATTTTACACCAAAATTAGTGCGTAATGCAGGTTTTTTAAATGCAGCTAAACCCGGTTGAAGTAGGCAAGTTTTTTTTTTCAAAGTTTGTATGTTCAGCTCTCAGTATTTTTGTAGCTTCTAACTGAACCTCTGTGCTTTGAATCACTGTGTTTGCACTTGTTGTTTAGCTGTAGAGCAGCTGCTGATGAAAGCTCACCATTTGAAGCAGAATTTACTGCTTCATAATAAAGCCATTAGAATATATATATCAAAATATTAAGGTGCAACTCAAGATGAGCATGAATCAGTAAAATATTCACCTTTGGGTGAGTGCAGATTCCATGGTAACAGGCTGACACACCATGTCCGAGTCAAGCCAAGCTACATGTGTATGAAAAAGGACCAAAAGAGTAGCAGTAGTCACCGACAAAGGCAACGAGCCCCCATTGCCTGTGCCCAAAAGGGGTGAAAATTAGTGTGACCACATTGGTGTCATGTTAGCATTGCTCCTGTTCAGAGCTGGAGCCGATAAATACCCATGACTACTACACAATCACTTGACCTGGGAGCGAATGCAGATTACACCCTTTCCTATTGAAGACAAAAGCCAGATGTTAGTAGGTGTCACTATTTTTTTTGGTGCACTGTCAAAGGGTCTTCAGTCATTGTATCAAACCTGGCCATATTAAATAAATGGTTGTTTATTTGATTAGTTGATCAAGGATGGGTGGAAATCTCTATCAATGGGAGGGTGGCCAGACGTTTCTGCAAGAGCAAATAAAGCTTGAGAGAGTTTTGCCTGGTTTCCAGTCCAACAAAAAACAAAAAATATGAAAAGAAAAAACAAAACAGCTAATTAAACTCAATATTAAATCATTTCTTATAAAAGAACTCCAAATATAATTCATGTCTTATTTTAGTATCATTACATTACATAATTACAGGGAGAAACGCCTTCCCCAAAAATCAGCTCATGCACTGATTGTAACTGTCATGTTGAAACACACTCGTGGTGGCAGCAGTGTCTTTGGCACTGTGTGTTTTACAGGGTGACTCACAGCTGTGATGGACAGGCAAATCGATATTTTGACTTTGGCCACTGGTTTTTCTCTTACAGGAGGAGCAACGGTAATGGAAGAGGACTGTAAATAAGTGGAAGGTTCTTGACAAATGAATCCATTAACATTTGCCTGTGTCGCCTGGCGAGCAGATTTGCTGTTTTATGGAGCAGGAAAAAAGAGCTAGTAAATCTGAGGGCGCTGTAAGGGTGAGGAGCTGAGAGCAGGCTGGGGAACACATCTCCCATGATGCAGCACTTTATCTCCCTCCCAAATGGCATCTTTATCTGCCTAAATTAAGTTTTGATTCCTTGCCACATACGGAGCTGCAAATCACTTTTAATACTGATATCAAGAGCAGCAGTAAAGTGTGCCCAAAGCGATGGAAAGCAGCTTTATTGTGTGGCACACACTGCCGACACCACCATTCACTGTGTCTCTGTGGCTCACAGTTGTAAAAAAAAAAAACCCAGCCCCAAACCAATGCTTTGTGTGCAAATCATATTATGCCATTTGTCATCATTCAGATTCCTCTCTATCCTGCAGCTCTGCACAGAGTTACTTTTGCTATCTACCTGTAACTCTGTGGATGAGGAAGTAGGATACCCCCAAAGGTGACTTAATTTATAGCTGTGATTAATTTCCAATTCCATTTTCACTCAGTGATGTTTATCTTCAAAATTAGAAAGAAGCCGAGGCCTATTTGTGTGTATGTGTGTGGCGGTGGGAGGGGGATGGGCCGGGGCTGGGGAATGGGTACCACATACAAACTGCATTACACTGCCTCTGCATTATCATCAGTCTGCCTGCATATCTCTCTGTTTGTTTGTCTGCCTATCAATCTGTCTGACTGTCTGTCGCTCAGTCTAATTGATCAACAGCCTGCCGGGAGAGACAGGGGTCTTGTGAGCGCTCAGCAGGAATACAGGATGTCTGACATGTGCAGTGCTGAGAAACATATCCCTTGACAGAGGATGAAGAGTATATGTGGTAACAAGACTAGGAATCTACAACAGAGGTTTTTAAAGTGTGGTCTGCAGGCCATTGGCAGCCCCCGAACCTGACATGAAATGCATGCATTATATTTTAATCATCCCATTTCAATACCTTCACTTTCAATAGTCTACATTTAATACACCACTTGGCAACTGCACCAACTGCGTTCCCATTGCACCCTAAAAAATGCTTTATTTCACTGTAGTTTTTCAAAAAAAAAAGTTCTGGATGCTTTGGACTTTTTTTGCAAGTGAAATCAAGTGAAATGATGTGTCCTTTCAAAGTTTAAAATAAAAACACAAAGAAATAACAAATAATAAAACACCAAGCCAGTTCACTGACACGTGTGTATGACGCTTGTAGACTGCTATGATTGGTAAAACTCACAGGAAGCTATGATGATTGGTCAAACTCACAGAAAAGCTGCAGTTATCAGACAAAATTGTAAGTTTGTGCAGAATTCACAGGGATTAGTCGAACTTGTTGCAATTGCAACATCGCAGCTTCCTGGTGGGACTGTGTGGAAGTGAGATGGAAAAGCCATTAGCCATTAGCACTGTATGGTTGAGGAGAAAAGTAGGTTTCAGAAATGTTTAATATTAAGTGCTATTATCAGACCAATCACAAATCGTCCAACAATTTCATGGGTTTTTCTGTGTAGCCTTCAATCAAATGCTGTTTTCCTAAACTGGCACTCAAGTCATCAAAACTTTGAAAACTGCTTCTCTACAGACATACTAGTGGCTATGTGAGGCTGCACTTGAGTACAGCGATGCACTGAGCTACATGATAACTTCAGTATGCTAACATGCTCACTATAACAAGCAGATTTTTAGCATGTATAGAATTGACCACCTTGTTCTATTTATTTTATTAGCACATAACATTTGCTAATAGGTTGCTGCAGAGATTAAGTATTTTTGTAGGCCAAGCTGGAAGTTAGCATGACTCGACAAAAGTTGATTATTGCAGAAAATAACCTCTTGACAAACAAAAGTTTCTGCCTAGTGGCATTACAGGAAAAGTCAGGTGATTGTGAAGGTAGAATTCATTGTCTAGGAACCATGGCTATCTGTACAGAATTTGGTAGTGATCCATCAAGCAGATGTGGAGACAATGTTCAGGTTAAGTAGCTGCTAGTAGCTCTTACTGAAAGTAAGGGGGGCATCAAAGTCAGTAGAATTCATCCTCTGGAGAACATGAATGTCTACTCAATTTTTCATGGCAATCTATTCATTGGTTGTTGTTATATTTCAGTTTGAACCAAAGTAGTGGACCAAACAGTGAAGCTAAATCAGAAGAGATTCACACAGAAAACCTACTACACCACTATCTCCCATATGAACTATACTGATGAATGTCATTAAAGGTTACTAGGTGTGAAATCCCTCTGACTTCTGAGGAGGACGAAGCTATTTTACATCCTTATAGATCTCCTGCTTGGCCACCACAACACACATTCCCATTCAACTACTGATAACATGAAATTAACATGTTTAATATAACACATAACATAATATAATCTATATTAGTTGAACTTTTCATGCTCCCCTTTTTGGAGATAATAAAGATGAAACACGGAGACTCGGTATCCATCTTCTGACGTACTCTCCAATTTAAGCAAACAACACAGTGACTCAGACAGTGAGTCACGCGTAAATAAAGCATAAAGCATGCAGATAAAGTTCAAGGGTTCAGTTGCTCTTAAACCGAAAGCTAAAATGGACAAGATGTTTGATTCAAGTGACTTTTAGCTTGCTGTGGTGGTTCGCTCCAGACACTCCACTCTGAGCGTCTCAGACATGCCTGCCCTCCTGGGGTTCTCCTGCACTACAGTGTCAAGTTTCCTGCAAGACTAAAACATCCATCTAGCAGCAGTCCTTTGGGCAAAAAAAATGCTTCTTTATTTGCTGAAAGGGGCATGTTAACAATCTGGAGGGCATTTACGCCTCAATATTTTTTGTGATATCCAGGCTTTTCACTCCTGGCTGGCACACATGACACATCTTTTCTCAAAAGCTTACACAGGTCAGCGGTGAGCGTTTTAGGTTACATGAATATTTTCCTCTTTCTTCCCCTTTTCTTCTATTCATGATGTACAGAAAAATACCTATCACTCCTTCGGACTAGATACAGTAATTGCCAAATATCATGCGGTTCAACTGCATTGAGAGGCAGTCAATAAGAAATGTAAACACGGTTTTAAACCTTGACCTAACAGCTTTAGAGCCAAACAAGAGACAGCATTGAATACAAGTGTGTGGAGTGTTGAATAGATTATTTTGATTGAATTTCATGTGATTATGTTTTTAATGTTCCCATGAAGTCAAAGTCGATGTTTAACCTTTTTAATCACAAATGTGTTGCGCTATCATCAGCTATATACAATGGTAAAAGGTTAGGTAGGTATTCTCAGATATTTAAAATGGCATTTCAGAGTTTATCTTTTCCTGGAAAATTATTAAAAACTGTTGATGACTCATCCTGGACTCAGGTACGCTGCAGAGCATGTTCACCAGAACTGAAATTTACTCACTGATTAGGGTGAAACTGGATCACATTTTGTGGAGAAAATGTTTTTTTGGTTTCCCCACTGATTCCTCTCCTTCCTTTCTGGATGCTTCAACAAACTAGCTGCCCTTTCTGAGCAACAGAACCGGGCTAAGCAGCTTCCCAGTGAACCTCTGAACGTGGCCTCTGAGACTGGCAGGTAATACAGTATTGAGGTTGTTTACGGAGCGTCCTGATGTAAGGATAGCTTTACTTGGTGCTGAAGTAATTTAGCTAAATGCTAACAGCTGTTAGCATGGATAACCGTGAAACAGGCCCATGGGGGTTATCATTTTACAAAATAAACTGCATTTTTCAGTGGCTAAACAGACTCCAGAACTCGTGAAACTTGGCAAATGCGTCAGAAGTGGCAAAAATTTATATTTGATAAGGGTCTATGGGCGTGGCTACAGTCTCGTCCCCTACTAGCCCACATGGTATGTTTCACCTACAAGTATGAAAACTGGTACGCACATGTATCAGATCCAGACTCACAACAAAGCCCCTTGGAACCATACCCTAAACATTTTGCCATTTTCAGGCAATGTGTTTCAACTAACTTTTCCTAGAGAATTAACCAGATCAACTTCATATTTGGTCATTGCAATCTAAAGACTTTCGCAATATTTTTTTTTTTAATTTTGTGTTAAATTTCAATGTTTTGCCATGAAACAGAAAGTTGCTGTAACTTACATTGTCAAATTTGTCACAAATGTCACGTGTGATAAGAGTTATGTCCTGAATCTACTACAATAGTCAGTCATAGTCACAGTATTTGATATGCTGAACAGTTCACAACAAAATGAGACAGAAACAACGGAAAGGATATAATCATTTCAGCTGAGACCTTAAGATGTCACTTGCTGCTTTCAGAGTCAGCACCACGGTGGCTCTCGAGAGAAGTCAGAGGAGAATGGCCAAACTTGTTCAAGTTAACAGGGCACAAATAAATGACTGCTCAGTACAACAGCAGCATGTAGAAGGACATTTCAGAAAGCACACATCATTTAACCTTGAATTGGACGGGCTGCAGCAGCAGGGCTGTGCCTCTCTCCACTCCAGTCAGCAAAGAACAAGAAAATGTAGCTATGTGAGCCACCAGCACAACTGCATCAGTGAAGACACAAAAAAATGAAGTGTGATCTTTGAAATCCTGGTGTGCCATGTGACATACATGGTGTCAGTGTCAGGATGTGGCCTTCATGGTCACAGTCTACAATTCAAATGGATACATGCAGCCAGATAAGATGCCATTTTACATGCTCACATCGCCGTAAGATAGGAACATGACAGTGACCTCGGTTTCCCTCCCGTAGCTCCTGCTTTCTTCATATCTCGGCCAAACAGAGCACCTCTGGGATGATGCGGAAGGCATTGATAGCAGAATGAATGCATCGCTGTGGAGTCAGCATGGACCAAACCTCCCCGAGGAGTGTTAACAGCACCTTGTTGAATGAATGCCTCCACGAAATAGCAAAAGGAGTGTCTCATTAGTGCATTACGTGGCTTTTACAACATGTAATATATTTTTGGTGACCCAAACCACAGGTATTGCTCCCATCTTAGTCAAGAATAAAAGCAATTTCCTGCATTTATCCTTCCTGAAATTGAAATGCCAGCAAGATGACAGCTGCCCATTGACATCAGCGTGCATTAAAAAAATGGTGATGGAGGGGAGGAGAATACCACGCTTCCTAAATTAGATTCATATTTTAAAAGTTATCACGTTTCATTTTTGCTGCAGAGATAGTGTCAAGCTCATATTTCACATTAATCACAAAGTATCGGGGGCATTGCCTCGACATCTGTCATGCATATGTAATTACCCATCAGCCTTTTATCGGAATCACTGGAACAAGTTTCCCCCAGCAAAGCAAAAGTCATGTGTGTGTGGGTCTGTGTGCGTATTCAGGAGCATGTCTGTTAGGCTGAGATCATTATTGATCAGGTTTTGTGACATGCTATTACTACTTCTAAATATCAATTAGAGTGGCAGAAACAGGGGCGAGTTCAGGGCCCAGTCAGATAAATTATGTCTTCCTGTTGCAGTGCCTGCACTAAATTAATGAGGATTTATGTTCTGAAAATACACGCAGAGAGATCAGAAAACAGAAGCACCTGTTTGCAATACATAGGGGTTAAATGGAAGTACATTTACTCTAGTACTGTACTTAAGCACAATTTTCAGGTATTATATTTAGTACAGTATAATATTTTATTTTCTAGTACTTCTGGAGTTTGAAATATGAGGAGCTATAAGCAGCTCAGCTCCTCAGAAAGCCTCATTTTAGTAATTTAGGGGCAGTTCTAAAATATTGCAATATTTGTTGCCACCGTTTTTTTTTCTATATATATATTTTCCTGCATATTGAGTTTCCTGAAATAAATAATAAGCTGATAGTAGAGCACTTGTCAATGTGCCTGTTTATTTGTGCATAACCATTTCCAATAATTTGTGTCTAATTAACACAATGCTGTTTATTCCTGTGGCCAGTCATGTGTGGGGGTGTACTCAACACATTACACACTGTATGATGTCTTTCCAGTGACTGTCTCCTGGCAAATAAGTGAATGCTATGATGAGCTCGAGTAGTAGTTTAAAGTGTAAAGACACAATTTACAGTCTCTTTGTTTTATACCATGTGTATTGATAGTATACTTTTGCATGGTGGGTGCGTTCATATGCATGCATGTGTACAGAGTCTTCACCCCAGAAAAATAGTTTCCCCAAAAACCATGGTGTAATTTGAACGCTGTTGGGAAACCAGTATGTAGCAGCCATAGTTGCAGATTACTTTGTCTTATGACTGTTTAAAAAAAAGCAGTCTAGTTGCTGTCATATTTCAAATGTCTGTGAGTTTATAGCAGTTTCACCAAAGAGAACCTTCCCCTCTAAACTTTTCAAACGGTCTCTCAAAGAAGTCATGCACCAACATAAAATCCAAAGCTGCAATGCTTACCAACTTTTTTGATAATCAGCTAATTGTTTAAGTCGTTCTTCAAGCAAAAATATCAAAGATTTGCTGGTTTTTGCTGCTTTTCTTTGTCATTTGGCAGATGAGGATTCTTTGGGTTTTGGTCTGATGAGTTGGACAAAAGAATCAGTCAGAAGACACTTTGGAGAAATTGTGATTGGTATTTTTCACAACATTTCACTGACTGAACGATTCTTAAAATAATAAGTTAGTTGCAGCCCTAGACCTGACCCTTATGTTGGAAATCATAGGGCTAAACCATCTAGCTTCAAACTGACCAGTTAAAATCATAAAATAATACAATTCGATTGAATAAAATGGATGCATCAGTAGTCATAATGTAATAATGTCAAATATAATTATAAATCAGTGAGAGGGAATATTATAATGCATAGGGAATATATATTTTTACATTTTGGTATTAGAACCTAACTTGGGATCTGATCACTTCCTCCATCACTACCAATACCAAGGACCTGCATTCTTCCTGTTAACTGTGCATTTTTTTATGTTGACAGTTTTTTGTCTCTGTTTACAGCAGTTATGTTTACATTCACAAGAGTGTATATTTACACCTAACATAACTCACTTATAACTATTGCATTGACCCGCCTCTTGTAATTTTGTATAGTATTGTAATGTCTGTCAAACAGTTTACATTGTTTACATTACTGTTTGTCTCAACCATTTAAACAGTTTAAAGTATTCAGCGGTCTTTTAACAGCCCCTACCTGCTTTCCTCAAGAGGCTCTTGCCTTTTGCTAGGCTGCAACTGTAAAAAGGACTTCTTAATGATTTGCTGTTTAAATAAAAGCAAAAATTAAATTTAAACAAATATATTGTAACTTTTGTTTTAAGCGGTCTGTTAAATATCTCTAGGCCCAGTGTGTGACCCAGACCTACAAAACCCACTAAAACCAACCAAACATTTAACATGGTTGCACGTATGCACTTCAGGTTATGTTGTTTAATATGTTTATGTAGTCTTGTATAGCTCTGTGTGGTCTTAGTTGGTCTAGTTAGGTCTCTTGTGTTGTAGAACATTATGTCACTTTGAATAGCTGTATATAGTCAAGTGGACTATAAAAAAACTACAGTCTACAATCTTAATTACTGATTTTTTTGACTGTCTCATAAATGGTTTCAGAAATATTTTTCATTTAATGTAGAATACAGAGACCAAATGAAATAAAATGTTAAAGTATTATGATTTTTTCTAAAATCCACAAAGGACTTGTTGTTACTTCAGAGCTGTTGGCATCACTGACTTGTATCATTGTATTGTATCCAAGGCTTCCATTAATCATGTGTTTGATAGATCCATCCATTCCTCGCTGCTATCCGGACCAGGTTTTGATGCAGCGCCGCCACTTGCCGGAGCACTTGGATTGGCTGAAGGAGCAGGTAGCCCGCAGAGACGCTCCTTCCCTCCTTCCCTCCTCCGGTTCAGTCCCGTCACACACACACGCGGCTTCAAACACACACACACACACTCCGCCTGCACGCGTGGAAGGTGCGACAGAGAACACAGAGAGGGGGGACTCACCGGAGAGGACTTTGATTTCGGTGTGGGACTAACCGGAGCATGAATCTGCCATCAGGACATCGATCCACATCTGTAGACAAACCAAGTGAAGCTTTGAGGAGGAAGACACGCGGAGACAGATTTTAATGCAACATCCTCACTGACGGAGGGCGATGCACCCGCCTCTTGTTCCTTAACAAACTGTCACAGTTTTATCGTATGACTGCAAAAAACACACAGCGCTGGATTTATTCTCCGCAAAGCCTTTTTCTTTCGCGCTCGGGGTTTTGAGGGGTGAGACTTCGCCCGCAGCGCGCAACGACGAGCGTGTTTGTTGAGCGCAATTTCTCTCAGTGACTCGGACTTGCTGCCTCAGAGCGGAGTTTGACTCCTCATCATGGGGTACGGTGCACAAACTGACAGAGAAGGAGGAAGAGTGTCGAGATCCTCTCCTGAGATGCCGCTCACCGTGTCCTGGCTTTTGGTTTTTCTCCTGGTGGATATCGGAGCGGCTCAAGGTAAAGTTAAAAACGGTTTCTTGACCTGTGAACTTTGCTTTGCTCTTGGTAAAAGTTGTGCAAACTTGCAGCAGGGGTGTGGTGGACACGGGTAACCACCTGAATTTAGTTTACTACACTTTTAATGGAAAAAATGTAGTTTATCCAGCTTTTGGCGCTGCGTTATTTAAGAGATTAAAAGTATAAATTCGTCCTATAGGCCTGCAGCCACAAGCTCCATATAATTTAGGTTAAATGTTGAGATATGGCAAACCACTAACGCTTCTCTGGAAAACTATGATGAAAAGAGGGTGACCGAATCACCACACTTTCTCTCAAGAGACTGAATAATGCTTATTTCAGTTGCCTAAACCACATCTGGCACTTATAAACAGAAACACATCTGTTTCTCCAAGAAAAGAAACCAAGAAGTGCTGTTGTGCTTCAACAGAGCTTCCCAGATAACATCAGAAATGAAATCGAACGCGTATTTTGGCTGCTGTTTTTACATTTCCACAAATTGATCCTTTAGGATTGTCCTGTAGGAGCAAGATTTACCAAAATAAAAATGGCATTGCATGAAAACAAAAAAAAAATGAATGTAATCTGTTCTGAGTCATACAAGACACGCAGACCGTTCTTTATTGTATTTATTATAAAGTGAATTAGATCTAAATTGTGACTCATGCCCAGTTTCATGTGGGAACCTTTGAGATGTGGCTGAATGTTCATTTATTTGGTCTTTTCTGAGTAGTTTGATTTCCAGATTTAAAACAATAATTCAAAAATATTATTTTTTTTAGAAGTCTTGGTCTCACATACTGTACACATGAGTAGCTTCCTTCCAAAATAACATGTCCTTTCTTTTGAAGCAAGCACATCATCTAATAATGATTGCTGTTAGAGTCCAGTGACACCATCAAAGCTATTTAATAGTCTTGACCTATTATATTTATTAGGAATAATCTGTATTTGGGCTTCAAGTAGATTATTTTCATTACTGATTAATCTGTCAGTCATTTTCTCGATTAATTGATTAGTTGTTTGGGCCATAAAGTATCAGAAAATGCAGAAAAATGTTGATCACTGTTACCCAGAACTCAAGGTGATGTCCTCAAATGTCTTGTTTTGTCCACAATCCAAAGATGCTCAGTTTGCTGTCAAAAACAATTAGAGAATCTGGAAAATATTGAGAGGCTGGAATCAGAGATTTTTTTCCCCTCAAAAAAAAACTTAAACAGACAAATCAATTGTAGATTAGTTCAGTAGCTGACAACTCTCTAGTCTTTGAAGTAATAGTAAAGTTTGGGAGGTAGTTTTATTTTCTAACAGAACTTCTCCAGCATAATCATTTCTAACTTCAGCCTGTAAGCATATTTTTTAACCTTCAGTGTGTCTTTTTCCTTCAGAGTAGAGTGCAGCTGTCTGCTGAAAGATGTTTTCTGTAAACCATAGTAGCTGTCAGTTATGAAGTGCGTTGAGATAATGGCACAACACCTGAAGCCATTTACTTAATCTCCTCTCTCCTGAGTGGGATTGTCTGTCAAACAAAGGGAGCTAGGAGGAACCCATCTGTGTGTGAGGGGTGAACGTTCAGTATGTGTTTGTGCATGTGTGTGTGTGCACCTCTGGAATTAAGGTAGGTGGTCTGTGTGCTCTTGCTGGAATGAAAATGGCTGATGAGATGCAGGGAATTGAGCAGATTTACAGACTTCTGCAAGGAAACACCTACAGTAGCAGATTTTCCAGTGGCCTAACAGAATTTTTTTTCAATAGTTAAGGCTTTGCTGCTCATGCAAGAGCAACACAAGCTCAAATTGGAGGTCCGAGCACATATCCTAGACGGGGGATGAGGGTCTGCGAGCAACCTTATCTAGCTGTTCCAGACCTTCATCTCACTCCTACATAGTTAATGAGCAAAAGAGGGCGAGAGGAAGAATGAAAAAACAGCACAGGTCTGGTTTCTGAAGGGCAGGGTGAGATGACATAATACCCATCCCAAAACCCCTGAGAGCGCCGTGTCATTGACTAGATGGGAATACGAACAAGGTCCTTCTCTGTCCATTAAGAAGTCGATACACCCGGAGAACATTGTTTGAGACTAATTAATGGGCCCCGCTATTTTTGGGCGCTGATGAGCTCTACACATTTCCAAATCGCTGGAGAGTCACTTCTTCAGTGTAAAACTACTGGTGATTAAAGTGGCTCACTTACCCAGGCGCTCCTCGTAACACCATCCCCTTCCCCTGCATATTTTGTTTTGAAGTCATTAGAACATATCTTCAGTAGTTGTATACTTTACATTTCATCTGACTCTTGCAGTTTATTTTTACTCCCTGACTTTGCCTTTGAGAGGACTTGCTCTCATCCCATCTGCAGGCAGAAGAAGGAGAAGAAGTGTGCGCTGGGAAATGAGAGTGCTCATTAACCTGCTGAACTCTTGACAAAGGAGACAGGTTGAGACAGATATAAGCTGGGAGCTGCCAGAAAGGTAGCTGAGAGCTCTGTGACAGTAGCTTGATTGGAAACCCTTGGTGCAAGAACAGATGTACTTCTGGTATTTCCAGCACAGCGGCAGAGCTGTACCATACGTGCAGTGTCCGTGTCCGTGTGCATGTTGTTTTAAAAGTTGATGGAGGGTGTCAAGTTGTTATGGGAATATATGGGAAAACTTCCTCATGAAAATATGCCCAGGAAAAAGCTACAGTTTTTCCTTTTCTTGTGCAAGTGAATTGCTTTTTTTTTTTTTTAGCCCTAATGGTTGAATCTGAAATTAAAACGACTGACCGGTGAATTTTTCTTTATTGATTCAACATATTAATTCTGCTTCAGGGGGGAAGTAGTTGAAGAGAAGGCGTGATGGGTTTAAGGAGGATTTTAAAACCTTCAGCAAATTGAGACATGGATTACACCTCAGAGCTTCTCTTCAGTCTTAAAGAAATCATTCGAATGCTTTGTCTGTTAAAGGTAGATTAAGTAGGATTTGTCAGTTGTTGTTTGCAAATGCAATAGAAAGATTGTTGATAATTAAATCTTATTCCCAGGACGTCAAATACCAAAGTTTTGGGTTGGAAAAGCGACCCAAGTACAGCTTGATAATGAGAGAATAAGAGGGTCTCTGCGGATGTAGTCGCCGCCACACACTTCTGGTGGGTCTTGGGTGATGACTGAGAGGGATTCTTTTATAGTTTGCTTTTAAATGTATGATGAGAGATAAAATCACATTAAAGTTTCTTTTGTTTATTGATTTATTTTTATTTTCAGAGCTGACATACTGTATAATAACCTTAACGGTGTAGTCGACAATTTGCGAAACCGTTCCGACTCCCCGCTGCCTGGTTTCCCAGCCCCTCCCACCAAATGACGCACCAAACATGCTCAAGCTTGAAGCGCAACATCATGTTTGTCAGCCATTGTACCTAAGGGCACTAAAATCTATTCTTCTCTAGTGCGGTATCCGATGTATTTGTGTTTCCCCGGAAGTTATAGAAACTAGTAGCTAGAAAGAAATGCAATGTTACCTTGAATAAATTACGAATTTCTCAGGGTTTGATCACTTTTGGAAACATCTGGGGCAATGTCAGCACACAACTCAACAAAATATATAACACTTGTCTAGCATTTTTAGACATTTTAATGCAGAAATATTATATGTCATAGCTTTTACACTGACATTTATATGCCATGTCTCTGTGTAGGGCAGTGGATAGTGGAGTGGAGTGGATAGTTTGGACATAAAGTCCAGCCCATGGGTGCTGGCCTTCCTGGGATTAGTTCATTTTTTCCACAATGCTGCTCCTATGTCTCTCTCTTCCTCTCTTCCTCTCTTCCTCTCACTGCGCGTTCCTGTCTCTGCCGTTGCTGAACTTTCTGATGATGTGTCCTCTGAGGATTGTTTTTAGAGAGAAAAGTTAAATCTTTATTATATATGGTTTCGAAAATGTCGTGACTCATTGCGTGGTAAAAAAGTTTCTATTTTCCACACGTGACACTCCCTCTCAGACCGATCTGAGCCCTGCTTTAAGAATGCAGGTAAAAAGTGAATGTTTTTTCTATCATTATTATTCTAACAAGCTTCCCTGTGGCCTGACAACTGGCTCCGTGGGGGCCACTAACATTACAACCACTGCGGTCATTCTATAAACAGGGCCTGTATGCACAATGAGCACATTGTGCGTACGGAGCAGTACTTATGCATTACCTCCTATGATAGACTCTCGCCAACGCCCGTGAGCTGGCAATATGACACAGTTACAGTCAAGCAATTTCATGTAATTGAAGGAAATTAAGATTCAGTTACACACTCCCCTAGGCGCAGGTGAAGGAAGAGGGCAAAGTAAACAGTGTGTACAGTACGGTCTGACAGTGCTGAGAGGGGTCAGAGGTGCATGCTGGTTGCTAGCTGAGCCACAGACGGAGGGTGGTAGTGAGTGATAATTACTGTGAAAAGTGGCTGCTGAGTTTGCTTCCCTGTCTCCACTTGATGCCATATACTATTGTTATGATGGCAACAAATATACATGGAGCTATTTCGGGGCTGGGAACAGTTCTGCAGTCATATGGTGGGTGACATCTTTTGTTGTGCTGGTGCAGGTGAATACTGTTACTGTCACTGCGGCCAGGTATTTTAGGAATACTGAGGTCATGAGTCCAAATTCCTCTTTAGTTCAGCGCCTCCATCAGCAGATATGTTCGAGCAGCCACCAAACAAGCCTGTAAAATATTATGATTAATTTAGATTTTTATTGAATAACTTAAAGGACCAATGTGTAGGATTTTGTGGCATCTGACATTGAGGTTGAAGGTTGCCTCACCTCATCCTCCCCTTCCAAGCATATAGGAGAAATTATGCCGGTTGCAAAAGACCCTCTCTAGAGCCAGTATTTGGTTTGTCCATTCTGGGATACTGTAGGAACATGGCGGTTCAACATGGCAGCCTCTGTGGAAGAGTCTCTCTTTGTAAATATAACTGACTTATCCTAAAGTATCAAAAACATGTTTTTCCCTCAAGACTGTCCCTCCCTACTGTGCTGTGCTTGGCTGTGAGTGTGACTGTAGATATTAGCAGTTAAAATAAGTTTAAAAGGGAAGTTGTGGTGAATGAATGGATCAAATAGGAGTCTGGGGTTCATGTCCCTTGTAAAACTAAATGTCACTGTCAGACTTAGTTGACTTAGTTTTTTAAAATTTTACTTCATTTTCAGTCGCGTTTTGTTTAGTTTTTGTATGACAAGGAAAGTGCTTGGTTAGATTTCAGCAGAAAAAGTATTTGAGGAGGTTAAGAAAAAAACCTACTTGGGTAGGTTTAGTAAAAGATGTTTTGGGTTAAAAAAGACCATTTCACAACATTTACAAAGGCTTTCTTTGGAGATTAAAAAAACGCAACAAAAACATAACACTGAGCCATAATCACTTGCAGGTGATTATAATGAAAAGATACTGAATATTATGTACTATTCCCACCATATTCTGCCAATAGATCCCTCTAAATCGCACACTGGTGCTTTAACATTTCATTTATCTCCCTTTGTAATGGTCTAAATAATGTCTCAGAGTTTTCCTCACACTGTTATGCTGTTATTCTGGTGCAGAAATTCTAAATTTATCATATTTGAGTCTAATTTAATATATTTAGCCTAAAATCAGTGAAATTTAAACATAATTAGTGTAATCAGTCTTAAAAGCCCACAGTGTTTAATTTGTGTATAGTAACAAAATGTGAACTTGTCCTCAGGTTGTTAAAACCAGTCAAATTCCTGGGAACAATACACAGAACTTAACCTCAGTGTCAACAATGCTCCGGATGTTTAGGTGCCTTGCTAACAATGCCCTTCACCAGACATGAGTGGTTTACCCAAGCAATTTTAGTGTTTACTCTGCGTATTTATGCTTTCTGACCAGCCTGGTGGAAGGATGCCTCTTCCAGTAAAGCAAAGCTTTTTCCTCTTCAAATGAGGTTTCTCTTGGAGTTTTCCTCGCCAGTTTTATTTGTTGCTCTCATATTGTAGTCACTGTGAAGCCGTTTGAACCTTGAGCTTTGCAGAAATAAACTCAACCGTTGGGGAGTGTAATAATGATTTCAGATTCATGTGTCACCTCTATCATCACAAGCAAAGAGGTGAGATGGTTCAGAGTGAGAAGAGGGTGATCGCAAGGACACAAAAGAGGCAAACGGGTGGTGAGGAGCAGAGAGGAGAAGGAAGCTGGAGGTGGAGAGAGGTGAAAGCGAGATGAGGAGCGAGGACAGACAGGGACGGACAGGGGAGGAGAGGAGAGTGTGTCATTAATCACCCTGTGTGACACTCTCAACTACAGGGGAGCTTCACAGTGCAACATTCACTTCTATTAGCAGTCCATTAGCAGAGCTCGGCACAAGTAGCGGCACTTGACAAGCAGGCCTGTGCCAGAAAGGCTGACCTGTGTCTCGACACAATGTATACTGCACCACCTAGATAGAGTGTGTGTGTGTGTGTGTGTGTGTGTTTGCTGAGAGTTTTTGCGAGAGTAGGGTAAGTCAAAGTGCACCACAGGGCTTAAATTAGCGGGACATACTGTGGCAAGTTTTGCTTTTTAGGCTTTGGGCGGCAAATGAAAATAATTGTATAAAAGGTCCCACTTTCAATTACGCTCCTGGATGAGATTGGGCATAATGATTGTAAAGATGATGATGGTAGTGCTGGTGACCTGATTTCCCACCTGTGATATCCCCTCTGCCAGAAAATGGCTCTTCAAAGTTGAGATGGCTGATGCATTAGAGGTACAGTCATTTCTCATTCAAAGGCTTGTTGGCCTCTTACCTTAGCCGAGAGGCCTGTGATTACAGGATCTCAGCCAAGGGGGGGGGAAGGGGGTGTGGACCACTGTCCCTGCTCTTGATCTACAGTTCATTTATGATTAGAGATCAGAGCCGACAGTCAGAAAATCAGAGGTTGAGGTGGGGGTTGCAGAGAGGAGGAGGACGGAGCCAAAGGGGGAGAGAGAAGTGATTACGAGTTAAGTGGCCCTTCTCATGCCATTATAAGCAGCAGGGCTGACAGAGCACATCATGAGTGAGTATAAGTACACACTCCACGCCTGCCCTTTAATTTGGTATCATGCCCCCCCCCCCGGTGCTCAACCACTAATGTCCTTCTGCATTTTTGTGTTCATGACAGGAAATTAGTCAAGGACGTGTCATTACTAACACAGGTAAATATGTGTAACTAAAAAATAGAAGCTTTAATCCATACTTGCCAACCTTGAGACCTCAAAAATAGTGAGGATTTCGAAATCGAAGCGGGGAGCGTGACATGGGGGACCTGGGTGTCCTCCCCAGCAAAAGGTGATAAGAGTGAAAAGAGTTTCAGAAACTTTGCTTCCTGCATTTGGGTGACTTTTAAAGGGACCCCAAAATAAAAAATGCCTGGCCTGTAATTGTATTTATCCATCTAGATGTTTTTGTTGTGAGTTGCAGAGTTTTGGAGATATCGGCTGTGGAGATGTCTGCTTTCACTCCAGTATAATAGAAAAAGATGGCACTCTCCACTGGTTCACTCTGTGAATCTCAAAAGTAGTGTTTCTTCCCCAAAATCATGACCTGGTTACTGAAGATTATCCACAGGCTTTGTTGTGAGCAGTTTTCAGGTAAGAACTACTTTCTTTCTATAAGAGAGAAAGTAGTTCTGGTGGATTCTAAATTAGTTTCAATGGATTCTGCTGCAGAGAGAAAGCAAAAGTAAAATGTCTTTTTTAGGCAATTTTTAAGGCAATTTGAGCACCACAGGACTAGTGCCATCTAGTTCCATTATATTGGAGAGAAGGCAGACATGTCTATGGCCAGTATCTCCAAAACACACTGGAACTCACACGAACACAGCATAGATGGATAAATAGCACTACAGGCCAGATAATTCACCCCTCTGGCGTGAACTTTCTGGCATTAATCAATATTCATCAGTTTTCAATCTTTTTTTTTTGCCCCGTCCCTTTAAGAAAATACATCCGTCTACAAAATGCATACCCCTTTCCGTTCAAACTTTCTGTAAGAAAAATGGAATTCCTCTCTCCGGGAAATCCATTTGTTTAGAGTAACCATATTTTATTGTAAACAACATGCATATGTTTTTTTAAATTTTGGATAAAGAAGTCAGATGTGGTCAGACTGGTCAACTATTTATTTCTTGCAAATATAATGAGCAAAGAAATATATCTTAAATAACAGCACAACAGAGACTTTATCTGTCACTGATACTTAGCCTATGGATAGTTCTAACAGATTATATATATTTACAGTTTTCAACAAAGAAACATACTTTTTTCCCATATTTTTTATTTTTGAAGTAAAAAATGATTTTTTCTACTGTAACTGGCAAAATTTTATCAGGTTGATTTTCAGCTGCAGACGAGGTGGGCTTTGTGTGGACTTGTTGGACAAGTCCTGACTTCCGTAACGAAAGACAAAAGGTAACATAACATAATTTAGCCGATGTAATCATCTGTGGACATAGCAAAAAACTGAATGTCCTGCACTGTTGCCATACATGCTATTTTACCTAGCAAAGAGGATTAGGGCACAAAATAGACAGAGTTAGGAGGAGATTTGAGAGAGGAATGCTGGTACTCTTATGTATGCACGCAGACACTATAAAAAGCTCAAAGTGCTGATGAGCAGTAAAAGGCCGAGTCAGTGGGAATGCTGTTATTTCCCCAATGTCCTTTAACAGTGTGAACTCCCAGCAGTGTTGGTTCCCCGGCCCAGCGTGGAGCGTGGAACAGCTACTACATAGCAAGCACACTGCTAACATGGCACAGCAAGATGAGAGAAGCGCCGACAGTGGGCCGAAAAATTAGGCCAAACATGCCCTGCATGCAGGTGTGAGATAATCCTGGCTTAGCTCAGTTGTTGCATGTCTATGGGGCCAAGAAGCAGCGCTGCTCAAAGTTAGGGAACTATACCTTTAAACGCCTGCCAGAATCGAGGACTGATCTTAAAGGAAAAGTTAGACATTTTGGGCTTATTTGCTTTCTTTCCGATACCACTCTCAGTTCTGAATGCTGAAATATGAAGCAGCAGTGGTTAGCGCAAAGACTGGAAACGGGGAAACAGCTGGCCTAGCTTTGTCTAAAGGCAACTAAATAGAGCTAATTAGTGAGCTTCAGAGGTGCTGGTAGGTGGATTTTGTACTTCCAGAATGATGTTTGTCAGAATTTTGTATCTAAATTTAAAAAAAAAAAAAAAAGAAGTCAACTTAGAAGTACTCATGTTAATAAAATATGAAGAAATTTAAAGTTGAATTAATTGGAATAAATAAAATTTATATATTTTATATAATGTGTTAAAATTAGTTGACTCCATTAAATTCTTGTATGATTTTGTGTACCTACCAACATATATACTTAACATAAGTCACACACCTTGAAACTGCAGAGAGAACTGCATGAATTTGTTGTTAAGTAGTAAAAATGCCATATAACTCCATCAATTTCATTCAATGGCGACATTGTAACTTTATTAGCTGATGGGATCGTTCAAAGACAGTGCTGTAAAGCCAGTCTGGAGCATGAATATCATCATCTCAAGGTGCTCTTTCAATCCTCTGCTCTGCCGCCGTCAGGGCACCTTTGATGTTAAAACCAGGCTATATGTTCAGGTCTGATGAGAACGGCCAACGTACCACTGTGGCGGTAATGAGCGAGATGATATCATTGGTGACTCATAACACCTGAGTCACACAAGCGGTGTGGAGGCTTTGGCAATCACCTGAATTTTCATGTCTCTATGGAAATCCAGCCGCGTCTCTCCAGAATGGAAATACAGCTGCTATCTTTCCCTCTGTTCTGACTCTGATTGACAAAGCTAAACCCTTAATCCTGGCTTTGCCCTGTCTTGTGCTCAGAGCCGGAGCCTCACGAGCGGAATGGGACTAAAGCAAATATATAAAAGCCCTCCTGAAGAATAGGAAGAGCATTTATCTGTAATAAGTCATTTGCCAAGCTGGTGTATATTTTGTCAAGTGGATACATCCATATAGACATTTTATGTAGCTGCAGACTGAAACGTTTGCTTCGTTTTGTTGTTGAACGTGTCACATCTCTGCATTGTGAGGAGGGGTGGTGGTTTCCAGACGCTGCACTAATGTCTGGTTGGGGAGGGTTGTGGTCTATGTATGTCAGCAGAACAGAGGGAGGGGGTGGGGAGGGAGGGGAGGGGAGGAGGGAAGGGGGGGGGCAGGTATGGGACCACTGAAACATGAGTGCAGGAGACCCACGCTCCCCATTTCCTGTCTCCACTTTATCAGCATCTTGCTCTCTGTTATTTCTGCGCTCTTAAAGCATCCGATGAAAGCCTTGCCACAGATAAATGTTTGTGCCTCCTTGTTTTTTATGGGCCTCAAATGAGGGACTTTATCCGCCCGCCCCCCCCTCCTTCATCCCCCTTTCTTTTGCTTCATTCCTGTGTCTGCTTTGAGATGCCACAAGAGAAGTTACAGCCTCTGGTTTACATTACGACTCCTTAGAGATGGGCTTGGGACGCCTAAAAGGACAATGCGTGTTCTTGTTCTTCTAAAGGAATAGAAAGGCCAGCAGCAATTGTAACTTTTTTACATTTTCATTCATAACTCACAGATTGCTTGAAATACATGAGTCATCTGTTGATGTAGGAAGCATATATATGTGCACTATTTGATAATACAGTTGATATGTTTTCACTAATAAGGACAGGACTATGATGTTTAAAGCCCCCAGTCTGAAAAAAAAGTAATATTTAACCCACTGCATCTCAAATAACTGGGACTACAGATGGAAAATATCCTCTCTATTTGCATATAGTAGTATAATGCACATATTATTTTATATCATATTTTTACATGCTTACTGTTTCTATTCATTATAATTTCTATATGCTTATTTAAACTTTTTTTTATTGAATAGGAGGAACTGTAATGCAATCATTTTCTCCAAATTTTCAGCAGTGTTAATTAATGTGCATTGTCCCTGTTAAATAAACCCATAAATGAAATAAATAGAGAAATAAAAACAACGTTCATGCATTCAAAGCAAAAGTTGTTTTCTATTTTTGCTGATGACTAGACAGCTGTTCTAGTGGTAACTATATTTTAATTATTTGAATTGCATTAAAAGTAATTTTATGTTTAAACTTAGTGAAATATGTTCATTTTCTAACAGAAAAAAAATATGTTAACACAGACAAACAAGGTTCTTACATTGGGTTGTGTGGTTTATAACCACCGACAAAAGATGGAGGCTGCGGCTCCGTCTTCATCCATCTACAAAATAACCTCTTGCCTCGAATCAGTTTTTTCTAATGATCCTGCTCCTTTTCCTCAGGCAGAGAGAGAGTCTTACTGAGCGTGTGCAGAGGAAGTGTCATCACTGTAGCTTGTTTCTTATCGTTGGCGTTGAGTGTGTCACCCCTTGTTACAATGCCCCCCCCCCCCTTTTTTTTTTTACAAGACATACAGAAAAAGGCATGAGAAAAGGTGAATTATTCAATGATACTACATTTGTTCTTAATAATTATTGGCTTCATTCAGTTAGATCTGGGGAGTGAGAAATGATTTTTGGAAAAAATCTCAGAGTTGTGTCCTTAACAGTCTGCACTCTTTCACCTCTTATCACCTCATGCAATATTTTCCCTCTGACTCACATAATTCAGTGGGCTTCTGTTTTCTTAGCTTTCTGTGTGAGAGCAGAGTGTTGTGTGTCTATGTGTGTGTCTTTGTGTGCACATGCTCTTGTTTGTCTGTATATGGTGGCAGAGTGTGTGTTCATGCGGGCGCGTGTGTGTTTATTCAATAATAACAGAGTCCGAGAAAGTCTGTTTCAGATAAATCTGTGTGAATACCAGACCATTCATCCCCAGGAAATCAATCTTTCTCATAATTCCCCTCATTTTTCTTCCATCTGTTATCTACAGAGCTGCCAAACAGACTTTTAAACAGAGCAGACCATTACCAGAGGGCAGAATTAAATGTGTGTCAGAATGCCAGCCTGTAAAGTTGTTGTTTTTACTGAGTTAAATGAGGTGCTAAATTAAAGCTTCACAATTGGTATGCACTGTGTGATTAATCCCCCACCCTGCACCCTCCATGCACTCCTGTTGACAAGAGCCGAGAAGAGTCGAAATGTGTGTTAAGAGTCAGGGATGTTTTAAAAAATTATGCCATTGAAATCATGCTTGACTGTGATGAATGGCTGTTTTTGTCTGTTTTCGTGTAATTACTCTGTACAAGTCTCGGCAAACACTGTGGAATTCATCAGCAGCATCTTGGAAAACATTTTGTTTCAGGCCTGAAAGCAAAAAGAAGAGTTTCAGAGCGGAGTTAACTGCACAACCCCACCATCAACCCAAACACCCCACTGCGTGACCTCTTTTCTTCGTTTTGGGCTTTGTTACTGCGAGTCCAGTAATGGTTTGCAACTCGAGATTGCTGTTGGGTGTCAGCACTTTCCTGTGTTTGTACAGCGTGTGTTTGTGAGTGTGTGTGTGTGCCGTATCTCTATGATCAGTCCCCGGTGACCTAAGTACTGGCAGACAGTGTTTAACTGGGGCAGGCTCAATGGGTCTCATTTAAATGGGGCCCAGACAGAAGCCCCACGGTGAAGGGTTACTTTATGACTCCTTACATGTAAAGCACACTGTCGTGGCTGTTACAATTTGCGTGCGTGCCAGAGGCTGCACTGTATTCTTCTTCTTCTTCTTCTTCTTATTCTTCAGGAATTTGTCAGGGAACCGAAAAGGCGCTGCTAACGTTTAGAATCTGGCAAATTATGGGGTTCCACATGGAGAATAAGTGGCTGCGTTGTCTTTGATTTGTATGCATTCTTCAGTTAATGAATACTATGGAGATGAGGTTGATTATGACAGAAAGCAGTGCGTGCAGCCCTGAAAGTTCACCGCTGTAAATGTCAGAATTATTAATGAGCTCAAAGTGTCAGTCCCTCCGTGTCCTACATGATGTTCTAACATAAAAGGACTGAACAAAGTCAAGTATAGCTGCCCTCAAATCCACAATATTTCTGTTTTGCAGTGCATGTATGTCATCATCAGCTGAGCGTGTTCTCACTTTAATACACTAAGAATTATGTATCGTACAATAAAAGCACGTCTTGAAGTTGTGTAGGGAGGGATTGGCAGTGGAGGAGGGATTCCAGCTGTGCATTTGCCCCTTTCAAGGAGCTAACCAAACAGTAGGCAGAGGGTGAATAATGGATGTTGTTGTGATGATTGCTCTGAAATGCAGAGAGGGAGAAGGAGAGAAAAAAATGCAGGAGGTTTTCGCTAAACCAGGTCAAATGTCTGAGTTGGCCCTACTTTGTATACAGATGAGCATCCTTGCCTCGAAAATTCCCACAGTAAACACAACTCTTGTTTGCTTTTTAACATCCACGGGCCCCAAATCTGTTCAGGCACGGAACCCAAAATATTGGTACAGACAGTTCCCGTGGTGTGTGTGCTATTATCAGACCTCACCGAGCTACAGATTCAACAAACCCTCAGTGCTGTCACGACACGAGGGATCGATTTCTGCATTTACAAATACCTAGGCAAGTTTGGTCTTGAAATCAGTCAATATATTAACTTAACAGCTTAGATATATATAAAATACAAAACACTTAAAAATCTGAAATAAATTCACATCATAAATAAAATCAACAATACAATAGCTTAATACTGAGTAACAGTTACAGTTAGTGAATGTGCAATACTGGATTATTGCTTCACGTACTGATACGGATCTTAGGGAGTAAAAACATTCCAGTATTGATATATCGGCCGATAACTTTATACAGAATAGAATATAAATAATGTAGAATATATACATAATCACATGATCCCTCCAAAGGGGATAACACTGATAAAGATTTGTCATGGAGGCAGGATATTTTACAGTTTTTCATCAAACTTTATTGCATATGTAATAATTATAAAACACTGAAAATAAAATAACAAGTAGAGCAAAATATATTTGTATGTTAAACCTAAATTTAAGAAAAGATCAACTATACACAAAATGTTGCCTATAAAGCTAATAAATAAAATGCTTTATTGCTTTATTTGTTTTTTTTTTATATGCAGGTATTTGTATTTGTAAAAAACAAACTAAAATAAACTCCCTAATATTAGTATTAGCATTGGGTTCTAAACAATATAGCTCTGCTGACAGCCATATATCAGATGCAGGCCAATATTATATTGGCCGACAATATCAGCTGACTGATATATTGGTCATGCACTAGATCATAATAAACACTAAATATTTGTGGATATGTTTTATTTTTATTGGTGGTGTGAGGAGTTTATTGCGATAACGTTGACCTACCCATGAGTTTGTTGGGGAGTACTGCTCAGCGGAAGGTTTTGTAGCGCTGCTCTCCCCCAAATCAACTTGATGGAGAAATGAGATCTCGGTTTGGAAAAAATGACCGAGCTTAGCGAGATGACAGGCTTGTTTCTCTAATTCCAGACCTCTATAAACTATGACCCCATACAGTACACCAGCTGCACTGGAGTCAGCACACCAACTGTAAACTGATACGCCGTAATGGCTTGCTGCAGATATGCTGGAGCATGTGCAGCGGAAACCGATAATTCAGTGGTGACACACCATGCATAGGGGTTCCCATGGTTTTTAGGCTGACGTGAGGTAAGCTGATCTGTCAGGTAAAAGCAGAAGGGGGTTACACTGGAGAGACGTGGAGGGGGGGAGGGCTGCGCAGGGTAACCTCTGCTGTGTAAAGGAAGGAGCAGTACACTGGTAAATCATACCTCCCGATGAGTTCCCTCCAGTAGCTGCTTGTTTAAATTCTACTGCACGCATTCCTCGCCCCTCGCATTTAGAGAGTTGCACATTACTAAATCATGGTAGTTTTGTTTTTACAAGTCTGCAAAGTCTTATAGCCTTCTGCAAACCGCATTTTTTTTGTTATCGCTGTTTTTTCCATGCCAAATGTTTTATTTAGCAGCCTGCTCCGGCACGAGACCCCGCCAACCAAAGCAGTGATACCGGCCAAAGGAAGAGTAGGAGAGGAGGCGGTGGGAACAAGGAGACAGAGATAGTGTAGCCACTCCTAAGCTGCATGGCTTCTAACCGCAGAATGAACAGCCTGAGAGCATCCAGGATTCAGGCAAATTAACCCACAGCTATTCCGGGCTGCTTTGTGTGGCTTTTTGTTCATGGAAAAGAGGCAAAAATCTGGTAAACAAATGCAACAATGTTGAACAAACCAATGTGTTGTAAGGACTGAGCAGCTCACGTATATGCATATGTCCCCCTGCAATTTCTTGGAAAATTTGGCAGGGTAATCTGAACCTTATTGTGTTGCTTTTCTATGAAACACCAGATACCGGCGCAACCTGGTTTTGGTTTTGCCTGCCATTTTTCTTGTTGGCAGTTTGTTTCCACATTGATTGAATTTGAGGGAGAAAGCATGAGAAACTCAAGCTGGAATATTTACACTGTAGCTCCCATTTTCGTCCTTTCGCCGTAGTTTGTTTTAATAAGAGCTTGACAGAATGCAGTAGACTGTCTAAGGAATTTCGACGGGGCATGTCAAATCCAAGGAGTGTCAGCGGTCACTCCGTTAACACGCTGGCTCTGTCTGAAGTCGGCGGTCATGGAGTCAAATGGATTGGTCAAAGCAGTTGTGACACACACAGAGACGTAACAAGGGCTTGGACGAGTAGAAGGACAAAAGTGATCAGCGCCTTGATGGATGTGTCACAATGAGGGGATGTAGCTGTCTAACATCTATCAGTGGTTAAAGGTTTTCCCTCCTCAGCCTGTCACATCCAACTCTACTCTTCATTTCTATTCTTCTTTCCCTTTGGCTCTCTCCTCTTTACTCTCTTGGAAGTAGCTGGGTGTCACATAAGAAATACTACCAGAGATTTTGTACACTCTTAGAATTAAGGGTTACAAAATGGTTCCTCCTGAAGAGTTGAGGTTCTACCCAGAACCATTTGCTTTTGAAGAACCCTTGTTTGAGGAGAGGTTTGTCAAGGGTGCTTTCTTTTCAAAGAACCCCCTTCATCCCAAGAACCCTTTTTGGAAGAAAGAGTTCCTCATGGGTTTGTCTAGGTTTCTTTCACCATGAGTAGAACCCCCTTGGTAGATTCTACATCAAATCCACTGGAATATAAAATGGGTTCTTGGTACAACTCCTGTGTGGGCTCTAGATAAAACCCTCGGAAAATCAAAGGGTTCTCGGTAGAACCCCATGGTTGGCTTCTGGATAAAACCCATGGAGTATAAAAGGGCACTCGGAAGAACCCATTCGCTGGGTTCTAGATTAAAGCCTTGGAACACAAAAGGGTTCTCAGTATAACCCTCTCAGTTGATTCTAGATAAAACCCACTGGAGTATAAAAAGGGTTCTTGGTAGAACTCTCTGTGTGGGTTCTACATAAAACTATTAGAATACGAAAGGGTTCTCAATAGAGCCCCCTGGGTCGATTCTAGATAAAGCCCATGGAATATAAAATGGTTCTTCATAGAACCTAGATAGAACCAACTGCAATATAAAATGTATTATTGGTAGAACCCTCTTGGTGGGTTCTAGGCAAAGCCCTTGGTAGAACTTCATGGGTGGCTCTTGGATTATACCTTTGGAATATAAAGGGGTACTTGGTAGAACCTGCTGGGCTGGTTCTGGATAAAGCCCTTGGAATATAAAAGGGTGCTCAGTATAGCCACCTCGGTGGGTTCTACATAAAACCCTATGGAACATAAAGGTTTCTCAGTATACCCCCCTGGGTGAGTTCTAGATAAAACCCATGAAATATAAAAGGGTACTCGTCAGAACCCATGGGTGGGTCCTTGTTGGGAACCTTACAAGGTAGAAAGGTTCTGGACAGAAACCCCAGAAATGGTTCTGGGTTACACCATAGAAGGGGGATTCAGTGAAACAGATAGTTCCAGGTATATCCCTTCATGTTGGGTTCCTGGTAGAACTCCCTATTCTAAGAGAAACCTTTACAAAAGGTACTACCAAGAACAAAAAAGGGTTCTTCTATGGGAAAAGCTGAGGAACCATCTTATGATTCCAGTGAGCACCTTTATTTCTCAGAGTGTAAAGGCGTACCCTCTGTTACATGCAGACAGTCCATGTCCTTTGTATCCGGGTGGTCTCTCGGGAGTGAAGCAGACATTTTAATTCAATCAGCTGCAAACAGAAATAATGCTCTCCCCCTCCTAAAACTCACTCATCTCACTTCAGTGATACAATTACGAGCTGTGCTGCACTGGCCATCTTGTTGTGATTTTATGTGTTTACATGGGCGGGAGGTGTTTACTGTGGAAACTGAGGCCCCCTCCTGCTGCCCATTTAGCTACTGGAGGAAAAAGAGCTGCTGTGAGATTTAATTTATTTATCGTCCCTGGAAGAGAGTTATAATGATTCTCTAACTAGCATTACAATTGTCTCTTCCTGAGTCCCATTCCCCTGAGATGAGTGGCTCCAGCTTCAGCGAAAAGACGGCTATAATGTCTCTAAACAGACGCGAAGACACATGGATGGATGTTTGTGAGTGAGGAGAAATCCATAGCTTGTACTCTCCAGAAATAACTGAAATACAGCGTAAACTCATTTTCTTTTGCTTTTTAGAACTGATACTTTGTAAAATGACAAATATAAGCCATATACAGATTTATATTTGATCCATGGTATGTTGAAAGTTTCATCCTTAACATAGCTTTCTTATTCTTCAAAATACTTTAAATTGTTTAAAATGTGATCATGAATTATATATCTATTATATATGATATGCACTATTACCACAGTGATTTTAGCAACAGAGAAAAAGTCTAATCATCAAAAGACTGAGGATAATATTTAAAGATAGAAGTACCGATGATCAGATCAGATTTTTTCCTTGTCAATACTGATTCTTATTCTTGAACTGAATGTAAGAGTACTGATGTTAAAAAATACTTAAAATACGAAGTATTCTTCTCAGAAACTGCGCAGTGTTAGTTGCTTGAACTGCATAATCAGTAGCAGGCATTCAATTGAGGTTTTATAGGTATGTCATTGATCAGATAGGCTTATTGGCTACAAATATGCAAATAAAAGGACTGTATTTTAATTTAAATTGTAGGCCTTGACGACTTTCCTAAGTCCTGCTCCTTTTTGCTCTGTGCTCTAGTTGGGCAAGCTTGGTACAGAGCAAAACCTCGGTAAACTTTCTCTTTCCCTGTTTCCTGTACTTAGATATGTGATGTGTTGCCTTGCCTGTTTAAAACAAAGACAAATTTTGAGTTAATTAGCAGACTGTGGCTAGCTAGCTAACAATGATGTAGATTAGTTATGCAGTTAGCTAGTGTTTTGCAGACATTAGCTTTCTTAAGATGACCTCTCACTTTTGGGAATCGCTGCCATAGACCATGATTTTTCCTTCTTGGGTGGTAAAAAGGTGTACGGGACTCTGCTGGGAAGAAGCAGGATCCTGTTTCAGGGTTAATAAATTACGTAGTATCAGATTGCTATATAGACTAGCGCATTTGCCGATACCATCATTTCAATCAGTACAGGAAGCAATTTCCAATACTGGTATTGGTATTGGAACAACCGTAAATATAACAAAATAGCTCTTCATATATAAAAGGAAGTACTATAAGTATACTAGCTGTACTGTGATAGAGTATAAATTAATTATATGGTCTTATTTCCTTTTTATGTAGCACAGTGCAATCTATAAAGAGCAGAAGAGGGTAAGTAGTTTTTGAGTGATTGCATCCACAATCAGTCTCTTGAATTGCACGAGACTTTTCAAAAGAGCAAAATCGAATAATTTGTTTATCCATTTCATATTTTTAAGTACCCCTGAACCACTGGCCCCATATGGTCCCATTACTGCAGCCTCCTTGTGATAATACTGTCCGACTGACTAATCTCACTGATGGTCACATTGCCTTTTCAGGCCATAGCACTCTGTTTTATTGGTGTAGCATTACGCACAGTGTTTTGACCATTGTTTACTGCACAACATGCCACTTGTTATCTTCTGCTGCAAATGGCCATGTCTTTACCAATCTCATCTGGCTTTTGTCTGCTTCTCTTTTTCCACTGGATGCGTAGCCATTTAGTGCAAGGGTCAGGGTTGTAATTGACAGCCACCACTAAACAAATCTGCCCGGCTCGGCGGTAGACCAACCCCACCTCCCCGTCCCCTCCCGCCACTCTAATCTAACTAATGCACCCATGTGTGTGCTGGAAAGTGAATTAAGCATAGAAAACTCAATACCTGATCCATATGACAGAGCTGCCTGCGTGCACATTAGCAGTTTCTCTGCAGCCTCTGTAATTGTATTACACAAGTTGGCCGCTCTAACGATCAGGCCTTACACACACTTACACACTTATACACACTCTCCCTGTTGTCGTTAATCGCTGCCTTCGCTGGCCCCGGAGGCGTGCAGCGGGCCAAGAACAGAGCGATCGAGAAGGAGGATGATGAGGCGAGGAGTTCAGCCCTCCCTCAAGGCTGACATGAAATGAAATCATAGTCTGTGTCTCTGTGCGTGTGTGTGCATGTGTGCTCTGAAATTGGTGTATTGCGCGGCATCTTTTGTTTTTTAAAGCTCTGTTGTCGGACTCTCTGTCTGCCTCTTTGCCTTCTAATCAGTGCCTTTCTGGGCGCTCCTGCTGTGTGGCCCTGTTTGTGTTTGTGCCTCTTGCATATCCCCACTGCCTGCTATCTGTGTACCGTCAGACCACGATGTGATAAGATGAGTTTACACTCTCCTGCTCTTCTCCACCACTAACCTCCCTTGACCTGTAGAGATCTACGCAAGGTTAGAGAAATATATCACTGTGAAATATTTTGCCATTATGCAACAGCTAAGGGGAGGGGACACGGGAGATGTAGATGTAATGAACTATATATTTGATCTCATCATGTAGTAAACTCACACCTGTGATGATTTTTCTCCTCGAATTGTATGAAGCAGTCATTGGTAGTCAGAGTGTTACCTATGGCTGATGCCGGTCAACATGCCGGCAGTTTGGAGTATTTTTGTCACTTAAAAAAGGTCCACCTAAGTCTATATCAGTTTAAATGTGTGCTATATGTATTTGTGTTTTCACCACTCTACTCTGCAGACTGCCTTTTCCTGATGGGTGTTATAAAAGCAGGCTCCAAATATTTATTTATTTATTTTTTTTCCTGTCACTTGCCCAGTCAGGCAAGTTAATCAAAAATCTGCTCGCCCAATATCAGTTTTTGCTTGTCCTTTTAGAAATTGTTTTATTTAATTGCAGTTATCAAATGACACCAAAGACTAGAGTTAATTGACATGTTTAATCTAGGGATTCATCATCTTTAAAATGTTAGGAAATAGTGAAAAATGTTCTTTCCAGTTTCCCAGAGTCTTATGTGACATTCAGATTCATATGATAATAAAAGGGGCAAAAACTGGAAATCTTCATATTTGAGAGGCTGAAAACAGCATTTTCTGTCATTTTTGTATTAAACATTAAGTTAATCATTAAGTTAGTTATCAAAATTGTTGAATAGTTAAATTCTTTTTTGCCAGTTGAGTTGCTAGATTTACTAGCCCAATATGGCATTTTACTTGCCCTGGGCAATCCTTATTGTTGAGCCTGGAAAATATAGCTTTCTCCAAACCAACCAATCTACATGGGTGAAACCAGTAATTTTGACTGTAAATGACTGATTGCACACGGAGTCCAGTTGGTGAAGAGAGGGTGATATATACCTTGCATAACGACAGGTTTCTGACACCAAAATAAAGCAGTGAAAATATTCTAAATATAATGTTTACGTAAATTGATATTAATTTTTTTAGGTGGCCCTTTTTTAATTGGTTTTGCTGCTGACTGTGTCCAAATCAGTTCATTGCTTAGCTTCTGTGCCGGTACTCATCTCTGCTTCTCCAAACTGGGTGTGTGCGGCCAGCATGTACTGTACATAATAGACGATCTCAACCCCACCTCAAAAAATCCGAACAGTCCCTTTAAAGACATTTTTATTGGACTTAATCTCTGAGGGCTCAGAGCGATGAGGAGGATAGGAAGCCGAACAAAAGGACGGAGAGAGTGATTAAAGAGGTTGTTGTGTTGATTTGCTGTGTGTTGCCATGCAAGCAACCATTTGCTCTGGCCTCACTAATGGAGACTTCAGTCTGAATCCAGGGAGAAGCTCTTTAAAATTTTATTCCTTCTAACAGGCTGATTTATAATGATGAGCCCCAGACTCTTTCCACCGCAGCAGGACATCACAAAGAACCCTGGGAAGCGAGGGGAACTATATATAGCGAGACCATGAAGGGACTTGCTACAGGCATGGGAGAATCCAGCAGATAGATGGTGAAAGATGACCTCCACACGCAGCCCAGCTCAAGGCTGACGATGTATAGATGCACTGTGTTGTCCAAGAGACCTCTGTGACCCCTATATAGCCGCTAAGGTCAGCCCCCCATATTCCCACCTCCCAGGGTCCAGTGATACCCTACCTGCCAGATGACATGACACCCCATGATCCTATGCCTGAGAAGAGGACTAGTTTCTGTGTGTGTGTGTGTGTGTGTGTGTGTGTGTGTGTGTGTGTGTGTGTGTGTGTGTGTGTGTGTGCGTGCGTGAAAATCCCTCAGGGAGGACTTGTCAGAGAGCAGGTCATCAGATATGCCCGTCCGTGTGTTCACCTCCATGTGCGTGTGCTCATGTTTGTGTGTGTGAGTGCACATGACAGAGGAGGAAGAGGGTAGAGCCGGGATGGGCAGCTTTATCATGCTTATCTGAAAGGTCACTCCGTCATTGTTGGACTGCACTTTGCAGAACCTCCCTGTGGTCACCGCGGGGAAAACTGATCCCGCATAGACAGAAGAAGGAAAGATATCAAGTTAGCCTTGAAATATTGGAGCGGTCTTAAGAATTTTTTTCAAAATTTGGTGAAGAAAAATGCAAATCAACATGTATTCCCAACAACTACTTTGATTTGAAACAGGATTACATTTTTGAAATAACATACAAGTTAACTCGACTTGGACTTTAACACCAATGACTTGTGACTCCACTTGGACTTGAAAATACTTGATGTCTTTTCTCAAGACCAAAGGCTTAAAAGTATGTTATTTAAAAAACTGTGCCAGGAGTCAAATCATTGCCCTTCATTTCATGAATCAACAAACAGAGCTCAGTATTAACACCCACCAATCGCACCAAATGATTAGATTTTCTGTTTGGTGAGTAAATATCACAAAGCGCTGTTGAGTAAATGTCTGTTTGTACCAAAATAGTAATGTAATAAAAACTATGATGAGAGTTTCTACCATGTTTTGGTGTCGGGCACGTTGCTTCTCTCATCTGCTCTGTGATGCATTCAGGTGCATTTTGTAAACTTTGAAATTGACATCACTTTACACAACAAAGCATGTTGGCACCAACATGCAATTCATTTAACATTCAGTTGGAAGAAATGTAAGTAGAAGCATTTTTTTTAAACCTTTCCTTGACGTTTTTTTTTTTATTTATATTTTTCACAATTTATGCAAAGACGAGTGAGTAAAAGATCCCATTATGTGAAAATGAGGAAAGGGAAAAGAAGTTCAGGAGCAATGTCAAAAAAATAAGTGAGCCTATGAAGGGGTTAATTATGTTTGGAAGCACAATTATCACTGGAGTGGAAAAGGTGTGGAGGTAGGGACTCCTGCATCTACTGAGCACAAGCCAAATCTCTGAGCGACACTAATCCTACTGGTTCTGCTGGTTATCCCTCCTCCTCCCATCATCCCTCAGCAGGTATTCCTCCACTGCCAAAGGTCTCTCTCTGACATCCATCCCCTGTTTTTCTTCCCATTCATCCCACCTCATCCCCTGCTCGCCCGCCTTTCCTCCAGCACTCTGTTTGTTTTCACTCTTGTGTCTCGGTGACATTAGCCACAGTAATCCAATTGAAAGCTCCTCAGACCCGGAGCCGGGTTCTGTGGGGTTGAGGCGTTTCCATGGGGATCGCATGGATTCCTAATTAAGCTCATTAAAGCTTGTTATTAAAGCTCGTTAAATCTCATCCTGACACGGTGGCGCAGCTCCTGGTGTCTAACTTTTCTAAATCATACACTAATACCCCCATACACACACACACACACACACACTCACACACAGAAGTCACCAATATAATGCACTTTGGTGGGTGTAATTAAAGCTCAATAAGCCCTGGGGTTTTCCCTACTTCTTGGTTTGAGTGGAATGGTGAGGTGTGCATAAGGCTTTTGTGAACAATATCTTTTACAGTCCCAAACACAACCGTTTGTGCCTGTGTAGTGTTGATGTGAGGTTAGTCAGGGATAGACGCCATTTTTAAGTACCGTCCTCACAGGCCACTGAGCCCCTAAATTTGGTTGCTAAAGTACTGACATATTAGTAGCTAGCTGGTCAGCTGTTTCACAATGTTGAAGTAAAAGATGTTTCTGGAACTGTAGCATTGTGTTGAGATAAAACTTGGTGGTTACAGAGGGCCAGTATTTGTTGGCCACAGCACAGAGAAACTTTTTGTGGTCATAGGGCCGTGGTTGAATCCTGTTAGTGGGTCATTTCCAGGAGGGAACCCAAGATTAGCAAAACTCTTGCATGATTTGTGTGTTGTTTGTGCATTGTTTCTTCATTGTGCATGTTATACTGTTATGATTCATAATGCGACAGTGCTCTGGCTAAGATCTGGGTAGAGTTAGGGACAAAAAAAAAAGGTAATGGAAAGGTCATAGTTTGAGTTAAAATGGTCACTCTTGCCAGATCTTTCCAGGGTCTGGGGTTCCCTTCTAGACACAACCCTTTTAGTGTGAGTGAAAAAAGTAGCACAGTTCCCGTACATTACCAGAGACAACATATCATTCATGAATGATGCGTTTGAGTCAAGTGGAGGTCAGGGGAATAAGGAATAACTCACTTTACTTCTCACTCTCACACACAGTGAACCATGTTACTGCGTGCCCCTTGACCTCATCCTGAGTTTACACGTCCACTCCAAATATTGTTCTTTGGCTGCAAGGAAGAACAGTAAACCATGATGTTTTTTGGGGTCTTCAGGGGGCTGAGCTCAAAAGTGTGTGTGTGTGTGTGTGTGTGTGTGTGTGTGTGTGTGTGTGTGTGTAGAGAGAGGGAGGGAGACGCCTCTCACAACCTGAATCAGCCCTTTGATGCTGACTGGCCTTGACATCAACAATGTGGCCTTTCACATCCCTCACCCACCTCTGAGAGCTTACCAAGAACACACACACGCACACACACACACACACACACACACACACACACACACACCCTTACACATATACAGTCTCTCTCTCTCTCTCTCTGTCTGTCACTCTCTCTTTAGTTTCCAGTGTTTGTTTTGTGTTGCTTTTTGAGCCCATTCACAAAGAAAAGGGCACTTTACCTGGAAAGAAAAGAAGATGTAAAAGGAAGAGACAGGAGTTGTTAAGCTGGTTTCACACTGTGCGATTTTGGATACCAGACAAAAGATGACCAAAGAAACATGACAATGTTTTTGGCGGTGGCTCTGAAACAGTTGGCCTATGTCACACTGTGAGAGAGACAGACAGCTGTTCTCACAGTCATGCAACCAAAGTTAGATGGCCAGGGACAAAAGTCTGACAGTGTTGTAAATGTATGATAACTTTTACTAGCCAACCAACAGGCCTCCACAAAGGTATGTTTATGGATGCTATGTAAGCATACTAAGCATTAAGGGTGTTGCAATTTTAATATAAAATTTGAAAAAAATCTATTGAAATGAGCGTTCAATTTCAATCATCAAAATCTAAGAGAGAATCTGTGATTTTCTCAGTATTTTTTTCTCCAACTCTACCTAATGGGAGCATCCGGCACATATCTGAAGAAACAAAAAACACTTAAAGGATGATACAGCATAGCCTACTTACCATTAAAACACACTTGATACTATTGAAATTGTGAATGACACGTGTCAGGGCATAAAACCAATGGTCTGTTGATCTTGACAAATCAAATCAAGACTCAATAGTTTAATGATGGCATAGCTTTCAGAGAGAAAAAAAAAAGAAAAATCTAATTGGAGTACAGTGACAACACTACCTTGCATACTATCTTACCTCAAGCTCTCTTTGCAAAATTGGTGCGCCAAGTTGGTGTCTTTTCCCTCACCACATTCTTCTCCTCCTCTTCTTTGCATTTCTTTCCATACACATAATTACCACCATTGCATGTCCATGATTCTTGCTTAGTTTCTTTGTTTACCACTACAGCGGAGCAGATGGATGACCTAAGCTGATGACATATGCTGATGATGTTTTCTTGTGTGTTGACTTGTACAGTCTATATACCTAAAACATGTTTCTTAAAGTCATTACAAGAACTGTAATGTCATTATTAAATACTCACATTGGAATTTCATATCAGCAATCACCCAAATGTGAGTACTTCTACTTGTAAAAAAAAGGTAGTGGTGCATCCTTACAATAAACTTGTAAGATTGCTAAAATCTTACAGTCTGACGGAGGCTTTACACAGATGGAGTAAAAATAGTGTCAATTTCTGGGAGAGACCCAGAGATCATTCTGCTTTTTCCCAGCAGAACCAATGAAGCTCAAAGATCTTGTTAAGTCGTCTGCAGAAATTACATTGTAAACACCAGAGAAATGAAAGGATATTGGGCTGAGCATAGTGAAGAGTGTAATCGGTCGGGGGCCACAGGGACACATAAGACAGTGGATTTCTGAAGTGCCCCTTCATACATTTTAGTTTTTTCATTTGTTTCCATAAAATATGTCCTTCCTTTGCTCCACCACTCTTTCATTCATTCTTCTGACATGAAAGGGATTTCAGCCCACAGAGTCTTTTAAACGTATCCTGTGTCACAATGCCTGTGGTTAAGCAGTTGGTCTATAAATGAAGTCCATTCCAGATGAACGCTGAAGCACTCACAGTCCTCTGAAGGGAGGTTCTGAAGTACGGCCTGCAGAGGGACATCCATCACTGACATCACGGCTAATTTTGGTGACATATTCAGCAAAACATGCCCAGCTGTGTGTGAAAAGAAATACGTGAAGTCAGTGTTTCCATCTCCTTACTTTTCAACAGCTTACAAAAGCAGACGCTTATATCAAACATGTGTTTCTTCAACGCTCTTATGTGTGAAAAGAATTGACCGTGATTATGCTGACAAATTATTTTTCCAGATGTACTGTATGTCAGGCAGTGGGAACAGAAATTTTCTGAACTTAATCTTTGTTTACTATGGGCAGGCTCTGATGGACCTGCTAGCATTAATTAGCATTAACCCTCCAATAATGCAACCACATTATCCCACTGTCTGCAGAGAGACGTTTATAGAGGTTGACACAACTTGACAGAGGTGAAGATCTGTCCCCAGGGCTGTGGCCTTGTGTGCTCTATAATGAGATAATATGAGTGCAACAATGACTTTGACCCAGCGTATGTGTTTCTCAATCATATAACAGTTTCCTAAATGGAGATACTTATCAAAATGTAGCTGCCCGCTATAAGATCATATAAAAAAGACAGGAATTTTCTATTTTTTTTCCACTGACTTCTCATCAAAACCAACAAGAGACTCGTGGTTAAGACATTAGCTCTGTCTCCTCTGACGCTCTCAAGTTAAACACTCCTCGCAAGAGCATGCTATTTCCTGAAGATGAATAGTACTCTGTGATGAGGAGAGCTAAATGCATCCAGTCATTTCCCCTGGAGCACGAGGCTGTGTTTAGGTGATGGGTCGAACTAAGGATGTGGGCAGTCGCAGTATGGCTGCTTTGGTGCCTCGCTGCCTGCTTCCTTGGCCTCTTTGCCACGTGGACGCTGGGCCATTAAAGCAGTTGTTTGTCTTTTCTCCTCAAAGAGTGACTTGTGTGGTCAAATGACAAACCTGAAGATTGACTGGAGCCAGAGGAAGAGCGATACTTATTGAACTGGAGTTTAGAGAGGAGGCACTTCGCCTCTCCTTGATGTCGGTCCGCACTTCCACTTCTTTTTTAACAACCATACTTCATCACCCTATCTACCTGCATTCATTATATATATATATCTTGGCAGCTGCCTTGTTTTTTGTTTCGAAATTAGATTGGTTTTGGGTTGAGATGTCCAAGGATAAGAAGAGACTGAGATAGGCCACATTTATATGACAGGAACTTTCTCCAGGGACTAGGAACCTTTGACCACAATGAAAATGAGACATGAGAGTGTGAGAGAGTGAGAGTGGTCTGAAGGAATCTTTTAGTTCCTTGAAAGGTTGTTCCTGGAAGTAAAAGTTCCAGGTACTTTGGGTGGTAACATAGCTATAGAGTTACAGAATAGAGCATGCAAAAGGAGAACCTCCTCCATGCTTACTGTTGGTGCAGTGTTGCACAAATAATGCTGCCTGTCACGTTGTATGGCATCATCCTTGTACAGTTGATGTGTCTAAAACAGATGTCCCTTTTTAATGCATCAGTCGACTAATTTGCTTAATCTGTATGGGTGAATTGACAGGCACCAGCAGGCTGAATGAATCTTTTAGTTCCTTAAAAAGTAGTTCCAGGGGTTTATAGCTTCTTGTTCTCTGAGTGGAAACATGGCTATAGATTTTGCCTGTACCATTTCCCAGATATGATAAGAAGCTCCAGAGTGAGTATTGGACGTCACTATTTTTTTACTTTTTAGAGGATTTTATAGCATTTACAAGAGTGAATATGAACAATACTCTTACTACTGTTACCCTAACCCAACCCTAACCCACTTTTCATGAACAGCATTCAGTCATTCAAAAATGTTTTCTGTTTGATTGGCCATAACCAATGATTGGCTGATCAGTGTCAGTTATCTCTGATTCTGTGTCCGTCAAACTTGCACCTGATGGTTTAAGTCATGTGCACAGTGACACAGACAGTCACAACGCAGACATATGCGAAGAAATTAGTGTAGAGGGCAAGAAAATGTGAGAGAGAACAGGAGGAGAGAAGAGGGGAGAAGAAAAGTTGGAAAAAGTAAAAGTTGGAAATGACGATAGAAAAGAGGAAAGGCAATAACCTGGAGCACTTTTGGAGAAAATATGCAGTTATTTGATAATCAATGTTTTATTATGAACATGCAGTTTAATTTTTACAACTATAAAAATTGCAATCGGTGCATTTGTACATGGTACATAAAAAGCAATAGTCTTTTGCGTCCCAAAATTTTAATTTCCCAGTGTATAATCAATTAGTGCCAGAGTGATTATTAGGTTAGTTAAAGCCATTTCCCACTTAAAGTATAGTGATTACAGTAATGGTTACAGTGGACATACAATCTGCCTGCTGCTCACTGATGATGTGGGGAATCTTGTTTTCTCAGCCTGTAAGCACTGGGTCAAGTCAGCTGCTGTCAGGGAGCCTTTGAGCTCTGCCCAGCTGCTGCCTGCCTGCCTGCATCCACAGCTTCAGTGGTCAGAGGCTCATATTCCAGTCTTTCTGACCGGGGTGGTTTGCTTTGATAGTCAGGCCTGTTTACCGCTCCATGTCCTGGGGCCTAACTGGGCTCAGATCACCCTCAAATGAACTGAGGAGTGAGGGAAATATTCAACACAGCTGTGCTTACTCTGAGGGCCGGGGCCAGGAGAGACATGCTGCTGCGCTTTCAGGTACGGGGGCAGGTCTCGCCTCTGAAGCTGTCTTCAGAGAGCCTGTTTGCATTTATAAAAATGTTTGCTTGGATACGAAAATAAAGATTTCCCCAATGGCGAGGGATGGGAACGTAAAGAGAGAAAGTGAGCTGGATGGAGATAAAAGATTTTTTTTACCAGGTAGGAAAGCAGCTAACCCAGCGGCTGCTAGGGAATATAGCAGCATCTCCACAGCAAATCAAAGCTAGTGGTAGACTGAAGACTCTAGCGGGCAAACTATCCTTGAGTAAATCTAGCCAGTCTCTCCCTAGAAGCTTAGATTAAGAAAAATGATGTTGAGAATGTCAATACTGTACTTTTTTCTCTCCTCAGCCATATGTCTTTTGCAGGCTTGATGCACAGTCCCAGTTGAATAACACTCTCTCATCCTGGATGTCTTCGTCTTTCACTTTAAGATTCATATGTGACGGGGAAAGATTCAGTTTCTGCTCTTTTCTCACTCTGTCAAGATTCCTCTCAGCCCACTTTGTTGCTTTGACCAATTTACCATCTCCATGAGTCTACACAACAGACCCAAGGCTGGCAGCAGCTATGTGAGTGGCACAGGGAGACTGCCGTGTAATGAATAGAGGGCATGGCTCGCTATTTGGCAGGAGTGGATGGGAGGGGATCACATATGCTGTTAATTTGGGCAGATTCAGGAATTATGACAGGTAGTATGGAAAACAACTTCGGCCTGCCAATAATCATCATGTTTTCTGAGCAGTTCTGGTTTAGTATTAACTCTCGTGTGTGTTTGTCCTGTATGACCATGCGCTGGCCGCACTAATTATCAACCTATTCCTAATTCATGAGTGTGGCCTCACAGATTAATGCATATGCGTGCATGCCCAATGTTTGTTTGCCCAATTAAGGATTCATAATGTGGCTTCATGGTGTGCCTCCTCTACTCTTGTCCTCTTTTCTCTACTTCTGTCTTACAGGCAGACACGCAAACCTAAACGTGTTGCACCAAATGGAAAAATATATGTAATTTATGCATCTACAGCTCTGCACTCTTAGAAATAAGGGTTCCAAAAGGGTTCTTCCTAAAGAGAAAACCATTTAAGAACCATTTGCTTCTGAAGAACTATTTTCTCATGAATTTGTCAATGGTTGTAAGATGAAGGGTTAGGGTCTTTGTGTTTGGTTCTAGGTAGGGCTTTTTGAAACTGTTCCAAATGAAACCTGTATAAAAAGGCTCTAACAGGAACCAAAAAGGGTTCTCCTATGCAGGCAGGCCTGAGAACCCTTTTTTGTTCTAGTTAGCACCTTTATTTCTAAGAGTGTACATGAGAGGCTTTTGGCATACAGTATGCTCCTGAGTTACCACTATGATGCATTTATATGTTTTACATTTTGTCTAATTAATGCAAAACACATTGTACAAATGCAAATTTCCTGTATTGGATTCCCTCCATTTTTTTCTGAGCTTTCCAAATTTTAACGCCTAGTAGACTATGGAACAACTGTTGTCAAGAGAAGTGGAAAGTCATGAGCAAGCAGTGAGCAAAAATATGTTGTGTGTTGATCCATACTGCCCACTGTGTCGCTGGCGCCCGGGCTGGCCCCCTGTTTGCGTGTGCATCCTGCACCCCTCCGCTTCACCGGCCCTCCCCACGTTTCTCCATATTTCCACTAGTTCTCTCTGTCCAAGCTTTGCCTGGTGTGAGTTCTGGCATGCCGGCCCTACCCTGCCCCTCTCTGCTCTGCTCCACTTCCTCCCCCTGGCTCGGTGGCCTGGCTGCCCGGCGGGGGCAGCCTGCTCACCTCCGGGGCAGCTGGCATGCCTGATGGCCCCATTCATCAGACCTGAGGGTGAGGGCTGGGGGGCCCACGGTGGAAAAGGGAGGGGTTGCATCGTGGGCCGCTTGTTGTTGACTTTATTGGGATAGTTATTAAATAAGCCATGATGACAGGGAAGGCAGAGGAATGCTTTCAACTCCCTCTGCAGGAGATGTCCTACACAAACCCGGGGACGGGATGGATGTCGGCAAGGACGGAAGGAGGGAGGGACAGAGCTAGCAAACAGTAATTTTGTGAGCCTAAAACGCAGAAGGGGGGAGAAAAACAGGCAGAGAGATATATTTATCAAGACAGTGACTTTCAGAACATGAACTGAGAACTAGAGCCAGACCGATATATGGGTTAGCCTAGCACAGCTGTATAACTGCTTGTCTTACTGACTGCCAGACTCCATCAACATATTGTTCAATTTGACTTTTTTTTGAGAGAGGGGATGACACACAGCAAAGGGCCACAGGCGGGAATCAAACCAGCGGCTGCTGCAGAGGCCTGACAGCCTCCATACATGGGGCGGACGCTCTACCAACAGAGCGAAACAGCCGCCCCGTTTTAACTTTTATAAACATCTGCTCCTACTGAAGGATTATTAATGATTTCTTAAAACTCATAAACAGACACTTACTCATTTGGTGAACATTCTGGATTGATTTGAATTGTAATTGACATGAAACAGGCAAACCAAAACAGTTATTCTGGCCTGTAATAGAAATTTCAATGGAGGACACCACAGCTGTAGTGTTGTTTCCTGTTGTACGGTAAATATATTAGAGTTCTCTCTTATTGCAGAAATGTTACATATTATAGCTTTAATTTAAGTTTTTCTATTTTTGTTAGTTTTTAATAATTATTAAGAATACCAGTCAAAGTCTACTGTTTCATTGCCTTGATGTCATTTTGGATTTTATATAGCTAAGGTATATTCCCTGATATATCTATATCGGAATTTCTTTACTCCAGATATTAGCAGCAACTAGAAAAATGCAGCATTCATCATGCTCTTCCAGAGGACTTGAAGAAAAACTGAGCATTAGCAGAGATTTTAGGGTTGAGGGATCGCAGCTTGTCTTTTAAAGACAGATGACTTGCCCTGGGCAAGGAGCTGGCGGCCCGCAATGTTGAGGCTGGTGGCTGAATGGCTGATGCCTGAATGACAGAACCCCTCCTGAGATCGGCCATTAACACACACAGCACACACACACACAGAGAGTCCATTGAGTGTCCCAGCAGGGGAGAGGACACAGCCTCTGGGCCAGGGGCCAGGGGCCAGGGGAGGGATCCAAAGGGCAGTGGAGGTCTCCCCACAGCTTCAAATACAGCCAGCAGTTAACTATTGGCATGGGAAAATCCAGCCCTGCGCCTCCACACCCTCAGCTGCATTCAAGCCTAACAGTAGCACATCCTAGTGTGTGTATGTGTGTGTGCGTGTGTGTGTGAGATTCCCTTGACCCTAACCCTGCTCCACAGCTGTTGAACAAGGGAGGAAGAAAGCCGTAGCAGCAGAAAGAAAGAGCGGGACACAGAGAGAATGGACGCCAGAGATGAGAAAGCTTGAATGTAGTCCCAGGGGGCAAAATGAATGACTCACTGACATCCTCTTGGCTAGACTCTGAAGTCTGGTTGTTCCGAACAATGCTTGAAAAAAAGTTTCATTCTGCTACATTTATTGCCACATTTATCATTCAGCTCTTTGTACGAGACTTTTATGCTAATTCTCTGAGGACCTTCTTGTGTACAACATTACCTGAGCTTTACAGTAATATCTCTGGGTATTTTTAGGGACCAGTGAGTATGTGTTTTGCAGAAGATAAACACCACTTATCTTTGAAATGCAGAACAGGTCCACAGACTCTTTTAAAGATGGCACCAAACACCACAAAACCGTGTTAAAAATTTGCGAAATAACTAAAAAGAGAATCTCGATCTCAAGTGTTGCCATGGAAAAATATTCAATAAAGCGCAACCTCCCATCACCATCTCTATTATTTGCTTGTCTACTTGGAGGAGACCTGTCAGCTCATCAAAGGGCCTGTAGCTGTCAATCATCATAAAATAATTCACAGCAATTAAACCACAAGTTGTTGAAATGTCACTACCTGTCAGGTGCCATGTAGGAGAATCAAAGACAGCAAGGATGCGCAAGCCCTAATTAAAGTTGATCTAATATTATGGTGCTAAAGACAAATACGCTGAGTGTGAAAACTTATAATCATCTTACAAACTTATAATCTTCTTACAAAAAGAGTTTGATAGCTGTGTTGCTATTGCATGAAACATCACTGAAGTAAATAAGTTTAAAACAATGGTAAGCCTTCATCAGTGCTGCGTTCTGCTGATCAAAGGACTCCACCACATGGGTAATTGTATGTGGGGGCTGTTTTAAGCTTTGTCCGGTGAAATGTTCTCTTTGCAACCTGGACAAGACATGACTGTGGCTGGTCAACAATAAAAGACGTAGAAGATCCAGTTTTATGCTACTTCAGTAAAACTGACAGTCAGTCACCCTGCAGCAGGAGCCTGTGCAAAATTTCCTGGATGTCGCGGCAGCCATCCAGAGAAGAAGAGTAATATACAACACAGCAGACAAGCAAAAGGAAAAAAACACCTAGTCCCTCGAAATGGAAGAGCATCCATTGTATGGAAGTATTTGAGATTTAGGGCAAGTGATGTTAAGCAAGAACAAATCATTTGCAAAGAGTGCGTGAGACTAATTACCAGAGGCCCCACGATTCAATATTATCACAATATTTAAGACACAATACAATACCATTTCAATTTTAAAAAAAATGCAATATGGTGAGTATTGCAATAAAATAAATTGCAATTTATTACCTTTTTTCAAATTCAATTATTTTCCCAAAGGAAAACTTTGGCAACATCAATATCTTATCTAATAAGTTTTCAGTCTGTTCGTCTCACGTCAGTCTTTTTATTGCATCAAAATAGGATTGTCAAGCACCCATTCTGATCAACCAATCCTTGTGATCTCTGCAGACCTCACTGGGAATCTGCATTAGTGAACTACAAAAGCAATTAATTTAATTATTCTAGTACCAAAATCATATTTGCAACTTTTTACTATTTCTATAATAAAAGGCTGATACTTGGCATCCATGTGTCACTACATTATTGCCACACAAAATATCATAATACTATACTGTAGCAATTGTTTTCCCGCCCCTACAACCACCTGAAAGAACAGCATAAACTGTAGTACAATGAATGCATAAAGCCAGAAGAGCAGCGTCACTAATGTTACCTCACTGAATCTTCACCCTAGTCTAACATCGAGTCAGACATCCATAACAGCAACGCTGTACAGCACGTCATCGTTCAAATGTAGCACAGCGTGAAAGTGAAAGCAAAATGGCTAAAATGGTTCGGTACAATTTTATTTATATTTTACCTCTAGCACATGTACTGTGATTATACCGTGGTCTGGTTGGTCTGTGAATTCATATCTAAGGTTCGTCCTATTTACTGGAGTAGTGAACACGGTTTCCATTGCATTTTTCCAGGTAATGGTCAAACCCTCAGGTGTTTCCATTGAGACAGAGTTAAGGCTTGTGAAAAATGTAAGATTTTGATTGCAAAACACATGAAAATGTAAATTAATAGTCGTATTTGTTTTTCTTTGGCTGATGACCATAGTATAAGCAGGATAATGTCCTTTGAGGTTTCCTTTATAGGAAATTAATTGACACCTCAGTCAAAATTATCCCTTACATAAGCACTAGTCTAATTTGATGTACAGATTTGTAGATAAGCAGCATGTAGCACAATATAGAAGTAAAAGCAGTGCACTGTGAAAGCAGAATAAAAATATTTTGTCCCTAAACATCAGTGAATAATCGTGATCTAAATATCGATCAAAGAATTGCCATGATTGCGCAGCCCTACAGTGGATGCAGTTACCGAAATCAGTTATCATATGCTATTATTTTATTCCTTGAATATAAAATGCATAATTGGAATATTTTGCAGGCTTCTTTTATACGGCACTGGCAGCATGCATTAACAAACAACTTGACATTTGTTTCTGCTCTCGTCATCTGATTATGTTCTCACAATGTTTTTGTGAAACGATTTGGCTAGCCGGGCCACTGTGTTGGAGACTGCTGGCATGTTTGTTGGGGAATAAAAGCGAAAGTAGCTCGATTGCAGCCAAGTTTCCCATGAAAAAAAATCACCCATGTAGTTGCTCATTACCAATAAACAAATACAGCTGCCAGCATAATGAATTGCACTTTAAAACACGTGCACATGTTCAAGAGCCCATCTAGCCTTACATTTACAGACATGCATGTGCCCCTGACTGCAGGATTTCATCCTTCGCCTCCGTCTTGTAATTATCTTGTCAATTAACCTGGAGGTGGAAGGATAAATGACACACTTGTCTCCTTCACCGTTCGCACTGATGCCTCCTGTTTTCTTCTGGTTTCAAATCGATGCACAGTGGAGTGAGCAGAGAGGGAGACTGATGTTGTGTGTTTTTAAAATCAGGAGGTATTTAAATTTGACTTTGCTGATAATTTCAAGGTTGCTCTTCCCCGCTGAGCTGTCTGCATTTCTTTGATTCCTTCATGATGTGCTGTTGCTCTTTTTGCTTGATTTCAAACCTCAGATTTTTCAGCATCTTAGCAGAAAAACGAGTATTTCACTTTGTACGCTCTTTTTTCAGTTAAATCAGGCTGTTAGGATCACAGAGCTGTTAATATAAACTAGCCTTCTCTATCAAAAATAAAACATGATTCCATCTCCAAAACATATTTCCCCTCCCTTCCACTTCTCATGTTTTACACCTTGATGGAAGCAGACACCAAAATGCTTGTTCCATCCAGTTCAGTGAATCAGCCAAATGAATATAGACTTTTCACCCCCATTTACTGTAAGTTATGTTTGCTTTGTGCTCGATCTGCAGCAGTCCGTGTCACATCTGCATAGGCTCAGCAGTGTAGGCTGAGTAAATGAGTCCGTCTGTGCCTCATTGTATTCAGGGGAATGGGGACAGTATGCAGTCACATCTGAGCAAGCAAACCACGGTGATTGTTGGACCCGTGCACGAGCCAGCCCTCGTAGTTTTACTCTGCAGAATTCCTAACCTCAGCAACAATGACAACCTTCTTATTGAAAACCTAGAAATAGTGTGACAAGAGAGGAACAACTGAACAATCTTTCATTTTTAACAACACGTGATGTGAAATGAAATGGCATACAGCTTGGGGATTTGAAAAAGAAAAGCAGCTCAGATAGAGCTTTGAATGATGAATGCCACATTTTATGCACCTGTGTCCAAGACGTCAAGAAAATCTGAAATTTGAAAATTTTCCACAGGTACCCCAAGGACATCCTGAATGCAGCAAACCTAAAACTTGAAATTGAACGTTTCATGTGTGGATGCATTTTATTCCCCCTCTTGTGCTTCAGAAGACACAAAGACACTTTCTTTGAGATATTCTTCAGAGATAATCTTATGTTTACTAACTGTTTCTAAGAGAAATCTTTGAATAGAGATGGACAAAAGTGCTTGTACGGTCAGCGCAGGCAGATAGTCAATAAGGGAAGACGGGGCTTGGCAGCTTGTTTTTTTTTCTCCCCTGCTAACTGACTCATTATTCTGTATCAACTCATTGGATCTCTGCTGTCAAAACATGTTTGTTTACAGACAAGCCACTGCTGACAGATGTGAGAGGCATTTAATAAGCAATCTAGTCGTGAAAGTTATTCCATCAAGGATAAAACAAGAAGCAAAATAAAGTCCTGAACACATATTTACGATTTTAAAATGATGTCACCTGTATTGTATATTGTTGAAAACGTAAACTAAGGACAGTGTTTTGTTTCTTACCAAATTTAGGTTGACTTGTTGGTACACCAGGATGCTGAGGTTATGCCTAAGGACATCATTTCCACTTGGGGATGAGAGGGGTTTGAAAAAAATCAAGTGTGACACAACCATGATGGCACCCACTGGGTTTCTTGAAGCCTTAAGTCTGGCATTATGGGGGTCGCCATTTTCCTCATATTACAACTAAACAGTACACTAAAACATGTTTTTAAAAACATTTTATGAGAGAAATATCACCAATTTTACTCTAAATGGGACCATAATTTAATAAATGAACATCATGCTCTATAGAAGACTTGACATTAGCGATTGAGACCATAACCTCATTATTACCTGAGGTAATAAATAAAGTGAGGAATAGCTTTACATACAGGCCTCTTTTTTCAACCAGTGGTGCTGGAAATTAGAAAAAAGACAAGTTTAAAGCACTTCCACATTGCCTTCATTTTTTACACCCAGAAGCTCCATCCAAGATTTATTTCTTTATGCTCACTTCATGTTTCAAAACCCTATATTTTGTCATGGCATGATAACCATTTTGATCGTGTGTGTCATTTGCTAGATTGATATATACAAATACGGCAGGAAATATTCACATAAGGGTTTTCTTGTAGAAGAACCACTTAGCCTCTGAGCCTCCTCTTTATGTAACCAAACCACTGCCGTACTAAGACTCTGTAATTGGCATTCCCACACTTCAGAGATGAAGTGCTGACACCTTGTCCCCATAGCCCTGCATAACAACACCCACTGTATACCACATCCTTCACTGAGCACGACCACTGGTGGACATGTGTGGATGAAAACGGGGAGAAAAAGAAAGAAAAATGGAGAGAAAGAGATATGATCTGTCCATCAGCAGCGGCATTGTCGGTGAATCTGTCCTGTTGGTGTGTATCTGCAGCTGTTCACTCCGCTGAGCGCTCAATCACTGGGAATGGTTTGTGCGAATTTTTGTGTCTGACTTTGAACAAGAGGAATGAGACCGTGTGTCAATACGTGTGTCGCTGGGTTACCCATGCGGAAGCTGATCAACACAGCGAATGCATTAACACCAGCGTTGTGTGTGCGTGCGTGCGTGCCCGTCCACGCTACACTCTTCTCACAAATCCTTCAGGCCATGCCAGTTGTGCTTGGAGTGAAGCTTTCGTGAGCTCAAGCTTTTAATTTTTCAGAAGCTTGTATGCCTGTTAACTTAACCTCCGGGTGACCTCGCTGATGTCAGTATTCCCAGACCGCCAAGCCCCGCCCCTTATCTTCTTCTGCGTCTTCTCATACAGCCCACAAAATGTCTCAGTGATGGATTCAATGATAGGAATGGGACTTAATTAGAGAAGCAACATGAAAGGCTTCAGTCTTTGCATTGCACGGGAGTCCCAGCAGGGCAGATTAATGTGATAGGGATGGTTTGGATAATGTATTGTGCTGTGTGAGCTATCCTGGTCTCCAGGGATACCTTTTAACATGTTAACAAGCTGGTAAATATTTTTTAATTTTAAACAATATTTCTTCTATAATTAACATAGATTAATAATTAGGCTGAGGTTTGTTGACGTTAATGGTACACTTGTAGGAATAAAGGTGCTAACTAGAACCATAAAGGGTTCTTCGGCTTGTTCCCATAGGAAAACCCTTTTTGTTTCCTGGTAGAAAACTTGATAAAGATTCCACTTAGAACCCTTTCAGAGAGTTCTACCTAGAACACAACATAAATTATTCCAAAGATTTTATCTAGAACCTACCCAGAAGGCTCTACCAGGAACCTTTCACATTATGGTGCAAAGAACCCTTGACGAAAGAGTTCCTGAAGGATTTCAACAATCCCTCAAGAACTATGTCTCTCAAGAAGGTTTCTTTGGATGAAAAGGGTTCTGAATGGGACCCTAGTCTTACAAAAAACCCTTGACTAACTTTCTTCAAAACACTCAGGGGGTTCTATTGAGAACTCGTTGTATTCCAAAGGATTTATCTAGAACCTATCCAAGGGGTTTTTAAGGAGAAGCTTTTCATATTATGGTACAAAGAACCCTTGATGAAAAAGTTCTTCAAGGATTTCAACAATCCCTCAAGAACTCTGTCTTCCAAAAAGGATTCTTGGGATGCTAAAGATTCTTAATAGAACCCCTAGTCTTACAGAGAACCCTTGACTAATCCTTTCTTCAAAAAAAAACCCAGGGGTATCTACTGAGAACCCTTTTATATTCTGAGACCTACAGCTCATCAATGAGGTTCCACCATGAACCCTTTTATATTTTAAGTGTTTTATATAGAACCCACCTAGGAGGTTCTACCAAGAATCCTTTTATAATATGGTACAAAGAATCCTTGGGGAACCCTTGGCAAAAAAGATCATCAAGGATTTCACAATTCTTGAAGAACTCCTTCCAGAAAGGGTTCCTTGGATAAAAATGGTTCACACTAGAATCCCTAATTTTAAGAAGAACCCCTTTGACTAACCCTGTCATCCAAAAAGTGTTCTTTCGAAGCAAACTGTGTAGAACCTTAGCCCTTCAGGAAGAACCATTTTGGAACCTTTATTTGTAAGAGTTTTAACATTTGAAGGTTTGCAGCACATCCCCATCTCTTTCCTCTCTTTCTTCTCTCTGGTCCTTGTTGTTGGATGTTGCAAATGCATAGATGGATGGAGAGCGACGGGGGGAGCGAGGAATAACAGCAGGAGCGGCTAATGTAAATGCAGATGAAAAGGATCGTGCATTCATATAAACAGAGAACACATGCTGAGACCGCGGCTCCTGGATCTTGTCTCTGTGGAGAGCCGGCTACAGCAACCCCCTGAACACCTCGCGTCGTACCGGATCAGAGCAAAAAGGGAGAGGAAGGCAGAGGAAAGGAAGGAGGAGTGGAGGGATTGCATTTGACATTCAGCCCCCCTCTTCCCCCCCAGTCATCCATTTAACCCTGCCACCGCGGCTGGTGCAATATTAATGCCCTTAAACGCAGATGAGGTGAAAATGTGTCTGAAGGAGCGGATCCCTGTAGGGAGGGCAGCTGCATGCATGCACGGGGTTATGCACACACGCACGCACGCACACACACGCACACACACAGGTAGAGACTGCACATGTGGATTTAAATCTGGATATTTTAACACTGTCCACATGCACAAGTAATACTAATTCATTTTTGAGACATTTACATTCAGATGGTCTTTTCAGTCATATGTATGGACGTGTAGAGTCTCTATACAATACATGATCTATTCAGCAGCCGGCCTGCCTAAGTGTTTGAGCAGGCTCTTTTCCTGCTGTTTGAAACTGAAACAGGCTTAGCGGAGATTTAGGGATCAAGGTGTGTTTATGTGAAATCCTAAACCAGCTCAAATGTGGGCTATTTCGCCAAATACCCCTGAATGCTTGCTCGTGTGGCCCGGCCCTCTGCACTCTGTGGGGAATGTTGATCTGAGAGGAAGAGGAGGCAGGTGAGAGGTGAGGGGTGAGGGCAGGAAATCGATTAAGTCCCGTGTTACCTGAATAATGAATAAGGCGCTGTGTCCAGAGGTTGGAGGGCTAAAGCTGGATAGTGTGGAGAAAGATAGTCATAAAAATGTGGGGTTTTTTGGGTCTGCGCTGCTTTGAGTTTAGCATGCTTTTGTGTCTTTTTAATTTGTGCTTAAAAACATCTCAGCTGTGTTAGCGACTTTGTTGTTCTTTTTTACTCTTTTACTTGAAAAGAAAACCAAACTGTTATTGTCTCTGTGCAAATGTCTATTATGTAGTGTCTGTTCTTTATACATGAATTTTTAACAATAATAAGAATAATAATAATGTTTTATAAATGCCTTCCAGTTTGTAAATTTGGAGTCAGGCTACATATGATAGCTAAAGCTCAACATGTATCTGAGTCAACTACTTGTGCAGTCATTTCTGACTCTCACCCACTGAGTGGAAGGTTGGGTGAGGACGAATTAGTCCCATGAGTTAGTATAATGGGCCAACACCAGCAAACAAGAAGAAGACTTTTCCCACTAGTCTCATTATCCTCTTTTGTCAGACAGCAACTGTTTCGATCTCAGCCGACATGAAGTTGAGAGATTTTTTAATCTCTTCCATCTCCTCATGAGAGAGTGTGGTGGCTGTGTTTGGCATTTTGCTGTGCAGTCGTACATTTACAGTGTGAGGTTTTGATGTTAAGCAACAAAAGGAACGATAAGAGCAGAAACAAAGAGCTTTCCGAGTTATTCAGGTGAGCTTTGTGGAAGTAACATTTTAATCCAAGCATAATTATAATCAGGTTTACATGACCCTTCTAGCACAGTACTTTAGGGAGCAGCATAACACAGTGCTTCTGTCAAAGTGGGCCACACCTTTCAGCCCCGTGCCAACCCTGAACCTTTACCTCATCTCACCCCGAGCACACTGAGTACGAGTCCCATATTGCTTTTGAAGCTGGACAAAGTGGCCACAAGCCGCCCACTGGATGAGCTTTCTGTGTTTTCCAAACCCAATTCAGCTGCTCGGGTAACAGCAAATGCTCCCAGCAATTTAATATTCTGCTTCATTCTGTGAAAAAGTGTGTTTGAGGTGTCCCGGGGATTGATGGAAGTAGTTGTGGCGGTGTCGGTGAGGCGAGAGGGGAAGTGCCAAACAAGAGAGGATAGGGCTTTGGGGAGGTTGAGCTCAAGACAAGTCTGCAACGCTCTGCAACCTTCACTGTCACTGCAGAGAGAGCAAAAAGTTATTCTGTCTGTACCCCCAAATACTTACCATTAAGTCCCTCTGAACCTTCTGGGAGCATTCTGCTGTCACCACCGCCCCCGGCTGGCTTTTAGGGGTTGTTTTGCTTGGATGTTTTATTGACATGAGGGTTAAAAAAAAAAAAGTAGCACATTCAATCGTGCGAGTGAAATGTGACAGATTTGAACTTTTGACACTTCTGGAGTGTGATGGGAGAGTGTGGAAACACTTTCAGATGGGTGGGGTCACCAGTGTTGGTCATGCCACTGTGCTGAATGAGGTCAGCTCTGTAGGCTTGGCGCTGCCCACACCACCTCTTCCCACACCGAGAGCTGAAACCACGTAGTGCAAATATTCGCTTTCGAAACCCTCCTTCAACCCCAACTCCCAGCAAAAATGAGGAGTGGCTTTTTTTAAGCGATGCCCTGTGAGTGACCTCTCCATTTTCACAGCTACTGTACCCACACATGCCTCTGTCACAATTACTTTCACACCACAAGACACACAAGAACACATGCATGCACACATACATGCGCTCTCATGAGGATGTTTCCGGGCAGCGCCAGCGATGGTGATGGGGTGACAAAGGCAGGGCTAATATTGGCTCTTAATATTTGATGTGCTGAGAGGAGCTTAGTGTGTGTTTTTCATCAGGATGTTCTCTCTTTCTCTGCCTCTCTTTGCTGCGTCTCAGGTCAGAGATTGTCAAGAGGCTTTAGACTGCTTAAAGAAATAAACGGTAGCACGCAATCTACTTATATCATTGATTCATCTTTTTATCCAATTGTGTTTCCTTTTGTAACCTTACCCCAGGCTATATCTCTTCATAGACAGAAGAAGCAGCCTCTTAAATGTTTATCGACAAAGTCTCTACATATTCAATTTAAAGTCAGTAGGTACAGGTATCACAATGAATTGTATTGCTTGCTAGGTTTGAATTTGCTGCTACTTTTCCCCCCTTTACTACGGCTCCCCCCTTTTCATGGAAAGTTGTCAAAAATTCAAAGATTTTTTTTTTTCTCTCAAAGATCCCAGAAGACACAGTATTTGATGTCATTGTTTGTTGCAGGAAGGAAAGCAGTGTGTGCTGTAGCCCAAATAATTGGTGGAGGATTCTCAGCAGGGGAAGGTAAACTGAAAGTGACACCAGGGTGGAAAGCTCGGCATGATGCCTTCTTCCTTTCAGCACTTCAGCTAAAACTACAGACCCCTCTACAGTTCCACGAGTGAGAGCTCCCTGACTGGAGGAGCACATTGCAGCTTTTGGCAGACCCGAACGCTGATTCCCCCCGCTCTTCACATTAATCTTTTATATCCAGGGCTAAATATGAGCCGAGTTGATGTGACGCTGTGTCTGTGTCGGGGGCAGACTGAGTAAGGGGGGTAGGCCTGTTGAGGTTAAGTGCTCTGGTGTGTGCGACTCAGGGGAAATGGGGAGAAGAAAGAAGGAGGTGTGTGTGTGTTCTTGGGGAAATTGAGGGTGGTAGAAGAGGAGACGGAGGACAACTGAAAGATCATCCCATGAGGGGAGACCTCAAAGCGGGGGTAAGGTTTTATGAGATTGGCCTCGCAGTGCCACACGTGTGCATGGGCCTGCTCATATACAGGTGGTGAGCCTCAAAGAAAAGCTTGTCTAATCCAAACAGCTCTCATGTTTCTGTCTCTGAAGATCCCCGCGTTCCCCTCAGATAGGGGGTACAGGAATAATATTCAGGCTATTGTAATCCAAGAGAAGTTTGTACATTTTAAAAATTCTCACAGCAGAGGTTTTGATTTCTAGGCTACTGCGGATCTTCATGGGGTGCTTCTGCAGCGCTTCTGCAGCGTTTTCAAAGCTCTGTATTATTCCATTGTTGGTGAAATGTTGAAGGGAGTGCTGGGAATGCACTGAAGCGTACAGTAATTCTTGCTGTCTCTTACTTTGTCTCCCTGCTCTGCACCTCGGCGCGCACACAACTCAAAAAGTCCCCGCTGTGATGCTAGATTATATGTTACCAGATGCAGATTGAAGCCTGTGTCTGTGTCTCCTCCTTGTGTGTATGAGTGGGTGCACATCAAGGCAGCAGAACACACCCTGATCATCATATCAAAACAATAATGAGAAGAAAAGTCAACATTGTTCTCCACCACGCTCCATTAACAACAGCAGAATCCATAATCGTATTCATTTTCAAGCAGCTTTATTTAATAAAGCGGAATAAGGCCTGGTACCTCCATTACCATAATGCTACTTAACATTAATCTTGGTCATTAAAGTAGACTGACACAGTCCCCAGGCATACGAGTCGCAGGAATTAGGGATGAACTAGGGGAAGAGATGAAGTGCTTATAACTGTAATAATGTGTTTGCCCCTGTTTTTCAAAAAGCGACTCGCTGCGAAAAATCCAAAAGATTCTTAATGTATCTGAAAGTATTGATGCTGCCAACCATGACTTGGAGGTGAGGTTTTGATCTGCTGCTGTGGATGTAAACAACTCATTAGGAAGAGTTCAGGATGCCTGCTGACTGGCAGGGACAGCAGGGGTGCCGGGGATAGCTGGGAACATGTTAACTATCTCACTATCACTATCGCTATCTCTTCTCGCTTGCTCCTTCCACTCCACTTTCATCCGCTCATCAGCCACCAGAGGCTTACTTTGGAGATGTGGGGGTATAATTGTGTCTTACTTACAATACCCACTCATTCTTTCTCCTCTCGCCTTTACCTGCTGATTGAGCCTGAACCAGCTTTCAACTCCCGTTGTTGCGCCTCCTCTCGCCGTTTTAGTCATCCTTTTCATCCCACCTTCTTACCTCTACCTTTTTCTCTCGTGCTGGGCTGCCTCCTCTCACACATTCTTGCTCTCTTAATCAATAACCACCAGCTCCTTCTCAGCATTCTGCATTTCCTCCTGCTCCCTGTGTCTCACTTCTCCTTTGAAGAGGGTGTCAGACAGCATTTCCTTGCACGGAGCCATTTTCATTCGGCTCCATCACTCCAGAGACGTGACCTCTCTTCGTACCTCTTTTTTTCCTCCCCACCTACGATATCTCTTCATCACCTTCGCACTCCCCAATCCTCAACTGAGTCACATCTTCTTATGAGCTTAATAACAGAGAAATTGCGTGGTCATCTAATTTTCTTGTCTCGGCCAGGGATCAGTAAACAACTATTGTTTGAGGACTTTGATTACCGTGAAAGGTTATGAATTTTTCATTGTGGTTTAGTGCAACATATGTAACATCCCAGGCAGTCCTTGAGAAAATGAATTTAACCTTACACCAGAGGAACATGGTCTCTTTATGGTTTAATACTGCAGTTCTTTCAGTTTAGGCCACTAAAAGCATAGTTATGAGTAACATGCTGCTTCGGCTGAGGAGAGAACTTAAAAATCCATTTTGATTTTCACTGTGATCAATAATTAGTCAAGGTAAGGCAGTTTTATTTACATAGCCTTTTTCAAACACAGATGCAATCCAAAGTGCTTTACATAGGCAACGAGCATGATTAGAATGGCAAAAACAATAAGCAATATGAAACAATAAAACAGAATAAAAAATCAAATCAAATAAAAAATAATCTGAAATATAGCTATGGTGCACAGAACCGTTGCCGCAAATTCACCAGAGAAAGTAAGAGAAGTAGAGTAACCAACAGCAGCTGACTTTTTATTTTAGATTTGAAAGTGACTGAAGTTTGGTTGCATTGGTGCAGAATAGTACTGAAAAGCAACTTCATGCTTTTTGGTTCTGACTTGAGATACTACTATTAAAGATCTAAAGGGTTTACTGGATTTAAGGCACAGGTCTTTCAAAGTGGGAGGTGGGCCTCCCCTGGGCGGCTGCAAACAGTTTCAGTGGAGACTCAGTGAGTGGAAGTGGAAATTTATTACATTGGTTATCAACAGGAAATCACATAGAATAGTCTAAATGTATGTGATTTGGTTAAAGTCATAGGTCAGAGATTAGAGTATTTGAGAATTTCTCTGTTTTTCCCAGGGTCAGAAACTAATAAATGCCCTTGGACAGATCTTTTTTTATGTATTTGGTGTTGTCTGAAGCTATTTTGGGTCAATTGTTGAGTGTCTATTGGATCAAATAACATAATCATGATCCCATAGACATCCAGGAACTAAGCAAGTAAACTAAGGGGGAGGGAGGTGCCTTTTTCCAAGCTTTGTCTCGGGCGAGTCCCACAGTCTCAGACTTCCTTGAAGGAGATTAGAAATGTATTTTGGCCAGAGATCACTGAGTGATTCATATACTAGCAGAAGCACTTTAAAATATATTCCACAAGTATCTGAAAGCCAGTGTAAAGATTGAAGAACAAGAGTAATGTGCTCAGTTCTCTTCATTCTCCCTAGAAATCTTTTGGTATTCCCAGAAGTCTTTTTGGAAAGACCAGACAAGAAACCATTAAAATAGTCCACTCTGCTGGAAATTAAGACATGAATGAATCTCTAAATTGTCTGACCATGAGACCTCTAATTCTTGCTATCTGTTTAAGATGATAAAAGGCTGATTTAGCTACTGCCTTGATGTGGCTGCTGAAACTCAGATCTGAGTCTATTAAAACACTGAGATTTCTAACTTTTTGTCTTTATAGCTCTGGAGTCTGCCCAGGAACTTTCATTTCTTTCCCCCTTGTTGACAAATGCAGTGATTTCCCTATTGTCTTTATTTGATTTAAGAAAATACAATCACATCGGGATATTTATTTGTTCTAAGCATTAATAGAGTGAGTTTAAGGGATGATAGTCATTTGGTGAGAGAGTTAAATAAATCTGAGTGTCGTCTGCATAGGTATGACAAACAACATTATTGTAATGTATATTTTGTGAGTGAGCATGTACAGGTTGAAAAATAGCAGCCCAAGAATCAAACGCTGAGGGATTCTGTGGATTACAGTGAGCACCAAAACTGATGTTTTACCTCAATCAACATTCAGCTTAATGTCATCAGCAACAGTATCAGTGCGGTCTCAGTGCCGTGATGTTTGAAATCTGTCCCAGAAGACCATTTACTGTACATTTAAAAAGTTGCTGAGCTGACTCAAAATGGCTTTCTCAATATTTTTTTTCCAAAAAGGGAATTAGAGATGGGCCTGTAATTATTTAATGTTGAAGGATACAGGTTGCCCTTCTTATGAGGAGATTTAACAACTGCGGTTTTCAGTGATTTTGGAAAAATGCCCAATAATTAGTGCTCTCACCAAGCAGAAAGAGTTGCCATTGGTGAAATATATTGATTGGAAATAATAGTTCATGCATGCTAATGAGTAATCTGATCCATAAAACAGGAGCTTTTAAATGTGAGTTTTACAATGAGGATGTCAATACTGATATCTGGGCTGCCCAAGGAAAAAGGAAAGGAGATAGGACTCAAAAATAGATTTTAAGATTTTTGTAAGAATGTATCATAACATGCATCATTCCTTTTGGACTCGACACTGACTACTGTGCTTTTTAATTCTTGTTTTTGTTTTACTTTGATCTACATTTTTTTTTAAAAACACTAGATCCTCTTTTCATTCAGCAGTATGTTTAGTTAAGTTGTCTTCTGTTTTCACTACTCCAGCCAGTCAGTTAAACTGGGATTAGTGTCTCTTTGTCCTCCTGACTGGCAGTGCAGAGTCTGTGACAGACCTGAGAGGCACCGGAGTCCCATCAGATCAACCATGCTAATTAACTTGTTTAAACAAACTGGGAGCGAGAGTCAGGAGAAAAGCTTTCAGACCCCTTCAAAAAAGCCATTAAAAAGAAAGAGGGAGGGGAACTAAGTGACACAAGAGGGGTGGCGTGCAGTTTTATCGATGGCCTGGAACCCTGGAGTCTTTTGTGTGTATGTGTATGTGTATTTACGTGGCGGGGCAAGAAGATTATGTGTTTATGGTGCAGGTCAGGCAGGAATGAGGAGCCGTCTGAAGAATCCCAGACGTGAGCAACTTAACCTTTGACCTGTGTGTGCTGAGCTCAATCAGAGATCGCAAACACAGATTCTGAAAGAATACAGAGAATACAGGGAGGATCAAGGGAAAAGTCCTGGACCACTGACCTTCATTCATACCCAGTGAACCAACCGTTAAGTTTCCACTGAGCAAGTTAACTTCTTGAGGCTGTGCACACAGCGATATAACATGATTGTCACATAGCAAGCCTCATCTAATGCAGTCACTGGTGTTGCAAGAGTGATTAGCGCTGGATATCTGATTGAAGCATCTCTTTAACGTGTCATCCACATTGTCTCAGTCTGCACTAATGAGCTCAGCTCAGCACACACACACACACACACACATGCACAGGGCTTCATAGAGTTGTGCATAGGACGTGTGTAACCTTGTACTTTCTCCTTCTTCTCTGTGCAGTGTGTGTGTGTGTCTGTGTGTTTGCGATTGCTGGCATTGTAATTAGACGAAGGGCTATTATCCAGTAAAGATGTTTTCCCTCACAGACCAGCAGAACACTCGCCTTGAGGATTTTAGCGGCGCTGAGAGTTAATAATAGAAACGTTCAGGTTGAGTAGAGGCGGCATTTCCACAGGGCTTCGTTTAGTAATAAAAAGCCCCCGTCAGTGTGTGTAGTGGACAATCACACACACGTACTGGCTCTCACACACACAGAGAACATGGCATATCCTGTCAGAAAACTGCAGAGTTGTGTCTTTTGCTTTGACATCCTCAGCTGCAAATACTCTAATAGTTTAAGTTCAAATGAAGACAAAATCAATGGTGCGTTTTTTTACCAAATATGTATTGCACTAGACATCACCAATATGCCAGTATTTTTTCCAACAATGACAAAAAAGCCCCTTTTTTTTGTATTCACGTGTATTTTTAATGGTATTTCAGAATGTGTTTTTTCTTGGAAGACTATTCAAAACTCTTGATGACTCATCCTGCACTTTGGGGCGTTACTAAATTTGTGTCCAATGAAAAGCTTTCTCGCTTATTATGCAGCAGAGCATGGAAGTAAAATGCATCCATTCACTGGAGCGGACTAGATTGTTTCTGGGGAAATGGCCACACTGTACAAAAGCACAACTTTATAACTTTATTTACTTTTTTGGGTTGAAACTGGACCACATTTTATGGAGAAAATATTTCCTGGTTTTCCCTCTGATGCTCTCTGGCTGCTTAGCCTCATCTCTCGGTAATTCAATGACAGACTCCTGATGGATTGGTAGTGCTAGCTTTAACAGCTTAGTTGTCATTTAAGTAGCTAACTGTGTCTGTAGCTGCTGTTAGCGGGCAACAGAACCAGGAGTACAATATCAAGGTTGTTTACAGAGTTTCGTGATGGAAAGATAGCTTTACTTTTTGTCAAAGAAGAAGAAGAAAAGAAGCCAAACCTAGCAAGAAAACCATCTAGGTATCTTATTCTCATGTGTCTCCATGGACATCTCACATCATGTGAAAACCTTCCATCCTTATTTCTTTACAAAATTCCACATTTTTATTATACATCATATACTGTAAATGGCTGTATGGTATTTATTGCTGCAAAGCAAATGCACACAGACACAGAGCAGAGACAAAGCCATGTTAGAGTCACAGGGATGCCTCAGTGTGATGTATGATCTTCATCCCTCCTCCCCACGGGCCATCTCCAGCTCAGCATCAGCCATAAGACAGACAGAGGAAATGAACGCTGGGGAATTTATCTCCCATGCTGGCATTGTTTCTGCCTGGTGAGCTCTGAATTAACACATTTATTAAAGTGCCGGGTTGAGACCTCCACTTATTACAGGGCAGAACTGCTGAGCAGGGATTGTGTGTTATGTGTTTTGTAAAAGCACAAATTGAAATGAAAGCTGTAGATTAGCGAATTAAAAGATTGGAAAATTAAAAGGGAGGCTATCATCATCACTTGTATCATCCCTGTATTTACACAGAGGGCTGGAGAGACCATTGAAACACACACACACACACACACACACACACACAAAGAAATGTGAAATTATACATACGTGTTGACTACGTTTAATACCGTTTGCATGTCTCAGCATACAGATATATTTAACTCTTCTCCCTCAGTGATTTGGGCAAACAGTTTACCATCTCTCTGTATATGTATTTTCTCTGTATTTGCAAAGTCACACAGGAAGTCACTGCTGTCAACATTTGTCACTTCAAAGAAAGTCGCACTAAAAGACACACGCTAGAGGGGATAGAAGAGGTCTTAGCTTACAGGATTGTGTATGCATGGAGTATTTTTTGTCATTTTTCGTCTTTTTTTTTTTTTTGAACAAGCTTTTGTTTCCCAGCTACATGATGGTTTAGTCAAGCTCCATTTGAAACTGACAACTTCCCTGTAATTTTTAGCAGAACTTGGCACAAAGGGGGAATAATAAATAACAAGTCAGTCCACTTTGTGCTGTGTGAATATATTAGATAATCTCCTGGCAGGTTTGTGTGCATGTGTTAGAGTTAAAGGGATACTTTAGATCATTTGGGTTGTATGAAGTACTTATCTATATCAGAAGTGTGCACTATAGTGTACACTATATTGTGTTTGTATTGTATTTTCAGTGCTTCGTGTTCTCATCAGACAGTGTTTTCTAATGGGAAACTGCCATTATATAAGCCAAATATCACTTTTTCCAAACCACCCAAACTCCATAGGCAAAATCAGTCATTTTACATTGGAGAAACTACCAAACTACCCCTTTAAAACACAGACATCACACTTCATGTCCACAAACAAACTCCTGTGTTTTGAAATGTAAATTACAGATTTTGTCTATGGGGTTTGGTTAATTTGGAGATCTGGCTTCTATTTTGCTTATATAACACCAGTTTCCCATTAAAAAAGGCTGTCTGACATGAAAGTAAACTGATATTTTTTTTCTTAGGTGGACTTTTTTAAGTGGCTTAAATAACTATCCCTCTACATGCTAACTATTAAAGAGGAAGCTTGCACAAAGTAAGGCTGAACACATATGCGCAGGTTTAAACCCTCAGGCACCTTTGGCCAATCACAATCACCCTCGCACACAAGCAACCAATTTAGGGTCCCTGACACAATGTGAAGTCCATTTTATAAACATCCATTCTTTAGCTGGATTGGAGAATCCCTCAGTAGTTCCCTACCAAACAAATGTCAACATCCAGTCAAGGTTTAGAGAGGGAGCAGAGCAGGAAATATCCCTGATTAATGATTGGATCGGCTCATAAACTCAGACGGCACATTTGCCAGCAGTTGAATGCCAACTGCACTGATTCTTGATCAGACTCAGATGTGCAGACTGCGAAGCTGCGTAGGCCCAGTGGTATGAAACCCCTTCTTGGTCTCTCTCTCATTTCCTGTGGTGTTTCCTGCTCTCTTCCTAGCGACTGTGCAGTTTCTGTCTCGAGGCTGGAAGGTAAAGCAGTGGCTTTGATTTGATGCCTGAGCAGCAGTCTTTAACTTTACCCTCCAGCCCTCTTTTTCTCCTCTGCTGTGGACTGATGTCTCAGGGGCACTTCATCTCCTGTCTCTCCCACTCCTTCATCCACCCTGCCTCCACCTCTATCCCTACGGCTGCTGTAGTCAGCCGGGCTAATGGAGCCACTTACTGCCCCTTTAAATCTTAACGGTGCTGGTTAACCCTTTATTGATGTTCCTAGACCCCTCAGCTGCCTGCAGGCTGACCAGACTGTAAATCTACTACCTGGGCTTGATCAGCTGCTCACAGGGAGGCTTTGACTGAAGGCAGGCTCAGTCATTAGACAAAACGAAAAAAAAAAAAAAGTAACTATAACCATTTGTCAAAAACTGAACAGTGATGTTTTTCTCTGCAAGCCCTTTGTTCTTTAGCCTTTTGATGCCTGCCACCACCAGAGATGGGACATACTGAACATTTTGTGGTTTGCCAATTTTCACAATGACACAAAAGTTAAAGGGATGTTTTGGATTATTTGAAATACTTATCGATAGTAAGTGTAATACCCACAGTAGATGGTGGTGGCAACCCCCCAATTTATTAGCATGGAAGCTATGCAATGAACTGCTGTGGACAAAACATATTTTAGCCACTGAAAAAAACAGGTCCACCTAAAAACATAAATATCAGTTTAAGTGTACACGATATTAAGAATATTTTCACAGCGTTACTTTGCCATCAGACCAACTTTTCTGGCGGGAAACCACTGTTACATAAGTCAAATATCACTTTCTCCAAACTAACCAAAGTCCATAGTCAAAATCAGGTAGACCAGCAACTCCCATGTACTGCAAGGTAAAATCACTAACTTCATTTATGGAGTTTGGTTTGCATGGAGAAAGCGATATTTGGCTGTAAGGATGGTTTCCTGTGAAAAAAGGCTGTCTGATGGCAAAGTAAAGTGGTTAAACTATTCTATACATATATATATATATGTTCAACTGATACAGATTTTTTTAAGGTGGAGGTTTTTGTAAGTGGCTGAAATTCCTTTTGTTTCTGACCCCTTCCTTGCTTAGCTTTCTTTCTGGTACTCCTCTCTCCTTCTTCAAACTGGGAGCACACCGACTGACATCTACCATCAGTAATACGTCCAAACTATCCTTTTAAAATGAGTGGAAGCATGTGACTCAGCTTTTGTATCCTTATATCTGTATCTAATTTGTTGTTAGCCTGAGGCACATTTTGTGTATTTTTTTTTTTTATGAAGATGCTTTCCATGACAAGCTTGCAACGATACGTGACAACTGAATTCAGCCCTTGTGTCTCTCTACATCAAATGGATCAGCCTCACTGGTGATGGGTAATCTGATCACAAAGCTAAGATGTATACACATTAGCTGTAATCTTATGAGTCCCATTCTCAGCAGTATGAGTGAGATTTAAATGGGAAAAAATGAGAAAAGAGGGAGAAAAGTGTGTAAGAGCGGTCGTTGCAAGTGAACAATGACAGGCATCTAGATCATGCTTCTCGGATCATTTCCCCTTCCATATTGGAGTTTATGGTTTGTAGATTCTACTGCAGTAAAGAACGCATTTTCAGAGGCAGATGTTAGCTTTTGATTGATTTCTTCTTTGCCGTAAAATATCTCACAGATGCTCACAGATGCTCACTGTGTGTTCGTTGACTGTTTGTAATACAGAGACAGACTAAAGCCTTAAAACCATCAGCAGATCTCCCCCGAGGCACATGGAGCTTTATGTAGTCTGGAGTGCTTGTCCAAATATCTAATAACCCATCTTTGGTCTTAAGGCTACATCCCACCCTCATCCTGCTCATCTCTTCTCCCCCCCTGAGGCCTTAATGGAAGGAAATGTGTTTACCCAAGAGGAAATATGCTGGGTCACATGCAATATCGCAGTCGACCACCTCCATTGGTATTCACATATACCCTGCAAGTATATCCACACGACAGGTGGCCTCAACTGCAGCCCAATAAACTCCACAAGACTGTTTCTTCTCCTTTTTTCTCCTGCTTCCAAACCCACCCTCTGCTCCAAAGGCCGGCCGTATCCTTTTACCTCAGGCGAAGCTGGTCTGATGGTCTGGGACATGTTAGCCAGCTGCCAAATGAAAGGGGATAAATCACGCAAATGAAAACAAATAGAACCAGGTCTGCTTAACTCTAATTAAAGCCGGTCCCTCCGCTCTGTAAACTCTGCCGTGTTCGACATACTTGACGGTGCACCCGGAAACATGTGTTCCTCCTGAATTCCTCCATCTCTGAAACAGAGCCATGTGTGGCTGCACGGGGGGCAGGAGTACGACTTTCAGGGGCACTCACTATGTTTTTTTTGTCCTTCATCAAATGCTCTACTCTGTTTGTGTTCTGTTGAAACAGTCTCCCCAGCGTACAACCAAGATATCATTGCCATTTACTGTGTGTGTGTGTGTGTGTGTGTGTGTGTGTGTTCCATTTTAAAGGAATAACTCATCCCCAAATGAAAAATGCATACATTTCCTCTTACCTGCTGTTATCCATCAAGTTTGTTTTGGTGTGAGTTGCTGATTTTTTGAGAGCTCAGCTGTAGAGGTCTCTGCATTCTCGTGAATAAAATGGGAGTAGATAGCACTCGGCTTGTGGTGCTCAAAGCACCGAAAAAAAACAACAACAACTCAACAATAATGTCTCTTTCCATAAGTCATCTCATGGTTACTCAGGATAATCCACAGACCTTGATGTGAGCAGTTTCATGTAGGCGCTATTTTCTTTATACCAAAGCTTCCTATTTCCTTTTGTTTGATAAATTATTTGTTCTCTTTTGGTCACTCATTAAAGCCTTTTATCACTCTGTTGTGTTGCTGTCCGCCCTGTCATCTTCATCGTTTCATGAATTATGGAGAAATTATTTTCACAAGTTAGAAAAATGTTTTGTGTTCTATATTATAAATAGTATTGTTTGAAAGTTTGACCAGATATCTTTGTTGTTAGCAGACTTAGAATTTCATCATTTTAGATGCAAGGCAACTTGGCGTCTGGTGTTTCTAGGGCACAAAGGACAAATGCGTGGACAGTAAGGTTAAAGATGATTCATTATTTATTACTTTGAAATATTAACTCATTATTCTGAAATACAAAGTTCATATTTTGATAAAGTTCTCATTATAATGATAACATTAGACTTCATGAAAGTCTGAAGATCAAGTTTAGATCATGTAGACACTTCTGTCCATGTTTGCACGCACCCTTTCTTGCACTCATCCTGAGCACTCTCTTTTCTCTGTTGTTCTCTCTGTCATTCTTAAATAGCCTCTGGTTTTTCAACGGTTCAGAGCAGGTTCCAGATCTAACCCAACACTGGTTATGTGTGCAGTGTTTCATTTGATTTTGCGCAATCTGCACTGCAGCAAAAGACACTGGTGTCTAAAAACCATACAGACAGGAAAAGGCAGAGGAAAAAAACAGTGTAGGCAGGACATCAAGGCCAGTGTGGCTGCAGGACAGACCATTTTTTGAGCAGCGTAAGGTCAACTGAGGGGACATGGCCACCGTGAAATTCCTGTCCTGGCTGTTTTATTCAGAAATGAAAGTGCAACTATTGCAGATATTATATGCAAACAAATATTTTACAATAATCTTATATAAGACTCTTTCCTTTAAATGAAATATATTTGGGGGAAAATATCATTCTGAAAAGGTACATTCTCTAATGACCATGCAATGAAAATGCATTTACTCTGCTTTGAATTTGTCTACAACAGGGCGGACATATTTTGTGGTTTGCTCATACATTACCTGCTTGCAGTTAATTTATAAAAAGTGCTGGAGCTTAACCAACAGTTATTTCTAATAGCCTTATGACTGCTTAATACAATGAATATTAAGTTATGTCTCAAAGGCATTTTTTGGTGATGTTGACCCATAATGTTTTATAGTTTTAATCACTGCAGTTTGTTTGCATGCAGTTTGAACATTTACACCTGTGCTAATTTATGTTTTTCTCTCCCTTTTTCTCTTCTGCCCTACCCTGCATCTGGTGACTCCACTGCACATAGGTAAGCATCTTCTTGAATACGTATTTTTACTACATTATTCCTCGTCTGTATAGTTAGAATCGTTTGGAGCACTTGTATGAAGAGCACTTGTATGAATTAAACATGCATGCACCAAAAGCCGTTGCTTTGGTGGTTGAACTTACATAACTGAGGAGACAGACTAATGAGCGCTGGCTGGCTACTAACTTAATGAGATGTAGGGATAGTCCCACATGCACCTGTTCTTGCATGGCATGTGTCACTCTGCATCACTCACACTTTCTCATTTATATTATAATGTCTGTGTCAGGGACATTGTATCTGTGATGGGTCGATTCAGGGAGATGGGAATGCTAGCTGTGACTGTGTGTGTTTGTGTCTGGAGGAGCAATAGATGAAGGATTTTTTCGATTTCCCTCATGTGCCCAGTGAGGGAGACATACATGACGCTATATGGCTCTGGTGATAGATATATAGATGTCTGTTCACCAGCAGCAAATCCTTATCTGTAGCCCACTGGTTAGCCGAAAGAAAATAACAAGTTGCCACTCATCCACCTCCCATATCCGCCTCATCGCAGGGCTCAGAGGTTCCTCTCCAGTTTACTGTACAGCCTAAAGAGTGGCTCAGTTGTTGTACAGTGGGAGGCAGAAGTGCCCTCCAGCAACGACGATATCTGCTCTGCCAGAATGTATCTGTACACTCCTGCACAGGGAAAACAGGAAGGCTCACTGACCCATGGACTAGTTCAATTAGCATTCGCCAACGACACCTGCTCTCACCAGCAGCACACAGCTCTAGTGTGTGCGTGTATGTGTGTGTTTCGCTGGTATTACTGCACATCTCCATTAAATATTAAAACATAAGGCTGGGAGTGCACTGGGGTAGACCTCCTGTTCCCCTCTCTCATCAAAAATAAAAGGACAGCAACTGTAAAATATTTGGGAGATGGAAAAAGGAGAGGCGAGGTAAGAGAAAGGATTTTACAATAGCTAGAGAGAAAACCGCAGGGAGGAATATGGGCAAAACACTAGCAAAACAAGTGAATTATTAAAAGAAAAGATTAAAGTAATTATTTAAGTAAAAAGACTGTGGAGAAATGATGTAGCTTTTAGCTACAGTTTTTTAGAATAATAATTGTAGACTTTATAACACCTGCTGCCACACCAGTCCAAGTGTTGCAGAGAGAAGATAGATAGAGTGTGGGGAAGGGAAGGTCAAAGGTCAGAAAGTGGAGCCACCCAGCTCGTAATGGCTTTAACCTTTGACTCTCAGCCGTGTCCTGAGTCGTCTCTTAATGCAGCATGACTAACAGCTCGGCATTGCTTCACATTCTTATGTCTGTGTCTCCAGAATACAGAAGAGAAACTCAAACTGATGTAAATTTAAACTCCAGCTTAAAACAGCAACACTGAAAAATGCTCCATTCATTACTATTTCATCACTTCTTGATTGATCAGCAACTGAAAAGACAATGGATAGCGAAAAGTTTGGAGGGACATTGCGCAGTATTTCAAGCTAAAACAAATATTTGGTAAACCATTAACTACTGTCAGACAGCTGACGTTAGCATTCAAACATTTCCTAGCCAACATTACAGTTTGATTGATTATTGGATGTAATCTGTATTAATATTACAAATAAATTTGTGTTTCAGTGAGCACAATGTCACATAATGTTACTGACAGAAGCAAGACATAGAACAGCAAGACAATTAACATTAGCTTTAGCCTACATTGCAAGCTTGATTACATCCAGTGCATTTTACTTCCAGGCTTAGTGTTAAATAAATGTGTCCAAGATGTGTGTTGATATTTCAGAACTAGTTTACACTTTTATGGTTGTGTTGTAGAACACAATCAAAGTAGTACTGTCAACTAGGAACTGGAAGAATGCTAATGTTAGCTGTTATCTCACAGCAGCTAAAAGAGAGCCGTGTCTGGCTGTGTCCAAGATGTGCGTTGAGCTTTCAGAATTAACATATTTACTTACTTTCCTATCGTATTGTGTAACACTAGCTAGCTGTTAGCTGTTAGCTGTTGTCTCACAGAAGCTAATGGGTAATCAAATATGTTATTTTAGCTTGGAATATGGCCCAGCGTCCCTCCAGGTTTTTCCCTTTTCATTTTCTTTTAAGTTCCTCATGAATTAGGAAGTGGTGAAAATTTACCATTTGTTGAATTCCCCACTTTTATATGACTTAAAATCTGAAACACAGCAGTACAGCATTTGAGCTTCTTGCCCTGAGTGTGACATCAGAGGAAAATGGCCGCTGTGTGAATATGCTGAATAGGATGAACGCATTCTAATTATACTTGATGTGTCTTATGATGTAAAATGCATTGTCACCATGATGCAAAATGCTGAAAGTATATTTCCAGGAACCCCCTACTGTAGCATGGCATTTGTGCTTCCTTGGAGCCAACAGTCCCAGCTTTGTCTCTAATGGAACAGAGGACTTCAAACGTGACTAATTGTTATCTGTTTGTTTGTTAATGTGCCTCTTGTTTGGTGCTGTTGGGAACAGATGTGCCTGATGAGCTTTGTGAAGTGGTGGAGATATGCAGTGGGACGAGCCTAATCAGTAGCGCAATTATAAGTTGTGGAGTACATCATCTGCATGAGCTGAGGAGGAAAATAAAGTTGTTGTTGTTGTTTTTGATTTGCTGTACATGCTGCATCATGAGCATGCCTCCTTCACAGCTAGAGATCTGCCAAGTCTTCACTAGCGGGAGATGAAGAAGGGACCAGGCTCTCCAGAGGAAACATTAAGAATAACAGATGTGGAAGTGTTAGAGAACAGCTGGCCTATAGCCTGACCAGCCTGTAAAAAAGCTGACAGGAGAGGAAGAAGGACAGGTAATGTAGAGAGATGTGATTGAAATGAGGATAGATCTGTTGTTGAGGGATGAAGGGAGGTGCCATACTCCCTGACCTCTTACCTGACCCAGTGTGGTGATGCCTGAAGACTTCTCTAAAGGCCGCGACCTCAGAACTCGGTGTGATGGATGCCTCAGGCTTCACCAGGATGGTCTGTGAACACCTACTGGGTCTACATAGTGCAATGTGGATGTTCTAATCATGAGGCTTAGTTTTTATGAAGAAATAAATGTTTTGTAGATTACACACTAAATCAAACATGGAGCCCCAGAGTTTGATTTTTGTCAGCTGTCTTAAAAAACTGTTAAATTAAACAGTGTATATTTTAGACATACTTGCCAACCTTCCAGATGTTCCTGAGAGACTCATGTTTCTCCTTACCCTCTCCAGGTTTCCTCTTGGGGTCATAATTCTCATGTATTTCTAACCATTTCTGATATATTTTTACACCCTTTTTTCCTGTTTATTATCACAACCTGTTTCTGGCACTGTACAGCGTATTTATTTTCTGCTGTTTCCACCCAGACAAGAATACAGCTGCACATGACACGGAAGTGTATCCACTTCTGCTTATAACATCCATGCTCGAATACTACAACAAAGAAATAACCAAGTGAATTTCAGACATCCTGTGAAGAAGAAGAATTCTGGCTTCTTCCAGATGTTTTAAGGGAGAGGTACACGTTTTTTTTCCCAGGAGCAGCCTAACTAACATACCTGTAGAAAAACATTTGTAAAATATTCATGTTCTGTATTTTTATAATCAGATTTGATATTAAATCAGGTTAGACTAAATGTGGTCCCATTGTGTTTTCAAGCTAATACGTGTCATTTATAGGTCATCTGCAATTATCTTTTTGCAAAAACCAAATATATTCATTATTTTTATAGTTTCATTCTTTAAGTGACCAGAATGCAGGAAACAATAAAAAAAGTATAACTATAATAACTATTTTTGAGGTCTCAAGGTTGGCAAGTATTTTTTGTAGGTGGCTGTTAAATAACTGCGCACAGATTTCAAATTCACAGCAAAGCATTTCTTTCGTTTTGTTTCCTTGGCGACCTCACATTAGACCTTTGGCTAATTATTTTGTTAAGAATATGTTATAAATAAATGCATTCTTCCTTAAAAAGATGTTTTTCGTGTTCGCAGCAGATTGCAGATGTGATCACGCTCAGGGGAAGCAGTTTGTGTGTCTGAGTTTAGACTCTTGTCCAGGAGATCACACAGATTTTTTTTTTTCCTCTGAGCTCTGTGGCCTTTGGCAAACTGCGGTCTGGCAGCAGGTCCTGGATGGCACCTGAAACGCACGGGGTCTTGAGGTTATGTTAGAGCGGCGCACAGCTTGGCAGTAGAGGACACAACCTCCTCTGTCACTGCTGCAGCACAGAGACATATTAAGATGTGTGGTCTCAAATGGAAAATAACATTTCACATATCATCAGGATTAACACAATCAACACTATTTGTCACATATGTCTCACCAGAAGCATTATTACAATGGGATATCCAGGTGGAGTTGCATTATTAACAGAATATGAGATGCATGTTCTTGCTCAGCTTCTTCCCCAGTGATTACCCAGTGCTTCTGTCTATTCCTGAAAAGAGTAAACTCACCACTTTATGCCTCAGCTCTTGTGTGGTTAAGTGAATGCTTATTTGCTTTTTTTTTTAAGTTCCTCCCCTTACAAATGTAATGCTAAAAGAAAAAGCAGCCAGGATTTATGTGGATTTGTTTGCTACTGTGTCTTTTCTGAGAATCCTTCCTTTGCTTTCCTCCCCCTCCACCCTCCCTCTCTTTAGCTTGTTTTGTTACACCAACCCTCCATTCTTACCTCCTTATCCCCTATTAACCTCTGAGAGGGAGAGAGTCTTAACTGCTTATAAAGCCTGAGTCACACATTTATGTCGATGCCTACCTCTTATGCTGCAATGGGAAGTGCCAAATTGTCTAATAGACCTGCTGGGCCACTGTGACAGTGTCAAGTTTTGTCCCATTCAGTGGTCAGTTTGGCAAGAATAAACATGCAACAAACATGGTTGCAGTTTGGTTAGGTTTAGGTAACACCAGTTCTTCCTTGAAACAATCAACGCTGACAGTTGGTTGCCTGTATGAAACTAAGCTAAACTAACATTTTTCCTGAATAAGTTCTACCAGAGCAAACATTTAATTAACATGATGGATAAGCTGTTTCCGCTCTTGTTGCACCTTTTTCTTTTGCTGTGATATTATGAGTTTTCCAGCTGAAGAATTGGCACCACCAATTTCTTATCTTCTCGAACCAACTCCTAATAAACAAGTGTTCACTCACACTATATAGTGGATGGAAATTATCATTAATTTGAAAATTTCTTTTCTTTGGTTCAAATTTGCAATGAATTCGTATGGAAATATGGCTCCCAACACCTGTAGTGTCCTGTAGTGGATCAACCAGTCGATTATTACACGCTTTGCTATGAGCCTGGGCTGTAGGGATGAAACGATGATCAGTTTCACAATAAACAGTGAAATGATTCCTGACAATTAATATTACAGCTTCAAATTTTAATTGTAATAGCTGTGTTTTATTACCACGCTGTCCAGCATCAACCAAAGGCAGCAGCAGTCTCCCTGATGCATGCACAGCAGCGAAGTGAAGTTTGTTTTCTGTCACTGAAAATCTGAAAAAGGTTTTCAAAATATAATTGGAGAAATGATTTCAGTTTGTGTACTTTTTGAACATTTGCAGCAGTATTTTAACAATACCATAATAATAATGATAATCATTTTGGTCACTATAATCATGATATTGGATATCATTGATGACACTGGGCTGCAACATAAGCAAAGCCTTCAATTAAATTAGACATCTAGGGCCTTTGCATGCTGCAAAAAGTTTTCATTTGTTTGCCTCTTTTTCGTTATATTTTCTCACAAAGTGGAAGAGGTTACAATTTTTCCATTTCAGGGTTTTTAGCTAAATTCACTTTTGCTTATCTATAAAAGTAATTTCCAGTGCAAACCTTGTCTGTCTCAGTTATTGTTACCACTCTGTCTCAACAAGTGAAAGAATGTACATGCTATTACTTTGAGCTTCTTTCAAGAAATGAGCACTTCAATTTAGTTGGAATTTTGACAATAAAAGGATGAAGGCTACCCACAGCTATAAATCATTTGCTACTCTTTTTGCACCTACAGCATTGCTGTGGTGACACCTCAATACAGAGGTGCAATTCAGGTTTAAAATGAGGCTTTCCATATGTAAGGAGATGGTGCATGTTCTTCCTCTCCCTGCTGTGATTAGAGTAATGGAAAACCCAAACTGAACCTCGGCAGAGACCAAATCCAGATTCCTCCAATGAAACACAAATCTGTCGGCAGGCTGTCTGGAAAGGCCGCACATCTAAATTGCATTTTTACCGCACAACACATCAGAGCCCAGCACACTTCACACCACTTCTGGGCTCTGAATGCAGGAGGGACCCTTGTATACGTGATGGAGATTTCAATGTGTGTTTGTCATGTATTGCTCTCTTGTTTGTGTATAGATGTGAGTTCAGTGTGTGCATGTTTTTGCATGCATGTCCACATAGTGTGAAGAGCTCTCTTTGTGGAGTGCAATATGCTGAGTGTGTCCCCAGCAGTGTGTAGGAGATAATGGCAGCAGACAGAGGCTAATGTACAGTCCTATAAACAGTAATGGATCCTGTGGGGATACAGAGCTGATATGAAACTTGTGGGCCACTCTCATGGTATATTGCCTTTAATATGGCACTGTTGACACACTGCACAGCACATGATAGGCACGAATGTTTAGAAGAACAGCAGGAATATGACATGACTATATTAAAAAGACATTAGGAAAATACGACCTGGGCGCTGGGAGAGGCTCAGTGCTGAGCTGCAGTCCCCTTCAGTACGTGTAAGATCATTTCTGGATTTTAATAGTTTTAGATTATTCTGTTGTGTGGGAGATAGGATGTGATGGGATGCTGATTGTATCAGTCTTCCCTCCAGATATCTGTCATTAATCTGAGCACACATTCTTTATTCCTCCTGTTATTAACACGATGACAGACAAATAGACAAAATAAAACGCCTCTGGTAACAACATTCATTTTCTGTTTCATGGAGGACACTGGGCTCAGTGATTATAGCAAAAAAAAAAAAGTTATGATAATGTTTAGTGTAGTCAGGGACAGTGGTGCTCGCATCGCCAGATACACCATTAATCATTCTGTCGAGAGTGGAGGGAGGCAGGGCTGGAGAGGGGGATGGTTTGGAGAGGGGAGCCCATGCAGGGGGCAGTGACAGTTTGGCAAGGTGATGTGAGCTGAACTACTAGCCTGTGGAGAAGTCCCCCCACCCCTCATCTCCCCCCATATCACACCATCTCCCCTGCTGGAGCTACCACTCTCTTTCTCTCTGTCACCTTCTTCTCTCTTACCAGCCATGTTTTTATCCCCGCTATTAAGGCACAGTGTTTACCCCCCGGTGTGGATCTCCTGGGCCTCACTGTCGCTCCACTACTGAGTGTTAGACCGCACGTCATGTGGAGATAGGATATATTGAATTTTGAGATATGTGTGTGTATGTGTAACAATTGATATGTCCATGCAGTACATGCACACAATATATGCAGTATACATAGGCCATATGGGAAGGGCAATAATCCAAATGTATTAAATTACTCAAACAAGATTCAGAATCCATGGTAATGGCTCTGTGAGACTGTACTGAGACATAGCTGCACTTTAAGCTAAATACTAACATCACTATGCTAATATACACACATTGACAATGTTGACATGCTGATGTTTAACAGGTAATTTTATACCTTTTTTGCTATGAAATGTGTGACAGGGGAGGTAAGGAGACACTGTGCTCACTGTAGCAGGAACAGCAGACAACAGAGCTAGTAGTCAGAGTCAAAGTCGTGACCAGCTGCTATTGGACTCTCCATCTCCACATGGGAAACAGAGACTCACATTTGAATCACCGCCGATTGTAAAACTTCCTGTTACCTGTGTTTTGGCTGAGCTAGCGGGCGGCTCAGAGAGGCTGAGAGGCTTCCTGGTGTGTCTGTCTGTGTTGAAATGTCAGTACATAGTTGTAGCCCTACTGTTTATCACTGTCAAGGGATATAATGCAGTCTGGTGGTGCTTCTACAGCTGTCAAAAGCACAAGTATAAACCACTGCGTCAAAACCGAAAAATACTGAGTAGATTTTTGACAAAAATAATGAGTCTCGAGCAACATATATTTGAAAACAAGTGCTGTTTTCCAGACTCCCACTCAAGAACGGGGTCACTGATCAGAGGGAGTCAACATCCTTTTATTTATAAATATACATTTCATGATATAGATTAATCAACTGTCGACTCTTTATCAGCAGTGGCCTCACAAGGTCTAGGATGATTTAAAACAGCTGATGACCAGTTCAAAAGCCAACAGTTGAGCCATTTTCAAGCCATGAAATTCTGATTTTCATGTTTGTTAAGTAATGTCAACACTATTTTTCATCACAGTACAGTCATAATTAAGTTCACATCTGAAAAAAAAACCCATATATATATGTGCAATACCTCTTTCAGTAGTTGTTGAGGTATTTCAGTCTCCAAAGTGGTGGGCTGACTGACCTGCCAACATCCTAATGAACTGCTTGAGTTGCTAAAAATAATTATTATGTCTGTAATGTTTTAGATAAATGTGAGCTTGATACTGATTATTAACCAGACTTATATATGACTGTTTATGTATTTGTACGCAGTAAGTTCACTTTGTAGTCAGACTTTGTGCTTTTCTTGTGATTACTGACTAATATGATCCGACAGAAAATGTCACTGAAGCAGCTCTTCATCTTTTGGCTGTTGAGTGAAAAACCTTTCATGTTTTAAATTCGGTTCGAGGATTACATGCTCTCTAATGGGATGAGAAAAACATACACACCCTTGATTCATAAAACCGTTTCAAAACCGATTAGAAAAATGCAAAAACACATGGTCATCAAACTAAAAATGACTAAAAGCAAAGACTGTAAAGTGCAACTCACGCCTAACATGACGGGTTTTCGTGTAATTACTTACACCTCTGACAGCTGAAAACAATAGAAATGTATTTTTGAAATCAATCCTTTCTTTGGCAAAGCTGCTTTTAATATCAAGTGCACTGCGTGTAGCTCACACGGGCCTGGAAAAAAAAAAAAACACCCCACCATGATCTGTGGAATCCTGATATGAACTGGAAACAGCAGTGGTCATTCCTTAACACAACCGCAGGGATAATTGGTTCGTAGGAAAACATCCTTTGGTAGATTTTCAAACGTTCTGAAAGGTTCATCCCTGTATGTGTACTCTTTGATCTGTCAGCTTGATTTCCCTGTGAAGATTTTTTAGTGTATTTGTGCATCTGCATTAGTGTGAGCCATTGAGTACGCGCTCCTGGGTTGGGCATGTATGTGCAGCGTATGCAAGTGTGTATTATTTTATGACTGAAGGCCATGTGTGTAGGAGTGTGTAACAGTGACATCAAGGGCTCACCATAGACAGGAACCCCAGGGAGTTGCATCAGCATAGTAGCTAGACATGCTGCTATCTGATGTGGTTGTCATGTCTAATTTAACCTTTGAGCCTAGTCTGATTTATAGAATTAAATATATAAAATGCCCAACAGTATGGTCTGAGAAAATTCTTAAATATTTCTTTTTGCCCTTTTTTTTCTTTTTCTCTCCTTATTCCTCCTTCTCACTCTGTCTTTCTCTTGCTCTGGTTTACTAGTGAAGCTTCTGTGTCAGTTGTGTTTTAAACACCTGCTTTGAGAACAGAGATCAGTCGCGTGGAAAAGCCCAACAGAAGCCTTCAAGGGCTGCGGATCACAGGCAAAGTCAAATATTTGGGTATGGAACGGCGGGGAGGTGCACAGAAGAAATCTTTTCATCCCTCCTCCCCAGATGAGGATTTCTGCAGCTGTCAGAATGCATCTTAGGGTTTTGGGGAATGAGTCCCAGCAGGTGACAGGGTGAGATACATACACCAAAGAAGCTGATTACAATATCCCTTGGTTAGGCCAAGCAACTCACCATTCTTGTCATAAAAAGAAATATCACAGAGTTTTAAGCTTCAGTTATGATATTCCTTCTGTATATCCTACTGTAAGAATGTTTAGTTTGTATCAGCAAACATCTCTCTCCTTTCTGTCGGTGTCAGAAAGTGTATCACACCAGTCTCCAATATAGTTGAAAACACTGAAAACCCTCGTTGGAAACAAACTTATGTGGATGATTAATATTTTCACTGCTTTACTTTGCTGTTGGACAGCCTTTTCTGATGGGAAACTGCTGTTCTAGAAGCCAAACATTGCTCTTTCCAAACCGACCAAACTCCAGAAACAGAATCAGTAATGTTACCTTGCAAAATATGTTATTTACTCATTTACTGCTGCCTTGATATGTTAGTTTGCTGGTGTTACTATGTGACTTCAGTGAATCCGAACTATGCTTTTCAAACACCAAAGTCACAAAATAACACAAACAAATTAACTGATCGAGGCAGTGGTAGATCAGCAACTGCAGATTTGAAGTGCAAAATTTGGTTGGTTTCGAGAGCGATATTTGGTTTATATAATAAAGGTTTTCTGTCAAAAAAAAGGCTGTCTGACAGCAAAGTAAAGTGGTGAAAATATTCTAAATATAGCCTACGCTTAAACTGATAATGATTTTTTTTAGTTGGACCCTTTATAAGTAGCTAAAATGCCTTTTGTTTCTGACCCCATGCACAGCAGTACATTCCTTTGCTTCCATGCTGGTCCTCCTCTCTGCTTCTTCAAACTGGGGGCATCCTGACAAGCATCTACTGTTGGTAACACTCGTAGTATGGTACCCCACTTCAAATAACTGTTTCTTTAATGACAACAATACTAGGACACTTTGATCCCAAATCCACTTTTTAGTGTTTGAGAAGTCTGTGAAAACATAAACCTGCCACTGTCAAGTTTGCTCTGGCTTTGAGTTTGCTGATAAGAAAACCATAGGCTTGGGATTAAAACTGTGAAAGTGAAAATGATAGTTTCAAAATGTCTTCCCGAGGGCTTGGCAGATGATTTTTGGGGGACTGAGTCAAAGCACTCCAATTTTCATTATGATACTTTAGCACAATTGCCTTTAATGCAGACAATTTAAAAGCGGCACAGGTGGAAGATACAATAACTGTGAGAAGTGAAGCCACACTGCAAAGGAATAACAAGAATATCTTCTGTTGAAGGCAGCACTTCTAACTGCACTTTAACCCAAGTGCTGCTGCCTGAAGTAGGAATCTTGAAGTCTTATTGATTGATGCGAGTGAGAAAAGGAACATTGGCACCAACAACGAGGCAACCATAACAGATTGTTTTGCTGAAGAAGAGAGAGCTAAACTTTACGAATGGTCATGAGCATATGATCTCTGTCTCTTACCGGGTTCCTGAGAAAAGATTTGGCACGAAAAAGACTGGAAAACACAGAGGGCTTTTGCAACCAATAAAATTACATTAGGAAGAACTTGAGAACTAATCACTGGCACCATTTCCAAATGGACAGCCAATTGAATGGGCTGCAGCAGGATTTACAAGCTCACTTTATCTCAGTTTTTTACCTCTCCGAACTTGACGAGACTGAGCTTTTGCCAAAAGAGCACTTTGGGGATTTTTCAGGAAGAGCTGCACAGATATGCTGGGAAAAGGACATCAGGGCAGCTTGAGAAAGAACGGATAGATGCATTTTAGCTCTCATTACCATAGTATATGTTAAATGCTGACAAATACAAGGTATGAAAGGGAACAATCTGCATTGCTACCCCATGGAGGAATCTCATTTCAGCTGCTTGTATCTGCAGCAAGAGTTCGGTATGAAACCAGGATAATTGGCTGAGTTTCTTTATGTCTGTTGCCTGCTGTCATCTCTCTGCTCTAGTATTTTAGATATCTGCCACTGGGGAGTGTCAAAGAGATGAATGCGGTGGAGATGAGACGGGGCAGCCACTACTTTTTAGACTGTGGAGCTATCGCTATCTCTGGCTATTTATCTGCATTTCCCTGTGGGTGACAGGGAATGTGGCTGAGCTCGGCTCTGGCTGAGCTCCGTCCTTGGAAGTGGGTGAGCAGCGGACAGGCTGGGAGTCAGACAGATGCCCTCAGCTTACCACAGATCATTAATGCATGAGGAAGATGGAGATGGGCAGTATCCTGTTCCACTGGAGAAAAGGTCACAGCCAGTGGAGACTGCAGAGGAAAGACAACATGAGTTGAGAATGCAGAAGGATGCAAAGGATAGAAGTAAGATAAGTAGAAGTGTGGGAGGATAGAAGACTGGAGTATGAGAAAGAATTGTGAAGTTGATGGTATATGTTGTATATATTTTAGCATTCAGCACGAGTATAGAAGATAAGCAGCATATCTGATGTACTCTTTGAATCAATAACTACTATTTACATGGACTGCAGGAACCAATTTATTGATTTTCTTCTAAACAATACATTTTTTAATAAAGCTGTTTACATTGCTTGTTAATAAAACTACTCCATTATTATTCCCATTTACATGCTATGGAACAGAGCCAAATCAATGACAACAGCTGGTCCCCCAACTCTAGTGCTCAACCTCAAACCTCTGTTGTGTTGTTCCTTCGGTTTATGCTTGTATGTAGCTGAATGCAAATTTTGCAAAAACGCAAAGCTTTGAGCAGCTCTTTTTAAGGTAATACATGAGAGTCGAGTTTGATGGTGGAGTATCACAAAGGTGATTCCCCTGGGAAGAACACCGTGAGCACGCAGGGAGTTTCTCCTTAACAGTGCTTGTAAATGATGAAACAATGAATGAGACACAGAATCGCATGTCTAACTGGAAGATATTCTTTGGCGTGCATTGTCAAGAAGCCAGATCCTCTATCTGGCATCTTGTCATGGCATCTTGTCTTGTCTACATGGTTTGATAATGGCGTATACATGCCTAAAATGCCATTAATGCTTAGGTTAAAAAAAAACAAAAACTCTGTGATTGGATCTAGGGCTGTATAATCAAGTAATCCTTGACAATGTTACTATAATCTAATTACACATTTCTGCAAATTTAATCTGAGCTGCTAGTAGTTGCTTATTTTTTATAATCTGATTACATAATCTGGATTACACATAATCCATTACTACCCAACCCTGGCAGCGATTTAGTTCAAAATGAATGTAGCCAAGGCCAAAATGTTCTGAGTGAGCTCCAAAAACACTGGAACCTACACTTCCCATAATGCAACTCAGAAGTGTATTTTGTTAGACTCTTACTGCCTGTAAATCTGGGCTGTAGGCTGCAAGTAGAAGCTGAGATACCTTCATGATGTTCCTTGAGTAATTTTCTCTGGTTTGATTATTATTATTATGCAGCTGTTTCTGTAGGCTGTGCATTACCCCCTTTGATTATTACATGTCTAGTGTGTAACATTTACTGGGATTTATTGACAGAATGTGGCAGAAACGCAATACTTCACATTGGCCCTTTAATGACTTTTACATGCAAATTGGTGGTGTCCCTTTAATGTTGCAAAGTTGCCGCGTGTTTCTTAGCTTGCCGCTACCTCTCTCCTCCTCCTCCATCTCATGCTCCCTGGGAGAGTGACAGTGATGAACCATTTTGTGATTGCAAACAGTTCCACACAATACACACAATATCCATTATTAAATTTTTCCAATTTTCCCCCTCCTCATTTAATTTTGCAGACACGGAGCATTTTAAGCCGTTGTTGGTGCAAATTTGTCTTGTGATGGTGCACATTCCATACGAGACGCCGGAATCCGCTCTGTTCAAGCGTGGCTGTGTAAATGGCTGTTGTGGCTGGGAGGTCGGGATGTTGTGGCTGGATGTGCCTGTTTCTCCGCAGCCAGCCTCCGTGTGTCCGCGGGGGGCCATAGCTTGCTTTCTCTCGCTGGACGGTGAAGGTAGCGGGTGGGGTAGGGCAGAGGGAGAGGGCAGAGAGGGGTGGGGTGAGACATACTTGCTCCTCATTGCCCCTGCATTATATGTGGTTGACCTATTTCAGCAGTGAGCAGCAGAGGAGGGGAGAGAGCTGGGAGGGGTTACAGGGTAAAATCACAGGCTGACAGAAGTCCCCTGGTGAGTGGAGCTGGGTGTGTGATTCCCTAATGCAGTCACCCCCCACACTCACACACTCACACAAAACAAACACACACACCCACTAACTGCCCTCCATCTAACCAAGTGTTTTTGCCTTTTAACACGTCCATTAACAGGTGTGAGGTCTGTGCATGCTGTATGTGTGTGTTTGTTTCTCCGTGTCTCTTAGGTGTTGGACAATGGATCAATAAGGCAGTATTGAGTATATACATATTGCATTGTATTGTAAAGTGACATTATGTGTGTACCTATGAGTCACAATGTTGGATTTCAGTAGTGTTAAAGCCGCCACAAGACACCAAAAGGTATTCTTTCATTTGGTGTTATCCATAATCTGTGTGCATAAGACTGACACAACACTGTCATAACCATGTCATAACCACCTGTCATGAACATGAAGGAGTCTTTACAGATAGAGTTATGTGGTCAATAATATCATTTTTAATGCAAAGCTGGCATTGTTCAAGATTTGTTTGTTATGAAAACTTGACATTAATAAGGCCACTAATGTCTTTAGTTGAGGCCAGGGAAATTTGAGAGTGTAATAATACTTATTGTCATCTTTATGACAAGTTCAAAATCTATCACTTCAATTGCGATTAAGGAAAATATTCATGACAGATTTATAATAGTCTCATAACAGTCAGTGACAGACCAACCACAAATAACAGCACAATATTAAAACATAAAGATGAACAGTGTCTTGAAATTTGATAATGTCAGTTTGTCATAACAAAGACATTGTTGGTTTGATTAAAGTCAAGTTGTCAGAACAAAGACATTGCCAGGTTATGTTGTCTTGATTAATTTCAGTTTATCATCACTAACACATTTTTGTCTTTGTTAATATCAACTTGTCATGACAAAGACTTCTCAAACAGTGTCATAAACATTCATAAATACGTCCCCTTCATCTTCATGACAAGTGTCATGACTTGGTTATGACAGTGTAATGACAGTCTTAGGCTCACCCATAAAAAAAAGTGGCACCAAACCAAATTTTCATGCTTATATGTGGCCTTCTCACACGGAAACATCTCTTAATGCAAATACGAATGCACCCAAATGTAAGAAGAACATGTCAGATCTGTTATAATCGCTCAGGCCTCATTCTGATGTGGTTAGGTATTCATGAGACCACATATAAAGAACAGTCTTACCCTTGCAGCATTTGTATGGCAAGACAAAGCTCCCAAACACAAAAACAAAAGTCTTAACCGGAGGCAAGTTTCCATCTTGTTTCTTGTATCTGCCTCTCTCTGTTTCTCTCATTTGTAACAGCCTACTTCAGTTTTCAACTTTTTCTTCTGGTTTTTGAGTGCTTTTTTGTGTGGGGTAGTTTAAACCAGTTTACAGATTTTCTCTCTGCAGAAGAAAATAAAAATGTGAGCAGGGTAGAGGAATCTGATCCTACATGGTAACTCATGATATATCTGAGATGCACTCTGGTTCCAGGTGTGAAGTGCCGGATATAGAAAAAGTCCGGATATATCTGATGCTCTGATACCATGTTTCAATGGGGTCATATTGACAATATCTGTGTTTATGTCCCTGTGTAGGCATGCCTCCATACGTCCACTTTTGACAGGGTTTATTATACCATAAAGAAGCTGCGCAATTACTGTACATGTGTCCGTACAGCTCTTGTCTGGAAAGCTCCCCTCCCATTCATATAAACACGCATGGGAACCGAAGGCAGCCAGGGCAGTGATATCAGCGAGAGGCGGCCATTTGGCTTAGCAAGGATGCGATCGATCATCCAAGCTGGATATGGTGTGGTGCACTGTGTAAGAGCCAATGTGAATATGATACCCTACCCAATGTGTAATGGCAGCTATGTTGTCATTCCTCTGCAGGCCAATATTACAAGGGAGAGGAACTGTGTGAAATGGGCTGAGACAACAGCTTTTTTTGTTGTTCCCATTGAAGCCAGTGTAACAATATGATATGCCAAATGCCTGATTTGCCAAATCTGTCGCACAGTGTTTTGAGGTGATTTTGTTGAGGGGTATTATTTCTATGAAATGAAGAAGAGAGGCCCCCAAATGACACGAGTGCATGCAGACTCCATTGTCAAGATCTCAGTTAGCAGCCAACACCCCGTTGCAATTGTGCGTATACCTACTGCAGCCTATGTACAGCAACCAGCATGTTGCAGTTCCCTTGAATGCTTACAAAGCCCTTTCCTTTTAGGCATAAGCCCGTTAAGCATACCAGTACCCTTGAATAAACATGCAGGAAGAAACAGTTGTGGTATGGAAACACAAGGCAAAAAATCTTCACCACAAACCTATTGTGAGGCAGCCAAACATACTGCAATTCCAGCTAAATTCTCATTTCAGTGAGCTCAGCAAATGCATAGACATAGACAGAAACAGTATCTCACAGTTACAAGGATGCAAGCCAGATGAGATGTATTTTTTTTTTTATAATTGTGAATGTGAACTGAATATGAAACGTTCTCAGGGGTGTAGATTCAATATGAGGAGCTGCATTAATTGTTGTTTTAATTCACTGGAAAATATATCTGTAGATAAACCAGTGTGTGCAAGTGTGATGACTCTTATGAGTGGTAGAATGTAACTGTAAATACATTTACTCAGGTACTGCAAATTCAATGTACTTACTCAGTATTTCCGTTTATGTATTTGCATTTGCTAGACAACTTTATTGACTAATTATTTTTCAGACTTCAATTTTTCAAATATGTTGATTTTGAATGTTTTTGATAAACTAAAAGATTAATGGTTCCTTTATGGCTATGAGAAAATTCTCCTAAGTCTTAAACTAAGTAAACTATTTAAAAACTTTCTTGGATCAGATGGAAAATGTAACACCACAAAGCCGAAAACAGGGCTGTTTATCTGAGTTCATGAAAAGTTGACTTTTTAGCTTACCTGATGTGTTTTATCCAGCAACTTTTATCAGCTGAGAAGCGAAACACTCTCAGTTTTATGACATTTCTTGAAAGGTGAAATAAAATTTAAGTTCACAAAGATCATATGTGTAATTTGCAGCATAATACAAATAGGTTAAAAAGGTCTGTCTCCATTAATTCCCATACATATTTTTTTTCCAAAGTAAGGTCCCATGGTGGTCCACTGGAAGGGGTGGGACTTAACACACATTTAGATTATTTTATGTCATCTCCTTTTTGTAATTTTTAAAGCTTTCATTCACTTAACCTATGCTGAAAGTGTTTGGAGCTCCCCTGGGAGGCCTTCCTCCAACTTTGAAAACCTCAGCAGTCAAGTAAACTACCCAACAGTATTTAAAGTAGTTTAAATTAGCGTAACCTTAAACATCTACACCAGTGAGGTATGACATTAAGAGTAACAACATTAATGCAGCAGTAGTTTTACTTTTGATACTTATGGTGCATTTTTCTGACAATACTTATATAGGCCTACTTTAACTTGGTTTTGCAAAGTATGTGGTGGATTTTCTCAGTGTGGTATTAGTACTTTAACTTAGGTAAATGACCTGAGCACTTCTTCCACCACTTACATCTCTTCGCTGAGATAAAAGCATTATAATGTGTTTACCAAATCCATTCCATAGGAATCCATAGACACAATAATAATGTTGCTGCAAAACATGTTGAAAAAAAGAGGTGAATGTAGGTGGATCAGATTTTATAGTAATATGATATCAGTCAGGTCTGTTGGAGCACAATAAAAACCCAAAAACTGAATCAGTAGAGCATTTATAGTAAAAGACCATCTGATCTGATAGGGACAGCTGTCAGAGTTTGCTGAGCAGTCTGTTGAGCAAATCTGATCACTGATCTGCTGGTCAGGGTGATTTTGACAGTGAGGCTTGTTAGAACAGACAGCCAGCTTCATCTGTGTTTTTGCTACTCAACAGAAAGGCTGTCATGTTTTTTTTTTTCAGCGCCCCATGCAATGCTCTCTACACAGTAAGTAAAGAATTAGCATGTTGTACAACAGCGCGCTTGTGTAACAGTATTAAGATTTTAACAGCATTACAGCCATATCTAACACTTAAGCTGTCGAGCTCAAAGCAGCATAATAAATTGCTGGAAAAGGGGATAGAGTTTGTGTTTTTGTGTGTGTTTGTGTGTCTGCAGTGGCACATGCATGTGTGTTTATGCGTGTGTGTGTGTGTGTGTGCATGTCATAACCCTCAGGGCCAGATATAGAGTCATGTCTATTAGCTGGCTATTGCGGCTGGGGTCTTGTTTTTATTATCAGCATCATGACGGTGGTGTATGTGTGCCCTTTAATATATCACCTCCTGCTCTCCCTCTGCTGATCCTGAGGCTAAGATTTATGATTTTACATTACATCTGCCTTGTCACATTAATTCATCCATCACACACAGACACGTGTACACACACGCAAACACACACTTACACCATCAAAGCCTGCATTAGGGCATACACCCATGTTTGGTGTATTACGGCGTATAGTAAATCCTGATCTTCTCATTTCCAGTCCCATCTGAGGTCTTTAGTAGATGGCTGCAGGTACCTTTATTCAGCTCGGCACAGGAGAGGATGCAGCTCTACACTCTTAGAAATAAAGGTGCTAATTAAACCATATATGGTTATTTTTGGCTTGTTGCCATAGGAGAACACTTTTTGGTTCCTTTTAGAACCTTATGTAAACTTTCTACTTGGTACCCTTTGAATTGGAACCCAACATAAAAAGTTATACCTAGGACCATCTGTGAGGTTTCACACAAAGTCCCCCATAGAACCCCTCTATGGTGTAAGGGTTTCTCTGAGAACCCTTTCTGGAGGTCCTATCAACCTATTTTCTAAGGATGCTAACAGAATCCAGCCAGGGAGTTCTACTGAGAACCCTTTTATATTCCAAGGATTTTATCTAGAACCCATCCAAGTGTTCTACTGAGAACACCTTTGTATTCCAAAGGTTATATCTAGAACTCACCCAAGTGTTCTACTGAGAACTCTTTTACTGAATATGCCAAATGTTTAATGTAGATCCTACCCAGCGAGTTCTACCGAGAATCCTTTTATAGGTTTTTATCTAGAACCCACCTAGAGGGTCCTACTAAGAACCATTCTACATGCCAGGGGTTTTACCCAGGACCCACCTCATGGGTTCCACTGAGAACCCTTTTACATTCCAAAGTTGTTCTACCAAGAACAGTTTTATATTCCACAGGTTTTATCTAGAACCTACCCGGGGGTTTTACCAAGAACCTTTTCCTTACAAAGAACCCCCGATGAAAGAGTTCTTCAAGGATTTCAACCAATCTTGAAGATCTCTTTCTTCCAAAAACAGTTCTTTGGAAGAAAAGGGTTCTTCATGGAACCCCATTTTACAAAGGAGCCCTGAAAAACCACTTATTTCAGAAAGATTCAAATGGTTCTGGGTAGAACTTCAGCCCTTCAGGAAGAACTGTTTGGAACCTTCATTTCTAAAAGTGAAGAAAGAATACATTTAAAGAAAAAGGAGAACCTTTATAAAGCACTCTACACCTTTTCATGGTTTCTCACATTGCAATTTTATCGACGAGGTTGTGAGAATGTGATTTAGGTGGTTGATGTGTGTATGGAGGTTGTCTATGTAAGTGTGTGCGTGTGTGTGTGTGTGTGTGTGTGTGCCAGGGGAATAACAAGGCAACCAGATTCAGCAGCAGACATGGAGAATAGACTGTGCTCTGGGGACGGTGTCTCACACATTCTGACACACTTCCAGTCTGTAGTGTCCTTCAGATAAAGTGCTGCCAGGGATTTTTTTGTGTGTGGAGGGTTGGACATTTGAGTGCTTCAGGATATATATGTATGAGGTGTGTGGGGGCTGGTACATACTCTTCTGCATAATGTCAGTCTTGTATTGAGGACATACTATGTGAAGGAATTATTGATATAATTGCCTTTCCATGCTGTCATTTGGCTTAAAACATTGTCATCATGTATCCTCCAGCTTTGCCTTGGTGTATGAAAATTAGTCATTTAATCACATTGGTTTCTGCCTCAGCTGGTGTTGCAGCTTTATGTATAAAGAAAATTTTCTTTAAAAATAGCCCTTCTATATAATCCTAAACTTGAGTAAAAATATCAGCACCATAATAGAAAAGTGGTCCTTTAAATTCAGTTAAAAGTAAATGTATTGCAATGAAACTCATAATGAATGGCTGGCACTAATGCAAGGCTAGACGAGACATAAATACAAATATAAAGATGTAAAAAAAATGTGAACCCGTGCTTTTAACCTTTAACATGTGTTTTTCATTTGCTGCAAACCTTTTTTGTCACTACATCCATCAGAGTGATGTTGTTGAGTGTAAGGACAATACAATGTGCACAATAGAAATACTTAGGTAAAGCACTTTCCACTTGCACTGTACACCTCTGCAGCCTTGTGTTAGTAAGACTGATGCACACATTACCAGAATGTCTTTTGAGGGTTGTAATTTGACAAGGAAAATGAACTAATTGTGGTTCATTTTCTTGGATATTTAGCCCCTTCCTAGATTGCAAAATGCTCACAGTGGTGTTGAATGACACGATGACTGGTGAGAGATTTTTCCTGCTGTCTCTTTGAATCTTTTTCTTTGTTACTTTCATCGTTGATTTCAAATCATGCAAACATGTTTCAATGCAACTCTCATGCTAAAACGGGTGTGCAAGTGAACTAGGGAGCTAGAGTAGTGACTTTAAAGGTCCAGTCTGTGAAATTTACATGGATATGGCAGAACAGAATTCATAAGTATGTTTTCACTAGTATATAATCACCTACAAATATGAATCCTTGTGTTTTCAGTATCTTAGAATGAGCTGTTTCTATCTTCAGATGGTGTGGGTCCTCTTCCACTGAGTCTGCCATGTTGCAGCGGCATGTTTCTACAGGTGCCCAGAATGGATAAATCAAACACTGTCTCCAGATACAGCCTTTAGCATTTTGCATGAGTTTCATGGTCTCCATAGGTTCTCCTACACGCTCGGATGAGGAGGGAGAGACGAGGTGTCTACAAGCTTGCTACTAGATGCCATTCAATCCTACTCACTGGTCTTTTAAAATTTGGCACTGAAAATAAAATTTGGCATTGAAAAGAAAAACTGAAACATGAAAAAAAAATCTGAAAATTGTCATGGAAAAACACATCAGAATACAAAAAAAAAAAAAGATGAAATATTTTTTAATGCCAAAGTGAAACTTTTTCTGTGCCATCACAAGTGTTTACTTTTTCAGTCAGGTTTTGTTTTTAATGCCAAAATTTATTTTCAAAGCCGAAATTTTGAGTCACTGTTCCACCTCCATGAGTTTTTGGTTCATCATATAATTCTTCCTATTTGATTTCCTGCCAGTGATGTGATATTGATGCAGATATGAGATGTCAAAATAGGCTTTTCTGGGACTTATGCTACTGTATGATATCAAGTTATTTTGCTGGTATAATAGTGATATAGCCTATTGTGATATTATGATCCTGTGTTCCTGTTGTCATCCTCTACTTGTATGTTTTGCATTCTGCTCCTTTGGCCTTTCACTGGTGGCAGAATGAGGCTGCCCCGCTGCTCTGGGCCAATTAGCCAAAGTAGAGGCAGCGCATCAAGCTATTGGGCACAGTGAGGGGTCAGAGAGTGCGACACGTCTCCTCTGACAAGAAACGCTCCACTCCACAGCCCACCGGTCGGTATGGGGTAGGGTGATGGCCCTGTCTGGCTTTGGGCACCCAGGGGTGTGACATGTGACAAGTGAATGGGCATGCCAGTTTGTGCTAAAAGGACCGGTCGTTATGACTGCAAGTGAAGTCAAGCAAGGGGCCTGTATATGCAATGGCTGCTTTAAAACTGTATTAAAGTGTTTGTGCATCAGTGAATGTGTGTGTTTTCAGGCGGTGGGTGGGCGGGGACGCACAGGAGCGTGACACATATTCATATTGACACCTGTCATTGAGGCCTTGAAGCATAAAGACAGCAAACACCAAACCTGCATGAAGTTAATTGGGGTTTCCTATTGGGACAGCGTGTTTGAAGGCCTGTTCTACCTCTTTTGAAGGTGTTAGGTCGGACCCCCCACTCCCTCCTTGCACCCCTTTCCCTCCCTTGTCTCTCCCGCGGACTCTACTCAGAGAGCGATGTCTGTTCCGTACTGCACCGCACCGTAAATTAGTCCCGGGTGGTGACATGGTGCTTGCTGGGTAATTTGGACAATGGGGCGTTTGACAGCTCACCCATCACAGCTACAGCGCCCCAGGGAGCCACTACTCCTCCTGAGCTTTTCTCTTTCTCTCCTTGCGCTCTCCTCTCCTCCCTCGGTGCTGATGGAGTGACTCTCTAAGTAGCAGCATCATTCTCCAATCAACCACCAAAATGGCTTTTCATCCAGGAGGGAGCGAATGGGGGGAGGGTGGGAATATACAGTGCAGAGAGGACGCTGAAAAACCATAACTGCTGGAGAAACACTCAGAAAAGAACAGAGAAACAGAGATCGTGAGGCTCTGATGTGAATTAGAGCGATAACATAATGAAATGAGAATAAAAGGATTTTACTTAGTCATGCATAAAAAGCTTTCTATTAATAGCCACTGTAAGGATGTACAGCTAACCAGCCCCCACATTCTCTGTATCAAATACTAAATTAAAGGAACAAAAAAGCTAAATGCTTTGTAATTGCCAATGATAATTACTTGTTTGTGCGTCAAAGCAATGTGACCTTTTCTTGTATGAGATGACAGACCTATGTTGGTCTTGACAAAAACATTTTGAATGTCTCGCTCTTGTATATTTTAACCAGTTGAACAGATCGTGTTGATTTCAATCCTTCTTTGGCGCTATTTGTACATTTTTCTGTTCATTTTCACTGGAGTTAAAGGTGTTCTATACAACATTTACTTCACCTGCACCACCGGAATCTCAAACCAAAACAAATGCATGCTTTGTTTACTCAATAAAGTTGGGGGAAAAAGTGTCATCTGAACACACACTGCTCAAAAGACTTAGGACAAACTGTCAAACTAAGCAATGCTGACAAAATGTATGAATCAGCATTGTATTACTACATTTCCTATTTCTTACCAAATTGTTTTCGGGAACATATTTTCAAGAAATATTGTGACCAGGAGGTCACCATTTTGGCTCTGATTTCCAAAGAAGACTCCCAAAAGTCAGATGAAACTGTGAAAGCAGGCAGTGCTGATAAAGTATGAATCTAGATTGTGTTATTACATTGACTGTTTCTTGGCTAAAATGTTTTCAGAAACATATTTTAGCATAACAATTAGTTGTAGTACAAGAAATATGGCAACCAGTTGGCAGCCTGGTTCTGCTTTCCAAAGAAAACTCTCGAAACTCAGATGAAACTGATATGGATCAAGATTATGTTACTGCATTGCTTATTTTCCTCTTAAAATATTTTCAGAACAATATTTCAGTGCATTGTTTAACTATAATATGAGACATATTGTGACCAGACGGCTGCCGTTTTGGCTCTGGTTTCCAACGGAGGTCCCCAAAGCTCAGATCAAACTAGGCTGTGTTGACCAGAGATGGCTCACAATTCTGTTACTGCCTTGCCTTTTTCTCATCTGAAATGAGTTTGGAAACATATTTTAGTGCACTGTTTAGCTGTAATATGTGAAAGTTATACTAACCAGGCTGCCATGTTGAAAATAGATGCAGGGAAGACTGAGCATGATCCAAGTGTGACATTATTTTCTCCCTACTTTTCTCTTCCATTTCAATTACCAGAAGACATATCTGACCGGTCTTTGTTTGCAAAAGGGACCTTTATTACTGGGGTGAACTTTTAGTTCCTGCAGCAGGAAAGACGGCAACATTTAGATATGTGGTGACACAAATTCAATTTAAACTCCTATTTTATAATTAGAATAGAAATATTTGGGGGGTTAAAAAAAGAGAAGAAAATGATGAGCCCTAATTGTCATGATGCTTTGACCTTGCCTTTCCTGGCGCTGTGATGTGACTGGACAGACAGTGGCCAAGGCCTAGCATGACCCTGGCAACCACCAGCTGCCTCCTGCCAGAGAGCAGCCAGAGAGGACCCATGAAGGTCAGACATAAGCACCAGAGAGAACATGTAAACACCCCCAATGAGAAAGACATGAAAGGGTGTGCAAAGACAGCAAGAGAGAAATGGTACTGCGCTCTGAAATTGATTGCACAAGTTAGCGACTGCCCTTACCATATGTTATTTTCATATGAGATTCTCCTCTTTCCCGTCCACCTAATAACCAATATGGTCACCATGGGAGAGGAATGTCTATTTCTTAGTATAGATTTTAAATTCTTATCTTCAGGCCCACCCCTCAGTGCTACAACTGCTTTCTGTTTACACTTTACCGCAGTGAGCAAGATCAATTTGTGTAGATTCATTTTTCCAATTACATCACATACGCTGGTAAAGATAAGACCCCATGAATTGGACCACTCTATAATGCCCTGATTGAATTATTCATTTGGTTTATTTGGCAGTTTTACTGAGCCCAGGTCATTGTGATTCTTCTGGGCTTGCAATGGAATGACCGTAAGTTGTGAGCTGATTGGGAGGTTAATGTTAACGCCACCTGACTTTTAACTTTAGAAAATCTCTGCTTGTTTGTCATGACTTCTCCTCCCCTGCTAGGTTGTCTGATGGCAGGATTCCCCAGAGATGAAATATGAGTGTGCTTAGCACGTCCCAACAGAGAGGCTCATATAGGACAGGGCGAGGGAGGGGTCACTGGGCCCTAACAGTAATCAATAAATACCTGCTGCAGCCAAGCGTTAGATGGGGCCCCGTGGACAATGTGTGTAGACACATTAGTGTGTATAAAGCACTTGGCTGGAAAGAGACATTAGAGTGGAAGGAAACCTGTTTCTCATGGAGCTTCTGAAGGATTTTGCTTTTAAAACAACAGCCATACATATTGATTTAAACCACTGGGATGTATGGAGCCAATACTAACAAGTATTGACTAAAGGAAGTCGTTACCATTGATTAATGTTCACTCAATATAATAGGTAGGTGTGCTCAAAGCACATTTATAGGTAGATCTGATTGACAGTCTATTTATCCTGCTTCAATTGACATGACAGCTGAGTGGTTTATTATTCTGCTTGACCACTCAGCTGAAAACCACCTCTTGTCCTCCCCCATCGTGGCGTAGCAAAACATCATCTAGTAAAACTCCCCGTTGTCTACCTATCTAGATAACCACTTACCAATCTCTTTCACTATCTGTGGCAGGAATGTATACGTGATGAGAAGGATGAGTGGAAGGAAAGGTGAAAGGGAGAAGGCACGAGGGAAAGAGGGGAGGTTGAAGAGGACAAATAAGAATAAAACAGGAATGAAGAGGGAGAAGATTTATGCCAGCATTCATCCTTGTTCAGCTTGACTCTCCCTGATTGAAGGGAAACATTGGCCCCACTGATACAGTTGCTTTCCTTTGGACAATAAATCTGCACGAGCGCAGACAGAAGAGAGAGAGCTTATCTTGCACAGAGCCCAGCATTCAAAAGCTGTTATCGGAGACACTCACATACAATATATGATACAAGAAATCTTACAAATATTCAGCATATGTGCACAGCACAGGAAGACAGGTGATAGATCCACTATAGTGCTGTATATGTAATATATACAGCATAGAGTGTGTAATCTTTATGTATGTGTTGGAATATGATGATGTTGAAGCATTAAGCTTTTGGTTTTTACATAATAACAAATACATAATGCATCTTTGAAACTGTATTTAGAGTATATCAGTGTAGCTACAGACCTTTAGACACAGTTGTAGATAACAAAACAATAGGTGAGATAAATTAAAATTAGAATTAGAATTATACATTTACATTTTTTGTCATCATTCAGTCATCACATTTCTGTATTAAAATGTCTAAAAATGCTAGACATATATTCTCTTGAGTTGGGAACTTACATTATCTGATACGTTTCCAACAATGTTTTAATATAGAGAAACCTGTAATTCATTCATTCAAGGTAATGCTGCATTTCCTACTAGCTATTGCTAGCTAGTTGCAATAACTTCTGTGACAACACGATATAGGTCAGAACCAATCAATTTCAGCCAATAAAATCATGATATCCAGTCATCAATCAATGCATATACAATACAGGTACACTGTACCTTCAGCAGTCCAACTCCAACATCAAGAAAAAAGAATAAAACTTACAGTATGTTTTTTAAGTTTCTGACATGTCATTTGTTGCAGAAATAACTCCATAAGCATGACGTAATTTGTTTTGTTTTTATATATTTTAATAATTGCTCCCCGGATGGGAGACCCTATCTCCAGTATAACAACACAGATGGATTCATTGTTGGTGACTCAGTACATAATAATCTTGTGTGTGGTGTGCTCTGCCTCAAAATGCTATTTCTGCTCACTCTAGAGAAATCTACAGAAATCCTTCTAGGTCTCGACTTGGCAAATGTCCAGAGCATCTTTCATGGAAAATCGACTTTGGCTCCTGTTTACACATGATGTCAACGTGTAAAATTACCGGAGCATTTGTGGTCTGAAGCACATTTGTGAAAGAAAAGGCAAAGCGGCTGAAGTCCAGGACAAAGTCGTCACCGCCTGCAGTGGATCCTGATTCGATGTCTAAAGTGTTGTGGATGTTCTGTCATCAGTTTTGACTGTTCTCAGCACAATAGACCTCATTAATGTGACTAAGGTATTAATTGTCCAGTAATAGTAGTATGCTGGTTGCAGAAGTGAGGAGCAAAAATGCTTCAGGAGGTATTACTGCTCATTTAAGGTGTTTTTGAACTGCATTTCCTGGAGGATTCTTTAATATATAGTCATCCATTCAGCGCTCGTTCCTTATGGAATCTGCTTGTCATTAGGCCCTGTTTAAGATTCAGCAAGACGGTGGTCACCCAGACAATGTAAAAGGAAAATACAGTCAATACAATTCAAGATACCAATATTTGCCCTTTAAAGAACTCCACATCGTGAACAAACATTACACTGTCTGCCAGCTTTTTAAAAAGTTAACAAAACACAACATTGTTTTCTAGCTATCCAAAAAGTTAACAAAACCTCACATTGTTTTCTAGCTATCTAAAAATTTAACAAAATATGCAGCAACTCTTCCTCTCGGGCCCATGACCAATAGCATTGTCAGATTGTTTGGTTGCTTTGTTTGGTACGTATCCGGCATATTTTCTGTTTGTAAAGTCTCTCTGACATACATCAATAAAAATAATATTAAAAAGATAAAAAGTTAACAAAATGTTACATTGTTTGCTAGCCATTTAAAAAGTTATCAAATGTCAGATTTTTTTAGCTAGCTAAAAAAAAAAAGCAACACATTAATGTAATTATCTCTTACTGTTGCTCTACTCCCACAGCTAAAGCCACTGCAAGGAGTTTTGAACTGGTTATAAAACAGTTTCAATTTATTATACCTGGATGTGACCTACGTAAATCAACAAGACCATCCACATGAAAATTGCTAACTTTTTGTACAGTTGTCTTGAATGCCTGCCACCATCCAGGAACACTGGCGTAGTGTTAGTGTCAGAATAATCTGGGAATGTACAGTTTCCATGTGGAGTAATAGCAGTATTTTCATTCCAGAGGTGAGTGGTAATAATGACTCAGGAGGTATTACTGTAGCTCATTTCAGGGTATACTTGACCTGTGTTTACTGCATTATTCTTTATACAACCATCCACCCAGTGTTCATTTCTAATGGAAACTGCTGGTCATTACGCCTTGTTGTGTCTAATAACCAGTGAGATGATGGTCACCCCAGACAACGTTAAAGAAAAATACTGGGGGAGCATAGGAAACTTGGGCTCTGTCCAACTGGAAAGGTCATTTGGGTCTTGGCGAGCTGTTTACCACATATTGAATAGCTCAAACTGCTACAGGCTACAAACTCTAACCTCATACATTTGATGTGAATTTCTGTTTGTGTCTGGTGTGGGTGTTGCGCACTTCTCTATGTAACAGTTTATGTATTTATGTAACTCAGATATTCTTTTTTTAGCTCAAGATGTGCCTCTTTGTGTGCACATTTCTCTTAGAACTTGGTTTATGTCTTATCTCTGAGACTGCGCTTGAATATGTAGCTGTGCCAGTGCTATGGTTTGACTTTGATTTGTCCAAAATGTAATCATCTCTTAATATTGCTCCACTCCCACAGCTATTGGAGTCGACTCAAGCCAAAGAGGAGCTGGCTGCCAAGACCCTCTCATACCTCTCCTCACTCCCACTTGCTAAGCTCGGATTAATTTGATTCATTCTTATCCGTCCTTAAATTGCTTTTTACAGACCATTTTGCCCTCTACCTGATGAATTCATTGACAATGCAGGGAGGCAAATTGCATTCATTCATTAACTTTATTTTGAGGGCAATATGCAGCTAATTTATCTTCAAAACTTTTTTTGTAGTTGGGATGTGGAGCTGATATAAAATTCAACTAATATTCAATTTGAGTCGTAAAATATTCACTAATAAGACTTACAATGTGAATTAGGAAAACTCACCCAATTACAGAGCAAAATACAATTTGAATAAAAGTGCTGCGAGGACATATTTCATTAAATTTTAAACACTCAATATGGAGGCAATTTCTGATTAAAATCAAGCCACGGAATTACAACTGCTCGGAAAAATCCATATTGCATATCAAACAAGTGGAGTCATGCCATATTAATGCTCCTGTTAAAGGGATATGACACTAAAACAGAGTGGGAAAAGTCCATATGTAATGCATAGACGTATGGTAATAAGTTGCGCACTTGTTGAGTATTAGGTTTGTGATTATACACACTGCAGCTGTGTTCATCCACAAAGATTGCATCATCTTGAACATAGCAATGCTGAAACCTCCAAACTATCTTATCATGAACTGTCTTCTCATTGCATATGAATGGAAGCAGAGGGAGGGGGAGCCAGAAAAAAAGTAATGTTTCTCTTTGAGCTTCTTGTTGTTCTCAGTATTCTGCTCACCAGGGAGGTAGGAGGGAGGTGTTGGGATGCTGGGTGTTGGGTTTGTGGCGGGGGGGCAGCATGATTGGTAAGAGTCAGGGTCTTTCATTTTGTCATGTGGTGTCTTTTTTCATTTCTGGGCTGATTTTTCACTGGAGGGCTAGTTCCATTCATTCGAATTTATTATTTCTCGCACTGAGGAAGTTGATGAATTCGAATATCTGTGAGTGAGTTTGTGTGTGTGTGTGCCTCTGCGCGCATTAATGCTTGCGCGGGTGTATGTGCATGAGTGTATGAGGCGAGCGTCTCTCTCTCTCTCTCTGTATGTGCAAGGCAGCGACGCTTTCATGGCTGTTTCAGATCTCTCTACCTCACAGTTCGACAGAGCGAGGGAGCCAGGAGGGAGAGAGAGATGGAGAGATAATGGGAATGGAGGGTGAAAGAAGGCTAACACAATCTTTAATGAGTTTCCTTGGCTCTCTTTGCCTGTTTCTGGGTCAGGGTCCCCTGGCTGAGGATGTGGGTGGACTGAGGACTATGGAGCAGAAAAGAACAGACGATGCCAAGGTCTACTGAAATAGACTTCTACATTAAAGAGTCATCACCTACATAAAGACATAAAGGATGAAAAGCTCAACCGAGTTTTTTTTCTTGTTTAGATAAGGAGAAAGATGAAAGTTGATCAAAACAGCTAATGATCTTGTTCCAGCTCTTCATTGTACCCACACAAACTGTGAAAGTGGGCAGTTACTCTTAAATGTCAGAGGTCACCTGAGGCTTTATTGCTGCTACTTAATTAGCAACAGAATAGGAGCCAAGAAAGGAGTGAAGCCAGTTGGAACTTTTTCTGATGAAAGTCAGACTCACAAACACACTAAAACAGGGTTGGACCAAGGAAGATGAATTCAATCTAAGATTAGTTCTAATTTTACATTGTCTTCTAGCAAGCTAAAAAGTTAACAAAATGTTGCCTTGTATGCTAGCGAGCTAAAAAGTTAACAAAACGCTACACTTTCTGCAAGCTAGCTAAAAGAGAGGTCATTAGCAATATTGCAGTGAAAAAACATTTCCCCCGTAAGCCACTATTATAAAAGAGACATCTGTAAAACTGCTGACAGGACACCTACAACTGCAAAGAAGCTCAATTGTGACTCTTTCTATTATGAATTTTTGACCCATGGAGGTTTTATATTTGTAAAACTTTCTTAGAGCTGAGAAAGTGATATTAAAATCTGTAATGTCAACACAGTGTCAATTATATGGGCCAAACGGGGGCAAGGGGGAAGCACTTCTGCACATATTCAGTTGGGCGTGTATCAAGGAAGTGAACCTGGCTAGGAATTGTCATTGGACTGAATAGGCACCATCTTTGCATCCTGTATCTAGTTCATTATAATACTTCTGTGCTAAAAGTTAACAAAACATGCTACAGTTTACTAGCTATGTAAAACGTCAAAAAAATGTTGCATTGCAAAACTGTAAAAACAGCACAGTACTGAAAGAAGAGGCTGCATGGCAGCAACTGGCCAACTGTTTTCAGCAGATCAACTGGAGTGAAAGAAAGAAGAGTTGGATTGGGTTGAGTCTGTCCCTCAACTTTCTTTGAGGAACTTGATTTCTTTGTTCAATCCATCTCAAAAAGGCAGCCATTTTAAAACTTAATCCTCCTCAAGTCTAGGCTAAGTTTAAAGTTAATACTGAACGTCATTTGAAATTGCAGTATAAAGTTTGGTGCAACAGAATTAAATTTTATCTAGGTTTAGAGTAAAAATTAAACTGAGGTTTAAATAGATTTAACCTTTCTTAATTCTAAAATAGTTTAGTGGTTTGGGTGAACATAATTTTAAGTTAAGCCATGACTTATTCTATAGAAATTAATCTTTGTTGGTGCAACTTTTCTTAAACATACTAAAACAGCATTACCCATCATCTTACATATCTCCACACACAGCACACAAACACTTTCATAACAGCACTCAGACAAACCCCTCCTCTGCCGCTGGTGAGGACGGCTTTGGTCATTTTCTGATTGGCTCCCCCTGCCCTTTCATTTCCTAGCAATCAACTTCAATCTGTGGCAGGTATGGAGGAAGAGATAACATTAGAGAGACATCGTGGGGAGATATCTGCTCAGCCGAGACATTATTTAGTGCTCCTGAAGCATCCAGGAGGCAACCTCTGTCAGACAACAAGGCTCCAGCGTGTCCACACAGGACAGGGAGGCGGGTAGATAGAAGGACATGGAAGAATTACTGATGGGCTGATAAACTCTTTTGTTATCCGAACAGTGTGCCTTCCTGTTTCTGTCCTCCCGTGCTATGTTTCTGTCCGTCTGCCCAACTCCATTTCGATGTCTCAATCTATGTCTGTCTGGCTGAGTTACTTTTACCGTCTCCTCTCTGTTCTCCCTCCCTTCTGTTTCCCACTGTATCTCTGTCTCTATTACTCTGCCTTCTTTCTTTCACACTTGTGAATAATTGATGTCTACCGGTTCGATGGTAAGAATAGAACAGTTCTGGAGGTGACAAATGGGGTGGCGAATAGGCTTCATCCTCCTTTCTTCAAAGAGTTAGAAAGTTAGCCGTGCTCACTCATGGATGTGTGTGTGCCCATGTGTTTGTGTGCTTGTGATGTTTGAGCACTTGTTCATGTTTGTGTGCGAATAAGTGCACACACACACACATGCAGTTGTGTGTATGTGATTTAAGACAGGGAGATGAAAGGGAGTTGTAATTACAGGGAAGCGTATCTGTCTACTGCAGAAGTATCCGAGGAATGGCACAAACTGGGCCAAAAGCCTGAGGTCATTAGATCTGGTGCATGTGTGTGTACATGCATGTGTCTATAAGCTTGTGTGTGTGTGTGTGTGTGTGTGTTTGAGAGAGACAAAAGCAAAGAGAAAGAGAGAGAGCAAAAGAGAAAATGGGAGACAGAGAGAGATCAGCTTATAACTTCAGTTCCTCAGAGTCAACCTCTGAACTCTGCTTCTCATTATTGGCTCTGCCTCTCTCTGGTTTCTCAGCAGTAGCTGGTTGCGGTTAGACCGAGCAAGGCCCGGTTTCTGTAAATCCATGCAGCCTTATTGCCTGAGAGGAATCCCAGAATTTCCTGCGCTCTAAAATACACTTGTGTAAACATTCCAAAATATCAAATGATAGGGATTTCACTGTGTGCTGTGCGAATGGATAATCCCATGCAAAGACTGTGGTTATAATACACTGTCCCACTGTCTCTTGTCTGCTTTCCTTTCTCTCCCAACCCATCTTTTCTCTCTTTTTCTGGGCTTTCTTCCTCTGTTCGCAACTTCTCCCTCCCTTCATCTTTCCTTTCATCCCTTCCTCTGTCCCTCTCTCTTCTTCACAGTTGATGATGACTTCATTGGTCTCGGTGATCTGCCGGAAACCTTCCCATCAGACCCCCCTGAGCCGCTGCCTGTGTTTTTGATGGAGCCAGAGGAGGCCTACATAGTCAAGAACAAGCCGGTCAACCTATACTGCAAGGCCACTCCGGCCACCCAGATCTACTTCAAGTGCAACAGCGAGTGGGTTCACCAGAAGGAGCACACTGTGGAGGAGCGGGTCGACGAGAACTCTGGTCAGTAAACAGATCAGCTACATACACATTCAAGAGTGCATCTAAATCAACCCCTTCTCCTAAAAATAATGTTCATATATAACAAAATTACATTAGCAAATGTGTTTTCAGAGACATTATGCAGCACAGATTGTTGAAGTATTTTTGCTGAATGAAAACTGAAAATAACAATGAAAAACTTGAAAATAATAAGACAGCTAAGTCAAAAAAATAATAATTAACAATGTCAACATGTTTACATGAGACAGAAACCCCAGTTTCCCAAGTCAGAACTCCCAGGGAAGAGTCCTGTGTTTAACCACCATAACATCTTCTCTACAGAGACATTGCTGTTCTTTATGGCTAAACTAGGGGCCAGAAATAGCTTTACCAATCATGTCAACATTAACTTGAAGCATGAGACTGGTTGCACTCACTTTTTTCATATTTAAACAAGCCAAGATTGTCCTAGTCACTTTCTGGTAATTAGTTCAAGCCATTATTTGACTAGTCATTGCATGTTTTTAATATTAATTTAATTATTTAAATATATTTTTGGTGAAACATCAAAAGTGGCCTGAGTTCCAGGGCTGAGAAACAGTGTTATAAGCAACATTGTTAAAACTGGGAGGCTGCTGATCAATTGCCTGCCTCCAGTTTTGGTGCTTATTCCCGTGATGTCTACTCCCTGCCGGCAGCATTTCCCCACCCCAGGGCCTGACACCTTCTTCCTCCCAGCAGTTCAAAGCTACTGTGCTAGTAGTTAGGTGTGTAATGATACATGAGTCTGGATTACTGTATCAATTCAGTGTTCAGCAATCCAATATTATCGATGTAAAGTTAAAATATTGACCTTTGTTGTCATCTTTAGGATGCATCTTTATTTTAATATTCCCATGACATGTCTGTGTCGCACATCTGGAAGACTTTAGGCATAAGATTTGCCTTTATTATGCCTTATGTGAGTTGACATAAATGTAACTGATTGCATTAAATGGACATATGATATCATCTGAAATTGACTGTAGATGCCTAAATAGAATCAAATTGAAATCATGTCATTGCAGACTTTATGATATTGGTAAATATCATATTGTTATCCAAAGATATAGCTATTATATCATATAGAGATGAAACTTGTGATTTACACCCCTACGAGCGGGATAAACACACATACTCCCCCAGTGTGGGCCACTGACTCACTAATGGCCCTAATGGTCGACTCATGGTTAAGTCGACTGCTGGGAGGCAGATCTAACAACAATGTTGGATGTAGGGTGCAAAAGTCTTGTGCTTTGTATGGCCAAACATTCACCCCAATTTCCACCCCATGACTTCTGTCCATTGAAAGAAGATCACACCTCCTGGGCTAGAAAGACTGTTCCCAGACATCGTAATTCAAGTAGAAAATTAGTTGCATAATCAGTTTTTTTGTAGGAGTTAAAGTTGATCAAGAATACACATCAGTCTTACAAGTCAGTTTATTTGATCAACTAGTGGCATTAACCTTATCTGCAGAGACATACATGGAACAACTCATCTTTTTCTTTCTTTAACACCACCACTTGTGTGGTGTGTGTGTGTCCAGGTGTGTGTTTATGTTCATGTTTGTAAGCATCTAGAGGAAGTAAAGGTAGTGAAGCTCCAGCAGGGTTGTTTTCGACAGAATTCAGCCCCCAAAGGCACCAGAGCCATTACACACAACAGCCCAGCACTGATTGGCTGCATTCAGCTGCTGTATTGGAAATTGAGTTCTTTCTGTCGCCCACAGGTACCAATCACATCGCATTTACCCTTTTCATCCCGCTGTTTTGCCACACACACACGGCTGCATGCTCACACACCGACAGCTGCTCCCTCACTTAAATGTGAATGTTTAGGCATGCACTTACATAGACCACAATGACCGGCATTCTCCTGCATTTTGTATCTGAGGTATTAAATAAATATGCCTCCCAAATGCTCTTTCACTGAACTATATGAAAAACAGGGCAATCTTGCAGCAAGGCTAAGAAGCAGATGCAAAAAGAATGTTGCAGCAAGCACAAATATAAAAGCATCTTTGAAAAAAACAACCTGAAATCCTTTCATTTTGACCCAGTGTACTTTAGGAAGAATACACAGATCTGAGGATGTGTTTCATGGTTATGATTATGACAAAGAAGAGGTTGAGGGTAGCAGTGGCTCTTAGCCTTTTGTGTCAGAAGGTTTTGTGCTAAAAGCATCAACATGGAAAACAACCCACACATCATACACGCACCCACTCTCCACAGCCATGTCCACAGGCTATTTACCGCACAGATATTCATTCATTTATGCTCTCACACCCCACACACGCACACGCACACACACACACACACACACACACACCACCACCACCACCACCACCACCAAAGCCCAGTGGATGCAAGTAGCCTTTCTCAACCCACTCCATTGCTCTCTGATTTCCCCAGATTGACAGAAAAGGAACACCGATAGAAACTGGCCGGCCTGGTCAATACCACTGATAGTGTAGCCTGAAGAAATTGGATCTCTCCCACCCTACCCTCCTGCCCCCCACCCCTGTATTTCTCTTTTTCTCTCTCGTCCTATCTTTATGTCTCACTTTCATGTTGGCGAGAACTTAGGATTTTATGAAAGTAAGACAAAATGAGAGATAATGAGATTTATAGAGTGAAAGAGACTGAGAAAGAGCGAAGGCAGGCTACATCCACATTTGACACACGAAAAACAATTAAGGTGTTGCCCACTTAATGCCAAGAAGTGAACCAACCATCACATCATCCACTGGTTTGTACACCATTGTTTTGAAGAGTATGGCATTATGGCGGTTGCCATCTTGGTTTTTTGCAACCAAAGCGTGCACAGTACTGATGAGAGCGTAGGGCTGGGGGGTGATGTACCATGACTTGAGCGGTGCTTGGTTTGACTCGTCCCTTCAGTAGGAAATAATGGTTTCCTGTGTGGTTGCAGTCTTTCTCATGTTACTACATACAGTACACTAAAATATATTTTTAAGCAAGAAATAGGCAATACAGTAACCACATCTTGATCCACATTTGATCAGTACTATCCAGTTTGACAGTTTGAGTTTCCAGAGCCTCTATTGGAAACTGGAAACACAATAGTGACAGTCTGGTCAAAATCTTTCTCATATTACAGCTAAACAATAAGCTAACATTCAGAGCAAGAAATATGCACTGTAGTAACAGAATCTTGATCCATATTCAGTCAGTGCTGCCTAGTTTAACAGTTTGATCTGAGTTCCAAGAGGCTCCATTGGAAACCAGAAACAAAAAAGCAGCCGCTAAACAGTGCACTAAGGCATGTTTCTGGAAAATTTAAAACAAGAAATAGGCAATGTAGTAACAGAATTGTGATCCATATTTGATCAGCACTGCCTAGTTTGACAGTTTGATTTGAATTTTGTGAGCCCTGTGTAGCCCTGCCCGAAAGCATATCCTGCTTTATAGTTTGTTTTATTCTAAATGGAGTCATAATGTACAAAATAAACATCACGCTGTATGAAGAAGGCTCTGAATTAGCGATTGAGACCATAAACTCATTAGGAAACTGTTTACTGGGGTCATAAATGTGAGAAGCAGTGTCATTTTCTCTTAAGAATACATAAAATCAGATTTCTATTCAGAACCTGTAAAGTGGCTTCCTGCTGGCCAAAAGAAAGAATGCAGGTTTAAGGCACTTCCACACTGGCTTCACTCTTCAGACCCAGAAGCTCTGTCCACTAATTAATGTGTCTATGCTTCATACACATACACATGGACAACACTGTAGGGCTGTTTGTGTGTATTATGCGTGTTTGCCTCTTGAAACAAGAGTAGTAGTCTTGAAAGGCTTGACAACAGTAGAGTTGGGTGATGGGTTTTTCCATTTTGTGCCTGGAGACAGTATTTCGTTCTCATCAAGAGTGAAATACAGTGGCAATAAAAAAAATATTCACCCCCCTTGGAAGTTATCATGTTTTATTGTATTACACGACTGAATCAAAGCAGATTTAATGTGGCTTTTCCAACTGAAAAAAAACCTTTAATGTCAAAGTGAAAACAGATCTCTACAAAGTGATACTGCTTGTATCTGGAACAACTTTTGGTGAGTCAGTATTTTGGCAAAACACAGTGTCCAGATGTGAAAAGCATCTGCTAAATACTGACTTGAAGGGGGTGAGTATTTATCCAAACAAGTATTTTATATTTGTAAGTCATTTCAATTGATTTATAGGAATCTGTTTTCAATTTAAAGGGTCTTTTTTCTGTTGATCGGTGTAAGAAAAGCCACACTGAGCCACAGTAAAAAATGGACATTTTCAGAAGGGGTGAACACTTTTTATTGGCACTGTATGACGCAAATAACAGTAGTCTGATTAAGATGTTTGCGTCATAAAAACAATTATGTCCTAAAAGCACAATTTGTCCAACCTCAGTAACTGCCATCTAATCAATATGTGGCTTGATTGATTCACTGATGGCCTTTTCCTGCACAATGGTCCTCACAGCACGACAGAACTCACCTGCAGCTCTTGCAGGAGCTCACACCGGTATGTTCTGTCGAAAGGCTTTTTGATTCAGTGGATGTGGCACACAGTTGGCCACGTGGAGCCCATGTGGCACAAAAACATGTGATACGAACCCCCACAAAAGTACAATACATACAGTACATAAAACTGATTACCATCTCAAGTGGTGTAATTGGACATAATTGTTTTGTAAGGAGCAGGTGATTGCATGTAGAAAATAATAGACCATTTGATTGCGTGCGATTATCCTGAGAGCAGCAGCCAGTTAACACAAAGACACAGCAGAGAACGTATTTCTTGTTCAAAAAGAACCAAAAAAAAAAGAAAAAATGAAACAAGGCTACAGTGTATTTACACAACTGGAAGAATTGTGGTTGCACCTGTGTATAAGGGTTGTTGTTTTGTTGATTAAGTCTCGCTGGGGAGCAGCAGGGAAGTGAACATGTAACCACAGACCCCTCTGATGTGAACTGAGACCCATTTTGCATTTGAAATAATGGGGACACACATGAAAAGAAACCATACTGTAAAAAAAAAACCATACAGACATTAAGGGGAATTAAATCATCTTTTCTCATTAACTAAAATACACAAATTTTATTTTTTAACTTTTTTTTTTCAGTTAGCCCTCAAAATAGGCTAAAACTTGTGACAAAGAGATGTATTTGAGGCCAGATTTTATACAAATTTAAAGCAAATTCTATTGTCCAAACCTATATCAGAGCTCTGAAACAGTAAACCCTTACTGGTATTTTTTTTAAATAATCCAAAATAAGAGCAAAATATATGTATATATTAGTATTTTTTTAATTATTAATATACTATATTCAATATAAAGCTAAAGCTATTCAGTAAAGCTAAAGCTAAACAAAAACAATCTAATATTCATAATATTCAGTTAAAAAAAGTTTTTATATAGGCATATATTGGACAACATATATGCAGATACCAATATAGACCAATATAGCTGTGAATGGTCAAAATTTGACAGATGATATAGGTTGACTAAATTAGTTGGGCTATATTACACTGTAAGATAAGTCTTAGTTGTTTGTTTTTATAATTATATCACTGCAAGCATGTTTTTTTTTCCAAGTTCAGCAAAAACCCCAAAAGTTTATTTTTACCGTGCAAAGACTCAGATCACATGCTCACTGTTCTTCAGCAGGAGGCAAGAACGAAAGAGTGGCATGAAGGAGCAAACTGTGATGGCAATTTTTCTAAATGGCCTCCTCCACAGTGATGATTTAGATTTAGATAGTCACCCTGCTGTCACCTGAACACTGCAGCGTTTACCTTTCAGCAGTGTTGAGACCAGGTTGTAGTCTGCTGCAAGCAGAAAGGAGCATTGATTTGAGCAAATGAGCAGCAAATTAATTATAAGTAGGCACAGCTAGGATAATATCCACTGGAGACAGCTTGTCACTCTCTCTGAGATATGAGTAAGAAGATCAAACAGGAGCGCTCCTCATCTGGCCAGATAATCAGAGCACTTACCCTCCTTCCTCCTTCAGTTCTCCTTCAATGACCAATGTCTTCTCTTCTGCCTGACTGGTCTGATCAATAATGTTAGCCGGTGCTAAGACTAAGGAGCTAGGCTAGCTCACTTTAATGACCACATTAATAATGAATCATCTCCAATGAGGCACCCTACTTCAGCCAGCTATTAATGGGACCTATTGTAGAATCATTTCTGCCGCTAATGGCCACATCGACAGGTGTGAAGTAGCCCCTCACTGCTGGTCCTGATGTGGGGCACACTTGCTTCACCCCTCTTGATTGTAAATTGAGTGGAAGTCGGTGTGTGTTTTGTTTTCTTGTTAGCACTGTAATGCTATACTGTGTACTAAGAGCTGTGAGCTGAGCAAATATATGAAGTCACTGGATGAGGTCAGCAGGTTCACTTCAAAGCCCTGCTCTTCTGCTAGAGTGATCCTTCTGATGTGTTTCAAGTGCGACACGTCAGGAAGAGTTTAATCCTGAGTTAGTAATAGACATGAAGTCATGAGTGACACGTAGAGTAGACTTAGAGCTGGTCGTCATCATCACTTTACGGCGCAGAGGGCTTATTCTTACCATGTCAGACCATGACTGCACCCTTAGAAAGAAAGGTTCCGCAAGAGTTCTACCCAGAAACATAGTGTACACAAAAAGTGGTGACAACTCGAAATTTCAAGGCAACTTACCGATGTTGTTTGTTGAGTTTTGAGACCAACTCAAACTCTTTGCCAACTTATAAAATTTAGTTGAGATCATTTATTTTTCTTTTTTCTTTAAACGTGAATCTTTTAGTTTTTGAAATAAAAAAAAAGATTTATTTCAAAGATTGTTCACAGTGAGCTTTAATTGACAATATCAAAATATCAACCATTATTCACTTCCACTTCAGTGAGTCTGACCTTGACATGCCCACTTTGAACTTAGAGCCTCTCGTAGGTGGTTCTGGGTAAAACCTTTCACAGGTGGTTCTAGGTATTATTCTTTGTGCTGGGCTCTAGATAGATCCTGACAAGGTTCCCTGAAGTGTAACGTAAAACGTTCAACTGGGAATTTAAAATGGGTTCTCCTATGGGGACAAGCCAAACAACCCTTTATGGTTCTAGTAAGCACCTTTATTTCTAAGGGTATATAGAACTTTCTTCAGAAAGAGTCTGGAGTGCAGACAGAAAAAATTAACTGATTCTGGCACATGTTTTACGCCCTTTGAGAATTCATATCTGCTTATTGTTTCCACTATTGATTTTGCCTCTGCTGCTCAGTGTGTGATGTTCTTACATCCATCCTTGACATTCTCAATCCAGCAACACACATCCTGTCAGACGAAGACAATGGCGCTCAGTACAGACAACCACAGACACACAGCCATGGACACACACATGTACGCGCAGAAGCATAATGCACACACAACAGACGTGGTGGTTCGTCTGCCTGTCGGCACACTGTGTAAATTTTACATGAGAGCTAAGCTGGTGTGTGGGATGCCGCTGTGCTCGGTGTGTGTGCCAGAACAAGGAGGCCGTGTGAATGCACTGAACCTGAAGTAAAATGGCTTGTTCATTTTTTAACCATGCGGTCTCTTTGCATCTTTTATTCGGCCAGATATTCAGACACCTCATGTATAAATCTGCTCAGACTGCAGAACAGATCATGAACCTTTGTACAAATTGTGGTCACCCAGAACACAAGTATAAACATAATGGTTATTAAGATACACAGCGTGAAACCAATATATTGAGAACTAAGGTACGGTCAATCTCACGTGGACAGAAATTGTTGTATCGATAATTGTTCCATTGCAGCAATATCTATAACAGCAGTTATAATGATTTGTATGCTTTGTTATACACTCTTGATTGTCACAATGTCTGGTTTTGTTTTGTTTTTTTTGTTTTTTTTTGTTTTCCAAATTTTGATTACTGGCAAAGGTTCTCAGTGTGTCTCAAATTGGTCCATTTTATCTCTACTTCAGTAGGTAGTGAATCACTCTGTAATGAATTAGATTTCAGGCGGAGATTAGGTTAGCCTACTGATTGAATGAGTCAAAGATCTGATGATAAATGATGTCACATAAACAACACATGGTATCTCTTAGGTAAGATCACTTAAAAAGAAATGAATAACATGAATAAGTTATATAATCAACATAAGAACACAGTTGCATCTAAGAAAAACAATGAGGAAAGTTGATGGTTTATTAATCTGTGATAGACTCAAAGATCGCAGCCACTGGAGAGAAAGAGAATGAATCCTCCTGTGATTAGCAGCTTAAAGTTTCTGATGTTGTGAATGATGTTGTCAAAATAATTCACCATTTCATCCTTTCACATGTTAGGTAGCTAGTGATCAGTCTTAACATTGTTTTTGTGATAACCGTAGATGTGTAAAGCTTCCCCCTCACTGAAAACTGGAGGAATGTAAGGAGATAACACGCTTAAATAAAGGCAAAATGACTAACAGTCTATCAATACCAAGGTAACACCAGTTAAGTACTTTTGGTCTTTTGACACTACAGAAGACAATATCATTAATTCCACAGCTGTTCCATGTTGAGGTAAATTGAATTGTTTCATGATGCATTAAATATGCCAAATATTTCAAAAATAATTCACTATGTCAACCTTTGACAACATATTCTTCTCTTATTTATTTTCTAATATAAAAAACTGTAGGAATAAAGGAAGTACCATGTTAAAGGCTAGTTGAATAGTTGGTTGGCTAACTATCAGAAACTAAGAGTAGCTTAAGTTATCTTTTGTTTAATGCAACAAGTACTTAGAAGGTTTTGCCTTTTGACAACAGCACCACATCATTAATTCCACAGCTGCCCCGTGTTTGAATTGGCATGCACTCTGTGCAGCCCTTTTAATTTGTGTCTCGTCAAGAGACACTGGTCTCACAACTCTTTTTGATTTAGCAGGGAATGACGTGAGCTAAGGGCAGAGTGTTGGGGAAGTTGGAGAAAGCTACATATAAAATCATTTTTAGCCATTAGAATGTGCAAAAAACATAGTGTTTAATATGTGTAACAGATCTACACAACCCCATTTATGTAAACAGACTGACAATGACTCAATGCTGTTTGATGCATTCAGACAGAAGCAGATCTTGTGGGAAGAAATGTCAGAAATTGCAACATTTGGTCAGTATTGTAGGCTGTAACTATACACATAACTGCTCAGTACAAGAGCGATGTGCACAACTCATTAAACTTTGAATTGGGTGTACTACAACTGCAACAGAAGGCTCCCTGTTTCTGTCATTGTGACAGCTAACAATGAAAAACAGCTACAGAGCAAGTCATCACCAAAACTGGGGAACTTAAGAGTGGGGAGAAAAAAGGCTGCCAGGTCTGACAAGTAGTGGTCTGTAATGCCGGTGACAGCATCTGAATTTGGTAGAGAAACAACATAAATCTGCGGATGTGTCCTTCGTGGTGGTAATGTTACAGTACAGGCTGGTGACAGAGTGGAGAATGTTTCAGAGGCACACAAAAGGCCCTTTAGTAGCAACTGGGCATAATTTGAATGTCACAGTCCACTTTCACATTATTGCTGACCAGATACATGAGCATGACAGTTCCAGAAAAATGACAGTGGGCCATATTTAAACCTAATCGAGCAGAACTTGGGGAATGAGGTGGCATGGGATATCCACAGCATGAATTTTCTTCTGAAAATCTGCAGAACTGTTGAAGCACCACTGAGCCAAGCAAAGTGTTTCCAACATGAATCCATCCAACATGAATCCAAATTCATATGGTTTTGGAGTCCAGCAGCGTCCACCTGGAACAATAGGGACTCTCTTAACACATACAGAATAGAGTAATTATCTCCTTTTAGTAGCTCACATTGGGTTTAGATAAAGTGATAAATGGAAGTGTTAATTATCTTCTTTTCAAATAAACTCAGATATTAAAGAGGCAAATTAAAGTGTTAATTGTCTCACAATGTCTAAAGTAGGCAATCTGTCTGAAAGTAGTGCAGTTATAAGGACTTCATGATCCAACATTGTCTTCCCTAATATCCCATTTAATCAAAAAAGGATGATTGATTGACCTGGAATAAGGCACAATCTTGCATCAGAAGCATCTGTAGCTGCAATGAATCCTCTCACATCACATAATCCATATATACATGCATGCGCTCTATTCGTATGCTCTCACACATGCTCATATACAGACGTATATGTGTACACGCACTGTAGGAGCGGCATAATCTGCTCTAGAGGGGCAGCTGTGGGTAGAGGCATTTGTTTTGGAGATGATTTGTTTGTTTGGGTCCTGGCACCCAGATGAGCAGTAATCAGAGGAGTTAGCAAACAGGATTGTGTTAGCCATGACGCAGAGAATCCTCCCCCACAGGGCCCGGGCCCAAACAGCTCAACGCTTTGGCTCCAGAATCGATGCCAGACTGACACACACACACTCGTGCGCGATCTCAAATATTCAGTGTCAAAGCATGTGATATGACTAAAGTTATACTGGTTCGTTGATGGGATCTCAAACTGACATTAGCATCAATTCCTCCCAGGCGAGAGAATACAATATTTCGATATGTGTTCAGATTTATTTATGAAGATAAAGCTCTTGAGATGTACCAGCTTGTTCTGAGCGGTTCTCAACATATTTCACAACCACTACATAACAACAGAGGAGTAACAAAAAACAAATACACTGATCAAAACAGCAACATACAGACAGATAACAGTCAGCCAAAACAGACAGAGACATACCACATACATTAATAAACAGAGTTTCAGCAGATAACCAAATACATAGATCTAATATCAGCGGATAAATTACTCCAACGGCTTGCGCTTAAGATGTAAAACTTCTTTTGTTTCTTCTTAGCATGAGGAACAGATAAGCAGCACTGAGCCTAACTTGATCATTTGAAGTAAAAGCTACAAGATCCTGTCATCAATAAGAAGGATAACTGAAATTAATACATTTAAATATAAGTTGCAGCCAGTGAATGTATCTTCTTATGGTTAGAGATGGCCATCATACGTTTTACAGTGATGAGTGAGAAAAGGACATCCAAGTATAAATCTGCAGTCTGTCATATGTTGTGTTAAGCATAACAATGTCTGATTTTAAAGCATTTTCATAGACAACATCACAATAACCAGTAGTGTAACTTCAGAGGCAGGTTTCTTACCAACACTATTTACAAAGAACGTGATCAGTGTGTAATTTGAAGTTCATATTTAGTTAATGTCAGGACAAACACCAAGATATTTAGTATTATCAACTTATGCACAGGATTGCTTCTATTCCAGGTTGTTACACAAGAAGGTTTGGATTTGAGTTTTTTGTCTGGTTGCAAAGCTTTGATTGAGTAGTAGTTTATTATGTGACAGCCAATCCTGTAAGATGTTGAAATCAGACGGATGAGAAGCTTGAATTTGTGGTTGATCGGGTTTAGTAAACAGAGTCATCAGCACGAAGTTGAGAACAACAGTTATTGAAAACTGATGGTAAATTGTTTACAAAAATAGAGAAGAGAAGTGGTCCGAATGTTGAACCCTGGGGCACACCTCCTGAATCAAAATATTAGATTTATTCGCATGTAGAACGACGGATTGTTTTCTGTTATGAAGGTATGAATTGAACCACAGAATTGTGGACAGTGTGTGGATATTGTGAATGTGATATGATATCAACTAATTATTTTTTGTCTGTTTTAATTCCTGATTTTCACCATGTTTTCAGTTGATATGTACTAATGTTTTCTTTCCCTCATTTCCCTTCTGTTTCTTTCTTCTCACACCTCATATTTTCATCCTTGTCCATCTGCTTCCATGCTTACTCTATATCTCCCTCCCTTCCACTCCTTTCTGTCTGTCCTCACAGGCCTCGTAGTGAGGGAGGCCAGCATAGAGATCACTCGGCAGCAGGTGGAGGAGCTCTTCGGGCCAGAGGACTTCTGGTGTCAGTGTGTGGCCTGGAGCTCTGCGGGGACCACCAAGAGCCGCAAAGCCCATGTCCGCATCGCCTGTGAGTATCTCATTCCCGCTCTTCATCCCATTAGTCAGTCTTTATCTTCCCTCTCATCGTTGCATTCCTCTCCAAACAAAATCTCTCTGCTGCCAAGGAAATGCGTCTCACAGACGGACTTGTGTATGATGACAGATTTATAGATTCAGGAGATAGAGGCAGTGAAGAAAAGGTTTTACTAACATGGGACTCAAGTGTCCCTTTGAACTTGAGTTGGTAAAAAGCCTCAGAATCAGAATCAGTTTCCAGTACAAACCTGGAGAAACAGCGCAGAGGAAGGGAAAGAGCTGCAGAAGTGTATACACAGCAGAGAGGCTTTACGGCACATGTTTATGCCAGCGTTCCCTCTTTTTTCCTGTAGGTGGTCCTCATTTGTTCTCTGCCTGTGTGTTTGTCCTCCTACTGAAAAGCAGAACACGATTGTTTCCAAGTAATGAGAAACATTCTCTTGCCTCTAAAGTTAGGGCTCATTTTAACTGTTCCCCAATGGATCTGCCAATCAAAAAATTCTGACAAAAAGTAATGAAACCCCAGAGGACACGGTGGGGAAGTTGTAAGAGTATAGCTGTGACATCAAGGCAGTGCTTCTGCAACACAACACATATTACGTAACATAAGTGCGAGCACATTGTTGTCAAAATTTCACCTGAAGGGGCTTCTTTTATAGTATCAGCTAGATCATCACTTCCAACTCCTCGCAAAGTCATATCAAGGCAGTGTGACTGACACATCCCACCCAGCTCTGTTTTGACTTGTGGCAAACAAATAAACAAAAAAAAAAAGCAACACCCTCTTGCTCTGCTGGATAGAGGTGAGTAGGGGCAACAGGGAGGGCAGAGGAGGAACGAAGCAGAACTGCCCTCTAGGGTTCCCTTCCAGTGGACAAAACATGATAAAACCCTCTATGATGCTGTTCAAATGGATAAAACATGATAAAGTGCGTCACGACTTTCGGCGTACTGGTTCCCCAACTCATACAGCTTGTAGCCTTTTCACTTTTTTCGTCCCTGCCCCTCAAACAGCCTGAGCTCGCTGCTGTTAGGGATATCACTCGAGCTTAATGTTTGGCTGGCAACTCAGTGCCACTGTCAAATTTCATATTCACTATACATTACAGCAGAGTAGCACCGTACAGAGTCAATATCCGTGCTTTTCACCTGATCTACTCCATTTAGAGGCACTTAGCAATCATATACCTGTCCCTCTCAATTTTCATCCCTCTGAATTCTCATTTTCTTTCACTGCATCTTGATATTGCTGTCTCTCTATAACTGGCTGATTCCCCCTGTTTTCTGTACAGTTTCCCTTTGAATTCAGTGTATGCCCTCTTTTTCAAACAGCAGTAGCTCCTCTCATTACCGCCTCTGTTATACTAGCCTGGTGAATCAGACTCATGCCTCTCAGTCTCCCACCGAGCCCACTCCCGCTGCTCCACCTCCTATAATCACCCATGATGAGCAGCCTTCCAGCACTAACCTATCCCTCAAATCACAATGGACCCCTCTTCCCCTCCCATTAGCTTCTGCTGAATGGATTAGCTCCTCTGCTGGGCTCTCTCTTCAGGCAGGCTTCTTGTCAGAGCCAGACTCGATCCCGTTAGGCTAATGGAAACTGGGCTTGTTTTCCTCTCCTCTCCCATCATCTAAACATATACAGTTTAATCAGGCAGTGAGTCAGAGCCAGCGCTGGCAAGTTAAGAGGTTGTTGTGTTGAAGAACTGGCTTTCAGACTTGCAAAAAGGATGGCCAGGATGAAGTATTGTCAGAGTTTCTGTGTGAATCCTGTGTGATTGCCTTTTTCTTCATGAGACCTCAAATAAAAAAATGTTTTTATTGGCTTCTGTATTTGGGGACCAGTAGTGGCTTGCCAAAGAGAGGCAATACGAGTATGTGCACAGAAACAAATTAAATAAATGAATCAAATCAACTGGAATGCCTTTCAAAGGATTGTTGGGGGGGTAGCATTTACTGAGAAAGCGGGAAATTGATTTTCTTGTTTGTTTGTGGGCTTGTAATTTTTACGAGTACAACACAATAAGTAAAACCTCAACTTTATGACTAGTGACTACTAATGATGAAAAATCAAACTTGGTGAGTCATTCCTGATCTAGCTTTGCACCGATACCTAATGATTTACTAAAAGCAAGGAAGAAACCATAAGGCTGGTGTAATTTAGCATGACAAGTAGCTTAACATATCCACTTAAGGTAATGGTTGTCATATGTGTGTTTGTCTGCTGAGGAGGGAATGGTGTGACTCCCACAGGAATGTCGACTCAGCTGGTCCCACACCCTTCAGGGTCCCACAGAGGACCGTTCAGGGTTACAAGAAGTGAGGAAAGGAGAGACTCCAGAGGGGAAGCATAATTTCAACCCACATCCAATAAAATATACAGTGCAGTATAATCACTTGCATGCTGCTTACTGTGTTTCACCAAGATTAATGCCAAAAATTTTGCAAATCATGATGAAAAAAAAGAAAAAAAAAAAATATAAGCACTGGGTGTTTAATTTTAGTTTAACAAGCTGTAGTTGATCTGCTACAACAAGTATGAGTAATAAAAGTATGAATATTTCAGATGAACTCACAAACACTGGACTATGCCATTAATACTGCCAGTGTAATTCAGGCTATTATGTTCTGTCCCACAATGCATCCACTTGGTGGTTGTTGTGGCAGTGACAGCCTCTAATTTGGACCCAGAAGAATAAAAAAAACAGAGACAGAAACAGAAAAACATATTTGCATATCTTTTTTGTTCCAACTGCTGGTTTTAAGGAGGTTATGGGGCTCTAAAGCCTTCATACAGCTCATGCAGGACTACTCTCGAGGTATTAATGACCCCACAAGAGTTTAAATGTCTGGAATCTCCTGTTACTGACTTAGAACTGAAGAAGCCTTTTGGATGAGATGTGAAACGTCTTCAAGAAGAAGTCCAGTTGCTTTTAAACAGCTCTCAGAGAGTTTGGACCAAACATGTCTGTGAAGATTCTCAGTCGTCCAGGTCATGGTTTTGACCTGATTAGGTCTCTGATGCTGTCTGCAACGTGGCATCAATTCCTCAGATCCACTTTGTTTGAACTAGTCTGACAGATTCCCATCATGTTGCAGGAGAGAACCATGAAGAACTAATGTTACATTACTGAGCTCCAGTTGGAAATAATCAGACCAAAGATCATTTCATTTGTGTACACAAACAGTGGTCACCAAAAAACACATTTGCAGTATGCAAAACGTGCAGGGAGATGCATCAACTTGCAGCTTCATTTGACATTTGAAGTTCCACAAAAAAAAGGTAAGGCCTGTTGTTAAAATGGCATAACATTTAGTGAAAAGCATGACTCAAAACTCAAAGTTTAGAAACTTCAGATTTGACTTAGGACTTGAATGTAAAGACTTGAAACTTACGTCTGACATGCAAAGCAATGACTTGGTCTCACCTTGCATACTCTCCAGAAGCTTTAGATGGAGAAATCTTTAATTTATTGGATTTGACTGTAGTGTATATACTGTATAATACTGTATATCATAAAGTGTGTCAGTGTGTGACTCTCGCCTCACCTGTCACATATCTTCTTTTATCTTTTGGAGGCATTTTGAACTCGGGTGCCTCTCTACATCGTAGTTCTGACATCAGAGCAACAGGATAACAACTTCAAATGACAGTTCCTTCTTGAGACATAGTTTTGCAGCCTTCCTTTCCCTTTCCTTTCCTGTGCTCTCCTTTCCTTTCCATCTTGAGAAAAACTGTTTTGTCTTTGGATCAAATTCCATAACGCTTTGTCCCAGAATATATCCCTCCAGTCATTCCCTCTTTTAATTTCATACCAGACTTTTACGGAAATTGCTTTCAATTCAACACTCGGCCTTTCAGCTTTTATAATACATAGAAATTTGTGGAGTTATGGCATATTCCCCTGAAGACACGCATATTCTCCCAGGTTGAATTGGGACAAGGCCTCTCATTGATTGTGTTATTTTAAAGTTCATTTTTCCAAATCAGAAATGGACCTTAAAATGACTATAGGTATTCTTTGGGGCTTCCGGGTGTGGCCTGATCATGTATTCTGTAATAAGAACATGATCTAGTTTCTCCTGGAGGGGATCCTGGAACAGTTAGCTGAACAGAAGTGTCTCTGTTTCACTGTAATGTGTCCTCGTGTAATAGCTATTGAACAAAACAAAATCAAGTGATGAGTAAATTGAACCTCTATCAGGTTTTTTGGGAATGCATCTTTTTATTGCTCATGATTCCTATGAGAAACCAAAGTTTGTCCTTATATATCCATTCAAACACATACTTAAATCTCCCCAGACACTGAAGAACATTTATTTATTTTGATAGATGTGGGTAGTGAATCCTATTAACACTTCCACAACCACTATACTAAAGAGAAATAGACTTCTGAAGTATGAATTCTGCCATACAAGCCACATCAGTTACATCTTAGACGCTTTTATACCTTTAATTTATAGTACAGGTGAAGATATGACAGGAAAGGGAGAGAGAGAGAGGGGCAAACATGCAGCAAAGGGCCGTAGGTGGGAGTCAAACCTACGGCTGCTGCAGAGGACTCAGCTTTGGTACATGGGGTGAATGCTGTACCAGCTGAGCTACCTGGCCACCCGCCAATGTGCTTTTTTGTGTTTGCACATAATATCAATAGCAATCCATATATTTACAACTTTCTGTGAAGAAGAATAACCATATCCTATGCACAGATTGAATCACTGAACCATGGTATTTCTGGGTTTGTTTCCATGGACACACCGTGGTGTAGTTAGAAAAAACTGATGGCTTCTGGCACTGCTGCAACCAGTTTGCTGTTTTGTTAGAGCCGATTGATTAAAAGCAATAGTGTCCTATCTCACGCATTCTTTTAACATGTCTAGTTCTTTCTTTTTTCAACTCTTGAACCTCTTCTTTTCTCAAAGGTTTGAGCTTGACTTTAAGGTTCACTAAAACCTCTCATCTTGTATTTATAGCAGTGATATGATTTTCAACTTGGTTTGTCTTCTTCTTGAGTCATTCTTGCCTTTGTAAGCAGGACTGGCTTGGTTTAATGGTAGCATAAGCCACGTTTCCATTGCAGGAACTTTCCCCAGGGACTGGGAACCTTTGGGGGTTTTGCAACTGCAAACCAGTTTGTTTTTGTTCATTGTGCTTCTGCACATCAACATGGAATTACAGAAGTGGTGGGAAAGCAGCTATAGTTGCAGGGTTCAGTTCATGTCAGATTTCATATGATCTTTTCAAAGATTGCAGACTGGAAGAGAGATTGTGTTTGTACATGTGTCTCTTGAAAAATAAATTCATATGTATGTAAAATTGTTGCATAGGAAAACATGTTATTTTAGAGCATGCTGGATGGATGTGGTTACTGCTTTAGATGAAATGTGTCAGTAAAAAGGCTCAAGAGTGTGTTTGCCGGCAATAGCACGAAGGCTGTGGACGTGGTATCAGTAGAGTTTGGAGGTTTTATTGTAGATTTGACGCTTCAAGAACTCCAAAGTTCCAAAGTAGTACCGTAACTTCCCATTAAGTCCTCTCCTCTCCTCCTCTCATCCGTTGTTGTGTATGATGCCCGCCGCCGCTCCTGTCTCAGTCTGTGCAGCAGGTGATGATATATGTCTAATGGGCTTCGGGTTCCAGTGTAGCATGACACCGTCAGTAATCCTGCCCCGTCAGCTCCTCTATCCCTGCCCTGCGCTACTCTATCAGTCCTCTCACACCACGAAAATATTGTTTTTTCATTGGAGGGCGACTGATCCCTTTCTCCCTATCTTCCTTCCATCAACTTTAGGCAAGTTTATCTGTGTGCTGAAGGTAAAGGGGGGGATGAAAAGAAAGCATAAATCTCAGTTACTGTTTATGGCATTTAAATACACCCTGCTGTGAATTGCTTTTGCACAGAGGCAGTTATTATTGATGAGCTATGCTGCTTTTCCTTTTGATGATTTATTGTGAGTAAAACAGTTCTATTATTGATCGACTCAGCCTTTAATCTTAAACATAGCTCCCAAAACAGCCTTCAGATATAGGTAAATACTGATACACAGTGTGCTTCTGTCTGTTCATTGTAGACTTGCGGAAGACATTTGACCAGGAACCTCTTGGCAAGGAAGTGTCACTCGAACAGGAAGTGTTGCTCCAATGTCGCCCACCTGAAGGCATCCCAGCTGCTGAGGTAAGCTTCAAAAGGCATATCACTGAGCCAGTGCACTATTATTTTTTAGGATAATCAGATTATTTGAAAAAAAGCCAGGCTCTAATATGCACCTGTGCATATTTCTGTTAGAAATGCAGGCAGTTGTGATTATCCATGCTAATCCGAAAAGTTCTCACCTTAAATCCAATAAATTGACTGCTCTAAGAAGAGGTTTATGTGAAGAGCCTCACTGACTTTCTGGGGCTTGTTTCTGCTGAAATATTACCAACATTTCTGGTGTGATTTTTAGTATATAAAGGGAAGCTAAAATAAGTAGGCAATTTGTTGGTTTTTAACAGGAGTAATGAGTGAAAAGAAGACCAGTTCTTTTAAATAACCCAATTTGTTTTGTTCACCTGCCAAGAGCAAACCAATTCATAAGCGACTCTTTAGTCTTTTATTGCCCTCATTGCTATATAGTAGTTCCAAAGTCCCGCCTCTTTTTGCTCTGCACTCCAACTTTTGGTCAAACTTGGTACCTTGGTCAGCTTTCTCCTTTCCTGCTTCCTAGACATGCTATGTGCTAGTCTTGTTTAAGTTAAAAAGAAAAGCAAATTTTGTTAAAAGGTGTTGCTTGGGGGACCTGTAAAAGCAACTTCTTTATAGTCACATATTAAGTTAGCTAATGTTTTCAAAATGGCAGATAACTTCCTAGCTAACAGTAGATGTAGACTAGTGAATAATGTTGATTAGCTAGCTACTTATCTAGCATTTTGCTACAGAGACAAGCCCTAGATATTGATGATGATTGAGTGGGTGCTGGGCTAAATGTGACACAGGCACATCGTACAATAGGAAAACAATGGTTTTGCAGGAGATATGTTTCTAGTGACGCATCTCAGTGTGATTTCCCCTTTTGGTGACTAATATTTCAGAGCCATGGTAGGGGCCATGGACTCTAATTTGCACAAACCTACATCAGATAAGGGATCAGTGAGTCAGACAGATAAGACTAACATGATAAGACTAACTAAACAAACCTTCTGCCCCTGTACTCTTACTGTTGCGAGAGGGGTGGAAAGGGGAGGTGGCAGGTTTAGAAGAAGGATGCATTTTGGTCATTTTGCTAACAAAGGAGTCAATCCCCCCACACACACCCCTTAAATCGTTACTGGCTAAAATGTCAGACTCCAACATAATTGTATATTTTCCATATGTATTCCCTTGCATGTATTATATTTGTGGTTAATGCTTGTCATTGGTTCTGTTCTTTTATGCCACATAAACATGTGAACACTGTGTTGATTGCCCAGTTTTGAACTCTGCTCTTTTCAGAAGTTGTAAAAAAAAAAATAATACTGAATAAATCTGACACAGTCCAGCACACAGATAAGGACATTTTTTCCACCAGTGCCTGGGCTATTTAAGCTGTTTGGGTGTTTCCTGAACATCGGCCAGTCGCTGCAATTTGGTCAGCGGAGAGAAAATGTAATTGTAATTATCTGCTGCGGGGAAAAAGAATAAAACCAGTTGTGTCCCTGCATTACCTTATAGCCCAGCCAGTATCTCCTCCCTGCTCCACTTCCTCCCTGCCCTACAGTAGAACACACTGTTACAGCTGCATTTGAAAAGGCTCAGCCGAGATTGCAGGAACATAAATAGAGGATGAAAGGGTGGTTTGATAGGTGGGGGGGCTTTGGTGTGGTGATTTTTTTTTTTTTTCAGTTGGGGGTGTTGGGACTGAACTCTGTAAAGGCTTGTGATTGACCTGGAAAAGCCGAGTTAAGTGAGTGGAACTGCACAGCATTTATCCGTGCTGAAAGTGCTGACAGGCTAAATGGACTAAAGTTTGGGCGACTGGCACTCGGCAGACTCTCCTTATACAATCCAGGCTTCAGTCTGATCGTGTTGCTGTAACAGCCATATAGTATTGGTGATTCTGTCTGCCTGTCTGTGGTCCCTCTGTCAAATCTGGATTGGCTCAGTGCAGCGATTAAAGTCTCAGCTGGGGTCCAATCATGACACATCTATGCTTTCTGACATATAGAGTTGCCGTAGCAACCCAGATGTACAGTGAAGGGTAAATAGGAGACTTGTCAACACTAATGGCATTTTCACTCTGGGCAGAAGTGTGCATTTGTGTGTGGTCAAGTACAATCAGCGCTGTTTGTGTGTAGTTAACCATCAGAGTACAAGCCATCTATTCAACAAATGAGAGGAACAACGATGTACACTATTCCAAGTAGAACCTTTTATAAAGGTCCCACTTGGAACCCTTTTCAAAGGGCTTCTTCCTAGAATCCAACATAAAGGGTTAAACCTAGAACCATCTGTGAAAGGTTCCACCCAGAACCCCCTTTTACACCAGCCACATTCCAGTCCAGCACCTAATTTCGAACTGCTTACAGAATTTCCACCTAAAAAAAACTGTGTTCTCAGCTGGAATCAAGAAATAGCAGGTTTTCTTTGGGAACCAATGTAGGTCTGTTATATTTTATGGGTTGTTGTGCATTGTGCAATGCCCTTCCTTAAAACTGGTTGAAAAGTGTGCTGCTTTCGCTCAGTAGAACTAGTTCTACCTGGAACCCAACATAAAGGCTTAGAGAAGCATCTGTGAAAGGATCCACTCCTAACCTAACCTCCTGAAAGGAGAACGATTCTATGGTGTAACTGGTTCCACCCAGAACCCACCACAGGGGATCTATCCCTTCCACCTTTCAAGGTTGCTAACAAGGACCTACCAAGAGGGCTCTGCCAAGAACCCTTTTCTATTCTTAAGGTTTCATCTATAACCAGTGGTGGACAAAGTACTCAACCCCAGTACTTGAGTCAAAGTACAGATACTCCTGGTCAAATATTACTCAACTACAAGTGAAAGTTGCTCAGTCAAAACTTTACTCAAGTTAAAGTATTAGAGTACTTGCTTTTAAAAATACTTAAGTATTCACAAGTACATGTTTTTAAAAATACTTAAGTATTCAAAAGTACAAATTACAAAGTACATTTTCTAATATCAATACATGCTGTATTGTTTTCATGATGCATTTACAGAAGCTTGTAACTCTCTGAAACCACCTAATGATGCACTGACTTGCTTGTAGAACCACTCTGCTACACAAAGTCTATAGAAACACCTTAAAAACTTCAACATAGAAACACAATCAAAAATTTAAATGACTGAGATTTCTTTCTGTCTTCAGAGGCAGTATATATACATGAATTATGCTGTATTTTTCACCCTTATAAAAACAATCCAACTTTAAAAGTTACCTGGAATAATGAATAATTATAATAACATCTTGAGATTTAATTTTGTCTTTCTCCTGCCGTCACCATTACCACTTTTTGTTTGAATGAAAGAGGGAGAGCTTGCTTGTGCTTGTTAGTGCACCTGGACGTATTTCTGCTTTTACATCAGTCCCATTTGAGAGGAGCTACTGTGATTGGTTTCTTTCTGTGAGGAACACAGCATGTGACCAACTGCATTTTAGAAAAGAAAAAACAGCAACAGCTGACTTCAACAATGTGCTTAGTCAAAAAGTAACAACAACCTTCCTAGAAATGTAGTGGAGTCAAAAGTACAATATTTGTCTTTGAAATGTAGTGGAGTGAAAGTCATAAGTTTCCAAAAAAACAAATACTCAAGTAAAGTACAGATACTCAAAAAATGTACTTAAGTACAGTACTCAAGTAAATGTACTTCACTACTGTCCACCACTGTCTATAACCCACCAAGGGTGTTCTACCAAGAAACCTTTTATATTCCAATGGTTTAATCTAGAACCCATATTTATTCATATGAGTTTGACCAATAACCCTTTTGTCTTCAGAGGGTTCTATGAAGAACCATATTTTATTCCACAGGTGTTGTCATCCATCATTTTAACTCTCATTGTCATGATTACCATTGCTTCAATTGAGAAAACATCTTTTAACACCCATTCTTTCAACAATCTTTGAAGAACTTTTTTTTCCAAAATGGATCCTTTGGATGAAAAAGCTTCTTAATGGAACCCCTACAACGAAACCTTGATGAACCCTTTCTTCCAAAAAAGATTTATTAGAAGCAAGTGGTTCTTGGTAGAATCTTAGACCCTCAAAGAGAGAGACCTTTTAAAACCCTTATTTTTAGGAGTGCAGTTCCCCATCACTGAACGAGCCATCTATTCGACAAATGAGAGGAAAAATAATGTTTGGCTACTACAAGGATAAATGAATTCAGGAGATGATGTGTGACATTTGTAGAAATTCACCTCTTCTAAAAGTAAAAGCATCAACAGATTGTTCACAATTCTCTTTGCCTGCGTCGTATTCTGCATTCTGACTCAGAGAAGTGATTGTTTTCTCTGTTTACTTTTCTTTCTATGATCGCGTTGAATTTTGTGTATGCACAGAGGCACTTTTTCAGCTTCTTTAATTACTCACACTTACCTCATGGCTACACAGAAAAAGACAACAGTTCCAATCCACAAGTTGTTTTTTCCTCCTCTCCTTTTTTTCTGCGCTCAAACACAGCTGCCTCAGTGGGAAAAAGGACAAAACTGAATGCTTCTTTTTCATCTGTGTTTGTCAGGCCTTTTCTCACACAAGCCGGAGAGAAAAACCTTGGAAAAAGCAGATGGGCTAAGTCTGTGGTTACATATGAATCTGCAGAAATATGTAGCAGCCGTTGTGAAGGAAAGATCTGTCATATTTCACCCACTCTGAGACAAAAAAAAAAATGTCGAGAGGATGAGAGAGGCTGAAGGCAGAGGGAGAAGAGCTGTTGAGGTTTGTTGGGGCTGGATCCAGTGGGTTGTTGTCAGGCCTCCAGTGGGCTGTCAGTTCACTCTGTGGTTCCTTTACAGGCCCTTTGCCTGGTGAGGGGAGGGAGAGGCTGGCAGGATGGCAGGCTGTGGCTGAGCCATAAAACCCATGCTCTTACAGCACTTTTGTTAAATCATGTGGACTGTATGTGATGGACATTGCAGAGTTCCAGAGCTGTTCTCTCGTTTAAAAGACATACAGCACCGACTGGCTGATAGATGTCACATGTACCAGTAAGGACTTTTAACACGTCTGCATGCAACAGCACACATGATAACATGCTGCCAACAAGTCAGCTGTGCACTGAAAGCCTATTCATCTATTCTATAGAGTGAAGAGTGTGATTGTGGCTGACCAACTGGCAGAAAAAGATGCACTGCTGATGATCTGGAAGAAGGACTTTGTGGTTCCTCTTTTCAAACTAGAATGAAAGTCATTCAGATTGATCACAGCTACAGCCATTTTCTGTTGTCAGTGTTGATGGTGCCATTTTACTGTTAGGGTGGGTTCACACCAGCCTTGTTTAGTCCGGCTGAACCAAACCCAGGAGCTTTCACACCCCTGGTGCGGTTTGTTTGGGTTGGTGTGAACAACAAACCAAAGCACTCTGTGGGTCACATTGAAGGGGTGGTCTCGAACCGCTGTTGAGTGAACCCTGGAGTGGTTTGTTTCTGATGTGAGCATCATTCCAACTAATCACGGAAGTGTATCATTGTATGTGTCTTCTAGTCTGTTAAAAAATGTTTTATGTTACTGTTTTGTTGACTAGTGAACTAGTAGCGTGTTTGAGGATAAAACTGCACTCTCGACAAAGTGAGAAATTTCTGCATTATTGAATTATTTAATACTTGCTGTCTTATGAGATATGCGTTCCAGAGCAAAACCAGTATGAACAGAACCTGACGGTGCTCCAGCCCTAATGATATCCACATAGAAATTGGGCTGTTTGTTTTTTCTTTTTACTCACGACTATATGACCGATAATCCAAGAATATTTCCACCATATGACTTTTGGTTGCAATTTCAGTTGGCCTTTTGAGTTTTGCCTTCGTGAATGTAATCTGGACCAGCTGGAAAATTCCACGCATTCATTCAATTGAGAAACTGAGGTTGCATCCACTGACATTGCATGATGTTTTTTAATGTTTTTTCTTCAGTTTTAAAGGTATAATATGTAATGTTTCTGCATTAAAACATGTAAAAAATCCAAAATTTTATTCAAGGTTAAGTCAATTGGTCACCTGTCAATGCTGTCATATCTGCCTCACCCCCTCTAGTTGCCATATCTTCCAGGGAAACATGGGACACAGCTGGCAAACATGACTAAATGTAACCTGAATAAAAGTTTAATACATTGTCTTGTCCTTGAGCATGATTTCTGCCTGAGTCATGTCGGATAAATTTTCATCAGCATGATGGCTGTTTAACAATGAAGACAACATTTCTCATGGTATCACGCTACCTCACGACATCATCAAATGGTATCTTTTGTTATTGTCTTGATGTGAGAGAGACCCCTAGCGACAGGGGTTACACACTCTGCGTTCAAGGAAGTCATTTTGTTTAGATCAGCTGTAATGCCAATTTCTTTGTGAGTGTTTTAAAGAATGAGTTGTCAAAGCAGCGCACCCACACACACACAGATAGATCCTCAGAGCTACGAAGCCCACGTTCCAGAGAATCAAAGCAAGTCAATCACAATTAGTTTTGATCTCAGATTACAAAGTGGAACGGCACTATTTGATGTTATCCAGTATGACTCTTGTTTTCCCTCTTTGTCTTTCCAGTTTTCAGATGATTTACATTATAGGTTTAACGATGGTTTACCACAGTAATGACGTTCTGTGATTCTGTTTAAGTGGTTTTGAGTCTTTGCTGGCATGGGGGCCGCTGCCCTGAAAAACAAAACATTATGCTGAATAATCAGGATCGCTCCTGTGATGAGGCAGCAACTTTTCATAACAGAACATATGAAACATTTCCCGTCAGCCATCTCAGAAGTTTTCATATTTGGGAGTGGAGTGGTATCCTAGCTCTTACTTTTTTGACAGGTTATTCACACTTGATACATTGATTTTCTGGGGTACAGATAGACTGAGTTGCGGTGTACACGCACACACTCGCACACACACACAAAGAAAACAAGCAGCAGGCATTTATTTTGGCTCTCTTCGCGACCATTACCAATGGAACTTTGGCCTTGGAGGACTGAAATACTGCGAGTGAGGTTTCTGAAATAGCACAAGGATTCAGTCATCTGAGCGTCTTGTACGGTCTGAATACATTAGACACTCGCCAGGCTCCCTAAAAGTCATTGTTACACGTTTCCACAGCCATGAATATTTGATATACACTTAATCAAGAGCAGAAGGAAAATGTAACTGTTGAGGCTATTCTAGGAAGGAAGGCAGAGGGAGTGATTTGGCAGGACAGGCTTGGTTTCTGCGTTACGTGGGCTTTCCTGCTGAGTGCTGCTCATAGATACAGCAATTGAGGTGGAGATGGGGATGGAGGACTTTCCATCAGCTCAACGCAGATCTTTCTTTTTGAATACCTCCATGAAGCTCTTTCATCACCATCTAAAGGGCCTCTGCAGACGTAACAGTGGGCCTCTTTTCACACTGATGAATATGTGGCAGGCTCATAAAATGGACTTAAATCTCCTTTGTGAAAGAATGCAGCTTTATTGTTCCTTTCTCTTTTCTTCTGCCATGCCCTCCATCTCCATCTCCACTTCAGAGCACTTGTCACAGCCCCTGAGAGAAAAAGACTCTAGAGTTCAGAGGTGATGCAGCACCATGAGCTGCTGAGCCTGTTTCCATGGAAGCAAGGTTTTAATTCAGGCATCTCCTCAGTCAGCCCGGGGTCCTGCCGTGTTATCATGGGTAACGAGTCATTGATGCTCTGCAGGGAAGAGACCCCGCTGCCATGATTAAGTCCATTGGCTTTACTAAGAAGAAAAGCCAAGAAACACAAAGATCTTTACTTCACACTCCTTCATCCAGAGAAGTGAGAAAAACTGAGTCAGATGAGCTTAGACAGCTGGGACGGCAGCCAGAGATGAACTTGAATGTTTCACATGTAGTTCTGGGAGTCCATAGGGACAGTAGACTGTTACTGTTACTGTTACTAAAGAGATATTTCTGATTACTTATCCACCGTCAGTGCATTACCTACAATAGATAGCGGTTGTCATGCCTGCAGTTTGGAGAAAGTAGCAGCAGTACCAGCATGGAAGCAATGTACTGCTGTGGACAGGATGAGCAGTAAACCATCTTTTTAGCCACCTAAAAATACCCACCAACAAAATCAATATCACTTTAAATGGTATTTAGAATATTTGTACAGGTTTACTTGTGTCTTAGACAGTCTTTTCAGTTCCACCTGGTTTTCCAGTTAGCACCTGGTCTCTAACATTATGAATATAAAGGAGCTAGCAGCTGTTCCCCAAAAGACAATGTTGTGAGGGCACCATTGCTACATCCTGGTCTTAGCACTGCCAGAGATGATTGTGACTGGTTTAGAGAAATGCAAACAAGCCAGAGCATTTTTTGCCCGTATAGCAGAATGATGTGTGTAGCCAGACCTTTCTCCCGCACTGAGCATTGAAGAGATAGGTCTAGTTGTGCAAGACTAACAGCTACAACTATTTAACAAGGTAAAGTGGTGAAAATATTCTAAATATAGTGTACACTTAAACTGATACTTATTTATTTTAAGTAGACTCTTTAAAGTGGCTAAAATCCATTTTGCTGCGGACCTGTTCACAGTAGTATATTGCTCAGCGTTTGTGTAGTTACTCCGCACCGCTTCTACTATTCTAGTATCTTGACTGGCTTCAAACAGGGACATCAGTTTCGGTTAAGTTTACTTTCAATAGCTGACACCCATTACCCTGCAACTAACCAGTTGAAAAATGCAAAATGAAATGAAAAACAAGAGGCAGTGTACACTGGTGCTCCCATCTCAGTGAGTTTTGGCACTGCATTTCAATAGCACTATCTTTTTAGAGGTGCTTTTTGTGTTGGCTTTGCTGAAGTTTATTCACCAACTTCATGCATCATAGCAGCACAATAGTAGTACAATAGTTAGGATCATGCTGCGCTCTGTGCTCTGCAGTGGGCTAATCCTGCACCTGGAGCAGAGAAGCTGTCAGAATGTTTCTCCTCCGAGCACAGAAACAAGAGGATCAAGGCTATTAAATTAACAGACAGATTGTTCCAAATGTGTTCCTTATTGTTGAATAGCAACAAAACAAGTATTGAAGACATGAACTCTGGGGTCGCGCTTTTCTCCCTCTTATTTTCTCACACTTTTTCCCTTCAAGTCGTAACAGTGAATTTTAACAGAATAGTAGTCCACATCTGTAGGTCTACACTGTATTTTTTAACCTGGTGTTTGGCTGTTGTTTTTATAAAAAGAATTGAACCCACAGTTTTGTTGCTCTGAGCATCCAAAAAAGTGTGCGCACTGAATGCACTGCCATGCACACCACTGCAGCATCATATGTGTGTGTTTGAGAGAGAGGGGGGCAGACAGAGAAAGGGAGAGAGAGGTAGAAGGTGGACTACTGCACACAATGTTTCTGGAAGTTATTAATAACTTACTATGATTGCTGCTTTGTTACTTGATCTGCTGAGCCTGTGGTATTTTCTAATAAGTCCTGCACCCCTGGCCAACCCGCACATCACTGACAAAACACTTTAATTGTCCAATTTATTATGGACAAGGAACTGATTTTAAATAGCTTCAAATGAAGTAGGTTGGGCAATAACTGCGCCTAATCTTATTTGTTGTTAAGATGTGCATAATGAAGAAACAAGGCATACAAATTCGCAAATCAAGGTTCCCTTTTAGGCAGGAGCAGTGTGTGTGCATGTGTGTATACGAATTAACTGACATGGATTAAAAACATTCTCAGTAGTTAAATGATTAATGGTTAACCATTATCATCACTATCTTCAAATCATTCGGACCATCCCTTTAAGTTCAAATTATGTTTTCTCATTCTGTTATTATATAAATGTACCAGTAATGACTCGCAGTCTCAAGTGTAATGCTATAAAATCTAATCTAGCTCAAATATCTTGACTGTGACCCTTTATGGAGATCATATCCGCCTTTCTACACATCAAACCATGTAAATGTCAGTGATTACTGTTGATTTTAGGCCCAGTTCCAGTTAACAGGCGAAGTGAAGGCATAGCGCACACAGCGGCTTGTCAGGTCACCTTGTCAAGAAATAGCTGAGCGCTTCCTCCCAGTCAAAATGGTGCATGGTGCAGTTATGAGGGAGGGGGTGCAGGAATGTCAAGAGTAACACTCCAATGCCCAGTGAAACAGGAAGTGTTTTTATATTAAGGTTACCCATGGGAGAGAAGGTGTCAAGAGGCCAGACCGAATCCCTGTGGCAACCAACCAAAGATTGCCCTTCAGGCACTCACCTGTCAATCACTGCAGTTTTCACTGTGCAAAGGCTGTGATTTACTCTAATGGCCCAACATTTGTGAGCTCTGCTGTTCTCTGTAAGTCACTAACCTCTCTGCTGCATTGGGTTGGGTTTTAACAAAAATTTCCATGTAAAATCTCAGAAGTGAGGGGGGTTTAGGGCATATATTCCATCAGACCACCTATGAGAAAGAAAAGAAAATATTGTTCATTATGGGACAGAGATGAAATGCGCTGCTTGGGGCTCTGAAGGGATGCAAAGTTTTAACCTGATACTAAAAGAAAACCAACTCATGTATGAGAAAACTGACCTCCCACAGTAGGAGACCGTCGTTTGCATGAACCATATATCTAAAATAGAAACCATAACAGCTACATCAGTCATTCTTTCTGCAAAAGAAAGCAAAGGCTTGTGTTTTCGTGGCACCATGTTGTATGCTTGTGATGACATCATTACGTTATTTTAAGTGTGGTACAAAACGTGGTGATAACACAGGGTGGCGCTGTGAGGTGGTACCAGCAGAGGACTACGGAGAGTCCGTAGTTAGGATTATTAATTTTTATCAGTTTTGTTTTCCAATAACTGCACCTCAAGTGGGTAGTACAATAGGTTACAAATAGGGATGTTTTAATATAATTTATCCACATATGAAATTTGCATGACAGCATATTTGCTTGTGCAAACAGTTTGCGACACTGGCGCTGCACATCGTCACCCTCACAGAGATCATCCCTGATGATGTGCTGCAAATATCTTACTTTGGTCACCACATTTAGCACCAGGTCTGCTGTTAAGAATGAAGGAAAAGAATAAAAGCTTCTGATCATTCTTGGTTTTAGCAATTCTGACACTCTTTTTAGGGTTTAATTCAATGTCTTACGCTTGAGCAGACTCTTGAGCAGGGACTATAAATAAGCACGATAAGAAGACAGGACAACTAAATCATCAGTGTTCATCAGATTGTCAATAAGAATATCCCCCACCATACATTTAGTTTTATAATCATTTAACATAAACTTTTAGCTTAGGTTGTACAGATTTTAGGGATATGAAGCATTTGAAACATTACAAAGATGGCAATAATCAAAAATGTGTTATAGTCTGCACTGGTGGACCATTTCTATTGCAGAGTTCTGTCTGAAAAAATTTGCCAATTTCACAAGCCATCACAACTTTCTACAAAGCCCTTGAGGTAAACACAGTTTTTTTTTTTTATCTTTACAAATCCTAAAAATCAAATTTCTCCACACAACCTGGAATCATGGGGAAGGTGAATTGCTGGATGCCAGGTGGTATTTTCATTTAACATGGGAATGAGACGTAAATGAGAGAGTTCTCCTTTTGGGCATAACCCGATTCTTTATCACTTTAAAGTGATTTCTGAGCTTTTGCACTGAACTTGTGAATCGATTCCAGCATGTTTATCCTTGCTCCTGAAGGTTGCATTGTATACTGAGAGAGCTCTGACCTCTATCAGTGCACAAAAACCCTCTGGAGTTATCAACTAAGCTTTTCTAAAAGGCCAGAGGAGACTCAGAGAGACCAAGGACTGCATGCACACAGTGTCTCGCACAGTTATCCAGCTTGCAAAGCTGCAGCCTTAGTAATAGTTTATACTCATTTATTATTTAATATTTCACATAAAATAGCCTCTCTCTACTGCAGCCAACTATTACTTGTCTACCCACACGTGAATGTATCAAAAATTTGGCTTGAAAACAAAATGTACCGTGTAATGGCAGAAATCCCAAACACATCATCACCCATCAAAATATCTTTTTTTGGATACCTCCCGAACCGACAGACAAAAAGAGAGTGATGAAAACATAAACTAGCCCCAACTTTCAGTCAGCTGTACTGTAGGCGATGAGTGATTCTGGGAGTCATGTTTTAAGAGGCGTAAGAACTGTGCAAGAGAAAACAGAGAGAGTTGTGTTGCAGCAGAGGAGTGTGTGGACATCCTTGGAGCGGGTTTAAGAAATGGCTATTCAAAACACTGTGGAGAGCTTTGGGCTGAAGACTGAGCCGGAGGACGTCATCACTCCTGGCTCAAGTCTCAAGTGATCCGTCTTCTGCATGGACACCTGCAGTTGTAACGAGTCCGCCTCTGTCACCTACACAGAGACATAAGGGTTCCAAAAGGGTTCCTCCTGAGGGGCTGAGGTTCTACCCGGAACCATTTGCTCCTGAAGAATCCTATTTTGAAGAAACAGTTCATCAAGAAGTAAAGAGTAAAGAATGCTTTTCATCTAAAGTACCCTTTTTGGAAGAAAGAGGTCTTCAAGGACTGTTGAAGAAGAACTTGAAGAGCTCATTCAACAAGGCTTATTTGTACCATGATATAAAAGGGTTCTCAGTAGAATCCCTTAAATGGGTTCTAACTAAAACCCTTGGAATGTAAAGGTTCTCAATAGAACCCAATGGGTAGGTTCTACATAAAACCCTTGGGCATGTAAAAAGGTGAATGGGTTGTTGATAAAATCCCTGGAATATAAAAGGGTTTTCTGCAGAACCCCTTGTTTGAGTTCTCTCTGAAAGGGTTCCAAGTGAAACCTTTATAAAAAAGGTTATACCAGGAACCAAAAGGGTTCTCCTATGATGGCAAGATGTAGTTATTAAGCACCTTTATTTCTAACAGTGTAACCTCACACTCCCTCCTCTGCCCATTCCAGCTCCTCCACACACCCTCACAAACACACATACATATATAGATACAAGCCAGTAAAACAGGCATACACACACACACATACAAACATTTTTCCCATCACATCTCAAGACATCACACCTTACTGCTTTTCAGCTTGTTAATATTTATACAGCTCACATTTCCATACTTGTCATACAGGCAGATGCGGAGCATATGGCTTGTTGTCTCGTAGTGAATGATTGAATAATCAGTTTGTAACCTTTTGTGGCTCATTCTCCAGGTGTGTCATTCAAGCCTGCAGCGGATATATGCTGCGAAAAAGGGAAATGAATAAATTACACTGGATAGATAGTTAGACTTCATGTGGAGAAGCAGGAGAGCTCATAATGACTTCTCTGTAGAGGGAGTCTCACACATTTCTGTGGAACATTTTTTTTCCCTCCCCGTTCTTTCTTTTCACACCCCTTCTCCGCCCCCACACTCGGCTGTACGTTCTATTTCTGACACAACAGCAATGAGTAATGAATGGTTTTGCCCTGCACTGGTTCTTAACAAGTAAGTGGATTGTATACAGTGTGTTCTGTATATTGGGCTAATTAGTGTTATGCTGGCACACCCTGGCAGAGCACAGAAACATCCCACTCAGTGGATACTCCTACGTCGCTGCTGCTGCAGCCAGGTCCGCAGCCAGTTATGTTAGCTAGTGGGAGAAGAAGTGACAGTGGAAAGGCACTGAAGCTGCGTCCTAATTCTGGGCCTAGATAAGGATGTAGACCACTATGAAGGGTCCCCCCAAAGACCTAAAGGCTAAATGTGTGCCTTGTGTTTATCACAAGTCAGTTGCCCTGATAGCTGTTTAAACTCCAAGGTGTGTTATAAGGCATATACTGTAGGTATATAGGCAAGTAGTGTATAAGGTTAAGGTGCCTTGAAACAATATTGTTTGCTACTTGAAATCGATTTCGGTGCAACTTTATTTATTGGGTTCACTCTCACCAGTCTCATCAGCATAGTTTTCAGCCACAGCAAGCAGGCTTTTTTAACCCATTGTAGGCTACCAAACAGCAGATAGACAAAGTTAGTGTGGACAAATGGTTAGTGTGGAGCAACATATGTAGTTTCAGGAGTTGGTGGAGACCAAAAACAGACCTAAAAATAAAGGTTATATTGGAGTTACATTGGGCAGGGGAACCCTAACACATCTTAGAATGAATGTTGCTCCATATCAGCTGTAATACTATTAATGTATTGTATTATATTAATGTAATACTATTTCATGAGAGTTTTTTTTTCTGTAACAAACAGTCTTGCTTCCTATATTTTCATGGTCTAGTTTGTGGTTGATTGATAGAACTTGGTCAAATGACTGACTTAACAACTTGTTGAAGATACAGCTGAATATGCATTAAATCCTCTCCCAACTATCCAGCACATAATGCATTGTGTTCCCTCAGCCCATTCTCATTCCCAGATTCCCAGAGCATTTTTTCACAGCCCTTGGCATCTTATTTGGACTCTCCACACTGTGTGGTGTAGTATACAGAGCAAGAACGTCTGCATATGGAGTAGGTGGGGTGGATAGACCAAAAAGTCAATGTTATATAATGCGACACGTGTCATGTGACTAGCTTGACTGACTTTAACATACTTATTTTAATCCAAATGTTGTAAGTTTACATCTTAGTAACAAGACTTAACAATTAATTTACTAACCCTAACTGTATCCTACTTATTATACCTTTAATATTTTGACTAGAAAGGCAAATTTCAGAGGTTCCAGCCTCTTGGTAAAAGGCAGTGCCACCCACAAGTCACTGTGGCTAAAGCAAACATGTTGACAGATGACCTCTGGCCTCCTCCGTCTGGTATACCTCTTATATTAACCAGGTCACTTATGTGCAATGTGTTTGTATACTTGTACTATTGCTGCGCACTTATATACTGTACATGCTGTATTTGTCACTTTGAGCATCCCTGATTTTTCTCCCATACTGTACAGCTCCTCTTCTGACATCTCCCTTTTCGAACCTGTCTTTATTATTTCTCTCAGTTCTATCCCATATATCCTGCTTTGTGAATTTTCCAAAGCTCGAGAGATGAAAAAGCTGTCTTTTCTCAGTCGGATCTCTTTCTTCTCTGTTTACTTCTTGCTTTAGTTTTTCCCTTTCCCTTCTCTCTGATTCAGAGACTTCACCCCTTCAAGACAAAGTCACCTCTTTGTAACCTTTTTCCCTCCACCCCCCTGTCTTTATTCTGTCTTGTCCGTCCTCGCCTCTCAGTGATGATGGATGCATCGTGTATATTTTGGCACCTCCTGCACGTGCACCTGCTCTCCTTCTCACTCATCTATCTCCTCCACGCAGTCTCACACCTACCTGTCTGTCTTTTTGTCTGTCTCCTTATCTTCCTTTAGGTTTCCATCTGTCTGTCTCCCTCTCTCTCTCTCTCTCTCCGTCGCTTCTTGGCTGCGTCCTACCAGACAGGAAGACTCCCTCTCTTTATGACAGCTGACATGTGGCAATTTCCCTTCGTTAATGACAAGAAATGTGCCAATTACCTCTCCGGATGTTTCGCTGCCAATCAGACACTAACGAGCTGCGAGTGTGCGTGTGTGTGTGGCTGTGTTTGCATGCGTGTGTCTCTGCCTGTGTGCATGTTTGAGAGAAAGTTGGACAAGTGCTATATGAGATGTAGTCTTCTGCTGAATTTTAATCATTTGAAATCTTTTCACAAGTGTGGTGTAGAAATTGGCTTACCTTTTCATCTCTGGTTTTATTAATGAGTCCCAATTATAGTTCGTACAGAATAAATGATGGGTGAACTGTTGCTCACTTATGCTCCCTCGCACACACACACGTTCCCACTCCTGACACGAGTTCCTACCACTTTCTATCCCTCGTCACTCCGTCTCCCTCCCACCTCTCCATCTGCACTGAAAAGCTCTTTTGTTCAATTTTTAATTACCTTCTCATATAAAAGTGCTCTTGACATCTGAATGCAGCACGTTTGGAGAGGCTGCCTCTGTGATTGGTGCAAAATTGGATAACCACCTCTTTGTATGTCGATGTCAATCTCCATTTGAAGAACAGACCTTTTTACTTCCTAATGCCCCATGCTCGGCACACGCTGATGTGAGCGCTCGACGACAAAATATTTATCATGTCAACAAAAAGCCATCGTTTCTCTTGTTTGCATCATCTTTATTTGTTTTATTGGACTTGTGTTCCCTCACTTTTCATCATGACATGGGGAACAAAGGACATACAACATGGCAATCGGATCACTGTCAAATCTTTGTTCTCTAAACATAAAGGTTCTTCTCCCTGGTCATGTTTGTCATATTTATTAGTTTCATTTTGTATTAAAGATTGATGGTGACACAAACACATGAACACACGCACTCTTAGAAATAAAGGTGCTTACTATAAAGGGTTCTTCAGCTTGGAGAACCCTTTGTGGTTCCTGGTAGAATCATTTATAAAGGTTCCACTGGGAGCCCTTTCAGAGCGTTCTGCCTAGAACCCAGTATAAAAGATTAACCATCTGTGAAAGGATCCACCAAGAACCCCTCTATGATTGGTTAAACCCCAGGGGTTTTATTTGGAACCCACCAAAGGGGTTCTGCTGAGAACCTTTTTGTATTCCAACGGTTTAATTATGGTACAAAGAACCCTTGAGGTCTTCAAGGATTTAAACAGACCTTGAAGAACTTTTTCTTCGAAAGAGGGTTCTTTGGGTGAAAAGTATTCTTGAAGAAACCTTTAGTCTTACAAAGAACCCTCAACAAACTTTTTCCTCTAAAACTAGTTGTTCAGATGCAAACGGTTCTGGGAAGAACCTCAACCATTCAGGAGGAACCCTTTTAGAACCTTTATGTCTAAGAGTGCACACATTACGTAACCTTTATTGAATAAAAACATTGATGAATTCACTGTAATCATTGTAGCCTCCTTATAATCTATATTAATGGAGTGGTTATAATGCATCATGAATAATGCACAGGGGTTATTTACTGTATTTGTGTGCGAATATGATAAAAGGAACTTAATAAAAGATATTTGAAATGTTGAAATGTCAGGGAGAAAATGTCTCTGCTCTCACCAGAAGCCACAGTTTGGTGAGTTATTCTTGAATTCTTCTGGAGCTCCAATTCTGAAAGTCATGACAGATGTCTAACTGCCACCTCAGCAGCTGTCACAACAGATTAGCTGCAATAAAATTAAAGCAGAAGCCAATTAAACAACACAATGCTCAAATGTTTAATTATACACACCTATCATATATGCACATGGTTCCCTATAAATTCCTCGAGTTGAATCATGTTCTTAAACTGAGACTGAAGTGTTATTTGCACCATCATTCTTACTGAATGTGTTTTTTACCTCTGCAGGTTTAAGTTCACAGACATTGACATTGTCAACAGAATGACAATGACAGTTGTCAATTTTGTGCAATTTTCTCACAATGTCTTTATTCACTGCCTAAATGGCATTAAGGCAGCAACTCCAACACATCTGCCATTAACTCCGATGAGATATTTGTTTTTTGTGTCTTCACTCTGCAGTTCTCATTGACTTGTGTAATAATGAAGCTGCATTCATTACGCGTCTGTTTATAAATTAAATTAAATCATCAACGGCTAATAGGAAAACACGCTTTTCTTTTTGTGCAGCAAGAGATACTCATAATGCTGTAGCGTCGTGTTGAGAGGAGTGAAGATGATGTCTCTGAGTGACTGACAGCGCGGCTTACGTCACGCAGCACTTTATTGCATTATGCTTGTGTGCGAGAGAGGTTTAATTTCAGCCAGTAGACGGATTCTGAGGGGAATCCTATCCTTCCTGGCTCCATGAGATTGATTCAGACGACACATGTTTATGGAGAAAAACACTCATAAGCACCAAATCAGCAGAGGATATACATCACGTTCGCAGAGGTTTACTGTAAGGCTCTGCTGATATTAAGTTTGCATGTAGTGTTTGTTCAGATGTAAGTCTGCCATGGGGATAAGTGTCTTATGAGCTGCACGATGCAAGTGTTGTATGCATTGATTTAAAGGAAGTGTGGTGGAAATATTTACATCCATGGTTTTGAATTAGGTTAATTTTTTAGTACACCACATCTCATTTAGAAACACATTCTGGTGGAAGGTAGTTCACACATTTTTGCTTGTTTTTTTGTTTCTTATGCATGCAGGTCTACGTACAAATAATGATTTGTTTTTCTTTTTTACAACCAGGTTGCTCTCTAAACTATGTCAAAGTCACCTTCCACTCACAAATATGTTTTTCTTCTTCTTACTACCGTTGAATGTTTGAGCTTCATTTTACAGAATGAGGTATGTGCAGAGCGTGACACTGGAAGGCTGTTTTCACATTCATCTGCTGAAAGTGGAAAGTTTCTCAGTGCTCATGGAAAAACTGATATTAGGGGGCAGACCTTTGAGTATGATTTGTAATTTTGCAAATAGTTTGCAAGTGAGCCGTCATCCAATTTACAACTTGTGCAAGTGTGATTTAGAAACTTGAAGCCACCAGTGCACATACACAAAAAATCACAAAATTTGCATATTCATAGATTCTCAAAGTTTTAATGAAGGTAGAAGGAGCAGATGCCTTTTAAGGATTTAAATGTGGTAATGTCCATGTCTCTTTTCAGAAAAAAAAAAACATATCAGACACACATTATTGTTCCATACAGATTTTTTGTATTTGTTTTAATACAGGGGTTCTCAAAGTGAGGTCCGCATCCCCATGGCAACCCTCAGAAACATTTTGTGGGCCCTCTGAATGTGTCTGAAACATATGCATTATATCTTAATCATTCCTTTTCAATACTTTTACTTTCAGGCTACATTATACACACCACCCAGCTACTGGGTCAACAACTTGTAGAAAGCGACCGTGTGCATGGCAACCTTGACAAATCGTTTCTTCAACACAGGGTTCTTCAGAAGCAAATGGTGTTGGGTAGAACATCAGCCCTTCAGGAGAACCCTTTTGGAACCCTTATTTCTATTCACAGCAGTGATCATATTCACTATGATCACTGCAGCCTCTTTGTAATCAATAATGACAGGGTGGTTCTCGTCAGGTTAGGAATGACAACTTGTAGAAAGCTACTGGTTGCATGGCAACTAGTGGCACCTCGCAAGTGTTGCATTAATTACATTTTGCACTCAGTGCTATTAGCTATAGTTAGCAATTCTGGTGTACATGTGGAAGTGACGTGGAAAAGCAAACATGGAAAAAGCACTGGATGTGTGAGGAGAAAATTAGTTTTTATGAAAAAAAATGGATCCAATCTTACTTTGACTTCAGATAAAGATCTGCGTTATCTGCAAATAGGTGAATTCAGCGCTAAAGGAATTTAATGTCAAAGCCATTAACAGTCCTAATTATAAATCCTACAACAAGTTCATGGGTTTTCTGTGTGCCCCTCAATCATATACTGACTCCTTGAGAACCCCTCTCTTAATTCATGTCTGGGGGGGATCTTTATATCTAAGCTGAAATAACTTTGTTGAAATGGCATAGAGTTGATATTTAAGTGCAACTAGTGTCAGTCAGTAATATAAGTTAAACTGATTGTTGTAACTAGGATCATTCTACGCTCTCTGACCTCAGGTATTTCGAGACACTGGTTCTGGCACATGACCTTGTAGCACAGCTCTCTACCCCCGTGTCTTTTCCCCTTTTTCTTGGTCTTGTTTTGTTGTTTGTGTAAGTTTGTTCTTACCCTCTCCAGTGTGTTCCCACTGGACAAGAGAGCAGCCATTCTTGCTGAGGTGTGACGCTGATGGCATCTTTGACATCTCAAGCTAACACAGGCACAAGTGAAGGTGGTGATGCATGTAACTCAGTGCGAGTCACAATCAGCCCATCTCCTCTTTTGAGAAACTTCTAACAAATGCTGCTTTTCCAACAATGGGCAAGTGTTGTACATCTCAGCGTCACTACACGCCGTCTCTGTGGTTTTTCTTAAGAAATCCAACAACAACAGTGCGCCCACACAGTGTTTTGTCTTGGCAGGCTTTATATCAGGTTATTGCCCCACTTTTTTGAGATACTTTATCTCTCCTGAGAAAGACTCTTTATAAACATCCCGCTTATCTTTGCCTGTACTGCTCCTTAGTGTCTTATCTCTTATCAGGCCCTGCTCCTTGTGGGATACCACAATACACAGGAAGTTAGTTATTTTCCAGTCCTCATCATTGGACAGCTTCTTTGAAGAAAACCAGAGAACCAGGAAACATTCTGAATCAAAGAGGCTTTAGAGTGTGGGGCGGCACGCGTTACTCTTTTCCAAACCTTTATACCTCTCGAAAAGAAAAAGGATCTTAGTGATTTACAGCCAAATAAAGGTTCTAAACGGTCCCCCGTTCTGTGATAGTGCCAGGAGTTCAATATCAGTATCATTTGGAGAAATGAAACTCATAAGGAAAGGTCAGAGAACCTCTCAGCTTCAGGAATTGTGGAGAGTTTTCTTTTCTCCGCTGCCTGGCAATGCTGCTGCTGTAGTGCTTTGTTCTAGGGGGAGAATAAAAAGAGCATGATAGATATTGACTTTTTGTAGCAGGACCTCAGAGACATAAACAATTGTGCCTCTAATCCTGGCACTCGCTGCTATTTGAGAGGTTAGGCGGAGACAAGAAAAACTATAGCTGTTTAAACACTTTACTGTGATTTCTCTGCAATTTAATGAGGTCAACCTGTCTTATATCCTCTCTTACAGCTTCTGTTTGAAATTGTCTCTGAGCTGTCTGTCTTTTCTCATTTTTTCATGTTGTGCTCCCTTCTTCCTCTCCTTCTCAGGTGGAGTGGTTGAAGAATGAGGAGGTTATTGATCCTGCGGATGACAGAAACTTCTACATCACTATTGACCACAACCTGATCATCAAACAGGCCCGCCTCTCTGACACGGCCAACTACACCTGTGTGGCTAAGAACATTGTGGCCAAGAGACGCAGCACCACCGCCACTGTTATCGTCTATGGTAAACTACATCAGCCAATATTTGTCTCACAGTTGTCCTTCTTTCTGGACTTAAAAGGTCTTTCTAACCCAGAGTTTCAGCTGAGACATATGTGCGAGCAGTGAGTTTGTTACGCTACATACATTTGCTATGTTCAATAAATGCTAACAACACAAAATAATAATAAACTTAGTAATTGTTATATCTTCAGCTGTCTCTAACAAAGATGCTCAAAAAACATCTTAAAAAAAGAAAATGTCAAAAAGAAAAATTCTTACACCTACTTTCATTTTTAAACAGTAAACCGCTCACCTTCAGTATTAAATTTTCTCTCTTTAACCGAACTAAGACAAACTTAGTTGCTTCGTTAACTCATCGTAAAATGTGCATTTCATTCAAACTTGACAAACTCCATGTTCGTCTATGTTAAAAAGAAAACCAAATTTTGACAGTGGTTAAAAGATGTTGCTGGAGGATCTGTAAAACCAACATATATAAAGTCATAGCTTGAGTTAGAGTTGATGGCTAATGTTAGCAAAACACTAGCTAACTAGCTAGCTAAAGATTTATGTTGATTAGCTAGGTAGTTAACCAGTGTTTTTGTTCGCTATTTTAAGATGTGACTATAAACAGTATATGTTCCCCAGCAACATCTTTTAACCGTTTTCAAAATGTGTTTGTCTTTTCAACATAAACAAGTAGCACATGGCATATCTGAGTCCAGGAAACAGGAAACGAGAAAGGTGGTCGAGGTTGCAAAAGGGGCGTGACTTAGGAATGGTCAATTGTCTTGTTAACTCTGACAGAAACAAAATCACCAAAATGTCTTGGTTAGTCACTCCACTGTTTCACCAATCAATCATTAATTCACTCAGTCTGATGTGACTCTACACTGTTTTCCTCTTCCTTTCGGTTCAGTCTGTCACTCAGTCTGTGAGAGTCTGTCACTTAGCTGTGGTCCTCGCTCATTCTACAGAGGCAGACCATTAAATTAGCAAAATAAAAAGACAAAAATTGCCCAAAACAAGCAAATCAGCTACGGCCTCACCATGGCCAATCACTGATAACCAGTTTGTCAAATTGCCCAACCCTCTATTACTGGCCACATGAGAGATCAGTAAAGTCAGACACTAGTGCACAGAAAAGGTGTTGAATTCCTGCAAGAAGTCAGCTCAACCCAGAATAAAACAAATTTGAAAGTCACTCTGCATAAAACAAATCCCTCTCTCACCCGCGGCGTGTAACAGTCACTCGTTTTGTTGCTGCCGGAAGGTGTGCAAAGACTGGAAGATTTGTGATTTTCTGAACTGTGAGCAAGGTGCTGATGTGGCTGAGCCATACTTAAAGAGACCCCCGCTGTGGTTTCACACAGACTCACCCACTGTCTCCCTAACATCAACCAACATGACTGTTATTGCACAGCAAGACTGCAAAGTTGAACTTCAACACCTGCTCGAGGCGATGCAAATTCAGACTGAATGAAAAGGCATGCATGTGGAAGAATATACACACACACAAGACCAAAGTGAACAGATGCTTGAAACTGATACTTTCACCAGGGTTAAAGGGATAGTTCCGATTATTTGGAGTGGGCTTGTATTAAGTACTATGCGATAGTTATTGTATTATCTACAGTAGATAGCAGTCAGCACACCCCAAGTTTGGAGACACAGAGAAATTAACATATGATGGTGCCCAAAGTGAAACATTGTGATTGATAATGATATTATTGTTTTCACCCTTCGGGGTGACTGTCCAACATACATCCCCATACTGGTTTAAAAGGGTCTTTGTCTCTACACCACATGTCCATAACTTGGTTGTGTTTAGCGATCTGAAGTTAGCTGACTAGCTATATTGCTGATGCTAAGCTAAGAAAATAATTGCACAAATAACAAAAGCACGACAAAAAATCGACAATGGCATTGTCCATCAGCTCTACCCTGTTTTAGCCACTGAAAAAAAAAGCCCACATAAAAAAGTCAATATCAGTTTAAGTATACATTATATATTTTTACATCATAAACCCAAGAGAGCAGATTTCAGAGACAAGGGTTTCTTTGATATCAGCTCATCCTTGAGAGAAAGCACAACAAGCCTCTACAAGCTCCCCTATAAAGTAGTATGAGAAACCCAATGGATAAGAGAGAGTTGTGTCTGATACTAGTGAGAAAAAAGTGAGAACGCCAGGCAGTATGTTTTTAGCCCAGAGGTTTCCAGCCCAACACGCCACAAGGACACTGGAAACAGGAGTACAAGCTGGCAACAAAGGAGAAAAAAACTGGGAGAGAGACTGCGAGAAAGAGGGAGATAGATCCATAATCCATGGAGGAAAGAAAGCAGACAGTAAAGAAACGTGGGGCTTTGGCAGTCTGGCCCCCAGAGTCCAATATTTTGGGGCTTCACTCATAAGCATGTCACATTTGAAAGTCAGAGGCTCCGAGGGGCCCAGTTGCACCATCTCAAATGCCACAGACTTGTTCTCAGCCACAAGCCCTGGTGTCACTGTGCACTGGATTTAGTCGCTGACAGAGATGGATGAGAGAGGGAAGAGAGGCATTAAGAGGAATCAGTGAATGGAAAATGCAGCAATCTGACCAGAATTTACTGTCTGGCTGCGAGGCAAAGTAACGACCCGAGACTGCAGGGTCAAAACACAAAAAGTCTCTGTATACATTTTACAGTGGGGCAGATGACCGGGCATTGAGATGTCTAAAACCAAAGGGATTCCAGTTCATGATGTACTGATGAGCAATAGTGGAAGTAACGAACTCGAACTCAAATTACTAATTAGTTATTTAGTCATTAGTTTAGGGAGGTACTTTTACTTTCATTGGGTGTTTTTTCCAAGTTTGTATATGTACTTTTACTACTTACTTATACTACTTAGTTAATTTTAAAATCATAATTGAGTACAACATACAGACAAAAACCACTCTTCAGCACTCTTCTTACTTGTAGTTGAGTAATATTTCAGTAATGTAACAGTATTTCTACTTAAGTACATATTGTCAGTACTCTTAACACCACTGCTGCTCATTTGGTGTGAAAGTTTGTGTTTTATTTCGTCTCGTTTCCATCCTTTTTGTAAATGCATTTTTAACTTTTTTTTTTTAAATGCTACATAAATTACCATTTTGTAAGAAATGATTTATATTTTAGTGAGTCATATTTTAACACATTTTATTACCATGTGTTCCAGTGAATGGGGGATGGTCGACATGGACAGAGTGGTCGGTGTGCAACAGCCGCTGTGGCCGTGGTTACCAGAAACGCACACGCAGCTGCACCAACCCCGCCCCACTCAACGGCGGCGCCATCTGTGAAGGGCAAGGCATCCAGAAGCTGGCATGTAATCCTCTCTGCCCAGGTATGGCATAAAAATTACAATCCACCCACTTAGAAGTGGGTGGAGAGGGTATAGGTGCACAAAAACGAAGTACATAAAATATGATACAACTCTCTGTTTGCATATTTCGCTCTGTTTGTGCCTCCACCCTTACGTGTGTGTCTCTCTCCCACATATCTCCCGCTGTCTCGAATCCACTCACCCACTCATGCACTCGTTTGTCTTCATCTTCTCATTTTGCCATTTTCATTCACTCTACCTTCGTCCGTCCTTGTCTGTTGTGTGGCAGTGGATGGCCTGTGGACAGAGTGGAGTAAGTGGTCCACCTGTGGGACAGAGTGCACCCACTGGAGGAGGAGAGAATGCAGCGCTCCGGCACCAAAAAACGGGGGAAAGGACTGTGAGGGCATGGTGCTGCAGTCCAAGAACTGCACGGATGGGCTGTGCATGCAGAGTGAGTACCCGACTAATCCTCTGCTACTCTCTCTGACCTGCCAACCAGAGACATCTCCTCACCCTTTGACCATGAGTTTCACTCTGCTCTCTCATCACCATGCTGTGTTTCACATCGCCACATAACACACCCGCCCTGTTGCCCGCTCACGCTGTTCCACTATCGCTCATACATAAACAAAAAGACATGCTAAAGCGCTTTTCTCTCTGTCTTTATTTACTTGCACATGCATAATACACAAAAGCTGTTAGATAAAAGTGACATAAAAGCAGAAAACCACTGCACATCTTTTCCTGTGTCAGCTGAAATATAAGTATATGTTAAAAGAGGACTTGGCCACATGGGGAAGCACTCTGAGTAATTATCCCTGTCACAAGCTGAGCATTTGGGAGTTATATTTAAAATAATAATAAGTGATTATATTGTAATTACATAAAGGGGGTCATGGCTACCAGGCTGCTTTGATTACTACCTTAATTTTAAAACTCTAGATTCCTCAGGTCCAATGAGAGGAAACACAAGGCCACAAACTGCTGGCAATTACATGTGTTGGAATGTGAGCAACTATTCTACATAATACTGCAATAATTTCAAAGTACACAAAAGCCTCCAGGATGCACCAGCTTTTTTTTCCCCATAAATCACAATTCCTCTATTGGTTTTACTGCTTTGTTTCTAACAAAAAAGGCCAAAGTCAGTTTGTGGTGCAGCCAGATATTTCTCTACAGGCAGCAAATTGTTTTCTGCTTCTCTTTCTTCCAGCAAGTTAAAAACAGCCACGCAGTTTATTTGAGCCAAAACTCCTGCTTCCCCTCCTTTATAATACATTCACAGATTGGAATCATGCTGCAGTTCCTCTGATGCACATTTGTGTGTGTGTGTGTGTGTGTGTGTGTGTGTGTGTGTGTGTGTGTGTGTGTGTGTGTGTGTGTGTGTGTGTGTGTGTGTGTGTGTGTGTGTGTTGTAGTGCGCACAATGGAGGTGAGTGTCCAGATATTCACCACCCTGCAGAACTGGCTCCTCAATCTCGCCACTCTGTGGAATTCCACAAAAGCTGAATAAAAGTTTGCAGAGACTCCTCCGGATCTGTGGACCAGCTTTCTTACCACACAATAGTCAAAGATTGTAGCTTGTTACACTATATCTTCTGAATAAATGAGCCTTGTTTTACCTTACACCACTTACTAGTTAAAAACTGTGAAGAAGTCACTAATGTCATGTTAAAAGGTTCTGGATCAGGATCTGCTGAAATAGGTGTTGGTAAAATCATGTGTTTTCTTGAATGTTTATATAACTACCACTATGCCGTTTTATGTCAGTTGCGTGACCATAGTGATGTGTTGAAGTATGTGACCCTTGCCCAATTAAATCCAGTCAGGAGATATTAGCTGTAATTTCAGGTGCAGGTCCCAAACAAAGGAATAGAGTTTTCGGTGCAAAATGCCTTCCTCCACCCAAAACTCTACCTGCTGTGGCTAGCCGACAGAAGCAGCCTGACTGACATTTTGTCTTCAGGCTGGTCCTCACTTCAGCTGTTTTAGTTTATCTTAGTCTCCCCACATCTTGCTCCAACTTTTTGTTTTAGTGTTTCCAAGACCCCAGTTGAAGTTTTCATCTGTCCAACTGAGCTACTCAAGTCTAGCTGAAGAAGTTAGTATAGCCAGATTAAATTTATTCAGCCACAATATCACAAGGACTCAACAAAAGCCGTCAGCCCAACTCTAACTTTCTCTGAGTACTGTGCTAGCAATGCCTGGGCCGGGTCTTGGCCCGGACTCAGCACTAAAACATGACCACAAGACCAGCTAGGAGGTCCTCACTGTTTGGCAACCAGCTGCTTCAATGGGGTCACCTGGTAGCGTAGCGGCCTGGAGAGTTCTTCATGGTGTAGTCATGGGCAAACAGGTCAACAGGCCTCAACACTGAACAAAAACTTTAGGATTGCTGGGTCTCATCTCTGCAATGCAGCGTCAACAATTGGAAAAAAAATCCACTTCCTTTCTGTGATTAAAGCCACTTTTCCACCACATGGTTCAGCTCAGCTCTACTCCTTTTTGGTTTTCCATTGTGAATAGTACCTCTTACTTTGTACACCTCAGTCAGTATTCCAAACAAACTGAGGCAATATTACATAAAAGGTGATGTGAAGACACTGCAGACCACTGATTGGTCAGAGGGAGTCATCACTAAAGTCACTCGTGCGTAGACCATCCTTTCAATATCTGCTGTTATAAGACGGGCATAGCTCCTTTAAGGAACAGGGCAGTGTGTAAGGTGTGTGCCAGTGAGCGAGTAAGAGAGCGAGCAGCAGGGAGTGATGTGAGTGTGAATGCCAGCAGAGCAGAGAAGAAGGTTTGTAGTGAAGTCAGTTTAGCAGTAACTGTATAGTGTGGGTTACAGTTTGTCAGTGAATAAAGGTTGCAGCTTCTCAAGAAAGCAAAAAGCAAAGCTCCCATCTGTTGTTTGCCAACTGCTAGAAGGAAAGAGGTTATCGCGTCGTCGTGTTGAAGATGATGTCAGGCAGTTTCACATGGTGTCACTATGGCGATCGGCTGAGAATCCCACCTACATTGCAGGAGTACTATTTAGTGATGAGCAAAGCAATTCTTCTCAGTATACTGAATCATTAGAATTTGCAGAATCAGGCAGAGTTGGTAATTTTTTTTTCCATTCTCTCCTCTAGTAGAGGGGTTAACAAAGCGGTTGCATTTTGGTCATTTTGCTAACAACAGGGATGGCATCTCTTCTCAAATCACCTTAATTACCCAAACATTGGCATCTCACCGTTTTTGTTTTGATAACTAAATCACATACCTCACCTCACTATCGTTCACTGACTTTTATTTTACTATTCGAGATATTTTATTCATTTTCTTTATTTTATATTCCTTATTAATCCTTCATTTACTCAGTTATTAGCAGACATATAGCGATAAATAAATGTCTTCGTTTATAAGCAAGACGTTGTCTGTGTGTGTTCTTTGAAGCAGAAGACAAAGGTCATTGTATCAGGAAAAAAAATCCAATTCATTCTTATGAGACCAGTCAGCTTAATGATTATTTTGGCTATTTATTTTTCTTCGAATTAAGGTGATGCCCCAACTTTAAAAAGGGCAAAGATTTCATTTTAAAGTAGTTATTCCCCTAAAGTGTTTACTGCAGTATTAAGCTACAGAGCATTTAATACCTTGAACTTCATCTACTAAAACCTTCTTTGCCCTCTTTTCTGTGCTTGTAATAACTTATGAAAGAGGGTGAGAAGGAGATAGCTGGAAAGACTGCGCAGTAACCGAGTTACAAAAATCCTCTCCAATGAACATCTTTGAAGGCGTTAGGCTGCACGCTGTCACAGATGCCTCCATCGGGTGTATAACCTACTACAGATGGTGATTGTGACACTAATAATATAACAGAGGCTCGGCTGCTGGATGTCTAGAATTTGGTACAGCTGGCCGTCACTGTGTGCAGCTGATGTGAGATTTTGCTGCACCATGGGGTTGTAAACTGCTACCTGCAGTGTGGTGTCGACATGATGTACTATAGGTTATGGTTGACATCACATCAGCGGTCAATATGCATCTTTAGACGCAGCTGGCTGATGGATTTGCATGTCTACGTCCAATGTAAACCGTACTGTATGTCCATATGTACTGAAGACTGACAAGAAACTATGACTTCAGTGTTCAGTGATTTCATTCAGCATCAGAGGAAGGCATTAGCTGATATTATAACCAAGGTCATATGTCTGCAGTGTGTAGCAACATCAGGGAGCAATCTACAAGGAAACTGGCGCTTATTTGTCTTATTCATCTTATTTCATTTCCATCTGCAGCACAACATACGTTCACCCACCCCACTGCACGCCCTCTGCGACTCCTATCTCCGAAGCATTAGTTCTCAGTGGATTGATGGCCAGTTTGCAGAGAATATAAAGCCATAATGATATAGATTTAGGATCATTTCAGGAATTGATTTTTTTGGAAGCTAAGAGGGTGAAGCCACTTATGTCAATGCTAATGACCATTTCCACTAGCATTTAGGAGAGCGGCCCATTATCTAAAAGCTCACATTATGGCAAATATGATTGGGAATGGAAGTTGTGTGCAATCTGAACTCACCTCGGACCGCTGATCTGCTCCCTCCAGTGCAGGGCTGGGATCTGGGCAAACATGTGTCTCTGGATTCCATTGCAGCTTGATCTTATTTTCGGTTGTTTGAATTTATTTAAATCATTTCAATTGCAATCCATCGCTGAAATCTGACAAAGGAATTCGATATAGCCAGAGCTGGAAATAGAACTCCTTATGCTCAGCCCTCCATCGCTGCACCCTGTGAAAACACAACTGACCCGAGTCAAAAAGGAAAAAGTTGTGTTATAATTTACTTTAGAGCTTGTTTATCACATTTGGACTGCCCGGGAGTTTGGGGGTTGGATGTAACAAAGTTAAGCACCTACAGATTGATCTGGAGAGGCTGCACTCTGCCTGCTCAGATAGAACTTCCCAACTCTAACACAAGTGTATAGTTTTCACAGTTCACTGAGGCTGACCTGACTAAATCTCTCCTTTGCGCTCCCTCTGTGGTCTGTCTGCCTGGATTCTGACGTTGTTTTCCAAGCCTTTGGTAACCCCGCTCTCAGACATGACATTTTCTTGACATATTGATGTAGAGAAAGGGGAGCGCCTACTCCAGCGAGGGCAAATGCTTTATTGCAATCAGACAACAGAGACTGGAGAATCACAACTCTAAGGTTCACTAAAGCCTCACAAGAACACAAGGTTATTTACACTACATACAACAAAGTTTTTATTAAATGGAATTATACCATGGACTGGCTGAATACTTGATTTTGATGGCTGCAGGGTGTTCATTAATTCTGGATAATGGACAACTGCTAAGTAGTTCCAGTGAAACTGTCTGTTCAGCGCTCTGGCAGTGTAGCAGCAAACTGTATCTGAAATGCCAAAGACCGAGAGAACATACTGATACTTTGCATCACAATAGCACTGTCTCCCAACCTATTTACTATTTAACTTGCTGCAGCCAACAGTACACATGGCATATCATTGTGCGTGAAAATCTTTGTATTGATTGATATCATGATATTGACTTCTATTGAATCTTGCTAGCATAACAGTAGCTTTCTGGCTCATAGCCGAGTCAAAGAGTTCAATGAGCTGAGTGGGCTACTTTTGCCAAGTTGTATTTAAGATTCATCCTAGGTTTGGGGGGTATAAAGATATTATGGTATACTAGGTACACTCTTTCTATTAAACTGATACAGAGTTGTTGTATTGAGGTGATGTATTGTAGTGTGCTGCTTGCGCCACTAGAGGTCAGTCTTTATACTGGTGACAAGGCAAAGCAACTGAAAAATGTGTCTGCCAGTTTTAAGTATTTTGGGTTTTTGTCCCGATGATAAAGGTGAGCAAGCATACACTGCAGACTACTGATTGGTCAGAGTAGTGTAATGCGTAACTTTAGCGGGTGACTTGAGAGTGTGAGAGGGAGTGAGTGGCAGAGAGTGATGGTAAATGTACGCTGAGTAGAGGAAAATGTGAGCAGTGAAGTTGTCAGTCTGGCCGTAGGCTAAATGTACAGTGTGAGTGTGAGTTTGTCAGTGAATAAAGGCTGCGGTTTCTCAAGACCAAAGCGAAACCCCAGAGTGGGTGTGTGTGATTTCCCAACTGCAGGAATAGCATCATCTAGTTCATCCTCTTTATTGGAATTGTGAACAGTGTTTCCATTTGATTTGACCCTTATTGGATGGTAATTATTGTTCTAGATATTAGTCAGAATGTATTAAATTTGATTCCAGAACACATGAAAAAAATATTAACCTTTGGCTGCTTTAATGATGACGTCTCTTTTTCTAGACAACAGTATTTTTCTCTCAGGTTGGAAATCTGCCATATTCAAGGAAGTAATGGCTGAAACACAGACAATGATTTCCTGTCCCCCTGCCTCCTCAGCTCCGTGTTGTCAGGAAAGAATAATCTTTGTCTGTCTGGGCCTCTGAGGTTTCCCTCTGGAGCCCACCCACCGAAGCATGCTTTGACTCTGGCTATACCGTGTGCAGACGGATGGATGAACAGAAACTCTACGGGATGGGTTCAAACGGGCCATCAGTTAGACCGACCCTGACAGTCACCTCCCCCTGCTCAGGCCCGGCCTCCCCCTTGCCTGATTACATGTACACACCAGCCCCATCTATCACGCCATTGATTTTCCTGTCGGTCCACTTGTCTGCTCGTGGCTCTCTCCCTCTCCAATAAGGACTTCATTGTTTGTATAGTTGTTTATGGATGTCCCAGGGAGACTGAATATTATGTGTACTAGAGTACTGGCCCTGGCTGCTATTCTACGCTTCTTTCTGCTTCCACTTCAACACAGAACCTGCGCACCCAGAAGCCTAGTTGAAGCCAAAAAACATCTGCAATTTTACTCCAAATATCTGTCCTTCAACCCTTTTTTTTTTCTTTTAAATTTCCTGCTTTCCAAACATAATCGTTCCTTTCATCCCGTGCACCACCCTCTCCATCCACCTTCCAGTGACAGATGCAAGGCTGTTGGTTCTATTGACTCTGTTGGAGCCCACACTTTATCAGCCCCTCCATTCCCCCTCACCTGCCAGCATCAGTCCTGCTGCTGGCTGAGGCACTAAGCCAAGTTGATGGATCACGCCACTCCCTCACAGAACCTGCATGCCCCCCCCACCCCTACTCCTCTCATCCATCTCTATACTCTATACACAGATCTGGAGGAGGAGGGGCCAAATCAAGAAAGATCACTTCCCCGTGTCATCACTCCTACTCATGAGTTTGTTGCTGTCTCATTTGTTGAGTTTGTTTTTCTGTTGGCTTAAATTTGATTTTCATCATCCCTCTCCCATCACCCCCCCCCCCCACCCCCCCACCCCCTCTCTCCCTCCCATCCACAATCCCCTCCTCTCTTCAAGGTTCCTTATATCAGAAGTCCTCTGAGGCAAAAGACAAGAGTGATTTTGGAAATTCATGTGAGTTATTGTTTTTTTTTTTAATCATTTTGTTTTTACATTATTTCTGCATTCATTCTCATGTCTGTCTTTGTCTCTAATCTTTACTGACAAGATGTACAAAAGGAGTTAGCAGTCACTCATAGTCCGAGATAAATTTTTAGAAAATATTACTCTTTTGCAAACAGAAGGTGGTATTTTTTTTTCTCTAAAGACATAAAACAATAAGGTAACACTTTATGGTGAGGGTACATGGATTCTCATTATTCCACAAAGAAACAAAATCTTTTTGAAGCTCAAACTCAGTCAAAACAGCAACACAAAATTATAAAATGCACAGAGTATTGATAAATGTCAGTAAGAATGAGAAACCTTGTGTCCTTTTCAGTACCACCCAAAAATGATATAACATAGAGTTCATTCATTGAGACAGACATGTACGATGTTTGTGTGGGGAATTGCTAAGATTGGTGGAACTCGTGGGAAGCTACGATTATTGGTCAAATTTGTGGAGAAGTTGTGTTGACTAGACAAAATTGCTGGGTGGTGCAGAATTCACAGAGATTGGTTGAATTGGCATTAATTGTTGCAATCATATGTGTTGGCCATTTGTTGCTAATACATACTGGATAAATAGAAATTTGTTTTTCTTAACTAAATAAAATTATGATGTAATTTACATTTTTTCTCAAACACATAATGTCTAGATATAAAGGAGGACTGGCTTTATTTTAAGGACAGCAAACTTGATGATGTCATGAGGAAGTAGTTCATCGTGATTATAATACTTGGAATTTAACAGAATGCATGTGCACGGCTGTGGCTGGTCAGTGTTTTTGTCCCTGTCCCTTTTTGACTTGCAGACTATGAAAAAGACATGAACAGCATTAATAACTCAGAAAGCATGATTGAAACACCTTAATGAACATTAGCATTAATTAACGTATTGTTCTTGCATTAAGTTATTCATGAGATACTGTTCCATGAAGTATGAATTCATGATAATTCATGTACCCTTACTATAAAGTGTTACGAACAAAACAAGAATATGTTAGCCATTGTTCTTTCATATGCATCTGTTTCATTACTGCTACTCTGGGTTTTGTTTTGTTTTTCACAGATAACCACCTCTGGGCATTTCCTCTTTTGATTTCTTGCTCTGTCCTCTTTCATATTGTACCTCTGCTAGCCAGCTGCCTGTTCACAGCCATGTTACCACTTTCTAACTCAGCGCTGACACTGCCCTTTACCCTCTTGCTCCTGATGAACTTCAGCCTGACACTTTGCCTCGCCGCCAGCTCAGGCAAAGAATTTAACCCGCTGCTGCGCTCTCTGTATCCCTCTACTATTTTTCTCTCTGTGTGTCTCACCCTGCCTCTGTAAATCTCTGCATCCTCGCGGAGAATAGAGTGTTCAATAATCCTTTTCATTTCCATTTCTTGTACTTTTCCTTCCCCGACAATGGCTCATGTTCAAAGGGATGTATTAATCTAAGTGATACATTTTAATGCGTACACTTAGCAGGTTGCTGCCTTTATCATCAAAGCGTGGATGGAAGATTGTTCGACTGAGGGGATATATGTTAAATAACTGCGGGGAAGCTTGGCAGAGGAAGGCACAGTGAAATTACATTTTCAGACTTTCATCATTGGCCCCCTGCTCTGTTTTCTGTTCATGTCTGCTAGAGGAAGGATTAGAGGCCGAACATATATGAGAATATATCTTGACATTCCTCTTTAATGTGATGTCTCAGTTAAGGTTGAATAGAGAGGGCTGGGCCACACACGTCCTTCCTTGGGGACTGAGGGAAATAGAGTCTTTGAAATGACTACATACAGTATGACATCCCCCCTGCCTATTTAAACGTGGCCATTCAGTATAGCTAAAGAAAGGAACAACTTTTCTCTTGTAATTACTATGTTTATACTGCGAGCAAAAGGGGATGCCCCGGTGAAGGTCATCCTGTACCGAATTTCATTTCAATTTTAAACAGACTGAACAAACATACTGAATGGTGTACTTGTTTAATTAAATTTAAAAAGCTATTTCTCCCTATCAGTTGTAACTAGGGGAAAATGAGGCAACACACTTTTACCCTTGAAAACCAAGGATGTGATGAAAAAAAACACACACACACAACTTGTAGCTTTCAGTCACAAACGACTCCCCTCTCTTGGTTTTCTCCCTCCACTCCTTTCTCCTCCATTGTGCAGGAGAACACAAGAGACACAGATTGAGTACCATCTGCATCCCCGAGACACATGAGGCTAATTTACACAAATCCTTGCCCATCATGCGTGCCCTGACACTGCTGCGTACGGATCTGTGGCTGATGCTGCCATCTACTGGTGCACAGTCTGCTCCATTTGCATACTCAAAATGGCATTTATCTTTTATCTAAATAACTTTATTCTCTAAATAAAAAATGTGTTTATATTCCTGGTACAGTGTTGCCTCTGGATAACATACCCATTTTTGTCCTTTTATGCTCACACAATGCACCCTCAATTGTGATGCAATTAAAAAAAAAAAAAAAAAAAAAAGAGGCAGCGCACTGAGGAAAGCAGCAGCATTTTACTTTGCCCTGTGACTCTCTGGAGGTCATATAAAATCCTTTCTTCTTTTTTTTTTGTGCAGCCTTCCTCACATGGTTCAGCTCCATCATCTCTCCCCACAGAAATGAGTCTGAGTACATCCTCAGTCATTTTACAGTCTGGGAAAAATGCATTCACAATAACAAATGAGCAAAGTTTAATTTTGGATCTTTTATTGTACTTTATTTGATCATTTTATTACATAAAATAAACACACGCTTTGCTTCACGTCGGGGTCCTGCATCACCCTGTCAGGGTTTATTTCTCTATGGAGTCCCGCTCGCCCTACATTAACCCTTACTTATTACATGGCTTTGTTAAATACTCAGTTCTGATTGGTCAGTTACAGCATTCTAAGGTCTGTTATTTCTGTATAGCAGACCATTGCTATGTACAAGAGGCTGTTGCTATGAAGACCAGACCGTTACTATGGACACAGTTCTGACCAAAGACTCTGGTGGAGCAATAAAGTCATCTTTAAATCCACAATCCATAATCACTTCAAAATTAATGTTTTGTATCAAATTATAGTATTTTTTGGGAAATAACCATGTAATAAGCAGGATATTGTACAGTCATTGCTATAGAATAATGACCCACTGTACCTTATTCCTTACTGACAAAACATTAAAATGTCACCGTTAAAATTACATACTGTTCAAAAGCATAACAGTCATCATAATTTTCTTTTGAACTATTTTATTTTATTTTCAGTCATAAACAGCGAGCCGAAGGTGGCAACAATACAACAAATGGCTGCAACATACTGTATGTCTAGAAAGACACACACCAGGAAGCTGAAAACAAGCATTTAGATGTAACACATGATAGTTTGGTCTGATAGAGTGTTGATGTAAAGTTTGCTGAAAATGCTTACACTCTTTAAAGGAAAAATCTGTAATTTACTGTATTTTATCATAAAATAACCATGATATGTCATCAGAGATTAGGGACACATGCTAAATTGAACTGTACTGTATTCTCTGACAACAATGCAATAGCTGTGTTGTCCTCCTTTCAAATTTATAAATATTTCTTCTTTCTTTTCTTTATGTTTACTTGGACTCTACAGTACTGTACTATACAGTGTGTATTCACATAGAACAATGCACAGACGCAGGCTCACACATGCCTTGTGGCGTTTAACCACCTCTAAAAGAAGAGTTTCACCCCATTTGTCAACTTGGTGACAGTGAAGGACATTCTTTACCAAACACTACAGAGAGTTCAGACTGTCAGTAGGCATCCATTAGAAGGTCTGATCTGTAATGCGTGCCTGTCTGAGTCTGCGTTTCCATGCCAGGCCTACTAATCACAGAGGTTTCTCCAGCTGGAAAGTGGACAGAAAGACTCTGGGAGGGAGACAGAGATGAAAGACAATTTGAGAAATGCAAGCTATGTCTAGATCTTATCTTCAGTGTGTAAGAACAAAGACAGAGACAGACTCTGAACTCCACCACAGAGCACAGTAATTTGAAGATGAAAACATCTATATCTCCTTCTTCACAACTTTTGATCTTGCTTCTGAGCCTGCTTGTTAGGACAGTGTGTCATTGGGTTGCGCTGGAGCAGCCGTCCCTATTAATTGCGCCGTTGTTCACCGAGTTCATCATCATTATCCTTACGTTCTTAGCTTCTTATTATCTTTACGATGCAAAGTATAAAAAGACCCTCCCACGCGCAACACAACATGGCTTCATGCAAGAAATATGAATCTATGACTTTGTAAAAGACCCAATGTTATGTGTCACTCTCAGTTCTCCACGGTGCTGTACATGCATCATTATCCCTTTTTTACTTTTAACAATTAAGAGTGTCCTATATTATTTCATCAACACCCAGATGGGATATACTGTACGCATTTATTTCCCAGTAGATGGTTATTAATATCCGGCTCAATCTCAAACCAGGATATTAGTCTGCTGATAATGGCTTCATCACAACTCCGGCATATTGAGAAAGAAAGCTTAACACTATTGATGTGAACTTATGAGATCCTAAAAGACTATTCTTCTCTCTGTCTTTTGTTCCTCTCCTCCGACCCCCTCCCTTCTCCCTCCTCCAGTGGCCCCCAGTACAGACAGTGTAGCTCTGTATGTGGGCATTGTCATCGCGGTGATCATGTGCATGGTCATCTCCGTCGCCGTGACGCTCTTCATCTACAGGAAGAACCACCGTGACTTTGACTCCGACATCATTGATACCTCCGCCCTCAACGGAGGCTTCCAGCCAGTCAGCATCAAGACTGCCCGCAAAGGTGGGGCATGGAACGTGTGTTTTTGTGTGTGTTTGCCAACATGTGTGAGTGTGTGTCAGTGTGCAGATGTTTTATGTCTATGTTTTCAGACACATTCATGATTCTTTTCCTTTCACACCACCTACAGATACCAAAATGTTGCTGTTATCATCATCTTACTAAACACTGGAACTGCCCGAATTCCATAACTACTAGAATGGCCATAAGCAGTGTATTTGACCTTTGACCTTGACTTCAAAATCTATTGTCTCTCATGATAAATACCAGAAATAAATGTCAGACTAAGAGATTAATGCATTTATTGTCTTTTTAAAAATGAAATAACACCAAAATGTACATTTGAGATGTATGTAGAGATGTATTTATATATTTATCAATATGCATGTCATCATGTGTAGTAAACAATAATGATTACATATAATCATTGCAGTATTTTTCAGTAGAATAATAACCATCAGTGATCCAATTCAAATTTTAGATTAATCAAGAATTATTCAAAGCAACAAACTACTACTACTTCTACTGTTAAAGGCAAGTTCTTCTGGATTTCCCCAACAAACAATGCATTGACTCTTTCAAAATAATCACACTCAATTATCACTCATAAACCATCAGGAGTGTGTGGCAGTGCTTGGATCCACAGAGAACCTTCCCACTGCCTGTGCCTTTCTGTTTCCTTATTATTTTGATGTGGTCGGATGCCTCACCAACCCAAGAAACAACCATCATCGGAAAATGACTGTATTTTTTGTAAAATTACCTAAGTTTTGATTGACATCAGTATATTATTTATGATTTAAACAAAAGTTAATAACTTTTGGCACTTGACAGTTGGTGCCAAAAAAAAAAACGTCCAGTCTCCTGGCCTTGATGTTACACTTGTGTTGTCGGTGATTGGGAGTCTCGTGCTTTAGCAGCCCATAGTATTAACCTGCTAAGATGTGTTTGACTCAGCTGCTCTGGCAGCAGATGTGTCTTTGTGATGATGTGAATGTAAATGTGCCATTTTGACTGCGGATGAGCTTGTGAGAGAAGCACAGACAGCAGACAGACAGCATGCTTGTGCGGGCGAGGTGATGAAACTATTAAAATGCTTGTCGCTGTGATGGGAGGCCAAACTATGCCCCTTCATTAAGGCATAATAAGGCCAGTCTGTATGTTGCATATTAAGCTGTAATTAGATTTGGACTGGTGACGCAGGACTTCAAAGTAAGACCACGGGGATGAGGACAGGTGGCAGCGAGCTGGACAAAAAGACAGCAGGGAAACAGACACATCAGAGTAATTGTGTTGTAAATAGTCAGTTGGAGATTTTGGGAACAGGGAAAAGAAAAACTGTGAAAAAAGAGAAAACAACAACTGAAACAGACAGCAGAGTTAGGAAAAAACAATTGTAAATACAGTTCAATTCACAACCACAAACAATTATTTTTATTATCAGTTAGTCTGTTGATCATTTTCTTGATTAATCGATTTGTTGTCCATAAAATGTCAGAAATGGTGAAAAACGTTGATCACTGTTTCCCAGAGCTCAAGGTGATGATGTCCACAAATGTCTTGTTTGGCCCACAGCCCAAAGATATTCTGTTTACTTTTAATACACAACATTTCAGTCAAGGATGTTCTTCAGGTATGAGACATACAGACAGTTTCTAAAAGTTTGATAATGTCAGGTTGCCACAACAGACATCTCAATGTCAGCTTTACATCAAAAATGACATAATTGGCCAAATGGCATGTAATGACAGCAGTTATAGACATTTATAAAGATTGATTCATGTTCATGACAGTGTAATGACAATCTTATGAACACCCCTTTGAATAAAGTACTACAAACTGATGTTTACATTGTTAATATTAATTTGACAAAAACACAAGCACTTCTACTACTACAACTACAACTACTGTAGTACAACTAAATAAATATTTTTTTCCAGCCATCGACTTTTGTGACTTTCGCTGACATTTGTATCATTTATAAAGTTTGTGGAGGAGCTGGAGGACAGAGAGCTCCCACAGCCATCGCTCCACCCACTCAGCCCAGCTATCGAACATTCATCCTTGTACCTACCGGGTAAACCGAGTGTTAGTGATGCCATCTGTTACTCATGAATCACAGCTGCGCCTTTAACTTCTCTGACTGAGTAATGGTTCTTGGTGGTGAAGTGGACTTCCCTAATGAGTGAGAAACAAATGAGTAAAACCAGGCAGCAGTCCTGCTGACTGCTGCCAACACTCCATCTCTTCATGGATATTTTGGTTTCAAGTTACCAGTTCTCCGCACTCACAGTTGGAAATGACCACAATACTTCTCTAGGACTCTGCTAAACTGATGTTACTTTATTTTCTCTTCCAGCTGATCTCCTAACAGCGCCCCCTGACCTGACCTCAGCGGCCGCTATGTACCGCGGCCCCGTTTACGCCCTCCATGATGTGGCTGACAAAATCCCTATGACCAATTCCCCTCTGCTGGACCCGCTCCCCAACCTGAAGATTAAGGTGTACAACTCCTCAGGCTTAGTGACTCCACAGGATGACCTGGGAGGGGAATTTTCCTCCAAACTGTCACCAAAGCTGCCGCACTGTCTTCTGGACAACAGTGACAGCACGATGGGCCGTCGCACGCAGACCCAGACGCTGCTCCGCACCAGGGATCCGTCCTGCACCGCGCTGGGCTCCTTCAGCTCCCAGGGGGGACATCTAATCGTGCCCAACTCAGGTACTGTACCAAACAATGAGAGGGAATGTTTATCACATGTGTGAGTGATTCAGGACATATTCATATTTTCAAATGCAGCAAAATCTGTTGCATATTTTAAAATATGCAGGAAAGGGTTAGGGTTGTATAACAAAGGAGTAAATGAGTTCTGATTGACCAGAGAGAGAGAGAGGGAGAGAGAGACGCTACTTCAAGCGAAGTTGTCACAGTTCATCCTAAAAGACATTTGTTGTCTTTTATCTGTTTTGATTGGAGCTGCATGTGTTCATTCACTCAGTGGCTCTCCTTTCAGATGCTTCATGTGCTCTCTTTGTGTGTATCTCAGTGTGAGAACGTGACTGTGTTTGCACGTGTGTGTAGTGAAAAGATAAACTCCTCTCCACTGGCAAGGAGAACAGATCCATCAGCTCTTCCCATGTGCTCTGAAGGGGCAACTCTTCATGCATTCATATTAGGCTGCAGATGATATTCTCAGCCCACAATGTTTCCCTTAAAGGGCAACTCCATGTTTTCTGGGGTTTACAAATGGAAACTCAGACCTAGGGGGTCAGCCACGTAATGCAGAAACTTACATCAGGTCACATGGGAGAACGATTTTAGTAGGACCTAGAAAAAAAGAAGTTGACACTAAATTGTTGTTCAGAAATGAATACATAACTAACACTGCTGGAAAGCTAAAGAATTATATAAAAACCTAAAAATAAACTAAAAAATAATGGATCCGCCCTTTAAGATCCTGTGTAATGAGGTTTTGAAAGTTTGAACTATTTCTTCACGGGGTGAAGTAGTTTCCTGATTGCCCAGCAACCTCACAGTGGCAACACGACTTCACCAGGAAATCACTGTGCCTGACAAAGAAAAGGTCGGGCACATAAGCCCCAATAAAAAAGCAGCTTATCATTTTTACGCTCGTTTTTACTGTAGACAATATAATAAATAGTGGACGGAGCCTCCAGGACATCACCTATAGGTTTCCGAAGTGTTTGCTGGCTCTGGCTGTCACCGTCTTGGCAGTGCCTGACTCAGCTAATTTTGAGGTGAGGGGGTTGAATGAAGCAACTGCCTAGCAGCTGGACGTCTGTGACAGTATTCATCTGTCACTTAAATGGATAGCCCACCTAAACCTGACAATTCAGTCAGTATCTACCTCATGCCAATTGAAGGTCAGGTTTACTTTTTTTTAGTCTACAAAACACTGCTGTAGTTTCACTGTAAGATAGCAATGCAGAATCTCCCAAACAATTAAAGTGAGTAATGACCAGTTTTCAAACGGAAAAAACAACCTAAAAAAATGTCATTTCCACCGTGTTTTTAGCCTAAATCTTTGCTGCAAGAAAGCAAATTTCCCCAAAATGTCTTAGAGATAGGATAAGTAGGATTTGTCCAAGCTGTTTGTAAATGCACCAGAAAGACGGTTGATTGTTGGGTTGGTAAAGTGTCTTGAACACAGCAAAATAATGAGAAGGGTCTGTGCAGATGCAGACACCACCACACACTTTGAGTGTGCATGAGTGAAGATTGAAAGGGATTATGTTCACTATACACTGTTTTTTGTCTTGTTTTGTAGGAAAATGTTGTATATTATGTCTTTAACTATCACTTAAAGATTGATCCCTCAACAGAAAATACATCTCATTAAGGAGGTAATGGTAATATTTCATGGGACCTTTAAAGTGAAAATCCACCTTAACAGAGAACATTCATAAAGGGATTTGTGGGCCTAGTGTCATGGAAAGAAATGTCACACTGCTAAGATTAAGACAAGTTATGAGTGAAGAAAGTCACTTTATAGACTTGCTCCATAAGTCAGTAAATAATAGAGACGTGGGAATATTAAAACTTAGTCATAAAGAGCTTTTTATTAAAATGAAAAAACCCCATTAGATATCAAATCTGAAACAAGCATGTACAATAGCAGCTACTGTTGGTATGTTTGTTCTTAACTTTAAAAGAGTGTCACAATATAAACCCATTTTTATGTATAAATACAGTAAAAACTGTCTTCTAGATATATGAGATATGAGCTATTATACCTGACCATCTTTACCAGGATTACCTTAACACACACAGATGTGACTTTGAAATATTATGCTAAACCATATGTAACTTATCAGCTTATCCACTACACGCAGTGACAAGGGCTGACGGATACCTGAGGTGCACCAGACGTACTGACGTAGAGGTGTACTGTTTCAGGCAGCTTACATTAGCCGTGCTGTCCTCACTTCAAACACATGTGGGCTGTTTGTAACACGCCACAGATGCATGTTGACAGGCTTAGACAAACTAGCAGAGACATTAAAGGATACAGCGACTTCTCAAGTTTCTTAAGTTTTTCTTTTTTCATTTTGATTCCTGTAAAAATGTTCTCAGCTGCTGCTCGCGCTTAGCCACCTCATCATGTTACATAGGCAGAGGGAGACGGAAAGAGCACATTTGATATTTGATCTGTTCATGTGTCTGGGTAATGAAATATTTTGTGGCACACTGTCAGTGTGGCTGTTTGGTATTTTGCATCTTAAAATGCATTTCCCATCTCTTTGAAGCTTTGCTATGAGGGAGAGTGGCAGTGTGCGAGACGTCCCCGTGGCAGAGTTGTGATTGCCTCGCTAGCTAGCAAGAGAAGCTGTCTGTCACCTTTTGAAAAGTTCAGTACAAGGACATGGGAAATCAATGAGCTATCTGAGAAACCCCCTCCAGAGAGAAAAACAGTGTGTGTTTGTGTGTGCATGCATGTGCATGTGCATGTGCGTGTGCATGTGCGTACGTGAGGGAGTGTGGGGGGTAGGGTCCTAAAAAACACATCGGACAGGACATCATATCAAATCAATCTGAGATGGAAAAATGTAAATCATGCTGGCTGGAGCAATATGAGAATGTTATGAAGAGTAGAGAGATCATTGATTTTAGAAATGAAATGTCACATCATTTCCTGATGCCATAGGAGAAGGCAGTAAAGTGTCATAGTTTTTATATGTGGGACTGATAGGAAGTGAGATTATTGCTATACTTCTCTAAGGAAACTAATTATCATGTTTCACTGGGCCTTTAACTCCTCTTTACTTATGCAGTAATGGCAGTAATGCATTAAGATATCCATTACTAGAACAGCACACTCAGTAGAGTGCAGATCCCTGCCAGGCAACCGATGGTGAAGCACCTGCTGCAATGCCAACACAACTGCCAGATGCAACCAGCAGAGATTTGCAAAGTTCCACCAACACGATCATGACCCCCACATACAGTGTCTCTAGCTGAAACAAGATCAGAAACTGAAGCAGTGAAGTCAGTGTGTCAGTTAATAAACGCTACAGCAAAGACCAAGAAGAATCTTACCTGTTATTTCCCAACTGCTGGCAAACTAATTCTAACGTTAGCATCGTCCCTTTACAAGGTTGGCTCTGGTGTGATCGTATCCCTTTCAGGGTAATGAGCTAAACCTTGTGGTAGGCATCACATGACCATGGTGCAGAGAGCCTAAGTCATGCCCCTCCTGTGTGCCCCATTTGACCTAAAGTCAGGAGAAATGTGACCATTAGTCTATGGAGAAATTATTTTTTGATTCCATTTGAACTGTGCCACGAATTACACATAAGTTGTTTGTCAACTTTTGAAACGTAATTTTACAGTCAAGAAAGTTTCAGTTTGTGGTGGGTTTGTTGAAATTTAGTTTAGTTTTGAGTGAAACGGCTCAGTCAACTATACCTCTCATCTCGCACAATATATTCATCAGTACCGTGTTTTATCTAGCAAACTTCTGCTGTTTTTATCAGCCATGAAGAGAAGGAACGAGTAAGACCCGTTGCTGTGTGACTACATCCTGACACAAAAACAAAAAAACAAAAAAACACAAGGCATTGTACCTTCAGTGGTTAATTTAGCTGTTGGAGAGAGAAAGTCATGATGTCATATATGCGACTTTTGTAGTCTTTCTAATTGCGTATCTACGTGATTCAACAGTTTTAAGACAAACTTTGATTGTCTTAACTTGTCTCTCACCATAGACTGCAGTTAATATTTTTTCCAAAGTTAGGTCCCATGATGGTCCACTGGAATGGGCGAGACGTATATATTTGTACTGTGTACCATAGTAGGTTTGTAGCTGAGATTCACCTTGTAAATATACATATACATCCTCTCTCTCTGCCCATACACGTTTTTTTGTCTGTTTGTTTTATGCTGGTCTGATGTCCCTATCTGTGCTCTCACTGACTTTAAATTTAGCAGTAGAAGCATATTCAACAGAATCATGACAGGTATTGGCAGCACAAATAGTTGTAAAGACTCCTCTGTTCTATCTGACAACTTATAACTCTTACATATTCTTGTTTGTTTGTGTGTCTGTCTGTTTTTGTGCTCTCCAGGGGTGAGTCTGCTCATTCCGGCAGGGGCCATTCCTCAGGGCAGAGTGTACGAGATGTATGTGACGGTTCAGAGGAAGGACAACATGAGGTACGCAGCACCGCCTGCCACATCAAATGCCCCAGAGCTGTGTTTACCCCTGTCAGCTCCGCCATGTCACCCATACGGCGAGACTGCTGTCACATTGCCACTAAACAGCGTGTGTGTGTGTGTGTGTGTCTTTGTGTGTGTGTTTCTCTCACTGCACCTCCAGGCCCTCGGTGGACGATGGCCAAACAGTGCTGGGCCCTGTGGTGAGCTGCGGGCCCCCCGGGGCCTTGTTGACTCGGCCCGTCATCATCACCATGCACCACTGTGCCGTGTGTGACGGCCAACAGGATTGGCTGATCCAGCTCAAGAACCACTCACAGCAGAATCAGTGGGAGGTGAGATGTGTGGGAGGTGTAACGGATGGCTGTATGTCTGTCACTCTGGTCAACTCGTATGTGCCCTCGTCGGCCACTTCAAGTGTTAAAATTATAATGTTTGCCACCTGAAATAAGATGCACATATGCAGGCTTGGGACGTAATGGATTACATGTAAAGGATTGCATAAGTAAGGTACAAAAAAGATAACTGTAATCCATCACAATTACAGAAAAAAAGATTTAACCAGATTGCAGATATATTTAGTAAAAGTGGGGTTTATTAACAGGATTACAATTTTAAAATGTATTTTAAAATACATGTTTTTTTACCATGTGCAGTGCACAAATATTACAACTCATCTCTGGACTCAGTGAAACCATCTAATCTTACATTATCATAGCCTTAAGTGAAAAAAATGCTTCACTGGGTGGAAATTTCAACATTGTTTTGTAATTAAATCAAAAAATAGGAAAAACATAACAATACAAAGACACTTCTGCCTTCAGCTGGTGAAAATACCGCCATCATCCAAGAACTCAACATCTAATTTAACAAAGTTTTTACAGGCAAGACGAACCGCTAATGTTAGCTGCACAGACCAGGATCGTGTGGGAATAAGTTAACTGAGTTTACTTCTGCATAATTACCACTATAGCTAGACAAACAACAACAACAAAAAAAACATTTAATTAGGCTCAAAAATGTAACCATATTTGGTATTGTGGTATTCCAAAAGTAATGGAAAGTAATCAAGTTGTGTTACTTTAACATTGTGATACTCTAATCAGGTTACTGACTTTATTTTTTAACAATTAGTAATTCTATCAGAACACATTTTTGAAGTAAAGTTCCCAACCCTGCACATGTGTGATTTTTCCATCCTGCATTTGGTTGGTTGAAAATTCTGCTTGGCAAAGATCAAAGGGGCAAGATTGTGGAAAACAAAATGATGAAATGGCGAGGGATGATAGATAAGAGGGAGGAGGTGAAGGGGATCAACTCTCTGCTTTGTTTGTGCAGCTAAGCACTCAGAGCAAGCCCCTGTTGCAACCAGGTGCTGAAATAGTAAACCTCTGATAGCAGGGATCAGGCTGGGACTGTTTTTCCCCAGACTGTTTTCGTCTACCTTTATGAATGCCTATTTTTGTTTGTGTGTATGTGAGTGTGTGTCTGTGCTGTGCTTGTGATTTTGGAAAAGCCCCGTGCCTGTGAGCTCCGTCATTAAGAGTGCTGATGATGAAAAGTTGGGTTGCTGAGGGCAGCAGTGTGAATTCTGTCTATCCCCTTCTCTCCTTCTCTTCATCACTTTCTCTCTGTCACACACACGGAAAAAGTCCAATTATCGCAAAAGGGAAAATTTGTAGAGAAACCATGCATCTAACCTCATCACAAAGTGCTTTAAACGTGCAAGAAACGGTCCAGTTATCATCTCTCTCCACAAAAATCTCCATCAGTAGTACAGCTCAGGTAATAATACCACAGACCTGGTTGTAGGCGGTTATTAGTGTCTTTTTCTTACCCGTCAGGAGAACAATTTTGGGTAAGTTTTCCCTCCATGTGTTTTTAATGAACTCTTACAGGCAGGAGTGTTCTGAGACCTTTTTAAAGGTGAAGGTGCTCCAAGTATAAAAACAAACCACCAGCATTTGTGTAGCAGCAGGGCAAGCAAAAATGAACAGCATCAGAGACATGATACAGAAGTCTGTGCAGGCAGACTATACAGGCCAGTCATATATTGAAAAGCCACCTCTTTAGCAGCAGCCTATATCCAATATATGTCCCTCTGCCAGCTCATCGTCGAGTCCTGGCCTGAATAACATCATTTTCAGGAAGTCTTTGCACACTCTTCACTGCTGATGTGATGATATGACTTATGGAGCAGAAAGAAACTGCCAGACTGGCCCCACATGCCTTTGTGACAGTGATGAATTACTCGGGGGCAGCCAATAAAGCTCAGCGTAAACTGAGTATAACTATTGATCAAGGGAGAAATCTTCAGTAAGATGTTGGGGGGGGGGGGTGGTGGTGAAGTCTGTAGGAGTGGGGGCACATATGTTTATATAGAAGCAGATTATGAGAGACAAAAGAGGAATTACACAAAGAGGTTATAATATGTCTGTCTGAGTCAACTGATTGATTATTATAACAAGATATTTCTTTTTTTCATTTCTCATGCAGATTACCATTTACCGTAATTGACATTTGTATATTTATTACATTAATATAAACTAATGAAACAGACAGCTTCACTATTTACTGAATTTTGTGGACTGTTTGACAATTGAGAACAGCTGTTTTGTATAATTCAAACACTTTAGTACAGTCAAACTGTATACAGAATTTATCTTACTACAGTTTTGTTGATGCATCTCTGTTGGCATGTTTTGGCAGTTTGTCAGAGCTTCAAGGAAACTACATTTTTCATTGGATATATATGTGATGTTCACACATATATGTGATACATGTATGTGTTCACATAGACTATGAAATCTGATTGATCTTATTTGATAAATTTTAATAAGGGGAGACAAACCTCTGCTCTGAACCGTGGGCAGCATAATAAATATCTCTGAATACTAAAATGTTGGTGCTACCAGCTAGTTAAACAGGTAGCTTGTTACCAAAGATTGGACACAACCTGCACAAACTATCTTATGAAGTTGTAGTATAATTTTTTAAAATCAAAACCTTGTTTAAGCAAAATATCAGAGCAGTTTTCATTATGTTAATAAACCTGCCAGTCCTATGAACTGTCTCCTGACCTATTCTTCTCCCTACCTGGCCATCCTATCACTCTGCCATCTGTGCTGGTGACAAATGACTGACGTCAGTGATCTGCTATAGCTATTAAGGAAACATAATTTAAAAAAAAAAAGGGCAACCCAGTGAAAGTTCTGATTCCACACATTCTTACATCACCTCATTTATGCCTTTATGGTCTACAGCTACTAAGAAAACATTGTTTTAATTATTTAGACCAAGAAAAGTGTAAAAATATATATGTCGTTGAAGGCGTGCGAAGTTAAGTGTCCCTTGATGTCATATATGTGACTTTGGAATCAGTTTAATACTGAATATTGAGGGGGGTTTCTCTCAGATTTCAGGATCTGATGATGTGTCTGGTCATTACAAATATGGGGGGAGGGGTCAAATTTCCGCATCTCATACATCGGAGGGGATGTAATCCCCTGTGCTCCGTGGCAATTACCCGTTTGCTATTGATTACATCTCTGACCTGTCAGAAATGCAGATGGTGATATCCAAGGTGATAGCTGCATCCTCTATATGAGCTTCTCTTCCCACTGAGGCCAGCCTCCATGCCGCTGTGTGAAATATTGCTCTATATGACACGCTCTGTCAAAATGCGTATTCATCACTGCAGCAGAAACAGGAGAGACGAGCTCCTCCTGAAGAAGTAATTCCTGGATACGTGTAGATATAGTCATCACCACCCAGTAAAAAATAATCAGCTCAATTGGCATCCAGAATGGCACACCCCTCCCCCGTCAACGCAAACACACACAAATGCTCACACTATCACGGAGGAATCGTGGTGTTGTGATGATGATGAAGACAGCAGGTCATATAATGAGGAGCATGTGGGGCTTTCTGCTTCAGTAACTCTCCTACAAAGATTCATCCTCCCACGCCTGTGAAGGAAAAGAAGAAATCTCTGCTCGTGATGTCAGATATTAGTGAATAAATTATGCCGTGTGAATATGTGAATGTGTGTTTGCATGTTTGATTGTTTGTGCCCACACGCACACATGTATGAAGCCTACTTTTCCACTGTGTGTTCTAATTATCCCCCAATAAGGAGCCCCAGTACCATCCCCCAGGAGCAGTTAAAGAGTCTAATGATCAGCCATAATACTGCTGTTAAACGGCCTAGCTCACAATAAAATACTGTAATTCTTCTTCTGTCTCTCATAATAGGCTGAATTAATGCCAATGTGCTGCTCACAGGAGTGTTTGGATTAGAGAGAGAAAGAGAAAGCAAGATCAAGAGAGATCAACAAAGAGGGGGAGAAAGACAGACAGAGAGAGAGAGAAAGAAAGAAATCCGCAGAGCAGACAGTCTTAATGAAAGAGAAATATGTCCTGGCATTAGTGCGATCACAGGGGTCAGCTGCAAATGTCTGGATACTCACTCTTCCATTACCTCACACGCATAATGGCAGGGTGTCAGACATTAGTAATACACACTCACTGAGTGTAATATCTGAAGGACACGGCTTATTTGAAGCAGCCATGACCCTTGATTGTACTTTCCTCCTCCTTAAAATGACATTTAAATTCAGTTTAGTTTCAATTAAACAGAATCTAAAAAAAATAATACATGAATTAAGCATAAAACTAGACAAGCTACTTCTTAAAATCTCTGCTTCCAATTTAGCGATCAATTTCCAATATGACAACAAAAATGTGTGTCGTACATTTTGTCCATGTTCTTGCTGAACTCCATGACACAGGCAAGTTCCTCAAAACAGTAATTAGAAATGTGACAAATGAAGTTGAAGTACACTGTTTCACACAGACAAACAAATGCACCAGATCAATTTCGTCACCATAACGAAAAAAAACAGAACAAATTTGTAAATGTAAATTAGGGAACAAACTGTGACTGCTTTTATGCTTTTGATGTATATTGGTGTCTTTATTACTTATAAAAATAAAAGAAAAAGGAGATTAATCAAATGACAAAGTAAAACTAGTATACAATTTGAGTTCAACTTGCTCTGCCTGAAATGTATTTTGTAGCACTTTAGACTGAAATAATCAAAATATAAAGGGTAACTTGTATTTTCAATCTTTTCCCATGTTTTTTTGTCTACGTGACTAACCTGACCACAATTTTTGAAATGTGTCCAGTATTGAGGGCGAGCGCTGACACTATGCTATAATGTGGACCATCAAATTGCTTGTTTTTCTCGCTCAGGTTGTTACTCCGCGTGTCTCACAACAGTGTGCAAAAAGATCGCTTCAAAGACAGACCTTTTTTAAAGAGCAGGATCTTTTTTGCTTAACCAGAAGCAGACGATTTATTACTCTTGCCAAACTCACCAGACTCCCTTTGCGAAAGTATGATTTTAACATTGTCATCTTCATTCAGATTCAACAAAAATAACAAGCAGAAACAAAATCACACTCACCAAAAAACATCTTGGCTCACCACTCCAACAACGAAATAAACTCTTTCTGTACACGCCATTTCTCCCCACTGCTTGTCTCCCTCATGCACCTCTCTTAATATTTTCACATCTTCGCTGGTGAACAAATGGTTTATTTTAACCAAGATGTTTTTGGTGCGTTTTATTTTGTTTCTCCGGAGTTTGAATGAAGATGAGGAAGACAATGTTAACATGACAAAACGGAGTCTGGTTAGTTTGATGAGCCCAGTAACCAAACCATATCTTAATCTCTGTAGGAGTCTTTTCGATGATGTTTTCAGACACTAACAATTTGAGCCTATGCGTGACAAAAAACAAGCACTCTTAGTGAACTTTCTTTGATGCTGCACAGTTTCCTGGATGGATTATGTTGTGGCTTAGTTTTGCTTCTGCTTGCTTTCTCCATTAGTCACTTTGACACAAAAATGTGGGAAAATGGGGTCCAGGTTTTAAAATACTAAAGTTACCCCTTAAATTAGATCTAGAAGAACAATAGTTTGATAATGTGTCTTGGAGACACAGAAAGCAACAGTTTTTTCTCAGCTATTAATAGATATATTTTGACCTTACTTGCCAACAAAAGAAAACTTACAGTACGTAGGAGGGACAGAAATGTTATTAATCATGTGTTCTTTTGTTCTCATCTTTTAATAATGGTATTTTTCCAACCACAAACGCTGCCACATGCAACTGTTTCTCCTTATTTTTTATATTTAGCTTATCTCCCACACTTGTGTCACTTTTTCTTTCTTCCTGTCCACGCTGTAGGATGTGGTGGTGGTAGGAGAGGAAAATTTCACCACGCCGTGCTACATCCAAATGGATGACGAGGCCTGCCACATCCTGACAGAGACTCTGGGCACCTACTGCCTCGTGGGCCAATCGCTAAGCGCTTCTACCACCAAGCGCCTCAAACTCGCCATTTTCGGCCCTGTCACCTGCCCTGCCATGGAGTATCACATCAGAGTCTACTGCCTGGACGACACGCAGGATGCACTCAAGGTAAATAAACACCAGGTGTCATTCTGTTTTTGCAAACCGTTATGTTGCAGCGACGAAATGTGTTTTTTAGGCATTAATGATGCCATTTGACTGAATTGTTGATGTTTGTGTGTGTGGGCATAGCCAGCAGCTGAGATGTGGGTGGCAGAATGAGAAATCTTTTCGTTGCTGTGTCACAATAGTGTTGCTGCTCCCAAAAAGATGTAGCTGCTGCCCCAACACAAAATAAGCCACATTTATCCCCTGACTCTGCTGTTGTCTCCTTCTGTTTAATACCTCCATCTACCTACACGGAGGAAAGATAAGGAAGGATTATTATACTGCGCAAGGATATTAAACACGGTTATTAAGTTTGGGAATGGGGTAATGAGAAGTGATAGTGATCCTGCTGCAAGGACATTGAAGTTGGTTTCAGATGGCAGGTCCAGATTCAGCTTCATAAAGTCCTGAGGGAATGTGATGAATATACTAGAAAAAAAAAAACATTTCATTTGTAAATGGACTTTGGAGCGTTTGCAAGAAACTGCTGAAGCAAACAGGAAATAACAACAGTTTACAACTGCACAAAAGAAACAAATTTGTGTTCATATACTAAACAAGTGTGTGTTTGTGTGTTCAGGAAGTCCTACAGATGGAGAAGCAAATGGGTGGGAAGTTGTTGGACGAACCAAAGACTCTCAACTTTAAAGACAGCACCCACAACCTGAGACTTTCCATCCACGATGTCCCGCACACGTTGTGGAAGAGCAAACTTCTAGCTAAGTATCAGGTAAGCTGCTTGTGCAATCCTCTCAGAGAAATAACCTCAACGTTTTCATCTGACAGCTGAGTAAATCTTCGGCCCTCCTCGTCTCTCTGCAGGAGCTCTCCTTTCAGCAGGTGTGGAGCGGCTCACAGAGGAACCTCCACTGTTGCTTCACCCTGGAGCGGTTCTCTGCCAGCACCGTGGACCTGGCGTGTAAGATATGTGTGCGCCAAGTGGAGGGCGAAGGACAGATTTTTCAGCTCGACACTACACTTTCAGAGGTAATGTCGGGTCAGCGCATTCCTGAATGCAACCTAAAACTCTCATTTTATTCAAAACGGCTTAAGGGTGGGTTCATACCTAAAGGCTCTGCTCCAGAATCAAACAAATGTCAGGATGACACATTGTGGAAGTTTTCCAGCTACTCTGGTTTGCATTTACAAAGACGAAACTCAAACAGTCCAGGAATAGTGGATGGGAATGTTGCTCAATCATTGGTCATATATTCAGCAAGTAAAAACAAACAATTTGTAAACTCTCCAGGTTTCAGTTCAACCAGACTAAACAAGGCTGATATGAATGTGCTGAGCCTTCACCTGTTGCTCCGCCAGTGAGAATATATGTCTTTTTAACTCTCCTAGCAAGGCACTTGATATTGCTGAAGTGATTCTCCCCCAACACACTCACAGTGGATACCCAATGTACTTTACTTCTTGAAATAAGAAAATATTAAACATACCCTACATGGGACCATTACTAAAGTGGCAGCCTTTCATCACGTATATTAAAGACTTGGAGTTCCAACCCGTCCTCTAACTATCTGAACTTAGTGTCGGATCCATAGATACTTTTCTGTTTATACTACTCATATCACATGTACTTATGAAAATACCTCAGTCATTATCTGTATAAAAACAACAGTAATGTCACTCCCCCTCTTTCTATTATGGTATGTTTTGTATTAGTACTTACTATTTTGTTTGTTGTTGTTTTTTTCTTTTCTTTTTATTTCTATATCCTTGCATTTAGCTTTTCTGTATTTAATGAGAAATTGTTACAGATACATTGTTTAAAAAATCAAAAGATCCTTTGAACTCCCTTTTATATCTGTTTTCTCCACCAGTTTGCACTCCTGGCCAAAATACATTCTGATGATTTTTTTTTTCAGCTGTGATTCAGAATGAAAATCTGCAGAATTTAGAGGAATGTTTTCTTCTTTATTTTCTGAGAAAGGGATAGAGAATAGTCATTTAAGACAACAGAGATTGTTTTTTGAGCAAAAGTAGACATACAATACAATAAAACAGTGTAAAATTGCCTCGAGGTGGACTGAAAGAAATATTTAGTAGGTTTTAGTATAACCTTTAAACTTGACATTTTATTTCATCACCAACAGTCCAAAACAAACTCTGAACATTTGTTGGAAAGTCAGAACTGCAGAACCATTAACCATTAATCATTCATCTCCCAACAATTACCACTTCAACTCATACTCAAACAAATATATAAACAAATAACTAGCAAGGTCCTTGGTTACATTTTTAGTTTCACAGGGAGCATCTCTATATGTTTAAAATCTGCAGATAATCTGCGGTGGTGTCGTTGTAAGTCTGCAGGCACAGATGAATGAATTGCATCTTTTTTGTAACGTTCATGGAGACTGACAGAGTGCAAGACAGGAAGTCTCGACCCGGCGGCCTTCATACAGTCCTGTGTATGACAGGCCAATGCAGAGCAGAGAGGGAATAATCACCCTGTAGTCGTGCTGTACTTGCTTCACAAAGGCCATCTGGCTAGGAGAATAGAGCTTGAGGGATGGAGGAGTACACGGGCTTTGTGCTCAGTAATGAGATGAATTACAGTACATGCAGTGCAGAGCTGTGTCCCTGCCTGGCCTTGGCTCATTTGTCTCTGGGTCTCGGTCTGGTTTCTGTAGCCAGACCTCTGGCACTTAATCCTCCAGATGCAATATATTTGAAAATCACTCAGCATGCATCAATAAACGCATGGCAATAAAATGAATAATTTCCACTTCTTATACAACCCAGAGACAGAAATTTTCTCTGCTACAAATCCATTTGAGCAACATTATGTTTGGTTTTGTGAGATGGTGTTAAATTATGTACATGCATCCTGCTACAGCCTGTGTCTCTCTGTCTGTGCCTGCAGGATTCCCAGAGTATTGACACGTCCCTGCTGGACCCCGCCAGCAACATCACCACACTGGTGGGGCCCAATGCCTTCCGTATCCCCGTCTCCATCCGACAGAAGTTGTGTGGCAGTCTGGACGCGCCGCAGACCAGGGGGAATGACTGGAGGATGTTGGCCCACAAACTTAACCTTGACAGGTGGGTGGAGGCACAGGACTGTCTGGAGGGAAAAGGACTGAGACAGTGACTCAGATTTAGGCCCATAGTGGTTCCAGTCTGGCTACAGGAAGAGGCTGCCAATAGGCTTTGCTCATTTTGTTAAAGGGATAGTTTGGATTATTCAATATACGGTTGTATGATGTATAACCTGCTTTTTAATAGGCTTTACCATTCTGTCTGACACCATTATATAAATCAAATATTGCTCTCTTCAAACCAACCAAACTCCATATGCAAAATCAATAATTTTACCGCACAGAACACAGGAGTTGCTGATCAACCACTATCTTGATCTATTAGCTTTTTGTGTCTTATTGTGTGATTTCAGTGAATCTGAAGTAACCTTTTGCAATTCCAAAGTCAAACAGTAAGACAAACAAACTAACAGATTGAGGCAGTCCAGTCCAGCAACTCCAGTCTTCTGCAAGGTAAAATGACTGATTTTGCCTATGGAGTTTTGTTGGTTCGGAGAGAGCAATTTTCTGTTTATTTAACAGCAGTTTTCCATCAGAAAATGTTGTCTGACAGCAAAGTAAAGCAGTGAAATTATTAGAAATATAGTGTACACTTCAACTGATTTTATTTTTCCTAGGTGGACCTCTTTTAAGTGGCCCTGTTGCTTCGAAAAGTTGTTAATGCGCACTTTTAGATTCCACTTCCTTTTTTTTTTTCATTAGAAGTCCATATCAAGATCACATAGGGAATAAAACTGTAGATAACAATTCTGTTTTTATTTAATTTTGATTATTCTGTGGGAATGTGACTCATTCTGATAAATATCTGTTGAATTGAGATTAGTTGAACCAGACTGAACTGAGACAGACACAGAGAGAGACAAAGATAGCATGATGCTGCTCTTTTCAAAACGTCACCCATGTGTCTTTGATAGTCTCGTATGCGGGTGTTTGCGAGTGTGTGTGTGTGATGGAGGTACCGTGTGTGTCCATTTATAAGGTCCCAGCTCAGCGGGGCGGCCTTATCACAGGCAGCAGCTGCAGATTGACGAGACCACTGACAGAGTGTGGCATGAAGGAAGGAAGGAGAGTGCAGGGGAGAGAGTTGAACCAGCCTCTCCTTCACAGCCCACAGTGATGACACACACAGTGTGTACGTGGGGCTCATTAGTTTTAATTTCAAATAAAAATCCAGGAATGTAAGGGTGTTTATTTTGAATATCGAAAACTGGGTGACAACTCGATTAAAAAAGAAACATCTGCATGTGAAGTGGGATTTTAAAAATATCCTTTCCAATAAAATGCTCTGGAAGTTAACCTTTTCTTAACTTACTTATTTAAAAGAGCCTCTGGTGCCTAATCAGCTGCTCATTTGCATATTTCCCCACTTCATTTTAAATAAAGTAGATATGTTTTTCTGTGCTGTGGTTGTCACAAAAAGTTAATTTACTATAAACTACAAAAATTAGCACTTTCTTGCAGCAAGAATCATGGAATCCAAATAAAAATTAGCTTTAAACCAACTGGCTCCTTACAAAATCTACTTTGAAAAAGAGACTGGGGACGGTTGCCACACTTTTCATTTCACTCAGTTATTCAGAGACTATTTGGACTAGACCAACCAAATCTTTATATATTAAACTTAGATCTGCCTGCTAATTATCCATACCATTCACAGATGATTATATATGATATATTGTTCACAGTATTTATTTGAATTGTTTTGAACTGTCCTCAACTCTTGGGAAGTAACCTTTTCTTTTTGTCTCGATAAGCATTGTTTCTAAAACATGCACGGTTTCACAATAATGATATAGCATTATTTATGTTTACAATAGTAATATACTTGTATTTATGTAGTAATGTTTCAAATGATTTTGTGTGTTAATGCATAGGATGTTACAGATGTTTTTTTGCAAATCCAAACTAGGTAAGTTTTGATGCATTCATACACAAGGTTGGGATGGTATGACAAAAATACAACTCATGAAAAAAAAAAAAGTATTTTATCATAGACTTTTTATTGTGGTATTATCATCGTACCTTTTTGGATTTTTCAAGTTCAAGTTTTCAACTCAGGATATGCAGATGGGTATCATCACTCTAACATGTTTCTGATGGGAAGAATAAGGCTTCTTGCAACCATTCCCTGTTGCAACCATCCCAAGTCTGCCCTACCAATGATAAAGCTAAAAATTAAAATCATTTTTCAAACCATGTCAGCACACCAGCCAAGTCCTGACTTCTAATTCAAGTTAACCGTTCATCTCCGTTTCTTAACCATTCCTCTCTGTTTTGTCACAATCTTTCACTCAGGTATCTTAACTACTTTGCTACCAAATCCAGTCCCACGGGAGTGATCCTGGACTTATGGGAGGCCCAGCATTTTCCTGATGGCAACCTCAGTCGCCTGGCCCAGGTACTGGAGGAGATGGGACGCCATGACAGCCTTGTTCCTGCAGTGACTGAACACTGACACCTGCGCACCCGGGAGTGTGACATTCCAGGGAGGAAGAAGACGTAAAAAAAAAAAAGAAAATAAGAGAGGGGGATGCCCCAAAAGCAGGAGAGTCATTTGGCATCACGATGACAAACAGTGTGTGTGTGTGTGTGCACACTCAGAAGAAAAGACTATAGAAGATCTACTCAGCCATGACCCAGTTAAACATTGGCAACAAAGGGTGTAAAAACTTGGAGGGTAAACAAGAATCTCTGCCAGTCATTTCTCCCTGGCTGTTCCTCTCCTTCTCTCTGTCCCTCTCTCTGGTACAACGACTTGATATTTTTGTCTCTAGTTTCCTTGGAAACAGCTGTCCGGTTATTTGGACGGACTGTGCGGATATGAGGATGATGCCCTTTCCATAGACATAACAGTGTGAGTCATGAGACACTTTCAGAGGTCAAAAGGATCAAAAGGAGCAAGTCTCAGAACAGAGGAAGCATCTCTCGCGCTCCAAAATCAGTCTCCATAGCAACTCCATGGATGAGTATGTGTTCTGTGATAACATAGTATTTAATAATATGCCTATTTATACATATCTTTTTTTGTTTGTATTTTATGCTGCCTGTTATGGAATCCTTTGCAGTGTCCTCTCATGTTTTGTTTCTTTTTTCATTGTTTGACTGTATCATAGCACCCCCCGGTGGACACTTGCAGTAATGACTCATCCTGTCAGCCGCATTTACATGTACAGAAGGAAATCGATGATGTAATCATTTTACAGTTTTAGTGTTGCTGTCGTAACTACTATTAATAATACTTTTTTATTCATGTTTTGTATGACTATTGGTTTTCAATTATGTGAGCTTGTTTTACATGATTCTTTAAGTCTTTAAAACATTTTTTGATAAGTTGCATTGGTTATGTTTTTTTTTTTTTACTTTCTTTTATTTTGCATGTTTTTTACAAGATCATTTGGCTAAGTCTATTACCCCTTAAAGGGAAAGTTCACTCCAAAATTAAAAAAAAAAAAAAAAAGAAGAAGAAGAATGACCACTGTCTTTCTACTGTAGAAAAAAATAGTCCCTACATGAAAATGTTCAAAAGGTGTATGGATTATCTTGAGTAGCCAGGTCATGATTTGGAAAAGAGACATTGGTTTTGAGATTTTAAAATATATTTTGGCACTTTGAGCACCACAAGCTGAGAGCCAACTAGTTCCACTGGTCACACTTTATTTGAAGGGGTGTGCATAAGCCATTACACTTTCATAACCATGTCATGACGCCTGTCATGAACATGAAGGATCCTTCTGTCAGTGATGTCATTCAGTGTCATTCTGTCACTTATGTCATTCCTAATAGAAAATTGACATAGTGTGAAATGTCTTTGTAACGACTTCTTGATAATAACCAAAATAACATAACCTGTCATTAAGTGTTATAATGTCAGTTTACAGTACAGAGTACTGCACTTGATTAATATTAAGTTGTTATAACAAAAACATCTTAAACAACATCAACTTTGCATTAAAGGCTCCTTCATGTACATGACATGACTATGACACTGTAATGACAGTCCTATGCACAACCCTTCAAATAAAGCGTACTTTTCAATTGTATTTGAGAGAAGGCAGACATATGTATGGCTGATATCACCAAAACTCTGCAGCTCAACACCAAACAGTCTAGATGGATAAATAGCACTACAAATCAGAGGGCAAACGTGTTTTTTTTTTTAACTTTGGGGTGAGCTGTCCCTTTATACAGAAGGGTGAATAAGACTATTTGCCAAAACTGAATAAAGTTCATGATGGATGCTGATGATTTGTATGTTGTTAAAGATGATATCACCCATGTTAAAGAGACCAGGCAGAGAAGAAAGGTAGATAGAAAAGGGAATCAAAGAGGTATATTTTTGTATCACCAATGCAACTGAATAAAACTGCTTTTTACCAAATAATTGACATACAGTGTATGAGGTTAAATTTAATACAGGAGAAGGCGATCATCTAAATATCAAGTGTCATTTCAAAAAGAATCATTTCATTTCTTCTGCTCAGAGCTGAGTGACATTCATCATGTGATTCTGGAGGAGATTTTGGGAGATTTTAACTCAGACTTCTGTGTTTGTACATTTATTACAGAAGCCATCAATGTTATGATGACACCGACTCTGTGCATAAAAAATTGTGATAGTTGTAAATGCAACATTCCTTTGATGCAGCAGCACTTGTGACTGTTCAAGTGTTCTTGGTTGGTTCTTGATTTTTTTTTTTTTTTTTTTTTTTTTTTTTTATGGCAGTTGTCCCAGTTTTTTTTGTAAAGCCGTCTATGCAAACTTTGCATCTTTCTGAAACAATCTTTACATTCTCAGTGGGCTAGCCTTTGCATTCCCTAGTTGTTCTTCAGCTTCATGATTATTATTGTGTATAGTGAGAATGTAGCCTGTCTGTTTCTGGCACTCATGATGTTCCTCTTCGCAACTGCTTGCATTTCATCTGTCAAGTTATTGTACAAAGTGTAAGAAAGAATTTTTAAGACTAATAATAAATTATATTTATATGCAACATTGAACACGGAGAACAAGGATCTTATTTGTTTGAACAGTGGAGTTAATAACATAACTCTTACAGCAGTGTTTGACATAAATAGACATAGCCTTCAAGACAAATAGTTTTAATTGGGGAATGTTATCCAGATCCACTCGTACACTCTTAATCACATATGTACAGATTAAATAAGGCACATGCCATAGTGGTAGAGTGGACAGGATGTATTCTGTACACAGATAAATCAGCAAAAACACATTTCAACATCCAGCAAGACAATAATTATAAGATTTCAGCTCAGCTATGTACACATGAATAGAGTGGAAAGAAGAGATAATGAGGCCTTAATCTCAGCTCGGAAAGGCCTGAAGGATGACCAGAATTCACAAATTCATCAGTGACGTAAGGGTTTTACACAGAAGTCATCTTTTATTATTGAAATAAAATGAACACAGTAATACTATATATAAAAAAAAAAGTCTTTATCTGCTTATCTTTTTCTGCTGGACAGTTTTTAAATTAATTTAGTCTTACTTTTCTTTGTTCTGCAATAATAATAACAATAACAATAATAATAATAATAGTAATAATAATAGTCACTGACAATGAGGTCACTGAGCATGAATTAGACATTAACACTTTATACAAACCCCACTTCTAAAAACAAAAAAAAAACATGGATGTTGTGTAAAATAAAAAGAATTAAATGATTTGCAAATCCCTTTTCACTTTTATTCAAGTGACTACAGTATAGTACAGACATTTAACATTCAAATTGATAAACTTTGTTTTTTGTAAATATTCACCCTGAATTTGAATTTGATGCCTGCAACACAGTGAAAAAAAAAAAACTTGGGACAGGTGCAACAACCAAATGGAAATACAGGTACACAGGTTAACTGGTGACAGGTGATAGTCTATATAAAGCCATATATCAACAACATCCGTAACACAACCAGCTTCTTTGGGCCGGAGCTCAGCTGAGATGGACTGATGGAAAGTGGAAAGGTGTGCTGCGGCCTGACGAGTCCACATTTCAGATTTTCAGAAATCACGGACATCGTGTCATCTGGGCTAGGAAGGAAAAGGATCATCCAGATTTTTACCAGCGCAGTTCAGAAACATCTGCGATGGTATGGGGGTGTGTTAACACTCCCATACATCATAACTTGAAAGTCTGTAAAGGCTCCATTAATGGCGAAAGGTACATACAGGTTTTTGGAGCAACATACGCTACCATCCAGCATGTACCTGCTTATTTCAACAAAACAATGTCAAGACACATTTTGCATGTATTACAACAGCACGGTTCAGAAGTAAAAGAGTGTCCCGCCTGCAGTCCACACCTGTTCCCTGTTCAAAATCTGTGGTGCATATGAAGCACAAAATACGACAAATGAGACACCGGACTGTTGGGCGCCTGAAGTTTTTTGCCTTTTGCAATGTGTTGCAGGCATCAAATTCAAAATCAGTGTATATTTACAAAAAACAATAGTTACTTAGTTAGTTTGTCTTTGTACTGTATTCAGTTGAATATGAGTCAAAAAGTATTTATGTGTCATACAGTATCCCAACTTTTTTAGAACTGGGGTTTGTAATAACCATCATTAATAAATGGTAAATTGGTTGTTAGTTAAATTTTAGTTAATAGTTATTTTATAGTTGAGAAACAAGTAAACAATAATTAATAATTTTACTGATTATTAGCAATGCTGTCATTTGTAATCTTTACTAATGTAATCAGAACGTAATTGTTATCCTCTCATATCAGCTATGATACAATATTTAGTTTAGAAACAAATTATTTTATATTGCACAAACTAATGATAAAATAACATACAATATAGCATTAGTTACCTTAACTAAAGTTTAAGTAATTAGCAATTTATCATATATTAATGATGGTGATAAAGTGTTACCAATTAGACATTTCTTTGGATGGATGACAGTCACTGTGGTTGGAGCTGACAGTGACTGAGTCAAAATAAAGGAACATGAATGCAGCTGTGACAGTACAAAAGACTGCAAACAGAATACTGCTGTATGGCTTTAAAAAAACGGGTGAGCAGGAGCTTCTTCTGTTTACAACTCATCAGAGAGGTTTTAGTTCTCCTCTCCTGTAACAAGGGTCCCCGTCCGCCTGCCCACCTGGACAGTCTGGACCCAACAAACCGCTCAGCTTTCACAGAAAGCACAACCTGAACGCTTGTTCTGAGGCAGAGGTGGCTCAGACAATCTCCCCTGACATAATAAATCTTTTCGCCTCTCATTTTTCTGGCTTCCAGTCGACCATTATCTCCATCACTCATCCTCCCTGTCAGTTTCCTTTGTCCTATCGTTCACAGTCTCTTTTTTTTCCCTTTCTTCTATTGGCCAGTGTAAGTGGCTCCGTGCCAGTGGCAGTGACAAGTCTCTGCTGATGAGAGCGTCCCTCTTCACTCTCTGTCACAGTTTGATGTCTTGGGACTCTAACATCTTCGCCAGGGTCTTCTTCACCCTCAGGGCTGTGAGGCGAGAGGCTGGGTTGTGAGCCCAGCACTCTGACATCAGCTTTCCTATCTGCCGTAGACACTGAAGACACACATGGACATAAGAATACAATTATACTTTGCAAGTTGTGATAAATTTATTAATGATTAATAATTAGTTTAAGGACATTTTTAAGAACAACTCTGGGGTTTGCAGGTTGTGAAAAATCCCACTGGAAGATGTGTATCCTGCAGTATAACCTGTCTTTTTTATCAAACTCTTTAATTAAACAGAAACCCCGTCCAACGGCATTCAACCACTGAAATTAATTTATTAACCACTTATCATCATGTAAACACGACTAAATATAGAAATGGTGCAAGTAGCACAACAGAAGTTGGTTTGCCATATGTTGTGCTGGGAAATAAGCTAAGTTTTTTTTTTTTTTGCTTTTTTTTTGTGGGACAACAACAAGCTTGTCCCACCCGTGTTCGGCATAACTTTCTAGTATCCCCTGGAAGTAGTCTCTTTTGTTGCCTGTGCTACTCTAAGCATTTCTCTCATTTGTTTTGTATATTTGTATTTTGTTCTAAATGTTGCAGACAATTCACAGACCTTGTTGGGTGCAGTGACATGTGGGAGATATTTTCTTCCTAAAATAAAAATAGTTCAGGTAGATTTTAAAGTGGTTCTGGTAGATTCTACCGCAGAAAGAAAGTAGAAAGTAGTGTGTCCCCTCAGAGTGTCTCTTACTGTCATAGAGACAGTGAGATTCAGTCTCTGTATTTAACCCATCCCAGAGTAAGGACCTGCAGGCAGCCACTGTGTAGCGCCAGCGGATGTTGGTCATGAGTACTGACTGGATAACTGAACTTAGACTGAACGTAGACTTTTTCCCAACCTAAAAAACCCCAGATGTTCTTTATAATGACCTATTACTGCTCTATAAAACATGAACACATTATTTATTAACCATTAATAAAGTAATTTAGAACATATTAAGCCTTTTAGAGCTATGCATTGTTAGAAAGTGGTATCAAAAACATGCAGAGTACCTCATCACTGCTCCAGCGATTAGCAAATGAAGGTCTTTGTTTCTTAATGCAGACAACTTCTCTCATGTCCTCATAGGACGGATCAGTGGGCACAAGGTCGTAATAGGGCAGCTGATACTCCTCCACAATGCCTTCAGAAGAAACACATGGACGTGGGAATCAGTGTTATAATTCAGAAAACACCTACACATGTATTGATCATGTTTAAATTTACAAAAAGTTGTTTTCTGACCTCCAGAGATGCATCGTCGTGCCATCTCCCAAACAATGAGACCAAAACTATACATGTCGGCCATTATAAAAGACTGAAAGTAGGTCCTGTTCAGGGTTTCATCCAACACTTCAGGCGGCATGTAGCGCTTCGTTCCAACTCGTAGGTTGGGAGGGATATCCACCTCGTTAGTGTCACTGACACAGGAAGGAGAAACAGAGAAGATATTTTAGGAAATGTCCCAGATACTTGTAAACTGTATTAAAATGAGTATCTAAAATGTATGTTGTACCTGTTAAACTTGACCGCCAGTCCAAGATCTGCTATACAGCAGGATCCGTTCTTTTTTACCAGGATGTTTTTGCTCTTCAGGTCTCTGTGTGCGATGGCTGGTTTGCCCTGTGTGCCGTAGATCTCAGTGTGCAGGTGACACAGGCCCGATATGGAGGAATAGGCCAGTTTCAGCAGAGCCTTCACATCTAAGGTGTTGGATTTGAGGTAGTCGTATAACGATCCATTCTCGTGGTAGTCTGTGATCAGGTAGAGCTGAGTCCAAGAGCCGGTTCCTTTAATATCTGCTGCTATGAATCCTGGAAATTGGAAAGAAGAGATGACAGTTATGAAAAAAAAAGTATATGCACATAGAAAATAACACAAACGATTTAAGTCATTTGTCAGACAAACAAACACTTAAGTGAGTCATTTGTTATTTTCCCTACTTCATTTATATGACTTTACCCAGTATATTGTCATGTCTCATCAAGAAGGTCTGATATATCTCAGTCTCTCTGAACCAGCTCTCCTCCTCCGTGGTGAAGAAAACTTTAACAGCCACTCTCTCTCCTCTCCACTTGCCCATCCAGACTTCTCCGTATCGACCTTTTCCAATCTGCTTCACCATCTGAATCTGCTTGGCGATTGTGCGCTGCACCTGGAAACAGGTAATTGTAAAAAGTGTGTTTATTTTATTATGCTATTTCCCTTTTAAAACCACTTGTTAAAACTGTTTTACATCTTCACAATCACTTATTATCTTGTCATAAACTTTTTTTCCCTGTTGGTATTTGTTATCTATCTATCTTAATCTGCAAAAATAGAGTTGGAGGATAATTTAGTATTATTAGTATTTCAAGGCAATCGTATTTTGTTATTGCCTCACAAAAAATGTACAAAATTTACAAAATTATTCTGGACAGATGGTGATTAAAAATGTAATACAGAGTTTATTTAAAGCTACTACAAGGACCATTCACATTTAGTTGATTTTGGTGACCCCTTTGGAGAAAATGTAACATCAAAAATAAAATTATCTAAATAAAAATTTCCTCCTGCTTTATTTTAACAGGCCACCATACTACTCACAGTAACTTTGCATGGGAAAATGCAAACATAACCCAGAGGTCTACAATCTTTATCCTCAAAAGAGCCATTTGGGGCCAAAAAAAATATATAAAAATAAATCTCCCTGGAGTCGCAATCTTTAAATTCTCTTTTTGCCTCTGAGACTTATCTTTTTTTGGATTTGGCATCCATAGCTATCTTAGGGAGGCTCAAGAATAGTCACCAGAAGAATTTAGAGGAAAAGGTGCTGGCACTATAAATGTAGACTATGATGCACATTTCACATGATGAGAAAAAAACTTTTTAATTCATGGTAGAGGCTACACATTTTTACAACTGGAGCATGTAAGAATCACTGTAAGCCTAGATGTTGAGGCAGATGTGCACTGATGTTTTCTCACCAGCAGAGGGAGTCCTGACCCAGAGCCTGACCCGATGCTGCGGGAGTGCTCTATCAGGTCCTTCAGGGATTCCCCAGGGGGGATGTAGGTCTCCTCCTGCTCCAGATCGATACTGTAACGAGGTCGTGACTCCTGACGCTTATATCTGCCACAGAGAGGTAACGCAGTATTTGTTAACTGCTCACCGGGAAGTGTGATACATGCATGAGTCATCTTCAGGATTCTTACCTGAAGTAGCAGAAGACGAGGATGAGACCAAGGATGATACTGCAGACTGTGATTGAAATGAAGAGAGCCATGTACTGGATGCTGCTGTCAACATAATCTAAAAAAATAAAGATGTATTTCATATTATTAGAAGCATTTTAATGTAATTTTTATTATTTTACCACCCCTACATGTGAATAATCATGTCCTCAGTGAGATAGAAAATGTAAAATTAGAGCTGATGAACGAGTGGTGACAGTCATTTGTTCATCGTTATCTCCTCCAACATCTCTCTGATTTTCATTGGCAGGGACAAGCTCCTCTTCCCCTTCCTCCCTCTAACCCTTCCTTGCACCCCCGTCTCACAGCGTGTGATCGATCGCATCCCCTTCCTGAATCCCACAGATCAGCTGTCACTCTGACATCGCTACAGAAGCCCCAGAGGCCTGAAGCAGCTCTGGGGCTCTAGCCTTTCTGCTGCGCTCCTGCCAATCAGACACACACACATTAACACAACGGATGCTCCGTGGTGTGTGAAGAACCGCACACACACACACAGTGAGAAGGAGCAGTGGACAAAGAAAAACTGCATGAATAGCAAAATGTCCTATGAACTCCCTGCGAGTTCATAGAGTTAAATCGTCACTCTGGAGAAGAGAAACCAAAGAGGAACAGTCAAATTATTACCAAAACTCTGTTATAAACAACTATAACATAGTAACTCTTAGTTGTGTACATTGTCCCTGTGCAATGAGGGATTATCATCAACATTTCAGCTGCATTCACTTTCAGTTTCACGGGTGTTACTCTGTTGAGGAAGAATCACTTCTTAATCCATTATCTTTGTGGGCGGTAATGACATATGCAGACTTGCATGTATTTTCTTTTAGAGTAACAGACAGCAGAACAAATCCTTGCCCTGGGCTTGTTGGAACTCAAGTGAGTTGAAGTGATCTGCTGGGCTGATTTGGACTGAGAGAGTCGCCTAAGGTATGTTCATAACTGACCATTAGGGAGGAGGAGGGGAGGAGGAGGCGATGAGTCATGTTTCAGGTCCACCCAAAAAAAAAACTAAACAAATAAATCCTCAGTTTAATGGTCTAAGTCAATAATTCAGTAGCACGTAGTACTCAGTCTTTTCATATGTTTTCAGCAACTATGTTCTAACATGTGAAATTTGTTTAGAAGAAAAACTCCCCTTTTCTTCTTTTACATTGACTTTAAAGGCAAAATGTGTGCCAGAATACCATTTTAAATTAAATATTGTGCTGCAGAGATGTCATGGCCTACACATCATATTCTACAGACTTAAGAAAACATCTTTTTTTAGTACAGATCCCTGCAATAATATGTTTTTAAATGAAAATGAGAATAATAATATATACATCATCAACCCTTGTAATATCATAAATAATACTACAATTGCAATATGAGTCAAAATTAGATATTTTTTGAAAGTTGTTCATCCATATTTAGCACTCATTTAGTGTCAGTTTTACAGATTTTTACACATTTTTCCCCCATCAACCTATCGATTGGTTGAAGAGTAGGTAGAATTTTAGTCGACAAAGATTTTTGTTGGTTGACTATGGCCCTAATATTCTGGCTAAACTGATGGCTTGTTTACAACCCATCTGATCACCACAGATTTTTTTTCTTGTCCTGTCTGACTTTACTGTAACAATGCTGCCACGTTCTCAGATCTCAGTGATTGGTTTGGTGAGTACACTGTTATCACAGCTGACAGAAATGACAGCCAACGCCAAAGAAAACAAGACAGAAAAAATGGAATTATCCTTTATTTTGCTCCAAGTGAGCTGACAAATCAGTTTGTTTGAAGGTCACAATGAAGATTGTGAGCCTGTGTGAAAGTGTGAGTTTGTGTGACAAACAGGGAGCGAGAGAGAGAAAGAGTATGTGTGTGTGTGTGTGTGTGTGTTGGTGTGTTGCGGAGTAACAGATGGACAGATATCTCGCATCCGTCCCGAGGCAAGAAACTCAAGCAGGCCCTGGGGAGAGGCTGTCCTTTTCATTAGAGGGTGAGAGAACAAGCCGAGGCTGCAGGCTCTGTTTCACCTGCCTCTCCCCTCTGTTTCCCCTCTCCTCCTCCTCCTCCTCCTCCTCCTCCTCCTCCCCCCACCTGGAGCAGCATGTGCCACTTCACTCCAGCACCACACTGTGGTTTGTAACAGTTTAAACTGTCACTACCCATCACCACCCGGCGTGGCCTGAATGAGCCCGCGCTAGAAGCCACTTGCACTTTAAAGTGGGGCAGGATTTCAGTGTGTGAAAACCTGTGTGAACTAGTGTGTGTGTGTGAGTGTGTCTCACCTGACGTCACGAGTGGAGGAAGAGTCGGATGCAAGTCTCTGTTGCAGTAGTCCTGATCTGTGCAACACTCCAGAGCTCTCCTCAAACGTGAATTCCACGTGTCCTAACAGTCACAAGTCACATATATTCCTGCATTAACACTAATGAAGACACAAGAGTAACGAGTATTTACAGCCACACTTATTTCTAATGAGAATATTTTACAGTAAACTAAAAGTTTTTTTCCACCGAGTGTAAAGATAGTGGAGCTGGACAAGTCTGATTTAAATAGGTCTCATAAAGAGCTGCAGTGAGTCAAGGAAAGCTCGTAAAGACTTAACAACGGCTCGTGAAGGAGGACACACATACACAGGCAAGTGCACACATTCATCCAGGCAGATATACACACACACAGCTGACTTACTCTGCACTGGAACTCGGAGCCAGCGAGACCCAAACAACCTGCGGTGAGCACTGCCAGACCCCCCTCCTCCTCCTCCACCATGGTGAAGCAGTAACCGTCGGTCCTAGAAAAATGCACACGCAGCATTATATGAGTACACGTCGCCTGTGTGTCCTTTCTATTAATGTCCTCATCATCATCATAGGTGTTGGGGTTAAGTTTCATTTTAATGAATCTAAATCAAATATTGAAACTGCCTATTGAGATAAAATCATTTTAAAAAAAATTTAAAAACTATTTATCTTTCAACTATTATCATAAAAGTCTGAATACTATAAATATTCAAGAACTGAAACTCAAACATTGGTGGACTCACAATGAACATTTTTTTTAAAGGTTTAAAAATCAATGCAGCAGAGCCAGAGCTACTGTCTTTGGACAAAATTACAAGAATTCTTCTTATTTTTCAAAACCTGGAATGTGTTCAGTCCCAAAAAACACAGTAAACATTTATTGAAACGTAATGTGAACAAATACAAACAGAGAGCTGGATATAAAGAACTGTCATTTCTCAACCGATTTCAGTGGATCATGTCAGATTCAAGGATTTATGAGCTACATGAAGTAAGGAAAAAGTTTTGTTTTTCTAACTTACTCCATGTACATCTTGAACCTTTGACTAAAAAAAGGACTTACTGAAATAGACATGAGAAATGTTTCAGTGCTATTTATCCAGACAAACTGCAGCTCCTCTTGTTTACAGGCTAATCTTACAATCCAAAGGCCAGTGTAAGTCCATGGTACTGTGTACGTGTGACAGTATGGCAGCTGAGAGGGACATTCTTTGTGTTGTTTTTGAAGAATGAATGTAATCTGTTGAAATTGGTTTAAATATCATTATTCATCATTATTATCGTCATTGCTGATCTTTGTTGTTTATGTTGTTTATATACACACAAGGTGGTGACTGGGTTACACTTCTGAAACATGTCATTCAAACTGTAGTAAAAATGATGCACACTATTTTCAGATAGAACGTACTTCCTGAGCCTCGATCTCTCAAAATGCAAATCGACTTGATTCATCTGAATGCACAGGTATGCTATGCTAGTAGCGGCTAATGTAGCCTCAAGTTGCTACCCTCTTTCTAACTTTGCAGATCCAGATCATATTTCATTTTCTTGCAGTCTTCAACCCCATCCAACTCCACAGTCCATCATATTTCATGCAGCTCCCCCCTTTAGTTCCGCTTTAATGAATTAAGGTATAACCTGGAACTGGATCCAAACTGCTTCAGGATCTAGTTGCAATTAATCGATGAGCTGATCAACACAATTTTTGAATATATTCATCTTCATCAGTCTTGAACATTTGCTTATTAAATCTGGAGTCAAGTCAAAAAAGTAATTAGCTGAAGCCTTAGAACACAGATCCTTGTAATAATGACTCTTAAACATTAATGTAATAATATAATATTCATATCTTTATTAAGTACCTACATTTGCTTGAGTATTAATCTCTCTGTGGAAAGTAAGCTGTGTGTCAAGAGGTTTGGGAAATCTCACTAAAGAATATAGCTGAAATAAAGTTTGTGTATCATATATACACAAATCAGGTAATTAGAGATCATGTAATTACTTGTGTTGAATTATTTATACAGTCTGTGTGTGTGTGTGTGTGTGTGTGTGTGTGTGTGTGTGTGTGTGTGTGTGTGTGTGTGTGTGTGTGTGAATCTGTGTGTGTGAATCTGTGTGTGGATATTGTTCTGTGTGCACTTCAACATACATGCAGGTATTGTTGACGGAGTCTTCGGGGCAGTGGTGGTAGCAGTGACACCAAAGCATGTTCTGAGCTGAAACTGTGGCCGTGCTGCTGCTCTCCTCCGCCCTTCGCTCCGATCCGCCCTTCCGTCCGTTCCTCAGCAGCATGGCGTCCAACATGTTAGCTGTACACACACACACGCAGAAAAACTGGACTATGAGCCCCACTACAGACCAAAACATCTGGCTTTGCTGGAGCGAGAGGCGTAAAACTTAAGTACACATACTTCAGGAAAATTAAAGATGGAATAAATCAAAGCACCCAAACACCATTTCTGCTAATTTCAAATGGGCCTTTTGAATTATACGTATGAAAAAAGCAAAAGAGTTTTGCCTGCCTTGGCACCGTTACCATGGCAATGCAATCCACAGAAAGTGTGAATATGTGCTGCTGAAAGCGACCCTGCTGTTCTGGACTGGACTCAATGTACCTGCATGAAGTCTGGAACCAGAATAACACCACTCACCAGAAAGAAGTCTTTGTGCTGTGTGTGCATGTGTGTGAGTGAGTGTGTGTGTGCGTGTGTGTGTGTGCAAGCCTACAAGTGGCTGTGTATTTAGTGTGAGTATGAAGACTGTGCATAGTGTGTTTTAAGTGTCTGTAATTCTGCAGTACATTACTGAAATATTTAAGAGAATCAACCTTCCCTTTTTTTGGCACTGATATAAAACATGGTTTATTCATGTTAATCTTTTTCTGCAATAAATTAAATTCTGCAAACTAACAGTAGAATTTATTGTCAACAAAACAGAATATAATGATTATAAATCATCCTTTACACACCTGACTCACAACAGCAATCATTCCAGTCCATAATGATTCACCAAATGTCACAAGACAGTTGAAAGACATCATTATTTTGCTGTCAGAACTACTAAAAAAACATTATTGTGAGTATATACAGTTGTTGGTTACTGGATCTATGAGATGATTTAGTGTTTATCTTCTGAGAGGAGGAATAACATTTCCAGCTGGTAACACTTACAATGAACTCCACTAGCAAAACATACACAATTGAGTCAAGCCAAGTGCAGTAATACAGCACAGGTGTATTCACAGTAGGATAAATATTGTTGTTCATCGTTGAAAGTGTTAACTTTCTCAGCTGCCACTGAACATTGAATCAATCCAAGGTCATTCTTTGAACAAAAAAGGAATTCCATTTTTAGTTATTTAGTTGTGCAAATGGCCGTCGGCCAGGAGTGAGGCTGACATTATCAACTGGAACTTCATTAAATGTTGCTTCTGAAGGAAAGATACACAGAAAGAATTAGCATTATTATCAAGTATATATCTGATATCTACGTCGGCACCAATAACTAATATCAATATTCTGAAAGAGATAACAGTGTCTCTCCTAATGGGGAGACACCTCACACATATTTCCCACCTGTGACCCATCCGCTATCAATCGCAATGTTGATTTTTATCAAGGCTGTATCTAGATTCAGTGTTAGGTTTGTCCTTTCAGGGCTACGGTAGAAACATTGCAGCCTCCGTGGAAGAGGAAACACTGAATAGCTCATTCTAAGGTCACAAAAACAAATCGGTTCTTAATTTCAGGTTATTACACTAATGAAAACTTGAATATTGTACTCCATTTCTGCCATATAATCCCCTGTACATTTTACACAGCTAATTCATGATAAGACTCATTTGTGGTACTTCTCACTATCAAGTAACTGGAGGTGCACACGTTCATCAGTGGAGAATAAAACAGCTCAGACAGCAGCTCGTCCCTGAAGACCTCTGTGGTCAGGGAGCTGAGCAGTGTTGTACCACACTGGATAGATGTCTTCCTCTCGCTCCCTCTCTCTCTTCCGTTCCTCTTCTGCTCTCTTTATTTTAATATTCATATTATAAAACTGTAGGTTTTCAAAAGGGCTTCACAACTGATCAAAACATTTAAATGGCAATTTGGCCAAGTGCAACAGCCAAATCTCAGAATCTGTAATTTCTGCAAATAATTGCATTATAATTTTTTATAGTTTTCTTAATTTAATTGAGTTACTTAGTAATTCATTTGCAATGGAAATACATAAACATCCACAGCTATAAACTATGAAAGCTGAGACATCAAGACATCACAGGTGGACATCCCCACATCACGTCCACCCGTCCATAAAAATCCAAGAATAGCCTCCTCATACTGTTGATGGGTTTCATTATAGTAGGTGTTAGTAGATCTAAGCAGTGCAACAGTCTGAAAGCCAAGCAGCCTTTGAAAAAGGGAACATGAGTAATCCTCCAGAGGACGACGTGATGAAAAGACTGAGTGTGGTCTATAAACACACTGACTGTTGTTTAAGTGGTACTCTGTGTCCTTCCAACCTAATCTGTGTTACTGTTCCTGTCAGAGGGGACGTGTGCGGAGGTGTTCTGATCCTCCCTCACTTTAGTTTGTCTGTCACAGCTGCTTTACAAGTGTGCAAAAAAACAAAATAAAACACGAGATAGGGACGTTTCATGAATACGTCAGGCTTTTAGATACATCAGCTCTGGTTTATATAAACTGTGTAAAGACAGCAAGCAAAGAAGGCAGGTCACTGCAGGGTGAAATGTTACAGGACCTGACGTCAGGGAAGGAGTATAAAATAAATACAGTGTGTAAATCTACGGCCTTGAGGACAAAAGAAATGTTACCTGTACTGATTATCACCATCGCTCCTATTTGAAGTAAAATGGGAGGATGCAACAATAATTTAAAAGAAAAACAGTGCTAATAATGCCAAAATGCACCTCATTTGTTTTCTCTTCTGTTAAACCATGTGATGCACAGTTTAACACACAGTATGCAATCCAGCAGCACATATCTGGTTGCACAACATGCTTTACAACATGTTCTCCTCCTACACATAACAAGCTTTTAATATTACCCTTACATACATTGGATTCTTGAAAATGTGTCACAGTGTAGTGCAGTCTGAGACTTGATACTGCACTCTGGTTTTAACCCAACACACCTCACTCTAATCACAATTACTGTAACCTGTGTTCAGTGCACAGCTTCCACCTGGCAATGACATGAGGGGCTTACATTTAAGTTAGGGTTTAAGTTAGCAGAGGATGCATATTGTAAATGTAGAGTGATTTCTCTAGAACTTTAGGAAGCATAAGACTGCTTTGTTGTCAAAGATGTGTGTGTAGCGGGTGGGGGGTCATGCTTGGTATGTAAGAGTAGGTCACTGTGTGTTCAGCAGACTATTAAAGAGGCTATAGGATGTAAAGCCAGCAGGCGACTTAAGGGAGAGGCCATCTTTGTTACGCTTATTACAGGTTCTACTAACAGAGAGCTTTTCTTCCTGAACTCAAAAAACACACTGATACAGAAAAAAATCCCCCAAACATCCAGGTATAAAGTCGCCTAATTTTAACTTTTAATACTGGACAGATGGTCCTGCAAGCAAAAAGACTCAAAACGCAGCTTAATAGATTCAGGTACACTAAAGCAATGCTGTTGTATTGAATATCAGCACGGCTGTGAGTTTGCCATATGCACAAGTGTGATACTGCTTTTATACAACAATTCCACAAGTACAATTTTTTATAAGCAATTTCTAATAAGCGAAAACAGATTATGATTTATTTATTTTTGTTTGATACAGGATACAACAGGAGTGGGACTGGACTGTTGACAAGCAACACATAAACACGTTCCTGCACACTAACCTCGGCTTGCTTGCTACTATGTGTAGGTCGACATGCTGCCATAGTAGAAATCGCCTTTAGTTGTCCAGAGGGCTCCATAGAACTGCCTCAAGATTGTATTCAGTTTGCTCTTTTTTATGGACTAAAAGTCAAATTTTAAATTTTTTTTCCTTTGGTCCAAGTCGGACAAAATGAATCGAACTACAGGTGAGAAAAGAGACTCACCCTGGTGTGGACCAAGCAACCAGACCAAGACCACTTGAAAAGGGAGGTCTTGGCCCACTTCCCAGTGGACTGTGGCGCAGGTTGTTTGTGGTCAGAAAGCAAAAGAACCAACCAAGAGATGTTACGATAGGAGATAAGTTATTTCAGCATGATTTCAAAAGCTAAACTGCTGGAATAGATCTTATAATTGATCTCTATAAGCCATTCATATATTTATGCAAAACATTTTATTACCACTCTTTCTATACCACACGTATGCATGTAAGCCTGTTGTTTTCCCCCAGTTAATAGTGGGTGAAAGTCATCCAACAGTAATGAAGCCACGAATAATTGCTATAAAAGACGCCTACTTTTTGTCCTGTCTCTACCCGTTCATTATTGTAAAGTTAAGAATGTTGTTAAAAGTCCCAGTGCTGTTGTACTCTATATCAGTACAGCTTGTTCAATGAAATTACTTAGTCGAAACTAATTGCTGTGTAATATTGGATAAAAGGCCGACTTATTACCATTAATACACCACACTAGTCCTTTGTTCCTCATACATGTTAGCAAATAATTGTACACACTTCTTTTCTCTTTGTCTTTGTGTTACACACACATCCACACACACTCTCACACATTCACACATACAACAAACAGACTTGCTGTGTCAGCTACGGGGCATACTCAAGGTCACCCCGAAATCTGATCTGCATCCCCCGCACATTCCACAGGCTGTTCCTCAAACTACACACACACACACTGAGAGTCACAACACACACTTGGAGCAATTAGTAGTTACACACAGTGAATAAGTCCAGCTGGAAAACCTTCAGACGCAGCCCGTCACAATCAGCAGGCTCTGTGTCTTTGGTCACTTCCGCGCTCCCTTCAGCGTCTCCAAGTCTTTCTGCATTAGAGACGACAGTTCATCTGTTCTCTTCACGGCTGGGTTTGTCATCTCTTTTCATTTCTGACGGCTGCGGCTGAACACTATCAGCGTGGTCCGCAACACTTCCTCCTTCCTCCCTTAATGCCAAGTTTTCCGTGGTGACAGAGGGAGCATGACTGCGGACTCAAAGTGTCATTCTGATGTGTGAACTGTCATGAACTGACTTGTTATAAAAGACTGGAGTTTTTATATATACTTGTTTGTTTGCTTGTTCTGATTTTTGCAAGAGTGCATGTACTCTGGTCAGACACTGTCACTTACTGGATAAAGCAGAAACAACTACAAGCTCCAACAACACACTGTACATATATCGAATACTGACAGAGATGAGCAATGCCACTTGCACACAAGAATGATTAATGGCTAGAATACAGCCACTCATATTACACAAATCCATCCTACAGCATGTGTACAACAAACATACTGACCTTCCTGTGACCTCGATACAGAAAACACCCCAAATAAACCAGGTTATTAAAAAAAGTCTAATTTGGGGCCAGTGAGCCTCAACACTGAGAAATGTCCCTAAGTATTTATGTTAGAATATAACTTTTTTGACATGCACAAAGAGGTTCTGCTGCTAGGAAGAAGAAGAGGGAACAAAATTTGCAATTCTGATGTTCTCTCTTATGAAGCAGATACCGCGGCGGCACATACTTTTCCTGCAACCTTTACACAAGGGAAGTGCAAGAGGACCTTTACAGCTCATCAAGAAAGGTATGGTGCCTCTTCCTCCATTCACATCACTAATGTTACTCCCACGTTGTGTAAAAATGCACAGAAAGAAGGAAGGAAGATTTATTCCAAAAAGAGAGAAATGATTGGACTAAGCATTTACATGGTAATTAGACCCTAATATTTTCCTATTAAACAGATTATCAAAGTTTTACACTACCCTTCTCAACCTGATTGAAAATTCCTTCTGATCGGGACAGTCTCTCCCAATTGATGTGGTTACATGAGGGATTTTTATTCTGATTCTAGTATTATTCTGATTATTAGCAGACTATTAGCTTACATATTTAACTGCAGATTATAACCACTGGTAAGAGGCAGCAAAAAATTTGAAATATTAGACTGTTTTTAAGACACAAATCCTCTGCTCTATTTCCAGTCAAGCAGTTGGCAGCATAAACAGACACTAGAGCACTGGAAAGACATCAGTGATTTATGCTTTCTTATCTTGCATATGAACACTTCATACCAGTTCAAGAGTGACAATGAGGGCGATAATCAGCCTTTAACAATTCCTGAGTCTTAAACTAATCTAGACATACCCAGATGATCAGTGTAAGATAACAAATAGAGAATAAGAGAGAATAAGTTGCTGTGGCTGACTCATCAGTAATGAGTCAGGAGTTGGGCAGTTTTTTTTTCAGAAAAAAGGTGTGACCTTGACAGTCATTAAATTAAAAACTAAATCCAATTTCTTTCTTTCATTTATCGTGTAATATCTATGTGTACACTACTGTGCACTGTGGAAGCATTTCTCTCAAATTGTGCCCCATGAAAACAATAATTCAGTTAACCCACCTAAAGTTGTAATCTAGACAGACACTGGCAATCAATAAATATACTGTTATAATATTGGGTTTTGTTTTTCCATCAAGACTAGGCTAATGGAAATCAATGCAAAACAGAATTACCGCTATTATCAGAGATAAATTAGAAGAGAAATGTTGAAAGGGGATTTTATGTCTAGGAAAATGGGAAAAGAAATAAATTGTTCCAATTAACACGGTTGTTTCACCAAAGCTGACTTCACAGCGCTGCAGCCATTTAATCTCTGAGCTGAGACCTTCATCACAAACAGAGAGGAGCACATGAGAGAAACGGGAGATAAGTTACTCCAGGTGGCCATGATAAATCACCTCCTCAAAGCAGACATCTTCCCCAGAGTCTCCAGAGTGCACTCTGACCCCGAGGGGGTCACAACCAACCTGCAAAGGGGCCATACATCCTCCTCCACCCTATCACCATCCCTCTTAACCCCCTACGGGCTTCAAAGGCCTCTGCCACACGAGACACTCACACATGTGCACATATCATACACGCACACACACACAAGAACATGTCTGAGGAGCACATTCCACCCTCTCTCCTCCGTCTCCGCTGCTACACCTACATCAAGTCATCTGTTTCCACCGTGCAGCTTCCAGCAACCTGTTCTGTGTTTACCAGGCGTGACCAGAGCAGCCTTTGTGGAGGAATGTGATGGTCAACACCCACAGAAGTAATGCTACAACAAATATATGGAAGAGGAACCCTCTGCCAAAGACCCTGCACTAGGCCGGAGAAATAAAACAATATTGATATTGATCAGCAATAGGCACTTCTTCAATAGCAACAGAAAAATTGTTTAATAAAATGCTCAATAGTTTTATGTAAATGTATTTAATGCAAACTGCCATGAAAGCACATACAGCCTATCCCTTGATAACTGTGTGCGCTACACAAACAGACAGTCCTTTAACGTGTGATGTTCGGTTGCACCATCGACATGTGACAAGAGAAAGAGCCTGAAGTGAGAAAATGAGTGCAGACAGTGAGGAAATTGTTAATAAAAAAGGACAGGTTGGCTTGCCAGTGTGGCAGTTTCTTTGCTTTTTTTTAAAGGAGCAATATGCAATAATTGCACATCACAAAATGGGCACTACACTGCAAATAGCAAGTTGGAGCCAACGCCCCCTCCTCTCCAGACTGCAGGAGTGTGAGATGAGTGCAACATTATAATTTGACAACGACAAACAACGACGAGTCCTACGTGCAAGTTGATCAGCTGCTCCTAAGTGTCAAATATCTGTCCATGTAAAGCCTGTTATCCTGAAAACAAAAGCTCACTGCTCTGAAAATACAAACTCTGGAGTTAAAAGTTCAGTGGCTGCCTGCTTTCTGCCTGCCAGATTCCATTAACATATTGTTTAATTTCTCCGTTATAAACATCTCCTTCTTCTAAAATATTATTAATGATTTCAAACAATTCATAAACAGACACTAACTCATTCAGCAAACATTCGGCATTAATTTGAAGTCTAATAAATGTGAAACGGGAAAACAATAACAGTTATTCTGTAAAGGAATGGAACACAGCGGCTGTAGCATTGCTGTTTCCTTAATCTCTGATGACACATCATGGTCATTTATGATTTATTACAGATTTCTCCTTTAAATCTATTGCCTGTGTGCTTTAAACGTTTAAATAGAGTGGTTATATTCAAAATAATGTGCTTAAATTCAACCTTTTTTTCTCCTGGTCTGTATTAAAAACAGGCCATTAAAAATGATCAATAATTATCAATATCAGCTGAAATTAAACATTTTACCGTGATACATTTTTCAGCTGTATTGCTCAGTCCCGCTCTTCTCCACATTACACTCCACCCGAGCTTCAGAAAAACTATCTCAGCTGTCAGGGATTCACACTGGTTACACAGAGAAAACTTTCCACAGGGGTGTGAATACAGCAGAGAGCTGCTATATCCACAACAACATACTCAAACACACAGAGGCCCATACACAGCAGACATGGAGACAAACTGACTTCTGCTGAAGTCCATTAAATGCCAAGAGCAGACAGAGACACAGACACACACTAGCATTATGAAAGAAACAAATCAATTCAGTTTTATTTATACAGCATCAAATCATAACGAAAGTTATCTCAAGGCACTTTTCATATAGATCAGGTCTAGACTGTTCTATTTATAGTCTTTATTGTTCTCTTTATAGTACACTGAACTCTGTTTCTGTTTATATTGTGTATATTGTTCCTATTTTTTTTTTATCTATCCTCTTTAAAATAGTTTAAAATGTTCCTATTTCCTCTTGTTCACATTGCTTGTTTACTTATTTGTTACTTTTATTGGTGCTTCTTTCTATTTTGCTATCATTATTGCTGTTATGACACTGCAAATTTTCTCATTTTGGGACTAGTAAAGAATCATCTTATCTTATCTTATCTTATCTTATCTTATCTTATCTTATCTTATCTTATCTTATCTAAAATATATCTTACATAAAATATATCTTATATAAAATATAAGAGCTGCAGGACAACTGATTTTTCGATATATATTTATGTAATGTTGCATAAGCAGCAGATAGGTTCAAAAATGGGAGCTTACTTTACTAAATTCAATGAAAATCCAGCTAAATACAATAACTCAAGAAGCTGTTCAACATATTTCTACAAAAAAGGAATAGTAAAATAACTTAATATCTTTTAATGTCATGTCTTTATTTTTAGCCCAACATTATGCTGAGTAGTATCAATAAAGCAAAGTGTATCAGTATCAATTAAATACTCAATTATACATGGGTATGAAAAGCAGAGACTGAAGAGGATAATTCTCTTATCCATATTACAGAAAACATTTTCAGAATGATATATAAAAAAAAGAATCCATTTCTCAGAGAAATGAATGTCTGTGCTGTACCTTTAATTTTTTGCAGACAAACAGACACATGCACACACAAACCCTCACACACTCAGGCTGATAGACACAGAACAGGTGTGGATGCTGGCATGTTCTGAAACCGAGGCTTTGTATTGACCACACATGTGTGCGTATGTGTGGCACTCATCCCAAAGAACCATCTCAATCCTATCTTCTTAGTTATTCCCACTCCTTTGAAGTTCAAGATTTATTTTTTTAAACATCATCTATCCACTGTGCTCATCTCGCTGCTCGTCTATCTGTCCATGTGGTTGAGACTTACTGGAAAAAGCCACAAGCCACTGACTAATGCTGGGCTCCATTACAGACATATTGAGAGAGCACAGCCACAGCGCCACCACAATATGTCATTTTACCCCACAATATAACTGTACCTCTGCCAAAAAAAAGTCAAGCTTCTGTTTTTACTCAAGGTTGTTCAAGGTCCCCATAAAATTTAAAACCAGATATACTTAATATGAATGAGCCAATTTGACCTAACCCAAGGACTGAACTGTTTTAGTGTTGATATTATCTTGAATTTACAGCACTATGTGGTTTTTCTTTTAACCAAAACTATTAAAGTTATTAATAGAGTATTAGTATAAGATCTTATTCAGATGCTGCAATGTCTGAGGTTGAGAAGTTGAGCACATTTGCACTCTAGTGAACTCAAAAAGTAAGTCCCAGGCTTCCAAATCTCTCTAGACAGATATGTTCATGTGGTGCACATGAACAACGATTACACAAACACACAGTATTTGCTCCCATGCCTGACCGCTGGAGCAGCACATCTGCCTGGGGATCAAATTCAGTGTGGGGGAACCGTATCCACATCCTGACAGGAAGCAGAGCACAGAGGGCTGGAGGAGCCCGGTCCTGCCGAGGACCAACTGCTGCTGTTTTGTACTTCTGGACCAGCGCTCCACAACTACACCCTGACCTTATTCCACAACACTCAGCTCTAAACAGATGTCTTCCAAAGAGCCGTCAGTATAGTACAGTCTACTAAACACTTTCTCTATACTGCAAACTGTTAAGGAAACTTAAGTAGTTAAAGGTAGAATATGCAGAATTTGTCAGTTGCTGCTTGTAAAAACACCAAAAAGATACTTGATTGTCGAGTCTCATTTCCAGGATGTCACATACAGTTGCTTTGGGTTGGTAAGGCGTCTTGAGCACAGCAAAATAATGAGAAAATGAGGAAATACAGGCAGAGTGCAGGGTCTCTGCAGACACACACACAAGCACCCATGTCCACATAGTGTTTTTTTTTTTTTCATCTGGCAGAAAAGAGCTGGCAGAGCACTGGGAAGTGCTGAGATGAAGCATATGTGTAGTGAGAGGAAAAAAAATCACTGTGCATGAATCTGACATTATGATTGACAGTAGCTATGAAGCTAATTTAATGCTAAGTTAACAGAGGGTTGATTACAGCTAACAACCAGCTTACAATGTCTAGGATGATAAAAGCACAAACCCAATAACATTTAATGTCTGGTCGATCTGCTTCCCACAAAAGGGCTTTTCTGTCTCTGTTATGAGTTGTATGTCACAAACGGACAGAACTATGTCCTTATCCATTTTCTTCAGGGTGATGAGTCCCCATCTAATATATGATTGGTTGACTGAACAAAGCAACACCAGCAACAAAAGTGCCTTTTCTGAAAAGTTTGCATGGAAAAAAGTAGAGCACTCTATAAAAAGACATCTTCTCTGTAGGTGGCTGCATGCTGCTGCAGACACTCTCTCCTCATTGGGAACAACTGAAAAAAGGTGCTGGTGCTAAAAAAAAAAAAATGCTATGTGGACAACTGATAGTTGAGAGGGTCTATTTTTATATGAGTCTATACAGTGTTTTTTATTGCATCTACACAGATTTCCTACACTTGGAATCTTTCAGTTCAATCTTTTTTCTCAATAGTTTTAGTCACAAACCCACACTGGACCCAAAAAAGTATCTCAGATTATTTTACACTAAAATTACATTCCTATAGTTCTGATAAGTTCAATTAAATCACATACTTTCTATTTAAAGTACACACATAACAAACTTTGCAGAATTTCACAATTACATTATTTTACCCTCCTGAATTCCAACAAGAAAGTTCAGTAATTAAATATCCTGAAATTTTGTTTAAGCTGCTTCACATTCATGTAACCAAAGCAGAGCTTCAGAAAACGAATGGTAGTTAATCAAGACAAAACCAATACCCCCTCTGAACGCTCTGACAGAGACACACTCCTACGGAGACACCCTGACATTTTGAGATATTTGAAGATCGCCGTGAATGAAAACACCACACACTGTACTTGAGAAACGGCTCCTCAGAGAGTCATGTTGATTATACATGGCTGTCCAGAAGACCAGAGGATGACTTTGGTGGTAAAGTGGACTTGTTGTTGGCCTTCTAGAAGGATTTGTAGCTCTGAAGTGTACGTCAGTGTTAAAAGTGATGGACCACTGTCATATCAGCAGCTATTGCTCAGACACACCGAGTTTTCACGGTCACACAGAGGTTTTGTGTTACAAACAAAGTGAAACTAAAAAGTGGATGGAGGAAATGAGCAAAAACTAATAGAATTTCAAGACATTTAACCTCAATAAAAGGCATTATCGTCATATAACCACACTGAATCTTTCATATTTCCACTGCAGTGCCAAGGGAAGAACAAGGCTGAGGTTCATCTACCCTCTGTGAACCTCACCAGCCTGTAGAAACAGGTGGCAAATTGACCATGCTGCTTAGATTTATGGGCAACCTCCCACATGTTTTACTCATTTGGGAGACCTTTAAAAAGATCAGATCACAGAGGAAACAGAAAAAGCAACTGGTGGCTCAAGTATTAGTACAGAAAGTAGACAGAAGGAGGAAAAACAGAGGAAGCCAAAGAGCTTTAGTATGAAATCTCTCCATGAGGGCTCACAGCTTCATTTCACCTCCCATTTGTCAGTGTGCGCTGACAGGAACAAGCAGAAACTTTGCCTCCTGTCAGTTTATAGTAGAATGAGAATCAATATTTCTTCAGAGATGATTCTGTCTGAATTTTCACTCCATCTTCCCACATCCCTCATATCTGTGCGGCTACTGACCCTCAAACTCGCGGCACTAACATTGGATAAGAAGTTAAACATTCAGCTCAGTCTGCACAGATAAGAATAAAGGAGATTCTCTTCATCAGCAGCTGAGGTATTTCAGGACCAACTGCGAAAGTTACAGCTAGCTCTGAACCACTCGGCCAGTCTCAGAGTTTACAGCTGGTCTTTATTTTTGACACATTTTCAGTAAAGAATCTCTTTGTACCAGGATTCAAATGAAAACCCCCTTTGTGTTCTAACGTCAAGCTGACTTTTCCAAAATCACATTGCTTATTATGGCTTGTTATTTCTGCCGTTACAGCTTTCAAATTTACTAAGAATTTTCCAAAAAAATGTATAAAGTGATTGGATGACGACAATGGTTCCAGCTTCCTAATATAAGGATTTGCTGCTTTTCTTTTTCATCTTTTATAATAAATAAATAGTCTTTGGGTTCTGGACTCTTGGTTGGACAAAGGAAGAAATCTTATCTGGGAAATTGTGATGAGTGTTTCTCTCAATCTTTTGACATTTTATAGACTATACGATTAATTGAAAATGAAAATAATTGTTAATGCAGCCCTACATTCTATAAATATACTGTTATGGCTTTAGTCTGAGACATGTTGACACATTTACTGTATGAGAGAAAAAAAAACACTAACACCCTGACAAATTTACATTAAATAAATACTACAACCATACATATATACAATATGTATCATACACTTTGAGTATTCCAACGTAAGTGTATTAGGAAGAGGCCATGACGGCATCAGACGAGCATAAATAAGTCACTAAATTAAAGAACCAGACACACCATCCATCACTTCAGGGAAAACCAGTTGCAGCAAACAGAGTGGTGACATTTTCCAGACTGTCTCCTAATGCCAATATTTACAAATACTGTGCGCGTGTGTGTGTGTGTGTGTGTGTGTGTGTGTGTGTGTGTGTGTGTGTGTGTGTGTGTGTGTGTGTGTGTGTGTGTGCACGCACCCAAATGCTGGCTTTACAGCCTGACACCCAACTATATTCTTAGCAAGTGTTTGACAAAGCATTTCTGCAAAGGTTCGGCTTGGCTATACAAACCATTAATAGATGGGCTAAATAATTTATCTGTGCATTACTTCTCTATTGATCTATTAAATCTGGAGTAGGCCGTTTATTTTTGGTGTCAATAGGCAAGAGTTCCATAATAACCTAGTTCAAGTGGTCTGAGAGAAAACTAGACTTCTGCTCCTTGGCTCTGTTTTCAGGCTTTAGAAAATCTAACCTGTGGCGGACGTCTCTGGCCAATCACAAGTCAGTAAGATAGTTGATGGTTGAGTCTCATTCCCAAAACACAGGTATTTGATGACCTGGGAATGTGACCCAACAGTCAATGATCTTTATCCAGAATTGCTTACTGTGAGGATGTTTTGGAAACATGCAACATTATTCACTTTTTTTTTTACTTTTTATGGACCAAAAAACTAATCACTTAATCGAAAAAATAATCTACAGATTAATCAGTAATAAAAAAATATATATATTATTTGCAGTCCTAAAATTATTATGAAAATAGTTGCAGATAAAATTTCTGCCGACTGACAAATAGATAAATTGTTTCAGCTCTCATAAAAAGCCACACTTGGAGACTTCGAGATGACGAAAACTAAGAATTTATGCGTGACTGGTGGTTTTAAAGACATTTGTGTACTAATATTCATGCAAAATCCCAAACCATACTCATGCTAATGCTAATATTGAGCAACAATGTGTCTGTCTCCCTGTCTGTGATCAAAAACAGAACAAATGCACAAGTGTCATCTTCTTGAGGCTGGGAGCGCGTCGACCCTCCCCGCCTGTCACAACCTTACGGGGCACCGCAACACTGTTGGCATTCATCGTAAAAGACAACTGGCTGTCCATCTTCAAACAATTCAAAACATGAACAGAGAGGGGGTGCAGGCGTGGGGGTGGGGGTGAGGGTGGTCGTTGGGAGGGGAGAGGACAGGGCAGATAAATGCACACCCATTTCTCATGGTGGCCCCTGCAGAGATCATAATAGCTTTTTGCTCGTCATAAATACCACAGGGTTGAAAAATAGGCAGCTCACAGGATCAACCTGAAACCTAACAATACTTAGGAAAAAATGTGTGAAAACATGATTCTGGCTTCAGAAAAATAAAGTGCTTTTAACTATTTCTACACTCTAAAGCAGAAATATACATGCAGACATACAAATATGCACAATTTTAAAAACAAAATGTTCATTTAAATTTCCTTCTTGCAGCTTTGTAAACCATTTTAAGGCATGCTATGCAGGATTTTCCTTAAAAAATGTATTTTACCAACCAAAAGCATCAGTATTTGACGACCTGGGAATGAGACTTAACAGTCGTTTCTCATGGTCGTCCCTGTGGAGATCAGAGCAGCTCATCATAAATACCCCAGGGATTAAAAAATGGATTGATCAGGTGATCAGCCTGCAACTAACAATTCATGCTTTGTAAAATTTAAGTGTATTTAACAATCTCTACAACCCAAAAGTTAAATATAGATACCCCCCCAAAAAAATGTATAAACCTAAAAACAAATTATGTCTTTCAGTTTGCTTCTTGCAGCTTTTTATTATAGTTTAAATGCATAATTATTTTCCTAAAAAATATATAGACTCATATAGAAATAATCCCTCTCATCACTTCTGTGATCCACCAGAAGTGTGGTGGTGTCTGTATCTGCAGAGAGCCGGCCCTCTGCCTGTATTTACTGTGGAGCTGTAACAATTAATCGATTATGAATTAATTCTGAATTGATTATAAATTAATTTCTCTCTATTTTCATAATTGATTAATTTGAGAAATTTTGGATGGAAGAAAAAGTCAGACTTTTCTGATTCCAGCTTCTTATATGTGAATATTCTGTTTTGTTTTGTTTTGTTTTTTTTACTTCTCTATGAGTAAACTGAATATGTGGACAAAATATGACATTTGAGGGCAGACATTGATCTATATTTTTCACCATTTTCTGATATTTTATAGACCAAACAACTAATTGATTAATTGAGAAAAGAATCAACAGATTAATCCCCAATGAAAACAACTGTTAGTTCCACCCCAAATTTTCTTACTTTCCCATCATTTTGCTGTGTTCAGAATACTTTACCACCCAAAAGCGTCAGTATTTGAGAACCTGGGCATGAGACTCAAAACAAACAGCAACTAACAAAACCTGTGTATTCTACCTTTAACCAATGAGCGACAAACTAAAAGCAATCACATGAAGGCCTCGGCCTCAAAACCACACAGCAGTGAGAGTGCAGTACTCACCATCAGACCTCCGGCTCAGTGATGCCAGCCCGGTCACCAGGAGAACAGCCTGCCAGGCCCACTCCTGAGGCAGCCACACCACCACCATCACGCCAACCCGCCTCCGTCAAAATCCCCGAGGTGCTGCCACAACGAACACGCCCGTGCAGAGACGTGGGGGTGTGAGATTGCGTTTTATATCCTTTTTGTGAAAGAGCGCCAGTCCGGTCTCTCTGTACAAGTGTGTCTCTATGTGAGTGAGTGACTGCCACTCTGCCTCAGGAACTTCCCACAGCACACGGCAGCCTCCAGCAGCTCTACTCCACACTGACAGCCTGGGAGACACAGACACAGAGAGGAGGAGAGGGGGGAGGACAGAGGGGGGAGGAGGGTGTTACTTAGTTGCTCTCTCGCTGTGCTATTTGTCCAGCCCTTTCTGTGACCAGTTCACTACAGAGGGAACAGCTGAGTATATCTGAATCCACACATACAGCCCCTCTCTCACACAGACACACACATTACAGATTCTCACATCACTCATGCACAGAGAGGACAGACAGCAGAATAGAGAGGGGGCAACAGGGTGTAAACATGGGCCGTGGATGTGAGCCGGGGCTGAATGAGGTGTGAAAGGCAGCAGTGAAAGCATTATGACTTATTGCCACAGGCATACAAACACACAGCATGCCAAGAGGGACACAGAAACTGCAGTCTGAACTAATGCGTACAAACTTACAGCAGGGCATGTACATATACTTTGGTAAAACCACCTGGTATCAAATCCTGCAAGGCAGAGCAAGTCAAAGCTCAGACTTGTTTTAACCCTGAACAAAACTTGTGTTTGGGTCAACGCAGCTCATCTTTGGTGTGAAAGAAACTAAAGAGTTGCTCAAGTGTATTCTGTCAGACGTACATAATGCATTAAAGTGCAACTGTGCTTAAAAATGAATCTAGACTATGGACGTCAATGACTAATCATCAATCGATTAATCACCACTAAAAATTTTACTGATTAAATTTTGATTTAAAAAATGTATGTTTTGTGTACCATTTCTCCAGAGCTCAAAAGTTTTCTCACAATTTGATTTGGTCTGCTTTGTTGGTCTAGAAGTGGCACTCAGCAAAAAAAAACCTAAACTAAAACTAACTGCATTTTGCGTCACATTAATTATTAATGACATTTTCAACCATCAGTTAGGAAATAGCACAAAAAGTGTGTGTTTATTGTAAATGTCCTCATGTTTCTGGTTAATGCAAGCTGAACGTGTCTGTTTGCAACTAATGAACATGAACATGAGCATCTTTAACTCTTGCAAGAGTTAAAAACGCTCACACGTTTTACAGCTAGTGCATGACTAGCACAACTGGCATTTCAGGCACAGTTACAAGTACTGCTGAAGCCAGTTCGTATTAATACTTGAAGGAGGTTTATGAGCGAACAAGTACAGACTCCAACTTGAAAAATCTCAAATTCTGTCACGTCTGAAAAGACAAATTAGCCTCATCGTCAACAAACTTGAAACAACACATCGAGTTGAAGAGGTGTTGAGAAATATCTGTGAGTGAATGAAGATCACATTTGTACTAGACTACTTTATAAGAGAAAATGGAGGAAAGCAACATGAGCTACTTTTGGGGGCTGAACTTCATTCAAAAAAGGATGAAGGTAAATCTGCAGTCAAAAAAGACTTAAAGTAAAAGTCCTCCAATCAACAGAAACCATTCATCTGTCTTACAGTCCAAAAAAAGAACTAATCTAAAACTAAAACAACAGAAAAAGCATCCAACCTCTCAACATTCCCGCTCTAATGTGTATAGACCTACAGTGCAGCTACAGGCACAGGTGTTGTGTGAATGGCATCGAACAGGGCATTAATCTGTAACCAAGAGTCTGGTATTAAAGTTCCGACGTGGGCTGAATCGTGTCAAGTTCCTCATGTGAGTCCGTGTGTGAAAGGGGTGAAAACACAAACACTTGTAGAGCCGCGGGGATCAGGCCATCACACGTCAGGTGATTAGAGGTGATTAGAGCTCACACCTCCAGGCACCGCCACAACTTTACAACTTCACCCTAATCCAGCGCACACAGACACACATGCAAACATGCAATACCACGGAGGGGAAAAAAAATATGATAACAATAGGGACACATTCCAGCGATGAAAGATTTTTGTGGGTTACAAGTTAAGAGGATTAAGAGAGCTATTAGACAGATTACATCAAGCCAACTACAGCACCTACACAAATCATAAACATGTCAGAGATGGATGAATTTCCACAATCACACATTTAAGATCCTCGGGTAACACTTTGCAATGAGGGTACATTAATTACCATTAGTTAATGCAATAATAAGCATTTATTAATAGTTAATTAACAGTTTACTAATTCTGGTGATCATTTACTAATGGTGTTAGTCATGTTAAAAGTACAAGTTATAGGGGTCTCTCTCATATTTAAACAACAACAAAAAATGTAGTTTGATGACATCGTGAAGGCATCTGACATATTTCTGGATGTCATAGCAACTAGCAACTAGCTACAGCTAATTTAAGTATGGCGTTTTCAGATGTTTTAATGCAGAAATGTTACGTATCGTAGCTTTAACTGGGGTTTTAAGTATTACTTAATCATAATTGTCCATTTATTAATATGCTTATTGTGCCCCTTTTTGTTAAATTAAAACATGTATCACTTAGTAAAACTTGCAACTTGTGGCTGCTAGACAAGAGACATTTGTTAATAGTTATGTAATGTTTATTCTTGTATTAATAAACTGTCATTCAATGCTTATTACTGTATTAACTATAATGTCAATAGCATCTTTACTAATAAAAGTATTAAACAATTCATTTCAACTTAATTCCTAGATGACGACTAAACATTTTATTTAACTATTTATTAACTGTTAGTCAATGCTTATTACTGCATTAATAAATGTCAATTGATAGACTTTATTGTAAGTGTTTCCTTGATGAGAGAGGTTCATTCCAAATGGCTGGAGGGAGGCAAAAAAACACACAAAGTAGGTCCTGGTGGTGTTAAAGCCGTGATAGAGGAGGGCAAAACAACATCAACAACCAAATGGGCTTCTCCACCCCACACCTGTCCCCTCTTAAAGTCTGACTGGGTGGGAACACCAGCTCCCAGAAGCCACTTCTCCTCCAGCGCTCCACTGGCCCTCGAGCTGTCACTCCTGATTTGTGGATTGCTGAGTATTACATGTGATAAGTCAGCCTATTCTGGAGCACGAGTGCATGGGGAGCAATGTGAAGGGGTCAGTGCACCTCGCACACCCTTCTGCGCTCCATCAAACGCCCAGCGTGGAGCCTTCCCTGTATTCTCAGACAGCCCACTCAGCCCACAGGGATGGGGGTCCAGGGGAGTGAGCTCAGCTCTGTAGGTGGGGGTCACTCCACCACATAAAGGGGTTGAAAGTGGGGCAGACCGGTTGGAAGACCTGCTCTGAGTGAAATTAACTCTTCACTTCCCCTCCTTTTTCTTCCCCTCCCCTCTCTTAGTTAGGATTTTAACTGCAGAAACCATCTGTCATCGCGCACATAGTTACAGCATGATTAATATCGCCAGAGAAATCGTTCTGTCAGCACCTCGATCATTCTGTAAAACCACAATGTTTGTTGCAACTGGAAGGAGAAACAGTCACATGCAAGCAGCAGAATACAATTTAAAAAGCTGCATTAAAGGAGCACTTCACCTGTGTCACATATTGAGCCAGTTTCAGTATTAAATGACAGACTCAAATGAAGACAATGGATTTGTGGTTGAAAAATAGCTGTAATACCGCTGAACATGGAGAAAAAAGTGGAAAAGAAAACAAAATTTCTTTTTTCTTTTTGAATTTTTTTGAATTAATTTCTTTTGTTGCTCTTACAATGTCAGCTGTGTTAATTTGGTGTGGATTTGAATGGAAAGCCTTTGCAGCAAACTGGGGCATCCCATTCAACAGTTAAGGGAATTTACCAGGCGGGGAAAGTCTAATGAAATGTACTATCGACTTCTAATATGGGAAATGCAGGACCCAGTGATATTTTAAGCTTGGCTGGCTACCACTCTTAACCACTTCCATCACAGTTAGTTTTGTTGTTTTTTTGGTGATTTTGTGACGTTTACAGCTTGCCATGCTGTCGCACTGCTCTGTGTACAAGAACGCAGCTAAAGTACTCTCCCTGCGCATTTTTGTACGCTTTTATCGGATGTATCCTGGTATTGTAAGGCACACTGATTTAAAAAATTAACTGGTTGACTTGAAGAATCTCAGTCGACTGAGGGGTCTCCAACTGATGATGCAAATCTTGGATGGAACATTTACAAGAGCAATTAAACTCAAACTACAGGCCACAGCGGTTCACGTACAGTATCCACAACTAGTGTTGTACTTGAACTAAGAGTTAGGTAGAGTCTCTAGCAAACTGACATGGTGGTGAGATTAGCAGAGTATTATATACAGTAGTATGATTGTGTAATTATACTAAGATTTGTCTGTATTAGTATTGAGATGTGGTGCACAATCAACATAATAATGAAATGAAAGTTGCCATGTTAGTTCTGCTCCATGTTACAAAAGATATCTGTGTTTCTTACTTAATGAGGGCAAGCAAATCTTTGTGTAGCTGGATGATGAAGATGGTGTCCCAATTTCTCGACTCTCGCGCCCCGATTGGACCATCTGGGGCAGACAGCTGTGTTGCCACGGTAATAAACTGCTTTCCAGGATTCTATGACGGCCGTTTTAACACTGAGCTGCTGAAAATCCTCCTAATTTCACAGAGCTGAGGGTCAGTTTGGCCCCGGCTGGAACATCGCTCATGATACGCATTCCATCTCTGCCCAACGTAATTTCATCATCTGCGTTCTGCCACGGCTTTTTGTTTCACAGGTTAGCGGTGATTTTTCACAGTCATCCATCCCGTTCTTCTCACTGCGCGATGAAAGGTGCGTTTGCTCCCTTAGAGTCCTTTTCTGAAATCAAAAACGTGGCTTGTTTTCATGGAGCGTTGTAACACTAGTGCTAGTATTATTGTAAGATCTCTATTTCATAAGAAAATGTTAGCCTCGTGAAATGGAGACAGATTATTACAAACAACCAAGCTGCATTAATTGATGTCTGACTGCTGGGGGGCAGAGTGTGGGGGATACAGAGCCTGCAAAATAAATTGAAAAATCAAAACCAAACACTCTGCTAAGAGGTCAAATCCGAAAGTGGAGCATTGTACAATACAATACAATGCCAGCAGAAATGTTACATGTTTTACTGTGACAAGGGCTACTTTAGGTTTTAAAATTTACATTGTATACAAGAATTACTGACTATGTTTGTGTGAGTAGAGAAAAGTGTGTTTTACAGGTTATATTCAGTGAGAAATGGCAATATGTTTTCTCAGATAGTGTTTACGGTGCTGACGGTCTCTGTGTAGAAGCTCCTCACAGGATGGTTTCTGTTTTTATAGCAGCACTCTGCCAACAAGGTGATATCTGTCAACACAGCACTGAAAATTTGATACTAAATGTTGTCCCTAGGAAAAAAAAAGTACACACACACGCACACACACACACACACACACACACAGGTATTACAACAGTTATTTGAATCTATTCGGTTTTGTCTTAAGTTGGAGGAGGGGTTGGTTAACACCCAAATTTCTCATCTTGTCTGTTTGTCATCTTAATGGTTAATTTGATATTAATCATGGTCTTATGAGAAAAAATAGTGAAAACTGCCCATCTGTATTTCCAAAAAACTGAAGTGAGACCTTCATTTTGCATGTTTTTGTCCAAACAATAGTCCACAATCCAAGGTTATGCAATTTACAGTGATACACAAGGGAAACACAGGAAATCATCACATTTGACAAGGCAGAGCCAGCAAAGTTTTGCACATTTGCTTAAAAAATAAATAAATAAAATAAAATAAAGTATTACTCAATTATCAGTTGTTGGTACTACTTTACAATAAGACTACCCTTATAAATACTTTTTGTATTGTTTGTAACTACGCTATTGATTAGGTTGTAAAGATGTTATAAAACATTAATAAACGATTATAAACCAGTTTTATTAAACAGTTTTCATGCACTGATGTGGACTCTCTATTCGGTAAGATCCAATTAGTACTACTACTAAGCAATCTTACTAATGAATTACTAACCTTTATAACTAGGTATACAGGTAAACATGCTGCAGATGGAGAAGGCAAAGTAAACAATGAGATCTGAAGCTTACAGATAAACATAGCAAGCAACAGGTCACTGCAGTCCTTTTAATCTAATGTGTTGTAGCAGCTTATTAATGATTTATAAATTGTTTACAGTCTAATTAATAACCTAATTATTTATAAATCATTCATAAGGATAGTCTTAAGTGGCACCAACTTGTTCAAATATAAAAGGAACACAGTGGGAAAGGGAGTGCAAGTCAAGGGAAGTCTGATGTGTCCCACTTAACTTACTGGAGAGTATGAATCCAGTCTAGACACTCATGTTCCCACAAGATATCAGACAATCTATCTATATCCACCACTGAGATACATATAATGTCAATATATTCCGAGATCCCTGCAGAGCTCCAGCAGAGTCTCAGCCCTCGAGGCGTAGAAAGACCCTGATGAATATTCAAGGTTCACACAATAGCGGAGCCAAATCACTCTGCTGAGATTGACGCTTTGAAGTCCCAAAGAATGCTGAGGGGGAAGAAAAACGTCATTCATAAGGAGTGAAAAGGCTGTCACAGCAAGATTTCACTTCCCTCTGTCTGTCACGCTGTCTCATTCTCTCACTCTGTCTGTCTCCCTCTTTCATGATGTGACGACGTAGTGAGATATTGAAAAACACTGAAACACGATCACTTCTGTTGGATCATTTCTTTTCTCCCAATATTCACGTTATTAGCCAACAGCATCTGGAAATACAAAGAAAAACCTGCAGTGCTATCAGTATTGGAGAATTATGTTATGACGGCACATCATTTATTTGAAAATGAAGAAAAGATCATGCATCACTGTTCTGTGTGACTCATAACTCATAACTGTGTTCCAGGCAACAAGGTGGGAACAAGATGTATCCACATACTTGATTTTACAACATTCAGACATGCTAAAAGATGCACAGAGTGCAGGTAATAATTATGTTTGTTGCAACAGCACAGTTTCTGTGAATGTGACTGTCTACGTCAGGCAGTAAATGTCAAAACTTTTGTGATACTCGTAAACATTTCACTTAACACCGCTACAAATCAGTCAAGCAACGAAACCCAGAGATAGCATGCAAAGCTGAAATTTGTCACATTGTATTGAGAAACATAATCTCTTTTTTTGGTTAATCCAGTGAATTAAAGACCTGATAAATCAAGGTACTTCAACACATTGATGCCAAAATCCTGTAAATCCAATAATGTCTTAAAGTAATCCAGCCCACAACCTGAGACATCACAAAGGATTAACAAATCTCTACCAGCAGACAAATCCTCTCACAATATACATCATCCATCCTCCACCGACTCTCTCTGCCATGTTGGATTCAATTCATACTCTGCCTCCCTCTGGTCACTTATAAAGCCCACCATATTCCACCAGAGGCCACCTCGTACTTAACCAACCATCTCCGTCACCACACTCCTTCCAGCACGTTAAACACATTACATGGACACTGAATCTTGGTTAAATCAACAATGCTGAAAATACGGGCCATAAAAAAGAGGAGGTTGGGGTGCTGCTAGCTACTGTGAGCGTATGAGCAGAATAAACTTGGCAGGAAAGTCATGAAACGCAGGAATGAGTTAGCATATTAGCACTTCTGGTTCCCTCATCTCAAAGTCAAAGGGTTTATTTTAATGAGTTTTTGGTTAGATGCTGGAAATAAGGTCTGTGATTAACACAAGATTAAGATATTTTCATTTTGTGATTTTTGTTCAGTGACATGATATACAGTCAATACATCACTTCTGAAGCTTTTACATGTCTGCAACAACAACAGACTACAGACATAAAATGTCATCAGGACAAACACTAATCACTGGTGGTGATGCTGAGTCATTTAACTGTAGCGTACTTTATTTTTAGCCTAATGCTTGTTGTTTTTGCTTCTGAGCTGTCACACTTAAAAAAAATCATGAAAGTGGTGTTCATCTGTGAAGATTATGTGGCTGAACAAAACATCACTGTCAGTATCATAAACCATTTTTTCTAACACCATGATCTCTTTTTTAAAGCATCTCAGAGTATTAATGCACAATACAAATAAAAACCCAGACCACATAAACACAACACCACCACCATCCTGCTATCATGTTGATTATCAGCTTGGCTGATCATCAGCATTAATTATCAATAATTAGTGATTAGTAACTAACTAAAGTCATCAAATAAATGTAGCCTAGTGGAGTATTTGCCTCCAAAAGATAGTGGAGGAAGTATAAAGTGGCAAAAATTGGTTAGTCTAAATTTTGACATGAGATTAATTTTTACTGCAAATCGGTTCCACTTGAAGCTACCTTGAGGGGACTGAGAAACTTTCTGGGTAAGGCAGTGGGTCTATCCGTCATGGGCCTACAGTCTGCAGAGTTAAAAGTAATACTGTAAGCTGCAAACCTTACCACTGTAAACTGTCAAAAGAAGATTTTGTGTGCCTCAGACTGATAAATAAAACATTTCTCAGAGCTCTACACAGGCTTTGTTTCTTTTTACTTGCTCACAAAAATGTCTCAGGCTGCGTTACGGTTGTTTTTCAGAAGATCAGACAGACTCATTGCTCTGCAAATCACTGAGACAACATGGTGTTAGATTTTAAACTGTAATTACACAGCAGTTACGCGGACTGTTTTGAAAGACAGCAGAGTTTGCTTGTCATTTATTTTTTATTTGTTTCATCTGTAAGACAATATACTAACGATTGTGCAGACAGAGTGTTGTACATTTTTTACGTGATCCTGCTGTGTTGTTACAAGTTTGCTGCAATAACCCTGAAGTGATTCTTTGATTCCACTGAATATTGTATTGAATAACTACAGCTGTGGTAAATCAAAACAAAGTGGAAGCTAAAATATCAGGTTGGCTGCCAAGAACCTGATCAGATTTCCTCATAAAATATCCACTTCTCTTTTCCCCCACTCATGTAGCTTCTTCATGAGAGCCTTATCAAATACCTCTCAGGGACAATATTGTAATCTCTTTATATTTGACTACTAACATTGAAGCTACCTGAAAGGCTGCCATTACAACAATGCACAACAAGGCCCTTTCTGTGGACCAACTGGTGGCTGCACCTGAAACACACCTGTGGCTCAGGTTTCACAGTGGTTACAACACAGCCACACAACCTTACAGATGGATTGCATGTAAAGAAGTGTCTGTCTGGCTCTGAAGGTGACGTTAAGAAAGTATTCTGTGATTTTCCATGGCCGGGGCACCGACGCACACCGGCCAAGAACAGCAGAATGAAATCCTTCCCCTCTCAGTCTCAGTCTCTGTACCACTGGAGGTCACTGGGCCAGGTCTTACTGGATCTCTCCTGTGTGAGCCTCCTTGTTTTTGTCGGCAGGCCTGGCTGCCAGGGAGCTGTACTTAAGTTAATTCCCTCGCAGCTCCGTTCCCATTCATTCTCTGGCCACTTGATCACTCTACTCTGGCGTCTTACATAATAGTAATGTACTCACATTGCACACATACACCAACCAAACGCAACATTTTGTTGAAATAACACTGTGCAGCAGCATGTAAACATATAATTAATCATTCTAAATTTCTGCACTGACAAAGAAAAAAATTTGGAGGACAAAAAGCATGTAAGCTGTGTTTTTTAGCACTGACAGGCTAATGTACTGTGCTAACACAGGACTATACTAAATAGTTCAAAGATTTGTTCATAACATTGATATTCAAATGCTGCAGAGCTTTTTGCCTATTCTGCTTAAACTCAGTACTTCTGCACAGTTGCAGATAAGGATTAGGCCACTTTATGATACGTCAGACACAATCATAACAGAAACAAAAATAAATGCCACTTATCTCATTCATTTTGAATGGAGGCAGTCTGTTAGGGCTGTGATGGTGGGTGCTGTAGAGGATGCTGAAAAAAATGCAGCATGCAGCAGAGAAGTTGAAAGAGTCAATTTTTGGAGAAACGGAACCCGATGTCATGCTATGGTGGCCATTCACATAAGTCGTCAATCGGACCGCTCCACAGTCAATCTGAAATATCTCTAAACCTGGGGGTTATTGCGGTGAAGTCAATGGAACTAATGATGATACCCTCATAGTTGTGTCATTTGCTGGTTATTCTGTGTGCCCAGCTTCAACATTTGTGTCTGGCCTGCAGGTTAAGCTGCAAAATAGTGACACCAAAAAGCTTCATTTGGCTTTTGTCCATTTGTCAGAGAGACACAGAGACAGAGCAGCTGTGATCATGCAAGGTAGAGATTGAATGGGGAGAGGGACAAATTGCAGCAGGAAAACCAGTGAATCAGACAAATAAAATGTTTTTTCTTGATTGTTTCACAGCGGTTATGTTCTCAGCACAAATAAACACACCCACACAACACCGCAAAATCCTGCAGCTAATCACCACAACACCTGAGCAAATAGTCAACCAAGTGAAGGGAAGGAAACATTTTAGTTGAGGTGCTGACAACTCGAGTAAAAAGTAGAAAAAGTAGAAAAAGCAGATTTCCACCTATTTTGTCCACAGTTGCTGTTGTTTTACACAAACACGGCATGCTTGATAAGCAAACCTAAGTGTTAAAAATTGTCAAGATATTGTTGTCATGGAGTGTTTTTTTTTCTCTTATCACACTTCATCCAAGCACTCTGCCAGAACTTTTCTGTGAGAAAAAAATAATGTACGGACACAAGCCATAAACATATTTAATGCAATCAATCACTTAATTCAAATTGAAGATTTTTTCTTTGGGGGATGGCGTCTGCGACTGATATCAAATATGATGACAGACATTAAGAGCATCATCTGAAAATCTCAACCTCCATGTGATGCGGAGCTAATAACAACAGTCACTTCCAGGTAGACAACTGGCAGCATGAACACAAAGACAGAATGAGATGGAAAATCAGTTCAGGCACAGGCAAAGTGTGCGGTCGTCAAGGACAAAGTTTGACAATAAAAACAGGCAGCAATAAAATTTTAAAAAGTTCAAACCCTCCATAGCAACTTGGTGAATCAGAATATTCCACTAAATGAGGATTACACGCCGTCATTTCTGAGTAATGGAAAAAAGGGAACAGGTGCTCACAATTCAAAGTGAAAAATTAGAGGAGATTTTCTTAACGTGGCCTTTGTGCAGCAGGAATTGTGGAAACCGAGGCTCTTCTTGCCAAGTCAACCAGGAGCATTTAATGAAGGGATTGTTGCCGAGTGTCTGCTGGGCTGCGTTGGGCAGACACTGCAAACCAAAGGGTCTAATTAAGGGGTTCCTCTGACGGTCAGACAAAGCAGACAGCAGGGGTCAAGACGCTGGCCCACAAACTGGCTGTGACCCTCACACCTGCCTGGTTGCATTATACAGCAACATGTCTGCACACAGTGGACACACTCACACCCACACATCATTACTGAGCCGGGGCCTTACCACACACACTGACACAGAAACAGGGAAAGACAGGGAGAGACAAGTGGACGTATATGCAAGTGATCATGCTGGGATGTGAGATGATGCCCATTTGATTACATGCAATAAGAAAAACGCAATCTTAAGTCATGTGTCAGTGCAGAGAAGTATCATCTTATATCTTAAAATGATATCGGCATCGGCAGATCCCCAGTTTGGAGAAGCAGAGAGCAGCACCAATATGGAAGCTAAGTGGCATACAAACGGTACTTCAGCCATTTAAAAGGGTCCACCTAAAAATAAATAAATATCAGTTTACTATTCACTATGTTTACAAGATTTTCATCACTTTACCTTGGCACCTGACAGCTTTTTCTGACAGGAAACCACTGTTAGATAAGTCAAATATCGTTCTCTCCAAACCAACCAAACTCCATAATCAGTCAGTTAACATAACAGAACACAGGATTTGTTGGTCTATTGCTGCGTCAAGCTGTTAGTTTGTGTTACTGTGTGATTTTGTGTTTTAAGAGGATAGTTCCGTTTTACCAAATTCAAAGTAGTGGCAGACAAGCAACTTTTATGTTCTGTGAGGTAAAACTACTGATTCTGTCTATGGAGTTTGGTTGGTCTGTAGAGAGTGAAGTTTGGCTTATATAACAGTGGTTTCTCGTCAGCCTGAAGGCCATGTGAAGCAGTGAAAATATTCTAAATATAGCATACACTTAAACTGATATACACTTGTTTAGGAAGACCTTTTTTAAATGGACAAAACACCTTTTATTGTTGACCTTGTCCACACAGGTACATTACTGCTCTCTGCTTCTCCAAACTGCAAGTGTATCCTCTGTACTGTCACTAATACACTGACTATTGAGAAGCACCTCATTTGAACCAACTTCAAATAATCATGCTATCCATTTAAAATCTATATGGGCACACACAGAGAAAGAAAAAAGAAATTTAAAGGATAGCTATACAACCTTTACAGGAAAGCAAAAGTTTCTTATTTTTCCTAAAGCACATTCATAGAGAGAAGTGTTTTGACTCAGTTGCTGATGTTACATGGAGAGCCTTGACATTAACTACAATAAGTGAAGCCTGGCAGGCCGCTTAGGGGCCCCTTATGTGAGCGTGTCAAAAGTTCATGCCCTCCTTCTCGTGTTCACGCTGCAAAAACAAAAAGATTGCCTAGTGTGAGCTGTAGCCCTGCCACTAACAAGACTGATTGCTGCAGAGTGGCTCCACCTGTCTCCTGCTCCAATTAGTCCTGCTAGCCACTGAAGTGCTAAATAACCAGCAGAGAGGGACGTGACGGGACAACAGAAAATAAGGTCACAGGAATGGTGGAAAAAAAAAAAAATCCAAGAAAAGCAGGGAATGCTTTGTGTGGGGGGACAATGTCGGATGAGCACAGACAATAATTTTTCTTTTGTTTAAGTTTCAGTTTAAAAGAGAGCATTTTTAGAGCACAGGAGGAAGCATTACAGTAACAGGAAACTTAAGATCTCCAAGACATGAAGCGAGTCACCCAGAGCACTTGCTTCCTCTAAGGTTCACAGGAGGCTGTAATTATGGGAAAATGGTGGTGTATTTACCATATCACATGCTCTTTAACAAGCACTAATTGTGCGTGTGCACTGAGCGCACGTAGGAATGTCGTCCCAAAGCTGCAGGAAATGTTTAATGAAGAGAGCAGCTCGGACGACATGGTTTGTGTCAAATCTGTCAAAAACAATATAATCTGGAGAGTGTGAACCTGAGGTGACTGGAACACACTGAGAAATGAAGAAGAGTCATTAAATGGTCAACTTTTAATTCTGTGTGAGAAAATCTAGGACAAGATTTGAGGAGAAAAACCAAGCGTCAGTTTGTGGGTATGCAGCTTCTTAGTTTTGAAATGATAATATTAACTATTCACCCATTTTAAGTAAAAATACAGATTTCAAATGTTTACAATTGTTGTTATCCACATTGCATGTTTACATGTATCAAGAAGTTGTTCCATTTCCAGCTGCAAGAGGACACTGTTCACTTCATTTTACTGTCGACAAGAATGCTTCTGATAAAATAAAGATGTGAGAAAACACAGTAAGAGCTGTTCGTCATGCAATTCAGTGCAGATTAATGCTGGTTAACAACAATATACAACAAAACTAATCTGTAAGATCACATTGAGAAGAAGTCAAACATTCATAGTTGGAGTGTTTTGGGAGCAAATACTGTTGCTATACCAACCCTCTGCATGTTAAGTTTAATCTGAATGTTTTACTTTTCTGATGACACTAAGCTGAAGTGCCTTTAAACTAGAGTCCTGCACTGAGCTGGGTAACTCACAAAACAGTTGTGTAATGGGTGAAAGATATGTTTATATAAATTCACAGGTACAGTAAAATAGGTGGGTGGGCTGCACGTGAGAGCAATATTATAACACTTATAATGCAATAATATTTTTTCCTGGAGAAATCAAGAATGAAAACAAGTCCAATATCAAATCCACTAACAATACCAAGCCAAAACAGCCAAATCACCAGAATTTCAATTCACAACCTTTGACCCCACTGACTTTCCTAGTTTAAATTATAAAGTTAAATAACTTAAACTTAAACTTGTACTGAAATTTGTATTGAAATGCCTTAGAAATAGCTATTTTTGAAATTCATTTATCTTCACAATTATGATAATCATAAAAGTGCTGAACAAAAATTGGGCAGGTTGATAATCAGTCAATCCCTACTACAAAAGTAAAGTGACCTTAAACAACATCATTATACTTTATAAACAGTGATGTTATTTTTATTTATTTTTTTTATTAATTTATTAACTCAAATCCACAGATAAGACAAACTGCACAAGAAACAATCAGGACAATTAGCTTCATGTAGCGACAGCATATCTTGAGAAATAAAAAGGCTGTACTTGATTCATCAGGACCTTTTGCACACTGGATCCTTTTAAACATGCCCGGTCCCTGGCTGTATTAGTCCATGAACGAATGGATACAACCCAACCCTTGGAAAAGCTATTGGACTCCATTTATTCACCCCTCTACGGCCCAGTTGACACAGACAGGTGGGGTTTAAATGGCAAATTAACTGCTCGTAGATGCCCCCAGAAAGAATCTGTTCATTAAAACAGACGCTCCTAGCCATTGTGATTAATGGTGTTTGGACAAATTTAGTTTTACTGCTTTATAATTCAGAGCGAATTAATAGAAGGGGCCGGTCCGCTGCCTCTGGTCAAACTACCTGCTCTGTGTTGTTGGAGTGTGATTGAGAGGGAGTGCAGGGCGAGAGCAGGAGGAGGGGGGGGAGTCTTCTGTGCATATTTTCCATGTGCACCCACACCCCTCCCAGCCCTGGCTGTAGTGCTGAAAGCTCTTTTGTGTGTTTGTGAGTAGTGTGAAGGCTGCAGCGATACAGCGTACAACTCAGTTCTTTGATGGCATCGTCACTAACAAGATTTTGAGAACAAATTCATCTTAACCCGACAGCTTCTTTGTCTATCTTAAGTTTAAAGCCTTAAATTTATTTGACATTTAAAAAAAAAAACATCAGCACCAGCATAAAGGGATAGTTTTTTTGGAGGTGAGGTTGTATGAGGTTATCAATAGACAGTATATTCACAATACTAGATGCCCAGTTTGGGCATCTCTGCAGAACTGCTGTGGACAGGGTCAGCAACAAAACATATTTTAGCCACTTTAAAAAGGTCCTACCAAAATTAGTTTAGTGTATGTTATATTTAGAATATTTTCAACACTTTACCTTGCTGTTACACAAGCTTTTCTGACAGGATGACAGGATACAGCCGCCATGGAAGACAAACATCACTCTCTCCAAAACAACCAAACTCCATTGGCAACAACAGCAATTCTTCTTCATGAAACACAGGTGGTGTTGATCTACCATTGCATCAATTGTTTAGTTTGTTTGTGTTGTTGTGTGAGTTTGTTGAATCTGAACTAAAAAAAAAACCAAAGTCACACAATAACACAAAAAAGTTTTGCCTATGTGATTGGTAGGTGTGCAGAGAGCAATATTTGGTTTATTTAATGGTGGTTCCCGACAGGAAAGGCTGTCTGATGTTAAGGTAAAGTGGTGAAAATATTCAAAATATAGCATATGCTTAAACTGATTTTGATTCGGGCCTTTTTTAAGTCAACCTCAGTTAAACTGAAGATGCATGGACAGGCTATATGCACACACTCAGCAGCTGAATACAATGGAACAAGGAGGGAGATGTTAAAAGATACAATTACCATAACTGCCCCCTTTGCACATGACTACCACTTATTGAATTAAGTAAACACCTAAATGAGTAAATGAAATGAGGTGTTAGTTTTCTGGACAGACACACAGTGGTGGTAATGTGGGAATCTCACAGCTGTTGATACTTAAGGTCCTATTTCCATGCTGGAGCAAATCAAGCATACTGACCTTTTTGCAGAAGTGGATTATTTTCCATCTGTAACAGCAAATGCCACATTGAGCTGGAAGCAGGCTAGAACTACAAATTGGATGTCACACTGCAATTTTGGAATCTTGAAACACATTTGAACCCACAGTATGCTTTTTCAGGCAAGGATATAGTGCAGATAAAAACAAATTTGTGCTACTTACATGGCTATAGTTTTGTTTCTTTTGACAGAAACTTCCGAAATGCAAATACAGTTTTATTATTTTGGTAAACAAACAATCAAGTAAAATGTCTCCGCTCCCAGCTGCATGAACAGGTGATTCTTATCTGTCAGCCAAAATTCTTATATGATTTATGAGAGGTTTCCATTTTAGTCGATTAAATCCACAAAGCATCGCTTCAGGGGATGTGCTGCACATTTTCAAACCACTGCAAAATTGCAAAATGACCTCTTTCAAGGTGAATAACTTCGTTTAATCTTGTGCAACCAGTGTAACGAAGAAAATGTACTTGGAGTTTTGCAATTTTCATACACAAGGTTACACATAACAGATGTACTGTTTACAAAAAGTAAATCATGAGTAGGGCAATAAAGTGGGTTTTTGTACATCATCCTAAAGATGCATTTGACACAGAAGTTCTTTTTCGCGGCAGCTGTATTGATAAAAAAAATATAAAGGTAAACACAAGTGTTATCAATGATACAAATTAAGGTCCGGTTCCATTTAGTGTACCAGTGTGCCTCACAATGGAGAAACATGAGAATTTTAATAATCACACCTCTACTATAGAACAAAATCAACTTAATTTCACCAAAGCAGATTACGGAGATCTGGTTAAGTTAAATATCAGATCTAAACATCACTGTTACAGAGCCTGAGGAGACAGACACTCTGCTGACTAGACTCCTCACTCACGTCTCACCTCCGCACTCTGCAGCCACATTTTATTCTTCTTTATGACTTGACGTTACTTATTGCTAAGCTTCTCTGTTTCTGAATGATAAATGATGAATACAGATTGCTTAAATCTAAACTGATGCCTCTGCTGATATCCACATTCAGCTGTCACGGTTAATCATCTGTGTTTAAGATTATCATCATGAACACAGATATGCAAATGAACACGTTTGCAGATTGAATTATTGATTTTAACCAGCAGCCCAACAGTAGGAGCCAACACACTGGGACAAATGATCACAATGTTTTTTAAACAAAGAAAGAGGAAACTTAGAATATAACATTTGCTGAATTTACAAGAAGGCCCAAATAATTAGGAATAATAAGGAATTTGTTGCACATTTTTTCAAGGGAGTCTGGGGATCATGGTCTTGGATCTCAAATGTGTCCTCAATCCATCTTGGGGCGAAGCTACACCTGTCCTTCAAGCTGTTCATTTGTGATCGGATCAGCCAGGACGCATACCAACTCGCTTATAGTTACACAAACTACCCAGTGCAACAGTGCCATTCAGTTGTGCATTGCTGCTCAAAGTTTACAAGTCGGTAATCTGGAGTTAAGTATGAAGCCATGTGAAGGTCAAGTCTGAGCTGTAACTCGAGTGCAAAATCAAATATCCATCCAATGCACTTAGTCTACAAGCTCAGAAAGTATACATTGACCAGACAAGAAAATCAATCAATAGCAATGATCAACAAACAACAAATTCCATTTATCATTTTCTGTACAGTGATCCAACTTGTTGCTTTGCCACCTAACACTTGAGGGGGTGTCCCTCTAATTCCTCAGCTCTAACAAAAGCAGATGAGACGTCCCTGTTTTCCTCCATGTTTAGCTTGAGCGAGTGTTAAACCATCTGCTCCCAGGGCTGATGGGAAACCCAGGGGCCTTGCAGTCTTGGCAGGGAAACCCTGTCTCTGGTTGGCTGGCTGACCCAGAGCTCATTTGTCAATCAGGCGCCTTTTCCCTTAATGAGGAGAAACACTCCAACAGCTTGGATTGAGACTCTGCAGAAACATGTAAGCCAGTGGGAAAAGCAAGTTGGTTTACACTTCTCTGCATCTCTGTCTGCACTCCCTCTCATTTATTAAACGCCACACAATACACACTCGCTGGAAACACTTACACTTGTTCTTTGGCTTTATGCTGAAAATTGTCTCAGCAGCTTTGAAACAAATGTTCAACAAAAATTACACTGACTGAACCCTTTGATGTTGTATTACATATTTCACAGTCCTGCTCTGCAGATGAAAATGAATGTATCTGTGGTAGGATATTTATTATTCTAGTCACCACCACGTTTGTTTTTGTGGTAAAAGAATGTGAAAAAATATTCTTTATTACAAGGCTAACATAATTTGAATTATTCATGTCCTCAGCATGGGAATAACAAAAGACATGTTTGTGATAGACTGTCTGAGAGGGAGGGAGTGCCACATGTGACACACAATAGTTTGTCTTAATAGTTCACATCTGTGTGAAATTATGGAATCCTTTGGCTGTTATTCACGTGCAGTTATGTGGAAATTACCACAAGAATCATGGACAGTCCACGCACATGTTGGTACATCAGAGTCTACTGTTGTTAGCTTCAAGGAAGGAAATGTTACAGATTATTCCTTTACACAGTCTGCTGGAATAATGAATAAATTTGTGACAAACAGTATGTACAGTATAGTAGACAAACAATTTTAGCCTCCCTCCCTATAATGCAAAAAATGATGAGGTCAATCACGTGAGGTCAAAAGATCTATCCAGCCCCTCCACACCTCCAGTTAACTTTCAAAATGACCAGTCATCAAAATGTGTGAAGACTGAAACCTGTAATCACTCCTAAATTTTGTGCGGCGACAATGACTAAATCAAGAAGCAGATTTACTGGATGTTTTTACGATAACTTTTCTGTGTAAAAGCCAGAGCTGCTATTTTTACTTTGTGGGCTTCCTGGTTTTACTCCGCAGACTCTGCAAGGTCAAACTGTTCAATCAGTTTATATAGTTAAAAAAAATTGACAAGCAAAGATTAGGCTTTTAAGGGTTTTCTCACTTCTCCTACAGATAAAACATCTGATATAAAAGCAATGACTTTGGGCATTTCAAATTGGAGTTTGGTTAATGGTAATGAAAACCACTAATAGACCAATACAGTCTCATGGCAGATTGTGAAATAGTAATGAAATCCATCCATCTATCCATTAGATTTGTATATATGAACACTAGTTTTCCTTTTTTCCCATGACACTCAGCACAACTTCCAAACCAGCGTATTATAAACTGTTGTTCTGTTGTTACACTTTCAAAATTAAGGTCTCGGGCAGGTTTAGGCACTAGGTTTAGTAAGAGACTATGGTTTGGTGATAATAACTACTTCCTTAAAACAATGTGCTTTAACTCTTGGTCTCACACAGGAACTGAACCCTGTGTCCTGCGTGAACGTTCTGTCTTTCATGACTGTCCCACAACATGACAAACGTGAACCAAAAACTCCTCTTGTGCAATAAATGTGTGTTTTGCTCAATATAATTGTGTTGTGTGAAAGTTTATTGTAAATATTATTGCTCTCGTTCTGTCAGATTATTCGGTGAATCTAGACATATATTATTAGGTATTCTAGTACATGTAAATCCGTCTCCCTGGAGATGCAAGCGCATTAGATGCGGAGCTATCAGTAGCCTTTCCCCCTGACGTTGTTGTTTGCTCTCTTCCAATGATAGCACAATGAAAACACAGGAAGCAGCTCAGAGAGCAATGGGGCTGCGATCGATGCCCCCGTGTCCAACTATGAGCTAGGTGATGTCTTAACGTCTGCCCTCCTCACTTCTCGACCCCCTCTTCTCAACCCCTCCGACAGGCTGTCAAGTCTCCCTCCACCGCTAATGTATCTGAATGCAGTGTCATCCAGGGCCGCCGCACAGCAGTCGATAAATACTGGAAATGCTATCCATCTCTGAAACATCACTCCTTCACTTACTGTAAGTGTGCATCACTGTGGGCACCATCCCCACACTGCTGACAGGGAGGAAGACAACACCAGGCGGCCCCGGCCATGAGCGAGCATCATCAGACGCAACCACAGACACAGTTTTCACTGCTAAAATTGCAGAGAACAGACTGCGTGTCTGAATTGGGCTCTGGTTCGTAAAATATGAGCCGCTACTTCAAACTGTTCCAGGAGTAAGAGTAACCTACAAAAAGCAGAAGTAAAATGCTGTTTTCCTCTAAATTTCAACATGTTTGGGCTTCAGTGTTTGTATTTATTTCTTATGAACAACTGACTGATCCATCAGAGCGATCCACTGGCAAGGAGTAATTTTAGTCCTCCAGTTTTAAATAAGAGTCCTACTGGAGTACATGGATAAACACCAAGTGAAGGAGACTTTGAGTCACGCATGATGTCAAGAGCAACACTTCCAAATGTTCACTCTTTAATTAGTTTCTTAACCTCTTAACCACTTCATTGACATGAAAATGAATTTATTTAATATAGTAGATAATAGATTTTCCCATTCAATATTATTAATAACAACGTCAGTCATGTCTGTCATGGATGAGTCTTAATTAACTGATCTGCGATGGAGGGACTGAAGGAAGTAAATATAAGGCCTCAGAGCTGGACCAATACATCAGGCTGGTCAATAGCTTATATTATTAGTGTATTAGTGTATTGCAGATATATTGGTACATGTGTATTCTTGCCAATAATTGAAAGAAAAATGCAGCACATGAATGCTAAAGTTGTAATCGTGCTCATGTAGAATCAGTGTTTTATATAATTTCTTTTATAATAGCTTCTTCTCCTGCCTCCTGCGTTAACTTTCAACAGCTCTCTGTGTATGAGAGTAAAAATGCAGTCAATTCCAAGAAGAGATGAAGATCTTTAAAAGGTGACTACAGTACTACAACACTAATGCTGAATCTCAATTGCGACCAACAATTCTACGGCATTACTTTGGTTGCTTCTGGCATGAGGAGGTGCTCCGGCAACAGCTTTGGAATTCATTGCTTTGAGAATTAATTATAAGACTGTAATATGTACTGTAAAATATCCTGATTTGTCAGTAAGTCCGTGTGGTAGAGTTAATGAAAAACATTTGCTGTGAGAAACCTGCATGACTCATAACATTTCTCAGTAACACTGAAGAGAAAGTATCTTGGATCAATCTATGAGTCACACATCGTGATTCATCAATTCAGTGGTCTTGTTAAAATTCCTTAATACACACGGTGAGATATCAGTTTCTGTACCTGATTTACAAAAGAACTATCTGCACCTCTATGTCTCATCTAATCCTTAAAACCACCCATCAAACTTCTCTTTATTTTATCAGTAATCAACAAGTTGTCTCACAACAAGAGAATGTCTGCATTCAGCACACACACACACACACACACACACACACACACACACACACACACACACCAGTAAAATCCACTCTGACTCCATGGAAAAGTGTTGATTTTCACGAAATAATTGTATTTTGTTGTCTTCTGCTCTCTTGACTCCTGTTGGCTGTTAAGGCTGGAAACTTGTTGGCAGAAGCATCTCATTAGACCGTTTCCACCTTCAAACCTTCTACTTTTCACAAGGTTATGAGACATCTGTACACTTCTGGAATATACAACAGCAATTACAAGCGCTGGTTATTGTGATCATGATTGTGCCGTCTGAGCTGGGCTTGAGCTGCAGTGCAGGAAAGTATTATGCACATAAAGGAGCATGGAGAACTAAAACATGTGGAAACAGAGTGTGAAGAAAATTTAAAAGCCAAGTCAACCATGTCGTAGCCGTACAGAGAATGCATTATTGCTGGTGTAAATTCAGTATATAGTGCTCTATTCAAGTTTAGACCAAAAATACCCCAAATTTACACCCAATGTGTTTGAATTCACAGTGTTTACATTGGGTGAAAATACTAGACAGGACATTAGGACATGTCTTTAGCCCATTTAATCTTAGAAATGTATCGAAGATCGAAGTTTGAAAATGTATTTAATTGTATTTTTGTCTGTAAAATCTTGTAAAATCACAGTATGCTGGCTGTGAACTGGTTACATGCAAACTAAACACAAACTAAGTCTTCAGCTCTGCAGGGACTTCCATGTCTAAATCATGCTTCAAATGTGAGTTATCCAAATGAAAATGGGTACTATGTGAGTCTCCCAACAAGCCTACTTCATGCTAAGCCCATGCAGTTTTTTAGCATTGTAGTGAGACCATTTTTGAAACTTGACTTCAGTTTATAAAATTACCTTTTGTGACAGCAGGATAATCAGAACCTCTTGAAATTTACACAAACTAGACACCTGGGGAATTCAGAGGATGAATGGCTTAGCTGTGTCACATAATGGTTGTGCCACGTCTGTCACTGATATATCTGATGGATGCCATGTCAAGCTGCACAGAGCAGATTGAGCGGGCAAGAAGTCAGACACAGAAACAGCAGAGAGAATCTGATCAGTTTTCAAAACAAAGGACCCTGTGCAGGCTAGCAACCATAAAAACAGAGAAAAGCACTGGTATTGGCAGCACAAAAACCAAGGAGAGAGGACCAAATCAGCTAAATCTGACCAAGTTGACATAAACAGGCATAAACTGGTGGGGCATGAAGCCATGTAGTGGATGGATCAAAACCATGGCGGAGAAGTCCTCACTATCCAGTTGCCGAAAAGTGCAATTCTTACAGAAATATCTAAAATGTTTTAAGTTTTTGATACCAGATCACAACAGGATGTTTACTATGGTTACTAATTATTTTGACCATTTCATCAGATTTTGAGTGTTCAAAAATGGTTAATTTGTACGTGAAATCTGTGTAATCAACCCAAAAACTGTTGCATCAACTTATGAGACATGACAGAGCATGGAAATGGCCATCATGTACTGCAGTATCTGGACTGTATCTTAAATTATTCTTAAGGTTCCCACCTTTCAGACAACGTATACCATTTCTATGTGGCACATACTGTTGATCTGCTATCTCACCCTAAAGACCCCTTGCCTTCTCATTAGAGCTTTCAGTTTTCCCTTTCTTTGCAATAAAACAAGCTCTACAATTGTATTAACTTCATTATTGCATTTGTGAAAGTACTTGTGAGTGATTTATACCTGATTCTTAATTGAGCTGACTCCCACTGACATGCCCAATAAATTAGTGCAGTTTCCAATGATATTTGGACTTCACTGCAGCCTCCACAGTCAGCGTAATTAATGGCGCCAGGGGTCCTGCGAGAGTGGGACCAGCTGTGTGTTATGTCTTGTCACCAGTCCCACTCTGTTTGACACCTTCGGCCACGTCCCTCTCTTCCGATGCCAATAATACTGGTGGAGTAGTGCTCAGTCTGAGGACTCTTTGTGCCCACCCTCAGAGAACAAACACTATTAAGACTCAACAACGTGCCCCCTTGCCCATCCCCAGAGTGCAGCCAGTGCCAGCGTCTGTAACTGGAGAACAGAGAGCAAAACAGCTGCTCCCAGTCTATCCTGCATCTGCCACAACTGTGATCTCATGGAACAAAGCGAGAATGCAACCACACGTTTCGACTGGCTGTTCAGTCACACTCCGACCATTGTCCCTTCACTCTGTCTCTACCTTTTCTTCCTCTGCGTCCCTCTGTCACACTGATACACTACAAGATGCACGGCAGCGATACTGATCACAATTTTTTTCTATCAATTATCTATCATCTTTGTCTACCTTTTTATATATTTAATTTCATGCATTTAGCTATAAAGCAGTGGTGCACCCCAGTTGGTCACCAAAGCCTCTGGCTGAGTTCTTCCAACTGATTGATGGGTATTTTGGGTAACTGCTGTCCTGCAGACAGGTGCGTCTGGCAAGCAGGCTGCATATACTATTCAAACAGTGACTGCCTGTTTACTATCAGTAATACTTTTACTATTACCACATTTATTAACGAGGCAGTCCAGTAACTTATACAGATTCATAAAGTTGGGAGACTTGCAATACAGTGAGGGTCAGCCTCCACAGCTGTAAGATCCTTCACTCCCCATAAAGGAATAAAAGATGCCATTGAGCTGACAGGTAAAGAATAAGTGGTAAATGCCAGCACCTTTAAACTCCACGTCCCCCAGATTTTAATGCAGAAGGGTCGTGCAACTTCAGTGCAAGTTGCAGATTACAGATATGCAATGGTGATTGCTGGGTAATACATATGTTGATGTTTTCTAATGTCATGTTTCTATTTGATCATGTGACAATACAATATGCGGTGGCTAGTTCAGGTGCAAAATCTGTCAAGATTGACAAGGTGAGCCATACCGCTCACGTCTTTGAAACATAAAAGAGGACAGGACAAGCTTTCTAAATCAGTTTCTAAATGCAGACTTTCCATTAAAGATTTTTACATACAGAATTGAGACATGCAATTTTCTTTACTTCAAGTGTTGCAGTGCTGTTGCAGTTTTTTCTCTTAGAGTTTGGTGACATAGTGACAACATACTTATCCCTGAATTAAGTGAACAAAATTTCTTAATGAAAATAGTATAATTTAACTGTCTTTTGTTGAACAACCGTTTAACATCAGCATCTACCAAAAAGTATACAACATCATTTTTCAAACCAGCTGTAAATTTGCAACAAACAAATGCCAATATGACAATATGGTGTATTTTTGAGACAATTGTGACGCTATTTTAATGTGAATATCAAGATTGTGGTTGCATTAAGCAGTGTCTGGGTGTAATATTGGAACATTATTACATAAAACTCCAGGGTCTTTATGTCAACTAATGACCAGTGTTTTTTATATCCAATAGCTGACATCAGGTCTACTTGGACAAAGACCATTTGTTCAGAAAGCATGCCGTAAAAGAGCAACTTTTACAGTCATATACTGATCTTTAGCAGCATTTCTGTGTGTCCACATGATTCCCTGCCAAATAAAGTTTTATTCTGTTCATTCCATAAGTCAAAGCTTACACAGTGTGGATGTCTGGAAATGACAACCGGAGATTTCTACCTCAAACCGACTCGCTCTAATTCTCATTCACAGATTCTTCAGTGCTCTTTGACACTTTCTCAATGAGGCACTGACAGCTGCTTTTGACAGCACACCTGAGCACCCATCCCTCCACGGCGGCATCTTTTTACTGCACAATGGAGCGGAAGTTATCAAGAAATCATTCAGTTCTCTGGCACACATCAAAATTGCAGCACTTATTCATACTGTATCTCGGAAGTAACACTTTTTCATCACCAACCTGAAGCAAAACAGTTTCATCACATTGGAATTATATTTAAGAATTTCCTAAACTTTACTTTTCAGACAAGATTAGCTGCCTTTATTCAATGTTATTTACCTGAAATCATACTTATCTGTTAAAGAATGCAAATTGTGACTTTTTTTTTTGTTTTCACATGAATGTGCCTGTGTGTCATTCTCATTTAAGATGCAATTATTTGTATAAAGTTTCCCCATCTTTCTGTTACCTCACCATACACCTTTTTAAGCAGCCATTTTGACATGAAATAGTAGCGTACTACTGGCCACTACTTTTTGAAGCAACTGGCGCACATCGTTTTCGGGTGGCCCACTGAAAACTTCACATTGCAATAAGGTTTTTAAATCACTTGTCTCTGGTCTAGGAAAGTTTAACAAATACAACAAATCTAAGAATCAAACATTTATAGAAGAAAATTTATATCAGAAAAAAAAAAAACATTTATAAACCATATAAATCTCTGATTTGTTTCATTTTGGCTCGTCAAATTAATTTAGCCTCAGGCACAGCACAGGTATGACTGCCATTTTTAAACTCAACAATCTGTGAAGAACTCTGCTGTAGTCGTGTGGTTCCATTACGACTGTCAGCCACACCATTGGATTTCTTGGCAATAGACAAACATTACAGATGCCAGTCGATTTACCACGTCTGAGCCATTTATTTGTGGACCGATGATATCTGGTTTACAGAGTACTAATACTTCTATCATCTTTGTGACAAACTTTGTGAGAAGATATACGTCAGACAACAACAGCTTGATCTTATTTATTTAGACTCCTCCAAACTCTGAACCTTGGCTGGCTACTTCTTCTAATTCAGCTGACTTCTCCCTCTGGTGCAGTTTAGTTTGATCAGGATAAATGATGCAGTGTCTTACTCAGCAGCAGTGAAATGTCCACAACACACAGGCTTTACATACAACAAGCTAATAACGCAGAAACTTCTGGGACTGATATTTAAACTGGAAAACAAAATGGCCAATTCTGCCATTCTCGACCCAACATAACGACGCCACTATGAGCCATTAAATCTGCCACAAATTGGCCTCGGCTTGTATTCGCTTCTATAGTTAGATGTGGTTAAGGCACGCAGCCAGCGTGGCTGTGCGCCTGTAGGTATGGCAGAGTGTCGGTCCACCAGACAGCCTGTCTAGGAAGGATCAATACGGGATTACGGACAAATCCCTCCCTTCAGACCTTGTTTGTAAGTGTGCACAATCCTAAAGTGTTAAAGGTTTTCCCTCATGAAGCCAGGTGATTTCACAACTTTCCATCGTTTGCCTGTCAGCAGACAAAAACACAAGCCTTCTGCTCATATCCATCACAGAAAAACAACCACATTGAGTTTTGAAAGTCAGCACTTCCTCGAGGATGCCTTGGTTTTGGGTGTGTGTGCGTTTGTCTGTGTTTGTGTGCATGTATGTGTTCTCAGCTGATCCAGCAGCTGCCACTGCCAGGTGTGTCTATGCAGGGAGTGGAAAAATGAAATGGAGGAACAGAGGAAAGCTGGCCCACGCTGCTTATTTGACATCACAGTGGAAGAGGTTGACTTTGCAGGCTTCAGTGACTTTAAATAACCAAAACAGATGATTGACAGAATGACTGACACCTACTGAGGTGAGCTGGGAGAGCATGCCTGGGAAAAGATCCACAAGACCAGCCCACGATAAGTTATATGGTCATATATTTCATGTAACACTACACTGGTGGTCTCTAAATGCTCACAAAGCAAATATGGGCATTGGCTTCTGACTTTTCTTTGGAATCACTCAGTTCTGCAGAGATAAAATGACGTTTAAAACATCCTGGGCAGAAAGCGTTTAAGATCTCACAATTTGATGTGGGGTTGTATGAGGTAGATAACTGTATGCACAACCCCGCGGTAATACATGTCATCTGTCTTCCAGAGGGGATTGTTCGCCCCCTCTCCTGAAAACAAAGGGAAATAAAAATGTGAGCAGACCCACACACACTGCATACATCAAAATAAAACTCACACACAGACACCTAAGATAGACAAAACAGAATTTCTTAATTGGTCTCACAGGTTTCTTAAACAGAAACCATCCAACCAGATCACCACAAAGCCAAATAATTGTCTTTGCTCAGCTAATTCCAGAGCTTTTCAACTTTGAAAACAACACCGACAAACTATCTCCGAGAGAGGAACACACATCTGCCTCATCTGTCAACACATCATAACTGAGCCAACAACAAACTCTGAGCTCAGAGGGAGGTGGCGGAGAGGTCAGTCTGCTGTGTACGTGTGCGTCTGAGCAGGAGAAGGAGGGAGCAGAGAGGGAACGAGTGTCTATTCGCAGCGTGGATCTGCTCTGCAGGTCTACGCTCAGGCTCCCCTTCAGACCCCCTGGGAACCGAAGCCACAGCGGGCAACCTGAAACCCATGATGTCATCCTCAGAGAGCACAGGCTACCGGCAGTCAGTGAGAAAGTGTACAAGACCCAAAGTCAACATCACACAATTACTGGGGTTAATTGTATTTACAGTTGTGCAGCTGTGCTGGATTAAGGGGCTCGCCGATAAAGTGTGGTACATGTGTAAAGAGAGGCACGGAGTCCTCGCTGGGGAGGTTTATTAGAGGAAAGTCTTGACAAGGATTCTTCATTAGACTAAAATTTCCACAGTGGTCCTTCCATTTAAAGTGCTGTTTATCCATCTAGATTGCTTTGGTGTGAGGTACCAAGTTTTGGACATATCAGCAGTAGACATGTCTGCCTTCTCTCAAGTATAATGAAACTAGGTGGCACTCAGCAAAAACTACATTTGAAAAACTTCAGAAATCATGACCTGGTTACTCAAGATCTATAAATCAATCTAGTCTCAATCTAATCTTGTTTTGAGCAGTTTCATCTATAGGAACACTTTGTTTCATCCGAACTACACCTGCCAACTGTATCACAACACAGAAGGAAGTGTGCATAACTGAGGAGGATCACAGTAATTTTTCATTTCTATTTTTAATTTATCTCACACTGTACTGAGCAGAGCGGAAGCGAGCAGGGAGCATGAGTGGGGGAGGACTGGACGGGGCGCAGAGCGGCTTTTTTAAAAGGAAGGAGCGTCGCCTTATCTCCCGCTCCATCCCGCTCCAATTTCACTCAGGTACCGCTGACACCACGAGTCTGACGTATGCCAAAGTGCCCCTTGCGCAGACACCCACACCATCTTGAACTGTTTTGCTGATGAACTGACCAGAGCTGAGGTCAGACAACTCTGTGAGCGAGGAGCAGAAACTCACATGTTTTGGTCCTGAGCATGAGCCTCTTGTCCCTGAGTAGATGACAGACATCTCTATGACTGATATCTTCAAAATTTAGCAACTTAGCAACTTTTTTATCAGTTACTTACAATAATTGAGGATGGAATGTTGAATTTTAATTAAATAAAGGTTAGCAGGATAGAATAACCAACCTCTTCTTTGTTTATTTCCCCTACAGTACATTTTTGCAATTATATGTATTTTGGATCTGATCCAATAGAGAGCCTTGAGCAGAAACTCCTATTGCATCCTAGTTTACATTTATTATTTGCTGTCAAAATCAAATCAGATGAGCACATCGATTTGTAAGAGTCTGTATTTAAAAAAAACGTGTCTTTTTTCAATACAGTTACAGAATTACCCTCCTTTTTATTCCATATTTAGTCAATGGCCAATGCACAAGTCACTGATCTATATTCAGTATAACTGAGGATTTCCTCAAGGTCAATGTAAAAACAAGTCAATGTGAAATACAGAAAGAAAAGGAAATCTCTTTTTTTCCTCTCCATGCTGAGACACACTGTATAGTAATTAAAGCCACTAAATGAGGAAACAATGTGATCTGAGGTGAAGCACTGGCAGCCAGACCTTATACATTTTGTGTGTGTGTGTGTGTGTGTGTGTGTGTGTGTGTGTGTGTGTGTGTGTGTGTGTGTGTGTGTGTGTGTGTGTGTGTGTGTGTGTGCGGAGAGAGAGAGCGAGGACACAGGGTCAGACGTGTCATCACATGCTGCCCGTGATGGATGGTTATTTCCTCCTCCTCTACAGGTTCTTACAGAGGAACGCTGTTCCTGTTCAATTTTGTCTTGCTCCTACTGTGCAGGGCTGATTCAAGGCTTCACCTGTAGGGCCCACAGAGGTCTGAACCCTGGATCCTTAAAGTATCTGACGCTCTGTATTCCTACCAGCTCCATGAGTGTCACCTCACAGGTATCTTTAGTTTACTGCCATGCCAAATGATGGTCTTTGCTGTGCTGCAACTAGCTGCTGTGTAGGGGTCAACCAATGTGTTTCTCTCAGGGCCAATACAGAAATGATTATCGGAAATCCAGGAGACAGAAAAACAATTCATTGGAACTTATATACAAAGAAATGTATTAAAATCTTAATGCCAAAATTTAAAATAACCATTTTCTGCAACTTTATACTTCAACTCCACTACAATTTGGAGGCAAATATTGTAATTTTTTAAAAATTCTTTAGTTGTCTACATTTATTTGTAAACTTATAATAATACAAAAAAAATCAACTATTATGAATAATTATGATGTACAGTATGTACATTAAGCTATCCAGTATTATATAAAGTAGAACAATTAAGTCATCATAAATCATAATTTCAAGGTAACTGTTTTTACTAAGTTTGAGTTTTGAATCAAACTAATCAAAACTAAAAAGTTGTCATACTATAATGTTTTGAGATATTTTCTTTTCTTCTTAGAAAAACTTAAATCTCTTTATTTTTAAAAACACAAAGCTTTGCACTTCAAAAAATTTTGAGTAAATTCATTAAAGTTAATAATATTTTCAATTGCAACTATTTATTTTTCGGCACCTAACTAATGACAAATCCTGTTCACAGCTCACTGAACAATTTTTGAAGTACAATTTTTGGAGGATTCTAAAAGTTAAAGATTCAGGTTTACTTAAATACAAAAAGATTTTTCTTTTTCAAAACTTAAAAGTTTGACACTGACATAACTTTCAAAAAATTAGTGAAGACAGCTACTAGACCCTACTTTCCAGCCCTTTTCATCCAGGTATTTTTTCTAGTTGACCAAAAGTAAAATGGTGTTACTGTATGTAACAAGCATTCATGATCATTGGGTTACATTTTATCTATGATGAGGTCACTCTGGCTTTGGTGTCGCTTATGTTCCTATTCGATATATGATTTTTCTGCTGTTGCATCACTCTATGTTAATGTTTTGACTAAAAGCCTGAAAGCCAAATATCAAACAGTGAACCAGAGCAGCCAAATCAGATCAATCCTGACAGCACAACCTAAAATGAGCTTTGAAATATAACCATGTGACCCAACATATGTTTATCATTAATTCAAGGAGGCTGCGAGAGGATTGTTTTGGACACTGACTACTTCCCAAACTGTTCTGGGCTGAATGAGAACTGGGTTAAGTGTCAGTGAAATGTCAGGATGATCTTGTACAGTATGTTTATCATCTTTTTAGCGGATGTTAATCAGCAGTTTTGACTCTCTTATGATCTGCTGAACTTCGAACTGAAGGCTCTGTGTGGAAGAATGTAAACAGCCATGGCAAGAAATTACAGTCTCATTATATTTGTTTACAACAGTCATCTGTGGCTCTCGGCCTTCAAGATGGTGTTATAATTGTCCATTTGTTCTTTGTGTTTCACAGCAGGAAATTGCGTTCTTGTGTTTGACTGACAGTTGACCACTGGAGGCAATTTTACAGTTGCCTCACTGACAAAGCACATTCACGCTCCACTGTCGAGGTGATAAATTTTGTGCATTTGCGTCACACATAACCCATTCTTCAGTTTAAGATGAGTGTGTCATGTTTTCCTCTTCACACAGCGCCTTAACCCTGCACCCTCACAGGACAGGCCTGTGATCAAAGCCTGCCAAATTCCTGGGTGATGATTCCCCTTTTGGGTCCGATGTCAGGATCAGAGACTGGAGCAGGGAGACAGCATACTCAGTCAAACAAGCCACATAACATTAATTTGCCATGCCTGATCTATTGCAAAGGCACACATGCGTCCTTGTGCATGCACACAATGACCAAAAAGACGAGGCACGGAGACAGCTGTCCTGTCACCCTGTGTCTAACATGGACAGACAGTGGGTGAAGAAACGATTGGATGCAGTGAGACATCCATTCAACTCACGGGGGGCTGAGAACATTAGGATGATGATGAACTCAGTTTGTTCTGTGTCCACAGTATTAACTTGTCCGTGGACAGGAGAAATATAGCCTGCTTAAGTTTCTGTAAATGAAACAATAGAACCAGAACATGTCAAGAACTGTATCTTCAAAGTCTACCTAAAAGTCTAATTTATGATTTTAAAGACAGACAGTGGTTGCATTTACAGGCACAGAAATACAACATTAAATCATGGCATGACTTAAGAAATACTTCAGCAGTTTGGATGATACACACATTTGCTTTCTTGCCAGTAGTTAAGAAGATCAGTACCACTTTCATGTCTGTACACTTAGCTCAGCTTAGCATAAAGACTGGACACAGAGTCCAGTAAGTCTGATGATGTGTTGATTAGCAGAGGTGAGGACTAGACAACTTACAAAAGTATCAAGTGTGCCACTAATCAGTAAATTTCCCCTAATTTCTTGAGCCAACTAATGTTAACAGTATTCATTGTCAACACTTTGTTTGAACCTATCCAACGGCTTCCAATCAATTTGCAGGACAGAACCATGTTGTAAAAATGATCCCAAAGAAGTTGTACAAAGAATGGAAAGTCCAGGCTAAAATGACCATAGTTAGCAAGCTAATGCTGAGCTAACACTAGCTTAAGAGCTTACTTTGTAAATCAACGAGGCTGGAAACTCACTGTTACATTATGACTTGTTCAGGACTCAAAACTCAAAGTTTAGGACTCACAACTTGGGACTCTTGTCCTGAGTGCAAAAACTGAGCTCAGCTGTCAATCAAGGCATGAAACCCCCTTTTTTGAGCCTAAAATAACTAATCAAGGACAAACTCTTCAGAAATTTAAGACTTGAACATACATCAGCGCGATAACAACTACTTAAACTGAAAGAAACCATGTTTCAAGAAAAAACTGTTTGACATTTACGATGATGTTTTAGTTTGGCCCTTGTCTTACCTGTTAACACTGGGGAGGCACGATTCAATTTATGACCTATACTGCATCCAGCCACCAGGGGGGCATCAAGATGTTCTGGCTTTACTTTTGGGGAGCTCTCATGTTGTTTATTTCTTTATATGTCGGTGGTCTATATGTCTCTAAATGTTGCTACAGCCAGGAGACAGTTGGCTTAGCTCAGCATTAAGACTGGACGCTGAGTCCAGTAAGTCTCTGAACATGATATATGATGTGTTAATAAGTGAGTTTTAGAGGTGTTAGTAGGCAGGTTCTTAAACTTTGGACAGAGTCAAGTTGGCTGTACTCCATAGGCTTCACATGTAGTACACTTGACACACACACACACACATTGAGTGTGTCATTCCAGACATGTTTATACAGATGAAAGTTAGATCTCAGAGTAGAAACCCTCAGGGGTTTGTCTTTGCAAGGGGATCCCCTAGCCCCCACTTTCTATCCCTACATCCCTCGATCCCTCTGTGTCCTTCTGAACCCTGGTGAGGGTTCAATTTTAGGGACTAAACTCCTGCTTGGCCCCTCAGGACTGTCTGTCTCCCTGTGATCTGTTTTGCTTGGTTTAGGCCAATTTAGTGCCTGCAGTTATACTGTTACTACAGTAGACTGTCAGGCCACCATGAGGATATTCCCACCACTGACTCACAGAGATGGTTTTCATGATCCGCAGCTTACGCCGACACTGAAACCTAAAAAAACAACAACACTGAGGAGGACCTGTATGAACACGGCCAACAGGATTTATTGACAGGTGAAGACCATTAGCTTTACTTTTGTTGTTGATTTTGGTTTGATGCGATGCCTCGTCGTCAGTCAGTCTTGAACAGCTTTGGATGAGTCCCAGCCAAACCTTACTGGGAACACAGCCGCCACCGGCCCGTCCACACGCAAAGAGCAGCCAAAAAACTCCTCCTCTTTTCTGTCCGAGCCTGTCAGCGAGACTGAGGGCCTCATGTCTGTGATTGATGACCGGGGTTCTGCATATTTCTGAACCCGACACGTGTTGTTGGCTCTGTTGGCTGGGATTCGTCTCTGCTCTATTTAGTTAACATTATTCTTATTATTTCTCTGACCAGCCCAGCTGTTGACTACATGTATGTGTATGCGTGTGCACATGTGCGCACAAAGGGAGGGGTTTTTCCATGCCCTCAGCTGTCCAGGTATGTGTAATGAAATCTTTGAGTTCTGTTTTGAAAACCCTTGGAGTTCCAGCCATTTTCACATTTGAGGTTTTTCTCTCAGCTCCCTTCTTCTCACCCACGTGTTCTCCCATGGAACAGTCCACCCAAGGTTACTGACTGCCTAATTTGCAGCACTTTCAAAAAGTAAAACAAACACAGGTTTTAAAAGGTGGGGAACACCCACCATCTTCACCACTTTGTGTCCACAAGCAGAAAACAGTTCATAATTGTTGAAAAAGCTGTGCATGTGTGTCTCTGTGTGTGTTCAAGTCAAACATTTCCAGCTAAAACTTGAATCAGGAAACCAATAAAGCCACAACATGTTGGCGCTTGAGACAAAAGTCGCTTATCTTTCTGTTTATTGCCGGTGAGAGTCGAGTGCCCAAAACCTCTGCGATCATTAATTGAATTTGATCTTTACAAAATGCACAAGGGAACCACTGTTGTGTTGTTCAAAGTGCATTACACAGGTGGAGGAAAGGAGGAGCAGCTGTTCTCGGACACAAATGCAAGAACTATCGTAAAAATACACACACCCCCCTCATAAAATTTAAAGGAGTGAGCACAAACTCCAAAAAAGAGACATACTTGTGATAAATCAGCTGTTTAAAAGACAAACTACCATGGTTGGATTAAAATGCAGAATAAATGTTGTTGACATGATTCATGCTATCTCAAGTATAACTTACACACTAGTCATTCAGTTTAACAGCTGCTCATTTAGCTTTTTTCCTCAAATTGAAATGAGTGACAGTGAATACTCGTTATCCCCTCCATGCTTTCTCAGCATATGACAATGTGATTGAGGTGTGTTGACAAGCCGAGCGGCTCTCTGTCAAACAGACACAGATGAGCTACACCAGGAACGAACGCTCCAGTATTTGTCTCTTATCTTTTTATTCTTGTCTGATACTCATCTAATACTGATGAAATGACGGACATAATCCCATGTCCATCGTCTATCTGCAATCTAATTTACTAAAACTACTTTATACAAGTAACCATATTCATTTAGTTTAGTTTAAGTTTATTAAATTTATTTAAAAAACACAGAGATGATGCTTTTGATCATTTGCAGCTGGTTAAAAAATTGAGAAGTCAGATGTCAAGTTATATAAAACAGAGCATTAAAAAAAAATAGAGCTACGGCCTCACAGTTGTATGCCAGTGAAGTTGCAGTTTACATCCATGTCTGTCCAGACTCATATAACATACAAGTGAGGACTTTGAAGGAATTTAATACAGGAGTTACAACAATATTTACCTGTAACTTTGAAGGAATTTAATAAAACATATACAAGTATACAACAAGTGTATGGAAGTTCTGGAAGTTCTCACTATATACGTGTGATTCCACTGAATAATTTTCCAGTGACAAACATGTTGCCTTCACTTAGAGTCTATTTTTACAGAGGAGCACAGAGGTCTGATAGAGAGCTAAACATTATGATGTCACAGTGAAGTTGACCCGCTGCGGACAAGGAAGCACAGAGAGAGTCACGCAAGCTGACACTCACTCACTCATGCAAGCGCTCATGCACACACAGGCCGATCGCATGATCTCCCTCAGCTACACTCGGTGGAGATAACGACACACATTCGATACACAAGACAATACGCCCTTTTAGTGCCGCCGTCATGGTTACATCATGGTGTTATCCTGAGGCAAAACAAAGGAAAAACTGCAAGAAAATAAAAAAATCATCTCAGAGTAGTTGGGCTGCGTAACCATGTGAAAATGTTATCCTGGTGTGTTGTCGGTGCTAGAATCGAAGTAGCAATGGCTCAAAATTGAAGCTGCCAGTCAAAAATAAAAAAAGCCCATTTTTCAGATTATGCACGTTCAGTGCTCTGTGAACAGATGTGGTTGACCAACTGAGCCTTCCTCAAACACGCATGTAGCAAAAAGGCCAAAACAAATACAAGATTCAACGAGAGGATTCTACAAACCAAGAAGGCAATTCATCCCCTGACACTATCTGATCCTTAAATCCTAATCTGTGTATTCTGGCATGCCAGCGTGCACTTGTACGCGGCCACTCATGTGTGACTACACCTCCACGTGTAGAGCTACGTAGTGCTAATTAACAGCTGTGTCTGCTCTTGAACACCTGCAATAACAATCCAGGCTGTAACAGGTTAGCTAGCTGCTACTCTCTCCCTCTTTCTTTTTATTGTAACCCGATCCAGCCTCCTCCTCCACTACGTAAAGCTCTCAGAGCCACCGAAGAGGCCAGACTTGGAAAGACAAGGAGAGAAACCGGGTCTCTTCTCAGTCTGGACACAACCGTAACTAAAGATGAAGGACAAATGAGTGACTGGTGTGGCTAACTTATTTTCCCCCGTGAACACTGATTTGAAAAGCAGAAAAATGCTCCACATGTCTGAATTTAGTCTTTTAAGGCAGCAGCAAGAGTGTGTGAAACAGTTCAGTGCTACGGTACCAACAAAGCCTTCAAAAGCAGTTCATCACCTCACTGAAAGTGTTGTTTTACCACAGGGTCAAAAGAGGCCAGAACTAATTTATTTAGGGAAGTCTGTGACTTTTCTTTTAGTGAAGACATCAGGCCTCTGTACCACAAACAATGCACGTGATTGAAGGCTGAATACCAGTTATTATAGCAATATTTATAGCTATAAAAGAGGTTTAACCATCTGCACTTCATGAAATTTTCAAAGAAAAATGCTGAAAAGAGGACACACTATCTCCAGCCAGACTGCAGGAGAACTGCTCAAAAATAAACAGAAAAGAAAAAAAAAAAACATTCAAAATGTCACTGGGGAAAGTCTAAAAAATCATGAGAACACAAACTGCTTCAGCAGAGAACAGCAGCTGTCACAAGTTGAAACTACCCACCAGGGATATGACAGACGTACATACAGTAAATAGGGGTGGGAATAACCACTGCAAAACTACAGTAACATGACTCACCTCTTGTTTGCAGAAGTGATTTAGTTAATCCAGTGTTTAAGTCTGTTTCATGAAGTGTTGACATGAGTTTGTCACCTGTCACCTGTTTTGGCTGGCTCCTTAATCCTGCAACCAATGCCAAAATCTGACAGGGATCGCAATGCGATGTAGTATTGTGTTTGTGCGAGCTTGTTTCCAGATAAGGCATTGTGGCATTGGGAGTCTATAGAAAGCCCGTGTCTAAAATTGTGTTGAAAAAAAAGACCCTGTACATCACTTTAATGAGAGACTCTCTCAAAGTAATTACTTACTTATCTCAAAATAGCTACTTAGCTTCTCGAAATGAGAGAGTTTCTCAAAATAATGAGTCGGTATCTTAAAATATAGAGACAAGTTATCAAAATAATTTTTATCTCAGAATAATGAGAAATTGTCTTAGGTAATTATTCTGTTTCTGAGAAAGTTTCTCATGGTTTTGAGATACTACAGGCCCATGTCCATATAGTGTTTTTTTTTTTCGGCCTTTTTCCATTGTTTCCAATGAGGAGAGCGACTTCACTCATGTGTGTGCAGGAGCCCAGAGGGAAAGGCACTTTTACAAGTGTCTGTGCTCAGTTCTCAGTATTTCTGTACTTTCCCATGGCCTGTGTTTGAATCTCTGCAGTTTGAAGTTTAGTTTCTCTGTTTGCTCGCTTTCAGCCGATAGAAGTTGTCTCAAGTTACTGCTGGTGAAAATCTAACATTTCCTGATTTTGGTGCATCATAATACAAGCTTTTAGATAAAAAAAAAAAAAAACACTGGGAGACTTTTATTGTGAAGACTCTATGGGAAATGTCATGTGGTTAACCATTTTCCAGCCACTTGACTCAAGACGTATAAAGACACATGTTCAAGTGGGTAGTCCAGATGCAAAGCCCCACCTTGCTGGGCTGACGAGCTGAATCAAATCAGAGCAGGACATCTTCCACTTGGTGCTCACAGTGAAAAAATGTCAAATAGATATAAATAGATACAAACTGAAATGAACAGATGCAAAGTGGCGATCCTAGTGCAACAGTAGAGTTCACAGGAACTTTCAAGACATAGTTGTCATGGAAACAAAGTCCAAATAAAGTGTTGTTTTGTCTTTTCAGATGCTTTTCCCCAGTGCTCCACGGCGCCCTGCCAGCACCTTTCTCACAGAAAAAACTGCTGCGTGGACACTTGAAAATTTTGAGACATTAAGTCATCATTTTAAAAAGATTTCTCATTGTTTTGAGATACAAACTCAATACTCTGACATTTGAATGCATTATTGTGACATGCTGAGCGATTTTGAGAAAGTTTCTCATTATAATGACTTAAAGGATTGTTTTTTCATTACAGTGGTGGAAAATGACTTCTGTAGGAGCCAGAAATTGCAACAGAAATTGAAAATACACTCACTGAAACATCTGATTTCTCAAAAACACCATACTGACAATATTTTAGTTAGATTGGCAGCTGTTCCTGTTATTATTCTCTATCGTCAGGTTCAGTACTCCACACCCAGTGCACTCCCTTCTGTCCTGCTTGTTCCAGGATGTAACTGACTCTTCAATTTACGGATTAGCGTTGCATCGATAAGAGATGTCACTGTGAGGGTGGACTCACCAGATACGATCTATGCAAATCCAGCTTCTTCTGTTGTTCTGTCACTGCAGCATCCTCCTTATCCTCCTCTATCCTCCGGTTTACAATGCAAAGCTCTGATGTCAGCACATTTCCCTGCAGACGGCCTCACAGGTATGACTCCAAATGCCCTCTGCCCTCGCCCCAATCTATGGAGGAAAAAAGCACATATGAAATCCATTTCACAATCTGTCATCAGAAACACAGGGCTGGGCAACAGAGGAAAAACACGAACAAGGCAGAAATTGATTTCATCTGTTTCTCCATCTCGTCTCACAGTCTGAGTGGCACTCACTGTCACTTGCTATTTAGCGGACGGGCGTGAGGCTCAATTGCAGAATCAGATACAGCGCAGGATAAGGTCTACAGTAGGACAGACATGCAAGAATTCAGAACAAAGCTTTGCTCAGATTAGTCTGTTGAAAGATCAAACTGTCGAGGGAGATCATGTTGATATGTTGTGAGTGTGCCGAAACACAGAACCCCTTCTTCATGCAGATAGAGGGACTTATGAACTTTAAAATCTCAGAGAAGAAAGCGAGTGTCATGAAACATACTCCAGTAACCTCGAGCCAAGATTATATCAGCACACTGAGTCACAGCTGGGTACGGCGCTGAACTAACACAGCCAAGAGTGTTGAGTCGTGGACTTTCCCTTTCAGCTGAAACAGGTGAATTATACTGCGTGATTGTGGGTGGTCTCACTGACCTGACTTTTCTTAATAAACTACAAAGTTACAATATAATCATGGGCTGGCATCCTGTCTGCTACCTGCTCATCAGACATGTGCCTATACGAGAGTGAGAGAGACTGTGGGCACTGTCATATTTGCTATGTGAACATGTTCTTGAAATATATGCATAAAAAATTCATGACACATTATTTGAGGGGGTGTGCATAAGACTGTCATTACACTGTCATAACCATGTGATGACACCTGTCATGAACATGCAGGAGTCTTCATGAATGATTGTTGTCATTTAGTATCATTCATTAAATTATGTCATCTTAAGCTGAAACTGTTTAAGATGTTTTTCCTAGGACTTGACATTAACTAAGAAAAAAATGTCTTTGTTATGACAACTTGACATTATCAAACTAACAAACTGCTTAGCTCTATGTTATAACATTACATTATACTGTGATATGTGGTTGGGCCATCGTGAGACCATTATAAATGTGTCGCCAATATTTTCTTTAGTCTCAACTACAACTTTTGTTTTCTGTCCCTCGTCTTTTTTTCACGCTCAAAGACGCACATGCATGCTAACATAAACACGCACACTGACTCACACACAGCTGTCTTTTATTTGCCGGGATCCAGCCGCAGATGGTGATACAGTGTGAACTTTAACACACGGATTCTTGACATTCTTTACGGGTGTGAGTTACTCTCCAACTCAAACCGGCACTTGGCTTCGGCACTCTTTACTTTCCTGCCAGCAGGTCGCTGTCACAGAAGGGAGTCCGAGCAAAGCCTCTCCCACATATACAGGCCACTATTGTCCTCCCTACAGGTACAGTAACTCTCTATTTCAGAGCCCTGCATGGGTTCGGCTCCTGACTGTACACTGAGCGTCTATGTTGGAGCTGTGTCAGCATATTTTGCTGTTTATGATGGGTCCTGTAGTGGCAAGTTCATTGCTTAATGTAAAAGGAATGCAAATTAAACGATGCCTGCCTGCTCACTGGTGAAATCAAGGGGAAAAATATATACGATGTATCTGTGAACTCATCAGAGACTAACAATGATTCTTTGTGCTACAATGGAATTAAAGGGTCAGTTTGGATTTTCTGAAGTCGATCCATAGTTTATATCCATAGTCAGTGTATACAATAGATGGCGGCTGGCAGAGAGGAGTACCAGCACGAACGTTATGCAATGTACTGCTGCGGAAGGGTTCAGAAACAAGGGTATTTTAGCCACTTAAATGCCCATCTAAAAATCAATACCAGTTTCAGTGTACACTATATTTAAAATATTTCACTACTTCACCTTTCCGTCAAACAGCCTTTTCCAAAAGGAAAGCACCGTTACACAACACAAATATCACTCTCAACAAACTAACCAGACACTTTTGACAAAAGCAGTAATTTTACCTCACAGACCACAGGGGCTGTTGGTCTACCACTGCCTCTAGCATGCAGTTTGTTTGTGAGACTTTGGTGTTTAAAAGGGCCCAAGAAATCCTATTGTCTGCAAAAATCTGGTACAAATGATTTTGCAAAAGCGGTCTGATAGAGCAAGTGTGCATTATTTGGCTGATATAACAGCTGTTTCTTGTCAGAAGATGCTTAGTAATGGCAAAGTAAAGTGGTGAATATATTCTAAATATAGCATACACTTCAACTAATATTGATTTTTTTAGATGGGCCTTTTTTTTAAGTGGCTAAAATATGTTTTGCTGCCAACTCTGTCCACAGCAGTATATTACTTAACTTCCAAAACTGCCCACTGGGCAAGTACACATCTAAAAAATGTAGTCTGAATGTTGTGTCGTACATTGAAAAGATGTCCCCTCATGAAAGTCTTTAGGACGGCTAGTTTTATGAGTTTTCTAAATGAACAATGACAATCTCTCCCTTTTGTGCTCTCACTTTCCAATAACAACAATAACTATGTTTTTAAAATAAATTCTACAGACGTCCAAAAAACCAGCCAGATGTTAAATACTAAACTGTATGACAGTGTCCTAGAGGGGTTGTAGTCACACATCTGGATATTGAACCTGATTTGGTGATTTGATTTCACCGGGCATGTTGACTGGCATCTATTGTAGGTAACACACTGGCTATGGATAAGTACAACCCCACTCGAAAAAATCAGAACTATCCCTTTAAATGTAAAAAAAAAAATGATATAACATTTCTATGTAGAAAAATGTCCAAATCACAAAGCCTGCACTGCCATGGTAAATTACTCAGGTGAAATTAAAGCTTCCGAGAGTTTCTGAAATTTACTACACTCTATCAGATGTTGATCTCATTCATTTCCGGCACTCCAGTCTGTAGACGGAGCAGTCTGTGTCTCGTCTGATACTTTAGAGGAGAAAACAGGATTCTATTATAGTCGTCGGTGTGGTTTATTTTACATAGCCATCCACATGCTCAGCAGAAAGTCAATTAGCTCGCCACTTTGGAGACAAATTGCTGCCGAGACGGCATTACAATCCCAAAACACACAAACATACACACACAAGATCAGTCCTGCCAAATACTACATCCACTGTAGGAGAATCAACACTCTTGTCTATCGTGATCAATACAGCTTTTAGCTTTGGATTTCACTTTATTCACATCAAGCTTCAAGTGAAACCGCTTACATTTGAGAGTTTACATTCATCAATATGACTCAGTTTTACAATCAAGAAACTGCGGACTAACGTGCTATATCATACAATTTATAAGAATTCGATCAGGTATAGATTGCTTGAGAGCCTGACTCACCATCCAAACATAGGACATCAGAAAGCATCCTGTCACTTTACCCAGCCGGAGCTCCAGCACTTGTCTTTCTCTGGAAGAAAACAAAGTAGAGTTATTAGAAGGAGCTCATATGTCTGCCATCTAGAACTGAAAGGACCAAGACTAAATTTCAAGCTCGGGTCATTTCCCCACTTTGACTTTCACCCAATCATGCAAAGTACCCCTGATCCTCTTCTGTTCTTCGATCTTCAATCATCCCCTACTCATCCTGTACCTCCTTCTCCTTGTTTTTTTTCTGCCCCTCTTTCTCTAATAACAGGATGTCTCACTCTCACATGGTTGCTGACCTTCCAGGCAAAGAGCAGGGCAGCTCGCAGCTTTAAGTAATTCCTGTTGCCTGCATTTGTCTCTCATCAGCGACTCGAGATGAAACAGTGAGCGGGGCATCTGTATTTAGCTCTGGTCGCTGTATTAATTGTCAAAGAGCCAGTGGTCTTGCACACAGGACACAAGAAAAAGATTATTCTTAAGTGGAACAAGATCAGCTGCACTACACCCATTCACCTGTTTTATATGTTTAGCATTTTTCAGAAACATTTAACAGAAACATTTAACTTTGGAAATATGTACAGTGTAACATCATGCCAATAAAGCAATTTGAACTGAACTGAATTGAATAGAACTGATATACACACATACACACACTCAGAGCATACTGAAGACACAGTGACAAGATGGTTGGAAGAAGGTTGACCACAGTCAATAAACACATCTAGCTAACATTAGCTTAGCCCAATGTTTCCACTGGTAACATTTACCCATGGCAATAAGGATTCCAGACAAATCTGCTGTGTAGTACAAATCAGAATTGCAAATCATCATCGATACCCAACCCTACTTTAAAGTGTAACTGCTGTGAAACAATCAGAAAATAATGTTTTATATCTCTGATTGTTCTCGCTAATGCTGCTCCCTCTCTTAATTCACTCTCTAGCTCTCTCTCTCTGGACCAACGCTGCTGTCTCTCTCACTCTCTAATCCGTTGAGCCACGGAAGAGATGCCAGCTTTCGATTTTGCATTTACGAACAGCCAACAACAAATCCTGCATATTCTATCTTTAAATTCAACAACTTTGGGGCACGAGCCACAAAGTGATCATCCAGTCCGTGGACCTATTTATCCTTCAGAGACAGAGAAGCTGTCTGGAACAAAAGCAAGCACAGGCCTGCATTACAGACAGCATCTGTGTTGACAGTGTTGTTGTTACAAAGAAAATACGGCTGTGTGACTGTATCTTTCCTTTTCCTTTGGTATGTATGGGTGTGCATGAGCGATGCAGAGCAGAGTGTTAGTGTGTGGGTCCACTGGCAGAAATCCGTGAGTGAATGACAGATGGAAAAGTCATACCTGTAGAAAGTCTTGATATGAGATGCTCCTATATCTGTGTGTGTGTGTGGAGGACAAGAAACTAAAACAAATCATGGAAAAATGTCCTGGCAGCTGGAAAAGACATTGAATAAAGTCTGTCTGGGACTGAATCTCTGACAGTTTGTCTCTTGATATACTGTAGTTCCACCATTTGCTCTGTCTGACAGCCACTATGCTCATATTACAGGGCAGACTGCTAAAGCTGGAGTGTGAGCTGATACACTCCAAACTTTAGTGTTACTTTTCTCCCCTGTCAAAAATCTCCTGCAGCATCTGCAGACCTGGACGAACCTCTCCGCCCCTCCAGCATATACTTGGTCTCCACCTGTCCACTTCTCAAATACTGCTCCCTTTGAGCTTGTTAATATGCACTAAATATCTCTGCTCTGATTGGCTGGACTCATTTCCTGTAATTATAAGGGAGGAAACTGGGGTGAGGGGTCGCAGCTTGCTAAGTTTAGCCCCGTGAACAAACCCAGACTCAGACCAGTATCTGCCGAGATCATGAGGGTTTGTCTGTGTTTTTATGTGCATCAGAGAGTGAATGACAAAGTGTGTGTGTGTGTGTGTGTGTGTGTAGGTGCTTGTGTGTGCAGTATAGGTAGGAGCTGCTAAGAGGAGCTGGTGTCCTCCTTTTGTCATTTCAACAGACTTATGATGTTCCAGGTAAAACAAACGAATTCACTAAATCAGATACAGAAGTATCCAGTGCTCAGGCTCCCTCAGGCTGGGAGACCAATCCTCCATCAAAATAGTTTATGTTTTTATCTATTCAGCCAATCTACTGTAGATCATCTTATATGTTGCATTTTTATGAATAGCAAAGAGGGAACTACATCAAGATTTTGCTGTAAAACACTATTATATAACACAAACAAAATGAATCTCTTCTTGTAAACCTTGTTTCTCTTGATTTCATGTTGAAGTACAAACGTACTTAAAAATCCTATAATCAAATAAAAACTATATATATCTATAGTGACAGGATTATTTGTAAATGCACCATTCAAAGTCGCTCCCTCCTCCCCGACTCAACTAACAAGAGATGTGGAGAGAGACTAATAGACTAAATGAAATGAGAGAGCACCACCAGCATGAGCACAGCAGTGAATCAGAGAAATAAAATATTTTCTGATTGTTTCACAGCAGTCATGTTTTAAAGCAAAAACAAACATGCCCACACCCCTGCACAGAGCTGGATTTTATGTGAACAGAGCCGAAGCAATCCACAGTCTTCTCTGCCTGTGTGTGTGTATGTGTGTGTATCTCTTTCTGCAGCTCTCAAAGATAGAGAGCAGAGGAAAGAGATGGAAACAGTGATGTAACTGTAGGTCACTACATTTTTATAGAGTCCTGACCTCAAAAACTGCATGCTGTTATTGGCTGGGAGCTACACACCACTGCCAAACAGGCTTAGATCCAGCCTAATGATGAGAAAAGAAGAAAATACAGCCAACGAGAAGCATCTCTACAGATACAGTCTCCACCATGCATTTCAAGCAGATCATAAGTGATGATTTATCCAGATTATGTTTATTAAAGTCTATACATTTTTTAGGAAATGCTGCCTTTAAAAATCCTATGATCCAATAAATAAAATATACACCTATACACACTTACACACATACACACACACACCATAAAGACATATTCATAATGCTTTTATGTAAGTCAGGCAGTGAGAATTTCATGATTTTCCTGCAGATGTATTTCCAAATGTGTGATGTCTCATCATCCTTCACCTTTCCATTTGTGGTGCTTTCAATCCACCACGGATAAAAGTCCATTAACTGGTCCACAAGTGAGGCAGAAATTCTTCTTCATAGGCGGACACTTTACTGTAAGTGCTGTTCACTTTCAGATTCTAATTACTGTGGATTACTATTAGCCGACATCTCACTACATTCAGAGGTCTGTGAGGACTCCATCACCCAGGTATTTTTAACAGACAGGCCCACCTTCACACTCCGACAATAACTGGGCCAAACGAGACCAAAGTTGGTACAATACACACACACACACACACACACACACACACACACACACACACAGTGTTAGTCAGTAGTGCCAGAGAGTCCAACAAGCTGAAACACTTGAAGCTTGAGTCTGTGGTAGACCACAGAGCGCTGCCTTGCCATGCACCCTCACTGACATACCATCCCCATCGTGTCAGCCTAATGACGGGCGTTTCTCCTGCCAGGGGCAGAGCCAGGGAAAGAACTGGTGGGTGGTGGCGGGTGGTGGGTGGTGGTTTGATCGCTCTCTTTACCCAAAAACACTCACTCAGCTCTGCTTCAATGAGCTCCTCTGTCCTGTAGAGTGTCAGCGGGTTGCAAAGACACGACCGCAGACCTGCAGCAGGTTGCGCACGGATCACTCTGGCCTCCGAGATGCTGATGTAAACATCTGGACCTCAGTGATGTCTCAAACATCAGCTCTGGTTACTGATGCTCAGGGATCGACTACAGAGCACAGAGAGGTTTTGTTTCACACATTCAACAGTCAAATATTACCATTGACACCATGCCACTACACCGACAAGAGATGGAGTCTTTAGCTCGCTGCCAGACAGTAACATACACAGTCGGTTTTAAAGTGGTTTACTATTCCTTTTTTTCCTCGTGCAATTCACCAATTTAACTCATGAGCATTATCTGATTCCTAATAGAGCTTTTTTCACACCAGCCACATTGATGTGAAATAAACACAGGTGTTACCAATGATAGTGATTAAGGTCCCTCTGCAGTTAGAGAAGCAGCCTTTCCAGTGAGCCAACACACACAACAGCAGCACCCTGACTGAATGTTAGAGAACCTTAATTAGAATCATTGGTAACACCTGTGTTTACACGGATATTTCATGTCAAAATGGCTGCTGCGAAAAAGGTCTATTTATTAGCTTTTGATCTTTGTCAGTAGATGGAATTTGTCATGGAAATGATAATCCAACATTTAAGTTAACATGGACAAGAAACATTTTAGTACATAGAAAAATGGAAATAAAGAAGATGAACATCTACAGTTCCACAGGGAGAGGGCAAACTGCAGCTGGTGATAGAGATGATGTGATATGATCGAAAGCTCCACAACAGCTACGACATCAGTGGTGGAAAAAGCACTCAGCTCTTTAAGGTAAAAGTAGCAATATCACAGTGTTTTTGAGTAAAATTCCTAAAAAAAGAAAAAGTACAAAAGTATTAGCATCACAATATACTTAAAGTACCAAAAGTTAAAAGTCCTTGTTATGCAGAATTGCCCATTTCAGAACAAAGAATATCACATTATTAGATTATAATAAAGCCTGACTGATACTGGATTTTGGGGGCCAATGCAAATACTGATATTAGGAATATTAGAAAAAGTGATATCGATACACCAGCCAATATTCTCTAGTTATATATAAAATCCAAAATGACATCTGGGCACTGATGCAGTAAACTTTAACTGGTATTAAAATAACAATAAATAAATAAAAAAAACAAATAGAACAATGTGAACTAGAAAAAGGATGAAATATATATCAAATCTGTCCATGAGCAAAAAAATAAAAGTAAAAGTTGCATTGTGTTCAGACAACAGACACACTGATACCAGTACTGACTGATATAACTGTGCTCAGTCAAAAATACCAGCTGACCAACGCACATGTCTGCTCTAACAATTGTTGGTGCATTAATATGGACATCACTTTAATGCTGAGGCTGGTAAAGGCGGGGCTGTTTTTAATTACTTTATACACTACTAGCTCGTGAATTTACCACCTTACCTAATCTAAGCTGTAATAATGCATCATGTTTTATTTGTTGATTTTATTTTGAATGATTAGGTTATCACATAAATTTAGTGGAGTAAAGAGCGTAAAGTATAAACTAGCAGAAAATGGGAGTACTCAAGTAAAATACAAGTACCTCAAAACTGCACTAAATGTACTTGAGCTTGAGGTGAGATTCATCAACTATATTTTTTTAAATATTTCAGTCATGACAAGGCAGCAAGAAGTCAGCGACACATTTTCACCTGAACACACCTTCATCACTTCAATGTTACAGACTATAAACTCAACCACATCTCATCTTAACGCACTTTAGAAGCGACATCCTTCCTCAGAAGTGGGCCACTGAGCGGCGATCAGGGCACCAACTACTGATAAGCATCATCATCATCATCATCATCATCATCTCCACCAGTAACAGTGTCGGGGGTCCCGCTGATCGCCCGCAGCTGCTGTCAGCATCAAACCGAGCGAAGGGAGCAGAACAGGAGCTTCGGCTGAATTATAACGAACAGCAGCAGAGAAAACACATCTCAAACCCTCTGCTTTGGTTTCAGTGAGGAAATCTTCATCATCAGAAAGACTGTCGCTGCTCAAACTGCGCTCCGACACACACCAGCTGTGACTTCTTCAAGACAAAGTATCCTCCTTACCGTCTCGCTTTTAAAAGCAGCTCGACGAGATCCAAGTTAGTCTCGATTTGTGGTCCCTTTTACTCGCATGTGATGTGTCCCCCCTGTGTTGTGGTCTTGTGGTAGAGTTTTTCCAAGTGTACCACCACGCGTTACTAGAGGCTGGCTCGGTCTGAAGTCGCGCGCAGCTCCCACCTCCGACGTCTTGGAGAAGTGCACATCTGTACGCCCAGCTCATCTGTTGCATTCTCACTCCAAAAAACACTGCACAATAATTCTACACACCTGCTGTGTGTCATTCCCAAATAATGTGACTGTAATTGTTGTCATGTCGTACAAGGAAAAATGCACCGTGTGTGTGTGTTTGTGTGTGTGTGTGCCCGGTGGCTGTTATTTATCCTGTCCCTATGGAGATATGTATTTTCCCCTCTCACTGCAGGTAAAGTGCATGAGGCAGCTCATGCTGGTGCCTGTCTGCCTGCCTGTTAAACTTCTCTGAATAATTACTGTCACAGCTACAGATTTATTATACAAGATGCATCGGTTCTTCTGCCGAGATGCTTTTCATGCACTGACAAATGCATTAAAAGTAGGGGAGACCGGGGATGGTGGTAACACTTTCTGTTTGAGCATCAGTAACTCAGTCGCTCTTCATGCTGCATCTCTCTTTGATAGATGGTACACTTTGTCTACTACAAATGAAGCTGCATTGGATGTCTACTACACTATCACAGTACTCGTGTCAAATACAGAGAGTTCTATTGTTGCAACTAGAGCTCCAACAATTAATCGATTGTGAATCAGTTTTTAAATTAATTGCCAACTATTTTGGTGATCTTGGTGATTTTGGTGTTTTGAGGGTTTTGTTTTTTTTGTTTTTTTTTTAATAAAAACTCTATTTAATTTTTTTAAATGTGAATATTTTTGGGAAAAATAAGCAACAGATTGATTGACAATGAAAATAATCACTAGTTGCAGTCTAGTTACAACCAAATTCTAATTATAAATTATAGTAATTTGCTGAGTTAAGAGTCACACCATCTAATCTATAAAATAACTGAATGGAAAAAAAAAAAAAAAGAATAAACTGTTTTGAAGAAAGTTAACAATTTTCAGTGACAAAAAACACTTAATGTATTCCTGAACGTGCATGTGTCACTTGGGTGTTCAATAACTGTCACAGTTGTTGCAGTTTGCAGGCGCTGTGTGCCCAGAAATGACAATGTACAGTCTTGACCCACACTTCTTTTGATCTCAAAGTGTTCCATGCACACAATGTAGAAAATCTAATCATTTGAATGAACTGTTACAACTATTGCCCAAAAGCACTGTTTAGCATGTGGGCTTGAAGTTGGCATGAATGCCAAGCATCAAATCAAACAAGAGAAACTACTACTGTAGGTTATGTAAGTCATGCCACTGTATGTACAGTACAGTGAACACTAGCAAAAAATAGTCTTGTTAAAAAATTTCTTACAGGAAAATCATTTTTGGGTCATAAAATTCACTCACTCACAGAGACGTGCCACCTCTCCTGTGAGCTCAAAAAGGAAGTCTGACTGTATGATACTGATGACATCACTTAAGCTCCTTTCTGTTTGGTCAAACTGACAGTATTACAACTAACCTGGTGTTACAAAACTCCCTGGTCTCCCCTGCATACAAAACAGTGTATTTGCAGGAGGAGGAGTTGCTTTTAAATGTTTCAGTTCAGTGTCAGTCACAAAGGCCAGGAGAAGATATAGAGTTATAAATCTGTATGACAGACTCCAGAGCTCTGATCACGGTATTCAATGTTGAACCCTTTTATTCTGAAAAGAAAGTCAGGAGAGAGGCGCTTATTTATGCACAGTGTTCAAAAAGAAGTACAGTTTTTTTCCTATTTAAAGAAACTTGTGCAAGACAAAGGAAAATATATATTAATATTTTTTGTTTAAATTGAATCAATAGTTCAAAGTAGATGCTTTTTAAAGGGATAGTTCAGACTTGAAGTGGGGTTGTTTTAGGTACTAATCCATAGTCAGTGTACTACCTAGGGTAGATGGCGGTTGTCACACCCCCAGTTTAGAGAAGTAGCAACAAGACTTCATTGGTAAAAACGGTAATTTTATCTTGGACAGCACAGCAGTTGGTGGTCTAATGCTGCGTGCCAAGCTGTCAGTTTGTTTGTGTTATTGTGTGACTTAAGTAATTTTATGTTAGCTCTTACTCACAGAAGTCACAAAACAACACAAACTAACTAATCTACAGACGCAGCGGGAGACCTGCAGCTCCTGTATTCTGTGAGGTAAAACTGTGGTTTTGCCAAAGGAGTCTGGTGGTTTGGAGAGAGTGATATTTGGCTTATATAGAAAGAAGAAGAGACTGTCTGATGGCAAGGTAAAGTGGTGAAAAAAACACAGGGTACAATTATACTGATTAATACATTTTACATTTTGCTGTTGACCCTGTCCACAGAAGTAAATTGCTTAGCTACCTACACTGCTATTCCTACTGCTTCTCTAAACTGGGAGTGTGCCGACCGCCATGTACTGAAGGTAGACTATGACTACTACTACGATTGATAAGTACCTCATACAAGCCCACTTGAAAAAATGCTAACTGTGCCTTTAATGCCAGGAGCTAGTTGAATGAAGCACAGTTTCAGTGGAAACATTCCCATTTTGCCCCTGAACTGCAAGTACTACAAAATATACACATCAACACAATGTCACTACCCAAGTTATCACTGTAACATCAAGACTAAATTTAATCATGAACATATTTTTTATGCATTAACAAAGAAAAAAGAAAGAAAAGTGTCTAATTTACACACTGCTGCACACATTACGTTTTTGTACTGTAGGATGGTTACATAATACATTACTTTAAAACAATAAAAAATACTAATATACATGTAATATTAAAATTTCCCATTTTTATTCTGAAGGCCAGATGCTTGTGTAAGTTATTTTGTTGCCAGAAGCAATCCTTGCTTACAAATAAATACATTTTCCCATTAATGTTAAATAATCATTATTTCTAAACCTTTCACTCACTTTACTGATAGCATATCTTTCCACATCAATATTTTTTTTTCCTAATACTGAATGTGACCCCCGAGGGGCTCAGTAGGTCATTGCAGTAAACTATCCTATTCTGTGAGAAACAAAAATGCTCCGTCCAGAGCTCAACACACATCCAGCACAAATAAAAAGCTTGGCACAAACACACGATAATGAACTGACAGGAGGAAAACAGTGTATTGAAATGTACTCCTGCGTATTCTGAGCTATAAAACTGATATGACAACATTTTTAAAGCAGAACTAAAGCTTACAATGGAACCTCTGACCCAATGTTATTCTAACAGAACAAAAGATAAATCAGACCAGTTTTGATTCTGAAAATGAAATAGAAATTGCTGTAAACTGACGCTGCTGGCCCCATTCCATTCATATTCATGGAGACATGTCAGATGTTGACAGTGTGGGCATGTTTCTTGCACAAAGCCTTGTCTTTTTTGGAGAAGAACGCCTGACCCTCCAGATTAGTGGAGCAGACCTGTGAGGAGAGCCAAAGATGTACAGACAGGGGTAGTTATTCACATAACATTCTCGACATTTTGTTGTTGTTGTTGTTGTTGTTGTTGTTGTTGTTGTTGTTGTTGTTGTTGTGAGTGAAACTGTCTCCTGGACCTACCGCACACACAAAGCAGGTGTCATGCCAGGTGAATCCTAGAGCCTCCAGGAACTTGTCCCCTGCCTCGATGGGGAAGTCACAGCCGTGGCAGTTGGTCCCAAACAGGTTGTAGTAGTCTGAGTGGGGAGTACATTGCCAAAATATTATTGTGGTTGCATACTTTTTTTTTACGATATCAAATTTACTGTTGTAACTGATTAATCGTTTACGTTATGAAATGTCAAAAAAATTGTGAAAAATGCTCATCAAAATTTCCCTGAACACAATGTGATGTCTTGAAATAGCTTCTTTTGTCCAGCGAACAGTACAAAACTCAAAAACGCTTCATTTACTGTCATAAATGACGAAGAAAAGCAGCAAATCCTTACATTGAGGAAGTTGAAACCAACAAATATGTTTATATTTTTACCTAAAAAAAAATAAATCCTATACCTTGTTCACAGTATGGCTGTCCATCCTCCATGTGAAACATGTTGCCTCTGATTGGCTGTTGGCAGGCAACACAGACAAAACAGGACACATGCCAGGTCTGTTTCAGAGCATTCATGACCTCCTGCAGAGAAAACAGAAGTGAAGAAGTGTCATATCGTGTGATAAAAAAAGCTTGGAAACTGGAAAATTATGGAGATCTTAAAAATGAGTGTCTGATTTCAGCCTTCAAGATCACTGTCACACCTGTTGAGGAGGATTCATAACTAAGTTTATATTATAATGAACCAACAATCCACTACAGAAGCTAAGAATATGCTTGGATTTTTTTTTTTATGTCATTGTCTCAGCATCACAAGTACATTATTTTGTTATCTCAATAAAATTATGCAGAACTTGTGGTTTCAGCCTTCAAGATAACCATCATGCCTGTCAGGGAAGATTCATATCTGAACAGCAAGTCAGGGTATAAATGTCATAAAACTTGTTTTATAGTAGCCAGGTGATGCAAGGTTGACCAGCTCCCATCTCTCTACTTCAGCCAGCAGCCAAGTAGGTAATCTATAGTAGGTAAATAATAAACTTGTAATATTCTCGCTATGTGTTTTGAACTGCAACGATCTCTTTGCATCAGTGACAGCACTACTTTAATGCCACTGGACCAATTTATATTCACATTCACAACAATGCATAAAGCAACCAGCCCCTGCTTTATTTCTTCAAGTGGTGAATGACGTTTGTTGTGTTAGAGAGAACAAAGTCCCCTCAGTTTTGTAACTCACCCCCAGAATCTTCTGGTTGCAGCGGCCACAGGTGGGAGCAAAGAACTGCTCATAGCAGTTTTCGCAGTACACCTGGCCCCTCTCCTCCACAAATCCGTGGTCTGCCAGGGAGGAGTGGCAGTGAGCACAGTCGAATTCCTCGGGGTGCCATGACTTGCCCATGGCCACAAGGAATGGGCCCCTGGTGAGAAGATGCAAGCGACAGAGGGAAATGATTCACGCATTTTAAAAAAAAACAAAAAACATCCGCCTACTAAGGTTTTTAAAGGGATAGTCCACATTATTTGATGTAGCGTTTTATGAAGTACGGATGAATAGTCAGTGTATTAGCCACAGTAGATGGCGGTCAGCACAACAACAGTCAGGAGAAGCAGAGAAAAGTACCAGTATAGAAGGTAAGGACAGGGTCAGCAGTAAAACATACTTGACCCACTTAAAAAATGGTCCACCTAATAAAAAAAAAATCAAAAAAAAAAATCAATATCAGTTTAAGTGTATGCAGTATTTGGAATATTTTCACCACTTTACCTTGCCATCAGACAGCTTTTTCTGACAGGAAACCAAAATTTAAGAAGCCTAACTCTATATGAAATCTTGTAGAAACACGGGGATGGCTGGTCTACCACTGCCTCGATCTGTTAGCTTGGTTGCGATATTGTGTCACTTCAGTGAATCCAAAAGATCTTTTAAAAACTTTGTGTTCCATGAGGTAAAATTACTGATTTCATGTATGGAGCTTATACAATGTCTGTTTCCTCTCAGAAAAAGCTGTCTGACAGCAAAGTAAAGGTGTGAAAATATTCTTAATATAGCATACACTTAAACTGATAAAGATTTTTTTTAGATGGATCTTTTTTAGGTGACTAAAATACCTTTTGTTGCTGACCCTTTCCACAGTTAAGTTGATAGCTTAGTTTCTGTGCTGGTGCTCCTCTCTGTTTCTCTGAACTGCTGACCACCATCTACTGTAGCTGATACACTGATTACCAGTAAGTACCTCATACAATTCCACATCAAAAAAAATCCAACAATCCCTTTAAGTATTAGACAAAAATTCTGCACAGTATAAACGCAGTTTTTCTGCTGTTATTTACCTGATGACATTGTTGCACTTGTTGCACATTGGGGTGCGCGTGCCGGCTGGGATGTGCTCAGCCCGCTGTACCAGAGAGTTGAGGTCCTGTGGATGTGGCTGTGGGGTGGGGCGGTCTGGACCTTTGGGAGCAGGGTTGGCAACTTTGCCAAATGAAGGAGCTGCTCCACCCTTTGAAAAACCTAAACCAGCAGGAAAAACAAGGGGTCAGTATTCAAATGGCGTTCTTGATAAAGTATTAGACAAATGTCCTTTCCAAAACTTAAAATGAATAAACACCACTTTGCAATTTCTTCGCATTACTTGACTAGAACATATGTGCACAGTTTAGGCGTGAGTTGTCAAGACAATGACTGGGAATAATTCGATGATCTCTAACCCCCATGCCTGAAGCATGAGACAGCTGGGTTGGACAGAGCCACCGCACCCAGCCCAGACAAGGGATCAATTTTTCCCACCGAGGGGAAACAACACATTCCCAGAGTCAGAGGAGACACCTGGAAAAATAATCCCCCTCCTCTCATCTGAAAACATGTGGAGAGGATGCACAGTTTCTCTCATTCCTCTTTCACAGTGCAAAGACACATCCAGGAACAGGAGGTCAGTGTTGTCCGCCCTCAGAGGGAGCGCTGGAGGGTAAAGGCACTGGGGACAGAGACACCATTGAAAGAGTGCACCGTTATCAAAGACTTGGGAGGTCAAAGGACAAGTGCTCCCTAAATTTGCTTGTAACGGAGAGCAAACAAACTGAATAAACAGATTGGAGCGCTAGCAGGGGTGTGAGAGGACTGGGAGTGGATTTAATAGAAAGAAAGACACTAGAGAGTCAGTGTGATAGAGAGAGAGGGCTGGGCTCAGAATAGGGATAAAAACAAGATTATTTTATTAGTTGATAAATATTGGCTGAAGTAATGTTTCTGTTATGGGTCTGAAGAGCAGCTCTTGATATAAACACCATTATCAAATTTCCAGTGACATTATTCAGCATAATTATGCCAAAAGGATCCAAACACTTTTTAAACTGAGCCATGGGAGGGAATTTAGGAGGCTTAGCAACCTGAGAGGAGTTTAAAATTAAAAACATGTACATGGAGAATATTTTGTGGGCTGATTCCAATATACTTTGAATCAATATGTTAAAATTTAACAACCTCTCGACCAACAGAGAGCGGATTCTGGATTTCTGTTCTAGAAATTTACTAATGTCATTATAAAGAGCATTTTGAGTATTAAGACCTTCCCGTTAGGACATAAAATTTAACAGAAAATATGATCAAATAATTAACTGAAAATATAATCAAACAGTTAACTGAAGATATAAGCAATGGATGAATTCATGACTTCACTATTTGTGACTACAGCCCTTGTCTTGAGTTAAAACCTTCAACCCTGTGAGGACGTCCACATCCACATAACTCTTGGGCAAGGTTAAAACTGGCATGGCAATTTTCAAAGGGGTCCTTTGACCTCTCACCTCAAGATATGTTAGTGAAAAGGGGGGTTATGGGTACCCGAGAGTCTCCCCTTTACACACATGTTCACTTTGCAATGCTTACAGAAATTTCCAATCAAGGCGTCTTAATGCAATTTGGAGCTTTTGACTATTTATATTAATTGTCAAGTGGTGAAACAAGATCAAATTGTGCATCATATCCGTATAAATGATATCAACCCAAAAACTACTGCAGCCACTTATGAGACATAATTGTGTATGAAAATTGCAATCATATATTTCATACATGATATTCTCAGCCCTTATTCATTTTAAACATTTAAAATTTGAATAGGCACTCAAAGGAAATACAATGTTTATTAATAATTTATAACTAGAAAAAACTGACACTCAATACGTCGCAAATTAATCTTTAGTACACCACTTCCATGTGGCATACATTGTTGACCTGCTGTCCCCCTAAAGACCCTTGTCTCCCACTAAAAATGACAAAAATGGGTATATGTGTATGATTTTTTTTTTAGTGTAGCTTAGTGTCTGTTGCACTCTCATTGCCAGTGATGACAGCGATAGTGATGAAATGCCTATGTGCATAACAACAACACATCTTTTAATTGTATCATGATTTAGGATCTGTTATCCATTAACTAGTGTTGGATTAAAGGATTCACAGTGAACTGAACCCAGGATCGATGCAGAGAAATTACACTGCAGTCAAAATTTTTCAATGGCTCTGTGTGACCTGGTACAGTGAGGGGGATGTTGACAGGCTGTCAGTCTAAACGAATCCTTTGGCGAATGCAAAGATTGCGGGGTGAGCCACATTAAATAGGACAGAAACTGAAACAGACATTTGAAGGTCTGTCATCGCTGTCTCGCTGTATGAGGAAGATAAGGAGGAAAAAGTCAGCATGAGAAGACATCCAAACTGAATCACGTCTATTCTGTCTCTCCAAATTCAGTGAGTCAGATAGAAAAAAAGCAATGCATAGGAGCCACTGACTCTGAACTATACGTGTATTACACGTACAATTCATTTGATTATAGCATCTTTAAAATTATGCATAGCCTAAACTCTTGCACTTTATTTTACAGTAGACTAATAAGACATTAAAAGTCATATTTTGGCTAATATTACAACAGAACTGCACTGTAAACTAAAGTGAAATCACATATCTACTTCTAGAGCAATGCAAATCAAATGACAAAATATTGTCAAAATATTCCTCTACCTGCATAATTTTGACCTTTACTTGGTAGATCTGAGTCACATATTGTTTTTAAATGAGGAACTAGCAGACATGCAATTTAACTTTAGTTTACAGTACAGTTCTGTTGCAATGTGTCCCAAATTACCTTCTGATAAAGTTTCATAGTCATCGTTTCATTGAGTCTAATAAAGGGTCTAACACTATCTAATAATAAACATATTATTTCTAGTTTTGTCTAATTTGATACAAAGTATGGCTTCTTACATCTTATTTGTGTACTGTAGAATGAACTGCGATCATAAATTTAAAGGTCACGTAACATATTCCACATACCCAGCCCAATGCCACATGTCCACTATGAGATACATGCTTGTTTACTTGAGCTCAAGTATGTGTTAATCTGATAAATAACACGGCTAACAGAGAGCTCACTGTGGCTGCTCCAGCTCTCACCCTGTGGCACCTTTCAGCAGCCGTTTTTTAAAGGGTCTTTAGGGAAATACGTTAAGGCACATAGTGCATCTGTTCATGAATAAGCGCATACTTGTGTCTTGGTATTTCTAATAATGACCCCTGACTGATGCCTTTCAGCAAATATTTACCCTGACCAGCTCGGGGTCTTGTGGCAGGGATTGCTGCATTTAAAGAGCAGCTTTCACACGAAATAAAATACATAATTCTCAATTTCACAATCTACTTAACCAAGGAGATCTCAGGGAAAGCCAATAATCTGAGCTCATTAACGGAATACCTCTGGTTTTTATAGAGCTCATAATCTTAAATGGCTTAGTGTCAGGTATTAAAGCAGCAATAAATGCTACAGCTGAGCAGCAGTGATTTAAAAGAACAGGGCTGCCCTCTGCAGGCTAAAAGAAGAAACTGCACAAAATAAATACCACAGTACTTGCAGTAGCAGGCCCACCAGTAAGTAACAGAAGTCTGGGAGAATTTGTGAAAGAGTTTCTCAACCTGATGAAGCTCCAGGTAGGAATGAAGGTTTGTTCTGGGCTGCCGGGCTCTTGAAGGTGGAAGCAGCGGTGACGTTGCCGTTCCTGGGTGCTGCTGCAGATTTGGAATATGTTTTTGCTGCAGGCAAGGTGTGCATAGTGGGAGTGGTTTTGTCAAGTTCCTCACTAAGAAAAAGATATAAAGATTTCATATACATCAGAAGACACATATATATCTGTACACAAACATATTGCATTTGTTTACCTTCTCCTGAGTGATAACACTGTCCAGAAATCATGACCAAGTTACTCAAGATAATCAGCAAACCTCATTTTCATTTTCAAATTTGTCAACACAATAAGTATGAGGAGGAGTCAATTCCCATATTGTAATATTCTGAACAAATTACCCCCTCCCCTCATTATAATAAAACACCCTAAAACTAATTAATAATGAGTTATTAAAACTAAACTTCTTGAACAATAAAAACTGAAACTAGCAAAAACACTCTGGAAACTAACTGAACCTAAATTTATTTGAAAAAAAAGAAAGAAAAAAGAGTGCAAAAACAAAACATAACTAAAATAACTGGTAAACATTAGTGATGTCCACCTCTGCTGAGCTATAACCTCTCCTCCATTAGGAGATGCACACTTCCTTCTGCATGGTGAAACAGTTGACGGATGTAGTTCTGCAGAAAGAAAATGGTTCCTACATGAAACAACTCACAACAAGGACATCTCTGTGGTTAATATCTTGGAAAGTTTGCAACTCACTCCGAAGTAATCTAGATGGATAAATACAAATACAGGCAGGAGGAAATAAGTGTATTTTTAATTTTGGGGTGAACTTGAAACAAATTCAGGTAAATCCCTAAATAAGACTGTGCCACCAGCTGAATTGAACCTCTAGTATAGACTAATGTTTAGTGTGTTTGGTCAGACTCTCAGTGACACATGAAAACAATCAAGACAATTATGGGCCACTTTCAAATAAGGATATGCACTGCTGCCCTCTGTCCATATGGTTTTTCAATAACTGACATAAGGGAACAATTACAGGTGGTGATGCAAATCTACTGTACATGTAGCTCACCCTACAATAATTTCCAGAGATGACCAGTGGTATAATTTTAGTAGTGCTTATTGCTTTAATTCTCCTGAATTAGCAAAGATGGAGGTTTCTTTTCCCTTGGCAGTACAAAATGTTAAGAGCCACAATATATTTTAGTAGAAAATGAGAAGCACAAGTCTTTCTGGTCCACACCCCTTGTAAAATTTCACAGCTTTCATTTCAAGCTGAGAAACTCCTGTGAACAGCAAAGGCCGAAAACTTGTTGCATAAATTTCTCAACTAGTGAAGAGTGAATACTTTAACAGTTAACAGATTTTGGTACATATAATGGGACATTTAATCTGCTTCTTTAATTATACAATATTTGATTAAATCCTGGATATTTTTCTGGGTCTGTCATTTAAAATAATATTTAATGTTACTGAAGCAAAGCCACAATCAGTGACAAATATGTCAATGAGTGTAAACAGGGCTAAGAAGATCTAGTCAACTGGACAAAGACATGATCGCTCAGGAACCATCACGTACTGCAGGTGCTGTTGTTGCCCAGACAAACCGGTTGAGCAAAGGATTTGCACCAACGGGTTAACAATTTGTAGTCCTGAGGCTGTTTGGTTTTTCAGCAACAATACACTGTATGTTACTAACAACAGAGCCAATTATGCTGCCACAGATTTGTGGTTTTAGGTTTTATTATGGTTTTAATCCTGTCTTGCTTTCCTTCTTTTTGTCCTACCTGTTTGGGGTTTCTGTTTGAATGACAGAAAATGCAATGCACACCCACTGGTTTTCAACTATGGGCAGATTGGTTTTCTGTCTCTGTCTGTCTTTGTGTCTTAAATCAGAATGATGAAAAACATGAGCCCCTTTAACAGAATACATTCAGTGTTTAAATTTAGCACAAGAACTACATGTATATTACTCTGAATGAAGTCACGACAAGAAAAGGTATGAGGGTCTTGATTTATGTGACAATCAGTAACTTGCAGTGACAATAATAACACATTGGAAAGAAACCTGCCAAATCATTCTTATGGTTGTGCTTAGCGTTTATTTCCTATGACAGAACTGATTAATATGGATAATTGCTCAAATAAGTACATAACAGGTATTTTTAACCCTCTGCTTTTCATGCACAACTCCTTCATGTCTTATATCTTCACTTACTGGTAAACTTCTAACTGATAAGTCAACTATTTTTCTGCCAGTCAAGAGGAAAAGAAGAAATCGAGAAGGAAAGATTAAGAAATAAGCAACAGCAGAAAAGAAAGAAAACAGTTTATTGAGGAAAATCATTAAAAGCTGACAAATGACACTACTGTGGTTAATGTAGAAAATGGCAGAAAAAGATACAGACACACTCAGAAAAAAAGTATAAGATTACAGAAAGTGTGCAGAGGACAGTGGAGGCTCGGAAATAAACTCTATGCTACAGAAAACATGTATATACATGTACACTGCAATATACTGAAAGTATTGCTGTATTTCTAAGCACACATCCATATTTACTTGCATGCATGCATTTCATTTACATTTTGAAATATAATTACATAAAGAAAGATAATATATACCTTAAAGCAATTTTTACAATAGAGTTGGTTTGCAAGTTTGTTGGAGTTTTTTGGGAGATCAAATTGGGACATTAAATAAGTCCCGAATGAAGGCTGTAACAATGTTAGTATCCAAAGAGAGGCAATGTAATGCAAGTTTAATAATGGTCAAAATAAAATAAATAAAGTTCAACAAATGAAACAAGACAAAACAAATGCTTGCCTACTACACATTTAGCACTCGTGCTGAAACATCATGATGCCAGTCTCTCAGCTTGTTGTACTTGTGTCCTATAACTTCTGGGTCCAACTTGTTCGCTCTTTTTTTTGTCCCATAAGACAGGAATAAAAGAGAAAGAAGAAAAAAAAGTTGGAAGGTTAAGAGTGTAGCATAAAAGCGAAAGATAACACAAGAGGAAGCACAAGGAGAAATGAAGGGAAAAACAGCAATAGCATGAAAAAAATAGACTTTCTCCCTGCTGATGTGTATTGAATTACAAACTGAGGCAGATGTGTAATATCTGTCCCATTTTTGGGAAATGTACACCAACAAAATCTCACTAACAGAAGGAGAGCAGGAATCTCCTTCTGGCGGGGCTGCGATTACCCACAATACCACTTAATTACCCACAGTTTCCAGTGAGTGACACACTGATTGGTTGGAGTTCTGGTGCGGAGGGTAGACTGTGTTTACTGCAGATTAAATCGATTTAAGACTAAGACCTGCAGCGGCAATCACAGCCTGCGCTGAGTTTAGGGCTGTCTCCACTCAACCATCCACCTCTAAGAGCTCTCCATGTGGTTTCTTCAAATTAAGCCTTAAATTAAGCATGATACTGTGGGAGCATAAGATCAGGAAATCAGGACTTAACTCTGAATTACAGGCTGCTAGACATGCTTACATGAGTACTTTGAGGGCCAATTCGGAATCTGAAACCTCTATGATCAAGAAAATATTGTAGCAGTGACAACAGCATTGCTAAAACACATGCAGTACTGAAGTCACAGACACAGACACAGACACATACCAGATGTGATGATATCAAAAACCACCAACCACTTACTTCTTTCCACTGTTCTCTGGAGCTTGATCTGCAACAAGGAAGGGAAAAAACACACAGATCAAAATGAAGAAAAATGTATAAAAACAAATGCTAACACTTTATTTAAAGGGATGTGCATAAAACTGACATGACACCATCATAACCATGACATGACAGCTTTCATGAACATTAAAGTCTTAAGTGTCTACATGACAGAACACGACAGTCTATAAATGTGTATGACTGTTGTCATTTCACATCATTTGGTCAATTGTGTAATATTTAATGAAATTGTGACAATGTTTGAAATGTGTTTGTTATGCCAAATTGACATTAACCAATGACAATCTTGCCTGTCATAAACATGTCATAGCAGGCCTAATTATCAAACTTACAGAAACTATTTAGCTTTATGTTTTAACAATACACTAATCTGTCACTTGTAGCTGGTTCTGACATTGACTTCAATGGGATCATTATGAATGTCATGAATCCAATTGTCATAAGGATGTAATTAACTGTTAACTGTTATTACACCGTCAAATGCTTTTAGAGTGTCATGATTAAGAGTTTCTTTAAGTCTGATGATTGGGTTTCCTATCGCATGTTAATGACAGATTATGTTGTCTTGGTTAATGTCAAGTGTCATAACAAAGACATCTCAAGTAATGTCAACTTTGCATTTAAGTGACACTGAATGACAACAGTCATAAACAATCATGAAGACTCCTTTGTTCTCATTAAAACATAAACCTAAACAGTTTGTTAATGTCAAGTTGTCATGACAAAAACAGTGACATGTTGCCGTGATTAATGTCAAGTCATCATAACAAAGACATTGCTGGCATGATTAATATCAAGTTGTCATAAACAATGTCACCTTTGGATTTAAAATGACAATTGCCTGAATGACACTTCATGTCAACAGTCATAAACATTCATAAAGGTTCCTTCATGATCATTAAGTGTCATGTCATGGTTATGGTAGTGTTGTGTCCCTCTTATGCACACCCCTTCAAATAAAGAATTACCAGACATAACTGCTCCATAGTTTCTATAGTAGGTTCATGGTTTTCATGGCAACGACTATTTCAGTGAGTTGGTGGCATCCCTACAAACTAATATTGAAATATATTTTTTAATATTATTATTTTATTTTAATATATAAATTATTAATATTGCAAATACAAACTTTTCGTTACTAGAATAATATAAAATCAGTTGCTCTTACAGTCCACTAGATGGTGCTGAGATTGTTTATGGTGATGTCAGCAGGATTTATATGATTTAATTTATCTTACAAATCTTCATTTTGGACTAAATGTTTTATTTTAATTTCAATTTAACAGTAATTTACTCTCAAATCACCCAACTGCTGAAGGGACTGCACAACTTTTTTCAACATTCTTCAAAATACCTGTAATAGGTATTTTAGTTTTATTACATAAAGCAGAAGTTTTCTTCTGGGGACATAATTTGCAGTTGAGAAAAGATAACCTACAGTATTACAATATGCTATCGCACTGATCAGCATATTACAAAATGTTTAAAATCACAATATCGTACTGTGGAGCCTCTGGTGATTCCATCTCCCCCAATTCTTTACAGCTGCAGAAACGCCATAACAGATTGGATATCCATAAAATGTTCAAATCTCGTCACATATTCCACACCAGTCTGCTAATATCATTTGACAAATCTCTCATCTGACTTCAGTCTAATAAGTGAGTTACTGTAAATGTCATTTTGCATCAGTTAAACAGATCCACACGCACAACCCCTACGAATGGAGCGCGGCCCAAAGCCGCAGCCTGCTCATGTTAACCATCAACGTCAGTTAAAGTCAAAACAGTAATATAAAAAATATATTAAATCATGTGGTGATGAAAGCTACTATGACTTAAGAAACTATAAACTCTCTGTAATCTATGGAGGCAATCAAGTTTTGATAAAATAAATATGATTAAAAAACCAGGGCACAATTCAAGTTTTAGAAAATCTTCAAAAGAAATTAGGTTGCAATGGATTACCCTCAAATTGGTAATCTTTCTTTAAATCTGCTAAGTGTTAAATCAAGTGGCGTAATGTATGTAAAATGAACTGACAGCAATACCAAGGCTTATAATTCTCAGATTCCTAAAATTACATTCAGCCTGTTTCAACACTTATAAGTACACTATTGATAGTCAGTGTAAGACTGCAGTAGATGGAGGTCAGCACGCCTTCAGGTATTGTGGCCACCTAAAAAAGTGTCACCCCAAAAAGATCTATCATCTTAAGTGTACACTATATTAAGAACATTTTCTTTGCTTTACTTTGCCATCAGACTGCCTTTTCCTATGGGTAACCGCCGTTAGCCAAGTATCGCTCTCTCTGAAGCAACCGCTCCTTAAAGAAAAACAGTAATTTTACCTTGCAGAACATAAGGGTTGCTGGACTACCGCTGCCAATGCCGTATGAGTTTGTTTGTGTTATTGTGTGAATCAGGGAATTTGAACTTTTATAACACTGAAGTCACACAGTAACACAAACAAACCAACTGAACCAGGGAGCAGTAGTCCATCAACACCCGTGTTCTGCAAGGTAAAATTACTGTTTTTCCGTTTAGGAGTTTGGTTGCTTTGGAGAGAGTGATATTTGGCTTACATAATGGTGGTTTCCTGTTGGAAAAGGCAGTCTGACAGCAAGGTTAAGTGGTGAAAATATTTTAAATAGCACCCACTTAACTTGATTTTTTTTTTGGGTGGACCTTCTTTAAATGGGTAAAATAGGTTTTCCTACTGACCCTGTCCCCAGCGATATAATTCTTAGCTTCTGTGCTGGTAATCCTTCCTGCCCTTCCAAACTAGGGGCGTGCCAACGGCCATCTCCTGCAGGTAATACAGACTGACCGTGAATTAATACACTGAGGCTGGTACACACCATTTTCAGTGCCTGTGAGCTGGGCCAGGATACGGAAGGAGCGTGACTGGGAGGTGCCGGTTCGCGGGTGCCAGTCCTCTGTGTCCTCAATCAGACGCTTCTTGCTGGCCTCGCTTAGTGGGGATGCGTGATTCTCGGGCTCCACGTCAGGTTTCCTGTACAGTCAGGTCAGCAAAGAAATGGGGATATTACAGACATGGAAAGCATCTTTGTCTTCAGTTAAAAAACATCTGTTTACATTGCTAAATATTAACTGTTCGGTATAACAGAACCTCTACCACAGAATAAAGATGTTCCAGGTAATACAAGAACACACACAAAAGCTCATGAACATTCATATTAAAATCAAACCCACATAACACACATATATACTGTATTATGGGTGCTCCACATTCAATCAAATGCACAGCTTGTAGATACATGTCTCATAGTATGAGCTAACTGTTGTTAGATTTCACAATTACCTCCTAGGTCTAGTTGGAGGTGGAGTTCTGCAGATGAGCAACGAGACGGCAGTGAAAAAAAAAGGCAGAAACAATCACAAATTCAAAAGTCAAAGTAAATGCTAAGTAAGTAAGTATACTGTATGACACTGCACTGTTTACTGTTCTGACCTATACTTACTTAAGACTTCTCTGAGGCTCACTATTAGAGAAGAAAACCACAAAATAGAAGTCAGCAAGATAATAAAACTGCATTAAATTTCCTTAAAATATACATATACATATATATGTCTAAAGGGTATTGGTTAACAAGTAAAAGAGTGAAGAGGAATTAGATTTACCACACTAAAATGATTACATTAAACACACTGACTGCATATTAACAACAGTGAGTTTTAAAGTGACAGTGACCATATCTCACCACAAGGTGGGAGTAAAGTGCTGTGCAAATAAACGATCAGCTTTTCTTCCTAAAATAATTTGATGGTACTCTAGACTGCAATAATATTTATGTTAAGTGTTTTCATGCACAGTTTAGCTCAAGTGCTCGTCCAAACTGTGAGTCAATTTAATGTCACATTTTCAGTCTGTGTGTTTGTTTCTGTGTGTGACAGGTGAGTTGAGGTGAAGGATGATCAAAGACAGAACAAGTCAGGCTATTCTTAGCCAACGCAGAATATATATGTAGTTGGCAGTGATTTGTCTGGCCTTGAGTAAACACGCTGACAACAGTAGCAGATGGAGCTAGACAGATGCAGAGCAGGGTGACTTCAGCAGCCTTGTGCGCTGACAGGCCTGCCTGCTCTGCGTCTAAGTGCGGTATTAGCTAACAGAGAGCCTGATGCCTCTGAGAAAATGAATGACCAGTATGAGATGACCCCCACTGGGCGTCCCATGGTGTGTCAAAGATGGATTATTTACTGAGGGTTTTGCAGTTTGTTCGGACCTTGTAATGAGCATGTGCTGTGAGTGGATGAGTGGAGTGAAGGCGAGGTTTGTGAGGGTTAGCTCAAAGAGGTGCAAGCATGCCTTTGGTAATCATAAACCAGAGAAATGGGAAGGCTATAATCACATTCCATATGGTTAGAAAGCTACTGCAGCAGATATATTATCGTTCGCAGCACTAACTTGGTATCTGTTTCTTGTTCCTCCTGCGGGCAAAAGAAGGGGTAAATGGAATAGGATTGAAGCCAAGGAGGAGCATGAATAGAGAAGTTTGAGAAATATACCACAGTCCTTTTAGTGAGAGGCCCTTCTGAGAGAATGTGCATTATGGCAAACCACAGAAACCTCAAACAAAGCATGCAGGTCAGGACACAAACACACACATGATTGCAACAAATAATAATATAATAATAGGATAATAGATTTCAGGCAACAGAAAGATTGAAGAGGTGACACAGAGCCTGTTTATTCCTGATATTAGCATGTGTCCTGAGTGACCTGATCACATATGGACAGCTTTAAACACAGGTGTGAATGCAACCAAGATGTACTGTGGATACATTGCAAGCTTTTCCCTCAGACCACATTCAGAGGTTGTCTGGTTCACATGTAACCACATTCTTTCAGCAGTGTGTACACAATATGTCCCGGGCCACAATGAAGGACTGCCTAATCAACTGACATCCTACAACACTGGGTTCACTGCAACATAAACTAGTGTTTGAGCTCTCTTACCTGCCAGGATAAGCAGCAGACGTTTATGAACGCACGAGTAACTGCAATATCCGCAGACTCACTTACAAAATTGTAGAATTTTAAGAGTTGTTGGGTGAAGAGAAACTTTATAAACTCTGTGAAGCGCTCTCTGTGACAGATTCTTAATAACACAGGCCTTCTTGTAAATTTGGCAGATGTTATACATTAAGGCAATTCTGTCTTTAAGTAAAAAGCGTTGTGTCTGTTTGTGCCATCATGTTGGCTGTTACTGTAGGGCTGTTTTTAGTTTTTTAGTTTTTAGGTGCTGTGTTTGTATGTTGTACCCATTTTGAACTTCTTAAATCTGGCCCCTGACAACCCACTACAGCACAATAAAAAGCTAAAACTAATACTGAAACTGATAAAGACTAAAATTAAATATTTTTAAACAATAAAAACTAAATTGAAACTAGCAAACCCAGTCTGGAAATTACCTAAAACTAAAATGAATCTCCTCATCATCTTTGATGTGAAAACATCTGATTTCCACATAGTCAGAAAAAAAAGTAAAAGCGAGCATTCTAGTCATAGTTCAGGTATAAAATCCCAGCACACCACAGAGCACTGAGGCAGTGAGATACTATCACAGCTGGTCACTCAAGACTCATCTGGAGAAGCACTGTAACGTCAGGTATGAACTGACATACTTAAAGCTGTCCGCTTGTGATTGGATCCCCCATGACGTATGTTAGCACCAGGTATGAACAGCCTCACAGTAATATTGTGTTTGATAATGAGACAAGTGATTTCATAAAACATCCTTAACAGACCGTTTTAGATAAAGACACAGATGTATTTAAGTGTAAAGCTGCTTATTCGCTTAAAGCCAATAAAAACAGATTTCTCTGACCTATTTTTTTCAGGTGACAGAGAATGAGTGGCAAATCACTTAAACCAAGCTCCATCTACTGTAACCCCACCAGTGAGCCAGACCCTGCTGATGAAGCCCAGTCCAGCCAAAGTTAGGTCTGTCCTCGGTCTCTTAAAGCAGGGAGCTGCCAGGACTCTGGCTAATTAGAAACAAGTGTTACACCAGCAGTGCCTGTTGGGCAGACCGTGCGTTTGGCAGGGCTGCGAAGCCCACTGTCAATTATAGATAGGCAGGCAGTAGCATCGGCTAGCATGTTGTCTAGACTGCTTTCCAGTTGCCCTGTGGAAGATTTAAACAAGATGTGCGGCATGCCTCTGCTTTTCCTTGTATGCAGCTGTGTGAAAACATAGGTGACGGGCTGTTCCAGTGTTAGCTTTTCAAATGAGACACATATTTTGGGGAGAAATAAGGCATGAGGTAATATAAGAAGAGCAGAATGGAATTTCATTTTCTCTAATATATTCCTTCAGTAAGACTGCAAAGCAAAAGCATCCACTAATCTGTGGCCTCTGAGACCACAACTCCTTCTGGACCTGACAAAATGTGCGTATATTACTAAATCATTCTGTGATAGTTTGCGCTCGAACCAAGATAAATATTGAGGTTCTTCCATATGTGTATACACTCTTAGAAATAAAGGCGCCAGCAACAACCATAAAGGGTTCTTCAGCTTGTCCCCGTGGGAGAATCATTTTTGGTTCCTGGTAGAACCTTTTACAGAGGTTCCACTTGGAACCCTTTCATAGACTTCTATCTAGAACCTATCATAAAAGATTATACCTTGAACCCCCTAGGAGAAATCTAGATCCCCCCTAGGTTTTATCTAGAACACACTTTCTACTAAAACCCCCTTTATATGACGGTACAAAGAACCCTTGAGAAATGCTTGATAATAAACAATCTTTGAAGAACTCTTTCTTCCAAAAAGGGATCTTTGGATGAAGAGATACTGACTAGATCTTTGTTTGTGTTGTATCAGCTCACAGATGCACATCGCTTTGGATAAAAGCAGCTGCTAAATTAAACTGTACATTGTAAACTGTAAAAGGGTTCTCAATGGAACCCTAAGTTTTATAAAGAATCCCTGATGTTGACAAACCTATCATTCAAAAAATGGTTCTTCTCAAGCAAACGGTTCTAATTCTACCGTGAAAACCTTTTATATCGACGTACAAAGAACCCTTGGCACACGTTTGACGAAACAGTTCTTCAACGACCTTAACAATCCTTGAAGAACTATTCTTCAAAAAAAGGGTTCTTTGGATGAAAAGGGTTCTTAATGAAAACCTTGACGAACCATTTTTCAGAAAAGGGTTCTTCACAAGCAAATAGCTCTGGTTAGAACCTCAGCTCTTCAGAAGGAACCCTTTTGGAGTCCTTATTTATAAGATATTTAAATTTATGTGACTTCAGCTTTACTCTTCAGACTAAAAAGGAAGAGTGTAAGAGAAAGCATATGCTAACTGTGTTTGATGGATGTACCTACCCATTGAAGTGCTCTGACAGCCCCTGGCTCTCCAACAGACCTCGTCTCTGTCCCATAGCCACCTCACAAGCATTGGAGTTGGAGTAGAGCTTGATAGGTGTGTTATAGACTGAGGGCTGTGGGACATTAGGATGGGAGGACGGGGCTGTCACTCTAGCTGGAGAGGAGGAGTTAGATGAGGAGGAAGAGGAATATGGGGAGGTGAAGGTGGAGCGACCAGGACTGGGCTTGGGAGCTGAATCTGGGGCAGCGGGGCTCGACCTCAGCGGAAATGGAGGCTGTGGCGGTTGAGAAGGGGCAGCTGGCGTGAAAGCAGATGACGCAGAGGGAATGGTGGCTACTTTGGGGGCATCCGGGGTGGAAGAAGCTGTGACCACGCCGCTGCCCCCACCAAAAGGCCGGGCTGTCTTGTTGTATGCAGGATTGAGCTGGCTCGACGGCTTGGTGTATGCGGAGCTTGAGGCGGGGTGAGTGATTGGGACAGGCTTAATGATTTCTTGAGGTTCGTCCTGGATGAAGGTGGAGACACACAGCATGCACACACACAAAAAAAATCTTCAAAACAACTCATGCATGTAAACCAGCATTCCCAAAAACACTGCACAACAATCACACACAAATCAACTGTGTTTTCAGACTGCTGCATGAATGAAAGTCATGCCTGTGCCATTCACGTTTAAAATGTGGCCTTTCAGGTCGGTTAAGCATGCCAAGCCAATCTGTGTTCTGACAACATCTCAGAAGGGCACAACAAGCAAGCTCACTTTTAATAAACTGGTATATAATTTATAAAAAAAATGGAATTCAAGTCAGCTTTATAGTTTTTATGTGAATATTTTACTACATACCTTAGGCACTGCATCTTTAGGGTCACTCGAGGGTCTGTGAAGACAGAAAGAACATTATAAAAACACTGCACACACAACATCTTCTTCCATTAATAATTTTGCAATAAAGTTTAATTTGTCTGTGTATGTGTGTATATCTCTCTTTGCAGCTCTCACAGACAGAGAGAAAAGGAAAAATAGCGAGAGCAGTGTATCCATTGGTTGCTATGTTCATATATAGTCCCGACCTCACAACCTGTGCACCGTATTGTCTGGTGGACGCACTGCTGCCCAAAGCCTAAAGCCAAAAAACATCCTGAACACAATAACATATGAGAAAAAATACCGGCAGAGGGAGGGCAGGGTTTCTGTAGATGCAGACACTACCACACACTATACATTGTTTTTTTTTTAGGAAAATCATACATATTATTCCTTTATTGTTACTTCAATTTTTTGTCAGAGATACATGATTGCATCTTGGATGTCAGATAATCCTCAAAGAATTTACAAAATGAAACTGCATTACTGTGTTGTAATAACATGATGTCTATTAAAAAAAAAAAATAAATGAAGGAAGGCACCAAAATGTTTCCAGTGATGGATTACCTATCTGAGGCATGCTTCAAGCTCTAGAAATGGCCTTTTACTACACACCGAAATAAATGGAAACAAGTGGCAGCCTGGAAAGTGGGAAACGTTCAAGATGTTATGCTTTGGAAAACGGTTTAAAATAATTATATGTAATTTGTCGTTAAGGTGTTAAAACATGCAAAACCACCAGTATGTGTGAACACACTGTACTTTAGGGTGTGTGTCCACATGCAGGCTGGTGTCGAAGTGTGGCGGATGTCTGATTTACACTTATGATTGAAGCAGCTGCCACAGTTTTATCACCTATGGGAGGGGAGGGTGGTCTGTTTGTCTCTTCTCTTGAGATGTCGTGGATAGAAACCGGCAAGCATCCAACAAACCATTCATCCCCTTCTATTGTTTTATTATAAATACTTGCAAGCACGCTCTACCACAATATCAAAATAAAAAAAAACACGTTGCAATACACCATATACACCCTTTATGTCACACAAGGCACAATGAAGTCTCTGTCAAGTAACTTAAAAACAACTACAGGGAGTTCTTAAGTAGTTATGAAACAGTCTTAATTTAACGTTGATAAGCAAATGAGACCATCTGCAAAAAGAATGCTTCTTATTTTAAGCCAGTGTTTAAACTTTACCAGGCAAAGTGACACAGTGAGTGATTTATTAGCCAGTTAATAAGAAGCAAAAGGAAATTTTTATTTAGATAATTTTATCTTTGATGTTATATTTTGTGGTTCTGGTGGAGGAGACGCAACCGCTTTTGTCCACAGAGGCCTCCAAAATGCACACAATATGAAAGCTCCCTGTGGTAGACGATTTTATCAGTGATACAAATTTAAAAGTCAAACTCAGACGAATTCTTTCATTAACAATGTGTCCTATATTTGGTCCAAACATGCAGACAATATGTCCCTGAGTCCTCATAAAAGACAAAAAAAGAGACGGTGAGTCAGCAAGGCTTGTTCCAGACCAGGAGCTCCGGTATGTCCACTAACGTCCTTCCTTTTTCTGCCACATTAGGAAAACAGTCAACAAGTGCTCACGTATTTCCTCTCTGAGCAGAGGCGCAACAACTGAGCCTGGCACCGGGTCATTTAAGAGCCCCACCCTCCGACCAGATGTTGATGTCATCTGTGCCCATACTTGCATTTACGGTTTCCACTTAGCAGTTAATATAGAGCATGCTTATTTTCCAATGTACTTGTATTATTGGACTTGCTTATGGAGAAACAGCCAGTCATGCCAAGGAAAACGGGTAAAGGTCTAAAGATCAAACAGCACATTCCATTACAAATAGGGCCCAGTCTACAATGAAGCAGTGTATATCTGCCATCAGTGGCTCAGAGTGAGGTGGCTGGGCGGATTCACTAGTCTCTATCTGTCTTTTCCCAGAGCAAACTGAACAAACACTTGCTCGGGTGGTCCTCGGAACATCTGCTCAGCTCAGCCCCTCTGTGCTGTCCTGCTCCCTGCCTCGTCAGACCTGCTTTTGTTCTGCTATGACAAAGAGACAAACACTAGGCGAGTGTGCGGCCACACAGGCATATATTTACATTATGGTGGCCAAGTGTACAAGTACATGGTTAATCTGAGTGTAACCAGATCACATCATGACACCAACTGGTTTGTCATTCCGCTGAAAGACATCTTTCTGGTGTTATGCAAACTATCTGCGATGGCCTCTGTTCAAAGGTTTTGGATAGTATAACTGCAGTACGTTATATGTGTGTGAGGTTAGAAGAAACATTTACAAAAACAAAAGAAAAATAAAACTGGATCCCTGCATTGTGCACTATAAATCTGAAATCTGTAATAACTTCTGTATCAACCATTATTATACTATACTTATTCCGAGCCTAGATGCTCACTGAGAAAAGTAATAACTACATAGGACCGTGGATGTGATTTAAATGGCAGAAATACATGACACCCAGTAAAACTTATTTATGAATCATTTGGATTAAACTAGAATTTAAGCCTGGTTCATTAAGCGATGGGTCGTATATTGTAATCCATTACAGTTACTGAGGGGTTACATCCAAACATTCTTTTTGGTTTTCCTGGCAAAAGTTTGCTGAGTCACTCTTCTAGCTAAGTATTTTTATGCTTCCACGCTGATGACAGCTGCGTCTGAGGACATTATGTTCCTATTCTATCCTATTCTCTTAAATGAACGCTTAAGAGAACGCTCTTCTCTCAAGAACGCTTCGGTGTAATTTCTTCAAAATTGACAAAAATGTCCACTCGGACTCAAGTATGGAGGTCAAAGGTCAAGGTCACAGCAGCTTCACAAAACATGTTTTTGGTTGTAACGCTAGAATTCATAATCTAAATTTCACATAAATGTCTAACAGAATTAAATGACGAAGTGATGACATCTTATATCTGAAAGGTCAAAGCTCAGCCGAACTGTGACATCATAACATTCATCTCTCTATCAGTTCTCTGTACTCCTCTGTGAAACTAGTCTCTTAATGTAGACGAGATGTTTCTAACTGGAAATTATTCACTGGAATCACACATGTGAAGCAATAATTTCCATTCTGTCAAAAAAATACACTTAATTCATTTTATTAAATCTCTTCAAAGTCTTCACCAGATGTATTACGAGTGAGTCTGGACAGAAAAGGATGTAAACTGGAACTTGACTGGTTGGCAGAAGGAGACAACCATGAGGCAGTAATTCTACTTCTTTATAAACAGATGAATGTGAGGAATTAATTTGTCTTTTTTTTATGTGTTACTACAGTCCATCTATGTCCATCTGTGCTTTTCGTAAGTATGTCAGTTTCTCCCAAATGAAGTGTATGAGTGTTCCAGTGTGTTCCATCCTCTGTGTTTGAATGGGTATATCAATGTGATATTTTAAGGGTTTTCTCTAATGTTAAGAGAATAAACAAATCCATAAATAAAAAAGATATAAAGCAGAAACATTTCCAATCCTGGAAATATTTATAGTTGCAATTTATCTTGTATATTAAGCTGCAGTTATTGTACATCAAAGCATCACAGTTTGGGCTACTGCATGTGTTCATAACATAGAGAAATCCAGCCCCGGTTGAAGATAAAATCATTGCTTTGCTCAGCAGACCAGAGCACACATCAGTTTGTTCATTGTAATCTAATCAGGATGGCTTGTTTTATTAGATTACAGACACTGATACTTATTTATAGACCGAATTTATAGACGATATCCCTAAAAAAAGCAAATAATTAAGTGCTAGATATGGAAAAACAGATGATCTTGACAGCAAAAATGTCCTTGGAAGAAAAAAAAGTTTGGTTTTCGTCAACATAGACTTATCTGTGCATCCACTCTGTCACACACTTACACACACAGCTCCAGAATAAGAGAATGAGGAGGCCAACCGGAGGAATAAGCCTGAGGGCAAAGCAGACTGACGCATTTCCACCCTGCCCGTGTCTCTTTGAGGGCCAAGAGAAACAGTCTGGCATATGGCATTTGACTGAATGATGGAGAGGCTAATAGACACAGCTTTCTCACCACATACACACATCTCACAGACTCACGTATCCGTCTTTTAACATGTAGGGAAAATGCAGAAGTAAGTGCAGCTTTTCATTTTTCCTGCATTGCTTTCACTTCACTTTCACACGCAGCTTCTGAACCAGGAAACTACAGATTTTGGAAAAGTTGCAGAAAACATCTTTACTGATCTTGTGAGATAATCCTTAAAGATAACCCTCCAATCATCTGTCTTTTGCTTTATTCTCTCGACAGAGATTTCTTCCTTAAGCTGGAGTCAGAACTTTGTACATCTATTATATGATATGTTGGAGGACAGAGATTCACACATGCTTTTTATGTCATGCACAGGTCACATTATTCCAAGACCTTGTTGAACAGGATCTGCCCTCTAATATTTAACTTGTGTGATGAATGTTAAAGCTCTGTGGGAGTCCTGGCAAACACAATTTGTTTTTTCAGATTTACCACTGCATGACAATCCGAACCAAAGCATGGGGTAGAAGGAAAACAAAAAGAAACAGACATAGGAAAGCAAAACAAAAACTCCAACAGAGAGAGGTGGAATTAGCGGCTGTGGAAAATAACTTTTCTTTCTGTATTTCTGTTTTTCTGTGCAGCCAGCCTATCCGCTCAGTGGCAAAACTCGCAGCGTGTGTCTGGCACATGGCCTCTCCTCCTGCCTCTCCATGTTCCTCTTCTCAGTGTTCCTTCATATTTCACCAGGAATGAGCATCTTGGAAGAGAGTTTTTTTTTTTTTTTTTTTTTTGCTTTTGAATAGAGCTCAAAAGGACATTTCTTTAAAAAGAGTCACAGCAGAAAGTCTGAAGGGAGAAGGAGACTTAAAATTGTGACAGTGCAAACAAGCACCCTTTTCTGCTCCCTGCCGTTGAACAAGCTTGGAGCCACAATCAATTTTCTCATTTCCCGCTCCTATACTTAGATACAATGTGTACTAGGCTCATGTATGTTGAAAAAAATAAAACAAGATTTTGAATATGGGTCAAAGATGTTGCCGAGGGACCTGTAAAAGTATATAGTGACAGCTAATTTTAGTAAATCCTATTTAAAAAGCCAGGTAACGTTTGATGTAGATCAGCTAACTAGTTACGTTATCATTTTGCTAACATTTTGTTTTCATGCACAGAGGATGAAATTTGGCGTGTGTGTGTGAGAAGGTGTGTTTTCAAAGGGGGCATAGCAACAGGAGTGGTGTATCGCAAAAAAGACTTCCAAATGGATTCACAGACTCATGCAAGATTTTGCGAAAAGGTTGGTCATGAGCCAAAGGAGAGCTGATCGCCTGGTCAAGACAAAAAGGACATGACAATGGGAGTGGCCTATAACTTTTAAATGAATTCACATTCCAGGGCCAAACTCATGAACAGTTAGTCATAGACTTTGTGGAAGGCATCACTGATCTCAGCAGAGTTCCTTTTTCATTGGTGATAGTTAGCCTTTATTTTAGTCATGCTCGCTTTCATAACCCATGAACCATTTGTCATAGAGCCTTGCTACATGTGCCACTGGACTTGGCATAGACTGCCTGTTTCCATGGGTGTGACATAGTCTCACTCCTTATACTTTAGCCATGGAAGTCAAGTGGTTATGTGCATCAATGCAAGCACACGTGAATGCATGCGTGTACATACACAGCTGTTCGCAGCTATTGTGATTTAACATTCACTAACTTAAGCTACATATATGTCGCTTTTACAGGTCCACCAGCAACATCTTTTAACTATCTACAAAATATGGTTTTCTTTTCAACATAGACAAGCCTAGCACATAGTCGATCCAAGTACAGGAAACAGGAAAGTAAGGAAACTTAAAAAGAGAAAAAAAAGAAGAAAAATTCTTTCAGTTTGCTTGCAGGAAAGGAGGATTTTGACTGAGGTTCCTAAAGGGGCGGGAGTTAGGAAGGGTCAAAACAATGACAGAAACGTGACTGCTATTTCCAGAGTTAAAGCTTATTAACGTGTAACTGGACAGCCTGTTGCTGCTGTCAGTTGCCTGAGCACTTCACTAACACGGCTATTACCCGAGTCTGATGTGGCTGCACACGTGTCAAGTAGGAACGCTGTGCACTTGTTCATATCAGCGGTCACATGCATCATAGAGATGGAGGGAGGCGTTCATACCATTTGTTTCCATGTGCCCTGTGCTTCGCTGTGTGAGCGATTACTCTCTCTCTCTCTGGCCATGTGTGCTCATCTTGGCAAGCAGATAGTGGCATAAAGGTTAGCCACAGGACTAAACAAAAATTATTCAGATTTGCATTTAATTGCATTTAGAATCCAACCCGCATCGAGACCAGATTGGTAAAAAAAAAAAAAAAAAAAAAAAGTAAGGAAATGAAGGGGTTCTCCTTGAGGTCAGATCTCTGGATACAGTGACCACAACAGAATAAACTGTAGTTCTAGTTCCCGCATCTTTTTTAATGCAGGTCCAAGCGATGCAATAGCAAGCCCCCATCCTTTCTTACTTTTCTTCCGACCACCACACCACATCTGGCTAAGGCAGCCAGGAGTCAGTGGGGGCTCTGAGCTGCATTGGATTGTCCTCTGTTTCACCCTGCTGTAATGATTCCATAAGACTTGTTGGGTATACATTGGCCATGTATGCACATATCTATAGATTGAACCCACAGCAGCTTGGCTGACTGTTTAGCTACAGTAAGTGGCCTGCAGACAAAAAAAAACCTTCATCTTTATCATGTACTGGAGCTAAAGCACTGTATGTGTGGGGCAGTCCAATAGCTTTATTTAAAACAAGGTTGTAATTTTGGTAAATCAAATCTAAAGTTAGAAGAAAGGAGGTTTCATATAAGGGGAAGATGGCATTTTAAAAGTCTAGTATTTCCATTGTTTATCTTGAGAGCATATTTAAATTTGAGAAAACAGCTTCTAAAAGCTTCACACTGCCCTATCCCCCCAGAAACAGTGTGCGTTCTAGGTACACAAATAAGCACACAAAGTGGAAATTACACAAAAATCTGAAACACTCTTGCACTGCAGGAGCTGACACGAATCCATGCGTAAAACATCAGAAAATGGTTGGATCGTGGAGCGAGCGGTGCTGATCTGTATTATCTTTGAGGTTTTGGAACCAGGTGCAGGCTGCCACAACCTCTGGGGAGTGGTGTTTCATTGCACTGTGCTGCATATTTCAATGACAATAAATAAACATCAATTACCATACTTTCCTAAAGACACTTCCCACGGCCGCCTGGTGTAACTGACTCTTAGCTGCTCAGCAACAAGCTCCCTGTGTTAGTGGAACAAAAAGTACCCGTAAAATTCACTGATTACTGCTGGTTGTATCAACTGCAAGCACAAATCAAAAGGAGGGAAGATTGGAAAACTACTTTATTATCTAAAGTTAGCGAGTGTTGTCGAACACAGTTTTGACATCTTCTCCTGAGACCACAGTCTTGGAAAGGCAAATCTGGTTTCTCCCTCTGTCACAAAACACAAAACAGCTCCTCGCTCATCCAGACTCATCTTGACAGTTCTGTTATTTACTGTACAGTGGAGCGACAGAGTACTTTCAAACCCCAAGTTTATTTCCTTCCTGATGAAAACAAGTTTCCCTTCACCTAGCAACATGGAAATAAACATATTGGCATCAAGGACCATGAGTGCCTTTTTGGCCAGACAATATAAAGAAACACTGCATGACATGCAATAATTTAATTGTGTTAATTAGATGCTTTTTTTGTACATTATAACATTTCTAGCCATTGGAAATATGAAATGTGACAGTGTTCTCTTTTACACTCTGGCACAGATCCTGGGGGAAACAGAGGGAACATGTCCACCCCAACTTCTTAAAAACATGAAGTTGTCCCCTACCAATAAATTATAGTGAAATAAATTGCGCTATTGAAAATATATATTTAATAGAAGCCACCTTCACTCTTGAAATAATTAACACGTAATCATATCCTGCCATATTGTCTTTAGTCTGGTGAAAATAAGCTCTGTTGTGCCAAGCCAGTCAATATGTGTAGTGCATCTCTGTGGTGAAGCTTTCATCACATATTAGTTAATAATGATGTCACTGAGTAAATGACATGTGTGCCAATTGTGCCTGCAGATTAAAGTGGATCAGAAAAGAATCTTAGTGATAGTGTGACTAAAGCTTTTATTGTGAAAACTCTGTTCCCACCATAAAACACCCGCTTTTACAATGGACTTTTTAGAATTGAGAAGTGAGGCTAAAATCAAGCTGATTTCTCCTTCTCTCTGCTCATAGTAAAAGTTCACATAATAAGCATAAATTGCAATCAAAACAGAGACAGTGACTCTGACCTGCACTCTTATGTACACAAAGTACAAAGGTATAATGGGCAGTGTTATCTCTTTTCAGGCTTCAGTTTTTGCAAGTGTCTTTTTAAAGAACTACCCACAGAATGTGAACTATGACAAAGTGATGTACTGGTACTAAACTGTGGTCACATTAATCATCTCTTGGCACTTTTGGAATGTTACTATGACCCCGATAGTTTTATCAGCGATCATCAAAACCATAAATCAAATCTGAGAACATGGATGGAGAAAGTGGCTCATGTCAGACAGAATTATTCTTGATAGGTTGTGTTTTTACAGCGTTACATATAGTACATAATGCCGTGCAAGGGACTTTAGAGGACAATAGCATCAGGATGTTAAGACGTCAGTGTGACGAAACAGCAAAGAAGCTCAGCCCTGTGTACAGGGTGAGCAGCAATACATATATTAGCCGCCAGCCACCAGATTCCTTTGTCAAAACCAGTAATTTTACTCCACAGAACAAGGGGGCTGCTGGTCTACCACTGTCTCGATCAGTTACTTTGGTCAGTGGTAGTTCTGCGAGGTAAAATTACTGCTTTTTGTCAAAGGAAGTTGGAGTGACAGCTTAAGTCCCCTGTTTTTGAGTTTTCTCAGAATGAATTACCTAATTTTCATAATAAATGTCCAAGGATAACTGTGCACAAGTGTCCAAAAATAGAAAAGACAATATGTCTAATTTGGATTAAAATTAATTTACAATACATTATAGATGCTCACTAATATGTACACAAGACCCTAAATTACATAGTTTGAAGGCTTTTGTGGATTCAAGTGGCATTAACAAAAAAGAGCCATGTATACTATACAGTCAGCCAGAGATAAAGCAAACAAGAATCATGTATCATTTGTATTGAGGAAACCTTTGTTGTTTAGCTGACGCTTTTTGGTTAAAGTTTACATGTACTGAGAGACCAAAATGTTTTGAAGTTTCATTGTGCATCCATTACCCACAGTAGATTACATGCAGCTGTGGCACAGGACTATTTTAGGAGTATTTTCCCACGATTAAAGCACAGAGGCTCCTTTCTGCTTTGATGTGGTGATGGAATGACAGGACATGCAAACCAGGGTTTGAGTTTTTCTGTCAACATGTTTTACAGCTTGGGAAGTGTGCGTGCTTCGCCTCCATTTGTTTGTGTCTCACACTAAAGCTACTCCTCTTTACACTTGGCTGCAGTCAGAAAATGGACCGTGTTTGGCGCAAGTGCTCAGCTAAAAATCATTAGTCATTTAGGCGTCAGTCGTTTCTTTGAATTAATCTTCTTCAAGGTAAAATAAAGTGAAAAGCTATTCCGTTAGAGCTGGATGAACATTCGGTGCTGCCTGTCAAAGGTAGTGTTAAGTTTGAGCTATTTCTTTGTATAACAAAACCAACTCGATGTGTTCCTCTGAGTGAAGCATTGGCCTTCTTGTAAATGGACTATAAAAGCTGTTTGGACTGAACCATCTTCTTGGTGGACCTCAGCTGAATCCCTGTTTTCTTTTCTTTGAAGCATGTATTAAGGAACACGGGGCTTTCATTTAAAGTGCACCTAAGCTCCTGGCCTTAAGACACTCAAGGGTCCCAAAATACCAGGGTCTTTCTTTTGTCTGATGACAGAAACAGAGGAGCAGTTGTATAAACCAAAACTCATCTGAAGACTCTTACAGATTCTGTGCCTTACATTACACAACCAGGAAGGACATGTGTTAAGTATTACTTAAGAACTTCTCTATAATAACACAAAATTCAGAGGTTGTGTGGCAACAATATTTAATACAGTCACTTTGTGATGTAAATAAGTTTAAATGTTTGTACATTTTCAAGCACAAGGTTTCTGATCTTGGGAACACAGTGTAATTGCAATTTAGCACTCACTTCCATTGAATTGCATTGAATATATTTAATATGGGATGAAATGTGATATATATTTTTTTCTCTTAAAGGGACAGTCCACCCCAATATCAAAAATATATATTTTCCTCTTACACTGCACTGCTGTTCATTTATCATGACCTGATTAATGAAAATAATCCACAAACCTTATCGTATGCAGTTTCATGCAGGAACTATTTTCTTTCTATTGAACTACACCTGCCAACAGTATCACCACACTAGCTAGCTCAGTAGTGCCAACATTATACTTCAGCTGAAAAGGAAGCCATTAATGTTTTAATTCAAATACAGCTGCAATAATTAGTTGATTAATTGATTAGTCAATCAAAAGAAAATTAGTTCCAACTATTTTCATAATCAATTAAAACGCCTCACGAATTCTTCAACCAAAAAAACACTTGCAGGATCCAGCATCTTATATGTGAGTATTTGCTGCCTGAGTCTTTGGGTTTTAGACTGTTGTTTGGATGAAAGAAAATATTTGAAAATGCCACTTTGGTCGCGAAATTATGATGAACATTTTTCAGAATTTTTAGACTAAATGAGTGATCATGAAAATAGTGGACAGATTAATCATTAAAGGAAATAACTTTTAGGTGCATCCCTACATCCCATGCTGTCACAAGCATGTGCCTCTTATCCATGAGTAGATGCACGTTGGCCACTGTTGTTCAGTAAAAACACAATAGTTCCTACATGAAACTGCTCACAACAAAGTCTGTGGATTATTTTGAGTAAATGGTTCATGATATCTGGAAAGAGACATTACTGCTGAGTTTTTCAAAAGCATTTTTTGTTGCTTTGAGCACCACAAGCTGAGTGCAATCTAGTCTTATTACATTTGAGAGAATGCAGACATCTCTAAAGCTGATTTCTCCACAACTTTTATTTTGAGATAAATTTGTATTAAGTGTGTTTCATGTGGTCTAGAATATGATGCTACACTGTAAACTGTACCATTTCTTTCTCTTACCGCTAACTTTTCAGAACACAAGGGACTCACTGTAAATCCAATGTCACGCTAGCCAGTGCCCCCTAATTAAAATGTAGATAAAATTAATGCTACTGTGCAAGAAACATCAAGCTTAATTCAGTCCTTTTAATGACCTCAGGGGTATAGCATCCGCTATGACATAAACACTGAACTGTTTTAAATGAGCACAACAGAAGTTCATCTGTTTCAAATAATGAGGCAAATTGAATTCAGCACAAATAAACCAAATATGGCAATTAAGCTTCCTCTTGCTGATAAAAGATCTTTCTGTTTGTCTGTTCTGTATCCCGAGAAAAGCAGTTTCAAAGTCACACAGTAACACTCTGTTCCTCTTCTTTTTCATACAGGCTTAAGTACACACTGGAGGGCAAAAACAACAAAGTGCGCATTCTATTGCTGAGCTAGGAAATCCATAGATTATGTTTTACAGTGTGTTCTCATGTGCTGTGTGGACATGTTACCTCTGTAGAGTGAGGCTGAGTTGGTCTGTGCAGGCCTTAATCTTGTTCTGGGCCTCAAGATGATTCATACTGTCTGTGGAAATGCCATTAATGGACAGAATGACGTCTCCAACACTCATCTTGGCTTTGGCTGCCTTGCCTCCATCAGTGAGCTGCAATGACACACACAAAAGACTTTTAAAAAAAAAAAGCTTGTCGCAGGCATACTTGAACCAAACAAAAAAAATAGTATATTCACAACTATTTTGTTAGACCAACTCTTTAGAGTTTGCATCTGCAGCTTGATAACAGGAATAAGAGTCAAGAGAAAATGCTGTGTGTTGATTTACTTCTTGTAATTACCAAGTATTGTCCTCTCCTTTCCGTTTCCTGTCTTATGTAACTTTTGCCAGATAAGATAGGCATCTTATTTTCTTCACAACATCCCAACATCGACAGGACAGATCCTACATCCACCAAAACAATTTGCTCTTTAAAAAGATGAAACATTCCCACAGTGATTGCTACCAAATGAACAAAGTTTGAGTTTTAATCATGAATACTATGTGCTACTTATTCAGTTATATTATGCATCAGAATGAGGGTAATTTTAAAAATGTTAATTTAGTGAAACTTAAAAGCTGAAAACTCTACTTTACACATATTATCTAAATATTATATACTTAGATGCTGTACTTTGAAAGAGCACCACTGTCAACAGTTACAGCATCAGGTGGTGTGGTGATTATGCCTCTTCAGCTTTGCACATCTGCATTTGGGAAATTTAAGTCCCTCAAATTGTATCTTGCTGATCCCCTCAAGCTCTGTCAGAGTAAATATCAGACAGAGTCACTGTTAATTGTAATCCTGTGGTCTCCCCTCAGAATTTTAACAGGAGCCACATCAATTACTTTTTCCAGATTGTTTAAGGACATTCAGAACGATCTCAATGTATTTGACTCCACCTCTTGTCAACATCCAGCCTCCGAAGTCCTGAGTCTGATCACACAAATGAATGCTTTTCTTTTTACGTTCTAAGCCTTTGTATACAGAAAGCATGCTGTATTTCACACTGCACATATTGTAAATTAAACCTGTAAGATGCGAAAAGGATAAAGTGTATTTGTGTATTTTACAGAGCAAATGAAAAGTGAGAAAAATCTCATTAAATTGAATCTACTTAATAATCAAACCATCTAATACTTTGAAGCTTTGAATCCAAGCAAGGACATAAAAGCTTAAAGCTCTTTAACTGTCTAGTTTTCCAGAGAGTGGTGTTGCATACTGTTGAGCTTTATCAGACCTTTTATCCTTTTCCACCACGCTGAGACTCGCATCCAACGCACAGGAGGTAACGCAATAAAACCATGACGCTGAGATGACTCTCCACCAGGTGTGGTGATCGACCAGTGATTACACAAGGCTCCACACACCTCATCAATCACTCAGCGCACTCGTAACACACCTGTACAGCCATGTTGGCTGCAACCATGGGAACAAGAAAATGAACTCTGTGTACTCATCATCTCATGCTGGCTTTGTTATGATTATATCTTTATGTCATCTCTCAACGACGTGACAAAACAGAGCTCACAGTGCCTGAAGCATCAAATATTTAAGCAAAGTAAGGACATAGGAAGCACACACATATACATATGTAGTGCCTGTGAATGTGTTAAGAGACTGGGAAGAAACTTTTTTTTAACTTAATTCCCATTGTCAAACATTAACAGGCAATTAATTAAAAAAAACAAAACCACCTTGAGATTGAGACCCTTAACTACAGTAGTCAATAACTGGTATCCATCCCCTTTAAAAAAAGTCAGACATGTTTACATGAGGGAACACATGGCTGGCTACAACTAAAACTGCCTTTTTAAACCATTAAACAATTGTTGGGGGGGGGTAGGCTTTATCCGATTTATGGTAATTACTTTTCTTGTAACACATAATTGGTATTTAAATGTCAGAAAGCAGTTAAATGCTCTGCCACTGCCATCTAGAAATCCGCAATGAATTTCTATGAAACCACAAAATTTAAATGCATGCAAAAGACCTTTCACTTTTCATGCTGTTGTTTATATGAACCAGCCCTGATTTAGACTGATTAACACAAAACAAGATATTCCAACTTCCAAGCTGCTAAAGAATGCAGGTTAAGTAACTCCATAAGAGCTTCCTGCAGTTTTAAGGAGGCAATGAGACATAAAGAATGTGCCATTGTGTTAACCCTCATAATAAAATAGGGGAAAGGAGGGAGGGGGAGAAAGAATGAGGAAGTGACAGTGGCGGTGGCAGTGACCGGCGCATTCTCTCTGGAGCTGTGCTTTCCTCATGTCATTATCAAGTAGATCAGTAGCGGGAAGTGTGGAGCGCATAGCTGAGGCTGATGTATGCATACCAACGTCATGGAAACCTATAGAGCAGCCACATGCTAAGTGTTACTCACAAAAGGAGTAGGGTACTTGTTACGCACGCATGGACACAGCTTCAAACTGACTCACTCGCTCGCTCAGCATGCAGCACAGACTCACAGACACACCTGCCGGTGTTTAGCAAGTCCGTCCTGACTCATTTGCTTTCAATAAAACAACTCATTTCTCTTCAATGCAGAGAGTGAGCACTCTTCAGAAGCGTCTGCTGGCTCTGTCGTACACAGCTCCAGAGGTCAACGGCAGCGAAAATGCTGCTGAAGGGCTGTTGAATGAACCCTGGGACATGATTTGTCTCTTCTCAATCCCCCCTGTGTCCGCCTCTGCGTGGCTTTGGGTGTTTGTGTTTGTTTGAGAGGGAAGAAGAGAAGAGAGGGGGTGAAAAAGAGACCTGAAGTCTCCTTGTAAGGATGTGAAAAAAGACAATAATATATAGCTCTATATATGGTAAATCCTCAACATGCACTCAAGAAATGAAGTGAGGAGAGGACTGTTGTAACATTCTCAGAAAAATCTGTTTTTATGTGGTTAACAATGTTTAATGCTTCAGTCTGCGGCGAACAGAGAGCGCTTTATAGATCCAAACTTCTTTCAGTCAAACACAGTCTTTCTCACATGGATACAAAACAAATAGATGTTACAGTAAGAATCCCTGGCATCCACAGTCTATAAATATAAATCAAGAGAAGTCTGAAGCACTCGTGATGGAGGGCCGATAAGTAACGAAGTGGAACTTTGGCTGTGCTGCTCCGGCTCTCTCAAGAGAGCAGGATGTGTGGATAATTTGCGCACTTAATCAAAATTTGCAAAACACTAGTTACTATTTTAAACCTTGCAAGGTCAAATCCAAGGCAGTTTCACACAGTATTAAAAACGTTTCACTTAAGGAGTAAATAGTTGACTAGAGTTGGAGCTCAAAGTGATAGTTTGGATTAGGGAGATATTTATCCCTAATAGGTGAATTAAAAACAGTAGATGGAAGTTGACACACACCCACTAAACAGAAGCTTAAATGTATGCTATATCAAGAATATTTTCACCACTTTCCTTGCATTCAGACAGCCTTTTCTGACGAGAAAGAAGTATCACTCTTTCCAAACTCTATAGGCAAAATAAGTAGTTTTACCTTGCAGAAGAAAGGCGTTGCTGGTCTACCTTTGCCTCTGTTTGTTAGTTAGTTTGTGTTATTGTGTGACTTCAGTCTTTTCCAGGGTAAGTTCAGATTCACTTTAGTCACATAATAACACAAACTAATAAACCAATCAAGGCAGCAGTAGACCAGCAACTCCTGTGTTCTTCATGGTAAAATTACCGAATTTGCCTATGAAGTTTGATTGTTTTGAGGAGAACGATATTTGGCTCATATAAAGGCAGTTTCCTGTTAGAAAAGGCTGTCTGATTACAACATGTCCACATCAGTTCATTGTTTATTTTTTGTGCTGGTTCCCCTCTCTGCTTCTCCTAACTGGGAGCATGTCAACCATTATCTACTGTGGTTAATACACTAACTATCAGTAAGTACCTCATACAACCCCACTTCAGATAATCCGAACTATCCCTTTAAGTACGTTTCCAAATGAATGAAGTGTCTTTCCAACTGCGTTTACGTGAATGGGATTCCAGCCACATAATGGTGTGGCTGCTGTGGTCCTTTCCACACTGCTGATTTTACTGGTGTGCAGTCACTGGTAATGACTGGTTGTTCCACACTACACATGTAAGTGCCCGCGCTCCTACAACACAGGATGCACACAGTACTTGGCAGATCCATCTGTCTGAATCCTATAGTACACTGGGGATTATGACATTACCAGCTAAAAAGCCCCTTAATTTATTGTAGCCTCAAATGTCTCTGTGGAAGAACTCAATCCTTGCCTCATTGTACAGAGATGAAAAGAAATTCAGAGGGATTCTGTACCAGACTAACTATAAAAACACAAGAAGTGAAGCAGAAGCCTAGAAAAATTAACACTCCATTGATTCCATGTGTCTTCAATCAATCTGTTAAACAGTCATAATCAAATACAGTCATTAAAGCAAATAAAAAAAAGGGTTCATCCTAAGGATTTAGATGTTTACTCAGTAATCAACTCATTCAGAATAAGTCAATAAATTTACAAAGAAAAGTCAAGGATTCTCTAAGATGTTGGTGAGAACAAGACAGAGATTCTGTTTTTTGGAGTCATGCAGTGCCTCTCCTGAGGTCTGTTCAATACAATAGGCTACTGCCAAAATTTATAATACGCTGGAATTCTTCACTAAACAGATCAATTCTGTATTTTTAAACTTCTGATTTACAGTTACTGTTTTACGTCAAACACTGGACATTTCACATGGGGAAAAGTCAGTACTTCTATTTGCAGTACATCCATTAAAACCAGGCACATTTAAGGTAAGGAAAAACATTTAAAGACTCTCTTCAATGAAAATCCAAGTTTTTAACCTTGTTAACATGTTCATAGTGTGTTTTTTTTACATGTTAGAAGACATGTCATGAGAGATAATAAACAGTTAAAGACACTGCTGAGCATTTCCCCTTTGGACCTGCAGTGTACCAGTGACAGCCTCAAATACCTGCTATGGCAAAATGAGGGGCATCAGAGGCCAGGTGTAGTTTACATATCAGCATTTTGCAAGCTAAATTTCACTACTTTCAGAAGAAAGGCAGAGACGTGTTCTGTTTTTGGTTGCAAAGTTGCAAAAGGAGAAATGGTGAGCCTTCATATATTACCAAAGGATCTGGAAAAAAGAGAAATGCCATTCATTCGGAAAAACTGGATGTCAAACTTCCAGAGAAAATTTGGGTTTACATTTTCAGACAACTGTTGCAAGCAGCAGAGGACAGGGTGGAGATACATGCATACTGAGGCAAAGGTGTAGCTAAATGTGAGCCATTTTAAGACATAAAGGGATTTTTTTTTAAACGGATAAAACTTCTTAATATGTCATTTTGATGAACAAAGATGACATTTTAAGGGTTCAATCAATGCCAGGAGAGAAACTTCAAGATAGTACCTCAGCACTGGTGGTATTCTAATCATCTTCCATGCTGGTGTAAATTCCTGCCTTCAGTGAAATTATGGAGTAAGGAAGAGGCTGTGGTCATTTCACATTTGAGAAGTCATGTTACAGGATGTGTCTTGTGGTGTGGACTGAAGGCCTACGAGATGCATGTCATGTCTGTGTTGGCTAGACTAAGACAGAGGACCTTATATGGAAAAGACTTGGGTCCAACATTATGTCATCACAAACACACAAGGCTAAAGTAGATTGACTAACTCTAATCAAGTAGACTCAGACTTCTACTTCCCATGTATGACGGTGCCATTTTTATTATATCAGTTTTTGGGGTTTTTTTTGAGCTAATGAATTCAATGTGTTCATTGTCAGTGTATTAACTACAGTAGATGGCAGTCAACACATTACCAGTTTGGAGAAGCAGCAGGAGTACAAGTGCAGGAAGCTAAGCAATGTGCCACCTCTAAAAAGCTTACTGTTGCAGGAAGAGTGTGATGGCTTTGGAGAGAATGATATTTACCTTAAATGATGACATTTCCCAACAGAAAAGGCAGTCTGACATTAAGGTAAGAAAGTGAAAATATTTTAAATTTAGTGTACACAAAATAACGAATTTAGTGGCATCTAGTGGTGAGCTTAAAGATTGTTAGCATTTTGCCTCACCCTCCCCTTCCAAGCCATATTCTGTCAATAGATCGCACTAAATCTTAAAGACTACACCTTTAAACTTATATTGGTTATTAAAAAAAACTCAACCAATCAACACATTTTTTAAGTGGATCTTTTTTAGGTGGCTAAATAATGTTTTAATGTTAACCCTAGCTTCTTACATCAGTGCTTTCTCCAAACTGGCGGCCTGCCAACAGCCATCTTCTGAAGGTAATACACTGTCTATAGATAAGTGCCTCAAACAACTCCACTTCTACCCCTTTCATTTTGAAGCTCATCACACAGTATCCTGTTCCCTTGTCAGGAGGCCGGACTGTGGTCCCTGCACGCATTCAACCTGCAAAGCTCATCAAAAAGAAACCGTTTACCCTGCAGAATCTCTGGGATGAATCTGTCAGAGAACAAGACAGAAACCTGCTGGGCTAACTCAAGCAGAGGCCAAGTACGGTTTATTGTTAAGAGGAGTTTTCTCTTTTTATACTTGCACACCTGCAACACCTTGCACGAACTATTCAAGCAGCAAAGAGGAGAAGATACGAGAATTACAGCAGAACACCTTACAGCAGCATGGAGGGGACCTAGTAACAAGTACTCTTTTTTTTTTTCTTCCAAGCCAAACATCGCAATTAAAGCCACTTGAACAGAGGTAGACCCACGGTTGTCATGGTTTGACCCCAGTCTCTTAGTACATCAATCAGGCTGCTGGAAAACACGAGATGCCAAGCAGATCTACATACAAGCTCTTAGTCAAATCGCCATGACAACGCAAACAAAACAACACAAAGCAGTACCAACTCGGCACTGAATACTGAATGCTCTTTAGTCAGGTCAGAAACAAACCCGGGCTGACTAGCACCGCTGAGGCAGATAATATGAAAAGGCCTTTAGCTGTGGAGGGGCTTGAGCCAAGAGCGAGTGCTGGTTTCCACTTCCATCCCATCCATGATTCATTCAACTCTCCTGCTGTATGGCTTAAATTGGGCCTTTCTGGATTCAGCCAAATGGCATAATGATTGTTAAGTTTCACCTACTGTTTGGATGTAAATTGTTCTGGCCATACAGTATATTAATGACTGCACTAACACAAAAAGACTTTCCCTCAAGTTAACCTCCTATTAGCATAATATACAGTTTCTCTGGTTTCCAAAAGCTGCGACATGAAAATACAGGTCCATCAAAAGGTACAACACCATAATTCAAGCCATGTTTCCACTGCAGGAACTTCTCTCGGGGACCAGGAACCTTTGGAGAGCACTTCCAGTGCAGGGCCAGGGTCTAAATTAAATTCCAGGACATTATTTCACTCCTAAACTTTCCAAATATACAGGAACTTTGGGAGTCAGACTAGTAGCAATGGACATTTCTGATTGGTCAAGTATTTACAGCATTTTATTTCAGCTACCATTTTTAAAAATATATTTTTTTTTTGTTCATTGTACTTTCAGCATTGTCATTGACTCAGTGACCTCATTTGCAAAGCAGTAAGGCAAGGCAATGAGCATTTATTTACACAGCACCATTCATACACAATGCAATTCAAAGTCCATAAATAACAATCAACAGTAGCATGACTGGAGTCTCCTTCAGCAGCACTGGACTGAAAAAAACTTATCTTCTTAAAAAGTAGGTCCTGCAACCAAAAACTGCAGGAACTTTGGGTGGAAATGCATCTGTAGAGAGCCACTGGAACACTAACACGTTTTCTTTTTTCACTTTCACTGACTGTAGTTAATGTTAAATGGAGTGCATTTATATTGCACCTCAATCCAGAGAGTTGTGCACATCATTTTACAATGTTTTTATGTCGCTGACTATCACTGGTAATGATGCATTTTATCCAGCTAGCTTTGAAACAGTGATAAGGTAGGCGTAGGTTGTAGTCCAATCTGCAACCATGAAGACAGATCATGTGCAGTGGCTTTCTGTGCCCATAAACATAGTGGACTGCTCCTTTAAATATCTCCCATCAAAGTGTGAGTGATCTAAATCACAATAAAGTGACTTGGTTATTCTTTATAGTTCTGCCATATAGGATTAGGGATATGGAAAGCAGATGCCCTCAATACAACTCTTGACAGACACCAGGGAGATCCTACTGGGATCAAACACATACTGCAGATAACAGTTGTCTACTAAACCCATATGTAACCTGAACACATCCCTAGGACCCTGCACAGATTCACAGAATATTAAATATGCCTTGTGAAGTTGTTAAATACTGGATAAACATAACTGGTTTCTATTAAATTCCAGTTTCTGTGAAAAAAATGCCCAAGAGATTTTAATACAAGAGACAGATAAAGAATTACACGCAAGTTGTTTGGCAGCTACGCAGCACAGATCTCAAGATATCTGTCTCAATGATTTTCTGAAATGCCAGGAGAGTTTTTCGCGGCTTGATTTTGTTTTTTCTGGACCCGAGCTGAACATAAAGTTACAGCTCAATGTCAGATAGAGCAGGCTACATTATTCTTTATCCAGTGAGCTGCACATGATACAAGCTTCTTTCTGTTTTAATTGTAAATCAATGACAAACACACAGACAGATTTCCTCTATTGGAGGGGATATTATTTCTTGCACTTCAGCACTCGCTTTCAGGTGGTGTAGTGAACCCTTTCTTACTATTAGAATTGCCTGAATTTCTGACTTAATTCAGTCAACACCCGTCAGTAAGTGCACCTCCTGAACAGCTGACATTTTAGGTGTTAAATGGTGATGATTTGTATTAAAATGTGGAAGTTAAGTAGCTGAATGTCACTGGAGGTTAACCTCATTGATGCTCTACAGCTTTAACTTGACGGCACTTTTTAAACTTGTGCGTGGAGAGGACATGAAACTGTAGATTATTTGATAGATTTCCAAATGATCAACACAAAAGTTTCTCTTATTTAGTATCATAAACATCTACAATGTAAAAAAAATCACATGGGATTTTAGTTACATTAACATACTAGTTTAATTTAAATTTAATTTAATGTAAAAGGAAACCAAATTTTTTATATTTTTCAGTTTGACTGAAGAATTGTTGGTTCAACTTAAGATCTTAAGCTTACTGAACATGTTTTCTCAAGTACAACTGAACTGATATCAAGTTTATTTGACTAGAAAAGTTTATTTTCTTTGATTCATGGGAAAATTATCTCAGCTTCTTTTCAAATTCAACTTAAAATGTTACAGCAGCCCAGATAATAACTTTAAGTTAAAACAAATAGTTTATTTTTACAGTGCACTTGGCAGATAATTATTATTATTTAGCTTATAATATTTGCCAGCTACCCAGTGTGGGGCTGACCGGCTCTGTTGGATCCTCTTCTCTGAAAAAGAAAGCACAAAGAGTACCAGTTACCCCCTAACGTTGATGTGGGTTGCCCAGACACGCTACATCATCACATTCCTCTTCTTTGAGCGTGAAAGCAGCTTCACCGTATTAACACATAATGGTGGTGCTTGAAGAAGAACTAATCTGTGAGCTCAGAGCCGACTGCAATCACAGAGCTAAAATTAACTTGTATAATGTTTACTCAAAGTATCACATGCCACTGTAACAACAATCAAAAGGACATACAACACAAGAGGGGGAAGTGAGGGGTCAGAAGGAGAAGGGAGAAAAATTTGGCTGTGCTGACCCCCCAGCTGACCTACAGGAACCAAGCAACACTTTTAGGTGCGACAGAGTTACCGTTACTTAGTTCTGAAAAACTCGTCTTGCTTAATATCAATAGACGTTTTCCACTGTTTCCTCAGCAATGCAAAAATAATTTCATTTTGCGTGGGAGTCATTCCCATGTGCAAGTCTGTCAAGAAATGCCTAAAAAGGAGCTGGAAGAACCACAGACGACGAGGATGGAAAGAGTCTGGGGGAACAGGAACACAGACACTCACACACATAATGTACATAAGTGGGTCCTTCCTACATAAATCATCCTGGTCCTGACAGTATTGGGTGGTTTCAATTTTAATCAGCTGCATTGTTAAAGCATTTTTTCCCTAAATCTTTTAACACATAAACACCTGCAATATACAAGACAGTGCAACTAAAGAGAGGTGTTAATTCATCTCTACACTGTGTCAGTGTATCAGACTCTGGTGATATTTTATACATGAAGCCTCTGGACTCTGTTCATCACTCCACCGTAAGATTAATTTCTGGAGATAGTTATAACACCCATCACTGTGACTTGCATGCTAAGGTTGGGTAGCCCTCTCTCTGTGAAAGGCGTGAAAGACACTGGGTTTTATTTATTTATAAAGCTTGTATTGGTCTTTTACCTCCTTACATCAGTTCAATGCTTTCTTTTAGTGTGGGCTCTTACCAAAGTTGATGAAACTAAATAAAAAGCTGCTCCTGCGTCCTTTTAACTGGCTACATGTGTGACTCAATGTGATTTTGGCTGTGAAAATGTAAACACAAGTTCATTTCATTTGATTTCATGGAGACGAAGTGTAGTAAGAATAACTATACAGTTCTTTCTGTTAGAAATAGCGTTTAAGAGAAAAGAGTTGTTAACGACCAGTTAAGGCTTGCTGTGGAGGTGGAATTAGTGTGGAGTTACATACTATGGGTTTGTTAAATTCATACTGGGGCTGGACTCTGTTATTAATGTTATTACACACTGAAACTCCTGTTTTTTTTCTGTGCATAGTAGCACTCGCAGACTATTCGTATTGCTATAAATTTGATGTGGTAGTTGTGGTTCCTTACTGCAGGAAATTTTGTTTCCTTCCTTTGATGAATCAGTGATTCAACTGTGGAGAACAAGCTATTTTTCATATACAGAAATAGCCAGTCTTCTTGCTGATGGTCTCATTTACTTATGTAGGTCATATAGAGGCATCAGTATTAAACTGAGACCATTTTATAACCAGTTAAAAACACTTTGTAAGCTTTAAATAAGTAATTTAACAAAATTTGTATATTTATGTTAAGTTAATGAGTCTCTTGGGTTTTTTTTTTTGTTACAGTGCGTGGTTATTTTTGAGGCCCTAAATTGTGATGCAGGTAGTATTACCTTTGTACATTTGTTTTGTGAGCATTGCTGTTCACAATGTGAGACGCAACTCATATGACTTATGGTATGTGCTCCACCCCATACTTTGATTTAGCGTTATTAGGCCAAAGCCAACTTTTCCTAAAAAGGCATCAGGATTACAGGCTGTGGTTGTCCTGTAAACCAGACCTACATACAGCACTGTGCTGCATGTAATCTCTGGATCAGTTACATATGGTAAGCATATGTAAAGTTATTACATCATTATTCCATGGCAATCACATCCATCAAACCTAAATAAATAAAGCTTTAATGTGATACCAACAGATGCATATTCTTTACTGCGAAGTCAGTCTAGTTAGCATTGTGGGCCTCTAATGAACCTTAAAATAGGCCTGTGGTTGACGCAGTTTTCACTCATCTAATGAAGGAACTGAAGTAATGGGTAAACTGTTGGCAGATGTTTCCACATATGTACCTTTTACTCATTTACTCCTTCCTTCCTAAAAGATTATAGATAGATTTAGGCCTGCAGATTACTGATAGATCAGATCAGATCGAAGGCTTACTGGAACATAAAGAGCACATGTTTTACACTGGTTGTGCCTTATGTGAAATTAGGATTTAGAAGATAAACAGACAAAAGAGCCACTTATTCCTGGCGCCTGGACAATAACAAGAAATCTGAGCTATTCATGGTGCCATTCAGTAGTGGTCATGCGCTGGGATGAAAATATGTCCCAGGAATGACACTAACCAATAATATGATGGAATGACAAGCTGTGAGAGTCATGTTGCCATGCTGGCATGCTCCAGACCACCGATGACTCAACACAGGACTGCTGGTGGACACAGGAGGTATTCACTAACACTTTTATGGTCCATGGAGTAGAAATAATAAAAACCACCATATTACATGCACTTGTGGTTTTAACAGATTCAAAGCTTCTGTCTTGCCTTTTTGACACGTCTCCGAACTCACCTGTCTCATTTTATCTTAAACTCTGTATTTAAAACATGACATGCCTCATCTCTGCAAATATCACAGTGAGGGATCAGGCGCACATCTGCTTTTCATTTGTCCTGTGGGTTTTATACACTGGAGCGCACCATATATGAACTGAAAAATCATTCTTACCTCCAATCCAGATAAATATATATTCAAGTCTATAGGGTAATAATCCAGCGTGAAACTGGGGTCAGTGCATCTTTGTATTTTCAGGCCCTCAGGAATTTGAAATGTAGCTGCTTTCAGCTGTTAAAAATGGAGAAGTAAAATGGTTTACACTGTCTTCTTTGTTTTATCTGTTAAACCATCTTTCTTCTTGATTCGAACACCAAATCCCTGTTAATAATTCTTTAATGTCTGGATAAAAAAAATGTATCCTGCTGTGATGGTCTGCTCTGCAGGTCCCCACGGTCGACATGTGAATATGACAGATATCTGCCCTTCTCCCTCTGGAGAAACTGACTTATGATCATAATCATAAATCAGACAAATTCTAGAGACTCTGGAACCCCCTGCTTCTTACAGAAACTCTGGCTCGCTCGTCCCTGGAAGGCAAGAGTTGATTGCTTCACCTGTTTGTGTTGGTTATTTATTTATTTATTTATTTACTGTCACATTCATGTCTTCTTATATATCTATATACACACATATATATAGTGATTGTTGATATTGAAGGGTGTGTTGGTTGTATTTTATATTTGAAAATTAATTTTGAAAAAATGCATGCAAAGAAATAACAATGGAGGTTTATTTTGAGCAAATGTTGTTTTCCAAATTTGAAAGGGCAAGAGAGAAAAGGGGACATTTTGATGCTGATTTTGTCTTCCTCTTCCTTTCTGAAAAAGCTTTATCTATTTCTATATATTAAGGAGCTCTAATATCCAATCAGGTGACAAGTGTGGAGGTGCTTCATTCATGTATGTTCTGGAGACATGAAGTTAAAACATCTACAGACAGCTACATGCCACTGTGACAACATAATGTCCTGCATTCCATTATTATCATAGTGGCACGGACATAAAAATAGTCTGAGCAGATATGCTGGCCTTCTCACACCATGTCCCATTTCCACTTGAGAAAAGCCACTTCTCCTCCCCATATACACAACTTTCAAAATTCTGTAACCGATCCAGCAGACAACAAATAAACAGAGTCAGTGACCTTGGTCGTGACACTGAGATTACAATTACATAACAGGAAGCAGCAGGAACTGAATAACAGCGCTCATTCTGCAGGAGAAAGGACTACACTGGTAGAGGACAAGTTTTCTACCTTCAATCCTGTTTGACATGAAGCTTTGTTAGTATAATTGAGACATTTCAGATGCCCTCAGGTTGAAAAATACTGCTAACTGACAGACCAACAATAAACTGCACCGCTGACTTCTTTTAATTTGTACAAGCATGAAAATGTTTTGCATTTAAAGCCCTTAAACCATTAACATAAACAGCATGACTCGAAGAAATGAAAGGGCAAACTACAACCATAAAGGGTTCCTCAGCTCGTCCCTATAAGAGAACACTTTATGGTTCCTGGTAGAACCTTTTATAAGGGTTCCAGTTTGGAACCCCTTTCTGAGGGTTCTGCCTAGAACCATCTGTGAAAGGTTTCATCCACAACCCACTATGAGAGGTTCTGAAGGAGAACTCTTTCCACCTTTCCAACAACCCACCCAAGGGTTCCAACACGAAGCATTTTATATTCCAATGGTTTCATCTGGAGGCCACCCAGGGGGTTCTACTGAGAACCCTTTTATATTCTAAGGATTTTATAGCCGGCCTTGTGGGTTCTACTGACAAACCCTCTATATGCAAAGAACCCACCCAGGAGTTTCTGTCAAGATCTATTTTATATTCCAAGGATTTTAACTAGAATTCACATAATAGCTTCAACCAAGAACCCTGTTATATTCCAAGGGTTTCAGAACCCACCCAGGGCTTCTTCTGAGAAACCCTCTACATTCCAGAGAAGAACCCATCTGAGAGTTCTACTGAGAACCCTTTTATATTCCACGTTTTTTTTTTCTAGAGCTAGAGAGAGGGTTTGTCAAGGATTGTTGAAACCCTTCCTTCAAAAAAGGGTTCTTCAGGACCAAATTGTACTGGGTAGAACCACAGCACATCAGGAAGAGCCCTTTTGAAACCCTTATTTCTCACAGGCTGAGGCTGGACCTATCTCACAGACAGGCCGGTACTTCAAACACCCTTTCTCCCAGCTGAGGGCTCAGCAGAACCTGGTCAGTCAGAGTCAAATCCCAGTTTGAGCTCATGTGGCCCAAAGTCCCAAATAGTTATTACAGAACCACTGTGGCTTTCTAGAGTTTCAGGCAGATGGGCCGTTTAAGGACAGGTTGTGATGCTTCCAGTACAGATCCAGGACACGTAGTCTCCTGTGCCTCGCATCAGGACTAATACCAGGGACAAAGGCCAGGACATTTAGCACTATCGCTCATCTGAATGACCAAAATGACAGCAGCCGTTAACAGCTATCGGCTTAATCCTCCAAATATATCCTGAAAGGCATTAGAGAAATTCAAGAGAGTTTTTTTTTGTTTTAAATTGGCGGATGTTGTGGTTACAGTTCAGTTATGTAACATTATTATGACAATAGTCACAGCCTTGACTGGAGACTGAGTGACAGAGGCCACGAACTGTTAGAGAAGGTGTCTAAATCCAGCAGCGAGTGTCACACGGGAGACGAATGGCACACGCACTTTCATCACTGACTAGGCAAATGGCATAGTGAGCATGGGCAGCATTCCTCAGAGGTGACTGTCATGGAGTGAAGGGTACATAAGTGGTGTGTGTATTTGTGTGGGTGTGCGTTCCACTCACCCGTGAGATGGTGAGGGGGAGACAGAAGTCCTTCCCTCCTTGCAGTCTGAAGCCCCAGGGGGCAGGACCAGCCAGGGAGACGCTGTAGCTGCTGCTCATGATTTACCTGGAGACAGACGAACAGATACTTTACACTCAATTGAGCATGAACCCATATTAACAGGGCTCTAATCCGACAGACTCCACAGTGGCAGAACAAACATCACAGACAAAAGAGAGAATAAAAAGAAGAATAAAAGGACAAAAATTAAAGTGAAGTAAACAAACAGCGTAACGCATGCAGCCAACAACTGGCTCTTAGAAAAGATTACTATTTTCGAGGTAGAGCACTGTAAACTGCCAATTATGCTAAACCCAACCAGAAGCCCCGACCCAAACAGAAGCTTTCCTTATGATGAGTCTATGCTCCATAAAAGTATACCATTGTACACTTTGTGCTTTGAAATAAATAAAAATCTTCTGAAACACTTAAGAATATTCATTCAACATCTAACCAGACCTGCTAGGGCCACTGTGTGTCACGGTCTTATGGCTTTTTTTAACTTTATCACAGCAAAGCTATCTAAATTCAAGTACAACAGTCTATTAATAGTTCTATTCTGAAGCTTCTGGCTCTCCGCTGACAGCTTTAGAACAGGTCCCAGATCCTTGGCAATGCTGTTTATACCACGGGGGCAATAGTGAGTCTGTAATATATCATTTACAGTATATCCTCTCATGTGCTAGTGGACAGATACACTGGACTGGCAAATAAAGAAGTAAGGTATAATCTATATTGAGGCGTGTGCTGCAGGATTTATTATGCAACAGGAAGTCAAATACAATGAGAGAGAGTTAAAATCCTTTAATGCACACATCAGAATGGATTATTCCCCTACCACCACTGAACATTTTGGACTTTTTTTTTTTTATCTTGGAAAAACCTTTTAGGAGCATATAAGCATTAAATGGTGTTGATGCACATCCTCCAGCCAATCAGAAATAGATAATCCTTTGTTTACCTTACAAGAATCTCATGTCAGTAACTCTGGACTGGAGCTGTACTTTGGACTTATCACACTTATCACATGTTGGGCATGGCACTACAAATCAAAGTGGAGCTGGCCTCAGCCTTTTTTCAGCGTTCCAATGTTGCGGCGAAGCATCAACTATCATATGTTTTTGCTTTGCCGTTTCCGCTTCCCATCTTCCCACAATTCCTTTGCTTTGTAAACAAAGGACTTGCTATTAGACAGTTCAAAGTTTTATTTAACCCTGCCCTTTTATCATGTTGCAACATCAGCAACGGCAACAAAAAAGCAGCTTGACAATCAACGTTTGCTGACTCTACACACAAACAAACTAGAAACACACACAACATTGACGACTCAGCAACAATGTAGCTGTTCATGTTTGGCTGTTTTTATCTATGTCACTGGCAGTGTGATAATAAAGTTAGACTACATACAGACGAGTTTTGCTTTAGCTTGTTTGTAACAATTTGCAACAGTGAGCACAATGAGGAGAAGGAGAGGTGCAACTTTCTTTATATAGACATGGTTCAGGTTTAAAAAGTCAGATGAGTAGAAAATGATAACCTTATACTTGCACACAAACACTTGAGAAAAAGGTTTAATATTAATTTCTAATTATTATTCCAGTTTTGCACAATAAATGTCTGTAAAATACCTCTGTAATGTGTATTAAATACGTCCTAGCGATACAGCTAAGAGTGCAGTTGGCATACCAGTGCTTTAACTCTTAAGGAGGAATTTATATTGAAATTTTAAGAAAAACTGTGATACTGTGATATATACCATTACCATCCATGCTTTAAAATGTACACTGACATAAATTTTACCACCATACTGCCCAATCCTACAGGGGATTAAACCAACAAACCAGAGGCAAGTGAAGCATTTTGAAAATGAGGCATTGGGAGAAAAAGGCATTTTTCCAAACAGACTGGGAAGCTTTTTGGTATTCCACTTCCCAGTGAGGCATGATCTTATGAACAGCAATTTGCCTGTTTCATGTTTAGCACTCATTCCTGGGGTTTAGAAATGGTGATTAAGAGATGTTGAAATGTTGATAGAATATCTCACATGCACGCACACCTTTTAATCCCTAGTATGGAACAGACTGACTGAGCAATGGCCTTTCCTTAGGCCACTGTGATGCTGCTGGGCTGCGTATTAGGGACACGGTGACGGCCAGACACATGGTGGGTGGTTGGAAACTTGACAGTTCAAGGTTTCATTGGAGGGCGGGTTAAGCCTTCCATTTCCGTAACGTTCAAACATCGCAATGGCTAAATGTACCATCGCCCACATTACCTCATGGATGGATACAAATACTGTATTCTGACTGTACATACTTTCATTCAAATTATATGAACAGTTCCAAAAGTGAGACACAGCAAAGGCTATTTGGTGAAGTAAAATATTTCATGCACTATTGAGTTTCACTGGTTTAAGCCCTGCCTGTCATGCATTCCTTTTCCCCTTGAAAAATTGAAGCTGCAAGCTATTTATTGGAAGCGGGACTGAGGTTAAGTGCAGTCACATGTTAAAATTTAGTGCATTATTAAATTTATTAGGCTGGTGATTGAGGAAATATGTACAGCATATTTGCAGAATACACTTTACTTTCCGGTCTGGTATGAGTATTAAACTAACAGGCTGTAGTGGATCTGTGTGTATGCAGGTTCACAGAAAAACCTCAGATCATGTGGAAATGTGTCACCTCTGCCCCGCCTAACAGGAAGGGTGAATGTTGACATGAAAACATGACATCAAAGGCTAGCCCACAAGCATTAAATGTCACGTATAGTACATTGCAATTACATGGAAAAGGGGGAAATGCAAAGGCAAGTCTAACTTTGAAAACAGTTGGCTGCATTGTTCACTGCTTATCAGAAGAGAACAACTGAGAACCAAAGAAAGCTAAGACTCATACTGATGTAATGAACTAAAGGTCTGGCGTTTCTGTTGGACAAATTGGAGAAGCTGAGGGTGAATACAGAGTTTTCATTTGGTACTGAAATTTTAAGTTTTAAACCATCATGCTAATGAGACATATATGAATACTAGCCATTTTAATTTTGGCTTTGCTGAGGAGGATTTCACTTCGATCCATGGATGGAATAACGTGTGAATGTGACTTGTTTAAACTAATCAATTAAAGGGATAGTTCAGATATTCTGATGTGAGGTTGTATATTACCCAGAGTAGATGCAAACAGCAGAGTACCAGCAAACAGGCCGAGCAATGAGCTGCTGTGGACAGGGTTGGCAACAAAAGGTATTTTAGCCACTCAAAAAAGGTTCACCTAAAAAAAAAAATCAATATCAGTTTAAGTGTATGTGTACCTACTCTGATGAGAAACCAACACTATATAAGTCGATTATCACTCTCTCCAAACCCACCAAATTCCACAGGGGAAATCAATAATTTAACCTCACAGACCACCAGAGTTGCTGGTCTACCACTTGTTGCTGACCCTGTCCACAGAAGTTAATTGATTAGCTTCCGTGCTGGTGCTTCACTCTGCTTCTCCAAACTGGACTACTGTAGGTAAGACACTACACACGACTATCGATGAGTACCTCATACATCCCCATATTAAATAATCCAAACTATCCCTTTAAAATGTTTCACTGCAGAAAAAATAAACAAATATTGTGTGCTGGCCAGTGCAGGGAAAACATATTTTTCTGACACGTATTTCATGAATAATAATGCCTTGTCATCTCACAGACATGTCATTTTGAGGTTGTAAGTCATGCCGCCAACACAAATTCCCTCAGGGACGCAGCACCACCTGCTGCAGCCCGTCACCTGGTCAGATGCACGAGACACACACATCCAATCAGAGAGTTGGCCTATGCACGCTGTCTCACCCTCACACCCGGAGGGCAACAGGCTCTTTACAGAAGCCAGTTAGAGCGGCCACAAAAGGGTGCGGTAGGGAGGCGGGGAGAAGAAATAAAATCACGTGTGAAAGTGACAGGGAGGAGGTGGTGAACACCTGGAAAGCACGGAGGAGCACATAGCTCTACTATTTATACAACATACTTTCACAATCAAACTAACATACCTAAACACAAATACACACACGCACACAACCAGAACATGCAAGTCTATAATAAGACAGCAACCAACTGAAGACAGGTGTCTCCCTCTTCAAGGTGACTTAGCATTGAGGTGAGCCAAGAGGTTTGTTTTCAGGGAAAATTACAAGGCCTAAACCAGGATATTCCTATACATCAAAACTGAAAAGAATCAACCAATTCCATTTAAACTCATCAAACTGCATCATTATTTGAGAAACATCCATGTAAGAATAACTCTAACTCATTCTTTACTGTAACCTATTGAAGCTAAAATCACCGACACTACTTTAAAACAAAATCATGACAGCAGCCAACATCTTAACCTCAACATAAATAACTTAATGACACCTTTTACACTGTTGCAAGCTTTGTTTGACATTTCATGTGCCATCGGATAGCCTTTTCTGACGGGAAACGGCCATTATGTAAGCCAAATATTGCTCTTTCCAAAATAGCCAAGCTCCATATGTGAAATCAGTCATTTTACCTCTTAGAACACAGGAACTGCTGGTCTACCACTGCCTCAATCTCTTAGTTTGTCTGTGTTATTGTGTGACTTCTGTGAATCCAAGCTATCTTTTTCAGTCACACAATAACACAAACAAATAAACAAATCAAGACAAGGATAAGGACAAGACAAGGACCACCATACACTGATATTCAATACGTGCCTCATACAATCCCACTTCAAATAATCCGAACTGCCCCTTTAATTGCCTGGGGTGACACAAGACACACAAAGATCTCTGGGCCAAAAGTCATGGCTTGAGGAGCAACCCTTGAGGAAAACACAGCACTGAATATCTGTTACGACTATGTCATTTGTTCACACTGAATTCTTTCAGGATTAGATTTCAAAGCCAACTGGGACATTTCTGTGAGGATACATAAAAAAAGTTTATGCTGAAACTCAGATCACAAGTCACACTAGACCCACATGTCAGGCATTTCTTTTCCTAATATGGTGAGAACAAACATTAGGCACATCTCATGTCCCTGCTTGTTTTGCAATCTCTAATGATATCATGCATAGACATGAGCAGACACACCTTTTAGAGTTCCCACACACAGAAAAGAACTGGTGAGCTCTGCACAAGCATTTCATCAGCAGCAGCCACATCAACCCTTCTCTGAGCTAGTTTGAGCATATTTCTGCTTGTTTTCCACCTTATCGTCCAAGTTCCGGTCATAATGGCACTTTATTGTAATAAATATGTCAACACTTTTGCACCAAAAACAAGATTAAACACAGTTCTTTCAGCACAGCACAACTGGGACCCACTGACCAAGTTATCTAAAATCTCAAACATACTTTTTGTAGTAGATGTTATTTTAACTTGCTCAATCCAATTAATAGGCAGACTACCCAAATAGTCTGAGAGTGAAATTCAATGTTATTGAATTTGCAATAAATGGGATGTGCAAACTGGAAACATACAGGGTTTTTGGGGGATATTTGGGTTAAAATTAAGGGTAACTTCCTAGTCGTGGTTGAAAAACATTCTTTGAAAATTAAAACTCTCCTCACAGCTGAAAAGCTTCTTAATTAGGACTCAAACAGGGTTCAACAGAGTTGTATTTAAGTGCCATTCAACCCTGACCTCCATGACCTCCCTCTCTGCTGCATGTGTCAAACTACAGCTGTGTCGAGTCATGTTCCCTTCAAGTAATCTTTAGGTATTGTAAAGAAAATCTCTTTGTTCCCAAGTGTATGATTTGCCTGTTCAGAGTTTCAGACGTCATCCTCATTTCACAACACTTCATGAGACAATGTTGTGCGGTGACATCATTGCAGGATGTATTGACTCTCAGAGTGAGAGTATGTCTTTACAATCTAGGTCTGCATTATAAGTCACTAGTGTGCATTCAATTTGTCAAAACAAATTTTTTTATCATGAATACATAAAAAAAAGTTACATTTTGTTAGATTACACCAGTCTGACAGTCAAATGTATCACTCAGTGTCCTTAACTTGACATTTGTCAGCAGGACAACTTGTTCCAACCTGACTTTATGGAACACTTTTTGTTCACAGGCTGATGACATATGTTTAGTCTAAAGCAACAGTTAACCTCAGTGCTCTTCAAACATGTCACACATTCTTACATTAAATATATCTACAACAAAATTTCCACATTTCATTAATTTAAGTACTTTACCTGAGTGTGTGGTAAGTCTACGAGGTGGGTGGCTGCATGACATCTTCAATGCAGCAGTTAAATGGCATTGTACATTAATACAATATCAATAATTAGTGTAACATGAATTCATAAACAAGTTTTAATTAATTATCAATACATATTATTGTAGTTAATGTTTATAATAATATAATGAATTCAGAGAAAATGTCTCTAAAATAAAATACTGTAAATTCTCAAATAGTGCAAACATTAGGGAAAATCAAATATCATGATATTTTCAGACAAATACCTTCAAATTGATATTGAAAGGGTGATATTTGATAAATAATCAGCAGTAATATGGATATAATAACTAAATGGGAAAAGGCAAATAATAGAACAGCTAGAACAGTTTGGTAAGTTCATAAAAGTACACGACCTTACTGGAATGCGGCCTTTGAAATCAGGAAAAGACAACACTTATCCCTTATCACGATATAATTATATCCAAAAATCTAAGATGTTTTCTACTCTCATATCACAATATCACTATGATGTGGATACACTGGTCCAGAGCATCAAATATGATGTAACTTCTGCGGGTGATACTTTAACTACCATAAAGATTTTCTGTTGCTCTCAGGGGACAAAAGTTGGTAACTGTTCAGCTCGTCCTCACTTGTGTGTTTACTTTGGAGAAAACACAGAAGTTCTCACGGAAACGCAACTTTAATGTGGTTGCCTCAGTGGGTGTGACACAAAGCATATGTCTGACATTATTACTGCACTTTTCTGATGAATTTTATTGCCCACTTGTTACTGCTTAAACACCAGGGCAGTAAAATAAACGTGTAACCCTGCTAGGAGGAGTAAACAAATCCTATATTCTTTGAAAAGTAATAAAGTCGCTGCATATTTCGATGCGCTTAATGTTCTTTTAATTGTAAGTTTGTGACAGGAACATGAAGTAAACTGATAACACGAGCAGCGACTCTCCCGGTCTCATTCTGTGAGAGATTTAGTCAGATGTAGTGTACAGACAGGACTCACCTTGCCTCGTGAAGCCGCCGGGTCTGCTGTTCAGTTCAGGGAGAAGCGTGACTTTAGTCCGTCTGTTCTCAGCTTCTGAGTCAACTGTGGACTGAGCGGAACTGAAACTTCCGCATATAAGCTAAACCCCTCTGGCTGCCGGTAGGAGGGTTCACACACCCACTGCATGTGTGTGTGTGAGGTTTTTGACTGGAGCCAGCAGCAGCAGCAGCAGCAGGCATGGACTTGCACACACACACTCACGGAGGGGCAGAACAGGTGAGTTGTAGTAGAGCTAACACCCAAAGCTAACTGCAACATTAGCAGTTTTAGGGCTAACGTTAAGCTCAAAGTTCAAGCTAAACGTTAGCTCTCCTGGGGCAAATGATAAAACCTGGCCACACTGTGCAAAAAGGACCAAATCACTACTTATCTGACAGTTGGCAAACCCTCTCAGGAGTCGTTCACTAATGTGATTTTGCGACAGTTGAGTAGTCTAACGAGCCCCAGCATGTAGATTTCACACTTCTGCATTGGTGATTAGCTTGAATCTGAGCCACCAGGCTAGCTAGGTAAAGCTAACCTGAAGTGTTTTTCTAACTGTTATAGCAAACACTGAGAAACAAAAACTCAGCGTTCAACAAACTGTCAACAACCAATTAAAGCTTTTACGATGTTTTCTTTAAAAAACAAACAAACATCCAGCTGGAACACAATAAATTTCCTCTGCTCATACTGTATAAATATTCAGATTTTTGACACAGATGACAGCCGGAATTAAGATGTTCTATCTTGGTTTGTATGAGAAATATAAGCCTCCCTTATTATATGTGAACCAATGTTGCACATAGAACAAAATAAACAACAATAAATAAAAGATTTACAAGAATAAGTTGCATAAATAAAATGTTAAAAATCCAAAAAGTCAATAGAGCAAAATAAAAGTAACCATGGGGGTAAAAATGATGAAAAAAAAAAACAATGATTAAAACTTATAAACTAAGGCCATAACATCACTCCAAAATAAAAGCTTGAATAAAAAAACAAGTCTTTAATTTTCTTTCGAAAATACAGAGAGAACTTGCCATTCTAATGTCAACATTGAACAAATTAAACCAGGAAACATTTCACTAATTCTGATACATTAATGTTTTTTGTTTTTTGCTTGGCTCAAGTTGAAAAACAAAAAACGTACGCACTGGACCGGGTCCCATTCTGGGGCAAACAAATAATGTTATCAGATTGGATATTGGATTTTAGGCTGTATTGGATTCGTTTACACAGTACAGTTAGCGTTGATTGTCTGAACCTAAAACCCTCTTCATTCTTGGTGTCTCTTATGTAAGAGATTAGTGTACCTCAATCACTATGTAGCTATGTAAGCTCTTAAATAGGCCCTTTTCACAAATCACAGCCTCTCTGTAACCCCTCAAAGTCACATGTTTGTTCCACCTGTTCACTGAAACCTTACTGCATGATTAGTTCAGAGGTCTCTCTTTAAGGTCTCTATATTTGATATAAAAAAGATCTCATGAAATGCTTAATGTTACTGTGATATCTTTCTCATGAATTGGATTTAGCTTGTTAGCAACAAGGAGTTAAAATGGTTGTATTGCTATTTTTGAGTCAAAGAAAGCTCTGTCATTTAAGTCAGGAAGTGAATTGTCAGTGGTTAAAAAGAATATATGAAAATTCTGAAAGAAATATTTAAACACGTGATGGGGCATCAGCCTTCCTTGTTGCCTCACTGAACAGTGATGTCATTCTTTCCACTAGATGCCTCCTGTACACAGGACAGACAAGTCACATGGACAACAGTTATTCGTGGAGCGTTCTGTGTGTAAAAACAAACATGAATATAGGTGGTACAATCATGGCTGCCAGGTCTGTGTGACAAAACCAGTCTGACAGCCAATAAAATTGGTGCCGACAGGCAGAGAGCATAGGCATGTCATATTTGTGTGTTTGTGTGTGCATGCACGTGATGTCAGCCAGGTCCATGTGGGCTGAGTCAGTTTGGTAGGATTTGGGTATAAATACATGATTTCATGTAAAATATGGATGTGTGTCCTCCCACTGCACTTAAAAAGTAGCCCAATTCCACAGGAAAAACACACTTTAACCCCGGGTACAATATGTGAAATGCATTACATACATTAGATACATTACAATACACTGTAGGTCAGTTTCTAGTTAGAATTATGGTTATTTTTGTTTTTCTAACTTAATATCTTAATATCCAGTCTATCACTGTGTTGAAGTTATTTATTCTTTGACACACTGCAGAGGGTGTAGTATGCTGTAAAGCTTATGATAAGGTGCATCATTATTTATTCATTCGGTTATTTTCCATTATATAGTTACTGTGATATGGCAGTGAAGCAGGTTTTAAAGTTTAACTAGATTCTAGTGGCATGGTGTTGGTATGCTCTCTAGTGGTCAGTAAAGAAAGTGCATTCTTCAAGCTTCTACACACACTGTGCGTTCAACACTACTGCACAATTCATGGCCTGGGGGTAGGGAGTGTAGTGTTAATCCTTCCTTCCTTCACAAGTAGGCAGATTCATACCTAAAAAATTTGTAACTCACTTATGTTGTTGTCACCTAGCCTGAGGATGAGGATTTCGTAAAGCCAAGTGAAGAAAATGAAGACGAAAACTGTTACTTAGAAGTATGAGCTCTGACCATGAAAACAAAAAAACAATGTTGATAGTCACTGACAATACAGTTTACCAGTGTTTACTTCATTCCTGGCTTCACGCTGCTTATTTACTGAGCTCTGAAGTTTTTCCTGTAACTTCACTGAGCTTTGGTCACCAAATCACGGCTTTCCAAAGAATAAGCAGCAATATATGACTCACAATGCAGTCTTCTTCTCATCACTTGTCTTATTTGCTGTATCCGTTTTCATGTTCCATGTTGTTATATTTATCTTTTAAAACTCAAAAAATTGTCCCCATCGTATTGAAAATGGCATTGAATATAGATATTTTTTGAATTACTGTATCAAACTTAGAAATTCCAGTATCGTGACAACACTATTTCCAACAGTACCACCATCAGACCAATATTTTAAGATGTACACAAAAATGTTGAACACTAATTGGCAGATCGATGTTAAAATTATTGAGCACATTTATGCTACCTAGAGGATACAGATTACTCATTTAATCAAGTCAGTCAGCAGGTATTTTAAGAAATTATTAATCATTTTAGTCCCTTTAAAACAAAAAATTGTTTTAAAGCAAAACATGTGTTTACTCACCTTGGGTAACAGGTATTTTTTTCACAATTTTCTGACATTTCATAGACAAAACAGTTGTTGATTTATAGAGGAAATAATCTGCAAATCAATCCCTAATAGAAATAACAGTTGCAGTCCCATTTCTTATGTTCAAATACTTACATATTTTCTGGTCTGGTCGGCTACTGAAAGTAAAGCAGAGCAGGGTAGGCAGGAAATTAAGAGGTTTGGCAGCAGTAAGGGAACATCTTTATGAATTTCTGTCTGTCTGTTAGACGATATGTCTGGACATTTTTCATGTACACAAAGTTAAAATAGTTTGCAGACCTATTTGGTAGAGAACAGTCTCTTAATCCCTCAGTTAGGAAAGAAATATGTTTACTAAGGACCCAGCAGTCCAACCAGTCTTTTGTTAGACATTTTAATTCCAGTGCTGTTTCACAAAATTTAAGTGGAAAAGGAATTGCTACTAATTTATTACTTTATATGAATGAGTATTACTTTGTATAATGATTCTTTAAATAAATTACAACACTGTCTATTTCAGCTCTCTTATATGTAGTGCATCCTTTTATTTTTGCACCATGATATATTATGGAGTAAACATCGGCCTACATTGATTTATTTTATGTGCTAAAAGGTGTAGTCCATCCCACAGCTTACCATGAACTGTTGTTTGCATTCGGCTGCACAGGTCTGCTGGGCTTTCTTTGAGCTACATATGTGCCATGTCAATATATGGTTATAAACTGCTGGCAACCCCAGCATCAAAATCCCTCTGTGCAATGCTATTGAACCACTGAAGTGTACCGGTTCTTTATGTAAGGCTGTAGCACATACCTTTAGATCATCTTTACATAACTGGATAAGCAAACCGCTCAGGAAATCCTGGAATTAAAGTTCAAAGACCATTCAAAAGGGGGATTTATGTGTTTGAATTTGAAGGAAGAACACACTTTAGGTGTCACTCCAGAAAAATGGCTTCAACTTTTGAGCCAACTGTACCATGTGATCACATGACCATATAAGTAACAACGGAAAAAGATGTATAACTTAGTGCAGCAACCCCCCTGCTGACGTTGTGTATAACAACAGATCCATATTATGACATCCTGGTAGCTCAGAAGGTCAGAGTGCATGCATTGTGTGTCCTGGTTTTAAATCCAGCGTGGGACATCTGTTATAGATGTCATCCCCTTCTCTTTCCCACCACTCTTTATCTCTGTTTACTCTAGCTGTTCTAATGTGCACTGGCATGCTGACAAACAATGAGAGAATGAATGTGATTTGGAAGATTTAAAAAAAAAAAGAATTAGAGTAAAAAATATCCTCCTCCATTGCTTTTTGACTGCACTGTACAGCCAATAACATGCTTAATTTATTTTCTCTGCTGGCTCACATGTATGACAATAGAAAGCCATGTTGATAATACAGGTGCTATAATACATCTATAAAACATTATGCATGATTCGATTGTTTATAATAATGTATAACACCTTATATCAAAGTTTAGTAAATGTAAGTTGTTGCCAATTGTGTATTAAAGAAACTGATTTCACAGTTACAGCATGTTATAAAGGCACATTTCTCTAAAGTGGCCAGATAGAATTATTGTTTTTTATGCTTCTGATTAAACTGAAAGAGAGTACATAGACTTTAATTTTTCATGATATGGTAAGATTATAACTAATCCTGAGTATCATTTGCAAGCTCTAAGAAAATTGTACGAAAAAATGTGTTGAGAATGAAATGAAAAGTTTATTTCCAGCAACAAATAAACACATAGTTAGCCATTCAAATTTAAAAAGAATGTAACAGTAGCACCAAGGAGAACAAATACTGAATATTCAAAGCAGGAAAAGGTGCAAAATTTCAGTGAATGCTGCCGTGCCAATACTGTTCCTGAGAACATGCAGCATTACTCTTGTGTATATAATTATAATTCATAGTTATGATTATTGAATGATAATAACAGGTGATTGTATGTGATACAACCCCAATTCCCAAAAAGTTAGGATGTTGCATAAAACGTAAATAAAAACAATGATTTGCAAATCATTTTTGACATGTATTTAGTCAAATATATTTTAATGATAAATAATTAGACATTTAATGTTCAAACTGATTAACTTAATTGTTCTTTGTGAATATACAGTTGGGACAAGGGCAACCAAATACTGGGAAAGTTGTGGAATGCTCAAAAACACCTAACAGGCGACAGTATCATGGTTTGGTATTAAAGGGGGTTCCTCGCAAGGCTCAGTCATCACAAATAGTCCAACAGTTTAAGAATATTTCTGACCACAGATCTGCAAGGAATTTAGGGATTTTACATCTACAATCCATAATACCATTAAAAGATTCAGAAAATCTATAAAAATGTCTCTTGAACGCCTGTGACCTTTGACCCTGTATAAAGGATACTACATGGGCTTGGGAAAACAATGTCAGTAAATACAGTTTGTCACTGCATCTACAAATACAAGTTAAGACTCTACCATGCAAAGCAAAAGCCAACACTGCAGACTCCTCTGGGACCTGAGCTCATCTGGGATCGACTGACACAAAATGGAAAAGTGCGCTTTAGTCTGATGAATCCACATTTCAGATGGTTTTTAGAAATCATGGACATTGTGACTACCGGGCTAAAGATAAAAAAGGAGCATCCAGATTACTAGTACTAACTTCAACAGCCATTATCTGTCACCGTATGGGGGCGTGTCAGTGCACATTGTGGTATCATGGGTAACTGTCACATCTGTGAAGGCCCTATCAATGCTGAAAGGTACATAATATGCTGCCATAAAGACAATGTCTTATTCAGAGACGTCCCTGCATATTTCAGCAAGACAACGACAAGACACATTCTGCAGATGTGACAACAGAGTGGTTTCACAGTTAAAGAATTCGGGTAATAGACCGACCTGCTTGCCGTCCAGACCTGTCTCCAATTGCAAATTTGTAGCGTATTATGAAGTGCAGAATAGACCGATAGAGGCCCTGGATTGTTGAGCACCTGAAGCCATATATCAAGCAAGAATGACCAAGAATTTCACATTCAGAACTTCAACAATTAGTGTTCTCAGTTCCCACAATCTTACTGGGTGTTGTTAAAAGAAAAGGTGATGTATCACAGCGGTAAAAATGTCCCCATCCCAGCTTTTTTAGAATGCGTTGCAGGCATCAAATTCATAATGAGTGTGTATTTACAAAAACACTAAGGTTAATCAGTTTGAACCTTTGTTCATTTCTTTCTGTTGTATTCAGATGAATATAGTTTTTGCAAATCATTGCATTCTGTTTTTATTTAGTTTCCACTTTTTGGAATTGTAGTTGTACATCAAAGTGTCAAATGTCTTTATGACTTTCCAAAGTAGCTGCAGTGTTGTAATGTATACTAAAATGCCTGAACAGATGATATAGCACATAATGTCAGCAACCTGTAAAACATGACACTTAAACAATGTCTTTCATACATAATGATCATGCTAATAGTACATTAAAGACATGGCATTCACATGAAACAGTAACCGAATCTTGGCCATTTGAAGAAGCAAGGCTGGTAGCTAGCCTTAAGTTCCTTTCACACTGCCGCATGGTAATCAGTCTGACAATGGCCTACCTGCAAGAGCGTTCCCCCACATAACACAGCATTTTTAAAAGTGGTTGCTACAGTCAAAGCCTGCAATGAAAGGCAGGTGGTTTGGTGGATGTCACAGCGTTGGTAATATCCACCCAGTAGTCCACAAAACATGTACTACTTTGGTGGAATTGTCCCAAGCCCAGTTTTTCTTTTGGTTGTCTTTGTTTGTTTTTGCACATGGTTAGTACCATGTTGCACAGCTCCAGGTATTCACATCCCTGCATTATCAGCTCATCGATGATTGCTTCTCTCTAACCCGCGCTGTGTGCTTTTTCCATGATGCTCAGTCCCTTCTATTTGATTGGCCAAAGCCAGGCAGCGCTGCAGAAGTTCAACACGGTGAACTTTGAATCTGTACACCGCAACCACTTCTTCCTTCCCCTCTTCCGCCTTCCCCTTATTGAAATGACAGGAAGCTTAACCACATTTACCGCACAACAGTGTGAAAAGGCCTTTTAGATACAAAGTAAACAAATGCATGAAATTGGCGTCCTCACAAAAACACAAGAAACATTTAAAAAAAAAAGACAATCTTTGGTCTTTACAACAAGGTGATCAGAAATATGGTTGGTCTTTAATTAATTGTTCTTATTTTTAACTCTTTTTTTTTTCCTTTTAAGATTCCATTTGTAAGCCTCTGTTTGTGTGACGGTGCTGATAATACTGAGGACTTGCCTTTAACAAAAACAACGTTAGCATTACTTTGTATGCTTTGTGTGTGTCAGGGTTATTAGTGAAAACAGCCGTGTATATGATTGCACAAAAACTTATAAATAAATGTAGAAACGTATTTGATTGCACTGCTTGACGAAACAGTTGAAATAAACATTTTAGCAGCTGCTTAAAAAGATTATCTCAACATTCTTGGGCGTAAAAAAAAAATAAGTTTGCTCTTCTGTGTCACAGTAACAGATACCCATATGCATACATAAACATATTAACATTTAGCTTCCTGGTGTTGGGGAGATAAATCTTTGCACAGACTCAGATAGTAGGGCAGAACAGTCTAAAGGCTGTAAATTGAGGCAGAGTTCTGTCTGTCTGTTCTGTGTGCTTTGATGTTCCTCACAATAGCCATGGTCAAGAAGGCCATTTGTTGAGGTTGTTCCAATGATTGCTTGGGAGTGCACACATACAATATTATCCAGAGAGTCTGGTTTGATGAGGACCTGTGATTCCTTCTCATCTATCTCCTTCTGCACTTGGTTTTCCTCTCTCTGTTCAAGCTCACCATCTTTCACTTGCTTATCCTCCTGTTTCTTCTCTTTGTTCCAGCTTTCAGGACTCTCCTCCCTTTTCCTCCCCCAGGCTGAGAGGGTGTTCGAAGATTCAGGTGATAGTTTATGGTCACATCTGTTCAACGAGCCTCGCCTTGGGATGGGAGTCTAGAACAGAATTTAAATAAAATACACAAGTAATGGACGTGACATGTAGGCCTTTTTCTGAATACATGGTGGCAAAAACATGCCTCAAAAGCCTTTGACTTCTGAATTATTTGGATCTAAAAATCAACAAATATAATGATGAGAACCTACCTTACCTCTTCTTGGCTTTGGCTTCCCTTTTCCTTGGTCTGCTTTGCCAGTGAATTGTTGTACTCTTTGTCCCTCAGGGCTCCAAGGGAATAGCTGGACCTCAGACAATGGCCGATAGGGTCCAGCTCCACATCGCTGCACAGCTGCTACAAGGGATATACATATTACATATGCAAACCAAGGTAAGAATTTACTAATGTTACTCTGTATGATAACTTATATTTGTCTTGTGATGGTGGTGCTACTAAAAAACATAAGCATGATTGATTAACAGATGATTCTACAGTTTTACACAGTTAGTTCCATTAGTTGATTAGACAAGAGGCATTCCAAGAGTGCTGATTGTATTATTAAATTTTACAGGTGTTCTAATAACTGTTAGAATGACTAACAAGTAGAGCAGGAATAAAAGGAGGTGCCTTGTACAGTAATGATTCTGGGCTTATTACTTTTTAATCTGACACAGTACACAGAGTAGGAAACATAAGCAGCAGTTTAAACAGCTTTTGACCTATTAATCAGGGAAAATACCGCCCTTTTTAAGTGGTCTCAGTCTGGTTGTATGGTCCACACTGGGGTGAGTTTCAAAAATTTTAACATGGACATTCAGTCTATTAAGAAGACCGAGCTGAATAGAGTCTTGATACAAGTTTATGGATCCATCTGAGCAATTAAGAGAGCTCTAATGCCCTAATTTGTAGACCCACACAAAGTAGCTAGCAATCTAACGTCAGCGTGCGTTATGTCCGGCAATCGGCTTGCTAGGTTGTGCCTACAACCGAATCACAGACGTGCTGATATTCAGAGCAACAGCACTCTTGTGTGATATTCCTTGGTTAACATTTCTTTAATCATTTCCAAAGGTACAGATCCATCTGACAAACGCAGCAGGAAATATCCATTCAAGGTAAGGAGAATAATACTTATTCCACATTTAAACCTCTGCTTTTGCTGAACAGTTCTACTTGTGAGGGTGCTGTATGTAATGGCCTCTAAAATGTGGCAGCAAGACTGACAACATGGATTCACACAGTTCCTTTAAAAGTAATATATACTCTACATTGCACAATTCAAAGATTTCTAGAAACTTTTACCAACCAAAGGGCAACTCTGTCACTTTATCCAAGTGGGGTTCAAGACTAACACAGAAAACTACTTAAATGGACACGACACTTCCTCAAAACCTAGTGAAAAAGGCAAACTCACTGTGTCTGTCGTAGACATGGAGGAAACTCGATGAAACTTGGTATTGGAGACTGATGACTGTCTGCTCAGCATCGAGTCCCTGAAGGAAGACTCGCTGTGTGACACTGATATACAATCCCTCCTGGGGGCCTGAGATAGGAAGTGCAGACAGGGGACCTTTTCTGCCAGGGTGTCCCTGGTGGAAAAAATAATGATTTTTCAGCAAAACCTCTGTTCAGGGGTTCCCTTTTTCAGCTCAAGACCTAAAACAGAAATTTGGGTGTCTCCCCAGGAGTCAGACTTACAAAGTGAGAGCTGCTTGCCATCTCAAATTCGGTACCGCCTGTCAGTATTTGCAGAAGTACGTTATACATTTTACTCTGATGACTGGATACCCAATAAAAATAGCTCTGCGATCCTTTTTGGGAAATGCTGTTCTGTATTCTTTTCAAGCTCATAGAGACTGGGATTACAAGTCTTTGAAGCAAGCCAGATCTTGTAGCTGTGTGCCTTTCTGTGAGATGTCCAACAGAGCAGCTCATCGTTCTGTTTTGTTTTTAGGAGGGTTGTTAGGTTTTTATTAGGTTATCAGATGAAATAATCACTGGGATAATGATGGATCTGATTCAAACGAAGGCATCCCACCAATATATTAGTTTTAGCAGCTCTATATTATTAGCATTGCTCTCATAAAACAGACAACTTTTGATTGTCAGCCTCCCACTGCCTGGGTTTAACCTAATGATATGATCTCAGCCTGTCGTCACACATGATTGATGGCATGGACATACACATCAACACAACGTTCAGTCAGTGAATGGATAAATTGTGTGCGGATGGTGAGCAGTGTGGCTTGTATCCATTTACTAAAAGACGAGAATTGCTCCCATCATTCACTTAAAAGAGCCACCTCATAGAGCTGACATGTTCACAGACGTCATATCACAACATGCCTAGGTTACTGATGAGTTGGATGAATGCACTCACCTGTATTTCGAGTGAATGATGGCGTAGATAAAAGGGTTGTAGATGGCTGAGGCCTTGGCTATAACAGCAGGGACTGCTTTGGAATAAGGATTGAGGATGCTTCCATATCTGAAAGGTATAAAGTGTTTGTAAAGAGAAGAAATGTGACGATATCAGTGCTGTAATTTCATATCATTTCATCATGACATATATAATGGTATTCTACAAGAGGCAGAATATGGTTCATGGTAAATGGCTGAAATGAATTACATAGTGCGAGCAAGCATCCTTTTATATTTTATGTTTCATAATACTAATGTCTGCCTGTCTGTACACAACAAATGCAGTTAGACTGTTGAAACAAGTTATTGGACCATAAAGAGCCCTTGTCATACGTATATATTTACCCAGCCCAGGCGATGAGGGTGACGCATGCATAGGGCGACCAGGAAAGCACAAACACTATGATGACCACAAAGGCAATCTTGGCCAGCTTCCATTCAGTCTTGATGGACTGCTGCTGGATCAGGGTCGACTTCCTCACCTGAGACCCCAACTTCTCCACATCTCTGTTAGGGCAAAGGGAAATGATAAAGGACATTAGTCGCTCATATAAATGTCTACAGTTTTTATTATGTATGGCATATACAGGACTGCAGGAGCAAATGATGTATCTAATGTCATTCCTAAGTATCGCCTCTTTTTGCAATGTGCTCCAATAATACTTTAGCAAACTTGGTACACTCATCAACTTAAAGCGCCCAAAAATGGGTGAAGATCTTCAGTTCACAAAACACTCCCAGGGTTTCAGTGGAGAAGAGCATTGCAGCCAAATCCAGTACAATTGAAGTGAACAGTGACCAGTTTTAAAATGTAAAAAAAGAACACACAAAAAAAACAATGTCTCCGTACTGTTCATGGGGTGTAATCCAAGTGTTTGTAAGCTGCAACATTAAAATTTGACCCCATTTACCCCGTGTTTTTAGCCTAAATGTCAACTGTAGCCTCTCATTTTGTGTTTTTTGCATTTTAAAACTGGTCACCGTTCACTTTAATTGTACTGGATCTGGCTGCAATGCTGTTTTCTGCTGAAACCCTGGGAGTGTTTTCTGAACTGGAGATCTTCACCCATCCTCACATCAGCACAGGGGTGAGTAGATATTGAGTGAATTTTCATCTTCTGGTGAACTATCACTTTAATCCTTTTCCTGTAAAAGCCACATGTATAGAGTCACAGTTTAAATTAACTCAGTGGTTCCCAAACTGGGGAAGGACCCCCCAGGGAAGGCGCAGAGCTACTGTGCTACTGTAGCTACTGCTACTCAGAGTTTGCTAATGCTATCATGCTGACCTTTGTTTCACCAAAATTCATTGCATGCAGGGGACTACTGGTGGACAGACAAGAAATGGCTTGGTCTGAAGACCAAACAAAAACAAAAGAACTAGAGGGAGACAGAGTGAAGCAGAAGCCGCTGTGATATTACAGAATGTAATTTTAAGCCTCCACTGAAACACATTGCAGTAAATTGATGATGTGGAGTGGCAGTATAATATGCACTCCAATGTTATGTTCAATTATTTTCAAGAAGTTTATTGCATAAAAGTGCAAGATATTCATCTATGTTAATTCATTCACCTGCTTGTGTGGCGGATTGCCAGGAACATGCACAGATAACAGTAGGATATAATGCCCAGGGGGATGAAGAATACAAAGCAGCATAGCATCAAAGTGTAACTTTTATTGGCCGGAGTAGATGTCACGTAGTCCCATGTGCATGAGGTCATTAGGCCCTCTGGTATGTAGGAACCTTGAGAGAAAAATGAAAAAGACACATAAGACGGAAGTATAAAAGCTGTAAAAGTCTAAAAAAGAGTATAGAAAAGGGATGAGAGAATAGGTCACTTACTCCACCCCAAAAGCGGTGCAAGGCTCCAGGCTAACGAGTACAGCCAGACCAGGGCGATAGTGAGACAAGTGCGTCTCTTGGAGGTCCACTGTAGGGCCTGCAGAGGCTTGGTGATGACAATGTAGCGGTCTACAGAGATGGCCAGGAGGTTTATCATTGACGTGATTCCAAATAAAGCTCCACAGAAGGCGTACATTTTACAGCCTGTGAAGAAAAAGAAAAGAAAGCTTTTCATTCATGGAAGACTATTAAGTACATGACATAAGTAACATGATTGATGAGGATTCCAAATTGCAATTTTCACAGTATTCATAGCCAAGATTTGGTGTAGGTTTGGTAGGTCAGATTAATTAGGGTCTAAAGGCGTTTCTAGGGATACAGAAAAAAATGTATCATATTCTCTGCATGTTTATATACTTTAATAAATGACTAAACATATTAACAGCAGCCACAGATTGTAGCATAATACACATGCAGATTTCTGAAACACCTTTCAAAATAGATTGGGCAAAGTAAATGTTTTGCATTACATTTTAGTGCCATAAAAAGCTCATAAACATTACTCCAAACATAAAAAAATCTACATCCTTTATGTATCTACCCATGTTTGAGTGCATAATGTATAACTGAGCATGAATAAAATACCTGTTTCACCAAAAATCCACCCCTTGTAAAGGGAGTTAACAAAGAAGATGGGTGACTGTGTGATTGCCATGAGGAAGTCGCTGACTGCCAGATTCATGATGAAGAAGTTTGGGGGAGTCCGTAGCTTCTTGTTACTGAAACACATGATGATTGAACAGAGCTCAGTATCCCATACAGCAATATGTTGTTGTTGACACTCACAGTATTGTGTCAAATATATTTTTCCAGAATTGATTAACAGAAGTAACAGAGACAGCAGAAGATCTTACAATACAAACATGGTCTTTCAACACAATAGTTGTTGTTTTGTTGTTTTCAGTTTCCCAGACTCAAAGCTCTGGCCAAGTTATTCAGCAAACCTTCGGTATTAATGTTAGCTCTGTGTGAAGTGAATAAAAGTGAAAAGGCAGTGTGGCCAAATCACAAACAGACATTGTGTACCGGAAAGGAAATTTCAAAGGAGAACATGCAGGCTGTAGCATCTTTGTCAGAGAAGCCAGTATTTCAACTTACTGTAACATATTTCCTTAATTTCTCATGACGTCTCATGGTCATTTTAGTTTAGTACAGTAAACATGTTACATATTTTCCCTTAAGTTTCTATTTACAATATGTTTTATATTGCTGGTTGTGAATCATAACCCAGAGGGGGGTTTCATGAGAATGAGATTAATTGTTTTGAAAGGTTGTTTTGAAAATAACTTTTTAAATTACCCCAGAGTGGTGTACAGTATAGACATATAGATGGAGGACGGCTTATGTCCTGGCCAATGCAATAACCATCCAATAACTCACACCTTTTGAATTTAAGTCCACCTCCCTCACCAGGGTAGTGGAAATCAATAATAACGGCAAATCCTATCACTGACTTTAAACAATACTGTCATTCCAATATTAATCTTAGCTCAGCTCAATGATTGATCAAAGAGGCAAGATGGCAACTCTTAGTAGAGGAATCATGAGATCATAAATAAACACACTATAAAAACATAACATGGAGAAACATGCACATATTCAATACTTCTAGACTGTCTAGTGCATCCCTTTGTTGACTCATTATGGCAAAGATAATGAGCAAATTCCTTGCTGCATTAACAGCTGTAATGAATAAGACTCAGTTGAAGTGGGCACTTCGTCACTAGAGGTCAGAAATCCAATTATAGATGACCTTTAAATTGAGAGGCATTGTGTCTGGGAGAGAAACATCATGAGCCAAATAGCCAAGAGAATATCCACAAAGTCCAGGCAGTATTGACATAATCACTTATTGACTTCAACACAAGCTTCTGAGGGGGTAAGGCAGTAAAGGTATTTCTAGTCTTCCTCTTATTGTTCTTATTCTTATTCTTATTCTTATTATTATTACTTTGCCCAGTAATATGTAGCACAAGGGATTACAATTTCTAAAACAGTGTTACTTGGATTAGTGTTAATATTACTGAGTTAGCGGGTTACTTTTTGATCTCTGTAGGCTTTTGTCATGTATGTGTGGCAGGTCAGGGCAGGTTATGTCAGCTGCTAGCCAGAAAACTAAAAGGATGGAGGATGAGGGAGATGGAGAGAGGCATACTTTCCACAGGTGGAACGATCTGCATTATTTTGAATTTGTTTGCCTACTTTGTTTCCACCACAGTCGACATCTGGACAGCTAAAAAAAAAAAACAAGCTTTCTGAGTTCACTGGATCAGCAGTTCAACTGCAAGGCTGCCAACAAGGTACAAAAGTAATGTAGTAATATAAGAAGTAATGTAACTAATTACTTTTAATACCAAGTAATAAGTAAAGTAAATTACTACTTTTTAAAGGAATAATGAGTAAAGAGTAACTAGTTTAACTTTCTGAGTAAGTTGCCAACACTCAGACAAACTGAATACATTGCTATTCACACACTACATGAAATCCTGTGAAACATATTTACATATACATGTAAAGTTTATTAACAGCGATGAGCTTGGAACTAGCAGTACATGTGGGACCCACGGCAGATGTTGACTGTGCTTTTTCGAAGGATAAGTGGGCTCAGATGGTCATGTTGTCGTAATGCGTGGTAATAGTGTGAGCTTGATATTCCTCTGTTATCGTACCATAGCTCACTGCACATACATGTCACAAAGATGTTTTTGGCAACAGTCTGCAGCTGAAGTCTTTGTTACACTGAAACAAGTCCTGTGCTCAGCTGTGTGTGGTGACTTTCTCTACGTGGTGAACTAGTGAAAAGTGAAATTACCTAAATCTATTTCTGCCTTTTCAGAATGCAGGTTTTAGAATATTAACTATTCATAGCAGCCTTTGATGTCTTTCATCTGTGAAGTGGCAGTGTAATCTGTGTCAGTGAGCATTTCACACTCGCATTTATTACATTGTGGTTATTTACTTTGACATAAAAGGTATATTGAGTATAAGACATCAGATGTGAGATGAATATTCGTTCCAGCTTAATTGAAAACAGTGACACTATATGCCTCCTTGTTCTAGGTATTTAAATAACATAAATGCCATAACTGCTCAGATTTGTTCTCCTTGTTTTGCCTGCTGATTTAAAAAGACAAAAAGAGCAAACCTTGCCCAAAGAGATAAGTTGGAGTGTATTTGTGTGTGTGCATGCAGGTGACTGAGTGTGTAGTGAACAAGTGTGACTGGAGTAGAAATCGAGTGATGCAACATTTGGGATAGCTGTGTATCACTGGAGGTTAGACCTTAATGCAAAAAACATGTCAGGCCCAGGATTTTATCTAACAGTCTAACTCAGCGGAATACTTTATACCCAGGAGTATACGACTCGGGTCTACTAAATAGCCATAGTGTATATACTGAATTTAACATAGACACTAGTATATACAGTACTGTTTTATGTATTGCAAGTTTAGTTGTTAAATGGGACAAAACCTGTCTTCTCCTACCTGAAGATAATATACAGTGAGTGTTTATCCATAAGATACATGATATTTTTTTTAAATTCAACTGTTTATCTAAACAAACGTGCATTATTTGTGCTTGAAATGTTTTGCTGAATTATTGTTCAAGTTTAATTGTTGTCATCTGTGGTGAAGCATGTGTATTAACTCTGCCATCCAAGACAGTACTGAATGCAACAAACAACAGTGGTGCGTGTACATGCCACCGCTGGTAGATCCTTCAAATTTCGCTTTTGCTCAAACACACATCACCTATGACAGATATACACTCAGAGGCATTGGAAAAGGAAGCGTGGAGTTTGTATTAAAAAGCAGCGAACCTAGAAATGATCAACAAACCAGCTTGGACTTAAGGCTGTTCCTGGCTAATGTCCAGTCAGCAAAATGAAATGGACAAAATAGGACAAGTCAAAAGTTGATGGACAATATTTCCCAGGTTTCCCAGGTGCTTTTTATGAAAATATGTCAACCATATTATAATCCCCATCTTGTTGTTGTTGTTTATATTCAACCTGACGCAAATTTAAAAAATTATATCCTGAGTGTATACAAGGAAACTAAAAAAGATGGAGGGGGCGTTATATCACTATAGAATATTATGTGCTCTAATTGGTACCAGACTTTAGTGCAAGCTCTATTGAAGCACACTCAAAACCAACATATCTACACTGTATGACCAAAATGCCTGTAAAAAATTAAAGAATACACTCTAAAGACTAGCCAAAACATGTGAGCGGAGTTCTCACTCATGAAGCTGTTTAACCATTATCGCTATATATATATATATATATATATATATATATGTATATATATATATATGTATATGTATATAACTGTATACATTCTTTATTTTATTTTGTTTTCTCTTATACCCTGAATTTAATTATCTTTATGTTGTATGTGTGTGTAGCATGAAGGGACTACAACTCTCATTTCATTGTGCAGCCCTGTGTTGCATGATAATAATAAATTACCTTGATACTTTCATACATGAATACCAAAGTATTGCTCTCAGCAATGATAACAAAAAGTCAGACAAACATAATAAAGATTCTGGCAGCTCTTCTCTTCGTTTTTAACACCAAGCATGAAAGCCTGTGAACATTATTTGGGGTTTTGGCTGGAAAATAATGAAGCAGGGAAGATAACTTAGACTCATTTTTCCTCTAGTCCAGTTGAGAATCTAGTTGTCTGACGTCAGTGAGAGGATGGTGGTGCAAATACATGCATAGTAGTTGATTGGATTACGTTGAGCTTCAGGACTTATTCAAGCTTTATGTGTTTTAAGTTGAAGCACAATGTCGACTATGTAAATAACGGAGTAGCTGACTGAATTATTGAATTTCTGCATTGATTTATCCAGTACAGTTAGAAAATCACTGAGCTGCTTCCTGATATTGAATGCCTGCAGGCTGCTGCGAAGACCTCTCTGCCTGTGCTTGTGACATCTGTGCCTCCAAATGCAAGAACACAGTGTTTCCCACGTTCAGCAGTCTAAATCACTGCCAAGCTCTGCAGCGTGTACTGTGCAGGGTTGAAAGTATATCACATGAACAGCTTTAAGTGCTGGTTTTGAGCTTTTTTTGTTCGTCTCTGAGAATTAAGCACTGTTGTATGACCTTTAGTGATGATGTTCAGTCGACTAAAATATTCAAGTGTTGATTTGATCTGAAATGGACAGTTCATCCCAAAATCAAAATTTGCATAATTTATTTCGGTAGAAAGAAAATAGTTCCCAGGGCTGTGCAAGTTTAAACGAAACAAGAGTCAGCTCAAAGTTCAGTTCACAGATGAAAATGACCATTTATAGTTAACAATTTTGAATATTAAGCAAAGTGCACAGTTTTTTTTCAATAAAAAAACAAAATAATAATAATAAATAGAACCTTGTCCTTCTGGGATGCTAGAGGCAATATAATTATGTTATGATAGATTAGTTATGATACTAAATGATGCAAGATATTTATGTTTTTGTATCAATTTGAATAGCCAGGACAACTTATATCTATAGTTATTAACAACAATTTACAACAATTTGGGAACACTTCACACTACAGCAAACAGCAAACTTGAACACCAACATACTGTCCCAACTGGGAAATTCAAATTGAACGCACCATAATGCAGGAGATGATGAAGGAGATGAGATCAAGGACAAGACTCCAGCTCATGTAATGCAGATCTATCTGTTTATCTATCATTGTTAACAGAGACTCCGGTCTGCAGTGTAGCCCAGATCATTCACTTCATGCGGCATGATCAAAGAATACTTTTGTGTCATACCAGTACTTCTATTTGGTCTTTCTCTACTGAGTCTTACACTTTTTTAAATCAGATATCGATGTATGAGTTGTTAACTCTCTTAGGAATGACACTCACATTCATGCTCGTTATTTGAAAACTGATTTGTTTAGTTCATTCTTCACCAAACACACAAGCGTGTTCATGAACGTGCTCACAACAGGGTCTGTGGATTATCTTTAGTAACCAAGTAATGATTTCTGGAAAGGGACATTGCTGTTCAATCTTCCAGTTTTTGATTTGGGTGCAAACTGTGCTTATAATCTGCAAGCTCACTGCTAAATGTCACTAAATCCTACACATTGGTCCTTTAAATAAAATTTTAAATGCAGCTATTTTACATGAGACGCAGTATTTTTACAGTGAGATACTGCAACTTTTACTTTAGTAGAAGATCTGAAGACTTCCTCCTCTGATAATATCTATGCCACCTCAGGGACTGTGTAATGTGTGATGTCTGATTAATAGCAGTCCTCAGGCAAACGGATTCTTTGAAATCACTTGTTTTGGAGTTAAAACTAGAACAATAGAGCACAGTGTCCAACTGTGCTCTTCTTTCTTACTTTCCAGAATTTCCTAGAAATGTGTTACAATGTCAAATGTGTGTGTGAGCCATTCCATTATTATTTGATTAACCCTTCATAATGCTGAGAGGATGGCAAAGTGCCGTCCTCATAAAATCAGACACATGTATATAGTGTAGATGTCGAGTCACTGTAACAGATAAATTCAACCAAACCAAATTATTATTGTCTTTACTCATTTACTCATCTTTTAACATTAGTCTTTGATCTTTGTTAGGGAACATTCTAGTAGTAATTTCTGTGGTTAATGATAAACCTTAATTAGTCTGCAGTTTTCACCAGCACATTTTGCTTTAAAGGAGAAATATGTAAGACCCTAGTGTTTTAAAATAAGTACTGCAGTCCAAATAGTGAATTGGAATATATTAAATAGGTTGAGTCCTACAGTCTATGATTGTCAGACTTGAGCCTTTGCCAGGTTGCCTGCAGACTGCAGGGACACTGAACCTACATGAGCACAAGACAAGTGACGATGAGTCCTACACTGTAAATTAATCAGGTCTTAATAACCGTTAGCTGTCTGTCAATGTTAAGTTAAGCCCGTTATCCCAAAAACAAAAGCTCGCTGCTCTGAAAATACACAGTCTGGAGTTGGAGTTCAGTGCCTGCTAGTCTCTATAAACATATTTCCCAATTTAGCCATTACAAACATCTACTCCCAAAAGCAGTTGTTTCGACCCAGAATAGGAATTTGAAGAACTTGCTAGCTGTAGTGTTGTTGTCGAAGAAGTCCGTATTTCAACATAGTGTTTCCTTAATCTCTGATGACATATCATGGTCATTTTATGATTTAGTACAGTAATTATCTTACACATTTCTACTGTAAAACTGAGATGCAATAGTCACACTCCACAAACAAGTACGTGTAATCTACTCTAAGATCTAGTAAATCTTGGAGAACAGAGCAAAGTGAACACTGGCTGTGTCATGCAAGTATGTCACCAGCTCTTGAACATCGTGCAGCATACCTCATGATGTTCTATTTCCAGTTTATATGTTTTTTTCTTTCTAAAATTTGTTCCATCTGTTTATCAGTAACCAGCAAACCCAACCCCAAAGTGTCTGATTAATGCTGTGAGATATATGGTAAAGATAAGACTTTGCTTGTAATCTAAATTACAGATTTGAAATTGAAACACTGCTGCTTCCTTCAATGAAAAAAGGCTGCAATTAGGCCTCGAGGGAGGATGCAGAACTGCTGCATTTTTTCCACATTAACAAGGAGTTTGTTTAAAGTGAACGTTTTCTGCATAGTTTTTTTTATCAGAGAAAAGGCTAGTAACTTACATTTAGCTAAATAATGCAACTCTATCAACAATAACTGGCGGGTGCATTCTTCACCATCATTCCTCCGCATACCAGAAAAAGGCGTACATGACCAAAGCGTTCCCAGTAACACCGACTGTTCCGATCACCAAGACAAAGAAGGCAACGATGTAGTGAGCGTGGTCCTGGACATCCACCTGGCGATAAAATCCATGGTCCACGTCCATTTCTACGGGGAAAAAAACACATATACACAGACGTTAGCATCAATCTATCTATCAGTATCCTGTCTTTATTCACAGCATAATAACTTAAAAACGAGTACATAAGATCCTAGTCACATTCATAGAAAGCCAGTCTTTCTCTTTGTCACTCTGACCCACTAAACTCTCCAGCATTATATAAGTGTTTATCATCATGATCAGCAAGTAAAGTGTCTGAGGGCACAATTCTCAAAACTAAGATGTGACAGTTTGAAACACTGCATCTTTATTCAGTTTCAGTTCCTTCATGTCAACATTTTATCTCATTGTTTAGTCAGTTCAGGTCAGTGATGTGAATTCATTTGTCTTATATATATATATTGTTTTATATATATATCTCTCTTTTAGCTTTTCATCACATCCACTGTTGTTATGTTTTATGTTTTATGCTTTATACATGTACCAGTTGAGTGCACACATTCTGACCATATTCACTATAGAAAATCTGAGGAAATCCTCACATTTCCTCCTAGCTCACTGATGTTTTGAAACTCAGCTGTGAACTTTGTTGAGTTTTCAAACAGGAAATTTTGGGTTTTGGGGCTTACTGTTGGGCACTATAAAACAATTGGGCACTGTGTCTAAGTCTGAGAAAAAGTCAGCACTGCTCTAGTGCCTACACCACTGTGTACTGTGGAGTGTGTGTGTGTTTGTCTGGTTGAAAAGTACAGACTGTCTATCTTGTCTAGCTTTCAAGTTGTAGAGGGAAGTTTACTAAAACTGTACACTGTGCACTATCTGTATACTTGTCTAGACTGAATATCTCAAAAATTAATGATTGATTTTCCATGAAACTGTGTACAGATAGTAATGTTCTGTAGAAGGTGACCTTGGTGATCTGCTGACATTTGTTGTTTTGAGTGAAATGTCTTGACAGCTATCAGATGGATCACCATGATATTTGGTTGACACATTCATGTTCCCCTCAGGCTGAACTGCTTTAACTTTGTGGGTTCCTTAAACTCTCCTCTACCGCCATCATTCAGTGCCTTGCCATTGTTCTGATGGCCCATTATTCCGATACCCCAATAGTCCAAAGAATATCTCAGTGCTTCAAAGGCCCGTTTGTCTGACAGCCTGTTGACCCAAAAACATACGTCCATCGCTCCTAGAATACACACTCTCCCTGCAGTTGCTAACCCCAACCCTAACCCATCTAACAACCCAGGAGATGGGAGCGCGCACCAACTGAGGTAAAACTCTCATGATTTTATTCCGTAAAAAATCGCTTGAAATGTAATTTGTTGTAGGGCCAGGAAGACGGCCTATTAAGGGCAAAACCCCCGCCAATTCAGCACCATGGACAGGGTCGGCAGTCACTGAACTAACAACTGGGTGGGAGAGTGTGTTTTTGGATGAGCAATGGGCTGTTTTGGGGAATAATAGTCTCTCGGTTCAGTGGGACATTTTTCACACTATCTGGGATTTAGAATAATGGGCCGGCAGAACAAAATCAGTGTGTGCAATCTAGTCAAAACTGCATTTTATCCAGTACTCTGGTTATTGCTAATTAGCAAATGCTAGCATGTTAACATCTAATTATTATGGTGAACATGCCTGCTAAACATCATCATGTTATCATTGCCATTGTGAGTATACTACCCTGCTAGTATTAGTATTTTGCTCAAAGCTCAGTTGTGCCTGAGAATAGCCTCACAGTCGCTGTAGACAGTCTTGGTGCACACCAGGGACCACATGTATTAACCACATATGCACTCAGACAATGCATATGTCATTCCCTGCACATAGATGATGTGTATTAAAGCAGAATGTGTCGATGCACCTCATGCATATAGACCAGATGTACATTTCTAGAGGGGTCTGAGGGTGATATGCTGAGATGAAGATGAAAAATAAGGTAATAGATATTTACATTCCGCCTCACTTGTTCTGTTTAGGTTGTTAGTTTTCACAGGTTATGTGATTTGTTTGCAGTCTACACAGCAATGCATAAAATATCCAAGCGCAATGAACTAAATCACAGACAGATTGTTCTGATGTTTAATAATGATGACTGATGTATTGCAGTCGATGATGGTTTATAGAAGCATAATGGATAAAATTGCATATTATTTTCAGTCGCAGGTCTGACAGGAGTGGTTACGCAGGCAGAATCTGTAAACAGATGCTTGTGGGTGTACCTGTGTTTATCTGCGGCTAACCGTAGGAGCGGTGATAAGGGTTGTGCACATGTGGCCAGATTCACAATGATTTAAATTTATAAATGTTATGAAAAGAATGCATGCTTCTGTCTTTTTCTGTGCACAGTGGTTAAAAAGTTTAGTTTAATTAGTCAAGTTTTTTCTTTACTTTATGTCAAGTACATGACACTTTACATGACCCACTCCTATTACAAGAACAGAAAAGTTTGTCTGGACTGAACTTGTCTGGACTGAAATGACCCTCAAGAGTCTTCCAATTCACCTTACACGCTGACTTAACATGACGGATTAAGAGTGAGTGTGCAGCTTATAGAATCAGAAGGATTATGGTAGTCCGTGCCTTTTAATATCAATTATTAACACTTGCAAACTGTAAAATATGTTAGTCACACATTAATCATGACAGAAGTCGAAGAGCAGTGAAGCTTCTGGTGCCTTTCTAGTCAGAGAGGAGATCCTCGCTCAGAATTATTTAATGCTGTTATTTTTTGGTGAACTTCAGGCAAGATGTATGGATGTGTAACAGGAGGTTTTTAATTTGATAACTATTTCTCAGTCATTTACATCACAGCAATCATTGGCCATTTTTGACAGAAGAGGTGATTAAGTCGAGGCATTTTTTATAATGAAAATGGCTATATGGTCATCCACATGCTGTTCCATGTGGCCATTGCTCAGCTGCAGCAGTGATTATAAGAGGATTTCTGTGTTTTGTTAATGTGATGAAATCAAGTGCACATTGAGTCACGCAATATTAACAGCATTTATCAGCCTATGTAAACCCATTTCCTGTCTGCCTCTTATCTGCATTATAGAGAGGGGTGAGGTGCAACACAATGCTCCCTGTCACATCCATTTCAGAGGATACTGTAAAACATCTGTCATGTATCGCATTAATAATTTGTTTGAGAACAAGGACATGTTATAAATTGTGTCTGCTGTTGACTCTTGCAGCACAGACCAAAACTGAGTGATGGTGCTGTACTTAATCCACCAGAGCAGGAGTTAATCTGACTCATAACATATGTACTGTACATGAGAAATATTTTTAGCATGATGCTATGGCTGAAATGTTTTACATTTTTTAGTTTGTTTGCATAAAACATTTGGGGTGCATAAGGCTATCATTACACTGCCATAATAAGGTCATGAACGAAACAGGACAGGTGTCATGACATGGTTAAGGGTGTGTTGTGACAGTCTTATGCACACCTTTACAAATAAAGTCTTGCCAAACACTCTATTATACACAGCACCTACTAAGAAAGCATTCAGTGAAACTAATTTCGGTAAATTGACGGAGCAGCATTTTTTGTTATGGTGTAAAAGATTAATACACAAGCATAGACATCTATATTACAGCACATTGGGTGAAGTACACATGGGCATGCAGTGTGTCAGGCCACACAGAGAGCTCTTGCTGTGCTCAGTGAAGCTTTGTGCGTCAGAGGAACCCTCAATCACCTCTTACTTCCCCTTATTAGGCACCAAGGCATTGTCTCATATAAAAGGGTAAAGTCCCATAAATCAAGTCCATGTGTGATTTAGAGTGGCTGTGTTCACCGTAAAGGTGAAATGCACTTTTTGTGATTTGTGACCGTCTTTTTGTGAACGTTTTTAACTGGTATGGGAGCATCGAACGCGCTCATGTTCATTCAGAAATTGCTAATATGAACTTCATGTTCATTGAAAGCAAATGGATCAATGAAGATGAATAAGCTTTGATAGAAGACAGAGAGCCTATCCTGTCTGCTCCATGTACCGTTTCAAGTAGATTATTTTGATTTTTCACTGTTCAGTGGATATTTAAAAAACATTTCAAATATTTTAAAACCATATTATGAAACAGGAAATATTTTGATAAACGAATTCATCGAATCATCAGGTGTGTTTTTTTTAAAGTTTTTCCTTTTATAAGAATATTCATTTTTTAATTGATGTTATCCTCCATAGTTGATAGAGATTAAATATATCTAGAAAAGTGTGGTCAGTAAAGGGGCAGATCTCCACCAGGCAACAGATGGTGAAGCACCTACTGCAGTGCCAACACAACTGACAGATGCAACCAGCACAATAAAAAAAAAACAAAAAAAACATAATAAACAGGATGATAAATCCAGATGTCTCAATTTAAACTCAATATAACTGTTATAATTTTTATGTATTTAAAACATTTTGTTATTTATTTAGAACATTACAAGCAAGCAGGCGGTCTAAAATCTACAGTGTTGAAGAAACTCACAAAAGCTGAAATTCCTACTGAAAGCTGTGGTTGTCCAGAAGATTGATGTTTTGGCATAGAACTTATTCATCCCCAGTAAGTGGCTTTAATTCCAACAAGTGACCAGTATCATGTTCATTTTCTTATACTTATACAAATTTTGTGAAAATTGTTTTAGAATAAAGTGAGTTACCATTTATTTTGTTGTGAAATTTGTTCCTTTCAGTGCATATTGTATTCCATATTGACATGCAACAGCAGCCACTGAGGTTCAGTCAAAATGGTGGCAAAGTTAATAAAGCAGGATTCTTTTTTTAATTTTGAATTGTGACTTTAGATCATAACATGTTGGGTATGAAATTAATCTGCTGATGCTTTTGTTTAAAATGAAACAAACCTTTTCTATAGGTGTCGGTTTTAGACCCACAACAAAGGTCAACATGTGCCCTGCAAAAGATTAAGTAAGACTTGTTTTTAGCCTAGCAGTTGTTGATCACTTGTGGCCCCTACCAGCCAAGTTAGGAGACTGCTGAGTCAACAGTCACAATAAAACAGAGCAGTCAGTAATTTTGTTTTTATGCTACAAAAATTTTGACCACAAGAGATCCTTGAGCATAAAGTCATAAATGTGCACAAAAAATATTAGGCTGATGGGTCCAGCAGTATAAGGGATTAGCTACAGACAGATTGTGCATACACACACAGGCACACACGTACATGCATATGCTGAGCAAAGATAATAATGTTATCAAAGGATATTAAATTAGTGAGACAAAGGGTAAAGCATCAGGTGGTCAAGCCCCTTTCTGACAACACCTACAGTCTGCAGATGCCCAGTTTGGGGCAAATTTAAGCATTAATCTGCTAATATCAACATTACTGTACAGTTATGTGATCAGGGTAGAATTGGTTGTGATTAATGAAGAGGTGACAAGAGAAAATCTTGAGTGACTGCCTTTAGGAAGGAATCTCCTCTTATAAAGACACTCAAGTGAAACTAGTACAACAAGCCAGCTTAAACAAACCAAAAATAATTTTTCTGAGGAGTATGAAAACCACAGATTTTTCTGCATGTGTAGTTTAAAACAACTCAAGATGCAGTTATCAGATTGAACACATTCTTGGAGACTGAGTTTGCACTCTTGGAAGGTTTCACATATCATGCTTTTACTGTACATACTAGTAAATAACAGCAAAAAATAAAGAAAGAGCTTCCTATCAAGTCAAACTAACCTCTTGCCTGTAAAAGTTATCAAGTCATTATATAGACAAAATGTTACTTTACCTTTTCCAGAGAGTGAAGCCCTTCTTCCTCTTCAGGGCACCTCTGTGTTTGTAGTGGACTGGTACAGAAGATCAGAGACACTGAAGCTGCATGTAAAACTGCTGGTGAAAAAAAAAAATCCACCACGCTTAAGGTTTAAATGGATAAGGTTGCTGGCTGCTTCTCTAATCCCAAAGTTAGATGGAGATTCTCTCATACAGTGCAGCAACAGTAAGCTGCTGCTAACAGCGCATGAGAGAATACACAGAAAGACGGATAGAAAGCGAGCAGCAGCACATTGACCCATCCCCCTGCTGGCTACCCATCACACACAGCTCTCATATAGCACAATGCATCGATCAAGCCAGTGTGTGGTATGTGTGCATGCATGAGGATGTGCGTGTGATACTGTTTGTTTGTTTGCTTGTGTGGGATGGTGGAAAGAGGCTGGTCTGATCACATTAAAGAGTTTTCAGATAAAACTTTAAAGTGTAAACTTATGTAAATACTTTTAGAAAAAAATATGCATCACTAGAAAGGTTTTTTGAAACATCAGTTGCATGTTGCACAGTTTGCTGCATCCCTTAATGAATCAAGGCAAATTGTGTTTTCATAAGAACGGATTCCTGCATACGTAATACCCATTGCTAGAGGCACAATTGTATGCGAGCACCAGATGCCATAGCGGATGACATGAGAGGTGAGAAAGTGACACAGCCCTGTTGCTGCTTCTTTCCCATTTGGTGCTTTGAGAATTGCAAAGCGGAGTCCTGTGGTTTTGAAGAGCCCCAAACCTTTTACATGGTATCAGACGTGTTCACTGCTCATCCTCGTGTGAGGGGAATGTTGAGAAAAGCACTCAGATAAAAGCCTCCCAATGTTTATCATGTCATGCACAACTGAGCAGACAGCTGCAGCACCTCCTCTTCTTGCCCTTAATATTTTCATTTTCTATGTCGGAATCTGGTCTCTTTTTTTTTTGACTGTCACAGCACCGGGTTGTTCTCAACAGCACAGGGAAGATACAACGACTTATGAAATGCAATTTGTCTGAAGGTTCAGTCTGGATACCATCTAGCAAGAGAGGGATAAGCCTTTACACTTCTAGGTCACTGCACTCACAAGGGAAACAGACCTATCAGCATATACTAGTTTCTAACCAGTTAGCTCCACAACAATGAATTCTGACATACAAACTCAGGGCGGTAGATGTATATGTATTTATTTATTTATTTATTTATTTATTTGCATTTTTTGTTGATTTACTTTGCATGTCATTTTTTGCAGTTTTCTTCATTTTCTAGGTCAAACTGCCTGATTGTGATGAACAGCTGATTCACTGGGAGGGCATTTGGCATCATGGGTACAAGGCTTAACTGTTTTCTGTATGTAGCTAAGACAAAGGCAGCTTTCAGTAATTCTGTATACTATCAGAAAAGGATATCTGAAATGTTTCCAAGGAGAGTGTGTACAGGAGGTGAATTCAGTGTTTTAATCACGCAATTGAATGCAATCCAGTGCAATAGTCCAGCAAAACATACGTCATTGTAGTTTGCAAAGTTTAATTTTTGTCAAGAGCCTCAGAGAGATGTTTTTGGGTTTTTTTAGGTAATTTGAGGTGCTGTATTGAATTATTATTATTACAGCTATTTTAAAGGGATAGTTTGATTATTTGATGTGGGGTTTTATGAGTTACTTGTTGATAGATTCCGGTCAGCAAGACCCCAGTTAAGAAGAGCAGACAAGAGCAACAACATGGAATCCAATCAATGAACTGTATCTATATATATATATGTATATATATATATATATATATATATATATATATATATATATATATATATATATATATGTGTATATGTGTATATGTATGTGTATATGTAATATATATATATATATATATATATATGTATATATATGTATATGTATATGTATATGTATATGTATATAATATATATATATATATATATATATATATATATATATATATATATATATATATATATATATATATGTATATATATGTATATATATATATATGTGTATATATATATATATATATATATATATATATATATATATATATATATATATATATATATATATTTAAGTGTACGCTTTCTTTAGAATATTTTCACTTCTTTTATTTGCCGTCTGACCATTTTTTTCTGACCGGAAACCAACGTCATTTATGCCAGAAATCACTCTCTCCAGTCCAACCAGAATCTCACAGAACACAGAGCTGCTGGGCTACTGCTACCTTGATCTGTTAGTTTGTTTGTGTTACTGTGTGACTTCAGTGAATCTGAACCATCCTTCTAAAACACTAAAGTCACTCCAAAGCACAAAAAAACAGGAGATAGAGGCAGTGGTAGACCAACAACTCCCATGTTTTGTGAGGTAAAATTACAGATTTTGACATTAGAGTCTGGTTGGTTTGGAGAGGCTTATATAACAGTGGTTTCCCATCAGAAAAGGCTTTCTGACAGCAGTGGAAATAAGGCTGGGTGATATGGCTAATAAATTATATCTCAATATTTTTAGACTATGCTGTGATATATGATGTGATCTCAATATACACATTTTCCCCACAATGACATATTTTAAAAAAATCTCATATAGTGTAAACATTAGGGGTGGGCGTTATGGACATATTCAAATACCTCGATATTTTAGACTAAATATCTGAATATTGATATGGTGACAGTATTGAAGGGATGACATTTTTGATAAATAATCATCAGTAATATAATAAGTATAATGTGGATATAATGATGGGGTAAAGCAAATAATACAACAGTTGGAACAGTCTGTTAAATTCAGTCACTTTCCTGTAATGCAGCCTGTAAAACCAGAAAAAGAAAGCACTTATGTCATATCACGATACAACAACTTCCAAAATCTAAGATGATATTTAGTCTCATTGATCTAATATTGATATACTGCCAAGCTTTAGCTGAAAATATCCTAAATATAGTGGACACTTAATCTGATATTGACTGTTTTCTTTGGGAGGCTAAAATACCTTTTGTTAGTTTATTGTAGTTTATTGTTTAGCTTCGATGCTGGTGCTTCTCCTAACAGGGGCCACTGCAAACGTCATCTACTGTAGCCAACACACTGACTATCGACAAGTACCTCATATAACCCCACATCAAAATGTCCGAAACCTCCCTTTAAGGCACCGAGCACTTTATGAATATAGTAAATACTGAGATGATGTGGTCACAAGGCAGAACTGTGTGTTGCCACTTTGTCTGGCTTTTCCATAGCCCGGAGAAGAAGAACTGAAATAGAAGGTGTGAGAATCACTGGTGAAACAACTGTCCCTGTGTGAACCAGTAAGAAGTGATTTATGTTAAATGGTGCGTTGCAGCTAAGAAGAATGGTTATACTGGTGGTTCTTCAAGAGCCACTAAGAGACGGCCAAACACTGATGCACACTTATGTCAGTTGTTCATGTCAGTTTAGAGGAGTGGATGAGAGTGCTGTTTGTTTGGCTCTTTTGCCTGAGGTAACCCGACCACAACAATCAACCATCCAATTACTGTCAAACTGGTCTGTCACCTCTGTCACTCCCTCTGAGGTGTGAAAAGGACAAATGCATCCCGCAAAATATGTTTCAACCAAACAGCTTGTACTTAAGAATTACTCTGCCCTTAAGGGGTTTTAGTAGCAAGCAGTGGTCTACAAAATAAAATTCAAGAGGAGCTGTGGGAACACCAGCACATCTACATAATCTCATTATGCACAAATATACAACCTCTAAGACAGCTGTGAATGAACAGCAACTTTCTTCAATAAAAGTCTTTTAAGACCAAGAAGGAAAGAGACCTTTCTAAGGCTACCATAAGGACTTTTTAATGACATTACAAGGGAAAACTTGTCATCCTCCGTGTTCACATGCCAGGTCGTCAAATTCTGCCATGCTCCTCAAGTCTCGTACTTGAAATACACTATAGGGTACCTTGTGTGTCTGTGTAAGACTCTGAGGGGTGTGACAAAATGTCAGTATTTGACGACCTGGGAATGAGAACAGGCTGTATCCTCAGTGGAAAAACGAAGCCTCCTCCTTCTGGGCCAATCAGTAGCCATTGTGTCAGTGGTTTTTAGGCCTCCAGTGAGGCGGCAGCTCTCTAAACCAACAACTCCACAACATGCATGCCTGTCTAGCTTGTAATGGGAGACTTTGCCAAATCACAGGTCAGTGATTTAGTTGATTGAGTTTCATGCCCAAAATATCAATATTTGAATGAGAATCACCATCAAATAATTTCTCCAGAATTGCTTTTTGCACCTTTTAATTAATTTTAGATTTAATGTCTGAATAGATGAATGATAAAACAATTGACCTAAAGTCAAACAAAATTATTGAGTCTTCACTAGAATCAGCTGCAATTAGTATTCTTATTTATAACTATATTTTTTTTTTCAAATCTGGACTCAGGATGTTTTAATGAGTGGAGAAATTCTTAAAGATCCACAGACCTTGGTTTTATTGCTGAGCCAACCCCAATTACAATAAGTGTCACAAGTGTCAAGTGTCTCAAAATTACTTAAACTTCTGTAATCTCTGATTTTTGTTCAAAAGTCTCTCATGCTGCTTTTATGGCAAATGTATGTTAGAGAGTTTACATGGGATTTCTTGTGTTAGTGCCTGCGTCACTGTTTTACTGTGCCAAAGATTGTCTACACTATGACCAACAAGGCTTGTTAGAGGGATTTTTTTTTATTATTTTGTCTGTTCATTTTGTTATTAGAATAAAACTGCAAAATTAATGTCACATGCACATGTGAATTTAATGCAGAGAGCTGCTCTGGCTAAAATAGACCCGGGGGCATAAAGATACAGAAGCAGAGAAAAGATACAAAAGAGCCACATGTGAGCCGTGACCACATCATGTCTGATAGATACTGGCACCCTGGCAAGAGGGTAAGCTGGACAAACTGTGTCTGGTGGACAGTGGAGATTAAAGGGTTACAGTTTTCTTTTTTCTTTTGATCGCTAATTGGTCTGTAGTTGCAGCGGTACTCCCGCATGGTCCTCTTGATGCTTGGACCCAGAGTCAGCCCTCATGTGTAGGTCCTTCCTGCTCCTGCACGAGGCGGGAGTGGGGTAGATGAAACGCTTTAGACATATAGTGGCTTTGGAAATAGCAAGTAGTAATGCGCTATTTTGTTTGCTCTGGTTAGCCCATATAACAGTGTATTCCTGACCATAGTGTTTACTAATTTACATTTGAATAATTTCTCTGTCTTTACTTTATGTCACCCAGCCAACACTTATCACCCTGTGGCCTGATTCACTTAGTTTTCAACATGTGCATTGAGATTTAGAAAATTTCTTTCACGTTAATTTTGACACTTAGTGTTTATCAAGACCTCCTTATTCAAATAAAATATTATAGCGATTAACGGCTAGTAGGGAACACCCTATTACCTTGAATAGATCTTATTTCTCTAGGTTTGACCATTGTCAGAAACATTTGAGATAATGTAAGTACACAACTCAACAAATACAAAGGTATCACTTTTTTTAGACATTTAAATCCCAAAATTATTCATATTACAGCATTAAGAAATAACATTAACATAGTATCCAACAATAAAATTACCTCAAAACCGTACAAATAAGAAAACATTAAAAGAATTAGATAAATGTGAAAGTTTTAAATCCAGGTTATTTATTCCAGATAACAACTGGCTTAAAGTCAAAATTACATAAACCATTTTTCATAAAATGAAGTAATATTACACCAGAGGGTGTGTTTTACCATCATTATTAGCACAGCAGTTTACAGTCATGTAAGCATGACTGAAGTGCTAACAATGACAGTAAAGCTCACCTTTGAATTAGATTGATTATACAACTTTTTTCAACAAAATAAAATAAATTTAATATGATCAAAATAAAAAACTTTTTGACGGTGTTATCTCTGCCTCCCAGTGAAACATGGGGTCTGACCAATAACTGGGAAAAAATCTGTCACATCAGAAGAACTCTATGTAATGAAACTTAGCTTCATACTCCAGCAAATAGGTGGACAGTTAGTAACGACGCAGCAACATAGCGATGCAGTATGTAGTCCCTGTGGAGTCAAAACCTGAGCTAACCTTAATCCTTTGAGAGAAAGTGTGATTTCCCAAACTGAATAAGTACCACACATAAAAACACAAAACTGCTTATAATTGAGATGTTTTTAAAAAATCATTTGACAGCCTTAGTTAGGCCTATGTTATGTGATACTGTCATTCCTTTTCTTGCTTTTTGCTTTTTTAGCTTTTACTTTTCTTCTTATTATAAAGTAATATCAAGCTGTTTTGAAATAAAACTACCATCTGCCTTGATAAAAAAGGATGTGTTACCCAGAATATCATTTGAAATTCTCCTGAGTTTCTTACCAGTGTCATACTTAATTTCATTTATTCTGTTTTCATAATACCTTTTTATTTTTCCTTTTAATTTACACTACACTGTTTGCACCCTTTGTCTTGTACTCTTCACTATTCGAAATGAATACCAAAATTGTGACCCATGCATGAGCATGCAAGAGCTCTGTAGGAAATGGGTTCCTGATTGAGGTCATACCCTCGGCAGTTCAAGTATGACCTTGGCTGACTCCATTTTCTATGCACTGGTTGAAGACCTCCTCACCTCACCTTAGTTGCCCCCAGTCAACTCAATGCACAGGCATAATAGAAATAGATTAATGCCATACTGTGTCCCACCATGTGACAAATGTTAAATGAATTACTGGTCACCTTCATCGTATGCTTTTGTTCATTTTTAATGTCCTTATATTGATTATTTTTCTACATTACATAAGTGTCTCCGCATCAGCAACCGTGAGGCAGTGGATGGTTAGAGGTACACTCTGAATCCAGGTTTGTCATTAGAAGTATTATCTAATGGCACAGAGGATCAACTACTCATTTATATTAAGGGCTCCTGCAGACCTGTCTATATGGATTACTACAGATTTAGTTATTGCTAGCAGCACAGCAACTCAAAGGAATGAGAGATTATAATAAAGCTAACCTCAGTTACACTGTGAACTGTGTATGAGGCTGTGACAGAGCTTTGAGACATTGATGAATTATAGATATTACTCTATGATGTTTACATTGAACAGCATATGGCTCATGGCAGTACCATAATGCCCACATAAGTAATTTAACAATAAAGTTATATGCTGATAACTGACCAATATCTTAGGAACTCCACTGCTTTAAAAAAGGTACAAGACACATGGTTAATATAGCAGATTTTATGAATCCGCTTTAGGATGAAGACTAACTGCAACTATTGTCCTCTGACTCATAACTTAGGTAACATCAGTATACCTCACATATATCAGCATCAGCACATATATATTGGTTGACAATTAAGCAGAAATTTTCACACAAATATACTTTGAGGTAATGCAAAAACACTGAGGCCATTAACTATTTTGTCCTTTAGAGAGCCACTAAAAGTTTACCACAAGATCCACTGCTCTTTAATTTAAACCCCACGCCTCCTTTTCTAATGCCTCCAAATGGATTTCTGTCAGTTTATAATGTAGGATAATGAAGTTCTGTATCTTTACATTAAGTTTTTTCTCTGTCACATTTAAAGTATTAACATTTTTACTGAGGATTTATTTTGTCTCTTCAATTGATCTCTATCAGTTACAGTCATTATCTCACCTATCCTAAATTTCTGTAATTGTGACAGTGAACTTTCTGCTTTCATAGAAGCATTGTTGACAATGGCCATATGTTGGTGTGGCCACAGTAACACCTGTACCTGTACCTGATGCAAGCCAATACAACAATCCTGCAGTCAGAGCTGCCTTAGTGAAGCTCACAATTGTCCAGTTTTGTTGAGACCTGTCTCTTGGGGGTCCATTCAACATAAGGGTGGTGTTTTGTTGGAGTAACCTCCTAAAATGCCATACAAAATCTACTCTGTATTTTATGATTTATCCATGTGCAACTGAAACAATAATACGCTGTACAGTTGGTGGATAAGACAATCAGAAAGCCTCAGTAAAACTCTGTGGGACTGTGGGAAAATAATTTTAATAGTTTATCCAACATCAGCTGTTGGCATTTTGTTGAAGACTTGTAGTGTCACACCCAGAGGATATGTGAGCTGAGACTGTGGGGTGATGACGGCGCATCAGGCTTTAGTCCAGTAATGAATCAAGACACCAAACACCAGGCTTCCCTCTCCTAGCACTTCTGCAGCTCATGCAGTTTTCTTTTATAGATAGAAAGTGTTTTGACACACCTTGCTGCTTCCTCTGGGTGATGTATTTGCTCCATATCCTCTTCCTCTTCCTGTTCTCTATCGCTGTGGTATTGTTTCATGCAGATTTGTTTGTACCATGACCGACCCTGCTGCACTTGCTCTGCGATATCCATGTCTGGTGCTGGTAGTGGTCACATGCTAAATAACAGGTACTGTAGCCCCAGTGTCCCTACTACAGACATCAGCATCAGGACGTTTTGATGATTACAGTGTTAATGGACCTGCACAAAAAGAATCTACAAATCAGTGTGTGATTTAGGAGACTACAGTTATTCATTTATCAGAAATTGTCATTGCACAGCTGATATACTTTTGTCTCTTATGTTGTTACATGAGGTAGCTTCATACATAGGCCAGCTTAAAACTAACAGGTAGCTTTTTTCATCTCGACATTAACAAACACTAAATCCCAACTGAGAAAATATCAAGCTAGTTTTCCTATGTAGAATTTCATCTCAAAAGTGTGGAGATTAGCCTATAGTGTAAAATACACATGTCCTTTGCGGCACTTGTAGGTGTATTCTCATGTTTCATCTCATTTGAGGTCAAGCAAACTTTACTCTCATGTTTGCTTGTAACCACCAGAGGGCGACATGATAAATGTCCATGCTTGGAGGAGAAAACCAAAGTGTGCTGTACTGCATATAACCCCCACAATCCCTTAAGCAGCAGAGAAATACGTCTCAGACGTCTCATGATGTAGTTATTCCCCCTCAGGAATGTGCCCACTGTATGTATACATTTCATCTTAATTGGTGACTGAAGCTATGAAGCCTTCTGATGTAACAAGGCCTTTTGAAATTCATGCACACAGTTTGCTTTTTGCGTACCTGGCAGAGAACACTCAGATGCTGTAGGCTTTGCGAGTCACAACAGCTGACTTCCAGCAGTACACACCCGTCATTCCAAGAGAAAGTGATGTTAGTGTGTCTAAACAGGGTTTTCACACATCATACACCTCAAGTATGGGGTGCGTTTTTGTTTTTTCATTCTTTGCTTTATTTTTCATTATTTAATGCCATTTAATGCCACACTACACAGCATTTATAGCCTAAGCTCATTTTCAATTCCCATCCTTACTGTAGCTGGACCTTTGAAAAACATGAGCTTCAACAACAAATACACAAAAGACAGAACAAAACACAAACTGAACAATAAACATGTACAGACCTAAACAGGAAAATACAGACAGAATAATACAAGGCATGAATCATAACACCATAACACAAGAAGCACCAGATAATAAGAACTGAAGATGAAACAAAAAGAAAATAAGTGACTTAAAATTTTCTGTTCACTATCATAGGATCTCTGCATCCTGTGGTCCCACTGGCACACTCACTGTTGAGTTTCAAGTGGCCCGGGAACAGGATATTTAACCAGGTATCATATAACAAAATAAAGCCAAACAAACATGAACAACATTAGGGGGCATTATCAAGTGGATGATCTCAAATAGATGTGGAATACGATGTATGTTTTCAAGCTATCATTCTGCATGTATCAAGCAACTCTTCAATTCTGTATCTTGTTATCCAGCTGCTAACTCAACATTTAAATGTGACATAGATTATAGTAATGATTTAGAGGAATTGTTTTCATTTTCACCATTATGTTGCATTTTAATTAACTGTTCTTATTTTAGTCACATACATCTTTTATATCTGTTTAATTGGTGTGTTGAATTTAATCGTGTCACCTTTTTTTGTACAATTTAACGATACAATTTATAGAGTCAATCAGTCTCAAAACATAAGCCATAATTGTTTTTTAGGCCTCTCTGTAAATTCTTGTTATGTCAGTAATAATATAATTTATAGTCATATGTTATCTGCATGTGGCTGCAGCTTGCATCTATTCACAGCATGTCTTTTCACCAAACTTGGACCTGGAGGACTCGGATGAGTGTAATTGTGTATGATCACTGGATACAGATCCGGGATCAAAAGATATTCACGGAGCAGCAATCAGAGATGATGCTCTCATATTGCTCTCATATAGAGTTTTGTTCTATTTTAAATATTTGAATAATAAATTTAGTAAGTGCACCTCATTGCATGAGATAGCCTAACTAGTTCGCATTCCAATAGCGTTAGCCACACTGAACTCCTCTGCGACCTTGAACAAGAGCCCAAAGGTTATGGACCCGTTTCAAATTAAGGACATAGTTATGCACACACATGCACGTCCACTTAGGCATTTGAAGCTTTATCCGACCACACTTACATGGTTTCATTTCAACAGCAAATAAATGCCTGTGTAGCCCTCTCATCTCTTTGTGGTTTTCTTATTATATGGTCCAGGATCAGAGTTCAGACATATTACAGATGCTCTCGCTTGATGGATGATAAAAGCCATTTGTGTCAGGATGTCATGATGGAGAGATGCTGTATGTAGAGCTTTATTACCACCTAGTGGATAGTGAAGCACAGCACCTCCTGCCATTGTACAGTATTGTAGTAGAGGAGCAGTTGTAGGTGGTCTGAGGTGGGCCTCTCCAGTTGTAAATAGTGTTCTGACACGTGTGTGACCACTCCGGTGTCTGCGACCTCTCACCCCCGAAAGCTTAGCTTTACCACCTGGGGGTGGACTGTTCTTGATCTTGCAGCACCTCCAGCAAACTGGCACACAGCTCTCTTCACTCAGTCTCCCTGTAAAAAACCTCCAAGGTCCACTTTGTCCTGCACATGTACACACAAATGCATGTGTGTGTCGTGTGTGCGCACAGTCCTTTTTAGAAAAACATCTCCATTACAAAGGTATTTCATGTGGAGGTCTTTGGGACTGTGTAAGTCATTTCTGAGCTCATGTTTCTAAGTGTTACTTTTATATCCTTACTTGTCACACAGTTTGTTTATATTATAAATACCTGAGTCAAAACACATTCAAAGTTGAAGCAGATGCACCTCTGTGTAAATTCAGTGTATTATGGTTTCCAGTTGTTTAAATTTCTGTGTAGCGTATCTGATCAGCTGTCTCGTGTTTCACCTCCGTCGTTTGATCTGTTTAATTCTGAGGATGCACAATTTTCTCCATGGTGCAAGTGAAGGCTTGTCTTTACATCAGTGTAAATAGGACTCAACACAGTAAAACTTGCTTTATCTACTGCTTATTTTGGGCTTAAGCACATCTGGGGTGTGTTATGACTAAGGCACTCAGATCCTCACACAAACTCTTATCCCTTTCTCTTTTCTTTCTCTCGCATTGTGCAAAAGCATAACAAAAGTTGTCATTAAAGCTATGAAATGTCTTGATGTCCCACATACAAGTGGGAGATTTTGTGTGCAGCTACTTTGAATGAGACAGATGGTGACAGATGTTGCATGATATAAAAACATACAGTAGTGCAGGTGTGGTATTCAGTGAGCGCTCTTCAGGTGCGTCCTTTCAGGATCTTGATAGACTTCTTCATCTGCAGCATCATTTATCTCCTGCTCTGTGGCACATCAGACCCCCCGATCTATTCACTCTCACTGCCTCACCAACTAATGATCCTCGGTGCCCTCCAGAGCAATCATATACACCCCTTTGATCAGCTTTATCCCTCATTTTCGTAGAGTTTAAAAAAAAAGATACAGTGCCAACAATAGGCCAAAATGTGGCTCACTCTCACTGCCATGCCTACTCTCTTTTTCATTATCTCTTCTCTTTTATTCCCTTGTCCACATGCAGTGCGGAACAATGCAGCGCAGGCGGACAGGGTGGAGGCTCCTGACAGGACTGGTAACATGATGACACACCAAAGGCCAGGTGAGCAAAATCCCCCCTCCGCAGTGGGACATGTGTCACAGCCCTGCCGCGTCTCTAACCTTTTTTGTGGTCTCGCGTCTCTCTTCTTTGGCTCGCTCTGCCTCCGGCCATAACGATAAAGCTCCCATCTGCTGTGGGGACGCGGGCCTTTCTAGCTCTGAACTGATCCCCCACAGCAGTCTGCCCCTTTGTCAGATATGCAGATCGCATTTCACTTTTGACACCTCTCTGTTTTACACTTGCGACAGGTACGAAGGTTCTTCTGTTCTCAAAAGAAATGTATTGGAAATGTGATAGTCGTCTCTTTCCAAAGCTTTGCCCTCTGCGCCCTTGTCCCCCTGGTGAAAACAGTATTTTTTAAAGAGCAGAAAAACAGTTCCAAAGGAATGCGTGAGTGTGTTGATCCTCACCAAGAGTTGGATGATTGACCCTTTGTCTGACCTATAATTCACCACAAAAGGTGCAACACTGAACTTGACATGTTTTTGCAGTTTTTTGCATTGTTTTGTCATAATTTGAATTGCCAGACTCTATACTTATTGACAATTTCTTAACGTTTTACACCACTGCAGACAAAAAACATGACCAATCATACTGTTGAAATTGAAATGGGGAACTCAGACTTCCCAGTAAAAATGGAATAAGAGGCTTAATGTTTGCACAGTTTTTCTTGACTGTCCCTCAATATTACAACATCATTACCACATAATCAGTTATTTTGTGGCAGAGTAAATGTTCAGTAAATATCACTTCTAAATAAAATATCTAAGGTCTGCATGTTTTCCTCCTGCCCATGAACAAAATGGATTAAGTAAATTATTATAGTTAAGTAAAGCTAAACTAAAAACTTAACTAGGTGTTTAAAAAAAACCCGAAATTGCCAGTTTGATCAACATTGTCAACACAAGAAGCATGTGGAAGTATCGAGGCATAGGTTTATGGGATCTTCATGATTGTGAGTCAGTTGCCTTCACATGGTGTTGTGTTTGTATTGTAATACCTATTCTGAACTTCCTAAATCTTGACCCTGACAAATACCCCCCATGTTATAATCAAAATTTTAAACAATAAAAACTAAAAACAAATAAAAAATAAGAAAAAAAATAATGAAAATACTAAAACTATAATAACTGGCATTCAGAGGAACTTTTCTTTCAATGAAAATGACACCAGGGATTGTCCGACCAGTGAGACCAAAAGGTGTCAGCCTTACTGTCTAGCAGTCTATCCATCTATCACCTGTCTGGCTTCCCATACAACTATATATCTATCTGTCACATCCATTTGTGAGGCTGTTGCTCATCCATAGTGTTCTCAGCTGTTTCAGAGCTTCAGCGGCGTTGCTGGTGATTCTACAACACAAACTCGCACATGCCAATTGCTAGTAACATGAGCCGACTCAGCATCCTAACCTGCAGCGAGATCGCCTGTCACAGGTCAAAAAGACAGCTGTAGTGTTTTCAGACTCGGGCTTAAACTGATAAAGTGTCTCAGAATGAGAGCGTTGTGTGATATGACGCCAGATTATCTTGTTACAGTCGTGATAAAGTTCATATGTTGTCATGCGTCAACCTCCAGGAGAGCTGAAAAAGTAAAAGTGTGATTTTAACAGAGCATTCACACTTCTTTAAAATGAGTCTGTTTATATTCAAATGTGTTTTATTAACTTAACATATTTCTGGTTAGAGTTCACATACTTTTTTTTCTCTTAGAGGCTAGACAAAAGCATGCCCAGAGCAATTCAGCGTCTGACACCTGAACCTTGACCTATGAACCCAGGCTTATGTCTCCAGATACTTCAGCTATCAGGTAGACTCAAAACAACTAATGAAAAGAGTTCTCTCTCCGCCCTGAATGACTCACTGCCTTGTTGTGTACAAATCATTCTTGTCCTTGGAGCTAAACACCTGAGTCATTACCAAATAAACCTGACCTCTATATTCTGGTAATTATGATAACACGCATGATTATCCCAGCATCCTTTTCCCTAATTGTCTGCTCTTTATCAGCAGCTCACACTCATAAGTGTTGACAGTAATCCCTTTAAGATCCGATACACGTACACAAATCCACCACTGTGTCTGAAAATGAATTTCAAGTTCTTTGAAGGAGTTAATATTTTTCCATCTAAGTATTAAAGGGGCTTAACTTGGAGCCAAATAGCATGTTTATTCTCTTTTTAATAAGATACAACATCCACCAAGGTTATACTAAACTTTAATTAGTTCATATCTGATGTCACATGACAACTGATTTAATCTACACTCACAGAAATAAGGGTTCCAAAAGGGTTCTTTCTGAAGGGCTGAGGTTCTACCCAGAACCTTCTGCTTCTGAGGAACCCTTTTTTGAAGAAAGGGTTTGTCAAGGGCTCTTTGTAAGACTAAGGGTTACATTAAGGACCCTTTTCATCCAAAGAAAGTGTTCTGGCAATCCTTGAAGAACTCAAGGATTATTTGTAAAATAATCTAAAAGGGTTCTCAATAGAATCCCCTGGATGGGTTCTAGATAAAACCCTTTTAATATTAAATTTCTCAACAGAACCCCCAGTTAGTGGATTTTTGATAAGGCCCTTGAAATATAAAGGGGTTCTCAGTAAAACCCCTTGTGTTTGTTCTTGATAAAAACCCTTGGGATATGAAAGGGTTCTCAGCAGAACACCCCGAGTGTGTTCTAGATTAAACCCTTGGCATATAAAAACATTCTCAGTAGAACCCACTTGATGGGCTCTTGGTAGAATATCCTGAGTGGGTTCTAGATAAAACTTTTGGTATAAAAAAGGTTCCTGGTAGAGACCACTGAGTGTGTTCTAGATGAAACCCTTGAAATATTAGAAGGTCCTTGGTAAAACACCTTGGGTGGGTTCTTGTTAGCAAGAGGTTCTCTTTAGAACCTCTCATAGTGGCTTCTGGGTGAAATCTTTTACAGATGGTTCGAGGTCTAAACCTTTATGTTGGGTTTTAGGTAGAACTCTCTGAAAGGGTTCCAAGTAGAACCTTTATAAAAGATTTTACCAGGAACCAAAAAGGGTTCTCCTATGGGGACAAGCCAAAGAGCCCTTTATGGTTCTAGTTAGCACTTCTGCTTCTTAGAGAGTAGGAGCCAAGGGTGCACCACAACCAGTAGTCATCACTAATTTATTTGACCTTGGAGGCAAATTAACACTGCAAGTCAACTTTCCCACAACCTGTACTCCCCAGTGAACTGATTAGATTATCGTGGTATTACATCCAATTGTCTCTTTGTAAGCTCCATTCTGTTTGTTATTGTAAGCCACTTGTTATGTGCTATTCATGAAACAAAGTTCAAGGTTGCCGACCGCATTTGACTCACCTTTCGTTTCATCACAAGAACAACTGAGCAGTGTTTGTCTTGGGGTTTGACCGAATAACAATATGTGCTAATACTCCTTCCACTCCAGTCTGTGAAGCGTTGAAGTGTTTGTGTAATTTAATATTAGGGAAACGCCACATCCTGTTTAGCATAATCATGAGTCATATTTCTCAGGGCTGGAGGAGTTCACCTCCCTTTCGTCCACATCTGTCCTTAATGGATTTAGACCGCCTGGCACGAGCAGGAGTTTATACATTTTAACATGGGTGGCCCCAGTTAAAATCTGAACTTGTAACCCTCGCAGTGTGAGAGCCATGTTCTACACATGGAGTAGTGCATTTGTGTGAAACCAGTTTGCAGTTCTGGGGTGTGAGTGTGTGTGGTTTTGGGTGTGTGTGTAAGTATTATCATGCAATGCAGGATTATAACTTCTAGAGAGCCTAGAGTGAAATAGTTCATCTTTTTGATGGAAAGGGCTTACATTAAAGGAGTACCTGGCCAGCTATAACTCAGATTGCAAAGAGTTAGGAGTAAATCATGCGCACATAATATAACATCTGTGCAGTATAATGTGCTATGTACCACATTAGTGTTGCTTGAGTTTTGGCCTGATGACAGGGCCATCAGCACCAAGAACAATAATGCTGGTGTCATACCAGTGGTGTCAAACATGCACTTAATGCTCCAGCTATGTCAGCAGTTTAGGAAAATGGATATTGATGACCTGTTAGTGCTGTACGTTGTGCAGAAAAAACAAAGAAAACCACAAAGATATGGATTCCTGAAATTTTTCAAAGATGAGAGGAGAATCCATCTGTATGTTAAGAGGGTTGTCATCTTTGGAAGACTTGATTCATACTTGAGCTGCAACGATTAGTCGTTTATTCAATTATAATAGATTAATTATTTTGAAACTTTTTTTTTAGGAAAAATGCTGAAATTCTCTGATTTTAGCTCCTATTTTTTTATCCTTTATGACACTAAAATGAATATGTTTGGCTGTGGACAAAACAAGACATTTGAGGACATCACCTCGGGTGCTGGAAAACTGCGATCAAATTTTCAGACATTTTATGAACCATTTTATATCAACATCAATTTGACGGTATACTTGCGAGAGCTGAAGACCACATGGCAGAATGTCTCAGCATCTTTTATGTGTAGTAGTCTGCAGCCTAATATTATGTCATGTAAGCATTTTATAAGTTGTAGACTATACCCTGTAAATTCAGATGGATTTTGATTGGCTGTCACTGTTTCTCTCATAAATCAAGTCGCTCTGGAAATGATCCCAACAATATTGTTCACCACTGTCGTTGTGAACTCTGCCATCCACTTGAATTGGAACAATTTTTTAAGTTTTTGTTATAGTTATTGTTCCTCGTGAGAACGACCCTTATTTCCCTTTTCCGTGCACCTTGGGGGAAAGTGAAATTCTTCATTTTGTCAAAAACACTCACCATTAAAGCAACATTATGAAAAAAGATTCATTCAAGTCTTAAGGATCACTTCTTGATTGATCTGTTGTCTAAACTGCTACACTGCCACCATGACTACCGGTGGTATTGCTCTGTTTCGTCTGTATCCGTAAGCGTTCAGAAAACATACAACTTTAACCATAACTGAGCCTTTACTGAGATAACTAGCTGGAGGCAACTACAGTTAGCAACAGTTAGCAGTTACTTTTGCAACAAGTAACACTCTCTGTCTATCAGGAAAGTCTATAAATCACAGAGACTTGAGGCTTAGCAACATCAAAGGGAAAGCCAGAGAAATTTTTAGCCATAAAATATGATCCAGTTTCATCAAAATTAGAGAGATAGTTGGTGGCGTGTGACGTAGTGCCCTAAAGCAATACTTTACAATCATACCTGTCAACCCCGAGCTACATAGTGCAAGAACATGTGTTTGGGGTGCAGATTTTAATAGTTACATAATATTGCGTTAAATCCAGCTATGAGGTGGTTGAAGGATGGATTTGTTTGGCAGCTCCTCCTGCTGTCAGTCTTTATTCTAAGGTAAACACATCTGAGATCAGCCTCTGTACCTACTGAACACAGGGATTAATTGATCTTCTCATCTGACTCTCAGTAAGAGACAATAAAGCTAATTTTAGACATGTCACGATGATATGATCTTATAAAGGAGAATGCTGCTCTCTGCTGTGAATGAATCAGTCAGGTGTGAGTCAGTGTATCAACCGATTCATCTGAGAGCAAGATTCCTCTCTCATATTTACAATTCAAGCAGTTTTCAAGGTGACTGCACTACGTGATTTACATCAAAGTGACCATGTGGTCACGCTGCTCTGATCAACTGTCCGGTCTGCTGAAAGAGAAATAATATCCTCTGGGTATTACTGACAGGGAGCATGATATGTGTGTGTGTATGCCTCAGTGTGTATGTCACTGTGCCCGTGTGAGCGTGCACATTTACACACATGCCCACGTGTATGAGTGTGAATGTGTATGTGTGTCACAGTGTATTTATGTAAGTGGCTGACATAAATACATCAAGGGGAACACACAGCTGTCCAGTGCCATGTTTCTCAGAGGTTAGGACCTGAAACGGACTGTGGGACTGTTTCTGTTGGGTCAGTTCACTTCAAGTTTCTTTCAGTGAACTTGTTTCCCTGCAGCAGACTTGTCGTCTAGCACTTTCTACAACGAATGTGCAGCGGCAGAGGAAATACAGACTTAGCGAGTCCCACTGCACAGACACCGGATGGCTGCAGTGAAAAGGACCTGCTCTGATCTCAACACATACCAGGCTGGATTAGAAGAGGGAACCAGAGCAGAAACTGGATCTGACCCTCTCTGCTATCACTCTCTAACCACTGCCGCTCTTTCCCAAAGACATCCTCAACACTTCCTTCTCCAATTAGTGTGACCTTGTTACATTGGGGACAGGGAAGCTTTGTGAAAGTCAAGACCCAGCTTCATGCACCCACACTTTTAGCAGAGCCGCCCGGTGAGCGGGCTTGAAGGCTAGAGGTTATAATCAAAATAGCTCAGTTCAAATCTGTAAACTGATCCAGATACATAAAACAAATGGACAACAAGCAACGTAACCAGGTCCCGTTCCCAAGGGAGCTTTTCATCTTCGCCTCAGTGGTTGTGATCAGCACTTAGCCGGCCCTGTTTGTTTAGTAACACAGTAGGAGGAGGCCCCAGCGGACGCTCTTTGAATGCTAAAAACCGTAAAGCCAGCATAGAGTCTGACACTGTGCCACCTTCGGGAGGAGCACTAGTATCCCACATGTCCCCTCTTCAATGAGGGGCGCCACTGACAGCTGCCGAAAGTCAGGGGTCAAAGTCGCAGCAGGTAGATATCAGCAGTCAGGATTACAGGATGTCAAGTGAAAGCAGTGGAGGAAGATGGAAGGCTGAATTAAAGGTACAGTAAGCGATTCTAGAGAAAGTTGATCGTTGAGTCTCATTCCTAGGTTGCCAAATAATGGCGTATTGGGAATGAGACTCAAAATTCAACTACCTTACTGACCGGTGAGTGGTAGAGCTTGAATGATATTACTCTCTCCCGGTTTAATACTGTCATGATTTGTGGATACTCTTTTAGGATTAGGCAGCAGGAAAAGCTTGAATCATACACGTCTAGAGACTATATATCTTGCCTGATGTTTCCATAAACAATGCACATCACGTCTTTCTGAGTTTTATTTCATGTTATACTGCATATAAAAGTAGTAAATCAAATACTTTGTGACGTAATCTGCTACATTTAGCAGTTCCTGCTCAGTAAACCTGTGCCACAAGAAAATAATAAATTATATAAGATTTTGGATCAAAGTTAATAAAGACCCTGGTTGTATTTTAAACCCATTTGGATTTTTTTAGTTTTGAGTTTTGGCCCTTTGAGGTTGCTGTAACTCTTCAGTGTGGAGTGTCGAAGCCAGAAAAGCCTGAAAACAGCCAAGATGAGTCGAGATTTCTCTCAATCCATTATAATGTATTATGCTTAAAATCTGTTATTGAACTTTTGCCCAATGATGCTACAAACCCTGCCTACCCCAGCTTTAAAAAAGTCAAGCAACTCTATCAGTCTAACTGCAGACATCCTGGCCGCATCTTAAAGCATAACATTGTGTGTATGTTTGGTCATATGCCCACCATACATAATGCACATAATACACACATACATTTTCTCTGAAATTCCTTTTTTCAATCCATCTTTCGTCCTGCAGACAGCTGAACACAGAAACTCCTCGAAGTTTTCAGGGTTTGGCCAGTAGCCAAGATGAAGTGTATCTCAGAGAACATGTGTTCCACCTGTCCAGCTCTGTTCCCCCCATGGGAAAATATTCCCCAAATCCTTCATCAGTGTTTGTGAATAGTTAAAATAAAACAGGAAGCAATATCATAAATGCTTACACAGCAGTAACTTTCACAAGACAATAACGAAGGACCTTGAATTCATTCATTTCCACCATGACCCAATGAAGTCACTGGTCCGTGGGAGAGAGCTTACTGGATTCCCATTTGCTCAAGGGGTGATAATTCACCCTTGGCCAATAGTAAGCTGTTCACACAGCATGCAGCCACAGGAGGCGGCCGGCTGAACCTTCATGTAGCACAGACCCAAAGAGGAAAATAGAGCTGTTTCAACTTTTTCTATCAGGCCGTATAGTTTCCTATGACGTTCACACTGTACAGCAGGAGAACACCACAAAGCATACATAATGTAAATATATACATAGTGAAATGGGTCTGAAAGGACATGCAAGTTTTTAAATGGCTCCGCTCTCCACATTTAGTATCTGTGTCTGAGAGATTTAACCTTCCTTACTTCCTCCCTTCTATTTATAACAGTGTCATAGTCCTGCCTGCACTTTGATAGTACCAAGTGATCTCATTTACACACGCTCGCTCACACACACAGCCACACACACATACTCATGCTAGCACATAACTTCACACACTTACAATCTATGCACAAATGATGCCAACAAATACTCATAAAATGTTTGAGCAATGAGTGAAACAGATGGAAATACTGCAGTGGATGCCACAATGGCTGGGCATTTGGCTGAGCGCCATATCTGAATTGTAGCGTGTCCTAATGGATCAGCTGAAAGCTATGCGAATCCTGCAGTATCTGCCCTGACTACCTGCTCTCTGTCTCTCAGCTCTGTGCCAAGGGTGATCCGGGGGCTCTGTGCCCGCTGACAGCTGAGCTCACTCTGGCAGACAAGCGGCACTTCTGCACACAACTACATGCAGAATGAGAGGCCGCTGTCCCGATCAGCATTAAAGCCAAAAGCACTGGGATATGGGGTTTGAGCTGCTGTGCCATAGCAGGGACACAATGACAGGATGAAAGAGCTCTGCAATAAATTCTGACCGTGGTTTGAAGTGATGTTGTGATGGATTACGGTGTTTTGTAAGATATTCTATATTCTGTGCCACTGAATATTACAGAAGGTTCACCTTGCAATAGAATGAAATCCCATGCACTCAGAAAAACACTTAGTTTGATGAACAATGTGTCGACACAGTTTCTGTCAATGAATGGCTTCAATCTGTGCAGTGTCAGCTGAGTGTTGTAATTCACTGTAATTAGACACAGTCTCCAGTTGTGGCCAGATGCTGATGATCATATTGGCAAACCGCTCTTATCACCCAAATATTAAGTTTAATTAGTTAAACACACTCTACAAACATGAACTTATCCAATGTCAGTTAATAAATTATCAAGTCAATAAGTTATTTGACTATATTAGTCGGTTTGGCTTCATGCCTGTAATGACTTCTTTTAAAACAAAATACCGTTCTTTCTTTCAGTAGGTTGATTTAAATCTGTATGATTTGGCTGTTAAACAGTTTGAATATTCTGTGAAATGTTATTTGATGCTTTTACAGCATCAAATGCCAGTCATGGAAGATTTCAACTTCTTTAGCAAATAAAAAAAAAATAGCAATCAAGCAGAAATTCTCCATTACAAGCAAAAAGTCTAGCATTCAAATTGTTCTTTAAGTAAAAATATGGACATATAACCACCAAAAGTTATCTAAAATATGAAAAGTACTCATTAGGATGATGAATGATTCCTGTCACTGTAAGAATCTTATATATTATATTACTGTTGCAGATGTTTATCGAGAACTGGTACTTAACTGGTACCATTTCCTGACTTGTCAGCACTGAAATATCGATAAACTCCTGGACAAATGATACTGCTAGCGGTATTTATATATTCTTACATAAAATTTCTTTGATATAAAACATGGCACGTGCAGCTGTGCGCTTTGGTATTGATTGTTTTTCACCACATATACTATATACCTATTCAGTATATCAGGTTTGCCTTTGAGTAGGACTTCCACAAAATGCTAGAAATGTTTCATGTGGGTTTTGGTCTAATTTTACTCAATAAGTACAATACGCAAGAGTTCGTGCTTCTTTTCAAAGTAAACTGCATAAGAAGCTGACATGTTTCTAGAACCAGGTTGACATGATGTGAGTGATGGTGATGATGAGTGTGACAGGATGCAGGATGCAGCTGTTCTGCAACAATACTGTATCTATGATGCTCATTCAGTAATGATGTCCTCCAGCACTGCCAACCTGCACTGTGCATGCTGACCCAGTCATTAGCATGCCAATTCATGGCTCTCCATTGACTGTGTATTGTGTGACGGTACCTCTTGTTGTAGCTGCCATATGGTGGGACGCACTACCGGCAAAGTACAGAACTCAGAGCTGAATTGTTTGAAGCTGAACTGAAAAACTGAGCACATAGGAAGACAAATGTTTATTCAGACATGGAGCATCAGAAGAATAGATTGGGAAAACTGTGGGATCCTGACTCTCCATAACGTTATGCGTAAATTACAGTTGCTAAGTTTTCCCACCAAACTGTAGAGGTTGAACCAAAGTAACCTATGAAATTTCTGTTTTTAATTTGTGTTAGGTTAGATGATGAATTTATCTAGTGATTCAATCAAATAGCTAATATGAAAATATTTAAATTTGGACAATTCAGCGGGATCAAAAACAAGGTAAGAGAAGGGACAATTAGATTTACAGGCAATATTGAGTTTGTCAATATAACTTTTCCTCTCTGGTAGGCATAGGGTGCTAAAATAATCTTTTGACATACTGAAATCTAATGTTTTTGTTATTGTTTCAGCCCTTGGTTTAATATTGTGGCGCCAATCATTTTTCCCCTCCGGTGGTCTTCAGAGTATGACGTGTTGCACTCTGTCTCTATAACCCAGCATGCTCCAGCCATTATTTCACTGTGACTTTGACAGACTGAAAAATGAAATGAGATTTTTAAAGAAACCGACAAAGAAAGTCTTGATGAAGTTGTGTTCATCTTACCCTTGAGATCTTAGGAACCCAGAATGTTAATCATCTCGACCACAACAATTCTTAAAATGAATATGTCAGTTTTTGTTTGTCGTTGGTGATTTTTTTTCATGGAGTCATATTTATGGCATCGTCATCCTCAGGGAGTCGTGCGTAGTGTGTTGTTTTATTCATCAAAGAAGACATTGTGAAGTTTGGAATGAAACACGTTAAACAAGCCTACAGATGGTCCATTTTTATTGCATATTATATGCAACAGTGAGTCATAGAATCAAGAGGCGGAAAACACATTAACATAACCATGAACAGGTTCCCAGTTGTTTGTCATATCACTGAAACACATTAATTTAAACCAAGCAAGTCATTATCAGGGGATCTATACGCACAAGAAGAAGTCAGGACACTCAAAGATAAAGAAAAATGTGGTACATTTGTTTCGGATTACTTTTTACAATCCCACATTAAACTGAACCAGCTGCTGTGATGTGGATTGTTTGTAGGAGAATTATTATATGCTCGTATAAACTCTGCAGGGAGTCACTGTTATTTCCATCTGAGGGCCTGTCAGTGCTCTGCGGAGGCTTGACATCAAAAATTGAGGTGCTCGTCCCATCAGTGGCACAAATAATGAAAGAGGGCTCTTCTGTGTGAGTGACGCATCTCTTCCTCACACCCCATGTGGTGGTGATTCGTTCAGCTTACTCATGTTTCTCATCCAAACAAATTAATATTTATTATAGTCGCTCAAGTATTCAGCTCGGGGGACTTATGACACCCCTCAGACTGCACATAAAGGAACTCTGTGAGATGGGTCTATTTTCGGTGACCATTATCTTCACAACTCTGCCTGTATGAGGCAGACGTGGGTCACAGAGGAGTCCTTTGGTGACACTGCTGCAGATATCAATAAACAATACGGCCTCTGTCTGGCCTATCTCTGAGTGAGGCTGTGTCCCAGACTAAGATGTCATACGCGGTGACGTGTAAAAAGTATCTCCTGTGTCACATCTGCTGCAGTTACCCTGTCATTAATCAAATGTATTTTTTTTCTGCCAAAGCATCATAATAATGAGTAACAGTAAAGTCGCTGGAATGATGCGTTGATTTTTCTAATCCATCTCTGACTTTTGGAAACTAAACTTCACTGAGTGTTTCCAATGTGATTATTTTGCTTTCTACCATATAAATCTAAATCTACTGTCACGGAGATGTTGTTAAAAAGTAATTGATGCAATAATTAGGGCTGAAACACTATTTTCATTAGGGGTGATGATTAATCAGCTATCATGTAGTTGGTCATTAAGAAATTGATCAATCATGTAAAATTTAAATGGTCTACTGTCAAGTAAAGATCTGAAATATGGCAGAGATTATTTTTATGAGCTCGCTCCACATGTCATCTGATATTCATTGAGTTTATTATGTAGGCCTCTACCTCTTTATATGTTTCATATTCTGAGTGCTTAGAATTTGCAGCCCTAATTTTCATGATTGATTATTCTGCCCATTATATTCACAGTTATTCATTTGAGTTTCTTAAAGGCCATAATATTTGTGTTGTTTGGCCCCCAGTCAAAATTATTCAGGGTTGGGAAGGTTACTTTATAATTGTATTCTGATTCTGTAACCTACTCCATCACAGTATTAAAGTAATGGTTAGTAGTGATTACTTTCTGTTACTTTTGGATTACCTCAGTACCTCAGTGTTATGATGAAATTGTTTATCTTAATATAATGTTTTATGTTTGCTGTGGGTTTATTAACTGTTGTCCAGACATTCCTTACTTTGTTGTGCACAAATGCACATTAATTAATAGCAGTAATTATGCAGTTTTAATTGTACTTTCTTAAATATTCTATTCAGACTCAAACTCTAAGTTAACTGTCATAAACTTATTCAGTGACTTGTGTTTTTACACCCACACCATCCCAGTCGCCAAAATTGTAATCCTTTTAGTGATCCCTATTTTTACTAAATGTATGTGTAATCTGATTACGTCTTTTATATTTGTAACTAATGGAATAGAGTTACCTTTTTTCGTATCCAGATTACATAATCCTGTTACATGTATTCTGTTACCTTAGCATACTTTACCATAACCATAGCATAGTTCAATTTTCAAAGTATAAAATAAAGATTGTGTTAACGTAAAAAATATTGGAGCATAAATAACATCACATTACAACATATTTACCAAATACTAAAGGAGCTTTTGCATTTAGGGATGTTAACATTTAGAAAAGATGATGATGACTGAGGAGATCTAGGAAAATGTTCACAGAGAGAGTTGAAGCAGCCATTCTATGGTTTAGAGTTTGATGTATAAAGCACATAAATAAGATAAAATAAACACAATAATTCTTGTAATAAATCATACGCTTTGTAACTAGATATGTAATTGTAAATGTAAATAAACTTTACACCAGACAGTCACAGTAGATTTCTCAGCTCCGGCTTCACTAAAAGTCCGTGGATGAACTTTAAATAACCTTGAAGAACCACAGAGAGTTCTGACAACTCTGGCTCTGCTTTCAAATGACTCAGTCTTTCATTATAATGTGCTGTATTGCCAGTTCACATTACATTCATGCATTTGAGCTTGTTTATATAAGTATGATTCCCTTTCATTCATTCTCTTTACCTGTTTATTCCTGTTCACTGTAAATGGGGGCCTGGAGGCTATCCCAGCATGCACTGGCAGGGAAACCACTGCAGAGTGCCGCTTTCAGAACAGTTCAATATTCCTGTTGAACAAAAACAAATTGTTTTTTTGTTTTTTTTTTCATTTCATTTTCAGATCATTTGTAAAAATACACTGAGTGATTATATGGTGCAGGCGAGCTGCACTTTGTCCACTTTGTTATTACTCATCCTGAACTGTTGTGATGCTTCAGTGCCCCCTCAGTGAGAGTTATGACTGCTGATGTGAAGGATCGCTGCAACACCTAAATCACAGGAACTGGGCTCACTTTCAGTTATGACAGAACAGCTCATATAGTGCAGATGCAGCTCGTGTCTCAATACCTGACCTAAAATGTGACTTAAGTCAGTGTGAACAACTAAAACATGTCAAACATTATAAATTACACACAAAGTTACAAACAAACAGGAATGATTTGAATTCAGAGGGCTGTTTCATGACAAAAGCAACATTAGCGGCTGTCAGGTAACACAATGAAACCATGTGAGAACATGACGGAGAGGAATCCACACAATGAGGACTTGGCTCAGCACCATGCAGTTACTTAAAGAATGGGCAGGGCGCACATAAATGCTTGAAAGAAAAACATGTATTGACAAGAAGTTTCAGCCCATGAGCAAACAAATATGAGCTTTAATACCACTGAATAACAGATAAGTCAGTGTGGATTTAAAGTGTCAGTGCTGGGATTTCTGTCCCTTTATTGAACAGCCATCTTTAGCAGCATTTTACGTGTTAAATTAAAACCAGAAAGCCTCTTTGGAAAAGCAAGTGTTTAGTTGTTGGAAGGAGTGGGTCTCCTCTGGCCAATGTGAACACAAAATGACTTTTAATTCTTGGGTAACTGTAGAAACAAAAAAGTTGGCAAAACTTAACTTTATTGAGATTTTTGAGTTTTGAGCCGTCAGTTTTGCTGACCTGTAATCTTATGTTTGAGATAATTTACTTTTCTTCTTTAGATTAACTTTAATGTTTGAGTTTTATAAACACACAAAAAATGTATTTGAAAAAAATGAGTAAACTTGTTCAAGTTAAAGTAAATAATTGTTAATATTTTAATATTTTCAATGAAAACCATTTAATTTTCAGGCACCCAAATAATGACAATGACACGTTCACAGCTCTGACCAATTTTTGGAAAACTTTTTTTAAAAAAACTAAAAGATTCAAGTTTTTCTAAAGAAGAAAAGTGACTAACTAAAGATTTTAGGTCGTCAAAACTTTTCTGAGTTTGAGATCAGTTCATTTTTCAAGTTGGCTCAGAAATAAAATCTGTTGCAGTAAGTTGCCTTGAAATTTTGAGTCTCAACTGTTTTTTGTTTTTTTTTACAGTGCTGTGGAATTCAGTGTTTTGCAGAAGATGAAAGGCGGGTGTAGCTTGTAAATCATGAAGGGTGATGGAGAGACTCTCAGGTGCCACATCTTAGCTGGTTCAGTCCTTCTTTTGTGGTGTGTGCAGTGTTGCCCTGGGCTTATCTTGACAAGAAACTGTTTATTAAATGACCAGATCCTCCAAGGTGTGTGTGAGTTACATGTGTGATGAAATTGGAGTGGACTACACTGTAAATGCCATAACAAAACAAATCAGTGTCCACTGTGCCTTAAATGCTCCGCTCACTTATTTACAAATAGGTTCTAGTAAATAGCAAGTGAAGTGGCACTCTTAAATCTGAGATGTGTGTAGCCAAGAGACGCAACTTGACACCGCCGCGCAGAGCGCGGAGATCAGGTTAGAAACATGCATCGCAACAGAACATCTCCAAATCGCATTCCGCATACTGAAATCTAATCCGAGGACATCAGGATGTGTGACATAATCCCCAAGACATCTGAAAACTGCGCTCCTCCGAGCGGAGCGGGGCTGCAGGGGTGCTTTGGACAGATATGTGGACCTCTTTCTGTTACTCACTGTTTGCAGGGGTCTATAAAAGAGGGGCGGACACCAACTGCCCCAAACGTCAGAGCGCACTTAACTATAAATCTCTCCAAACTGCCCTGTGCGCCCGGCGCTGTGTTATGCGCAGACATCTGTCCCGCTTCAGTCCAGTATGAGGAGGACGCGTGTGGAAACTCTTCGAGCACACATAGAGACCATCTGATCGGGAGAAAATGGAGAATAAACACCCTCATCTGTGTTGTTTACCCTGTCAGGATAGTGTCAGATGTTGGAGATTATGAGAATTTAACGCAGCTGTGGATATAACGGCGCTGTAACGGTTTTATCAAGAGCTCGGTGCTCTTTGGGACACACACATTGTGCACCTTTTGACGCTGATGTCTTCATTGGACTCCTTTCAGTCGGAGATGGTGGAACTCTCTCGGATTTCCAACGTGGAAACGTAGCATCCAATTAATCAGCGACTGCAACTGAAGCCCAACTGTGAGGCGCAGCGGCACTCGCTCCGCTCTCTTCAACACCTACCTTTGGACTCGAAAGTGTGGAGAGACGCATGGTTTGGCCGGTGCGCTGGATCGGAGTATGAAAAACACCTGGTGCGGTATTTCAGCTGTTTTTCTATCGGCACACAAACCGAGTTTGAACTCGTCTGAAGGAAAATTTCGAATTGCGGCTGTTGAACGATTCATTCAGCTGATTCAGCCTGGGACACTCAATGAGTCGCGTTTTCTGTTTGGATTTTAACACCAACAGCCGAGCGAGTTTCAGGTCTGCATGGGCCATATTTAAGGTAAGTGAAGTTTGTATTTTTATCATTTCAGAGAGTACAATAAAATAAAATCTTCAGATTGCTTGCACGCAAAGGGCACACACGCTCCACGCTTTAAAAACAGTGGAAACGGCAAATCAAAATGAAAAATGCAAGTTGTGCATTTTTTAAGACAGTTGTTGGGTCTTTTGTACATTATGTTTAAGCACAGTATTTATCCATGCATAGCTGTTTAGGTTTACTGCAGACTCAACATGCCATTAGACAGAGTCACGTAAGCTTTGGGGATCGCCATCTGGCCAACTCACACCAGTATTTAGGCTATCGTTGCCAACACGCTTTGGTGCGTGCTTTAATCAACGCAGTTTTTGTGCGATGAGGCGCACCCTGCGAGCCTCATTACAAGTAGAAAGAGCTCGCCTGATATCACAACAACATGAATATATCATCCAATAATCCTGAAAGGTCAGTAGAGAATAAATAAGTAGCAGGCTGCTGGTTAATCACAAGTGTTTGCCATTTTAAACTACAGCACTTTTACGCACGAACTTACGCATTATGCTGTTCTTCTTTCACTATTTAAATTCTATATTTTATGGACATCCAGACATTTTAGTACAGTACAGGCATTTTTTTTAATTTGTATTAAATGTTTAATCAATGGGATTTTGCTTAGCTGTTCGAAACGCACCAGAAAGATAGTTTATAGTTGGGTCTCATTCCAGTGACTTCAAATATGGACGTTTTGAGTCGTTGAAGCTCATGTGCACAGTAAACTAATGAAAAAACAAGGAAATACAGGCAGAGACAGGGGGTCTCTGCAGATACAGCCCCTACCACTCACTTCCAATGGGTTATAAATGATGATTGAAAGGGATTATTTTATATGAATCTATACATTGTTTTGTTTTGTATTTCGGAAAATGTTGCATATCGTGCCTTTAATTTATGTGCCATTTTCTGGTAGGTTTACTATAACATTCCTCACTATGAGACAGAGACAAAGTGAAGATCAAAGCCTGTTGACATGATGACACACAGTTATTAATACAGAGTGAGTCACACTGTTTCAACTACTTTGCTGACTTCATTATAAACAAGAGTTGGCCTACATTCAGATTTGACTCAGAGTGTGTTCAGATTACTATTACTATTACTATTATTATTATCATTATTATTATTATTATTAGTAGTAGTAGTATTAGTATTATTATTAGTATTATTATTAGCATCATTATTATTATTATTATTTTATTCTTAGTTTCTAATCAGTTTTGTCTATTTCTAATGAAACATCCTTATTTTTGCAGCTTTCTTCATAGGAACTGAGTCTAAGATGAAGTTATGGGATGTTTTGGCCACGTGTTTGTTGCTCCTGAGCTCTGTTGCTACACGGCCCCTCTACCAAAACACTCAGCCAGCCAAGAGGACTTATTTCCCCAGCAGCAGCTACACTGATCCCGCGTCCCTGTCTGTGGAGGACGAAGAGCCAACGTTCCAGCGCCAAGACCACAACCTGCAGGAGATCTCGATGGAGGATCAATGTAAGGCCCACAGCATGTTTTGACAAGGTCTTTTGTGATGGGTAGCCACTGTGGTAGCCTGGTGAATGGCGAATAATTGGCCCACATGGGCCCATGTTATAGATCTGTGCTGCTTGTGCAAACTTCCACTAACCATTTAATCATGCAGGAAATGTGAGATCTGACATATCTTATCTATCTTTATCTATCTCGTGGTCAAGCTCATGTTGTAGGTGCATTTTAAGGCAAATTCAAACAATTGTTTTGATTGCCAAGTTATAGCCTTTCTTGACTAATAACACTTGAGAAACAGCATGTAACGTGATAGCCAGTGGGTTGAGCCTGCAGTGGAGAGTCCTACATTGATAAGGCTGTCAGACGGGCAGGTTATCAGACGGAAGATCTTAATTTGTGTTTTATTGCCGCCGTGGGTTACATCAGACTGATGTCAAAACAAGCCAACATCATGAATAGAAGCATGAACAGCTCTGATCTCGGAGGTCGCTCTCCACATTTCCCCTTCTCCCTTTTGTTTATGTTCACCTCTGCCTCCCTGAGACCCATGACCTTTACCCATCTGCCAAAAGTCAGAAATCATGGCATGTTTTAAAGATGGCAGTGTGAACCAGGGTCGCAAGAATTTCCAGAGGAGAGGCTGGACAATGCCGGAAAGTTTGATGCATCTAGTGAGAGTTCTGTGTTTATGTTCATTTTAACAGCGACAGTGGGCAGGAATTTATTTTGTTTGGATCAAAGTGACACTGTATCATCTTCACACAGAAGTAGACGCGGCCAAGAACTAGATAAGGAATGGAACATTTGGACAAATGTTTGTCCTGCCACCTCATATTCTGTTTGGACTGTGGTGACATCACTGATCTGCTTTGTAACCCAAGACCATTAACTATGCACTAATAGTGTAAACAATGCTGCAGCTCCAAGATGTGATGGGTCTTTTGGTTTGGACGTAATTACAAAGAAAAATTGTGTTTTTCCTTTTAAGACTAAAATCTGCAGGGAGCAGCTGCACTAGGAGATTGTAGCATTCAGTTAACAAATATACTAAAAGAAAACCAGTGTTGTATTTAATAATTTCTCTTCAAATTGACTGACTCATGACTTCACTTGGACTTGAGCCTTTTGACTTGAAAATACTTGATACCTTCTCCCAGGCCCAAAGATTCAAAACAATGTAATTTTAAAAGTGTGCAATGAATAATTTAATTTCTATTAATTTCCTGAACAAACTAGTGTCATAGTAGGACAACCCTTATGGTGCGTTCCATTTACCTCCAAGGTTGGAAGTTGGAGCTGAGAATGATGGCATACCTCAGTTGACTGCATTCCAGTACCACAAGTAGGGAAAAAACCTATTTGTGCTAGATAACAACTAATTACACAGAATTTTGCACATACAAACGCCACAGCCAGATGTCCACAGATATTAGTTGGACAGTACCATGTGTACGACATCAACTTTCACTACAGTTGATGTGTGGAGCAGCCATTTTGGAGTTTGAGAACAGAGTTGGTGAGGTTTGTCTGGCTTTTCACTTATGAACAGGTAACGCAGAAATTCTGACTTCCCATTTCAAAATGGAATGTGCATTAATTCCCCAGATTCACTTTGTTTTAACCAATCAAGTTGCAGGCAAGAGCCATGAAGAACTAAAGCATTACATTTGGTGGAAAGCACTTTATGACTTATTTAGGCTTGAAACTCAAAGTTTAGAACTTATCAGTTTTGACTGGTGACTTGACTTGGGACTTGAGTGTAAATACTTGAGACTTAATTGCGAACTGTAAAACAATGACTTGGTTCCACCTTTGTTATTTAATATTAAACAAGTAATATGTAACACTCTAGCATTCAAAAATGAGTGCTGCAGTCCAAATAGTGAGTTGTAGCCTCAGACTGTATATAAAAAAGAGTGAATCCCTGTTTAATACACAATATATGGTGAGAGCTGCAGGGACACTGACAAATCACATGATAAATTGTTTACAACTCAGTCAGTTGTCTGTCAAAGTAAAACTAAGCCTGTTATCCTGAAAACAAAAGCCCACTGCTCTGAAAATACACACTCTGGAGTTGGAGTTCACTGCCTGCGTTACTGCCTGCCAGACTCCATGAACGTATTCCTCAATTTAACCGTTCTAAACATTTACGCCTTCTAAAAGGTGATTTCTTACAACTCATAAACGGACACTTACTCATTCATTGACCATTCAGTATTAATTTGAAGTCTAATAAATATGAAAAGGACAAACAAAAACAGACGTCCCACACCTGTGTGGAAATTTTAAAGGCCATGCTGCTGTAGTGTTGTTGTCCAAGAAGCCAGTATTTCAACTAGTATGTTTTCTTAATCTCTGATGACATCACGGCTATTTTATGATTTAATACAAAAAATATCTTACATATTTCTCTGTTAACTCTACAAAATGATGGCACAATTTGCACCATGAATCATCCTGTTTGCCACCACCATCCAGCCTGTCAGCAGGTGCACAGTGTAGCCACCCCGCCTGTCAGCCGACATACAATAGGAGGTGTCTAAATCAAAGGGCAGGTGTGTCTAAACAGATTGGCCTGGGCTCACCTGATATTCAAGTTGGCGGCCCAATCAGCTGTAAAGTGCAGGCAGATCAGGTGGCTTGTGCGCTGCCAGAGGACCAGGTAAGAGAGGAGGGATAGGTGACACTGCAACAGAGAAGCCGCGTCAACCACAACACCACCTGCCAGACATCGCACACCACTGCCCTGACTTCTTGATGCACATACAACATGACGGCACACATGCGTACAGTCACACACACTCACAGATGCAAATAGGTAATGTAATTAGACCTGGACCAGTTGATTCATTTCAGAACAATATGTCTCCATGATCTTCATACATACCTCATCACTGCCAGACCTGCAGGCGTTGGAGTAGGATAGACGTTTCTCCATAATAGAATCAACATGTAGCTCAGGAGGGTCCAAGACTTTCAGTCACTTCTCCTCGCTCCTTGTGGCAGATGGTGGAGAGCTGTGCTGATGCATGTTTTGAGTTGTGCAGACTACAGTCCGCTTCATCTAAATGACTCAGAGCATATGATTTCCTTTTATTTGGCCTTTGAAGTCTCTGGATTCTAAAATTACACCCATGAAAGATTTAAGTGACTGAAAAAAAAAGCGTCTCTCTTGGTGGTGTAATCGGTCTGTTCCTACTGTATCAATTCAGGCAGTGGGTGTGTGAAAGCAAACCAGGTTAACAACCTTTAACGACTCGGGTTCTCAGGAGGTTGAAACCTAATGCAGGCAGCCTGCCAGCCATGTTATTCATTCAAAATCAAGTCGGCCCACATCCCATCATCACATATTTACACGTTTTCCTCTTCTCTGACAACGACCAACAGTTAACAAAATGGAACTGACAACACCCTCTGACCTTCAGCCTCCAACTCATCCCCCAACAGCCATCTTAGAAAGAGTTACAGCAGGGCACCTGCACGTCCATATGAACAACTTTGGACTGCTTTCTGCATTCCTCCGCCTGAGACTAATCTATAAATCAGCATGCACCATTTCTGATCCGCACATTTCTCAGTATTTATGGATGTTGTGTGCATTTGTGTCAGCACATATTGTTGGACACTTAACCATGTATGTGCTGGATGAACATAAATGTGTACAGTTAACAACAATGCAGAAATGGTATCTCAGTGTGTTTGGTTTGTTGAACTGATTTGGTTGTAGTGCAGTTATTCAATTCTGCATGTTATGTACATATCTGCATTTGTGCATTTAAAGGAATAGTTTGACATTTTGTGAAATATGCCTGTTGGCTTTCAGGTGGATAATTGGAGCTGTATGGAAGATCAATACCACTCTTATATCTGTCTGTTAAATATGGGGCTACAGCTAGCAGCCTGTTAGTTAGCTTAGCCAAGCCCTTAGTCCAAGGGGGTTCCAGGCAAGTACTCGGGAAGTTACTGCTTCAAGCTAAGGAATTGTCCAACACATATGGTGCGTTCCATTTGAAGTCGGAAGTCAGAATTTCATAGTTCTAAGTTGGAAATTTCAATTAGGATGCCCCCTGAAGTCAGATTTCTGACTTGGACGAACCTCTCCAACTCCGACTTTAAAATCCAATATAACTGCACTGTGCATCAATGATAGTGAAAACTTTTTATTAGCATTTCTGTTTCATTAAATCTGTCGTGCACACAGTACTTCCCAAGTTCTATCTGTTCATAAGTTGCTATGGTGATTGTATGCCCAAACCTACAACTAACAAAACCCCAAAGCTGCAACCAACATGCTAAAACCAGCAAGTACCTGGGATGCTAATAGTACGAACATCAACAACGCTAACAGCTGTTACCTTTTCTTTTGTAGTCATGTAGTCATTTCAATGCCAGGGCTGGCTTCCTGACAGCCATGTGTTCCATCAAAACAAGTCTCTCTATTTTGCCTGGGCTAAGTGCCATCCAAGACATTTGTGATTGGTTTAATAAATGCAAACTAGGCAGGTCGTTTTTTTCCCTATTGCAGAACGTGCATGTGTGGAACCAGACCTTTCTTCGGCTCTGAGTACTGTGGAGAGAGGTCTGGCTTTGCAGACCTAACAGGAGTGTGACAAAATCCCCTACTCTGACTTCAGACCTATGACGTAAATGGAACGCACCAACAATCCTCTGTAAAATGACCATTTTTAACATGTTAACCTGTTAATTAGTTATCTGTTGTTGGATTTTTTTTTTTCACTGTTTAACAGAGCTGGGCTAGTTGTTTCTCCCTCTTTCCAGTCTTTGTGCTGTGCAAAGCTAACTGGCCATTTCCTGTAGCAGACATGAGAGTGGTATTGATTTTCTCATTAACCCTCAGCAAGAAAATGAATAAGCACATTTCCTAAAATGTAATAAATTTGTGTACTTATAATTGTATACTTTGTTTTAATTTCATTCATTTATTATTTGTCTCATCCAATATGATATGATTTTGCACACCAGCATGAGAAAAAATTCTTATTTAGAAGCAAGCTCTGCTTGAAGGGCCAAAATAAAAAATGCACAGTTTTCCTCTTCCCATCTGCCTTCTCTCAAATACAGTGGAACTACATGTTACAAACATATATACATTTGAAGAAATCAACAGCAATGTCTCTTTCCACAAAAAATTACCCACTTACTCATGATAATTCACAGACCTTGTTGTGAACAGTTTCACATAGGAACTTATGCTCCTGACAGTGTAAGATGTAAATATTAATGGCGTCCTCCAAGCCTGACCTGTGACCTCTTACTGCACGCTTCATTCTGCGTGGTGATACAGTTGCCACATAGTTGAAAGGAAGTAGTTCCTACATGAAACTGCTCACAGCTGTAGATTATCCTGAGTAACCAGGTGATGATTTCTTTTCTCAGATGTATGTTTTTTGGCGCATTGAGCACAAGCTGAGTACTGTCCAGTTCCATTTTATTCAAGCGAAGGCAAACATGTCTATGGCTGATATCTCAAAAACTCGGCCACTCAAATCAAAACTATCTAGATGGACAAACAGCACTACAGGTAAGAGGAAATATATTTATTTTGAGGGTGAACTGTCCCTTTAAATTCCTGGTTGTGCAAAGCTTTGATGTAGTTGTATTATGTCTGATTTGTTTTTTTCCCCCCACTGGGATATTTAGGTTTTATTTTATCTGTTCACATCTTTGAAGGCAGTAAACTATTGATAACCATGTTGTAGTTTGTTGATGTGACATTTCAGCTGTTCTTTAATGTCCATATCAGTGATGAAATTATTATTTTAATAGCAGCTTTTTAAGTGAATCTGTTCCTTCTGTGTCCTCCAGATGACATGGCAGGTCCCTATCCAGAGCAGTTTGATGATGTAATGGATTTTATCGAGGCGACCATTGGCAGACTCCGGAGATCGTCAGAGCCCAGAGGGGGCTCCAGGGGACGGAGGGAGCAGAGACAGAGGGGAGCAGCAAACACAGGAGGCACAAGAGGCGAGGGGAGAGGACATAGTGATAGGAGGCGGAGTCGGGGGCGAGGGGGAAGTCGAGGCAGCAAAGGAGGGCGAGGCGACAAGGGGAGGGAGAGGATATCCGTACAGACTCGAGGCTGCTTGCTAAAGGAGGTCCACCTCAACGTGACAGACTTGGGGCTGGGCTACCAGACTAAAGAGGAACTGATCTTCCGGTACTGCAGCGGCCCCTGCGTGGAGGCGGAGACCAACTATGACAAGATCCTCAACAACCTCACACACAACAAGAAGCTGGACAAGGACACACCCTCACGCACCTGCTGTCGACCAATCGCTTTTGACGATGACTTATCTTTCTTGGACGACAATGTAGTGTATCACACGTTGAAAAAGCATTCGGCCAGGAAGTGTGGCTGTGTCTGAGGACATACCTGTGCTGCAAAGGGAGGGATCACTGTTGGAAACTGGCATACAAGGTCAAAGAGGGAGTGCATTTTCTCTCATTTTGTTAGTAGTCGACATGAGAGACACAGGTGAGTATATAAAGACCACCTCTGTGACCTAAAAGACGATGGAATAGCCCTCAAAAAGAAAAACTGTACATTTACCTTTGACAGTCCACGCTCTGTCCCTCCGAAACCCTGACCAGTATTTGACGAGTTAGTCAGACACATGCAGAAATGTATGAGGTGTGTACCACTTCGCAGAAGAAACTATACTGTTACACTTCCAGATTTGCTAACTGTGCCGTTTAAAAAGGTGAGAGTGAAGAAAACTTCTGAGTTGGCTTGTTTTTCTAGAAGAATTCATCAGTTTTTCCATAGCTGGCTCCTAAGACTTCAGCCGAACTCCGAGATTTGAGGAGTATATTCAGCTGCAGACTAAATCATTTCCACTGCTTTGTCTGGATGTTGACATTTACATTCAGAGCCAAGGGATGACGAATTCTACTACAGTTCAGCAAAGACTTTTTGGTGCAACGCATCTATATAAAATCCAATCATATATATATACATACATATATATATATATACACACGTGTGTGTAAAAGGTATATTTATTAAGATGGAATTAACTTATTGTTATTTATTTCAAACCATTTTATGAAAAATTGTCATAAATGTCAAAATTGTTTTTTATTTATTTAAAAGCTTTGTTTGTCCTGGATGGTGCCAAAGTGGAGCATTTTTCTCAAGCAAAGTCTAAAAAGGTGATCCATAACTGCTAAACACTCACATCCTAATAATGCTTATTCACTTCACTCAGATTCCAGGGTTTCTCAGTTCAGTCCAAAAGATCCATCGTTAGCTGTCAAGTTATGGGAGGGCAGAAAGACACGCAGAGGAGGGGACCAATAGAAGATTTTCAGTTGAATAGTTAATAAGTGTTTTGGAGCAAACGTGAGGGATGGCAGGGTAGATTTTATTAGGGAATATTTAACCTTGTTTTTCCCCGTGTGACCATGCTAAAACAGGAGGAACTGCTCAATCCTCACATCACCTGGGTATGAACTCTTAATCCAACTATCATATTTTTATACTGTGTTTACAAAGAGACAAATGACTCTGCTGCTGTTTCTTTTCAAGGCAATTGTCAAATTAATAATCCAGAATAGATTTAAAGTACCAGTGTGTAAGATTTAAAGGGATTTACTGACAGAGTGTGACAGAAATATATAATATCCATCAGTATGTTTTTATTAGTGTATAATAACCAGAAAATAAGAATCGTGTTTTTGTTTCCTTAAAATGAGTGCGTGGGTCCTCGTCCATGGAGTCGGCCATGTTGCACCGCCATGTTTCTACAGTAGCTCACAGAATGCTGCAGGGATTATGTATTTTTGGAGGCCAACCTGCGAGTTGCTATCATTCTGGTTCCCCCCTCAAAACGTCAGTAGGATTTTTTTCCACTGGATTTTGGGGTGGTGCAGAAAATAAGTTCTGTGGTGAACAGAAGTTTATAAGACTTACACATTTTGTTCTGCGAGATAATCTTCACAAACGAACGCCACCAGAGCACCAGAAGTAAAAAGCTAATGTTAGGCAAAAGAAATTACGCCATGGCAGTGTGATTCAACATCACCACCACTAAGTGAGTCGTGTTAAGCAAGATGCCAAATGAGACTCTGCAGTTTCATAATGCACTTGTTAGCAACTACCTTTTGAAGATACGTAAGCTTCAAAATTCAAGATGGGATATTTACAGATAGATTTTATGTTGCAGAGCAAAACGTGAAAGCTTGTGTTAACCACAGACCTTGTTTCAGGCAAATAACAAGAAAACCATAAAAAAAAAAACACTTGACTTCAAGGGAACCGGAAGTGCTAATGTGCTCTTCTGACTCATTACTGGGTTTTAGGACTCATTCCTGCAGCATTCTATAGAAGTGTCAGGATTCTCCAAATCCATAGTTCAATTTGATTTTCCATTTTATGATCACACTTCCATGTGATTTTTCAATTTGTATTTTTTTCTATTTTAGCACTGATGGCTATGCTATTGTTGCTATTGCTATTGAGTCAACAGATCAACGGATCAATGGTTTTATGCCGTGATAACTGTCATTTACATTTTCAAATTCTTGTCTATATGGTATCAAGTGTAATATAATGACCAGTAAGCTACGCTGTGTCGTCTTTAAAGTGTTGGGGGTTTTTTTCTCTTCAGACACCTGCCAGATGCAGCAAGTAGGCAGGGATGGAGAGAAAAACATACTGATAGAATCGCAGATGTTGGCTTTGATTTTGATTATTGAAATTGAAAGCTCATTTTGATTGATTTTTGATTTAATATCAAAATTGTGACACCCCCAGTAGCCCAGAACCAACAACACTTTTTTGGAAGTTTCATTGCAACTGTAGTTTCTCCTACACACTGGTCCTTTAATGTCACTCCAAATAGGGGCCAGCACATCTTTTAGTTAAGATCTCAAGTCAACATGAGAATAGTGGTCTCTCTGAGGATCTGTAGCTGCCATTGAGGAACCATCCTTTGAGTCACACAGTACAGAAGCTGCTAGAATGCCTGCCTATCAGCGTGCGTTACCTGAAACCTCACTCTGGCCTCGCACCAAGTCTGAGCAAAGGCTTTACAGTGGTTAGTGTCCCAATCGGCTTTAAAGTTCATAGGACTGCCTGTGTTTCTGTCTTGACTCTGATAGACAGGTCTTTCTCCCTGAAAAGGGATTTGAAAGTGATCCTCTACCATGAGTCTTAACCAAATATCCCCGTCGGCAAAGGCATTTTGTTCAAGGCAGTTAAAGGAAGATCTTGCTACTGTAGCGGCTGTCATCGCCGTCCGATGTAAATATCTCAAGACTAGACGTTTCGACAAAGGAATATGTTTTGGTCTTACAGAAGGAAGTCAATGGGTAGGCTCAACATGCTTTCTACACGCAATAACTTGTTCAAGTTTATTCCCAAACTACATGCAGATATACATCCAGGAAAACAGAAGGCTCTTAAAAAGCATGTTGGTGTGTTCGCCGAGACCCTGTGAGGGGATCGTTTTAAGTGGAACAAAGAGAGCCCTCGGGTAGGTCTTGATGTTAGCACGGATTAGGGACCAAGGTATCTGTGCCCACCCAGCAGCAAGCAAGCCAGCTTTACTGTGTAATCCCCCTGAACACAGAACAAATCCACTGCATCAAGCTGAATTTAGGCCAAACACTACACAGAGAGGAAAAAAAACTCAAGCTTTTATCACAGCATACCTCATCAATTGGATCATCTTCCCCTTTAACAACTGATTCGTGCGTAAGCCTTTCCAGATGAGAATGTGCAGTTAGGAGACTTCCCAGAAGCCTCGGAGCGCCTCGCTGCTCTTCGATACCATACATTAATGTGTACAAACTGTGACCACTCACCCTCTCATCTTCATGACTGTTTGCTCAACTGTTCCTTGGCGATTCGTCCTCTGGTTTTGATGCAAAGGTAAACAAAAGGTAAAGATGCGAAGGAATCCTCAGTGTTAGTATTTGAAGAAAGGATTGGATTTGTTTTCACTCCTTATTGTGTTGACACCTCTGTGAAAAAAAAACCTGTCATGTCGTCTCACTTGTTTTCGTGTTACAGAACCAAAGCTCTCGGCAAACTTTATTTTTGTACAATATTCATTTTATAACTTTTTACAGAATTAAACTTGTTTCTATCAAATGAGCATGTCTCCTGGTGTTCTGCCATGTACAATACTGCACCGGTGCCAGATGGTGCTAATTTGCCTGGGCTGTGTTTACACAAGCATCATGTAAAATTGAGGATGAAAATTTGGGTTAAATGGAGAATTGCGGGGATGGTTTGAGAGGTGGCCTCTTCGGTGTGGCGTCCCCTCCTGTTCTGCATTCCTGAACACTAGCTCAGGGTCGTACAGTAAACAAAATCTAGCCGTAAAGCGCCACTGAGCTGTAAATCAAGGCGCTCAAGAATGTTTCCACTGTGCAAAGAAGATATGTAAATGCCGATGAGAAAATGGCAGCAGTACAGACAGCAAGTTGTTAAACAGGAGCTCAAGGTGTGTATACAATGTATAACTGAAGTACTACAAGAGCTGTTGTCAAGTCTTTTGGGCCAAGTCAAAGTCAAGTATCTATTATTTTAATAGAAATGACAAGTCTTCATAAGGCCTCTGTATATATTGACTCAATTTATATTTTTAATCAAATTTGTTTAAATGCTGTTTTTTTCCTTCAGTGATGATTCCTGATAATTAAAGCTGGTTTCAGTAATTTTATATTGACAGTGGATCAAATGACCATGTGTACCTTAAAGGGGTTACTCATGGTGACCAACTTAAAGAGAATTATCACCCAACTCTGTGCTCTCCTTAACTCTACAGAGCTGTTCAGTGCTTTCCCTCAGCATCATTTCATGACGTAAGCAGCTGTTTTCAACTCTTAAAAACCCACTACACACTGTCCCATGTCAAAAGACGGACAGACAGAAAAAGTTGGCAACTAGCTAGGGAACATAGTTGAGCATTTAGCAGCGAATGAGCCAGATATTTTTCTCAAGAGCTGGTGGAGACCAAAATCAGAACTAAAGGAGAGTGAATATTGGACTTACATTCCCAGGTGACCAGAAACACAACTCCAAATGAGCGATAATGTTGGTCAATACCTCTTGAATGTGTAAATAAGCAACTGTTTGCTAACAAGTTTGCGATATCAACTTAAAAGGTGGTGATATGTTTATGTTGTGTTCACAACTGGTGTCCACTACACTCAATTGCCAAATATTGCAGGTTTAACCCTTTTTGCTGTACATCTTCAGTGGAAACCAATGGGCCTGTGACTGAGAGCCACAGACATGAGAGGGGAAATTAGATAATTGAAAAACAAACCAAATCCTTGGTTTTGGTCTTTTTCGTGGGATTTGTTGACAATATAGAATATCACCAGCCTTATCATTGAAGTGTGGCTCAAGTCCAGGTCTTAAGTCCACAAATCTGGGTCCTACTTGTTTACTCACGTCAAGATAAATGAGATGTTTTTCCTTCATGATATCTGCAGCCAACAGTAATTGATGGTTTCTTGTTAACAAACTTAAAGGTCAAGTCCCTCAAATAAAAACAAGTGTTTTCTTTGGCACTGCTTCTGGGGGTAGAAAGATGTTGCAATGAAAAGTAGCACATGACTAGTTCCTCAAACTTTTTATTGCTTTGAGCAACACAGAAACAGCCCTCACCTCCTCTGTTTTGGGGGGACTTCAGGTACTGGATGAACTGACCCTTTAACAGGCCCAGTATCTTAAAAAGCCTGTACCTGGAGGCTGTTTCAGCTCCACACAGCTTCCTCTTTTCCACGTGCCAACTGGTTCATCACAGTGCGATGGACTGAATCAAACAGCAGTCACACCTGACCTCCTGCTGCTGGCTGAGAGCTCTTCTTCTCAAGAGGAGCTTGACGTCAAACTGCCCCCCCATGAAGCCAATCTCCTCAACTCTCCATTTCAGTTGCTCTTTAAAACATCGCTCATTGTTTTTCTCCTTCCATATTTCTTTCTTGTCCTGGTATTCGTCTGTCTCATATTCATTTTATGGCCAGAGGAAGTTTGCCAGGACGCTGAGACATTCAGTTGTCTGCTTGTAACTTTGGTTGGCTTGGAATTTAAGATTTGCTCTACAGTTTCACCCATTGTGAGTCACTGAATAGAAACACCAGCTAAGTGACCGACATGGAGTCTACAGACTTTCCATGTCTTTACGATGAAATGTAGCTGAGCACATTTATTATCAAAAGCTGCCTGTCATGCTGGTAAAATTTACAGTTTGTACAGCAGAATGAACCACGTGAGTCACATTTCTTTTGTTACAAACTAGTTGTGTGCGCTCTTGTTTTTGTTTGTTTCTGTAGGCAGAGGTTGCATTCCAGAGAGACGTATAAAGGGCAAAAACATGGCTTTCATTAGATCTGTATGTTGTGGTTTTTCCTCTGGCAGCTGAAATATTTTTAGACACTGTACAGGTCATTTAAGGGATTCAAAGAGAAAACAGAGACATGGATCCAATTTGTTTTAGGTGGTCTATGCAGTAGTTACTTCCAATTTTCTATTAGCAAAAAAAGTGCAACAAACTTACACTCTATGTGTGTAGCTACACATAAGTTTAATCCTAAAAATAGGACAGAAAACAATTAGAGGCCCTGGAAATATGAAAATTAGTACTGGAGGTTGAGTGTGAAAGCTACTTATTTACCTTAAGAATGTTTGTTTGAGAAAACTTTACATTATTAAGATTATTTTGAATTAGAATTAATTTAATTACATTTTAATCATTTTATTTATTCATCAATACTAGAACTTGCAAAACCTGAAGAAATTGTTCATGTATTTAATAACTGCCAAAAGTAGCTTGTAAAAACTTTATTTCAAGCGGTGAGTCAGAACAGCAGCTTTGGCTGGGACGGTGTACAGTATATCTGCAGGTTTGATTCAGTGCCTCATAAAAAGATATTTGGCAGACGAATTCTTTTGATCAGCCGGTAAAAACCGATCCTTCACTTTGAATAAAATATCTCCATTTGACAAGAGAATACAAATTCCTTTATTTGGGTTTAAAGGTGAAATACAGTATGTAGAAAAAATCTAAAGTAACAGATGGCTAATCCAACATCGCATTCAACAAAACTGTACAGCTTTAAAACCTAAATCTTTAAAAAAGAATAGAAAATAGACCTGGCTGCAGTATTTTTTTGTCTTCACAATTGACTACTTACCAACTAGCAAACTCTTGTTCATAGTTGATGAACAGAACCAGACCACAAAATCTGGAGTTGATTTATGAGGCATTAGCAAACTCTGGAGATGTGGGAGGAGAAGACAATAGAAAAGATGAAAATAAAGTCTACATAATCAAAACAGGCATAAAAAGCCAAGTTCTTCCAGTGGTGGATGAATTGCAATGAGAGGAACGTAAACCTGCGTAAAATTATATTATGCTTGCGCAGTAAAAATGCCTTCACATTTATGTGCTACCCACATAGCACAGAAGCACGCACATAAATATGTATACGCTTAAAACCACATTACAAGAGGAAGGACAGATGCTGTACAATTTAGTAATTTAATTGATGATCTTTTGCACAGTTTCTGACAGTGACTCTGGGATTGATGTTGAAATCTTGTGGTGTTGTATATCCAACCACAAACCCACCCTGTCAGCTATCCTATATAAAATGAGCTGCTGTTGAAGCACCTCAGATCTTGCGTTTTTTCCACTCTGGTTCCTTGTCATCCTCCTCGTCATCTTCCGATTCCTCTGCAAACACAGGTTCTGGCTGCGTCCTAAAGGGGGGAAAATGATTTAATAGTTTTATCTCAGACAACTTCAAAGCTTCAGAAATGCAAATTAAAGGTAATAACCAGATGACAAGAGCTGTGAAGACATGAATGTTTTAAGAAGTTTTATATTAGAATTTAAGTTCTTCATACAAATCATTTTCTTCTATACACACAGAGAGAGGCCTAGGGTGATAGTTCGGATGATTTGAAGTGAGTTTGGATGAGATACTTAGTAATAGTCACCCTCAGCTGACTGAGGCAGAGAGGAGTGTCAGCATGGAAGCTAAGCAATGTACTACTGTTGACAGGGTCAGCAACAAAAGCCACTTAAAAAAAAGGCCCATCTATAAAATGAATACCAGCTCAAGTGTACACTATATTTAAAATATTTTCACAGCTTTACCTCACTGTAATACAGCTTTTTCCAACAGGAAACCACCACCATAGGAGTCAAATATCGCTCTCTCCAAACAAACCAAACTCTAGAGGCAAAATCAGTAATTTTACCTCACAGAACCTCACAGAGCTGTTGGTCTACACCTCGATCTGTTTGTGTGACTTTGGTGAATACAAACTACTATGACTGACGTAACACAATAACGCAAACAAAAAAACAGATCAAGGGAGTGTTAGACCACCACCTCCCATGACATATGGCTTATATAATGGTGATTTCCCATTATATAGGTGAACCGTTTTTAAGTGGCTAAAATAAATTTTGTTGTTGTAAATTTGTCCACAGCAGTTCATTGCTAAGTTTCTGTGCTGGTGCCCCTCTCTGCTTCCCCTCCAAACTGTGGGTGACGACAAGCATCTACCCATATCAAATAATCTGAACTATCCCTTTAAGGAAATTCAGGCTGCAGATGTTATAGTTACATGGCGCACACGACTGTAACTCAGGGCCATCACAGGGTTGCTCCAGCAGAAGTAACGTGATGTCTAATCTAACTTCCAATCAAGCAAAGAGAGCTGTGATAGTGAATATTAGCCAGCTGCTTAAGAGCTCTGCAACCAGGCTAAAGTGGTGTACTTTATCCGATAGTGTATATCAATATATGTATTTAACTATAGACCGTTCTGTTGCAGAATGTGAAACAGACTGTTGGATTTGGCTCACAGCTTTGTTCCACACTTACATAGCTGTCTGAGTCTGATAGTGATCTAAAGCTGTCCATTACTGTCCTTCCTGCAGTGTGAAGTGTGTAAAACTGAACAACTCTTTAAACATTTATGTCACACCAGCAGGAGGAAACCCAAGTACCGTCACAGCATTCACTGTACTCCCAGTACTCATCTTACACTGTCTGCTAATTAGAACAAACTCAGAAATGAGAGAAGGTGAGTCAGAGAGGAAGAGATGAGCAGTAAGATGGGCCAGAAGTGTGTGAATGATTTATATTTTTACTGAAGGTGTGAGGATTTCTTACTCTGTGTACGCCGGGGCAACCCAGTAAGGGTTTTCTGTAGCTTCCTTGGCGTGACGGAGGATGGCCTCACGCGGGTTACTGTCATCGGTTTTATCTAAAGCGATGTTCTTCACAATGAATGACGACAGAGTGCCACCATGAGCTGCCACTCTTCCTCCACGACCTGTTAGGACAGACGACGACTGCATTAGATACTATTAAGACTTACATACAGAAAAAACACACTGTTCTAATGTTGGATAGCAGAATTGTTCTAATAGTAAAACATTGTGCACAAGTACTCTATGGCACAATATTTTACCAATTCATACTGACTCACAGAAATCAGCACAAAAACGTGTAAACTACAGTCAGAAAGCACTTCAGATTGAGCTGCTATCTGTAGAATTAGTTTGGCAGCCCCTCATTGGTTATATCACACGGCAGACATAAATAAATAAAGGAAAATTCAAATATCATCCAAGTCCGTTTTAAGCCTGATGTCTGTCAGACTCACCTGCCAGTTTACGATTGGCCTGTCTTTGGTGCCAGGTGATGTCATCATCTGTTATCTGCTATGTTTCTCTATCCGTCTACAGACAAGTGATGTAACCTGGCATGAGAGCCAAGCTGACGTTCAGTTACACTATGCACCTTCTTTTCACCAGTTAGTTAGTTTATTGACGTTATGCCAGAGCTGCCTTGTTTGCTGTCTGCCTTATCTGTTTTGTTGTTGCTGTTGTCGTTGTTACTATTGCATTGTGGGATATTTATGCTGGTGTAGTGTGCAGTGCTGACATATTGTAATATTTCCCTGGAAACAGAATGAACCTTGCATACTATTGGGTTCATGCTAAGGTTTCATGCTAAAGAATGTCACAAACAGTTTTGGCATACTAAATAGTGTGTTAATATGGAATTTTGGATGCAGCCAGTGACGTTCTTGAGTCTTGTCCTTACCATGAGGTTGCCAGGCAACCAGTGGAGATGCTGCACTTTAGTACTAGCTGGACCAATATTACATTATGTATCTCTCCGTAAAACCACAAATTGTTGTTTTGTCTTTCTGTTTGCTTACAAATTAAACAAACTAGATATCACATGTTAATTGGTGAGCTCTAGGAGTATTTGCTGGTGTATATTTGAACTCTGGAGAGACCCAGACCTGCTGTCTCCCTCTTATTCCAGTCTTTATGCTAATGCTAACTCTCAGCAAAACAGCAAATAAGCATAGAGAGACTTGATGTTCTTTGCAATCAGGTATAACGAATTTGTGCATATACTGGCATTGACAATTGGCCAAAATGAGTTGGAAAATATCAGCATATTAGCAGGTAATGCAATATCGTGCATCCCAAATAGTTTCTGAAATCCGGCGGAGATGATCACAAATTTATCCATTAAATAAACCACTTAAGTCCACAAAAAGGGTTTAGTTTATTACATTAGTCTGCTCTACAAAAACCCTACCATTACTTTTTAACAGACTGGGTTGTGCACAAAAGTTTTGCTGTTTCCCAACACTATTTGTTTAAATTATTGGCATATTATCACATTATGAGTTTTATTACTTTGGGTAGAATTCTGGTTTGTACATTTATTCATTTGTACACTTAGTCTTGTTCCAGAAAGTAGTGCATAAAAGCTACACTGATCTTCGCGGTAGTTACAGTCCTCCTGTGCTGTTGGCTCTGTTTGACTGCACTTAATGGTGCTTTTGGGGAGAAAAAACTTCGGGCTTTCCAGAGAGGGAATTATTACGGTTGTCTTAGAAGATCAAGGATAAGATACACACATGTGCACACACACTAACACAGATAAATTCCCGTACTTAAACACACGGATTTCCTGCTGCAGTCGAACAGTGAGGTTGTTTGGGGGGTTGAGAGGCACCTCTTTCCACTGCTTGTAAGCATCGAGCCAACCACCAAACATTACCTTGCACTTATGCAAAGTCATTCTACACAGAGAATAAACAATATAAAGACAGCCTGTCGTCTAAAAACCACTGGGCTGCTATCAAGTAGTCAAACTTATTTTTATAAAATAGACTGACATTTTCATTTGCAGACTATTTGCTGTCTTTTTCTCAACCTCTTTGACTCTACAGGGTTTCATACTTATATACAACACCATGCAAAAGAGTCAAGCCACTTAAGATGATTCACAATTAATGTCATTTAGCAGAGCAGTGTTTTCAGTAGTACTTGTATGCAAGTTTTGTCACTTGCACAACGTATTACAGTAAAGAAGTTTGCATGATTGGACAGAATCAGAATTTATGTTAATTTTTGACAATAAAGCTTTGGAATGAAGCACTTATTGTTTCGTCACTGTCTTGTGAAAATCAATTATCTCCAAATTTGGTGATTTTTATTTTTTTGATAAAACTGAAGGAAAGAGTGCTCCTTTTTGAGTTGAGACACAAAGCTGAAAACATGGATGAGCTCCTGAAAAGTTGACATTTTAGAGATGCATGGTTTTCACTGGACAGTAATGATGCTGTAATATTATACACCATTTTTGCCGTGTTTTGCCAATAAATCCTTGTTGATTTTACACACTGACCATTAAATATCATAAATATTGATGACAACTTCTTTTAAATACAAAAAAAAAATATTTGCATTTGTCTTTGTCTTGGCTATTTTAGGTTTAAATTCTGCCACAACAGGTTTCCTTACATTAAAGCAGGAACCAAAGTTGCAGTTTGATGACATTGTAAAATAGCGTGGGATCATGGGAGTTGTTATCTTCAATTTTAAACAAACAGCATGGCTGATGAAAATATATCTGACATGACTCAGGCAGACTTCCTCCCACACTCTCTGACATATCCATCATATCCAGTGTTTTCATACTAGTTATAGAACTTTCTGTGTCTTAACATTGTTGGAAACATTTGTGATAAAGTAAGTACAAAACTGAACAAAATTAGTGACATACTGTATGCGTACAATTTTTAGACATTTTTATGCAGAAATATTATATATTACAGTATTTGCATTAGGGATCTATGAGTTTGTTTTAAGTATATAGTGCAGAAAGAATATGAAAGTGAAAAAAGTGAGACAAAGCAAAGAGCCAGCTGGAACACAGAGTAGCAGGAAATAGTCTGGCACCTTGGCACAGTAGAGTGAAGCTCAAACTGTATCCATGATCATCCATGGGTGTGGCATTTGTTAAAGCGTGTAAAAAAATATAGCTAGACCGATCATGGGATCCAGAGAAAGTTCAAAATGCATTGTTGCGTCTCAGCAGTTAAAAAATATGAGGCAACAGCAGGTTACAATGAATCTTTGAGTGGCCAAGTGGGAGCAGTGCTGTTATAGCCTTTGACTTCAGCTGGATTGCGTAACACCAAACACATCAACAACTGTGGATTTGTACATCTGCCTCAAACAGAATCATGCATTCGTCCAGTTACGAACATGACTAATAAGACTCCTTAAAAACAACTGCAGAACTGTAGTCACATCTCGTTACTATAATTGTTTTGAAATGACAGTACTTGTTGTGCGTTTTTGTTGTTGTTTTGCCTTGTTTCTCAGGGATACTGATTGATACACATGTTCTTCTTTTGTCTATTTCCTCGTTACTTTTTTTGTTTATTTGTTGAAGTTAAAGTTTGGCACTAATAAAAGAAATAAAATAAAGCACTTTACCTGGTCCGGACACAGGAGGCTCGGGTTTGTGCGATTTCTTTGGGTCAAGTCTGTCCTTCTCCAGCTGTTTTCGTGTACTCCGCTGCCGGGCCTCTCTGAACATGGGTAAGGCATGAGCTGGAGACACACAGGGTAAACAAGGATAATCAAGTTGCTTAGGTGACTCAAACTGCAAGATCACAAGACACAAGCCGCGTAAATAAGCAGGCAGGGCACCTGGCAATATGTTCAGTGTTTGTAGCTTGTGTATCGTTGTGCTTCGCTAAATGAAGGCAGAGTTGAAAGCTGAGATTCAGTACTGTTTTCATATATGAAATGCAGAAACACGCTCACCTACTACTATTACACCATGCAGAAGAGACGTGGAATCTATGTTGTGTAAAATGTAAATAAAAACAAAACAAACTTTTCAACCTATATTCAGTTGAATACAGTACAATCATGAGCTCAACATTGTGGGGTCTCTGTTGTCGTATTTTGTGCTTCATAATGTACCACATCTTAAATGGCAGACAGGTGTGGACTGCAGGCAGGTCAGTCTTGTACCTGCTCTCTTGTACTATAAAACCACACTGTTGTGCCATGTGCACAATATGTGTTTTGTCATTATCTTGTTAAAATAAGCAGTGATGTCCCTAAAACATCTGACCAACACATACTGACATCCAAACAATGTCTGTATGGCAACATATGTAGGTCCAAAAGCTGTATCACTGGGGCCTTCACAGATGGGACAGTCAACCAGGATGCCATGGGCACTAACACAACCCATACCATCACAGATGCTAGCTTTTAGCTTATAAATGTAGCCCTGGTGACAGTTTGATTGGTCATTCTCCTCTTTAGCTCAGAGATCATCCATAATTCAACATCATCATGATATTATAATGTTTTTATGTATCATCATATATGCAAAGATTTGTGGCACTGGTTCATTCTGTGTTGCGTTTAAACCCCTGGCTGCTAGATAGCAGTGATCTTATCTATCTTAACTGTTCTGATTGCATAAAAAAGTAAACGTTAAGTCAGATTTTATGTATATGTCGGTGTGTTCTTTATACCATGACACCTTGCTTACAGTATTGCAATATACTGAATCATACACAGCCCTATCTGAAACATGTTGCAGACATCAAATTCAAAATGAGTGTATCTTTTTATCACTGTAATCAATGCATTCTGTTTTTATTCACATTTTACACAATGCCCTAACTTTTTTTTAGAATTGGGGTGGTACAAGCACCTGCTGACCTCGGGTAGCATCTCTCCTCTTGTGTACTCTTTCTGCCATAGTGCACACCAACATATTCATTATATCAGCCATGTTTAGATTCAGGCAATCACTCCGCCGCTCTTCACACTTTCGTGAACACTATCACAATAAAGGCCCCCAGCACTTAAATCCACAAGTGTGTGAGTGAACGTGTGCATGAGTAAGTGTGAATAAGAGTGTGTGTGTGTGTGTGTGTGTGTGTGTGTGTATGCTCTGCTCTTATCCTCAGGGGTTACAAAAAGACACTTTAGTAAAGGGCTAGATAAAGTGATTTTCCATTTGGGAGTGCTGTCGCTGTTCAGTGTTAATTCTTCTCCTCCACGCTACATTAAGCAAAAAGGTTACTGTTAACAGATTCCCTCGCTTTTCTCAATGGGCCATCACTTGCTTCCTGTCCCCTCTAATTTTCCAGTGCCAGGGCATCAAGTGCGTCACTCGCCGCTTGTGGCAGTCAAATGCCTGCCTACTTCACACCCTGTTGGCATGGCAATGAGATCACATGATGCTTCTGAAAAGGCTGCGGTAGCCCAAACAATAAATGGCGTCTCAATTGGGTCCTAGCAGCCAATCCGGGAGGACATGTCAGCAGCTGTTCTGCTCCTGTAGGGTGATGACTTCAGTCTGAGGGGGCAAAGGAGCGCGAGGCACGCACAAAAGAGATGACAGCCTCGTGTGTTGGTGATATGATAGGATGACAGGTAGGGGGGTAGTTTGTGTGTGTGTGTGTTTGTGTGGGTGGTGTGAAGCAGCAGGAGATCACGCCAGCAGAGGTGGGAGAAGCGGCTGTCCCTGGCGTGATCCGGCATGACTGCAGACCACATGGCTGCCGCGTGGCACAGTGCCCTGCGGCTGTCCATCCACTCATCCACACCCTACTCCATCAGCTAATGGGCCTGTGAAAGCCCCGAATACACTCTCATTCCTCGCAAAGCCCCACTATGAGATAGTGTTTGAATGTTTCTGTGTGTGTGTGTGTGAGAGGTTAGTAGCTTTGTTGTTCAAGTTGGAGAAGGAGGATCTTAAAATATGCTCCACTTGCCACATCATACACTTGTGAGATGCACGTCATTGTTTCAGTGTCCTTCTCTTGCTGTTAGCCTTATCATGTGAAGAGCGCTGAGCACAGATGGGTTAGTGAGCTCAAGGTGGATTAAACTGCTGCAGGGCTTCAAGGAAGGCACTTCACTTTAATTGCTGCAGTAATTGTAACTGATTAAAAGGCGATGTGTGAAACTGCATGCACGACAAGGCAGAAGAGCAGGGAATTCAGTTCAAAGTTCATCCTACGAAGGTTTGGATGAAACGGATGGTGAGTGTGTTTGTGTCTGCGAGTGCAGACATGGGAGAACTTACGTGTGATGATGTAATCTTGTGTAAGCGTTTCTGCTTGCTTCTCTTTCCGCTTGCTCTTCACTACACACAGCTTAGCCCCCCTGGAAAAAAGCCAGTGGGTTACAAATGATGCTATCATAAAGAAAAAAGGAGATCAATACAAACCCTTTCAATCAAAATAATAACAAAGGACAGACTTATTGTTGATGATATTGTCAAAGAGTGAAGTAATGTATTAAAGTATAAAGATGTCCATCCTCACGCTGTGACGCCATGTCCTGTTTTATGATGCCACTGACGTAGCCAAATGACACACATCATTACCTCTAACATTACTGGAAATATCTGGGATAATATAAGTAACACAACTCAACAACATAGAGTATGTAACATAGGTCTAGTTGTTTTTAGACATTTTAATGCAGAAATGTAATATATACATTTAAACCACCAATGAGTTTGTTGCAACAATCTTTCTTCGCAGCAACTGTGTGATTTTGCATATATAATCCTGCTTATGCCGCTGTGCCACAGAAGTCAACTGTTGTCCAAAAAACATTAAAAATGTAAAGGAGCCACAGTGATGCATTGATTAAACGATTAGTCGATTAATAGATCAAAAGAACATTAATTGCCAACTATTTTGATAAATGATTAATTGTTTCTCTCATTTTTCATCATTTATAATAGCAAATTCAGAGTATGGGGGTGTTGGACTATTGGTTTGACAAAAGAAACAATCTAAAGACATCACTTTAGTTTCTGGGAAATTGTGATGAGCCAATTTTCTTTTTTTTTTTTTTTACATTTTATAAACTAAACAATTGATTGAATAATTGTGAATATAATCAGCAGATTAATCGATAATGAAAAACTACAGCTAGGATTGCCTGATGTGGCTAAAAAAAAAATCATATTGCAATTATTTTTACACATATAGTGATTGCAATATAATTCCTAATTAGTGGGTGTGATCATTTGGTGCATCACAATTTTCATTTTCCCATTAAAAAAAAAATCCTGGTGATGTGACATCTGTTGTGGATTTGTTGGGTACCAAACAAACATGTTTTCTTACATCTGGAGAACAAGATTTGTGGGCCTGAACATTTTTGGAGCTCTGCTCTACTACTTCATTATGATGCTTTTTTTGTCACATATTTTGCCTTTTGCCCCAAAAATTACAGCTTCTGTGATTTGGATATCACACTTGGCCATGTTGCGATTCTGACAATATGTCAAAGGTATTTTTCAAGGGAGATGATGAACTTAAGATGCAGCATCTTTCAACATTTGGGTCACTTCATCATTTTTTTCCAACTGCATTTTTCTGTAAATAGATGTGGGCAGGCGCAATGCTAATTATTACACAGAAAAACAAACTACACTTACCGTAGTGACTGCAATGAACAAATATGTTATGCACAGCAACAATATAGCTCTTACATGTGTTTTTAATTGTTTTTCGTTCACTATTGAGTTATATGGCATAGCAGTTATTTCTGGTTGAATCTGTTAAATCTCATTTTGGGAATTGTTGTCACTGCAAACAACAAACAAGTGAACATACCTGTGGCTTTTAACAGGGTCATAGTAGACCTTGGCCAGTCCATTCCCAGTTCCCACCATTATCTGGTTAAGTTTTGGGTGCCACAGGCAGCGGATGACACTCTGGAATACACAGAGAGATAAAGATGCAGTTAAATGTTTTATTGTCCTGTAACTGAAGGTGGCACACGAGAGGAAAGGAGGTCACACTTTGAAATAGCAGCACACAGCGGGTTGTAAACTTTGTATGTTGTGGGTCAGATTTGCAAGAATGTTTCTGCTTCTCATATTTTGTTGTCTTGAGTATTGTGAGTGTGTGACCCAGGTTGGTTGTGGTACAGTGGGGATCAGTCCCAGCGTGCTCTGCTGCTCTAGTTGACTATATTTGGTTGTTGGGATGAGGGCTGGATCCCTCAGTCTGTGTGTGACAGATGGCCCAGTGCCAATAGGCAAATGTGACCACATTTATCCAGAGGTGTGTGTGTGTGAGAGAGAGAGAGAGAGAGAGCAAGAGGGGCAGAGAGAGACATACACACACAGTTGTTGAACCTTGATGAAGACCCTCTGTGCATTCTGTGATATGTGAGCTACGGTAGAGAGCCGGACTCCCTACAGTAGGGCCTCCTTTCTTCACATACTCACTTTATCACTTTATTAGAGCATCACAACTTTCTGTGACAACATGTGCTTCAGGGTGTCATTGATAACGCACATCTACATCTGGTGCGGATGTGTATCTGCTGTAGTTGTACAGATTTTTTCTTTTCTTTTGAAAATGGGTGCTTGGCACGTCTTTATGTGGAACACAGTAAGCAATCTGGGTGGTGGTGGGGGGGGCTAGGGCACGGGTGTACGATGGGGGGTGGGTAGGACTACGACTGCGACGTCCAGATTCTGTGACGGTGAAAGCTGCTTAGCGCCCAGCTGTTCAGCTTCCCACCAGGATACCAGGGGAAGGAGTCTCAATCACACACACACACACACGCACGCACACAAGACAACAGCCACGCACAAAGACAAGTACTTCTGTATATATGCACGACTAGTTGGTGATTTTAGTTCAATAAGTCAATATAAAAACTATAACATAAACTTGTAGTGATCATATAAAACATTAGGTCCAACAATATTCTTTATTGAATGAAATTCTGTCACCACATAAATGTACGTAAAAATACAAACATGTTCCAGCTTTATCAGGATAGTGTGCAACATAATTAAGACTTTGTGCCCACAGTGAATTAACATCATTGACAATCTGCTTAAATTTGACTGAAACCCCATACCATACAGTACATATCTGCACTACGAGGCCAGCAGCTCAGTTCTGTGAAGCTCATGGGACAGATGAGGGTTAATCTGCTCAACCAGATCATGAGCCGGCTGTAACTGATAGAAAGATCTGGAAAATGCTTTAAACAGGATGTGCTTAACATGAGCCTCGTATATTCCATTCATACATCAGCAGACACTCGAGCATAGCTGCCAACATTTAAGTTTCAGAATACATGAGATTTTTTCAGCATAGGTCAGGTTACGTATAAATGGAAAGCTTTGTTTTGATCCGCTACCGTTGGTTCTGCTTAAGTTAATCCATTATGCTGTTAATACAAACTCAACACTTCCTGTGCTGGTTTCAAATTAAGAACTTTCAGTGGACAGTGCAAGTCTGTAATGAGATGATAAACTTAGCTTTACACAGCAAATTTGATTATTCCTGTGATGTACTTTTCTAATAAAATAAGTAGAGCCCAAATTTAAAATTCATGGTTCGTGTTCGTGTTCTTTATCAATTTATAAAGGTAAACATTATGGTAATTCATAATGTATTTTTTAAAGTTTTTCACATTTCTCTTCTGGTTCTTGAGCTGAAAAAGTTTGGGAACCCCTGGTGTAGATGATAACATGTATCAATAATTTTGATAAACGATTTAATTAGCACAAAGATGAATATGTTTGCACTGTGGAAAATGTTTTATTTCAACATACAAACAAATGATTCTGAACTGTGACAATCTGCTGTACTTGTCCTGAGCTCAACACAACATGTATCAACATGTATGGATGTATGTATCATGAATAGCTGAAGTCTGCTGCCTGTGGATGTGCTTCAGTGTAAATGTGTAATGGGTTATAAATTGCTCCGTCAGGGTTGCTAAAGCAACGCTGACAGTCCCTACATGCGAGGGAAGGCAGAGATGACAGTTAGGAATTCTGTTACACTCCACAGGTGCTGTAAAAGCTCGCGGAATTCACCCGATACACAGTTCGGCAACAAAACACAGAACAACCCAAATCAGGCAGTGAAACCCAAAATAAAAGCGACGATACAGCCAGGTAACTGCAGCCCTGCCAAGTTCAGAAAACAACCTCAAATCATTCTGTCAACGGCGAAACAAGTCAAACAGAAAGCACATAGCAGCCTAAAACAGACCAGTTCAGAGGGGCCCACCCCAGCTGGATCCACTGAGAAGCCCAGAGCCAAGCACAGTTCAGCCCAGTCCAACAGTAATACTGCTTTCCAATACTCAGAGCAGCGTGTTTACACTCAAGGAACCCCTGTTTACGCTTCACGTCCACCAAATTACATCACATCATAAAGGAGGAAACTTTAATCAATCAGTTCTTCAGTAGCAGCCTTTACTGTCCCATCAGATTAAAATACCGAACGCTGATTAGGAGTAAATAAGACAATAGCCACTTGCCCAATATGTAAGCTGATTATGAAATAAAGTTATGCAGAACTAATGGGACACAACAGCCACAGCTGTGTTCCTCGTTTAGTAGCTGGTGAGTGGATCCAAATGTGCACCGCTTCTGACAGACTCAGTTACACAGGCCAACTGAATGCAGCAGGGGGAAAAGAGAACTCGAGACTTAGCACCTCAGCTACACACTGAGTGGGCACACGTCCGAGAAGTGTGTAATTAGTATGAACTGCCTTGCTGGAACAACTGGCTTTTACATCTTGTAAGATTTACTTGGAAAGATACACAAGAAAGAATTGAGTTAAGGCCTCCCCTTTTACCCTTCAAGCTTGGCTGCACTTACTGAGGATGAAAGACCGACCGTTCGTATCAAAGGCCTCCTGGAAGAGCATGGCACAGGGAGCGGCCTACTGTTTGAGCGCCACCAAGCATGAGATGCTAGCTGTAGCATGGGTTAGTTTTGCAGATCAAGGGCCTTTTTGAATGAAGTGTACACCTATAATCACCAAATTTTTAATATTGTGTAGCTCGTGCTGCCATAACAGCTTTGACCCAAGGCATGGACTCCGTGCGAACCTCCATGGATCTAACCTGCATTTCCAGCACATCCCACAGGTGCTCAACTGAATTAAAATCAGGGGAATTTGAACAACAAGATGAACAATGTTATTCACTTCCTTATTTTCCTTTTCCAGTACCAATTCCTATACAGATAGATAAAGATTTTACTGACTACCAATCCAAACCCAAGACTCTTTGTCATTATATAAAATTTTGACAGTGACTAAGAACCTGTACGTAATGTTGACCACTCACATCTGGCCAGTGCCCAGTCCATTTAATAAGATCTGATCTATCTATCAGTTATCAAACAGTTTTATGTGCTATTTTTATGCCTTTATTACACTGCAAGAGTGGCGAGATGACAGGAAATGAGGGATAATGAGGGGCAACAAACGTTCTCATCCTATTCTACAAGTGCAGGCAATCACAAAATACAAAGTACCGGAAGATACACACATGCATGCAAGCAGTGCATGCACAGAGAGTGTGCAAGAGCTGCAGGTTGGTCTCCATTTGAATTTCAGCCAAAGGCTCAGTGCTTTGATAGTCAGCAGGTTCTCACCTGGTTTCTGCCCCTTTTGATGGAATAAGATAAGCTTAAGAGCGTCTGACGTATTTACCAAATGGGCCTAAAACAGCCTCCGCTCCCATGCACACCCCAGAATCCAGGTCTGGGGTTATGTAGACTGTTTAGTTAGAAATGATTGGTGGCCCTTCCTTTCACTCGCCTGCCTGGTACGCCACTTTATAAAGGCTGCACTTAAATTCTCGGGCCATCCGAGAAGCAGACGGCTGATGTAAACATAGTAAATAGCACATTCATCAGGTTCACTGAGTGCATGTCACCCAGAAATAACTGATCTGCTGCAAAACTAAATTTCAGTGTATCAAAATTATTTTTCCAAAAGAGGGTAACACTACCAATACATTTTGGTAAGGGTGATTTTGTTACGCTCATATTGGTAGACTAATGGTCAGTGAGTTGGGAGGTTTACATACAAAAGTTTAGGATATTAAATGTTCTAAGATGGGCAATCTGGCAGCTAATCCTAACCCCTAAAACCTCTCTCTATACTATACTTCTCTAAACCACACAACATCTGTCCAGTGAATGTCAAAATGGTTAAAAATAAGATGTCTATGGAATTTTGTGATTTACAGTAAAATCTGTTATCAACAAATAATGATCATCTCCACAAATAGCATGATTCTCCGATATAAGATGTTTTTCTCTGTGCCCTAGCACCACCCCCATGCCCACCCAGGACGAAGTGTTGGTGTGAAAACTTTTTTTGTAAACGGAAGATATTAAATTAAGTTATATGACATGTGGGTGGCTTCAAAGCATATTTCCACAGACTATGATTGAAGTACTTCAATCATTACCATATAAATTTTGAGGGGTTGGTACAATTAAGACAAATAAAACCATTGCCAAGGCGACTGGCAGCCAGTATCGGTCTCTAGCCTGCATTGTTTTTTGTGGCACTGGATCGGATTTTGTGGGAAATCTGCTGAATTTCTGTAAAGCACAAATGGTGATCAGACAGGAAGAGGTTTTGCTGTCCTTCCAGTGAAACTGAACTGAAGCTTTTAGAGTTTCTCACAATGGTAGATGGTGAAACGAGTGAAAGGCCAGTGGAAAAATCACTTCCAAATGTTTACCCTCTTCAGTAAAGACGTGAAAGCGAAGACAAACGTTCAGGGAGTGGTGCAAAGGAGGAGGGTTGGTAAGTTCTAAACAGACTCTTTGACCCAAAGTGTCCGGGGTCTTTCTTTGATGCTGCCTATATCGTCACCAAAGTGAAGTGGGTGCAAATGTTACAGCTGATTCTGTTTATGAAAGTTTATGTGTACTCTGCAGGAAGACCTCTCATGCAACATATGATGACCACTGCTTGATCAGAATGACAGACATCTGTACAAATGTGGATTAAGTGGCTACCACCTAACGTCTAAGTGACACAATTTATACTTGTGATGATAACAATCAAATTGATTAATTGGCTATTAAGAATTTGAATTATCATGTAAAATTTAAACTAAATACTACAAAATAAAGATTTTTTCTGCAATTATTTTTATGGGTGCTCACTTGCAGTGAAAGATTCAATAATAACATTTTGGTACAACCTTCATTAGCTTATTTTATTTTATTTTATTTTTATGCTTTTTTTTTAAATTACAATTAATGTTAGCAACAGTTGATTAAGGACAGTGCTGACAATTTGCAACCCAAATTTATACTGAGCATTCAAAAGTATTTTAACTGGAATGCATTATTTAGCTCTACCACCATGCAGGACCTCTAGCTACCTAGAGGAGACAAATGCAGTAGCAACGTCTTCTAAACAAGAAAGTATTTAGAAAATGTGGTTTTAATTTTGAGAATCACTTGCACAAACAAGAGTGTAACATTACTGTGAGACAGATTATTGTTGTTCCTCTTGACTGAAGGAAGGCAGTACACCAAGGTACTGACAGTGACTATATATTGATGTTAAAAATGCTATTCTTAGCACTTTCTGTCATCAAAATAACAAACAGTGATCTCAGTCAAATCTATTTTAACCCAGCATCATTCTTTATCCTAACTTCAGAGAACTGTGTTGACAGGCTCATACGCGTATTCAGATTCAAAAGCTGACACTCAACTTTGAATTCAGCAGTGATCCTTCTATATAATAGACAGCTTAAATGACTCCAGAAAGAATTATTTAGATATGGAAATGACAGTAAATAAAAAATGAATACACTTTTTCTAATTGAATTAAAGTCAAACTCTCAGATAAACTGGGTCAACCAAAACACAGACCGCCCTTCCTTAGTGCAACTGTGCAGCGGGGTGTACATTTAGTCTTGATGCTGTGCCAAGGTTTTGCAAGCTCGCAGCAGCTGGCTGGCATGACAGGGGGATGCACGGACACACAAACCCAGCTTTTGTCTCTTCCCCCCTCTCTCGAACATGTTCCCTCCGTGGCCCATGTGAAAGTGTCATGCCTTAGCCAAGGGGACCAAGTTAGAAGCCATTAGCCTCTGTCAGACCTCACTGTTATGACTACAGATATACAGTGCTAAATCTGTTGAAAAGGAGAGACAGAGGAAGAGGAGGAGGAGCAGGAAGCAACAAAAAAAAGTTTTTGTCCTGAAGAGAGCACCTCTGCCCTTCATTTCAGCACCTATGGCTGGTTGCCTTCCCCAAATGGATTTCTGAGAAAGCAGGATTAGTATAAAGTGCATAGTATGCTAACGTGTTTGACAGTGTAGTCGGTGCATGTGAATGGAACATGCTTATAATTTAATTTGAAATGTACCTCAAAGGTAGTGCATATAAAAGCGTCAATAGCTGTTCTGCCAAAGCTTTGTGGGAATAACTTGCAGTGAGGAAAGGTCACATTACTCTACTTTCTCATAGCTTGCCTCAAAGCATTTTTTAAAATTTTCCTCCTTTGCCTTCCCTCCCCTCCATAACTCTTCTCATCTTCCCCTGTATTTTCCCCAAAATACTGCCACCGTCTATCTTTCATCCAGGGTGAAGACGGAGAAAATATTTATTCTGCTATGCTGAGACACGGTGATTTAAAAGAAAAATGTCTAGTCACTACCACAGGGATATTTGATTTACAAAAGAAGCAGAACTAATTTCTCTTTCTGTGTGACATTACATTAATTCAAATTACATTTTAGAAGATTTGTGTACATTTGAGAGTTAAGCACTTTTAAGCACTCTGTAATTGCCAAGGGTAGAAGTAATATATTACAACTACTCACATTACTTCTCTTTTTGGGCACTTGCACTTTCATTATTAAAAAAAATATCTAATTATGATTATTTTGACACCTGGCTATGGCCACTTTGCCCCCTCATTTTGGCTTTATGCCCCTCAAAAAAAATCATATGTCCTGCAGCAACAGTGGTCTTGATGCCCCGCCCACACTGCCCCAACTGATTTCTAGTTTTCTCCTCTGCCTCTTTCCTGTCGATACTGTTTTAAGACACCAGTGTTTTTTGTTGCAATTCAGATTCAACAACAGCAACTGAAACACTGTACACATAACCAGTGGTGTGTTATATTAGGTTAGAAAAGAGGCATACAAATATGAACAGGTCTGTCGACGCGATATAAACATTCTTTGATTAAGAAGCCTAATGACACTCATGGTTTACACTGCAGACTGGAGTCTCTGTTAACAGAGACAAATAGCTAGATTTTTTTTTAAATATGCTCATCTCCTCTTCATAATGACTTACTTCTTAAAATAATGACTTAGTATCTCTAATAATGAGTTAGTGTTTCAAAATAATGGCTTAGTATCAAAAAAAGACTAGCAACCTCAAAAAATGACTTAGAATCTCATGATAATAATAATAATAATAATAATAATAATAATAATAATAATAATAATAATAATAATAATAATAAACTCATCTTTAACCCTTAAATTTATCATTTACTTGGACTTAAAAATATTGTTTTATTTGATGGCTGTGCTGCCCTGGCATTTGGCCTTTGTGTCCTATAAAAGTGGCCCCTAAAATTCAAGGTAGTAGTTGAGTAATACTTCAGTAATGTAACAGTACTTCTCCACTTCTCTACTGTAAAATTCTGGATCTGTCACTCTAATTTCAGTGGTTTACATTACCACATAGTTGCTGATACAAAATTAATGAATACTGATTTACATAAATGATAAGATTTAAGGTATAATCTGCTGGAATAATCCTATGTTGGGATAAATAGGAAATTAAATAAATCTCCATACCAAGCCAGTCAAATCTGTTCAGCTGTCATAACAAGGCTTTAAACTACTTCTGTTGTGTTTTCAGGCAGCTATAACCAAATAAAGATATTTTAAGAGTGCACTTTCGTATGAGCCCAGACTACTTATGTGGAGAGAGAAATGACAGGCACATTGGTTCCATTATGTTTCATTGTGGACTCATTTTGTTTCTTTTCCACTGTGCATCATTTTGGGTCATTTTGGTTTGGAACTAACATAATATATCAACCAGTTGAAAAACATCTTGCAATAAGTGCCGTTGTGGTTGTGGGGATTGAAGCAGAACTTACTGCGTTGGTGACCTCTATTTCATAGACCCGCTGAAAGGAAGCTCGGTCAAAGAAAACCAGCTTCCCATTTCCCTCGTCTTTCTTCACTGAGGTTCCCGTTACAAGAAGTTTGTCATCAGGGCTAAAACAGCAGTCGGTCCTTAAAGGGAAAATGACACACATTCAGTATCATCAGTTCATAATTCTCACATAATTTACTGTAATCAAACAGACTATAATTAAGATGACAGATAAAAATACTCACATTGCAAAGAAGTTGGTCAGTCCAGTAGCTACGTTCACAGGTTTCTTGAAGTTGCGGATATCCCACATCTTCAGAGTGTCATCACCTAGACAATAGATGGAGACATCAGGTAAACAGTAGAAAGTCATCACAGTAGAACACAGTAGTGTTATTTACATTGCTAGAGCTAAGTAAATACTGCCTTTTCCTGACTGTACAACAAGCCAGTAAGAGTTACTTTTCATTTACATTACAGAAATATGTTGAGTGAAGGCCCCTTACACAGAATTATTTCTGTTTGTCTATGGGTTAGAAACCTCCTGACTAAATCACACACTGTGGAGAAAGTCACGTCTCGCTGTGTATAGATCTCTTGTGAGTCCTCTATGATATGTTGATGGTGGTCCCTGTTTATTTGCACACATGGTAAGAGACTAGCTAAGTCTGCTTAAAAACATTAGGGCTGTCCTTTTTTGGGCTCTGGAGCTTCAGTAGTAATTAACAACAAATATTCTCAACACTGCATTTAACCCCCTGTGCAATTTGGGCTACTTTTTGGGCCATTTTGACTTTCGTTGTACGACTATTGAGGTTTTGCTCATGCATATGGCATCATTCTTGGCAAGGGCTAATGTTTTTCGATTTTGGAATTCAAACCTCACCTGTATAAACCCTATAATGCACTGTATACTCAACTGCCAACTTAATTTACCCCTTGGGCCCATTTGCTGACCGCTGACTTCCATTAAAACCACACTTTTTGTCCTCCCTGCTAATAGACCATCAAAACAGCATTTTTAAAATATTCTTTTTCTTCCCTGCACTTACTAAAGTAACTACTTTTACTGTAGAACCCTACTTAGTACTTTTTACTTTAGTTCTACTTTAGTACCTTACTTAGTACTTTCTACTTTTAGGGGATTCGTTTACAAACATGTCACCTCTTTAACCTCATATGAGTTTGTAGGTCTACTGAGAGAAAGAAAGAGGTATCTCTGACAGCAACGTGCATTTTTGCAGGTTGGGCAGTGCGGATTTGCTGTCATAATGGGCTGGGTGTGTGCAGATATTTAAGATCCTAACCCATGCATCACTAGTAGCCTCCATTTAGCAAAAAAATAAATAATAGATAGATAAATAAATAAAAAGAAAAGAAAAGAAGGGATATCCGAATCCCGCAATTACAATATCACTTTGGATGAGGCACTAGACCTAAAAACAGGAGGCTCTGAGCAGAGCAGTCAGTGAAAGCCACCTCAATATGTGTAATTGCTGCCTGTGCGGTTTGGAGGATATTGCAAGACTAAGATATTTTTCTTACCTCCGCGTGAAGCGAGAGTCATGCCATCATAGGAGAAGGAGAGGCAGGAGGTGTCTGATCCTGGAATGTGTGCTTGCCGACAGTGGAACTTTGTATGGACCTGAGAAGAAAAAGAGAAAACAATCTATTGACCGCAGAGATTTATACGGGGTCCGCTGTAGTTTATGGTTTAGCAGCGATGTGTAACACAACTACAGTTTCAGACTCCGTCTCAATAATAAACAGCAATGACTAGGTATTAATGGGTGACTTCAGGGCTGGTATGAATAACTCAAATACATTTTAAATGCTATTTGATTACTCCATGTCGTGTGTGTATGAAATAAAGCTGCAACTAACTATTCATTCACTTTTATCATCAATTAATTTATTATTATTTTCTCGCTTAATTGATCAGTGTTCCCTAAAGCCCAAGGTGACATCATCAAAAGTCTTGTTTTGCCCACAAAGAGAGTCAGTTTACTGTCATGAAGGACTAAAGAAGACAGAAAATATTAACATTTAAGACCTTTTTCTTAAAAAAATAGCTGGTGATTAATTTAATAATAGATTTATACTTGATTAATCGTTGCAGCTCTAGCATGAAAGTCAAAGTGTAATAGAGAGGTCATGATAGCAGCACTTCGCTCCTGTTTGTGTCTAATTATAGTTATGTTGAAGTGAAAAGTAGAAATACTTGAGCAAATACAGAATCAACTTAATTTATTTATATACTGTTAATATGTGTCACGGACGAGGACATTACATAAACAGAAAAGACCTAGACGAGATGTAATTGACCATTAATTACAGAACTAAATGAATAAATAGTGCAGTCCTGGCTCTCTCTGCCTTTTCCATAAACACGCTGCCTCGGTCACTACTGATCATCAATATTAGCAAGAGTTCTTATAATCTCCCGATGCACCACAGTATGAATCTGTCAGTGCTCTGCTTCAGTGGCAGATATTTCAGTTAGTCATTGCTGCAACAAAAAGACCTTTTCATTCTGTTTCTTCAAAACAACACACGGTTTCCATTTCCTCCATGAACACCATACTATATATTTAACTATGAAGCCCACTACAACTTATGAAATACAGGCAACGTTACACGCTGTACCCACCACGCTCTTAAGCAAGACTACAAACCACAGACATTTACCTTGGCAAGCTCACGCGCCAGTTTGACAGATGTTTCATTGATTTTTTTTTCTTTGCTCCTACCTGAAGTAGTATCACAATATTCCTACTTCATATAGTTTACCAGCCAATAACTCACACCAGACTCCTTTTTAACCACAGCCCGGGACTATGATTTCTTAATATTATCCATCCTTAAAGTGTTATTGTTAGAAGTGTTACTATTTTAATATGTCACATCAAACTGTCAATGACCACCATCTTCAATTATAAAACATGGACGAATTTGCTTTTTAATGACACGTGCCAACAGCAGAAGTTTGAAAAACACGTTTTAAAGTATGGGTTAGGAAGTAAATAAGTAAAACTCTATAATTTTACACATTACAAAGATGAGTTGCCAGTAAAGGAGAGTACTGCTTAACCTATTATAATGCCGTATACTGTCTTCTTTGCATTCAAAAGAGCTTTTCAAGACTCAGAAAATATAGGGTTCTCTTGTGGTAACCTTAATGTTATCAGGGTTATCTTAGCTAGGGCTTGGATACTAGAAATCTTTATGGTTGTGTTAAAAACTGAGTTTTTTTAATAGAAATGGGCATTTACAAAGCAGGAAAGATCTGATGAAAAGCTACTGAGTTTCATTATTATTCATCAGGAACGAGAGGAAAATTACTGTGAACCTATTTTGATTAAGAATGCACGAAATGGAAAAAACAGATATTGCAATTGCGATATGACTCATGACTGGGGAATTTCTGCGTCACAATTTTAATTTTTTACTGAACAAAGCAATTAAGATCAGGATGTGGCATTAACTGAGTCCATACCAAAACAAACATGTTTTCTTACATCAAGAGAACAAGATTTGTAGGGCTGCAACTAATGATTATTTTCATTATTGATTCATCTGCTATTTATTATTATTTTCTCAATTAATCAAACAAAATTTCAGGAAACAGTGAAAAATGTCTTGTTTTGTCCACATCCAAAGATATTCAGTGTACTGTCACAGAGGGCTACAAGAAGAAACCAGAAAATATTCACACATTTGAGAAACTGAAATCAGAAAATTTGGACATTGTTTACTTTTTAAAAAAGATTCAAAACGATTAATCAATTATTAAAATAATTGTTCCTCTAAAGATTTTTAGGCCTCTCTGCAGCAAAGTAGTACTTTATTATCATGCTGTTTTCTCACACATTTTTCCTCTACCAAAAAAGTTTTTGCTGTGATTTTGGATATTGTACTTTTTGCAATCAATAATCATTTTTCCAACAAAAATGTCCCCATTTTCAGTAGTTCTAGCTTTTCAAACAGGAAAGTTATGGGCATTGTTCTTTATCGTCTGACATTTTACACACCAAACAGTGAAGAGAAAATAATGAGCAGATAAATCGATAATGGAAACAAGCCTCAGTTGAAGCCCTAAATGTGAATATATATGTAATTCTGAAGCAGACAACACAAAACATAGCAGCTTACAACGGAATATTACAGCCTCCCAGGCAATGTTTCCACCATCAAGGTCTTCGTCAGGCAAATCATGTGTTCGATTCTGCCCTTGTAACTATTTCCCCGGCATGTTGCTGTATATGAGAATGTGATCTTACTCAGCTTGGCTGTGATGATCAGCATGTATCATTGAAAACCAAGTAGGCTGAGTGACATTTCAGTTGAGGGTCATTATATAGAGGTGAGAACAGACTGATTACAAAAGCTGGAAGGAATGGAATCTCACCTTTGTAGTTCATAGGGTAAAAACAGACGATGAGCTCTTTCAAACTGTTCTGGGCGAAAGGCGAGCACTGGTGGCATTTTAGGGACATTTTGGAAACCATGAGAAATTTCCATACATGCAATTAAAAAGACCAAAACATTCCTAATTAATCCCAGCCACTGTGCCCATGTCTCCCTGCCCACAGAAGCATTTTAACTTCTCTTCTGAACAGCTGTTTCTAAGATGGCCAGCCACTGCATGTACTTTCTTAGTGCTCACTCTGAGCAAGTGGTGCACTACTGTAGCGTAGTGGAGGGTGAGTGTGCCAAGGTCTGCAGCTCCAGGCTGGAAATAACCCAGCTCAACACCCCAACACACACATAATTCTCTCTATCTTTCTCACACATACACACAAAGGAACAGCAAGAAGAAAAGCTCTCGAAAAGTACACAGTCACTCAAACTGCGGACAATGAAGAAGTGAAAAAGGAGATAGCCAGAGTGACACAAACGTTAAGGTTTTACTCTAGATTTTAGAATTACGGATGCAGCTAGTTATCTTCATTGTCAAGTAATCTGAACATGTTTTCAGTTCGTCATTTATTCCATGAAATATCTGTCACAATTTCCAGTAACGCATGGTGACATCTTCAATTTGCTTGTTTTGTCCAGCCAGCAGCTCAAAATCCAAAAATATTTGATGCACAGGGACAAAAAATGAAGAAAAGCTGCATATTTTCATAACTGAGAGCTACTTTTAACAACTAATTTTAAGTAATTTATCAAGCAAAATTGTCATATTGATTATCAGAATGGTTACTGATTAATTTTCCGTCAGTAAATGAATCAACTAATTGTTTTAGTACTGACTGCAATGCCTTGTTGCCTTGTCTTCCTCCTGCTCACTCCCACATTTACCTCCCAGTGCCTCAGTTTTACCTGGACTCGGTACAACCAGATTACAGAGATCGATCATTAAAAGGCCGCGGTGAAGCAATAGTCCAGGAAGTACGCTTGCTAACGCTCAAACAAACATAACCTTGGTTTATACAGCTACATTTTCATTAATTCTAAACGGAATGCAAATAAATCAGTGAAAAGAGAATTGCAGCAATACAGGCTTTCGACTCGGCAAGCTGGATAAGGAATTTGAAGTGAGCACACAGTGTGGGAGACAGATAAGATAGAGAAATGTAGAGAAATGCTGGATAAAGGAGCAGGAGAGAGTGGAAAGAGTGGAGCGTGAGGTGAATGAGTGATGTGTCCTTATGATACAAGAAGGAAACGAGGCCATACTTCACTTCCAAAGTAAATGAAGGGAAGTTATTAACTTGGAGGAGACAGATAACACTGTTACCTTGAACTGTAGATAACACGGATTCCACTTTTTCAGGCCTTGGCCATTTAGCCTCTGGAGTGTCTCCAGGGATAATTTTCTGCTTCCCATCATCATTTTACTCAAACACTACCTTTGACTCAAATCCATTCTGTTCATTTGTTATCTAAGATTATCTTTCTATTCTTTTATTCCCTGCACTGAAATTGACTTGGTTGAGAAATAAAAGTCAAGAGGTCAATTTAATATAAAAAAACGACCTTTTCTAATCTCAGAGCAGGTGTGGAACAGCCAGGCCATGGGATATCTCTGGTCTGCTAAACAGCAGCGAAAGCATAATGTGTAAAGCTTAAACCCAGTCAAACATGCAAAACTCTGCCATAAAGGTGCACTGACTGTGACTGGACTTTGAGAATTGACTATTTTATTTGATCAGCCTAAAACAAAGACATTTGGGGCCCGTTTCAGTCATGCAATCACATTAACCACTGCACTGCATGTGTTGTGCACATGTACAATGGGAGCGTATCCAAACATACAATATTTCAATTCATATAACTGCAAGCACAGCTATGCATGGTAGGCAGAAATGGGTCGTGTGGGGTCAACAGGAACGTATGCTAATGAACCATTTTCTTGTAATTATCTTTTCTTGTGAACTGTTGCATGAAGGTCAGTGGCACATCATAAAAATGAGTCTTGTGGAGACGATAGTCCATTTGTCTGAGAGGTGCAGAGTTGCAGGGTGAGAATAAATGGCACCAAACATGTAGATATTACACCATAAATATAGTGCAGGGACAAGGTGATGAAATCTGCTTTACGTAACTCCAGAGAATATTGCAGAGATGTTTGTTTTTTTTCTAAAACGTGACCTCAAAAGAATGTTTTTAACTATGGCCACAAGTTTTCTCAGGTCAACTAGTAAGGAAAGTTATGAGCTCTTGTTTGGTCTGTGATGAATCATTCCGCAACTTTTTTTCCTCTTTTCATCTGACGTCTCTGTTTCTAAGATTAACACCATCTGCTCCTCGCACATGCTGTGTTTTAACCCCTTTTATGTTATATTGTTATGATATATATGTTATGTTATACTGTCATCAGAGCGATGCCTTATATATTTAAAAATATTCTCTCATCCTACCAGACAAACAGGTGGACTGACGAAAAGGCAATACGTGTCCAACTCTGGATTAAATTATGAAAAAAGAAACAGAGACAAGGATGCTAACTTTCAAACTGGACTACAGAAATAGTGTTGACTGTGTTGATTGACTGTAATTATTGTGATCCAAGTTCGATCCTTTTATCTTTAAAAAAAAAAAAAAATACTGAGAGGATTCCTGAAGACAAAATCCACTCAATTTCCTAAATTTTAGGCTTGAAGAAAAAAGTCTTCATAGTCAATTAAAGATTAACATTTTAACTTTTATCATATTTTTGGAGGTTTGAACAACAATGAATGAAATAGGGTTGGTTATTTAGATTTATTGTAGATTCTGATTATGTTGTTATTTGATAACCACTTATAAGTAAAACAATTTGTTTAAGTGTAAGTGAACAAAAACATTAACAATGAACCCTAGTTGTTAATCTTTACTTGCTGCAAAAGTAACCACTGGCTACAGCTCACTATAGAGCTGGGTGAGCAGGCAATAGATTCAGAATCAGGCTCGACAGCCTCTACAGATGTCGTAGTAGAGGCAAAGAGACCAAAGAGGACGCTGGATAAGACAGAAGTAAAGGAGAGAAAAAGAGAGTGACCAAGCAAGGGACAAGATAAAATCTGACTGGCTTTTAGTCGTTGAGAGAAGCTTTGCAAAATAAACAGCTACAAGACAGACACCCAGCTGGCCTTCTTGCTGTTGGACCAGTCAGTAATATTAGCTGGCTTGCTATGTCTTGTGCTGTTGCACTTGCTTAATGTCGGTCTGTGTCAGCGGTTGATTCACTAACTTTTGACCATAAGTAATGTAATCATAGCAAATGCATGTGTACAGCTGTCTATAGTTATGACAGTGGTTGATAAATGAATTTATGATCACCTGAAAATAAGAATTGTTGCCTTTTCATTACCTTAGAATGACTTGTTTATGTCTACAGAGGCATGGATACTTTTCCACAGATGCCACCATGTTGCACCTCTATGTTTCTCCAGTAGCCCATAACAGACAAACTAAATACTGGGTCTAGATACTGCCTTTCATGTTTTGCGCTAATTTCACAGACACTGCAGTTTCCCCTACATGCTTGGAGGGGGAGAGTGACATTAGGTATTTGCAATCTAAAAGCTCACTGCTACATGCCACTAAATACTACACACTGGTTTTAAACTTGATCAATAACCTCTATCAATAAGTAAAAGTAGTTAGGGTTATTCTAGCTGCTTATTGCAAACATACACCCTCTCCAGCTATTTCTAGATCACTCACTGCTGTTGTGAAAGCTTGAGTGTTTATTTACTATCCTGATATTGGCTGGCATTGGTAGATGCAATGGTGTTTGCTTCCTGTGATAATCTACACAGCCGGTTTATGTAACTGGATTCTCGTGCACTGTTTGAAACTTCTCTCACGTCTTGTGACATCCTCTGTAAACTTCGCCCTTCTCCCTGGCCTAAACAAGCATCACGCGAAAGTGTCAGGGTTTTATTCAGAAAGCTACTGTGCATATATTTCTACACACATATGCATTTATACGTTTCATATAAGATTGTGCAAACATTTATATGAACATGCACAGAGCCCGAATACACATCTACTCCCATTCGGCAACAGGAGTTGATAAATAGCTGAAGGAACACAGCATTGGGTTTCATCCTCAGCAGACTATGATAACAATCTACCGCAGGGCCAACTGTTCCTAACCACACTGTCTGACTATCATTATATAAATACTGCGGCACTCTGACTTTCCCCAACCTCCATACTTTTACAGCCACACACCTGAAAGACTTAATGATGCCCACTGTGCAGTCAGTTGTAACATCTCACTCTGACCTCTGCTACTTTCTGAGGATCGAGTAGCCAAACCGCACACAAGTCCTGAACAGCTGCTCTGATCTTTCATGGAAATCAACAAGTGGTGATGGTGAAGCCGTGTATATGTGTGTGTGAGAGGATCACACTGGAGTGAGTGTTCATATAATCTGAAAGTGTGTTCCATTAAAGTAACTGTACTCCTCTATGTCTGAGCTACAAACTGCAAAAAGACTAGGACTCATGTCACACATGTCATTTCCTTGTCTTTGTTTAGGATTAATGGGTACAATGCTGAATGTTTAAGCATTCACTTGATAGAAAGCACCTCTTGTTATGAAGTTATGTAGTGACTGTTTGTCTCCACATCTAAAAAGGGTTGAGGGGGGATCAGGCTGTCTGACTTGGTTTACCTGCAAAAAGAATTCAGATTTTTCTTATTCTGAAAAAGATAATATTCCTACTGAGCTGTTCATATGGATAATGAAAACAAATATTCCACTAATATTCCCATTCACATGCAACCATGCATACATGGATTATGGAAAAGGGAACAACTCGAGTCATTTGAGCCATTTTGCTTCTTTGTGTCAAAATAGTTTCCTCTGGTATCAGACTTGTTCGACAATGTGAATACAGACTCCCTAATTCAACCACCTTGTTGAAAAGGTCGACCTCCCTACATCAAAGATCTTCTGTCACAGACCACTAAGGTTCTCTACCACTTTTCTTTTAAAAATTCCTTGTGTGTCCCATAAATGTACAGGCGAGAGTGCCTTTTGTTTTTATGCCCCTAAACTGTGGAACTTGCTACCTCTGGATGTTAAAATGGAAAGCTCTTTCTATATTTTTAAAAGGAAACTAAAGACCTCTGGCTTGAAATTTTTAATTGGGAGTAATAATAAATAATATAACCTTAGTTTTTACATTTTTTTTTTACATTTTTTTTATCCTTTTAGTCCTTTAATTCTACTGACCTTTGAAAATGATATTGTTTTACTGTTGTAAGTTTTATTCTTGCAAAATTATCATTTAATGTTTTCATTTGTTTCTTGTCTGTGTTGTTTTAACTTAGCTAGTGAAGCTCTTATTATGAAACAGCAAAATCAGAAAATGTTGGTTTTCATCAACAGTAACTCAATACAGCTACACAGCTGAAAGTGAACAACAAACAGATGAAACTTTTAAACAAAAGCTCAAACAGCAACACAGGAGAGAAAGGTAACTTCAAACCACAGAGATTCAGTTAGAAGCTACAAATGTACTGAGAGCTGAACACAGACTAAACAAAAACACCTTAGTCTCTGCTCTCCTGTAAAATCTCACAACACATGCTTGTTTGAGGGGGATAAAGGGGGGCTGTCACAGGTTGGCCACAGTAGATGAAATGTCACAGCAGCCCGCTTGGAGGCGGGTCAGGCTCACTTTGGCCCCACTGGTCCATCTCAGGCTCAAGTCAGAGCATTAAAACTGATAACAGAAACACAAATCAGTGTGGCACCGTTTGACTCCGTGTGGCCAAAAGTACCAATGGAAATGCCCCACTGGGGACCACTTTGCATTTCAAAAACTTCCATGGAGACATGAGAGTGACTCTTGCTGGTTATTTTGAGTTGCCCTGAAGAATTCCCTCTAATCTTCTACAGTCCCATCTTAACTAGTTTATAGCAATACTGCACAGTCACATTATTGTGTTGAGGGTCTTTTTAGGCCAGTAACATGTGCTGGTCAGCATAGGTGGTCAATATGACTATAAAGCAAAAGGGAAAAGGGAGCCTGGAACTCATTTTATTAAGAACAAGATGGGCTGAAGGGAAGAATCCTAGAGGAATGAAAATGAAGAAAAGACTGCACATCGAAATTCATCCTGGATCAATTTAAAACTTCTTAGGAATCTCTGGTTTCTCTCATAATTAAGGATCTGTTGCTGTGACAAAGCCAGCAAATACAGGAAAGAAGTGAAAGTCTGCCATGTCATCTCATGATAATACTCCCCAACTGGGTTCATCAAAACCACCTCTTTTGGGGTCCCGCTCTGAAGTCTGGAGACCTCCAAGTCCACCAATGACATCATAGCATTCCCCAGGTCTCTGTGGTAATGTTTTTGAACAAAGGCCTGCACCCCTCAGTGCACAAACTTTCACAGTGCACATTACCTGGCAACCATTTAGATGCAGCCCTGTAATTCTGGCACTGACCCCTCTAGTCAGAGAATGAGCATGCAATCACTCTCTGTGGCAGTCAGCTAAAAGAGACCTGCTTGACTCCCCCATCACAGGATCAATCAGCTCATGTCAGGGTTCAAGAGCACGATGTGTCATCCTCAATAGCTTCTCTTCAGGCTGAGCTCAAGATCAAGGTCATGTACATGATTGATCGTGATTGATCTGCCTGCATATTCTGGCTGTGAGTAATAGTAGCGATACAACAGGAGATAGGCCTCCTTTGAGTGGGGAGGGAGCAGCAATAAAAGCTTCGGTAGGTCAACTCCTTTTTAGGCTTGTGGCTGAATTTGAGTCAGCAGCACAGGTTGCTGATTAGGGCAGAGGGCACCAACTAAATTCTTGAGCCATTCAGACAGGACAGGCTCCACTGGTCAGGCAACAGACATGAGTACTGTAAGCTGCTGTGGGACGCAGGGTAAATATTTAGTTTGGAGAAAGAGGGGTAATAAATTTGGAGAGCTTTAACCCAATCACTCGCAGCCTGCTGCTATGAGCAGCTCAGGGGTGGGATGATGGGTAAAGTGGTGGAGACGTGGGAGTCTATGCAATACATGGAAGCACAATAGGAATACAAAAGTAGGTACAGGGAAAATAAACCCTCCATCTAACGACATTTTTTGCGTGTCCTGTGATTAGGAAGTTGACTGTTACAGTAATTATCATGTAGCCTACTTCCCATTTGACTAATCTGGATAAGCCCCTCTGTCCAATCAAGCTGTTCCAACTCACTAACTACAGCTTAATTGTCACTGTCACTATGAAATAACAGAAGCGTTCAACCTTGTCCACATATGGGGCTGGACAGATGAAAGGATATGAAGCAGAACAAAAGAATTAGAGTAGAAATACGCCAAAACATTGAGGGCAGAAAAACAACTTGATGTGCTGGATACTGGTCTCATACTGGATTCTGGCTGTCTAAGAAAGTATTTAACAATATTTGTGTGCAGTCCTCCATTGGTTTTATTTCCCATCTTAAAATGTGGGTTTATAGTGTTTTAGGACTCCCAAATGAGTGACCACAAAGTATTTATCACACCGTGGACAAAGCAACTTGTGAAACCATTGTTTCAAAAGAGCTTGCCATAATGAAAGACAATACCAAACTGGAATAATGCCTGACATATGTAATCTTTGAAAATAATGAATTATGAGTGCTGCTGGACTCCTAAGCCCCCTCTTCAACAGAAATGCACCTCTCCTCCTTTCTTTTTTCCTCTTTCCATCCTTTTCCTGGGGGTGAATTTTATGTGTGAACCAGCAAGATGCCAAAGAGTAAAAGTGCTTTCAGGGTACCTAAACCCAAAATTTTTAGACTTTCAAAATTTTGTCATCACATCTAAATTGTGACTCTGGTGGAGGGTGGGGATGAGGCAGAAAAAAAAAACAAAAAAACAATGGAATAGAAAAACGCCAATTTCAGTCAATCTAGCTAAACTCCATTCTGTATCTGGTGTGAGAGGCTATGAGACGACAAAAATATGACAACGGGATTGTTGCATTTAAAATATTAAAAGATTTTCTGTTTGCATTAGTGACTGTGTAGATGAAACACCAGATTATGTTGAAACTCAAGCATTTTTCAAGGAGTACATTGAAAACTTAGGAAAACAGACTCAGAGAGAGTGAGCAGGCAGACATGGGTTCAAGTGTAGCCAACAGTGATAAAAAGCATTTGAACAGCCCAGAATAGCTACTCAACAAAAGATGGAGAAGATGCATTTTCCAGCCCTGAATGGAAGTCATTTTTATCTTCAGTGATGATTTGTCAAATAACTCAAGTGAAAACAGCCAAATAAGTGAGAGAAATGCTACTCAGGAGCCAAGATCAACTATTACCTCAACTATGTGAATCTTGAGGAATGGAATGAACACTTTGATCACTTAATTATCTAATTAACTAATAGTGGAAAATATACAGCAGGAAATTGTGATTGGGCCTCCCAGTAAAATTCATGTAGCTCAAGTCAATCATCACACATTGGTTAATTCAGTTATGTAATCAGCTATTTTGAGCCATGCTAGTGGCATGTTGATTTTAGCATTTAGCTCAAAGCACCGCTGTGTCTGAGTAGAGCCTCTCACAGCCTCTAAGGCTTTGTTCAGACTGCAGGCTAATCAGATTGTTTCAGATTTTTAGGACAGACTGCCAGCGCTGTTATTTGCAAGTGATCAGGTCAGAGTTGTGTGTCAAAACATCATCAACCTATCTGCGTAGGCTGCTGTGGTAACGGTGTAGGCGTCAGTAAATGCATACACTGGTGAGTAGCTTTCCAACTTGGAAGCATAAGAAATTGAGAGAGCCTGTACAGAGACCTCTTCCCAAAGTGCCAGCAGACATTTTATTTCAGTATTTGTACACAAACGGTTGCTCTTTGTGTCCTCCATACTGCATGGGTTCTGCTAAGTCGCCCAGAATGCACTTGGCAATGCTTCCTAACTTACAGTGAGTGAGCAAACTCAAGTGGGTGGAGGGCGAACAATTGTCCAGATATACTGTGAGCAATGTTGCAGCAAGTGTCTAACTCATAACTAATGTAATTTTTTTTTTAAGTCTGCCTCGTTTCCTTTAAAACTTCATCATTTTTGTGAATATTGCTATAAACAGGCTGCTGTGGATAATATGAGATGTACCGCTTCTCAACCTCTTAAAAAGTGTTGATTTTGACCAATGAAAATAAGTTGGAGGTGAAGTAAGTGTGCAAAACTTCTCAAAAATAGAACCTGTGTGAGTCACACAGACACACAAAGCAGGTTAGGACATCTTTACTGGAAAAAAGAAAACAATCTGATGTTCGCTCACCCATTCATTCACATTGCTACCAGTTCGGAAGCAGTGCGATGTGCTGTGGTCACTATGGATTTGATGTTGTTGTTGTGTGTTGCGTTGTAAGTGATGCAAAAGACACTTTAAAATCTCATTTAGACAGCCGGAGTGTTCAGAATGAGATACATCTGTAGAAATCTGATTGGAATTGCGTTTCAGATCACCTCCTAATGTGCACTGGAATCAATTTGCAAAAATGGAATTTCATGAGAGTTTTTATGTTTTGTTTTGTTTTTTGGTGTCTAGACTCTAGAATCACTTTGGACACTTTGAATCTAGATATGCCAAAAAATAACAAGGCCTAACATGGCTGCCAACTCTTGGTTACCAGAGTATGAACTGAAAGAGAGTGACTCTGAACCAGGCTATGTCAGTGGCCAGTTTACTGCACTAACGGGGTCAATACATGTCAGACAGACTGTTTAATATTCTCAACTACTCCCAGTTGGACAAATGCATTTTAAAACCAGGCATTTTGAATCCTGGTCAGTGTTGGTCAGTGACTTGCTGAACTCTGACCCCTCTGCCCTGTGACCAGAGGACCTGAGTCTCATGACTCTGCAACGAGGCCATAACAAACCAGACATCCTACGTTTACAACCCGCCACAACATTGTGGTGGTTGGTATGTGTGTGTTTAGAGACTCACGCTGAGGTTTCTGTCCCAGATCTGGATGGTGCCATCCTGGCAGCCTGCTGCTATGAGCTTCCCATCCCGGCTGTAGGTGCAGCATGTGGGGATGACCTTCTTCCCCTGGAAGGAGCGTGGTTTGAACACAGACTTGTGCTTCTTCTCTGAATTCAGATCCCATGTGCGCACAGTGCTGTGAACAGAAAGAATGTAATTTATTGTCACCCACTCATAAGATGTCTATCCCTCAAAACATATTTGGTCATCAGCACCATCCACTACTGTAATAAATCAGAATCATATTGAGATACGGTGTGCCCCAGCCATTCTCATGAACATAAGGTTAGGCAGCTACGTGTTTCAGGGTGAGGGGTTAGCAAACAGCAGAACAGTAGATCAGTTTGACAGGCATGTCTGAAGCTCCCATGAAATCCTTGAACCATTACACAACCTGGACCGCTGAGAGGGAGGCATTAAAATGCAGACTTTTCATAGAGTACATGTGCAAATACGAGTTTTTGTTCCAAAATGTCTTAAAATTGAAGCCCAACAAGAATCACTGATGGTCAAGGATTATATTTCAAACATTATGCACTTACTCAGGGTGTAAGAAAATACTGATACACCTGAGTATCGCAACATTATGTTCTGTGATCAGTTCTGTGTATCACTTCTCAAAAACTCTGTATTGTGATATCGTGATACATGCAAAGTAAATGGCAGTGGTTCAGTCTGTGTTGTGTTAAACCTACAACCAATAGCAGTGTTGTTATCAATCATCACCATTCTGACTGCATAAAAAAGTAAACTTAAGTCATATTTCATGGTTCTGGTGGTGTGTTCCTTATACAAAGTAGTTTTCCTACAGTTGGATTTTTAAAAAAAGGAACTTAAGCTAACAAAATATATTGCAATATATTGAATTGTAACCTTGTATATTGTAGTGCCAGACTCCTGCCAATACACAGCCCTAGCACACAAAAAAAATAAATCTTATATTAACAAATAACTTGCTTAATAGTACAATTAATGTATTTAACACTAAAGAATTTATAGACTATATGTATACTTAAAGAATGCAAAATAAAGAGAAAAGTCCTTGAAGCGAGCACATTATTTAGGTTAGTCAAAGCAGTCATCAGTATTTCTGCATACTTTGAATTTCAAAGTAGAGTGGACGATGATGTGAGAACACCATGTTGTTTAGGTTCAAACAAGGTAGAACATTTCACCTTTGACCCTGCTGGCATGACTTGCAGTCTAGAAGATGTCCAAGCAGTTGTTGCACACAACTTTAACCCACATAACCTAAAAATCATACCATGCCTTTTCACTCATCAGGCTAGTAAACAGATCAAAACAGAGAATAACAATTAATCTATAAGCCTAGTTGATCATGTTTACATATATTTTTTTTATTTTGATTGCAAAACTTGTTAAAGTGTCTATAGTGTGATTTTTTTTTCAGGAATCTGTTGTAAGTGTTTTTTTTAAGTCTGTAGAATCTGATATGTAGGACAGGACATCTCTGCCTCATAACATTCATTAATTTAAAAGTTTTTTGACACACGTTTTGCCTTTAACAAACATTGCACCTCATGCAATTTTAAAATTGCAGAAAGTTCCATTGAGATTTCGATAAAATTTTGATTAACTGCGCAGCCCTAAAGTGGACAAAACAAGGCATTTGAGGACACCGCCTTGGGCTTTGGAAGCCACTTATCTATATTTTACACTAATTTTTGACCAAATAACTACTGAATTACTCAAGAAAATAATCAACAGATTAATACATAATGAAAATAACTGTTAGTAGCAGACTTAAAAATGATGATAAAGCAGACAAACTGAGGTGCCCACCAGCAAAGCAAGTGAACTCACCAGCTTTAAACTTCTACATTTATTTATTGAACTACCTGACACACACACAAACATGTTTAGCCAACCTCTCACACACCCACACAAACACTAAGACCAGACAGAGCGTGTCCAAATGTGTCTGTGACCCACTGCTTGCTTTAGTGAGCATTGTGACCTTTGGGTCATGAGGTCAGCAGAGGAGTATAAACATAAAGGCAGAGCTGCTACTAACAGCCAGGGAAGGATTCCTCTGTGGCCCGTCTACAAAGTCACAGACACACACACTCAACTGTGTTTGGATAAGTCTAACAATGTGATACAAATGCCAGCTGAAGACATATGGTTTGAGTGAGAACTGGCAAGGGTCAAATAAAACTCTGTTTGATGCATAGTTTTGTTTAAATCCACATAAACCAGAGCTGTTAATAAATCAAAAGATCTCCTGCTGGAAAAAAAGCCACGTATAAAAGGAGGTTACCCGGTACAACCTGTATTGTACAGTAAAGTGTTTACATGAACAGATATACATGTGTATTAATGTGTGTATGTGAGAGTGAATGAGGAAGAGTGATAGCCATGGACTGGATGACAAATTGGTCCACCTGCTGCCTCACAGACATCTCAATTTTGTTTACAGAAGACTGTAGGCGTCTGTCAAGCCAATAAAGACAACATAACCTTTTGCGTAGCATACAAAACCTGGAATGCTATTTATCGTAAGGGCTCTTTCCAAAACATGGCATTGCTGGCTGTCAGGGGGAATAGAGCAGAGAGGCTGGAGCCCACCAGTGTCGAGCCAACCTCTAGCACGGGGCAAAGACTGCACACCCTCACCTGTCAGGAGTGAGACACAGAGCAGGGAAGGGAAGGGAAAATTCTCAGCTCTAACCCCAATTCCAAAAAAGTTGTGACGCCATGTAAAAAGTACAGAAAAAACAGAATCCAATGACTTGCAAAAACTTTTTGACCTATATTCAGTTAAATACAGTACAAAGACATGGTACTTAATGTTCAAATTGATAAACTTTATTTTTCTGTAAATATACACTCATGCTGAATTTGATGTCTGCAATATGTTCGGGGCATGTTTACCACTGTGACACACTGACTTGCTGAGATAAGCAGGGACGTCTTTGATAAAGGCGTCTGGATGGCAGCGTGTGTTGCTCCAAAACCTGTATGTGTAAACCAAAACCTGTACTAACACGCCACACACCTGTACCATCACAGATGCTAACTTTGAAGTTCCTTTTCCTCTTAAACCTGGAGATCACAACGTCCATGATTTCTGACGACTGGATTATTTGCTCATTCAGTTTTTCACAGAGTGGTTAACTTTGCCTCATCCTTGCTAATGAATGACTTTGGAGGATACCCCTTTAATACCCAATCATGATAAAGAACACCTATTACCAATTACCAAGTTACTAATTAACCTATTTACCTGTGGATTGTTCCAAGCAGGTGTTTTTGAGCGTTTCACAACTGTACCAGTCTTTTGTTGCTCCTGTCTGAACTTTTTTTGAACATGTTGCAGACATCAAATTCAGAATGAGTGTATATTTACAAAAACAAAAGTTTCAGTTTGACATAAAAATTAAATATCATGTCTTTGTACTGTAATCACTTGAATGCAAGTCTAAAAGTATTGCAAATCATTGCATTCTGTTTTTTACCCAGCTTTTTGGGCATCGGGGTTATATGCGGTACCCTAGAATTGCTAAAACTTTCCATCCCCCATTAGAGGAACAAAAATCAAAAGAAGGGATAACAAAAATTAACTGCAGCCTTGTATAATTAAAGTTGTGCCTTTTATTCCAGAGGGAAACATCTGGGGCAGTCTCGAACCTTTTTGTCTCAGAGGAGGTGGATGTTTTAGGAAAGTAATACCAACGAACGAGTACAAAATGTCACAATATTCACATGCAGTATGAAGAAACCACCTAAAACATTTGAGAGCGATACGTGGGCCCGCTCCTTTTCCATGCAACCCTGTTTTCCCTTCAATCAGCAGCCTCCTTTTCCCACACAATCACTTCAGAGGGGTGAATATAATAAAATGAGACCCATACATCCTCAGTCATGCATGTGCACTTTACGAGGTAGCACAGTCATTCACACATCAACTGAGGAGTGACATCTCCCCTGGCCCCAGATTTTATCTGTCTGCCAGGTTATAGGCCTAGTGGGGGTGATGTTGCTAGGATCACTTTCCCAGATGACGAGATAAGGAAGAGAGAGGGATAAGAAAGGCGTACATCTAAGGTTGTTTATTGGTCAAATTCCAATGATGGGGACAGGCTGTGTTGCCCGATGGCCGGTTGACTGACTAACTGGGGCTCTGTTATGAGAAAGGCGGATTAGGAGGGGAGGATGCTCCATCTTGCGTCGCAGCTGAAGAAGATAAAGTGGGGAAATAACAGGAGGATTTGGGAGCAGGCGTACACACAGTGGCACTCATGCGAGGAAGCAAAAAGAAGAAACACTATGGCTGAAGCGCAGATGCACTATGGGTAAAGTGGGATACTGATTCAAGCAAATTCACAACATTATTAGTGTGGCTCAAAAGTGGAACATCAAGCAGAGCAGGTGAGACCACACACTACACTTACAAAATGCTTTACTTAAGCTAAAAGAAGTCAAGACAGCTCTTCAGATTTAATCAAGCTGCCTCATTGCTAACATGTCTGCTCACTACTTCCCTTTACGGAAGTGGCCTCACAGTTAGTTCAATAAGAAAAGAAACAAACACTGCATTCACACACTAAAGAACTAGAGGTCACTGTCAGTCACAAAGTCAGCCATGACTGTAAATTGAACAAGGATAAATGCACTCCTTGAAGGTATGGTATGTGCGTTCTTGGGCAGGACATGGAACACTTGCAGTGTAAGGCGGCCAGCAGTTGGCGACGAGCTGGACTGTGCATGAACCTGATGTATTAACCTGCGTGAATTGCCCCAACATGCTCACACACACTATGTGATGTCTGTCCTCACTGTGCATCGCTATTCTGTCACGCAGATTACACTTAGTGTTTTGGCACTGATGCCCTTTCCTCTCAAAAAAACTAAAGAAAGCTATTACCTATACTGACTTACAGAAAAAAACACACTGACCAAAAGGTGCTGCTTACTCATGCAAAATTAGAATTACCCCTATCAACTATGCAGACTCATAGACTATATGTATTAAGGTTGGGCAATGTCTATCAAATAGGCATATATATGATGTCCACAGTGAAACCTTGTGATGGACCTTGTCTCCATGCCACATGTCTGTAACTTAGTTCACTTTCAGTAGAAAATAATAAACAAGACATGGTGATGTACTGCAATTAACAGCACCAAGAGCTTCTTTTTATAACAGAACTTGAGCAGCAACTGTGTGGTAACTCTGAGGGGACACATCACCTCAAACACAGAAGACTTTTAAATCACAATGTTACAGTGGTAGAGAGCTCAGTGCTCAATGACTGTCAAACACCATGATGGGGACGATGCCCAACCCTAATATGTAGTGAAGACTTTGAAGGAATTTAATAAAATGGTAATAAGTACATTTTTTGGCAAAATGTAACTTATCTCTATATCAACATGTGTATTTCCAGTGAATAATGTCTACTGAGCAACTTGCTGTCATCACTTCGAGAATATTTTCACAAAGGAGTACAGAGGACTGGTAAAGAGTGGCAAAATTATAATGTTACAGTGAAGTTGACCTTTGGGATACAAAATGTCATCACTTCATATTTATTTATCCATTTTATTGTATTAGACATTTGCGTGGAACTTTGTCATAATCAACATATGAATTCCTGAGTTATCATAGTGACCTTTGACACCAAAATCTAATCAGTTCATCCTTGAATCCAAAAGAAATTTAGGTTTTCCTGTGAGATATTGCATTCATCAGTGTCATGAGATCACAGTGACCTTGACCTCTGACATTTAACTACCAAAATTTAAACAATTCATTCTTGAGCCCAAGTGAGCATTTGTGTCAAATTTGAAAAAAATCCCTCAAGGTTTTTTTAAGATATCGTGTTCACAAGAATGGGATGGACAAACATACAGACAGTTGGCTGGACAACGTGAAAACGGCTGTTACCGGCACGCGCGCATAAAAAACCCACCAGCGATTACCAGGATTTGTCCAAGCAGCACATCTTAAATCAGCTTTGTGTGAATTTCTATTTTTGTGGATGCTGTCCAATGATAATTCCTTAATATCTCACATGCATGTGTTTAATTTGATCACATGACAAAGACAAATAGTTTGTTTCTCAGCAGTGAAAAGACCTGCCATGTTGTGCTCTGGGTCTCCTCGCATTCAGCCACACATCCAAATCCAGCTGCAGCCCTGACAGCAGGCCAGCACAAAGGGAATCCCTGGCATTCAAACCTCCTGGAAACATTCCTCAAATTGTGTGTATGTGTGCGTGCACATGTGTAAGTGCGTCTCAAGACTCAACAGAAGGAACATGTGGTATCAATTAGAAAGTCGCCGTTTGTCCTATCCTCTGCTCCACTGGCTGAAATTTCAGTCACAAAAAGAACATAACATGAATTTTTGATCGTTCTCCTGGGACACTATAAAACAGTATAAAGTAAAACCAAGAATCAGCCATGTCTAGTCATGGAAGCCACGAATGCAAAGCTTTCCACAGCATTAGTTATAGTTTGTTAAGCATGGTTTGTTAGCTTTAAACAGAATTTGACAATTTTCAGCCACTACTGTTGAGGATTTTGTTCATTGTAAAAGGCTGCAGCTCTCAAAAGTCCCAGCCATATTTTTAGTTTACTTCAAGTTCAGTCCTGCCAAAGAAATACTTCCACTGGGAGTAGACCCAACACATACTGCCTTCACTCTCTGAGAAATAAATCTGCAGTTTTCAAACAGGTGTTCAGTCTTTTAGCAGCGACTCTGTTTAAGTGGCTCAGTGCTTAATACGCATTTAGCCCTCTTGGATCAAACATGAATAATGTTGGAAAACATTTTGTCATTTTAGCACTGCATGACTCTCAAACAGGGGTCCGAGCAGAAATGCTTTTCACTGATGGACTTTGGTCACACAGTTCTGCTGAGGCCTCCATCCAACCCCCAGAGCGCAAGGACAATCACTACCACCCTGCTGCTGCATTATTAGGCTTCATCAGTACTTCCCGCTCATCCACTTCCTCTTAAGGAGAAAAAGTCTGAGTAAATGAAATCATTCAAGGAGCTGGGAGCCAGTTTTTATGAATGAGATTCCATACAACTAGGAGGAAGCTTTAATTAAGGAGCTGGGCGGTCCAGTGATCATGCTTAATAACCTATTCAAATAAACACAACAAAGACAAGGCTAACACAGGAGGAAACACAGAAAACCCAGGTGTGTGATGTTTGAGGAGATAGAGACAGTAGCAGACACCCACTGGTCAACTGCTGATCCATTCCAGAGAGGCCCACTGACCACAGTCTGGCCTCTGCAGACTCTAGTTCAAAGGATGGCTCTGATGGTGAGGGGCAAAGACAGGAAGAAACATTGTTTGATGGTCCCACCATAATAACTAGAGCATTACTGATGGAGCTGAGGAAGGATGAGCAAGACACAACCACCCCAAGAGAGTGTAATTGGCTGGCACTCCTGTAAATCAAGCAAACATGCTCCCAGACCAAACCTTTCAATCAAACCATTTTTGTTTGTTTTTTACCAAAATCCCCACGAAGACCAATTGTGCAAGAAATTAAGTCAGCAATGTAGAGTAAAAATAATGAAAAAAAGACTGTTTTAATACAGAAGCTGAAAGTTTGGGCCGGTCATGTGTGCTGAGATTGCAGAAGTCCTCATGATTTCTGGGGCCAGTTCCAAGGAGGAGGATAGATTTGCTGAGTAAAATCCAGAACCCTGTCATATCTGGATGGATCAGCAAATGCCTGGTTTCCTTTAATGTACAGCCATAGGAGCTCCACTCTAATGCTTGGCTCAGACAACAGGAGTTTTAAAATCCTGACCGAACTTATATTATTTTTATCATGCCAGAGGGAGCATAATCTCATGTGATCTCATGGGGAACGTGATTTCACGTGATCTCATTGGGAAGCAGATATAAACAAAGTGGAGACAGACATGGCGCAATAACTTGCTGGAGTAATGCTTTGCAGTGAGAAAAAAACAAAGCAGATGGATTTAAGAGTCTGGATGAGAAAATGTTGGGCATATACGGTCAACACAACTAGCTACTTGACGTTAGCCTCAAGGCCTAGAGTGTACCGTTGCTCTGCAAAACTGTCAGCTGCTTTTGTCTCCTTGCAGACTCGTCTCTCTCATTGGCAATTTCAGCCCTGCTCATAAAGTACTGATGTAATTCTCCAGACTTTTAAGACATTTTTTAAAACATTTAAGACGTGCAAAACTATCAGGGTGGCCCTGATCAGTCTGTGAGCAGTTAGTGAGATTTTAGTGAGGATCTGTAAAACCCTCACATTACCACATAATCTAGGATGAATATCGCTACCGACTACAGGCAGATTTAAAAATCAAAAAATGTTGATTACGACTGATAATGATTGATTATGGCTTAAAATTTGAATGTTGTGTGCTGAGAACTTCCTCTTATATCCTGGATACATACTAAAAATTCACATTTAAATAAATAGGTTCGCACACCAGATCAGACCAGCATAAATGGAAACCAGTCCGAGCCTTTAGTACCAACCGAGGTCACAGATGTGATTTTTCCTCTGATTCTCGGGAGGGCTGAATCTGAGGTAAATCAGCTCTGCAGCCTGAGCCCAGCTTAAAGCAGAGCTTCTCAAATTTTTTTTTTCAGCCAAGGACCGCTCACAAGATAGAAAATATATCAGGAACATCCTCATGTATGTCCTTTGGAATGAATTGACATAGCCTATTTTTTACACCTCTTATTATGTTATGTGAATGAACGATGTAAGAGAAAGAGCACACAAAATCATACAATTGGCATCAACTCAATTCATTGCAAGTAACAGTGAAAGTAACAGAATCAATCTGAAAACTTTTCCCTTAGAGGTCCCCAGACCATATGAAGGATCTCAGGTTGTCCCCTCAAATATTCTAAAATGTATTATGGCAATGCATGCTAAAATCTTGAATCATTAATTCTGAAAATGAGGAGTACAGAAACAAGGACTTAAGTAATATAATCGGTATGTTTGACACCTGTTTAAACCCTCACAGCTTCATTCTGTTTGCACTGGAGGAATGGGAGAGACTTTTGACTAAAGAAGTGGGAGGTTTGAGGAGTAGTGGTTTGACCAGGAAAGTCAAGTACAGCACTTAATCATTAAGTAGGCCTTGTATTGCACTCCACATTACTAATGTGATAAGTGAAAGTGCAATATGAGAGGTTTGGCTTTCACCTGTAAAGCACTACAGGCAGTCCCTGCCCCTCTTCGTCACTGCTTCTTCCCGTCTGTCAGGTCGCTGTGCTGACCTGCTCTGCTGCTGTGAACTCTCCTCGCATGCAGCTGCTCGGCCTGTGAATGGTTCCCTGTGCGCTCCTCTCCACTGTTCTCCTGTGAGCTGGCCAGGGGCAACACCCAGTGCTAACGTGCCAGGGGAGGATTTCCAGAGCCTCAATAAGAGCTAAATAAACCAGCCTTCACATCTGGGAGAGCAGTAACACTGGTAAACACTGGGCCGCGGCCTGCCCACAAAGCCAGGCCCTTGTTTCCACTTAATGATGATAGCCCTGGGTTTTTGCACTGCTGCCTGTCACACTCACTTAGACTCATCACTGCGGTCAGACTCAAAGTCACACGTATTCACTCAGAAATATTCACTCACACCTATACACAGGGCAAAGGGTTACAGCTTCCTCAGTCACACAGGACTAGTGCTCCTTGCAAGGAGGGGGAAGACTGCTAAAACTCTGCAATCTGAAGAAGAAAGATTACAGATATGTTTGTGTGATGTCTTATTAACTCCAGCAGTGTTGCTCTGGCCCAAATCACTGCATACAAATAAAAAAGGCTGCATTTGGACAACATCCAGTGTAAAATGTGCCATGTGTCAAAGCACAGCTGTGAGGACAAGCTACCCTTTCCAGAGGCATAATCTGGACTAGAGGACCCCCTGCTGGTGGCAGAGGACATGAGAGTAAAGAAAAGTGTTGGAGCATTGCCTTGGATATGACACAGACAAATTAGCTGCCCAGTAAGGATGATTCTAAATAAAGGTTGGGTATGCAATTATAATACTTGGGAGATGTATTAATGTTATGTTATTAAATATGTGACATCTGCAAGGAATTTCACCTGACAAGATGAATGACTATTTTTGACTGTGTCTGGATATGACAGCACAGTCAACCACTGCATTTTTTTTATGTTACTGAACCTATTTTGCTCGTGTTTTTGTTGCTGTTTTATTGTTAGAACGCAGACCTGGTAAAAAAAAAAATGCCACCTAAGACAAAAGTATTGAGCGGTCACAATTTAACTCTTATCTCGAGAAAAAGGAATCACAGTCAAGTTATATATGATAGATGTGTATGTTTATTTATATTTGACCTATTTCGTTTAAGATGATCAAATAGGAGGATACAGATGTTGAGCTTTGCATTTACATGGAGCACATATATGTTGTTGTATTTTGTGTTTTGATGTTAAGATTGCGGGTCTTTGTTTTATTGACGTAGAAATTTAAATTAAATATTCAAAAAATGTTTTTATGCACACCCTGGTAAGTTTTATGGAATAATATAACTAATATATATAACTGATTAATTATTATTGCAGCAAGAATCAACAAACAGTTATGGCAGCATATATAATTTCATATAATTACTAGTACATACTGTTGCCTTATTGATTTATTTTTATATATTATTTATTTGTAATAATGACATAGTCCACCATTAATAAACCAACAAATCTTTGATATGCCTGTGCATGTAGTGGCTATTTTGGTGACCGTTTCTCCTTCTGAAAAATTTAATAGATTACACCATGATTGTTTAGCCTTACAGTATATATAATACTGCAGCTAAAACAAAGACAGAGGGAAACATTTTGACCACAACTCAGAGAACACAACACTTATTTAAAACTCACCCATCATTGGAGCAGGTCATGAACTCTTCTTTAATCTTGGGATGCCAGCAGCCACAGTTCAGCATCGCTGTGTGGCCCTGAAAAGAGCAGAAAGTGAAAATTAACAAACTGCACACTTTTAACAGGCAGTAAATTGTTGCTGGCCAGATCCTGTGGCTAGCTTCCAGTCGCTCTGGGGTACAGCACACACCTGTGAGTCTGTGGTTTACCGCGAATCCACTCTGCAACATGCACATTCAGGACTGCCATTTGCCCTGCAACTGTTTAGAGACCAGCTGTAGCAGTTTGTAGCTGGTAAGAGTTTGTCAAAACATAAAAAAGGGAAATGTCAACAGGAGGAACCAGTGAAGGTGAATTCATGAGGACGTATTTTTTAATCTCGGTGTGCACAAATTATGTGCAAAGACAGCTGTTGTTCTTCATTGTTAAATCTTGAGCCAAAACTTGCTCCGTAAAAGGTCACCAGTTAATTATTCCAAGGGTGCTATTACGTTTTTGTGACGTTGCATTTTCAGAGCTGCGTAGTGTGAAGTGCATGGCAACTATAAGGACTGTATCCACAGAGACTCAGTCGTCTACTACGCAAACAAAATTTCACTGGAGGCACATTTGTTGTCTTAATCTGAATGCACCTTAAAGGACTCTCCCTTGAGAAAAGGATCTTTTTGTAACCTTGATTTACGGCCTTCCTCGACATGAGGCCTTTGCCTTACAACCAAGCCAGTGAAGTAGTGCAGCAGGCTGTGTCACAGCTTCAAACAGCAAGATCCTAGAAAAATAGCTTTTAGACATTTCCTCTGCTGGAGCAGTTCTGCAGAGAATTACTTATAACAAATTACTTCAAAGCGGGATAACCCAGAGAGAGGCCTCCCCCCGCTGCCAGGTCAGAGAGGAACACTTCAGTGTGCTACAGAGAGGCTTCAGACATGACATACCGCTATTTGACAGGATCCCCAAGAAAGCAGAGCCTTGCATGAGCAGAAGTTGACCAAATGACATTGGTATGTGTGCATCAGGAAGAGGCCTGCCTGCTCACTGTCAAATATTTCAAACACACCACTTTAATAATCGATAAGAGGGAACTGCCTAGGTCTGGCTATTTAATGACTAAAAAGAGCTAATAAAAAGTTGCTAAGTTGTTAAATTTCATGGTAAAATACACAGCCTCAAATGGGCTATGAATGGCTGCTTCCTTGCTCTGTGCAATAACATCAAAATAAACAGAATCATCCGTCACAGGAGCTTTGCAATTAGGGTGAAGGAAGCCCTACCTTCCTGAACACATCTGACTCCTATTCCTCAACAGTTTAAGATAACAAATTGCCACTGACTAAAGAGAAACAGACTGATATCTCATACTAACAGTAAACAAAAAGAGCATGTTAATTCCAAACAGCACCAGAAATAGAAACCTCCCTGATAACAACAACAACAACAGATGTATGCCCGGTTTTTATTCAGTGTAATTGCATTTAAAAACAAGTTTGTGCATTTTAGGGGGGCAACTAACAATAATTGTCATTATTGATTATTCTGTTGATCATTTTCTTGATTAATCGATTAGTAGTTTGTCCATAAAATATCAGAAAAGGCTCAAAACAATAGTGCAAAAATGATTAGATGACATGCTCCCTGATTTTAAGTGTGGAATGAAAAACATATCAATTTTGTCACTGGAGAAACTATCAAAAGTACTACGAGACACTCTCGAGGAATTTATAAAGAACTCTTCTCTGCTTCTAGCAATATACCTGAAAGAGGAATGTAAAAAGTATGGGGGTGACAAATATAATAAGTATATAAATTACAACTTACATGTTGTAAACTTATATAGTTATGATGGTTGCTATTGCTCTGTTCTTACTTTCTTTCTTATTTTTTTGTCCGTATTCTTGTTTTGTGGTTCTCACTGTATTTTTGTCTTAACTGTGGCTCTCTGTTTTATATCACTTCTGTATTGAAAAATAAAAATATTGAAATAGAGAAAATGGGGAAAGCATGTTCACTGTTCCTAAAGCCCAAAGCGATGTCCTCTAATGTCTTGTTTTGTCCACAACCCAAAGATATTCAGTTTACTGTCATAGAGGAGTAAACAAACCAGAAAATATTCACATATGAGAAGCTGAAATCAGATAATTTTGACATTTCTTCTTCTAAAAAAAATAAAATAAATAAATAATAATAATACTTTTTGTTGGATCACTGATTTATAAAGGTAGAGAAAAAAAACTCAGACAAGTAAACATAAGTCAAAGATGAGAGAAACAAATGAAGTTTACACTTAATCAACCCCTTTAACCTTTTTTAATATTTTTGGGGCTTTTATGCAGCTGAAATGAGGACAGGAAATGGGGGATGGCGTGCAGCAAAGTTCCACAGACAGGAGTTGAACCCACAGCCGCTGTAGAGGACTCACAGCCTCGGTACATGCTGCATGCTCTACCAACTGAGCTACCTGGCCACCAATACCCTTTTAATCTTATTTTTTCAGTTTACGTGTCCAGAAGAGGACAGATTAATCTATTACAACTAATCGATTAATCAACTAAACAGCAGCTCTACTGTACTTATTAGGTTTAAGTTTCACAGAGGAGAAAGGACTGGTTGGTAGTTGTTCTACTAAAAATCGGGGCTGTATAGTCAGTGAATCAATAAACCAAACTGTCAGGAAATTAAATAACAACAATTCAGACTGATGATTGATGGGAGTTGGGATGGGAGTCATTTATGCAAAATGTTGCAAAAATGCCAAATATTGTTCTTTGTCTTTCTCTCTTTAGATTTTATGCTGCTGGTTGGACAGAACAACCTGTTTGAATATTTTGGGATTGTGAACACAGTGCTGAGGATTTTTCACTATTTTCACTTATTTATAGAACAAACTATCATTTTAAAAAAATCCTACTGCGTGCGTACAGAGATATCCTTGGGGCATATCTCTCTGCGCACAGTAGGATGAGGTAAGTAACTGTCTGTCAACAGAGGCAGAGCAGAAGCAAGGACTTAATTATCACATGAGACACAGCTAATCGTCTGGGACGTTGTCAGCCGGCCAAAACGCATTCTCATTGAACCAAACTCTACCATCAGCTCCAGATGGGACCGAGCAGGACAAGAATGTAGGACATCCAGGAAAACACTACTTGCAATCAATGGGCCTTCACTTGTTCAAGTAATTCATATGGGTGGTATAAACCATGTCTAAATGCAGTGCAGCTGGCACAGATGGTTGATGACCACCAATACAGCTTCCTTAAACACAGTAAAACCCAAACATGGGAGCTCAATTAGGATCCTCCTTTGTAGATGCAGGTACAAGCAAGAGATGAACCACGACAGTCCTGCAAGCATGTGGTGTTCCTCCTCCCCCCTGAGACCACCTCTGGCTGGTCACACAGCACAGAACATTATCCTCACATACAAAAACAGACCAGCTCATGCCTACACCTTGCTACCATTATGCATTGGCAGGATCTATCCACAGAGGAGAGGAGCAGAACATCCAGCCCGTGTTTAGATTTAGTAGCCCCTCTCAGGCACGCTGCTTGTTGCTATGATGTGCAAACATGAATACCTGTAACATCTTCAAAAGCACAATATGCAATTTCTGCCACTGAGGGTTGCTTTCACATTAAAATGATAACAAAAGATTACTTTGATGATGTTGTCTTTGAGCAGTGTGGGATCATGGGAGTTGTTATCTTCACTTTTAAACAACCACCACAGGTGATGAAAATCTGTCTGACATGACTCAGGCAGATATTATGTTCATGGACGAGGTAATATTAAAGTTTTAAACATGTTGTGTTTAGTATCCTGCATTTTACTGCAAGTTACAGCAACTAGCTAGCAGGAAACACAGCGTTAACCTTAAATAATGACTGATTTTTCTGTGTGCACACTGTTGGAATAATCTAAGTACACAACTCAACAAAAATATAACATGTCTAGTGTTTTAAGATGTTTTAATGCAAAGAAATGACAAATTATAGAGTTGAAGTGTATTGTATTAATGTATTATATGAAACTATGAAAGAAATGCGACAATGCGAAAGTATTCTCTCATAGTAATGAACTTACAGTAAGTTATCACCTGAATCTGCAGCTCTCTATTTTGCAGAGCTTTTTAGTGAGCTTCAGCACTGTTTCAGCAAAACAGTGAAATCACTGCCCAAAAAAAAAAAAAAAAATCCATCTCAGTTTACGGATCAACCTTTTGGTTCAACTTTTACCCATCGTACTTCGTGTAGTTGTGTGCATGCCGTTTTCCTGTGCAGTGAGGGATTTTTGAAATTTCCGATGCACTCACATTTTTGTCTCCAGATAAAGTGGTCAGAATCTGGCTGAATTGTTGGACTGTTCACAAGCTGTCTGATCATCTGACTGCTCATGTTTATTGCCACATCAGACTTTGTTACTGTCCGGCCAGAGGTCAGCAATTACTTTGAGTGAGTACAGTTATATCACAACTCATTGAAACATCAACCAAAGCTTCAAAAATATGACCCAAGTTGTAATAAACCTGAACAACAGTAAAAGTGAGGACCACTTTACCTTCGTGTTCGCCATATCCACAATGTACTGGTCTCCTTTTACACACTCCATGACATTGAAGCCATCACGGTCCAACACCTTGGCCTGGGCGTTACCAGAAACCACCAGGATGACGTCACCAGTGATGCTGTACTGCAAGGACTTGATCTGATGGCTGAGGAGACACACATGGGAAAACATCTGAGACAAAGTAGATGTCTTTAGTTTGCATTTCTGTGGTTGTGATAAGTGCCTCATGTCTGTTTGCAAACCAGTTGCAAGCAGTGACTGTACAAGACAATTAGCTTATAATTCTTCAAAGGGTTCAGGAACAAAAACAAAACACATGCACACATGATAACAGTGAAGGAAAATAAACATAGCAAAAATCTGTTATTACAGACATGTACCACAGCAAATTTAGTTGTTGGATTGTTTGAAGTGGGATTATATGAGGTAGCTCTCGATAGTCTGTGTATTTTCAACTACAGTAGATGGCAGTCGACACACCCCCTCATTTTGGAGAAGCAGAGAGGAGTATCAGCATGGAAACTAAGCAATGTACTGCTATGGACAAGGTTAGCAGCAAAATGTAGCCACCTAAAAAAATTATCAATATCAATTTAAATGTATACTATATTAGAATATTTGCACTGCTTTACCTTGCTGTCAGACAGCCTTTTCCAATAGGAAACTGCCATTACATGAGCCAGATATCACTCTCTCCAAACCAACCTGACTCCTTAAAGCAATAATTTTACCCTGCAGAAGACAGGCGTTATCAGTGTATTGCTGCTTTGATCAGTTAGTTTGTTTGCTATTGTGTGATTTCAGTGAGTTGAGGCAGTGGTAGACCAGCAACTCCCACTGTTCTGTAAGGTAAAATGACTTATTTTGTTATAGGAGTCTGGTTGCTTTGAAGAGAGCAATACTGGGCTCATATAACAGCAGTTTCCCCTCAGAAAAGTCTGTCTGCTGGCAAGGTGAAGCGCTGAAAATAATCTAAATAGCATACACTTAAACTGATACTGATTTTTTTTTAAGTGGCTAAAATATGTTTTGTTGCTGACCCCGTCCACAGCAGTACACTGCTAAGCTTCCATGCTGGTATGCCTCTCTGCTTCTGGCATGCAGGCCTCCATCTACTGTAGTTAATACACTGTCTACTGATAAGTACCTCATACAACCCCACTTCAAATAATCCAAACTACCCCTTTAACACAGCAGGGGGTAGATGAGGCACCAACATTTCTGCAAAAAGTTCCCTAATGCTGAATGAAAGTGAGATCAGCACCAATGCTGTTCTTAGGCTAACTGGGGGGCTTTGGCATCTTCAAAGACTCACTACATACCAGCAACTGCTCACTTTCCTCATTGTTGACTGAGCTCACAAGTTGCCTTTTTGGGTCAGGAGCAAAAGGAGCAGTGGACCTCAACAGCGCAGCTTTCTATATGAAGCCCGGCTTGTTAGTAAACCAAACTGGATCACATCGTAATCAAATTAAATGTAGCATGAATTTCTGTTAATAAGCGGAGGCCTGCTCCGGCTCAGCCCACTGGTTCCCAAAAGCAAAAAAGAATTCGATCTTTGATGACGGCCTCAGTGAAACACAAGAATAAACACACAGACACACAAACACCCACATATCTCCACCATCTGCTACTAAAAGGCTCATTTTGAATGAAAAGAGAGGATGTCACAGAGTTAACATGAGGCTCGATGGAGCTCAACAAATGTGTGTGTATTGTGTAGACTTTGGCACACATGCAATGAGTGTACTGGATGTTTGCATGAAACTAATTAACCACATGTTAAGCAACTGTGTTGATGTTCCACGTCGTGTTCTCAGAAGTGGACTCACCACTCACAGGGTTGGAGGGATCTGAAGGCCTGCAGGGCCTGGTCCATCCCAGCAAAATCCCAGAACCGCACATCATAATCGTAACCACCAGTCACTAGACGGGCTCCAGAGGGGTCCAAGCCAAGAGCTGATACCTGGGGAGACAATCAACTTATTAAAAACTAAAAGATGAGCCATCATCAAGACACGAAAGGCAAGGCAAAGATATTGTGCAATGTAAGAGAGAAATCTGCAACCTTTCAGGAAATCTGGGGGTCATTTACTAACATTCTGCCTGTTTTGGAAGTAGTTCAACACAGGTGTATGAGTCTTTCTGGACCAACGGCAACTTAATACATAGATTCTATTATTAGATTTTCTTTATTATTCTATAGATCTAGAAAATTTCAGATCTATATATACCTCTGTCCCTCCATGATTTCACAAGCTTTTTTTTGGTATTGTTGCAACCTAAAATGCGTGATTTCACTGCGGCTTTTCTAAAAAAATTGTGATGTATGTTGCCATGTTTTAGGCATTTTCTTGTAATTATGTTTTGTACTGGAGCAAGTGAAAGTTGCATAAAAAGTTATGTGGGTGTAACAAAATATACTTTATTTGAAAATAAAAAAAAGTGCATCTGAGGAGTATTCCTCAAAGAAGCCAAATCTCTTTGGACCCCAAATTTTGACAAATATATACATGAAGTGCAGAGAACTTTGATAAATGTCAATAAAAATGACAATGACAGTACCAGTGAATATTTTAAACATAAACATACAAAAAATAGTAAATAATAAAACAGTGAGTTGTTTCATTAAGGTGTACATGTATGATGATTAGTGAAGGGAGCGATATGTAAATATGCCTGTGTGTGTATGTTTGTGTGTACAGTAAGTATATAAATGATAGGAAATAGATAACCATACAAGGAATGTGGGACTTGAAGAATTTGATGCTTTACTTTTACTTCTACTAGTCCTGCTTATGTCTGGTGCATGTGTATGTCTATGCATGAGTATGTGCCTTAAGTGTGTGCTTTTTTATTTTTACTATAGTCATTTTTATCATTTATTACCACCAAAATAGGTAACATTTATCATAAGTAATATGTCATACATACCATTATGTCATTACAATTTTTACTTTAAAACTTTTTTTGTATATTAAGTTGATGTATCTATTTGTTCATAATCAATCTTTTTATTACAGGTATATTTGTGTGAATCTATAAACATGTGCATCTTCACTTTCCTGTCTTTTCTAAGGCTGCAAAAATGAATAGAAGCCAAATATTTAAATCACAAAACCTCCATTGCACTCTTTTAAAACAATGCATTTATTGTCACAACATAATTATGTTAGACCATAAAACAAATTCCTCTTAATTTATAGTATTGATGTAATTTAGAGTAAGAGGGAAATATGTGATTAAGCTAACCTAATCAATGCAATTTAGGCTTATGTTATTAGCATTATGTTTTGTAATACTGTATTGTCATTGTGAAATGACTCTCTGATGAAGGCTTGATGCTGAAACACATCAGAGTTTGATTATTTTAAGTGGCCATGCAATGACAATAAAGGGATTTGAGTGCCTTGGAGTTTTTTTTTTTAAATGATTTTTGTGTACACTTGTCCTGTCCAAAGTGCACCTCAAACAAACTAATTTTGAGTCCGTGAAGCGCTCTTTCCCAAACATTTTTGATCCCCAAATATTTAAAGTTTGTTCTTGTGCAATGATCAAATTATTCAGATCTAAACTGTTTTCAAATTGCAATCAGCACTGGATCTGGATACCAGATTGACTCTATGCTGAAAACAAAGAACAAAACTTACTCTTCTTCTCACTGCTACAAAATATCAAGGGAAACAGATCTGCTGCTGCTCTTACTGCTAAAATTCAGCACAAAGTTGAGTAACCTTAGCTGAAAATCCAATAACTGATACAGATCTCCACTATCAGATGTTTTAGTGGGTGTATAATATAAATAAAATGTGGTCTTTATTACAAGCTACTTATGACGAATAAAGACCTTCTTCTTTCTAACAGAAAGCCATTGAATAAATTTCCATAGACCCACATAAGGAACAATTATAATCAGGGAGTGCTGAAATAAGAAGAAGTCCTTACTGTCTTGGTGCCGTGCTGCAGAGTAATCTCATGAGTGTCTGGAATCTTCTTCACTGGATTCTAAGTTGGAAAGTTGAGATGAACATAAGGAAACAGTAAAACACAGAAGAAGCCTGAATTAGGTGTGGAGTTATAGGATAGCAGTCCATTCCAAGATTGAATTACACATGACATTTCAACTTTAATGGGCTGCATGACTAAAAAGCCTGGAATCAAAGTAATCAGCTGCAAATGAATGACTGGGAACAGTTACGCCATTGGACGTAAAAAGGTTAGGATCTGAGCTATTTCACTCATAACCTGAGACATTTACTTCCCTGGGTGACAGAGTGTCAGTACTCTTCATGTGAAAACCAATGCATCACCACACCTTTGAGTAAAGCTGCATTTAAGACGTTCATATGTTTTCTGGTGTGAGAAAGAAACAGGATAAAACACCTAAGACACAACGCTTATTGCTGTTCAGTAACACAAGATCATGAGTGTCTCATCCTGTGTAATGCAACACAAAACACTGATGCTATTTTCTTGTGCTGCCATCTAGTGGTGGAACCTTAAAAGCACCTCACAACACAGAACAAACGTACCGTTTACCGGCCTTTTTCACTCATAGACATATATACATAGATGCTGCAATGGCCTTTTGATCATATGTCAATGTTGCCGCCATACTGGGCAGGGCAAGACTGGCCTGTGAACAAATATATGTAAATGGGGAAGCAGTGCTTTTTCTGGATAAAGTTATAAAAACAAAAACTACTCCACATAGATCATACATTCTTAAATAAAGCCAAACTCATTGTAATCAGCCAAGAAATGTAAATATCATAGCTTTTATAGATTTTTATCCAGACAAAACGTAACTCCATGTATTTCTTCATAAGTCAGTGATGTTGACATAACGCAGTGACAGGTTGAAGTGCTAAATGCAGCATCTACATAAAATATATCCATGTTTTTCACTGAAGACACAGAGACATGTCACAGAGGGAAATAGCTCAGGTGTAGATAAAAAAAATTACTGATTTTGCTGCTGTTACTGTCGCACTGTCATGGCTTATGGGATGAGCTAACAAACCAGAACCAACGGTACATCATAATATTATAACATTATTAGTAATAGTAAATAGTGGAAATGGACAACTTTTTAGCCCCATAGCACTTCTATGGTCTATTATTGTTATGCTGCTAAGGCAAAGAGAAAAGGTGTTGTGTCAAAATCTGTTTCCCCGTTGATTTGTGCTCCCCCTTATCTCACTCTGCATCACTTAACCACAACCAAGCCCCCAACCATGGAAGGCACCACTATGGGAAACACTATCTGACCGGGGAACACCCATCACCACAACACTGGATCGCTTTCTGTTTCCTCAGAGTCAAAGCTTAGCTCCATGGAGAAATGATCAATACCACTGCACAGTAATAACGGTCTCAGTAAGGTTATTGCTTCACATTAACTGAGGCTGGCATTGGGGTTGAGGCGGGGGAGTTAAATTAGAAGAAAACATTAGGAGAAAAAGCTTGAATTGGTTCATTAATTTAGTCTGTAATGGAAACATAATTTTCCCAATAATAATCTTGTCTGGTGGCAGACAAATGAAAGCGAGGCTCATAGGGACCCAGTCTAAATGTGGATGGTGTCATTATTCCATAGCTGTTACACTGTCCAATTAACATGATAAGGCAAAAAAGTTGTCTGTTCTCATTTTAACTACAAGTCAAAAAGTCTTAGGCAGCAGGAAGATGGATAGGATGTTTTATACAGAATTAATAAAAATCTAAAGAGATTCTCAGGTAGGTGCACCTACATGAAATATTTTGTAATCCACACATAATGCCTACTGTTAAGTGGGACATTTAAGACATACATCATCATCGTCGTCATCTTGTGCCTCCCTTTCATCATCATCTTCATCACTGTGAGCCGAGCTGCCTGGTGGATGAGGCCGTCTAGAATGCTCATCATCATCAGCCTGGGCTTTATATTGAGGAGGCAGTGGAGGTCCAATAAGCTCTGAGTCTGAGTCCGAGTCTGAATCACTGTCATCGCTGCTCTCACTCTCCTCTTTTCTGAAAGGAAAAAAAAACATTATCGGTTATTATATTATATAATATAATATATTATTATTATTATCGGTCAAAGCAAAAACTTCTTTCACACTTGAGTAACAGTCATGAAGCTAACTTCTAAGGGAGTGTAATCTAGCATTCACTCAAACAAACCAAAAAACAAAACCCTGGTTACCTGGAAGAAGTAGCTGCTGTAGCTTTCTCTCTGTGGGTTTGGACTGGTGACTTGAATGATTTGGAGCTCTCCCCTTCCTCCTCCATCTGACTATCCTTCTGCCGCTCCTCTAAGACAGCAACATTTACAATACATTTACACACATCCTGGAGCCAGAACAACTAAAAAAACGGGTTGTTATTTTGGTAAACCTACCCAGTGCACGCTGACTCCTCTCAATGGCTGTTCGACGGGTCTGTTCAAAAATGGCATCTAGGTCAAATGTACGGGCCTTCTTACCTGGAGGGAACAAAGACAGCTCACTTAACCAATGAAATAACTGGTGCAAAACAATTATTGAATATTTGTGGTGGACTGTACACACCAAACCCAGAGAATCCCATGACGGATGCCATGTCTCCATCACCACTCATCTTGCCTGATGCTTCAAAAGAGACAAGCAAATTGTTAATTATATCTTTGTTATTTTGTTTGTCATGAAAACTGAAATGACAGTTTGCTTTTCATGCAAATGCTCAAAAGTTGGTTGGTTCTTTTGTTTTCTTTGTAAATGAAGCAGCTTCACCTACAGATGACTCTTCAGTGCCCCCTTGAGTGGAGCTGTAGTCAGGGTTTAGAAATTAGGGTGGATTTTTTTTCTGGAGTTGTATCTGTTAATACCTAACTCTATAATCGACAGGATGCAGTATAACTCTCTGTGCTCCTTTCTCTGTGAATGTATACCTTTATTTCAAATTGCATCGTTTGCTTGTTGTGATGTATTTAATCTTATATTATGATTTGGCAAAGAAATCAGCAAATTGTGTGCATATGTGCATAATAATAAATGGTGTCTGTTATGTCAAAAAGTGAACATATGGGTGTCAACACATTAGAGTCCTTAAACTTTGATAATTCTATACATTTCTCTAATCCCACTTCCCATCACAGACAGCCACAAATCGGCCATTAATATTATCATCCTTAACTGCCTAATTAAATGCAGGTGTGTTTACTTCTTCACTTTTACATATGGAAGACCATCTGTGGTTGAAATATTATATCAGAGATTAAGATGTAATTTTTGCTGAAGGAGGGTAATAGCCCAAAAGTGTGGGATGTTCAAGGAACAGAAAGCTACAGATGGTCATAAGATGGCATCACAATAGTCAAATGCACACGAAAAAAACGGGATGATACCTTTAGGTTAACCTTACTTTATGCAACATATTTGACACATACATACAAACATACACTTTGATATACTGTCATTTGAAAAACTACCCCCACAAGAACACACGACTTAACTGTCAGGTCACATATATGTCTTCAACGAGTCCCAGTTAACGTTTGACTTTACCATACAACGTTTGTATGACGTTAGCCTACCTTACAAAAAAGCAAACCAATGAACATTGTCTGTTAGCTGTCGGCTTAAATTAAATAAATAAATTTAACATGGGAAACACCCCCATTTCTTTTTCGTTTGAAGGACAATTAAAGCTGTGACTGGCTACGGGTGAAATGCTTTCAAAGTTTTCAGTTAACCTGCAGAAAACTATAGCAGATAACACAAGCTAACAAACAAGCTAGCAAAAACAACTACGATGTGTTTCTTTTCTCAAACTAACTTAAGCTAGCCGGCTGATGAGCGTCAAACCCACTGGAGATACATCCCAATATACCTGTACATGCGTGTTATTCTCATAAAATAAGTATACCAAACCTAGAAAGGTGTAAGAGCAAAAATCAGCTACCTTTATCCACTTTTTTGGGATCCATGTTTTCAAATACGAAGATTACCTTTGACCTCCGGAAGTTCTCTCTTCTTCTTCTTCTTCTTCTTCTACGCTTGTCGTGCCACAGCTGTCGTAGGGTCCTCCCAGTGTTTTCAGAAGTGAGACCCTGGGACGTCGTTTTCTTTTAATTTCTGTTGGGGCAGTTTACACTAAAGCAAAAGTTCATCCAATAACAAGACATAAAAATGCGTATTTAATAGAAATTAATGGTTGACACAATCTCAAAATATTGCGTCTGTTAAGTCTGTTCATGTAATTAGAATAAGAGGGAAATATCCAATTAAAGGGACAGTTCACCCCAAAATCAAAAATACATATTTTCCCCTGGCCAATAGTTCTGCTTATCCATATATGCCCTAAAAGATGTGTGCCTTCTTTCCAATATAATGGGACAAAATGGCACTTGGCTTGTGGTGCTCAAAGCACCACAAAAATACATTTGAAAAATTCAAAACCAGTGTTTCTATCCAATAATCATGACCTGGTTACTCAAGATAATCCACAGACCTTTTTGTGAACAGTTTCAGGTGGGGCTTATTTTCTTTCTACTTGAAAGAAAGTACTGCCAGTAGATTCTAAAGCAGTTCCTGTAGATTCCATTGCAGAAAGAAAGTAGAAAGCAGAAAGTAGTCCTACATGAAGCTGCTCACCACAATGAGTGTGGATTATCTTGAGTGACTGGGTCCTCATTTTTGGAAAATGACACCAGTGTTGAATTTTTCTGATGTATTTATGGCACCTTTAGCACCACAAGCCAAGTGCCATCTGGTCCCATTAAAATGGAGAGAAGGCAGACATCTCTATGGCCGTTATTTCCAAAACCCTGGAAGTCACACCAAAGAAATCTGGATCGATAAATAGCACTACAGGTCAGAGGAAAAAACTGTCCCTTTGAGATGATCTGACCAGTGTCATTCAAGGCCAATGTTATAGGCATTATTTTTTATAATTGTAGGTATATTGTTTTATCATTGTGAAATTTATTATTTAAAAAAAATGTCAGGTCAGATATGTCAACCATATTCCATATTAATTATATCAATATATTACTCTTCAGTCTAGTTAAATAAGTAATACATTAGAAAGCTAGCATTAGTTTTGCCAGTTGGTCCAGTAAGCCATGCAACACTTTCACCTTACAGTTACTGGGTACAATTATTTATTCACAGCTAATTTCTACCTAAGTTTATTTGGAGCAATCCATTTTAATTTAGTGGTGTGTAAATCTCCACTTTTCACTGGTTGTTGCGGTTTCTGCCACATTACAAATCATAAAAAAATATGGCTATGTTTGAATAATTTGATTCATTCATAAACAGAACACAGATAAAAAATAATCAATTCACCCACAGCTATTTTTAAAATGAAAAAATAAATATTCAGAGATTTTGTATATTATATTAATTGACAGCTTTTCATGAGGCACTGAGACAAACGAGGATTGAAACAAGTGTAACCGTAACCGAGAATTTGTCAGATGGCACAAAAAGAACATCACACAGCTCTCACATGTATCTTCATTTATTTGCTATTTAATATAACAGTATTTTGAAAGAAATAATAGTTATATGTAGATTATATGTGTTCCTTTTGCTGACTGTTCAGAAGTTATGTATGACGATGGGCTCCCTGTGCTGGGCGCAGACGACCTCATCAATGTAAAGAGCGCTGGCCTTAATGTCAATGTTTTCCTGCAGCTCCAGTTGGCAGCGAACCAGAGCCCTCTCTTCCTCCTGCGACTGGTCCACTGCTTCACGAAGTCTGAAAGTGCAGATAAGGAGATGACACATGATGCTAAATGGACATATCGCTAAACAACAATACATCAGCCAATAAGGGAAATGCAGAAAGTCATCAGCCATTAACATAGAAGGCAATTTCTATGCATTGTTAATACATTAATTTCTACTGCTCCTATTTGAAAACCTTCATTGTGCTGTTGGACATACTTTCTTACACATTTTTTGACATGTTAAAATTAATATTTCTGTAATCATAATGTTTGAATTCTTCCCCTTTGTTATATTCATATTCTACATTTATTGGCTATAGCCTTTGTAAACTAGGCAAACTAGTTATGGTTATAGTCATTAACATTTGTTGTCTTGTTGCTTCACATCAGAGGCGAGTGTGTCCTGGCCTTACCTGCTGATATAAGCGGTGAGCTGCTGGACCTCGCTGAGGAACTGGGACTGTGCTGGGTCGAAGCATTGCTCTTTGCCTGGCCTCTGGTGGCGCAAAGTCAGCTGAGCTTTGGCCAAACTCAGAAAATGTTCATTCTCTGTGATGGCCACCTGGAGGTCCTCTCTGGTCTTCTGCTGGCTGGCAAAGTCAGACAGAACCTAGAGAAAACAGAGGTGTCACACCAGGGTCAGTCACTATTGTATCTTAATAGTAAGTTAGCACAAAACAGTTTTATACATATTCAAAATTAATGGTCATCTGAGCTTGGACAGCATTCTGAGAATTAAATATATATGAATGTCCATAATATTACGCAGAAAGAGTATATATACATATATATATATATATTTGCTGAAAATTGTAAATGTATAAAAATGTATAACTGAAAATTGTTTTATAACAAGGAAATGTATAACTGCATATTGGTTTAGTAAGGATGCATCTTCCACAGGAGAATGGACAAGCTGATTAATGGAATAAAGGCAAAAAAAAGGCTCTCTTATTCAGTCACCTTTCAATTCTCTTTAAATAGATTTATTTCTTTTTTCATATTTCTTGCTTTTATTTCTGTAACTACATTTTAATGTTGTCATTTTTTACAGCAATGGGCAATTAAAACACCATATTATACAGATTCTTTAAATACTCAATTCTGATTGGTCAATTACGGCATTCTAAGGTCTGTTATTTTTGTTATTAGCACACAGGGTGACTCCAATGTGAAGCGGCCATGTATGTCAAGGTACAATACCAAAATAACCTGATAGTACCTTAAAAAAATCACATTATTACCCACCTGTCCATCCTTAATGAACTGCCCAACTCATATTCAAACTGTAATGAAAATCCAGTGCTGATATGATAAATCAAGTAGATCTCTCTCATATTGTAACATCTGCCTCCCACTGCCTGGTTTTGTTTGCCTTCTGTACCAGATGTGCACCATGTACTCATCTGCCCTACCTTGGCCAGTTGATCCTCCATCTTGGTTTTGGCAGACTTGATTTCCTGGACATTCAGCTGAAAGGCTGCTGTCGTGGTCTGGACCTGCCTCTGCATGTCAGCGGCCGTCTGCTCCAGGAGAGACTCCGCCAGGGCCCGCAGGGACTGAGAGTTTGTCTTCTGTTGCTCTGCTTTGGCTAGGTTGATGTCTGAGATGTTCTCCCACTGCTTTGGAGTCACTGCCAAGCTGAGCGAGGACAGCGATAAAAAAAAAAAAAAAAAAAAAACATAAACAAACAGAAAAATTTCCTTTTATTGGCACATTTCCAGGCTTCCAAGATCTGCATGGAAATCCTAAAGAGAATATGACAGTTCACCTTGGCAGATTAGTTTTGGTGTTTCCGGCCTTCTGCAGGTTGTTGATGGAATGGATGGTCATTATGGCGCAGGAGTTATCGATGCACTGAGCCTCACATTTCTCCTTCAGATCCTGCTCTAGCTGGTACTTGGCAGATCGGTTCAGTCTGGAAGATACAACACCATGTTTCGCCTTGATTTTACATGCAACTGTATGCATACTGTAAAGTTCACTTTTAGAATCTGCACCCATCCTTACCGTATCTGCTCAGTGATCTGCTCTACTACACGCTGCAAAAGGGCAGCCACTCCCTCAATAGCCTCCGTTTCCTTCAACAGCTCCCTTTCCACCTCATCATGCAGCCTCTCAGAAGGGGGACGCTTCGTTCTGAAGGCCACAAAACAAAACCTTTCACATAAATACTCTGATCATATAGTCTTAATTCTGCCTGTGAGGAGCAGTACTTTATAAAGATACCAATTCAGTTTGTCTGAGACTGCAGAAACTGCAGAAATCTGCTTCTGGTAAATGTAAAGGGATAGAGTCTGGATTATTTAAGTGGGGTTGTATGAAGTACTTACTTATAGTGTATTGTCTACAGTAGACAGCTGTGCATGGAAGCTAAATGATGTTCTACTGTAGACATGTTTAACAGTAAAGCAAATTTCAGCCACCTAAAAAAGCCCATCTGAAAAAAAGTCATATCAGTTTAAATGTATGCTATATTTACAAGATTTATACTGCTTTATTTTGCTGTCAGGTAGCCTTTTCTGATGGGAAATACCTGTTATATAAGCCAAATATCACTCTCTCCAGACAAACCCAACTCCTTTTGCAAGAAAAAAAAAATTTTTTCTTCACAAAGCTTCACAGGAGCTGTGGATTGACCACTGCCTGGATCTGTCAGTTTGTTTGTGTTAATGTGTGAATCTGAACCAATCGTTTAAAGCACACAAGTTGTGCAGTAACACCAACAAACTAACAGATTAATGGAGCAAACCAGCATCTCCCCTCTGTCTATGTTCTGTGACGTGAAATGACTTGATTTTGCCAATGGAGTCTGGTTGGTTTAGAGAAGCAATATTTGGCTTATAAAACGCAGGTTTCCCATCTGAAAAGGCTGTCTGACGGAAAGTGAAGTGGTGAAAATATTCTAAATATAGCATAAAATTAAGCTAAAATATGTTTTGCTGCTGCCTCTTTCCACAGCAATACAGTGTTTCACTTCCAACACCAGGCTGCTTCTGCAATCTGGGGCCACGTCAACTGTCATCTACTGTAGGTAATAAGTAAAAATCAGTAAGTACCTCATACAACCCCACTTCAAATAATCTGAACTATCACTTTACTAACACATTTATTTTCACAGAACAAGGACTGTAGTGCATTCGTGTTACAAAGGAATCACTTAATGGCTCACAGTACGAAGACAAGGAGTTATTTACAGCAACCAATAACTGTCTCATATGTGAGCAACAAGGGAAGTTTCCCATGTAAAGTAGCAAAATGTTTTTCTCCTGATTGTTCAGGATTCTCTCTTCTCCATCATTTTCCAGCCTTACCTCTCCTCCAGACAGAGAACAGTGACTCTCAGAGGCTCTTTGCAGGCCTCCTGGGCTTTCACCACTCTGCTCTGCAACGCTATGAGCTCATCAATCTCCAGAATAATCTCCTCCAACTTCACTTCCAACTCCTTCTTCAAGAACTGGATGTTTCTGACCCGCTGATCTGAACAGCAGAAGAAAAGAACACTTCAGTCTACCTCTGCAGTCTCTGCAACATCATCCTTAGTGCTACACACAGACTAGCTGAGTTTTTGTTCTTCTACATACCGAGTTGCTTGATGGCATCACTTTGCATGCGTTTGCAGGCTTTGTCAGTTTCCGAGATCAGCCTCGAGCACTCTGCTCTTAAGAGGTTGGACTGGTTCCGTATAACCTCAATATTCACTAGATTGAGTCCACTTCCCTGCTCCTGATTGCGATTTGGGACAGACATTGTTCTTCACTGGTAATCTGTGATTGACAGAGTAGATAGGGAGGGTGAATATAAATGAAGAATTGAAGATTTTCCCAAACAGTTTCAACAGATGGCTTCCTAGATGCTTCTATGAAACAAACCATCTGGTGTGTTACATACAGATGTCTGCCATCTCTCAAATAAAATGGAACTCAATGGGTAGTTTGAACTGCTTTCTTTCTATGGTAGAAAGAAAGAAAGAGTTCTTACATGAAACTGCTCATGATTTTTGGAGAGATTTTTTTAGAGATTGTTTTTTTTTAGTTTAGTTTTTAGTTGTTTATTTTAAATACAAATTAATATTGTTTGGTGCACTAAAAGCCAAGTACCATTTTGTTACATTATATTGGAGAGAAGACAGATATCTGTACAACCAATATCTCCAAAATCTGACAACTTACACCAAAACTATCTGGATGGATGAATAACACGGCAGAACAGAGGACAAATGTGTATTTTTGATTTGGGGGTGAACTGTCCCCTTTAATGTTTTAGAAGAAGACTCTAAAGTTAGCTGTAGCACAGTAATCTCCGAATTCCAAGCAGTGGATTGCTTAAATGTTCAAAGTAACTTAATGCCATTACACACTATGAGCTATGTAGCCCAATTTAATGTCAAACATTTACTGGTCATATTTAGATTGTTACAGTTTGTTTGTGGGTTTTTTGTGTTTTTGCGTTTCTCACATTATTATCATATTGGCGTTTTGAATGTTTCTTCTAAACATTTAGAGCTATGTTTAAAGTAAATCTTAAAAAATAATAATAATAATAATAATAATAAAAAAACATCAGCCCTACAGTCCTTAAAAGACGATTACATCTGCGCTATGTTGTATGAAACTGGCATCAAAGTAAACGTGTCAATTAAAAACTGTACTGAATCTAACATTATTGACGTGTTCTTTCTCGGTGCCATTATAATATAAAAGATAAAATATAGCAAAATAACAAGTATTGTCTTACCTTGTTCCTGTGATTAAAACGGCCAAACTGTAGCTAGCTAGCTAGCTAGTAGTTTTGTCGTCTTCTGTCTCTCGCTCGATTTATAATGTAACTAAACAAATGGTTACTATGACAACGGATGTGACACGGATACAGTCAGTATGGGGTTGCAAAAGATCTCGCGAGAATGATCATTTTGACCAAAACCACGATCTTCCCTACCCTAACCGAGTGTTTTTGTCCGTAAATCTCAGCATAACCACAGTGTTGGCAGACTATAAAACATAATTATTTGTCGCAACGTCCGCAGGGAAGAAACAGACACAAATCTCGCGAGTTTCTCAAATCTAGGGCTCCCTTCTGGGCACGACCCTTTTCTGAAGCTGTCCAATTAATACCTTTAAGTTTGTCTATTTGATGACATTAAATTAAGTCATTGTCTATAAGTTACTAATTCACACTGAGCAAAACGGAGAACACTGTTTTCATTGGAAACGAAAAGCAAGTCTGCCACTCTACTTTTGATGACCAATATAATAATAATAATAATGCTATTATTATTTATTTATTTACTTTTTTTTTATTGTTGTTGTTGAGGTTAGAAAACAGAACTGACAAGTAAAGCCAAACCAGTAAACCACACAAAGTATGAATTACTTATTTAGTTTTTGCCTTTACAAAGCTATAGATCTGTTAGTATTCTACAGTATATTACAATATTTAATTGGTATCTGAGAAAAGAACTACCTTCTAAGTTTAAAAAAAAAGTGACAAAAGTTGGCTGATATAATCAAGTCCATCAAGACAATAACAGTAACATTCAATAGATCTTTATGTAGGTGAAAGTTTAAAACAGCAATATTCACAATAAAGAGGAATAAGAACATCCATGAATTTAATGTCATGTTATGACAAGTATAATTTGGTAAAATATTAATGACAAACATTGTATCAAACTCATCACTGAGCAGTGTAGCACACTCAATGTAAAGCAACAAGAATTCTAAAGGCACTTTATTTGTACAAACAAAAAATATATATATTTCTATTCTGTCTCCATACACACTAATATATAATAACAACATGGCAACCTAAATATACTTCAACATTAACAATAAACAGTGCAACATATCTTTATGTTCTCCATTTTGCTGTATTACAAAAGGGAACGGTTAATAATTGTTAAAAAAAAAAAAAAAAAAACTGCAAAGTGCGGGTAGGCTAGTAATACCGGGCTGAAAATTAACTACAGGTAATCTGCTCCACAAATAAATCAAAGTTATATTATAAAATACAGCTATGTTTTCAAAACTCCAGGAACAACTGGAGTTCATTAAAATACCAAGAAGGCAAAAGCAGAACTGCAAAATCTTCACATATCTTCCTACAACAGGAATATGTTCAATAATAAACAAAACATGACAAACTGGGGCTGTGATACTACTATTGTCTGAGGACAAGGTGAAGTGGTGAAAATATTCTAAACATGGAGCAGCTTTGATATTGATTTTTTTTTTTATACTGCTGACCCTGTCCAGAGCTAAACTTCCTTGGTGGTACTCCTGCTGCCTCTCCAACCTGGGGGTGTGTACTGCCATCTACTGTAGGTAAATTAAATAAATAAATACTAATAAATAATCCAAACTATCCCTTTAAGTGTCAACATAGTATGTTTTTTCTTTTCCTAGAGACACTGAAGCTCAAGATTCCTCTGCAGCTACCATCCTCTCAATAGCAGCCCAGTCTATTTTGCTGAGGCAGCTGCTGCCGGTGTCACTAAGGTTGTCCAGCCAGTCCATGTCTGATACACCAGCTGTGGCACCATCATCCTGCTCCTCCAGCAGCCCCACCTGAGAGGTATACAACAAATTTCTGAAACTGGACATGAAACCACATCGTCTATCGGCAAAAAGCATGCTATCTAAAATAATCAACCAAAACTGACGAGCCAAAATCTTAATTCAAGCAGAGGACAATCATTTAGTTCCTCTAAGATTTAAGCTCTTATGCAAGAAAATGTGATTCTTACTATGTTAGACTCCTCTGGTCCTAGAAGCTTATGGAATTCTGAAGCAGGCTCCTGAAGGTGTATGTCTTCAATCTCTTCCATCCTCGTCTGCTCCCTCAGTATCCTTCTCCCTACAGCAGCCCCTCCTGAGGGACCTCTGTTCAGCCCCATCTTTCTCTGATGGCCGACATGCCGGTCTTCACTCTGGCTGGCCATGTGCAGTTTAATGCGGCTCTTCGTGTCAGTGAGCATGCCACGTCTGGTCACCTGAGACAGACGGTCTCTTGGCAGAGATGTCACTAACACAAAATTTACACAACATGTACAAGTTTAGTGAACTTAATATTATTGTTTTGATAATAGAGTGAAAATTCATCAGCAGGACATCAGTGTAGTTGAACGTCATTATGATACCTGGTCTATGTAGTCCCAGCCTCCTGCGGTGATCCTCTGAAGGCCGTCCCTGCATCTCAGCAGTCCATGGACGAAGGTGGGGTTGAGCTTGTTCTGACTTTAGGCTTCTTTTATCATTGGCAGATGCACTGTAAACCCTAAGAAAAGAGATGTTACCTCTGTGACCAAAACCAGATAACTCCAGATGTTTAGAAGGAGCAGGTTTGAGTCTGTACAGAGTCTGACCATTGTGCAATAATTTATGCATGAATGTTTTGTTCAAATGCTGCTCCAATTATTCTTTAACCTACAAGCCTCTAACACTCTGCTCAACTGTACACAGTAGAGCACATCTGAGCAGTAAATTATATTAAAAAATGTGATGAAATTAATTAAACCTGACTAGGTCATCTCTACCACTTTGGTTTAGGTATGTTACACTCAAAAAACAAGATGTTGCTTTGTTTTTAACAAGTATGACTTTCCAGTTCACCTGCTGACTGGAAGTTAGAAACAAAAGAAGTCACTGGAGACATGTGGGCTCTGTTTCGTGTAATTTTCACAGGGCTCCCACAGCTTTTCCTAAGTCAAATCCAAGCACTTTTCAAGCATTTACAAGGTGCATTTTCAAGCTTTTCCAGCACCTTGAAGCTGTGGACATATTTATATAGTCGACTTCATTCTGTGTGAAAGACAAAAGCAGTTTGCTTTCTCTGACTTTAACTAAAAAGCAAATTATTCAGCCAGATAGTGATTTATTATGAAAGTAATGTAATTACAAGCACTCTTCATATCTTGAAAACACATAATTAAATTCCATGTGTCTCAAAGATTTTCAGCTTCTGTAAAAACTCTGTTTTCAAAGGCAACTCAATTTTTTGACATATTATAGTTTCAGAGGTCTTACTGGCAAGACTTATATAATTTGATATAACAAAAAAGGTCTAATACAGTTCAAATAATTTTCTAAAAATATGTTCTACCAAATGGTTTCTCATTTTTTGGTAAAGTTAGTGCAGCTAAGCTAAAATGTTCTACTTTGTTTGCAAAAAAATTCCAGTCATTCATAATTATTAATAAGATATATTTAATGTTACTCTATTATACTGTATATGAGCTAAATAATTTCATGATCATTATTTTTTTACTGTCTAAAAACAGGTGACCACAACAGCTAAATTGTCATGTAGTAATAAAGGTACTGATGCTAAGATATAATTTATAAATATTATAATTTATAATATTTATTAATGTATTGTTTTACCATGAAGCAATGTCTCAACAGTTTAAAGGCCTGTATTAAAAACTGTGGGGTCTGTTAAAATAACAAGCAATGATTGCTCTTATTATTGCCCCAAGGATATAAAAAATGCAAAGACAAAAAATGCATTGTTTTTTTCAAGGTGAGGACATTAAAAGGTTTAATGAAAGAAGATCCCGGTTCGATGACTGTTGCAGGAGATACCTATAAGTGGCACCACAGGGTAGAACTGAATCGGATCGTGCAGCTGAGGGCACTGGTGAACCTGCAGCTCGGGAAGAACAGCGCAGAGGTGGAGGGTTGGTGGGAAAATCATTTGCCAAAGAGCAGGCTTCACGGGTCCTCTGGTTGTATTGCTCCAGAAGCATGAACCTATTAAATCAGACGGAAATAACAGTCATACACATGCATGTCTCTTGTGTACAGACAATGTAAACAGGTACGTACTTTTCTTTTTCTTCTCTGGTTCTCCAAATGTCAGCCTGATTCTTTTTTGTTGGTTTCTGTCAGAGAACAACGTGGATATAATATTTTTAAAGAAATTAAACATAGAACAAAATATCAGTTCTGGTAAAGCTGCAAACATATCTCACCACTGTTCCAGATGCAGAAAAAGGTTTACGCTCCCTCTCCCTCAGGCTCTCTCTGTGTTTCTGATACACAGCCAGTCTTTCCCTCTGTTTCCTTCTCATCCAGATCCTCAGCTCCCTCCTCTCATCCTCTGGAAGAACACGTTTCTGTGACATCCAGTTGCTTTGCTGCTGCTCTGGTCTGCTGGAGGTCACATTAGTTTTCAGCTCAGTGATAATCTGAATTGTTTACGTAGTTATTTGGACAGCCCTGGATCTTTGTAGGTAACATACCTGCTACGGTCTGCAGTCTGTGAATTGGACACATCTAGGTCAGTCAGGGATAAATACCCCTCCTTTACCAACTCGTCTAAGATTTCTGCTGTATCGGATAGCCCTGTCTGACCCAGATTCTCATCTGCCCATCTAAAGATGGACAGGTGGAGGGCAGAATATTGTTAAAAAAAAAGAAACAGTGAGGTAAGCACCTGCAGAGAGCTAATAATATGGTTAAAAGACTTTAACTTACCCAGGAGATATTCCTGATGCTTCAGCCAGCTGATCTCTTGTCTCTATGGGAGCAACACAAACATCAACACAGATTTACTAGGGCTGCACTGAAAGTCACTTTTTTTACATTTGAAGCTTCTGTTGAGGTTTTTGAACAAAATTCTGAATGCCTGTTGTCATAACTGATGCTGTCAACACTCAAAAAAAGAAAGAAATCTCCAGTCTCAAATTGAATGAAATGGTTCATCAGACTTCTGCTATACCACCCTGTCAGTACAGGTTGAGTGCCCTCTCTCTGTGCGGCACGCAGGAGAGAAAACAGTTTTTTCATCAGAGTGAAAATATTGTTTTTGAAAGGCTCCCACTCTGGAGTTATTAGAAATGTTTGAATGACAGGAGATGGAAACCTTCTCACTATAAATGCAGTTGTGATAGCCAGTTGTTTTAGGTAGTAACAACTTATAAAAAATATTTGATTAAAGTGCACAATTACTTGGAGGAGTGTGAAGGTGAAAAGGACCAGCTTTAGAAACATGAGAAGAAGTGGACGAACGAAAAGATGGCTTCCTTTTGTCACCATAAACCACACATTCTTCTTCCGGATTTCCTTCATCCTCTTCAAAGGCACTTCGTTCAGCAGAAGTGTCCGGTCGAGGTGTCCATGCTGTTGGAGATGGAGAATGTACCACAGATTCATAAAAGAATATTGTGGTGTTATATATTACTACAAGAACATTTTAGAACCACTGCAGGAACCAGGGAAGGGGGGTTATATTCCAAGAAAATTTCCAAGATGAAAGATCTTAATTAAATTTTTGAAAAACACTTATTCTCTGAAATTAAAATTGTAAATTTAAGGGGAAAAAGTCACAAATTTATGACAAAAAAATATGATATTCTGAGATTACAGTATTTTTCTTGTAAATTTATGGCTTTTATCTCAGCAGTTTTTCTCAGAATATTACGCCCTTCCCACAGCTCCGTAATTTTCTTTTCGTTACCTCCAATGACCCTAAGACACTGTCATATATTACTCTATTAAACATGTGACGTTGTTTTTTTGTTCCTGGATTTCAAGGACTTGCAATGAATAATTTCAGGGCCTACCTTCCTGTGGGACAGACAGTCTGACGGTTTTTTTCACTGCACTGGTAGTCTTCACATCAGTAGCCAGCACTGGTGCGAGCTTTTCAATAGTGTTCACCAGCTGCACAGACGTAAAGGAGGACAAGATAGGAATGGTGTATTACATATCTCTGTCAGCCTCTGAGGCCAATTTGTAAATTATTTAATAATATAATCAGGATAAATACAAAAAAACAACATGCTGATATACCATCCTGGAATTGGAAAAGTCCATCTCCAGATAGTCTGCAATGTTCTGTAGAGCAGCCAGCTGAGCATCCAGCTCTGACAGGCGAGAGGAGAACCAGACTGTAGGAGGTGTGGATGAGGCACTGGGAGGTGCAGCACTCTGGCTCTTTATGGCGCGACATATTTCAGAGTCAGATGGATCGACCAAATCCTGTGGGGTGATTCTCTCTGGATCCATACTGTGCTCAATGTGGCTGATTGATGGTGACTCCTCTGGAACATCTGGAGTACAAAGTACAACAGATATTTGGATGAACTTAAACCAATAGTGTTGTGCTTCATCACAGATTTGATTGCATTCAGACAGAGACTTCTTTAGACCTTCAATATCAAGACCTGCATGAGTGGTGGGTTTCACAAGATCCTCAGGAGTCATGACTAAGGGTTGTAGATCAGCAGAAGCAGAACTTCTGATAACAGAAGTTGCAAGTACATGAAGCTGAGCAGAAGTAGGTGAAGAGGGACGGATGGAGGGAACCTCTGGTGCTCCTGGGCTGAGACGGGGTGGCAAATCCTGATGCAGGGCTTTGTCTTCTAGATCCAGGACACTTATGAACTGACGGCCATCCAAATCCTAAGAGACAAAGATAAGAGAAAGTGAATTAAAATCTATTAATACAAATAATACCTAGTTTAAAATGCAAGTTTAATTAAGAAAAGGCCCCTGTTCCATGTTTAGCTTCTTACTAGATTCCTCTCTGGTCCCTGTGTGGTTTCCTCTGAGACTTGAACAAGGCGCTTGTTGCAAGACTGCAGATTCTCTGAACTTTGTGCTGAATGGAGACAAAACACACACATACAAACACATAACAGTTGATTTTTAAATTATATCCACGACAAATAAAAGGCAGTGTTCTTGTATCTACCATTTCTCTTACTTTTAGGGCTACTAGCAGTCACAGAGGCAGACACTGCTTTATCCACAACTGTAGGAGGACAAGCTGAAAGAAAAATAATCAGCATGTTACTTGCTCAGAATTTAGGGTTTAAGGAAACATGCTGGAGAGCAGAACAGAGAAATCGCCTCATTGGATTTTCATTCATAAGAAAAACAAGCAACAACTTTGTAACAACTAGGGTGGCAACTTAAGATTTTCATAATAACAATGATTATTTTCTTGATTAAAAAATGTCAGTTTTCTTGAAGCCCAAGATAACATCCTTTTATGTCTTTTTTCATTAAAAAGTGACTCAAAATGATTAATCAGTTACCAAAATAGTTGGCAATTAATTCAATAGTCCATTAACAATCATTAATAATTACTCATTGCAGTCCTAGCAACAACATAACAACTCTGTACATCCATAACAATATTAATACTATATAGACCCTAATCACAACTCCAACTCACCTGGGTCTGTGTTGGTGAAAGCATCATGGCACTCTGGGGGTCTTTTACAGGTGGAAGCAAACGCATGAAGCTCCGCTGAAGTGGACATGGCCTTGTCCAATAATCTCTGACCAGTCAGCAAAGAGTCAAAGGACCCTGGGACTTCAAGTTAATTAGAAAAAAAACAAAGAACAGGTAAATAGATTTGAAAACACGACATTGTAATGTTTCAAAATGCCTGGTCAAGAATTACATTATAGCTTGTATAACACATAAAACCAAGGAGCTGTGGGTGCACCGCAATGAAAAAGGAATGACGGGTTGCTCTTTCAGCACCTTTTCAAGAATGCAGATTTATATCCATCTTATGTGATGCATGGAAGTGAGTTTCTAAAGAGTTTTGACATACTACTACTACTACTAAGACTAATAATAATAATAATAATAATAATAATAATAATAATAATAATAATAATAACAAGGCTACCATTCTAAATAAGAATTTGTTCTTAATGACTTGTCTGGTTAAATAAAGGTGAAATAAAAAAGCCGTTTTTTGATTATTGTTTTAAGATAATTCCTTAAGTGCGACCACATAAAGACAAGTCAGTAAGAAAGTATATTCCCTCTGAACTCAGAAGCCCCTCCACCTCACACCTTAAGACAACAGAGTTGGGCGAGCCGTGTCAGACAGTAACTAACTTTCTGAAACCAACAATCTGACTTTCACACCCACTTCTCGCTGTGACTGAGCAGCTGTGTGGATGTGAGAAATGAGCTGGGTTTGAACTTGTTTCTCAAGCTCTCTTTTTTCATTCTTCACACAACTATTTCCATACAGCCAAGTGTCTTCAAGGAAACACTGTCTGAAAATGTGCGCTGTTATCCCCATATTCAAACAAAATCACAGCAGTTCACTGATGAAACACGCCAGGGCAATTAGGTTCGTTTTTGACACCAACCAAAATGAATGGCAGCATCCTGTCCAGCAATAATCTCCTCTGCAGCTGCAGGCTCTTCATTTACAGGCTCGTGTGTTGGCTGTAGATGTATTGGAACAAACAAATGTTACTTGGATTACACATAAACATTGGTAATAGCACAAAATACTTCTTATTAGAATTAACCTTACCTCTTGTGCAAGGATGATAGAATCATTCGGTCTGAATGTGACCTCTGTTTTTCTTGCCCTCCCTGCCTTCTCCTCTCTCCTCTTCTGCCTGTAAACAACACAGTGAGTGAGTATCAAGAGAAATAATCAGCTTTCAAAAAGAATCAGTAACATGAAAGCTAATCTGTGATTGCCTTTTCCTGGAGTTGGAGCTGGTGGAAGTTATAGGTCCTCTGGTGTTTTCAGCAGGCAGGTCTACTCTGAGCAATCGTGGCTGAGCCTCTTCAGCACTCTGCCTCCCGATCACTGAACTCGTCAACTCCTCCATGGAGATGAGACGCGTCATTGGGGCTGACGGAGCTGCCATGGGCAACATCTGAGACAGAGACAGATATCTGTACTTAAACTACAATGCAAGATTTAAATGATGCCCTATTGAAAAAAAAACCTTTTTTTTAAGCAAAGAAATTCTTGCTTGCCATTTTTGGTCCAGATTCTATATGCAGAAGCTTGATCATTCGGGCTTCACCCATAGGAGCTGACATGACAGAAACAGGCCTGGATGAAGACAGTAAAGGTAGTTTGGGGAATGTGATGTTGCTTTGCGGAGCAGGCTGAACATGCAGCAGACGAAGGCCCTGCATTGGTGCAGGAGTGTGACCTGGTAAAGCAGGAGGAAGTATCGAGAACTCTTGCCCCCTGGGTTGCTCTGACTGAGTCTGATCAAGTGGAGAATTAAAAGTGAGATGTCTTTTTGGAACAGATGTTTTTTCCTCTTCTGTCCTCTTCGAGGCAGACTGGTCGATGTTTTTAAACCTGTGCTGATGAGACTGTACAGCTGCAGGGTTTGTGGTGTGCAGTGTCTGGACTGGAGGATAGTGTGGGGCACTTTGCTGTGGCAATGGAGGACGGTGGAGCTGAAGCAACTTCAGGCCCGTGAACTGGGGAGCATGATCACTTTGTATGTTGTCATTTGAAGGTGGTAACACGGGGGCATTGTGACTCGTGTCAGTAGTGGCCAGAAGCCCCTGTGAGGGTGGGATTAACCTCCGGCTCTCCCTAAACTGGATTTCTGGTGACACCGCCTGGACAGAGAGTGGCTGCATTTCCTAAAGAAAAAAGAAAATGTATTCAGTTTGGTTTCAGAAAATTTTATGAGTTAATCAACTTTATTGACCAAGGACGTGGACACATACAAGGAATTGGAAAGGAATCATTTTACACATCTTCCCATATCTTTTTCCTGTTTTACAAAATTTCTGCCTGTATCTATTTTATATCATCTTGAATTCAATATTCCAGGGGTTTTAGACTGTTGGTTATAAAAAAAAAAAAAAACAAGTAATTTGAAGATATCTTGAGCAATACCTGATAATTTACACCTGCACCATTAGAAGTGGAGGGAAAATTCCTGATGGTGTGACGCTGGCCTCCTGGTGGAGAGGTTTTCCCTGAGCTCTGTCTGGCAGGCTGGTCTGCAAACACACTTGCAGAGGTCCGCCTGAACTGAGGGTTGTTGGATCCTGAACATGGTGCACATGCTTGTGTCTGATGTGTCACGGACATGGTGGTTTGAACGGGTAAGGCATTTGGTTGAGGGATGAAACCAGTAGATGGTGGCACATTAGGGTGTGAGGCGTTCATTATAGACTGGGCCAAAGAAGAATTCTGCTGGGCAAGCTGCAGGTTAGAAAACGAAGCGCCCAATACCTCCATCAGGCTCATGTAGTTGATATTCTGTAATGAAGGACAAAAACATTTCAGAGCAGAATCAAATTTAACAAACGTGTGTAATTTTTTTTTCTTCTGATTAATCTGTTCTTACCTGAACCAGTCTGAACAAGTCCTCACCCAGACGCTGTCTCATTGGTGGAGTCTGGGTGGAAAATGGCTGATTAGGGGCTGCAGAATCTGCAGTTGGTGCGCCAGCTGTGGAGCTTTGTGGGTGAATGCTTGGAGGATCCACGGGTGTGTCTTGGAGCGGCCTTCCAACTGAATCAGAAAACTCTGCACGGACCTCTGGCTCAGGCTGGACTGTAGGAAGAGCTTGGGGCTCTGGGTGTGGAGCCGCTTGTAGGCTTTGAGCATGACTGTGGCTTTAACGACAAGATATCAGCAACCAATGATGTATGTTGAGGTTTCATCATCAAAATGTTGATGCAGAAATAACTCAGTAGTGATAATGATTTTCTACAAGAGTTTCTGTAAATCGATTGTGTGATGTTGAAGAACTAACATGAACTACAACCGTAATGGTCCACACTTCCTGACATGATTAGCACGTAATTAAGTTTAAATGAAAAACTCACAGAGAGATGGAACTGGACATGTCTTCAGCGTTGTCTGAGAAGTCCAGGTCTGCAAGCTTTAAACTCTGCAAAGGACAAAAACAGCAGTTATTCATGTGTTTTGTCAACGTCAGTGATAAGTACTGTATAAAGAATGGGAATTGTAAAAGTTAATATTCACAGTTTCAGGTGAGACAATGTTTCCAGAGATGTTCCCACTGGAAACAGAGGAAGACACTTCCAAGCTGTCATTGTTGCCACTTCTGCCTACAAATATCAAACACATCAAACAATATTCTCTGTTATAAGGGTCTGCATTGCATCAACCTTAACGATACAATATAAGTGACTATCATACCTTCTTTTTCAGGTGCAACATCTAGGTCATCGAGACACAGTTGTGAAGTGGACTGTCCCTGCTGAGCATCAGAGGTCAGTTGATCTGGGTCATTAGGAAGAGGTGTCCTGTGAAATGTCAGTTCTTCTGGTTCATCTGTACGAGAACCACTGCAGGGACACAAATATAAATAAATACAGTAGACTTAAAGAAACTATACTGCTGAAATTAGGGCAATCAAATTTTTTTAAAAAACACAATATGGTCCACTGCAATTGTCAAACTGCAAGAGGCACAAAATTTGTTACAGGTAAAATATGTGTCAAATTTAAATTAATTACTGTCATGTTGCAGCGATGTCCTGATCAACACACTAGATTCTACAGACTGAAGAAAACATTTTGTCTGCCTGCAAAATTTACACCATCATTTTAATGTTTTCAATGAAAATGAGAATAACAATGCAAAAATTATAATTCCCTCTGATTTTGCAAATCATATCTCAATTGCAACATCAGTCAAAATGATTGCCATTGGATTTTTAGAATAGAACAGAATAGAATTTATTTTTGCTGCAACATTTTCTTCACATCATCATCATGTATCCAGTCACTGGAATGTCACTGACTGGCATACAAGTGTGTTTCTTGCAAAAGATTGAAATCTGTACCATGCAGCATGTAAGCAAGTCAACTTTCAATTTTGCTTAATAAAGACTTGATTCGTCTGTTCTCGTTTCCCTTTAGTCCCCACTGGGGAAAGTCTGCATTAAAAAAAACATGGTGCACTCACATGGACAGCTCTCCTTCCTGACTGTGATGGAGACCAGTGACGGGTGTGTTGGCTGAACCAGGGTAGCCTGTATCGACACTGGTCTCTCTGTCCCGCTTCCTCTCCTCCTCAGGGTGCAGCACAGGGGCTACAGTCCACTGTGTTTCTGGAATTTGGATGTGGGCACTGTAGCTGTCACTCCCAAGTAGAGCAGCATACCTGTGCTGCAACAGGCTGAGAGAAGTGAGGACGGCGGGCGCAGTGGCTTTGACACGAATCACAACTCCTTCATCAGCTGTTCCTCCAACCTCTCTGATCTTCTCTTTCTTCCTCTTACCATGATGTCCTATAAGCACCCTCCTATCAGCCCAGCGGACCATCCACTCCAGCAGCCTGCCCAGCTCTGGAAACTGAGCCTCTAGTTTGGGGTCCAGGCCCTGCTGCAGCTCAATCACAGCTTCCACAGAAGTAGGGGAACCAGATAGGAAGCTTGCTGATGGCTTCACCGTGGGAAATGCACTTCGAATAGGGCTAGCATTAGAACTTGATAGGCCTCCCTTAATTCTTTGGCCTAAAGGCAAACTGCTCTGCTTTCTAAGGCCAAATAAACCTTTTTCCCTGCCAGTACCCAGTCCAGGAAGAGAGGGGGCAGAGAGGCTAGTTCTGGATACAGGGGCTTTATTCAAGATGGAGGAGGTTTGCAGCTCTGCACCTTGTTTCAGGGGCTTGTAGCAGCAGCCAGCTCTGAACACCGGAGGATCACCGCCTACATGTTTTCTCGCTGGATCTCTTTGACGGCGATGAATAGTCGTGAGCACATCAAAGGTGAGCGAATGCAGCTCTCTCTCCCTGAGCTGGGAAGAGAAGCTCTTCAATAAAGGGAGTTCACCACCTGAGTCCCCTCCATCAGCGCTGTCTTTCTCCAGCACATAGCTGAGGAAGAGCTCCAAGAAATTTAGGTACTCTTCATCTTCAAGCTCAAACTCCCAGGTGCCAACCACTGGCAGGGAGGGCTGCTCATTCTCCGACTGACTCTCCTCCTGAATGACGCTCTCAATCTTAACCGCACTCTTCTTTGCATGTTTTCTTATCTTTTTGGCTTTTTTGCCCCTACAAAAAAATGACAAAGAGCACAAGAATAAGCCACAATGCACTGGTGAGCTAGCATTAGCACTTAGCTGTGACATCAGTGTACCTCAGGGATGTGTTAAACCTAGTTACCTGGTCATGGCTCTGCTATGTGTTTCAGGAGAGATGGCCTCAGATGTGGTATCAGCTGTGTCTCCATCACTGCACAGTGGTGGGAAGCCACAGTCAGTTAAGGTGCTGGTGCTTAGACTTGTACCCAATGAGAGTTGCCTCAACATGGCCATCCCGTGTTTGCTTCCCTTGTCCTCCTCTTCCTCCTCCTTCTCCCACAGATGGAGCTCAGGGGGGGCCAAGTGCCTCCGCAAACGCCCTAGATGTTTTCTCCTCTGCCTGCGTTTGTCTTGAATCACAATCATCATCAGCTCACCTGCATCCTCTTTTTCTCCCTCTGGAGAATACAGAGAATAAGACAGACCGACATTTATACTGTGAATTTGGACTGGATGTACTGGACTTAAAACCAAATTATCATATGGACGGCGTATGTAACCAGCACTAATCAAAGCATGAAGACAATATAGCAAATTATCTCTGGAGCCATCACATTTGGCTTTTTAGCAGTGATGGATTGGCTATCTGGAGACTCAGCCTATGTATTTGTGTTGAATGTGCCTTTAATGGAAAGTATCATAATGTAGCGTCTAGCACAATGTCTGTGTTAAATCTAGTCTATTAATCTAATTTATTATTGCCATCAGGAAAGTTAACCAAAATTTATTTAAAAGAAATGGATTGATGTGTTTGGGTGTTCATACCAAGGACATTGCATTGCCTCAATCTCTGCAGCAGTGAGTTATATTTCTCTCTCAGAGGGACTCTGACAGACTCTTCCTCCTCTGGGAAGGCTCGTACCAGCGTGGCTGCCACCTAAGAAGAAAAATGAGAAATTTACTCACACAAGGCCACTCTGTGTTACTTCAAGAAATACCATCCATCTCAGAAAAGGCAAGAAAAAGTCACCAGAGAGAGAGGAGGAAGCTCAGACATGAGGCTGAGCAGTATGTCCTGGAGGATCTCCTCGGCATTGAGGAAGCAAGAGAAAGGTAGAAAACGGCAGGCCCAGTGGAGAGCATCGACACACGTAGACCTCACTTCTGCACCAGCAGAGATCTGAGGGATACAAATAAATGTCATTTATTGAGCATCAGTGAGGAGATTCATGCATAAAACAGTTCACACAATCAAGCACAAATTTAATACCTGTTCGTCTCTTGCATTCTGTCTGGCGGCCTGATACTTCCTGCAGGAGATGGAGAGCTGGTCCCTGACATGCAGCATCCAGCACAAACCACACAGCTCCCTGAAACAGACTTGTAGGAAAAATATAGTTAATAGTTTTATGTGAAAGTAGATCATTAATTATGATATCTGCAAGTTAGTATGAGTGGCATCTTACTAATAGTTTGAATGGTGTCAGGGTCCAAGCGACCGTCTTTACCAGGCCCCCGTCTGAAGAATCCACCACGGGTGATGAACTTCATCAGGCCCTCTGGGAAACCCTTTTCTTCCTCAGCAGCTGATGGATAGCGGTACTTCTTCTTGATCTGAAAACAACATCAGATATTTACACTGTTTAGGATGGAACGGCACGTCATACCCAAGATTTGAAATCTTTATTTGTCACGTGCAATAACTGTACGAGTAAAACAGCAGGGGTAAACAAAGACAATCTGATTGTCTAAAAATGCCACACATGGAAACTTTAATCCTCTCATTAAACCAGATAAAAACCCTCCAGCAGTCCCAGACAAGTACCTTATGAAGAAGGTGTCTGGCACGGCGCAGATGGCTGATGTACCACTGGGCAGCAGGGTGGCAACAACGTGCAGATCTCAGAAGTAACAGTAGTCTTTGGAGAACACCAGACACTCTGTGACGTGATGCAACTTCTGCAAACTGCCCTGTTGTCCCCACTGGGTCCTTAACATTTAACACACAACATTTAATTATAGAATTTATATGTAACCATATGGCATGTAAAAGATGATCTTCTATGTTATACCTGTGTGTTGGGGGAAGGCTGAGGGCAATAAAGAGGAGGGGAAGGCAGATATAGTCCACTAGGCACCAAGGCAGGCAAACAAGAACACAGGTCTTTGGCTGTGTCCAACAAGGAGGACAAGGGTGAAGACATGACATTCACTCCAGCCATGACCGAAGCCTTCAAAATCTCTTGTATGGAAACTTGCAACAAGTCCCAGTCTTCTCCTTCCAAAGGATCTAGTGAAAGGAGTTGAGAAAAAACATAGATCAAAATCAAGGGGTTCTATGTGCGTAGTAGTCGTCTGATAGCTGTCAGCGCTAACCAACCTGAAAAACTCCTGTCACCATCTTTATCACCGCACTCTTGGGAGTCAGACTTGTTGCCAAGAAGACACTCCAACTCAACCTGAAAAATGCTTTCAGGTTCTAAATCTTTGGGGAGGTGGTGCTCTCTCCTCCTGAGCCGAGTGAAGTCAAAGTGGTCGATGCAGTAATTCTTGTAGGCCAGGCTCAGAGAGGCCGCTGTCTTCCAGTCCCCGAGGTGGTAGGCCAACCACACAGTCTCGGGAAGCAGACCTCCTATCAGGAGCAGGTCCTGGGCGTAGTCTACTGTCCATACTTCTGACAGCTGCTGTCGTCGCACCGCTCTGGAAACCTCCTCCTGGCACAGTGGCGCCAAACGTCCTACACTGGGGGCTGAGACAGCACATGTTAAAAAATAGAAATATGAATGAATAAAGAAATCTTTTTTAACTGACAAATAATTAAACACACCATGAGACATATGCAGTGAGGGCAGGACAGCCACGTGGTGAGGAGGCAGGATGTAGAGGGGTTGGTTGGTGAAATACGAGGCCATGAATCTCCCCAGGGTCTGAACCACGGCACGAGCTGCATCACTGTGAAGGTCTCCCGGCAGCCACGGGCATGGAAGAGAGTCTGCTGCAGAGCATAAACACTAGAGTCACATCAAAACACACCAAAATACAAAATCAAACCTATACATACTGATAAACACACATGACATATCCTCACAACATACTTGAAAACCGTCTTAAAGGCGGGGCGTTATTGACCATGACTGACCTGTCATGCAGAACATGTCCTTCTGGTGTCCTGCCCTGCGCAGGATCAAGTGGGCCATGTGGTCCCCCAGCTCCTGGGCTTCTCTCAGACGGTACTGGGATAACAGACTGTAGAGGAGTGCCAGACAAAGCTGTGTCTCCTTGAAGACACTGCGATCACGGCCTAACAGTAAGAGACATGATTATCATTTCAAAATGAATGAGACAAGGCGGTGTGCTTCAATGGAAAGATTGCAGCACTGCTTCTTACTTTTGGAGCTCTCCTCACAAATTTGTGATTGCCATGTATCAGCACTTTTTAGGTATGAGCCACACAGGAAGAGATGTTCACCTGCGGGGAACAGAGAGATATACTAAATAACAACTACAATTATTCTGTCATATTTAGACATAGCTTTTCTTTAATCTGAATCACAGTTAAATTATTTTATATTTGGTTTGTTTTGATTTAAATGACCCTATTTCTTTTCCTGTAGCTCACATAATAACCACAATCAGATAAACAGTTTGCTACAAACCTGGGTAACTCAGCAGTGAAGGACCCTCTTCTAGTCTTTCTCCTGTTGCCTGCAGAGCGGTTTGGATCTGAGACATGATGAAAGACAACTGCTCCTGTTCCTCCTCCCAGCCATCACAGCCTTTAAAGCTTTTCAGTTCCTCCATATACTGCTGGGTGATCATGTAGACCCACTGCCACACACCCAACAATCTGGACAAAAAAGATAATCATGATTATGAATAATGATTTTTTTAAATGGACCTTTTTTAGTGGCTATAATACCTTTTGTTGCCGACCGTAGATAACACACTGACAACTGGTAAGTATCTCATACAACCGCCTATCAAATAATCTAAACTATTTCTTTAAATTCCAGCCAAAATATGACAAGTGAAGACTGGCACCCACAACAACAAATACTTTACTATTTGCTCATAAACACTGACACGTAAAAAGCCAGAGAATTGATCTGTACCTGCTGGATGGTTGCTGGGGGACAGGTCGTGCCTGATGTTCAAAGCTGGATTTCTCCTCCTTCTCATCCTGTAATAGAGGCACATGGTGTACATCTGAAGCCCAGGGTTGTGGTGGCTGGGATTCCTTCTCTGCAGAGGACCAGACTGTTCTCTGCTGCAGGCTGTAGGTGCAATCAAGAGAATCAGAGACCTGCTGCAAGATGAGCAGGACAGCGGACAGACTGTGAGACGATAACTGACAGTGGGACTCGGGGTAAGGGGTGAGCAGGAGGCGGATCAGCCGTTTACTGAACTCCACCACCAGCCCCAGGCAGGGTGGCCTGACTGAATGAATGCCATCCCAGGGAAGAAAAGAGAGAAGGCCTTTGAGAAGGTGCAGGAGGTGAGCAGAAATATTCTTTTTCCCTGTGGGAATCAGGTGGAGTAAAGCAGCAAATCGCACCACACAGTAGAGGGTGTGCTTCAGCAGGCGAGTTCTGTTTTCCACAACATTTCCCAGAGACAAACCAAAAGCCCAGGCTGTTAACAGCTTAGTCCGGATTTTCCCGAGTTCTCGATGAAGAGGAGTCTTCCTCTCTGTTTCAGCAAAGTCTGATTCATAATCTGGGCTGGTAACAAGTCCAGAGTCGGTCTGTGTGTCCAGGGCATGGAGCGTGTCAAACATTGAGGCGAACTCCAGACGACCACCATCCTCCAAATGAGAACCGACAGGAGCTCCATCTAAATCAGAGTCATCCTCAAACAAAGTCTGGGAAACCACACAAACAAACAGCATGTTAAAGACAGCTAACATAAGTGAATCAAGCAAATGACACACAGCCATGACACATCATTACTCGGGGTAATCACAATCCAGCAACAGCTGAAAAACGGACCTGAAACAAAACTAAATCTCTTTTTTGCATTTTTTTATATGCACTTTTTACATGGTACTTTATTTTCCACCTTGTGTTATGCATTCCATGTATTCTATTATCATCTAAAATTTACTAAAATTATCAAGTGGATTTTATTCTCCATCATATTTTGCATTAATTATAGCATTCTATCCATGTTTTTTATGTTGATTCTGTGTCTATTTTCATGTGAAGATGCATTTTATGTGTTCTATTCTTAACCTAATGATATTTTTACTATTATTATCAATTAAACTTTATTTTCCATCTTATTTATATATATTTTTGATGTACATTCTGTGCCTTTTTATGTAAAGCTCTTAATGCATGTATTTTCTTTGCTATAAAACACTGCAATGTATGCGATGTATACGCAATCTGATTTCTTATCTGCTTCTTACCTTCATATAAATCATAGTCATAGTCAAGCACATAACCCACACCAAGCTCAGAATCTAAAGCTTTACTTGTCTAACTTACACTACCTGACCAACCTGTGCTTTCTCAAGAAGCTCTTTAGTACCACCCAATGTCCCCTGGTCCTGCAGGAAAAGTGGTAAAGTGGATCCGTCTGTAGCTGCTGAAAGGACGGAGTCTGCGGTTTTGGGCCCACGAGTATCAGTGGAGTTGAACACCTCGAGGCTGCTGTCAAGATTCAGGCAAGATACAGACTCCAGCCATGTCCTCACATGAATCTGAAAATAATGAATGTGAGGAAACCACATAGTCAAAAATTGTCCTGCAGAAAGTTTAAACCAAGAAAGATCCTGATCCGTGTTCCCTGGTTTTCCACCTGTGATTTATCCAGTGTCTGGCTGGCCTTCTCCAGGTCCTTGCTTGCATCCTTTAGAAGCGTTTTCAGCAACAGGGCAGGAGAGGGCCTACCCAGCACCCTCAGAACGGTGGCCATGTAGCCATCAGACACAATCAGATACAGCAGCCGAGGATGCCAGGTCACAGAATACCGTTGCCTCAGGATGTCTCGCACAGACAAGCTAGAGCTGGACAGAGACGCCTCCGCCTTCCCTGCAGATACTGGTGGCCTGAAGAGGAAGAGGGAAGTTGACAGAAAAACAGAAAAATGTTTTGTCACAAATATTAAATTGGTTGAAACTATTATTGGATCAGTTGATGAGCAAGAGAAATGAATTGCCAACTGTCACCTATTTTGTTAATCGAATAATCAAGCAACTCAAGACACTTGAAGACATATCTATGGCTTTTGTAAATACTAACAGGCATTTTTTTAAGTGTTTATCGACATTTCATTGACCAAATGATGAGCCAAGAAAGTAATCAGAAGGTTAACCGATAATGAAAATAATCCTTTGTTGCAGCCATATATTATATACAATAAAACTTTTCACACTGGATTTATTCTTCAATAGACAACAGAAAGAAGAGCAGCAATGACTTGGCTCTCATGATGAAAAGTGAAAGTGAAGCAATCAATAGAAAAGGTGACCACAGATGAGAGGAGAAAGTAGAATGAAGAACCTCAACCCAAACAAATCAATAACTTGTAACAAGAGCTAATAAGTGATGAGCAAAATGCTTCAAACATACCGGTAAGTGACGAGAGGGTGAAGGGGTAGGAAGTGTGCGGGCCCGAAGTCAACACTGCAACCAGAGCTTGTTAGAGTGAGAAGACCCCCAAGGCGAGAAACCATAAGAAGGGAACCTCTCTTCAGAACGCAGGCCAGGAAAAGCCCGTCTGGTGACCAGCTCACGCTGCCCACCCAGTATGACCTAAAGAGCAGATACGCAAAGTCGACTTTTAAATAAATACGCAATGTACATTAAATATTTTAAGGTACCTGTAATGACAGATTTCATTCAAGGGATGTAGCTGAGCATACCCTCTGGGGCAATAATTTCCTTGTTCTTACATCTTGACATTCTTTTTTAATACTTCAATTTCACTAAATTGTTTTTTGACTAAAAAAAACTACAGTACAACAACACTTCCAGGCTCCATGTCATCCATAAACTTCCATCAAACAGACAAAATGAGATAAGAGTATGAAAATGTTCTTGCATGAGGCCCATTGTTTTCTTTGCTGGTGATGCTGGGAAGTGATCATTGCCCACTGCTACATTTTATATTTAGACAGTCTGGAAATGATGTGCAGGCATACTGTCAACACTGCTGTGTTTGTTTAAAGTAGTGAAGATTGACTCAGAGACCTTCACCAGCAATATTTAAACAGTGATCCTCACTAAACAGATGTTCAGTAGCTAGGTTAAGCCTCTCACTGGCTGAGTAGCATACTCTACCTTATGTACTTAGAGGGAATCTCCAGTTTCTTGCTTCCGCATCCTCTGAGGCCACTTGATATTGAGACAAAATTCTGTGTGCTCACAAAGAGGACCTGTGTAGCCTGAAATCAACAATAAAACACAGAAATCTTGATTCACGTGTCGGCAAATGGAAGAAAATAACAGATTTTTTTTATCTGTTGTTTTTGGAGATAGAGAGGACAGGTGTTCACCTTAGGCTGTCTCTGGTTGAGGACAATGGCTAACAGTCGGCCATCTGGGGAGAATGCTGGCACCAAGGCCCCTCTGGATTTGACTGGTTGGCATGGTGGGGTGAGACGAGACATGGGGTATGTCTTGGTGGCCCACTGTATGCTGTAACCCACAGAACTACACAGACAATTTTGGACTCTTAACTACTGTGATACACAATGAGACTCCTGTGTGTTACACTGACCTTGTCACTCACCCCACTCTCACACAGCCCTCTTCCCATTGGATTTTCAGGCAGGTGATGATTAGCTTCTTCCCAGATGTGAAAACAAAAGCTGATAAGCAGGCATCACCCAGAACCTGAGGGAGTTTGAAGAACGATAAAATAAGATATAAGGCCCATAGAAAATAAGAAAAGGAAACACAAAATGTTTGATTTAGTATATAGACCTCTGTCTTGACGAAGATAGTGTGTTGGGATACTTCTTTGTCTTGCGTAGATGGCAGAATAGAGTCTTCAAGGGGCTGTATATGTGCCCAGTGTCCCCTGACTGTGCCATCTCGCACACTCGTCAAATCCCTGACGTCCGCACACTCCCACAGGAACACTTGCCCTGTTATGGCCGCCAGGAGCACACGCATCCCATCCCCTGAAACCTGGAGTGACAGTCGTGTGGCATTCCCTGCGAAAACACACGCACATAAATACACAGATTGAAGATTTAACTTTTCAATTCAATGTAGTAACTGAAGCTAGGATACTTAATACAAGCGCAAGTTAACAAAATTATCCAAACTGATCATATTTTGAATCAGCAGCCCAAAGCTCTTTCAGATGGGTTATTCTTTTCTTCAGTGCGAGGATGACTATCGCAGATTTAACAGGGTTCAGGCACAGCTCAACAAGTTATACTTATGACATTTTAAGACCCTTTAAAGAGCACTGTAAATGTAATTTAAGACCAGTTCCATGCCCATACTACCAAAAAAGTACATGTACAGTTTGCTTTAAAGTTGGCTTTGTTGTGTAATTGTTACAGCCTGATGATAAATTCAATTTTTGCCCCAACAATACATTTAAAAGAGTGAAGTGAAATCAGTTTTTATAGAAGTAACATTAACTTCAGAATTAAAATTCAGATTATTGGATTTTTAGACTTTTTAAGACTTATTAAGAACCTGTTAAAACCCTGTTTAATGTCAGCCCCGCTGGTAACCATGCATTTTAGGAAAAATTGTGGTTTTGAACTTAAAAGTCATTTATACCAATGTTGCCAGAAGTATCAGTACTTAAATACTATGACTACTTTTTCAATACCATTTGTTTGAAACAATATGATCTCCATTTGATAGTATCAAAAGTACCAAAGTTATACATATATATATATATAAAAATACCTCATTCAAGTCTACTACTATACTAGTATACTAGTATCAAAGTTTAAGATTCTGGTATTGTGACATTATTAATGTATACATACAGTGACTGAATATACCTTGAACAGTAGTAATCATATGAACTACTTCTGGGACTGCTGCAACAGTCTTCAACAAGTCTTTATCCCTGCTCCACAGAAAAAGTTCTCCTGACACCAAGAGTCCACAAAGCCACACACCTGAAAAACAAGAGATGTAAGTAATGAGTTCTCAGAATTGACACGTAAGAAGTGCATTGCTTTGAGCGTACAAATAAAACTCACCACTCTGAGATGAAACCATTGTCACCACACTGCTGAGCAGAGGATGGAGTTTAGGAGTCCTCCTCTTGGTGCGACCAGACACCATGTTGATCTCACTGATCCGTTTGTCATCTAACAGGAACACAGACTCCTTCTCCTGAAGTGTGACACACATGACAAAGGGTCAGTGTCATGTTCTTAGGACAGGTACAGCAAAGCTTTAGTGTCAACACTTCACTGTCCTCACCTTCCCGAGCCAACAGAATCGCGGCCATGGTTTCTTCCGTTTGATGCTGGATGACAAAACAACCTCCAACTTTAGCTCCATATTTACAAGACAGCATCGGTTCTCCCTCTTGATTATGCACTCAGGAAGGCTTTGTTGAGACTGCAGGATCCCACCAAACAATTAGGGCTCTGCAGGTTAAATCTATAGGTTAGCTGTCAAGTATATTTGCTGCAATCTAAACATTATAAGTAGCTCCATATATAGTTTGAATTATCATTATTTAATGTGCGATTAAACCATTATATTCTTACAGAAATAACTTTCACGTACTTACGTTACAGAGCTGTGTTATTTGCTAATGCTATCCATCGTTTTAACCAGTAAACACATCACCAAGAATAACCACACCGTTAACTAGCGTTAGCCACTCAGCTAATTTTGCTTCCTGCGCGGAGAATTCGTCCCGAAAAAATCCTATCTGCGCACTTCAACCACGCTGGTTATAGTCAAATGTTATGGTCACATTATGTGGTTATGAAACTGTTCTTATAACCACGACATTAGATGTTTTACCGCAGCTAATCGTGAAATATTTCGAAACTCCCTCCGCTCCAGCAGCCAGAATTGTTTCCCATGATCCTTTAGGAGGAAGCTTCCAAAGCGTTGCCGTAGGAACGTAACGAGAAGCCGGGACGTATCCAGTCCGTCGCTGCGGCACGCGGAATGGGGCGGAGTCGGGTGAGGGCGGGACTGGACGTGAGTCAGATAGCCTAATAAAACAAGTAGCGCCATCTGCTGGATAACTGCAAGAAGAACAAGATACAAATCTGCACTCAACTGATTTAATGGTAACTTATATTTAAAACATCTTTACACTAATTACAGAGTCTCTGATCTGATGATCTCTGATGACATATCATGGTCAAATTATGATTTATTACAGTAAACATATTACAGATTTCTTTAGTGCATTAGTGAATTTTAAGGTTCTGCTTTAAAATAAAAAAAATATATAAATAAATTTAAACTTTTAAAATTTAAATTTAAAGCTTTAAAACGTTTTTTTTTTTTTTTTCCCCTATGTTGAATCAAAAGAACCTTTGGCACTTTTCATGTGTTTATCTAGTCGGTACTGATGGTAAATAGTCAACCGAAACAATAAATTAGATAGATATATTGACATCCACTGTTGTCACAGTGATGTAGTTGGTGTTAACAAAGACCTCCAGGCTGTTCAGCTTTGATTTCTCCTCAGGGTGCATGCTAGATGAGTATTACTGTGCCATGGACATGGGAGTCAGGTCATTTTGGTGCTCACAAAAACACAGAATGGATTGAAATTGGATGGAGTGAATTTTGAAAACAACACATTTCAAACTATCCAGTTATTGAAAGTAAAAAACACACTCATCTGGCCTCTAATGTTTGATTTGGCCCGCAAGATTTTCTAGCTTTAATTTAAAGAGAGAGAGAGAGAAAGAGAGAGAGATACATATCTATCTCTCTCTATATAACGTGGTCTGCAAACCACAGGTAACCCACAAGTGATCTAAGAGGATGTTAGTGTATCTTCCCCTGCACTCTAAGTCTGTTGAAAACTGTCCGACTTGACTGCAGCATTTTGTCTCCACCACGTGTTGCGGCCCCCTGATCTCGTCTACTTTCCAGGCGAGGTGCAGTTCATCTCGAACGAACCTATTTATTAAATTGTTTGTTGTGGAAAAAATATCCAGGTGTGTTAAAACCTGTGTCTATCCTTTGTGGGGTTTGATTCTGATTAAGCCGTTTTGTCCTGTGAACTTGAAGACAAACTGGCATCTGGAGTTGACTATGACAATGTCTGAGGTTTTGCCTTGAGAGATGCATTATAAATCCATTTGATGTTTTAGATTTTACTATGTGAGGGGAAAAAACTGAACCAAACAACTGAAACCTGTCCAGAGATCTCTGATTAACTCTGCTGGGGTGGTGATTTACTCTTTGGTGTAAAAACTAAATTGAACCACTAAAACTTTCCCCACAGATCCTAATATCATTTGTCTCAGTGAAGAAGGGTAAGTCGGGCCAAATTTTGAGATACTGAACTGAACAAAGTGAGTTCTTTTTGCTGTTTATTGCTGAAGCCCTGAAAGGTGAAAAGTGAATGATTTTCTCTCTGAGCTTTTAAAGATCATTCCCCCACATGGATGCATGCATAACCACATTTAACCAAACAGTAAATTGTCAGATGAACTCTGACTGGCACCATAAAGATAATGATGAATTTTCTTGCCGACAAGCAGTACATCATAGCAAAATGGTGAGCAGGGGTGGAAGTAATAAATGACAACTACTCAAACTACCATGATCTAAACCTCTTTTCATAGATTAGGCCTCATTCAGCAGAGTTTTCCCCACAATTTGAAATGTGGTTACCCACATCCATCTTTTTAGACTTATTATTCCAGTCCACTGACCTACTTTTTATATTATTTCAGTTGATCTGTGCTTCAGACTGTTGTCACAAAGTTGGAGGCGAAATGGTCAGCTCAGTTCATCACTCCAGAATCTTTTGGGTCTGTTCATCTGGTGTAATCCAAGTCTCAAGTTTTTAGCCCAAAACCTTACTGAGGATCCTTATCTTGGAGCCAACTTCATGTGCATATGCACACTGTCTGAACTGGGTGTGTGGTGTGACGGTGTGCAAATGGCATGTTGGGACTTCAGTGGAATAAGTTTTGAAATCTGTCAGTTTTTGTTTCATTCAATATCATATTTCAGTCATGTTAAAATTTCACATCTAAGTTCTGTCCTTTGTGGGATCTACAAAAGGTTTTTGTTTCCTGTCCTGACAGTGGAGACGCCCCGAGAGTAGAGCCTGCTGACATTTACCATATCATTACATACATCATTGTAACTGTTTTATATTATTGTGTGCATGTCCATTATCTCTGCTTTTTTGTTTTTGGTTAACTTTACTCACAAATAAAGAATTTTTAAAAAGTCACATTTCATCGTCTTCATAATGACAATTCTGCTTTTATGTATATTGGATTGTTGCTTCTGCTATTTTTGTTACCTGAATACTCACCTGTGGCAAGTAAGTAGGCCAACAAAACCTTGAGAAAACCAAACTGAGACATTAGAAACCTTATTCTGTTGAAATAAAAGCAATGCAAGTTGTGTGATTTGATTAAGTTACAACATACAAGGTGAATTCCAAAAGAAATAAACATGCAGATTATATATGTTAGACTTTCACTGAAAAAAATCAGGTAAGTGAGGTATGTTGTCATCGATAGAACTAATGTTAGTTACAGCAATAATAAAAACCATCTATAACTCTAGTTTAAATGATCTAATCTGCAACAAATTTCACGTTTGATAACTGTCCTGTCCTGAACACATCTATATGACAATATTCTGCAATGGCGATTGCACCACCTAATGGCAACAGGAAATGACATGTTTTAGACTTTGACGTGCTCCTCCAAACAGGTTGACCATATCCGGCTCAAATCTGGTCAGAAAGGCCTTTAGACCTTAGTAGAGCTATATTGTGAAGATCTTGATCGTCAAATGGTGTTGCCATGATGGCACAGTGAAGATTAATGTTTCGCCAAAACACAGGAAGTTGCATTAACTTCTGTTTACTTGGTCGAATCTGCCTGAAACTCAACATAGAAGTCCGGGCCTGAACATATGATATGAGTAATCATACTGTTAAATGTTTTTACAGCAACTTACCAGCTATTTGCTGCCAGTAAATTGGTGAACATTTTACAGCATTCTTGCTACAGCGCATGCTTCAAAATATTGCTGCACAAGTAGACTTTTGCCAGCAGATGGCAATGTCACAGCAGAACTCACTGCTTATGTATGTATACCTGGCATAGCACAGTGTTGTTGAATTCACATGAAAGCCTGTTCTGAGTCGGCAGACGAGATCACTGTGGCAGATAAACGGCATAAGGGGCTTTGTCTCTGAGCTATTGCAGATATCTCTCTGCAAGGTCAATTTTCTCTGAAGAGCCTGCACATTTATTTAATTATTATTTATTTATTTAACTATCTGAATGTTTGTGTGTAGTAAGTGGTTTCTTCTTCACTATTAACATGCTTTGGGGTTGTGTGAACTCTCAAGCAATGAGGTCCCTTATTGGCTTGTTACAGAGAGTTATTAGGTTTGCCCCCCGGCCCCTGCTGGTATTTAATTACCCTTGCACTCTCTCCTTTTCATCATGATGGAGATGACGGCAGCCATTGCCAATAGGTGAAAGAGGAGACTTCACCAGACCTTAATTGGTTCATTTGCCTCTGCCTGCCAGGCGCAGATGGAGCTCTTTATTACTGTCACTGCCAGGTTTCATTCTGCTCTGATGAGAGCTGTCTTAAGCAGCAGAGCTTGACATCATATCAGGACATGATGACATGGTCAAAACGGAGAGATAATCAGGATGGGCGTAGGTCAAGAAGCAGACAGTCACAGCCATGTACAGAGTTTGTGCGTTCGGTTTGTTTTGTTGTTTCAATAGAGCAAGACTACCATAATATTATTGTCATGCTTATAAGCTTATTGTTTGGAGGAATCTAGTGAGGTCCAGGGATTCAATTGCTTTCCTTGGACCAGTCCTCAATAAATCTGTGTGTTTGCATTTGTGTGTGCGTGTGTACATGTTTAGAAATTTTTGTGTATTTGCATATTTACATGTTCCTCTCACAAATGTCTATTGTTGAGATATTTTAGCCACATGTGTTTATTTATATGAAAAGACCTTTTTCTCAGCAGCCATTTTGACATGAAATAGTAGGATAAACACAGGTGTTAGCAATGATACTAATTAAGTTTCATTCCATTCAGGTCAAACAGAGTCAGGGTGCTGCTGTTGTGCATGTTGGCTCAATGGAGAAGCTTTGCCACATTAAATGGACCGGGACCTTCATTAGTATCATTGGCAGCGCCCGTGTTTAACCTACTATTTCATATCAGTATGGCTGCTGTTAAAAAGGTCTATCATTTCACTGTAAATGGGCATAACTGAAGAATTTATGGCAAGCGTTTTTTTTAATTTTGTATCATCATCAGTTAATTTTATTCATGAATCAAGTTTAACTAACTCAGTTTATTTAGTGTTACAATAGATAACGGTATCAATTAATCTAAGTATTTCAATATTTCCATGTAAATCTTTCAGTTTGTTAATCACTGATCATAACACACAAGCAGGTTAAGACCGAAGGATGTCTTTAAATCCTCTAAAATTGTTTGTACAAAAGAAAGAAAAAAATTTTTTAAAAAGAAGCAGTGTAGTTCTACTCTGTAATTACTTTAAAATTGCTATTTGTTTGAATGTTGCCTGCTCTCTCAGCATGCCTGCACATAAGAGGGTGCTTGGGTTAGGATTTCAGTGTGATCCTCCCGCAAACTGAACAATTACTACATGTGGATTTCAGTGATTATATCATGTGTTTGACCACAGAGGAACCATATTATGTTTGCATAAAGATCCTCCAGCACTTGCTAATAGTAGACTCCTTTTACTTTCTTTTAAACTGTGTAGCCATTATAACAACATGTGATTAACTTGAGGACCATAACCCATCTACATCCACAGTGTTCAATATAGGGACATTAGTTGGCATGGTAACCTCATTTGCCATCTGCAGACTTCATTCATACTGAAAATTGACACCCAGGAAGCTGTAAAGAAACAATTCAATATTCTTTCTCACAGCAACAGTGGGTTGGAGTATGTCTGCTGGTTTCCATCATCACATGTTTATTGGGGAGATTTATTAGTGTACCCAGTGCTGAGTGCAGTGTTGTGTGTTTAATATTGACAAATGGGTGATCAAAGTCTAATACAGCATTTGAATATGAAAAAAATGCATAAAAAGCTGGAAGATTTATCTTGGGGTGTTTCTGATTTGTGGGGTATTGAGGATGTGAGGTAACAGATGATGAATTTGAGTGTGACTTTAGGCAGCTAGTTCAAAGGAATAGTTCAAAGTTTTTGGAATTGTTTTTCAAGGGTTGAGAAGATGAATGCCAGACAACAAAGTGATATTATTCTTCTAAAATTACATTCACAAGGAAACAAATAATTGTACAATGTGCAGGACAAGTTCTTTGACGGGATAATTTCTTGAAAAGGGTCTTGGGAAGGGTATTGAGAAATGGTTACAAACTAAAGCTGGGGCCCGACTCCTGGTAGATAAAGCATGATAAATGCCCTCAAGAGTGGCTCAATGTCCAACACAGCAAGTTAAAGTGTCCTCTAGAGTACTCTTCCAGTGTACACCAAATTCTGGCAAGTAGTATCAATAAGAGTATAGATAAGTGTAATTTTGATAAATAGTAGCCTAGCAGTATCAATACCAGTATCAACAATACACATGGGGTCTTGCTGTCACAGTTAGGACTCCATTGAGCCCAGCCACGAAACACAACTTAGCCTGTTGTATTTACTCTTAATAAGGCTAGGTGTTTGCTCCTGTTTCCAGTCTATATGCTAAGCTAAGCTGGTTTCCAGCTGGCTGTAGCTTCATAGTTGACAGACAGAGTGGCGTGTCTGTCCATTAACTGTGACAACCAGCAGGTTCCCTCTGTTTAGTTATGCTAAGCTATAAGCTAACCAGCCACCATCTTTTAACAAAAAAGCAAATAAGTTTTTACCATCTGTCTATCAGACATGTATATATTGGAATAGACCTTTTTCACAGCAGTCACATTCATATGAAACAGAAGGGTAAACACAGGTGTTACCAATGATACTAATTAAAGTCCCATTCCATTTAGTGTAGCAGAGCCTTCATAGTGAGCTAGTGTGCACAGAAGCAGCACACCAACTCTTCACCTGAATGAACAACCCTTAATTTGTATCATCAGTAACACCTGTGTTCACCCTTCTATTTCATGATCCGTTAATAACATTAACAGTGCTGCGAAAACAGCACGCAAACAAATTGTGACAAGCTCTTATCCTGAGAAACTTCTAACCTGAGAGATGGTATTTGTAGTAGAAGAAAGGCTTTCCTGTACATTTTAAAATATTATGTTTTGTCTGTGATGTTATAGCCTCATGTGTTCAACCTGTACTTTCCACAAATGTTTGATTTTTAGGAATTTTAGACTTAGCAAACTTCTGTATAAAACACAAGCAGGGGGTCACCATGTATCATCTATGAGCTTTGTTGAGTGTGTTAGACACATGCTGATTCAATGCTTTGGTAATTTATGAGGCTATGGTGTCGCTGTGTTGGATTGCAGTATATTTTAAGATTTTTCATAGCAGCCATTTTGACATGACATAGTGGGGTAAAGTCATATATGTTGTCATATATGTTTCTGCATGTTGGCTTACAGGAAAGGCTCTGCTACAATGAATTGGACCCTAATTAGTATCATTGGCAACACCTGTAATTAACTTACTACTTCATACCAAAATGCTGATGTGTCTCCACTGTCTTGGAAAGTAATTAAGTACACTCACAAAATCATTGCATTTTGAGCAACTGCATTATAATGATGCCTACATCAACTCAAACTCAACTTTATGGTCAGTTCTAGCATATAGAGGAATATATATGATCGAAAATGGTGGGAAAAGCCTTTCCTATGTAATTTGATAGATATAGAATATCTGTATAGTACACAAATGTGCTATAATGGACTACAAAGAGGCCTATACTAAAATATGATATATTTTCCAAAATAAATTAGACTGGTGTGCAAAGTTGAAGGGTCTTTTTGTTGTTTTTGTTTATTAAAAAAAAAAAAATGCAGTGAGATAGCGCAGTACTCTATCCCAATGTGATGCATCCTTTTCCTCCAGCTGATCCCATGAAGAGTAAATAACACACCGCTGATTGGCTGAGCTGCAGGATCACATCCACAGCTCAGACTGGATTTGAAGCTTTCTTAATCGATACGCGCAAGAGTCACGATAAACCAAAAAAACTTGCATTTGTTTTGGATTAATATATCAGACGCTCTTCTCCTTTAAATGTTTCCGCGAAACAGCAACGTGCTTACTTTGACGGGTTTGGCATCACGGCAGCGGCCGCCTTCTCTTTCATGCGATTGGCCGAGCCCTGGGAATATTCAAATACAGCCGTGATTGATTGGCCCAGAGCCGGTTTCAACAGTGCAGGGGGACTCATTTCCATACCGACATCACTCTGTGGCACACACTGCTTGGTCGGCTACCGAGATGAGATACAAGCGGCCGAACGGAAAGCACAATCGGTGAAATTATCTTTTTACGCGACTGTTGAATATGTGGAGGAAGTACAATTAATGGAGCCAGCCTCATCCATGGATATATCTGCGGAGGTTTCCAGTGCGCATCGCGAAATCAGTGGCGAAAAGGCTTTTGCAGAGGAAATACGCCTTCCGAGCAGGAGAACAACCAATCAGCCGTGGAGAACCAAAGATAAACAAGCCTTATGATAAGACCAAACTCTGTAAGACATTGATTATGTTTCTTATTTCCATCCTAATGTGTTGGAGGGCTCGTGGAAGATATTTCTCAGTGCAGGAAATGTTTATTTGTACTATCTGTTTTTTTTTTAAACGGTGTAGCTGTTTAATTACATGACAATGACAGAAAAGGAGAAATATTTAGGGTTGTAAAGATGTTAAAATGTATGATGTCAGGATCCCTGCATTGATTTTAGGTCGACAGCGCTAAAGTGGTGAAAGATGTCCAGTGCGCACTAATGGATAGAAGCGTCTCGCCCTTTACTATATATCACTGTCCTGCTATTGGCTAATGTGTATTTATATGCGCCGAATCCAGCGAGGAGGTGTGTGATTTATATTCAGAATGTAAAATAACTCAGTTAATGGCATATTATTCTCAGCAGTTAAATAGATGGATTTGTTTGTTTTTTATAAACTGGGAAACATTTGCACAACATACATCTGTAGTTTCTAAATGTTTTTCCTCTCAAAACTGCTCTAGTCTCATCTTTTTCATCCTCCCATGACATCTTTGTCTGAATGATGGCTTTGCGCGCAGTGAAAGGCGCTTTATGTGTCAGCATCTCAGTGGATAGAAGGGAAATGCTTTGAAGTATATTATCGGTCATTCAGAGCTGCCTCTGAAGGTTTCCATTTCTATTGTCTAGAAGCCGGAGGTGGGATCATCGCACCTCACTGCACCGGTGGCAGCCGAGGTTGAAGGTTAGCCGCAGCAGAGGGGCCTATAGATTATTGGCCAGGTGTGAAATTCTACCCTGCATGCTTTTCCTGCTTGTGCCAGATCCTTTATTACCCAGAGAGATGGGATGTCACAGCTTCCCACCAGAGGCTGAGAAGAAAAAAAATCCTGCAATTTGCTGTTTTATTGTCCCCCCTCTTCTTTATTCTGACCAAAAGAGGAAAATATGTCAACCCCGATTGCTTTATTTGTACTCTGAGGCCTGTGACTACCAGGAAAAAGCTTATATTTCTTTCATATGATTTCCTATAAATATAAATCATGGCATCGTGGCCTTTGATTTACCACAGCGTCATAATAAAGAATTTAGTGCCTCATGCCCCTTTCATCATAAAGTGTGTTGGCTGACTTCATTCACTGTAAAATCTATCTGCAGTTTGAATAGGGGATACCAGGGTCAATTGTGGCAGGGGGTAATTGTAAAACACTCGGTTCTTCCGATCAGAAACAAGCCAGAGTGATGGCACCTATACTGCGATCCACTGTACTGAGAACTTGGGGAAAAAAATGATTTCCAACACGGAAAAGTGCAATGGAACAGTTGTTCAAGTCAAAATTCCAAGTGGGAAACTCGGGCACCATCAAGTTCACCAATAGAAATACACCTGATGTCATAACAACGTGACAATGTACACAGTGAACATAAAGAAAAATGACCTTTTCATCAATTTTTACAGTCTGTAGTGTGTATGTAAAGAAATGGAGTATTATCAGCATATCTACTGTCTGAAGTGTAGATGACTGTGTATTTTAACTTGCATAAAGTTTATGCAACCCATGCTAATGTAGCTGTTGCTAGCTAGCATACAAGATTTTATCATAGCTGCATGACTGGGGGAAACTGACCCTTCTTAAGTCTCACACCTTTTTGCTCTGTGCTCCGATAACAGTTGAGCAAACTTGATACCTGAGCCACCTTTATCCTTTTCCTGTAAAAGCGACATATGGTCACATCTTAAGTTAGCTAAAGTCAGCAAAATGCAAGCTAAGTAGCTAGCTAATGTTTGAAAAAACACTTGTTTCTACATGTCCCCCAGCAACATCTTTTAACCATCTTCAATATTTGGTTTGAACATAGATAAGCCCGGCACAGTGCATAACTTAAGTACAAATAATAGGAAAGGAGAAAGTTGCTTGTTCAAATGCCATTAGATCACAGAGTGAAAAGGGGTGAGACTTAGGGAGGGTCAATTGTAACACTGCGTTACAGTTGCCCCCCAACCCACATGGCTGAATGTAAGCACCTTGTTTGTCTGTGTTGACATACTGTTCTGTTAGAAAATGAACATCTGTCACTAAATTTAAAACTTTTAAATCAATTCAAATAATTCAAATATAGTCCCTCAAGACCAGTTACTTAATCTTCTGCAAAGATAGACTTTGGCTTAAAATGCATATTGTGTCTGACATCTGAAACAATTTGAACCATATACAAAATGAATATTTTCAGAAATATTATACTACAGCAGTAATGCCATGACTATAAGGTGGGCTTTTTGTCAAGATTCAGTTGGTTAATATGATTGAATTTTTTCGGTGTAACTTATCTTGCTTTAAATTTAATACAGTCTGGTCTTCATAATTGAAAATATATCAGTTATATGATTAATTACTGCACATATGTTTCTTATATCAAAAAATGGCTATATTTCAAGTATTCTGAGTTATGAGAGAAAGTGTTACCATTTCCCCTAGTCTCCTACTTTTGCTTAGCCTGTGAATGTTTAGTGCATGTTTCTCATGTCATATAATCTATAAACTATACTCTATTCTTCAATTTCAGACTGTTGAGACTAGATAGTTTTAATGACATATCCATACTTAGTTTTTTCTTTTGTTTGAAATGTGCCTGAACTTGTTCAAGGGCCTCGTAAATTGCGTCGTATTATGAGCAGTCAATGTGCAGGTATCCCATGGGGTTTCCCTCTGATCTCACATCACACCCCAGCAGTAATTCCAACTCGGTGAGGAGAAGGGATTTGTCATTTGGCTGCCTGCTTCCCTTTGCTTTTTCAGAAGCGAAGCTGAGCTCTGATTTATTGTGAAGTTTCCCCAGGCTCGCTCAATCTCCATGCCTACCAAATTACTGAATGGAGGAAACGGCTCACCACGAGAATGACCTTTTCTTGGACGGCTATTACCCCGGCCAGTGCAAGGACTGATTAAGGTCATGTCTTTTTCTGCCATGTCATCCATAGCTTCATATTGAAGGGCTAGTTATGTGTATGGTGGATTTTATGGCTGGGAGACCGACTGATAAGATGATGCAAAATATGCACCCAACCGTCTTCTAAGAATAATGTCAGTGGCTTGGTTGCTTAGCAATTTCTCTCGTGCACCCTTTGTAATCACCTTTTTATCTGCTAAGAGATGTCATGTGTAATTACAGGCAGCCTGCTATCTTTTGAAATCTGTCTAATTGGTCTTTTCATTCTAATAGGATGGAGGGGTGGTGAGACGGGGGGTTAAGGGTGGAAGGTTAAGGACTGGGCCTCTGGGGTCAATGGAGAGGGGGGCAGGACAGGACTGCTGGGGTTATTTGGAGCTCCCTGTAATCTTTATTTTGTCTACACGCTGGGTTTCAGTCATTACTTCGAATTAATGATTAAGGCCGCCAAATTGCAATTGATGCATCATCATTTTGGCCTAAATAGAAAGGCAGTGAGATGATGACATTTTTAGTTGGTCCACAGATCAAAGAGCCTTTTTTCCCCTCCTAGAACATTTTGATGTTTCTGTGATGCATGATGGTAGAGAGTGTATCATTAGGTTATCTCCCACATTAGAGCCATACAGCCCGGGTAGCATTTTCTCTACAGTTTCTAATGAGTTTTATGTTTGCTTGAGGATTTTAATGACATGAAGGAATCAGTGACCCTTAACAGTGTAACAGTAAAGTAAACATCCAGAGGACAGGGCTTGGGGGAGAATGGGGGTTGGGAGGAATGCTTTTTTTTTCTGTAATTTTGCTCTCCTTCTGTGGTTTTAAAAACAGTCGATGTGGATGGGAGATGGCTGACAGACAGATGTCAACATTAAATCTAAATCCTAGTTTGATTCTTTTGAAAAAGAACTTATCTTTCCACACAAAACCTTCAGCTCACTCTTTCACCATCTGTTATCTTTGAAGTCAGGGTTTTGTAAAGGCTGGACAGCATACCCATAGGTCTTTGACAGCGCGTCTCGGTGTGCATACTGGGATAAGGATAAGATAAGGCTGTGTTTACCCTCTAATGCTACCTTGGCATTGGCCAGACTTTACCCCATGCAGCGCATTTTCTTTTACCTTGGCACCATCTGTGGGCAAGGGCAGATTTGGGTCAGTCCAAGGCTTTCTACTCCCCACCAAGGCTGCTCTCCAAGATGAGACTTAATTGTGCAGGTTTGGATCAGTGGCTAAATTTGATCTCAGCATCTGTATGGTTATAAAGTTAGAAATACTATTTTTCACTGTCAGTTAATCAGTCAATCATTTTCTTAAATAACTGATTTGTTTTTTGGTCCAGATATTGTGTAGTTGAACCAGATAATGTGCATCCTCTCCAGCCATTTTCTCTTCTGCACAAGTGAAAGCTGGGGAGAGAAAAATGAGTACAAACCAAAAAAATGTTATTCAGCACATTAAAAACTCAATTATACTGTATATTATATTAAATAGTAGGTAGGATAACGGATAATTGTCATACCAATACTGTTTTGAAAGACCAACCAGCAGAAAGGGCATTTATTACCTTCAAAGTAAATGATTAATTGCTTGTTATAAGTTTAAACCTCATAGACAAACACTTCATGCTGGCTGCTGCTGCTGAAATTAATGGTGCGAGCTCTGATTCCCAAGGAGCTGGACTGTTTTCAAACATTTCAAACCATTTGTTGCTGCTGTGTTATGATGTTAAATTCCACTGCAAATACTGTTGTGAGAATGTATTAATGAATCAATTTTTCACAATTTGATCGAAATGTGGTCACAAGCTTTAGGTGTGACTGTAGAGTTTCTCTTCACATGCATAGCTAAAACGTGTTTGGACGCTAATGGACCCAGAAGGGCATCAGCACTCTTACCTCCTCACTGCTTTTTGCTAATTGCTGAGTGAGCATTTCCATTTGAAAAATACAGAAAAATATGCATATGAAGTTGCTCTGAAAGCTTTTTCATAGTTTAGTTGTAGTTTATTCTAAAGTAGGTAGTGATAACTAAATATTGCTTGAAAGTAGATGTCATATGTCATCACTGTTGGGAGGAAATCTCCATGTTTAGGTATTTCTTTTTCATAAATCAATGCTATTGGTCACTCTTTATGTCTGATTTTGGTTTCACAGATATTTAACCAATGAAAGGTATTAAATAGAGCCACCAACTTTGATGATGCAGTGTTAAATTATGTTAAAAACACTGGGTATTGGACGGTTTTGAACATGCAAGGTTTCTGCCCAACAACAACTATTTAGAAAAGGCGCCAACAATCAGTTTAATTGCTTAAGTCAAATTATAACACCTTATACACTGCTTTTGACCATTGTTTTCCAACAATGGAAAAGCCTCATAGGGAGGTGTTTGAATGTGATGGGACGAAATGCAATTTAAATACATTGAAATATTTCAACAATGCCATAAAAGTTAACTGTGATGGAGGATATTGGACAATGCATACAAATGCATTTTCTGTCTGCATTTTCTGTCTCTGCAGTGATGAGAAGATATTTGAGATAGCTGAGTCAGTTAAAGATTGCCAATGGATGTTGTCTGTTTACATTTGTGGACATGTGACTTTAAACCTTTCAGCTTTGTTGTAACACATTGTCTTATGATGACTGCATGAAATTTTGCACGGAAGAAAGTGAAATGACATCCCAGACAGCCAGCCATTAATGCCGTTTGATTTACGCCCCGCTGAATGCACAGGACATCTGTCTGAATATTGCCCGGCGATCTTATTTACATAAAATTTGTGCTTGCGCATGAATTGTATAGGAAACGCTTTTTAACACTGTTGTAATACCTTTTACAGGAGTTAATCTCAATGGAAATGAGGCTCATTGTTATCAGCCGCGGGCCTCGAGTGTTCTTGCAGCGTAGAGCAGAGTGGCTCCGGGTTGTTTGGTTATCCTGTATGTGAACCTTTGTGTCCTCTTTTTCTTTCTCTACAGAGAGAGAAGAAGAGAGAAATCTGGGTCTCTCTTATATGCTGCTCTGATACCAATTATGCAAACTATTATAGAATTTAACCAGGCCAGCTCTTATCGGCTAATCCAGAAGTAATAGATTCTATTAAAAATGTATGAGGGGGTTGGGGGGATCAGTGTGTGTGTGTGTGTGTGTGTGTGTGTGTGTGTGTGTGTGTGTGTGTGTGTGTGTGTGTGTGTGTGTGTGTGTGTGTGTGTGTGTGTGTGTGGAGGGGTGTATAGAGATGAATCCAGCAGCTGCAGCAGCACTGCTGTCTAATTCTGTCTGTATGTCAGACTACTTGTCTGGTCTCCATTACTTAGACAGGTTCCTGCAGTGCCTACCTTGGAGACGGTATAAAAGCCATACGTAATATACAATTAATTACACAGTAAGTGGGTTGTTATTCATGGTCCATGTCGGGCTCATTCAAAGAGACACTGCTTTTTCTTTTCAGTAATGACCAATTGCTCTCTGTTAATCATTTATTTCATCCTAAATTAACCTTCTTCTTCTTTTTTTTTTTTTGCTTTTGTGCTCTTTCCCTTTTGCTCATCTGCAGTTTTTCTGAGTAGAAGGAAGGAAAAACATTAGCATAGCACTCACATGCTAATCCACCCAGAGAGTGAAAAGGGTGCTCGTCTTAAACCTTTTTCATTATCATCTAATTATTAACTGAGGATTCTGAGAACTGCTAACAGGAGCTAAGATGGCTCAGGTTGGGAGGGGTGTGTGTGTATGTATGTGTGTGTGTGGAGCTGGTGTGTGTCTTTTTTTTTTTTGTCTGTGCGTTTCATGTTTGTCGAGAGGGAGGCTCTCTTTGCAATTTGCTTCTATCTTCGCTCTGACCCTTGATGCTGCACGAAGTCATAAAAGACTCCAGAAGGTCAGACAGATGCTCTCGTCTGAGTCCCTGTATAATTTAAAGCTTTTTCCTGCTTTGATGGATAATTCTTGTGTTGCCGCTTTGTTTTACAGCCAAACAGGTAAAAAGCAAAGCATGACAAATTTACCTGTTTCGGTAACACTTTACAATAAGGGTACTTTAATTAACATTAGTTAAGGCACAGTATGTAAAATTTTCCTATCTGCCTTTTTCTATCACTGTCCTCGTGGCTCTTCTGTTGACCTTATCTTCTCAGAAGGTTCCTCGTCCTGATCCCAGGACAAATGACACTACAGAACATGAAGCATTGTGCACCCTGTCAATGATGAGGGGAAAGCTTGAAAACTAGATTTATTTGCCAAGACATCCTTATCGGAAAACCACGGGGGGGCAGTTTGATGGACTGCAAAGCACAAGGTCTTTATCTCCCCAGCAGCCCCTCAGTGGCCCACATCATGCTGCTTATCAGCTGCATGGATGTCGCCTGAGAGTGGCGAGGATTAGACGCCCTTGCAGCTTAAACTTTGTGCTCTTTTTCTCATTATGCATGTTAGAAAAGTCCTTGAATACATGAACTTGTAAGACATGGGAACTAGTGCCAGAGTATAGGCTGTGGAGGACATGTGAGAAGCGAGGCGTTTGGTTTATAACCACCATCATAATGTTGTAAGGGAGCAACACTGACTGTTATATTAAAGATTTCTTTGACTTTCTTTGTGAATTTTGTGATGCACTCTGCCATTTTAAGACTGCTGAAATTATATTGCAGTAGTCATTTACCTAATTTCTGCATTATTTAAAGCTAGGGTTGGTAACGCTAGTATCGTTCCAACAGACAGACATCAGCCTCTCTCCCAAAACCAAGTGTGAACCAACCATCACGTCAAACACTGGTTTGTGGTCTACCTTTTGAAGCTTTGGGCATCATGGGGGTCACCATCTTGGTTTTTTTTTGCAACCACATAATGTGCAGTATTGATAGCAGTGTGAAGCTAGTGGATGACAATCTTTGACTTGGGCGGTGCTTGGTTTTGGCTCGTCCAGCGCCATCTAGTTTGATCTGAGTTTTGGGAGGCAGTCCACTATTTAATACACAGTCTATACCCAAAAACACATGAACACACACTGCCTGACTACGGCTGTTTCTACTTCATGTCTCATTCACATGAAAGAAAATACCTAATATTATCATAATGAACACAAACCACAAACATCTACCATGTTTATGTTGAACGCACCTTCTCTGCAATTCTTGTGCCCCCAGCTTATTATAGCTTTAGCAAAACATCTGCCTAGCCTTGTTGAAGACTCCAGCCAGCAGGCAAATGTTTAGGTAGGACAGGTAGGCCACCCAGTCATGTGGTTCATGCTGAATTAAATGTTGTTAAGTTGTTCTTCCAACCTTGGTGTGTTCATGAGATTTGAAGCCATTAAGGATAGGATAGGGTTGTTGCTGTGAATCATCTGTGTGATGGGTTGGCTGAGACTAGCGTCCCTGTAAAGATTCATGATGCTATCAAAATAGATTGAAGCTTTATAACAACAACTAAGCAAGTTGTGTACCAAGTTGTGTTCCCAGTTGAAAGTTTTCCTATTACTGTAACACTACATGGGTACAGGACTATCACTGGCCTGTGTGAGGCACAGATACCATTGTTTTATTCTTTATTCAGAGTGTTTGATTTATTGATTGCTAATGGGAAGTAAAGAGATTTTCTACAAATATAAGAAAAGAAATTTTTCTGAAATAGATTACCAACTCTATCTTTAAGCCACTGGCTATTAGAGAGGGATTTATGACATTGTAAGAAAGTGCAAGACATAAAACTTTCTTGTCGAGCAAAACATGATATTGAGGGCTGGAGAATGATATTGCTTGAGAACTTAGCCCAGATAATATCTTGCATTCTGGGATCCCTTTGATCTCATATCTCTCTTCCCCTTTTTTTCCGGGTAATTCCACTTATGAGCGAGGAGGCAATTTTAAGCTTAAGTTTTCATAAAATCTCTTTAAATTTAAAATTTAGATAGCAGGATGAAAGAAACCATCATTACTTGCACTTTATGCATCATTTCTTGCTGCCTTTCCTGCTTTCAGCAAAACTTTTTTTCTTTAAGCCACTGCTGGCCTCTCTTTGAATTATAATGCCTTCCTTGATGTATTTTATTCCAGTTGCAAATTATGGGAGTAATGGAAGGTATTCCAATTCATGTCTCATTTTCTGCCAGTGATGGGATTTCCCTGGAGATACCTTTTTCTCCCTTGTGTTCTGTCTGCGTTTCAGCACCTCCCTCTTGACAAAATGTGTGGTAATGGGAAGGGTTGTTGTGAAATTGCCATTATTTTCCAAATGGAATCTGACCATACTGAGGCTTTTAGCTCTTCATATGTGTGCTCAGATGAGACAGGTTGCACTGAGCGGTTTGAAGTGGGCTTGTCACCGAGGGACAGATGTTGAGCGGAGGAGGGGAGCGGGTACACAAGAAAGGGAAGAGTGAGGGCTTTTTTTTTTTTGTTGGCACCTGAGTAAAATGAAAGCCACTCTGTCTCTTCTTCTTCTTCTTCTTCTTCTTCTTCTTCTTCTTCTTCTTCTTCTTGAGGCGAAGGTAATCTTGTTTCTGCAGCTCGTCACTGAACACTCTGTTCTGTGGTTGACTCGCTTTAGCTGCCCTCTGGACCCTGAGGGAGAAATGAAAGCAAAAATCCAAAAGAACCTTAAAACCTGCAAAAGAAAAAGAGGCAATCTGACAGCTGTATGCTGCAGGCTTATATTCGCCTCGTTGGAAACTACTGCATTGTAATGAAAACACTGTGTTTTTCTCTGTTTGTAGTCACTGGATTGATTAACTATTAATAACCTATAAGTCTGTGATTTTCTTTTCTTTTTTTTTTTGCATAGTTTGCAGTTGTCTATCTACAAGCTACCTGACTTACATAGAGGAAGAAGTATTTCACTGTAGCCGCAGGGTTTTTTTAGTTTTGCAGTGCTAGCATTCAGATTTGGTGACTCTCTGATAATCAAAGAGAATGTCAAATGCGATTATGACTGAAATATGCCCTCAGTGCCTGGCTTTATCTTCACAATGATTGCTTCAATCAGCACAGCTGTGGAGAGGCGCCGTCTTTTTCAGACACAGCCTCTCATTTCCTCTGACAATACTTAACTCTGCAAACAGCACAGCCTATTTTGGGGAGTGAGTTGCTTTTGGCTTTCTCTGCATATCAATACAGCCATAAATTTAAAGAAGAATAAACGCAGGTCTCAGGGAAAGTTACAAATTGAAACACACAGCCCGAGGCTACAGGAGGCCTTGTAAATGATCTGTGCGATCGCAACCGACAGAACAAGGTTGATAACAGGAAAGAGCCATCATAACAACTAGGCAGAAGGAGGAGATGGAGTCGTCATTAAGTGATATTACTTTTTCAGTTCAAAGAGGGGCTCCTGAATTTTAATATGGTAAAAGGACCCAAGTGGTTGCAGAGTTTTACTGAGGTAACGTTAGAAAATACATTTTTGGAAGAGGAGAGCCTCCTATGGGGTTTCAGTGTTCTCTACCAGCAAGCTTGCACTTTTCTCCCAACATCAAACCAATGTTTGATGCAAGAGTTTGAATGTATTATATATAATTTTAGGCTTTTCAAAACTTAACATTGGCATCTACTTTCTTTACAGTGATCCAGTCGGAAATGTGTGGCCTAACTATGCAAACACAAAAATTTAAAAAAATTAAAACACATGCAAACAGAACTAATGGAAGGTTTTTGAGCCACAGTAGCTCTGCCGCTCAGTGGATGCTGATCTCGGTCTGTCTTTTGGTCCAGAAACAACTTTTTGAGTGATTTCCATGAAATTTGGTCCCGACATTCATAATCTCCAGAGGATGTAACCTGCTGACTTGGTTGCTCCTATGTACATTTGCTTAAATCTATTTCAAGTTTTGTGTCTGTCAAGAAATAATTTTTTGTGAAATTATAATAAAACATTTGTTCAATTAAAAACTCCCATCTGTTTTCATTCATTTAGGGTCAGTGTGACCAATAATATTAATTGTGTAATACTGTATACAATGAAATCCGTCATAAACATTTTTCTGGGCTTTTTTGTGAAATTTCTTTGACAGCTATGAAAACCATGAAATATCAAATTTTTTATTATTATTCATGACCCAGTGCCTACAAAACAAATAATATTCCTATCAGCCCTAGATGTATAATGTGCAAGTTAGCTAATACTGAACATGTTTAAAGGTATTATATGCAACAATTCTGCATTAAAATGCTACACGTTATACTGTATTTTTTTTTTCAGTTACATTATCCCAAATGTTTCCAACAATGTTTCCAAAAACAGAGAAATGTATCATTTATTCAAGGCAACAATGGGTTTGCTTTTAGCTGTCACTAGCTAGTTGCTAGTTGCTGTAACCTCCAGGAAAACATGGTGTTCATCAGAGTGAGGAAGGAAGTCTGCAAATGTTACTAAATGTAACGTGGATAAAACTTTAATATTATCTGTCCATGAACATGATTTCTGTCATCTCTAAGTCATGTCAGATAGATTTTATAGTGGTTGTTTAACAGTGAAGACAGTAACTTTCATCATCATACCACTTCACAACATCATCAAACCATGTCTTCTGTGTTTTAATGTAAGAGAGACCCCTAGCAACAGAATTCACATATCGTGCATTTAACATATACCTGATAAATGACAGAATGTAAGCATTGCCATTTTTAGCATTTTAGCATGCTAAAATTAGCCTTTAGCTCAAAGCACCGCTCAAGTACGGCCTCACAGAGCAGCCAGCATTGCTGTAGATTCTTAGTCATGTTTATTCCTTTTTATTTGGTGTTAACAGTTGGCTGAAGAGTGAAAATCTGTTTTTTTCTTTATTCCAGCAGGTTTACCCAGGCTGTGTGCAGCCCTAGTGAACTATCATGCTGGCCTGTATCCAGAGACGGCAGAATCTCTCGTCGCAGCGTCTGGCCTGCACACCCAAAAGCCTCGATGTTCCACCACCGCCATTACTGCTGTCAGTACCACCACTGCAGCCGTGCACACGCAAAGGTGAGTTTATGTCACGTAGATGAAGCCATTTTGCCAGAGAGACAGACAACGGGTACTATACAGATGGTTTGACATAGAAATATGACAAAGATCCTATTTTCTGAGTTACTTTTTAAAGGGATAGTTCAAATTATTTGAAAATAGTTCATATCAGTTTAGAGGTACATTATATTTAGATGATTTTCACCATTTTACCTTTGCATCAGAAAGCCTTTTCTGACAGAAAACCACCGTTATATGAGCCAAATATTGTTCTCTCCATACCAATCAAACTCCATTGGTAAAAACAGTAATTTTACCTTGCAGAACACAGGAGTTGTAGATCTCTTTTTAAAACTCCAAAGTCACACAATAACACAAACAACTAAAAGAGCGGTAGACCAGCAACTCCCATGTACTGCAAGATTTTTGCCAATGGAGTCTGGTTGGTTTGGAGAGAGTGATACATGGCTTATACAACAGCAGTTTCACGTTAGAAAAGGCTGTCTGATGGCAAGCTAAAGCAGTGAAAATATTTTGAATATAGCGTACACTTAAACTGAGTGGTTTTTTTTGTCTATATTTTGCTGCTGATCCTGCCCACAGCAATACATTGTTTGGTTTCCTACACAACAGTACCTGCTGCATCTCCAAACTGGGGGCATATCGACCACCATCTACTATAGGTAATCCACTGACTATCGATAAGTACCTCATACAACTCCCCCTCAAATAATCTGATCTATCCCTTTAATCAATCATGTTCAGTTTAACCGAAGTGCACATAAAGCTCATGCATGCTTTTAGCGGTGTGCTGAGATTTTAGCTGAATTAAAATAACGGGCCTCCTGATGATGATGATGTCTGTTAATTGGGCTACTAATCAGCGTGCTCCTGCAGTGCAAATGCGTGCAGGTCAAAGTGGACTCTGGCATTACAAAGTTAATCAACTCTCTTATACAGGATTACTAATGATGTTCACATTTTGTGCAGAAAGTGCTCCATGTCGGCGTTGTTTGACCTTCATCTTGACTGATTATGCTGCTTTCACTGAAAGGTTGAATGGGTCCGACTGGGTCTAACCTGGACTGACATTCTTAATTAGATTTCTTTCAATTAATTGATTGAATGCAACATGTTTGCAGATTTAGCTCATGGTCTGATGCTGCTGCTTTCTGTTATGTAGGTTACTCTGTATCCATACTATTTGTGCAGTGATCTTTTTCTTCCTGGACAGTCTAGATTCACATAATGAGATCATAGTAGCACAAATGAAGTTATTCTGCTGTGGTTTCCTTTTCACGATTACTTTGAAAAAAAAATTGCTGATGTTTTATATTTCTTTGCTCAGTCTGGTTTGAAGCTATATTGAAGATCTATAACTACTTACAGTTTAATGGTTCAGCTGGATGTGTGTTGCAGTCTTATGAACGTACTGAGCCATAAGACCATAAAATATCTTATATTATTTGGTCCTTTGAAGATGTTTTAGTTCTCTTTTTGGTATAGGTATTGCAGTGTGTTGTGTTGCTTGGAGCCTGTGCTGTCATATATTTAATGTGTTTTATGTGGACCTATGGAAGGACACCTACCGCACTGCACAAGCTAACAGGGATCGTTGTAAATGAAATAAAACGGCACAGCTCAGACTGTGGTCTCACAGAAAGCAAGATATTGAGCAGTAACATTTTGTACATTCAGATTTTTCAGGGACACAATCACCACAATTTGACTATCAATGTTAGCTTAGCTTTTATGACATATATGCACCTTTGTCTGCAGAGCAGGGCAGTGGTCAGGATTATCTTATCTGACTGGTTCATTTGTATGAGCCTGTGCACTCTCATAAAGGATACCTTTGTTCATTCACTATGAAATGTACAACTATACAAAGTCTTTTCCATTAAGTATGTATTACATGGTAAATACAGATATAAAAACAGAGAAAGCACAACATTAGTAGCAGATTTAATGACCCTGCAGTGAAACAGGTTAATTTAACACCTCCACACACACACCCACAGGTGTTTCCACTCATTCTGGATAATTAGACCTCTTCTCAGGCTGAAGTTGGAATTTCCTGAGGTTACTAAACTCAACATACTTAAAAGAACCATAAATGTCTTCTTGATCTAACAGGTGCAACAACACTAAAAGGAAGATGTCAGTCAGGTGCAGTCCATAAATACCCATATAATCCTGAGACGCTGTCCAATCAGCCAGAATAAGTGAGAACACCTGTGTGCTGGTGGTATGTGGACTGACTGTGTGATGAATTCATAAAAAGCTGGACAGTGTTTGCGTTATCATTTTTCCCTTTATGTAGAGAGAGGAGCACCATCATGGCAGCTAAACAATGTACTACTGTGGACAGGGTCAGCAGCAAATATATTTAGACAGACATCTTTTAGATAATTTATATTTTAGGCCCATCTAACAAACAGTAAAAGTGTACACTATATTTAATATATTTTCACTACTTTACCTACTTTATCTGACAAGATATATAAGCCAAATATTGCTCTCTCTGGCTCATCTTTTCTGATGTGCATTGGAAAGCAGAGAAAAAGAGGTTTTTAAAAGTGTCTGTGTTCGGCTCTCAGTACTTTTGTAACTTCTAACTGAATCTCTGTGGTTTGAAGTTTAGTTTCTCTCCCGTGTTGCTGTTTATTCTTTGAACTATCTGCTTTATTTTACTGTTTCATGTCTCATGGATGCTGAGTTACCACTAAAGAAAATCCAGATTTTTCTGCTTCATAATAAAAGCTTTTAGATAAGAAAATAAAGGGACTTTTATTTTGAAGAATATATAGGAAATAAAAGGTTTATCCTTCGTTTTACAGATGTTCAACTAAAGACGAGGGCTTCATCAGTAAATACACACCTTCTAGCAGGTGCAAACTCCACTGTGCTGGCCTGCAGCACTGAATCAAACTAAGTCAAGCTAAGCTGCACGTGTGTATGAAAAAGGACCAAATTGGTCACAGAAGTTACCATCAGAGATGACAAGCATTAATTTCCTGTGCTGAAAAGGGGTGAAAATCATGTTTACATTGCTGTTTACATTCCTGCAGATCTGTTCTGGGAGTGAAGCGGATTGTACCCTTTCCCACTGAGGAAAAAAGATGTTAGCAGATTTTTTTTTAAATCTAGTGTAAAAGGGGTTTAACTAACAGATTGAGGCAGCAGTGGACCAGAAATTCCCATGTTCTGCCAGACTGTCTGATGGCAAGATAAATCAGTGAAAATATTCTAAATGTAGCTTACAACAAAGCTGATATTGATTTTTTTCGATTTTAACATTTTTTTTAAGTGGCTAAAATACCTTTTGTTGCCGACCCTGTCCACATCTGTACATTGCTCAGCTTCTGTGCTGGTACTTCCTTCTGCTTCTCAAAACTGGGGGCGTGCAGACCGCCATTACTTCTGGGTAATACACTGACTATATTCAAGTACCTCAAACACCCCCGCTTCAAAAAAATCCAACTATCCCTTAAGCTCCCCATCTCCTCATCTCCCATCTTTCTCCCTCTTTGTCTTTTTTGCTATTAAATATTAATTGGGAATCAATGGTGCACTTGTCTGCTAAACGCTGGAACAGAAGGGCCTCGTTTGCCTCGGGCAGAACCGGGGGTGCATTTCTCATCCTGTTTACCTGCAGGGCCTTTTCCTCCCCCCTCTTGAGTTTTATGTACTGCGACTGTGTGTAGTGCAGCACCCTCCAGCTCCAGCCTGACATTTCAAGCACAACCACAGGGAGTAGACTGCTGATGGGAGCTCTGTCTGTGTGGCCCGGGCTTCTTCATTAAATGAGTCGTTGTTGGATTGAGTTAAATAGGGGCCGCCTTTAGTCGCTGCTGCGCTTTTGAAAGCCATTTCCATTTTTAGCTATCAATAAATGGAAGGCACAGGACATGAAAGCTCTCAGCCACGCAAACCCATGTGAAAGTGTTGGGAATTATGTGATGAGAGTGAATGAGAGCTGCTCTCTTCTCGGCTATCTCCGCTTGAAAGCAGGGGCTGGAAGAGCTTTTTCCCACGCTGCCGGCCTGCGCTCGGGTCGGCTTTGAGAGGGGAAACTTTGCCCAAGCTGGGCCAAGCGGCACAGAAACAAATGAGGAGTGACACTGGTGCAAAGGAGTGTTCGCCGGAGCCTCTTCAAGCACACATAACTAAGTGTTCAACCCTGAGGTTACTGTGTTCTGTGAGCACCCTTCATGTAGAGATTACTGACATGGAAAGAGGGAGGCCTGTGAAAATGGAGTGAATCAGTGTCTGTATTTTTATTTTTGTGTGTTTTTTTGCGGACGAAGGTCGTGGACAAAGTGGTTAGTGTGAGTGAGACTTAAGAGCATATGTTCTGGTGTCAGCATGTCCTGTGCCTACTTTTTCCACTTTACCCATCTCTATCTAATGGCCCTCTGGGTTGCTAGGTTGAATAAACCACATGGAGGCATTAACTGGCAACCTTCTTTTAACCCCGTGGGAGATAAATATTAATACCTCTTTCTATATGTCCTATAAGCTAATACGGCATCTTAGTAGTGAAACTCATTGAACCCAGGGATTGTACAAAGTCTTAAAAGTTTGCAAAATCATAAATTTTACCATCATGTTTTCAAGTTTAGGACTATGCTTGAATTTGAATAAAGGCTACATGTTGAAAGATGCTTGGTTTTAAAACCAAAAATCTTTTAATATTTTAAATGAAACAATTCCGTCATCATATTTGTCAATCACAGCTAAATAAGTCCTCTGTTGGTTAGCAAGCATTAAATAATCATTACCAAAACACACAAACAAATTTAATATGAACAGCTGGTAAAGTAAAGTGATTGCTGTGAGTATAATGGAACTTGCCTCTTAATTATATTTATTATAGTAGCAGTTTAGATGTGATGGTTCAAAACTTTGAAAGTCTGAAAACTTTTGGTGTGGGTGCCTTGAAAATGTGTAAAAAGTGCTTGAATTTTACTCTCACAAAGCTGTACCAACCCTGTCAACCTGAGTCAAGTGACTCTGATGTGACAGGCGTCATTCACTGACAAACCAGCTGAATTATTATTCAACTCTGACATTTTTAGCTTCTTTCAGTGCATTGTTTTGGTTTTATGACACATCTAAGATATGGCTCTTGTAATCAGTCACATCAGCTCTTGTTTCAGCAGCAGGCATTTTTCATCAGAACAACCCCAATAAACCACTAATGCTACCTGTCTTTATTTCACTTCTGCCCATGCGTTTTTATTTTGCTTTTTTTTGCCCCCCTCAAGTGGCCAAAGTGATTAATTTTAGCTTAAACTGTACCGACTAAATGTTTAAAATGTGATTGAAATTTGGAAATTGACTGAAATAATCCATCACTGTTGAATACTTTGCGTATAATGATGTAAATGACGGCAGACAAACGAACAGCATAATTTTATTTTCGACATGTGGCCTGGATTCAGAGGCAGAACCTCGCAGCCTGGTTCTGCTCCTCCAGCAGATAGTCAATTGCTGGGGCTCGTCTCAAAGAGATGAATAAAGTCAGGGCCAATTAATTACATGGTTCTAATGACTGGGCTTATTGGGCCGACTGGAAGCATAGAGGAGGTTGTCATGGTAACAGAGACATAGGTTTTAAATGCATTGTGAATGTGCTGAGCTCAGTGGCTGGTTATTAAGGTAGGGCAGAGTATTTTAAATATGAGGATTATTGGTGTGGTAAACAAGTGTTTACGCCTGCTGAGAAGCACTGTTCTGTTATTAACTGCCAGTTCTTGGTGCCATGTTCCTGCTGAGGATTTGACGCTCGTAAACATGTTATCTCACAAACGTGTTCACCGCGAGTCTTCAGCAGAACATCAAAGGCCTGCTGTGGGATTTTTTTTTTTTTGCCTGGCAGTTCTTCTGCCAACATGTATGGATATTAACAGAGAATAATTTATGAATTTTTAGTTTCATCTTGTGGGAATTATACGTAGTGGTCATTCTAATAATTTCCTTATGTTGGCCCTCTGGGTAAGCGATGGTTGGAAGCCGTGGTTTTGGAAACGCAATGAGCTTTTCCAACTGCCGCTTTCAGCCCTGCCCCGGGGGCTTGTTTTGCCCATAAATTAGTGATTAACTCAAACTGCTCCAAAACAATGAGGTCTCTGCTCTAATCTGGGGGGAAATGGCTTCAAGTGTGACCACGGGAAAAAGATTAGCCAGTTTAAAGTGGCAGAAAGCATTGAGTGGGATTGTATGGGGGTGTAATCAGGGTTATGAAAGACCATATATATACCACAGTATGATAAATACCCAGTGTTTTATCCCTCCAGAATATTCTCATGCTTATAAAACCTTTCTTTAAGTCACAAACGCACGTGCGCACACATAGTAAATTAGGCCTAGTGGTGATTGAGAGTTTATAATTGGCCCCCCACCCCCAGCTGTTTCTTTCCATGCATGTCCCCTGCATGGAAAGAGGAAATCAGGATTAGGTGTTTCCTGTGAAAGTGTGCCAGTTTCACTCAGCATGGTGCCACAACAGTCGAGCAGCATGTTTAATGTTCGGAGCCCCTTCCAACCGAGAGAACATTCAAGCCTGACTAGTGGGAACATTAAATCTATCAATCTAGTGTTGCAGATGCATCTCACATCACTGTCATTATGCTCATTTTTGAGGAAAAACACAAACAAGCTTTTCAATCCCACATAAGCTACTTCAATCATGCCTGTCTAAAAGCAAGTGAGGAGAAAAAAAAAATGTCAGGGGTCAAAGAATTAAAATTTGTAAGCACTGCGTGATGCCCTCAGCCTCAAGGTTGCTTTTTGCAAGAACTGGCTGATGTTATTTTCTGTGCTGTTTTTCGTCTGCTGCCTCTGCGCTCGCCTGTGCTCTCTGTCAGGGCTGCAGAGTGAAACAGCGTGCAGTCTGCAGGTTCAGGGTGATTAAGTGCTTAAGGTCAGACTGCTAATTATCTCTCTGCCATTCCTTACCTGACAACACACAGCTGCCATTTCCCCGTTGTCATGTGAACAGCCTCATATTTGTTTTCATTTCTCATCTTTATTTTACACCGCTGAATTTTTGTTACGTGACTGACTGCAGAGCCTCTCAATAAAGAAAGAACAATAAGAATTGTTTGGCTGACAATCTAAAGGAGAAACTGTTGTTACTGTTAATTAAAAAAAAGGCGTCTTGTTTATGTCTCTTATTTATTTGTAATAAAATTAAATACCTTATTGTCTGAGCTGTGAGCAGGTCAGTCATTCTATTTTTACCTTGTCAGTAGGTCAAGGCAATAAAATAATAGTTATGTATTGATACTTCATCATAAGCAATAAGAAAACTGTTCATTGAAATGTTCAATAGTTTCACTTCTATGGTGGTTTGTATTAAATGCAAACTGTCATGGAAACATATATCAAATACTGCTTGGCTCATGAATGGCCTATTATATTGTTTGACAATGGAGTGTGCTACAAGTAAATTCAAAGTAAAGTTGTTTTCTCCTGGTTTTATTAAAATGGGACATTAAAATGATAAATAATTATCTATATCCACTGAAATGAGACATTATATGCTGATACTTTTTTCAGCTATATCACCCAGCCCTACATCATTTTACTTCAATAATCCTGAAGAGTAAATGGCACATATTAAAGGAAAATATTTATAGGAAAAAAGTGTTTTCCACCATTTTAAAACCGCCTGACTTGAGCTAAGCTCGCCTTCAGTTAATAGACACACCATCAAGCAGGCAGCCCTGTTGTGATGGAGATGCAAATCCTCGGCCGAGTGAAACCGAATCAAGCCAAACCTGCACATGTTAGTGGAAAGGAGTTATGGAGAACCTACAGTGGCTGCAAGACTCAAAACAACAACAACTACACAAAAACATTTTTAAAACAGAATGAAATACTAATGAAAAGATACTTTTATTGTATTTCATCCCAGCCATACTCTGCTAACAGATCCCCCAAGTCTTACACACTGATCCTTTAAGAACACACAAAAAAAGACTTAAAATAGGAAACTGACATAGGTTTGTGTATCAGAAATGTTTCTTCTTTCTCTTTGCTGTCTTGTTAATCATCTTGCAACCCGTCAGATTTATCTTGTGACCCTGGGGCTTATTTTGTGTGTGCAGACTATTTCCTCTGGCCTCTATGCTGATTATGTTCTAATGATTAAGCTTGCATTAATGCAAACCAACTTGAATAATATCATTTCCTAAAGGCAACGAAGACTGATTAAATGCATCATCCACTTATCGAGCTAAAAGTATACAGCTTGTAGCTCAGACATTTTCATCTGCTAGGTGAAAATATTTACTAATTTACTGGCTCATACGTTTTTGTGCCATAACTCAAATGTCTTGGATTTAAAAGAAACAAAGAGTTGAGTGAATATAATTATTGTAGCCTAACAATAAGTGAGAGGGTCAGGAGGGAAAAAGCTGGTTTCATTTGTACATTTTTACTTGTTTGTTTGCTTGTTTTCAGGATGAAGGACAAAATGAGCTGAAAGTGTTTGATGCACATTTTTAAAATGCACCAGCTGTTTAAAGAGGCAAAAATGGCACGGAAAAAGCTTTCCAATTCAAAACTGTCCCAATTTTGAAGGGTGAAAATTACCTCTTTGGTCACCTGTTGTGAACCATAGAAGCAATACTTTAGGCACGTAGTCAATTATTGCTTTCACTAGTATGCAGCCTCTACATAGTGGGCTGTTGCCTTCTTGGCACCTTCATAGGGAAACTTCAGCTCTCATAGTGCCAGATTGTAATTAATGAACCAAACATTTTATGTACAGTTTGACTTGGGTGTGTTTTGCAGGAAGGCAAATATTGTGAAGAATGACTTGAAGATCTACTTTTTATTACTGCTACCACATGCAGTAAACATGATGTGCTTTGCTCAGTTTACTGCCATTTAACAGCACCGATTGGCATTAAATTCCTTGAGATTGAAACATTTGCCTCTGGTTGTAATTTAGAGCCGTTTTAATGCTGGTCATGGTGTTTCTGATCTCACTTTTAACTCCACATTATCCACCAGTTCTGTCAGGATCAGCCAAAATGATCCCCCCTTTTTTTTTTTAAATGTATATGTCACCCAGTAGTGGTCCTCAGATGATAAACATGTGAATGCGGCGTGGGGACGGCCTATTTGCTAATGAGGTTTCCATAGTGCCACATTAAGGCAGCCACAGTGGGAAGTGCAGCTGTGTTGTGTCTCCATGGCTCTGACAGGGCTGTAATCTCTGGACTAACAATATCAGACACCCTGTGAAGACGTGTTAGCATTCAAAGAGTTTGAAGTGTTTGCGGAACAGCGAGCCGATCGCAGCATGCAGAGGCTGACACTGACATTTTACTGAACAACGACTAAAATGCTTATTCGTTTAAATGATCTGTCTTTGGCAATTGAGCAACGTTTCCAAAGCCGGAAAAAGACCGGTTTTGTGCAGTGGTGTCAGTGCTGGTGAGTGCTGACGTGAGGATTCATTATATAGAGTGTCTATTTGCACCCGGGTGAGAATAGCCACACGGCAGCTATTTGGCTAATCACACCTGTTTACTTTGATTTTGTTATCAATAACAACAAATTCCCTGTAAACAAGACACTAGGGTAGATGAATGGGTTAAGGTCTCTCCTGCAAAAGAGCAGAATTCAAAAGAAGAAGAAATTAGGATTTGAGTCTAGTGTGAAATTAGAAGTCAGTTTAAATTTTCATTTTTAGGTTTTTTATTTACTTATTTACTCTTTTGTTGATTTTGTCCAATTATTATTTTATGTTTTTTTCGTTGCAGTTTGGTTGAGTTTAGGCAACAAAACTAGGTGTCTCTGCCATCAGACTGCAAATAGCCACGTTGGCCATTTCCGTCCTGGGTGTAAATAGCATTGTTGGATATGGACATCTGGGTGCTTGGCTCTGCCATGTTAGTCTATATATATATGTAAATAGCGTCGGCCTTTTTATTATTCTTCAGTTCAGTTATTGTTCTTCAGTGTGGGTATGTTTAGGTCACAAACTACTTGATTAGTCTGTCTCTGCCATTAAATAGCCAGCGTGCCTATTTGCTCCCCAGATACCTGTGAAACCTGTGTCCTTGTTGCTGCCATGCAAGGATTTATACACCCTGGAGTTAGTAGCCACATTGGCTATTTCACCATGGGTGCAAAATAGCATCTGTCTTTATTATATTTTTAAATGTGTCATCATCTTGGCTTCTTCCAGGTGGATATGAAGCTCTTCTTCTTATCATTTATGGCCATGAATATTCAGCTTTAAGCCAAAGGCCAGAAATCGTTATCGCAGCTGTTTTTTCCTGTTACCTCTTTCTTTCTCCGTGAGGAGGATTATGGGAAACCAGAAAGGAGCGAGCTCACATCTCAACGTTGCACACAGTTTAAACACCTCTCCAACATCCCAGATGTCATGGTTTTCTATAGCAGCGCTGCACTGTGATACATAATAAGCAGTGTTTTGCTTTGTTGTATTTCTCTGTAGAATTCATTCATGCTCCTGGCACCATGGTGTGCTGTTCCTTCTGCTCCGCTGGGAGATTGCTGGATGGATTGAACACTCCACCTTACCTCTTTTCCTCCATTTTAAACACCCAATTTATTTCTTTCATGAGATGGATCTTGTAGATTGAATCATTTTCACAGTCGGGAGGCTCACTGTAGGCCTGAAATGAAATGAACTCCCAAATCAATTTCAAATGGGAACAACAAGTGAGCTCTCCCCTGCATCGCTGGAATTGGTTTTGTTATTGAAAATGAAATGAAGTGTTGTGTTTTTGTTTTTCGTCCCTTTTTATTGCAGATTACAGCCTTGTTCTTTTGCCTGCTATGATTTCCACCGACTTAAAGCCTGATCTGGGTTAATTTCAGCGCCTTTTCTTTTTATGTCAGGAATTCCATAAAAGTGTCACTCTGAAAGGTGGCGGTAATTTCTACCAGGTGATTTATTGTTTTTAAATGGGGCGCCTTTTCCACCTTTCCTTTTGTCGCTAGGAGTTAAGCAGCCATGAAATTGCCTGAATAATAGTGTTTAAATCCAATCTTAGTTTGTCCCGTCAGCTTTCTCCACACACAATTCAATCGGCGGCGCTCGGTGCTCGGTGATTGCTCTCTTTTCCGTCTGCATCAACTTTTCTTTGACAGTTTAGGTTCCAAGCTTTTACAGTAGAATCAATTCAGGTTCATAAAAGCATAAAGTCGACCAAAATTACACAGGCAGAAACTGGTGACACTTGAATGATTACAAGGTTATTTAGAAACAACCAAATGAGGTATGGATCAGTTAGCAGGAATGTTGTTTTTTAGTAATTAAAAATTTGATTTATTTAAATAGACACATACAGTAAGTAAGATATCCAAAGGCTCATGGTAAATACACATGCTGAGAACCAAAATAAACATATAGCAACAGTATGCGCAATAAAACAGTCCCATGACCTCTGAAAGTTCTCACCTACGTCGTTGACTCTCAGCAACCGTGTGTCAAATTTCTAAAGTAGACTTGACCCATTTGTTAAAATCTGGAGGGGATCTACTTTTCCATAATACGAAGATCACTTAGGTAGCCATGACAACAATGCTACCTACAATGATCTAATGCTGTAGATCTAAAATAACGTAAGAAATCATAAGAAATCAAATTTCTTTTCTGGCTTGACTTGTAAAATTATTTTTTAAATTGACAAATATATGTGTAATTCATGGCACAATTCAAATGAAATAATATATATATATATATATATATATATATATATATATATATATATATATATATATATATGTATATATATGTTTGTCTCTTGCCATCAACTACTGTACATATTTTTTCCAAAGTAAAGTTCCATGCAGGACACTGGAAGGGGAGGGACTTCGCCACAACTACAAAAAATATCTTATAAATACGTCTCTCAGCAATAAAAGTCCCTGATGCTTAGGCCTGGTGGGGGGTCACAGGGGGGAAACCCTGCATTTATTCAACAATTCTGTTTGGTCTATTAAGTCTAGCCTTATAGAGGTGCAGGTACCACCAAACCCAACCACTTCTTCAAACCCAACCCACCATGCTGAGATTACATGAGCTTGGAAGAATATTGAGGCATTTAGGAAAATTGCTGAAATATTCATCAGAGATCTTGAAATTATTAATTTATGCTACGGTGTGTTCTAATCTGTGATCTGTGATTTTTAAAAAATGAATCTACTTTTTTCTGTCTAAAACACTTGACTTCAGTTGTTTTGCAGTTCCTACAATCAGCCTCTGCTTGGCTGCTCCTGCTGTGGTTTAGCTGCTAAATGTCATCAAATTAATCTCATTGGAGCCATTTCAGTAAAATTAGGTCCTCTCTCCTCTGCCGTTGCCACTTGCTGTCTTTTGATTTCCCAGGGTAAACTAATTTTGGGTTGAACTAAGTCTGAATTAATTTCATTAAGCACTGATAAAACAGTGCTGGAGGCGTTTCCCTCCTTGAAATTAGTTTATACGACATGTTGATGTCTGCCATTGAAAGGAAAAAAAAAACAAAACACAGAAAACACACGATTCAAGGGTTTGCCTGGCCTGCTTGACCAGACTAATCGCCTGTTTCTGTCTGCTTCCTTCTCAGGCGAGCCAGCCTCCATGATTTCTCGGTACCCTTCTCCCGCAGAGTTGGATGCTTTTGCCCAGAAGACCGCCAACAGCCCGCTGTCCATCAAAATCTTTCCTTCTGACGTCCGGGTGCCCCAGCACAAACAGCTTAACAAAACAGTTAACGGCTTAGACACCACAGGCCAACGCTACAGCCCCTACTCACACCCGTACTCAGGAGGTTACCAGGGTTTGCTGGCCATCGTCAAAGCCTCTGTGGTGGTCAAAGGTGTGGTAAAAAACTCTGAGGGCAGGAGGACTAAACACACAAACAGCCAGACCTCTGTGGCACCGTATAATAATCCTCTGAATAATGGCTACACAGTCAGACACGGGCACAAGGCCTATCATATAAGCTCATGTAAGCCCCCTGACGTTCCCATCGAGACGCTTTGTTCCAGCGCGGGGATGGCCTCCGGAGATCGGAGCCTGGCCCCCCAGTCTGAGCTGGCGGAGGTTCAAAGCCTGATGAGGCAGATGAGCAGAGTCCCCCACAGCCAGGCCCTGCAGCTGGGGGGAGAGGCTCGAGCCAGCCCCTCTCTGCAGGCCGTGGCCGCCGTGGCACATTCAGACTCAGACTTCGTCCTGGGAGTGCCGCCCCAGAGCAGTCTGCCGTTCACGGGGGCGGTGATACCTACACAGAGTGCAGACATAGCCAAAGCTGGGTACTTGGAGAAAGGAGAGTACACAGTGTGGCAGCAGCAGCAGCAGCAGCCGTATCAGCAGGGAGCAGTGAGGATGTACAGTGTGAGTAACAGCGCTCAGGGGCACAGAGCGGCCGAGCCTGGCCAGCCTCCTGAAACCTGCCTCCCTTTGAGGAGCTCCTCGCAGCTGTCATATAGGCCGCATCTTGCCAGCGTGGGAGCCGGGCAGGAGCGGGTCAGCGGCTCCTCTCTGAGCCGTGCCGCCATGCAGGGGGACTTCTCTGTCGGACAGTACTTCGCTCCTCTCTGGGACATGGCCACCCCGAATAGTGACTGTTACACTTCTCAGGTGCTGGCAACGGGTACATGCGCAGCCAGGCCTCGAGACCTGGGACTCTCCCATCCACATCTCCATCCAAACCGCCACCACCAGCCACAGCTCCACCCTCCTCCTCTCCCTCCTCACAGCCAGGCCTACAGCACAGACCAAAACCTCTGTTGTGGGCTGTCTAGTTCTAGCCTGTGCCACGCTGCAGTACTTAGCAGCAGCCTGCAGTCTCTGGAGTGCCTCATCAGTGAGATCCACCCTCCCTGCATCAAAGAGCGCATGCTGGGCCGTGGGTACGAAGCCATGGGGATGCCTCAGCTACTGGAACACCAGCAGCAAGCCCACATCCAGCTCCCCGTCTACAGATAAGACGCGGCGCTGCCACACCACGGGACGCTAAAGTGACAAACCTTTTATAGACAATGGAAGTGTGTCAGTTGAGACATCCATGAGAATGAGACATGCCTTTTTAGTTTGTGCATGTACTGTATTTGTAGAGAAGGCTTTGTGTTACAAGCCTGAAAAGATAAATGATAATCACAACTTAAGATACAGGTTTATCTTATGGACTTTTCATGTTTTATTATTTTTTTTTATCTTAAATGGCCATCAAATATGCCTGCTGTTCCTCATTTAATATTGATGCTGAGCACCCAATCAGAATCCCCCCATTTCCATTTGAACATGAACTGTATATTTTGCGGATGATTCCTCTGTAGGCATTTACAAAAATGGAAACACGCTGAACTGAAATAACCATTGGAACCCTTCTAAAAACATTTAGAATCAACAAAAATATAAACACAACCCTCTTGGTTTTGCTCTCATTTTTCACAGGTTAAAGTAAAAGATTTGAGACTTCCTCTATGAAACAAAAAAAGGTTTATTTCTCTCAAATTTTGTTCACAAATTTGTTAAAAATCTATGTTAGTGAGCAGTTGGACTAGTCACAATGAAATGCCACTCTAAAATTTGTGGTTTTATGTGGAAAAAATTATTAAGCCATGATGATGCCCTCGTCTGCCTCTGACTGGCCCACCTTGATATTCTTACTCTTACGATAACCAATCATTTCCATTCCCATCCCTACCATTAGGCATTAGGAATGATTGGTTTCAGGGTAAGAGTATCTGAGGCAGATTAGGACAGATTAGGGTAAGAAAATCAGGAGCAGAGTAGGGCAGGTCACGACTTTGACCACCTGGGTATCTGTAGCTTTCTATTAAATACCCACTGTTTTTTGTGCCCATGTGTTTTTTTTTTTGTTTTTCAAAATAAAACTGCATATTTTAGAGTCACTTTTATTGTGACAAGTCCAAGACACACCTGTGTAATATTCATGCTGTTTAATCAGCATTTCTATAGGTCAAACGTGTCAGGTGGATGGTTTATCTCTGCAAAGGAGAAGTGCTCATTAACATGGATTTTAACAAACGTCTAAACAAAATTTGAGAGAAATTAACCTTTTGTTTTCACAGAAGAAGTCTAACTCACGAAAAAATGGGATCAAAAACAAAAGTGTTGCATTTATATTTTTGCTGAGTGTACTGAGATCTAGGAAGGATCACCAGTTACAGTTACAGTTTTTGTTGTATATTGTATATTTTTTACATAACAATGCTCCTTTTTTTCAGAGGGAACGTTCCTTAATCATTATTAATTGAAGTTTTGGTTGTCTGCTGCTTTGTTGTGGATTTTGTTTTGGCCAGTTTTCAGTGACATATGCAGCACCCCTGCTTCTGCTATATGATGCAAAACTCCTGGCCAATGTATGGAAAACATTTTTGATTATTTGCATACAAATGTGAATATATATATTTTTTTGTTATGCAGACATTTAACATCCTAATTGATTTAATGCAGTCATGCTCAGCACAATGTTTTAGGACTGTTGCATATCCAAATCAACACTGTGGCAATTCAGGCCAAGCAAGATGTGCCCTTTGGTTGTATTTTTGTTAGCATTTTTAAATTTTAAGAGGTTGTGTGGACATTTTCTTGAATGAAATAATGTTTTCTTTGTCTCTGGAAGGTTGTAACACTGGTTACACAACACCTGGGTATAATGGAGTGTCACCTGAATCATTTACAATATCTTCTTTGTAGGGCTATATTATCTCTGATGATGTGAGATGTATGACTGAGTAGTTCTCTGTGTGTCTGCACTGGTTCTGTAATACTATTTATTTATGTCAGCCTGTTGAGTTATATGGCAAACTGTCTCTATAATTATAAAGTGCAATTATTATATATGAACATGTGAGCGCTCTCCATGAAGTATGTTGTTGAAATAACTACATTTTGCAATGTATGACCCCTAATCCCTCACCCCTTTTTTGCCTCTTCTTAATAAGGATTGTCAAGTAAATGAAATTTTCTAAACCCAGCAAATAGTTTGTGTTATTACGTATCATTAGTTATTATCTGCCAGACGTGCAGCTGAGAAGACTTTTTTTTTTTTTTTATTAAATTCATGAATGATAAACTAGTTGTGGAAAGATGAGACATTTTTCTGGGTTTATTGCAAAGGGATTTAAAGCTTAACCACCAGGCAAGTCTCTTTTTTTTCTGGGCATAGATCACATTTTATTAAAATCTATCTTTTCACTGGAGGTTTATAATATGATGTAAGTCAATCCTTAGCTCAAATATATTGGACTGGTTCCTCTATAAATGATGCAAGTTGAAAGCACTAATTTTGTTATCACAGTGAATTATGCTGGTCTAGATGGATGGCCAATGCTTGAGGCAGAAGCCATTAGATTCTTAAAAATATATATGTAAATAAAAATGTACAGGCCTTCCCCTTCCCTTATATTACATTTGTGTATGAAAAATACATGCTTTCCTGAAGACAGATCCACAAGAATATTATTGTTCACATTATGTAGGAATGGGCTTGCCGTCACCCAGCTATTGAATTGCTAATTTCAGATGGTGGTGTGCCTGGCTGCACCTCTTATTTTGCCTCATTTGTCCTCTTAAATTGGATGCTATAGCAGTAATGTGGTTTAGGTCAGCATAGACATAAAATGCACATCCATTTTAAGTAGTCTATTACAAAACAAATAACCTAGATGGTGTGAATAATGGTATTAGATGCACTGTTGGGAATAAAGCCGCAATATTCAATTGATTACCTCGTTGCAGATAACAAATATTTCAGAGTTAAAGGTCAGTGGCTTTGTCATTGAGGCATTGTTGTAAATGATTTCCTGTCTTTTAGCCTATTGTGTCCCGGCTTCGCTTGGAGCTTTTCCATCCTATCTATCAGTGAGGACAGGCCAGGCCGCTCTGCTGATAAACCTACAGGATTACAGACATGCTCCCCTCACTCTCGCTAAGAGACGATTAGCTTGGGCTCTGCTCCTCTGGGAGAGGAACCAGAGCCACTCCAGCCTCTGGGACGCACTTCAGATAAGTAAGACTGGGCAAGAGGAAGAGGCTGGTTGATCTGGGGGATTAGGAGGCATGAAGAAGAAGAGAGGGGATTTTTACTGCAATTTACTGCTGATGTTTGAGAAAATTAATGTTGAAAATCGGCCTCAGAAATATTTTTGCTGAAAGAAAATCAAATTGTGGTCCACCAGAAGAGCTGTGGAAAATACACAAACTTTCTCTTGCAAAATAAACAACATAAATCATAACTGCTTTTTAATCATTTAAGATCTCTATTGGCAAAGACTAACTGTATCTACAGTGGATAGTCTATGATATTCATCACTAAACATCATTTCAAATGTCATGCAGTAGCTGAACCTAAGAGAAAACCTAGTAAATGTCGCCACCTAGAGTACAATTCATGAACTGTAAGTTTGTTTTTCATCAACTAAATTGCACTTATTTATTTGAGTTATACATATTAGTTATAACTTTATCTTGTGACAAGAATAAATTTAATCATCAATGATAATCTAGAAATAAATAGGCTATTTATAAGTATTTAAACAGGAAAATGTATCTAATTAATAACTTGAGAAATATTCTAATAACAATTATACAAAAAGAAGTCAGTTGAGATATAAATAGGGACAAAATAAGCCACAGAACAATAAATCAAATCTGTGTTTGTTATTTAAGATCTCAGCTGGCAAAGACTAGAACAGTATCTACATTTTTATTGAATGATTTTTATCACTGAACATTCAATTATATCATGCGTGCAATGGCTGCACAATAAATGTGATTAGAGGAGACAAAATATTATTGCCATCTAGAGTAACTGATGAATTGATTTTCATTTTATTATTACTTATAATTTTAAGATACACATTAAAATCTTGTGAGAAAAATAAATCTGATCACAGTAGATAATCCAGAAACAAACAGTCTGTAGGAATCCATGCAGAAAATATGGATCTAACTAAAAAGTTATTAATGACTGTGCACATGTTGCACCGTCTTCTGACATTATAATGTTCTTGTAAAAGATGTAAAGTCAGTTGAGATATAAATGTGAACAAAATGAGCCACAGAACAAAACGGACAAAACAAACACAAGTCGACCACACCTTCTTATTCAACACAGACACACACAGTTAAGCCCTCAGACAAAACAGTCACTTCTGGCTCTGTTAACTTTAGGTTTTTTCTTTCTTTCTTTCTTTTTTTAGATGAAATAGACTTACAAATATATGAATTCTGGTTTACCTACTAAATATTTTGTATTTATTGAGTAACACCAAGGCACTAAGTGGTTTCCAGCTATTAATACACAGCAGGATTGTATGCAATATGTTGTAAATTTAAAAATTATTACTGGGCCACTGCTTTAACAGTGGAGGGCTAACAATGGAGGTAACTCCAGGGCTCAGGAGGCAGAGAGCGTCTGAATGTGAAGCACTAACAGATGTGGTTTCTGGTAATAACAGTGTTTACAGTCTTGTATTCTTCTCTTGATGGAACAGGTGAAAGCCACCTGCTAATGCCATAAATATAACAGCAACCCACACAGTAACACAATAATCAAGAGTGCATCAAGAGTGAGAGCTGCAACAGTCCTGCAATTACTTGAAATTAAGAACAAGAAGGAAAACATAATATTCCGCTATGTTTGTTTAAATTTAAGGCATGATTTTAAGACCAAATATACAGTGTTAATAATTGTAAGGCATAATCAAAGCAATAAATAGCACACTGAATGAAAAAAAACAGTATTTTTAAAACACATAGGAAAGCTGGACTTGTCTGATTCTTGAGAGGTTTGACACACAGTTCGCTGTGTGACACTCCCACACATCCAGTCCAGTCCAGTCCAGTCCAGTCCAGTCCAGTCCAGGAACATCAAACGGTATAGTCCAGCTCTGCGTTCAGATTCGTGTACATCTCGTAGATTGCGTCCACAGTGGCTGTGTAATTAACCAGGAACTGACGCACATTTGCCAGACAGTCCTCTTCTTTCACTTCCTCTCCTTTGGACAGAGCCTTGAGGAAGCTTGACCTGTAGGGAGCTACACGAAGCATAGCCTGCAAAGGACAGAAAAAACAAAGATTAAAAAAAAAATCTTGCATGATCATTTGGTAGAAGAGGGTTTACTGAAAATACAAATATAAATACAGGCTACGGACACAAAATTAAAGGCTAACTATTGTATTTTTCAACCTGGACATTATTTTCCCATGTTTTTGTGTCTAAGTGACTAATGGGGGGAATAATTTATTAAATTGGTTCAGTATTGATGGAGAGTGCAGCTGCTGTGAGCATGTGAAACTGACTGCACTGTAATCCTGGTGGGCAGCTGTGGTCTGTCAAACAGGTCCACTAAAAGAGCTTGTTTATCCAACATTATGGAACAGAAAGCCACAGACCTTTTTGTAAAGAGTAAGATGTGTTTTGTTTAACTACCCTCGTAAAACCCATCAGTCTCCCTTTACAGAAATAGTAATTTTATCAACAAAAAATAAACAAGATTCAAACTCGACAGAAATAACATGAAACTCAGCAAAAAATATCCAGGCTTGACTTTCCACTGTTCCAACAGTCAACCTTTATATACTGCATTAGATGTGAAAATATTCATAGTCTTAACACTGTTTCATCCTGCTGCTCCCTTTAGCAACATTCCCAATATTTTCACATCTATCGCAATGAATTTAGGATTTATTTTGTCCTAAACACCAGAGTCGGTGATCGTTGGAACAGTGGAAAGTCCTGCCAAGATGTTTTTGAGTTTTCTTTAGTTTCTGTTGAATTTTGATTACGTTGACAAAATTAAAGTCTTACAAAAAAGGTCTGGTTAGTTGGGCAAGAGTAATAAAACAGTTGTTCCTGGTTAAAGAAAACATATCTTACTCATTATAAAGGTCCCTTTCTCTAAAAAATCCTTTCAACAATGTTGCCAGACCCTTAGAAAAACAACCTGAGCCTGTCTGCGACAACAACAAGCACTTTTAGTAGACGTACTTTGACTCTGGGATTAAGTCGTAGCTTAGGTTTGCTCAGGCCGGCTTCTGCAGTCTGCCTCAATGCTGAGCAATTTCAAAAACTGTTATCTTCAATAGCCACTAAGACACAAAAACATAAGAAAATACTGTCCAGGTTGAAAAATATCAGCTGTCCTTTAAGCTAAGATAAATAGACTCACATTAAATAAATGTAAAACAAGAAAAATACTAAAGAAATACAGTACAATACAATAATACAAGTACGGATACATGACTAACAAGTAAAATGTAATACAATACCAAAAACTGTGATGTTTCTTGTAGACAAACACCTTACTTCATGAAATCAGTTACAACTACACAAATTACAGCTTCAAATGGACTAATGTAACTAACTCCTTCTATTGTATCACAATAAATGATGAAGAATAACAGAAAAAGGGACATTTTCCTCACACTGAAAACCTTCTGAACAACCCAGCCGTGGTATCTCTTCAGCGCGTGCTCGTAGGCTTTGACGACATTAACCTGAATCAGGTTCGGGTTGTTCTCGTCCCTTTCTCCATCTGCCAAACTCTGCAGCAGGATCTGTATGAAACGGAGACCCCTGCAGGAGAGACCCAGTATCAGTTCAGTTTCAGCAGCTGAAAGTGACACGACCATAACATCGAGGGAGCGCTCACCTTTTCAGCCACATCAGAGCTAATGTTGCTCCAACTTTTGGCCACTGAGCCGCATGGGCTTCCCGCTCTGCCTCCACTATGTCCTGCAGGGTGACGTACTTGGCAGGATCCTTAAGATATACGGCTCTAATTTTCTGGAAAGAAAATGCACATTTGGGTTTGCATGTAGGAGCTGCACTGCTGAGCTCCGACACATTTTTAAATTTCAAACACTGGTATGAAAACACAGCTGTCTCCACTATCTGTATCTTACCGTTATATTCCCATTAATGTCTGACTTGATGACAGAAAATACTGCTGATCCCAAGCAGTCTGGAAAAGAAACAGACATTTGAGAGCAAAGCAATAAAATATGGATGACTTCTTCATCACACATGTCCCCGGTACAGGAGAGGAGGATGAACGCTGCTAACTGCTTTATTGCTACATTTACAGACACTGATGCCTCCTGTACTTTTTGTAAACACAATATTGAAGCAATCTCTCATCTATTTCTTGGTTGTGAAATACTCCGAGTCTCACTTTTAAAAATCTGTTAACCCTGGCTACTCTTTTGGAGTAAAAGAGATATTATTTGTTTCTATGATACTGCAGATGACCATGCTCTTGAATATTTGACTGACTTCATTATTCTATAAACAGCAAAAAAATACATTAAGAAAACAAATTTCAAGGCAACAGCCTTCACTAGAGTTTTGAATCAAACTCTTTAGTTTTGAAATAAACTAAACAAAGTTTTGCAGGTCTAAAATCTTTTGTTTACTTTTCTTCTTTAGTTAAACTTGAATCTGTGAGTTTTAGAATATCAAATTATTAACCATTGTTCAGTTTCACTTTAAGTTGTGTGTATATTATCATGTTGTTGTTAATTATGGCCGACTGCGACAAACAACAAACTCAAACATTCATATATATTGGCTGATGAAAACAGAATATAATATACAGACTATAGAATATATATATACACGCAAAGTTTTGCACGGACAACTCACTCTAACTTTTGCCTGGGAAAATGTAAACACATTCTTGTTTCATCTGATTTCATGGAGAATCAGACCCGGTGGCAGCCATTAAGAGCAGCGACACAGAAACAGCTGATCTTCTGACAGATGGCCTTGTTTACATATGTAGGTCATATAGAGGTGTCTGTATTAAACTGAGACAGTTTCATAACCAGGTAAAAACTTCTGGCAGTAGCTTTACACATCACGATTATTGTCAATACCGGTACATGCATTACATTCAGATATACACATACATACATGTATGTTTTGTCATTATGTTCTTTAAAGAAAAAAAAGTTTTCATAGAGGTGGAGGGATGTTAATCATAAATCGATCGATCGCTGTTAAGAATTTAACCAATGACAAAGGTATTAATCGCTAATTAATCGATAGTCTAACAATGTCAGTACTTGCACCTCATTTCACATTCTTTGTCTGCCAGAGCCATTTGTTAAATAAGGAAACTGAAACTTAAAATGAGGAAAAAAAAGAATAACAAAACGGAAACGAGACTTCCACGTTTTAAACTATTGGTTAAGGAAAATGTACAAAATATATGTCCAGGGCTGGAAGTAACTAACTACAAATATTTAAATTACTGTACTTTTTTTAAGGTACTTTTATGAGTACATTTTCTATTCTGTACTTTTACTTGTACTTAAGTATGCATTACACTATGTAATGTACTTAGTTACTTTTAAAATCAGAATTGAGCACTGAGTACAATTTGAATTAATATCCAAACTTTTCATCTGCATTTTTGTAGCCAAAAAAGGAATCTGATTGCGAAGACACCAATGAAGACCAATATTTAATCAGTGGTCTACAAATGTCAATAACTGCACCTCATTTAACACTGTTTTGGCAGAGCCATTTGTTGAATATGAAAACTCAAACTTTAAAAATGTTTAAAAAATTTGAAAAAATTGAAGCTGAAAATAAAAGAAAAAAACTGTAAGCTTGTGTCTAAAACATTTTTAATAATTAATTGTTACCTTTTTCATTGGTTACTTTGTAGTTTTACTTAAGTATTTTTCCAGCACCGGTACTTTAACTTGTAATTGAGTAATATTTTAGTAATGTAACAGTACTTGAGTACAGATTTTCAGTACTCTCCCCACCGCTGCCTATGTAAGACAAGGTATGCTGATACCGATATAGACCGATACCGTTCTGATAAGCCGATATCAGACTGATGTATTGTTCAGGGTGTATTGTTAACTTAAAAAAAAAGGGGGAGGGTGGATGAATACAAATGAGCCATTAGGTACCAACAGAGGGGGCAAAAACTGCAGTGAATGCACAGTTAAGTCACAATGAGCTCAATGTCTGCTCTGTTCAGTGAGTAAACAAAGAGTTTCTCTATAGGCTGTATGTGGCCGCAGCTGGTTCAGATCCGCACCGTGACCCCGCGGCGGCTCCACTTTCTGCCGCTACGCGTGAAATGACCGCGTCCTGCTCTCGCGCAAGTGACGAGTCATTAGAAGTAACATGTCACGAAAAACAAGTCAGCCAAGTCTGAGCATGAACCGTGACAGCCACACACACACACACACACACACACACAGAGTATCATACATACAGTTTCATCGAGTTCAGGTGGAGGCACACTCACCGAAAAATGCAGGCAGATGAGAGACAGCCTCCAGGAACAACTTTGTGTCCACGGACTTGTCAGGAGGCAGCTCTTTGAATTGGTTGTCCAGTAAAAGAGACATGGTCCCGCCGGGTTAGAAAGCAGCAGCAGCAGCAGCAGTATCGAGCAGCGGCGGCGGCGGCGGCAGCAGCTCTCAGTCGGCTGGAAAGAACCCGGAACTCTTTTCTTGTCAGATGGGTGGGGAAGCGCCGCCAGCCCCTATCACTTTCGTCCTTCCCCAACAGGTGGGGAATTAAACATGGGCGTGTTGAAAAACCGCTGTATGTTCACAAAACACTCATAAGAACACGACAATGCCCCAGCTGAGGTATGAAGTATACTTTATTAGACCTAAGGCAGGGATTGTTTTCAACCACAGAGGCAGTGGGAGGCTATAAGTTACAGGGAATTCAATATGAACCAACCAGGACTGGAAAGTAACTGAATACACGCATTTTTATTACTGAAACTGAGCGCACTTAAAAAAAAAAAAGTACTCACCAGTCTTTGAATCTGCGTTCATACTATTACTTTAGAAGATTTTTTTCAAGTGGTATTCTTTGGTTACTGAGTTTGTTGATATAATACTCTCCTGGCTCTGTGGAAGCCAATTTCCACGTGTAAAAGGAAATACAAATATCCCCATGGTGAGTAAATTTATTGAGATTAAAAAAAAGTCGTAATTATTAAATTAAAAAATGAAAATTATAAGAGAGTTGAAATGATTAGATAAAACGTCATAACTATGACACTAAAACATGAATATGAAATATAAACTCATAATTGTGTGATAAAAAGTTGAAATTATGAGCTGAAATGTCAATTGAGATTTTGAAAAAGTCAAATTGGGATAAAAAGACCAAAATTACTAGAATAATTTCAACATTTTATTCATAATTTACTTTTTAATCTCATTATGACTTTTTCCTCATAATTCAGACTTTTTAACTCACAACTGTCTTTATGTCTCATGGGGATATTTTTTTTTTCCTTAACTGGTGGAATAGGTCTGACAGATATGCGATAATCATGACTTTTTAACTCATAATTACAATTTTTTTTTAATTATTATTATTATCATGACCTACCATCAAAATACTCATTTTCCTTTTACTGGTGGAAATGGACTTCCATAAATAGGGCCATAATTCTGACATTTAAACTCATAATTTTTATGATTTTTCTTACAGTTTTGACCTTTTATCTCAGAATTTCGACTTACCATTTCTTTCTTTTACTGGCAGAAATAGGCTTCCATACCAATCATATATTTGCTGTAAAATAAAGATTTAAAGAACCACCATGCAACTTTTGAAAAAAGTAATAACACATTCTTCCTTTCTTATAAGTCGAATTTATATGCACTAAGTGCATCATTGCTCAATTCATTACACTCAGGCTTTTTTTCCCCCCCAGAACAGCTTCACTTGGTCTGGTATGACCACTAGCTTATGATAGCTAGCTAATAGCAGCCAACTTTAGACAGATGTCGCAGAACAACAAAGTTACTGTTCTGTATTTCAGCTACTGTTACACACTTTTTAGCATTTACCATTAAACTGCAGTGGCTGCTGTTAGTTACAAAAGTTACACGAATTTGCATTAAGGGGGTGGGATCAGTGAAAAAAGGAAAATGAAAGTAAATGGTTAATCACAAGTCAGTCTGCATAATTAGTTCTGATCATTTTTAAGACTTTTGAAATCAACAGAAGGTTAAATGGTGTCGTAATCTCTATTTTTATATGTTTTGAACTTCTTTTCACTTCTCGCTTCGTAGGCAGCTGTCCGACAAAATTTTTTCAGACATTAGTGCCTTTAGAAATAATCACTAAATTGGAGAGAGATTGCTCAGGGGAGAAATTGTATATTCATATTGAAATGATTACACCTGCATCAGCTCTTTCATGCTGACCAGGTGTAACAATGTAACTATAATTTGTAACCACATTCAAAAGAGTTACTTTGTTACATCTAGTCAGCATGAAAAGTACAAATGCTGGCAAGATGTAACAAAGTAACTATTTTCAAAAGCAATACTTTGTACTTTTCATTGAATACATTCCAGCACACAACAATATTACTTCGACTTGAGTAATATAGAGTCGCCTTTACTCCACATGTGCAGGTATTCTAGTTTTCTTTCCACCCCTGGTTGAAACTTATCTGGCTTACAACAATAAGTGACACATTAGACCCAAGTTCTACAACAGGTACTCTAAACTCTGAGGGCACATTGACTTTTATCAGTGATTGTAAACCACAGCTGTACATATTTGACCACAGGCAGCATCGAACACACTGGAGTTACAGCACCACACCAAATAAACAGAGATCACTAAGTTGCCTATAACTTACTGCCAGCTGAGACGTCCCAAACCTCAGAACAAAAGTTAGTCTGTGAGGAGCATCATGTTAAACAAAAGCTTATGAAAATAAACATTGATATTTTCTTAGAGGTATGACATACAGTTTATAAATAGAATAGCATTTGGGTTATTTTGATAAAGAATTACATGGATACATACATCTTATATATTTGCATAATGCTATTAAAATTGATTCAAAATGGATTTCACACGGGCCGTCGAGGCCATCACTCTCTCATACACACACACATACACGCACACACGACACATCAGAAGTATGGCTGTAACATTATAACTCCAAAAACTACTGATACTTTACTTATAGACACATCTTTGACCAGAGCGGAGGGACTGAACAGTGGAATCACCTGCTGGATGGAATGAAAGGTTTGCACACTCTTGGTACTGCTGGCCTTAACATGGTGCTCAAAGCACTGAAGCTATTTCTGTAAATCACAGTTTGCTCGCTAAACAAACATTTCGACTCTAAGCAAGTGGCATCACAATGATTCAAGATTAAAATACTGCTGTTGCATCTTAAAAACATTTAAAATGGCTAAAAGGGAAATAAACTGATGTCACTAGTGTAGATTGAGGTTCAGTTGTTCTGTTCCTTGATGCCAGGCGCCGACTGCAACAAACACCTGAAGTTAAAGTTTTCCTTAGAGGTGGAATCAGTAGGATTTTTCTGAGCTGTTCATACATGCACAAGAAAGATAGCTGATTGTTTTGTCTCATTCCCATGATGTCCAGTATAGACATTTTGGATTGGTAAAGCGTCCTGAGCACAGCAAAAATAATGAGAGAATAAGGAAATAAAGGCAAAGACCCGGATCATAAGTGATCATTTAAAGGTATTATGCTTCTGAATCCATATGTTGTTGTTTGTTTAGTTTTTTAGGGAAATGTTGCAGATTATACCTTCAAGCTATAAATATAAACTAGACTGTGAATCTTAGTTGAGGCTTCCTTAAGATAAAATAAGTTCCACCTTCCAGTCTCTCCTCAAGGTTTCAATAAAATGATTACTTGAGTATTTAAGGTAGCTCTTCGTCTTTGTTTTATTCTTAAGCAATCCCTGAAAGTTGGTTCAACTGTTACCCACAAGACCTTAGCAACCAAAGTGAGGAAAAAACACAAAGTACTGCTACTTAAGATGGTTTATGGGGATAAATGACTAATGTATGGAGTAAATTCTGTCAAAAAATAATTTCTTTCATGTATCATTAGGTTATGGTCTAAACCAGAAGGCTAGTGGTGTCATTAAGCACACTTTATGTTAGCTAGCTAGGTTATGACATTAGTTAGTGACCATCACAATCTAGTTTAGAGCCTTAGAAGAAGATGTCATTTTTATTATGAACGTCTTTTGTACAGAGATTTCTTCCACTGTCAGCCATATATGGTAACATTTATTCTAACCTTCACAGTTACTTCAAGTAAGCTGTAAGTGAACTTTAACTTATCTTAACCAGTTTTGTGAGCTCTTTTTTGTCAGAACAGTTGTCGTAATTGTTGGACCTTGTGGATGGAGGTTATAACAGGATTCACAATCGCCAGTGCAAGCAAACAAATGGTCTTAATGGAAACTGTAGAATTTACAGTAAAATCTCAGTCATACTTAAAGAGAAAACTTGAAGTGTTTTGTGTAACCTGCTCCAGGTGTTTTTGCAGATTTTGTCCTCTTTTGCAGCTAACCCAGGCCCAACACCTGACGTCAAGAACCACAACTGATGACCTCAATGGAGAATATTACAATATAAGAGGCTCAACTGCTTGCTGTCCTAGTTGTTTTATATATACACACAACATTGCACTTTTGTAAATGGTGTGGATTGAACTATTATCTCTTTGTGAGGTAAAGAACAGTAACAGATTCTGTTCTACATCTTTTAAGATGTTTGTTTACTCCGTATTACCATGATAAAAAAAAAGGCAGCAAAATAAATAAATGTTTTGATTGATCCGTAATTTTGAGTGGTGCATCTTTTTTCTTAAAGATTATCCCCCTCAAGGAATGTGACTCCTTATGCTGATTAATATGGGAAAACAAAGTCGTGTTAACACTAATTAAGTTGAAATTAGCAACATGATTGATAAACTGTGTTTTGAGTGTATCAGGAATGTCTTTGGGTTTTGGTTAGTTGTTGTTTTCTTTGGTTGTCACAGTGACAAGCTGCTTGGCGGCTTTGGCAATGTCATAGGCGCACTGGATGACCTGCTGAGTGACCAGCTGGATGTCCGACGGGCAGGGGTTGTGCTCTGCTGCCTTCTGGCACTCTCCATGAAGCCGGCTGGCACTGGAAGTGAGCAGACACAGAGACCCTCGCACAGTCTCTGACGATGGCCTCTGTTAGGGGAAAGGAGAGATGATGGAGACTTGATAAGGGTCTGACATGACAACGTCCATAAATAAGCCCTCATTGTGGTCAGCAGGCTGTGTGTGTGTGTGAGTAAACATAAAACAATGTAATCTAATAAATGGTAAACATAAAACCAAGTAATGCGATGAGCAGGGCTTACCCAATATAAACAAGTCAGTTTAGATTCCCCTTGGCTGCTTTCAAACAAACAACAAATCCCTTAATTGCTTGGAGGAGGGAGACCAGGTTGTTGGTGGGAGTCATCTTACCTTGGGAAACAGGGCGGCCATCTCCGTCACAGCCATGCAGATCTTCTCTGAACAAGGCAGGAAGCTGTAGGAGACGGAAAAAAGACTGAATGGTAGATTACGAACTAAACAGGAGCCTATGCATTTCATTCAAATATAAAATGTTAAATTCTGTTGCTCTTCTCAATAGCACATTCTTTTCAATCACCGACAAAGTAGCTCCTACTTGATGCCTCATTTCATGTTGGCTGTTAAATCCAGTTCAACTGATAAAAAGTACAAACCTGTCTAAAAATATTACTGCTGTGTACATCTCCAGCATTTGTAAGTAAACCAGAGATGCACCGATTTATCACACAAACTTCTGGAATTGTCCGATATTTGTCATGTTGGCTGCAACTGGCCTATTGGCAAATAGGATGACATTCACTGATGGTGTTAATCTGTTGTGTCAAATGGGTTTTAAGCTCACTGTTGGTTATTTGCAGTCAGATGCAGACAACAGTAGCTAGCACACCCAGCTGCTGCTTCATGAAATAAGCCATGGATGGACGCAACTCAATTTAAAAAAACAAACAAAATAAGCAACCACTTTTTTTTTTTCTAAAAATTGTTATCACAACAATGCAACCAGTTTCTGTGAAATGAGCAAACAACACTGGGTTAGCAGACAGCGCGACTGTTGAACTTTCAAGATAAACACTGCTGACGTCAGTGAACAAAACAATAAATACATCAGCTTCATGACTGAACTGAAACCAAAAACTGAGACCAAACATACCAAGGCAAGTCAGCTGTAATATTTCTCATTAAATTAAACAGAAAATAAAGGCATGAAAAGGCACAAAAAGCACAATTAGGCTTTCATTATTGTGAAGACTGCTTAATGAGTGGAGAACTGGGATAAAACGGTCAATATATCACAAGATGATTAAAAACGGGTAAATTAAGAATAACTGTAGAAAAAAAACAGGAAAATAATATACGTTACACACAGGAAACCTCACTGACTAAACCAGCTCTCTGTGGATTTAGCAGGTCACAGAGGAATACGCAGTCATGTGGTGTTTGTTTCCTGTCAGCTGCATTTATAGAGGCCACCCCCCACACAGAGACACAGAGACACATCTATGAGGCTCAGATTCAGTAGCCCTCAGTACTAGTCTTTGGGGCCAGAGTGCTGCTGGTTTACTATATCACTGCAATTGCCTTGCAATTGAGGTATAAATCAGTCGCTGGTTAGCTGGCTATGAATGATTGGAAAAAAAAAAATGACAGGGTCCTCTGCCCTGAGGACAAATACTGAAAACCAATGAAAATCCACTGACCTAGAAGCAGCTGAGACAGGATTCAAAAGGATGATAGAAACACAGCCATGGTTGGACTATATGATCTGACAGTTCAAGCTGTGGTTTACAACACATCAGCTAATGAGGATATTTACTATTATATCATTATTAAACAACTTTTGATATATCTGATGCTGCAGCAATAGTTGATTATTTTTTTAACTTTTTATTATAGTTTTATTTTAATGATCTCTGAATTATAAACTACCTTTCATGTTTGGTCTCCTGGGCAGCTCTCAGAAGCTCCTGTATGTTCTTAGTGATCTGCTCCGTCTTACAGATGACATCCTCTGTGCATGGCAGGGTGGCATCTTCCTCCCCCTCTTCCCCTGGCTCCACTGCATCGGAGGCTGGTAGGGGGCTGCTACAAATGAAAAGAAAAACACAATCGAGCAAGAAGGTTTAGATTTCTACATCTTAACTATTAAACAGAGGGTTTCAAATAAGAGAGGTAAAGATTGCAGGTGTTGCTTCAGTCTATAACAAGTGAGGTTCCATTTTTTTTAAAGTATGGTTTAGAGTGCACTGATTGTGAATTCAATGAAATGCGATTCCCTGTGGTAAAACAAATGCAGGCTGGCTTGTAACTTGAACTTACAACAATGTAGTGGGATTTAGAGCTGAGCACCACAGTTAAAAGCCTGTTAGGTTCCATCTAAATCAAATCCTGATGAAAATATACATAAGAATTGCACTAAAATTGTATAATAGCAGTACTACTAAACAAAAAACCAACAGCAGTGACTTTAATCAGTGCTACATGTACGTAAATGGCAAAAGATCAACCAGAGGTTGATGACACGTGCAAGGCTACTGGCTTTTGCTCATATGCTTAATTTTTGCAACTGGCAGCTCACATCAGACAGGTGCAAGTCCTAATATATAAACTTAGTCCTGTGCAGCCAGACTGTTCCAATCAAGGACTCTTTCTAAACATCTGTCAAAATCAATATTAGTCTAGCTTTCTGCTCTCCTTTCATGTGACCTTTAACTTTGTAAGCTTCTGTTACGGTGATGTCATCATCTCTACCCCCAGAGACAAGAAGAAAAACCTTTCCATTTATTTAACTTCAAAGCCTTTTTTTCCAGACTTTGGCCCTCCTTAGCAGCAGTTTATTTTTTATTTTAAAGCACTGATTTGAAGAACCAATTAGCTGTGTTTTACACTCCAAAATAGTTTTAGATTATACAGTGAGTTTCAGTTTCTAAAAAAGGCTGGGACATTGATATTCTTGCAATGTTTTGTGATTCTGATATTGAAACTTCAGAATGTGTTCTTTGCTTGTAATTATACAAAATCCTTTTAGGAATTGTTTCCAAATTGGATATCTGCAAAGGGCTTTCAATTAACCAAATGAGAAAATAATGATATTAAATTTGGAGTTATAATGGTGGATACAAAAAGGGAAACAATAGCCTGATTATTATGGTTGAATAATTTATCCACAGGTGTAGGTTTATTAATGCCACATCACCGAGTCTTTAAGAATGAACTACCAAACTTTAAGAAAGGTTTGAAGTGTATAAAAACCAAACAAGTCATAGTTATTTTGTTTTAGTTACTCATTTTGTTTCTCCTTTGTTAAAAAAAACCCAAAAAACATCTGTGATGTGAAAACGTTTGCCATGCTGTTGCACTGCTCTGTGTACAATAACACAGCAACCTTTCACCTTCTCTCCCCAGTTAACCACGAGCGCATGTTCAATTCTTCACTGAAATGTTATCCAGACCATTTTTGTAAGCTTCTATCTTATCCTGTTATTGTAATGCACACTGACTGACAAAAAAAAAAGAAAAGAAGAAAGAATGTTCGACTTTAAGAATCTCAGTTGACTGATGGGTCTCTGAGGGCAGTCGTATTGATTTGTACTGTCTGTACTGTGGTGCCAACTTTATATTGTATTGGCCAGACTCTGTATTAAAGGTATTTAAAAAAAAATGTTTCACAGTCAGTGCCATTTTCCAAAAGTGGGAACACAAATGTCAAGTCAACACAAATGTTCTTACCCAGTCTCCTCCAGTTCAGAGTGGTTGGGCGTCGTGTCATAATCATTCTCCAGCATGATACCTTGTCCTTCCAGACTGCAACCCTATAGAGATATCAGTGATTTACAATCAATCATATACAGTATATAATGTATATTATTAGCACAAACATATTATAAAAGTAACTGTGGACACATAAAAATCAGAATCATGCTTTTCTGAAGTCACACGATCAGAGATTTGGTTTTAAAGCAGATGAAGAGAAAAAGACAGAAGATGTACAACCAGGTCATTGCTGTTCAACACAGCGTACGCTGCAGTGGGTGCGATTAGTAGATGCAAAGAAATCCTGATGTAAACTGTGGGTGCACTTATCAGCAGCAAAGACTAATAAGCACATTTTATCTGTGTTTCACTGTGGTTGGACTCTGCTGTTTGATCACTGGAACAGCTTTCTCTGATACAACATTTTCTCATCACCTCTGAAGCTGACCTGAGCCACAGCAGCTCTGGTTAAAGGTTCACTGTGGATAAAAAGTTGCAGTTGTTCAGATAGTTGAACTGAAGCAGAGGCACTGTGGTGCATGCAGGCAGGCAAGCGATACTGACTGAAAAAAGTAGTTTATAAGACACAGGTCAGGAGAGAGAAGGCTGTGGGGGTCAGGCAGGGGGGGACAGTTTTCACCGTCCCCCGGGGGCTGCCTCTGAACCGAGGGGAACTTCAGTACTTAACCCTTCGAGATCTCTCATCCCACGACCAGGACAGGGAAGAGGGGAAGGTAGGGAGGGAGGAAGCAGCCGTCCCCAAAGGACCCCTCCCAATCTAGAAAGGGGTCAAACCAAGTTGAGCATACTCGTACTGAGATGCAATGAATGAATGATTGAATGAATGATCGAATGAATGAATAAATGAAAAACCAACACCAGCCCCAAGCCAGGCATCATTATTTTGTCTTGTGTGGACAATCCAGCAGGATCATGGGTGCTTCTGTGCTTACATTGGTTGGGAAGGGTTGTAAAATGACTCCATCCTCGTGGCGGGCCGTTTCCACTCGGTGGGGGTACTGCCTTGGACTAGAGCCCGTCTCATACATAGACATGGCGCGGCCTCCGCGGGGCGGGTGTCGACCAAAAGGCCCCTGGAGGTGTTGCTGTCCGCTGGGGGTTTGCCATCGCAGTGTTGTGTTTTCAGTCTGTAGGGAGTTCAGCTGAGGAGAACAAAACATCTTTCAATTCCACTGTAGTTGGGGGATGATCTGTTTACAAAAGCCGGGCCAGACATCAATAATAGAGGAGAAATCAGCTTAGCCTCCAGGAGAAAAGCAATTCCTCTATGTCGAGTTCATCATCACCTTTCTTTTGTTTTTGGTTTCTCCTCAAAGTTTTTCCCACAACAAAAGGTTTGTTTCTTTGACAAACTAGATGCTGACACTACATGTTGACAGCAACTCCTCAAGTGCGACTCCTCGAGAAACCGCCACATCAGTTGTTGCCCTTATTTACACAAACAGCACTTAGAAATGGAAAAGAGTGATGGGAAACATAACTTGTTCAACTTTCTAATAATTACAGTCATATTATTATCAGGGTTTCTGCAGCTTTAAAGAAGTTAAATTTAAGACTGTTTTAAAACACTTATGAATACAATACATGATCTATCCTATGTCCAAAATGAACTTGTACTTCATCCATATTAGATGTAAGTAATGCTGACAGAAACAATTCTGACTTATTACTTCTAGAAGTAGCTACTTTTTTGATGAGGACACACTAAGTTAACCCACACACCACATCATGACAAACTGTCTCTCTATACAGAGATTATTTTCCCATAACATGTTGAAAATAGTAATTAATATTTAAAACCACGTCAAGGTTATTTTAAACTGTAAAGTTACAGCATGAGGCTGATGCAGAGTCTACATTTTTACTTATATGAAATAGGCCTGTCACTATGACAAAACTGCCTGTTTAGTGATTGGTTGCAATACATCTCAGAGATGTCTCTGCTATAAAAAAGTAGTATGTAAATAAGGATAATTAATTCATTTGTTGGAAAATGCAGTGCTCCAAACACCAAGAAAAACACTCTGTGTGTATGATTTGAACGAAACAGAAAAGGGACAATAATCTGGAAGGACAAATATTTTTCCATACTCTCTTTTTTCCGTACTTATCCAGACCTAGGAAATTACTAAAAAAAGATTTCATACTTTTCCATACTGTGTAGGAACCCCCGTGCAACAGGGGTGTATAGCAAGATTCAGATGTAGCTCCCTCTTTGCTAGTCTTAAGAAATATTTCAAATTACATTCGGCTGATTGGAGAGACTGAAGTTAATGCAGCTTTATTTAAGTATCATTAGTTTCATATTAAGAGCAATTTTTAAGACCTGTCAAAATTGTATGAGACATCTTGAGACATGTTAAGGCCTAAAACTCAGATTATTGGATTTTAGACTTCAGGACTTGTTAAGACCCCACAGACACCCTGTTTTATGTAAATTATCATAAAGTCAATCATAAAGATAAGATAAAGTACAAAACCTTTAAAGTTTCAAGGCTAGAGAGTAGTACCAGGCTAACACAAAGACAGCGATGCCTCCAGTATGGTTTAGTTAATGAGTCAGTCTTTGACAATCTAAAAAACATAATTATTAAGAGAGTTTTTTTAGGCTAGTTAGCTTATATGCATTGTGTCAGTAGCAAGAAGCATGAGAAAGATAACTGGAAAACTGGAATGGCCACTTTTATCAGGAAAAAAAAGCAGTATGGTTACAGAGTAAATAAACCAGCAGGAGGAGGCAGTACATTGTGTTAACACTGTCTCTCAGCCAAGTGAAGAGAGGAAGAAAGTGGGCTGTGGAGAACTACAAGGCATATGAGCAAACCAAATGAAATGCTGCCATATCCCAAAACAGGGGCGTGGGTGACAAACCTTCTTGTCTTTTTTAAACACAACATATTTTCTAAGCATGCAAATTTGGTCTATCCATAAGATGAGACATTTGGCAACATCATCAAGCATAATAAATAGAAATGACTTCATCAGATCGCTGAGGGAGTACGACTCCATTTAAAACGAGTCATTTCATCCATCTCGGGCAGATTGGACAGCGATAGAAATATAATTTACCAAAGAAAGTAGTGATAATAGGTAGAGTTTATTTCAAATGTCACCATAGTATTGGAGTGGTGGCAGAGATCTTAACAGAAAGCAAGTCAAACTGAAATAACGTGTGTTGCACGGGGTAAGTGGAAGTTATGTTTTATTATTACCAGGAAATAAGGAACTGGGTGACATGAAAGGCCTGCCTGCACAATTAATCAAAATATTACTGAAATTTCAATATGGCCAAATGCAATATCTCAATCACAGAAGGAGCAATTTCTTGATAAATTTGTGACAACTTAGCATTATAATGGAGTACTGTAGAGCTACAGAGATAGATGTAAGAAAGCATGTTTGTTTGGTATAGACTCCCACAAACGTTGCATCATCATGATTTTAACAGTTCTTTAGTGTAAATTGTGTTGCAAAAGTGATGATTCCCACTAATCATGAATCCTATTAGAATTTAATCTATCAAAAAATAAAAATAATCACAATTTGATTTTTTTTACCATATCGTACAGTTCTAGAAACTGCAAGTGTAAATATGTCCAAGAAATATTTGAGGCAGACAATCATCTATCTGATTGCCAATGGTGAGAAGGTGGAAGATAATGAGAACAGAGAAATAAGGCACTGCTGTTGAGTTTTGGCAGGGATCTTAACAGAATGCAAGAGAAACTAAGAAGACATGCATGTCTAAATACCACTGGGGTAAGCTGGACTTTTTTTGTAATACTAAGAAATAGGGAACTCAGTGATGTGCTATGTCTGGGTCTATAAATATATACATCAGGTCAGTTGTGTTTTGTTAGTGGTTGCTACATGCCTTCTGGAGGTGTTCGTGATCTAATGTAGTGATATTTTTGTGACAGCGATTGCAGAGGCGATAACGCTGGTGATTCACCCACACACTCATCATTGCAACCACCAGGGTGGTTTGTAACTGGTGGTGACATTTTGATGGTTCTGTCACCGTTTGTTGGTTGGTTCTTGGTTCTTCTGACATCTGACTTTGGACTCTGTGAATCCTCACTCTCTTTTAGACCTCAAAGAACTATAACATCTGATCCAGTTTAGCTGCTTCAGTGAACGGCACAGCAGAGGAAGTGTGGGGATTGTTAATTATTACCACAGGAATTTTACCACATGCAGAAACACAGCGACCATTTCTTCTGTTGCACAAGCAGTGAAAAATTTCAACTGAATGAAGATTTGAGTTATGACCTTCTCCAGTATTTTCATCCATTTATGTCAAAATCTGGTCTTCCTTGTAATTACTAATTCATGAGCTATATAATTCAGAGTGTACTTTTAAATAGGTGTCAGACTCATGGATACGTCTAACACATTCAAACAGATATGACCTATTCGTGGGTGAAATCAAATTACTAAATGTCTCACGGAGAAGGATCAAATCTTGTACGCACCACTTTAAAAATTTAACACTGTTTTTCAGTCAAGAGGAAAAAAGAGCAAGGATCAGAGAGGATGTAAATACCATCAATCCAGTTCAAAGTGGCCTTTAAGTCAATTAGGGGTCTTGAAATATTAATGCATATTACCATCTGATTACAGTGGTGAAAACAACCTATGAGGGCACACTGAGTTTGAACACATTCCTGCAAAGAAATAAAGTGTAAACAATCTGCACTACAACTCCCACTTTGCTTATCAGTTACATTTTAATTTACAGACCTTGCTCTGCATCATTCGCAGCTCTTCACTGAGGTGACAGTTGACTTTAAGAAGCTGTTGTATTTTGGCTTCTGATGCAGTGAGGGCGCTCTTCACCTCCATAAATTCCTGCACTGTGATTGGTCCGTCGGAGAGGTCAGATGACTCCGAGCTCTGCAGCAGAATGAGTTGAGCAGGATAGGATTCATTTGATTGGTTTAAAAATATCTTGGTTGTTCCAAATTAAAAACAAAACAAAACACCAACCTTGGTCCTTCTATCGTTACAGCTGTCCCCACAGGTGGCCTCTTGCACTGGATCTTCATCTGATGCCACACTGTCGTAATCCGGCTGGTCGTTGTCCTGGCTCTCGCTGTTATGGCGACTGTCTATTCCCTGAAGGATGAGCTCCACATTGTCTGAAGGCAGACCACCAGATCAAAGCATTGGAGATCAAACAAGCCCCACTGGCTATAGGCAGCTGTATAAATCAAATAGCTGAGGAACACATTTTATTGTGCGATTACTGAATGCAAAAGGCAGGAATTGGTCTTCTTTATTACCCTTCACAATCTTTCTTTAGTATGCACAACAAAAAAGGCTGTGATGTGGTTTGTTACAATCTACAGAATGCAGGAGTTCATTGTTTAAGTCAAACCATCTGTTTTAGTCTATGTTTCTGCATAAATATGAGTACATATGGTCTACACTCCAACTGCAACCTATATAGCTGAAACCACATGGTCCAAATTTATATGCAAAAGTCAGTACTGGCTTTCTGCATCTTATTGACAGCAACCAATTTTAGCATTCTTCAGTGCTTAATCTCTGTTACCCACTCATTCCTCCTTCCTGTGTATAAGCTAAGGAACAAATTTACTACAATATTAATACTAATAAAGCCCCAAACAAAAGTACATTATCAAGGAAATTTAAGGTCTGTGAAATAAAAATAAAATCTGAATATTGTACCTTTGGGACTTTCGCAGGAATTACCCCACTGCCGTCGTTTAGCATCAGTTAGAATATCGATGACCAAGGTAGCAAATTCGTGAGCACTAAACCTTGCCAATTTTTGACGACCCTGAGGAAACAAATGTATCAAAACACAAAAAGGAATAATATATCAGCACTGTTAATGGTAACCTCTTATGCAAAACACACTTTTTCATGGTTTTTCATGAAACTTAAAGACCCCTAAAATATGCAAAAGCAGAACCATTTCATAACAAATTAAAGTAGTTTTTGAACATTAAAGCTTGCAAACCTAATCTATTAGAACCCTCAAATAAAAGCATGGACCTGAAAATCAGCATATGTAAATCCAGTATTCACACAACAAATTGAAGCATAAAGAGGGGGTGACAATGGTGCATTCACTTGCCTGGTTTCTGGTAGATGAGTACTCTGGATTGACTGGCAGGAAAGGCACAACTGTGGTGTCTGTTACAAGTGTGCTGTGGTTCTGAGTGGCCAACCACACTGAAATAAAAAAGGACACAATACCAGATATGTATCATATAGGATAAATTAAAACACAGCATATAGAACATATAGTTTTACAAGTTTTACAGAATATATTGTTTTACAATTTTCACCTGCATCTGTTTCTCTTCTATCAACTTCATCATAAACATCCATGGCCAGTTCTTCAAACTGATGGTTACTTAGCTGGAACAAAATAAAGCAAAATTTGTGGTTCGCTTTCCAAATACTTGGTTAGCAACTGAATCAAAGAAGACCTCAAATCACATTCAAAAATATCTCACCGACTGGAGCTTCTTCTTTGCAGCTTTTGCAAACTCTGACAAATCCAGGCTGCTTTAGATGAAAAAGTCAAATCGATTATTTTTATGCTGAAAACAATCCACACAAAGAGACACACTGGCAAAACTGATGAGCATACTTACTTATTTCTTATCCATCAAAAGAATGCAGCATAGGAAAAATAAGATTGTAATTATTTTGCAAAAATACAACATACAAAGCACTGACTGGTAGCCAGGAGCCTGTCGGAGGTAATTATATCAGTTCTTTTCTGTGCATCACTAAATCTCAAGTTTTTTAACTAACACATATATAAACATGGTTGTTACCTGTCTGCCATCTGTGGGATGATAAAGTGTTGCCCATTTCTGTGATCTACGACACAACAAGGATGTAAGAGTAAAGACCATAGAAAACAAAAAACCAAAAAAAAAACATCAGCTCTCAAATGCCATGTTGCATCTATGCTTGTTGTGCCCACTTACCTGGTCTTCTACCACAAAGGTAAAATGTTAACCGGTCAGTGAGTTCATACTGTATCTCCACTAGCCGCTCTGCCAGCTCCTGATGCCCAGCTTGTCTGCACAGATTAGGGATAAAAGGTCATGTTTCAGAAACATGGTATGGTACTAAGGCTAAAGAATCCCTCAGGTAGGGCGCCTTCAAATGAATCAATGGCAAACCTCTATGAATAAAGTTCACAAAAACAAAATCTTTCTCTTTGAGGGTACAAAGTTGGTTTGATAACTCAGTTTATAAGTAACAATCATAGAACGGTTATACCAGAATCACTATAAAATAGTTTCTACTTTGATTTCTTTAAGTAAAACAAAGCAACGATTCTTTAGCTCACATTGTGGTGCAATGCACATATTGTCTATTTGTCATTTCTTGGTCCTTGTTCCAACTTCTGCTAAACTAGTCATGCTGAGTCAGCTAGCACACTGAGCTATAGAGTTCTTCCTTCCTCTCACAGTCTTATTGAATTAGTCTTACTGACATAATGCCTGTGGGTCTGTGTCACTAATGTTCATTATAGTGTGACGCATGCTAAATATTTTAACCATTTCAACTATTTTCCACCCGTTTCAGTTAACCTTCTGCCACTTTCCTCTGAAGTGATAATTTGCTACATTTCCACATTAACACTTTAATATATAAATGGTACACATTTACACATTTTTTTAAGTTTGTTTCAGTGTATATGCTTAAATCACCAAAGGATATGTGTCATTTCCTGTGGCACAGGCGCTAGCTGAGTCTGTTAAGGCGATGCTTGCAGACAAACTACGGGTTGTGTGAACCACAAAAAGACTAAAAACTGTCTAACTGTCTATATAGCCAACAGTGTGTATCACAGACCACTAGAAATCACTGGTAATAGAGGCGTCTGTGAAATTGCCATTTCACTTAAACTTAAAATTCAATGTATTCCATACTGTGGAATCTCTAAAATCATAATGTATTAGTGACATCATATAGCATAGTGTTGGAACAAAATTACTGCTGCTCTTACCTAAAAACATCATTTTGTAGTACAAACAAAAATAAGAGAAAAATTAAAAACACAAGCCTTTTACCTTGCATAATCAATGGGGGTCTTTCCGCTGGAGTCCAGAGCCCCGGGATCAGCTCCATAAACTGCCAACAGTTCTGCTTGTAACATCTGTCCTGCTTTTGCTGCTATATGTAGTGGGGTGTTTCCTTTCTCCTGGAACACAACATAATGATGAAGCATGAATATTATGTCTATTCAAAAATGGGTTTTATTCTACTTCACTTACTGGATGGAAGAAGTTGGCCTGTGCTCCCAAAGATAAGAGTCTTAGGCAGGTTTCCAGGTTTCCAGTCCGAACACTGGAATGGAGTTGCTGAAAAGAGATCAACAAGTAGTTTGTGTTTATTTCATTGTGAAGTGCGTACACACAATGCTGGCTTCACTAGATACACCTGCCCAGAGTTGAGAGAGCATTATCCTGTGGCAAACTGACATTACTGCAAGTCAGGGATACACAAGGGGTATCATTTTAAAACAAAGCACAGATACAGCAAAAATAAGTTTGTATGTACACTGAAGTGTTAAGAGAAAGACTTTTATGCATTCTGCACATACACCCATGTGCACTTTTCTCTTTTTAAATCATAAATACTATTGACTATTTACTGAAACGCCTACTATTAGTATACAAATAATCCAACAAGTCCCGTGAGATCAGACAGCCTACACTATTTGGTATTCATAGTCCTAGCTTGACATGTACAAGAAAATGTGAGTGGCAGTATGTCACAGCTGCACTGAATGCTAGATATCAATCTAAAAATTGATCAAAGCATTTCTCAACTTTATAGGAAGTGGTGCAATATCAAAGTTAAAAAACAAAAATGGTGAAGCAAGAAGGTGGATCAATTTTATTTCACCATAATGCCAATTGGTTTCACTCCAAGAAGCTTATTTACATGATACAAATAGCACATTTATCATTATGCACCAAAAAAACAAAGTAAATTCCTCATATGTGAAAACCTAATTGGTAATAAACCATATTCTGGTTTTAAAAAATGTTAGTCAGGAAGGAACATAGAACTTATCAGAAATACAAAAATACAGTAATTTCTCACCTTGCTGAGGTCTTTTGCGGTTACACTGTCATCCTCCCGACAAGGCATCCGATGGACATACGCCAACATCTGATATTTGGCCTTGATGAACTCTGTTTTGTTGGGACTGGGAACAACAAAAGATGCGCACATTTAAAACCAGGAACATTGAAAATCTGGACCCCTATATATAATAAACTATATACGTTTGTTACACAAACATCTTAAACAAACTTTGTTTAAGACAAACATCATTCAATATGTATCTCATCTGGCAATCTTCTGATGTCTAATATTTAAATGAAAAATAATATTTGCAAAATTCTCCATTACGTAATCCGTTACATCGCATCACAGGATTTTGGATATCTTGCTATCCTGTGAAGAGCAATATACATGTCCGAAAATGAGAACTGCGTAGACAGTATATCAAACAGGTTGAATCTCAATTTAATAGTCTAGGGTTGAAACAAGTTTTTTCCCTCTGCCCACTTCTCCCCAGACTCAAGGAAGCTCAGACAAGCAGCATTAACACTATAGGAGCACAAGATGAGCTCAACATTGCAATTTGACAATAGCGAGCAACAACAAGTCCTACATTGTAAGTTGGTCAGCTATTTTGTCTGTCTGACTGTCAATTGTCTGTTGATGTAAAGCTACGCCTGTTGTCTTCAAACTGCTCTATGAACACACACTCTGGAGTTTGAGTTAAGTGACTGCCTACCAGATTCGAGTAACATACTGCTCAATTTAACTGCTAGAAACATCAACTCCTTCTAAACGATTATTCACAGTTTACTATAATTCCTAAACAGACAGTTACTCATGAACATCTGGCATTAATTTGAAGTCTAATCAGTGTGAAACAAAAACAGTTATTTCCATCTGGAATAGAGATTTCAAAAGAGGGCACTTAGCATGTTTCCTTAATCTTTGATGTCATATCATGGTCATTTTATGATTAAAAAGTAAATATACTTCTCATTTTGCCAGAAGCCCCCCATTTCTTGCAATTAGGGTAACATATTATGTGAAGACATTCACATCCAAACTTAAAGTCCTATCTTATGACGAACTTTATCTCTGTTGATCTCTGATAGGCAGAGCACAGTACAGTACAGTACAGTATACATTCTTGGGGAAGCCAACAACAAAGCCTTTGTCTTTAACGTTAACAACAAGAAAACTCTGCTCCATGTCCTTATGTCAATACTAGAATACTTCCTTGTTTTGTGAATAAAGGAAGTTGACGCAGCTGCAGGGTCTGTTTGACCATTCAGTGATGTAGAGCCTTGAAAACTCAGCCCTGAATTATCAGAAGCACAACCCTCCTGAGACAGCACCCTTTTATACACCTGGAACTATCAAACAGGAACTAAATTTAGTCCAGGTTCCTCTGATTTAAAACACAGGTTTAGTTCCTGTTCTGTGGAGACACCCAATAAGACAGCTTTTATCTTGAAACTTTTATTTGGGATCAAGAATAGCTGCCTCCTTATTGGTGCAATGCGTACTCGCTGACTGTTTCTGTCTCTTGTCTGGTGACTGAAAGCGTTTGCTACGAGTGTGAGGGTCTGCCTCAGCATGGCTATGTTTATATGTGGCTGACTGTTTATCTTTACTCCACCAGCCAGACAGACATGGTGTTTATACCTGGCAGCGAATGTGGGTGACTACATCACATCTCTCATTTTGTTTTTTGTTATGAGTTATTGTACATACTATTTGTTAAAAACATCTTTCACCTTTAAAATCAAATGTCTTGCATAATCATTCACATAATGAACAAAACTTTCAAATCAATCCCTTAAAGCTAACTTAACTAGGATTTTCCCACTTGCATTTAAATGAACATTCATTTGGTTGTGTATTTTCCCATCTGCATGATCATGTCACTTAATTTCTTAAAGTTACTTGAGACTGACAGGCGGTGAGTCATTCTCACACAGGGGGCCGATTATGCATGTTCACTGACCTTAACTATGAAAATCAATTTAGTCAATAGAGCTTTATATCAAAGTGCAAAGAAGCATACCAAAATCAGCACTGACACATGAAAATCCTTAAAAGCACTTACTGAACTCTGTCCTGGGGGTTGGCTTTGCGCTTCCCACTCACTGAGGAGGATGGGTCCAGAAGACTGTGCTCCCATATGGAATTAGCTCCATTGCCATACAGTGTCTGGACCATCTACAACAAGACACCACAGAACCATTTATATTAAATATAAGGTTGTCCTCTGATTCACACATTACCCCATGCAGGAAATGGTCCTCAACTTTTACAGGGAAAAGTGGCACTTTTCGTGTGGATGTCAAATCAGTGTTAATGGTAAATGTAGTCAACTGGAGCAATAAACTCCTCAGTGCATGTTATATAGACCATGAGAGCTGAGTTCTCCTGCTGCAAAAGATGCTTGATGACTATTTTATTACCCAGTCATAACCATATAATATGCAGACACTGCATTTACCACTTCAGCTTGTTGCTGATTTATGTCAACATTGCCACCATATTGGACAGGGCAAGACTTACCTGTGAACAAATATTTTGTTTATTTGTCAAGTGATTTCAATGAGTCATGTTATATTTAAGGGTTTGTGATCTATATAGAGCCACTGGAAAAAACAGTTGAGAAATTTACATTATAGTGTTTTTCAGCCAGAAGAACTGCAGCTCCTCCACTTACATGTATTTGTTCACAGGTCAGTCTTGCCTTGTCTAGTAAGGCAGTAACGTTGATGTACGATCCAAAGGCCAAAGTGCCATCTACATATGGATATCTATGCACCTAATGCTATCTTCTGGCCAACAAATTAATAGCTATAGGCTCTGACTAGTCAGAGTAGTGTTTCGCTATGAGTGTGTAACTTTAGTGAGCATCACAGAGGGCAGACTAATTAAGGTCTATGGTGAGAGTTACAGTGAAAGCTCGCTGAACAGAGCGAAAGGTGAGCAGTTAAGTTGTCATTCTGGCAGAATATGCACAGAGACCACGCTGTGAATTTACAGTTTGAGTTAGTTAGTGAATAAAGGCTGCATCTTCTCAAGACCGAACTGGAGCGCCTGCATATGGGTGCGTTGTTTTGCAGCTGTAGGAATAGTGCCGCTATGACAATCAGCTCTGCCTATGTTGTGGGATTATTAAGTACAGTGACGCCAGTAAAATGTCAGAGGGGTATGAAGGTATAAATAAATGGATACTGCCAAGCCTAGTGGGTTCACAATCTAGCAACGCATCCTGGTACATGCTGGCACTGCTGCGTGGCCCTGCAAGCAGGAGACTTCAGTTTTCTTTGTTAATATAGCACATAGTGAGGAATATGTTGCTTGAATTGACTACATTTACCTTCAACGCTGTTTGGTCATTTACATGAAAAGTGACACATTTTCCCTTTAAGGGCCAGACTACATGTGCATTTCTATATTATACCCATTTGCATCTGGATGTTTGGTGAATACAGGGTGTGTTTAAGTCTCTTTACCTGTAACTGTGAGGATGGCCATGGCGAATGAGTCAGATGTCGGACTTGAGAGCTGTGTCGCCCCAGACCTCGATGGATGCTGCAGCACTCATCGCAGATTAACACACCCCTGTTCACAGAGGCCCAGCGAGGCTCTGCAATAAAATGCAAATGTTTGTCCAAGAGGATTAATAACGCCATACCCAACCCTAAACTGAGGTTTTTATGGTAATTAATCGACTATAATCAGACGAGCAACAAATAACACCTCCAGGTTAGTTGCTTTCTAATAATCTTCGACACCTCCAAAATCACAACCACAAATGCAACCAGGCGTGGGTCTGTTGTGCAACAAAATTAACTAGCTTACTTTTAGTTTAGCGAGCTAGCCAATTAAGCTAGCACACCAAGCGTTAACGTTTGACTAGCTACTATAACCCACCAGTGAAGACAATTGAAGCAGTTTCAGTTAATGTGATTAACTTACACAGACAATACACAGACACGACATTTTTTAACAACAGTTTCCACATGGAGAACGTTTACTACCGTTACAAGTAGCCCTTAAATTAATTTCTAATTAGTTATCAGCGTTAGGTAATGTTAACTAGGTTAGCTAGCTAACTGGACGTAAGTTGTAGTAAGGGCTAGCTGGTTAGCTAGGTGGCTAAAGCTAGCTTGTTTGACATCCTCACCCGGAGCACTGCAATCAGCGCAGACCTCTCTGCTTCGCACTCGCTTTGACATCTCCTCGACAGAAATCCTCCGAGTCCGGGAGAGACAAATATATGAAAGGTACTCTACAACACAGATAGACTAGGATAGGAGAGGGTAGTCCACCCTACAGATTGTATTTAACGATACTAGCAGGCAGGCAGAGCCACTGTGCTCGTCTGCCCTCCTCCCCTACTGTTGAACAAAGCAGTGTCCCATTCCAACACTCACTCAAGACAGCCTCCTCTGCGCCTCCTCTGTACCTCCTTGCCCGCTTCCTTCCTTGCTTTCCTTCCTATGCAACCAACTCACCACTAATAACATCCTTATCTGGGTGTATGCAATAGGTGCAATACGATGTGCTGTATGTGGGTGTATGGTGGTAAACCACAAGTGGCATTTCAATGCTAGTTTAAAAAGATGAAAATCTGGTGTTGGGTATTGATAAAATAATTTAGAAAGTTTACTGTTATTAGTAACCTTGAGTGCAAATCTGAGGCAGAATATTTCCACATTGTACATCTTTAAACTTCTACTACATCATATTCCAAAGGGAATTATTGTAGCCACTTCTTACTTCACTACAGTAGTGGAAAGTAAACTTTACAAAAAGTAAATTTACCCAAGTAATGTACTTAAGTACAATTCTGAAGTACTTGTGCTCTACTTGAATATTTCCATTAAATGCTACTTAATACGTTTATTCCACCACATTTTGGAGACCAGTGTAGGCCTTTTTCACAACAGCCATATTGACATGAAATATGGGTAAACAGGAGAAACCAGTAAGGGATAATGTATAATGAGCAGGTCATTATTGTGAAATAAACCCTCCCTGAGTGATGTAGGACCCTGAACACCCTGACACATTTTTTTTCACAATAATGACCTGCTCACTGTACATTATCCCACTTATTACATTGTTACTTACCAAAATAAATCAATAAATTGACACAAAATATTGATTTTAAAAAGGATTTTGTTGATTCAATCAATTCAACCAATACATATATATATATGTACATATATAATATGAGACATTATTAGATGTGAAACCATACTAGCAAGATATTAAAATGCTTAGCTAATATTAATATGTGGCTACAACCTTAACATGCTGTTGAGAGCACTAGCAATAACAATATAAGAAATTAACACTCAGATGGGACTATTATGAATAATGACTAGTTTTCCTTTAATATTTCAATGAAGTTTGCTGAATACTATGGATCTTTTAGAATTTAAATACTTCTTCAACCACTGCTCTCCACTGTTGTCAATTTAAATGCCAGTTCTACATGTTTAATTTTCATTAAAAATGCATTTAAATCATGCGTATGTACCAACTTAATTTCTAGTCATTGTACTGATCTTACTCAGTTAGAATCATTTTGTCCTTTTCTCTGATTTACCTATTACTTTTATAGCGTACACCTCTGCAGGTATCCTTGATCTCACTGCCTCCTGCTTCATGTCAGTGTTACTTCAAGGTGATTCGAACACGTTACATGGAATCGCATCACCTTGTTTGAGCTCACTGCTTTTTATCACCGTGTTATTTCACAAGATCCTGGCAGTCATAAAGAAACCCTGTCATTGGACCAGTCTGTAGTTACAGAGGCACAGTGTATCCAGCCTAACACCAGTCCGAAACCCTTTCACTCACACTGGACCTATCATCTCCCTGCTGATGGGGAATTAAGATTGTGTGTCCAGCGGTCTGTGTTCGTTTAGCAGTGTGTTTGTATGAGTGGGATGAGGAAATGAACTTGTCTGATGAATGTGGCTCCCTTCCCTTTTAATTTCAGATTGTGGCTACTATCAGTATCATAAATACTTGTTGCCTCTTATCCAGTTGTTTTTGATCTATGTGGCACTGATGACCCTGTGTGACCCTGAAAAAAGCCCTGGTGAAAACAATTATTTATGTGCCATACTTGGTGCTCAGTGAACATTGGATCTACATTGATTTTTATTGTGCATATGTGTTTTGTTTCTACTCCATTTTTTTTTTTTTTTTTTTTTAGCATCATCAAGGTCTTAGAATTTGCTCACCACATGTATGGTAATGCAATTTAACCTGCTAGGAGCATAATTTCCTGTTGCCAGTGGGTGGTACTATGAATCTGATTCATACCCATCTACTTCCAGCACCTTTGCTTGTACCTCACCCATCTTCAAGATGTGCCTCAGTTGTGATCTCAACTACAACTGTGAAGTTTCCGGGCTGCGTCTTGCACTGGATGCTAATTTGTTGACAAAATCTGTCCACAGATAAACACCTGACAAAGTTCTCAAAACCTGTGGCAGTTCCTGCTAAAGTAGGTGTCACCACACACACAGATTCACAAAATGAAAACAATATCAGCCACACTTTGTCACATTTGATAATCACGTCCCATAATACAGAAAGATATATCACTCAACCCAGGGTTGATCAAAATAACAGGACCGCAATTTATTTCACCATATGGCCACAAATACTACACACTTGAAATAAAACCTCCCGTGTTTCAATAAAACTCAAGCATTATGTGTCTATATGATATAAAAAATTATAATGTACCTTCTAGAGTGCCTTGTCCAAAATGTGATGCAGTGCCTTATAGGCTGGTAGAAAAAAAGATGGCCATATGTCCCTCTAATAGGTTATATAGTTCCCTGTGTGTTTTTACTGCAGAGATTTTACTTCAAGTCACAGTCATATAATAAAACATTTTTATGTTAACAAGGAAGTATTTCACTAAAAATGCATCATGACTTTCTAGACACTGGTGCGCTTTTCCAAATTTTTTCCACCACTGTCACTGAGGCTGCAACTACTGATTATTTTTAATTATTATTAATGATTATCATTTTCACAATTAATCAGTCGTTTAGTCCAGTGGTTTCCACTCCCTTTTCCTTAATAAATTGTTATTTTAGTTAACATATGCATATCTAATTTTGATGACTTAACAGCAGACAAAGTCTTGGGGACTCCACTAATAAATAAAATAATATAGGCTCGGCTATTTAACAAGATAGACATAGTTTAACAATTAAGTGTAATGTTGGTCAACACCTGTGGGTGATATAAATGCGTTGTATTTAAGTGCTCCTGTTCTGTAATTGTGATAATTGGATGAGGCTTTTGATTAATTAGGCCTGGGACTCATTGACTTTAATTATCATGTGGGGGGGGGGGGGGGAATCAAGCTCTAAAGATTTTATGGCGACTAAAAAACTTTTTGACAAACGATGAAGCATCCCAAAAATGTTTTTATTATAATTTTTTTGTATTTTAACATTTTGCGTGTAGAATATTTGTGTAGGTGTAGGCGTTGCATGGCTCAATGTATAGGCTACTGTGACTTTAAAGGGGTGTTGGTTCCCTGAGAGGTAACAGATAGGTTTAATTTAGTCGCTAAGAACACATCGTGCATCTCGGAGGCTCTCTGCTGCCTGTTGTTGTCGCTACGCTGCTCTCATCACCTCAGAGCTGAACGTGTGAGCCGCTGCGCCCTGCTGCACCCGGAGCGATGGGAGGTACAGCCGCCGCCGCCGCCACCACCGCCGTTATTCTTCTTCTCCTGTCGTGAGCCTGTCATCATTTATTACCGATACAGCATCTGATCAGCATCTTCATCATGTTTTTTCCCGTGACAGAGGCCGAGACGCGCCAGAAACTGCTGCGCAATGTGAAGAAAGAGGTCGGTTGCGTTTTATTTCTTCCTCCCTCATCATCACAGTTGGTGTTTACTGGCGCTGTACGCTCAGACAGTGTGTGTGTGTGTGTATGTGTGTTTGTATATGAGTGTGTACGTGTGTGTGGACATCGTTCATCGGGGTTGAGCCACGACTACGCCACACAGGCCTGTTTATCATTAAAACTGACCAGTTATTTTTACATAACAAGAGTGGATGCACATAGGCTACCAGCAAAATGGTATACTGGTGTGTTTTTCACTGCTGGCGTAAAGATGATGACGATGATGGTGATGATGATGATGACGACAATGATACAGATGATGAGGTTTTTTTTATAGCATGAAAGAACTACACATTTAAGAAACCACGCACAGATTAATGTGTTTCTATCAATGCAAAACCTGTTTTTTTTAATATCCTAGTATAGTCTATCTATCTAAAACTTAAAGGTGTGACCTTGGCATCAGTTTCATTGCATTAAATGCACAAAAGTCCAATCCAAACCTTGGCTGGGTGATTTATAATAGCTGAATTCTGAGCCATTTGGAGATGATTCTACACAGAAATTAAAGAGAGCACACACACACACACACACACCACAGAGATCTTCTTCCAAACTGCTCAGTGATTCCCTCCAGGGAGAGAAAACAGGATGTTTTATTCATTGTTGAGGAAACCGGGTGCTTCCAGGCTTCTCGTGTCCGTGCTCCCCCTCACCTGTGACTCATTGCCTCTCAAACATCCATGACTCTGGTGCTGCTAGATCCACCATCCTGCAGCAAGGAGGGGCTTAGCTCCCATATATAGATTTAAAACACAGCATAGAAGTAAAATAAAGGATTTTTAGCATTTTGATATTTAGTTCAGGTTAATATAGATGTCTTGTTAGGCATAGTTCAGGGTGTTTGTTCATATGAACAACAGGGACACAGATAACTCTCCTGCAATTGTGTGATTCTGGACACGATGTCTGTATAATTTTAATAGAATTACAGTAAACAGCTAAAAGGGGCAGAATTTTCTTATAATAATTTATGACAAAATCATAACAGTACATTATTTTCCCAATCTGTCAACATACAGCACTCATACATGTTTTGCACAACACAACCTTTTCTAAAAAAAAAAAAAAAATAGGGCTCAAATTCGTTAAGGTAAGTAAATATACTGATCAAACAATCAAGATGTATTTCAACTTCTGAAATTGTGTTCATGACTTTTATTAGGGTTGCTTTCATGTTCACTCTGGAAAAAAGTATTAAATTCATGATGATGTGACATTTGTTGGGCTCTGTAGCAAACAAACATGTTTTCCTACATCTGGAGAACAAGATTTGTAAGACACTGCGTCTCTGCTGCACTACAGTACTTCATTATAATGCTGTTTTTGCAGCCTCTGCGATTTGGATGTTGCACTTAGCCATTTTGTGATTTTGATAATATTGCAATTAATTGTGCAGCAGATGATGATGAGGAGGAGACATTTTATGAAGTGAAATGGAGGGCAACTCATTTTATTTACCCTAATTGTACTTAAAGGGGAAATCCAGCGATTTTACACATCAAGATGAGTTTTATTCACGAGGAGCCAGACCCTTTAAAACAGTTATATAATGTCTCCTGTGTCTGTGGAGGAGCTTTGTCAAGACTGAGAAAACAACCCTGACAGTGTCATCATGGATATCTCAGGTTCAGCTTGTAGATTTATAAAGGAAAGTCTGCCTTATAAACATGGTATTGAAATTAGAAATCAGAATTCCCCAGTTGAAAAGCACAACTTCTGACCTCAAAGCGTTCCAGCTACACAATGCCAAACCTAAACAAAAAACATGGCTGACTGTGACAAATTTCTTTGGCAAGTGTACACACAATTAAACTCTCAGCAGAGCATTGTCCTTACATATATAAACAAATCAGAGGAGGAAACTGTAACAAGCTAGTATAACATACAGTAACATTAGCAACATTGCAGGTTTCACCATATAACAGTATGTATTATTTTAATTAAATACAAGTAAATGCTTTGCTATTTACAATAGGCACATCCATCGGTACTGCCACTGTTGTATGGTGCTTCCTCATGAAGTTGGGGTCAATGGGTCTGACTTTTTCTACAGTCCTTTGTACTCGGGAACTCGGGAAAAAAAAAAAACTGAAAAGTGCAATGGAGTGGTCATTCGATCAGCAGTCCAAGTCCAAGTTACCTTATTGTTTATGTTGTCGAACTGTTAACAACTTTGTATTTGCCATTTCCATTTCCATTCAGTTGATTTGTGCTTGATACAAGTTTCTGCAAGCATGTGGCACTAGCCGACTTCTCCTGTCTCTTTTTAAGTGAGCTAATCTATTAAATCAGCTGCTGTAGTGATGCATTTGCAGTTCTTAGACTTGGCATACAAACATCAGTTTGCTGCGAGCATCCATGTTTTTCCAGATGGACTGGGATACATTAGTTAGGACCACTGACTTGACACTATCGACTTCCAACTTGCAATGGATTGCAGGATTGTACACAAGCAGAAGCTCCGACTTTGAGTGTTGGTCTGATGTCCTTTTTGTAGTAGGATGTTGGGATTTTTCAGTTTCATGTTGTCTGAAATGCAGCAATACACTGAGATGCTTGCATTATGGGAAGTGTGGCAGTGTTTTTGGAGTTTGACCCACAAGGGACTAAGTGTCAGGATATTTTGGCCTCTCCTGCTTCGGTTTGTGACCATTAATAAAAAATTTTCCAACTTAATGGAAGTGCAATACTAAATTGATGGAGTATCCCTTAAAGCAGTGGTTCTCAACCTTTTTAGTGTCACAACAGTGTACCAACAGTGTGCAAAGCTATCATCAAAGCAAAGTGTGGCTACTTTGAAGGATCTAAAATATCAAAGAGGCTGACAAGAGCGTAGGAGAGGACTATGGGTTGACAATGAAAAGCAAAAAGTCACACTGGCACACTGTCTTCTGCACTGACAATCAAAAATTTAATAACAATGTTATTAAATATTTGATTGCAAATGAAGAAGACAGTGTGCCAGTGTCTTTTAGATGTTAGATTCTCAAAAAGCAAAAGCATATTTTGCCATAATTTGATATAATTCCATATTTCATAGGTTTGGTATCTCCAGTAAAAAAAAAAAAAAACATTGAGTGAGAAGATGTGTCCAAAATTTTGACTGGTACTACAGTCTTAGTAATCCTTGTCTGCCCTGCCTCTCCACTCCCCGGCCAGTCAGCATTCTCATTAATAATGTTCTGTACCTGCGTACACTGCATCATAACCTACACGACATTTGTGTTGTTGCTGTGGTGTAGAAAAGCCCGCAAATCACACAATCCCAATAGCAGTCTACTTCCTTGCTTAGGTACAGTTACTTTTCACACTCAAGTACCTTACCGGACCCGAGGTTGGGATCTTCTGGCTTAAAGGACGTAAGACAAACTTGGTCTATTTGATAATGCCTGCGCCGCTCATCTCATCTGTGACATTCCCCAAGGATCAGTCACAGGTGTCAAGAAATAAACTCCTCCAGAAGATGTAGAAAAAGTCAAAAAACATTTAAGACGTCTGACAGAAATAAACTTGTGAGCAGACAGATGAGTGTACACACTAAATAAATAATTTAGTCTGTTTGTTGTCCTCATGGATGTGTTGTGGGACTGTATTGCTCCATCGGAGCTCATCATAACCTCTCATACTTTTTGTTTTGACTCCCTCTCACCTTATGTAACTGTGTCAGACAGATTAAGTCTTGTCTCACCATGTACTTTTTCTCTCTTAGGTGAAACAAATTATGGAGGAGGCAGTAACAAGGAAATTTGTGCATGCAGACAGCAGCCACATCATATCCTTCTGCGGTAAATGGGCTTTTGTACTATTCTGATTGCATTGCACATTAAGCCATGTTTCTTGTACAGGGTGTTCTAAAATTCAGGGTACACGCTCAAGGCCTTTTCCATTAGCTTTGACATTAACTTAAGAATGGGTATTGTAGGCTACACAATGGGGGGGATGCTATAAAGAGGAAGAGACTAGACAAATTAAATAAGAGAGATTGTGGCATAATTTTGTTTTGTGTATCTTAGGAAAATGTGACATATTTGCCTGAAAATATTCAGCCTTTTGAGATTATAGTGCAAGACATGCTGTTAAATAGTATAACTTACAGTACTGGCTACAACTACATTTACATGTACAGTGCAGAATGATGGTTGACATCGGTGTGTGTCAAGCCGTCACCTCCTACGAGTTCATCCTCTCAGTGCCAAATGGTCCTTTACAGTCTGTTCGAGCACTGTAAATCCTAACGATTTATTTTCATAACGCTATTAGTCATGTCTATTTATATTTTATAAGGTGGATGGATGGATATGTATTAAAGTAGACTAACACCCTTCAAAGGTGTTGATACTAACCAGGAGTGAGGCATGTGTGATTCACATCCCTCATATCCTAGCAACGGTAGTCAGTGTTGGGCAGATTTCGGTCTATTTCCACTTGTGCCACCTGTGCTTTCACCTGATTTTTTTTTTGGTATATTAAGGCTTGAGGTTTTCACAGGGAGGATATTATATTGTACGATATGAGATTAAAACAAAATACAGAGGCAAATAAAAAGATCCCTTCTCAAAGAAACAACAACATGAGTAAAACTGAAATAAAAAATATCTAAATCAAATATTGACTAATACTCTCTGTGTTTGTGTGTGTGTGTTTGTAGCTGTAGTGGAGGCCTGTATGCTCCATGGACTGAAGCGTCGTATCGCAGGCCTGCTGTGCAGTAACAAGGTTGCAGCGCTCTTTATGAAGGCGGCAAAAAGCTTCTCGCCTGCTGAGGAACTCTGCCACAAGGTCCAGGAACTCGAGCAGCTTATCGAAAACAGGTGAAATGTCAACTTCCCTCTGCTTTCTGGTCAGTCTGCACTTTATTACACTTACATATCAGCAGACAGCAGTTACTAGAGCAACAAGTAAACTAGCAAGCTGCTATCTGTCCATCAGCTAACTGTAAGCGATATCACCTTGGTACTGTTCTCTGTTGTCAAACTGGCTTTATAACATGTAATGACATCATTATGATAACTCCAAAGACAACCACTTTAGTTTAAGTCCAGAAAATTATTCATGACACACTTATAAAAGTCACATGACAGCCAATATTAAAACCAACTACATATGACACCATTGTGTAATGTTAAAACAAAGCTAAACACGGCCTTTGAGTGTGATAATGTCAAGTTGTCATAGCAAAGACTTTGACAGGTCATTTTGTCTCGATCAGTGTCAAGTTATCATAACAAAGACTTCTCAAACAATGTCAACTTTGCTTTAAAAGTGACACTCAATCACAGTCATAAGCATTCATAAAGACTCCATGTTCAAGACAGGTGACAGGTGTGTTACGACAGTGGAATAACAGTCTTATGCACACCCCTTCAAATACTGTTTTGTATATCTTTCCTGTTTGTGTTATGTGCCATGATGCATCCTAATGCCTCGTCCTGTCCTATATGTCTGTTGCGTTTTTACAGCCTACACAGACATCTCATCAGTCGGGTTTCTTTTCTGTTTTCCAGCAAGCAGAACAGTTCTTCACTGAGTAATGACCGCAGTCGTCAGTCCAAGTTGGCCAATCTTCCTCCTCAGGCACTGAAACACCTCTGGATCCGAACGGCACTGATGGAGAAGCTCCTGGACAAGATTGTCCTGTACCTGGTGGAGAACAGCAGGTATTGTTATACATTATTAAATCCCATTGGCTATAGAAGGTTTTCCTCCTCCATTCAATACCATCATTTTCCTGGAACTAGTGAGAATGGATTCCTTTACTTTTTATTTTTGTTTATCCTTTAATTACGCAGAAAGATCCCATTCAGATACAACATCTCTTCTGCCAGGGAGTTCTGGTCAGGATGGGCAGCAAAAATAAAACAAAAAGCTTTCATACAAAAGTACAGACGGGGACAGAAGACTTCACAATGATGTACAGAAACATAACAGATACAGAACATGTGAGAATCAGGGGCTTTTTAAAAGCAGTAGAAGTGTTCTGTCAAAACTGAAGGTGTCTGTTTTTGTACATCTCTGTGTCACTTTTTTTCTTGAATTTCATGCAAAACATTTTTATTCTTCCAAATGCTCTTCTGTTGCACACACTGTATGTCAACATCCCATGTGCTCATTTTACAGATACCCTCAACAGCTATGATATGCAAATAGGAAATTAGGCATAATTAAAATCAATAATTAAAATGTTAAAAATGTTCTAAATGCTGTTCCTGCAGTGCCTTCTATGAGAAAGAAGCCATGCTGATGGATCCCGTGGATGGACCAATTCTTGCATCTTTACTGGGTATTTACAAACTGCACCAACCTATACATGGACCACACTAGAAGAGACACACCCTTTATTTTGCCATTCTGTACTAACATTCAATTTATATGATTATTTTTTTTAGCTTGAAATATCTAAATTACTGATTAACCTTTATTAAGCAATATTTTTTATTAATGTTTATCTGTTTTAACAAATATAAAATTGTCAGTCTTGGCAGCAAGTACAGTCAACAAATAAATTGCAGTGTAAATAAATACAATATCTAAATAATCTTGAAGATCACATGGGCTGCTACACTTGCTGTGCCCTGTCTTTGGCTTTATCGATCATCTCCAACATTTTCCACAAACCTCCCCCAGATATTATAAAAAAAATATAATTATAAAAAATCCACTTTTTTCCTCTTGTAATGTATGTTAGCATTTCATGTTAATGCGTCCTTAATATATTGATTCATACTGGGTTTATTCATATTTGTCCATCACTGATTAACTTTGTTTTTTACAGTTGGCCCTTGTGCTTTGGAGTACACCAAAGTTAAGACTGCAGACCATTTCTGGACAGACCCATCTGCTGACGAGCTTGTACAGCGGCATCGCATCCACAGTGGCCACTGTCGGCAGGATTCGCCCTCCAGACGGCCTGCCCTGGTCAGATAGTGAAACACTTAATTGATTTTAACGAAATATTGAGCTGTAAACTACTTAATGTAATATTAGATGTGTAATACTCTCCTCTTAATCTGTACCAGATCCAGAAGAGACAGTCCAGTGGGAGCATGGATGACCGCCCTCTCATGTGGGTGAGGGACTATGTTGAGTCACTCCACCAAAACTCCAGAGCCACACTTCTGTTTGGAAAGAACAATGTCCTGGTGCAGCCGGTTCGTGTTTTTCCTTTTTTAATATAATGATAATACAGTCATAGTTCCTGCTATAAAAGAGGGTTGTTTGCTTTGTGCGGACTTTCGGTGCATATGTTGATTTATACTCACTCAGAGAGATGACATGGAGGCCATCCCAGGCTACCTGTCTCTACATCAAACTGCAGACCTCATGACGCTGAAATGGACGCCCAATCAGCTGATGAACGGCAATGTGGGGGAGCTGGACTCTGAGAAAAGGTAAAGCTGCCAGAACACAAGAATAAACATAACACTTTCTATGACGCCCATGTTTATAATGTGTTAACAACATACCTGTGATGCATTATACTAAACATTCTATAATGATCTACAAGATCATAGTGTATTAATGTAGTAGAACTATTAATTCTCATAGTTGTAGTGTATTATAACTATTTTATAATGCGTAACAATCACAGTTGCATTATAATGTGATTATAAGTTGCTGTAAGTGTTCTTTGGGTAATTTAAGTAAAGCCAAAAAATATCAGTGTTCTTAGCAATTATGAAGTATTATGCTTTACCATGTGGTATGATTATTGTATAAAGCAATATGACTAAGTATGAGTGCTTATAACTATGATTATACATTGCTATAAGCACAGTCTAACACATTATTAAGTTTGCTTTTAATTCATTGCATAAATTAGTGTCATAATGTGTTATGATTATTATTATTAAGCATTATGAATATTTATGACTGCTTATAACTTGGATTATATTAAATATGTTTACTGTATAATCCGTTATAATGCATTATAGACATAGACATCATATAAAGTTTTATCTGAATAAATTCTTGCTTTTACGCTGTTGACTCAATGTCTTCTCTTCTCTCATCTTTCTGTCAGTGTGTATTGGGATTATGCTATGACAATTCGTTTGGAGGAGATTGTGTATCTACACTGTCATCAGCAAGGTTTAGTGATCCCCTCATAATTGTTTAAATACCAAAATTAGGAGTTTTAAGAGGTATTTATCTTGGTACATGTTACATTTATCTCTCCAGTGAACAGTGGTGGTACAGTAGTTTTGGTGAGCCAGGATGGGATCCAGAGACCTCCTCTACATTTCCCAAAGGGAGGCCACCTCCTCCAGTTTCTCACCTGCCTGGAGACCGGCCTGCTACCTCATGGACAGCTGGACCCACCCCTCTGGAATCAGAGAGGAAAGGTCAGCATGAAAAGAGGATAATAAAATACCTCTTTAGTCCTCATTTTCAATAATCGAGGCAATCATGCTACATTTATCTACATCTATGACCCGTTATCACAGTTCTTCTATTTCATATACTATTACTGTGAGCATAGATGAGTACATTGCCTTTCCATTCGTAGGGAAAGGTTTTCCCCAAACTGCGAAAGAGGAGTCCACATGGCTCATGTGATTCTGTATCGGATAAGGAAGATGATGAAGCAACCGATTATGTGTTTCGAATCCTCTTTCCTGGCAATCAGATGGAGTTCAGTAAGTGTCTTTAATCTTCCTCCTCTGCCTCCCTGAGGTAATCTAATAAAGCATCATCAGAGATTACATCTACGATTACATTATTCTCTTAATACTGATTTACAGTTTAGACAGTTTCACTCAATATAAATCTGTTTTTCCTGGGCATATACTAAGTGCAAATCTCTCTAATTAATTTCTCTATACTGTAATGTGAAACTGTTACATTTCATATTTTCCCTGCTTATCTATTTCACATTATAGTCCCATCGACAATAAGGAGGTTTTGCATGGACATACAGTAATTTGTCAACCACATCTCCATCTTCATCCTCTCACTTGGTTTGTTTCTTGTGTTTTTCATTTTTTTTTCTAATTATTTCTAGACATGCACTTTTATGTTGAATTTCATCCGGTTTTACTTGCTTATGATGATGATGATGGTGATGATGATGATGATTATAGCAATGGTAATGATTAGAGCTGTTATGCTGTTCAGTAGCCCTGGAGCTGATGGACCAGGGAGTGAACATGTGGCAGCCGACGCCCAGAAAGTCATCCTGCTCCTCTTGCTCACAGAACGGCTCCTCTGACGGCTCTCTGCCTAATGGCTGTAATCAGGAAAGGTGAGAATTTCTTGGGGAGAGGCGCAAATCTATATTCAGATTAACCCAGTTGACTAAAATAGTCATTTTACTTTCCCACCAGGGCTCCCTTAAAGCTCCTCTGTGACACCATGAAGTACCAGATCATCTCCCGAGCTTTCTATGGATGTGAGTACAAGCAACTGTGGGATGACTTTGATTAACTGGGGAATCACTTTATTGATTTTTCCCGATCAATATGAAATTGAATGTTCCTGTTAAACTTAGCAACTCTTATAAAGTTTATTATAAGCACATTCATAAACTGTTATATTGCATTTAGAAAACTTCACAAAAATATAGTTTTTTGTAATCATGCATGTCAACTCATAGCAAGGTCTATTAAGTATTAGTGATGGAAGAAATGTATTCATAATGCTTTACACCTTCATGTCAAAGTAAAAACAGTGTTTGAAAGCATATTATAACTTTTATAACTTTAACCAGCTATAAAGATACATAGAGAACTCCTCTAATGTATCATAACAGATTATACATTTTATTTTTTATATGTTTTTACATGGTTTTAATAATGTCTTATTATTGTTATTTACTTGAAGCTGACAAAGTTGTGTTATTGCATATTATTGATGTTTACTAGACAATATTCCCTTTCAGAAACCTCGAATTTATAATCTGTTACGATATGTTAGAACAGTTTTCTATGGGTCTTTATGACTGTTGGTTGTGTTGTTATAGTGGTTACAATGCATCGTGTAACGCAGGACTCTCAACTGCAGGTTAACCTTAATTAACTGGGAAATCTGAACTTGAGATGCTGAACTTAAAATACATGTACATCACTTACAATACTTTAGAAACCTTGTTATAAGTTGTCACATATGATTATAAGACATTTTAAATGCATTATAATTTTCTGCTTTTTAAATAATGCAGTATAACCATGACAGTCGTAGACGGTGTTTCAGAAAACTTTTATCTTTCCGCTGCAGGGCTTGCATACTGCCGCCATCTGTCCACAGTTCGTACCCACCTCTCTGCTCTGGTCAACACCACTATAGTTGACCCTGATGTGCCCTGTGATGCCCGAGGAGGCCTGTCTGTGGAGGTCTGGAGCAGGTTCCTCCAGGACAGCTCTGTAAGGTTCACACCGAGGCATCAGGCCATAAGATAGACTCCGGTTTTAATTCACTGCAGTATTAAATGGTTCTTTTAAGTTGTGTGTGACTAGACTTCCTGTTGTTCAGGCCTATGAGGAAAGGGAGATACACAGGCTTGTGTATTTTGGTGGTGTGGCTCCTACACTACGCAAAGAGGTCTGGCCCTTCCTGTTGGGACACTACCAGTTCACTATGACTGAGAAAAACCGACTAGAGGTATTTCAACATGCAGTCACACTGTATCATTTTAAGATTGTAAGATACACATACACGCCATTTATGTTACAGTCTTTGTTTACTCAAGGTTTCTGTTACAGATTGATGAGCAGATGCGGGTCATGTATGAGCAGACTATGAAGGAGTGGCAGGGCTGTGAGGCCATCGTCCGGCAGAGGGAGAGAGAGAAACACGCTGAGGCCCTGGCCAGATGTTCGTCCGGAGCCAGCGTGGAACGAGGACCAGTGCAGCGGGACTCCACCATCAGCACAGATGCAAGTTTGACCTTTTAGCCTAAATCTCTTGCGTAACCATTATTACCAAAGGGATCTTTTTTTATTGTATTATGAGGACATTGCTAAGCAAGCTGGCTGACAGTTCTGCTTTTTGTCTTTCGTGTGATGCTTCTCCCCACTGCAGTCGTCTCTAAGTAGCAGCTCAGATCAACAGAACGCCCAATCACAAAGTGACTCCACCAGCAGCGCACAGGTAGTTTCTCACAACAACAATGATCTCTCATAAAACAACATACAAGTTTTTTTCTCATGTGTTAGCCCACTTATCACAATTTATATGTAGTTTACAGTTTTCCAAAGCATACCATAACTTTTTAAATTGATTTTTCCGACCTTTTATTAAAATTAAATTACAGTCAACTTGTTTGAAAGAGGTTAAAGCTGGGGTAAGTGATTCTGGAGAGAGAGAGAGAGAGAAAGTTGATAGTTGAGTCTCATTCCTAGGTTGTCAAATACCAGCGCTTTGGGTTAGTAGCTGGGACTGAGCCTCACCGAAACAATCAACTATCTTTCTCCAGAATCACTTACTCCACCTTTACGTCAAAGTAAATGTTTTGTCAACTTCATTCTTTTTGTTCTTCTTTGTATATCATTGACAAGATATCGTGGTGCCTTCAAGAGCATGCCAAAATCTGACAATCACAGTCTATTGCAAAAAAGTTTGCATGGATGAGCTGTGTGTCATAAAGTTAAATGGAAAAGATAAATTATATGCAGATATGGTGAGCCTGTAAAGACTAATGTGAGGCCGATTAACAGCCATGCTGGTGGCCCTCTGTGAAGTTATACTCAGACTGTGCTGCCATTAGTTTTCCAGGTATTCAGGCATCAATAGTATTGGACAAACTGAAATGTATTGACCTGATGATGGCGCCAGATGAAAAGTACCCAGTTGCAATTCTTCCCGAGGGTATATGGGATTATCTGGCTGCCATGCCAGAAAAACAGATCAGCATCACTTAAAAACTTAAAAAAATATATTGTTATAAAAGGATGTTTTCATATTATAACAATATTATAGTTTTACATCATTACAACATATCCTGTCATAATGAGAAATAATGTGAAAGGTGGTATGTTACAACATGATAACTTAATGTTATAAAAATATTTCATGTTATGAGTTGATAACAAATTGTTAATATATAATGTATAATAAAAATTTAAGTTATCACATCATAACAAGATAAACAGTATATTGTAAAAATTTCTTGCTATAATATGATAAGTTTGTGGGGAAAAAAACGAATAAAAATAGGAAAAACATATTATTTTAACAATAAACCATAATATAAATTCTTCCATTTATAATGTGATACTGACTGTTTTTGTCTGTTAGCATGGACACAGTGCAGCAATTCATCTAATAGCTGTTTCACCAAAATATGTTAAATGTCAACCTCATGATAATGCTAGAGGAAATTTCAGAGGCTCACCAAAGTCACTAGGATTCATGGTCTGGGAATTCTTATAATTCTTAAGAAGTTGTTGAGATATTTCTCAGGTAAAATCTTTGACCCCCAGGTGGCACTAGAGGAAAGCTCAGTAGGTCACTGGGTGTCATCCTCTAACAAACACTGTCTGTACTTAATTTCACAGCAATCCATCCTACAGTAATTATATATATTTCTCTCTGTACCAAAGTGGTTAAACAACTGACCAACAAATGTTGCCATCCATAGACCTGTGCCCTGAAATGGATGTATCACTTAATTCATTAAGATAAGGCACAAATGCAAAGCAGTCTGTGGTAATTTGATTATCTCTGATGATGTTAAAAGTGACCAAATGTTCGTGGTGATGAATGACATATTACATCTTATGGATGTTTCAAATTGCAAAGAGATTTTCTCGCATTAATGATGAAATACATGGAAACCAAAGGCTGCCTGAAAGGTTGGAAATTCTAAAAACTTATATTCTGCCTTGGAACATTTCAGCTTTGACATTTATCTGATGTGTAGCTAATGGGCTAGCACATAAAAACCTCTGGTGTAATCCTTCAACATTTATTCCATTTTCTACAGGATAGAAAATGTGTTGCATGTTCACCACTTTCCTTTGGTTACTAGGTATTTGGATCAGTCGAGGCAGTGGATCAGATTGAGACTGAGCCCAGGGCTGAGGAAGGAGAAGCACAGCACAGTAGTCCACTGAAGGACATCACAAGTGACACTGCAGATGCCCCGCAACTTCCCTCAAGCAACCCTGCGTCCCCGGGTGCATCAGGGTCGGAAAACAGCCTTCTTGTGACGGAGGCGGCTGTTGGATCTGCAGCCATTCAGCAGTCAGTGGAAGCATCAGAAGTCTCAAAGGAGAAAACTGCAGCTGAGTCACAGTCAGGAGGGGAGGATGTAATGGACCCAGAAATCAAGGACAAGGTGTCAGAAACAACAATGGAGACAGTTTCAGAAAGCAAGGAGGTTAAGGACTGTGGGACCAGTAAATCACAAGAGATATCTGAACCTTCTGAAAAACCTGAAGTAGAGGACAAAGATAAAACAACAAATGAGCAATCTGAAGATGTAAAAGCGGTAGACACGAATATGAATTTAAGATCCGTTCCCGAGAAAACTAATGTCCTAAAGCTAGAAACGGAGATTCATAACGAGTATTTCCAAGCACCTCCACTTGGGCAGACCTTGACTTTTCAAGCACACACGAGCAAATCTGATCTGCAAGTGGAGTGTCCGCCTACAGCAGAAAAAGATACCAATCCACCAAGTGAAATAAAGACAGAGATGTCTGAAAAACCTGAAACAACGTCTGAAAAAAGCCCATCAGAAGTGTCAAAGGCTTATGCCACAGAGTCAGAACGAAAGGATGCTGGAGCAACAGTTTCCGACTTGTGTGAAACCAAAAAAGCTGCAGAAATTCCACTCGAGAAACCTGGTTCAAATTCCCCTGTCAGGCAAGTACTGAACGCTCTTCAGTCAGCGTCGAGGGGGAGCCTTTCATTATCGTCCCACTCTCGCCAGTCTCCAGACACGGCAGATTCGGATGACTCTCCTTCTGCCCTAGAAATGGAGGACATTCCTGCAGGCATAACGTGTGTGACCTCTGAGGAGATCAAGGCCAGGCCGTTGGCAGGCCTCGCCGCACCCCCCATCTCTTTTGCACAAAGAGAGAAAATGGCGTCAGTGGACTTTGTCCTAGATCACCATCTGGACACGGCCTGTAACACCAGTCCTGAGGGCACCGACCTGGGCCTTTCTGAAGAGGAGCCTGAGATGGAAAATGTGCTCACTGAACCAGAGTCTGCAGAGGCGGGAGGAGACGTGAAACACGACGAATCATCAGAAGAACAAACCTATTCTGTAAGCATTACACATGTCAAACAAATATTCTTTTTCTTTTAAAGGGATAATCTGGATTATTTGAAGTGAGGTCGATCACATAACATTTTCAGTCAAGAAACCACCATTATATAAGTCAAATTTTGCTCTCTCTGCACTCCATTGGCAAAAATCAGTAATTTTATCTGGCACAGTACAGAAGTTACTGGTCTTCAACTGCCTCAATCAGTTTTATTTTTTGTTTTTATGTGACTTCATGAAACCCCACTTCCAATAATTCGAACTATCCCTTTAATAATAAATATGCTCAAACAGAATTTGCTCTTATTTTTGTAGCAAGAAACACTGGACATGTACTTGATCAATTTACATCGCATTGATAAAGATGTCAGACGCTGCGACAGAGCATACTGGTACTTCACCCCCGAGAACCTGGAGAAGCTGCGTAACATTATGTGCAGGTAAGTGTGTCGCCATGCTGAATATCTCTGAAGTTTGTATCAACACAGAACTAAAATTCTGTAAAATCTTGTTATTTTTGTAGTTACGTGTGGCAGCATCTGGATACAGGTTACGTCCAGGGCATGTGTGATCTGCTGGCTCCTCTACTGGTCATTCTGGATGATGGTCAGTGAAACTTTACTTGTAAACCGTTAAGCTGTATATAAAGATGGATGACTATTTTGCATTCCCTCACTGTTGGGAGAAGTTAGCCTTCAAGGCTTTCTGGCAGAAAACCCTTCTTGGTTAGGTTTTGGGGCGTTGGTTTGGCTTAAAATTTCTGCCAGAAATGGCTTTTGTACCACAGCCTGCTCCTGATATTGACTGGAGCTGTGATAGTGAGGTCCCGCCCATATACCCAAGCAACTCAGTCACAAGCAGGACTCAGCTGCCAATCATCAGTCAAACATCCTTTTTATAGCATCAAATAACTAATTAAATTAAATTTGGCTTCACTGTTGGGGGACCTATAAAATATACTACAGTATATACAGTTAATGGTACAAACTTGCACATAAACTGCTAATTGAGTAACTTTAAATATTTGTTTGTGTTTGACAGAGGTCATGGCATTTAGCTGCTTCACTGAACTGATGAAGAGGATGAATCAGAATTTTCCTCATGGAGGTGCCATGGACTCTCACTTTGCCAATATGCGTTCTCTTATCCAGGTATGTACATATATGTGCACACATGTATCCATGCATATACATGAAAACTATAGTAAAGTGATGATTCTGTCTTACTAATGCTTATAGATCCTGGACTCTGAGCTGTTTGAACTAATGCAGCAGAATGGAGACTATACTCACTTCTACTTCTGTTATCGTTGGTTTCTGCTTGACTTCAAGAGAGGTGATGAGAAATGCAGGCCTTGTGATATTTGCTTAAATCGCCCATTAAAAAGAACACAACATTTTGCACATGGTACTGAATGTAATCTGATTTCTGTTTGTTGTTTTGCACAGAAATGGTGTATGATGATGTGTTCTCCTTGTGGGAAACGATCTGGGCAGCCAAGTACACCTCCTCTGAGCACTTTGTGCTCTTCGTTGCTCTGGCACTGGTGGAAATGTACAGGGACATCATTCTAGAAAATAACATGGACTTCACAGACATCATCAAGTTCTTTAACGGTAAGGCCAGATAAGAGAAACACTAATGCTCGAATATAGTTGAAACTGTGTCGAAATGCCAATTTTCAGACCTTATTCATAATTATACCATACTAGTATATGGTTCTTTAAAGGAATATTATGCAGGATTTTACTAAAATAAAATGTACAGAAATCACCACTTTTGATGCATTAGAAGTGTGATGTCTTTGTCTGCAGAGAGTCTGCTTTCTGCCTGTATTTCCTTATTTTCTCTTACTTTGCTGTGTTTGGGACATTGCTGGACTTCAGCCTGTTTAACAGTGATGTGTAGCTCACAGGCAGTAACATCATGCAGGTTGTGAGGCTGGGAATCTATGAAAATGTAATAACCAAATAATAACCAAAATTATATAATAACCAAAATTTACATATTTACATCAACATTTCTTTCCTCTGCTCTCTGGCTTTTGTGCAGAGGTGTGGCAGTGTTTGTTTGTGTTTAAGAGCATAACCAACAAACACGTGGTGAAACAATCAGAAGATAACATTTTGTTTCTCTGATTCACTGGTTTGTTCTTACAAACGCCAGTGCCGGTCCCTAGCTTTATTCACCCTCTACTTCTCTTGTTCATTAAGCCGGGGAAGAGGGACCAACTTCACTTTGTGTGTTTACAAACAATCCTGCATAGTCTACCTTTAAAGAGGTACAGAAATTGCTATAAAGGGAAATACAAAGATAAAAGGTTTGCCTTTACTCAGTGGAGAAAAGTATTTGAAATATGAATTATTAATATTTAATATTATTATAAAAAATATCAAATATGATCACAAGGAAGTTTATCTCAGGCGAGTCACAATAGTTCTCAAATTCTCCTCTCAGAAATGGCAGAGCGACACAATGTCCCGCAGGTCCTGATGATGGCTCGAGACTTGGTCCACAAAGTGCAGACACTCATCGAAAACAAGTGATGCAGGACGCTGCTGTTCCTCTGCTGCTGCTGCTGCTCCCATGTTTCTTTGTGCTAAATTGTTTTAAGATAATGACACGACCACATAATAGTCATATATTCAACAGGAAAGGAGTCAATGTTAATGAGATGCAGTGATTGGTAATTACTGAAAAGACAACTCGTTACTCTAAGATAGTTGTGTAACAACTTTCCAGTTGCTCCTTTCTATATTCTGGAGATGCAACTATTGCCAGTAAATTTATTTTGAAAGTGTTATTGTTCACTTAGTGAATGTACCCTTGTTGAAACTGCTTCAGGATGTTCTTTATTTTGCCTTAAATTTTTGCTATTTTTTCAGGGATACAGCAACCAAATTCTTCACTGTATTGTTACATATTCTGCAAGGTTAATTTTGTTCAGTTATACATCTTGTGACACACTTGAATATAGTTTCAGTATTGTTATTATTATTTCGCTGAAACTGTAGCTACCATGATGAAGCATCTTGTGATGCACTTGAATATATTTTCAGTAATAATATCTGGCATTATTAGATGATTCGGTCCTGTAAACATTAGCGGTACATTAGAGGAGGTTGTGTCAAAGTAGCATGTGTGGTTTGCTTCTCAATAGCCATTCTGAGGACCGGATGCTGGCTTCTCTTAGGCTCTATGGTCCTCTTCTGATGCGCACAAGCTTGCAGGATATCTAGACCGAATCTGTGAACTATGTGCGCGATTGCACACAGTTTGCATATACAGTTTCCCCCTTGCCTCTGGTACCTAAACAAAATTCTTATACTGTGTGCCCCCTCCACTTCTGACCTCCTCTATGCATTGATTAAGGTGTGATTCAGCCTGCTTTATTTAATCTCTTGACCCCTCTACTCACTTTCTGGTCTTTCTTTGAATAACACAATGCTGCTCAAGCTGATGAATTCATCATGACATCAAGACGGTGCAGTGCTAACAGATTCTCCTTCCTTGCAGCATTGCGAGAGCTGCTGTGATGGTTAATTTGAACTCAAAGGGGTGTGCAGTGAAGGCAGTGTGCTTCCTTTGCGCTCTTCTTTCAATTTCACCTTGTGATCAGATTCATGGTTTTCTACTTCAGTCTTGCCCCGACAGTCTTGGTTGTCTTGTCTTTAAGACACTCGAGGTTATTTCTTTTTATACTTAACAAAAATATAAATGCAACACTTTTCTTTTAACTCCCATTTTTCATAAGTTGAAGCAAAAGATCAAAGACTTCTTCAAGGGACACAACAGGTTTATATCTCTAAAATTTTGTTCACAGATTTGTCTGTTTGTGAGCACTTCTCCTTTGCCAAGGTGGAAAACACACAAGACAAACAAGAAGTTCTCCTTAACACAGATTTTAACAAATTTGCAAAGAAATTAATAAATTAACTTTTTGTGTGTACAGAAGAAGTCTTTACTTTAGGTCATAAAAAATTAGAGCAAAAACAAAAGTGTTTATATTTTTTAAGTCTTGGTCTAATAACTGTTGATACTTCCTGGAGTGACTGTCCATTTCTCTTCATTATTACCTCAAGATCTGTGTTCATACCTGTTGAAAAGGAGCTCTCATTTGACACTTAAGTCTACCTTTCCTCAGTTAGATTTTGTTTCGTGTAAAGCTTGTGTGTACCCAGTGCACTCAGCCTGCTGAATTTTATCTGGCATCCTCCAGGTAGAAGTTCTTCAGACTAATGCTCTCCAGATTTACCACTGCACACCTCTTTGCTCAAGGGTTTCTGTTCATTGTACTGTATTACAGTGCTGCTCAGACCGTCATGACGTCAGCTACTTTTAAATTTGATATTTTTGAATCCGTTATCAGGTTTTTACAGTCTATTTAGTACCAGAAGGTCAGAGGGTCAGTTCAGTGGTAGCTAGCCAGTGGTATGCAGCCATTCAGATATTTTCAGTTTTATGTGTGTAAGTTTTGAAAAATATACCACTGAATCTTCTGCTGCTAAGCCGATACGGTGATCGGAATTTCATTTGTTCAGCTGAAAATGAACATTTGGTGGCGACGTGTCTTTCCAGAAACAATGTCCTGGAGACATCTTTAGTGTAAACAAATTCCAGTGTAATCCCAGTAAAGTCAGAGAAAATCCAGATGGATGTCCTAAAATCTTGGCAGATAAATACTATCTACATGGCTTGATACCAGCAATTTGCCTGAAAATATGATTTGATCGGTGCCACTCACAGTTGCAAAATAGCCAAAACACACCCATGTTTGGTTCACTGTGGCTTAAATTCCAGTGTTTTGATATCACTGCTAATGTGTCTCCATATGATCTTCTAAAACATGCCTGAGTATTGCTGTGTGTGTATTGCTGTGTTTGTTGTCAGAAGATTTACTGTAAACAATGTGTTAAAAAGAAACTGACTTATTGTATAACTAAGCTAGTACATATTTATTAAATGCAATACAATGTCTGTATATGGGCTTTATCTGATTATAAAGGACAGGAAGATAAAAATATGCCATTGGAAATAAATATATTTTTTATTTTTTTCTGTGTCTTCTCAAATTGTCAACTGGTATAATTAATTTATTGCGTATTAAAAATATTATATTTTGCATCCTGTGTGCCTTATCTGAATTTCCACACTTGTCATGTTCATAATGTACAATATATATATATATATATACACACACACACACATACACATACCACGTTTTTTACGTATAACAAGATACAACCCCAATTCCAAAAAAGTTGGGACACTGTGTAAATTTCATTTACATTTCAACCCCACTATATGAAACCTTTTATTAAGGTTGAATGGGTTTTATTTCAGGATACACTGTATATTCTCAGAGTCCATTAGCGTGGGATATGTGACAGCTTCCAACTCAAGTACTTTGATTTCACAACTTTCTGTGGAAAAAGCTTATTTCTATTTTAAAATAAGCTTTTTCCACAAACAACATTTTGAGCTGATGCTTTAGGATGTCGCAGCTACAGATGATAAAATATCTGCTTCAGGACTGTTATCAATGCTTGCTCACTGTCAGGGCTTGCATACAACGGTTATCTTTAAGATACTACTAACTTTACTACTAACACCTGTGCTTTTCCCACTTAGCAAGTCAAAATGTCTGCTGTGAAAAAAAGGCCTCTCCTGCAGCACACTAGATGTGCCATAAGAACACAAGCATTTTTGACTTAATGAATACAGTAATGATCTATTAAAAGCAAGTTTGAGGTCAAGGAATGAAGCAGTCACAGTAAAAGTTTTCATTTTATTGATAAAGAAAAAACAAACAAAAATAATATTAGCGATGCATACAAATAATAGTCCACCAACAGGCCACCTCGGTCAGAGGTTCACACATTAAAAAAAAATTATCTGACAGGTGAGGCTCACAGTCAACATGTCACTACTCTAAAAGGCTCACTAATTGTACATGTTTTGAATCAGAGGAGGATATTGATTAGCTTCACAGGTTCTTTGATTGGCAAAAACTTCATACTTGACAAAGCTAAAGAAAAATTTGACACACAAAAACAGGAAAATTTTGCCAACAATTTAAGTAGCAGTATGACCTTTAAGCTTGATAGCTGCAGAATTCTGTAATTTGTTTTGGACAATGTGTGTATGTGTGTGTGTGTGTGTGTGTGTGTGTGTACTAGTTCAAGGTTCAACATCACAGTCCAGGATTTCTTTATAAAAGAAACCTTCAATATGTTAGATGATGATAAAAGACATGTAGCTCACTAAGAAAAAAAACTGAACAACAAGTGCGCTTCCAGATAACTCTTATGGGTGTTCAAAGATAAAAGGAGAAAGATTTAAGGCGGTGGGGAGGAGCAGGGTGTGTTCAGGCAATCCTGATCATGGAATGTATTGTAGCAAGAAATAATGATGTATTCTACAAGGAGGCCTGGGTTAAAAAAATTAAAATAAAAGAATTACAAAATGTTTTCTTCAATTCCTCTATAAACGACAAACCTTTCTACCGGTAATGACGTGGTGGTGGGCTATGGTGCTGTGGAGGGTGCCTCCTGGGGGGTGGACTATGACGTGACATCGCACGGCGTGGAGGTGACTGGTAGCGTGGAGGGGGAGATCCTCGGTTATGGTATGGAGGTGAATAGCGGCCTCTGGATCTGGAGCGGGAACGTGACCGCCCCCAGTTTGGAGTGCCCCTCTCCTCATAGACACGGATGAAAGCAGTCTCACCCTACAAAAAAGGGGAATAAAAATAGACATTTATTTCTTTACATCTACCCAAAAAATGTGAAAGGACAATTAAACCTCATCAGCACTGGAACTCACCTGATGTGAACGGAACTCAGTCCGATCCAATCTGTGCAGTGCATACTCCATGTCCTCCCTACGGAGGAATTCCACCACACCCTCACCATCGCGCTGCACGTCTGCAAAGCAAACATCTCCCGCCTCGCGCATGTGATCCTTCAGATCCTGCCAGCTCCCAGTCGGTGGTAACCCTGGAATGGGAAAAAGATAAATGTGACGGAGACAAAACGATGCTTTAAATCAGCTGGCACTTTAAACCTAAGATCACTGCCAGAACAAGTTTCATCTTTTGTTGAAAGTGTAAACCCTTTGAGATAAACAAGACCTTGATTGTTTCAATGACGTCTGAGCTAAAAAATCAACTGACATTTAAAAACTAGATGTACATAGATGGAAAAGTGGGAAGAGCTTGTGTTTTTTCTTACAAATTTATATACAGCAGGAATGTCTTCTTTTAAAGATACATTATTCGGCACACAGTGACATAATCCCATTATCAATTAGGTATGGAAGTCCATGGAAGTTTTGATGGCAAAAAAATTCTTTAAGTCATAATGAAAAACTATCAAAATGAGTATCTAAAAATATTGACTTAGTGCTTAGATAGGAAGTCTTTATATTTAAGTACCAAGTCATTATTTTGAGAGCTTCTCATTATTTTGAGATACTAACTCATAATTTTAGGACAGCCACTCATTATTTTGAGATAATCATGTCATTACTTTGAGATACAAAGTCATTATTTCAAGAGAGTTTCTCCATATAATAACTTACTTAATCTTATTTTTCATAACATTGGCAGAAATAGGCTCTCACAGTTAAATATGTCAAATGGCTCTGAAACCTACTGTACCTCTGAGCTTATGAACTATGTGATTGGCTGTTTCTTATGGCAATGCTTTTGGGATTTGTAGTTTTTTTTTTCCTCCAATCCAATGCATTGTTAGGTCTAAGATGTACTTGCTTTTCACTATGTTTGCTTACTCAAATGGACAGCCACCTTAACTCTCAACAGGAAAAAATAATTCTACTTAATTCCACCCACTTTTCCACTCAATATTCACTAGTCTTTATATATGTTGGCTGATAGTTTAAGAAATTTAACCCTTACAGACAAAAGAAGGTGTGCATGATAGAAAATTTCTATGAAATTAAATTAATAACCTCAATTTATTCAGACCAGAACCCCCAAGTGTTTTACTTTTAGAAATCTGCTTTAGTATGACTGGTCAAGTCAGGCTACTGTATAAACCTTAAACTTGAAGGGGTCGGTCTTAGATAAGCAGTCTAATTCTAACAGCTTATATAAACATGCTTGTATAAACATGAGATAAATGTAGCACACAACAAATAATTAATGACATACAATGACAAAATGACACCTACCAGTCACTATAGTTGCTGTTTGGGACCAGTTTCAGTTTACTGTTTTGTTTTTCATGACTTAAGGAGCTGAATTGACCTCATCCATTTAGTCTCCTTGACCTCCAGTCCGCCATGAGAGCGAGATATCTGCCTACGACTCATGACGTCCATCTACTAGTTTCCTTGTCCTCCAATCCGCCATGAGAGAGAGAGAGACTGCCTATGACTCATGACGTCCTCTACTAGTCTCCTTGTCTTCTGGTCCGCCATGATAGAGCAAGAGATAAACATATCTGCCTACGACTCATGACGTCCTCTACTAGTCCCCTTGTCCTCCAGTCCGCCAAGACAGAGAGAGAGAAACATATCTGCCTACGACTCCTACCAATCCCCTTGACCTCCAGGATGGCGTGAAAGAGAGAGAAATATTAACTGGCTATGACTCATGATGACGTCCACCTACCAGTCACTATGACCCGGAATTCAGATCTTCGAGTTGGGGGTCCAAACCTTCCCCTAGGTCCTCCTCCTCCTCCTCCACCACCACCTCCCATACCACCAAATTTAGCACCAGAGGATCGAGGGTACTCAACACGCAGCTTGGAGTCTCCATATCCATATCCATTCCTTCCATAGACAGCATCATCTGCATCCCTAAGAGAAGAGAGCAAAGAACTCCTTACCTCCATCCATTCCCTGCTGTCAGTCACTGGAGATGATATTATACGACAAAACTTAAGGTGTCCAACAAGGGGAATGTGATTCGACTTGCCAGAGAGAGCATCCCTAAAACTCACCGTGGGTCTTCAAATCGGATGAAGGCAAAGGGGATAGTGCCTCTATTGTTCTTCAATTCAATATCACGGATTTTTCCATATTTGTAGAAGAGATCCTCAATGTCTCTCTCCTGGACATCCACAGGAAGGTTCCCCACATAGATACGGCCATCCGACATGGTGGTTGAGAGAGTGGCACTGTTGACACAGAATGGAGGCACCTGCAGACTTTAAGATCACTTCTTGCTTTCACAAATAGCTGTGGAAGAGGTCCTGATCCTAATCCTAGTCCCAATCCAAAACTTTGTTGCGTCAAACTTTGTCCACCTCCAATTCCTTAATTTAGACAAAAATAAAAATCTAAAGCAGGGATGCAGCGATGACAGTAGTAAATGATGTAAAAAGAAAAAAAAAAGGCACAGGACGTTGGATCCAAGCCTGAAAGCTTAAAAACACAGGGTAATGAATGTCCATCAACCTCGATACAGAGTTACAGAAGTGTATTGCTTGAGTTTAAGGGCACCCTGCATAATAAACTTAAACATGCTTAAAGTGGGAATTGCCAACTTTTGCTGTCCCAAAGACAACATCGCATCACTCTCCTATTTGCTCAGAGCATAGCTCCGTGGAGAAATGACCAATACTGCTCTGGAAATAAGAAAGAAAAGAGAAGCATGTTTACTGTATAGGTGGGCTAAATGGTGTGCATTGCATAGTAAAAGTAACATTATTGTTTCACACAAATAGCTAACTACAACAGAGGTTGCCATCAGGGTGGAGGTAGAGTAACATTACAACGTTAGGAGAAAAAAGCGTGAATTTATTCATTAATTTAGTCTATAACAGAGACAATTTTCCAGGGAAAAATTGTGCTCAGACAGAATTGCATAGAGATAGCAAGGATAATAGGGAACTAATCTAAATGCAGAATGGTTTAAGTATTTCATAGCTATTACACTGTACAGTCAGCATTTACTGATGGGTGACTAATTAAAGAAAAAGCTGAGATAATTTGATTGTCCTCCAAAATCTCCAATAAGTGGCCAGTGGGGTTGAGATCTGGTGAAGCAAATGATTAACATCATTCTCGTTGTTGCAGCAGTCTGTGACCTGTTGTTGTGAACAGGTACAAACTTACAAGTGTTACATATTGAAGGTGACATTTATTTTATCTTGTTTACATTGCAATGCATCACAACATTATAGCCTTACATAATATTATAAATTTAAAACCAACACACCTCTGATAATGCCCCCAGCATACATATTTTAAATCTAACAAATGAGTGAGAGGAGACTTTACAAAACGCATGTTTTTATTTAGATGGACACTCAAATAGGTTAGTTATCAGTAATAACGTTAATCATGGTAAAGGTGCAAGGGCATTTCAATAACATGAGATATTTCAAAATGCGCTAGAATAACAACTGTCTGGATATCAATAGGTTTCAGGGGCCTTGGAAGTCCCATAAAAGACAACAGTTGGTGAACCGTCCAAACCTGTTTGCTGCTTACCAGCGGAACACTGGTATCGATCGGTTGATGATTAGGTTACTTTTATTATCGCTAGCGAATATCTTGAGGGAACCAATTGTTTTGCAACACAGTTTTGAGGCTACGGCTAAACCAGTCCGCAGCTGCCTGGCTAACGTTAGCTAGCGGCGAGTATACATGGCGGGTTGTTTACGTTACAGTTTCTGAAACGATATCTTGTGTCTGTGACAACACAAAAGAAAATAGTGGCACACTTGACATTTGTGGTTTGAACCTGGGCGTTAGTTTAAGCTATGTGCGTTACTCCAGCTGTTATGATAACAGATCAGTCTCTTTGTTGATAGTGTAGCTAAGGTCAGCTAGTCGGGCTAACGAGCGTCTGTTCCGGCTAAAATGCACAAATATTTCTCAAACGCGACGATAAAAATAATTTGGCAGCGCACGTTTAATGCATGGGGTAAATAATACTAAAAATATATTAAAAATGTACAATTACCTTTCAAACCACACAAGGACGTCTTCTTTTGTAGGTTTAATGCTACCAGTCCGCACGCTGTGTTGCTTCCGTGTTAGCTGAATATTAGCATCGCAGCTTCTTCTTCTTCTTCGATTTCACTGGCGGGCTTCAAATCAACGTTACAGGTGCACACCGCCACCTGCTGGACCGGAGTGTGAAACTTCACGGCTGTACAAAGACTTCATATTCTTGGTAATAAACCTGTTTCATATACTTATATAAATATATCCCTTTGTATCTGCAATTGTTTATCCCCTATCTCCAACAGGTCTTTGCTGCTCCACTCCCTCTCCATTTCTACATCCACTTACCTCCATTATACATTATATTTTTACAGTTTAAATGCGCTGTCCCGTTCTCAACTTGTGCACTGTCACTTTCACTGTAAACATAAATCCTTCAAATCTATATATAGTGTTGGCCCTATAAATACATTTTTATATGCATATACTGTATATGATCATTCAGTCCATCTAGATCCATCCATCATACCTATTTTTTTCACATTCTTCTGTGCATAACAGCCCCATCTACTTTTCATCTTTATTTATTAAGCTTTGTCGTACTTGTTCTTAACTGTTGTGTTTATTTTATATAGGTATACAGTATCTGTAATACTTACAGAGCAATGTAAAACCGGAGTCAAATTCGCTGTAGGGTCAATAAGATGAGAAAAGTAGTTTTGGGTTTTAACTGTATCCATGAAATAGACTGGACACTGGAGACTGTTCAGCATGTTCTAATTCCCTCGCTTCTCTGAGCCACCAGAGCAGCTGCTGAAACAGCATAACCACAGTGCCCACAGCAATTTGGTCACAAAAACAAAACACAACACTGATAACCCCCACTCCTATTATGTATCTGGAGTGACAGTTTCCTCATCAATTGACATAGCTTGGAAGTTATGACTCCATTTAATCACCAAATGAATTTTCCCTCTTAAATCATGGGATACTGTGCTTACTATCTCTTTCATATTTTCACATTTTCTCCCCTAAGACTGTCTATGGCCTTTCAGTTAGCCCCTGTGTTGGTTCTATCCTGTCCGGGTTGGTTCTCTCTGGACATTTCACGGATGAGGTGTCTTAATGGGTTGTTACACAACCAATTATATAACACCTTCTTTAAGCCATTTGCATTCTGTGACCATTAAATATGCTCTGCTGAGGCAACAAATGAGAATCTCCTCATTAAGAAACTTGCAATTCTTTATGGCAAATTACAGGCAAAAAGTTACAATAATATATAATACATTACTATACTGATATATTGATATAACAAACCTTGCAATGCAGTAAGGTAATCCAATAAAAGATAAAAAATTTGCATCAAAAGAAGACATCTAATGCTGTCAATATAAATGTGCATGTTAAGGGAAGGAAGTGAGACCCAAATTGTTGTGATTCTGAAGGGTAACATACTGTGCAAGTTAAAAGAGACTGCAACTAGAAAGACCAAACTGGCAGATAAACTGAGCTACAGTGGGTGAAATACCATGGACACTTATGCTTACATGTGTAATATGGAGTAGACATAATGCATCATCCAATGCATGATAAGGCTGGTAATAAAACGGGAAATATGCAATGTTCATTTTTGTCTCAGGCTGTGATGTGGTGTTGAATTAGATTTTTATTTTATTTTATTGAAATGGCCTAGGAGACACAAAACAATGTGACAGTGTGACATTTTGTAATTGTGTCTTACTGCAGTGTGTCCAAAACTTTTTACATCATGCCCCATCTCAGAAAATATTGAGCTTTCCAAGTACCATACTGCGCCATTCGGTGCAGATTTAAATGAATTTGCGCTTCTTATGTAGCCACTTTCAGCATGGCTTCTCAAAATATTCTTCAACAAAAGTATGTATTTAAAGTGTGTTTAGCTAACATCAGTAGTGTATTTATGCTTGACTGAATCACAAACCATGTGCCCAGGGTGAGAGAGAAAAATTGTCTGACTCATCAGCAGCACAGGTGGTAATTAGAGCCCTCCAGCTGAGCCCAGACGTGAAGTGTGGGAAAACCAGCCCAGCCAGAAAGTAACGGAAAGACAGCCCATCAAAGAACTCAGGAGGACTGTCACAGTACCATAGTTTGAGTCTAGGCCTGAACGCATTGGCACAAACCTGGACTCATTATATATCATTATATCCCGCTGTCTTATGAGACGTTCATATGTGCGGTTCTCAAGAGTCTGCTGATATGTGCTCCAGATGAACATCAACCTGAACAGAATCTGTTGGTGCTCCGTGATGTAAAATGTTCAGATAGAAATTGGGACAAGTTTGTTGTCTTTTACCTGCTGACTGCATGACCAATAATCAAAAGACTTTTCCACCACACCACTTTTGTTCATTCGTGGATGTTTGAACTTTGCCTTTGTGAACACAAACTGGACCAGCTGAAAAACTGAAACAGTGCATCATCCTGGCATTGGTTCGATTCAGGAACTGGACCTTTAGGTGTGAACGAGGCGTTTCTAGAGCAGGGGGGTGGTGGGGTGCCTGGAAATCTGACTGGTGACCCCAAGTGCCACCCCATTATCATCAAATATGATTGGTCATCTGTCCAGTGAGAGGAGGGGGGAATCACAGACTGCTGCAACAACGAGAATGATGTTAATCATTTGCTTCACCAGATCTCAACCCCACTGGCCACTTATTGAATGTTAAGAATGTGGGCGGCTTAATCTGCATCGAGCCTTTTTTTGATGTTCTGCACTTGTGGCCAATTTATTGATGTACTTGTTTCCTGTTGTTTGTACTGTGATGTCTGGTTTTGTTCAGCTTCCCTGTGTCCGAGACAAATTATTCCTAAGGGAGACAAATAAAGGAACCTTAAACCTTGACTTTTAACTTCAAAATATCTGCACACTTCTCTGGAATAAGTTGACACTTAGAGCAAACCAAATGGTCTTTTTCTGGGGAAATATTTGCATGAGGTGGTTAGACAGTTAGACATAATTTATTTGTTAACACAGCCACAGGAAGAAACTCAATCTCACTGTGGTTTGCATTGCAAGGACCTTTCAGATCAATGCAAGAAATGCTCGTGTACGCGAGATGCCAGCCAGCGTGACGTAACACGTGAGGCACCGCCCCCCAACATGAAGTGATTTAAAAATAACCGCCTGGCGCGCGCTCTTTAGGCAGCATCTTGGCTCGAGAAACGAGCGCAACGTAAAGGAGAGGAAGGTAGTCGTCGTTTGCGGGCTTTTTGCTTTCATAAAGTAAAGGGAACCATGTCGTATACTAAATTTCTAGCGGCTGTCGCGAGGGTGAACTCGAACAACGTCAACAAGATCCGCGTTTTACCTGGAAGATGTCGGTCAACAGTCGCATCCACAAAGACCCATGAGGAGAAGGAGCCGCAGATGGACGACTGCACCGTGGTGGAGACTGAGCCGGTTGAGCTCATCACACAGACCAGAAATGTCACAAATACGCAGTTAAATAAAATCCACATTGACTTCAACAACACACAGGAAGCCTACAAAAGTAAACGTAACATTGAACTGCTGCGAAGTCTGCTGGTGTTCAAGCTCTGTACCTTTGACTTCCTCGTTGAAAAGAACAAAGAGGTGAGTTGATTTAATTCAAAAGTTTGCCTCTGATATAAGAAAAAAAAAGATGTATTGATGTAACAACTTGATATATACACACATGTATGTATAACTGTGTAATAATCAGTAGTACGGTATTATAATAGTACAAAATATTGGAAAACTGAGGTAGAATAACTTCCTGTCCTTGTTTTGTGTCCAGCTGATGGATCTGAGTAAGAAGGTTCTCGGTCAGTGGATGTTTGAGAAGATGATGAAAATGACCTTCTATGGCCAGTTTGTGGCTGGGGAAGACCACAACTCCATCAAACCTTTAATTCATAAGAATCAGGCCTTTGGTGTGGGGGCAGTTTTGGACTACAGTGTTGAAGAGGACTTGACACAGGAGGAGGCGGAGAATAAGGAAATGGAGTAAGTACATAATGTTTACATGTGACTTAGCTGAAGTTCAGTAAAGACTATAATGCAGGATGCTCTCTCATTAAATGTCGTGGTTCACATAGTGTTAAAATTTGAAGCCAAGCACAGGTGATCAGTATCTCAACTTTAATTTATGCCATATGCGCCCCAGAGGAGCAGCCTTTCATGAGTTACATAACACACAAAACTGAAAAGGCGTGTGCAGTCAGGTTTATTTGAATACCCAGTATCACATGCTCCACAACAATATCAGTTTCTGGCCCAGCCCATGCTCTTACAAAGACAAAGAAATACCCTCTAAAAACCAAGGGAAACTGGAACAAACGGGAAGAAACTCCTACCCCCCATCCCTCTCTGTGCATGTTTATAACAGCAGTTGCACAAATGCAGTTACAGGAATAAAAGAAATTTGTTGTTATTTCCAATAATAATGGCTTTGCAGCAGTGTCATTATGATAAGTCGAATTTAAAACAGATAAATTGTGGTTAGTCCAATCCTGGCTCTATTAAAGTGAGTGAAAGTATGACTACTGACTTTATTTTAGTCATTGTCCTTAAACCAAAACATTTAGCTCCTGCAGTTTGGATATAGCACTTGTCGTATAGTAATTTCGATAGTAGTTTGAATAATTTTGCAGTACTTTCATAAAAGAAATAAAAAGTTAAAAAAACAGGTGAGGAGATATTAGTAACAGACTGGAATTAAGATGACTTGTTTACAGTACAAAAAACTTCACATTAATTGATTTCTGTTCTTCCAAACAATAGCTCTGTTTCTATGGAGTGCATATTATATGACTCCACAACTCATTTTGTTCTTGGCCTCCCTTGCAGGTTAAACCAATAATGATGCAGGCTAGTTTCACTCCTCAAAATATATGGCACTGATATTTGAAATCCTAGTTAAAAGTCTGGTCAGACCACTTTATTTTACTACTCTGTTTGTGAACTTGAGTTTCTCGTGCCTGTTTCTCCATCACATGTTCTTCCTCTGCAAATAATCTTCTGACACTGTGTCATAAACATTCAAATGAGGTATAATTTGATATCAGTTTATTTTTATTCCTTCAAGTCTGGCCTTTTATCAAATTAGCACGAGTGATATTCTTTACAGTGTATTTCCTCCCTGTAAAGAGAATGTGTCTTTCATTTCATCTCTAGTAGCAAAACAGTGCCTGTCCTTCTATTGGTCGACTAGGGCAGGCCTCCTTTCCTCTGATTGGTTGGGCTGGTTATTCAGCAGGGGCGGGGAGTTTACTTCATGAAAAAGCTGCCAGCCTTTTAGAGTCATGTCCTGGAGCCGTGCATGGGGCAAACACATGGTGTAGTTATGCAATGATCTACAGAGGAAATAAGCTTTTTTTAAAAAACACGGATTATCTTTCTAAGCACGAACGTACATATGCTGAAGCAAATACAAACAGATTTTTTTTATTAGGAGGCAGTTATCTTCCCAAAGGCTCTTACCACAGAAAGTCTCCTGGCTCCACAACAAAAAAACAACACATTGAGCACTGTGTGTTACTTGATGCGTCTCTCATGTCACAACATGCCTAGAAAAGGAGGTCATCATTACAACTGAAAAAAAAAAACCTCAGCAAAACTGGTTACAGTGCCTTGTGAAGTAAAAACATTCGCCTTTCTTGCGTTGCTTCCACCCTTCAATATAATCTTCTTAGATCACAGTAGAGAAATCACAACCTTCCTGTGTTCAGTGTTGGCATAGTGTTTGTTTAATTACCTGATCTGAAATGATCCAAGTTACATGAGAAATTATAAGACTGACAGAAAATATAGATGCTCTTTTTCGCATATCTGTAGAAAATTTTAGCATTTATTTGAGGAAATCTTTGCTTTTTTTTATTCTGATGTCAATCCGTCCTTCTTTTTCAGTTCGTGTGTTTCTGAAGCAGAAAAAGAAAGTCCAGGTTTGTATATCAGTTGAAATGAACTTATTCATTGCTTGTAATGAAGTGTTAACTGTTCAATTTCCAAATTAGTTGCATCATCTTTTATCATCTACTGCTAGCTCAGTTGCAGAAGTTGTAGTACAAACTAGGACAGAGCGCAAATAATATATAAAAACATATATGAAATTTGAAATATTCACAGTGCTAAAAAAAGAACTGATGGCGTGGCTAGGAACTGGCAAGACCAAACTACTGGTGTGCTTTGATATTCAGCTGCCTCATGTTGGCCTGAATGCAACACGAGTGTCACAGTTGGTGTTTCTAGTCAGGCAACCATGTGGTTTGGCGTGGACAGCACTGGTTATATCTGGATTTAGTTGGACCTGAACTGTCCAGTCAGGTGCCCACCATGAGAAGCTTGGCTCATGTTTCAGGGTTGATGTTTGAATCTTAAGTATATCATTCACCCACTAGTACTACGGTTGTTTTCAAACCTGTTATGATAATTAAATGTTAATTTATCAGTAAGAAACACAGCTTCCTTAATATATATTCTTCGGATCATTTTTTGTGGTGTAGTTTTAGTATTTTTGGTACCACATCAACAGAAACAGATGGCTGTTCATTGGCATTAGAAGAATATTATGATACTTATGATGCTTGTGATACACTTGTTGTAGCATAAATAAATAAATAAATGCACAACTCAAAGCAAAAGCTTATATAATTGAAATAAGTTTATTTCACAGTCAAGTTGTAGAAAAAAGAAAAATACTGTTAATAATTATGTGTAATATGTGTTTGATTTTAATATAATTTCTGAATATAATTAATCTTATGATGTTGTGAATATTATGAATTATTGATATTATTATTAAGTAATCTCAATGATAATAAATATAATAGACATTTACCTTCCAGTGAGCTGAAAATTAATAGTAGTTCAAAATCCAAAATTCTGTCAAAAGCTTTTAAGTTTCAGGCAAAGACTCTTTCCATGGCCAGAAGCTAATGTTAACCTTTGTTCCACCCCAGGGGCTGACCACCGTGAGAAGAAGTACAAGGCCCATCGTCAGTTTGGAGACAGGCGAGGAGGGGTCATCAGTGCTCGTACCTACTTTTATGCAGATGAGGCCAAATGTGACAATCAAATGGAGACCTTCATAAACTGCATTAAGGCCTCTGGTAAATAGGTTTCTGAAAAAGAAATTAAGAAAAATATTAACGTTGGTTGTTATTATTATAATAGATGTACAAACACTAAAATCGCGAGTGATGTAAAATGTGTTATCACTTTCAGGGGGAGCCTCTGCAGATGGATTTTCTGCCATCAAACTGACAGCTCTCGGACGCCCACAGTTCCTTGTAAGTGCACGTCTTCTGTATTAACTTTCAGTTAATGCAGAATTGCAACAGTAGTGCTGCCAGGTCTAACAAGACACAAGATCAACATTACAGGGTAACGGGAAAATAATATATGAGCCATCTTTTTATGGTTTTGAGACAATGCCAATTCATTAGTATGATCATAAATCTCATTACTGTGTACAAACCCTGGTATTTGCCTGTAGTGTTACCAGTCATATTCTAATATAGCAACCAGAATTCAACATTGCAGGAAATGAAACAAGAATGAAACTGAGTCAGGTGTAGGGAAAGCCACATTTTCTGAGTCACATGGTGGAGTCGTACTTCATACCTCACCAAGTCACACTTCCTCCAGATGTAAATTATGTTCCACTTGACAATGAGCAAAATGTGTGATTTTGTGTGAATAAAATACTGATGCTTCCAACTGACCGCATCAAAATATGTTTCATAGCCAGTATTTTCATTTTATCATTGATGAATCACTCTGTGTTTGAACAGCTCCAGTTTTCAGAAGTCCTGGTTAAATGGAGACGGTTCTTCAACTTCCTTGCAGCACAACAGGGGAAATCTGAAATGATGGTTCTGGAACAAAAACTGGAGCTGGAACAACTCAAGGTGTATCATCTTGCCCTCAGCACTGCAGGTTCATGTAATGTTCAGCCATAACGGCATAATAATCTGCTGAAACATCTTTTCTTAATGATTGAATTGTTTCTTTGTAGGAAAGTTTGACCAAGATGGGTGTTGGAGCCAAGGACGACATTGAGAATTGGTTTACTGGAGAGAAACTGGGCTTGTCAGGGTAAGATAAGTGCTAACAATGATAACAACAAATACTCCACAGTAATAGTTTTGTACTCTGCATCAATACAATAAAATCTCTGGCCTTAAACAGGGAGTGTATAGATGGACAAGTACCAGAAGTCCTGTTGTCTCACCATATTGCATTTAACTGAACTGAAGCAGTGATATTTAAGTATGTTTTAATAGAATTTCACATATTTTAACATAGATTTTCTCATCTTATTTCCAGAACAATAGATCTGCTGGACTGGAACAGTTTAATAGACGATACAACAAAAATCTCCAATTTGCTGATGGTGCCAAACCTTGAGGTGAGTCATGTAAACATTTAATGGTGGCAAGCGACAAGAATGGACCATTTTTTGTAGTTCAGAAATGACCGCAATTGAAGTGATCCTTGGTTAAATCAGTCCAAATAAACACAGATAGCATTAATATAATCTTCCAAGAGGGCATGTCTTCAGAAGTGTTACTGCATTTGATAGCAGTAAACCATATCATAAGTCAGTAAAATAGATGTAAAATAACAGTTGTTGTTTCCCCCATCAGAACTGGACTTCTTTATCATACTGTGGGAACATGTTAATATGATTCCTGCAAGTACAGTTGATCTTCTTCCCACAAGATAATAACTTGTATCATATGTTCTTCCCACAAGTAAACATTTGCTCCGGTGAAGAAAAATCTACTTTTCCTAACATTTGGGACATGGAGTGCTCTTCACATTTCTACAGCGTTGGTTTATGCCGAGTCATAGTGCCCTTGTTACTGTAGCCAGCGTTACTGAGGGCAGCTGAGAAACTCTATCAGCTTGAAAAGGGACACGAGACAAAATGGCAGGGACACTCATGCTGCTCTCACCCCAACCCACCTAATGTCTGCCCTGCCTGTCACATACTGATAGAGTTTGCCGTTTTAACCTGCAAAACAAATGCCAAATGATTCAGTGCTTTATGTGTTGGTTGTGCAGACGGGCCACCTGGAACCTCTGTTGAATACGTTTACTGCTGAGGAGGAGAGGCAGATGAAGAGAATGCTGCAGAGAGTGGACGTTCTGGCCAAGGTGAGCATACCAAAACAAATAAATGTGCAATTAATAAATTATTTCAAGAGCTGATATAGAACTCTAAATCCAATTTATCGCAAACAAAGAGCTGGGTTAAAGTAGAGATGCACTAATACACTGTCTTGCTTTTCTGTGTTTTGAGACTAAAGTATCTCCAAACTAAGGACATGTTGAGGTAGCCGACTGTTAATAGCTCACTCAGTTGCAGTCTGTCTCATGTTACGGCACAGTGGGTTCATGGTCTAAGCCAGTGCAAGCTCTGCCTGCACGTCTGGATATCTTTGTAGAACAGTTAAATTACTAATTAACTAACATTTTGGATATGGGATTAAAATAGCATTATTACATGTTTATAATTAATAAAAAGCAAGGATTGGCAATGTCAGTATCAGCATCCGATACTATTATCGGAACACATCAGTCCCAGCCAGGTCTAGTTAAAAGAAATCAGGAATGAATTGTGTTTGCTGAAGTGATGAACCCCTGCTCGTCTTGCACATTAATTATTCACTTATAAAGCCTAATAAACTGTAAAGACTCTTTGTCTATCCGTCCTAGTATGCCATGGAGAATGGGGTAAGGCTAATGGTGGATGCCGAGCAGACGTACTTCCAACCGGCTATCAGTCGACTCACCCTGGAGATGCAGAGGAAATTCAACAGAGAGAAGCCGATCATTTTCAACACTTACCAGTGTTACCTCAAGGTGACGGCACAGTTCCATCATTACTAATCATGACCATTTTAGGACACATTTCCCATGTAAATATTGTTTGTGTAGCTATAGATTTGCCCTGGCCTTAAGGAATGTTTGAATGCGGTCATATCTTTTGGTGTTCTTTAATTCTTTTAGGAAGCCTATGACAATGTAACTGTGGACATTGAGCTGTCACGACGGGAGGGCTGGTACTTTGGTGCCAAACTGGTGCGTGGAGCCTACATGTACCAAGAAAGAGACAGGGCCAAAGAGATTGGTTACGAAGACCCAATAAACCCAGACTACGAGGCCACAAACAGGATGTACCACAAGTAAGTTTTGAATTATCATCCAAGCCATTTGTGGTCCGGCTACGAAATGTCTTATATCCTAACCATCTGCCTTGTTTGTCCAGGTGCTTGGAGTATGTGCTGGAGGAGATTGAACACAACAGGAAAGCAAATATCATGGTTGCAACTCACAATGAGGACACAGTGAAATTTACCCTAGAAAAGTACGTTCTCATGCCTGCATGAAAAATTCAAAGATTTGGCATTTGGCACATACAAATTCCAGATTTTGTTTGAACATACTCTAGAGCTATAATCCTCTCATTCATAAAGAACTAATCCTAATGGTTTAAACTAATTCCTAGAGCACTGAGCTAAGTCAAATACATTCTTTGTGAACTTTCCAAAGCAATTAAAGGAATTATAGAGTGATATTGCCACATCAGTGGCGGAATACTGCACTTTAGCTCTTATTATGTAACTTAAACATATGTGTTTTCTTTGTGTTTTTTCAGGATGAATGAGATGGGCCTTTCACCCACTGAGAATAAGGTTTACTTTGGACAGCTGCTGGGAATGTGTGACCAGATCAGCTTCCCACTAGGTATGTTAACACTCAGCTCATATACCAAAAGTAAACAGTATGTTATGGAATCACGACATCTTACATCACATAGTCATGTGGTCATAGATTTTCCACTGAAACGTAGCCCCTACATACGTCAGCTTTTCAACACTCAGACAGCCATTGACCTTACAAAATGTTCTGTCCAATCTATAGATATCCCTGGAGCAAACAGCTCCAAGTTCTCAATTACCTTGACTGTCTATTACAGAATGTTATGTTAGTTTGGTTCAGCAGAGATGCACGCTATGGGTCTGAAGAGGAACACACCACTACCCAAAATTGTTGGACAGTAATGTAGTATACATGTTAAATCCCAGGATTATGATGATGTGAAACCAGTTAGCTCACCAGATTTTTCTCAGTAGAAATTTAAACAGTCAGTATACTACTGGGTGTGTAATAGCTTTTTAAGTTGTGCTAACATTAAGTTTTCTCTAAAAGTAATCTTACAGTTTCTCTTTGCATGGTTAAGATGATTTAAAATGTGTCATGCGACTGAGATATAGAAAATTGAGACATTACATCAACCTCATGCCAATGTGAAGGGCACTGAGCTTTGATTTTCAATAGTTAGCTGATGTTTAAATGATGGTGCAATAAAATGCTGTCGCAGTCCGACCTTTCCTCCCACAGAGCTGGTTCGACCTTGTCATATCATTTGACATTCAATATCAAAACTACATTTTTATATATGAGTGCTATCTTAATACAATATTTATTTGTGATAAATTCATTCCTTATTAAAAACATAATGTTTTAATCTACTTTACCATTATTTCATTGAGCTGACTAAATATGAGTCTACCTTGTTAACTTTATGAGCTACTGTCAGTTATTGTGATTGTGATATGATTCACAATTAGTGGGAACGGGAATTATCGATTCACATTAATCTTTTTTTTTTTTTTTTTTGATTAATCAATGTCAGAAAATTGTGAAAAAAGTTGAGCAGTGTTTCCTAAAGCCCCAGGTAATGTCCTCAAATGTCTTTTTTGTCCACAACCCAAAGATATTCAGTTTTCTGTTGTAGAGGAATGAAGAAGGGGAATGGCGATTATTATTTTTATATAATTATTACTTTATAATTGACAACTAATGAATTAATAATCTAATCGTTGCAGCTCTTTTTGCGTCACAATTTTAATTTTCACTGGAAAAAAATATATATGATACAACCTTTATTGGGGTCTGCACCAAACAAACATGTTTTCCTACATATGGACAACACTATTTGAATGCAGGGACATCTCTGCAGCATCACAGTACTTCATTATAATGATATTTTGTGACACATTAACTGGGTGGCCCTAGTGAGCTGTAACTATTCTGGCTATTTCTCTGCTACATTCATATTTAAATTCTGCTGCTGGACATGACATACAAAGTCCTTGAATGCACACACGGTGGAGATGGTGGACTTTGATTTAAGACTTGTCTTCTGGCTCTGTGTTGAAAACAGGTCAAGCAGGTTTCCCAGTCTACAAGTATGTCCCGTATGGCCCCGTCAACGAGGTCATTCCTTATCTGTCTCGCCGCGCTCAAGAGAACCGTGGTTTCATGAAGGGATCCCAGAGAGAGCGCAGCCTGCTGTGGACGGAGCTGAAACGCAGGATGCTGGCTGGTCAGATTTTCTACAAGCCTGTCTACTAAGTTACAGGACCACAACATACTAACTGCAGTGTAAGCATTCCACCATGTGTACTGTACCAATACCTGCTGCTAGCTGCTCTTTGTAGAGGAGGAAGATTAATGTCCTTCCTTGGCTTGTTAGGTTGCACTGTGTGAAGGAAAGTTTTGCAATTTCACTGATGGATATTTTAAAGTTTGGTATGGTTAGTGATAGAGATTTCTTTTATTTTTAGCTGTATTTTTTAACACATACGTGTTTAAAATGCAGCTGTAATAATACACTGTGGAGATACATGTGCTGTTCCATTAAGAAATGAAATCAAAATTACTTTAACTCAAAAATCAGCTACCAGAGTGGAATCAAAAACTTACTCCTTTTTATTGAATGTTTGTACCTCTAAACATTGATCCTTTCTGACATACACCATGGAATTATTCAGTACAGGCAAAGAAAAATATTGTGTATGTTTGGTTACTTGTATTTAAAATCTGTTTTGTGCTTTTTTAATGGTAAAAGACACTTTGTACTGTATGTTCTGTTCAGTTTAGTTTGTCGGATGTAGCTGTCATTCACAAGTGCCTTATTATTGTTTCCACAAGATTAACTGGAAGCATTCAGCTACTACTTTGTTTTTGTTAGGATATACTCCTCCAAACCAGTTGTATTGTAAAGTATGTTAGCATGGTCATTACCAATACTATGGATCATTGTATTAATCTACAGTATGAATAGCATAACGCTGCATAATGAAGAAGTAGTTCATTATGTAGCATGATTTTGATTACATAAAATGACTTAGATTTGTTAAGATCTATGTTCATATTCTTGATTTTAAGCCAATCTGTTGTTCATCAAAGTATAACTCTAATTTCAGCATTACAATCCAAATAAGTCAAATAGCAGATAAAATGTAAAATTTGACAAAAAGCAGATCCAGGTTTTCGTAATGTTGACATTAAATGAGCCACTTGTTATTTGGAAGTGGCCTTTCAATGTGCTGACAGAAGTCCTTTTACTGTCTACTGAGCAGTACAAGGATGAGGAGCGACTCGGTCTGATCCATTTCATGGAATCATTCACGCCTGTAGTCAAGAACATCCTCTGTTCATCAAACAGCAACAGATGTTCAAAGCAGAAAACCAGGAACTGTTGTGTGTCCTGCGTTCCAGAATGTTCCATAAACATGTCGTGGTTACTGCTGTGATTTTTTTTTTTCGTGGAAAAGTGCACACAAGTACTCAAAGAACACCTGCGCTGTTACATAAGCTGCATGGGTGGAGAAACGGCCTGCGAGTTCAGTCTGTAAATTGAAGTGTTGTTTTTTTAGGTGTAGAAATTGATTTTTTAAACCTTTGCAAAACTTAAAATTAGAAACTGAATTGAAGTTGATCCTTTTTAACTGAAGTTGAATAAAATATACAAGATGTTTTTGGAGATGAATTATACAAAAACAACTTCACTGTTACTGTTTTTTTACACAACCGATGAAGTGATGATAATTTGATAGTCATAAAAACATAAAGTAATTTAATTTTTTTCTTTTTCCAGTCTCAGTGTCAGAATTTTAACACCATGACAGGAACACACAAGCTGCTTTTGTTAGTGTGGAGAGAGAAGACCATAAGAGAATAACCAGTTTGAGTGGTTTACTGTAATCTGAGAGAAAAGCCTTTCATTTTAATATCTCTCACCTGTAATGAACGTCTGTTAGTACATTTTCTTTGGTGTTTTTCACTCTTTTGTTTTTGGTTTCCTCATCATTGCTGTATCAGTGTATACCATGTTTTGTACAGTTGTAAAATATTTGTAATTATTGATTAATACAATAAAGTACAGTTTACATAAAAGGAATTGCGCTGATGTATTCTTATTGCAGCTGTGGATGTTGGAAGTGGACATTAACGAAAACAAAACTGAGCTACAAATAACCAAATAAAAGCTCAGATATTGCACAGTAATCATAATGACAATATTTTTAACTGTCCTTTTCAAAGAAATGTATAAAATACATACAATTATAATAAAAGACAATAGAAGCAGTTGATGCAATATTGTGTTGTTTAATAAAACACAAAGTTAATAAGACAGTGAAATTATAAAAAACAATATTAAAATCCATAAAAAGCAAGTTTAAAATACTGACATCATGACTAAACTTTAAACCTTGAAGTTGTACAAACTTCACCTTCTGCCAGTGTAGGCGACCATCACTCCAGCACCTCAGACTGGACAGATCCAGGATCTTATCTCGTAGTAACAGAGATCTGTTTGTCCTCGCTGCTGACGTATTTTATTGTCAGTGACATCAACAACGATGCCACACAAACACCAGTGGACTCCCTGTGCCAAATCAATGTGACCTACTGAATCAGAGATGACTGCCAGCCAAAGTCAACAGCAGCTGAAGCAGCACCTGTGGCCAGATGTCTGGAAACGAAAGAACAACAGTCACTCAGTCCCACAACACAAAGATGTGTTATACAATTATTATTTTTTATTGTTTTGTTACCTCATTGTTTTGTCTTTGTTGATTTGGAACTAACAAACGTTCAGTCACATTGTTGAAAATCACCAACAAATGTCTTCAGTGTTTTCATTTTTGTGAAAACAAACCGTGGTTTGTCATAAGATGTTGAGACACAGCAAGTTTCGGTATGTTTTCTTGAAACTATAAAAAGAGAGGGTTTCAGGAGAGTTTTAACATTCACACAACGCATACTGGGGAGGCTGCTAAATGTTGCTTTGGCTCATTTTTTACTAAATTGCGAGTACAAGAACATAATGAGTTGGTAAAAACACAGGAAGTTGCTGCAGTTTAATGTTGCAACAGCAAAAGATTTTTTTGTATTTTTAAGTGAACACAAATTTCACTGAACAAGAGACTGAAATACGTGTGTATTTTTGCAATCACTTCTTAGTTCATTCAACTATCAAAATATATGCTGCACAACGTATGTGTTGTTGACTGATCTTGATCTTGATTTTAATAAAATCAACTCAAAAATTAACATTAAAAAAATGTCAGTTTCATAAGGGAGTATTTGTGACAAGTGAACATCAAGTGAAATTTTTCATGTTGTTTGGACAGTCCTGAACATTTGTGTGGATTCTGCACCAAAATATGTTGTCATGGATGAATTATGGTTTACAGTAAATGTAACAACATATTTCCTAACCTCAGTCATCTTACTGGGTGAGACAACAATGTAAAAACAGAAAAAGGCTCTACTGGGCGGACCAGTGTTCTCATGACTGGACCAACTAGTTTTCAAACAATAAACAAGATTTTCATCAGTTCATCATTCATATCTGCATTCTCTGATCAGCTGCTGGGGTTTAAATGGTCAAATGCAGACAAAAAAAAAAAAAAAAAAAAAAAACACTTGGTGAAGGTTTGGAAAATCTTGTCATAGTATGGTAATACTGGTGATAATTCACCATACTCACATGGCGGCTATGCTCAGGGTGGGACGCTCAAATGCTGTTATCAAAAGGATAATATTGTCCTACTGTGTTTTAAGTATAAATGGACACAATCAGACTAATTATTATTATATTATAACTATTTAAATTTTTTTTCTAATTGATCAGGAATTGAAAAGACAATGTACAGTGAAAATCATGGGGGATCATGGGGTCATATTTCAAGGTAAAACTACAAATTTGATAACTGGTAGTTGTTTAATTGCCCAGGAAGTGGTTGAATGCTAATGTTAGCAATTGTCTAATGCTATCAGGTTATCAAATATGCTGTTTTAGCTCCAAATTTTTACTATCCATTGTCTCTTCAGATTCTGATCAATCAAGAAGTGGTTAAATTCTAAAAAAAAATCTGGATAACAGCAGTATGACACTATGACACCTGAGTGCAACATCAGAATATGGTGAACTGAGCATTTTCTTTGAAAATACTGCATAATATTTCATTCTTCAAATTAGAGTTTGTTTACAGCTTATGCATTTAAGTACAGTTTTTATTACAATATGTTCAGTTTAACACGTCTTAAATAGCAGTTCTGTGTGTGTTGTTTTTCAGACTGCAATCTGTTCTGTCTGAACAGGTATATGTAGGTGTGCCATCCAACAGCAACCAATTTTACAAAACTATTCGGCGTCTGTGGGAGGAGAGTTTACATCTGATAGCTTCAGTCCTCTCAGCCAATGAGATCAAACCTCGAGGAGTGCATGCTGAGCAGTAGAGGATTTCCCTTCACCTTGTAGAGAATCCTCACCCTGACACTGCTAATGCTGTCGTCTGCAGGTAAATAAAGCTCTTTACTTGTATTTCCTCCACATGTTATGTTCTTTTTTGATTTACAGCATCAGTTATAATCTATCTGTTGTTCTGATTATCAGAAGAAGTTTTGAATTTTTGAAGAAAATTGGTCTACATAATAGTTATTTCAAGTGAAGACATCTTACATATAGGTTAAATTCTTTAATAATATACTACAGTTACTCTATGAGACAAACATGTGAAATGTAGCAAATAGAGAACATAGAGGACTGAGATAAGAAGTAAAAGCTGGTATGTAGAGAGACACACCTAACCACATGCTCCCACCCACACAAAAAATTTATGTGAAATGATTGTTCTATCAAGAGAGAGCATCTGTCCAGTGTCACCGGCAGAAACCTGTTTTAATATTTATCCATTTTCACGAGCCTTAAGATGCTTGTACTGAAACTGTTTTCAATATTAGTGGCTCTTTTCTTCTTCCGTTTTTGCTGTTGTTGTAAAGGCAATTTTACCACCATAAACATGTTTATACTGTAAACATGTGGACTCTGTTTTATTCGACAGAAAGAATGATGCAGCAGTTTTCTTGCTTAGGCAATCTATTCTCTGTAGCTGCCCTTTTTCTTATGCTACAGTTGATCATATGTCTTCCTTTAACCTCTTCTTTTCAGCAGGGATAAATACCAGGTTGCATTTAATTTAAATGGATCAGGTCTGTGCTCTACAGAATAATTACTCTAGTGTATTAAGGGATGAGGTGAGGTTAGGGGGTAATTAGCTGGCCCCTGTGTAAAAGAATTACCACAGGGCATTAGGCTACAACTGTTTATGAGCTTTGTGTAACTGCTCACACAACAGTTACACAGCGAAATCCAGCAAGATGTGTATCAAAACGTATTTTGCCTTCAATGTTCTCCTCATCTGTGGTCTCTAATTTCATTTTCAGGTTTTCATTTGGATTTCAGTGATGGGGTGCATCAAAGGAAAGTGCACATTTGTAATACGAGGCCTGATTCTCTGGGTTTTACTGACCAACATCATATTGCTGCTGTACTGCTTGACAAATCCAACCCAAGTGAAGATTAGGTAAAGATTTACAAGTAAAGTAATGCTGGACATTGTGGAATAATTTCAAATATTGCAATATTTTTGACCAAATGAGACTAATATTGTGGTGATGACTCTTGCCAGGGACGTAGAATTGGGTGGGCACATGTTTCTACCACTATCCAGTGATTACTGAGTTCCTTGCAATAATTATTATTTAAATATTTAAATATAACCACAGCTGTCTGTCAGTGTCTAGTAATAATAATGTTAGAGTAAGATTCTGTATTATGACAAAGCACATGTGCTAATTATAGATGCAAAATGGTTCATTTTTACATTTTGAAAGACTGCTTGCTTCCCTTCATTATGCCTCACTTTGGTTTGGTCCTCTAGCTACGGGCTACAGGTCACTTTTTACTGCCAAAATATTTAAGATATGAGTTGGGAGACTAGCAATTATTCAAATGAGTTATTTAGATCATCAGGGAAAGTGAGAAATATACACAAATCTATTATTTTATCATTTATTTACATGAATGCTGTCATCTTAGTCAGCACTCCTCTGGCAGCAGTAGTGTCTCCCCTTGCGCCATGTGGCTCAGTTAACCTCTGGAGACACTGTGTGTTTCTGTCACTGAAACTTTGTGACAACAGGCAACAGGAAAACAGGCAGAGGACACAGAAGGACAACAGGTAGACACGGAACAAATTTATTTTCCCCACCAAACATGACATGTAATTATCCGTCCTTTATTATTTGCCCATTGCTTTCACAAAACATTAACAGAATGAGATTTTTGATAAATAATCATCAATAATGGGGATATAATGACTTAATGAGTAAAGGCAAAAATTAGAAACTGCTAGAACTGTCTGGTTTGTTCAGAAAATTATATCACTTGACTGTAATGCAGCCTTTAAAACCATATCATGATATAATGAAATACAAAATCATAATCAATCAATATTCCTGCTGGAAAGCATTATTTTTATTGAGCAAAGCTAGTTGGCCTGTTTGCTTATCCATGTGTTTTATTTATAGAGGCTCCCAAGAAGACACATGTCCTGTCAGTATGGCCAAATTATTGAAGCAAAATGTCACCACACCTGCTCAAAGCACAACATCCATGTCAGATGAGTGCTCCCCCAGGAGGAACATCATGTTCATGAAGACCCATAAAACTGCCAGTAGCACCATACTTAACATCCTCTTCAGATTTGGAGAAAAGCACAAGCTTAAATTTGCCTTTCCTGATGGACGCAATGACTTCTTCTACCCATCGCCTTTCCAGTGCTCCCAGGTGAAGGAGTACAGGCCTGGAGACTGCTTCAACATTGTTTGCAACCACATGCGCTTTGACCACCAAGAAGTAGCCAAGCTCCTGCCTCCGGATGCTGTGTACATCACCATCCTGCGTGACCCAGTGCATCTCTTTGAGTCGTCCTTCCATTATTATCACAGAGCAGTGCCTCTCACATGGCGCATCAGAGGAGACAAACTGGCAGAGTTTCTTCACAGTCCTCAGACCTTCTACAGCCCAGAGGCTTTCAACTCGTTCTATCTCAGAAATTTGCTCTTTTTTGACTTTGGGTTTGAGAACAACCTGGAGGCTGATGATCCTCGTGTAATGAGGGATATTCATAGCTTATCGAAACGTTTTGATCTGGTTCTCATAGCAGAATACTTTGAGCAGTCTCTTATCCTGCTTAAGGACACACTCTGTTGGACCATGGATGACATCCTGTATTTTAAGCTCAACGCTCGCAGAAGCTCATCTGTATCTCAGCTGACCCCTGAGCTGAGAGCCAAAGCTTTACAGTGGAACGGGGCTGACTGGAAACTCTATCAGCACTTCAATGCTTCCTTCTGGGCTCGAGTAGAGACGTTTGGAAGAGAAAGAATGAACAAGGAGGTTAAAGAACTGAGAAGAAGAAACGCTGAGATGAAGGCCATCTGCATTGAGGATGGAGGCGCAGTAGAAGCTCAAAAAATTCAGGACAGACGCTTCCTGCCCTGGCAGCCAGTTGGAGAGTCGTCCATCCTGGGGTACAACATGAAGAAAAGTGTTGATCCCAAATTCAGGACAATCTGTGAAAAGATGCTCACACCTGAAATACAATACTTGTCAGACCTGGGCGTGAGCTTGTGGCTTACTAGACTGTGGGGATGGTTAAAAGATGCCATTTTTATACTTTGACTTTGATTCTCACATTTACGACTAAATACAGTCATTTATCCTGCAAAATATATGTGATACCTACTTGAAACAAATGTTTTCCTCATTGTCACTTTATCACCCAGAATGTGAATTGCAAATTCAGAAACATTTATAATACAGGTTCTCTCACATACCTCATCATCTGTTGGCAATTAATTGCTTCTAACTGTTAGTTGTATCTCCCAACACTGTGCACTACATAAAAAAATACTAAAAACCATGTTTACACTCTTTAAAAATGGGTTCAGGCTTAAGGTGCAAACACTAATACTCCTCTGTGTTGTTGTACCCATTCTGCAGCTGATACTCATTTCTATGGTGAGATTTACATAAAGTGCAAAGCTTCTGTGTGGCTCTCAGGGGACACAAGATAATATATCTGTCTAGATCCCGGTGCTTTTTGTCAAGCCAAAGACTTAAAATCAGGGTGTGACATCTTCCACTAGTCAGTCACTGATAGTGGTACCGTTGTTGTTTTTCAGCAGGGTGAGAAGTGTTAGTGTGCCCCCTAGAGGCCTATGGTTCAGGTTCACCTGTGTGAAGTGCATTTGAATAGCAGTGACCTTGCTTGACTCTGTCACAGTGGTTTACAAAACATGTCTTCATCCTTGACAGTAATAATGGTGTGTATATTTCATCTTCAACTGAGGCTCAAGGAAACGATTGATTAGATTCATGGGGCTAAATAATCAAGACAGTCATAATTTTTAGTCACAAGTGGAAGCTACTTTGTTGCTGTGGTAATATCATCTAGTTTATAGATACTACTATTTGCAGATTTAGCAAGCTTCAGTGACACACCAACCATACGCTAAAGCTATCCTCTTATCCATGGATATTCAGCATCGGGCCACACAAGTTAATCTGAATAAGAGCTTTATCAGTTGAGTTTAACTATTTTCTTTACTCATTACAATATTTGTGGCACACTAGGCATGTCCTTATAATCCATCTTGAATTAAGATGCTATTTCATTGGATAGTGAAAATATAAGTGGGGTAAAAAATACTTTCTTAGGAGGCCTCATGTACAATTTTGTGTGCATGAGAATGATCATTTACTTCAAGCAAAGCTTGTACATACATTATAAAATACACTGACAAAACTAATTACTGGTATACATCTGCCAGCTTGACAGCCCTTTTCTTTTGTAAATATAATGCTCTTTGTAAACTTGCTTCAAAATATACCATGTAATTATTGTTTTGTTTTTTTTACTCATTAGTCATTAAATTTTGTTTTAATATTGTAAATGTGACAATGAACATCTGCTTGTAGCATTTAGGTCTCAAAATGAGCCAGGAGCCTTTGCTGCTTGTAACATGTCCCTTCCTATCACCTGATTGTCCTCCCATCTTTAACTGCCTAATAAAGTAGAACTTACACAAAAATAAGTCAAACCCTTGCCTACCATATTTTGTAGTTTCTTTGAAATGATATTAATGTTATATATATGTATGTACATATATATATATACACACAACTAATGATTATTAATATAATTGATTAATCTCTTGATCATCTTCACAATTAATCAATTGACTGTTCAGAAAATGGTGGAAAAGGTTTATCACCATTTCCCAAAGCTCAAGGTGACATCCTCAAATGTCAGGTTTGTCCACAACCTAAGAATATTCCGTTTACTCTCATAGAAGACTAAACAAACCAGAATATACTCACATTTGAGGGTCTGAAATCAGAAATTTGGACATTTTCTCTCTAAAACAAGACTGAAAACAAGTATCTGGATTTTTTTTTTAAACACTGACAAATAATCAATGAATTGGCTAATAGTTGCAGCTCTAAAGCCTATAAAACAGCTGATTACCTATGAAAGGACACAAGTATCTGATCATTGTATATTTTGTAAATGACTGCAACCATGCGGTTGGTAAACAGAAATGATCAGTTGTACTGGAAGTAAGTGCATTATACAATAACCCTTCCAAGTTACTCATTAATTTGTATGAGGCAACTGACACAATCTGAAATGACATAATGTGTCTTGTGTGTACTACTAATAACGTTAAATAAAAGAAGGCTAAAAAATGACAGTATAATCTAATAAATATGCTTGGCACACATGCCATTAACGATATGATAAATCAAAACATTGCAAAATTCATACGACATTAACACATGTTTAATTTAACCATTTACAATCTGAGGAGAACGAAGGCATTACAAACAACAACAGAGAAGGGGGACGAGGTGACAAGATCCATTGCTCCATCTGTAAGGTGGCGATCTGGACTGTCAGTCAGCTCCCACAGGTCCCCTGGTAGCCGCTGCCAGCCTGGGCATGACTTTGAGCAAATTGTCCATGTTGACTGATGCTTGATTCAGGTGTTGGAGTCCAGGCAGGGAGAATGGATGGAGGAAGTGTGACAACAGTTGCACTTCAGCCTTAGATAACCCCGGGCCGCGTCCTATTCCTCGTCTTTTTCCTCGTAGTTGTGCTTGATGTGTTTCCATAATTTCTACAGTAAATTACAAATAAAAACGTTACACAGGTTGAACAGGTTGTATAAACAGATTAACAGAATCAACAAACAGATCTAAAAGATCTGATTGGTCGGCTTAGCGGGCAAGCTAGCTTAGCTAGCTAACGATAGCACCGCTTCACCCTCTGCTTACAAGGTCAGGATAAAACAAGCAGTAAAACACCAAATTACAAACTTACCCCGCGATTCATTTGCTCGAAAATCGCGTCGCCACCTTGGTCGAATAGTCGCTCGAAGAAAACCGCTCCAACCATGATGGTTATAGCGAAAGTGGACGTTCTCCTGAAGAGCAGATTGTAGACGGACTTTGCCAGCGCCATGTCGGTGGTGTAATGCGCATGCGTACTGCGCCAGAGCGGATACTCAGGCAGACGCTTCCGCTCGAGAAATGTGTTGAACGCTAAATGGCCCTGCAAGGACACCGTACTTGAGGAATTTGTTGCGTTTTCTCTTTTTCTAACGTGAAATTTTACTCAAAGTGGAGTGCATTGTTTCGTCAAATGGTTTGTGCTCTTTATTGTTTAAATTCAGTGTATGCAGGGTTTGAAACAAACGTTCCTCCGCGTAACAACAAATGTGAGCTAGTTAGCAAGCTAGCTAACATTATGTTAACGTTATGTCACGGTATACAAACACTATAATATTTATCGCTAAGGATTTTATAATGTTTATGTCGATTATCGAACCTCCCATTTACACGATTACTGTATTTCTTGCTGTTGAACCTTCAGACTTTGGATGATTGTATTCTCAGAGTAGAAGATGAAGTCATAGCAAGGCATATTCAAAATAAAAGTTAAGTAGTAAATAAAAGTCTTTCGTCAGTTGCGTTGGTACATTTCTCAGATCAGAATATAAATTCTTAAAACTGGTATAGTATTTGTTCTACCACCATATCAGCTAGTCACTCATTCAAGCCATAAAAGCAAGTCTATATTCTTATGAACTTGCAAACGTTTGGCACATACATGCTGACGATTATGTACAATTTATTCTGGTTCTTTGTTGGATAGTCTTTCCCAGACAAAGAAAAACTAGGTAGTTGTCGATTGCTTAACTTTCTACTTGCAAAATGATTGAACCAGCTGTTATAGTCTGACAAGCAAATTTTCTATACTTTTCTGGTACAGTTTTTATGGTAAATGCATATACAATTATGCCTAATGGGTGTTTCTCATGTTTACATTTCTTATTTTGTCTTTTTTTTCTCATTTGTACTATGCAGTGCTATTAAACAGTACTGTCTATTAACTAATAACTAATTAACTAATGACATGGTTTTTCAAGTGTCAAATAAAAGTAGTACAGTAAAGGCCTTAATGTGAATCCTGTCCAGTCTCTTGCAATCTCCTCCATAATGTGTAACTTTGTAATGTTTGCGTAAATTGATATATGCCAGAAAAAGTGCAGCCTTGTGCATTTTCAATCAAAACCTTAGTCAAATTTTAGGTTACATCAAAAATACCTATAATACACTGTTATATTGACAGCATGGCTAAGCATTTTGACTATCTTGTTTGCAAATAATGACACAAGGATTTGTCATTCTGATGGCACTGACATGTTCATTGACATCAATATTTTCTTTTGAGAGATAAACTCGGGATTGTGAGCAAGGTACAGCCTTTTGCAGATAATCCTATGTGTGGTGCCATTTGTACTAATTGTTTTGAGAAATGCTCTGCCTATTTTGCAAAATAAAAATGATGTACCAAAGCACCCAAGAGAAACTGGAAATGAGGCACCTCCATTATTAACCAGTAGATGGCAGCAAGAGAATGCTACTAATACCACCTGCCTTGCTTTTAATTATTGCTGATGTTCCTGACAGTAGATATTATCCTGGTTCCACTTTGTGCCTCTCATATAATCATTTTTAGTCCAAGGCCAATTCTGTAATTACATGTGTGACTTTTACATGAATTATTAGTATTTAGTGCAAAAGTAAACAAACAAATAAACAAATGAGACCATGATTACTTTAAGTAAATGTAGAAAGACTTGCATTGATTGGGAAATCTCAAATGTCAAAACAGGTCTATCACACAAACAGATCTGTCAAAACAGATGAATACTAGGACCATGCATGATTAAGCATAAATTAGATCTGCAGTGTACTTCATACTGTGCTTTTTTTTTTTACTTTTTAGTGCTGAAGAGTTATTTGAATTGGATTAGTGAATTGAAAGGGAATTAAGTATACATTCTAAAACTGATTTATATTTTGCAGCTTTTTTAAATGTGAGGGTTGCTGCCATTCTGTTTTCTATCATTGTAAATGAACAATATTTGGATTTTAGACTGTTTTGAAAATCTCGTCTTGGGATATGAGAAATTGTGGCAGACATTTTTGACTACTCGCATTTTATAGACAAAACAATTAATCCATCAATCAAAAAAACAACAACACATTTATTGATGACTGTACATAAAAAGTCTGCTAGGAAAGAGTTTGTGTTGTTTTGCTTGTGCGTAATGATGCTTAACATGGCAATGCTCACTCAATTGATGTTGTAGTATCACACAGAAACCATTTCACTTAGCACAGCAATTCACTCACCATGTGTTGACAGAGCAGTTATGTAAAATTGTTTCTTTTTCTATTCACTGTCTTTCAGAGATCTAAAAGGTGACATCTTGCTGCTTTGACCACAGAAACGGCACCATGGGGAAGAGATACTACTGCGACTACTGTGACCGATCCTTTCAGGACAACATGCATAACAGGAAGAACCATCTGAATGGTGTTCAACATCACAGAGCTAAAAAGGCCTGGTTTGACCATTTTAGAGGTGAGACAGCGGTTGCTCCCTAAAGGAATAGTTCACCCAGAAATGAAAATTCAGTCATTATCTACTCATCCTCATGCCGATTGAAGTTTTTCAGTCCACAAAAACGCCATATATATGTCAAAAATATCTTAAGAAATCAGTTCCTTTATATTCATATATCAAAAGCCAATCATGTTATCCTCCGCTAAAACAGTATCACATGTGTTTACAGAGGCTTGAACCAACTGATAATATCATGACATCCACCCACCAAATTTCCGCTTTTAGCAGCACAGGTCTAAGATTCAAGAAATAAACATTATGTCCCCCCTGCCTATCCTGTTTCACTCTGAAATATGTCACGTTACAGAAACTAGATACTCTTGAGACGCTTTTCATCTGGACTTTAATCCTTTAATCCTCCCTAAAGTAAATAAATTCCATGTTATATTTTTATGACACTTGATGATTTAGTGTAAATGTATTTTTTAACTAGTATGTAACTAATACAAATACTGTGTACCATAATGTATTATTTAAAAAAGCTAAGTTTTCAAAGAGATGTAGAATATTTTGACTGGAGAATTAATAAGCACGCACACAGTTTTCTTTTTACAGACTCTTCAGCCATCCTGTATGACGAGCAAACAAAGAAACCCTGCAGGAAATTTCTCCAAAAAGGTAACAGAGCAGCTTAATCTTACATCTATCCAAAAACGAGGAAATTATATTAAATGCCTTTTGATAATCATCTTGTTTTCCCCCTTTTTTGTCTGCGTAGGAATTTGTGACTTTGGCCCTAACTGCAGGTTTTCTCACATGTCCGAAGAGGATCTGTTTAACTTAAAAAGACAGGTGGAAGGTAAGCTGTAGCCAAACAGTAGTGCTGTCTGCCACATGACTGAGAACTTCTATAATGAATACTTCAAAGAACCCCAAAGCAATGTGCCGCATTTAATGCAGAGGGCATGAGACATAACGCACTTTATTTGTCATTTTCGTCATATAAAAAAAAATTATGTTTGGTAGCGCTCAGAGACCAGCAGCTATTGAAAACGAGATAAAAAAAGGTAAGAAAAACAAGAAGATAAAAATATAAACAAGAACAAGGATGAAACCAGATGAATAAACATGATAAATATGATGAGGTAGTGTTATCTATCTACTGTGTGTATTATAAAGGTAAACAGTGACGGTACAAACAGTATAGAAGCAGTATAAAAGTGTAAAAAAAAGTCGTACAAAAAAACAAAATCATACACGTGATGTGAGCATAGATAAGATTACATTTTTAAATATTACAATCTCTCTAAATGATTCTTTAATAATGAGTTGAAGTGGATTGTCATGGAATAGTATACAAGTATAACATACAAATTGTCAAGTAAATTTAATGCAGATTACTGTGTGAACATGTTCACATGTTCATTTCTTTCAGATGAAAGGCAGCTCAGAGAGGACTCTGTAGACAGCATCATGCCTGAGCGAAGTGTAGAAGAATGGCTCACTAGAAGGGAAAAGAAGCAGACTGCCCTCACCACCAAAGGGTAGGCACATCCGTTTTTGTGTATCATACATGGTTAGCATGACTAATGGTTATTCCTGTTGATGTTGAATTCAACTATTCAATTATTTTCTCTCTGCAGAGATCTAAAAACGAAGGAAGACAGTGAAGAGGGCCAAGACGAAAGTGACGTGCCTCAGCAGCTCCTCTCAATTCCTGACCTTCCACCCTCTCTTCTACCTCCTCCTCCAGGAGGATGGAAAGTCAAAGTGAACACAGAATGGGGTTGAGCGATATTCACTTTGTGGTGCAAATCAGTGCAAAGTGGATATGAGACATTGATAGAAGGAGGAATGGTACAGAATACATATGTTCTTAAGAGACGTGTCAGGTTCATATTTCAAGCACTGAGGTCTGCGTGAGGTTTTCAGTTCATACTGAAAATCTGTTTGTTGCTGTTTCTCATTTTAAAAATGGGAATAAAATGTATATTTCATATGCTGCATAGTATGTAGGTCATGTTGGTTTAATTTTGAATTTACACTATTAATTTATTGGATCATACTGTTGCAAGTTTCTTTTGTGAGAAATGAAGTCAACAGTTAAAAAAAAACAGCTTTAAACTGATAAAAAAATGTATTTACATAAAACACACATTTTTAAAACACAGCGAGGCGAATCCGAAAATAACCTTCAGTGAGACTCTTCTAAGGAGCTGCGTTTGACGTCATGAAGTCCCAAAAGGAACAGAGGATTGCTCAGCAGATGGAAATAATTTTTTATTTATTGTAATCCTGTGCTGCTGCGTCACAGGGGAATCACTGATCTGACTAAATTTTATTTCTAACCCAGCCGCTGGAAAACACCATTTTACTTCCTAAATAGTAAAGATGACAAACCAGTGATCTGGATTAAATTTCATCATGAAAGTTTTTTATACCTGGGAAGTTTATTGATACAGTTTTATCAGCAAGATTCATGCTGATCCCTTGGATTTGAGACTAATGGTTTTATAATTATCATTAACCTTTTTGAATCCTCAATTAGGCTGTTCCCTCTCAAAGGCAGCTATGCTGAGATGTATATACCTTAAACTGTTTTCACAACTGCTGTGTATTAACAGCACAATCCTCATTAAATTGTGTTTTTATTCTGTTTGTATCCGTTTGTGTAACTCTTATTCTGCTGTCTTGGCAAGGTATCCTGTGTAAAAGATGTCTCTTACTTAAATGGAACTTAAAGGACCAGTGTGTAAGATTAACAGGGATTTATTGGCAGAATATAGAATAATTCAATGTGATATTCACAAGTATATTTTTATTAGTGTATAGTCATCTGAAAATAAGAATAATTGGGTTTTTGTTACCTTAGAATGACCTCTTTATATCCACCGAGTGTGTAGCTCCTCTTCTGTGGAGACTGCCATGTTACCAAAGACTGACTTTAGATACAAACTTTAATTCTTTGTGTGAGTTTTATGGACACCACAGTTTCTCCTCCATGCTTGGAAGAGGAGAGTGAGATGATGTTTGCAATCTGCGAGTTCACTGCCCATTACACATTGGTCCTTATACCCCCCTTCTTACTTTGTTTAAGACACCCTGGGTATTTCTGACCACCAGTGGCACTATGGAGCTATGTTTTTACTTGAGGTTCCCCATTTTGTTAGCATCAAACTTTTCTTTATCATTACAGGCTAACAAAGGCAGTGAGGAAGAAGATGGATCAAAAAAAGGAGTAAAAATTAATGTTGCAAATGCAATACCTCACACACACAAACATTTTAGTGAGAAACACTCAATGTAAACATAACTTGTTTGTTTACAAGAAAATCCCATAAAGGTACCTTTAAATACAGCTTATGCTGTAAAGGTAGAAAGTTCAATAAATGTAATTTTCAGCCATATTTAAAGGTAGAATGAGTAGGATTTGTCAGTTGCTGTGTGTAAACACACCGAAAAGATCTCTAATTGTCGAGTCTTATTCTCAGGATGTCAAATATTGACGTTTTGAGTTGGTAAAGTGTCCTGAGCACAGCAAAGCAGTGAGAAAATAAAAACTGGTGGGTGGAGGGTGGGGTCTCTGGGGATTGCTGAGAAAGACTATTGTTGTATGAGTCTATGCATTGTTTTTGTTTTGGGAAAATCCTTCATAGTTTGCCATGGTATTGAGCTTGTGGCTTTATTTATTGCTGGAACTTCTCGCCCTGTAATCCCCTTTCACACTCGCTCCCCTCTGCAGCAGTCATTTGTATCTATTAAATCTCACTCTACTTGTAGACAATCAATAGTTCAAATGCTCATTAAGGCAAGTTTGGATCTTATCATGCTCTCTGAAGCTTGTTTGGTTCTCTCTTTTGAATAATTTGGGTCCTCAAATGGCACCTTGATAATTTGACTCGAGCAGTCATGACTCGAATCTAATAACACTGAAGAAAATGACACTACACCTCCTTATCCTGGACCTAATCCTCTTACATCTTAAATATTTCATGTCCATTGCTGCTGTGCTCACTACACTTTCTTGTTAGCCTTTAGTTTACAACTTCAGTAATTCTTAATTCCAAAACCCGGGCGCTTGTATAAATGCCACTACATTTATTGTACCACCATATAGCTGCAAGGAAATAGCCTTTTCCCTCTCTGCAGGCTGTGTGCTGCTGTGCTCTGTTACTAATGCGTGCTTAACATGCCAGATGCCGCACCATCAGGGCCATCACACCAACACATCCTGACTGTTCTCCCCTCTGATCTGAAATTGTCGAATGAGGAAAGAATTCAGAATTTCACTATGTTTCCCTGAAAAGCGTCCCCACCCAGACCCGCTCTTCCTCTCTTTTATCCTTTTTGGTTACAAATTAAAGCAGAATTAGACATGTCTTTTTTAAAAAAGGCCCATTTAATGTGTGCATTTGCACCACACTGTTAACACTAATGTCGAGTACAATGTCACATTTCGAAACAGAAAACCACAGACGGCCGGCTCATTTTCAATGCCTTTGTTTTTTATTGGACTACATGCATCTAGACACCACTTACATTAGTGTATAACTGATGCAGTAACCTCTACATGTGCAGTAACAGTTACAGAAAGAAAACAGCTGGATATTCTCAATCTAGACATTAAACTTACTTGTAATGTCACACAGCAGGATGGTACAACAAATATTAACTGGGAAGTTAGAGAAATTTTTTATCAAGACCAGGGGGGACAGAAAGATAATACATGAATACTTATTGGTACTGGGATTACTGATGAGTCATTTCAATTCAAAAATACATTAAACATTAGATTCATTTTTGTCAAAGGTAATGATTTTGTAAAATGGATCTCCCATCTTTCTAAAAGTCTGTCTAAAGCTACTTGAAGTCAAGGCATGAGAGTGCAGTTTTTACTCCAAATGACAAAGGCACGGAACAGAAGACATCCACAGTCCAAATCAAATTTATAATAACAACAATTAAGACAAAGTGTACATAAATCTGCTCATTAAAACACTAACATACAGAATAGGACACAATATTTGCTTATATGTCTTAAAGACAAGATCTGACACAATAACTATATTTTACATTCACACAAAACCCCATACCTTACATGATATGTCCACATGAGGAGGTAATGTGATGTCATATAAGTAGTTCATACATAAACAGCTACTATACACGAAATAAAATATCAGTTTTATTGCCAGAATGATTTCCACACTTTTCCCTCTCGTGATATAGCTTTGATAAACTTTAAGATAAAAAGAGCAAGAAAAAATATATAGAATTTCGTAAAACTTGTCAAATCTGACAAATATTTGTTAAAGAAATCATTCTGAAAAATGAATCTTAACAAATCAGAAAAGTTAATGTAAGTGCATGGTCTTAATACACACAAGAATCTGTATCTGAATATGTCCAGTCAACCTGGAAATTATACATCAGAAACCTGATTTGTTTTTGTATATTTTTGTATTGTTTTATACAAAACATTATGCTTACATTCATAATAAAATCACATAGATTTAATGTATCACTTTCAAGTAAGAAAATATAAGAATGTTATAGTTTAAACAATATGTTGTTTTGGTGGTCCATGTAAAAGCCAGAAAACAACATTTTTCATGATATGTTAAATTATTTTTCACAGCATACTGCAAAGTGTTTAGTGTTTTGATATCATCAGCACATCCACAAAAATTCGACATTTACAGGAAAATGTCAAATACTGAGATTTTTTTTTTTTTTGCAATGATCACTATACAAATTGCATAATTATTTGAATACATACATCAGAATTCAAAATTTGATCTCACACAGAACACACAATTATCTCTAGTTTAATGTACATGCAGGTGCGTCGTGTGAATTGAATATTCTTCATTTGATATAAACATGACAGTTAACACCTAGTTCTTTTGTCGAAACGTAAAGTTGTGGTGGTGAATTTGTTCACAGCTGGTAGCTCGGGTCATACAGCGGTTCAGTTCAGCGCTCGGTATGTGGCGCCCGTGACAGACGCACAGACTCGAGATACGCAGCGACATTGTGCATGTGTCGTGACAGGCTGAATATGAAACAGATGTGTGATGGTCGAGAGGTTAAAGAGGTAGTTTAGATGATCTGAAGTGAGGTTGTGTGAGGTACTTATATGTAGTCAGTGTATTACAGTTTGGAGAAGCAGCAGGAGTACCGGTGTAGGAAGCTAAGCTGCTGTGACTGGCTCTTAATATACAGCAGTACATTGCTTAGCTTCTTACACCGGTACTCCTGCTCCTACTCCTACTGAAAGTAATACAGTGACTATGGATTCGTACCTTGTACAACCACATTTCAAATAATCTGAACTATCACTTTAATTTTCTGAAGTCTTGAAGTCTGGTCTTTTTGCATAAATACCCATGCAGACACTCTTGTCTGATATTTCTTCAAGGGATTTAGGGATTTCCTTCTGTGTCCTGCTGCTTTTTACTGGATTTTACCGTTCACCGGGAAAACAGCAGTTTGATTTACAAATCAATCCCAAGCCGCTCAGCCACAAAGGCTCACTCTGAGCTTTAAAACAAACCCATTAATTTTTTAGAAAAGCGTGACATCTTTAGAAATGGACTGTGGGATTTCTCTGCAGATCAGCTGACAGGGGTTCACAGCTTGTGTAACGTCCACATGTCAGTCAGGCCCTCTCTTTTTTTCCGTCTTTCTTTTCGGCAGTGCTGTCCAGCGTGTTCCTGTGCTTGTTCACCAGTTTATTCCAAATGTTGGGTTTTTTTGTACTTCTCGTTGTCATAGTGGAAAAGTTTGGCATTTTTCTTCTTGTCATGTCTTAACTTGTAAATATCATGTGCCTTTACGTCAGTTTAAGCTGAGCTGGGTCTTACTGGAAAATAACATGATCCTTTAATATAATATATGTAACAGTTGATGCAGTATTTAATGAAAAATAATTTGAATGATTTCATGACACCCTCTGCATGTTCTGTGTAGTGTCACATCCAGCTGCTGTGAGAGGCTGTACATAGTCATAGCAGAGCTTTGAGCTAAATGCTAGCAAGCATGGAACAAGTGTGGCCTCAGGACTTTCTGCCAGAAAGCCTTTTCTGGCAAAAATCTTCTGTCAAAAAGCCCAGAAAGCTGTCTGCTAGAAGGGGCTTTCCGGTAGAAAGGCGTTAGGGAGTCAGGTCAAAGTTCTCATCAGGATCAAGCCCAGGAGACTCAAGTTTGACTCGCTTATTTATGACTTATTATTATTAGACTTGTTGACTGATTATCTGTCAATGTTTGGTGAGCATTAGGGAACAAAACTATGCTAACACATTGATGTTCAGCAGATATGAGCATGCTAACATTTGTTAAGTAGCACTAAACACAGCAACTGCAGCTGCGGCTGAATATCATTCATTTTACATGAATTTGCGGATAAAGTTTCGGACATGATAGAATTTTAACCTCATGGTGGTGAAAATTTTAGCGATACCAAAGTTATTACAGTTCCCTCAAAACCACAAATGTCAACCTCATGCTGATACAAGAGGAAAAATCAGGGGATCACCAAAGTCGTTGGGCTGCATCCTCAGGGAACCATCAACGCCTGAACCAAATTTTGTGCCGTTTCATGAGAAAAGTCAGTGGGAGTCATTCTCTGGGTACCATGAGTTCTGCAGATTGAGATCTTTCAGTCTGATTGAAATGGGGAACCAACAGACTGACATTAGCGACCCGAGAGCCATTAGTCTAACATAACCACTAATACGTTTTCAGTTATGTTAAATATTCTGTTCAACAACGACTGAGTCAGTGGGGCTACTTTTTTTTTTGTTAAGATATAGATCACAGATGATGCTGGTTTAGTAAAGCATGTTACAGTCAACTGGATGTGAGCTGGACTTCTGGACTGGAAATACTGGAACATAGAGACATAAAAGAGACACATTATGCAGAACCCAGTCATTTATCCTTATGTTTTAGTATGTGATTTAAAACTACTTAATATGTAGCCCATCAACACGTTTGTATTGCTTAATTACTATCATCAGGACTATCATTATTCCAAACAGCAGAGCTCTCATCAACAACATTAATTGTTTTGCTATATTAGACACGGCACAGCTATTACTACAGCACACACTGTACACCGAAATACTGAAGTCCTCTACAGTCATCTTATTTCTTAGAAAATGTCAGAAATTTGAATCAATGTGAATCATCTGTTTTACAATACTAATCAGCCCTTGAAATGTCTTTCTATTATTCCTTCCTTTCTTTTTTTTTACTGGTATGCTGTGATTAGTGGCCATACAAAACCATTGCATGACATCATTTCATCCGTTGTAGAGGGAAGCTGTGATAGCATCACCGTGGGTGTTGAAAACGTTGAACAAAACCGAAAACAGTCAAGTATCTTGGTTGATGTTTTGCTTATTCATTGTCCGTCCTTTAATCTCTTTGTAACCAGCTGGAAACAAGCGTTTACTTCATTCCTCTGCGGAGCATTTGATTCGCTGCAATGAGCATAACGCTGATGATAAATGCAATGGCGAAGGCACAAATCAGGCTTTTACGCACACACGTGTGTTTTTCCTGTTGTGTTGGGCTTGCTGTGGAAAGATTTTGAAAAGATTGTTAGCTCATCTGAGTGTCATAAAGGGACAGTTCACTCACAAATCAAGAATACACAGTTTTCCCTCTAACCTGTAGTGCTATTTCTCCATCTTGATTGTTTTGATGTGAGTTGGTAAATTTAGGAAATATTGGCTTTAGAGATGTCTGCCTTCTCTTGAATATATATTTGAAATATTTAACACCAGTGTCTCTTCTCAGATATCATGACCCAGTTACTCAAGATAATCAGCAGACCTTGCTGTGAGCAGTTTTATGTAGGAACTGTTTTCTTTTTATCAAACTACACCTGCCAACCGTATCACTGTACAGAAGGAAGCGTTCACCTACTCATGGAAAATGAGCACAAGCCTCTTGTCCAAGATTGGAGGCACAGCATATTCTATCTACAACTTTTAGCTTCTGCTGGAAAATGTGTTTTTAGTTTGTTAAGAATCATCACAACACATGAAAGAGAGACTTTTTTTTAATTAATCTCATTGTTTGCAAAGTTTTATATTCTTAAATGTAAATTAGTAAAACCACACTTTCATGTTTTAAAAAAAGGAATGGAGCATTATATTGAGACGGAAACTTCAGCAAAGAACAAGAAAGCTATCAAGACTGTGAATTTGCATAACCAATTTAATGTAAGGTTTCTTTTTATTTTTTATGTTGATCACTGGCATGTTTTGTGCTTCCTTATTACTATTATTATTATTACTATTACTGTTATTATTTTTCCTTCTCCTTTTTTCCCTTTTAAATGTATTTTTTGGTACTTTGAGCACCACAAGCTGAGTGCCATCTAGTTCCATTACATTAAAGAGAAGTGACATCTCTTTCCAGAAATCATGACCCACTTGCACAAGTTAATCTATAGACTTTGTTGTGAGCAGTTTTGCTGAACTTTTTTCCTCCTACCAAAATACACCTGCTAACCGTATCATTATGCAGAAGGAAGCATGCATCTACTCATGGATGAGAGGCTCCTGCTGGTGGTCTATGTCTGATAACTCAGATACTCTGCACTTCACACCAACACTAGCACTACAGGTAATATTTGATTTTGGGGTGAACTGTTCCTTTAACAGAATTTTTAAAAATGCCTGAACGATGTGTGAAATGTGTATACAACGTACTGTCAATGTCCACATGGGACTCTGGGCTGTTCAGGTGGCTCTCCTCAGTCATGATGATGTTCTCGATGTCTTTCATGGTGAGGTGGTCACGGAAAGTGTCGTAAAGCAGTCTCTTCAGCTCGTCCACAGTCAGTTTCTGCATGTCACACTGGGAGGACAGAAGACACAGAGAAGGGTCTAATTAGCAGAGGACGAACTTATGTCTCAATGCTCTGTAGGTCAGCAGTAAATTGCATTAGTACAGGAAAGCTCCTGGCTACGCGGCGATGTGAATATTCACTGGGCTATTGCTTCAAAAAAGTAAATATTTTCAGTGAAATTAGATGGTGATTATGCAATTAAATGCAAGGAAAGAAGGTACTGCATGTAACAACTTTTTTAGTAAAGTCAGAGAATATCAGAATATAATGTATAATGTTGTAATAATGCTAGAATTAGTTGTTTAAATGATGAGGTATTTAAACCAGTGAATTTTGTATTGTAATTTTAATTGAAACAGATGGGTCTTTATCACAAACAACAGAAACACCAGAGGGGAAACTCACTCAAAAGAAGGAAGGATTAATGAACACTGATAGACTTGATTGATGATACTGATGACAACACTTACCTTCCAAAACACTGAATCAAAGTCTGCTCCGTGGAACTTATCCGGCATCCCAGCACATGAGAGTTTAGGACCGAGCAATGTGACAAATTCTTCAAAGCCAACTTGACCATCACCTGATGGAACAGAGACGAATGGAGACATGACATTGTGCAGCTTGTGTTGGATTATGCGCAACTGAGTGAAAGAGAGAGAGAGAAACATACCGTCTATATCAAGTCTTTGGATGATAACCTCCAGCTCCACCTCATTGGGCATGTAGCCCAGCGAGCGCATGGCCATCCCCAACTCCTGCTTTGAGATGAAGCCATTCCCATCTCGGTCAAACACTTTGAATGCCTCACGAATCTCTGTTGGAAAAAGGAGGGCAGGAATTATATAAGAGTGAGGAAGAAGAAGGCATAGCAAAACAAGAATGTTTATGTAGATTTAGCATTTTGAGCAAGACCAGACGGCTCAGTTGAACATGTTGATTTGTGTGCGCAATGTGTATATTACGAGTTTAAAGCAGTTTAAAGCCATAAAAGATGTGCCTGTGTTGAACAGAGAATATCAGGTGGTTAAACTGGGTCATAGCTCAGTTTCTTAGATGTTTATGTATTGAGAAAAGGGAGGCATACCTGAATACCGAACGTTTGAAGAGTGAAAATTGGAGGGGTGAGAGCAGTTTGAAACTTGTTTTTTTTTCCTTGTTACAAACGTTGCAGAGGCCTTCAAGGATAAGTTTTTTTTTTTTTCTTTTTATATATATTTTTCTTATGGTCTGTAATTGCCATGAAAAGACCCCAAACAACAAAGTTCCTATCTAAACATTATTTGTGTAGCCAAATCCTGATAGACTGTAGCTTATTAATTAGCCATGTTCCTTCATTACAGTGAAAATGATGGTTATTTTGAGAAATTCTTACATACAGAATGCACTATTTACCCCTGTTTGAGTCGTGTTTTTAGAGATTTAAGTCTTTTGTAGGACTAAATGGACCATGAAGAGTAAAAGACAGTTAAGGAAGTCCAAAATGCTAACACTGTACTCCCAAATTTACCACAAAGTACACAAAATTTCTGAGACATTGTTTATATAATACACTATGATGTAACAGCACACAACTTTAAGGACATTTGTAAGTGTTTATTAAAGTACAGAAAATGAAAGCAACTGCAGCTTCTCATACAAGGACTTATTTTATATTAGAACAACTTTTATTTTATGATATTGTCAGTCATTATGCGTTTATACACCAGCCTCTGCTGATGGGTGCCCACAGTCAAAAGTTATGACACACCAATCTCCAGTTAGAGCAGGGAGTTTGATCACTTCAGCACAATGGACACACACACACACACACACACACACACACACACACACACACACACACACAGATGTGTCATTCGAATATTTCAGCCCACGGAGAGTGACAGTCACCATTTTAGTAGCACAGAGAGAGATAGAGAGACAGTATTTGATTGCCTCCAAATCGAAGAGACAGAGACACTGTAGTTGAATATTTCAGCACAACCCTGAAACCAGTCCCTTTAGTCAGCTGATTATAAAACTAACCAACCAGGCTCCCATCTGTTTCAAAACACTACAGCAGAATAAAACAAATTCAGTGAAAACATCCATAAACAGAGAATATAAATTGGTTGAATATCTTCACTCTGTTGTAGATAGGAAATAGAGAACTATTAATGCTGAGCAAATACAGGCTCAGTGACCACCGTCTGGGAATAGAAAAGATGTGTGTCAACAGAGGAGACAGAAACAGAGATGCACGTCCTCCTCCACTGTGAGAAGAGATTTTCACTACAGAGAAATAAGCCAAAAAGATACAACACTTCTGAACGTTAACACGAGAGGAGAAACTGACAGTTTTCCTGGGTGCCCAGTTGAAAATTTCAAAGCCATGGAGAGAAATTATAGTTGGATGTTTCAGCACCATGGAGAGACACTGAGAAACTGTAGTTGAATGTTTCAGCATCATAGAGAGACGGAGAGACTGTAGTTGAATGTTTCAGCACCACGGAGAGAGACAGAGAGACTGTAGTTGAATGTTTCAGCATCATAGAGACAGAGAGACTGTAGTTGAATGTTTCAGCACCACGGAGAGAGACGGAGAGACTGTAGTTGAATGTTTCAGCACCACGGAGAGAGACAGAGAGACTGTAGTTGAATGTTTCAGCATCATAGAGAGACAGAGAGACTGTAGTTGAATGTTTCAGCATCATAGAGAGACAGAGAGACTGTAGTTGAATGTTTCAGCACCACGGAGAGAGACGGAGAGACTGTAGTTGAATGTTTCAGCACCACGGAGAGAGACAGAGAGACTGTAGTTGAATGTTTCAGCATCATAGAGAGACAGAGAGACTGTAGTTGAATGTTTCAGCATCATAGAGAGACAGAGAGACTGTAGTTGAATGTTTCAGCACCACGGAGAGACACGGAGAGACTGTAGTTATATATTTCAGCAGAGGACAGGCTCTCTCCATCCTGAGTTGCATTAAAATAGATTATAAAGGATGAATAGTTGCCCCCCTGTTTAAAGGTAGGCCAGTTGATTAATTATCAAATGGTAGTACACATATGAATTTACTTGTCCTATTATATTATAAAATGTTCTCCTGATGAGATCCTATGGTACATATTCTTTGTTCGCTCTGGATGTAAACTAATAGACACCGTCAGATCCAACACCTGTTACAGTGGCCATAGCACAATTGGATGTGGCAGAAGGCAGTGAGCAGGTTCATATGTTTATAATTAACAACAACTTTCGGTAAATAATCCATAAACATTGCCATTTGGCTCCTGTCCTCACCCTGCATCACGGTATTCTGTTTGAAGTGGTAAAAAGAGCAGTTGCACATCAAAGGCAAAGAACCGCCGTGGTTCTTTTTGATGTAGATCCTCAAATATACAAGACTCCTCAACGCTTGCCAGTAGTCACGTGTCTTTGGATAAAACAAGATAGCCAATTAAAAAAATCTGAACCTGTAGAAAAAGAACGTATTCATGAACGATGCTAGCCTGATATACCAGAAGTAGAAAAGGAAACGTGTTGAGAAGAAAAAGGTTAAATTGGAGTAACTGACAGTCGCAAAACCATCCAGTCCCACTTACAGGCCTCATTCTATGTAATCCATCTTGATTTGAAGTTCATATGGGTTTAACGCATGTGATCATACTCAGTGCTTCTACCATGAAGAAAACTAATTTGCATGCAAGTATGTGATTGGGCAAGCAATACCTTTAATTTGCATGCAAACCCATGAGTGGACAAGCACTGACCATCCATCTTGTATACATGGATGACTGAGAGACTGCAATTTACAAGTGATGGCAGTCCATAGCCTTGTGGTAAAATGGAAGAAACTATTATAAGAGGCCATCCTCTTTGGCGCATTCATTGAGGTCCTTCTGAACAAGTGACACTGTCTGTACCGAACCTTGACATATCAGACACAACATATTTGTCTAAATTACAGCCAGCGGTGCTGCTTGAGTTTTGTTATCTTCCTCCAGCACCACCCTAGATTCAATGTCACGACCCCTGGTGCCTGTGACAAATAATGAATTCACAGAGCCAGCTGAGCAGTGGCTGGACTACTGATTGTTTCACACCACCAGGACTGAATATTTAAAAAATGTACAGATGCAACCACGAGACACACAACTCCGTCTTTACTTCTCCGAATAGGCAGAATGCTTCTCTGAAAAGGTACTCAAGAAATTCATTGTAACGTCATCTCTATCATCTGGTTTTAAAAGATAAAATTACCATAATACATCTTCTTGACATAGATAATTTGTTAAAGGCTGGCCTGTTTTGTTTTACGGTGCAACATTCACAAAAATGTTGCTTTCTTTTCTCTATTAGCCACTTTTCTCCATCACAATTGTTTACCTCAATGATGTGTTATGAATAATTAGATTTAATTCTAATATACTTTTAGAGTTGATATTCATTTATTTACCAAGATTTTACATCAGCAATATAGATATTTTCATTTCCAATAAGCCACTATATAATAAAGTGATAAGCTCCAACAGCCTGTGGTTAACAGTGATTTTAGAACAGCTAATGGATGTTGTTAGGCACATTGTGAAGCATAAATATATATATAAATCTACAAATATACACTGTGGATCATTGAGCATTAACATCAACAACATAAGTGTTGAAACTGTTGGGTTGTCTCGACACATCAGATCTGAAAGCAGCGAACAGGCCACGTAGTCTGCTTAATGGTCTCGGCTTTGTTTCCTGACCTTTCCAGCTCTTTAATTTCTCCATCATTAATTTCAGCCTATCTGCTTTCTTTTCCATCCTCTTTCTCTTTCTCTGTCCCGTCCGTCCCTTTCAGCCACTTTAGCCGATCCACTAAATCAAAATTCCCAACAAAATCTGATGTTTTGAAACATCTGCACAGCGATACTGATGTAATGCAGTCACAGGTGAGCGTTTATAGAGATTTTACACCGCTTCAAACACTGCTTAGCCAATCATAATCAAGGACCTGAACTATCCATTTTGTAAGTTCATTTGTATTGAAAAGCAGAAGGTAAACACATATGAATACAGTACAGCCTTGAAAATACACCTGAGATACAGTCTCAACAAAAACTGATCATTATAAGCTTCACAAAGGTCCTTTTGTATTTATTATTTATATTTTTTTTACTTGACATTATTGTGTGCAACTCATGAATGTCACAATGAGTATGAATAAATCAATTTCATTATATTTTCTAGGATGATAACAATGCACAGCCCATTTACACACACCTGCGAACATACAACCATGAAACAGGTTAATTTAGAGACAGATAAGTGCATAAGACTGTAGAAATGATACTACAGAGAGGCTACCATTCTAAAAAACAGTGTTTTTAGAAAATCTTCAGCAGACAAGGCTTTTGTTCCACTGTGAGTCCTTGGTCAGAGCTTCAAAGTAACCTTGTACTGCTCTGAGGGTGCACCAGCTCAGCTGTCTTAAGTCTGGGCCAGGCCATGAAAGTCCTTGTATTATATGTAATCACAGGTTTTCTTTAATACAGCATATTTCCCCTGCAGCAGCAAGTAATCAAGGTCTCTGTGACTACATTTTTTATTGTTAATTCTGCAGAGAGGAGAAGTACAATGGTTGTTTTACTAAATTACAAACTTGTTTTGTCACCATTAAGCAAATCATTAATAGCGGTGTGAAGTAAGTTACTGCTCATGTCAGTGACTGTAAAATGTTGTAAATGGCTAAAATATTGTGACACATCAGTCATAAAAGATGTCAGAGTGTCTGTAGTCTTTGGGCTTAATGGCATTGACGGTAACAGCGAGTCAAGCACAATACGTCATCAGTGTTCAGAGTCGAGCCAAGGGTAAAACATGGTGTGTGTGACACGAGTGTGTCCAGAATGACAAATGTGCTCTACCAGATTTAACTAATTAGTTGTTATTGTTTGTCTTAGGTCATGAACAATAATAATCATATTGTGCAAATACAATGAATATGACAATTAAGAGAAATTGCTTTTGTTTGATTTAGTCACATGAAGCTTGCAGCATACTGTCGCTGTTTACTTTAAATCTAACTAAATCTAGAATTTTCAGAATTTTGGGCGTGCTGCATGTAAATCATCAACAACAAAGTCTTGCACTGCCTCTTTTTGTGCATTATTGCAGAAATGAAGTTGATATGATGACAGAAACAGCATTTTATGGGACTGTTGTTTACATTAAAAAAGTACAAGACATTAATTTCAGTGGGCAGGCTCACAACAATACCAGTAGGTTATAGTAAGTTTTTTGTGATCAAATGTTTTATTTATTCATTTTGTTTTGGAAAAGACACTATAATAAACACACAAAGTAATTACGAGCCAAAGAACAACAGAGCAATAATGACAACAGGATAAAAACAAGAGCAGGGTAAAAAAAAAGAAAAAAAAGATCAGTGACTGCAAATTGGAACATGACCAAGTAAGATGGCTATATCCGCTCTTTCAGTTTTTCAGCCACTGACGCCCGCAAACCAATACTGGACTCCTGAACTCCAATCACACAAGCGGTGACTACCTCCAAGTAAATTACATCAAGAGCTGTGAGAAGCCAGTTGCTCACCGAGAGCTTGTCAGGGTGTTTCCGCCTCGTAGCAACCAATTTCTTGGCTGCAATGAGGCCAGCAAGAATATGTCTTTTGTAGTGGCCAGGAGTCGGCAGCTGAGATTAATCGTTCAGGAGTAAAGCGGTTACCAATATGGGCATAGTCGAGGAGAACGTATCCGACAACTTACAGGAGACCCCGTTCTTTCAGTGTGCTGGCTCCTGGTTGATTGGCGCTCAGGTCATCACGAAACGGAAGCAGCTGGTCACAACTTCCAGTTATTTGCTTTCTTGTATAGTTTATTTATCCTTTGCATAATTTATTTGATAAAATCTCTAATTCTTTTCCTGTCTGCTTCTTTTGTTAAAATCATACATTTTTGTTGCATTTGTCAAATTAACTTAATCTTTGTTACATAAAATTCCCTTCTTTAAGTTAATCCTTCGCATAGGCTGCCTTCATTTGCTGTGGTCTCAGGGCTATGCCATAATAAACTGGGGGCTCCTCCAGGGTTGAGAATTAGGCTGTTAGCAGTGTTCACAAGATGTGTGTTAAAGCATTGTTTCCCAACCCTGGTCCTCAAGGCACACTGCCCTGCATGTTTTAGATGTTTCCCTGCTCCAACACACCTGATTCAAATGATCAGCTCATCATCAAGCCTCTGCAGAAGCCTGACAACAACCTGATCATTTGAATCAGGTGTGTTGGAGCAGGGAAACATCTAAAACATGCAGGGCAGTGTGCCTTGAGGACCAGGGTTGGGAAAGCATTGTTAAAGCATTGATTGATGGCGTTTTCTCTTGTTAATGTGGAGCGCTTCCCTAGAAGTCAACAAGAGGGTGACAGCAGTAGTGGGTTCTCCGGATGGTGACGTCAAATCCGGATTCCTTTGTTTACATTCGGCATGGAAGCTTGTGTGGGAAGCTAAGGAAAAATTTTTCCTTACTTATTTGTCTGGTGTTGTGAGATTTGGGATCATTTCTGTGCAAATTTGGTCTTTGCTTCAATATAGTCATGGGACAATGGAAGAGGGGGCTTTTCCAAAAGGAATGTATCGAGAGCCCCGAGGGATGGTAGGGTCAGAGTTAACTTCTTTATTGACATGACCATTAGAAAATGCAGTATTGCCAAAGCACATTCAGAATACAAAACACATAACATGATTCACCAATTCAAATCACAACCTGTGATGTAACCGCCAGACGAAGTGATCAGTCAGCATTCATCAATGCAAAAAATTCACATGACACAGTGGATTTAACTCCAGCTGCAGCACATAAATGAACAGCTCAGGTCCTGTCAGATACAAATCTGATGAAGGCAGCACTGTTTGCTGAATACTGCTTAATGGATGATCCAAACAAATGTGCATGTGTGGTGAGAATAGCTACCTTTCTCTAAATCACTGAATAAGTATTCTTTACATCTGATGTCAGGTGCTGCATCATCTTAAAAATGGATTTGAGGTTTATCCAGGACATGTTATCCATACAAATACCTCTGAAACCAAGGCTTTCATACCAGGTTTATATACAGCTAATCATAACACCAGGAGCAGGCAACATTTTTTAAAATATTTTTTATTGTTCTGTCACAGAGAAAGGTCAGTAGGTTGTGTATAGGTAAATGGATTTCTGAATTATCAACAAGTCTGCCCTTACATATGGTGCAAAGGTAATAAATCATGCTTTCACAACATCCGGGGTCCTGCCATATGTTATCTTGAGAAAAGAGACTATATGATGAGTAGCTCTCTGGAATGTCTAAATCTGTCCAAGGTTTGTACGTATTTGTTTTTTGTCTGTTCAACCAACAAAATTATGTCTCTGTCTCTGAAGTGGGCAGTTGGCCATGCAATTGTTGTACCTTCAAAGCATCAAGTTGATTTAATATTGGCATATATTTAATTCTGAAATATATTTCTGTATCCTGATACTGTGCTTTTCATCTCTCTCTCTCTCTCTTTTAATGCTTACTTTTAACTGAACTAGGTTCAGTATGAACTGAATCCCACCATGCCGCCATTAAATGAGGGACACTGAAACTGAAAAAAATGTTTTATAAAATCGAAGGATTCTATTTTCCATTGGAAATAGAAACTTTTATATTAAAAAAAATAAAAAATATCCTTCAATTGAAGGGAATCATATTAAAATGCAATAATGCTGCATTCATGATTCTTGATGGGTGCTGCTTAATCTTATCCTAGTTCACAGTACTAGAAAATTATACATATATTAATATATTATTATTACATAGCTTTGTTAAATGCTTGACTCTGTCTGTCACAGCAGACTGCTGCTATTACAGGCTGTTGCTGTGAAAAGCTGGTCATTGCTATGGATGCAGTTCAATCATAGATTCTGGACAAGCAATAAGATGATTTTTAAAACCTTGAAATCATTTTAAATAATATTTATTGTAATAAGCAGAATAATGTACTGTTGTGAAATAAACCCTGACAGGGTGATGCAGGATCCCAGCATGAACCATTTCATGTACATTATCCCTTACATATCTTATAATTATATCATAATATTAAAATTAAGTACCTGTGTAAAAGTGTATTTGGATTGAACTATTAAAGTAGTGCTCTTAACTTTATCTGGGTAATATTTTGGATTTTTTTCTGAATAATAACAAGCAACAAAATTATTTCCCAAATTACGTATTAGGATTCAGGTGCATCCCTAGTACTTAAATAATACTGTACTGGTGATTTTGTTTACATGTTCAGTATTGTGGTTCTTTGATTTAGAGGTACATACATATACTGGTGTCTGTATGTAATTTAAATGAAAATCACTAAATAGAAGTTGGGGAAAACCTGGATGTGCAGAAGAAATATCAGTGTTGTTGCCTTTTACTTTGTGGCACAAGAATATCTTTGATGCCCTCTAGTGAATCCTGGATTACAAACGTTGGAAGGTTGAGTTACTCGAGGCGAAAAGGGGAACAGAATGATATCACATTAAACCACATTTTGAGTTTACCTGAACGAAAGCGATATCACTGATTCATTAAATTTTGCCATGCAAGGAAAAAAATGAAATATTGACTGACAATTTCATGGCAGGTTAATCCAACAGCTGCCAACAGAATCATGATGCTGATTGTTTCCTGGAGAGCAAACAGGCTGATTGATCGTTATTTATTCTTCAACTTATAGCTGTTTGTTTTAGGTTATCTGACCTACTGTAAGATTATTGCCTTCGTCTCTTAGTAAAACATCATCTCAGTAAAACAGGTGTTCTGTGCATCCTTCTTAGCCCTACTTCTTGGCCTGATCCCAAGAAATAAACTGACTTGCGAAGCTTTGGAGATGCACTTTCAGAAGTATGTATACAGTTTGTGATAAGCTTGAAATTATTTGTCCCAAACATCAAAGACCACCACCTTTTCTAACCCAGAGATCTAAACCCAGGACTTTAAAGTCTGCTGACCTTCCAAGTCAGCTAAAACAGAACATGAGGACCAACAGATCCTCCTGACCTTTCTGACTGACCAACAGAGTGATTCATGCTGTTTGTTGGTGCAGCTAAAAAAAACTCCATGAAAATGGTCCATGACGAAAGCTGATGCCAAGAAGCCCACTGCTGCACATTGGCAGAGTGTCAGTGCTACTGGCAGAGGCAGAAAAGGCATTGAAGCTCGCTCACCTAAATAATTGGGGGAAATCCCAAATAATGGCTTTGAGCCAAAAGAAGAATGTAAGAGACCAATATAGCAAATGGTAAAAGAGGACGCTGTTGTGCATTACATTGATATCCTAAACATGTCATTTGTATCCATAACAGAGGAGGACACTGTTAAAAAGTGTTGTCTTCTACTTTTTGTTTGACGTAAGAAGCCAAATCGACCTTGTCTGTATATATAGATACTGGAAAATTTGGGGGATTCATGTGTTGCCAAGGAACAAAATATGCATAAAAAAAAGGCATGCACCACCACCACTGACGGAGCCCTACAGTGATTGTCCAGTTCACTACAAAAATCCCTCTTCACCTTCAGTGAACGATCATGACATTGCTAAGGTAACGGTAATAGAGTTAATACAGCAGGAGGTAGATGAAGAGGTCTCTTCTCTCCACAGGAGCTGAAGAGAAGAGAGTAACAGCAGCTGTCAGTCTCCAAAGTTACTGCATGTGCAAGAACATAACTCACGGCACACAATATATTACATCTTAAAACAGTCGCCGTCCTCTTTCAGCTCATATTAGATGCAGATTCAGTTCTTTCTAATTCAGATCCATATTTTCTTGTGTCCATCATTCAGCAGACAGTCCAGACAGATTCAGAAATGGAATATCAATTCGCACGAGAAAAGGGAGAGTCAGGTCTTTCCGGTAATTGCACTCAGCCAGTCAGGATCAAACAGGATCTTTTGTGTCAGTCCAAGATGTAGCCAGTCACTGTGATGAAAGGGATGTAAATAAAGGTGTCGGATGTCTTAAATTAGGTACCTTTTTAGAGCAACGGCAGATTTCATGTCCGGAGGTAACAAAATATTACCAAGAGTTCCCGAATTGAATTTTAAATTTTAGATTTTTTTCTTAAATCAAGAGCATACTTTTCTTATCAAAAGGCTGTTTATTCAGGTAGTTACAGGAAATTGGTTAGAGGATAAAAATTCCCTGGGAGATGAAAAAGACTCTTTTCATTAAGTAAGAGCCCCTTCCATGTGGTTACGCCAATAATGGTTTGATGACACCCATGACATTGTTCTTTGTGAAAATGAAAGCAGGAAAACATGTGAATCATATTAACCAGAGGCTACAAAAATAAAATATGCCGTACAGCTGAGAGAGCTCCATTAAGGCTCTCTCGGCAGAATAAAAATAAGAAAAGAAAATACTGTCAAAATAATTCAAATTCAGAGGGCTGTGAAAATACCACTAAATTGTGCAGCAACTGCAAAAAGCACTACTGACGCAAGTAAACTGATTTTTCTGGTTGATGATAAACACCAAAATAAGTAAGCAAAGATCTGACATCAGTAACAGTCTGAAAGGGGTTTGATTTGACTTTAGATCTGTTATCTAACTATAGGAAGGAATCTCAGTCTGTATGTATGTGCGGAAATGTATATATGTATGCATGTATGTATGATTTGTATATGTCAGTTCAATTTAATCTTCTTGACAACCGTTCATCTGATCAGTTTCATACTTTGTTCGTGTAGACCCAAGTGTCAAATCTGGCCAGATGGTGGAATTTAAACCATGAACTTCGTGTTTTTGCCTGTCAATTTGAACCATAAATCTCACAAAGAATTTTTTTTTCAGATGAATCAATTCATATAAGCCACACCTATTTGCTACTCCTACAAATTCACAATAATTCAATTGCTGTGGGCAGGGCTTATATTATAAAAAAATGTCATATATCCTGAATGCTTTGTGCTCTTGCAACATGTGTAGATCTTAAGTGTGAGTGAGCATCACAAATCTTGTGCCATTTGGCCAATAGGTGGAGCTGTAGCAAAATCATTAATCTGTCGTCTGTCTATAGCCACGTTTCCACCACAGGAGCTTTCCTCAGGGACTAGGAACTTTTGGAAGAACTCCATGTATTTCCACTACAAGAACCAGAGTCGTACGTACAGGAATCTCTGAGGTGGGGCTTGCAGAACTGAACTTTTCTGATTGGTTGAGTACTCACAGCATTTTATTTCAGACACACAAATTGATTAACAAAGAAGTCCAGGCCACATGGTGCATTTATGCTCAGGAGAAAATCCAACAAAAATCTGTTTACTGTTATTACAGTGTCATTTTATATTTAATTGTTGTGTCAATCAGGGGTGTAGAAATGATGTGTGATTATGTTCTGATACGTCAGTGGACTGATTTGTTTATTCTCAAAGGGTCTTCAGACTGCGGTGGAAACAAAGACAACAACAGCCTGAAGGAACCCTTTAGTTCCTTGAAGCTATCGATCCTCTGCAGCGGTCGCCACTGTATCCCCTTTCTTTTCAGCTGTCCTATAAATACAGGCAAAAAAAAATCCCCCCTGAAATAATCTTAAAACAACGACAAAAAAAGTTGCTCCTAAACATTCTGGGTACTTTGTATGGAAACACAACTCATATGTATGTACTTGTGTATGACCGTCCTTTGCATAACTTGACAACAATTCATCCAATAGTTTTTTTACTTCACACTTAGTGTGTTAATTTGTGGGGACTGAAGGGAATGTAGTGTCCAGTGTGAAGCTGATCGGATGAGTGGTTATCAACATCGCTGCAAGCTGAACTTCTGGGCCTCCAGCAATCAGACCGTTTCAAACAGGCACATGATCTGAGTGTCACTGCACTAGTTAAGTAACTAATTACCTTATCTTCAGTGGCCTCAAAGTCTGTGACTTGGATGCTCTGGAAGTTGCTCCACTATCCTATACACCAACAAAGTGCTGTTTAAATACTGCCCTGAATACCTCACTCATGCATACCTTAATTGAATCTGTGTAATATAATAAACCATGGTGTGACAAGTCATGGTAAACTACACTTTATTGCCCCTGTGGAGAGTTGTACAAAAACACATGCAAATAATAAAAAAAACCCACAAAGCATACCATCATCACAGGTCCCACACATTTACACCGCACCTTTTATTTTCTATCAGAGATTTTAAAGCATCTTCCCTTTGTTACATTTACATTTACCTAAACAAACACACACACAGTCACCAGAGACGGCGAAGACGTGCCGCACGAGCCCTGCAGCTAAAACAACTCCTGCTGTCAAAAAGAACTTGAAATACTCCCACTACCTGCAGCTCTTGGCGGGCTGAGTTGACTTTATCGTTTTAAGAAAGAGAAGAATTAGTCAGAATTAGAGTTTGACTTTACAAGCGGTTGCTGCAGTTTCGCATGACCAAATCAAATTACTCATCAGGAATATAGACAGTACAGATGTGACTTAAGAGTTTATTATTATAAACTGCACTATATTTTACTTGGCGGGACACAAAAAGGGTAGCTAATGGTCAGGTAATGAAGAAGTCATAATGCAGTACTCAGTAAACATGTAGTATTGCGCACAACTTTACTTTAAGGGCCACAAAAAAGGTCATTACAAGGTATGTAATGTATCTTGATTGGTGTGATGATATTAAAACATAACTGGTCAATGGCATAATGTGTTTTGGTTGTTTCTATGAATTCTTGAGCACATTTGGATATAAACATAACTAGTTTTTGTAAATTAGACCCCCAAGGTTTTAAAATTTAATCCAATCGATTGGCTGTACCAGTGCCTCCAGGGCCATGGGCCAGTGGTTGAGAATGACTGCTTTAATGGGACACAAAAAGGATAAGTAATGATAAGTTAACGAAGAACTACTCAGTATTATGTATCACTTTACTTTAGCGGTTAGAAAAAGAGTAAGTAATGTTAAAGTAATTAGTAATTAATGAGTCGTTCCTAGTTTTGTGCCGTTCACTTGCCGGTCCAGTTAATCAGGGACCTCTCATAAAGGAAGAGGACTGTGTGATCAAGTCACAGATATTCATGAATGAATCATTATTATTCAATAATATGGGATCTCCCAATCTGTTCTGTAGTAACTCATCATTAGCACTCATTAATGATTCATCAGTTATCAAGTTGTGTGTTAAACATTAACTAATCATTAGCAGTTTAATAAAATTCGATTAGGAGTTACTCATTAACTAGTAGTTAGTCCCTTATTCATTTCATGGTCACTACAAGAAGTTCTGTCAAGGTTTTAATGATAAACTAACAGTTTAAAATGAGTAAACAGATGATTAATATGCTGCTCTGGCAGCACAGGGTCTTGTTAACCAATGTTTTTTTTGTTGAGAGTATTTTTCAGGTCTCCTACAATGAGACAGAGGCGTGGCTGTGTGAGATTAGGTCAAGACAGACCCATCAGACTTTGAGCCCTGCAATCTACTGTAATTGCTGTGGCCTTAAGTTGAGTCTTTGTGGGTTACTTGACCCGCAGCTCTTCTCTCCTCTCAGTTATTGAAGGATAATAGTGCCATAGATTTTAGTTTTTTTGTCCAATGGCCAGCTAAGTTGTCATCAGTTCTCATTTGTTTTGTGTTGCCCAGCTCAGTTTGATGATGTTAATGAAATATGGATGTTGTCGACAATCAGACAAGGGGAGAGTAAGGACACTGTCTCATAATTAACATGATGTTGTTTAAAACTGTGAATCTCTGTGGACGTCTATGGCAGTAATGACCAGACATTTGTCTTTAGCCATGGAAGAACTCATGTTTGAATAACAAAGACGATGGAGCATATAGTGTCCTGTCTGTAGGTATTTAACCTTGGTGTTGTTGGTTTGCCGAGACTAAACACAATTATTTGTTGTTTATATGCAACATTTCTCAAGAGCATCTCCAGCCACTTATTATCTGTGCTGAAAAATATGTGTGTGTACAGTATATATTGCAATTATAGATTCCTGACACTTGTAATACAGTAACACACACATACAGTAAACATTTACTTGTCTGTTTACAATGTTGCTGCAGAAAACACCCCGTTTGTAAGCACAAAAGAAGACGGCTTTGCATACAAAGTGGAAGACATGGTCTACACTCCACTACAATGCCTGATGTCTGGGGGATTCTCCTGCTGGCTGTGATCTATAAATACTGTTCACATCCTCCGTCAGCGATGCACCGAGGAGTGATACAAGCTCGAGGAGAGACCTCCAAGAGTGTAACTGCTGGGGAAGTCATGACTGTTCAGCCATAAAACGAGAGTCTTATCAGTTTCAACACACATGTGCAGTTGAAGTGGCTGCCAGTTAGCTGGAAGTGATGGTGTGTATTTCAGGGCAGTTACTACAGTCTTTTCATACAGCTTTTGAGTTTTTTGGTTGCAATCTAGAGCATCACCACTAGGTGCCACTAAATCACACGGTGAAATTTCAGTGTAATTTTCCAAAATAAAGCTCCATGTCCATATGGCATGTTTTTTTCTGAGCACCGGCATCTTTTTACAGTTGCCCCCAATGAAAAGATTGCATATGTGGCAGCATTTGGGTTTCTAGAGAAAAGCAGGCTTGGGGAGTAACAGATTACATGTAATGGGATTACGTAATTGGAATACAAAAAAAGGTAACTATGTTCAATTACAGTTAAAAAAGGGGTAATCAGATTACAGATACATTTAGTAAAAATGTATATTCAGGATTACAATTTTAAAATACGTTAACATAAATAACAGCATACTGCTATTCAAAGTGCAACACTTCATGAGTCTCACAACAATACTCTGGTCTCTCTGAAATCAACTAATATTACAGTCAATTCATTATGACGGCCTCAGGTGAAAAAAATGCTTCAACAGGTGGAAATTTCAATTTTCTATTTAGTCTTAAAACAGAAAAAGAGAAATAGCATCACGATGCATTGACAGTTATGACTTCTGGCTGTAAAAATCATCATCAACTCAACATTTATTTTAAATGACCATTTACAGGCAGGTAAATTGTTATTAGCTACACAGAAATCCACCTAGCTAGCTGACCTGATGATACTGCTACTGCTTAAAAAATATTATTATTATCATTATTACATTATTTTTAACTGTGAAGTGTGAATAGCATAATTAACAAAATACATTTAACATGTGCATATGTACTGCTATGAATTTAAATGTGTATAAACCTGACAACCAACATAAAACATTATATTAGGCTAAACAATATAAGAATGTTTGGTGTTAAGACAATCCAAAAGAAATGTGAAGTAATCAAGTTACTTTAGTTACATGTTGTGGTACTAGGATTAGGTCACTAACTATATGTTTTAGTTAGTATCAGAATACATAGCCCTCCCAACTCTAGGGAAAAGGCTTTCTTCCGAGGGCTCCGCCTTACTCTTTTGGCTGCTCAGAGTACTTCCTGCGCAAAATCTCTGAGTTTTTTGAGGTGCTGGTGTCATCACTGTCTTTTTTTTTTTCAGGCAACAAATCATATTTGATGGGGAAGAAAATAGAGAGAAAGCTTGCTCTGGCTGTGTCTGTCTATAGGACTGACAGAAACTTTCATAACAGAAACAGAAAAGCCCTTTTGTGGGAGCAGATCAGCTGGACCCTGAATGTTTCAGGTGAGTGTTTTTCTCTCATCACCTACGTGTTGTAAGCTTTTTGTTTGCTGTATTCAACCTTTAATGTGGTGATATGTTAGCTGCTCAGCGAATGTCAATCATTATATCAAACCCACATACAGTGTTTTTTTCTCACTTGGGTCATACCATATTTTGCAGCTTTCCACAGCGCTCTGCCAGCACTTTTCTGCAAGAAAAAACCCCCCCAAAAAAAACCAAAAAAAAAACAACCACATGCTATATGGGCCTAAGGCCTAACTGAGACATTTTAATGTATGTTAGTAACAGCATCATAGATGTATTCAGCCGTTCATGCATAATGGACTGAACTTGGCTCTTGACCTTGGTTTTAATATTGTGCTCATTAAATGGGGACACACTTGGCTCAGCAAAATGTCCACACAGACATTTAAAGAAAGTAACAGTAACAGTGAGCGTAACTCTCTTAAACAGAGTAAACACATACATAAAGGTGAAATGGATGTGTTGAGCATGAATAATATGGTAATTACTGTTATGTCACTGTCTAAGTAGCTTGAATAGCATGGGTGTTGATCTAATTTGTGATGAAAAAATGGGATTTTCCTCTGAGAGATAGCCATAACAAGAGAGACGACCTAACAGCCCAGTGCCTGGGGTTAATAATTTAAATGATATAATTACACCTCAAACTAATCAGGATTTTGAGGAGAGATTTAAAAAGATCAAATGTGTAAGCATATGTGGCCGTCTTAGCGGCAGCACGGCTGCTTTCACAGTAGTAACGGTTTGAATACATATCAGGGTTTGTGACAACTGCATGACACAAGGGCGAAGAAAAGGGCAGGGAGCCTTGCCACTGACCCTGCCCACCTAGGCAACCATCTGTTCGAAAAACATTCCCTGGAAACCGCAGATCCATTAAGAGCTGTGAGTGCTTAATCAACCTCCCTAAAGCTCACCCAGTATAAACAATCACATCTCCATTTACAGTGTCTGTAATCTTCACTACTCTTATGATTTATGGAGTTTTCTCTAAATATTGTTGCCAAGGTCCATTTTGGTCAATATAGTCAACACTGCAGATATTATTGTGATCCAAACAAAATGTCAGATTAAAGATCACCAATGTCATGATATGGCAGATTTACATATAATCTCTACTGAGTCCTGAGTCTGCTTCTGAAGTAATTATCCGTGTTTTACTGGTTAATCATAATCATTAAATCAATTCATGCGTCTAAAATGAAATTAAGTTATTTGTCATAATTACATTTTAATGAAGCTACTCAACAAAATTATTTGTTAGAAAGTAAGAAAATCCTAATTAAAAGATAATTCTGCATCATTAATCTCTTTGAATGATAGTGTCTTCCTATTATTTAACATCCTACAATTAATTTGTCTTCCTCTTTCACTTATGATGATACGGTCATTTTTTAAAATCCTACCAAGACACATATAGTTTGAAATTAAGTCATCCACTGAAGTGTCCATTTCTTATAAAGACAAAGTTTTCAGTTTTATTCTTTTATACAGAAACTGGGAATTGAGTCATTTGGTTAAATACAGTTGAATACAGTGATACTGAAATAGCACCTAGTGGTCATTTGAGAAACTGTCACCTGTTATGTGTCTTCAGCCTGAAGCTGAAACTGAGCTGAACTCTTTAATGTGTTTATAAAAGGCAGTATGTGTCATGTACTTTCCATGGCGTGACATGCCGTGTCTCCTTGCACAGGATGGAAGGTCTTTTTGTCCTTGTGTGTTGTGTTTGTCAGTGGGCTCTTGAAAATGGTAGTCAGCATGTCTCTGCAACAATGTCACCAAGAGAAACTCCTGTTGATTTAATCACCGAACTCACCGAGGTTTTTGCTCACTTATTAAATAGTGTTAAAGTTTCATGGTCAGTACTTGCAAAAATGTCTTTTTTAGCATCACTTTTTTAGAACTACGATTTATTGATGTTATATTTAAACCACCATACTGGTTTCTGTAAGACATTGTGCAGGTGGTACAGGATGATTTAGGTTAAGGTAAATATAAAACTACTAAAACCTAGATCTATTATAAAGACAACTGAGTGGTATAGTGAGCAGATAATGCTAAATCCATATATAATCGTCTCCTGGGGGGTATCTGTGGGGATTGGATTGTCCCTGTGGATATCTCTGGGGTTGGGCTTAGAGATGCTGCATTTTCTTTCTCTCTCAGTCTGAGGTGATCCTGGGTGTTCGTCAGTCCTGGCGGGTGCCTAAGACTTCTGTTTGGTTCTATAGACCAGTCAAAGTCTGGGTAAACCACTATGAAGGCTAAATGCAAGAAATGTTAGTTTTTCCTTCCAAAATTGTAAATACAGTTATCAAAAGTATTGTTATAATTATGAACATATTGGGGGTTTTTTGCTCATTTTTTAAAATCCACATATAATCGTAAATTGTTACTTGAGCTGCAGTGATCTAGATGTAATGTCTGAGAATTATTCATCTGGGTTTAAAGTCTTGTTAGCTGTGATATAAAACAAATACTGTCTAGCAGGAAGCTGACTGAATAGCATCTTAATGATGGTGTTAGTGTCTTCATGTCATATTTTATAACGTCAAAATGAAGACTCACCATTACTGTGCTCATTTATTGCTTTAGTTGCACAGTCATGTCCCAAACCATAAAGGACCAACTGGTAAGACTGGTAAGACTGGCATTCAGAAATGAATACTGTAGTCCAAACAGCAAGCTGGAGCCATAGATGGTTTACTGAATAGTTTGAAGTGAGCATGCAGGTTGCATGCAGGCTGCAGGGACATTGAACCCACACAAGCGCAAGAAGAGCGCAATACACTCTGACAATGACAAGTGACAACAAGTCCTAAACTGTAAGTAAATCAGCTGTTTTAATTGTCCATTGTCAGTCGATGTAGCTAAGTTCATTATCCTGAAAACAAAAGCCCACTGCTCAGAAAAAAAATACACACTCTGGAGTTGACTGACTTACTGCCTGCCAGACTCAATTAACGTCTTGCTCAGTTTAACTGTTATAAACATCTACTCCTTCTAAAATATTATTGATGATTTCGTAAAACTCATAAACAGACACTTACTTAGTTGGCAAACATTCTGCATTAATTTTAATTCTAATAAATGTGAAACAGCCAAACTAAAACAGCTGTTCCAGCACCGAAATAGAAATTTCAAAGGAGAAGTTACTGGCTGTAGTGTTGTTGTCAGAGAAGCCAGTATTTCAACTTAACATGTTTCCTTCATCTCTGATGACAAATCATCATCAAGTTATGATTTAATAAAGTAAATACATTACATATTTCTCCTTAAAGGATCAGTGCGTGGAATTTACTGGCATCTATCAATGAGCTTGCAGATTATAAACACCTGGTCTCACCCTCCCCTTCCTACAGGGGAAAAATACTTTCGAGAGCCAGTGTTTTGTTTGACTATTGTGAGCTACTGTAGAAACATGGCAGTGCAACAGGGCGTTGAAGACCACTCTCTAGATACAAATGTATCATTTTAAGGTAACAAAAACACAGCAATTCTTATTTTCAGGAGATTATATGCTAATGAAAACATACTTATGAATATTATTTTCAATTTTGTCCAGATTCTGCCAACAAATCCCTGTAAATCTTACGCCCCGGACCTTTAATATATTGCAGTTCACTAATGTATTTATAATCTGTTTCTCAGATGATCCCAAACATGTCAAATTACACTGGCTGTATATATATACACACCTTGGTAGGGAAAAGCTATTATCATGGATATGATTAGGGAGAGTAATTATGTGAGTTGAGCAATCAGGAAACTTCTGCCCTGCGGTAATTAAAGATCTTGCGGATGAAACAATATTTATAGGCTGAATTTCAGACCTCTGTGAAAAAAAAGAGCAATTTTTCAGTAAGGGACATTGGACTGCAGCACTGTTCAGAGACAACAGCAGCTCCCACACTGTTAGTTAAGGCGGAGCAGCTGTATTGTAGAAGGTAGGTGCCCAGTGAGTGAGAGGTTGCTGATTCAAACCTCAGTCTGGCTGGGGTTAATCTGAAACTCTCTTACCTCCCTGAACAACTACAATCACAGGGCTCTTTGACACAATTCATCTGGCGCTGGTGGAGCTGCTCGGTGACAAAAGGTAGAGCAGTGTTTACCCTGGGCACTGCCGAGGTGTGAGACCATGTAAATGTGGCAGTGCGTTGTGTGCTCAGTGAATCTTCCTTGGGTAATACAGTCATGCTTGAATGATCTGTCTCGCTACGTCCTGAATATTTAATGGCTCTCAATTAGTAAACTACAGTTTTAAAAGACCTCACCATTACCATAAAAGCTGTATCGTCATCGTCTGCAACACACAACACTTTGCCATTTTACCGTTGTTCCGATTCTTGTGTTTTCCATAGCCAACCTTTTAATTAGATTTATGTTGTCATTGCAGATAGTGGATTTTCAATGTCAAATGAGTGGCTCAAAGCAAGGGCAGGCAGCCACTTGTGGGCCCGGGCAACCTACAGACAGAAGAAAGGGGAAATGGAATTCCCTTCGCATAAAAGACTTTGTGATATCAAATCTGATCAGAGTTATCTCTTTATTGTAGTCTGCCTGGCTTTGCTCCAAATCACTGCCAGCTGTGCTTTCTCATTGTGAGGACCGTTTGCCAAAACAAAACCTCCACTCTTAACAGCTATGCATGAGGTTACTACAGCCAGAACGATAATAATGAATCTTTTAGGTGGCCATTGTGCTATTGATGGTCAGCGTTATTAATTAGTGACAAAATGCAATAAATCAAACAAAGCCAAAAGAGATGAGAGGATGTAATTTAAGACTCAAAATGAATCAATCTGCTGCCAGCTTATTAATGGATTTCATCTGCCATAGATTCTATAGAAATGGTGTTCTGAGCTACATTTTTATAGTTTTTAATTTGACATTCATCACAGCCATTAATTTTCTCCATTTCAGGCTCCTCTTACTTGTGGACATTTTAAGTCTCCCCGACTCTTCAGTCTCCTGACTTACAGTGAGTGAAATCAGGTGCAATGTAGCCACACAGGTCAGCCAGGAGATACAGAATTGTGTACGGTCAGACTACTTTGAAATCTAGTCATTTACTGAATACAATATTTTGTAATATTTTTGTACTTTGTAACATAATCTGTTGGATTCCAACAAAATGTAATCAAGTCTGATTACTTTTAGATCACACACTGAAACACTGAAAAAAATGGATGCAGCAACCAAAATTGAACTTCCACAAGTATTGTTTTCTTTCTTTTGTTGGTCCATCACAGCTATATCAGTCTCTATTGGTATCAGCCTATATGTTATCCAATATGCACCAATATGAAACTTTTTTTTCATTCAATTCTTTACAGATATGAATGAATTATGTATTATTTGATCCTTTATATACATACATGTAAATACATATATGTAAAATGTCCTGCCTCATTACCTTTGACAATGTAACTTTAATATAATTACACATCTTTCAAATGTAATCTGAACTGATAATAGTTACTAATCCTGATTACATGAAATGTTTTCTTCTACCCAACCCTGGATTTTACAGATGTTGCTCACTCACAGGTAATGACAATGCGCCCTGTATGTAGAACCTGGGGATGTTATGTAGGGAAAAAGCATGAGGATTACGGCAATAATTAGAGGCTGGTGTGGAAAACTGGACTGTTTTGAGTTAAATGTCTGTGTCTGTTTTGTGCTAAATATCAGAATCAACAATATGCAAAAGAAAAGGCAGGTGGAGAGACAAAAATGTATACTAGATTTTGCGCACCATTTAAACCCAAACCATAGTGAAGAACATGTGTACTACTGAACCATTTCACATGCAGACCTACAGTTTTGTGTGCAGTCAGATTTGCGGATGAGGAAAAGAAGCGCACACCGGCTGGAGGAGCTCTCCAGGGTGCTGAACTACTTTGCCATGCAGGTGAACGTTGCATTTAGACTCTTAACACCTCAATAACAAGTTGAAACCACAATCTAAGACACTCACCTTCCACCTCATCTTCAGGCAGGTTAACAGGGGTCCGGTAGGAGAGGACATCTGGAATAGTGCAAAGTCCCTTGTACATGAACCTGGTGGTCACAGCACGCACTGGCATTTCTGCGAGGGAAAACCAACAACTGTGTCGCGATCTTCATATAGCCCAGCTCTCCGGAGTTGTTTTGAGACAGACCCTTTTCCTACTGCCCTTGGTATCTTTGAACAAAAACCTCAAAGCAAATAAAACAGAGAAAAACCCTCCGCAAAGTTCAACACTCGATATTTTCGATAACCTTGCACTGGGCTGCGCGTTAAACCAAGAATGCAGCGCGTAAATCGCCTTTGGATTCAATGCATAGGATGTGGCAGCCTAATGTAAGCAAGATATGAAGCAAAGAGGCATAAAAATAAGATATAAAACTTTTACCTTATAGTCTTTCAGGCATTTACTGTACAATGCCTTAAAATAACCATGATATTAATTAGCTCATGTTAAAATATGGATAAACAGGCTAGTTTGTCATTTTGATTTCCACGTATAGCTCCTGCAATTCAGCATTTATCCTAAAAAAACGTTTTTAAAGGAAATATGATGAATTAAATTAAAAATATTTGCACTAAATCGACCTTTTCGCTATTAATTTCACTGCTTTCTACACCGCGTCTTGTTCTTTCAAACTGTCTCTTCCCGACACAGTCTGTCTCACTTTTCTTCCCCGTTTCGGCATCTTCTTAAAAACAAAAAGAGACACGAATCGATGATACAAGAAAGAGAAAAAAACAACAGCAGCAGCAGCAGTGACGAGCTGATTCTATCCAATAAACGATGGACAAAGAAAATCTTGTAACATTTCTCTTTTTCTTTTTCTTTTTTTTTTTTTTCCTGGAGAGCAGCTTCAAGGGAATCCTGGGTGACCCCCTCCTCCTCCTCCCTCCTTCTCCTCTCCTCTGATACAGACACGCGGTATGAGGCAGCGATCCTCTCTCTCCAGCTGTCTGCTCCGCTCTCATTTGGCCTCTCACAGACACACACTTATTCACTCACTCCACACAAGCACACACACACGCGCGCGCACGCACGCACGCACACTAGTCTCCACCATACTGCTGCTGCCCCTGCCACAGCGGAGTCTGCTGACCGTTTCCACGCTGTCCGCCTGTAATGTGATTATCTTCGTTTTCTGCACTCCACCAGTCTGTGTGTTAAATGTTAACACGAGTCATGAAGCATTTGTGCAAATATAAATGCTTGCCTGGATCAAAAAAAAAAAGTGAGCAACAAGTGATTTTCTTTTTCTTTTACATTTCAGCTCCTGTTCTGGCTCACATTGAGGTCAGAAATTTGCCCCAACAGGCTTGGGGCTAAATGATAAATTGAGGTATTACTACTGAAAAATTAAATTAAGCCTCAGGGCATTCAATAAACAGTTCATAATCAAACATAAATTCACTGAAATGTAGAATGTTAAATTTGAGCCATGGTTTTAAGAGGCTTATTTGATAAAGGGAAACTTGACACTTTTAATGTGGATGTCAGTGATGGGGGTAAATGAAGCCAGTGGCAGCAATAAATTTGTCAGTGGGTGCTATATTGAAAAAAAATTAAGAAAAAATTTGTTTGTCAGTATGCATTGCAGGCAAGCATCTGATGCCTACGCCCACGTTGCCAAGCATCATCAAAACATACTGGCTACCCAGAGGCTGAGAAATCCAAGATAGGGTCATGTCTAGAAGACAACCTCAGACACGTGAAGGATCTCAGGGGAGTGATCATTTTAACCCAAACCAGGATCTTTCCCAAACCTTAACAAAGTGTCGTTGTGTTTTTTTCTGTCACAAAACCTACTCAGATTTTAACCACAGTGTTGTTGTCATATTGTAAATCACAATTAGTCTATTCAGTGTGCACAATGAAGAAGCAATGGGTATAAATCTCGTGAGTGTATTGCAAATTAAAGGTCCTGTTATAGACATGACCCTGACACAGCCTGTAGTCGTTCCTTAAACCTACTACATCACTTTGACATCACACACTGAGGAATTTATTGCTTCAATCGATTTCATTTACCATCAACACTGACTGAACATCAGCGCTAAATTTTCCCTTTAAATCAAGCCTCCATCAAAGATGATGTAAACTGTAACCAAATTAATTAACCAGGCTAAAACATTGCTAAACATTTTGGGAAATAGACTCATTTGCTTTCCTTCCAAGAGTCTGATGAGAAGATACTCTCGTGTCTGTTTCTGAGAAATGAAGCAACAGTCAGCAACCAGTAAGCATAGCTTAACATAAAAGGAAAGCATGCGGAAACTGCTAGCCTGTCTCTGTCCAAAGGTAACAAAACACCACTATCAGCACCTCTAAGCGTTTAATTCCCCCTGGAGTCTTCACTGTTTTCCTGGCAATCTTACATCACTTCCTAACATACAGCGAGTGAAGGATCTCAAGAGGATAGAGGGAGAAACATTGTCCAGATATAATTCAAGCAATGTTGCAGCAATATTGCGTGTGATTTCTCCATCTGCAGATGTGTAAATTAAGTGTTTAAGTTTTTTATTCACAACTAACCAAACTGAAGTCAGCCTTATTTCTATATGATTAGAGGGAAATTTACTTATTTCTAACTCTCAACAGCTCCCTGTTTTCCTTCCAGTTCTTGTCCTTTTTGGGAATATCCCAATAATATGCTACGGATCATTTAAAACGTGCTGCTTCTCAATCTCTTAAATTAGTTTCTTGTCATCCCTGTTGACTGCTGACAGAGAGGAAACAGAGACATCAAGGATGTCAGTGTCATTTCTGACCAAAGAAAAAATAGGTTAGAGGTGAAGCAAGTGGTTGAAACTTTGCAAAACCAAGGCGACACATCTCTAGCCTGTACGCTGATGCACAGGGCAGGTTAAGGCATCTTCACTGGGAAAGACTGAATCTGCCGTTTGCCTACTGACTCATTCGCATTGCTTCCACTTAGGAAGCAGTGTCACATTAATGCCAAGACCACAGGGAGTCACTGCTCCCAATAGAGACATAGTCTATAGGCCTCTGTAAAACCCCAACTTGTCCTTTTTATACTTTGGTTTTTGTGCAGATTAAACAAATTAGAAAAAAATTGTTAATTAATGAGCTTTAGAGGAGCTGCTAGGCACATTTCATTACCTTTGGATGGAGCCAGACCAGCTGTCTCCTCCTGTTTCTAGTCTTTATGTTAAACTAAGCTAACCGGCCACTCAGCACAACTCAAAGCAAAGTACAGCGTCAATCACTTATCAATCGACGCTGAGCAAACACAGTATTTCCCATGTGAAGACGCCTTTCAAGAAATCTTGTGAAGGCCAAGGATTTGTGGGAGATATAACCTGCTTTGTATTATTTAAAAAACTGACAATGGATTACAGGACAAATCTGGATTTGCTAAAAATCCTGATAATGAGCAAGCCCACAGAGAGGGTTCCAGGCAGCACACTTATTTATATATTTAAACATGAAACAAAGCAGGATACACCCTCAGTTTCTGTTGAGAACCGGCTGTATGAATCACTGAGATGTGATGAATGTTGAGTGCAATGCATCCACATCAACAAAGCATCAAACCCTGAAAACACAAACAGACATCGCCCGTCGAGAATGCCTGCACCTTGCATGATGATGCCCTGCGTTAGTATCTTTCCACCCTGGTTCACACCAGATAACTGTGGCGTGTGCTGAGAGAGCTGCATGTGGTTCCACCGGTTGGTTCTTGAAGGGTTTTTTGGGACTGACAGGTCTATTCCCCCTCTAAATGTGGAGGGATTGTCTCTCTCAGCTGCACCTGAGCCTCCTGCTGGCTCTGCACTCAGACAGACAAACTTCTTAAAACCAGAATAACAGGCTTTGTTCTCTCTCAGATCCTACACTACATGGTGGATATGTGATGGCTCAGATTCAGAGGCTTTAATCATTTTCACACAGTTTTTAAAAATGTGGAACCACACGGTGAATAATAGCACCGACATCCAGTAATTTCATACCCAATGCAGCAATATTTGCTTCTCTGAAAATTCACGTTGATGGAAATGATTGTTGAAAATGTCATAATGCAGCTTGTGTTTGCAGCACACAAACACAATGAGATTATCAAATATCCAACACTGACACTGCATGCATGAGTATTTGATACTGTGAATCTTTAAAGGTCCAGTGTATAAGATTGTTGGGAGTTTATTGGCAAAATATGTCACAAATTGTGGGTGATGATGAGATGGGTTAATTTAGCAATGCATGCATTATGCATTCTATGCATTGTTTTTTGAGGAAAATCCTGCAGCATGCCCTTAAATAAGCACACAACACAATAAAATATTGTAAAGCTTTTGTTAAACATCCCATTACTCAAAAGGTCATTAAAACCAACATAGTCTTTTACACATAAAGTAAAATAATTCAATACAAATGTATTGGCAGTTCATCTTAGGATAACCTTCATAAAAAGTCTGACAGACTGTCCTTTTATTTACACAACATCTGAAGTTGTTTCTTATCCCCTGGAGAAGCCAGAGAGAGAAGACTCTGTGTGCAGCTTAGTCACTCTCCAGCTCCTCACGCCCGAACTTGCCAATATTTTATGAATTAGGAGAGTGAGTGTCACCTGCATGCTGAAATCGATGGCTGCAACTGTAAGTGGAGGGCTAATACATGCCTCCTAGGATGAAAAGGGAGCGATGGTGCCCATTCATTGGGGAGAAGCTTATCCCAGCCTGAGGGCTGCCACTGGTTGAGAGCACCTCCGTCCTGACATCCATCCTATCATCATCAAATTAAGCCTCCAGGGAGGGCTGAGGGTTGTCTACAGAGGCAACAGACCTGAAAGCAGGGAGGTAAGAGACATCAAAACCCTCTGCTGCTGACATCCAGGAAGTCAAATGTTCAGCGCTGGATGGAGGAAAACTCTTCTAAATTCAAAGACTGATTCCTCTTGTCCGTCCAGAGAGGATGAGGATAACCTATCACCACAATATGACCAGTACGGCTGGAGACATGTCATCTCTCTTTTTTATTTTTTTCTTCTAAGATTGGATGAGATGTGGAGAAGATTACCTCCAACCTTCAATGTCTGTAATCTGAGGCTGGTTACACTGATATTTTAGACTAGTCTGTAGTGTTAGGCTAGTCTAATGAATAGTCCAAAGCTAGTTAGATAGTTTCACAATAATAAAGCCTGATTTATTGTCTACAGATTTACCCCCCGGCTAACCAAAAGCCATGTTTCCATGGTAACACTCAGTGACACCTGCTGACCAGTGGCACCAAATGACAGAAAAGATGAAAACATGGCTCATAATTTGTGGTTGTCTGACAATCATGTGGAGTGAGTAATGAGAAGGGAAACAGAGAAACAGAGACCACAGAAAGCTGTTGGAAATACACAGCAGCAAAGGACGTCGTTTTCATTTGTCCAAGGAGAGGAGCCTGACGGACAAGTTGGCAGAGATACTGAGCAGTGAGCCGTGCTGCAGCGTCTCAGCTCTGTTACAGGTCTGCAAGGCACTGAGATTTTAAGTTGTTGTATTGTCACACACACGTTTTTCAAATTTTGAACTTTTCTTGAGCCTTAATATTCATGTTTTTTCATCTGAGAAACCATAATCTATGACAAATAAGTCCTACTTAAGATAATTAAAAACTGAATCTGAAGTCTGTTATTTTTATCTAAGTGATGGTAAAAGTATATCTTTAGGTAATCAGTTAAGCAGGTCACTAATATTAAATTACTCAGTGCTAGATTGGATAATTTCCTGTCTTGGTCTGGCCAGATTGATCACATCATCTCCATGATGGGAAGGGCACTGCTATTTCAAGGAAGTGTTTGGCATGTGTTCTACCTTCTGTTATGAGTGATGTTGTTTGGTCACTCGTTCTGTCACACCTGGAGTACTGCCCAGTCATCTGGTCAAGTGTTGCTGAAAAACATCTAAAAAAAAAAAAAAAAAAAAACCTTCAAAGTGCAGTAAAAAGTAGTCTTCTGTTATACAAACCACACCACCACGCTTCTTTTGTGAAACACTCCTGGCTTTTGTCACGGGTGTCTGTGCTTTACAGAGATTGCATGGAGTATGCCATGTTTGTTTAAATCTATATTAGGTGTCATTTATTTGTGGCAGTTTTGTTTGTTTGTTTTTTGTTTTGTTGTTTCCATTTTGGTTATTGGTTCATGTGTAGAATCATGTAATTTATTATCTAATAATTATATTTGACAAACATACAGCAGGCAACACAGTTCCTATTACTTTCCAGGCACAATTACTTGACATTCATGTACGGTCGCTTGTGTCCATTATTTTGTCTACTTCTTGTAAGTGTCGAGGAGATGTCTTACTATCTAGTCGTAATGAGATTCATATTTAACTTATGGAAACGCAGGTCATTTTTAAAATAAACAAACTGGAACAGCATTTTCCGTGCATGGCAAATGTAATCTATAAAGCCAACAGTGCAGAAAGAAGTTCCAGAAATCTCATCAATGGCACCTACATCAAAACAGCTTACCGTCAAAGATTCATTTGGGATTATTGATTGGTTTTGTAATTGACTAAAGAACCTCTGGTTTGAGAACCTATTAGGTCACACCACAGACAGCTTTTATGTGATCAGAATCGCAACAGTCCCACAGGGTCAGACACCTATATGTCTTTTACTTTTTTTCTTGAGGTTTTGTATGAAAAGTGCCTTGTCTTATCCATTGAGCTACAAGTGGAGATATAAATTTAGTCAACTTTATTTAAAAAGCCCCAAATTTTAAATACAAATAAAGAAAAACAGCCATGGTTGAATCCCCAGGAAGAGCAAGAGAGGAGGGATCCCTCTTCTAAATCAGAGAAATAAAAAGCAATTTTCTGATTGTTTCAGAGCTGTTACGTTCTAAAGCACAAGTTGACTGCAGCCAAAGTGATTCTTCATCCTGTCGCCATGTCATCCTGCATGTATGTGTGTGTATCTCGCTCTGCAGCTCTCACAAACAGAGAGCTGGAGAGAGAGACGGAGACAGGACATGTATTCACTGGTTGTTTTCATAGAATCCCAACCTGACAACCTGCATGCAGTCACTGACTAAAGGGTCAATGCATTGTATATTTTTAGGGAAAAAATAACGGGTGTTTTTTTCTTACATGATGAAAAGTTGACAGTCTGGAGAAACATGATTTATATGGGACAAAGCTGATATCAAGCAAGTCTTCTGGCAATAGCTGCTTGGTTAAGCACGTTACTGTGGCACAATGAAAAGGGCTTTTTGTGTGGTGTGTCCAATCAGAAACAATGTGCACACACACTCTCTACCACTCTCCAATCTAAAATAATTTCCTCATGTCCTATCATGCTTGCTAGACTGAGCAGTATATTAAGATTGATATCACAAATGTTTACTTTTATTAGTGTTTGTGTCTGTTCAGATCATGGTGGTTTATGTTGGCACTTGACATTTTTGTGTTGGTTTATAGTTTTAAGCTTTAGTAAGGTGGCTGTTATATTCCTTGAGGCCAGCTGTAATTTTTTGCATATTTTTGTCCCATGTGTTGAAAGTCATAAAGTTGCTGAGAGCTGCTTCCTGGCTCTTATTCTGCAATGCTTGCCACAGTATCTTATTTTATTTCATTTTCCCCCCTAACCCCTTGGGTGTCCCGACCCTCAGGTTGAGAACCACTGCACCAGCAGAGGAGTATTCAGAGTGTAAAGGCTGTAGAAACACACATACTAAGAGGCGTATCTTGACAGGAAAGGATGTGTGTTTTTCTTCGTTCACTACCAAAATGAAGGCTCTTAAGATGTCTGTATAGATGACACGTCTCTTTATCTCCATTGATGGTGTGGCGCTCTCTATTAAATTCTTCTCGAGGTCACTTATCTTCTAACAAAAGAGATCCTTCAACTGTCCTTCAGAACATGTTCATTAAGATGTTTATTATTTTTACGGTTTTTTTCAGCATTTTCTGTTATATTGTTGGAGTCGTTATCATTTTCACCATCGCGCTCCGTGAACTGCAGGTGTAATTGGCAATTAGACATTGGCGTACAACATCGCCTGTAATGCACAGTGATTCATGAATATTTGATAATAAAATGCATTTTTGTAATTCACATTCACCATGAGCACCTGCTCTGGCTCCGTCAACCTCCCTGACACTAATTTGTCCTTGGTCTGGTCAGGCTGTACCGCACTCCAGTTTATACATGAACCAAGGGTGTAATGTGCCGGCCTGTTTGCGGAGGGTTATGATGTCATCATGCTGTAAAACCTCTTCAATTAAAATGTGATGAAAACATGCAGTTCTCCAATTTATTAGTCGCTGCTTTTAATACGTCTTCCGCCCAGTCGTGCTGTGAAACACCAGGCCAGGCTGCGACATACTGAGCTCAGAAACTAAACTTATTACTTGGTTTTGTGGAACAGACAACCAGACATTTGGGTATCGTCTGCAGCCTGTTTGCAGTGTTACTGTATCATTCTCTGTTCACGTCTGTGACAGCAGATTATGATGGATTCCTTAAATTACCTGTTGCTGTGGCAGATGGCACGCTTTGTCATTAACAGGAATGGTGAGAATTCCCTGGCATCCTGATGAAATATTCATCATGAATCCTCACAACCAATAGAGATGTAATTCATTTCCTCTTGCACCCTGTAAGGGCCAAATGAGGGCCAGAACAGCACCTAAAAGTGCTTATTGAATTCTTAGATCATCACATATTCAAGTGATGAATTAAACTATAATGGGGACATCAACTGCTGTTCCTCTCTGAATATCTCTGACTGCCTGGGAACATATCAGGGAACTGGATGAGGATGGTATAGAAGTCTGATTGGGCACCCCCGGTGCAACCCCTAAATCCCAGGTTATGATTGGATGATGGCCATGTTAGAGGCAGGGAACATGCTTTCCAACAGCAGCAGCATCATTTATTTGGAGTTATGTTTTTGAATGCATTTGCCACTATAAGCAACATGTTCCACATTTACACATAGTTATTTTTAACTCTTAATCAATTTTAAAACACTGACTAAAGCAGCTTTAATTAAATAAGATGTTAAATAAGCAAATATGTACCAAATATGCAGTATTTGGTGCATATTTTTCAACATAAAATGTAATTCTGATGGTATATAATCCTTATTCTTTGCTTGTTCATCAGTGTTGGTTTGTCTAAACAGTGAAAAAAGCATTTGCTCTACAATACATTGACAGAACTTGAGTCCATTAAAAAAATATATAATTAACATAATTGATTTATGTATGCTAAAAATGTGGAATTGGCAAATAATATTTATTGTTATTTGAAACTGGATAATTTCAAGTCAGAGATTGTTGTTTTATGTACCCGTCTGTTCTTTTCAATAAATTTCGGATCAGTTCGGTGGCAAGTAGACATAAATAAGAACCAGACATGGTTCAACAACAACACAGCAGCAACCACGTTGTCCCGAGGACAAGTGTCTATGCCATCTCTATCCTTACCCCGTCCATTTAATCCCACAATCAGGAAAACATGGGTGCTGTCCACCCAGTAGACACAAAAACATCCTGACAGGTGGAAAACAGCTCTAAGGGTTCCTTCATGTTCGATAGCAAGGCCCTGGTGGAAGAAAGGACTCTTGGGAAAGATCTGGAGAGAATACCGAAAAAAGAAAGGCCTTCCTTGCTCTTTTATTATATTTCTTTTATTTGAGTTGTAGCTTTTGCCAGTCACATACAGTCTAAGATCTATTCAGTATTAAATAAAACTGGTCATCAAGTTGCTCAGCTCATTTCACAGTGCTTGGATATTGTCCCCACATCGAATGGAAACAATGAATTATTTCACATTTGATTTAAGTGAAAATAACTGGCTGCTGCATACCCCCAATAAAAAGGTTTCTTTTTCTTTTTAATTCCAATTTCTCCTCTGTATCACTGGGACTGATGCAGGGCTCACCCAGTGGGGATTAAAGATTTTAGCTCATTTTACACTTGATAGGAGACAGATTTCGCTCTGGTAAAACTTTCCACTTCTTTTCTTTCCACTTTTATAGTGTAACAATCAGACTTACGTTTGTGTGAAAACTCACTCTTCTTTTATTGCGGACTGCTGCTAAAGCATAATGCCTTTGTCCCAGACAACAGCGAATCATTGCACAGATTGTTCTATCAATGGACGTTTTACCACCAGGATAGTTTATTAGACTCTGAGTGGTTGCTTTTTGAGTCCATCTTCATAACCCGCTGCATCTTGCAATGAAACATTAACAGCGGTTAATAACCCTCACCAAGAATGAGCATTAAGTGCACATTCATCATATATTCTGAATACAACGCACTAGGCTTTCACTTAACATAAATAAATAAATACATGAATCCACCCGCTCGATTTATTGTGCCACAGTCTAATCCCAGGATAAAATGCCAGTATAGACCTTCTGCAAGAAAAAGTTTTTCTCCACCTATAAAGTGTAAATAACCATTCCCTCTGCAGTTTTATAGTCATGAATAATAGAAATCTATGCATATGTAGCATGCATCGTGCCTTGTAATAATCAGATTAAGTTGTTTACCCATTTGTTTGTATGTACTGTGTGTACTCCGGCGCAGACATGCAACTAACTTTTGCTCTCTGTTCAGTCATGGAAGCCTTCGAGCAGGTCATTAACCACAGATAGTGACACGGTGGTCGGATTGCTCACTGTTCACTATACACTAGGGGGTGACCATCAATCAGGGTGAGAGGCACAGCAGACTGACAGATGCTTGATGGGTGATGACACTAAATATGCTGTCATTTGGCCAAAGACTGAAGCCAGACTCAGTGAGCGAACCTCGTTAAATGACAGGAGCAGCTTCCACCTCCACATTTCCTGATGGAAAAATCATATGGCAGGAAGATGTATGTATGTATTCTGCATTTCACACACTGTTTCTCTAGCAAAATATCTCAGCAGTCCTGTAATGATTGATTGTACTCCTGGGAGTAAAATATTACTATCCTGGAGAAGCTCTTGTATTGTCTTAGATTCCATCACATGGCATCCAGAGTTGTTGTGAAATGTGGAGAGTCACACAAAATGGGAAGCACAATGATATTTGTTCATACATATTTATGTTTGTTCCCTATAAAAATAGACAGTGAGGGAGGGACTTGTCATGATATCACTGATAGCACACATTAATTCCACATAGCCCCAGATATAGCGCTTCATTAACCCAGCTGACTCTTCCCAGACTGGGAGCTCCCAGTAAACATGGCAAACCTGGGACTGAACACCACCTCCAAGACTGACATAGGTTGACAGGGAGTACAGTACAGTAGTCAGTTAACTTAGTTAGCTCAGCTCAGCTTAACTTAGCTACCATCAGTTAGACGTTAAAGCCCCTAAAGGTAAAGCCATCTTTCCATCATGAAACTCCTCATTGATGACCTTGGTACTGTAGCCCCTGTCTGTCTTGGAGGCAGTGTTCAGTCCCGGTCCTGGATGCTTTCACTGGGAGGGGACGTAGCCCTGTTCCATTGCCTGCTAACAGCACCTAAGTGAACAGAAACGCTTAAATCACTGACAGTTCAAGCTGAGCAGTGGAGTGACATTGGAGGGAAAAACAGAGAGCATTGTCTTCATAAAATATGATCCATTTTCACCCAAATCAATGACATATAATCATTAAGTTGTGTTTTTGTACATATACGCCATGAAGCTAATGCTGGTTGCTGACCCAGTCTACTGAAACGTACCTCATGCATAATCTGCTGTCACAGATGGTATTTTGGGAAACCAGGTGGTGAACAAGATAGTGATGTAGGTATATGGTATATGTTGCTGTTGCTAGCTAGCTAACTAATAAATCTTAGCCTTGGCTCTGCACTACTAAAAGCTGAAGATTGATTGATGGTTGGATGTCCTGATGTAGCTGGTTGAGACTGGTTGGTTTTAGCTTACATAAGCAGGCGTCATATGTTGTTTTACATGAGGAAAACATGATTAGATTTTAATACAAAGATATGTATATATTTTGTATTTTGCAACGCACCGGGGATGTGATCTAAACTGGTTTCATCTTGACTTTAAATACATGCTGCTGTATGCAAGGTCAAGTATAATGGATCTCTTTGTGTAGTTTACCCCTTTGTTGACACAAGCCTTCCCATACTTCCATTCTGCCCAAAACTGTGACCTTGAGGCTAAACTGTTAGCCCTTGGGGATCTTGTCTTGCACTAAAGTCAATTATGTTGCGGTAATGCATTATGTTAGGTAGCATTCCCCAGACGATCAGTCATTGTCCGCTCAAGATGGTTGCACTGGCTCATCCTCCTCATCTCCCATTCCATTACAGTGCAGCCCAGGTGGGGATCTGTGTAAGGACCATTCTGTTTCCGACAAGGTCACCCTGCACTGAGAATGGGCAGTCCCATGTATATTTACAATTGTATGACTCAGGTTCAATTACAGAAACTTTTAATCTTTATAGAGGGATCTCCTTCACTGTCAAGGTGTTCAGTAGGGAGACTTTCTGAAGGTTTCTATGAATAAATGTCCTAAAAAACATTTCTTTTATAAACTGACGGAAATGACTTCAACTTTTGCAAATTACACTGCAATAATGAAATCTCTGCAATTCATCTAAATCCATATCTTATGTCTCATGCTTTGGATAATAACATCACATGTAGCAGGTTGATTGGAGGTAAGACTGTGCAGAAAGAGAGCATTTACAAAAGGAGCATTATGAGTCTAGTCACAACAGCGCTTTGAAAAGCCAGATCAATACCATTTCTGTGACCAATTTTACAGTTCTCCAGGTCGGTTGCCTCTGGAGTAATAAAGCTGTTTTCTCCACACATCCTTCAGTCTTTGCTGTTTAGTCACTGGTGGCAATATTAAGGCAATACATTTGACAATCGTATGGGCATGTCAGTGTTTTCTAGTCTGCAGTTGATCAACGCCGTCATGATGGTTTTGAGAAGACTAATGCACAGAAAATTCAGCAAGAACATCGAACATCAAAGTTCATTTTCACTGATCTGGCTTTGACTAATACTGTGGCTGAGCCTTTGTTCTCCACTGTTAGAGGAAAGGCCATGAGATAATCAAAATCTTGGCGCTTATAGGCAGTTTATTTATGGCTTCATTGGACAAAAGTTTTATAATAACCCTAAGTATAACATAATTCAAGTAGTCTGAAAGAGAAATAGACTTTTGCTCTCCCTTTTGGCTCCATTGTAAAGCTTTGAAAAATTTTAAAATTTTTCAGGAAGTTGACTGATCAGTCTCATTCCCAAAATGTACTACCCTTAACTATTTAACAACCTGGAAATGAGACTAAACAATCAACTATCTTTTTCAGAGTTGTTTTCTACATAATTATGTGCATCTAATTTTAAGAAAATCTTTGTTATTCATGACATCAGTGGCCATTAAGTGAATTGCAGTCAGCATCCTGTTGCTTGGATGGCACGCAAGACTGAAAGGGATTGACCTGCATCATGCTTATAGATGAGGTAAATTAGGCTTCGGTTGTGGTGGGTGCTGGTTGTTTGACTTTAGCAGACTCCATTACTGAGCTAAAGTTAGCTAGTGTTGCACATTGTTGATACTGTAGCAGAGCTGAAGTGAGGCAAGCCACTTGGAGTACACATAAATGTCATATCCTTTGGGTTTTCCTTTCCCATAGATATCAGTCCACATGCTGTTATAGGCAAGAAAGAGAGTTTGGGAAGGTCTTACATTTCAAGATATTTTACAGTCCATTTACACATTGGCAATACAGAGCAATTACTACGCATAGACTGCTTTGCATAATACCTTTAAAGACAATTTCAGGTACCAACTCATTATTTTATTCTTGATGAATCAGCACCATCTCAAAGGGTTTTTGAACAGATGGTTAGTTTGTACAGGGTCAGTAGTCATCCTTCCTGCCCTCCCCTTTGTCCTCATGTCTTGCAGTTCCTGTATGTAGTCAGCTGACAGCCAATCATGGGTGTGAAAGAGCAGACGACATGCTGGAGTCTGTCCTTGGAAAGCAGAGAAGGTGAACAACGATTTTGACTACGATTTTGAGAAATTGAACCAGGCTGGTTTGAAAACATTTTTTGACCACTAGGGGTGCTGGGGAGCAATAAATCAGGAGCTCTCATATTGTCTGCATGTTTGTTTTACCAGCACATGGAGGATGCACATGCACACCAAAAGCACGGGGGTGATGTAATATTGTCAGCTGGTGGAGCTAATGTGTTGTAAAGATGCAGCAGTGCACCAATAAAAGAGATTAAGAAAACAACAAGCTGGTGTAAACAAATCAGGGGTTTGAAAAAAAAGGCTTTTGCAAATGTTTTATGAGGGTTGAAAATGCATTAAATATGTTTGTTAAGCCTTAAGCATACACGCAATGTGTTTTGTTGAGAAACACTGAATATAAACAAAACCATCTTTGTTTACAATGAAAACTCCACAGGGTACCTTTAAGTCTGTTGTTTCTTCATTTTCAGGGAACGAACATCCTCTGGCTGGATTTCCTAATGAAGCAGCAGATGCTCTCATCCAATTTGAAGGCTTGCTAGCACGCAGGAAGCCACGGTAACTGCCTTCCTCCTGTCAGGATGTCCAATATAAAACAGACAATTGCGGGGGTGTCATTCATTTAGAGGAGTTTACAAAGATGTCGCTCCAGGATGATGAGTGTGATTGTGAAACAAAAGAAACAAACTATTATCTAAATACTGCCATTATGCACTGACAGATTTGTCCTGAGGATCAATTATCACGCCTGTGCCAGATTTCAGACAACATGGTGTCAATATGAACATCACAGGAAGGATGGGGACTGATTTAAGGCAGGCACCCTTACTCTTAATCCCTCTCCCCATCACACAAGATGCACTAAAAGCAGCTCAGTCTTTTGAAAAGTATCTGATAATGTGGCATACAAGTCAGCTCTACACTTTAGAGTAAATAGAAAATGGAAAGCCGTAAAACTGTAATTGAATTTTTTAAGGATGTAAGCACTTTGGGAAACTTCCTTCTTGCGGCTCATTCCCACCAACAGGATGATCCGATGATGAAATTTCTCTGACATAGCAGTTTTGCAACTTTTTCGTGTTCCTCTTTTTTTTATTTTTCCATCTCTGGAACCAAAACATATTAGCTAATGTTGTGTTTCTCAAGAAAAGCAAGCTAACACATGTGCCCAGCATTTCAGCAAATTGTGCAGCCACTTGCCAGCAGAGTGGTCTCCCATGCCTGGTCTCCATCAAATTCTCTGCTGCAGTATATACATAATGGTGAAAAATGAACGTGCTAAACAAAAAAGATAATTCACATTGCCATGAAGGTTTTCATCTCTCAGAAAAGTCACTGTGTCAAAGGTCTACAGCTTGCTTTAAAGGGATAGTTTGGATGGGGTTGTATGAGGTACTTATCAATAGTCAGTGTGATGCCTAGTAAAGAAAGGCCCACCTAAAAAGTAAATATCAGGTTAAGTATATGCTTTATTCAAAATATTTTCACCACTTTGCCTCTGACTCCTCATTTTACCTCACAGAACACAGGAGTTGCTGGTTCACCGCTGCCTCAAATGGTTACTTTATTTGTTATTGTGTGATTTTAGTGAATCTGAACTAACCTTTTAAAAACACCGAAGTCACACCATAACCCAAACAAATTAGAGGTGTGCATTCAATAGAGTGCAGATCCCTGCCAGTCAACAGATGGTGAAAGTTCAAAGTTGCAAAGTTCCACAAGCATGAAACAAGATTTCAAACTGAAGCCGTTGTTGTTGATCACTTGTGGCCCCTAGCAGCTGGTTAAGAGGAGAAGTCAGCTGTTGATAGTCATATAAATTATATAAATAGAAAAAATATAAAATTAATTGAAGATGTTGTATGCCTCTGCCAACCAGTGAAGTTACAGTCTACATCCATGTCTGTCCAGACTCATATAATGTCTGTAGTGAAGACTTTGACACAATTTAATATGGAACCTACCACTATGTTGACCTGTAACTTTGAAGGAATTTGATTAAAGGTAGTGTATTATTTGGCAAAATGGGAATTATCAGTATACATGTGTGATTTCAGTGAATAATTTCCAGTGAGAATCATGCTGTCTTCACTTAGACACTATTCTTACAGAGGAGTACAGTGGAGAAAGCTGAACATTATGATGTCACAGTGAAGTTGATCTTTGACCTTTATAAACTCAACACCTCATCATTTATCCTATTAGATGTTTGTCTGTTAAAGTTAAGGCCAAAATGTATTAAGTGAGGTCACTGTGACCATAACCTTTGACCTTTGACCACCAAAATGTAATCACTACATCCTTGAGTCCAACTGGTCATTCATACCAAGTGTGAAAAAATTCCCCCAAGGTGTTCTTGAGATATCGTGTTCGCAAAAATAAGATGACCTGAAAACATGTTGCCTTTAGCCACAGCTGTCGCCAGCATGAAAGCATAAAAAAATGTTTTTTAAGGTTTTTCAAAAATTGTGAATTACAAAGGTTCTTCAGCATAAAGTCATGTTGTGCACACACACACACACACACACACACACACACACACACACACACACACACACACACACACACACACACACACACACAAAAATAGATGCAGAGTGAAAAAGCACAACTCACAAGCTGCGTAAAAGCAAAGTTGAGTAGATAGGCAGAGCCTTGTTCATTAATGTAAGAGGCAGACAGTCAGACAAGAAAAACAAGTCCAAAGGATCCTCAGGCAGCAGGCAAAAATTTTAAAGGCAGGCAAGCATTATGCATGGAAGGGTGCAAAACAAGGCTGGATGACTTGGGCAAGAAGGCCCAGCAGACGACCCAGCATGCTTCTGGGGCTAGAGGGCAGGCACTGGATTTTTACTAGAGAAGCTAATGAAGGGGAATGAGGAGGATGAATGACAGGAACACTCTGCAGACAGCTGCTGATAAGGAGGTGGTCAGAAATCACAGAAACAGAGAAATGCAGAGAAAAACTATAATCATAATCAATATATAATAATTATGATCAAATGTACTGTAAAATATATAATTAGCATTCTGATTGTATCTGTCTGTGTCACAATTTGAATACTTTTAAGATGCATTATGATTTTGTATGCGATTTTGTCACAAACATGACACATTATTATGTTGGAGAGATGTGTTTTTGTATTTCAGTGACCTTGTGAACTGTATTGTGGGGGTTTCTGTTGGCAAACGTGTCCCCGGTGTGCTTCCAGAGAATCAGACAGTGGCCCACCTCACCAGGACTGGCTGGCTTATCACCTGCGGGGAGAAGAAGTGTTGGTCTACTGCACCGCGGCTCCAGAAACTGGCTGAGAATACAATGAACATCATCTCTCTGGGGAGTGAAGCGGTGTGCAGGAGTGTTACCAACTAGATATGTTGAGCTAATTTCTACACATGAGGTGCTGACCTGGAACAAAGCTGCTGGAAAAAGACCGAACCCATGGTTAAAGGATTACTGTTAGAGGAGCTGGATGGATGCATACAGTATACTAATCTTTAAGGTATACATCAGGGGCTCTCGAAGACGTCTGAGTGCTAATTTAGGGAGCCTGCATAGGATTGACACCCATACAGGAAAACCTGTGAACTCATACGATTTGTGATTGGTCTTGTAATGACATTTAACATTAAATTTGCAGATCACCATTGGCCCACGGGCTGCACTTTGAGAACCCATGGAAGAATCAGGAAATGCAGCACTTGCACGAACCGTGGCTAATTAACTCTAACAAAGACACACTAATGTTTCTCCAAAAACGCATCAGAAGAACAGAGTACACAACAACAGCACACTAGAGAATCAATGTTTTCTAGTGTGGAGAATTAGTATGTAGTGTAGGTTCGGGACACGGCTGCTGACACAAGTCAATTGTAGCAGGAAAAGCACAGGTGTGACTAATAGCATTAACGAAGGCTCTGTTCTGCTCAAGTTTCCCCGTAAGTCATGACTTTGAGCCTGCATGCACAATTGACCTTTTTCGTGGCAGCCACTTCGGCATGAAATAGTAAACACAGGCGTTACCAGTGATACTAATTAAGCTTCAGTTCCATTCAGGTCAAACAGAGTCAAGTTGCTTCTATTGTGAAGTTGGCTGTTGTGGTTTCAATTACTTTAGCTCGTCATCTTGTCATGTGTGCATCTTTATTACATACAACAAACCAATTTTAAGAAGGTGTTTAGTATGTGGTGTGTTCCAACTGGACAGAATTATTAACTGTAAAGTATAAAAATACATATTTCTTCTCCTAACTCTAGTGCTATTTATCCACCTAGATTGTTTTGGTTTGAATTGCAGAGTTTTGGAGATAGCAGCTGTAGAGATGTTTGACTTCCCTCAAATATAGTGAAACTATTTGGCACCCAGCTCGTGGTGCTCAAAGAGTCAAAAATACATTTGTAAAAATCAACAGCAATGTCTCTTTTCAGAAATCATGACCCGGTTACTCAAGATAATCCGCAGACCTTGTTCTGAGCAGTTTCATTCATGAACTTAAGGAATTTTCTTACTTAACTACACCCGTCAACTGTGTCACCGTGCAGAAAGGAGAGTGCAGCAACTCATGGAAGAGATGTCACATTGTGTCAAGCAGGGTAGCAGAGAAGGAGGAGGAGGGACCCAGTATGTAGACAGGAGGCAGACTGATGCAGTTCGTGTGTTTAATACTCAAAACACAAAGTCAAAATACTTAAGGCTTATTTAGGGCAAGCAGGCATGAGTCAACACAGTCCAGGGCAAAAAACAATGCAAATAAGCAGGCAGGAAATCCAATTCAACTGGCAAAGTCCAAGAAACAAAGTAAATGTCTAAAAAGCACAGTGAAATACTGTGGCAAGGGCTGAAATGCTTGACACATAGACGAAGATGAACTGGCAACAAAAGGGGAAAAACACAGAGACTAATGCTGCATCCTGCACAACCTTGGAGGTACAAATTTCCCAGTTGAAATGTACAAACTGTGACCTCAAATTGTTCCAGGTGGATGACAACAAAAGTAAACAAAAACATGGCCGATGCTGACAAATTGGTGAGTTTCTTTGGCAAGTGTTCACACAAATGAACCATCAGCATCGCAGCCTCCTTGCATAAAAGACACAGAGAAGGGCAAACGATGCACGAGGTAACAGATGCCATTGTGCATTTCATTTTGTGATTGCGGCATATTTTGACATCAATTTACATGCAGAACAGGTGTTGCTGTATGAAAGTATGCATTTCTTTAGGCTTCCATGGGTGCTGTCATTACTGTGTGATTTCTTTATGAAGTCAGGGTAGATGGATTTGCTCCAAGTTGGAACTTCAATTTTGAGTGGCATCCAATTGTGCATTTTCTAGTTGGAGGTCGGAAATTTTCAAGTTTGGAGTTATTTGGAACGTAGCATAAATGCGTTGGGAACTATTTAGGGACAGGTGAAACAAATAAGTACTTTGAAGGAAAAAGACAAGCATAAGTAAGGGCCAGGAAGTCATCCAGCTGTTTTCATGTGTTACACTCATAACAGCACAGGGTGTGAACATCAATGGCATCCTCAGTAGCTGAGCTTTACTGTAACCTTTCATCCATAAGTAGATGTGTTTTTCCCTCTGTGTGAACTAAGAAGGAAGACATCTCTACAGCTGATATCTCCCAAAATTGGCAACACACAACAAAACAATCCAGGTGGATAAATAGCACTACAGGTAAGAGGAAAACCATTATATGAACTCAGATGAATCCTATTACGAATTAAAATAAAAAATGAATTTTACTCAAATAAGTGCATAGTCAATTTGTTAGTGTGCTGTTGATGGACACCCCAGTGCACAAACGGAATAAAGGACCTTTCCCAAGCTGCAAAGCTTCTAAATAAATTGGGGATGAAGGTGAAACTCTGTGACACAAAAATATATTAAAACTGTCATTAAATCTCTGCAAACACATTTTGGTTATTGGCTCTGGGATTCCAAGGTTGCAGTTTACGGTGCATCATCATTTCCTGTTAGTACAAAACAGTGAAGTGCATTGATCTCATATTTGAAACGACACCTCGCTGAAAGTAAAGTAATAAAGTGAGTGGAGTTTGTTGCACTGGAGCGAATCTTCATCAAAATCTTTAATCAGCCAAAATAATTTAAAACACCTGTATAATTGAACTGGTAGTGGACAGTAGTTTACATAATTAAACTTTAATTTCAATTTGGTTGAAAGTGAGGAAAGCCATATTTTATATCATCAAACACAGTCTTGTGTTGAGTTAAAATGTTTCTGCCTTGGCATATTAAATCTCCTTTGCTGCCTGTCTCTTTTGAACACCTAACAGAAACGAAAGACAGCTGTAGGATATGTTCAATTAAATGGCTTTTAATGGCCATGTTTAATGTTCATCTTTGAATTATTGCCTTTAAATGATCGTCTTCTCAGAAATGAGTCATAAAACATTAAATTGCCTTTCACATTGCGAGGATTCCTCTGGCTATTAGCAGCATGGTTTGCTTAGCTGTTTGGTCAGACAAGGACATTCCCCATATTTAATTTCGCCTCTTATCAAAGTCAGCAATCACATCCTCTTGATGCAGATCTCATGAAAGGCAAAAGAGCAAAAACTCTCTTTGAAGGACAATGACTTAACAATTTTAGCCATCTGCTGCAAAAAATATTATCAAATTAGTCACGTAAACTAATATACAGAGGTGTCTATATGAAAAGAATCATATTTTTCTTGTTATATAGCATCAAAAACCCTCTTATTTTTGTCTCAGTACTAAAAGAACAGCCAAAAAAGAGATTGTAATCTTTGGACTGAGAGGATTTAGCTTCATCTCTGAGCCCCGTTTCTCTTTTAACAGAAACACCTGTGCCACCTCTGTCTAGGGGCATGTTTTTGATGGTTTTTCTCGAAATATGTCTGAGGAGGAGAAACTTTAGGAGCAAGAGAGAGAGAAAGCTTTGTCATGGCTTCAGAGTTACAGATGACCTTTCAAATTAACCGTTTCCATTAATTTTCTTTAACTAGCCGTGTAATTGCGTACTTTGGGCTTCTTTTATCTCACTTTTCTAAAGATGTCTTTCTGTTTCTGTACTCCCTGTCTTTGTCAAAGAGATTTAATTGGAAAATGAAACATTGTTTAGATTCAAACACCGGATTCTCCACAAAGACTTTATTGTGCGTTCCTGTACCATTTTGATTAACCTGTTCTTTCTGTTTTATTCTCCTACAGTTGTAGCTGTTTTCAATCTTTTCCCATCATCTTTTGTGCTTTTTTTGCTCTTTGAGGAAGACCAATTCATGTTTCCATCCGCTGTCATGTCTTTATCAGCGGTTTCTGTCCCTTCTATCTGGCCCTCGACATCTTTGGGTTTCTTTTCCAACAAACTGTCCCTTTCCTTTTCATCAGCTCTAGCCTCTGACTCGACCAAGCTCAGAATTAAATGGTCCAAAATGCCAACCACATTCTTAAAGGAATAGTTTGACATTTTGGAAATACTCTCATTTGCTTTGTTGTCAAGAGTTAAATGAGAAGATCGATACCATTCTCAAGTCTGTATGCTAAATATGTGGTGACAGCCGGTTAATGGTTAGCTTAGCATAAAAACTGTAAGCCAGGAGAAACAGTTGACCTCTAAAGCTTGCAAATTAACATTTTATATCTCATTTGTTAAATAAAAAACTGAAACCACCTTGTTAAGACATGTGCCAATGCATAACCCCTTGTAACTTAAAAGTTTATTTTTCATTTCAAATGTGGCACGAACCTCAGCCTCCTGCGTCCTGTTGACCCAACCATCCATACACTGGCTTTCATGCTCCTTATATTACACCACATGACAATGTGGAAGGACTGTGAAATTGGGAAAAGTCTATTTAAAAGTCTAAAGTTGTGTTATTGTACACACATAGAAGAGACTGGCCTAGATTTAAAGTTGCTAGTTGGTGGAGTTTGTGGACTGGCCTGTGATTCATGGTTTTAATCAACATTTTTCCTCTAAAGTATTCCAAACTAGAAAATTACTGGAACAACTTTTTTTTTTACATCTTCACATGCAAGACACTTGAGCAAGACTAATAAAACACCTACACATTTTATTGCTTTAATTGGCTTTTTCCTTGTCTGTGTTCAGGATTTTGCATTTGTTTTTGTCTCCGTCCCCAATTATTTGTTCTTTCTGTGTATTTTAACTGTCAACCCTTTGCTGTTTTCATCTGTGCTATTTTTAATATTTTATATCAATGTCAAAAGAACTTTATGATTTTGTATCTGTGAAAGGTGCTGTGCAAATAAACTTTAGTTATTATGACTATGGACTGTCAGTAGCAGATGCTTCAACTAACGTTTAGAGCACAGAAGTGCAGTTTGATTAGCAGTTTCATCACGGACAGGGCAGAAAACACTACACACTAATTTGTTTGTGTTTCTTGGCATCAGCCTGTTCTTGAGACAGCTGCTAGTTAGCATTAGCTACTCAGCAGGGACAGGCGGACCAAGTGATATCCACACAATGCTCAGTCCATTCCCATGGATTCACTTGTTGTGACCTCAGATGATGACAAAACCAAACTGAGAGCTCAAATCAGTATGCAATAGTTGAATTCATTGTGAGACAACCAGGCAGCTAGCCACCTAAAACTGAGAGACACCTGGATTCACAACAGTCCAGTAAACTGCAGCAGATGTGCACATAATGTAACCTTTCCATTCATGTTGCAATTTACGTCACTCAAGATGGCTTTTTATGCCAGCTATCATTTGTGCTCTCTCTCTGCTCTGGACTGAGCCAAACCAACTGATTCCCCCTGTTTCCTGTCTTTATGCTAAGCTAAGCTAAATGTCTGTTTGCTCCAGCTACATACAGGTATTAGCATACAGACATCAGTGTCTCAGCTGGAAAGCAATTAAACATATTCACCAAAGCTGACTGTATAAGAAGCAGCACAAAGCCTAACATGAAGAATTATCAAAGATCAGCTGCTAGATTAAGATTCAAGATGTTTATTGTCCGTTTGGTTAGGCTATACAAGCATAATCGTATGAAATACTTTTGTCTCCATTACAAAACATTACAATAAAATATGTAATAAAACAGACAAATAATCATAAAATATGTGTAAGAATACATAGAAATAAAACAATACAAGAGGACAACAAGGTTGCATACAGACGTGGATCAGTAGGAATTTTAAAGAGGGATATTTCAGTACTGTGGCATGGCAAAATGTCACAATGTTTGACATCAAATAATCAAAAAAGCTGGTTGGACTCTTTCTCTTGGATAAAAACAGGGGTTAAGAGATGGGCGCAGGCTGTTTTGCGGCGAGAGAAGAGCAGATGGAACAGAGCCAGAGGTGAGAGAACTATTTATGAGACAAGACACTGGGGCAATCCTAAATTTGTGGCATCTTTGAGCAGCTTTGTGGTGACAGGGTCTCGGGGATAGAAAGGAATTCAGAGGTCATTTCATGTGAGAAATTATGTCTTTGAGTATTTCTTCAGACATGGGAACAAATGCATTCATATCAGCCTCTGGATCACTGATGTTACAAAACTGAGTGATCCTATCTGCATCAACTTTATTCTTTCTTCATTCAAAATTAAAGGAATATGTCTCAGTCCTCAGTGGAACAGCAGGGAATGGGTGACATAGTCAGTACAAACACTATATAAACTGGGTTATTTATTCATATGCAACATTTCCTACACTCTTATACAGACAGACTGACCTATAAAGTGCCATGTTGACCTACATTCAAAGATCCGCCATGTAAGCACTCAATTGTGTATTTGGAGAATTAGGCCACAAAATATTTCTGTCTTGCCCAGGAAAGATCAAAGGATGATCCGTCTGAGCAGAATAAGAAGTTACATAATTTTGAGTCTGGTCCCAAGGCATCAGCAGTAAAAGGCAGTATCATATTGCTATATTAAACATTTCATCTATCATTAAAGCTGTAAGCAACCCACTGAGGGCATTTGCAAAAACCATTAGATACACAAAAAAATGTGCAAATTGGGGAACGATTGATAAGAAAAAGATGATTTTTTTTTTTTTTTTACAAATCCTGACCTAATAAAACATGAAAGTCTACTGCAGAACCCCCTGGCTGTGTTGATACAAAAAGACAATATTATGGAGGATTAGGGTATTTAAATATGTATTTGTCTGATAAGCTATTGATTACGAAGATTTGGGAGGTAATGTTGCTTAATATTGAAAAAAAAGCGGATGAGAGGAGGGTAACACATCAATAATCTGCATGGTTATTTCCCATGTGTGATGTCCTCCGAGTCAGAATCCTATTGGACTGACTCGTGTATTCCATGTATCTAAGTCACCCTCTAATAGACACCCAATTTCATGGAAATTAAAAGGATTGCTTCCTTTTGAAATGTAAATTGGGTATGCAGATTTGGGATGAATCAAAATCTGCCTCCCTAGTTGACACAGAGTGAAATAAGCTTTTCATGACCCATTACGTCTGTGCCAGTTGTCGACTCCAGACTCATTAAGGATCGGACTCAACTCCAGGACAATTTTATCGGAGAGGAAGCAGCATTGTAATCATTGCTTTCCAAAAACAAGTCATAGGCTTCAAAATGTTAGTCTTTGGTCACAGTTGACAGCTTCTGTCTGAAAGGGAATAATTTTCACACTTCTACTGTGTTGAAGGTAGTTATAGACTCAGTATTCTCCTCTAATAAGGCAGATACTTTTAAGGAGGGGAATCCTATAATTAATCGTACTCTTGGCAGGCCTATACATCATAAAGTTTCTGTCGCACACACATCTCTCTCTGCCCACATACTTTATATTATCATATATTCTATACTTGTATGATGTACTATGAGGTACATACATTTTACAAGCTGCACATCTGTGTGATACCTGTCAATGTTATAGCGTTGCCTTTGGTTGCAAACTTTTTTTCTTTTCATCCTTAAGTTAGTAACTGCACTTTTCACATTTAGTTTGGAACATAGTGTTAATGGTATTTACCATTTGTTTTGTATATAATGTCCTTGAGCATTTGGATAATTACCTCAGTGTCTTAGATAACAATTAGTAACTTTAGGTAGCTAGCTAGCTAGCTTCGTCATCTTCATTCATATTTGACAGAAAAAAAATAAATGTAAATGAATTAAGGGTTCATTTCAACCAAACTAAGATTGGTGATTGTTGGAGCAGTGGAAAGATGTACCAAGCCAATTTTAGTGAATTTTATTTTATTTTTTCTGTCGAGTTTGAATGAAGACAATGATGCTAGATCACTAGCTAGCAAACATTGCTAAAGATTATCTAAGACACGGAAACAAAATACATGTTTGGTGAATTTTACTTTGTTTCTGTTGAATCTGAATGAAGATGAGGATGCTAGCTAGCTAGCTAGCTAACATTGCTAACAGCTATCTAAGACACTGAGGTGATTAGCAAAATGGTATATACAAAACAACAGCAAATATTATTATATGTACCAGCTGAATGTGAAAAGTGGAGTCACTAACTTAAGGATAAAAAGTTTGTTGGCAGAGGTAACATTAATATACTGTAGTGTTGACAGGAAGTAACCAGACGTGCAGCTTGTTAAATGGATATACATCACACTACACTGAGCAAGTAGAGAATTATTATGTTTAACCAAATATTCCTCAGAAAAACAAATAAAATCTAGTTATTTGTTGCTACACAACACACATCAGTCTCAGAGCGTATTCTCTCAATAACGAGTTGTGGAAATTTGCATGAAACAACTTCCCTTAACTAGTTCAAACAATAGTTTCGTATCAGAGATAATTATGTTCTGACAGGCGTTCATACCAAAGACAAAATCATTACCAAGTGAACAGTTTTCCGTCCTTTGAGATCTGGTTCAAGATTGCTCTTCTTAATGTAAACAGAGGAGTTATTCATGCGTATATATTACTGTACCAACACATGGAATAAACAAACACAAGGTCATTGGAAATTGGTTTGTTCAGGTAAACAGTAGCTCTTCTCCAGTTACTGAAATTTTGTCTTTCTTTATTAATTTCTTCCTTTTATCTATAGTTTTTTTTTTTTTTACATATTCAACAGATCAGAAAGAGTTTCCCCAAATGAATACCCTGTTATTAATGTGTATCGCACACCCGGCAATCGTAACAGTGATTGCCATCTGTGTGACACTTGATATTCCACTCATGCCTGCCTGCTTCCTTCCAGTGAGCGGACAGTCAGCTCACAGCAAAGTGATTTCCAAACTAGACAATTCCATCTGAATTAATCTATCAGCAAGTGGGGAGATCTTTAAAACACCCACATCTGTCTGTCTCAGCTTTTTCTGGCACAGTGAAGCTCTGAGTTTTCCAACTGCATGATGTTCTTGTAACATAAACAAACAAAAAGCAGTTTTAGTTAATTAATCACATTTGCATGGTAGGAGATTTGGATGCTTTGGGCAAAAAGCATGACTTTTAACAGGAGAAATGTTAAAGATTGATCACCAGCCCTACTGACCTTGGCCTTGGGTTAGGAGGTCCTAGAGGTCTGAAAAAGACCCAGAGATGCTCTCTGTGGATTCACAAGCTATAGCAATAAATTAATCACCCTTCCTCTTTATGTCAAAACAGGAGTCGGGATGTCATAAAAGCTCTCTGCAGCACTCAGGGTATTCAGAAAATGGGTCAGGTAAAATCTCTCTCTTTACTAATGAAGTCCCTGTGCACTGGGCCTCACACCTGCACAGTTTCAATTACCGCAGTGAAACAGGACGGGAAATCCCGACAGCGCCGGTCCAGCAGATGCAGCAGTGTAGCGTTGTTACTCCACATTAAGAACAGGAGTGAAATGTATCAGCTTTGAATGAGCAAAGTCCTCATGCTGGACACTTATTTATATGAAGATTACTCGGGGAAGTTTCTATCTAATTTATTGCAAGACAATTTATGCATTTATGTATTTATGCATGGTTTTCTGTGTTCATTTCCAAGCCATGAGTTTATTTACTTATTTGCTCATAAATATTTTTTGCTACAGTCAGGCTCACTTTGGATTGAGATTCTGCTCTCACTCTCATGATTTCCTCCCCTGTATTTTATTGATTTAACTGCTAAATAAACAGCATTTTTCATCCGTGATATGTTTCCTCTGCCAAGTGGTGATGCTACAGGACTTTTGTGACTTTTGCTAATTTAATCTTGTGCTTTTGGGAGAAAAGATCAAAGCAGTTTTTGGAGAGGCACACGTGTGTCAGTTTGATCATTTTTAGAGAGTCACATTTACTGGAAATATGCAGAAATTCCTCTTGTATCTATGAATGTCTTGTTAAAGTATCGAATGATTCATTTGGTTTATTTACAGTATAGCTTCAGATTTTTCTGCATGTGTAATAAGCTTTCTCCAAGATGCAGAGTTTGTTCAACAAATTCAATATTATTGAGTTCAATGTTTATTCAGCCCCTCCCAGACCTTTCATCTGCTTATTGTCACTGCTCTCCTGTGGGGTCTGTTATCTCTGGAACATGCCTCCGGACAAGGACTGTTCCTGATAGGACACTGGCCATTGGTACCCACAGGGAGGGGGGGGATCAGATGCTTTGCCAGAACTCATGGTCAGCGAAGATTATCTGGTTGTGTTTGAGCTTCACAGACTCAGCCTTATAACTCTCCGCACTGACTCACACTGATCCGTCCTCTCAAAAGAAGCAGAGACGTGTTTGATTGATACTGAGATTTATTTCTGAGAGGCAGGTTTACTGTGTGGTGAGGTGGATGTGCAGAAATACAGAGTTAATAATAATAATCCTCAAACTTTCTGTTCTATAATGAATATAAACTACAAGTTTGAGCAAGATTACCTTTATTATGAATGGGGATGTACTTAAATCCAAACATGTTATTTGGGAACCAATAATGTGATGGAAATGGACATTTCTTATACCTGAAGTTGCTCTTAATTAAAAAGAAATGTTTGGTTAAGGGTGCTTCCTGGGCTCAAAATGAGTTTGTTTGAAGTGCTCTTTGGATAGGGACATGTACCGAAAAATCTCAAATATCTTTTCTAAAAAAATTAAACTGCCTTTATTGTCACAGCATGGTCATGTTAGACCTTAAAAAGAACAAACTCTGACACGGTTTAGCATCAAACCTTCCTCAGAGAGTCAAACAGATCAAACAGAACAAAGACTCTTCTATAGTGGAAGAATCCTGTTGGTGGAACATCATTATTTTTGTGTTGCTCATTATTTGAAAAAGAGTTAGAGCCACGATTACCTTGGCATAGTTAAAAAAAGGCTGCATCTACCTTAATCAATCACTGATTTAATGGACCACCAGGCAGCACACAAAGTGCCACATATCAAACACACCCAAAAAGCTGTGTGACCAACAGGTGCATGCTTGGATCTGGCTTGATACTAAATGCTGAAAGGCTCACAGCGGCTCCTCCAGTGGTGATTCCCATGTCTGCTGTTTTCTGTCACAGGTCAAAATGTTTGACAACTCTGAGGAGTGCAGGGGGACAGAGAGGCTGAGAGGACTGGTCATACTGGTCCAGAGAAGCTGAGTTGACTGGTTATAGTGCGACAGACAGGGTTAAGTAAAATAAAATGAGATTGGTCAAGCAAAGAAGTTGAACCAAGAGCAGATTGTTGAGCACTTCATGGTGCACAAGGCTCACAGAATGATGTCCAGACAGGTGCGTAAAACCACTGCATCGCCAAGCAACATAGCATTGTGTGTGTGTGTGTGTCTGTCTGTGTGTGGACGACACTGTGTGTAAAAACTTGCTTTAATACATATGTGTACGATTGCAGCCACTGTGGAGTTGATACTGTATTTACATCTCAGTGTTTTCTGCTTCGGTGATGTTTTTTTCTGCTGTTAAAGTGGTAGTTATTTCATTTCTGTATCTTTAATATTGCTTGTAGTACATTTCGGTGTCCATAGTTATTTTTATTTATTGTTGGTCTTTTGTGCTTTAAGTGTAGTGAGACTATACAGAGGAAGACCCTTGATATTTATAATTATCTAATTGTACTTTCTGTCTTTTAACCAAACACAAATACAGAGATAATTTTGTTGGTTGAAGAGATACATATAAGGACGTCTCTGTGCCCTAAATGTGATACAACTTACATAGTATATGGCCCCCCACCATTAATAGAGAGCCCAGATCCACTTGAGGCTTCTGTCTTATGAAAGGAAGTTTTTCCTCACAAAACTTGCTTCAGTGTTTGTTCTTGGTGCACAATGTGGTTTATAAAGAGTACGGTCTCTGTCTGCTCTAAATGAAAAATGCCCTGAGATAACTATGTTTTGACTTGGTGCTATACAGACTGAACTGAATTGATTATACTTGAATATACTGTGTGCCAACATTGCCACTCCAGTGAGGGATTTATTCAAATTGCCCTTTTGTAGCATTAAAAAAAAAAATGCATATCCGTTAATGTTTTGCACATTAATACATTCTTAGTCTCTCTGGACTGTGCTTGTTGCTGCAGGGTCACAACATCAATCATATATCAGGAACTAGGAGGATTATATAATCATTATAGATGCATTAAGCAAGATTTCATTATCAGAGGATTCTGACAGAGCACTGTTTGGTTCAGCAGGTGATAATAACAGTGTTTTTATTTCAAAGGGAAGTCTGTGAAGAAAGAGATTATGGTGTCCTGGCTGCTCACTGGGCTGCAATACAAACCATGAAACCATAGCATGAGTTTGAATCTGGACCAGGTTTGATGCATCGCTTTCAGTTTTCATCCTCTTCTCTCCTCTTTTTGTAGTTCTCAAATACTGGCAAAGTGCAAAAAAGTAGTAAACAAATAACAAAGAAATAAAATTTACATTATGAATTTTTGATCCGTGGAGGTTTTATATTTGCCAAACTTTCACAGAGCGGAGAAAAGCAATTTAAAAATATGTGACATCACAGGAGATATGAGCTCAGTATTACAATACTTGCTTGTTCAAGGCCCGTGTCAGGCTAGCTTTCTCCCCACTCCAGAGTAGGTCCATCTCATGCATGGCTTGATGTGATATATAATTAATGGAAATGCAACTCTGGGCAACAGAGGTTGACTCAGTGCAGAGACGTTTCTATCCTTTACATCCCTCCTCTCTTTACTCTCATGATGTCACTTTATTATACATTTTCCTCTGGTCTGCAGTCAAAATGGACAGAAAAACGAATCATCTTACTCTATCTTACTCTTCTCCATGGTGCTGCTGCACATAAGTTTACAAGCAAATGTAAAGATAAATCCTCTTTTTAATCCCAAAGAAGAAACGAAATGCTGATATCTCATCTGGTTGGTCTGCAAGGACGCAGGTTCTTTGTGGATTGCTGCTGCAAAGGTTGAGGTGCAGGAGTGAAAATAAAAAGTCTGAAACATACACTTTGAGTTCCCCTCCTGCTAATAAAGAAGTTGGCATAAGAGCAACTCCAGTGTTTCTGCCTCCAGAAGCTCCACTCTACCACTGACCCTCTCCTGTAGAGCTCCCCGACTCGGGGCAGCTGTCTGTCGCCTCTGTGTCTCAGCTCCGCCTGGTCTTCTGGTCTGGTCTACCAGGCATGAATGAACTCAGCTGAAGGTGAAGTCAAAAGTAATGGAGTGAGCTGACAGTCTCCTGACCTGAGCATGTTGCTCATTAGCTGGAATCTTTTTAAGATTTTCTGACTTTTCCTGCTGAATTTTCCAACATTGATTCAGGGTCTCTCCAAAGGCCAATAGGAATGCCCGATCTTTAGAAGACATTTGATTGGCTTAAGTCTAGCTTCATGGGCCAGATTCTCTAAAGGCTGAAAACAGAGAAGTTGCAGAAGTGTAGTTCCGTCTCAAACCACATGATTTACAATATGCTGAAGGGTTATTATGAAACTATTTCTCATTGATACCAAAACAACATTGCCTATCCTAGCTCCCTGGTGGGGCTAGTGGGCTGCATACTGAGGAGGTAAAACCAGAAGCTAGAGAATTTATTTGATGTATGTGTGAGGGAAGACAATAGCTCCTATTTTCACGTGTTTAAACACTAATAAAGATATACTTCTGTCATATTCAAATCCCCGTAAGTCTTACACACTGGACCTTTAATTCAATTCAAAATGTACTTGAAGAGTAATGTTCCTTCCCTGTCTTTTTTAAAATAACTAAAGATGTCTTTATGCCATCCAGCTCCTTGGACAGGCTGTGCCAATGCTGCTTTCTTTTTTCTAATCATGCCAGATCTCATTGCGCCGTCATTGAATTAAGTGCCAATTTCAGGCCATGAGAATGTTATGTGGCTGAGAAACCTCTCCTAATCCAAGCATGCAATTCTATGAATAACAATGGTGAAACTCCAGTCTGGATAAGCCATTACATCTGTCTCTCTGTCTCTAATTTACTCTTTATTTTCCTTTTTGGTGTTCAGGCTTTTTCTCCAACAGCCTCCCATCTGCTCTCATACATTTTCTTATCTGCTTTATCTCCATATTTATCATACCTTTAAGTTAAAAATGTAAATCCCTAAACTATTCACTCAGTCACAGCCTGCCTGCCTTTTAGCAATGCAAACAATGTTTGGTTTTTATTATGCAACCAGCACGCGATTATATTCTCCCCATACTGCCCTCTCAATTAAGACGAGGCATTGTTCAATCGAAGTAGGAAGATTTATGTGCAGACAGCAGCTGTCTGATTTAGATATATCAGGGCTATTAAAACACTTCTCATGAATAGTCTGGTCTTTCAACACAATTGCCATATTAATCTCCTCTATGTTGGCATCTCATAGAGGGATCAGTTTCCAGGAGTGGCTGCTCTTGTAATCTTGTAGATTGTGTGTTGCAATCATGTTGATTGCACATGTACAGTCAGCGGGATTCATTTTGTATTGTGTTTTTGAATCAGGACACCCAGATGCTGCTACTTGAGGTCGCTGCTTCTTGAGGTCACTGTTTTCATTTCTGAAAGTGATATGAAACAAAGACATTGAAGGTTCAAGAGAGTCCGTCTTTTTTGAAGCAATACACAAAACCACAGTCAGTGTGGTGCAGCTCATTTTGAGCCTTCAGATAAATATCTTCCCCTCAAAGTCAAGGGCTTTGGACTCATGAATGATAAGACCATTGATGATGAAGCATCCTAAAATAAAATGATGAAATGCTCACATATAAATATGAAATTGTCAGAAAACACATGCATAAATTCTCTTTAAAATGTTTGAATTGATTTTCAACGCAGATGACATTTGTTTCATGTTTTAAGTTGTTCTAATATAAAGTTTTCATGAACATTTGCTCAGCCAATTAAAAGACTACTGAATAGGATTTAGTGGCAACAACTCATCTCACCTTCCCCTTCTTAGGAGAACCCACTGTGGTCACAAAATTCAGGAAATCCCACAAGGCCTGATCTAGAGCCTGTGCTCAATTTGTCTGATCTGGGTTACAATAGAGACATGGCAGTGCAACATGGTGGACTCCGGAAGAGCATAAACTGACTTGTTGGATGCATATACTCATTGTACTTTGAAAAAAGACTCATCTCTACTCTGCTCTGATTGGTTATACCCTTCCAGACATTCCAGGCTTCTGCTAAATGCTAACATCTGTCTGGCTATGAAGCTAAACAGTGCAACATGGCAACTCACGTTTTTTCCCTCCCATTTTTTCGCTGTTGTGATATGTTTCCTCTTACCTTAATCTCTCCCGAACATTATCCCTAACCCTCAGCAGAGGCTGCTGTTGCAGCTACTGGAAGTAAATGGCCCTACCTTGCTGACGCACCAGTTTTCTGGGTAGGGTTAAGGCTTAAGTTGTGGTGAGGATAGGTAAGGCCAAACAGACTTCAACACAACTCCAGGAACAAAAACTGTGATGGCTCTCCACCCGTTCTTGACTAGTTTGTAGAGCTGGTTAGTAACAAAGCTATGCAAATGTTAGCTTTTAGCCTGGAAAGATATAGCCAATCAGTGTAGGGGTGGTTCTTCCCACAAGGTATACTGGGCATGGACATCCAGTCTCCACCAGCAGCCTCTGTGGAAAAGGACCCACACCGTCTGTAGATATAAAGGTATAAACATCTCATTCTAAGCAAACAAAAACACAATGATTCTTATTCTAAGGCGATTACACACTAATGAAAACATACCTATGGATATTATATTACATCTTTTCCATTTGACACCTGCTAAGTCATACGCACTGGACCTGTAGATTAGTCGTGGAAAAATTAGTGAATCAGGATGTATGAGGCATCTTCAGAGGAGCACAAAAACGAGGATAAAATGGAGAAATATGGCAAGTTGAGCAAAATCCAGCCAGTGTTTCTGCACCTCTCCGCTTTCCACTAATTTAATCAGAATCCTGTTTGTCAGAGTTTCTGTTTTCTGCCACAGCAGTGTGGTTTCCCCCCAAACAAGTGAGGGGGTCATTGCCTCTCCTCTCAGTCCATCTGTCATGTTTGCTGGTTGATTTGCTGCCACCACAGCCTATTTACGCATTTGATTATTATGGAATACCCCACTGTGGTTGGTTTACATTTATCATGTTGGCATGGGTGTACAAATTTGGGTGCAACTCATATTTGCAAAAATAACTTAAATACTGAAAATGAGATACTCTAAAGGTTTCTAACTTGTGGCGCCTTGTTTATGAGGTCATCACTTGTCAATCTGTGCTTCACTGTGGGTTCTCACATTTGCAAATTGATTTCAACAGTTACCTTTCACATAAATCACACTTTTCAGTGATTATTTTGTGAAAGTATGTTGTGGATCCACATAGAAAGAGTTGCGCATGAATCAGACTTTGATTGAGTACTTTGTGCTGCAAGCTGCTATTGCTTTTAGAAAAATGGCATGCCGTAATGGGCCCTAAGAAAGGCAAGACCTGTCTCGGCAGCAGAAATTCACGTCTCTTTGACTTGATTTGTTGATGTGTTTCTATCGGGAAACACACTACTGAACAATATTGTGTTTTGACAACTGCAATTCTCTATTTACTGGCCTTAATAAATCTTCCTTACACCGTCTACAAAATGTCCAAAATATGGCTGCTAGGCTCTTAACACAATCCAACAGATGGTCACATATTACAACTATTTTATCCTCTCTGCACTGGTTTCCAATTAATTTTAGAATTCAATTTAAAATTTTGGTACTCATTCATAGAACCCTACATGGCCAAGCTCCAGAGTATATCAAGGGCCTTACGCACCCCCACACTCTGCACTCAGAGAGATTGTTCTTTCCATCCCCCGAGCTTTTGTATAGTCTCTTAATAAGCTTGAGATCTTTGGACTCTGTGGACTGTTGTCCTTCCAGATATGTGGGATTTTAGGCTATAATTTGTGTGCCTAACTCAGGTAACACATAATGTTCCCATAAAACTTCCTGGGACATTCCATACAGGTTTCTATTTGGCAACCCTCCCACAATATTTAATAATGTTCTACTAAATGCATGAAGTAATGTATTGGGGTGAGAATAATAATTATGTTACCCCAAGGTTCCCTGTTGGTAACCTGTACATTAATTTTATCTGTTGTTTTATCATTGTTTTATTAATCTGATTCTATTTGATTTTATTTCCACTGAACCACTTTGTGACTGTAAGGTACATAAGCTGGTCTTATAACCATAGAAGTATTAGACAAATAAAATGTTTCCTTATCTCTATTTACAACAAGCACATTTTGGCATATGGGCAACATTTGACTTAATTAAACTATAACTTGCTATTAAGAGCTTTATGTGCAGGCTTTTATTCAAACATATTTTCTTACATTTTACTAAATACACACCCACACATGTTGATTAATTCTGTTCCCGGGCCCTAATCCTTTCCTTTTCACAAATTGGGGGAAACAGAACTTGACCTTGTTCTTGGCATCAGCTGTTGATCATTTAGTTAATTAACCAACAGAAAGGAGGTTAACAAGGAGACAATATCCGCATTAGTTAAAGAAAACTTTCAGCTTTTCTCACTGGATTTATACCTAAATCCCAAAACTCCTTTGTGAAAGTATAATACTTGTTCATGTACACTGCAGAGGTTTTGTAATAAACCATATTCTGCATTAAAATGCTGCAGGTGTACAGTGGTATGGCCAATCCTTTGTTTATGCAGTACAGCCCAGGTGTTTGTGCTTTATATCCTTCTAACTGATTTCCTGATACGTGAGGGAAATTGCATCCTAAAACTAAATAAGTCTGGCCAACAAAGCATTTCTAATTCTGATGACAAGGAAGTTTGTTATTTTTCCTCTCTCAGTCATGCTTCTGCAGGTCTATCTTTATCTGAGAGAATTTCCTCACCTTGAGAAAAATGACAAATTATTCATGACTCGCATTAATTATGCCACAAAGAGACCTATCTTATTCAGCAGGGGGTTTTAATCCAGATTGAAACCTGACGTATAAAACAACCTGCTGTGAGTCAACCTACACACACACACACACACACACACACACACACACACACACACACACACACACACACACACACACACACACACACACACACACACACTCTGAGGTTTTTCTCCAGCTTTACACTTGAAGGGCCATTCTCTCTCAGCTTCTTCTTAGAAAACTAAAAACAGAAACAGAGCAGCATAGTTTGGAGAACATGCCTGTCACTACAGAGGAAATCCTTCTCTGTCACCCGTTTGACTGAGCAGTAAACACAGCAGAACAACATGTCTTCTCAATAACCCACCAGCCGCGATTTCCCTTTATTTACTAGCCTTTGAAGTGACAGAGTATCAAAAGGATCAAACTTTCAAGCTGTTGCCTACAGATAATAGACATGAGCTTGTTGGGTGCACCATGCACTGGTGCAGCTAAATATCATGTAAATCGCTTAAACAAAGGTTGTCACCTTATTACAAAATACTATAAACTAGATTTACTGTATGTGTGAGTTTTTCCGTGGTTTCTGTGTGTTGTTGACAACATCACATTCAAAATATTCAACATGATGGATCACTTGACTGTTTTCACAGAAATCAGTTTTGTATGATAAAAGGGAATAAATTGCAGAGACGATGATTTGAAATTAAATAGCCAATGAGTTTCATTATGATGATGGTGTGTATCAAGTTTCAATAGTCTACATCTTTCAACTATGGTAATGTAACATTAGCCCCTATAAAGATAACTATTCTTTTATCTCAGACATGTAGCTCGAGGCTGCTCCAGTTCCAGATCGGCTCTCTGAAATTACCCCTCTGCTTCCTCAGGCTTGGTGCCAGCTGTTGCAGCAGTGAGGGCATCTTGAAATACGTCCTGAAGCAGCTGTGTTACAGTTTCAGCTCCTGAACCAAGCAGTGAAACTCATCAAGTTCTTGTCTCTCTCTCTCAATATCCAGGTATGTTGTTTTTCTTCTTTTTATTAAGTAAAAGGAGCACCAGGTCATCATCGCTGATTTAATCTTTTTTGTCATGGTGCAATTTGTTTTTAGAAGATTTGCACGTCAATATTCAAATTTTTTTGCACTTTTGTGCTGTTTATTCACATTGTTACTGGTGTGTAAAGGTTTAATAAGGTAAGCAGCGTAACGCAGGAAATGCAAAAGAACATAATCAAAAGATAAGGCCGTTGGGAATAAAAATTACTTTAGTGATCTATCTAGTGAACAACATAATAAACAGGTTTTAGAGTGTGCTTGTGCAGACACTGACTGACTGACTTTTATCTCCTGTTCATTTTGTTACACCTGTTTGAAAAAAAAATCTCTTTTATAATTTAAAAAAAAATCAAAGCATTATGAAATGCAATTTTAGTAGAATACAGTAAGACTCATCAGAATCATGCAGTTGTTAATGTTATGGAACAGCATTACATAACACCATAACATCATCCACAGTACGAAAAGTACTGATAAAAGATATCTCCTCTTTTATCGTTCTTATTAGCATACTGGTGCCCTCATGTAAATGTAATTTCAGCTCCACCCAACTTGAACCTGAGCAGAGGTCTAATCAGCCTGAATTATTAACGACACCTGTGTGGATGTGCAGCACTAAACTGTGTGCAGGTTAAATCGTGGTCTGACTTCTAAATAGGAAATTCATTCTTCCTTACGTAAGAGCACAAATTGAAATTGTAATAATGGATTTTTTTTTTCTACCCAAGCACGAAAAGAAAATAGAGGTGAAACAATTTATAATAAAGTGAATTTCAATAAATTAAGATTCCTGATATAACTAACTTTTAATTTAAGCTTTATAACGTGTGTTCATGGTTGTGCGCACATGCAAACATAACAGAAAATGCATTCAAGACATTTTTGATAAACTTTTCAACCTTCTGATCTTTATGGAGAGTGAGACCGTACATAAAAACTGCTCTCTGGTTCATCTGAATGCTCCTGCTGCCCAAATCTGATCGGCCAGATGTGGCGTCCCACCGAATAAAAGAGGCTTGTGATTTGGAGATCACTAAACATTTCTCCTTGAAGTTTCTTCTTTCTGGGAACCAAATTTAAAAAAAGCTTCTAAAGCTCTGAGGAGCTGTGTGTATGGCTTTTGTGTTTTGGATTTTTCGATGTCATGTGTCAAGTGTTGCTGCCCGACACCGTGATTGATTACTCTACTGCTACCTTATTATGGATCTACTGCCGGCGTCACAGACTGTGACTGAATGATAATGACCCTGATAAACAATTAAAATCTGAATTTGCAGCAAGAACACAGCAGACGTCAGACTGCAATGACAGTGAAGGTTAGCCGGGGTCTATCAACATAGCTGACACTCTTTAAAGGGACTCAGAACATTTGACCCTCTTGTTCATATTTTTTATCGAACAGCTTGTATGTACCTGCTCAGCCAACCACAGCCCAGTAGACTCCTATTGATATGTTGTAGACAAAATACATGGGTTGGTCTCAGCAGGTCTGATATCCTTTGACTGACATTTGAGACCCCCTGAAATTTGTTACTTGCAGTTGTCACTAAAAATGTCTTATTATATTCAGTATACATTGATCAAATTGCAAAACAGTCATTCAAAAATATGAGTACAGGGCAAAATTGTGGTGTTTTCTTTCATATCGTTGTTGAATACTGGGTTGTTTCTGATAAGGCCTTCTGGCTCCATGATCCAAGTTTTGTGTAGTTTAAAAAAACTTACGTTAGCCTGTACAACCTGAACTGCAGTGGATTTTTCTGCTTTAACATAATGGTTACAGTCAGTTCAAATACAGACTCAGTACACATCAAATAGGGAAAATATGTTGTTCATTACTTGCTAACTTAGGATTCACCTTTAAAAAGCTGAATCAAAATAACAGTGAAACGTGTTGGAGACACCCAGAGCTAACGCTGCTGCTTCTGCAGCTACCAGCACATTCGCAGGCAAGTCTGGGGCTCCTCTCTTGCCCAATCACTCCCCAGAACCAGGTCAAGTTGAAGCTGAGAGCTCCTCTCAGGGAGGCAAAGTGGCGTCATGAACTGTCGAGTTCAAAGGATGGAGGCGATGCAGCATCTGCAAGCACAAGTGACCTGCCGCCTGGTTGGACAATGAAGCAGGTGGGAGAATGGAATCAGAATACTTTCTGATCTGTAGCCTCTGTTTGCTGCAACTGAATTGTGATAGATAGTTCTGTGGTTGTGTAGTTGTGTGAGTGACTTTCTGGTGATGCGTGTGCAAAGCCTTGCATCTAGAGATGCACGGAGATGTCATTATTTGCATCTGCATTTGTTCAACTGTCAAAATGATCTGTCTCTGTATTTGTATTTGGATAGATGATAACAATTCGGTATAATGTTTAATTTTCCAAAATAATACCCATTGGCAATGCAATTGTTGTGCCTACAAAGCATCAGAAGGATTTAATATTGGCATGTAATTATAAAATATATTTCCACATCATCAAACTTTTCATCGTTGTCTTTCTGTTTAAGCTAAATTAAGTTGTATGAGATGTCTGAACCCCACTATGACCCCCCTTTTAACTGGAGTGTATTGAAAAAATAAAACCTGAAATAAAAGATTCTATTTTGCATTCGAAATAGAAACTCCACAATTAAGATAAAGAATCATACAGAAATATTCAGGAGTTGAAGGGAATAATCTTGGTGCATGAAATCAGTGACTGATTAAGGTAGATGCAACCTTTTTTAACTATGCCGAGCTAATCATGGAGCTGACTTTTTCAGAATAATAACGAGAAAGATACAGAAGTAAAGTGATGTAGTTTTCTGAACTTAACAGACTGTCATTATATCCACAAAGCTGATGATTATTTATCAAAATGTCATTGTGTTAAATTTTGTGAAAGCATCATCCCTGCAATATTGATAAATATCGCTATTAAGTCAAAAAATATTAAAAAGATGACATTTGATTTTTTCCATTTTTTCCTGCCCTAGTTTCCATCCCATTGTTTGTGCTTTCCTGAATAACATATTAGAGTTTGCATGCTTCCTGACTTGCATCCATGTAATCTTGCATATTGTGTATCAAGTCTGTGTCAGAGTTCAGCATGACACTGGAGCACTAGGTAGAGGAGGACCCTCAGCTTCCACAGTGTGTTTTGCAAACTGGCTGTCGATTTAGGTTTACAATGTGTAACCTTTCATTTAACTCGCACGTCCCCTGCTAACAGAGCTCCGCAGGCTTATGAGGTGAAGCCCAACACTGGCTTGCACTCCTGCCAAGAAGACTCATGGGAGCTGATCATCTCTGTAGCAACACACACTTCCCGTCAAGCCTGATTGACTGTCACCCTGCAGGAGAATCACTTAGAACCACCACTAAATCGCCCATCCATCTTAGTCTGTAGTTCAAAAGGCTGGTGAGTAAAATAGCAGACACGAGCTGGTCTGCATGTCGAATAAACATCCAACAGCTCCGCACTTCACACGGGTCTCAAAATGCTGCCAGAGCCACAGCTATCACAATCCTCTGACCTTGACTGCAATGCAGCAGGTAAACATTATAGCTGATCGCCCGCATGCCACAGCACAGTATGACATGGGCCGGTATCTTAACACAACAGGTCTTCTCTGAGCGCTAAGCAGGGACCTGGGGAGAGGCAGAGCCGCGGATAACATAATATAACCACTCAAGAGCCCATCCTTCTTGCTCAAGCGCGGCAAGTGAAGCCTTTCACACAGCGCAGGAAAGTGAATAGAAGGAAAAAGAGGACACACAGGTCACAAACAATATCGGGCTGATGTGGGGGGACGACGGCGCCAAGCAGGCGGAGGGACGGGGAGATTCTTCTCAACTTTCAAATGAGAGTCAGCATCTTTCGGGTGAGCCAATTCCCTGACTGAAACCTAGAGCAGGAGTGTTGTCAAGGTGAGCATACAAAACAGTGTTTGTTCTACGGCAAAGCTTGCATTAACTGGGCACAGATCCAAGGAGGCTATATCATTTTTTAAGAACCAGGAAAAAGCCAGATTAAAGACCCATTTTTCTGTCTTTTACTAGAACCACAAAAACTTCCCTCTCACAAAGTTTCTGACCTTTGACAGGTGATTCTTCTACACAGTGGTGAGGTATTTGTACTTAAAAATAAGTACTTCTATTTGACTTTCTACTTTCTACTCCTTTCCTCGCAGGGAAATATTATAGGTTTTACTCCAGCACATTCATTTGGCGCCTGTAGTTGCTAATTGCATTTCACATGAGTTTACATTAAAAAATAATCTTTGTCATTTTAAGAAATACAAGTAATTGAAGATTAAAACAGTAGCTGTTCTAGTTTTACCCTATTGTCATGTCTGTGAGTTGTTGATAGAACGTTTTCCCTCCAAACTTTCCAGATGGTTTCATTTACTGTTCAAATCCAAGATAGATCAAATGATCCAATTTCACTTTCAAAGTCCAAAATATTAATATAAATGTGTATAGCTTGATCCTGTTTTTACCTCTTTCCTCTCTGATTAATCCTCTTACAACCTCTTATATTAATATTGTGACCCATTGGAGGGGCTCCACCCTTAGGTTGGAAACCAGTGGACTAAACTGAAGAATGAATTTGTTAAATTAAATTTTTTTTTCTTTTGATATTTTAAGTAAAATTACTTGTAATGGAGTACTTATACATCATACTTTTATTCAAGTAAAAGATCTGAGTATTTCTTCCATTCAGCTAATTCACAAGTTACGCATAAAAATGTGTTTTCCTCTGATATTTTTTTGTTGTTGTTTGATTTCAGTGTTAATCAGTGTCCCTTCAAACTGCAAAGCTGCTCTCTGTGGACTGATTCCCGTCCCTCATGCAACAACAACAAAAAAAAGAGCAACAGGACGGCGAGGATGAAACCGGTTGAAACTCCCTTGATGGCCAAAAGTCTTTTGAAGCTCCTTCTGACTGCCTTCAGGGAGCCGCTCAAGCAGGAATTGTTCAGGATGAAGACAGACACTGATACTCGGGGTTACATCCGTCTTAGCCAACCCTTTATAAATCACAGGGATGATTCATCATCTGTACATCTTTTTTTAAAAAAACAACAGTATTTGAACAGCAGTAGTTTGATGAAATCCATCAATCAAAAGAATAACCCGAAGACTTGGGATTGTTTGGCACAACAGTCTCTTTGTTGTTTGAAATAAGACAAATTATTCCTGATATCTAAAACTGACATGCCTATACACATGCAGGTAAACAGTGTATATGCACTGACAGGTATGGCTGAGGAGCTCTTTGTGTTTACTAAACGCAGCACTGACCTTGGCTCATGACAATGCATTTTTATGGCAGCTTACATGTGTTGTTTACTTTTTGAGGTCAAATACAAAGAACTGTGCACTCAGACCAGGAGGAATGTGTGTTTTTTCAAGGAAAGCAGTGTAAAATGGGATAGTAGACAGACACAGCCTTAACCTTCAGCAGTATATTCAAATTCACTGAATGTGATGTTATGTTTTATGCAGCACATCCTGATACATGACAGAATAGGTTGTTTGCCAGTGATTCCCAAAGTGACATGTATGACCACTGGAGTACCAGACCTTTGACATCACAGTAATAATAAACACGCGCCAAACATCAAAACCACTTTGTTTCTTTAAGGAAAACATCATGGTTTGGGTTAAAATCAGTATGTCAGTTATGTGACCTACTAAAGTAGTGAAACTTAAACAAAGTCAATGGTGACTTTTGGACCTTCGTTACCATGGTGACAATAATACTGTAAATGTGGTTAACATTGTCAAACAGTCGAAGTTTGATCAGGCTTAGGTGCCAAAACCTACTTGGTTAGGTTTAGGCAACAAAACCATTTGGTTGGGTTTGGGAACCAGTCATGGTCTGAGTTAAAATAAGAAGGTTAATTACTTCACGTAACATACTTCACATGATATACTTGATGAAAAAGATGTAACGAGACAAAGAAGATGTAACAAGACAAAACAAAAACAAGAAAAACAATTTAAAAAGACGCAACAAGACAAAAATGACATAACACAAGAAAAGTGATGTAAGAAGACAAAAAAAAAAAAGTAAAAAGCCCAAAAAACCCTATTGCAACCAGGTAAAACAGATTTTTACTTTTACACTTGGAGAACATTTCCAAACCTGCACTTTTACTTGATTAAAAAAGTTAAATCAGTACTTGTAATTTTACCAGTCTTTCTTTACACAAGTATCTGTACTTCTGCTGGAGCAAAGAATGTGTGTACTTTTACCACTTCTGCTTTCAAGAGACCTAAACCAAAGATTTCCACACTCTCTAAGTCTTTGTCATCACATCTACAGTTGCAAAATTCCTTTATTCCCCCAACCACAAAGTACAGTCATGTCACTTTATTTATTTTACCAGCTGTTCATATTAACTGTGATTGTGTGTCATGATCATGATTATTTAATGGCCTCTAATTTTTTCCCCAGAGACAGATGGGATTGTTTCAATTCAAATATTAACATATTTTTGGTTTACATTAGTGTGTAGATGAAACACAAACACATGTTGAAAATTATGCATTTTTCAAAGAGTATCAAATTCAAGCATGTACGTAAACGTAACTGTTAAAATTAAGTATTTTCCAGACTTTCAAGACTTTGTGCAAAACCTGCCACTGATGACATAGATTGTATAAAAAGGGCTTTTGACCTGATGTAAGCAAAAGATCAGGGGGTCATTACAAGATCATTAGATTTCATCTGCTGTGGACCAGCAGCAGATGTCATGGAAAACAGGGATTTAAGTAACACCACATGAACAACAATCATTTGTCAGGTTTCTCACCTTGATAGAACAGCGAACAGCAGTTCCAGGTCCTGATCCCAAGACCTCCAGAGCTCATGTTTGTTTTCGCTCCAGCTAACAGTGCCAGCTCTGGTCTAGGTGGTGCCCTGGGTGAGATCTGAATAATGCAGGACAGATTTGACGCTGACATTCTTACTAACTTTACCATGGCCCAGAGCTGTTTTCATGTTCATGTCTTGTCAAGTTCAGTCTCAAGTCAGATCTCAAGTCCTTAAGGACAAAAGAAATAAATTGGAGAAATAAACAAACATTTGAGTGACAGAGACAAAGAGTTATAAGTGGGGGGTTATGCACCTGATCGCACCCTATTAAGCATGAAAATATGTAATTAAGAGAAGTCATTCCTAACCCTCCATATCTCAAGTCAAGACATTTTTTATAGCCTAATATCACAAATCACAATTTGCTTGAGGGGGGCTTTACAATCTGTGTGCGTGTGTGTGTGTGTGTGTGTGTGTGTCCTTTAGACTCTTGATCCAGTAAACAAAAACTCCCCCAGCCCCTCTCCCCCTAAAAAACCCTAAAAAACAGAGCCACAGAGGAGGTATCACACTCCCAGGATGGACAGATGAGCAATATGCCATGTGAATAGAACAGAACAGTGAAATGCAGAATTTGATGACATTTCTGATGAAAATTATAAAATTATATGTTAATAATGTGGATCCAGTGGGACATTGAACAACTTTAGGGGTCGTTAGTGGGACCTGAGCCACATGACCTCCTCTCCACCATGTGGTCCTGGAGGAGGACAGGACACAAAATCATATTACAACTGCAAAATTTGGTGCAAAATTTATGACACGTTAAATAAATAAATAAAATATACATAAAAGAGTATATTCTCCATGATGTAGATTAACCTACAGCATAAGTTGTTTTGCAGCTTTACAGTCTGAATATCCAGGCCAATATTTTTTTTAAATATTCACATCGCTGGATTGCCAAATCAGCAAAGTGACATCTGTTGGATTCCCCAAAAAATTGGTACTGACATATTGACTCTTAAAGCTGGGTATATTTTTTGGCATAATGGGGCAAAAGTTTCATAATAACCTTTAAGTATATTAAAATTAAAGTGGTCTGAGGGAAAACGTTTCAGGCTTTAGAAAAACTAGGCCATGATGGGAGACTGTGGCCAATCATAAGTCGGTAAGATGGTTGATTGCTGAGTCTCATTCCCAAAACTTCAGACTCAACAATCAAACATTTTTCTCTAGAATAGTTTACCTATAATCTTGTTAATAAAATTAATACAATCTATGCAGCATAAGAGTATTGATTGCACTGGAATTAATGAGAATGACAGGGTACACACACACGTTGTGCAGAGAGTGGTAAGTGGGGTCAGTTGAGGATGAAGCAGCAAATCTTTGCTTCAGTTTTCTTTTGTTTTTTTCCCAAGCCTTTTCAGGAGACTGCTTTGAGAAATTTCTAAGTCTCATTTTCACCCTGTTTTCAGATTGTTGTGAGGGTCACATCTGAAAAGAAGAGGACCAAAGTACATTGAACATTTGTTAAAAAAAAAAATTACAAAAAAAACTTTTGTCTCATTTAAAATCAGTAATCAAATCAGGGAAGAGAGAGAACCTGGCCCAAATGAGTTGACTGTAATTCATAATCACAGGTTCCTGTGTTCCATCCAATCATCACATATTCATCTGCAGTATACAGTCTACCACCTCTGCGACGCCCCACATCTACTCAATATGCCCTCTCTTAAGGTTTGAACAGCTGTCCTCGCTTTTGATATCAAAATATATGCATATCACATACTATATAGCCTATACTGAGTGAAAAATTGAAATCCAAGATGCCAGTTTTTTATTGCTTTTGCTTTACCATAACTTAAAATGGAAAATTCTACGTATTAATTTTTAATGCATATCTCCCTCTAATTTTGTGCAACATATTGCATCACTGGGATCTTGGGACCAGGACTTGTTTTCACGTTTAGGCTCAATCGAGCGTAAAGCTCTCGATTTAAATTTTTGATAATGAACCACCTGAAAGGTCTATGAGGTTGAACGGGTTAATATGTTGGCATTCAGATCCTGGAGTTCATAAACACCTCTGTTACAGACCTGATTACATGTAAGGTCAGAGTAATGAACCTGAATCCTTGAGATCTGCAAATGCAAGGTTCTTAACGATATGGGCACTATTTTATTTTAGTGTTTCAGTATTTTCACATATGACCTTTACATATTATTATTCCTTCACCATGAAATTTCTGGGAACGATCCATTTTGTGCCACTTAGACAACATTATAAGGCATTAAACATTCATTTCCTGCACTTGATCTTTAGATAAGGATATTGACAAATAAGACATTACTGTGAGCATGACTTCCACAGAATTAGCCATGAGGTTCCTGCTTAACATCAAGGCCAACATGCCCTTCACCAATAAACATTTTAGAAGAGAGATAGCGGCCAATGAGGTGATCCATCTTGAGGGCATGCTGTAAGCGCTGTGCCACAGGCGACCAGCACTTATCTTTTCTGAAGAGTTACCCAGGAGGAGCTGGCACATGGCTGCAAATTTTAGACAGAAAAATAAACCAAGCTCACTTTCTTCTCTGGTTTGCTGTAACTTCAGGGAAAGACTTTAACAAAGAGATCAGCAACCATAACTAGGCTCAGCAGATTGGATTTCTCCACATGTTGAAACCGTGTGTGTGAGAGCGACTCTGCATTTAAAAAATTTGCACAGTGGTGTCAGTGGGTCTTTTTTTCAGGTTGTCCAAAACCAGGAACACATCAACAAACGTGTTAAGAATGGATTCAATTCTCTGCCCTGATGTAAGGTGCAAACATTAGCATGCCTGGCAAGCTAGCTACAGTAAGAACTGAACATTACTTCCAAGATCAAGAAGCACTTCATTGGCTAACAAGTTTGCTTTAGTTTGTGCTGCAAAGAAAGTCCTGTTCCTGACTGGAACGTAGTGTTTTGTCAGCTATGTTTACATGGACAATATTTCTTAAGCTGATCCAACTTTTCTGACAGAAAACCAACCTGCACGGGTGAAGTTTGCATTTGTTCGGGGGACTCACCCTGAGCCCCTCAGTCTTTTAGCTTGATATCATGTATATAACTATCAAGTGCATATTTTAGATGCTTTTTTTTACTAGATTATCAGTGAATCAGCTGGAACATTATGCCACCTGGAGACAGCGATTTGAACCAAATCATGGAGCTAACTTATGAAACAAAGTGACAGTTTGTCTATTTCTGTCTAAAACTGACAATGAATTGTTTACAAAAAAACCCCCCCAAAAAACAAGTTTTTGGATTTTCAACTTGTAAATCTACCACTGTTCTCACTGTAAACTGCATATGTGTCATACAAGAACAGAAAGCTTGACTGGCTAAGTGCTGTCGACTATTTTCAATGGAAAATAGCTGAGCTTATATATACATACATTTTGAGAAAAAAAATCAGGCTTATATAAACAAGATAAATAGGCAAAAGTAAGAACATTTTTCATTTTATCAGTGTCATAATATTGGTATTAGTGCTTTTTGCAGCTTCACTGGATGGCGGCCGTTGTTGTTTAGTTAAAAGGTTTGAAGCTGAATGTGATGCAAAAAGGGTGGATTGCTCATTCTAGGTGAGGCGAGAGCAGCTGTGACAAGTGGAGCAGTTCAAGTGAGGCATTGTAGAGTGATGGTACAAAGGATTGTGAGATTGATCATCAGTTAGAGGCTGGCAGGGCAGGTGTGTATCAGCATGTTATGCTGAGGTGAGAGTTTAGCTATAAAGTAAAACTCTCAACTTATTAGTCAGCCCTCATTCAAATCCCCACCTGTGGTCACACACTTTGAGTAGTGCAGAGAGAACGAGATTGCAAACACAAAGGACTGTAATGGGGTTTTCGTCGCCGGGTGGCTGGTTTCCATCTATGTTAAACAGAGCTCAGTGATTCTGGAAAACGTCGGCATTGAACCTGCTCCTTTGCATTGTGAAGAGCCAGCAGCTCAGGTTGGTTCAGGCATCTCATGAAAATGCCAGGCTCGGTTTGGAGGTGTCCTCGGGCATGACCGGCTGAGAAGAACAGACCAGGACACACTTGAGGGATTCCATCTCCCATCTGGGCTGTGAAAGATGAGGGATCCCCCCAGAGGGGCAAAGACCATTTTTGCTACTCAGCTCAACATTTTTCCATCACCCAAAATGGGATCATTTTCATGGATTATCTTTTATCTTAATTAAGTCTTCCTGATCATGTTCTAGCGACTTTTATATTTCTAAAACTTCCCATTTAAAATCTTTCTTTAACCTTACTGTCTCGTACTGTAACTTGGTTTCGCCTTTGCCTGTCTCTGAAGTGCTTGTACTCTGAAATTGATTTCTTTCTGTCTGGAGATCAGAGCATGCCCTGTCCACGCCTCTGCAATCCCCTCTCCTTTTCTATATTGACAAACCAAGGGCAAAAGCAAAAAAGGGGCTCATCTTTCTGTCCTTTTATGTGCTATCAATTGAAAAGCAAACTGAAAAGAAAGCTGTGAAATGACTTTCCCGATTTATTGCACTAGAATGAGTAATAAGATTTAAGACGACAATACAAGCAGTGTCATTCTGACTCACAGTTGGACACAGATTCATGGGTTGTGAAATCCAAGACTCAGATAGCACATCTTTTTTTCTTCTTCTCTTTACCCACTTAGACAGAAGGTATTTTTCAGCAAGTATCCTTCTCATGAGATACAGTAATTATTTCTCACTCAATTCTCAGCACCCCGCCCGGCCTTTCTGGCTGTTTTGATTTTAGAACTGGGTCACCTCTAAAGTGATGAAAGTAATTAAAAGTACCCAAACAAAAACTGGCAACTGAATCTTATTCCAGATTCATTTAAATTAATGTTTAGCATGTCTTATAAATGTAATGTGACCATTCATAAATGTATCATGCGCAGATTCATTTGAACTGAAACGTTCTCTGCAGTCTTAATGCGAGAAAAAAAGAAAAACTTCTGAGGCAACACAGATTGATTAGCGCAATATTTTATAATGCTTTTTAGCATTCAGAAGCAGTGTGAAAACAATTCATTTTTTTAACACACAGTTGTATATAGTTATGCAGAGGTTGGGGACTCGAGTCACATGTCTTGACTTGAGTCAGACTTAAGTCACAAATTTTAGGACTTCAGACTTGCTGTACTAACAGTGATAAAAGACTTGACTTGAATTTGACTTAGTATTCATGAGACTTGAGACACACGACTTAAAAGAAGGCCAGTGCACAAAGCAGCTATCATGGATGAGGCTAGTCCAACATTAGCAAGAACACTAATGTGCAACTCTTGGAATCCCCTCACTCTGTTCATTTTGGAGGCTTGTTATTGATTGCCACAAAATGCCAAATATCAGTAAGATTTAGGCATACTTATGTATGAAAATAACTATGTCCATTTCAAAGAATATAACCGTCACTGTCTGCATACTTCCATGCATCTTTTACGTTATTATTTAGCGATACGTCTCAAAGTTATCCCAAAGTTAAAGATAGTAAAAAGAAAAAGAAACAAAAAAAAAAGTAGAGTCAAATGTTTCTGACAAAAATAGACATGGGGACGCTGGAGGAGGAGGATGTAATGATGTTCCTGTGGAGAAAGAGGCAAAAACGGAGGCAGCACTGCAGACAGCGATGGTCTGTGCGGCCATTAAATATGCCACAGCATGTGGATGGAGGATTCCTTTCACTGACTAACTGACAGTGCATGTCAATTCTAATGCTTTCGGATATTTAAAACTTCTTTGTCGTGTTCTGTGGTCATATCTTGCATGAACTATTCTATACTTCCGGTGGTACTGCTTCATTTCATCCGTATCTGTAACCTGTCAGAAAATGTGCACAAACACGGACAAAATGAACGCAGAGAATGGACATAAGGCTACGTTCATATCCATATACATACATATCTAACATTTAGCACGAATGAGCCTTGACTTGAGACTTGCTTGAGACTTGAAGGTTAAGACATGAGACTTGCTTGTGACTTGCACATGAGTGAATCACTCCCACCTCTGCAATTATAACTATAAATTATACTTTTGTTCAACTAAATTGTCATTTATTCTGTTTATGCACCAGCATCCACTTACGGGTGTCCACAGGAGGAGTTACTGACAAAGACATTACTAAACACTTATATTTGCTTACAGCTACATTATAGTGTGTTAGAATCATAATTGAATCATTAAATGTTTATATTCTCCTCATGAATGCTAAATAGTGTCCACCTATTTAGTATTCATAAAGAGTAAATAAACATTTAAAGTGCTGCAGAAGTTTTTTCCTTTTAACGAGCCTCTGTCTGTGAAAAGAAAAGGTTTCATCAATCCTGAAGTATGTGAGCCGTCACTTCAAATAATCTTACAGTGTTATTGTGAGATATAAAGGCATCACTCTCACCGGGAGTCGTAGATCTAAAAATATTGCAGCGTGCGGTTCTCAGGTTGTGAATAAAATTACTCAGCAGAAATTGGTGTTTTATTATTGGCATGAAGAAAATAATCAAAAACTGTCACACAAATTTAGGAGTAACCAAATTACACCAATGCAAATAAAACAATTGGGTTTTTGATGTTAAGACAAAGGCTTGTCTTTTTGAATTTCTGTCATCAGCAGCTTGGAAAACAGTAGAGGAAGAATATTCCATTTCCATTAAAATGCTGTTATAATTATTCTGCATAATTATACTTCATAAACATCTTTCCAAGCAAGCAGAACAAACAACAGATTCCATCAAAAATTCAGCTTTACCTGGTTTATTTTGAGTGTTTTTGTTTGAGCGCAGGCAGCCTGCCAATTCCTTATGAATCTCACAACCCACAAGCCCCGGTGTATGTGTGTGTGTGCGCGTGTCATTGACAAAGAGATGTGTGTGAAGGCGGTGTGTTGCACATGTGTCTAGCGTGTGTCTGTTCGGTGAAAGGAAGAGGCAGACAGGTGAAAAGAGAGATGGAGAAAGAGCGAGACATGTCGCAGCACCCTCAGGACGTCTCTTCTTTCTGAGCAGCTGTTGTCTGAGAGCTGGAGGCAGCACTGCGGCGCCCTGTCAACTCCTTCTCCCACAGAAGCCCCCGTGCATGCAAAACAGGCTCAGGCTGCCCTCTCTCCTTGGCCACGCTTTTCCGCCCCTTTTTTCTCTCCGTATATAACAAACACCTCCTTATTTTCTCCCCCTCTCTCTCTCTCTCTGAAGCAGAGTCTTTATTCAAATCAATTTCAAGCCATCAAACGTAGTGCGCTCTGTAATAGTTACAACACACACAAACAGACAACACGGCAAGTGAGACAATTTTATGGGAAAGAACGTTTCAAGGGCAGAGTCTGATAAAGAAAAGAAAATGTAGGCTATTGTTGATTTGTTTCTTTTTCAGAGCAGATTGATTGTGTTCGACCAGATGCATAAATTTCCCTGCACAGGAAAATAAATGAACGTGTTCTGTGTGCTCTGATGTCGGAGGTCAGTGACTTACACATATTTAATCCATTTAAAACTGTTTTGAAACATCATTATTTTTCATTGACAGTAGACGGACAGGTTGCTCTCAGCATAGTGTGAACAAAACAGACCAAAACTACAATCTACACTATATATGTGATTGTCAAGTTATTTAACAGAGCAGAGACTATAAAGATTAGAATATTTGACCTTGTGCATTAAACTAAATTCAAAGATCTAGTCTAGCTTAGTGTTTTGTGTTTGAGCCGATTAAAACTGTCATGTCAAGTCCCAAGTGAAGATAAGTAAGTTCCATACCAGGGCTCACCCAAATCCCAAGTCCTAAACTTTGAGTTTCGAGTCCTAAACAAGTCATGATGCACTCTTCACCAAATGTGATGCCATTTTAACAACAAAGCTTCAGTTTTTATGTTCAGTTTTTACTGTGCAACTTCAACTGCCAAACAAAGTTGGCAGTCGATGTCTCCGTCTGTTACTTTTGACCTGTATGTTTGACATATTGCAATTTGGGTTTTTTTTTGTTGATCGACTCATAGTTTTTGTAAGCAGTGTTGAGTAATGCGTCACTGTCATTCCACTTCTTTTGGCAATAACTCGACATGTAACTAATTACTTTTTCCAAATTGAGTACGCAGTCATAACTGCTGACATTTAAATGGGCTTGTTACTCATCATTTTGTCTTACCTGGAAACACTGGATAAGAGAGCAGACTTAGCAGACAAAAGCAGCCTGTTCCCCAATCTGTGATGAAACACCACCCAACCTTTTGGTGGCATGAGACAGTTCAGGTGATGGTTGCTTTTCATAGTTACAGTCTAATATAAACTGTCCATCATATAACTATTAACTAACTGCTGTAGCAACACTTACTTCTCATGCATATCCAGCACCACCTGTGGTCTCTTCTACATCCTACTGTCTCAACCATGGGCAGTAAAAGTGTAGCTTATGTAGGAATAGTAGACATTGCTGCCCTCTGGTGGTCAGGAGTATTAATCACTTTTATTTGTGATAATGGGTATAATGATAGATAAATATTTAACAGTTGTCACTAAAACAATATAGCTATGTGTTTATTAAGAAGAGCAGACAACACTGTTTTTAAGCAAACAAAATGTTATCTGACTCAGGATATGAGGGAAAAAGTATAAATCTATGACATGCTTTTAAAAGGATATACTTTTTAATCTTTGGGTTTGGGGGAAAAGTATCAAGTATTTTGAAGTCAGAAGGGTCAAGTCCAAGTCAAGTCATGAATCGTTGGTTTTAATGTCCAACTTTTGATTAAGCTGAGTCTAAAGTCATGAAATTTGTGACTTGGTTCTATTGTGCAAGGCAAGGCTCGATTACTAAACTAGGAAAGTGGGCGACTTCCCTGGGGCCCCAAAAGCCCTATAAATTAAACTGGTTGCAGGTAATTTGATAAATTTCAAATCTGGCGAGTCCTATATTATTCTATACTTGATTCCTTGTCTTGTAGAGGGACCCTGTGTCAAAATGTAGACCAAGGCCAAGACCAAGAGACTGCCACAGGGCCTCCCAACTAGTCAATCTGGCCACAGTTCAAGGACTAATGTTTGACACTGTTAGCATTTTATGGCACTTACCACACTATATTGGTGGAGAGAGCATAAAAAGCTCTGATTAGCAGATGATTATATCTTGAGGGAGGACTGAAATTAACCAACTTATATCGTGACAGGAGTGAAGTGATATTACTGCACCCTCATTTACTTAATAAGTGATTAGCATCGGAATTGGGTAGATTTCCTTGTTGTCTCATAAGGAGACAGGAAGGTGACAAGACCTGTTGAGCTTTTAATTTTAGAAAGCAACATTTTCCAGTAAACCTTGTACATGAATACAGTGTGACAAAGGAATATTGCACACACGTACCCCGGACTTTAAAAGAAATGTGGCTCTAATCATTTTTGGCCCACTTATGAAACCATGCTGGAGGAAAGTCTCTAGAAGAATACAAAAAGAGGTGGTCTCTATTTTGCACCACTGTCAGTCAACATGTAAAAGAGATTAGTAGGATAAAGGAATAGGATAAGACGATTTTCTTTTAAACAATTCAGTTGCATTGCTACTGTCCTTTCATTGCCTGTTGATTCACCATTAACACTGACAGCTATTGCTCATGACTGGAGGACAACAGCTACAGAAGGTGGGGCTCAGCAGCTTTGGAAACAGCTGTGAAACAGGACAGGTTGGCATCAACTTATTACAGTTTAATAAAGACCTGCATAATGCCTTACAAATGATGTGACCGACAATTCACAGTACAATACATTCAACTCAATTAATATAAAGCAAATGACACAATATGGAACCATAAATGCTACCAATGACTGAGATTAAACCTGTATAAAATAAGCTTTAATGCAATTTAAAGTGTGTGTACTTTAATGCAGACACACACTCACACCATATATATATATTTTACCCCTGCTCTGGTGAAAACGGAAACTGACATCAGAGATAACTGACATTTCTCTACAGTCAGAAACTGGTGTTACATGACATACTTGACAAAATGCTGCCACCATGTGGTGGGTGTTAATACTACATTGTTTTAATCAATAATATATTTAGCATGTACCTTCTAACTGGTTTCACTTTTGTTATTTCAATTCTTTCAAAGCTCAAAAGTCAGAGCCAGCACTACAGGCATCAATTTTTGATAATTTATGGAAACCTTTCAGGTGTCATAGTGTTTTGGATACATTTACACAATGTAGTTCTGCATAAGCTGCAATACAAAATCAAGCAAGATCAGAACTACAATAAACTTTGGATTCACAGTGGGATATTTATTGGTAAAATCACACATTTTACAGACAACTTCAACAAAAACTGACTGGACTCTTCGAGATTACAAAGATGACCTAAGGTGATTTTAATTTTGTTTTTGTTTGGGTTTTTTTCTTTTGACAATAGAAAGACATTGGAGCTCATTTAAGTTCTAGACCCCCTACATGTTGCCTGTAAGTATTCATGAGACATGTTTTAGGTGTTGATACTCTGAATTTAACAGTGACTCACTCAGGGGAGGGACCTGCTTTCTGTAACTGCCGATTCCTTTGTGGTTTGAAGCGTTCAAACACGACAAACTTGTTTAATGTCAGGCCACACCCCGATAATCACAACGGGCCTGAAGCACAACACTCCTCATGGTTTAAACCAACGCAACGATTTTCCGCCTGAGGCTTTACTTCTTTAATAATTACAGTCACATCTATTTCTGTATTGCAACTGTTGTTTTCAAAAAGTGAATCATTTGTGTCTGATAGCACGTTGTCAAGTCACCATTCCCGCTCATGAATCAGAGGTCAGAAGTTAAAACTTCCTCGTCTTGTTAAAATGTGATGAAAATAGCATTCACTGCTGAATTCTAACAACCAAATGACAAACATTTCAACATCCAGTTCAACATTCAACAAGTCATGTTATCTCAGTATGACAGAGCAGGCTTCAATACAGTCTCACCTAAAGTTGATTTAGTAGAGCTGTTCAAGAGTTTTCACTTGTATGAATATCAAGAATAAACTTTTTAACCTCAGCGTTCAGTGGGTGAGAGAGTCCTCTGAAGTACTCAGCAAACATCGATCAAAATGCCTTGATTTTATGTTCATATAAATATTAGGATGGTGTGAACATTATTTCACAAGTATTTTTCAGTAATTCAGCTTGACATAGTTCATAATTTTGGAAGCCTTGAAATGTCTTAAATGTCCAGAATCTAAAATGAGGTATTGTGAACATTCAGTCCATATTTTGAACACAGTTTTGCTGGAAATTATGAGTTAAAAAAGGTGAATCCACCTATGGAACTGACAGTGTTAATAATCTATGATGAGGCAAATATATGTGAGTATCTAAAAATAAGTAAAATACTTTAAATTATTGTTTAGTATGAAACACTCTGTTTACAACTGCTATATTTTATTTGAGTATTTTCATTTTATATAATTACACTTCTATCCTATGCACCAGTAATATTAATTAAAAAATATCTAGCTATGACCAAGACACTGGTGACCTCTGTTTGGATCGGGTCATTGTAAACATTGTGAAGGACTACAACCTGAGAGTGTACATGGACAATAAACTGGACTGGACTAGGAACACCGACTGAAGTCCTTCGACATCTGTCGGATTATGCTGTGGATGTTCTAGGAGTCTGTAGTGGCCGGTGCTCCTTTATGCTGTTGTGTGATGGAGCAGCAGGTTGAGGGTAGCAGACAGCAGCAGATTCAAACTGATCCGTAAGGCCAGTGACTCAGCTGTGGTGGAGCTGGCCTCACTGACGGCGATGTCAGAGAGGATGCTGCTGTCAAAGTTACGTCTCCCACCCAATCCATAATGTGCTGCTTTGGTACAAGAGTACATTCGGTGCAAGAATCATTCCACCAACATGCACCACAGGGCGCCGCATAAGGTCATTATTGCCTGTGGCCATTAAACTTTTCAACTCCTCCCTCAGCGTCAGACACCGTGAATCAATAGACTGACCCTTGACTTATTTCACACTGCTGGCAGCTATAACCCCATCTTTTATTTATAATTTCTATCTTCAACTGCGCAACACTCACCTAATATTACAATAATTTTGTGCAATAATAATTCAGTGGTGATTAGTGCATAGCTCCTGTTGCATGTGTGTGTATTTCAGGCTTGTATGTGTGAAAACTTGTAATTTCCACAAGTTTTTCTTCTTTTTGTTCTTATACACTGACATCAGTACTGCATTTATTCTGCACATTTCAACACATACTCATTTGATCTGTTACACATGTATTTTCCTTTCTCTTTCTCTCTATTATTTATAATGTTAGCTATATATTTAAGTATAGTGTAACTGTAACATAACCCAATTTCACCCTGTGGATGAATTAGTATTTCTAATTGTGATAATAGTAAAAAACTCTCTAAAAGACTTTCTGCAAAATACTTTTAACTACAATTAGATAATAATACTTAGTTTTACTTGAGTAAGGTTTTTAATGAGGCATCTTAACTTCTAGTAGAGTTTTTTTTCACAGTGTGGTATTTCTACTTTTACTTAAGTAAAGAATCTGAATACTTCTTCCACTGCTGGGTATGTGAGAAATAGTCGTGTACTTGGGACTGCACGTATGAACAAACAGGTCACAGTCAACGGTCTCAGCCTCTGAATATATAAATTTAAAATAAAGTCTGCATCAATAATTCAAGCTGCAGCCTGTTGTGTCCCAAAACTGTGTCGTCATCAGGACGGTAGTTGCGGAAGTGGCTGCGCTGTTTGCAGGATGAGATGAGACAGACCTGCCTGACGACAACTCAGAGTCTGGTCATACAAACAGTCCGGTGGAGGAGATGGATGATCCCGAAACGTGATCATCTCAGATCCGCTTCACATCCAACAGTTTTTCGTTTCGTTTCAGACCTGGCTCGGGTCCTGGCTCGGGTCCTGGTGTAGGCAGCAGCTGTTTTTTTTTTTTTTTTTTTGTTTTTTTGAGGTATGGGTGCTCTTCAGTCCTCACCTGGTGAACCAGAATACGTTGATCTGGCGGAAAAGACTGGCTGTGAGTAACCATCTTTATTGTCTGTGTGTTGGCGTTAAATGTTTCTGTTTTTAAGACGTCATCGTACGTGCAGGAGGTGTGAAAACATGAGCTCACCGCAGCGGAAATCTAATTTTAATTCAGTCTTATCTTAAAGGGTCAATCCGGCCATTTAAACTTAATGTCTAACCTGTTAAGCACAATTAGATGCCTTTAAAATATAAGCGCACATGTCCACCGTCTCTGTGTTTGAGGCAAACCAGGCTGCTTTCTGCAGCAGAAATGAATAATTTACACTGCAAGTTAATGGAAGTGTAACTTTACCCAGTTTTCAGAGTGAGGTGCACTTAATAATAGATCAGTTATTGAAAGCTTTGTCAAAACTGTTAAAGAAGATGTTTTTTTTTTCTATATGCCACAATACTTAAATTCACCTGTAGCCTCTTATGAAAGAGGTGCAGAGTGACAGACACCAACAAGTGTTTTACATAAAATATGAATATACAAATCTGCTGCCTTCAAAGTCTTTAGGAAAACCTGTGAGGGAATGAAGAGCTGTTACTGTCAGACTTTCCACAAAAAACTCACTTAAATGTTAAAATGGTTCATGTCTAACTGGTTTGAGTTTTCTGTGTTTTGTCTTGCTGTTTTTTTTGGCATTGAACCTATTCAACTCAACTATATTCATTAATAGGGGAGGCTGGGGATGGTAGTAACACTTTTTCTTTGAGCATTAGTAACTCAGTGGTAGGGTTGGATAATGAACCCAGTATTTTCAAGGCAAATTCCGACCGAAACACATATCTAAACACAAAATATATCCAATAGCTTAAGAATGAACCATGTTTGGCCTGAGAGCAAAGTCACCTGCAGTGTTAGCACTGCATTAGCATTAGCAGCTAGCACCTAAAAAGTGTAGTTTAACCCTCCATGGATGATGAAACTTTAAATGAGGCATTGACATCTTCAGTTGATTAATTAGTTGGATAAATTGTTGTTGGACATCATTGGGCTTTTTTTTCCACTGTCTTGGTTGATGTTAGCATAGCATTTTTACTGGTGTTAGCTAACACTCCAGAAGTTAGTACATTTTTTTTAAACTATCTCAACAATATTGCCTATCTAAATAAAGATTAAATAAAATAAAACAACATTTTTCTTATTACAGAGAGAAAAATACCATTAAAAAAAGCTGATTGGTCAGACTGACAGTGTTGCAGCTAACCCATTGTTACAACAGTCCCAGGTCTCCCCTAATTACACTAATGGTTTAACTATTTTACAGGCGCTTGCTGTAAGTCCAACTACTACATATTTGCATGCAATCCACATAGTTAAATTACTTTTTGTTTATTTTTTGTGCTAAGTGCTGAAACTACCAACATTTTTAGGCCACTGCTTCTCTACTGACTGATGGACATGTTTACAAAACCATAGCTAACATTCCTCACACTTTCCCACAAATAGCAGGGTATTTTATTTATTTATTTGTTTTGCAATAACCTATACTTTTTCTAAGTAGCTTTAGTTTAACCAGACTAGATGTCTTCCTCCAGTAGCTTATAGTTCAACTTCTTTCAGTGTGAAGTAGTTGGTGGTTTTCAAAACTATGCTATTTATGCATGCACAATAATTAATTTTAGTCCTGAGGTTGCCTCTTTTCTGTTCTCAGTTTCATTTGAACAGATCGCAGTCCTGCATAAAAGATTCAAGCAGTTGAGCCACAATGAAAAGACTTTGAGGTAGGATCAATTTTTATTGTTTTTAAGAACTGAGTGGTGTCATGTGACTTTTACTGGTTTGTTATTGTGAGATTTATTTGTTCAAGCAATTTCTTTAGAGATTGGCCTCACCACATTTCTTTGGAACTGGAAACCTGTTTAACAGGCTTTATATTGTCAACTTGCAGTTGCGTATTTTGAAACACCATGTGCCACTCCTTAAAATCCATTTCATATCCTCAGGAGAGATCACTTCAATGAAATCCCAGATCTAGCCTGCAATCCCATCCGTGCACAGATCATAGAGGCCTTCTTTGACAGAAGGTACAGTGATGACAGTTTGAAAGTTGCCTGAACTTAACTTGTTGGGCAGCCAATGAACAAAGTTTAACTGTTATTCTTATACTTATACTTAAATGTCAGATTTTGCTTCATATTATTGTCAGAACTGAACTACTTTTTCTATATTTCTATAGAAACTACCGGCAGAATGGTGAGGGTACAGTCGAGGAGATTGGCTTCGAGGAGTTCCTGGTGGTCATGTCCCATTTCAGGCCCCCGTCTATGCACATGACAGACGAGCAGCGTGAGAACGTCAGGAGGGAGAAACTGAGATGTGTGTCTGAAAACAAACCACGTGCTCACATGTTCACATGCTCCACATTATCTGTGGCTTACAAACAGCTGTTATACTGTGTGTTTTTTTTTCTCTCTGCAGTTTTATTCAACATGCATGACACAGACAATGATGGGACAATAACTCTCCAGGAATACAGACACGTAAGCTTCAGGTCAACTCTGTGGTCAGAAAAATACAGCTTTAAATATTTTTAGTGAACTTCAGCCTTCATATGACCAGTGAGGACTACAATAGTCTTGACTCACAGTTCAGGGAAATCATTGTGTCACCATGAATTTATCATGTGGGTTTTCATGTTTTCATCAGCATCATTTGATCATTTGCAGCTGAGTTTTGATGGTGACTGAAGATGCACATTCTCTGACAGGAGATTTCCATTCCATCCAATCCATTTACAGAAACAGTAATTTTATCATCATCATTACCATCTTCAGTCAAACAGGAACAAAATAAAACTCACCAAAACATATTTGCTCTTCTTTCCAGTGCACTAACAATCACCAACTCTGGTTTGGTCAAAATAAACCCTTTATTCACTGAGGAAGAAGTGAAAATATTCTACACGCTGTTTCTCCCCGCTGCCTGTCTGATGTCTGACCTCCCTCTTGCTCTTCTCCTGATATTTTCAAACCTCCCTCTGGGAATAAAGGGTTTATTTCAACCAAACAATCAGAGGTGGTGATTGTTGGAACAGTAAAAAAGATGAGCAAAGACATTTTTGTTTAGAATCATCCTTTTTCTGTAGAGTTTGAAGATGAAAATGACGATGATGAAATGACTTTAACAGAAATGTCTCTGTAGTGATCCTTCACATAATGTTTGACATTTACAGCAACAATCAGAGTCTGTCAGCGGCTAAAACAGGCGCTTTCAATGGACGTACTTTTTGCATAGTTGGATCACATTGCAGCCCTGCAGCGCTCTCGTTCAATACTGGATCAATTTCAAAAAGGGTTGTTCCCATTACTCACTTAGACACAAAAACATGGGAAACCATGTTGAAAAGAAATTAAGCCATGTTTTAATTAGCAGTTAATCAGAGAGGGGAGGAGATATTTCATTTCCTCTCCTGAGATCGGGGATTTGAGGTTTGCAGTCATTGTTGTAATATTGTACATATTATTTCAACTGTTGTGTTCACATGTGTCCAGGTGGTGGAGGAGCTGTTATCTCGCAGCGGGGCACTGGGGAAGGAAACAGCCAAAAGCATTGCTGATGCAGCCATGTTGGAGGTGGCCAGTATTTCAATGGGTCACATGGTAAGAAAACTGTAGTATCTCAAGGTAACATTGGATTCAGTATTTGTCTGCACATAAGTAATGTCACTTTTTCACATGCAGGAACCCGATGAATTCTATGAGGGAATCACATTTGACCATTTCCTCAAGGTTGGTAAATAGAATACACGCTAAAATCTGTTTGCTAAAACTGCTTTCTTAGTTAATTGCCATTCTTTGAAAGTGCATTTAAATATCTTAATATAGTTTATATGGACCAAATTGCATGAAATTGTAGGATTGTTTGTTTGTTTTTGCAAACTCTCACATACAACATCAACCTTAAAGGGATAGTTAGGATTTTTTTTTAGGTTGGGTTGTATGAGGCAGCCAGTTTGAAGAAACAGCAGAGTAAAAAAAACCCCTAAAAAATGACTATCAGTTTAACTGTACATTATATTTAGAATATTTTCACTGCTTTCCCTTGCTGTCAGACAGCCTGTTCTGACAAGAAACTGTCATTGTACAAGTCAAATATCGCTCTCTTTTGCTCAACCAGACTCCATTAGCAAAATCTGCCATTTTACTTTGCAGAACATGGGAGTTGCAGGTCTACTGCCTCGATCTGTTGCTTTATTTGTGTTATTGTGTGAGTTTGGTAGATCTGAACTGTTAACAACACCAAAGTCACACGATAATATAAACAAGATCACCCCCAGAGGCAACAGTAGACCAGCAACTCTATGAGGTAAAAATACTGATTTTGCCAGTGGAGTCTGGTTGGTTTGGAGAGACTGATATTTGGCTCATATAACAGCAGTTTTCTGCTGGAAAAGGCTGTCTGATGGCAAAATAAGACAGTGAAAATATTTTAAATATAGCTGACACTAAAATAGATGTCTTTTTTCTGCTGAACCTGTCCATAGCAATACATTACTTAGCTTTCTATACTGGTCCTGCTGCTGTTTCTGCAAACCGTAGGCATGTTGACTGCCATCCACTGTAGGTAATACACTGACTATGAATTAGTACATCATACTATCCCTTTAACAATTTCAAGGATAGTAACAATATGATCAATATAGATTTAAAATAATGTAAAACTCTCTTTTTTAGTTGCTGCATGGCTTTGAAATTGAAGCAAGAATGAACATTCGCTTTTTGAATATGGACACAACAACCTTATGTAAGTGATGTTGCTACTCTGAACTGTGCAGTGATTCTGGGAAATCTGAGGATCTGAGGATGCAAAATCACGGTTTCACAATGACAGTAACTATCTGCTGTTCCCTACACCAGTTTGTCGCTTGCATTGAATGTATGCCTTACTAATGTTTGAAAGACTATGCAAATCTGTATACTGCGGCTCTGTTAGGAGTAGTTTATTTGATGGTAAGCAATAATATGAGATAATCAGTCAAATAACAATCAGCCTGTTAGTACTGTAGCTCACCAAAGCAATAATCAAATATCCATGTCTGAAATAGCAGACAGCATGACTCTATGCATGCCAATATGGATGCTTGAAAAACCTTCAAAACTGTTAATGCCATAAATCAATAACACCTAATAATCAGGGATATAAAGGTTTGTCTTTATCTAGATGTATCTAATAACAGTAATGCAATAGTTTGAAATGCCTTTTATTGCCACTTGGTGCATGCTCTGCACATGACGTTTGCACAATAAAAGACCCCATGAAACAGACCTGACTTCAGTTCATGATGTGTGTTTCTGATAAAAGGGAAACGGAAGTGCTGTCATGCAAGATTAAATGCTTAAAGGCAGTATATGATAAGTGCTTGTTTAAGAACAGGGACGATCTAAGTCATCATTAAAATTATTTTGTTTAAATCCATTTTTTATCTCCATTAGACTTCGCCTTAGAAGGTCATTGTAACTTTTTTAGAACATGCATAATTATTACTGAACAGATCACACCAGACTTTGAATGAGTGAATGACTCATGAAAATAACCTTTATTAATTGTGTGCTCTGCATTATATCATTTCATTCCTATATGTTAGAAGTATTTATTTATGTATTAAAACGCCTCTTTAACAATGCAAAGATGTCACAACACAAAGGGTTGTTGAACACGTTGAGAAGATGGATGTACACATCCAAGCAAAATATTCAGGTGCAAGATGAAAAAATGTTTGCTACTGCTAGGCCCCAAATAAATATTTTACTTTTCTTTTAACAGTATCTTTATTTTGATCTACAATATCTTCCTCTTGCATGAGGTACTGAATGTATACTAACACTTTTTTAAAGATTTCCTGTGAATTCCAAGTGAAATATTGTCAATGTCTAAAGACAGGCCTACTCATCAGCACCTCTGATGCACTTTGACTTCATACTTGAGTCAGTGTTTTCAGTCGTGGGTGCATACTGCCCTCTACAGGTGAAATCTTGTAAAGCATGTTAAATGATAATGAGCCTGCACCTGATTCATAAACAACATATATATATTATAAAGGAATGAAGTATAGGAATTATTCCCATGCCATTTCTATAGCAGGTAGTTCATATAATGAAAAATACATGATGCTCTACTTTTCAACGTGTTACATGGTTGAATGATTAGATTACACAGTCCATGTCATTGTATTATTTAAGCCTGTGATTCCCAATGTGTGGGCTGCAGGTGGGCTGTGAGAGGTCATTAAAAATAAATAAAGAAAAAGATTTACTTTTCACTTTTGTAATTCAGTTTGAAATGACCATAAAATATTTATAATTAATTTTAAAAAGTAATCTTAATCAATAAAACAAAGCCATGGGATTAAAATTGCATGTTATTCTTAATTTATCTGCCCTGATTCAATATTTTAATTATATTTCCTGCTGTTTTTTTCGACACGTTGATGTTGGGTTGAATATTGTTACATTATAACAGACAATTTATGGACTGTGACTGAGAGTGACTGTTTTGTTTTGTGCTGCAAAATGCCTCAAATATTAACATTGAACCAAGCTGAGATGGATTATAACTGCATGCATGCATATGTTGAAAGACAGTCTTCAAGTCTACAAGTTGTTACCTATATGTGGATAGATTATTAATGTACACCATATTTCCATATCTTCACATTCTCATACAATTATTCTTTTTAAGAAATAAAAAATATACACAGAAATACTTTGTGTTCGTGTGGTGTGTTGATCAGAGTCATGATTAAATGTTTGGGTGGGTCACAGAACGTTTTCAGATTTAAAGTATTGCTGTGTCATTTATAAGTTTGGGAATGGCGTTTACTTTGTAAAGCTGTACATGTTTTGCAGTAAAATATCTCATGCGTAATTGTGGCTGAGAATACTGATTGTTAGCACTTGTGTTCCTCGCTGGTCAGTCGTGTTTTGTACATCATTCTGTTTTTCAGTTTCTTTGGTTCTGCGTAAACACAGGTGTTATCAATGATACTAATTAAGGTCCTGTTCCATTTAGTGTAGCTGACTTTCCAGTGAGCCAACATGCAGTTTGATCTAAATGGAACTGAACCAAAATTACTATCACCATAACACCTGTATTTACCTTACTATTTCGCGCCAATATAGCTGCTGTGAAAAAAAAGAAATCTGTTAGCACATGTTAGCATGCTAACTTGGTAAGCATTATAAACATTAGCATGCTAGTATTGTCACGTTGAGCAAGTTAGCTCACTGATGCGAGCTATGAGCTGAAGCACAGCCTCAGGGAGCTGATAGCATGGCTCACTGTCTTGTTTTTAAACTCATTATTAAATGGGAGTTTCCTTCACCCAGTCAACACCCTACAGAAAGAAGAAAAAAAAGAAGAAAAGAAGAAAAAGAAAATATTTTAGGTATATTGCAGTTGTGCAGAAGTTAACACATTTACGTGGTAATGTGCTGTAGATTGATGACAGGTGAACACAGTAATTACAGGCCCTGGGTTAAATTTCCAGCCCTGTTCACTTCTGTTCTGTTTGCATATTCTTCTTTGTGCTGATGCTGAATTTGTAGGCTGCTTTTTTGTCTGGTTTTCCCCCAACAGGCAGAAAAACATCAAAGTCAGGTGGATTACAGGGTGTTTTACAGTGAGGACTTCAAGGTGTCTGCATTTTCACTATCAAAAACTGTATCTGCTGGGATCGACTTCATAGCTCTACTAGGTCTTGTAAAACATTAAGTGGGTAGTGAAAATGACTGAATAATGTAGACTGAAGAATGACTGTTGCCCTGAGGTACCCTCTGTATTTGCGCTTTAAATAAGCTGGAGTTATAACAGGGAACTTGATTCATGACCTAGAGTGAATCCCCCATCTACTTCCAGTTTCCCGACAGCTTGTGATCTGAGGAAAGTTTAGTTAAGCATTACTTCATAACTATTTGGTATCTATCTTATGTACAGCATATGCACTGTATATAGAGATGAGAAGTTTGCATGCAGTGTCTGTCATTCTTGTATTTAAAAAAGGTTTTTTTGCAGAATTTCAACTTGTTTTCCTCAGCCCACCTTTCACAGACTTATATCCCATCTATATGTGGAGGCAAGTGTGCAAAACACACATACAGTTAATCCGACCCACACACACCCACACCTTGTGACTGGCCAGACAGCCCGCCAGTTTCATGAAATCTTTCCTATCTGATGCAGCCTTGTGTTGAACACATGCGTCATTCTGAGCTGATATCACACAGTCAGCGTCTCAGCAGCTTCCTGATTTTCTTTTAACCCCTCTTGATGGACTGAGTCTGTGCAGGACTCAGCACATGATGCTTCAAGCAAAAACTAGACATTTTTTGTATTATTGTACACTTGTAAAAACAAACAAACAAAAAAAACATCAGTGGTGTAGAAACAGATATATTGTTACTCAAACTGAGTCCAACATGTAGAGCATGACTTAAGTTTTTTGAGATTTTTTTTCAGATACTTCCATGTTGCTGAAATAAACCTTTTTCACAGCAGCCATTTGGACATGAAGTAATAGGTAAACACAGGTGTTACAAATGATACTAATTAAGGTATTCAAATCAGACAGAGTCAAAGTGCTGCTATTGACCCTTCCTACGTCCTGCACCTTTCGGTATCTTGATCAACTTTCTCTTTTCCCGTTTCCTGTATTTAGATATGCTACATGCTAGACTCAACTCTGTTGAAAATAATACAAGAATTTGAAAATAGTCAACAGATACTGTTGAGGGACGAGTAAAAATGACATATATTCATATCATAAGTTAAGGGAGGGGACTAACTAGCTAGCTTGCTAATCTATATCATCATATTAGCTAGTTAGTTCCAATCGATAGCTGCTAACAACAGCTGACTTACGATATAAGATTGTTTTTTACCAGAGAAAATAAAACCAAATTTAAGTTCTCCAGTGACATCTTTTAACCACTTTCAAAATCTGACCCTGGTTGGCTAGTACTCATTGCATTCTTTGGAATGAGTCTCTTGATTGGGTATAGTTAGGGCAAGAATAGCAGGGTAGGCCAGTCAGAGACAGAGTAGGGTGGATCATGCCTTCACCATCATGGGAAAAAAAATATATTGCATGTGAAAACAGGAAAGGAGAAAGTTGACCAAGATTCTGCTAGTTTACCAGACTTGCTCAACTGTTGGAGCCCAGAGCAAAAGGGGCGAGACTTAAGAAAAGTCAATTGAGCATGTTGGCTCACTGGAAAGGCCCTGTTACACTAAATGGAACGGGACCTTAAATAATATCATATGTAACACCTGTATGCATTATTAATGCAACCACACACAAAAGAAGAGAGCATAAGAAGTACAGCTGCAAAATATCTTTTAATAATTCTGGTTACAGCAAGTAAGTTTACATCAGCAAATGAGAACCTTATATAACATATTAAACAAATTAAATATACATAACTTGCATAGATACCTTCACACTCTTGTCCTTTGAGCAACACTCCTCTCATCAGAAACACACAGGAAAATAAATATTAAATACCATAAATAGGCTTCATTTCACTGATGTACCAGCCACCTTCATACTCACTCATCTTTTTAAGTCTCTATCAGCCCAGTGAGCAGAAACAGACTGTCTAAGGCCAGCCTTAGGTCATCCTCAGAAGAAGAGTGTGTTTATTTGTATCCTCCTTCTGCAAACTTTATTCTTCAGAGTCCTAAGTTCTCTGGAAACATTTGACAGCAACTCCTTGTAGGTCTTCAGGACCACACAGCCGTAGACCTTCTGCTGGAAGACGTTCTGAGGTGGAGGTAGTGTTGTCGGCCCTCCTGCTGGCTCCGGTACAGGCAGGTTTGGGAAGAGGCTCTGATAAAAGCTGTTTATGAGAGTGACCAGGCTCTTGCTGCGAGAGCTGACGACGGTGAGCTCGGCCAGTAGTGGGCTCGTGGGCGACTGTAAGTCTGTCTGTTGCTCGTACACCCGTTTGAAATGTGGGATGAAGGCTTGAAGGTGCGTGGAGATGCTCGCTATCCTCTCTGAGGGCTCCAGGCCGGAGATGTTGGGGTCAGGAATGTCGCTGACTGACACCTTGCAGAAGAGCTCTGCCATTTCTCCTTGAGAGGCTTTCTGCAAAAGAATAAAAGACAATCAGATACTTAAAAAAAGCACATGAATACTCGGCATATTGTGTTTCAAGGTGGAGCACTTTATTCATCGCAGCAAAATAAGATCCAGCAGTTTTATGTCTACACTCACATATGTTTTGATTAAGTCGACAGATTCCTTCTGCACGAGTCTGGTCAGCTTCAAAGTCTGCTGCAGAGAATTCCCACACTGCTGGTTTCTGCTTGCTGCCACAGTTCTTGTTGAATCAACAGCCATAACCAGCAGGAGAGAGAGTAACGCTGAGGAGAAAGGAACTGGTCAGTTAAGGTTATCCTACATCCCAGTGGTGAGGGGAACTTCATCTTAAAGCCACAAGTGGAAGCAAGAGGGATAAAAATAGATTGTTCATTTTGCATTTGGCATTCAGCAAGTGAAGAACAAGCAATAGAAGCTAAATTATCAGTTCAGACATTTTTTAAAAAAAACATCCATTATAGTTGTTTAGATGCCAACAAACATTGTCAGTCTCTTAAAATATTGTCCAAATTCTCCCAGCAGTTTAAAAACTGTTTTACTTCAGTGATGCCAAAAAAACTGGCCTGTATCACTTTAGTAAAACTGAATCTGAAACGTCAGTCAGTTTCAGGCAACTCTAAAACATCAAAACTAACCACAGCAGCATGCACAATAGAGAAGCAAGTAAAGATGCAGTTGTATTTTATTTTTCTTTATGTTTCAATAGAAAAGTAGAGGTAATAAAACTTACTTGCTGCTGCTTCCATAAACTGTTGAAAATGCATACTCTTTACATGACCATTCATTCTCCTCTCAGTATCACAGGCACATTGCGCGGACTCGTCATAATCACACTGCTTTCAAACTTTTTTAAAAGACAGAAACCACACATTTGTCATAGGAGGAAATGACGTGCACTTTGTGAGGCAACAAATTTCCCAGAATTTCCTCCTTTTTTTCATGTGTGCATTTTTTTTTCTTTCAAGTGGGCAACGTCCCTACATGTCTGTTCACAGAGCAGGCATGTAGGGACGTTGTTTAATTATTATTATTAAATGTATGACCATTCAGTGTAGTACAAAGTGTTTTTAATAGCACTTCCTTTTTTATTTGTGCATGAAAACTACACACAAATCTAATGTATTAAATGGCTTGAAGAACATTAATTAGCTGATTTTACAAAAAGGGTGAAACATGCATGCAAGGATAAAGGCAGCCTGACCCTTTGACACAGTTTGCTGACCGGCTTGTTTACTGCCATCTAGAGAGTATGGATGAGAATCACCGCAGTGCACAAAGTTGCACAGTAATGATCTTTCTTATGCACTTTCTTCATAATAAGAGAAAATGTCCCTTGAGCAACATGCAAAGTTCCTTAAATTCAAGTGAAAGCATGGCATACTGTAACAATATTTTACCAAAAAGCGGTTTTGTGGTTCTTCCGGCGGCTTTACTGACTTAGTTATGACTTAGATATCTCAACAACAAAACCACACATGCAACAGTGGTTAACTTACCGGGTTTACCTGAATATAATCAGCAAAGTTCAGTAAAATTCTTAAAAACTGCAATGTGTGACAGAGAGAGGTAGTTTCAGCCATACAAGAGGTGAGACTAAAGTGGAATTGGATCTGAAATAAATGAGAAGTGTCACAAAAACAATCCCTGAGAAGTAACTTCAGATCAGCTTTTCATTTATCCATCTCTTGGTTCTGATAAACAGTTCTGCGGAATTTTGACAGTATAACTCTTGATCCGCTCCTCAAAACATGTGTGTGTGTTTTTGCAACAATATTTTCATGCGGGTAATAGCACAGGAAGCTGGCAAGGTCGCAGGAAATATATTTCTCAATCAGAAACTTTTACAAGTGCGTAAAGGGGAGGGTCCGTGTAGCTGAAGTAGGTAGTGTGTCAGTGTCATCACACCACAAGTTTAAGCATCTGACAGGCTGATCTCACGCTATCAGAGGATGATTTCATGGTGACATGCTGTATGATGACGGTGTTGCATCCTTCAATGGTTTGTTTTGATGAGGAACCAGATTGATTATGTAAAATATGAAAATAACACAAGCTGGGTTTTTCATGTCTTGTCTAATATCATCGTCATTATCATCATCACTGTCTAGGAGTGGTAATCACTTCTGCTTTGACAGTGGGGGACGCAGGCTGACTGAGGGTCAGGGGTGAAAAAAGTAAAAAGGGCACCAGCACAAAGAAAGTCATGACGTCTTAATGAAGAAATTGTTCCAAACCCTGTTTTAGATTAAAATTGCTTTACAATATGACTTAAACTAAAACAACTACTACACCACTGAAATAAAAACGTACAAGAAACTATTAACTATTTAACTGTTTAGAGGCCCGTAAAGCCAACTAAATTTTAGCATATATGGCAGCCTGTATGGCACTGCAACATGTTTTCTCCATGGGAAGGTCTCTCTAGAGGGAACTTGATCATTTTTTATCTAACACAGGGGCGTCCTAAAGGGCACTTGATCATGTTTTATCCACTGGAAGGGCCCCCTGGTGGGCAATTTATTATTTTTTGTCCACTGGATGGAAACCCTGGCAGGGACCGAATCATGTTTTTTCCACAGGAAGGGCACCATAGTGGGCATTTTACTTTGTTTTACCCACTGGACCGACACCCTGGTGGGCAATTTATTGTGTTTTGATCACTGAAAGGCCACCATAGTGGACATTTTAACATGTTTTGTCCACTTAAAGGTCACCCTAAAGGCAACAATAGCACATTTTCTCCAAAGTAAGGGCACCATATAGGGCACTTTATCATGTTTTCTCCATTGCAAGGCCAACATAGTGGGCTCTTTTCACATTTTATCTATTGGAAGGGTGCCCTAGAGGGCACTTTACTATGTTTTCTCCAATGGAAAGGCAACTTAATGGGCACTTCATCATATTTTGTCTACTAGAAGTGCACCTTAGTGGGCACTTGGCCAGGTTGTCCTGGACAGGGGGGCCATCATAGTGGGCTCTTTACTACATTTTCTCCAATGGAGGAGCAGCTGAAGGGCACTTTACCTCATTTTGTCCTATAGAAGGGCACCCTAGAGTAAATTTTATCACATCGTCTTTGTCACTGGGTCACTCTAGAGGGCAGTTTATGTTTTATCTACCATAGGGGCATTCAAGAGAGCACTTTTGCATTTATTTGCATTTATAACATGAAGGCACTTGTAGGGCAATGATGTGTTTAGTGCAGCTCTCTGCATCACGCTGTGTTCTGTGTGAGAACAACGGGTTAACGTTGCACTGAAAGTGAAACAGCATACTGAAAACGAACATGATCCCCACCTTTTTTTATATTGGTGGTGATCACGTCTTGGTTTCAAGCATCTACACTAGATGTTACATTGCTGTCAAACCAATGCATACATGAGAAAAGACAGGGGGAACTCAACACACCACAACCCTGTCAGCAGTACGTCAGGTAAGGCTAACCACTCTTCTGCCATCCTCGGGGCTTTCCAGTTTCCCCAGGGGATAACATAGAGGTTGTGGTGAGGAGGGCAACTGCTGCACATGTTGCCGCAGACGTTGACGGTTCAAGGAAACTACAGTCGGATTCCTGCCAGTATATACAGTACAGGCATGCCAAAAAAAGCCCTCAATCAACACCTAAATCAAGCAAGTTTACCCTGAAATGTAAGGAAGCCTAGAAAACACTGGACACTCTACGGTCTAACTTCCCTCTCACCTCCTGTTCCCCTTTCAAAGTTCTGGTTTTCACGAGTTATCTTTGACCTGCATGTTCAGTTGTAGCTTTACAGTAAATCACAATAAACAGCACTTGAATTAATGAAGGTCAAAGCGGTCACATGACACCAGAAAAAGCAAAAGTGAGAACTCACAGACCGCATCATAGAGCATTACAAGGAAATTCAACCACAAACAACAAGAAATGCACTGTCATTAGATGCAGGATGTTGATTGAGACTGTTATTCAACAGAATCTCTTTTATTTTGTCTTTGAACTGCACAGGAAATGGTGAATAAGGTTGTTTAGGAAAGTCCCCTTTATTCTAACTAAATACATCTTTATAGTAAATTAAAACTCACACAAATTGTTAAGTTCATAACTGTTCTGAAGCTCTCAGGCAAAACCTTATTCAAGCACCCCAATAGCACTTTTTTAATGGAACCATTTGTCCGCAAGGCTTCAGTTACATGTGACCAGACAAAAGGCCTTTACTGCATATGAGAAACGTTTTCATCAAATTTCATAAAGTTTGTGAAAATGTAAAAGGCTGAAAAATCTATAGAGGAGCCGTTCGACTTCAGAACACACTCTAGTCAAACATAACAAATTCTGAATTTAGGTTTCTACGTCTAAAACAAGAGCATTTAACTTCTATTGCCATCAGAAACTGAGTATTGTTATATTCCTCCATTTAAAATACTTTGTTAATTCAGGGGGCATCTTCCACCTTTCAGCCCTGTGAGGAATACGAACATTAATACAAGTTGTGGCTCTGAAATGAAAAGAAAACAGGGTTGCATTCAAGACCACCACATTAATTAAACAATGTTTCAAAAAACTGACCCGTGATAAAATAGTATTTATTTTTTCATACATATACTTCATTTTTAGAGGGTTTCACTGCATGGGGTACTCTAAATATGTCATGAGCGTTTTGAAAAACTTAGTAGTGTTTTGACTCAGAGGGGGGTTTCAAAATGCTTTACATTTTGTAAAAATCAATCGTTTCTCCAAGACAAAAAACTACAAGGCTAAAGGTGGTATTAGAAATTAAGCACCAAACAATTATCTTTCCATTCAGTATAAATGGAAACATTGTGCAACCTGTTCAATGACCATAATGAACATGGCAAAAAATATGTAAATCTGATCATTAGACACTAATTACTCAAATGCAATCTGGACCCACACGTTGTGTTTGCTTTGTAAGAGCCGTTGATCCATAAAAGATCACCGTACTGATATCATAAGAAGTCTGTGGTTCCATTCACCAGCATTTATACAATCTGAGAGTCTAGTGATTTGACTTAGCAATATATTGAGCTATTGTATGACCATATCTCTATATTATAAAATGAAAACGAAGCAAAATCTTTATCATTAAGCTCTGTTATCAGTAATAGACCAGTGTCTCTGTATGTTCTAGCTATATTCTCATGTACAAATATTCATATCAAAAGTTATACAGCACAATTCTCACCATTTTCCTTTACAAGAACTTTGATTAGTGAACATTAAATGATTCACAAGTTTAGATGAAACCAAAAAACAAAATGGTGCCGGCCTCAGTAAATAAAATATAGATATAATAACGAACACGTAACTAAAATCTGCTTCAGGCACAACTTAAATAAAGGCATTTGTGAAATTATCATATCAAATATGGCGCTTATGTCCAGTATCCATAGGCTTAAAACAAAAACAAAACAAAAAAATGCTTTTATTTACAAACAGCTAAAATCTCTGACAGATTCATGCTTCACTTCACAACCTGAATTTGTCCTTAAAGTGCATGCAATAATAAGCAGTTTTACCAAGTGGGATCTTGAGTTGTGATAAGATAAACGGGTTGATCAAGCTAATGCCAATTGATCCTACATATCAAAATAAAAGAAAAGGTAAGAACTGTTGCCTAGAAAAGTGAGGGACCACAGTATACTGTATGCATAAGCACAATATGGAAGTATGACCAAAATAAATCAATTTAAATGATAAAACTCTGACTTTTTCCAGTGACCCCATACAGTAATATTCACATTCAGAGCATAAAATAAACAGAACAAAATAAAATAAAACTAATAATAAAAAATAAAAAAAAAAGACAAAGCAGCTTAACACCACGGGGGAGTCCGCAGCTCACATTCCACAATGTCCCTCCATGTCAACACACACATTAAGCATCATACGAACATGATGGGTTTCTACTTAAACATATCAAAGTGCCAATTTTTACTAAAATTTCCTGATTTATTCAATTCATACCAAAAGGAGGAAATGGCATGGAGGAAAGAGTCTGTTATTTTTAACACATAAAGTTTTGAGTTACACTGACTAGGTTTGATTTTTATTGACATGTTGTTGTTGTTGTTGTAGATTCTTTTGTTTTACTTTCCCCCTTCTTCAAGTTTCACAAAAGAAGTTCTCATTGCACATTAACACCTCGATTCAAAGATGCAATATCTAAGAGAGAAGAGAAAAGCAATGGAGAAAGTTATCCAGCTTCGTCACTATGGATGTGACAAACGGTCAAAGTGGACGTGAAAAGGGCACGGATATGTTGTCCTCTAAAGATAAATCCACTTTCATCTGTTGTCTTCTTTGGGGAAGTCCAGAGATCCCAGGCTTCCAAAGCCAAGGCTTCTACTTTCTGTGTCAAAAGTGTTTATTTCTCTGTCCTGACGCTCCAACAAGTGCTTGATCCTTTCTGTACGCTCCTTCTGAAGTGCGGCCAGTTCCTCTTCAATCTGAAATCAGAAATTATGAAGAATTATGTTACATGGACACTAAATTTGAAAACTAAAGCCTGTGATCTGCCCTGGCAGCAATGGGGGTTTGTTGTCAGTGACTCCAACACTTCACAAAAGCTACGTGCCAGATTGCTGTGAAATTTAGTGGAGATATTTGAGGTTCCTAAAGGATTAATCGGACTGTCAGTGGTGTCCTTACCTCATGTGCCATCAGTAAAGCTGAAAGAATCACTCCATATGTCAATCAGCATGAAATTATTCTGCAATTATTAATTATGAATGAATCAAAGTAATTTTTCAAGCAGATTTGGCAAATGTGATCTTGTCCAGCTTCTCAAATTGGAAGGTTTGCTTTTCTTCCTACAGTATGTGATAGTGAGCATAGTGAACATTTTATAGCCCAACCAAGTAATCAGTTAATCTAAAAATTGATAACTGAAAAATAACCATTAGTTGCAGCCCTAGCAAAGTCTTCATTATGAAATTTCCATGTGAGAAGACAAGATATTTAAAACAACATGATCTGTGAATTTCCTTTTTAACAAAACCAATATATTTGTTAATACCCTCTTGCCCCAAGGCCTTATGGTCATTTTTGTATTTTGTCACCTTAATCTAATGTGCAAGCCCAGTTTGGAGTAGAGGGAAGGATTATTACTTCAATACTTTATACATACTGGCTATTAATGAGGTCGGGAGAAAAGAAAAATAAGACTATGAGTCTGCATCCATTGTAAACATACTGGTGCCAAACAGGTATGATATAATGTAATGTGATGTAATGCTAGCATTTGCTAATTAACACTAAACACAAGCTATATGGGGTCATTGCAAGTATTTAATCATAAACTAAATAAAAGTATTAGATAAACTGAACTGTTATACATTATACTATATAATGATGACCCCTAAGCCTGGGGGATACATGTATACATGTGAACTGCAGTCCTTTTTTTTTATTAACTCTACTGCTGACATGAGAAAGGCTGCAGAGTTCCACAGTCACCAGTCGCTTCTTTTCACCTGCCAGAGATGACCTTCACTGGTTGGATTAGAGGCTAACAAAATGGGAGGTTCACCCCCATTTATGCAAATCCAACCAACCAGTAGGAGTTGGTGGAAGCCCCACTGCCTTCTGAACCACAAACTCACAGGTCCAGGCCAGAGGTAACTGAACCTTGTATTTGAGGTTGCAATGAACACTGCAGCCTCTAGGGGGTACTAGCAGGGCACTAACTTGTAACATCTCAATGTCCCTCTGGATAATTATCTATCTGCAACCTATCCTGAGGTCACTTTGTATACATTATGCTATCATGCTGCATATTATATATTGTGTAAAATATTTTAGAATGGCTTTGATCTTAAACCTACCTTCTGTTCAAGGTGCGCTCTGCGTATGGAGATCTTCTGCTCAAGTTTCTGCTGCTCTCGCTCATGTTGGGTCTCCATCTGTGACTTGGTTTTTCTCTGGTAGGCGTCCAAAAGCTCCATCTCTTGCTTCAGCTGCTGCTTCAGAGCTTGGCACTCTGTTTCCTGCTCCGCGTCTAATCGCATCTAGAGACCCGGCAAGACAGAGGTAGTTACACACACTTGAACAACGGGCAGAGGTCGATCTTCATTTATCAAACTGCAGGCCAACAACGTCTCCAAAAGCCTGACAAAACAACTGCTGCAGGAATTCAAATGTGTGATGAAGTTGGAAAAAGCTGATGCAGCTGTGGCTGTTACCATTAGTCTGATGTACAAATTAATATACAACATACAAATGATGAATGAGGCCCACTTTTGATATTCATGACAAGATGCTTCAGGATCCTCGTACCGCTTGTGAAGCCATCATCTCGTTGATGCTCTGCTCGTACTGCTCCGCCAGTATGGCCAGCTTTCGTGTCTGCTCCTCTTTCAGGCTCTTCAGGATGGTCTTGTGGTCTCCTTTGGGAGAGACCTCCAGCTGATGGTTCCTAAGAGCTTTGTACTGCTTGTTCTGCACCTTGCAAGTGTCCTGGAACTGTTTCTTGATCTGCATCTCCAGCGTCTACAGAGGGTTAAAATAGAAATACATATTAGTGTCCTGTTAATTTCATGTTGTATTCAAATAATAAGACCCAATTTATAATCAAAGATAATGGGAGGAGAAAAGGTTTCACACCCATTATGTAATCCTTTTGTCATCAAACATGTCACATCTTTTTTTTGAACAGACTTTTAAAACCTCTTGAAATGATGTTAACTACATATTAACCGATTAAATCACCACATAATGGCAAAGAGAAAGTTCCAGGTACTTTGAGGTTTCTGGGCTGCTGCCGCTGCTCCAGAGTGTGTTTCCTGTGTAGTTCTCTCTGCCGCCGGCCGTTGTACTCCTCCTGGTTTTCGAGCTCCGTCTGGTGTTGCAGCCGCATGAGTTCAATACGCAGCTTCTGCAGCATCTGCAGCTGTCTGCGCTCCATGTCTTGGGTGGACTCGTCCTGCCGGATCATCAGGGCATGCTCCATCTCCTTCTGGGTCCTCTTCTTGTTCAGCTCCTGGGACAAGAAGTTTGATATAATGCCATTTTTATTTACAATAGATGCAAATTCTGTTTTCACCGATTTTGTGAGGTTGGTTGATTCACTTTGTGGCACCAAAAGATAAACATGAATAATTTTGACTCAATATTCACTGTTGTCTTCTTTTTAACATTTCTTTTTGCTCTAAGTCTTTGTTGGTTCCTGTTCCTGTCCTGTTCTGTTTCATGTCATAAATATAGAATAGAATATAGATAATAAATAGAAAAGAACCCTTGGATTTCTGGAAAGCTGGTCAGAGTAGCAGTGTGAAGAAATCATCCAGGGTGATTAACTTATTTATCTATATCTATATATATATATATATATATATATATATATATATATATATATATATATATATATATATATATATATATATATGTATAAAGATTATAATGAAAACATTTCTAGTTGTAGCCTTATCCCCTGACATTTTAATTCATATAAATTTTTCTGTGGAATCTGGTCTTGGTTTGGTCATCACTGACAATTAGAGCTGCAACAATTAGTAAATTAATTGATTAGTTGCCACTTATCATCATCACCAACTATTCTGATAATTGCTAAATTGTTTTGAATCATTTTACAGAAAAAAAAAATCTATTTTGTCAGATTTCAGCTTCTCAAATTGGATATTTTCTGTTTTCCTTAATTCTCTATGACAGTAAACAGAATATGTTCAGGCTGTGGACAAAACAAAACATTTGACAATGGATTTTGGGATTTTGGGAAATAGTCATCAGTATTTTTCACAATTTTCTGACCTTTTATGGACCAAACAACTAATTGATTATTCAACAAAATGATCAACAGATTAATTTATAATGAAAACAATCATTGCAGCTTTACTGACAATGATCATTTCACAAAATGTTCTGGTGTCCAAGCATATTCTGAAAACACCAACAGTCAAATCCAGATGTGATATTTAATTTTGAAATGATCTGTATGGTCTGATTACACATTACATTATGTATTGTCAGGAAGTCACATTACCTCTCTCAGTTGCTCCTGTTCAAACTCATGCCTCCTGACCAGACTCCGGCGTTTGAGGGCCCTGCAGCTCCGGTCGTAGACCAGTCTCTGCTGGGCCAGCAGATGAGCTTCCTCCTCAGCCTGAGAGCGCTGCATTGTTTCTTTGTGCCTGGACAGACGCTCCTGCTTCTCCTCCTTGGGTGTACAAGGATCTTCGCTCATCTCCTGTAACACAAATAAAAAAGCACAGAAACAACAGAACAGAGTGTAAGGAGTGAAGACAACTTCAAATGTTTCATAATGAACAGATATAAAGTGTGAGATCATAAACTTGTATTTACTTCTTTGATCTTGTCTTTGCAAAGCCTGTACTCCTTTTTCTGATTTTCTAAGAAAGTCGTCAGCTCTTTCTTTTGCTGAGCAACAATCTGTTGTTGGATCCTCCTCTCTTCAGCTGCAACTGACTTCATCTGTGAAGAGACACGAAAATATTCAAATCATCACCCTTCATTGATCTCCTAACTGTCACAAATCCCCGCGCAAACACAAGTTTGGCTTGAATCGACTGAAATTGAATCACTCTGTGTAGTTTCCACATCATTCATTCATAAATAACACTTGCTGTTGTTGAGGCTGTGTGTACCTCTTTGTCTGTTTGAGCAGCGTGGCGTTTGGCCAGTCTTTCCAGCTCTATGTATGTGTTGTTTGCATGTGTCTCTAATTCCTTCTGCAGTCGGAGCCTATGCTCGTCCATCTCGGCCTTTAGCCTGTTCTCCAGGGCGATCAGCTGCTTCTGGTGCTGCCGCCGCATGCGCTTATACCCAGACATCTGCTCCCGCAGCTCAAAGTCCTGCTCATGCTCCTGGATCTACCTGATGACCTAGACAGAGGAACACAGGAAGCAGAAAGTAAAAGACATGGAGGGGGCAGAGAGAAACAACTGGCATGGTGGAGACAGAAAAAAAAAAGAAGACAGCTGGTAAGTCACAGGCTATGTCCTGAAAACACACCACATACAGTACAGAAAAGTAATCAGTTTGCAGATTACTGTACATGCAAAGTAATCCAGGAAGTTGATGAATAATACAGTTGTCTGACAGTATCAGTCTTTCAACATTAAAAGAGGTGAAGTTCATCAGTTTACAGAGGCTCTGCTGTTTAATCCCATTCATATTCCTGATTATATAAAGCAACCTAAATTAATCAATCACTTCAGCACCGTGAATAACGATGAATAAGCAGAGATGGCAAAAGTACACACATTCTTCAAATTCTTTACTCAAGTAAAAGTGAAAAAGTTCAGAGTCTGAAATATACTGAAAGTATAAAAGTAAAAAGTAGCCCTCTGAAGGATGTTTCTACCAGCTGTTTCTGTGCAGAGCTAACTGAACCTCACCTCGCCTTACAACCTTGTTTTTGTTATATTATGTCTTTTACAGTGTTTTTCATCTTGCTACATCGTTTACGTCATTCTTCATCTTGTTACGTCTTTTTCATCTTTTACATCGGTTTAATCATGTTACGTCCTTTACACTGCTTTTTTGTCTTGTTACAGCTTTTACATTGTGTTTTGTCTTGTTTCATCTCTTCATCTTGTTACATCTTTGACTCGTCATGTCATGTTATGTCTTTTACATTGCCTTGTTACATCTGTCGTGCTGGTGTGTACTGATGGATACACCATGGGATTGTCTTTTCTGTGTGTTATTGTTCATCCATTAAGGCTGAAATCATTTTTGATGTTAGAAAGGCAACAGGCAATGACAAAATGAAAATAATCAATATTTCCCTTCAAATACATTAAAACTAAAGCAATAAGCTTGTTTTAAAAATATTGAGAGTAAAAAGTACAGATGTGTTAAAATGTAGGGAGTAAAAAGTTGCCAGAAAAATAAATACTCAAGTACAGACACCTGAAAAAGTGCAGTAACAAAGTATTTGTACTTAGTTACTTATCACCTCTGTGAGTAAATAACATTTATGATGCCACTATTAAGCTCAAACCAATCTGCAGTAGGACTGTGTAACATTAACCTGAGAGAAAACGTGGAAATGCACCATTTACAATCTGACAAACACTAAAATCTCATTGGTAACAGACATCAGGCAGAGATTTATATGGAATACATATAAATGCAATGCACACACACATAAAAGCAGAGGCAGAGAGAGGGAAGCTGAGGATGGAAAAAATGACATCCATTAACAGGATCTGGTTGCCATGACTACAGATGTACAGCTGAGAACACAGACACCCCTTCCCCTCCCCTCCTCACCCCCCGCCGCCAGCACGCATACACGCACACACACACACACTAACACACACACGCGTAATTTTCTATGCAAACGGAGGAGAGAGGGGGAGCTGCGTACCAAAGATGCTGATTTGATGGTGGCAATGTGTTCACAGATCTTGCAGTCGAGAGACCGGCTCTTGTGAGAAGTAGGCCGCAGCTCTGGCCTGGTGTCCCTGTGCACAGCCTCATCCCTCACGCAAGCATGGTCCTGCAGGGGGGGAGGAAAAGGAGGAGATAGTGGGGCTGGGTGCTTCCCAGGCCCGCCGCACTCGCCGTTTCTGTTAGAGCTGCTATTATTGCCGAATCTCCCTGAATGCAGCACACATCCAGCTGTAAATGCATCCTTCCCCTGCTTGCTCCCCCGCTACTGTCTGCAAGTTCTTCCTATGAGAGAAAAGGGCATTGCCAAACAATTGCAGGCACCACCACCAAACGAGAAGGCAGCTGCTGGATGTAGTCGTCTTTTTCTGGCGTCCCCCTCTTCCCAAAGAGGAGGCACCGAATGGCTCCGGTGGATAAGGGTGAATTATGCAATGCCTACCATTGATAATCGGTGAAAGATAGCACGGGGATGTATGTTACTGCCACTCTCCTTTTCCGTTTCAAAATGCAAGAAATGTTTGCAAGGAAAAGCACTTTTCCTGTGTTGCAATGATCGCATGTGGTACCATATTCGAAAATATTGGAATCAGATAAGGCACATCCAAACATGGTTTTCCCTCGAATATGTCGCTTGATGATCCGTTTGTATTCCACTCGAATTTCTGTCCTACATTTACAGCGCACTTGGTCATGGTAGGTGGTTCTGGTGCCTTCTATTCATCTCTTTCCTCTGTCCCTCTTCTACACTCCCCCTTCCTTTAAAGAGACACCGCAATACTACAGGCACGTCTCAACAAACCTTAAGTTATTTAAAATCTGACCGTTTCACTAGATTGTATCGTCCAACTTAGAAATATCACCAATGAAATGAACTAATATTGTAAGAACAGTGCCCAATTATGGAGATACCATGCGTGTAAATCGGTATTTTGTAAAATAATAATAAAAAAAATACAAATATACATATATATAATTATTATTGTTGTTGTTGTTGTTGTTGTTGTTGACTGTAAATGTTATTCGCATTTTGAGATATTTAATAATAATAATGAAGCAGTCTCTGTCCGTGGTGCTGAATATCTCAGTGTATCAAATACATTGTCATCACTGCTACTGCCACTGATATATTAGCATTAGTAATATTTCTGCTATGACTACTGCAAACACATAGAACACCTAATCAATTGTGCAGTACTCTCACCAACCATCTGAAATTACCATGGAAACCACCTCATATGCCTACCAGTGACACAGAAACAGCCTGGAACACCTTAGCAACCACTTTACAACCCCCTAGTAAACTCTAGTGCAACCACCTAGTTGCTGTTTGACAACCAGACCACACACCATAGCAACCATGTAGAAACTGCCTGGAACACCTTAGCAACCACTTAACAACCCTAACAACCAGCTTGTAGTTGCCTGACAACCCTGCCAGACACAATAGCAATCACCCAGAAACCACACTGAACAGTTTTTCAGCCACGTAACACCTACCTAGTACAATCTAGCAACCAGCTAGTAGCTATCTAGCAATGTCCCGGCAACCCTGTCAGTCATTCAAAACACCATAGCAACTGCGAGCATACTGTAGCAACTCATACAAATGTTCATCAATACTCTGGGCAATATAGCAACCACCCAGAAACTGTCTGGAACACCTTAACAGCCATTTAACAACAAACAAGTACAGTCCTAGCAAACAGCTAGTAGTTGCCTGATAAACTTGTCAAATAATATAGCAATTATGCACAAACCACGTAGAACACATTAGCAGCTACTTAAGAACCAATTAGTACAACCCTAGCATCCAGCTAGTAGCTGGTTGACAGGCCTACCAGACATCAGCACAACCACCTAGAAACAACCTGGGACACTTAAGCAGCCTATTTGCAGCCTCCTGTATGATCCTCGCAAGCAGCTAGCCTGCCTGAAGCCTGATAACTTCAACTGAGACCATAACAACCACCCAAGAAACCACTTGGAATACCTTAGCAAACATTTAACAACCACTTAGTACAACCTGGGTAAACCAGTTAACAACTGCCTGGTGACCCTGCCAGACACCATGGCAACCATCATGGCAACCACCTAGAACTCACCACCCAACCACAATCTAATGCCAGCAAACTGTAGTAACTTATCCAAATACAGACATCATATCTACCAACACTCTAGGGAGCCACACAGCAACCACCTAGCAATTCCCAACCAATCACATATAGCAAAACTACAATAAAATCTTAATCAGAGAAATTATTCACAAGCAGAAAGCCTATGCTAACATTTTTCAGAAATATTTACTCACCAGTTTGCAGTGCTGCAGTTCTAACTATGCTGGTAATAGTGTGAGCAACAACAGGGGCTCAAGCATGTTCCTCCTGCATGCTTGTTTTGTTGTATGATATATAAGCATTTAATTACACCTTTTAATTCACTTTAATTTTACATTTGCATAATCTCAGAGATCTTATCAAAGGCCAAATAGTGTATCTATTCATTAAAATGAGCTGTAACACTGTGAATTTTACCAGTCCATTGCTATGTGGCCTGTTTCAGCTGAAATGTTCTTTAGTGTGTTGATGGGGTCTTCTGTTGTACAGTGAACATGTCTTCAGTTTGGGGCCTGAGTGATCCAGTGACTGAATTTAATGGTGTGCATGCTTTTTTGTCCTGTTGATAACAATGAGGTTGACAATGGATGGAACAAGGATGACAGGCTATTTAAAGGCTCTGTACAACAGGTTCTGAGCAGGCATGGTGATGTAGCTGCAGCAGAGTGACTCAGTGGGTTACATCGTCGGCCAAAGGAAACTTCATTGTCTGATTTCAAGATATTTAAATGTCTTCTTTATCTAAACTGGCACTTTAATTGAGATGGAGATTTCACTGTCTGGGGTCAGGAAAGACAAAAGAAAGAAAAGAATGAAAAAAAAGGAAAAATGCTCTTCTTTAATCCCAAATTAATTTTAAGAGATTGTTTTTGCACCCTGCTGGCTTGAGTCTTGCATCAGACAAACTTCAAAAGGTAACTGTGAAAAACCTATTTGGTAGCATTGGTAAAAGAATGACTAGATTTTCTCTGTTTTGTCTATTTCAAGATGCACTAGTCTTTGATCAGAGATGTACATATTTATATCCTCTGCTTCTAGAACAACATATAACTTTGATCTACTATTTTCCTTTTTTAACTACACAAAAATGTGCTTTTTTAAATTGCTATTCTTTATTTATTAAAACTAAATTAAATAACATTTTGTTACTTGATTAAATTACTTGAAAGTGATAAGTACTGTTTACTTTGTTTAATAAATCCTCTCTGTTTTCAGCAATATTTCCAGCATTGCATTAATCCATGTGTTGACATACAATACAAATACTGTACGGTAACTTAGTTGCTTTATTACCCAGTTCAGGCACTAGATGTCATTGTTGGCTTTTGAATGGCCTTCATCAGTTTAGCACATGACTTCTACTCCTGATACTTTCAGCCTCCATTGCATTTTCAGAGATTAAGCTGCTGTCACATTCATATGCAATTTCTCATTTAGGCTGCTGTACATTTACTTTGAAACTTGGCATCACGTGTCATGTAGAGGACCACATTTGACCACAGTGAGCTGGTGCAAAATATAATGCCTGAGAAAATGTCTGTAAATGTCCTTGAGAAAAAAACCATTCATCTACATAAATACATAAAATTAACCATCAACAAAAATGCCTCTCAAGCATGAAATAATGTCCATATATTCTAGTAAGCAGAACTTCGCTGCCCTCTTGTGGACTATTTGACAAACATTTAGGGCAAGAGTGTGAAGTGAATGTATGAATAATCAATACAGATTAGAAAAGGTTCCTATTAATCCTCCAATCTGCTGACAAACATGCCAGTAATGAAAGACACTAAAGGGGAAAATTACAATCTTTATTATTTATATGACAGAAGCTGTTTAATACATCTGTTGAACATCATATGATATCAGAACAGCTTCATTAGACTGGTTATTCAATACATCAATATGCAACATTCAGTACAAACACAAAATGAATCTACAGCTACAGAGTTTACACTGTTTCTCTTCCTCAAAATCAAAATGAAATTCAAACAAATTCACTATTTTTAAGTTGTTGTTTTTTTCTATCTATTTGGTCTGCACACATTCTTGTTTTACAGGAAATACGCTGTTTGGATATAAATAGTCAAATTCTATCGTGCACTGTCCATTCTTGGCCAGTATTGTCAGCCGTGTGTTATATTGATGAGTCTGTATTTTATTTTGAAACCAAAAGTAATGATGGCATGGTACTGTACTTGTGACAACACATAAAAGAATATTAGACGGTATCTTATAGCAGGAAAACAAACTGGTTACAGTAATTAACAGACTAGTTTTCTTTTTATGTCAGTGCTACAAAGGTTGCTACACACAACTTGGGCTACATCTGAGTGCAGTTTCAAATCCTGCTCAGTGGTTTTACTTTTCACCCTCTTGCGTCTGTCTGATCTGAACAGGTATGACGATCTCATTGATTGGGCTGCTGACGGATGTCGCAGGGGCAGGAGCCTCTATGGACAGAACTCCGTCACCAGACAGTGAAGAACTGATGTGCTGCAGGTCCACCCCCTGTGGCAGCCTTACAGAGGTGAAAAGGAAGAAGTTTATCAGCATCCAAAACAGTGATATATATACATACATGCATAAATAGCAACACATGTAAGAGGGAAATATGTATTTTTGATTTGGGGGTGAACTGTGCCTTTTAAAACACACATTAAATCCCACAGAGATATGAAATTCCTCATATTCTCAGGGACAACTTACTTGTATTTCCGAGTGAAGCATCTTGACACTGATCCATGTTCATCCTGCCTTTCTTCATGATTTCCTTATAATGAAAAACAGAAAAAACAAAAGTGATGAAGTTCAAAGGTCTGTGTGTTTAGTATACATGCAGCTTGTTAAGATGCTTTTATTTAAGTTTTGTCCTAGAATTTTTTAACATTGCAGAAATATCTTGTGTTACAATCAATCAGAGAAGCATGTTCAGTATACCTGATATTTGCAGATAACCATCCTTGGTTGTGATTGTAATTTCCTCAGGCAAGAAGTGATTGACGTCCAGGTTAATCTTCCAGCTGTCCTGCCCTGTTCGAATCTCTGACACTCCACTCGTCAGCTGTCTCAGACCCTTTTGGTTCAACGCCGCGGGGTGCTGACCACTGAATGGAGGCAGAAGGGGAGTTTGTGCATATCCAGGCCAGGAGAAAGAGCCCAGTCTCCTCTTCGCCCACTCGAGCCAGTCCAGATCACTGGGCTCCAGGAAAGGAGGAAGGCCAAAATCCTGTGCAAAGATGCGGCTCGGCTGCGTCCAGTTTGGGAAAGGATCCCAGCTCACATCGCGGCGGAAAATGGGACGGGATAATATTTTATTTTGGTCACCCATGTTCTAGAAAATAAGCACAGAATGAGGGGAAAGGATGTTGAAAGTGCAAAGGCTGTAGCTCCACCCGGACAAACAAGTCCAGATTGATGACCTGAACACTGAACAATAGGGTAGCTGTATTTTATCCTGAACAGAAAGTGAGCAGGAGGTCCGATGAGGAGGAAAAGGGCTGCTTTGGCAGCTGTAATGCTCCACTCACACACTTTATATACCCAGCTGATTCATTTTAACACTTGTCCAGCTTTAAGTGTGATCTAAGGGGTGAGAATGACTTGGTATGTCATGAGCTGGGGTGTTACTCCTCCGTTGCCCTAGGACCTGCAGAGCACAATGCTAATTATTTGTATTTATATCTCTGGAGTGTCTGTGGCAAGTTGTTGGTGAGTGACTCTGGAAGCAGTGAGCAGACAGTTTATTCAGCAGTGGCCTCTGCAGTCTTGTCACATACTGGTGCCCTTTGTCCATAGAAATCACAGCCTTGTGTTATACGAGGGAACAGCACGTACATTCACAGTCACACAGTAAAAAACTTCCAGTTTCTAAACACAAGACTGAAGGAAAAACACAAACAGAGCAAACAAATGCTGCTGTGTGATGAGTATATAGGGCAAATTACAGCATTTAAGACATGTTTACATCCAGGACAAAGTGATGGACTGAAAGATTGACGCATTCGAATGGTGGTGAGGAATTTTGCATCCTGAGCTATGTCTTCATGGGTGTTATCTTGCACAAATAATGAACCCAGCTTTAGAGGAATAAATCAAGCCATCCGCCATCAAGAGAGGAAAAGTATTTATTAATATCGGCAGCTTTTCCATCTGCGCTCATCCAAAGCATCAGTCAAAGATGTTGACCAGATATATAATGAGCAGTGGTAGAAATAAAAGAATCACCAAGTAAATGCAAAACAAAATATTCATGAAAATGGTCGCCCATCATTCCCGTGGTCTTTTCACCCTAAAATAGAGCAGCTTACCAGGAGGGGCTGGTAGAGTTTTGGCAACAAAATCCAAAAAATAAAATTGGTTTAGAAATACAGTTTGATGCTAAACTGACAAGGCGACTGCCAACATTTTAATCGTATGTTTCTAGAGTTATGTGTTTTTACAGACACATAAACAACTGATAATATGTCATATTTCTTAAAGTAAGTTTGGTGTAATATTTGGGCGCTTTCGTCTAATTCTAACTGCTTTTTTTTAAGTTTTGAAACACTACAGAATCATTAGGTAACAGTCAACGTATGATAAGGTTGTCTGATAAAGTTGTCTGACAGCAGTTAGTTATTGAACTGATTAATGGTTTAATAATGTGTGTAATGATGACTGATAAGGCTAATTCTCAGCTAACTGCTTCTAATGGCAGTTCATAGTAAGTTGTTGTCCTTTGTGTGAGTTTATCTGTGACTCAGTGCTGAAAGTACAGAGCACATTTCCATATATAACAGTGCAATATTAACAGAGCTTTACAGTGAAATGTTCTATATTGCAGAAAATGGCACACTAAGGTGTTAATTAATTTAAAATGTTCCTGCCATATTAGTCTTGCAGCCTTTTTTAACAACTGCACCCATGATCGCACTGATATTACCTTATATGACTGATTATATTTGTTGAGACAAATGTTCTCTACACATAAAAGCATGTTTTATTTAGTTTTTATCTTCATTGTGTTTTCAAGTCTTTATCTAAATATGTAATGTGGAAAAACATGTACTTGTTCGTCTCTTGGTCTTCACCTTGATGACTAGAAGAATAAAAACCTGTTCAGAGAAGATTTCGGTTCAGCGTGTACAAACACACAGAATCAGAGACTTAAAGTAACATTACATTCACTCATCTTTATACACTTTGTCCTGTTATGTCATATCAAATCATGCTTAATCACTGAGACAGGAGGCAAAATGTGTGGAAGTGTCTCTCAGTTCATTATCATCAAGGGAGAGTGAAATCTTTACACGACCCATCTTATCTGTACCTCTGGACAGGCAGGAGCCTTCCATCATAAAATATTCCTTCATAACCAAAAAATCCTCCCACAGTGCGATGACTAAGAACGGGAGGAGTTTTCTGACGTATTAAACAGATAACAAACCTTACAAATTGATGGACGCTCAAGTGAGAGCTGCTTAAAGGTGGCCACGTGAGGGTAAATACAGCTGACAGTGTTATCATGAGGACCTCTGGTTGATGATTATACAGATGTTTGTAAATGCCGGTGATTAAAGGGCCAAGGTCTTGAAAAAAGCTGAGTAAATCTACTTGGGACAAACTGTAGAAGCGGCCGAGAGAGAGAGTAGTTGAAACCTCAGTTAACAGTTTGTGTCTCTGTCATGATGGAGAGATTCACAGCAGTAATATTTGTCCTTCTCGTTTCATGTATCTGCAGGACATTAGGTAAGTACCCACTAACTTCAGCTCTGCCTGAGTTAGAGGAGAGGATCAACATCATTTCTATGTTTTTACTACAGTGATGGGTAATGACTGAAAGTGGGACTGAACAGTTAACTAAACTGCTATTTGTAAAAATTTCAGGATATTTAGTATTTGGGAACATTTTTAAAAAGTAGCAGCAACACTTGTGTGATAACCTGCAGGACCACACTCAGTTTTCAGTGTTGCAGACACTAGTTTATCTATTTAAGAATCACTAAACAGAAACTGTAAGAGTCAAAGGAGGAGATAACTGATTTCTAATTAATTTTTTATATATATATATATATATATATATATATATACGTGTGTGTGTGTGTGTGTGTGTGTGTGTGTGTGTGTACTGCTGTTATTTTTTTGTCTTTTATTGTAGAATAGAAACACATTTTTTACATCCTTTTATTTTTATACAGTATATTTTTGTTATATTATTATTATATTATCTTTGTTATATATTGTGGTAGAGTGTAGATATTTCTAATACTTTCTCTATGCTTATATGTTTTCTATCCTTGAATGAGAGCATTATGTAACCAATATCCCCTCCAGGGGATCAATAAACTATTTGTGATTCTGATTTTGAAAGATATACACAAAAAGTAAATGTCTATTTGGAAAATTTTGCAAATCTTTTAAAAAAAAAAACATCCATTCTTATTTTAAAAACAAAACTATTAAATCTAATTGAGTGAAAAATGAAATATTAAGTTACAATATTTTATGTATCATTAAACACTGATTTAATTACATAAATTGTTTTTCAATGCATCAGTTTGAAAATGGCACACTCCAGAGTCCGTACTAAAGACTTTGTTTTCTCTTCATTTTGAACAGGACAGACATGTGAAGGAAACTGTGGGAAAAGATTAACGACATGTTCGTGCCACCCAACATGCACGTCTCTGCAGACGTGCTGTACAGACTACAGAGATTACTGTGTGGAAACACTTCCATATTCTGGGTCCATTTTGGGTGGGACAGATTTTATTGTCCTCAACGCAGCTTTCAGTAATAGTTCAGAGATCGTATGCAGGTAAGACTTTCTTTCACACCACAGAGTTCACATGTTCCTGAACCTGTTTATGATTGAATAGTGGAAATACAGAAACTTGCTGATTTTTCTTATATAATGGCAGGTTTAACAATGATACCGACACCCTGGGGTATGTGGATGAAAACAGCAGAGGCCATTGTATCTCTCCATTATTGTATGAAACAGGATGGGTTCCTTTGCACATCTCCTCAGATAACGGCACCACATTCAGCAGAGTTGGAGCCTGGCTCTCAGGTACACACTGTAAAAAAAAAAAAAATGGTAGTAGTGGTTCGTAATGTCCGGGCATGCTGGGAAGTCTGCTAATATGTTGATGTTTTTTAAGAAATGTAATGAGTTTATTGAACTCTATATAGTACATTCATTCAACCAATCATTTCAGTTTAAAAGACTTAAAAAATAGAATAACTCATGTTGACAAGTTATGGTGTGTTTTGAAAATAAATACTAGAAATTCTAAGTTGAATTAACTTGAATAAATTAAACTATTTATTTTAAGTTAATGAAAAAAGATTAGTTGATTTCACTAAATTCTTGTATGATTTTCATTTATTTATGTATTTATTGGCATTGGCTTTTTTTTTTTGTCTGTGTATTCTTTGGAGGATGACCTCAAAACTCATTATTATAACACATATTTTTCCATTTGGTGCTGAAATGACATTAACATGTGATTTATTTCATTTGAACGTGTTGCTACAGTGCACACTGGCAAGTTAGATTCTAAGTTTAAGGCGACTCTGGTCAACTCGACACACTGGCAGTACTATGGCACACCTAATGTTGGAGGCACTCTGGAGATGACATGGAACACCTCTTTGGTCAGAGCAGAGAGGGTCAACATAGAGCTGTGGGGATACAGGGAGACAGGTGAGTATACCTGAATATACACTTTGGAAGTCACATGACTATTGATTAGATAATCACTCTGAATTCTGTTAAATGTTTCTCTGCAGGAAAACCCTACTCAGACACCTGGCAGGGTGAGTGGACCTATCTGTACTCACTTGCAAAGGATCATCCCAACAATGGTTCCTTCAGCTTTTTGCCCAAACCAGTAGAGAATGGATCTCCTGGTTACGGTTGGGAGCTTGGCGCTCTGCGTGTCGGCCCCAGCACCTACCCTGATGGCACATGGTATGTGTAAACGTTTCCTATAATACAGATATAAATATGCTCTGAAACAAATGCGAATTGCAAAAATCTGGAAAAAAAAATTGCTCAGGCATTAATTTGTTTCAATATATCGATTTATTATTTCTGAGTAAATATTCAAACTGCATGCTTCGTCTCCAGGAAGTTCCTTGCACTTTTTGTTACATATGGTAGGGATGGCTCGATAACACTTTATGTCTGATACCAATATCAATGCTGCAACGCTGAGTATCTTCCAATATCAATACCAATCCAATAGCGTTTTTTCCCTTCTCTTAAAAAACTAAGCCTACAGTAATACTTTTAATGTATTGAAACCTGTTAATGGATACACTTTGCTTAACCTAGCCATCTAAAAAACATCATGCTCAAACTGTGAATGAAATATTCTATATTCTATGCAATGCAGCTGCTTTGTTTATGTGATAGTTTAGGCTAATGGATCATACTGGATTCTACTTTCCTTTCTTCACTTTTATGGATATTGTTTGCATGGGACAATATTTTGCAAGGTCACATATTGCAAAACCATATAATGTTTAAGTTAATGCTGCCACATCGTTTATGTACTAGTAGTAAAAAAATGAATATATTAAAATGAATCAGCAGCTGTATTTTTCATGTGTTTTATTTAGGAATGTACAAGCCACGTGGACTGAGGATCACGCCCTGGCTTGGCAGTTGGAGGAGAAGTTCAGGCAGGACTCAGTGAAATGGGCCCTGGACAAATGTTTAGCATGGGACCAGCTGGAAAATCAGCTGCCCAACTTCCTCAGTGAGATCATAGACTGCCCCTGCACTCTGGCTCAGGCGAGGGCAGACACAGGGAGGTTTCATGTAAGTGTGAACAGAAGCACACGTAGATTTGGCTGCGCTCACCTGAAACAGCCTTGCAGTAAAAGTTGAGAAAACAAAATCATTTTCAGATGCCTCAAATTGCCTCAGGCGCATAAAATCATAAGTGACATAAACAGCACCAACTCAAACACAGCCAACAAAAACAATAGCTGCACTACATCGTCCTGACAGATAAACTTGCTACTGCGTACAGTAGCACACACCTCGTACCATTATGTCACAGAAAACTTGGAACAGGCACGAAAAAACAGTAACTACTTCATTTTAAGGTAAATATAAAACATAAATGTGCTGCAGAATGTCTCAGATGAACTGGACAGATACACCATCAGACTGTGGGAACTTTATTTGATGTGCTGCATGAAATGATATAATAACTTTATGGTGGTTGTCAGTGGCTGTAAACTTATACTAATGTCACTGCTATCAGTTCAAAGTCAAGGCAAGGTCTCACATTATTGTAGTGTTTACAAGCCCACATATTTTCCTCTAGCTGAACACGTTTCAGCATCAATCTTATTGCCTTTACCTTACAAATTACAGTAAGTGAGAGGCAAAGTTGAGTAAGATGACCAGTACAATGTTATCATGATGCATATTTAAACAGGTACACAGACAAATTTGTGCTTCAGAGTTCATAGTATTCATTCATTTGACAGTGATTGAAATATGCTGCTCTCACATTTTGGTCTAACTTTATCAGCATAATTCAGTAAAAGATTATCGTGATCTAAAATTCTCCCTATTTAGATAATTATTAAGCAGGATTTTGATGAAGCGTAAGGTCGTACGTCAACCATGTTTAATATTAACCACCTGCTTTACTCTCCAGTCTAAACAGGTCAGCAGCAGCTTAGCAAGAAAACATTTTGTCAGTTGGTTCATTCGACTTGGCAACATTTACAACTGGCAGTTTGTGTGTGTAAATAGTTATAGCTAAATAGCTCATCTAAACTTCATTTAGAATATATAAAATAAGACAGGGACCAAATATACAAAAAGCTAAAAATTAAGCAATGGTGGAGATGATACTGCAGAACGAATACAAAAAGGAAACAAGAAAAGAGTCATGTAGAAAATAAGAAAAGGAAATGTAGAATAAAAATTAGAAACACATGTCTGCAATTTTTTAGCCTTTCCCATAAATTTTAACTTCCTGAAGCAGTTAGGGAAATTGCTAAGTAGCTGATCTCCGTGTCAAAACTAGTTTGTGTGGTGAAGTTTAGAGATGTGTAAATCACCACTTACTAAGCAACATTTAGATTATATTGTAGCACTTCATGTTACGTAACTGTACTGTAAATGCACATTTGGCTGCCTGGTCACACAAGCTGTCTCTCACTCTCTCTTATCAGACTGACTATGGCTGTGATATAGAGAAAGGGAGTGTGTGCACCTACCACCCTGGGAGTGTTCACTGTGTGAGGGCGATACAAGCCAGGTAAGTCCTTGACTCAAACTGTTACCTCGCCTTCATGGATGGGTGCCAACAGTGTTTTTACATAATTAGCAATGTATTTAGCAGGGTATGGCTCTATAGCACAACTTTATTTTCTTACTTTATACACTAAGTGGTATTGATGGTACACTTGCAGCTGGTAGCTGTCAGTGTGGATGAAATCTTCGATAATAAGTGAAAACCTCCAGTGGCCTCAAGACTAGTATGTGGGATTTAGCCTGTGAAGCTCACAAAATACAAAAGCCATAACTAGACCCAGTGTATGGTTTGTCCATTCTGGGCTACTGTAGAAACATGACGTCTGCCATAGTCTGCCAATGAACCTCCGTAAATCTTACACACTGTGCCTTTAAAGGCTCATTTATGCTAAATGTTAGATACACATGTGGGTACAGAGACTTCTGTTCTTACTGCAAATTTGTCTAAGAAAAAATTAATTGGTCACGCAGATTTTAGACAACTGTTTTTGCCAAATACAAATAATGGTTCAGGGCACAGAAAAAGCAAACAGAAAAAGGCGATCTTTATACTTTATACTTAACTTTATAGTCTTTTGGTTGCCTATATTTTTTGTCTATTCTCTCATCTGTGTCCTCACCTGGCCCAAGCTACCTCACCCTGACAGGAAGTTCAGTAGTAGTAAATGCCCTCCCCAGATAGCAGCTGACTCTGGGCCAGATCCGCCTCCAACCTGGAAATTATGTGCAATGGTCACAACTGTTTTACTGCCCTGTGGCGTGTACAGCCCACGTACAGGCTGTATCCACTCAGGAGTTAGATCATATCATTATCCTCCTTGAACACATTTGTATGTTACAATAAATTTATATTATATTAATTTAGCTGACAGATTTATACAAAGCGACTTACAGTAAGTGCAGTCAGCCATGTGGATACAACTCAATTAATTGGTTAAGCTCTGCTCTAGCCCTCTATATTCATTTTCAACTTGAATTATGGCACCTGGAGAAGTAAAACTAATTATGTTTACTGATCAATGGAGCTCTTGTTGAGATAAAAAAAAAAAAAGCACCTGGCCATTACTGTACATTCATACCTAAAAAGAAATTATTGTGATTGTCATGGAATACTATAAGTAGCAATGCTAATTGGGTGTGAATGCTGAAACCATTTACAGTATATGTTCTTCTACAAAAAAAATATTTGTAGGACTTTGTACTTTTTTGGTACTTTACTCCTTCTACATTTTTGAACTGTGAAACTTCATTCAAACATCAAAATATTCATCCCAGTTAGGACATACAAACCATTGCCTTTCTCATTCATCTTTCAGCAATATTCACTTTTATTTATTTTCTGCAACATTTTCCTCATTTAAAATGTTCCACATCTATACATTAGATTTATTCAACAAACCACATTCACTGACCCTTTCCTATTTTTCCAACTATTCATATTTCTTCAGCTGTTTGTACAAACAAATTAAAGCCAGCATTTCATTTTAGCTCCCAGCGATTAGTGAGGTAATTTAAGTCCCACCTTACACATAATGGCCATTATTCACCCCTTTCCCAGTTTTTCAACTGTTCATATTTCAACTTGTGTCACTTCTTCATTCTTCAAGCCAGAAACTTATTGTGTGAATTTGAGCCAGCAATGTTGTTCCTGTTCTTTAATACAATATCAGGTTTATTCAACTTTTAAATCATTCATTGGACCTTTCCCACTTTTCATACTCCTTCAACTGCTTCTACATACAAATCAAAGTCAGCAATTCAGTTTGGCATCAGCTTTTCAACAAACCTTAAAATCTCAACATACTGTAAACATCCAGCACATAACCATAATGAAATCTTTTTGGCTGTATAGCAGAGATTACTGTTCTAACTGAGAATGTTTTGGGAATGTATCAACAGTCCAAAGTATGCAGCAGGACAACAGTGTTGCTATGACAGCACCGGCGCTCAGGTCCTGACGTCAGATTCGATTGGGGGCAGCACTCCTGACCGAGCGCACGACTGGGGCTCACCTCCATTCAGAAAACCCCCTCGAATTCCCGGCCAATCCCACTGGGTCTATGACGTCCTCAGCTTCTACTACTGCTGCCTGTGGTCGGACAACTGCAAGTACTACTTCAAACATCGGCCCTCCAGTGACTGCAGGCGTTACCGCTCACCCACATCAGGTGAGTTAACCACCGCAGTATTATGGCCTATGGTTTAAGATTATTGTTTTGTGTCCAATCTTTATATTTGTGTGTGTGTTTGATGCCAGCTGCGGTATTTGGAGATCCCCACTTCATAACTTTTGATGGTGTCAGATACACCTTCAACGGCAAAGGGGAATACACTTTGGTCACGTCAAAGAAGCAAGAGCTGACAATCCAAGGCAGAACAGAGCCTGTGAATGGTGAGCTTCTGAAGGCACTGAGCTTTTAAAAGTGACCATCTTTTTCAGCAATGATCAGTAAATGCTAGCACTAAAAAATGGTAAAAAAAAAAAAAAAAAAAAAAAGGGATGTAACAATACATCGAATACCGTACTGCATTGGTGACCAACCTGGGGTCTGGGTCCCCAAGGCTTTGTCTGCTCTATTATACTCTTATTATGTTATTAAGGTAAAAGGGAAAAACAAATTTCATACGAGCAAAAACAAAATGTATCAGTAAAGGATATTTTTATATATATATCATGATAAATATCGTGTCGTGGAATTTTTATCATGGTATTATCGTACTTTGAGTATTGTTACATCCCTAATAACAAATAATGTGACATATAAAACCCACACTGCACATGAATAATATCTTTTCCTTACATCATTGCTCTGAATCTTTCATTATTAGGAACGATAAAAGCAACACAGCTGACGTCTGTAGCCATGAAAGAAGCTAATTCTGATGTGATTGAGGTGCGGATGGTCAGGGGTCACACCGGCCTCGAAGTACTACAGAATCAAAAAACCCTCTCCTTTACTGAGCAGAGCTGGATGGACCTGCATGGTGAGACCCCGATTCCCCATTTTGTTTATGATGAACTCACTGATTTTACCACCTCTCGTGAAATTTTTTATAAGTTACATTATTTAGAAATAATTTATTGTGGGGGACAGTCCCCTCTGTGATCTGCCTCCAAGAGGAAAATAATGCCCTAGGATTAAACTGTTTTGCTTTTTATTTGGCTCGAAATCACATTTTAAACATAGTACCCACACCTCACACAGAAGCCATCTTGTTCATGTAACTATTTGGTTTTTTAAGACAATAAATCTCTCAGGGGAAGGCTGAAATAAAACATTTAAGATGAGAAGAATGCCTCTCCTACTCTGCTACCAAAAATGTCTTTAATCTCTCCCTTCGGCTAAAAGAAAAAGTATGTAAACCCCCTGTTGTGTATTTCCTGCAATAAAGTAAACTTAAGAAAGCAGCTCTTTCAGAGTTTATGAAAGCTGTTTCGTCTATATACAGGGCCCTTCCAAAGACAGAAAAATAAAGTTACACTCCACGTTTATGGATCGATTCCCTCTCTCAGAGAACATGAGACACTTCAAAATAGTACAATCATTAAGATATGAAAAGACCACAACTTTGTTCCATCTTTGGCACAAAAATGTGGTGGATCTTGTTGTTCATAGTAAAAAGCTGATTGAGAAAAGTTCTGATATAATTTAGCTAAAACTATAAGAATTGCCTTTATTCTAAGCAAATGTCTCTCCTAGGTGCGTTTGTGTTTTCTCCTACATCTACAAATGTGACCGTGATGTTCCCCTCTGGAGCCGGGGTGGAAGTGCGACTGATAGAGGAAACCATGACAACTACTGTGCTCCTGCCAAGGGAGTTCAGTGAAAACACTCTCGGGCTGCTGGGAGCTTTTGACTTTGTCCGTGAAGATGACCTCGTTCTCAGCAACGGTCAAGCTGTGCAGAATCACAGCAATCCAGAGGAGGTGTTCAGCTTTGGGGCAAGCTGTAAGAAATTAATCACAATGCAGATTGTGTGTTGTTAATCAAACTTCATCCATGTGGTGTTTATGTCTGTCGTGCACGCGAGCTGTATAATGTTACATCCCCAATAAAACCTCAAAAATATAGCTAAGTAGGCACGAAGACTGGGACATAAACTATAGTTGTAGATACATTAAGATTATATTCTTTCACCACGACTTGGATTGACCTTTCCTAAATCCAGTCAAAAGGGCAAACTGCAGTCATGTATTCTTTACAGTATAAATTATCTTGGATATTAGTCAGAAGGAAATAAACGCAGGTCACCATTGTCTTTTTTCGCCACACCTTCCTTGTCATACTGCCTTCTAGTATAGGTCATGTCCCCTTCATGTAACACTTCCATGGTAGGAAATCAGATAATTCTTATTTTATGAAGTATCAGCAGATAAAGTTGCTGAGTTTCCACTTGAATTTAAGTACTTTTGTGGTAAGTGTGCATCTTTCTTTTTGTCTTACAGGGACTGTCTCCAACAGGTCGGCCTTGTTCACATATGACTCAGAATATCTTTTGGAAACATATTTATATGCCCCTAGGCATGATATTAGCTTTCTTCCAGTATTTTCTGTTCCTGAGAATCCAAATGATCCGTTAGCCAGCCAGGCATCCGAGATCTGCACTGGAGAGGGCTCTCAGTTCTGTAGGTAAGAGAAAAAGCTTTTATCTACTTTTACTCACTATAATAATCAAGCAAGTAATTTTTTTATGAAACAAACACATCACTCAAAATGAAGACACCAGCATAAGATGGACGTGCCTGTATTTGGTATATTTTGGCTTCATTTTTGTACATTGGGAGGAAGTGGAGGTGCGGTGTCCATCATTATTTATGTTAATGAGCTTGACCCATACAGAAAGTAAAAGTGCTGATATCCAGACTGTTGATGATCATCTTTAACTTTATGTGAATGCAAGGAATTTGTATTGCAGCTCATTTCCTGTACATCTGTCCTGTAGGTATGATGTCCTGGTAGGTCGTAGTCCAAGCATGGGAAATGCTACCAAAGTGTCTTTCCAGAATCACATTGCCCTTGTGCAGGATTTAAGGCGAGGTGAGTCAAAAAGGTCAGGTGGGAATATTTCCTCTGAGTGCTATGTACAACATTTACTTGGTTTCACGGTGCTCGTTGTTGTTATACTGTGCAGTGGTATCCTGTGGATGGATTGCACCGCCAGTGAATGGGACGAAGAGTGGGACCACATATTTAAAAGGATATAAGGTGCAGTTTTTCTGCGATGATGGCTTCACACTCAGAGGATCAGCAGAGCGCGTATGCCAGGACAATGGCCAGTGGTCTGGAACGGAAGCGACCTGCGTGATTTTCAGTATGAATAAACGATGAAATCCATCTCGTCCAATCATTTTGATTTGCATAAATCAACAGTGACGAATGTGCGAGTGTCTGTATTTGAGCAAGCATGTGTGTGTGTGTCTGTGTGCATCATTTGATCCATCGAATCAGCTCTAAAATGTTGAAGAGCACAAAAAATTAAATCACTCTCATGATCTCTTGTAATAGAGAATTGTTAGATTGTTCCCGTTTGATTAACAACTGAAAAGCCAATGGAAAGTGAAAATCTGGAGAATTATCAAACAACATATTTGATAAACCATCAGCTGCTGTTAAACGACTGCTATGGTTAGCATTCAATCATTTCTTAGCTTATAATACCATTCTGTACCCTTTGACCCCCCCAACAACGAGCCTGGCCATATCATATTAAATCAATAAAGTTCTTTAAAGCTATGATATGCAACATTTCGCCATTAAAATGTTTGAAAATACTAGCTAACCTATAATATATGTTACATATTTTGGTGAGTTGCATACTTACAAACAACTCCCATGATCCCACACTACTTCAGATGTCATCAAACTATGTGATGCTATCAAACTAAGAGACAGAAGTACATCATTTACACTAATTGTGGCATTAAAAAAATATATCTGTGCATGCACCACAAGCACAGTAGCAAATCGGCTTATGAAAAACAAAGGCTTACTACCTTTAGTCTTCACTACCTGTAGCTTTCTGTAAGGACCACTGGTTTAAAAACATCTTTTTTTCTGTCACTTTTCAGAAAATATTGCAGGAATTGTTGCCGGTTCAGTCGTTGGAGCCGCTGTACTGTGTCTAATATCAACAATACTCTACTGCAAAATAAAGAAAAGGTGTGGTACAGTATCTTCAGTTAATGTATTAGTAAACTGTAACATAACATCTCTAAGATGCATTCATAAACTTGATATGGAAAAAGTATTGAATTATTCTTTGTTTTTCTCTTTACTGACTGATTTATTTTTTCATTTCAGAAAAGCTGCAGACTCAGAAGAACCTGTGGAAACTGTGGCCGTTCATGAAAATCAAAAACTTTAAATACATGCAATAATACATGGATAAAGATGAAAAAAAAAAACACAGAATAATACAAAAGTGATATCTTATTCTGGTTGTAAACCTTGTAAACCACAGCTATGATCCAGACTTATATATATCATAAGGCTGAGCAAAGATCCCGGCGCAGTTAAAGAGTAACTACACACTTCCTGAAGAAAAGCATTGTTGCACTGACTTCACATTGCTGAAGTTGTAATCAGTGTTGTACTACTGACCATGTCCATCATCACTGCACAGCACTCTAAAAACTACAGCTTCAGGTTTATTTAAGCAGGGGGAAAACACTCCATTATTTAAGGTTTGATCTGTTTTTTTTTTTTAAACAATAACTTATTATAGGTGGGTTCAGTAAGCTAACAGTAACTGATTAATCTCCTGTCAAAGGTGAGACATTAACAATGCAACCTACTCCTGTCTAAACACTCCATCATTGCTAATATCACACGGCTTTAAGTGCACTTTAATCAGCTCTTCAGCTTATATGTATATTTACAGAAAAATGTGGACAAACATTGAGATTAAATTAACTGTGTATGTCTTGTTTGGTTTCGTCGTCATATTGTTATACAGTTTATCATTTTCAGATTTGGTGGACAATAAAGTTTTTCAAATACAGTTTATTCTGGTGCTTTATTGCAGGTTGACTCCTATGAGCCTTTTCCATCAATCTAAAAGCAAGTGGTTACAGTTTATTTCACATACATAAGACTCAATCATTTTAATTTTTCTTCTCAACAAGAAACAAAATTAACTCAACAAAATGTCTTGTTATTGTTGTTGAAATAGTGAAATGATGAACCAAGATGCTTTCTGGTGAGTTTATTTTGTTTCTGTCAAGTTTGGATAAAAATTATGATGCTAGTGAGCTAATGTTGCTAACAGTTGTCTACGACACTGGACTGATTATCAAAAGGCTCAAAAAAAAAAAAAAAAAAAAAAAAAAAAACATAAAAAAGAACAGTAAATACTATCAAGCTAACTGTAAAAAAATAAAGACAGGTCAAACGTTTTGTTTGTTCACTTTTGTTGTGAACACTTTTAACATGACTTTTAATATTTTCTTTTCATGTTGATATTTGTGTTGTCCAGTGGAATGGGCTGCAGAGTTAGCAATTTACTAACTCTGTTTAAAACTCAATTAATGACTAAAGAAAAAGAAGAAAGAAGACAAGTTTGGGAAGAACAGGGTGGAGCCAGGGGGTAAAATGAGCTACCCCCTCTTGTGTGTAGCTATAGTCAAAAGTAATCATGTGACCATGAAGTAATCATGTGACCACATATTAAGGAAGTATAGTTCAATTCACTCAATCCATCTTAGACTCAAGCACATGGAGAGAGAGGTGAGCAAACCAGAGAAAAAAGGTTTGTAGCTTTGTAGAAGCTACAAGACAAGACCATAAACTGAGCATAAGTGGTCACAGTGAAACTGTTTCCTTATAATGGAGGTTGTGGGGTAAAACATGGCAGTGATACTGGGGCAAGTCGTGCCAATGGCTCAGTTTATCCCCCAAAGTTTAAATGGGCTACATATGTATAATGTAATCTGTGTATTTAAATATCTGGTCTATTTTTGATATTCCACATATCAAGATCAAAATGGGAGGGTAGTGCAAAAGAAAGAGAGATGCAGCTTGGACGATCTAAAAAGAGCAAATCAGCATCAGGATGTGATCTTAAAGTTGATGGTAGATTGAAATTCTGTATTTTGCCGTATCTGTTAAGTTAATACACAACAAGTGTGTTGATTTCCTGCAGAGGTTTCATGTGACCTAAAAACACTCCCTGATTGGAGGGTCTTGTAGGTCCAGCTGTGGGCCAGTAGGGGGAGCAGCTAACCCAGGAATCATTGCAGTGCCACATGCTGCAGTCAAGCATCCATTTGCAGTGAGCTGGAGTGTTTTGTTCTGTACTGAACTATTTTCCACAAAAATGCAGATGCTTTACACATGAAGTGGTTTATTAACATGTTTTAATGTAACGGTACAACATGGGTGAGGTATTATAAACATCCATGGCTGCACACATAGGCTATTTTTCTCTACTGTTTATCATCTAGAAATGATTACAGATAACATTTAATACAAAAAAATTCAAGTGCTTCTGTTCATATTATGGATGGTTGATTTCCATGAATGAGATTATTTAAACTCCAGATATTAGGAGCCAGCAGACCCACTGATATTCTGGCTGAGCTCTGCCATGAGCTTGACGTCTGTTTACTACAACTAAGATATTGGCAGTATTTGTGTAATGTTTGCTTACACGTAATTAGATAACATCATCATCAAGAAAAAAAAAGAAAAAATCAGCTGATGTTGAACACAATTGGCAACAACCATGCAGCAGGATTACAGAACCAGCATGGCTGTTACAGCGACGTCATCCCGAATCACTGGCAGCAGCATCATCTGGACTTGGCTCTTGTAGATTCCTGAAGAAGAACGTGAAGAGCTTGGCGATTCGTTTGAGCAGATAGTAACTTTTTCATTGTCTCAGCATGAACTTCACACTCACCACCATCAAATGGCCGTTCTTCGCTCTGTAGACCATGGACTCCTGGCCGCTTTTGAAGTCCACAAACCCCTCTCTGCCGGGCTGGATGTCAAATCGAACGCTGAAAACAATTTCACACCAAAGTAAGCTCGACCATCCTGTTTTACCACTGAGATTTCTGGCTTTCAAATTAATGTTACTACATAAATTCAGCATTCAGTACCTGCCCTGGACCACTTTAATGTAGTTCTGCTTGTTGGCAATAACACTCAGCTTAGTCAGGGCCTCAAACAGGTAGTCACACTGCAGAACCAGATCCCCCTAAAACAACAAACAGCATCAGTCTTTCAACTGTTAACACTAAGCCTTGAAAAACTCATTCATTAAAGGGACTGTTTTATTAAGTGGAGTTGTGTGAGCTGTTTATTCATAGTCAACAGTCAGCACACATCTCTCTAACTGAACTGGGCGTTGTTCTCCATACATCTCTAAACTGCTTTTGAATAATATATACTGAAATGAAAGCCCATTTAAATGAGTGGATTTATTGCCTTTGCAGACTCATTTAATTATATAGAGGACTATATAAGGATTATGATGGTGCCTTCTGTTATTAAAATAAGTTAGACTTTGGGTCAGTGTATCTTCTGGTCATTGTTATTTCCTCTGAGAAACAGATATTTAAAAAAACATGATGGTGGTAATTTGATTTTCATTTTAAAATACAAACATTTAAATTTAAATACAAGACTATTTCTTTTTCATTTCTTAAAAAAAGGTTAGAAGGTAGGTTAAAATTACTAGAAAAGAGAAAGGAACAAAAAAATGCCTTTTTTTTTTCTTTTTTTAAATTTATAAGACAAGATTGCCTAATGTGCCAGTGTTGCTTTGATTCTGGTTAAAATGTCTCTGGAAACCTATTCTGATTTTATGATTTTAGACATGACAAAACCAGATCTATCATCTGCAGAAATCTCCCTATACACTCAAAACATATGTGAAAACCTGGTCTAGAAAAAAATGACATTTTTTTCTTTTTGTTACCTATTTTTTCCTTTAGCTTTGAAAATCAAACCCTTAAAAAGAAAATCTCCTTTTTGGATCACGAAAAAGAAAATTGTCTTGTATTTCAACCTCATTTTTTGTATTTTAAAAAGAAAATGACATATCCAATCTTTCGTTTGTTTGTTTGTTTGTTTGTTTGTTTGTTTGTTTGTTTGTTTGTTTTTTAAATACCCGTCTCTGAAAGGTTGTTTTAGATAACTATAGACACCAAACTGTTGACAAGTTTACCTTCTGCTTGATGTCATCACATGTAACATGGAGGATCAGGAAGTTGTCACTCAGGTTGCTGACCGACACACCTGTATATAAGAAATAGTGACCTTTAATTCACACTCGTATACCGAACAGCAAGTATGAAACATGCGTAGATCTCTTTACAGATAATGATGGTGATTTTGTCTAATTGTCTCACTGGTTACCTTTCAGAGAGCTGTAATCTATCCGCTGCTTGATCTTGGCCTCCTCGACCAGGTAGGCGGCTTCCTGGGTGAAGATGAGCTGCCGGAGACGAGGCCTGAACCCGTTCCTGTCGTACTTCACCACGGGCACGCTGTACTGTGGGAGGGACACACACAGCACAAGGTCACAGTGGGTAAAAAAAAAAAATAAACGCAAGGTAAATTCCAGTGTTTATTTACCTTGATGTGCTCGTGACGGATCATCTGAAGCACTTTCATGTTTATGTCGTCTGCACCTTAAAAAAAGTTAGGAGTTAGAAGGAGTTAGGACTTCTCACACAAATTTAAAATAATACAATTTTGTCTCAGTAATACCATTATAAATTTCTTATCAATGTGCAAAGTATTCCATTAACAAATATCTCAGAATCAGATTTTTCAAATTTAATTTAAATGTACTGTCATTAATTTTTCACAATCCAAAAAGAATTCTATTACATACTATATTACCTTAAAATATGTACATAATTAACAAATGACTAAATAAATTAGTATTTCATTAAATGCACCGACACTAATATTAAAATTAAATGTAATTAAATAAAAGCATTAATTTATAAAATGTGAAATAAATTAATATTTCTGTTTTAATTTGCTTTTGTATTTACCTTAGTATAAATTTCCCTATTTTATTTACTTTCTTGTTTAATTTTCTTTCATTTTGTTTATTTTTTTAAATCAATTTATTCATTTTAAAATGTATTTATTCATTATTTCTGTATCATTTTCCCTTTTCATTTTTTTCCATTTCAACAAACGTATTTACTTCTGTATTTTCTTTTTACATCCCTTTTTTTCTTTTTCCTTTATATGTAAATAAAGGGGAAGACAACACTGAAATTAATACATTAAAAAAATAAATTTACAAATAAATTAATTTATTAATTTAAAAATGGGAAATTAAATAGGGTAATTATTTATTTTGAATTTTAGCAGTTTTGGACCTCCATACTTCTGCAGTCACTACAGGATTTTATAACTATTATGTTTCATCATGCAGTTATAAAGCTAAATACTATATTCCTGTAAGGATGGTCAATGAAAGGACAATAACTCTGCAGTCTTACCTATCCTGGTGTCCACGAAGGGTCTGCACACACTGTAGGGATAGTTTTCTTTCTTTCCTTTGAACATGGCGCTCGTCTGTTCTTTTAACAGAAGCTGGAAATGAGGAAACAACATAACAAGGCATAAGTTAAGAATGTAGATGTGGTGTGAATGCATATATTGTGGTTCTAACACTGAAGAGTCAGGAGTCTACCTGTGCTTTCCTCTGTGGAGAGATTCCTCTGATGTACTTCCGTACCATGTGGCGAATGTAGAGCTTCTTCAAGATGTGAGAAGCCTAGGGAAAAAAATAGTTTTAAAATGAGATGTCTGATTTGACACCAACATGTCTGCCCATATGCATCCAGGTTTAAATCTAGAAACAGTCGGTGTAAAAATGTCCCACCTCCTGCATTATAGGTGGAGGGGTGAGCCAGGAGTCCTTCTCCAGGACTGTTTTGGGAAGGTTTTCCCTCAGGCGTGTGAGGTAGTTCTGCCTCACGTACGCCAGGTACTCACTGTTGTCAACGGAGGATGGCTGGTTTCTAGTCATGAAGCCTTTAATGAACCTAGAATAAAACAAAAGACAGGTAACCTCACAGTATAGACTGTGTGCCTGTTATTGTCATCCTATTAAAACTAGATTTCTTTATACAAACTTACTTCTTGATGACCTTGACAGCCCATGCCCTCCTTTCTCGCTCCTTTCTGGCCATCAGACCTCTCCAGCAGTTCTCAATCTTGGTGGCTATTTAGATGATACAAAATAATAAAAGTAAAATCTTAAATTGCTTGTCATGTGGCCCATTCTCCCACCTTCAGTCAAGGAAAAACTTATGAATATATCTGTGTGCATTCTAACACTCACCAGCCTCTCTCTGTTTCTGGTAGTCTCCTTTCACTCTGTAGCCTTTGTACTTGGCCTGAATCCTTGTTGCTGCAACAACGACAGTTACAGCTTCACTCTCTGGAGTGTTATGATGCTTAATGTAGCATTACTACTAAATTTACAGAACAGCATCTCACCTAGCTTATGTTTGCAGACCTGAAAGGCGTCTTCTGTCGCAAACAGAGTTCTTGGGTGCCGGATGAAAATTTTTGTCCTTGAGGGAAACAAACAATGAGAAGTTCCTGTATCTGCTCACATATAGTATATAGCCATGTTTTCACCCAAAGTACTTTTAGTCTTAGGAACTACTTTTCAAAGAACCAAAAGGTTCCTTCAGCTCATGTATGTTGCATTTCCAACGCAGTCTAAAGACCGGTAAAGATTAGACAAATGAAAAAGCGACGGTTGTTTTTGCACATTATTTTTGCACATAACGATACTGATGTGTCTAAGCACAACAAATGAAAAACAACCTGGTTGGCAGCTGCAGATTTTTAAAAAATAGCGGCTGAAATAAGATGCTTCGAGGAGTCGGTCAATTAGAAATGTGGGGGGTAAAATAATGTCCTGGAACTTCATTTAGACCTTGGTCCCTGTGGTGGAAATGCTCCTCCAACAGTTTCCAGTGTCTAGGGAAAGTTCCTGCAGTGGAAACGGGTTTTACATCACTCATCCTTTTAATATGTGCCTACCTGCCCATCTTGTACTCATCAGGTTTGTAACCCAGGTGTTTGATCAGGCGCAGCACGCCATCTGCTGCAGTACCTTTCCAGTTGGGCCAGGTGTCTGGACACAGAGGCTTATACCTGAGCACAGAAGAAGAACACACATAGTTCCATAGTTGATACCAACTGCCAACAGCAAGAAAAAGAGTAACTTCATTAGAACAAGAGAAGTGAAAGTGTGTAAGCTACCTCTGGAGGAAGATGTCGTATTTGCGACGATAAGCGAAACCAGCGCGCCTCACCCTCAGGTGCTCCATCAGCCCCAGGTACTTCACCTGATGTCTCACCAACACATCGTCGAAGCGTCCTGCAGGGGACACCAACGGTCATCTAGAGAGTTCAAGGGTCAAAACTGTGTGGTCTAACTAAAAACTGTTAGCTTGACTAAGTGTTTTTAGAAATGGATGATTTTTCGGGACATAAGGCCTCACCTGGCTGCTTGGCTTCATTGGGTTTAATGCAGCGGACGTACCAGGGCTCTTTGGACATTAAGATCTCGGTCAAACCCACAAGGCTGCTCTTAAACTGAGTCACCACCTGAGGAGTCACAGGATAATGACAGGCATACAAGTGTTGATGGTTTGTTTAGTAGTTTTGTAAATCATGAAAACGGGCGATCATCGGAATAATTTCTTACCGTTTCAGGTCTCCTCTTGCTGTCCGGTTCAGTGGGAGGAAAACAGTGTATGATAATAGCATTTTTGGACTGTCGCATGACCTTCAAGAGAATAAATACAACTGTTTAAGAACCAAACATGTTGGACACACAGTATATACCTTAAATTATAATGTAAGAGTTAGGGTCCTTCAATTTTATATATATTTTCAGTTCTATTTTGGTGTTTTTTGGTAGTAGAAGAATGGAGTAGTGGAGTGGATATTAGAAGTCAGAACAAGTACTGTATATATATAATACAATGATATAATCGATATGCATTCATTTTCAAACACATGGCTATCACATGGTTACATACTGAAATATAATAGAAATTACCTCTTTCCCATTTCGATACAAGAGATCATTGTTTTTGTCCAAGAATCCTGAAAGTTTGAAGAAGAAAAAAAAACTTTGTGTGTACTTTTTTGGCAACAGCACATTTCTCCTCTTGAAATGTATGATGTATGCTCTCAGTATCTCACTTGATCTGGTATGACTAGCAGCATACGGTGGCTAATGTTTAAGGATGTAGTAAAACATTATATACATTTCACCACAATCCCTATTTTATTCATGCATACATTTTCCTATTATTTTTCATTAATATAATTGTCTCTGTGGAACTTTTATTTTGTCATTTTGTGTGACCTTTTACCTCTGAGAGGTAAAAGGCATTAATGACAGATCTGGGCTGCAGACAGGTCAGTCTAGTAGCCAAACTCTTTTACTACAAAGCCACGCTGTTGTAAAACATGCACAATGTGTTTTGGCACGGTCTTACTGAAATAAGCATGGACTTATCTTAAAAAAAGACATTGTTTGGATGGTAGCATATGTTGCTCCAAAACCTGCATGGCCTACTTTAGTTGTCTTGTCTACTGCCTGCACAAAAGTTCTTTCTCTGCATTTAATCCATTCTAAGTGTCAGAAGCAGTGGGCAGCCACAGTGTGATGTGTGTAATGGCACGGACAAATATAAGTAGATAGACTGTAATATATTTTATCCAGAGGTGAGAGTGATTGTCCTTGTCGCTTTCAGCCGCATTCACACAGGGCTACTTTTGTAACAAGACAAACTGTCAGGCCAGTCCCGCTACACGAGGTAGTGTTAGCAAACTTATTATAGATATTGCTGACAGACAGTTTGCTGACTTTATGACTCTTCTCTACTTGTGCTATTGTCCCACTACATTTTAGCATTTGCTTAATTGTAATAGAGAAAAGCATTCTTTAACATGTACCGTAATACAGTATTTAATTTCTTACCCACGACACAGTACGTGACCTCTCCAGCGTAGTGCAAAAGGCGGAAGTCTCCTCTTTCCAGTGTTTTCCTCGTCTTTTGGTCTGCAAGTTTATGTCTGCAGGAAGGGAAAAGTTAGCGTCAGTTATTATGATGTTTATGGTCATGCTACGTATGTGACTGCTGGGTCACGTCGCTCCATCATGTAGACAATGAGCACCTTCTGTAAAGCAAAAGTGTCAAACTCACGTGACAAAATGAGGGTGACCACCAATCTTTTCCTCCATCTTCTCCAGTAAGGTGAGGTCTGTGGCCTCTCCAGGACGTAAACACTCCTCGTCCTGTATGAGGGGACAAGCATCAATCATTCAGCCGTGTTTTAGTTTTGTTTTAGGTTTGCTCATCTCATAAAGTTGTATCTTTACCAATAAAGCGATGATTCCTCTGTGTTTCTCTTCCACAAGATCCAAGATTATCTGGTTGTTGAAATATGGCACTGGTTCCCACTGTCCATAAAAAATGACGAATAGATTGAAAATCTGTTTTTATCGTCTGCAAGTTTATTTTGACACACTAGTGGCACTGTGAGCCACAAATGTCAAGAAAATATAAGGATTAATAGGGTCATTACTTCAATCCCTTCCATCTCGTACTCCTCCTGCTCTGATTTGAGGGTCAGCTGGATGAAAAGCTGCTGCAGCTTCTCGTTGCAGTAGTTGATGCAGAACTGCTCAAAGCTAAAATAAATCAGACGCACTGTCAATATCAGATTCTTCGTTTCACACATTTGCCTTTGAAAAGTCAGCTCATCTGTGTGTGATCTCACCTGTTCACGTTGAAAACCTCAAAACCATAGATGTCCAACAGACCAATCACTGTTTTCTTGAAGGGATCCTACAGATAATTGACACAGATACGATTTATGGGTTTTTTTTTTTACTGTGAATGGAAAATCTGCTATGGATGGTCCTTTGTAGTCAGACCTCTCTTCAAGCACATATGTCACTGTTGCCTTAAAGGTGCAGTAAGTAAGAACTGCAAGGTCTTGGCCAAATGGAGGCAGCATATCACCAGAGTAACAATGAACCCAATTTACTCCCCACTTCCGTGATCTTAATGAGACAGGTCTGACTAAGCACGATAAGAGAGAACATAGCTTCGTTTTCTCACCTTGTTAACTAAAGATTCATTGATCTTGTTGACCAGCCAGTTGAAAGTGCGGCCATAGATCGCTTTGGCAAGGGCATCCCTGGCATATACTGCATGGTCCACAGAGAAGGGAGTGTACACCTTTAACACAAGAATAACATTGATTAATTAATAACAAATGATACAAAGAACTTAAAGACATTTTATTATTTGAATGAAACAAAATAAGCCAAGTCACCTCCTCTGATTTGGCTTCAATCTTCCTGTGGGTTAAGCCCTGTTGTAGCACCTGAGCAGGAATCCCCAGCAACTGTGCAGCAAAGGCAAAGCAAACATAGATACATAGCATCAAATCTCTTCCTTCCATCATTGCATGGTGACAGATGAAGGGTTTAAACTATCTTCAGTTCAGTAGGGACTCACCTTTGACACCCAGTGCATCTCCTGGTTGTTGTTGAGAGAGGCGTATCCTCGAGCATCTGCATCAAACTTGATGTTTCCCAGATGGAGCACACTCGCAATTATTCCAAACAGGTTCTGCATTATAGCCAGAAAGAAATACCTCATTAATCGGTAGCAAAAAAAAACATGCCATGCAAAGTTTTAAATACAGTTTAAGTGTGTAGATTTACTACCTCACCTCAATATCACTCTCACTGAATTCAATGACAGAGAGGGCTTTCCGCACCATCCTCCACTCACTTTTATCATTGATAGAGCTAACTTTGGCACAATCTCCCTGGAGTAGACAAAGAATAAAGAGTCCTAGTCAAGAGATGTTTGTTGCGCCAAATAAATGAAGTACTGTTTGTTTTTTTCCCCCCCCGCTGACCTGCACCAGGTAACTGTAGTGCTGGCAGTTTCTCTCCAGGCCGAGCCAGCGGAGCAGATCTTCCTCTCCTCCCTCCACCAGCTGATAGAAGATGTGGAAGTTTCTCTCTCCGTGGTTCTGGTGGACCACACGGGACTTCTCCAACAGGTAACTCAAGATGTGACCACCAACTGCACCACCCTGGGGGAGAAAGGTAATCCTTAAACCTTAGTCAGCGCTTAGTGTGAGCCATGATGTCACTACATTGCTGTTATATCATCTTGATGCTCCTATTTGGATTGAAATATAACTTAATGGATATGTTTCAGTCCACCTGGTGGTCAAACTGGATGTCCATGTATTTCCCAAAGCGGCTTGAGTTGTCATTCTTCAGAGTTTTGGCATTTCCGAAAGCCTGTAAGATATTAAAAAAAGGCTTTATCTGATTTTCTCAAAACATGGCCTGATACGACAGAAGCTTTGGCACACATATATACCTCAAGCACCGGATTGGAGAGCACCAGCCTGTCCCGGACATTGTTCAGAAGTCTGGTACTTGGACAGCTGACAGCGTAGAATTGCAGGATTTTCTTGGAGGCCTCAGTCTTGCCGGCCCCACTCTCCCCTGAGATCAGGATGAAGTGATTGTTGAACTCAGACTGCATGGTGCGGAAGACGTTGTCTGCCAGCGCATAACTGAAAGTACAGTAACAGGTCAGAGTCAGCCTCTTTTTGAAATTCAGGCTTTTCTACCGTTAGAAAACATGTTTCTACTTTTTTATGTTTTTATCAGGTAGCTAGCTGACAGTGGAAAGGTGAAAGGAAATGGATGGAGAGAGATGGTGTGTGACCTGCGACAAAGGTCGCCGGTCGGATACAAACGCTGCAGTTCATGGTTGGTGCCTTACCCTCTGGGCCACCATGGCACCCTGCATTTATGATTTATAAACTCTTATGTCACGTTGACATCCTGTTTTTTCCCCACTAATGTGATAATCTTTCATTCAATTGAAAGCTTAATATATCAAGAGTTTTTCTGTGCTCCAGTTAAAGTCGTAGGTCAGAATTTCCAACTTCTGACCTTCAAGCGTTCCAAGTGCACAGCATCAAAAGTAAACAAAAATCATGGCTGACTGTGACAAATTGCCAAGCGCATACACAATCTAATGGCCAGAAATACAGTCTTAATAATATTGGTAATGTATTTTGATATCTAGATTCTAAAGCTTGTATAATTTTAGGCTTTCATTTGCTGCCATTGTTGTGACATCAGACAGCTGTTTCTTCATGAAGTCGGAGTAGATGGATACACCCAAAGTTTACAAGTAGAGGGAACTCCACCTCTGAATGGCTTTCCACTGTACAAACCTCAGTTCCAAAAAAGTTGGGATGCTTTGTAAAATGCAAATAAAACAGAATGCAACGATTTGCAAATCCATTTCGGCTTTCTGCTAACTGCTGAGGTTAACAGGAGCATTTGCCCCAGGTTTCACAGAAATTAACCAATAGTTGTTGAGACATTTCACTTAAAACAAAAATGTAAATGTTATAGTGGCATTAGTAGAAAAGTCAGAGGATAACCAAAGTCAGAAGGATTCATCTTCTCCATGCAGCACTATGAATGTCAAATGGTTTTTGAGAAATCTCAGTCCGGTCAACAGCGGTCCAATTGACACTGTCATAGAAAAGCCCCACCTATATACCCTTTTGTATGTCATCACAAAGTATAAATACTATAAACACAGAATAAACATATCTCACATGTGAGGCGGCAGCTCAAAGAAGTTTACACCCATGTAGGTGTCCATCTGCTTCTTGCTGTAGACATCTAACTCTTTATATGGGTTGACTGACACCAAGAGAGTCCCAATGTAGGTCTGCAGAGAAAGACAAGGAGAGGAAGTCATGTTCTGCAACTCTGGCACATGTGATACACAAGATTGTTTTTCTCAAACATTACATGACATTAAAATAACACTTCCAGCAGTGTGGTGTCCAAGTATCACTCCGTTGGTAAGTGATTTTGTTCCTCTTATCAAAAGCAATAAGTTTTATTAATTGCTTGTCATGACCTCATGGACAGCAGTGACCTTTAGATTGCTCACTCTGCAAATGAGCAGAACAGGAGCTGCTGTTTCAGCAGCTCAAGGTGCCGGATTCAGCACAAGGCAACGCAGCATTAGGACCTTGTTGGGTTGAAGGTCGCGAGCCTGAAGTTTAATTAGAGTGAGAGAAAGAGCCAACATTATACCACACAGGAAGACTCACATAAATGAGATTCTCATGGAAGCGCTTCCTCAGGTTGTCCAGGAAGGCACTTTCACTCGTGTAGGCGTCCAGGAGAACAAAATCCTGGATGCCCACGCGATCCCGGGCTGTCAGGGAGGCCTCCATGTTCCTCAGGATCTCATTACACCGCTCCTCCAGGCTCTGTGACAAGGAAACAAGGTGTCACAACAGAGCTAAGTAACATGACAAGTGTATTCTGCACTTTATCAGACCTGATAACGCAATTTATTGCTCCCTGTTATGTGTAGATATTGCGTTATTTTTGGCCTTGTTCTTTCTGTCAAGACCAGGCCTATACATCCCATCCTTTTCCTTTGCGTCCTGTTTTCCTCAAGAGTTATCCGTCATTGTTGAGCTTGTCACCACTCAAGAACACATTCACACACATGCTCACAATCATGGATAACATAGGATATGTATTTCATAGTGGGCGACTCATTTCCTGACTGTTTGTCCTTATATCTGTGACTTCCAGTCAGAGCTGTTAGTGGCCTTGGCTATATCCTCTGTGCTCATGACAAATGTAAATTCAGCCTCCACTATCTAATCTGCTGCTGTGCGCCATCAGTCTTGTTCATGGCAAGGACAGAACGAACATGAAATACTGCGCCTACAATAGAAGCTTCATGAATTCCATGTTTAAAGAGATAATTCAGATCATTAGAAGTCGGGTTGTATGAATGAAGTACATATCTATAGTCAGAGGATGCTGGCTGACATTCCCCTGATTTGAAGAAGCAGCACAGAAGCTAAGCAATGCACTGATCTGTATATTCAGAAAGAAAAGGTATTTAAGCCACAAACAAATCTTTATCAGTTTAAGCATATACTATATTTAGAATATTTTCATTGCTTTACTTTGACATCAGACAGCCATTTCCACCATTATACAAGCCAAATATAACTTTCTCCAAACAAACCAAACTCCATAGGTAAAATCACTAATTTTACTTTGGAAAATACAGGAGTTGTTGGTTTACCACTTCCTTGATCTGCTAGTTTGTGTTATTGTGTGACTTCTGTGTTTTAAAAGGATAGTTTAGATTCACCAAAGTCACACAATGACACAAACAAGCTAACAGATCGAGGCAGTCGTATATCAGCACCTCCGTGTAAAATTACTGATTTTTCCTATGGTTGGTGTGGAGAGCGCAATATTTGGCTTGTATAATAGTGGTTTCCTGTCAGAAAAGGCTGTCTGAAAGCAAAGTAAAGTGGTGAAAATATTCTAAATATAGCATACACTTAAACTAATATATATATTTTTTAAAATTTTAGGCGGACCTAAGCCCAGGTGGCTAACATACCTTTTGTTGTTGACCCTGTCTACAGTAATCATTGCTTAGCTTTCATTCTGGTACTCCTCTCTCTTTCTCCAAACTAGAGGTGTGTCGACGGCCATCTACTGTGGCTAATACACTGATTATTGATAAGCACCCCACACAACTCCACTTCAAATAATCCAAGCTATTCTATAAAATACTGAGATTAAACAATAACTGAATCCAGATTGTAATTAAGAAGTAAAATTGCATTCATTGTATGTGTAACCACAGGATATGCTCTGCTACTTAAAAATACACAGGTGAAGAAGTGCCAGGTAAAATAATCAGCAAACACAATGCACTTTAATTACAGCGCTATGAAAGAACCACCTAGTATTATGCTTCAGTAGTTTGGCTCTCATCACTGCCAAGTTGACCTGTCACCAAGTCGGAGTAACTGACACTCACAGATCGTTCTCCAGTAAAACAAGCTGCTGCTCTACTGACCCAGCAGACTTTTACAACAAAATGTCACAATAAATCATGTCCTAAAAAACCACAAGCAATCATTGAAACGTTTAGCAGGAAAAAGTGCCAAAAAGTTACCTACCCTGAAGGTCCCTTAAGTGCGTGTTTGTGTGCCTCTGTGCCTTTTCTGAACTGAACATCTGGTTTTATTGAAGGGAAAGGAAAGGACAGGAAACACTGACAGATTACAGTCTCTACTTCCTTCAATAGGAAACCATCAATAATGTTGTGAGCGTGCAGCACAGGAAGCAAATCTCATTCACAAACATGTATTTGTGTGTGTGTGCATGTTTGTAGATATACAAGCTACTAATACAACATACTTTAATGTTTTTACTGAGCATGTTTTTTCTTTTTCACCGTTTACTGTATGAAACTTTTCATCTGTTCACAATTTCAAATCTAAATCACGGAGAGTTGGATGGAGTGAGATTGAGAAATTCAATAACCAAAATAAGAACTTGTTGATCTTGCTTATCAAAACTCAACAATTCAACAATCACATTATCTTTGACAAAATATTACAATTAGGCTTCATGACCTTATGGCTTACACTAGGACGATTACCCAAAAGATGGTATTATTAATAGTAAAACTAGAAACCAAATACTGTTTATAATTCTGTCACTAAAACTTTTTTCCAATGGTAATTTCATTATGTGCCTGTAAATAACACCTGAAAAAAGCCTTCAGATGTGCAAACTGTTCTTTGATGTTCTGGATTTTCCTGTTAAGACTCTACATGTCTCGCATTAAATGCAAAAGTTAACAAAAAGAGGTAAAGCGACCACCAGCTGGGTCAGTCTCAGACACTGGGCCCTGTTGTTGTCTGTTGGCATCTGTGTGAACAGGCTTTTTGCCGGACACTGAGCGTAGAGATTTCTGCCGTTCAGAGGCTGAACACATGATGGAAAACACTGTTCTGTTCTGTAAGAGGCTGAACAATTTTGCTAAAGAACAGGGCAACAAGATAAACGGTGACTTATCTTGGCAACACTGTTCCTTCAGTGGACAGCTCTGAGGACATTTAAGATTTTAAGGCAACACCCTCACATTAATGTATACATTACAGTGCAAAAAGTCCAACATGAACAATTACCATAAAATATCAAATTTTGATGTCAGGCTACAGCGGAACAGGAAAGTCTATCTGACCCGGAGACCATCACCTGAGAGGGTGCTCCTTTGTCCCTGTCTATCCAGTATGTAGGTGCAGGATCCTGTTACGCAGCCACAAAGTGGCAGTTAGGCTCCTGAAAGAGATAGCGCTCCTCGTGGGCCTTTGACTGACACCACACATCGCCCAGGGCAACACACATTTAGGGGGCTGCAGGTGTCTAGAGAAACCTGACCATCACTGGCATCTGTCATGCCAGACAGGTACAGTACCTCCTCTGTTGCTACTGTTTCACACAAGAGTACAGTAACCGCCGGTGAACTGATTAACGTGTTTGGCTAAATTTTTGCATCACTGAATGACAAAGAATCAACTGAAAATGGGATACTTGTGGACAATAAAATGGGTCAGTGAACCAAGCTTGATACACAACATCTGAATAGTGTCACTTTGTTCGTTGTTTTAGTCATCCAGTGAAATTTGTATTTTCACCAGTGGAGTCTGACGGCTTTGGAGCAGCTTATGTAACAGCAATTTCCTGCTGGAAAAGGCTGTCTGACGGCAAGCTAAAGAGGTGAAAATATTCCAAATATAACATTTTTTTTTAGGTAGACCTCTTTTTTGGTGAGTAAAATACATTTATTGACAGTTTAACCTGTCAGCAGTACATTGTTTAGCCATACTGCTACTGTGGGAACTACACTGAGTATTTGAAAACCCAAACTATCCTTTTAATCGGTGTATTGAGAGGGAACCAGAGCAGTAAAGTTGTGGGTTGTAAAACCAAAACAGTGAGCTGGAAGATGCTAAAATGCTCCACGAAGCTGAGAGAAACAGCAGAGTCAGGTGATTCTCTCTGTGGATCCATTACTCCTAGTAACCCCTTTCACAATATACATAGTTATTTGATGCCTTGAGAATGTAAAATTAGTGATTAGTGTAGTTTTAAAGCCAACAGACAGCAATACACATCTATACTCCCATGTCTACATCAAAATCCACAAATAGTGGCTTTAAGAAGAATAATACAACTGTAAGCAAGATATAAAAAGCCATGCTTGTGTAATTACCTTTGTTGCTCCCAAAATCATGTGCGTCATAGTTGAATCAGTCTTGTGCGATGACCCTGATAAATCCAAATTATTTTGAACCTCAGTCCTCAGGTATACAGCTCAGACAGACACGGCCTGTGATGGCAGTTTTAGAGGCTGACGAGTTCTCCCATGTTTGGAGCACAAGATACCCAGAATCTACTTTGACCACTGTCTCCTCTGCTGCTCAGGTTTGCATTTGTCCCTGATTCAAACACCGACTCGGAGCAGGCCTGGTACCACGGGCCAGGACAGAGGAGGAAGAGGAGGAGGAGGAGGAGTGTGGCCCTGCTGCTGCTTCCTGCTGGGCTGCTGTCCCTGCATTGTAGGTAATGAGGCAGTAATGAGCTAGCTGGCTCTGGAAGCATCGGGCTGCTGAAACATTCATGGAGCCCAGGCAGCAAACGTTCATTCAGCGCTTCACCTGAGTGTTGAACAGCTACACTATGTGTTTAAGGAAGAGTGTGTGGATACTGTATGTGTGTGTGTGTGTGTGTGTGTATGCAGGTATGTAATACAAGGATGTAGTAACTTTATCCTCCCGGAGACCCGTCCTCAGCCTCCTCCACACAAAATTACAGCACAGGTATTCGATTACTGATCTTTGATTAGGCAGATGCATTTCAAACTAATTACTAACTGCTCGTAAGAGACAACCATCGGATCAGTTTGGGATTAATTATTGCAGATTCTGTGACACTAGCTGTCAAAATTACACATAAATTTCAGACATACAGTAATGTGCTAATATAATGCATTCTGTTGGTAAGGCCATGACACAAAAGTTTCATAATGAAAATGTTCCAATCCAACTTAGTTCCTTCAAATGAAAGGTCAAATAAAAAAATAATTTGCAGTCAAGTGATTATTCTGTAACATTATCAGTTTTACACCAACTACTGCCATTTAAAAAAAAGAAAGAAAAAAGATTAACTATAGCATTTTCTGCCTTTTAAAAAGTGCAACACATACCTTACAGGGAATGTGACTAGAGAGACAAGATGAAGATGCAAGTTTCTAACACATTATGGTATGATTTTTTAAATGACATCACAATGAGCACCTGGTGTTTTTCTCTCATCTTTGTCTTGTGGGGTTCAGCTGGTTCAGCTGTGACAGGCCTGCGGGCAGCGTAACGTTGCCCTCTCATTCCAACTGTTTAAATTTTAACATCGTGCTTCCTGTAAGCATCAACAAAGGCGTCTTACGTTACTGCCTGAAGATCGGCCAAAACACACGGTGACATAAGAGAGCATGTCGGAAAAATCACCATTAACATAATGTAATCCATTATGCAAATACTGGGGGGATTTCCAGGATCTACGATCAATCTTTAAAAAGGACAACAGATGACCAGATGACTTGTGGTGGACACATCTTATTGATTTACAGTCCAGCTGCTGAAAACATATCAGTTTAAGTTCATGCTGAATATGATCATTTGACAGAAACTGTGGCCCCTCGCAACTGTCCAATCTGAAGTCTTTAACAAGGAGTTGGAAGAGTTTTATCTTCTTCTCTTTTTCTTCTTTTGCAAAAAACAACTTTCCAATCCACTGTATAATTACAATATTAATGTAGTGACAACCTTCTTTGTTGAAAACTTCTATAAATCTTATATTTACCAACCTTACCTGAAAGTTTTCCTTTAAATTAGATACCTACCTTTTGGAAGTTATCGTATATTTTACAGAATGACAAGTACATCAAAACTAAATCAAAACAAACATACACAGCTAAGTGACAAATATTATTCAGGGTTGCCAGGTCTGTGGTTTTTCTGCAGAAGTGGGCTGCTTTTGAAATATTACTTTGGACTGAGTGTCTTGTATGCTGGTTTGTAGACATATTTTGCATACAAATGACATTATAATATTAAAAATATAAATCAATATCTTAATTAATATGATGTATTTAGACTGTTGGGCTGATATTGGGCTGCTTTTGATCTGCCGTTTGCTTGGTTTTGTCTTTCAGAGCTGGCAACCCTGGTATTATTTGAACCTTTTATTTTTATTTTGATGTCAGCATTGATCTCTGAGCTTTTTCTTAATACCTTAAATCAGTCAAAGTATTAAGTGCAAATAATGTACTGTATCCATATAATAAAACAAGATTTTAAATCAAATTTTTTTCAAAAAAAGAGTATAGAGCGTCTAGAAGCAGAGAATTAACTCACTTTGTCAGCACACTCAGTATTCAGTACTATTAACACAATTTGGTCAAAAACAAACACAGTTGAGGTTAGATACCCAGTCCTAATGATAACACAAAAAAAAATGAGTATATCCTTAACTTTTGCATTCATGTCATGCATAAACCTCCCTCCTGCACCGAGGCTTTACAATGTAAATGGGCCTGAGTAATTAAAAAAGCTGAATATTTTAGTTTTTAAACCACAAACTGTACAGTAATGACTCACACACAAAGACACACCTCAAGATTTCAACAACTAAGAGGTGCGTAATATGGCTTTTTGCAATCTTGTTTCCAAAGAGCATCCTTGATCCACCACTTGTCCAAATAAACATTCACAGACCCACTTTGTCTCAAACAACTAAACTTTAAAACTAATCCTTTGTTCATGTGAGCAAACTGATTGCTGCAGACGGGCAGAACTCTGAGGGCCAAAACAAGCTGCAAGGGTATCAGTTTCAGGAGTGGAGCATTCATTGAACAAATCTTACAATAATTAAAGTACAACATCAGAAAAGCTTCTGGAATTTAAACAAATTAAATGTCTGTCAGCTGGATAGTTCATTTAAATAAAAAAAAAAATCTTACCTTTGAGTCCATGTTGTAGTTCTATGTGCTCTGCTGAGGTTCTGTGTTGTTCCTCGTGAGTCTGGTGGAGCAGCTGATGTGACCATGCAGAGAGGCGTGGGGACAGAGGGACGTGTTGTATATATTCTATCTACCTGTATTTATGACCGTCCCATAATGCAGCAGCCTCAGCATGTCCTCACAGTGTCCTACTTTTCCACAGCTTTAATTTTCAGGTCGGCCTTTTTCACTTGCAGCGATGCAGAAGACTGAGAGCCTCCAACAGTCACACTCAAACCTCTAATAATTATTTAGCAAGATGTCCTCAACTTCATTGTAACAATCTATAGTTAGTCCAGTCAATTTCCCCCTCATAGAAAAGAATCCATATGTTAATTTATCTTAGTACGAAAAACTGGTTAATTGGAGCTCCTTGTCATTTTCCCCTCTAAACTGTGAATATTGATTAATTTAATTTCATTCTTGAGGCCCAAAAAGGCAAGATTATGCAATATTAAGAAAGAAAAAGAGAAAAAGCAAAAAGTAGAGAAAATTGCAAACTTTTAATAGAAATTTTCCTTTTTTTCATACTCTATTAATTATCTCACAGTGCTTAAAATTTATCTTATGACCTTTTGGTGATGGTAGTCACCGACCTAATCCATCTACCTTTATAAAGTGGTTAAATCTGGCTCCACCTCAATCAACTACAACGGTAACATGCTGCATGTGCACTGATGCCTCAGCAATAATATGATTGTGCTAATGTTATCTTTTGCTGTCTGTATTTTTACTTTAAATTCAAGTTTGTAGCAACTAGAAACGTGTTCGAGATACTGTAGTAATCCAGAGCCCAGTGTAAGAGGAGCAGCAGCCGGAGGCCTGAACCGCAAACTGCAGTCAAAGCCTCATAAAGTTAGAGTCTGATGTTCTCAGAAACATGCTACAGCAAGTAATACTGCTATTTAGACGTAATTCCAGGTCTTAAATTAATTCTTTCCTCTCATGAGGCCTCAGAGAACAGATAAAATAGGCTTTGGAGAGTGTAATTGCCACTATTATTGTTGTGTGTGTGAATATAAACCAACAGACACACAAGGGCTACCTCTGACAACAGGAACATCACAGACAGAAATGCTGGGGCCAGTATTTCAATAATGATTAATGATGATGATGTATTGCATTTATATAGACGTTTTCCTAAACCCACCATGCTAATGATAAATACAGTAGTTAGACCACAGAGATGATTATAATAATGATCTGGCCTGTGTATTGTGTGCTAATGCAGATATGTTAATAGGAATAATATGAAAACTGATTTACACTTTCTAACATTTTAAACATTTGAATGAAATGTCGCTTTGACCAACAGATGGAGGCTGATCCAAAGACCAGGACAAAAACTACAAGATCAGTTTTATCTGGGGGAGCAAAACAAGTTATCGCACAATCTGGATAACTGTGATCTAGACTGAAAGTTTTGAAATACTGTCTTCTGCTGATTTGACCAGCTATCACCAGCCGCACTGTACGAAAAGGATGAGAGCACAGCCTGCTGTCAGCTAGAGGCTATAACAACTCATCAGCACTGTAATTTTAAGCTGCACCTCATGTCACCCTCCTCTTGGTGAATATTATCAAATCTACTCACTTTTCTCCTTATTCTTCACTAATATGTAATCTTCACAGGAGTCACAGGAGTGGCATAAGGGCTGTGAAACACACACCCTCTGTGTGATTGCGTTAAGTTAGAAGCTGAGCTTACTGTTGTACTTATTGTAAGTCCCCCTGGATAAGAACATAAGCCTTGATTAAGTGGATGAGGAGAGATTAATACAGTTTGATTTATCTCAACTACTGACTGAGATTCCATCTTGTTTTGATGTTAACTTCGAAACACCAAAGGAAATTCCAAGTGATAAAGCTGAATTAAACAACATGTTGATGAACCATTTTCAATCATATCGGTCTCGCTTATTATTTTGATGAATCTAGAGAGAGTGCTTACATAAATACGGTTGACCCATTTCAGTCACAAGCTAACCTGCAAAACTTGTGTCCATTCAGTTCTTAAATAGCACCGTTTTGCTTCCTGGTGTGACTCCACCCCTTTCCCTCTCCTCAGGTATTGTTCTCTGAACGGGTGTTACCTGAAGTGCACCAGCAGGTTTGACTGAAAACACCGGAGTGTGTGTTGTGAGACGACTTTCACAGACAGTCACTAAAATGGACAGCTGGGGCAGATCGACCACGATTCTGTACAAGCGCTGGAGAAATCCTGAACTGAGGTAAAACAATGAAAGGATCTCATTCTTTTATTTTTTTCATTTTATCTTTTGTATTTCCTCATCTGTCTGGTAGCACATTAGCACATCCCTGCTGTGTTTACATACCAGATTGTTGCCACAGGGCTATCTATAGCCATACTGATGAAATTCAGCCTTGCTTGAATTTCTCTTGCTGGTGTGCTGACTTTCAGGGGTGAGGCTAATTTTGTGGGTCAGATTGATGAGGACCAGAGCACAGACAATGAGATCTGCACTATTGCCTCAGCAAGAATCAACTCAGGGGGGAAAAAGTCTGCATCCACACCTGGATCTGATCAAACTGAAGGTCTGTAAAACAGTATTAGCTGCAGTTTATGCACATTTTGATCTAGTCCGTCTGCTATGTTTGGAAAAGTAGGCACAATGAGGGAGGGCCCTCATATAAATGTGTCTAGAGTCTGACTTTGCTTGTTTTTGTGTGGAAAAGGTGGGTCAGCTCCTCCATCAGTGGTGAAAGAAGTATTTTGATTGTTTACTTAAAACTCCTACAAGGGGCTTTCATTTTGTGTTGATTGTGAAGGCCTCTGTGGACAAATGCAGTAGTCTCTCTCTCTATATATATATATGGAGAAAAATCTACTCCTGCTTTTTTTCCTATAATTTAAAAGTCCTGCATTGTAAAAGACCAAAAATATTGGCAACAAAATGTACTGTCCACCGTGTAAGACTTATTATATTATTGGCTCATTATTGTTGGCACATGGACACGTGAGCCGTACTTAAACGCTTTTAGTTATTTAGGGTGGAGATCATTTTAACTGCTTTATATACTGTTTTTAGTACATTGCATCATATTTGATAAACTAATTTAATGTTTTGTGTGTAAAATTTAAATTTGAAAAGTCATCAGTAACTATAAAAATGCTGTTATAAAAAGTGCAGCATTTCCTCCGAAATGTAGGGGAATACAAGTGTAAGGTAGCATAAAATGAAGTACACTGCTTGAGTAAATGTATCCAGTTACTTTTCACCCCACCTTAGTATTGAAGGGATAGTCCAGATTTTTTGAAGTGGGGTTATATGTGGCACTTATCACATTACTGTATTACTGTAGGAACTAAACAATGTACTCGGCTCTTCAGAGAAATGTGTATTTTCCACCTAAAGAAAATTTCAATCAGTTTAAGTGTACACTGTATTTGGAATATTTTCACTTTACCTTGCTGTCATATAGCCTTTTCCAATGGGAAACTAAAGTAATGGAAGCCAAATATTGTTCTCTCCAAAGCAATCGGACTCCACTGGCAAAACCAGTAATTTTACCAGGCAGAACATGGAAGTCACTGGACAAACGCTGCCTTACTTTGTTAGTTTGTTTGTGTTATTGTGTAACTTTGTTTTTTTTTTTTTTTCAGATACAATGAAATCACGAAACAACACAACACAAGTAACTGATTGAGGCAGCGTTGTTTTTGTCAGAGGAGTTGGGTGGTGGGGGTATATATATATATATATATATATATATATATATATATAGGTGGCTAAAGTACATTTTTCTGCTGACCCAGCAATACATTTCTTAGCTTCCTACTTCTCAAAACTGAGGGCACACAGACTGCCATCTACCATAGGCACTGAATATGGATTTGTCATACAACCCCACTTCAAAATATCCAAAATATCCATTTAATAATCATGAACACCACATCAGTCAAACACTTAAGCGATTCTGCATACATGTTTTTACTGGGAACAGTGAACATGCAGTGACCATCTTGTCCCTTTTACAGAAACCTTCACAGTGGACGATGCTCTGGAGGCCATTGGTTTCGGAAAGTTCCATTGGAAAATCTCTCTGGTCACTGGACTGTCATGGGTAAGAATCTTAAAACATGAGGAAAGTTCCTCACTCTGATTTCCAGATGGCGAAACATCTCTAATGTATCGCTCTGCCTCTCTGAGAGCAGATCGGAGACGCCATGGAGATGATGATCCTCAGTATTTTGGGACCCCAGATGCACTGTGAGTGGAGGTTGCCCAGCTATCAGGTGGCTTTCATAACATCGGTAAGGTCCTCTCAGAACAGGTTAGCTGTTTTTAAATTGTGTGCAAATGTTTGGTCTCGACATTTTTTCTTTTTGCTTCAGGTGGTGTTTGTCGGGATGGGGTTCGGTTCGCCTGTATGGGGGAATATGTCCGACAAGTATGGCAGAAGAGTGGTGAGTCATATCTGTTTTTTTCATATATGACTATTGTTTTCCCTGTTTATTCCCCATAATATCTTATTTAAACTTGTAACACCATGAAATACAGTTTTTCACATTCATATAATATACTGGAATACACAGCCTAAAATTGCTGCATTGAAATAATTCAACCACAAAGGAAAGAAAGAAAGAAGGAAGGAAGGAAGGAAGGAAGGAAGGAAGGAAAGAACAAACTCAAACAAGAATGCACATCCTGTTTTAACAAATTATAGTCTATACAAACAAGTGTTCTCCATATCTTAAGTTTATGAAAGTTGTGTGAGAACCAAGATTCAGTTTACACTAAGCAGTCAGAAAGAGATGTGGGTGGGAGAATGAAAATTGGCTCGGTGGAAAGAAGGAGCTGGGTGACATCTTGTAATCCAAATTTCCTAAAAATGTGATCGGGGTAAAAGGTAGGGGGAGGGCCCAAGACAGAGCCGTGGGAAACACTGGAATAACTGGAAAGGACTGAGATCTACATTTTTTGTGTGTGTGATTTTGTATGCTATTTGATGTTTAAGTCGTGTTTTCTGTATGTGTGTCTGTGCTAAACAGGGTCTGATGGTCTGTATGTGCTGGACTCTGTTCTACGGCCTGTTGAGTGCCTTCACTCCGGTGTACGGCTGGCTCTTGGTCCTGCGGGGCCTTGTAGGCTTTGGCCTTGGAGGAGCCCCTCAATCGTAAGCTCACGACAACGAGATGAAGCCTGTACTGAACACATTTTAATGGCCGTGAAGTGATTTGCAACAATCATTCTGTCTCTTTTTAGGGTGACACTGTACTCAGAGTTCCTGCCCATAAAGGCCAGAGGCACCCACGTCATGCTGATTGCGGTATGGTGGTGATTTTGTTATAAATACATGACTTTTACTGTGTTCTAGTGTTCAATCTTTGATTTGATTCATTATTCTGGTTGATGTGTTTGCGTGCATCAGGGATTCTGGGCGATTGGTGCTGTGTTCGAGGTCCTGCTGGCACTGTGGGTAATGCCCACTCTTGGCTGGAGGTGGCTGCTCGGCCTGTCCACAATACCAGTGGCGATCTTTCTTTGCTTCTGCTTTGTAAGTATGTTGAATGAATGATAGAAATCCACAAAACAAAAATTCTCAGCTGAACTGACTGTGCTACGCAGTGGCTGCCTGAAAGTCCTCGCTTTGACATGCTGACGGGAAAAAGAGAGAATGCCGTGGCAACTTTAAGACGCATCGCAAAAGAGAATGGGAAAACCATGCCTCGAGGGAAAATGGCTGCCTACCAGCGGGTGAGGTTACAGATATACGGGTCAGGAAAAGGAGATGTATGTCTTATTCAAAGCTTAATTTTTTATATTTATGTATACGCCTGCTATTTTTGTCGCAATTTCACAGAATGACCGTGGACAGATCAAAGATCTCTTCGCTTCTCAGTATTGGAAGACTACTCTTCTTCTGTGGTTTATATGGTTAGCTTGAATGATACATTTTCTATCAGCTTTCCTTAATCAGGTACTTTAATCAAAGGTAAATATTGAATCCAGGCTGGACTATCAACTTGGGAAAACTCCAGGCTCACTGTGTGTCAGTTTGTTAGTTTGTTGTCACTTGATCAAGTGCAGATTTGTTTGGGAGTACGCACTTAAGTGCAGTATGAACTGAAATGATGAGAGCCAAAATATAGGTTTAAAACTTTTGATATTTCATTTGACATTGTTCTTGAATTGTATACACAGTATTCCTAATCAAATCTGTGCTCAGTCAAATTAATTTGACACACAGCAAGCATTGGGTGAGGTAATATTACAGAAGTAGTGGTTGCTAATAATGATAATAAGATAATCAGAGGCTGCCTTGTGTATTCACTGTACTTGATAGCTAATCACCTGAGTCAAAGAAGACTTGATACAAATGAAAGTTGTTCAGTCACATTTTTTACTTGAGTTAAAATACAGGGGTTTCTTTTAAAAATACTTCAAAATGTGCAAAAGTTTTCTTTTTATGTCAGTGCATGGTTATATCGTTGCCACAATGGATTTACAGAACCTAACTGTGGCTGCCAAAGGTTGAAAAATTGTTGTGGACTGACCGACCAATGGACTTAAAAGCTATATTTCCAGTAGCAATGGACAGGAACCTTAAGAGAAATGTAGCTGAGTCAAAAGTACAATTTGGCTGTACTGTAGTAAAAGTCATAAGTTTCCAAAAAATATCCATTAGTGGGCTAATTAATTCATTAATTTATTTTCAAATAATTGTTCATAACTTAATTTGTCATTCGCTGTATTTTGTATTTTATCCAAAGGTTTGCAAATGCCTTCTCCTATTATGGGATCGTCCTGTTGACAACTGAGCTGTTCCAAGCTGGAGATTCATGTGGGTGTAAGTATCAGCTACTCCACGTAGATCCGCTTTGAACATTTGTCATATTGCGTCTTAAATTTGAACAAATACCAAAAACAAGCTGTCCTTCCTCCTCATAGCGGCCCAGGGGGCCAAGATTGAACCGAGCTGTAGCCTAGAATGCAAATATTTGACATCAGCTGACTACAAAGACCTTTTATGGACAACCTTGGCTGAATTCCCAGGTAAAAATGTTCCCTATTAGCATTTTCTCAGAGCTCTGGTGTGTAATTGAAGCTGTAAGGTGAAGACCTTCGTGATGCTGCTGCCAAGAACAGTGTCCAGCCCAAATACAGGGGTTTCTCTGTATTTTTCATCGTCCATCCATAACAAAAATTTGAGATGACATGGAAAAGATTTTGTATGTTAATATACTGATAAATTAAATTTCTCCATAAGTTCAGGACAGACTTTAAAAGGTGCACATATAAAGCTGTCTTTACATTTAAAATGTGTATTTACATACTAACCTGTTTCAACTTCCTTGAGGTTTAAAGTCTTTTAAGCTTATTGATATGATCTCACATTTGTCAGCCCTGCAGTGCTTAACCTAACGAGTGTGTGATGTAGAAATATTTTGTTTGAGGGAGTGCCTTAGGATGTTCAATTGTTTATTCTCACTGTGTTGAAGGAATTAAAATGTCATGTTTGTTTCAGGTCTCTTAGTTATCGCTCTGGTAGTTGACCGCATTGGCAGGAAGAAGAGCATGGCGCTGTGTTTCTTCATGTTTTCTTTGTGCATTTTGCCTCTGTATGCTTGTATTGGGAGGTAAGTTTGTCTCTGGAACAACAGAAAATATATTAAAGGGATAGTTAGGATTTTTTTTAAGTGGGGTTGTATAAGGCATTTATCCATAGACAGTATATCACCTACAGCAGATGATGGTTGGCACACACCCAGTGTGGAGAAGCAGCAGAAATACCTGTGTAGGAAGCTAAAAAATGTGCTGCTGTGAATAGAAGCAGCAACAAAATGTATTTTAGCCACCTAAAAAGAGCCCCAGCAAAACAAAAGTATTATCAGCCTAAGCGTATTCTATATTTAGAATATTTTCCACTGCTTTATCTTGCCATCAGAAAGCCTTTTCAAATGGGAATGTGACATTACATAAGCCAAATATTGCTCTGTCAAAAGCTACAAGAGTCCTTTGGCATTTTACCTTGCAGAACACAGGAGTTGTTGGTCTACTGTTGCTCAACTGATTAGTTTGTTACGTTAGTATGTTATTATGTGACTTAAGTGTTGTAAAGGGTTGGTCTGGATTCAGCAAAGTTACACAATAACACAAACTAACCAATCGAGGCAGCAGTAGACCAGCAACTCCTGTGATCTGGGAGGTAAAATTACTGACCTTGCTTATGGAATTTGGTGAGTTTAGAGAGAGCGATATTTGGCTTATAAAACGGTGGTTTCCAATCAGAAAAGGTTGTCGGATGGCAAGTTAAAGCTGTGAAAATACAGTGTAAATTTAAACTGATATTGAGGTGTCATGGTGGTGCAGTGGTTATCAACTGTCACCTCACAGCAAGAAGGTCCTGAGTTTGAATCTCCCAGCCGGCTGGGGGGCCAGAGAGTTTGTGGGGCAAGACCTTTTTGTGCAGAGTTCGCATGTTCTCCTCGTGTCCGCGTGGGTTCTCTCGGGGTTATCCGGCTTCCTTCCACAGTCCAGAGACATGCAGCATAATAAGTTAAATGGTAACTCTAAATTTCCCATAGCTATGAATGTGAGAGTGAGTGGTTGTTTGTCTCTATTTGTCAGCCCTGCAATGAACTGGCAACTTGTCCAGGATGTACCCCATCTCTCGCCCAGTGTCAGCTGGGATGGGCTCCAGTCCCCCTGTGACCCGTTAGGATAAGCAGTTACAGACGATGGATGGATGGATTAAACTGATCCTGATGGTTCTGTGTTTTTCTGAAAGTTATAGCTATCAACAGCTAACAGGAAACGCACCTTTACCTTAATTTAATTATGGATTTCTCTGCATCTGAACACTGTTGGAAACATTTGGGATAATGTAGTACACACATACACAACTCAAAATATATAACATATGTGTAGCTTTTTTGGACATTTTAATGCTGCATTTTGTAGCTTTGAACTGATATTTTTTATTAGGTGGCTATAATCAGTTTTGCTGCCGACACTGTCCACAGCAGTACATTGCTTATCTTCCTACACTGGTGCTCCTTCATCTTCTCGGTCAGCTGTTAGTAATACACTGACTAAGGATCAACCTTCACTTAAAAACTATCCTTTTAAAACATCATGGCTGATCTCAAACTCTTTGTGTCTGTCTTTTTATTCATGCAGGGTAGCCCTTACAATATTCATCTTCATTGCCAGAGCCTTCATCTCAGGTGGATTCCAAGTTGCTTTTGTTTACACACCAGAGGTAGCTCTACACACCATTTTACAACTTTAACATTAAAGAGATTTGGTTTTAAATCTTTTGAACTGGAAAAAAAAAATCTCTCTCCTCTTTCTCATCAGGTGTTCCCTACAGAAAACAGAGCCTTAGCAATGGGGACTTGCAGTGCGATGTCAAGGGTGGGTTCCCTGATTACCCCATTTGTGGCACAGGTATGCAGAAAACTCCAACAGCTGTCTTCAGATTAGTGTGTGTCTCTGCCGGGTACCTCAGTTTTTGTGTTTTCGTTCTAGGTGATGCTCAGGACATCAGTGAATTTGACACTGTCAATGTACTGTGTCTCTTGTCTGCTGGCTGGCGTTGCATCCTTGGTCTTGCCCATTGAGACGTTGGGCAGGGGTCTGCAGGAGTCCAGGCTTGACCAGGAGGCCGGAGAGCAACCGACTGCCACAACCAGCCAGTCAAACAGAACACTACAAGCCTAAGACCAAAGGAATCAGGAGGAATGAAAAAAAATGGAAAAGAAAGGATATTTTGTCGACTCCCAGGCGGCTACAGACGCCACAGTTGCCTGTTTGACTGTGGATTGAATCATCTGAGCGATGATGGGTGAAGAGCAACAGGGGACAATCTCATTACAGGCTGCAAGTGATAATTGAGGGTAGGCCTACTTCCCATGTCTAATGAGAGTAGAAGCACACTTGTGCCTGGACTGGTTTGTTTACCCTCTCTTCCATCTAGGCCATGAGAAGCAACAGAGGGACATTTTGGGAAATGATGATCCACTGCAGTGGCTCTACTTTGAGCTACACATTTTAACACTTGACCTCAAGAGACTGAGACATTTATTTATGTAAATGTTATATAAATTCTGGATTTAAATTACTTATTGTATTTATTTATATATGATGCCATGTATCTTTTGGAAAATAAAGTTATTAAATCCTATTTTCTTTTAAAAATAACTTTTATTTTGTCAGTGATTCTCAGTATTGTAATTATTGGTCACTACTTGATTAACCAATAAGTGGACTGTGATAAAATCCAGACATTCTTCTCACGCTTCCTTATCTTAAAGGGACAGTTCACCCCCAAATCAAAAATGCATACTTTCCTCTCATTTGTAGTGCTGTTTATCCATTTACATGGAGATATCAGCCATAAAGATGTCTGCCCTCTATCTAATATAACAGAACTGGATGGCACCCGGCTTGTGGTGCCCAAACTGCCAAAATACATTTGAAAAACTCAACAGCAATGTTTCTTTCCAGATATCCTGACCCAGTTACTGAAGATAATCCACAGTTTGTTGTGAACAGTTTCATGTAGGAACTACTTTCTGTCTACCAAACTACATGCCAACTGCAGCATATCACAATATAAAGAAAAGAGTTCTGACGCGAAACTGCTCACGACAAGGTCTCTGGATTTTTTTTTCAGTACTTTGAGGACCCCTAGTGTCATCTAGTTTGACAAGGATCTCTACAGCCGATATGTCACCAACTCACTTTTCAAGATCAGTGTGTAGGATTTAGTGACATTCATTGATGAGGTTGTAGACTGCAACCGGCTGAATACCGCTCGCCTCACCCTCCCCTTCCAAGTGTGTATGAGAACCCACGGTGGCTGCGAAACTAAAAAATGCGAAAGGCCATATCTAGAGCCAGTGTTTGGTTTGTCCGACTACTGTAAAAACATGGCGATTCAACATGGCCTCTGTGAAAAAGGACCCATGCCCTCTTTATATTTAAACAGCTCATTCTAAAGTAGTAAAAACATAATGGTTATATATTTTATATCTGCCATATTCTGCCAATAAATCCCCATAAATCATACACACTGCATTGTTTAAACTATCTACATGGTTAAATAGCACCACAAGCAAGAGAAAAAATATGTTTGGTTTTTTTTATTTTGATTTAACTGTCCATTAACATTATAGTTCATTGAATAACTTTGATTTTAGGACCAAATAAGACATTTGGTGACATCAGAACGGAATCGAGGAGATTGACGGGCATTTTTTTTCTTGATTTTTTATCCGTTTTCTGATGTTACTCTGTATAAACCAAACCATTTTAGATTACATAATGAGGTGATTAATAAATTATGATAATAGTATTAGTTAGTCTTTGCTGTACATTATGTCAACCTTGATACGTTTCATAACAGGGGCAGAACATTATTTCATCCACATTTGTATTTGGGAGTTCCTAGTCTGGCCAGTCACCTTGACAACATTGGCCCAATGACAGCGCGCACGCGAACTAGGCCAGCCAATCAGAGGCATCCGGCAAAGCTGCATGTCATTTCTGCCCCGCTTGCAACCTGCACCGTGTTTTGTTTGTCTGTCTGCGCACCAGGGATGAAATCTCGGGCTCTGCTGCTCCTCCGGCTCGGTACAAACGGAGGAAACCTCTCCTGACTTCCCGCTCATGAGGACTCCGGTCACCGCGGAGGACGCTCGGAGCAGGACCGAAAGGGAGCACCGTCGGCGGGGCTCTGGAGTCAGGTGCTGCTGCTGCTGGATGAGAGTCTGACTAGGCATTTTCTCCCCGGTGACAGAGACAATCTCAGCCGCGCATCTTCCCACATCCTCCTCCCCTCCCTCCTCCTCTCCTCCTCTGCTGCCCTCCAAGGCTGCAGCCCACCGACCATGGCTCTGGTGACTCTGCAGCGCTCTCCTACCCCCAGTGCAGCATCCTCGGCCAGCACGACCAACAGCAGTGCGGGGGAGGTAGGTGGAAAAGCCGGGGTTTGGTCTTTGTGTGCGCGGGGTGAGGAAACGCCGTGAATGCGCTTCCACGAGCTCCTGTCAGTACAGTCTGTTTAATATCCCTGCATGAAGGGCTATAACCTTTCTTCCCTCACCGCTGCGTCTGTTATAAACTTGATATATTGTTGCATTGTTAGCAGCAGAGAGTTGTTTGTGGCTGCTGTGGCAGCGGATTTGTAAACAAAATCCTGCAGCGGGGGAGGGGGAGGCTGCTGGCTTTAGCTGTCAGAACAAAGTGCTCATTTTGCTGCTGCACAAACATTTGCTGCGTTGCACTCAGGTTGTCCTCCCTCCTTCTTATTGGGCTTTTATTTTGTAGTAATGCAGCCTCGGTATTGGGGAGGAGACTTTAAAGGGGAATGGCACCAAATTTTCGATTTTATGCTGAGTGCGTCGCCCAGGATAGTTCAGTCAAGTGTTGAAGAACTTGCGGAAATCAGAGAAAAACACTTAATGAGTGATGTCACTGGGGTACCCTGTACCTGGCCTGTTCAATCAGTCTTTTAGTCCAGCCAGATTTGGGAAAAAGTAAAGTCCTAAGGGACCGGACGTTGACTTTTCATATGTGTAACCTGTAAAGTTAGAAATTTAAATGTATAAATCATTGCACCTTAGTTGTCACAATTGGAGAAGAAACATTGTGTACAAAAGCCCAAAAAACAATGCACCTTTGTAATGCAAGATTAGAAGTAGCTTGTTGTTTTAATAAACCAGTGTTGCATTAATTATCTTTTTTTTTTTCATTCAGCTTGACTCTCCTAAATCCCCTCTGCTCAAACAGTTAAAATATCTTAAAATCAGGACCTGATCAATATTGGATTTTGGGGGCAGATACTGAGGAAGTGAAAAAATGTGATATGGATATATCAGGCAATATAGTTTATATAGAATATAATATACAGAATACACAATGTATACAGAAACAGAAACATTTTTTGCAAGTTCCTCAAAATTGATTAACACTTGTGACAGAGATATCTAATGGAGGCAGGATATTTTAGAGTTTAACATTAAACTTTATTGGCCACAGTGATGTCAGGCCACTGAAACAGTAAGCTTTTATAATTATAATTTTAAATATATATATATATGTGTGTATATTAAATTGGAATTGGAAAAATGATCAAATACACATAAAACACTGCCTATAAAGCTAACAAATAACAACAATCTGCAATATGTTCTGCTGAAAAAACTATGCAGCAGTCAGTAGTAGTCCTTTTATACAATAAGATTAAAAAAAACAACAACCATGTAATATCACAGTAGATATCACCATTGCCTGGTACGGTATTGAGACACGCCTTACGGTTATATTGTAAAATTCAACGTATCAGTTCGTCCCTATCAGTCTGTTTTCAATATTTTACATCAGGATAAATTTCTAGCCTTAGAAAAGTTCAGCTGCTGACAATGAACAGTAACACTGACTTTGTGGAGTCTGAAGCTGTGAAGCAGACACATTAAATCCCATTTGCAAAATGAAATCTTAGCAGCAAACAAAGTCAAAGATTTGAATATGGAGCACTGCCAGATTAGACATCCCAGTGAAATCATAACATCACGGTTAGTGCTCCAGTTTCTCGTTTGAGGAAAGTGGATTATGTGCTCTGAAGTAGGCTGAGTGAAAAACATAAGCAGTGACATTCTTCCTCTGACGATAACTTGGGTTTTTTTTTTTTATCACTTTCTGCATCACAGCTGACCGTTCTGTAAAAGTCAGCCAGCAGAAATGAACAATGGATGAGTGTTATGTTTGAGTGAGTTTTTGCTGGACTTAGGTGTCCTAATGATACAACTGATGGCTCTATAGTGCGCTCATAGCACATGAGATCACAGCAGTGACGAGAGGGGGCCAGCAGTTGGCGCTGGCACGCTTTAGTCCAGCTTCATGGTCCTCAAAATCCATTGGCACTACTCTTCCCTCCCCATATCTTAAAGATTAAACATAACCATATCAAGGTTCAGTCCATCCCTGAATGTGTCAGACACAAATCTTTTTGTGCCACAGTAATGCTTGAGTATCTTGTTTTTAGTCGATGTTGGCCTCCAGATGACCCAAACAGCAGTTACATGTGCACAGTGCAGTCGTCTGTGTTCACTAATCCAGTCTCAGTCCCATTCATTCATTCAGCCTTTATTTAATCTCAAGGAATCATTGAGGGAATGCTCTCATTTACAATGATGTTGAGAGTTCAAGTTAAAACAGAATAAGTACAACAAGAATATATCGGAACAAATCTCTTGTTCTGTTTAGTTCTGCAGCTCTAAATATTACATTCATGAAGGTGTGTGTTTTTTATGGACAGTCATCCCTGGAAAGTTTAAAATCCTTGACATTCGTTTGACACTGAAGGACAAACACTGCTGTTACACAACTGCAATACTGATACAGTCTTTACATTCTCCGTCTTGTTTCTGTCTTTCAGGATTTTGGGAGTGATGATGACCGGAAAAATAATCAGAGGTAAGATCTGTTTCTTTTTTTTTTTAAAAAAAAGGGTATTCATTTGAAAATTTCTAGATTTCTAGATTCTAGATTTTCAGATGTTTTGTATTTCTGACAGGAGTGTGTTTTTGTGGTCAGTGGGCCATCTGACCCCGGATGAGCCCACTCTGTAGTCGCAACAAGGGGGAATAAAAGCACACAGTCATGTCTCAAGCTGTTATTTTTAGTCCATGACTGTATTTGAGATGGTACTAACTAGACGTCAAATGATATAGTCTTTTCTTTGGTTGTTCGGATATCGATATTAATATCAGACAATGTTTCCGTTACCTCCTAAAATGTGGCATCTTTGATCTGCAGCTCTGTGCACTGATTTGATACCATGTACTGTGTTAACCCAGAAACAGAACACTGCTACTTCCTTGTAAAACACTTTGTGAGACTGTTTTAGAAAATGCAACATGAAATAAAATATTATTGGATGGAAAAGCTGTAAGTAAACAGCACAGATGACTTGAAAAGATTATATTAGTTGGATTAGATTAGATTATCAGTTAATAGGTGTTGGATGATTACACTGTATATATTACCGATTTTATTTCTTTTTTTTTTTTTATTATTCTATGATTTAATGTTACAGGGATGCTGCACAGTAATAAACATTTATGTAAATGGCCAGTTTAGCCATCTTGGCTAATTTTCAACTGTAGTTCTTTGACCGCCATAAGGACACATAAAAACATTAAAACAGGAACAGCGATAATATACATATAGCAGAGCACACTTCATAAGAACACATTAACTGCAGGCGATTCACATGAAGGAGGTTTGAGCCCAGTAAGTCACAGACTGTATGGCAAATGTGACATGATCATGGCATTGACATATAGTGTTGCTGCCTTTATAATATGAGAGAAAGTTGTGAAGTTGAAGTGCTGAGAGGAAGCGGTTATGCTATTAAAAAAATTAAAAAAAAAAAAAACACTGCAAAACAATATATTGTGGAAGTTCCTGTGACCGCCATTGTTGCACAGTGTAGCATTGCCCCTTGGTTTTTATCATCTATTCATATCTATTTGTTTGACGGTTTTTCACTTTGAGCACCAACTGGAAGATTTGCTGCCCTGGTTTGACTCGGCTGACGCGTCTGAGTTGCCCGCTTAAAGGTGTGTCTTGATGCAGGCTTGTCTTAAGTCAAGTGACTGTAGAACGCTGCCATGCCATTTCCTGTAAATTCTTCACAATAAAGGTCCCTTGATATTTTGTCATCTAAAAGCTTTTCTTATGAAGCAGCAAAATCAGGAATGTTAGATTTTCACCAGCAGTGACTTGACACAACTCCTATTCTAAAACAGTGAAATACAGCGGATACCTCAGAGACCAAACAGCGACACTGGAGAGAAACTAAACTTTAAACCACAGATGAATATAAGAAGCTTCAAAAGCACTGAGAGCTGAACACACACTTTTAAAAGCATCTTTCCCTCTGGGCTCCTGCACACACACGAATTGAGTCTTGGCTCTCCGGCACATATAAAAAAAATCAAGGAAAATGCTCAGTTTTCTTTGTTACCAGGGTGACAAGTCCTCCTCTAATATGTGATTGGTTGCCTGGAAAAAAGCAATAGATATGACACCAGCGCTTTTCTTAAAAGTTCCAAGCTTTTTAACTCAAAATGCTCGAAGCAGCTGCACAAAAAAAGCAGAGCAATCGGGAAAAAGATGACAGGCGCAGTGCCTTTTCTCTAGGTGGCCGCAGATGCTCTTTCCTCATTGGGAACAACTGAAAAAAGGGCATTTAGAAAAAAAATGATATGTGGATGCGGGCCCTTATCATCAGTGAAGACCAGACAGGAGTTATTAAGCACCTGTGTAACGTGGGTCATAACAGCCAGGAGCTTATGTGCAGCTTGCTCTTTGGTTGTTGCATGTACATAAACCAGGGTATCATCAGCATACATTTGAATCTCAGCCTGTTGGCATACAGGTCGTGCTTCTGCCAAATGCTTGTTGCACAAGTGACTATATGATGGATGTAATGGTTCTATAATTGGAACAAGAGTTTGAACAGCACACGAGTTTGGCTAGGACAGTGTGCAGTGAATTAGACTATCAAAGAAGCACGCTGACTTGATTACAACTGTGCTAAAAACTATTCTGGCAGGCGCTGAGCTGCCTTGTCTTGTCCTTTGGTGATGATTCAGTGATGTAAGTGAATGTAGCTCTCCTTCAGTATCAGATTGCAGTTTATTTTCTCTCGTGGTGCTTCATTTCTCACTGTTGTCAAGGTGAAAAAAACTTAAATGTTTCCTCTACTCAGTTACATAACAGAGAGAACAAAATCTGTTGTTCCTGCCCCGTCACAAGGCTTTTCTTTGATCAACCCGACGTCACAAGAAGTCATGATTTGTGTGAGCAAAGCTTTGGCACAGACTCTGTCTTTGTCCTCACTGTGTGTGTGTGTCTGTGTGTGTGTGTGGGTGGGTCATTCACAGCCGAAACAGTCTTGTCATGTCTAAATGAGTAACATGTCTTTTTGTGGCTCAGTAATTCATCAGCATGGAGTCTTAATTTAGGATTCTGCATGTCAGACTTGAGATTGACGCCAAGTAACATTTCCACCGCCTCCCAGTGCCTGCATGAATGATGGTATTGTGGCAGAGTGTTGCATAGGGAGAGCCGATTGCCTCTGTGAAGAGGAGATAGGGAGCAGAGACTGGGAGGACAGGGCAGCACAGTCGGGGAGACTTCAGGGCTGAGATGGAAAGAAAGCTGCACGAGGAAGAGAGGAACAACTTGCCAGAGCAGGACAACATCGAGAAGAAAGTGAAATAAGTGGCTGCAGTCCCCTGACCGTGGACAGGAATACGCAGGTGTAGAAGATGGATGAAGGATGTTAGAGGAAACTAAACCGGAGAGTTTTTTTCTAAGAAGGCTGTACGTATACCACTACCAACTCGCAGGATGCATCTGGTTGTGAAACCTTCACACAAAGCCGTGTTCACTGTGCTGCCTCACATTGTGGAGAAAGCTGCTCTGACTCAGAGGGAGATCTGTCGCATGTAAGTTCTCACAGCGGCACAGACAGACAGTTGATAGAAGATTTGATATTAGACAGTTAATGCTTAATTCTGATAAGTTCCAAGTTTGTTAATTATTCTTTCATGTTGCAAAAGTAATGATTTATTTTATATTTCAGTAATTTTTTTCCATAAGAAAAAGACTTGCCTTGGCTTTGTAAAGACTTTTGTCTTTTTTTTTTCTTTTTTTTTTAAGACTTTTGTAAAGTTTTTGCTGTGAAATCAACAAACCTTCCTCAATCGTTGCACAAATTTGTTTAAGGAGACTTATTATTTCAGGTATTTCAGTTATTATCAAGCGTTGTCTCTAAATCATATGGCCTCTGCTCATGGATGGATTAAGACAACGGGCTGCTGGGCACAGACCACCCCTCCCTTTTAGGTGCACACTTAAAATTTGTATCCCTTTGTAGTTGTTTTGCCTCTTTTTATGGTAGTTTGTGTCTTTTTGTAGTTGTTTTTCTCTATGGTAGTTTTGTGTCCTTCATAGCTGTTCTGTGTCTCTTTTATGTGAGTTTTGTGTACTTCATAGTTGTTTTGTGTCTCTTTATAGTAGTATTGTCCCTATATAGTTGCTTTGTCTGTCTTTATGGGAGTTTTGTGTCTCTATATCTCTCTTTGAGGTCATTTTGTGACCCTTGTGTTTTTTCTCTGCTTTAGTATTTTGTGTCCTGTCTCTTTATGATAGTTTTGTGTAGGTCATAGTTGTTTTGTGTCCCCTTGTCTCTCTTTATGGTAGTGTCGTGTTACTTCGTAGTTATTGTTTCTCCATTGTTGGTAGTTTTGTGTCCTTTATGATTGTTTTGTGTCTCATCGCAGTTGTTTCTTGTCTCTTTGTGGTAGATGTATTTCTCTTTGAGTCACCTTGTAAATGTTTTTTGTCTCTGTAATGGTGTGTGATTGACTCTAGTAAAGAAATGTTAACAGTCACTTCAGACAGATGCTCTGGCAGAGAGGCCCTCAGTCACCTTGGGCCCCTGAGCCTGTGCCCAGTAGGCCTGTTCGGTAATCCATCCATGCTTCTACTTAAATTTGAAGAGGAATAATGATACCACATAGCAGTGGAGCTGAAACAAAAGGCTTTGTGATGGTCCCACTCAGTCATACCAGGCTTGTGTGTGTGTGTGTGTGTATGTGTTGGCTGGTTGAGAGGTTAAACAAAGCTGCAGTCTGTTCTGTGTGAGAAAAGATGCTAAAGCTCTCCTCCTGCTTGCTGCTGCCTCCATAACAAAGTCATGACCCAGAGACACTGCGTCCAACTCGGACTCGACAGGACAGAGAAGTTTGAGAGCCCGAGCACATGCGGGTAGTCATGGTGTAACGCTCGATTCACCACAGCTCAGCCAGTATTCAATCAAGCAGAGTCTGTAAATCATGCTGTAAAAACACAGAGCTGTAAAAGTCACTGCATCAGGACTCTGCTGACTTTCAGTCTCTGATGAGCCTCCTGTCCTGCTCAATGAACCAGTGAGGACTTAATAAGTATGCACCCTACAGCTGGCTGCTCACTGTACATACAGTATCCTGACTGCAGCCATTTCATGTTCCTGTCTCTCAACGGTTCAGCACAATTCTTGGTCGCGCTATGTGATTTAAAGCGTGATTTCAACTCCAGTTTTGACATGATGACTTGTTTGCAACGCCATGGAGAAAGTAGGGCACGTCAGGTGATTGAATATATCACAAAGTTACAAAAAATTAAGTGAGATTAAGATTAAGTGTGTGTGAAGGTGTTCGTTTGTGTTCATGTCAGTTGACTAAATTGGCGTGGTAATGGGAGTGGCTGTTGTAAAAAGGTGCATAACTTTGTAGAAAGACGCACACAGACGTAACCACGACCACAAATTTTCTGCCTTAAAATGCCTGAAGTTTGCCATGGAGGTCAAGTGTGTGAATGTGTGAACACATAGATGCATACGTGGTCGCAGCCGTTGCAAATTTGTGCTTGTTTTTTTAAGCAGGTCACATACTGATTACAGTATATTCAGTCAGTAAGTGAAAAATGTAAGAACAGAAATAACAAAGTAAACTCTTTAATGGAGAAAAAGAGCCTAAATAATCCCACCATGTAAAACTAACCCACCCAAACCCCCTGCAAATTTTTCTAAGATGTGAAAAGTGTAAAACGTAGTGGCTTCTCTTTTTAAGATGTTGGAAAAAAGATCAAATACATCGTAATGAGTGGGACCATAGTTTTCTTCTAATATGTTGGAACAAATATTTGGAAGGGTAATGAGGGACTAGTACCTTTACATATGGGAAAAAACTCCCAGATGGCTTTTTTTGTAGTTTTATTTTGAAATAGTGGCATATGTGTAGCATTCTGACTTCAATTTAAGTGTCCAGTCTTGTGTGAGGTTGTGTCTTGTGTGTTTAGTTTTCAGTTTAAAGCAAAAATAAGATGGAGTTATGGAAGGGGTCAGCAATGTAAGGCATGCATGGATGAGTGGAGTTATGTGTGTTGTTTAAGGTGGTTTAAAAAAAAAAGGTCAAACTAATTGGTTGTGGGAAGATGATGATGATGATGTTGAGACCAAACATTCTTCTTTGGGAAGACAGTGGAAACAATAGAATAATATGATTTGGTGAAATTGGATGCTCCACAATTTAGGCTTAAGTTGATGTTTTCCTTGCCTCACTTGTGTGTTATTATGGGGTTAGAATGAAGGAGTTATGGTTAAACTGGTAAAACCTGGTATGAAGGGGTAAAGCAGTGTGCAGCTGGAGTACTGCACTGCACTGTGCAGAAGCACTTCTTTGATGAATTGATTAATTTATTTTCTACTTTTTCTTTTTCCAGCCTCAGTGAGAGCTTCTTCATGGTCAAAGGAGCTGCCCTCTTCCTCCAGCAGGGTGGCAGTGCACAAGGACCAAAGACCCCAACCCACCACAAACATGCAGGTAGGAACAAACATTCACACACACACATACAGAAGAAGCTTTGTTTCTTGTTCTTTTTTTGCCCATGTTCTCTGCACAAACAAGCTCCAGACAAAAGGAAAAATTGTATTTGCTGAGGAGGCTTTTCTCTCTGTGGGTTTGTCTGTGTTTATTCTAAACTGTGTTAGGAACAGTTTCGTAGTCGGGTCTGACCTGAACTGACCTGCAGCTGAACTGGAGGAGCAAAACGGCAAAAATCATTTCAAACAAGATCAAGTCTCAGGCAGTTTGCTTAAAGTTAATTCAAAGAAATATACAGACTGTATCTGTTTTTTAGATATTTGAATACTGGGCACCAGATGAGAGGATGATAATCTAAGTTTAAACAAAGCTGTGAGAATGAAACAAGCATTACAATCATTTACAAAATATATATAAAAACAGCAAACAGCAAATATTACAATCTCTATAATTTTTTTTAACTATAATTAGTCTTGAAACAACAACAGAAGCTGTTCAGAAAGGAACATTAATTAAAATTTTAATAATTTTAAGATTTGGACTATAGAGCTGACTATTAGACAATTAGTTAATTATTTTTCAACTATTAAATTAATATCCAACTATTTTGATAATTGATTAATAGTTTTGTGTAATTTTTAAGAAAAGAAAAAGTGTTCAAAGTCTAGTTTCTTTAGTCCTCTTTGACATTAAATTGAATATCTTTGGCTTTTGGACAAAAAAAAAATCACCATTTTCTGACATTTAATGGATCAAACAACAAATTAATTAATCAATAAAATGATCAATAGATTAGTCAGTAATCTGACTGTTGGTTTGACAAAACAACCACAGTGAACGTGTCGTTTCGGGCTCTGGGTAATTGTGAGAATTTTTTTCAAAGCAAACAATCACTTGATTAATAATCAGGAGATGAATCCATAATTAAATTTAGGTGCAGTCCTACTCAGAATATTTGAAAATTAGCTCCACCTCAACCAACTACAACAGTAAATAAAATACTTCTACTACTACTGAGTCATAATAATCTAATATATAATAGTACATTTTACTTAAATAACATTTTCAGTGCTGGACTTTTGTCACAGAGTATTTTTACAGCATCATATTATTACTTTTATTGAGTAAAGATTCTGACCAACACTGGTTCCAACAGATTTTGTGTTATTTTACAATCCTCCTCCTGCTGCTGCTGCACATCAAAGTGATGTTAAAATGTGGCACAATCTAAAAATAACAATGTTCTGTAAGTGTTCTAACATCCATCAATGGGGTTCTTTTATAGACACTCACTGTTCACAAGTTTTTAATCTGACATTCATGTTGAGTCTGAAGCCATTCGAGGACAAATGTGGGACCAGTGAGACATCAGTTTGCGTGTGACTCTGGTGTTACTCACTAGCATCGTCTTAGCTTAGCACAGCTGGACAGCAGCGGGGTTCAGATTTGTCTTCATTGAGGGAAATCTGTACACATATTTCCACCCGCTGAAACAGAGAACCAACAATGAATGAACAATAGAAGAAGCTGAATGATCGGTCTGTAGCTGACCTTTAGTTTTTTTGTAAGATATTCCAGTAAGACCTTTCCTTGTTGTTCATGCCAATAAAGCTATTTGAACTGAATTCTGTTGAAACTGAAATTGTATCTGTGTTCATTATTTGTGCATTATTTTCTGTGTATGTTTATTCTCAGCACATTAAAGGCATTTTTAGTTATTTACCGCGATGCCTTTTGGTTTTGCCAATGCTTTGGTGGCAGGAAATCCTTTTCTCAACCTCAATCCTGATCAGTCTCAATGTGTATTTCACTTTCAGGCGATTTACCTCAACACCTGCAGGTCATGTTTAAGATCCTCCGCTCTGAAGATCGCATTAAGCTGGTCAGTGCTAACACACACACTTCATCACACTGTTGTAGATATTTGAATCGTAGGTTTTAGATATTGTGTATTTCAGTATATAGTAGGTTTTATGTATTATCCTTGGGCCAAAATACCTTAATGTTTCGCCTTAAGTATAACACTTCAGTCTTAATTTCTCCTGAGCTGAGGGGTTTACCAAAGGTAAGGAGTCCCTTAAAAGTTTTTCCTGCATGAAGGCTGTTTGTTTGCTTGCAATACCTGTTATCTCTTCCATTCAGGAGGCCCAAAAAATTACCTGTCTGTTCTGACCAAAAAATATATACAACTAATTGCAGGAAGTAATCCAACAAAACTGGTTAGAATAACTTGAAGTTAACGTACAGCTTACTTGACGAAATCATTAAGGTAGACTAACTGTTAGCTAATATGGCTGACAGTAAAAAAAAAACTCTCTGTACAGAAGTCATTCATAATAAAGATGATCTCTTCTTTTAACAAGTTATTTATTTATTGTTTATTTCATCATGCATTTAAGTATTTAAAGCTATAGATATACTCCCACAGTAACTTTAGGTAGGATTACAGGCTAGCTAGTTAACATGAAACAGGTTTAATAACCATGTGTTAAAAGAAAAATCAGTTTTACACAGAATGTATTCCATACATTTTATCCATATAAACTTGGCCTCATAGAGGTTAAGATAGAGTTGGAGATACCTTAAGTTTTTTTCCTAATTTTGGTTGGTAAGGCCTTTTGTGAAACAGTTTAACTTTAAGGGATTTCTTAAGTATAAGACCAATATAAGGAAACCTAATTTTTTTTCTGCAGTGAATTTTATTTTTAAGGAAACCTTAACGCAGACTTAAGGAAAATCTTAACTCAAAGTGCTTTAAGCAACCAGCCCCTTAATTCTATTCAATATCTACAGACGATACAAGTGTTGATTTTGTTACTGATTTTTTTAGTTTTTGGATTAACGTGCAGTCACGTATGTTTCTGTACATTAATTACGTAACAACAACAGTCAATAGTGGAAATTTTCTTCCTAAATGAATGATTGTTGCATTCTCTCCTTTTGTTCCAGGCTGTCCGGTTAGAGAGCGGCTGGTCAGAGCGGGTGCGCTACATGGTCGTTATCTACACCAACGGCCATCAAGATACAGAGGAAAACATCGTCCTGGGAATGGACTTCACAGACAAGGACAGGTAATTCATCTCTCTGTAGCTCAACAACGAGTGCAATTTAATCTGATTATTAGATTTGTTAAAATGTTGCTCTTAAATCTTTGTGATCCACAGTAAAGATTGCTCTATTGGGATGGTGCTTCCACTGTGGAGTGATACCAACATACATTTAGATGGAGACGGGTAAGTTTCAGCCTGTCCTTTCATACAAGATGGAATAATTAGTATTTAATAACTGTTATTCTATGTTTATATTTCATATTTAAGTATTATTGTCATGTTTTCTAGTATATTATTCAGAATTTTTATTCTGTAGATATAGCTATAATGGATGTTGAGGTTTTCCTTCCAGTTTATACTATGTTAATTTATTTTATTTGTTGTGTTTATTTTTTATTTAGTTATATTTACTTAACTTATTTAGGTATATTACTGCATGTACTGGATAACCTGCGACTATAACAGAATAATTTCCCTATTTGGGATCCATCCATCCATCAATCCTGTCCTCCCTGCTCATATTCAGCTGTGTGTTGGTTGTTCTCTGCGTTTTAGGTTTTACTGCCCCCCAGTGGCAGAGGAGTGGATTACATTCATTTTTCTATGTGTGTCAGAGCCGTTCTTGCTGACCTGTTAACATTGTCTCTGTCTCTGTACGCTGGAGGAATGTTCCACTGCTCGGTGTCCTGAATAGTCCCATGAACGAGCCGTGTCCAGTCTGTGTTTACGTCCCCCAGATCACTCTTCATCGCCATCCACGCTCAAACTGATCTTCCCTCTCCTCCTCTTCCTCTTCCTCACCAGAGGCTTCAGTGTGAACACAGCAGGGCGGTCACATGTCTTCAAGCCTGTATCTGTGCAGGCCATGTGGTGAGTGGGTCCTTAATGTTTAGCTGGGATTACTGGTGTGTTGTGTTGTGTTTATGGTGTGTGTACATGGAAGAAAACACATTGACCATGTTGGATAAATGTTGTCTTAGACCTTACATTAGGTAGAGCCAAACAGTTTACTTCTAGAGTATGTGTACCTCAAGGCATGTTGTTCAAGTTCATTTGACTTCTGTATTGCCCATATACCCATATAGATACCGCTTTATGCCTGTGTTCAGTGTGAAGATGTAGTATGCTGAATACTGACATTAGCCTAGTTAACTCAATTATGAGATCAAGTAGCAGTGCTGCAAAAAGGTAATGCGTAACTAGGGCTGAAGCAGATGTCTTTTTTACACTCAAATCTTCTGTTGAGGTTTGATCAGGTCAGTTTGATCAACATAAAGGTTATTTATGGTGTCTCCCTTTGTGTACCACAAGCAGCATAGGAAAAGTTCTGAAACATATCAAAATAGCTGGTGTCTAATTTTATTTCCACTGACTAATCGTTGCAGCTCTCCTCTGGAGTTACTGGAAATGTTTGGATCACACAAGCAATCCTACGCAGCTACCCCTGGAATCTAATTCTACAAATAGTCTAATACTAGTGATATAAGTATAGATTAATCTTTATCTGCAACTGCAGAAATATAGGGTATAAACAGAATAAATACATATCAATTCTTGATTTTGAATTTGAATGTCGGCATTACAAACAAATCTTCAAATCTTTGTACTATTTAGTACAGCTCTATAAATAACTTTAGCCTTTGTTCATCCTCGAGGGTTAGTGCTTATTAGCCTAATGTTAACATTTTTCTGAAGAAACATACCTATAAATAGGCCTGGGCGATATAGCTGAAAAGTGTATCTTGACAGTGAAGTTTTATCAATCATGTGGCTTGTGACTGATGACATGTTATGTCCTCCAAAGGATGGAACCAGCTGAAGTGATAAAATACGTTCGCTGTATTACCTGTCTTAGTCGGGAAGGTACTCCTGTACTTTATACACAACGGTGTTCTGATAGTTGTCCATCTATGTCCTGGGGGTTGTGTTGTGGTGGGAACAGACTGAGCATCATATCTGTCTCCTCTGCAATGTTTTCCAGCTCTCCCACCTCAACTGGCTACTTTCAGTGCAATGGGGGAGCAGCTCTATTCAGGGTTCCCTCCAAATTCCAAGTTCCTAATCCTGACTTTAAATACAGTCCCCACCCCCTCTTTATAGGTGCTTGAATTACTGAGCAGCTACACCTGTTGGGAAGGAGGCTATTATGATTTCTTTGTAGCAGAAATTTGGGACTTCATGAATATGTTGATTACAACATAATAAATGTCTTTAGACTAGCTGTCCATCATTGGAGAGCTTTAATGGTGCAGACAATTCCTCTGTCCTTGTGTGAGTTCTCTTTATCCCATATACATCCAGCAATTTAAAACGATGAAAATGTTTATTTTCTTGGTTTGGTGAACAACTACAGAACATTCAGGTATAATTTTTCACTATGATCATCACTGTGAAGACTCTTCTGGACTATTAGGGCCTCTCTCCACTACTGTCACCACAGTTAGTTCAAAGACTTGTAACTGTCTTGCTCTGGCCACATAGAGCCACCTGCTGGTCATTTATCAGAACTACCGATTAACAAGTCCACTTCTGACCCTGCTCCCGCCACCTCTCATCCATCTTTTTGATAGTAAAGGCTTCTTTGCTCTGTGTGTCTGCAGGTCTGCCCTGCAGGTCCTCCACAAGGCATGCGAGGTGTCGCGCCGGTTCAACTACTTCCCAGGAGGCATTGCTCTCACATGGATGGCTTTTTACGAGAGCTGCATCACCTCAGAGCAAAGCTGCGTCAATGAGTGGAACGCTATGACGGACCTGGAGACCACCCGGGCCGACTCACCCACCATGTTTGTCGACCGGTGAGACTCTACAGGCTGCTTCCTGTAACATACTTAAAGCGTAATGTAACATGTAGGAAAACCAGGCTGTGATGTTTTTAGGTATTCACAACACACACCAGCAGCATCACTGTCACATGGCCAAACAGAGTTCTAACATGCCTGGTGTGTTTACGTTCTCAGTCATGGAATAGATTTCACTGTGTTAAACACCAGCTGTTGTCCTTTTGTTACCGTCCTTTGTTTTCAGCTGTGGGAACATGTTACAGTGTTATGCTAATTTTCATTCAGACGGCAGCGCTTACGTATTGACTCATTCTGTGCAGGCCGACGGAACGAGAGAGAACAGAGTGTCTCATTAAAGCCAAGCTACGCAACATCATGACGTTTCAAGACCTGGAGAACATCACCTCAAAGGAGGTATGAGACAAATCAACACCTTACCCAAAGACAAACACACCTCAGTTTTTAGGAATACGTGTTAAATGAATTATGTAAATGTCTTGATTAAAAAAAGTGGTTTTCAGGTAGTTTGGCATACAAGCATTCCATGGAAATGACTGAAAGTCACAACAGCATTTTGCATAATGGTGGGAATCACCAGAGACCCCAGGCTCTAATAGTATATTGCAATTTCTTATCTTTTTTTTCACCTGCAAATTATGTCTCCAATGGAAAACTTTGGCAACATCTGGTTTATCTGATAAGGTTAATTAATCTAGTCAGTTCATCTCACTTTACTTCTTTTTTTATTGCAGCAAAACTGGATTTTTAAGCAGAATGACCAACAGTGTCATAAAAATCTACCATTCCTGCTATTCCTGCTCAGAAAAAACAAACACAAAAAGAAATAAGGACTATCTAGTGGACTTCACAAGCAATTTATATTATTCTAGTGCCAAAAAGTTTAAGATGTAATTCATAGAGTAAATGATTGATACTTGCCATCCATGTATCAATATAATACAGAAATACTGTGTCGTATTGATTTTTGTCCTCAATGAAGAAAAAGATCAAAACAAAAGTATTACTATTAGACTTATTGTGTGAAATACACTGTGAAACTTTGTGTAGTCAGTAGAACCAAGGAGTTGAGCTTCATTATGCAATAAAGACACAATGGACACTAAATAGTTCAGTGTTCTGTCCTCGTCCTCAGATCCGTAACGAATTGGAGCAGCACATGAGCTGTAACCTCAAAGAGTACAAAGAGTTCATCGACAACGAGATGCTTCTCATCCTGGGTCAGATGGACAAGGCCACACTTATCTTTGACCACGTGTACTTGGTGAGGATGTTTTGTGTTTTTTTTTGTAGCTCTTTTTTACCGTATGCTCCTTTAGAATAGCTTCTTCTCTTTTCCTCTAAGCTGACAGCCAAATGACTTAATTTATTTAACTTACTTATTTATTTAACAGTAATTCGTAGCATAAGCATTCTGTATGTTTGCCTCTGCAGGGCTCTGAGTGGAACGCTTCCAACCTGGAAGAACTACGTGACTGCGGGTGAGCTGATAGCTTAACACTGACATACTGTTTTCTTAATTTAGTTCTAAGTCTTTCATTCTTATACAGGATTGCATAAAAGCTATTATGGTGACAACAAATCAGATCATGTCAGAAAAAAGCGAAAAATATCCATCCCAGTTCTTAAAAGAAATCTCTTTATCTAAGAGGATGAAAAGAGCAGTGTTTACGATTTTTGCATGAAAAATGAGGAAGGACTAATTAATAGCCAAAATAGGTGGCAATTATATTTCTGTCAGACAACTAATCTCTCAGTCAACCAATGCTGCTCTAAAAGCTATAATGTGTATTTTACCTGAGAGTTGCTGTTGTCTGTAAATAAGTTATATTTATGTCCCCTGTTAACCTTAGTTATGTTTGGATGATTTATGATTTGGATGATTTCAGCTCTCAATTCATGAAGTATGTAATTTACAATATGAAATACAATATGCCACATGATAATCTAAGCATTATTGACACTCAGGTCTAAGTTCAAAAAGTAAAATGCACCGTGTGAAGAAGTATCCTGTATTGAAAGGTGTTAGTCATAAAGAGAGTGTTGGTTCACATGTAAATGTTGGCAGTCACACCATACTGTGTGCATCACGCCAGGCAATAAACTGAATCTGCACACTGTGATAACACCCATAAAGCTAATAAAAGCATTGTTTCAATCTTACATTTCAGGTGTTGGCAGGCAAAGAATAGAATTATATCAAATAAACCTGTTAAAAACACAGAGTTGGTTGGCTGATGTGAAACAGATTTATTTCCACGTGTTGATTAACAGTTCAACTCTTAAGCAGTGGAGGAAACACTAACATTTTTTTGGTTTGGTTGCAGAGTTGGTTACATCCTGAATGTTACCAGAGAGATTGACAACTTCTTCCCAGGGTTGTTTTCTTATCACAACGTCCGTGTGTACGATGAGGAGGCCACTGACCTGCTGGCCCACTGGAACGACACCTACAACTTCATTGTCAAAGCCAAGTAAGAATCCACATGTAAAAATAGTCCAGAGAGATGGGATGAGATTGTAATGCAGAATGTGAGGGAGAAAATATACAGATTATAAACTGTAACACCGGGCTGTTATCCAAGGAATGACAATCAACAGAACGGTGCTCCCACAGCGCAATGGTATTAAAAGATGGAGTCTTTAGTCATCACAGTTTGCTTAATGTGAGCCAATCACATTAAGCATTCTCCCTGAGCACTGGGGCCGTGATCACACAGGACACATTTTTCTCCCACCCAAATGCAAGACACAGCTGTGAGTTGTGCCAGTAATACAGAGAGAGAACTGAAATGGTGCAACCAGTCTGGTTGCTATGCAACTGTCTACGCATGTTAACCTGGAGTAAAAAAAAGGATGTTAGTAAAAATATAAATGGAAAAGCTAAAGTTAAGACACGGAGTGGTCATAGAAGAATCCTGAAACTCATCAAGTAGGTCCATACAGTGGGATTTAAATGATTTAATTTTCTGTCCAATAGGAAGAACAATTCCAAGTGCCTGGTGCACTGTAAGATGGGGGTGAGCCGGTCTGCCTCTACTGTTATTGCCTATGCAATGAAGGAGTACGGCTGGTCTCTGGAGAAAGCCTACAACTTTGTCAAGCAGAAACGGAGTATAGCTCAGCCAAACGCTGCCTTCATGAGACAGCTGGCAGAATACGAGGGAATCCTGGATGCAAGGTAAGCAGGTCTACGGTTTCAGGGTTGCACTTAGCTCAGCTGACTGCAGTCACATTTACAGCCAAGAGGTTTCTTCTTTGGAGCTGGTACTAATTACACTTAGCTGCTTTTTATGTAGGGAAGCCATGGTGAGGTCTTGTGTTACAGATTACACCAGTTTATTTTATACTTTATACGAGCAATGATGCCAAATAGGCTAACGTTAGAGTGCTTAATGCTGACTTTTTATATTTTTTCCCTTACTTTGCACAAAACAAATGCTTAGAGGGTTTGTTCATTATTATGTTTTCGAGTTGCTATGTCTATCAAACATCCCCCGCACTGACCCAAACAACTGTAGATGTATTCTGCCCATGCACTTTAAGTCAGAGATATGTTTTTCCTTTTAAATTTACACAGCAAACAGCGCCATAACAAGCTCTGGAGGCCTGAAACAGATGAGGAGGGATCAGATGATTTGCAGGCATCTGGCCACAGTACTGGTGGGGAGGAGACACCAGTGCTCAGAGAGGAAGAAGCCTGGGGAGGCTGTGGGGCATCTCCCTGCAGGGGTATGGGTCTGGAGATGGAGCCCCTTGACTCTCTGAACTATAATTATTACTTCAGACGTTTGTCAGACTCTGCACTAGACAGCGAGCCCTCCACTCCAGTGCGAGGTCCCCCTCTGCTGGGTATGGAGAGAGTTTTCATCGAGATTGAAGACGTGGAGAGGGATGCCCTGTTGGAGGATGAGGGGTTCCCCATGGCTCATTTAGCTCTGCCTGGCGAGGGCACGGCAGCTCAGACATGTGGACGCCTTGACCCCCTAGAGGACATGAGACTGAGGCTCGAGTTCAGCACTTTGGAGGAAGAGGATGAGGAGGAGGCCAAGAAAGAGGAAGCTGAGATGGCAGCGTTGGCTCAAACACCTGGAAATTCAGATGGGAAGAAGGCAGGGGAGGAGGGCGAGAGGACGGAGGAAAGCCGATTAGGCCTCGCCAACCTGAACACCAACAACAGCAACCGCCTCGCTGCCAAGCGCAGCTGCCCTGCAGCTTTTGACGTGAGTTGAAAACAGTTTTTAACTGTGATTAAGCTATATCTTGTGTTTGAAAATTTGTTATCTATGGGAACGTTTTAAAAATGCTCCTATGTCAGAACCATATGTAATGTTATTAATAAGGGTGCGCCAATCATTCAAATCATCATTTTGTAGTCAGTCACTTAACACTGGAAACGATATCAGCTAATACCTATCACAGAGTCTATTTATAGCCTTCTATTTATTGTGTAGCATGATTTATTTATTAATCTGTTTTTAAAAACATTTCCATTAACGCTAGAATTAGTATGATTTGTAACCTGCTCTTTGAAAATGCACCAGAAAGACAGTAGTCAAATACTGATATGTGGGGTTGTTAAAGTGTCCCAATACTGAGGAAATAAGAACATATGGGCAGATGATTGAGAAGAATTAATTTATTTTTTGAGTTTTTGAGTGCATTGTTTTTTGGGGAAACCCAACCCCTGCAGAGTTTTCCTGTAAGTAGAAAACAACTTAAATATTATATCCCAGGTAGTTTGGGACCTGTTGTAGAAGAATACAATTAAGTTTACTGATAACAGTTTGATAAGATTTTTTAAATTAACATTTTAAAAATCTGCCTATGTAAAAATTAATGGGATATTGTGATATTTTAGCATCTGATTATTAAAAATGCTGTATTAAAAGAACAAGAAAGTAATGACAGGTGTAGGCCTTTGTATTTTAACAAAGAAACATCATTTCTGCACTAATTTCCTCTCTTAAACAACCTTAATGGCCATTTAAGTAAACATTTCTTACACGGTGCATTATTTTTGAGTATTTTTGAGTGGCACAACCCCCACAAAACTCTATTCCTAATAAGGTCCAGTAACATTTGGAAAGTCTAGAAGAGCAGCACAATTAAGTCATTTAACAGGAGCGCCAAACTGGAAGTTAGCCACTTGGCTGCAGGAAGTCTCACAATACAGAAGCATAGGCGAATGTTGGCTTCATGCGCCACTGAGCAGCTTTCACAGGAATGAACAGAGGGCCACCTCCAATGCTGTATCCAGCGCTTCTGTATACAGCTATGGTCAGTACCCATGTGCTTTGCATTAGAAAGATTTGTGTAGATTTAGATAACCAAGGAAAGAAATAGCACACCCTTAAATGATACCAAAAATGTCTAGAGACTTTCAGCATAATTTTTTATAACATGATAATTTTGTTGCAAATATTTACTTGGCATTATGGCAGATATCCCGTCCTGACGCTTCATCATATGATCCCCTCTTCTGAATGGTCTTTATAGAGACCATAAATCAAACTATTTCGAGTAAATATAAACCGATAACAATTGTGGCTGATCAGTTTTGAGCACCCTTAGTTATTCACTTAGCATTTTAAATATTCTGCATGCCACTGACCATACACTGTGTTCTCTTTCAATGTTACTCCATTTAGGACAGTGCTAGCACAGGAAACCCTTTAAAAGTGAAGCCCTCCTATCAGTCCTGTAAAGACTGTCTGCGTCTACCACAAGGGCGGCGCTGTGACCGTCCAGCAGGAGGCCGTTCTCACCGCCTTAACCCCTCTCGCCACTGCACTGTCCCCACCATATGCATTGATCCACCTGGGACCAATTTTGCCTCCCAAATTCTGCAGCCGCTGCAGGCCCCCGCAGTTACTTTGGTCCAATCCTGTAGTCCTCTGTATCGCTGCGCGACCTGCGCCCCCAGTGTCCCCTCTGTCCCATTAACCAACCGCCAGAAACTGGTCTCACCCATGAGCTGTGAGGACACGCCTCCTGACCGCAGCTCAGTGGAGACGGAGGACATGGATGAACCACAGGGGGACGACGTAGGAGAGGGCACAGGGGCCATCGGTGCGACTACTGCTGAAGGTGCAGTGGAGCTCCAGCTGCAGATGCCGGGACTGGGGATAGAGTTTGGTCTGGAATTGATGCGACAGAGGGCAGAGCAGCTCGAGAAGCTGCCAAGCTTGCCCATGGAGGGCCAGCTCCCAGTGGGGCCCCTGCCTTAATGCAGCATGGACGAGATGGAGGAGGGAGGCTTACCACTGCCTCCACCTGGTACACTACGATGGCTGTGGGTCTTTAGATGACTGCCGCTGTGGTGTCCAACCAGAAATGAAGCTCTGCTCTGACCTGTACTGTTGTGTCCTGGCCTCAACAAGCTGCAACAGCCCTCTGTGCATTTACAGAGCGTCCTGTCATCGTAAAGCTAAAGGCTTGAATGCTTCTGGCTAGGTAAGGACTAAAGACTTTCTCGTCTCCTCCACTTGTCCCTCAGACCTGACTGATCTGGTCTCTTCTGAGCCTGCCGCCACATCCAGGATCATCTCTCTTCCTCGCAGCCCAGTGGAGATGAGCATTATGCTGCCATTTTACCCTCAACAGACAGGTTTGGCCTCTTTGTAAGACAAGAGACAGTGGTGGTTTCTAACTGAGAAAGCTATAGCTCGCACTTTGATATTGATGGAAAGAAAAATACCTGAAGTAAGATGCTTCTGTCAGTGTACTGTATGTTTTCAATCCAACTCATCAACAGTGTTCATGATGGAGCTCCGTGAAGCCAGTTCGATTGCATTCAGTATCTCCTCATGTTACCGCTGATGAATCCTCACTTACCTTCACTTATATTTTCCCTGCCGCAGCTGCTTTTGCATCATGAGAGGGCATTTCATGTGAAAGAAAGCATAATAATTTTTAAAAAGGATGTGAGCCTTTTTATTGCCTCTTTGTAAAGCGTTGTACCTCGAACCACAAACATCTCGGGACTGTTTTGGTCAAAGACTGTTTTGTCATCTCCACTCAGTGGCTGGTTCACCCCCAACCTCATCCATTAATGGAATCATGTACTTAAAGCGCTCACTCTAGCATGACTTTGCAGTATTGCGTAACATATCTTTAACATGCTTGACAGAAAACATATTGAAATTGCCTTTAATTTCACTGAGTTTCTTGACATACATTCAAATTTGTCTGTTTAAGTGACAACAGAAGGCACCATCAGTTACCAGATAAATGATTTAACTGAACCTAAACGCCCCATCTTACGCCTGAAAAAATGATAAAAATGAAAAACACTGACAACTAGTTTCTTGGAAAATATTACATACATTCATTCAGATGTTAAGAAACATTTATAAGCTTAAACAGATAGTTTGGGTTATTTGATGTGGGCTTGTATGAGACATTTATCCATAGTCAGTGTATTACTTACTGTAGATAGAGGGTGGAGTTCTGCTTTCCCAGTTTGGAGAACTGCAGGCTAAACAATGTACTGCTGTGGACAGGGTCCACAATTTATATTTCAGCCACCTAAAGAAATATTAGTTTAAGTGTACACCAGATTTGGAATATTTTCACAGCTGTGCTGTCAGATGACCTTTTCCAACAGGAAACCATCCTTATCTAAGCCAAATATCGCTGTCTCCAATTCAACCAGACACCCTTGCCAAAAACAGGTCATTTTACCTTGCAGTACACGGGAGTTGCTGGTCTACTGCTGCCTAGGTTGGTTAGTTTGTTTGTGTTATTGCGTGACTTCGATGTTTTAAAAGGTTTGTTCGGATTTACTGAAGTCACAGTGGATGGAGAAAGTGGAGGAAGAGGAAGTGGAGTGTATAATGGCAGTTTCCTGTTGGAAAAGGTTGTCTGACAGCATGGCAAAGCAGTGAAAATATTCCAAATATAGAACACACTTAAACTGATATAGATTTTTTGGGCCTTTTTTATTCATCATAAATATCTTAAGTTGCTGACTCTGTCCACAGCAGTTCATGGCAAAGCTTCTGTGCTGGTCCTCCTCTCTGCTTCTCCTAACTGTGGGTGTGCCAACCACCATCTACTGTAGCTAACACACCAACTATGGACGAGTACCTACATACAGCCCTATGTCAAATATTCCAAGCTATCCCTTTACAACATATTCATAAGCTTAAATGTAAATTTCTTTTTGATTCCTGATATAACCAAAGCCATATCGTGGTGCCAGGTCCAGTCAATCGCCTTCATGATGTTAGATGGCAAAGAAGCTCAACACAGTTTCCTTTTATACTGTAGTGTACATACTTTTCATTCTTTCTTACCCAGCCTGCATCTGGGTAGTCATTTATCTGAGAGGCTCTCATGGTAAACATGGCTTGCCCGGTTAACTTTTTGGTCAAACAGTAGGCTACCTTTCCCTAAACACAAAGATTTGCAAAGGCACACTTATCACGTATAGATTAGCACTTGAGCACAACTCTAGTATCCATTCACACAGACATATTTCAGTTGAGAGCACTGAAGCAAACACCAGAGGTAAAAAAAAAAATCTACAATATGTTTCAAAGAAGTAGTTACGTCTTTGTGAGTGTTTATTTGATCTAATAATCATCAGACAATTTGCTGACTACAGCAGATGCTGTAGAATTTGTTGATAATTTAATTTCTGAAAAAAAAAAAAATACAACTCCAATTATTCTGACTTTCAAATTACCAAATGAAATATTTCTATTTATGGTGTGAAAATTAGAGATTATATTCTTGATTTAGAATACTAGATTTCCTTTATTTTAAATATAGAATAAGTAGCCCATTAAGATAAGGTTTCTGACATCTCAAATCTTATACTCCTGTTCCTCATTTGTTATTTAGACATTTTGTACATGTTCAGACAGCTTGAGGCATGTTTTGTTTAATTGTGCCACCAAATCCAAAGTTGCTGTGCCACAGGGTGTTCCTCTGCTAAGTTCTTCTGTTTGGTTGATGTTGTGTTCTTACTGTTTTTGGCACGCTGGGTGTGCTGGAATGGTACTGAATGATGCCTGTTTGTATGCAGGAAAAGCACATGCAAGTGTTATTACTGTGTTTAAAGACCTGAGTGCTTCAGAGGAAATGAAAACTGTGCAAAGAATGAATGCAATTTATTTAGTCCTCTATACCCATGGAGTTATTGTATTTTCTTTTTGTAGATTTTGCCTTTTTTTTTAAGTTAGATCAGTAGAAACTTTGATAAACAACAACAATGCATCCACTGTTCATCCTCCACCCTGAACTGGACCCCAGAGAGCTGCAGGTTTGCTCCACAACTTAGTTTTAAATAATCTGGTTTCGTCTTTAACCTGTTCTTCCCCTCACATGGCCATTTGAGCATGATGTAACGTAAGGCATTTACACAAAGTTGCTGACACATCTGATACCACAATCATTTGAAACTGTGCCAATTCAAACTTTAACATATTACAATTACAGTAAAGTTGTTAATACATGTTGCCACTATAAAGAATTCAGAAATGTTACAATGTGGCAAACTTGCTGAAAATGCTGTTAACAGATTTAAGGAATAGTTAAAACTTTTGGGAAAAAGACATTTCTTGCTCCGTTGTTACCAAGAGTGAGAAGATCTCAGGAGCTGGTTAGCTTGGTTTAGCAGACTGGAAACTGGAAAACAGCTGGTCTGCCTCTTTCTGAAAAGTAACAAAATCCACTTGCCAGCACCTCAACAGCTCTTTATATAACAGTATTACCACTTTATATTTCATTTGTTTAATTTGCATTTGGCAAAAAAAATATTTAAAAACATCTAGTCATGAGGTATGCTATTAGGCAGATTTTCTTTTACCTTTGAAAGGCTGTTTTTCTGCCAAGCTAAGCTAACCAGTTGCTGGTTGTAGCTTCATATCAACTAACAGACAATAGTATCGATCTTGTCATGCACTCTGTCCTTATCTCAGATCGTCAAATGCTGATATTTTGTCACACCGCTTAGCATCTCATAGTGATGCACAATGTACCCTTAAGCATCTGTGTGAGACGCTGGAAGAAAGTTTTTTTTAACATGTTGTTAACATTATGAAACTGTTGCAGTTTGATTAGGTGTAGGTAACAAAACTACTTGGTAAGGTTACGGAAAAGATAATGGTTTGGGTTCTTGTTACAAACGTCATGTGGCATAAGTGAAGTTAGACGCGTGTAACATTATGTAGCTTAAAAAACTTTGAAGAACGTTGACTTTTGGGTTCAGACAGGAATGAATACCAGTGTTCTGGGTGAAAGACCTGTGTTTTACTCTGCACTATATATCTATAAACATGCCAACCTTGTGCGTCAATATGAGATGCAGATGTAGGGCTGGGAGATATGGCTACTACATAACATCTCAATATTTTTAGGCAATGCCGCAATACGATATATATCTCAATGTACACATTTTCTCTAAAATAACATGCCATAAATTCTAGTAGTGCAAACTAGTAATGATCTTATAGAATTTGCTGTGTTGCTGTAGATTAAATTACCAGTACAACAGTAGGGCAACAGGAGATACTATCGCTTTCACAAAATATTAACACAATGAGATTTTTGATAAATAATTATCAGTAATGTGGGTATAAGGACTGCTTGGCTAAAGGCAAATAATAGAACAGTCTGTAATGCAGGTTTGAAAACCAGAAAAAGACAAATCTTGCCATATTGCGATGTTATGATAAAAAAAATCTGATATATAATCTCATATCAAAATACTGATATAATATATACTGCCCAGTCCTACACAGAGGGGCATGACAAAATGTTGGTATTTGACGACCTGGGACTGACAACGGCTTACGTCATCTAACTCTCAACAAAGCAAAGCAAATATGCATATTACCCAAAATGTTTTTTGAAATATTCCTGTAATATATTGTTAATATGGAGCCAATTTAAAGCCAGTTGTTCTCAGTATGTTAGCGTTTTGACAGGTGGGGCTGATCAGTGTGTGATGTTACACTAAATCCTTCTATTTGCTTTGCCAGACCGCAGCGCTACGTTTGGTTGTTTGCGTCATGTTTTGAATTTGTTTTTGTATTTAAGTGCCTTAACCTTGGCCTTAGCTCTATCATAAAGGATCACAGGCGTTGCAAAGTTTCTGTGAATGTGCTGATGGTCTGGCTTTTTGTACATTTCTTATCCTCACTCCCAATAATAACCATGCTCCCTGCAAATGTATAACTCGGCACATAATATAACGTATGCAAACACACACATGCTCATGCACAGCAGCCTCCTCCACCCTGATACACACATACTTGATGGACTTCCATTTATTAATAGCCTATAATAATATTGTATTTGTTTGATATTGTTGAAACTTGTGGTACACTGTATTGGTTCAATAGCTGGCTGAAGAACCTTACTTGCTGGAATGAGAACTATCATTTACATTAAAACATTAGGTAAGTCTCTGAAATTTACCAGTCTGTATATATTTTTCTCTACAATTTGCTATGGAGTACATTAGCTTGCAGATGTGGCCGATATTAAGAAAAGCACTGATAATGCTACTGTGTATTGAGAAGTACTCATAATTAAGTTTGCGTGTTTGTACCACAGCAAAAAATGACTTTGGGCCATCTCTAATTTAGGAAAATGTCTTCAGGCTGTATTAAAAAAAAAGAAAAAAAAAAAAGGCGATGATTGAATTTTTTTAATGCATTATTCCCAGGCCACAGGCAACAAACTGACAATCCTACTTAAGAGCCAGACATTGAGGACTTTGTGAGGAAGGATATTAAGACATATTGCAAGTTAAAGGGGGGTCCAGGCATTTATAGAGTGTATTTATAGAGCACAAGTCTGCCCCAAAGCATGTGAGGTTGAGACGAGTGGAAAAAACATTCAAAACCTACCTGGGAGTAAGATTTTGTTACGTTAATTGTTTTTTGTTAACTTTTGTGTACTGTACTGTACATTGCCAATGTTCATGTGTAATGCACTTTTTTTTACATTTTGTTAAAATGATGTCCAGTCTAATGTTTATCATGGAAATAAATCATTTCCTCTGCAGAAACTGTGTAGTCAGTCCAGTTGATTGTTGTGCTTACGTCAAAACATGGACAGCTCAACTCTTACCACCATATTGTTTTTAATGTATTAATACTTTTTTCACTTCTATTCAATGAGCCTTCCCTGAAACTGTAAACTGTACTTTTTCTTTTTTAACATGGCTTTATTGCAACATACTGTACATCTCTGATCATATGACTGGCCTCTGTTTGGCTCTGGCCTTCATGTGCTCTTTTAGTTAAATGGACAGGGCAGTGAGCACTCATATTGAATTAGGCAAATGAAGTCAGTCTGACATCATGGGGCAGGTGACAGCTGAAGGAGAAGATCTCACAGAAAGACCAAAGTCCCGCAGGACGACAGGCAGGCAGAGCATCCTTTTTTTCACATCACGTAACTCAGTAAGTATCTACCTTTAATCTATACTGGTTTTATGTGAGTGTGACTGTACAGTTTATTAGTTAACTTCCAAAACTGATGACAGTTGAGTTATTTGAAGGAAAGTATCAACTTTGTTATGTTAAAAGCTACAGTAACAACAATCCAGGAGGGGAAATTCAATGTTAAAGCTCAGCTAAAAGTTAACATTTTCTACCTCAATTAAAGAAGAATCTTCACTTAAGGTGTCCAAAGCTGTCATGTCTGTTTTGTATATGGCAAAACTGTACACTCATGTGGTTATGTATCATATTCAAGCCATAGAAATAGCATGTTTTAAGCCGATACACTGGATCCATCCATTGTGCCACCTTAACGTAGCAGCACATTTTATCTTTAAATGACGCTCAGTTCTGCGTCGCAGAATGCTATGAAAATTTTACTGTCAAACTAGATTATGTGTGTGACTATTATGCCGTCACACTGACTATTTAAATTTGAGGTTTTTACATGCCGTGCACATAATGCTCTAAAGCATTTGAAGAGTATCCTGATGGGAAAAACAAAATCTATTATGAGCTGGAGCTAATAGTTTGTGTACTTAAAGTCACAAGTCTCTCATAAACTGTGCTCATGGTACTGAAGGCATGAGAATAGGAAATAGAGAGAGAGAGACAGACAGAGATATGAGAGAGGGAGTTTCACAAGCCAATGTCACAGATGCCTCCCACTGTTGCCATCATAACACATCCATCCTAAAATAACACCTCAGATACACTAAAGCTGCAAGCGCACGCATCTGTCAAGTTGTTGGATTGTTGTGAGCCACGTCATACTAGAAAACCACAGCTACAGTTTGACATTGTCAGCTGGTTAAAGCTGAAAGCTCTAACAGAACCAAAGGAACCAACTGGGGATCAGAGTTTATAACATGACACACCAAACACCACATATGCAAAAAGCAGAGGACAGTTCCACATGAGAATAATTCAGTCAGGTGCTGGTCAACTGCAGTGTTAAGCAGGAATTAAAAAAGGGCTCTCTGCACATCAAAACTCAGCTCTGAACCAACTTAAAACTTCTTGGTATATTAAAACCTTTTCTCCCGATTCTATTCATGTGAATGAATGGCTGAAAACTCAAGTACCCCTTCAATGCCACCATCTATCTAATGCATTTATCCATTACTCTCAGCTTATTATTTCAATTGTTTATCCCTTACTATTATCCAACTATTTCAGCTGTTTCCATTACTTTTAGCTTAATATTTCAAGTGTTAGGAGTTGTTATAATACAGTAGGATGTTTTGATTTTTTTCAAATTAACAACCTGCGCAAACTACTGGCACATAAAAAGTCACTGGACGCTGTCTTGATTTGTTATGCAGGATAATAAAGATTGAACTCGGGTCCTGAATGAGCATTTTGATCACTATAAATAACAGATATAGTAGACTGTCCATTACTTTTAGCTATTTCAGCTGTTATCCATCACCTTTAGCAGTCTATTTTTACCTAGTTGTCATGCACTTTCAACACTGTTGTGGTGTTGAGATATTATAGCTGGTTCAATATGGAGATATACTTTTCTATTAAAATGTCTGTTAATTAAATTAAGTGACCCACTCCCTAATCTTTCCACTCACAAGTACCTCTGGTAGGGAAACACTGGTGTAGAGAACAAGAACCATAATTTATAGATAAACATGAGTGAAACTTCAAGGGAAATAGTTTCATTTACATTCCGAGGACAAGCATGTTGGTTAAATAGACAGGCCTGAAAAAATTAAGTGTCACTCAATGCCTCTCAGGCTTGAAATAGCTTAAGCAGCAGAGCGCATGATTGCAGATGCTGGGTAAAGAGGTTCCATCACTTCTCTTTCCTTGTTCGTCTTTCAGCCGATGAAATCAGAGAACGTTAGCTTTGCATTTCATCCGATTCGTCTAGATTAATTTAAATGTCTGCTCCGGAAAAACGTACCTGGTCTAACAGTACTTGTGCACATTAAGTTATTCGTTTGTGTGCTAAAAATACTCCCACATGCCACTTTAAAGTCTGTTGAGCTGTTTTCCCTTTGTAATAATCTCTCTTCCACCATCCATCATGTTGGTGGTTAAACTCTGTTCTCATCGAGCCCCAGACAAACAATTCAGTTCAGCAGTCAAAGCACTTGTGACTTGAATCACGTATTCCAGGTGACCTTTCTGTAGACCCTGTAACCAAAACAACCATAAACATTCAGATAGCCTGAAGGGAGACACAAACACGCCTTGTCTCCAAACCAGTAATTGACAGTGCATGATGTCTCACACTGTGCTGGCTCTGAAAGGACGTGTTTACAGAAATCGCTATTAGACAAATAATCGAAAAACAAGGTTTTGATGTAATTCAACCTTTATTAAATTTTAGATGAGAATCAGATTGAGACTTTAAATGAGTCTAAATTATGTATATTCAATGTATTCGGTAGCATTTATTGGATCACATTTTCTCTGAGTGTATTATTTGACCTTGGCACCTGACAGCTGACCTTATCTCACTTGTCTGGTTTCCTTTTTGGCCTCCTGACTCACTGGCAGCAGTCAGACCAGCTTTAATTATAGCCACCACTGCATTCCTTTCAGACAGAATAGGAGAGATAGATGGAGACCTTGTAAGGGGCAAGTGTGCCCAGTATAGAAGAATATACAAAAATAGAGAAAGATTCAAGGTAGTTAAAAATAGACATCAATGCCTGTTGTGTGATTTCATTTCATTGAGATGGGGAGGCAAGCCATCCTCATTACACCATTGTGACATGCTTATAAATCCGCTACTCAGTCCTGACATTTGTCTCTCTCTTTTCCTAATGCTGAGACAGAACAACAGCCATGGGCCAGAAGCTGGAGAGGCTGTCGGAAAAGGACGAAGAGTCGAAGAGTGATAATTCAGACTGGTCTATGCAAACTGGAGAGACAGAACAGTCGGAGACAGCAGAACAAGATCAGAACAGACATCAGGACGATGGCAGTTTTGCGACCCCTCAGAGTATTGGTCGGATTAGTGGGATCAGTGTCAGCAGCCCTGCCACTGGGCATGCAGGGGAGCTCAAAGTCACTCCTGCACGTACAGACCCCCAAACTGGGCAGCCAATCAGGCCTCTAGGTCAGCGGGAGCACCCTCTGAACACCAGGGGTGAGTTGGTGGGTGGGGACAGGGAGAGCCAGAGTGTCGCTCAAACTTCAGAGGAGTCAAAAACTGTCCAGAGCCCTAAGGAGACAAGACAAACTTCAAACAAAAAGCGAGGTTCTGTGGGTAAAGCTGTGGTCTGTACTGGGACTGCAGCTATGGAGGAGCAGGGAAATGGGAAGAAATCAGAACTTGGTCGAAGCAAGTTATGTCCTGACACAGCCTCATGTGATACCACTAATGAGGAGGACTTTGTGGTGCTCGAAGGGGATGAGACTTGGATGACATCAGACGGGGAAACTACCATCACTTTTGGCAACATGGTAAAAACAGACCAATCTTCTATTAAAAGATTAGTTGAGGAAGAAACTTCTGCTAGCTACAGTGGCGATAACCTTCCACAGCCTTCCAGGAATGCCCGTCAAGAAAAGGGCATTGGGAAGATGAGCAGAAGAAAATCTGACACAATTCCAGTCACAACTGACGCCGTGGAAGCACATACGAAGGGTTCACCCACAGCCTGTTTTGAGAGGGAAATGGGTCAACATTCGACTGAAGTGACAGGCAGCAGGTGTCGGCTAAAAGGAGTCAGTCATGTTGGAGCTGACCACAGTGAGACAACTGGGAGAGGAAAAGCAGAGAGGGTGCAAAGCATGAATGAGCACAGCAAGGGCCAAGTTTCTACTAACATTAATAAGGAGCACCTGTCAACAGAAAACACCAGTGGCTTAAGAAAGAGCTCTAAAGACAAAGCAGATCTTTCTTTAAGAGAATCGGAGAAACGACAGCAAAGATCAGAAAGTCAAACGGGAAAGGATCAGCACCATCAGAGCACGTTTGCTGGTGTGGTCTCTAAGAGGGCTAAAGCAGGATCTCTTGGTTTGTGTACAAAGACAGAGGACAGCCAAGATTCTCAACACCCCAAGCTTCCAAGCTCAGAAATACAACTACTGCAAGACAATCCCTCAATTTCACTGGAACAATGCCATTTGATCCCTTGTCCTCCGCTGGCAAATGAAGGTGATGATGAAATGATACAGGTCGCGAGCTTAAAGAAGGAGAGTGGGCTTGTGTGTTTCTCTGCTGTCATCACTCCTCCACCTGTAACTCGTCAGTTGCCCGAGAGAGACGCATCCATGGCAACTCAACTTGGAACAAGTACAGTTAAGTCTGACATGGTGCCAGAGATGCCAGTCTCGTGTAATTTTAAAGACGAATCTTTGCCAAAAGAAAAGCCCAAAGTTAAAGGTCCACCTCCACCTGTCCCCAAAAAACCTAAAAATCCATTTATAAAACTCAAAACTGCACAATTAATGAATACTGATGTGCAAAGAAGAGGCAAAGATCATCTGCGCTCTGAGGAGAGGGTCAAGAGGAGACACACTTTTCATTTTAACAAAGATCCTCCTTGCAAAGCTCCAATTAACCAGGATATGTGCACGCTGTGGGACGAAAGGGGCAACACTTACGCAGTGCCAACCAACAGACGGCCGCTGTCAGTTGATCTCACCCCTTGGGAACATCTTTCGCTCGGACAAATGGATGATCGGTACGGAGATATGATCGACTTTGACTATTGTGTACGCATGGAAAAACTGTCCCCAGATGAAGAGCTGCAAAACCTGGACATGTTGCAGAGGAGAGTGTTCCTAGAGAGACGATCCAGGTTTAATGCCTCACCCCCACCTGTTACAAAAAAGCCCCAGAATCCTGTCGCGTCCACAGAGACTGTACACAGGCCTGAGATCACACCAGACAATGAAATCCAAAGACCAAAAGCTGTACGTACGGGGAAAAGAGAAATCTACCCTGAATTATCTGAAAGAGTCAATGCACAGGTCAGCAATGAAAACCACTATGGTAACCGTAAAGACATAACTGACTGCAGTGTTGACAGGGATGTGGGAAGTGGCAGTGAAGCGGGTTCGTACAAGCCTGTGGCAGAAATTATCAGAGAAAAAAATCAAACGCAGAGGTATCAAGCCCGGGTCACACCTGAGGGGCCCAAAGCTCAGGTTCGGGTGGCAGAGGAGGGTCCAAGTGTGAAAGTGTCCCAAATGAAGAATGCCTTTGATGTCCCAAAGAAATCCAAAGAGAGACCTCCTGATGTTCAATCAGCTCCAAAGAAAGGTAAGGACTTTGCTGATGTTTGAGACACTGGTCCTGTCCTTTTTTAATTCAAAACATGCATTTTAAATTAGGACTAAAGGGTACTTTCCACACTGCATACCGCAGATTGTCACATGAAAACTTCAATTTTAAAAAAAATTCATGTTACAACTTTACTTGAAGGATTTATGGTTTACTTTAGGATAGAACTGAAAATGAATGGTCAAAAAATGAATTTTGTGGTGAAATGTTGACATTTTGAGGAGACAAAGTTGTGATTTTTACTCTGTTTAAAGGGACAGTTCAACCCAAAATAAAATTGGCCTGTAGTGCTATAAATTACATAGTTTTGGGGTGAGTTGCCAAGTTTTTGGAGATATATGATGTAGACATTTCTGTGGGGCTTAAAATCCAGGTTTTCATGCAGTGTTTACTCAAATAGAATAGAACTAGATGGAACTCAGCTTGTTGCGCACAAAGCAGCAAAAAAATATGCTTGAAAAACCCAATGTCAAAGTCTCTTTCCAGAAATCACGACGTGTTTACTCAAGATAATCCACAGGCCTTGTTGTGAGCAGTTTTATTGAGGAACAATTTTCTTTCTTCCACAAAACACCCCCCAACCATTTCACCACACTAGCTAATGTGCTGCTAATGTTAAAACTCAGCCGTGGAGGATGCTATTAATGTTTACATCCCGCATTATCCCGAGCATGAGCCTCTCGCCTCTGAATAGATGTACACTTCCTTCTCAGCAGGGATACAGTTGGTGAGCGTAGTTTGGTAGAAAGAAAGTAGTTCTCATATGAAACAGCTAACCACAAGGTCTGTGGATTACCTTGTAAAACATGATTTCTGGAAGGAGACGTTGCAGTTAAGTTTTTCAAATGTTTTTTGTTTTTTTGGTGGTTTGAGCAACACAAGATAAGTGCCAGCTAGTTAGGTCAGGTTGCTGTTTTCAGCAAAAAAAAAAAATAAAGCTGTGACAAACTGACTGTATACAATCTGTCCATCATGAGACAACAGATAGACAAAGTTAGTGACTCGCTCCTGAACACAGTGAAGCATTTAATCAGATATTCCCCACAGAAGTTAGTGGAATTGGATTTGTATTCACCAGACGGGCTAAATGATTACTGATGTGTAAATAAGCAACTTTTACTAACTCAGTAGTACACACTTTTCTTAAAACCTGTATTTTATTAAAAGCAGCTGATACGTTCAAGTTCTCACAGTAATGTAACAACAAGAATTTTGTTATGCAACATACAACATTGAAACCTAATTTGATCAAGAGTCTTGTTTTTTCCTCCATGATTGAGAGAGTAATTCAATAAAATAAAGCAAGATTTTCCCAGACCTAATGTCACATGGCTTAACTGCGATTTGGTAGCATTTAAATATTTTTTGAAGACAACAATTTAGTCCAGCAGTTGATCAGTTACTAATGAGGCTGCTGGGTTTTCAATGTGGGTCCTGGTATGTGTGTATTTTGGATGGTTGCCCTGTGCTAACCTCAGATTCCTCCCACACACACATTTACCCCTAGGTGTAAACGAGAGTATTAATGTGTCTGTCTACCTTAATAATCACTGTGGTGGTTTTGGAAACTGTCCATGGTGCTTCCTCACCCTCTGCCGATGCATGCTGGGATAAGATCCAAACCCTTTGGCCTTTTAGAGATAAGCCGGTAAAGAAAAAAAAATCATTAAGTATGATTGTCTAATGACATTGTTTGTATAAATGTTTGCATTTAAGAAAGTAACTCAGAACTGTTGTAATTTTATATATTCTAAGTGCAGACAAAGTCACAAGGTCAATAGATCACTGAGGAAAATATGAAAAAAAAATTTTGTTCCTGATAAAAGCCAGATGATACGGTTAAAAGCCAAGAAAAACGCTATGATAATAAGTGGATCTTCTTCAACATCAATAATGTCGATATGGTAACTAGCAGGAATAATTTTTCAGCAAAATTAACATTTTCACAAAGAAAAAAATTAAATCATGATGATGTGACATTTGTTGAGGTCTGTCCCCAAAAACCATGTTTTCTTACATTTCATTTGACTTTTTGCAGATTGTAAAAGAATCTAGATAGAATTAGCAGGGGTGGAAGTAATTAATTATAATTTCTCATGTAACTGTAAATAAGTAATGTTTTTGGGTACCTGTACTAGTATTATTTAAAGTAATTTCCCTGTACACAAGTATGCATTAATCGCTGTAACCTAATTAGCTACTTTTAAAATCTTAATTTAATGAGAAGGCCTACAACTTGAATTAACATCCAATCTGCATATTTGCAGCCAAATAAGGCTATCCAATCACCAATGGGCAAATAAAAAACATGACGTTTGATAAAGTGGCCATGACGACTGACCAGAACAATGCAGGAGTTGGGAATAATTTGAACTGAAGATTTGGAGAAATAGACCTCATTTTGATTGAAAGCCTGCTATTGATAATGCATTAAAAAGTAATTAATACTCTGAATAGATTTTGAGAAAAATACATTGTACTTTTACATAGTATTACAAGTATTTTAATACCAGTAATATTTCCATAATGTAACAGTACTTCTTTTTTTTAATATTTATCCACACATCTAGGATCATCTTGCAATTATTAAAACTGTAGAATAAACTCCAGTTGCTGGATTAATTCAGTTTTATGGATTGTGAATATATTCTGTGACAGAATAATTACTGAAAAAGAAACCAGAGGGAAAAATTAATAGCCAGTTCCACAACATACATGTATGGGTGCATCACAGACGATGGGGGGGGGGGGGGGTTCTTCATTGTGTTTGGGCAGTACAAACTGGGGTGGGGTGGGATAGGATGGGATGGGACAGAGGGGGAGGGGAGGGACCGTTATACAAAAGATGCTGCTGACAGTGGAAATCCACATTTTTGCACAGATGAACAAAAATAATTGATTCAGTAGGAGATCTACTTCAAAAGCCACAAGGAGGATGTGGCGAGACACCCAGTTATCCTGCAGCCCCCATCCCCATTCACAGCCTTGGGAAATTAAATCTGACTTTTCCCTTTGCGCATGTGCCGTAGCCGGTCGTCAACGTATCCTACTGAATTTAATAACGATGAGAGTAGACGATTGCTAGTCTTCCGCAGGTGAGAAGCGGACAAGGGATGCTCCATTTGTCAACTGGCATCCTGAAATATTACTAGATTTAAAACACTGCCTCCCGGTCACATATTTGCAATCAGGAGGGGGAATAAGAGCATAGCGGCTGAGCCTTTTTTTGTGGAGACAAGGGGATACTAGAGCAACGTCCTGCAGGATAAGGGCGCGCCTAAACTACCAGATTCATGTGTTGTGATTGATTACCCCCGTGCTTACGAAAATCTCGCATAGATTTAGGAGGTAAGAAAGCCTGAAAAGTCTCTTTGCATTGTGCATTTTGCATGTGATGTGTCAGTCGGGGCTGTGCAGCATCCATTTAGCCCGCTGGATGGGTTTGAGAATGGGAGCAGCAGCCTAAAACCTTGGGTGGAAATATCTGCACTTGCGTCAGCTGGCGGCGATCCACTGCAGCGCTCGCGTGTACAACGGAACCCTAGATTCGAGATACTCTCGCGAGAGTTGTTTGAGCCGTTACTTCATCGTGCATGTTATCCGAATTAATTATGTTTTAGAATTTGACAGCACTATGTTAGGATGTGGACAGGTCTAGTGATACGAAATATTTGGTTATGATAAAGTAAAGATTATGGTTTGGGTTAAAGTGATCACTCTCGCGAGATCATTCGCGGTTTTGGAGATCCCTTCTAGACATGACCGCAGCTAACGGTTAGCAGCTAGGCTAGGTCGCTAGCTTAACTGATGAACAGTTTGGATGCAAAACACACTAGAGGCAGAAGCAGACATACTAAAAAAAACACAGTTTACTCTGGGTGAACAGCTATGTATGGACAGAAGACATAAGTCATGTGGCTACTTGTGTGATTTAAAGAAAATGTGAAAACACTCCCCTCAGGTTGCCTCCTCCTTGTTTGCGGCTTTCTGAGTGTCAGCGGCTGTTGAGACGGGACCAGCCCCGGCACAGCTGCCGAGCTGCCGCTGGGGCAGTGCGGCGGAACACGGTCTACCATCTACCTCACAATTTAATGTAATGCTTGCTTTTACTCATAAAACCTTATTTTATCATAAATATGAACGTTACTTTAACACATGCATTGAGGCGTTTTCAAGCGATCGTCACATCTGGGGCGTAACGTTACTCACCAAAATATAAATCTGCATACTCTGTCCACCCCCTTGTTTCAATAACGGTTACGTTACGTTAGCACCCGTTGCTAACTTGTGTTTAGCTAGACTAAAAAGAAAAAAATCCCCGCTACGTGAACGACTTGGTTTCAAATTACTGACGAGATAGCTAAAAATCACAGCTGAGTCTCATTATAATCGTGATGTTGTAGCTTGTGGCTACTTGTTTTAATTGGGAGGAGGGGACACGCCGAGCTTTGTGGTAGCGTCGGCTAACGTTAGCCAGTAACCATTGTTTAACGTTAGCATAGTGCAGCTGTTTCCACCAGTCGGGTAGTAAGACCATTCAGCATAAACCTTAAAACAATGCCCCTATTAAAATAAGCGTAGGCTGTGTTGAGGTGATAGTGATTGCATATTTGGTAGCACTCATTTATTCAGTCGCAGACAGACAGTGAAATAACAGAAAGCGAGGCCCGACTCCTGCAGATGGTAATATTAACACCAGAGAAGCCTTGAAATTTCTCTTCAGGCTCACACACGGCCAATAATATCACAGCATTAGCCTGTACCTGCAGCAACAAGGCCCGACAGAGTGGCCACCATCATGCTGCTCAGTGCTGTGCATTGGGTGGTGGTGATGTGGTGTAGTCAGTGTAGTCAGTGTATAATGTATGGCATCATCAGCCACAGCCTGCAGAGGCTGAAGCAGCTCATTTTGTCAGATGCATGTTTGGGATGAGAGGAGCTGCTTCTTGAATGGAGCACTAATACTGGCTGTGGGAACACGTTGTTCTGGTCAGCCGTAAACTGTAACCCTGTGCTGTCCAGGTATTATTATGCAGCTCTGCAGCAACATGATCACTGTTTTATGGCTCTGAGACATTTGTGCTATGAGTCAACTATATCCAGGGCGAGTATTTGATTCACAAGAAAGGTCATGTCTTGTAATCCACCTTGAAACTATCATATCTTAGTCTCAGATGGCTGGGCTACATGCACAGTACGGGTACTCTGTGCTGTGAGAAGAAATAAAAATAAAGTCAGATTTTAAAGTGGCTTTCTGTTCATGCAAAGAGACGTTCTCACACCAGACTGTATGAACAGTTTAGAGTTTGTACCTTATGTTCCTTCAAATGATCAGTGGTCAATTTTACATTATGTATTGCATCAGACTTTTTTGAGAAGGATGAAAACACCCAATACAAGTTGTCTAAATACTTATTTGAGTCCACTGTCTACACATTAACATGTAAGAATCAATTAAAATGTAGTGTCAGTCACCATCTGTACACACTCACACACTGAGAGATAAGTGTGTTTGTATTCATACATTTTACATACATTTTAGGATTGGGCCAATCTGATATCCTGTATCAATACTGACCCAATACAGGCCAAAATCACAGGATCAAATATGAGAGGGGTGGGAGAAAAAGTAGAAAATGATACCATCCAATGGCCTGTCATGTAAATGCTTAACTAAACAGCAGCACTGTCATCATGTTTGCTGTTATTTTAAGTGCATTTTATTAAAATTTTATTTTGTTATTTGTATTTAATGTTTGAATGATTCTGACCAATCAATCAAAATGCTGATAAAAGTTTTCTGTGAAAAAAAATTATGTAAAAAGAGGCAGTATTATATAACTGAGTCATGTTGTGAACTATATATTTCTTCCTTCATGGGAGTAGAATATTTGCATCCATACAAATATATTATTAACAGCTTAGTTGTTTAAGAGAAGGAAAAAGACGTCTTCAGATTGGTATCAGTATAGACAGATAATCAAGCCTGCTGTACTGATATATACATCAGACGTAAAAAAAAAAAAAAAAAGTGGTATCAAGCCATCCCTAATTTTACCTGTCCTGAACATCATTATAATCATTAAAAATATAGAAAAATTAAACATTTACTAAAAGCATTTATTAAAAAACAACCTGACACATTGGTCTCATCGTGACCTACTACAGTTTTCAAATCACAAGATGTGCAATATCTGCAAAACATGTGTCAAAATACCATCTTAAATTAATTCATGATGAACATGCCCTCCAGATGTGTAAACGACATATTCTTCTTTGTTTGGTACAGACTAGAGCTGCAACAATCAATCAAATATTAATCAATTATTAGATTAATTACCAACCCTTTCAATAGTCAGTTATTGGGTTTGAATAATTTTTTTATGATTATCTGATTCCAGCTCTTTATATGTGAATATTTCCTGGTTTCTTTACTGACTGTGGTTTAAGGCTTTGAGAAACACTGATTCACATTTGTCACTATTTTCTGACATTTTATAGACTAAACAACTAATCGATCAATCAGGAAAATAATGGACAGATTAATCGACTGAAGTAATTGTTAGTTGCAGCCTTAATACTTTGAAAAAAAGTTTCTTTATTGGATCCAAATGGCTGCAATTCATCTTTTCCATTTTCAAAATCTGTGACTGACTGTGAAGAAGCAGGTGGTGTGGTGTGAAGACAGACCTGTGGATAACTGGAGAAAAATCCTGCAGCCTGCAGAACGGCTCAGTATGTCGCTTCAGACTGGCAGCTTAATTACCACCCTGAGACGACTATATTTTCCACATAATTACACAGCAAAGCCTGTCACTAAAAGAGAGAAAATCTCCCTCAGGTATCAAAAACAGAGTGTTTTGTGGAATTACAATAGACAACACTAAGACAAGTCAACTTCTAGGAGAACTTCCGGTGTATTTAGCGTTCATGTTTTGGCTGCAGATCAGGTCTAACCATTTCCAACGTTGTCAAAATGCCAACAAATGTCTACAAATGACTCCTCATGAGATGAAATGTCAGAGAAGAGACAGGGAGAAGCGAACATGCTTGAGGGTGCAACTGAGCAACAGTGTGATCATTAAGCTCGAATCCACAACTGAGATCATTTCCAGAATCGTGGAATGGCAGCAGGCCGTCTGTGGTGTGTTCACAGGAGGTGATGCGGACATTTTTCATTAATAATTACCTTTTGCTGCATCCATATCAGTACCTGCACTAGTTCAGAACAGTAAATCAGTAAACGTAAAGCTGCCTTCTTTGCTTTTCTGCTATAATTATGCTGTTTGTTATTAATCATAATCATTAATCATAATTTCCTGTAGAAAGGTTAGAAAGGAAGCTTCTTGCTTTTTAGATACCAAGGAAAGTTGTTTGATTGTGATTTTTGCTTGATAACAGAAAATGCTTGGCTGCTGATTTGTGTTCTGCAGTAAGTTGCAGAAGTGGAGCTAATTTAAAGGTCCAGTGTGTAATATTTACTGGGCTTTACTGGAAGATTATGGCAGAAATGGAATCTTCCAGGGAGGTTGCCACGTGACACCGCCATGTTTCTACGGTAGCCCAGAACAGACAAACCGAACACTGGCTCTAGATCCAGCCTCTCACGCTTTTTATGGTGATACTGATATAAACCATTGTAGATGTATATTTCAGTCACCCAATAAATGTGTCAGCTTCCAGTTGTCAGGGAATAAAACCAATCATCTATTGATCTTTACAAATGAAGACTCTATAGTCTAGGTGGTCCCACATGCAGACAGGCAGCAAAGCAAAATGCTGCTACAAGTTTGATTTCTGGGCTTCTGTCATAGAGCCACACTTGGACAATGGTTGGGTAGTATAATTTTTCTCATTCTATGTTCATTTAAAATGTTAAATCACTTGATATCTGGTTGGATTGCGGTTCAAAATGCTTTAAAGGTGCTTTAATTCATCATGCCTACTAGTCGGTGTGGAAAATGACACTGAGATTAGGAGGTAAACACAGCTGGAGAAAAACTGAGTCTCGTGTACGGTTCACCTCAGATGTTTGCCAGTAGGTACGCACAAGAAACAACCTCAGTCACAGTTAATAAGCATAGTCTTAGATCAGACAGACTGTGCTGGCAGTAAACCAAATAACCCCCAAGGTTTCCTCTGCATGCTCAACGATGGCAGAGGGATGCTCACTTTCAGATTTTTTTAATATCCATTTCTGCGGGGAAATGGTCTTTTTCTATAGTGTTTGTATGACTTTCGATCAGACGCATTTCTGGGCTCACGCTTACTCTCACTTATTTTCTCTGCAGATATGTTGCGGCGAGTTGTGCGACAGAGCAAGTTCCGTCACGTCTTTGGACAGGCCGTGAGGAACGACCAGTGCTACGATGACATCCGCGTGTCCAGGGTCACATGGGACAGCTCCTTCTGTGCCGTCAACCCCAAATTTGTTGCCATCATCATAGACGCCAGTGGGGGAGGAGCCTTCCTCGTCCTGCCCCTACAAAAGGTGAGTGAAGATTGTGGTGGCAAATGAGAGTATGTAAAAAAACACAGAATTTAAATAGTAAGATCCAAATAAAATGTCCTATTAGTACGATTTAAAGACGTTATGATCCTCAAGAAATTTTAAAATTCTTCTCACAGGCTCTTAAACTGTCATGTAGGAATAAATAACTGTGACACTTGCAACTGAAGACCAGAATCGGATACGGGGGGGTGTAAAACATCTCCAAACTTAAAGGGGTTGCAGTGTAACAGTATCATATTATACAGTAGCATCCAGAGCATGTAGTAAATCAATCCTATAGGCCTGTTCTCTGTCAGCAGACGTTCAGGACACACCCTGTGACCCTGTCCTCCCGTCCCCAGAGGCTCCTATCTATAATACAAACCATAGATAATCAATGTTTAAATCTGCCTGGTAGTAAAGACATGCAGTATGTATCCTGTTACATTTTGGTCATTGAGCACATGATACTCACAAAGGGGATGGGTGCTGCTGTGCCATATTTATAGGCTCCTGGGGTAAAGGAAAATTTCACCACTTTCCATGTGGATGTCCAATCAGTGTTATTGGTGAATGTAATCAATTGAAGCAATAAATTCATTAGTGCATGCTCTATTGCTACCATATTATTTAGTATGACAGAAAAATGCTTTAGTATGTCCCAATACCAAGAATGTCAAATGAAATACTGGGATGTCCTAGCATTTGGTCGCATTTTGCACAATGACCGACAACTGACCCACAATCCTTTGTGATAGGTGTATGAGCAAGGCTGTCAACGTTTAAGGTGCCATGTTATGAGGAAGGTAAAAAGAAAAAGTATGAAGAATTTATCCTTCAGTTTACTACATTTACCAGCAACACTGATGGGACAGTGATGAATTTTCCACTGTAAATGATTTATATTACTTTATAGTGTCTTGCCTCTGGAGAGGCTGCTAAAACTTTGGGATATCCAGATAGAAATCACAGTAGAGCTGCAACAATTAGTTGATTATTTGATTAGTCAATCAAAATAAAATTACTTGGCAACTATTTTAATAATTAAGTAATCATTTCTGTTATTTTTTTTACACACAAGTGCCAAACATTTGCTGCTTTTCTTTGCCATTTATGGCAGTAAATGAAGAGTCTTTGGGTTTTGGACTGTTGGTTGGACATAAGAAGCAATTTAAAGACATCACTTTGGACTCTGAGAAATTCACAGTCTTTTGACATTTTATAGACAAATAATTAAATGATTAATTGATTCATTGTGAAAGTAATCAGCAGATTAATGGATAATGAAATAATCATTAATGTGTACTTATTACTTAAGCTGTCAGTGTTAATAGCTTGTATTTTAACCCAGCATGAGGACACGTGATGAAGTTCCAACTTGATGGTTACACAGGAGTCACAAAGTGTGTGGTAGTCATACAAAGGACTGAATATAACTTCTAGATAGTTAAATTACCTCTCTTGCTCAGGCATTTTCATATCTCCCTGATAGATATCAGCTTCCAGCTCACACTCTTTAACTCTTTGTTAATCCTCTGTCTCACAGACTGGCCGTATAGACAAGGTCTACCCTACAGTATGTGGTCACACGGGCCCGGTGTTGGACATTGACTGGTGTCCTCATAATGACCTTGTCATCGCCAGCGGCTCGGAGGACTGCACAGTCATGGTAAGGACACAGTTTGTGTCTGAGAAGGGAGTACATGAGCTTTGAGGTTATTTTCTGGTTTGCTATGTTTGTGTTTTCACAGATTAGCAATTATAAGCACTTATATAAGCAATTACACATGACTCTACGTCCAGAGCATGAGTCAAGTGGAATAAAAAATGCGATGAATAATAATGGTGTTACTCTGCTGTTACTGACACTGCTATTGATTGCTGAAGGGTTTAAAGATGCAATTAATTCCCCAGTTTGTAAGTTTTGTTTGCACGAATAAATCAACTCTAAAAATATATTATTTTATATTCTTATATATTTTGTAGCACAATCTGATTGAAAAGATAATCCATTATTGACTTAAATTATAGGCTATGGAACATTCATAAAATTGACAAATTTGAAAAGTGAGGGAGGGGGAAAATAGTAGTAAAAATATAACGTATAATGTTTGTTTTTGTATTTAAGATGAAAATTTGTCAGCATTAACACACAGCTTTAATCTGCTGTACTTCTAGTATAAATTCCCTCTGAATTTTCTGACTGTTTTTTTTTTTTTTTTTCCGATTCAGGTTTGGCAGATCCCTGAGAACGGGCTGGAGTCCCCGCTGTCAGAGCCTGTGGTCGTGTTAGAGGGCCACTCCAAGAGGGTCGGCATTGTGTCCTGGCATCCCACCGCTCGCAACGTCCTCCTCAGTGCAGGTAACCTTTTCATAATAATCATTTTAATACCAGGTGTAAATGGAGTGTCGGACTGAGACTGTGGTCCACCCAGCGCCCTCAAACTGAAATATCTGTTTGGGTTATTGTCTTTGCCATTTGTCCACTGTGCACAGCTGAACTCCAGATCTGAACAGTAATCTCACAGATCGCCTTCTGCTTTGTGTGACGCGAAGAGCTCAAAATAAACTTGGACACAGAGGTGTGTGTAGTCAGGCTGTGCTGTGTCCATTTTAGGGTGTGACAACCAGATCGTCATTTGGAACGTGGGCACGGGAGAGGCCATGATCAACCTGGAGGACATGCACCCTGATGTGATCTTTAGTGTCAGCTGGAGCCGCAACGGCAGCCTACTGTGCACCGCCTGCAAGGACAAGAAGGTCCGCGTCATCGACCCCCGTAAAAAAAAGGTTGTTGCGGTAAGTGGACACGCCGCAGGGGATTTGGAGTCTGGATGCTTCTCATGAGGACCATGATCTTTCCCAGAATCGCTACGCCAAAGCCTACAAACACGGCTGCCGCCCGGTGTGACGAGTGTGTTTCTGTTTTCAGGAGAAGGACAAAGCTCATGAGGGAGCTCGACCAATGAGAGCCATCTTTTTAGCAGACGGAAACATTTTCACCACTGGATTCAGCCGCATGAGCGAGCGCCAGCTAGCCCTGTGGAAAACTGTACGTCACCAAACTGAATCACATTCAGTTCTTCTAACACTGATACATCACATAAACACTGCCACCTATATGACACATGACTGTATAATGTTGATTTGTTTGGCTTCCTGCCCGTGATAAAAGTCAAAATACTGTCAGTGATTTTCATTAAAGAGGATTTTCTTTCCTTTTTTTTCCCCACAAAGGCAAATTTTCATTCTGCCTCTACACAATGGAGCTGTAACACTTTAGCTCCAGCAGGGGGCAGTTAGGGGTTAAATTCAAGTGGTAACATTAAAGGGATAGTTCAGATTATTTGAAGTGGGTCTGTGTGAAGTACTTATCAAGAGTCAGTGTATTACCTGCAGTAGATGGCGGTCGACATGCCAGCAGAGGAGTCTGGTGTACAGGGTCAGCAGCAAAAGGCATTTTAGCTATGTAAAAAAGTCAATATCAGTTTAAGTGTACCCTATATTTAATATTTTTGCTGCCATCAGACAGCCTTTTCTGATGTCAAACTGGCATGATAGAAGCCAAATATCACTCTCTCCAAACCAACCACTCCAACTCCATTGGCAAAATCAGTAATTTTACCTCGCAGAACACAGGAGATGCTGGTCTACCATTTGTTTGTGTTATTGTGTGACTTCAGTGGTTTAAAGGGTTAGTTCTGATTCACAAAAGTCACAGAACAATACAAACAAACTAAGAAATCAAGGCAGCGGTAGACCAGCAACTCCTTTGTTCTGCGAGGTAAAATTACTGATTTCTATTTATCTTTTATTATTCATATTCTGAACATAGCGTACACTTAAACTGATGTGGATTCTTTTTAAGGTCGATCTTTTTGAGGTGCCTAAAATGTATTCTGTTGCTGTCTCTGTCTACAGCAGTATATTGCTCAGCCTGCTGCTTCCCCAGACTGGGGGTGTGTTGATTGGGTGATATAGTCATCCTGTGTTGAGCGCAGGAGCAACTGATGCAGATATAGAGATGACTGAACTGAAATCATGGATAAATGATACAATTCAAGGTTCTTTCACGCTTTAATCTTTGTCCAAACACTGAATTTTGTGCCTCCAGGACAACATGGATGAGCCGATATGTGTTCAAGAGATGGACTCCAGCAACGGAGTTCTGCTGCCCTTCTACGACCCCGACACCAACGTAGTCTACCTGTGTGGAAAGGTGAGCGGCGTTGTTATAAGAGCTTTAACGGTTTTGTTTTTCTAGTAATTCACTTCACAGACTGACTTTGAGCTGCTGCTGTGTGTCCTCAGGGTGACAGCAGCATTCGGTACTTTGAGATCACTGACGAGGCCCCGTTTGTGCACTACCTCAACACCTTCTCCACCAAGGAGCCCCAGAGAGGCATGGGGTACATGCCCAAGAGAGGACTGGATGTCAACAAATGTGAAATCGCAAGGTACTGCAGCAATTATGTGGGTTTTTTTTTTTAACTTTTGTTCAGTGAGTTTGTGCTCCTATGAATTATGGAGCTAATGTACAGTATAGGGCTCATGTTTTTTGATTTATAAATAATTTGTCTGGGAAATAAACCAATTTATATCTAGATCTCATGATCTCAGTTAATTGTTGGGTGTAGAAAATATCAGAAAATAATGAAAACCACCAATTTCCCAAAACCTACATAAACATATTTAACTGTTTTGTTTTGTCTGATCAGCAGTTCAGAACCTAAAGATATTCAGTTTAACATTATAGAGGATGATCAAAACCAACAAATATTCACATCTTACATGCCAGAACTTGAGAAGTTGGGGCATTTTTCTTGTAAAAAAAAGGGGGAAAAAATTCTAGCAGTTGTCTAATTGATTAATCAACTAATTGTTTCAGCTCTAGTCATGATCATAGTTTAGAAACAAGTCAATTTTCCTGTAAAAGAAGAGAAAATGGCTGAATAACTTTTTTTTTCATTAAAAATAAACTGATATATTAATGAAACTAATAAGCTTACTAAAATTGAGTCACTGACTCAATAAAAAAAAAAACAGGTTGAAAGGTTGAAATTCATACAAATATTCTTACTGTTTTTTTGTTTGTTTGTTTTTTTCTTACTGTTTGATCCTCATCATGTTAATCCTCTCCGAAGGTTTTACAAATTACACGAGAGAAAATGCGAACCAATCATCATGACCGTCCCACGTAAGGTAAGTTTATGTTTATATCAAGTCATAAAAATCTTTAAATAAAAGTCTCTTTGTTCTTTGCACTGTCATCCTCTCCTGACGACATGTCCTGTGTCCTCTCCACCCGTCCAGTCGGACCTGTTCCAGGACGACCTGTACCCCGACACGGCCGGCCCCGATCCTGCCCTGGAGGCAGAGGAGTGGTTCGCTGGGAAGAACGGCGGCCCCATCCTGATCTCGCTCAAAGACGGCTACGTCTCCACGAAGAACCGGGACCTCAAAGTGGTCAAAACGAATGTCCTGGAGACTAAGCCAGCCCCTAAAGCAGAAAACGCCCCGTCTGTCCCGAAGCATGCTTCACATGCTTCACATGCTCCACAGTCCTCAGTAGTGAGTGTCAATGTGTAAACATGTCATATTTTTCCTTCCTTTGGGTTTAGATTTTATTTTTGTTTATTATTACTTTTCTTATTATAGCAGGGCTCTTAAAGGGTTAGTGCAGATTGTTTGAAGTGGCGGTGTATGAGGTACTTAACCACAGTCTCCATGCTATTTTTTTCAATGTGACATGCACAGTTCTCAGCAAAAATAGACAGTGAAAATGGTCTTTTTATAGTTCATATCAACACCATACAAGCAGCAGCGTTTCCAAGTCAGACATGAAAAAATCAGGTGCAGGGCAGTGTTTCTCCAGTGAGCTCTCTCTTTTTCTTCTATCCTTTTTCCCTCGCTCTTCCTTCTTCCCTCTTTCCCTGAAAGAGAGGAAAAAATCACTGCTTTCTGGTCACACCTTTTTTTTTCTCTTCAAAGCTAACTGGAAATTTAATGCAGAAAGATAGGGCTGGCAGTAGCAGCACCGCACAACAGGTGTGTGAGCCACAGTAGTTCAGCGAGGTAGTTATCACACACCTAAAGAAAAAGCCCACCTAAAAAAGATCAGTTTAACGGCACCCTGTATTTTGAATATTTTCACCCCTTTACCTTGCCTTCAGAGAGCCTTTTCTAGTGGTTTTGAGGGATCAATATTTGTCTTATATTACAGCGTTTTCCTGTTGGAAAAGATTGTATGATGGCAATGTCAAGCTGTGAAAATATTCTAAATTTGGTGCACACTCAAAATGATTTTATTTTTAGGTGGCTAAAATACCTTTTGGTGCTGACAGCAGTAGGTTATTTAACATTCTACAACAGCTGGGGGCGTGTCGACTGCCATCTACAATAGGTAACACACTGGCTATGGTTCATCATATAGCCTCACTTCAAAAAACCCAAATTATCCCTTTGAAACAGATTATTATTATGACCCTTAAGAAAAAAAAGTGCTGCACTTTTCAGACTTGCACGCAGCACTTTTTGCTGACATTGCACCATTCACAGTAATTATTATGGCTGGAACCATTCACAAAAGTTATGGATCAGCACATACTTTGGTATTTGGGTCACAATTCAGTGGAGCAGCAAGGAAAAATGTTAACTGCTGCAGGGCTTCATTGCCTGCAAAGTTGTTTTGAAGAAGATAAGATACAGTAGTTACTGCAGTATCACTAAACAGTTCTGGAAATCTTTAGCAGTCTCTTAAAACGGATATTTTGGATTATTTGATGTGGGGTTGTAATGAGGTACTTATCGACCCAATTTTGCAGAAGCAGAGAGGAGTACCGTGCTGGTAAACAATGTTTTCTGAAGGGAAATCACCATTAAATGAGCCAAACTCTCTCTTTTTTTGTTGCTGACCCTGCCCACAACAGAACATTGCTTAGTTTTCATGCTGGTACTCCTCTCTCTGCATCTACTTTAACTTTGGGGGTACAGACCAGCATCTACTGTAGGTAATACACTGATTATGGATAAGTACCTCATAGTTCCTCAATCCAAACTCCCTTGAAGATTCAAAAGAGAGGCTGAATAACTCAGTCAAGCTAACTCTCTCTCTGTTTCTGACCAGAAAATGGAAGACAAACTGGAAGAGGTACTCCGAGAGTTCAAGTCACTCAGGGACCGTGTCATCCTCCAAGACCGTCGAATCGCCAGACTGGAAGAGCAAGTGGCCAAGGTGGCCATGTAAAGACGCGACGCGGGCCCCCTTCCCAGGAATATTCGTTGTTTTTGGAGAGAACCTGAATGGACGGAGTCAGCCACGGCCAAATTTCTCAAAAAAAAAGAAAAAAAGATTCGGCTTCATCGAGCTTGGCGTCGTCCCTGCGATGAGACCAAGCCTACATTCCAAGATGAACTTTATTTTTTCCTCATCACTTTCGCCCTGACACACACAGAGAAAAAGGAAAAACTCTCGCAGCTCATGTACACATTTGAAGAAAAGACATTTTTGTTGAAGGAAAAGTCTTAACTTTTTGTTTTTATGTTTTCAATTTTGTGGTAAAACATTCTCATGTGAAGTTTGTACTTACTACTCAAAAAAAACTGTATGTAGCATCAGTATTTCCATTGTTATTTTTTTGTGTTGCCAAATATGAATCGTGTGCGGTTTCATGCACTGCTTTTACATTTATTTTCCCTCCTGTTGTACATTCCAGTCACAACCTAGTAGATTGAACTAGTCGAGCTGGATTTCTTTTTTTTAAAACAATAGCTGTTGAACTTTTATTCCTCCCACCAGTTTGCTCATTGATAACCATCAGATTTATGAATGTGGAAGAATTCCTGAATTCTTTTTTTTTTTTCTTTTTTTTTTTTTTTTGGTTCCTGTTCTTCTGGGCTTGAAATTTAACATTGGGTTCTATTGGGGTGGGGGGAGGGGGGTTGCATCTCTCTGGTGTAAATGTTGTGCAAAATGTAGTGGTGCCTCTTGTCACTGTTAGGGTCAAACTAAAGTCGCCCTCTCCAGTGCATATTTTGGTGTTGGGAAGGGACCACTCACCCAGCTTGTGTTTCACTGAACCCCTGACAAACAGTTCTGTGCACATAATAAAGATTTTACACATGAAAAACTCAATTTTCTTTTCCTTTCTTTGTGTATATTTTTGGCTTCTATCTATTTCTACTGCCTGCAGCTCATTCGCCAGGTTTCCACCACAGCTTTTCCCAGGAACAAGGAACGTTTGGAAGAACTCGGTGTGTTTCCACCACAGAGGCCAGGGTCTGTATTAGTCCGTCTGGGGACATTATTTTACCTTCCAAAACCCAAAGTGGCAAAAGTACTGGTTCCAATTCTTTTCTCAAGTAAAAATGAAAAAGTTCAGTCCTTGAAATCTGTTCACAGTTTAAAATTAAAATGCTGTCCTCCAAGGGACATTTCCATTGACTGTTTCTGTGCAAAGCTCACTTAACCTCACCTTTTTGTTGTGGTCGAGTCCCTTCTCTTGTCTGTTTTGTCTTGTTATGTCTTTTATGTTGTTTTTTGTTGTTACATCTTTTTCATTACACGTCTTTCTTCTCACTCTGTCTTTTACATTGCCTTTTGCTTTGTTATATATCTTTTGTCTTGTTACAAAATAATGTAAAAATACCTTGTTTTAACAAGATCTGATCCATCTTTCTGTTGTGGTGGCAATACACTGCCATACATTTCTTGATTAGTTAATCAGAAAATAGAAAATGCCCATCACAGTTGATCTCTCATATAGACAAAAAAAGAACAAATATAGATTCTGCATGTAAATCCGAAACATTTTTAAAGTTTCAGATTTACTCTAAAAAGGCAGCAGTTCTGTTTTTATTTTTTCTGCGGAAATGTGGCAATGGCTGTGGTGAAAGGTGCATGACTGTTTCATCATAAGAGGCCACCAGCAGGCACGACAGATTACAGCAGCTTCTACAGCTGTTTAACAGTTTTGCATTGCAAAGTGTGAATTTTAGTCTTTTTTGTCATTTCAGGTGAACAGTTTTGCTTAAAAAATGTATTTTCAGCGAGAAACTGTCATATCAAGGACTGTAAACTCTAAATAGGTGAAATACAGTTTCTGTAACAGTGAAACAACATAAATCACAGTCATTTTTATGTCTCTTATTACTTAATTTTATTACAGACTGTTAATTTCACAATAAAACACTTATATTTCATGGCACAAGCTGCTATTTATGCAGTATTCATATGGTATTTTTATGTTAATTATATGGCAAAATAGTGTTTATTTTCACAGTAAGTTTTTTTTACTCTAAAATATGCAATTGAACTCTATCATCTAACTCTGAATTCTATCATACTCATTTCAGTGAAGTTTTGGCAAGGATTTTTACAATAAAGGTAACTTTTTTTACAGTGCAGACATGGAAACTTTGAGAGATATTCTTTTACAGAACAACTGACTGATCAGTCAGAACCTCCACCAAAGCTCACAGTCCTCCTCAGTGAGCTGCTACTTATTTTCTTGCCTGACGGTGGTGCTGAAGCTGCAGTCATTGTCATGTTGATCAGATAACAGTGGCTCCTCTACTCAAAGACATATTTTATTTTAGTATTAAGTCTTATCAGTAAGCATTCTGACACTGATTTATTTTGCATGAAGGGAATTTCCCTCTCACATTCTCTGATTTTCTCTGCTATTTTTTTTTTTATGGATATAGGATATTTAGGGGCTTCAAACTGTTGAAAGGAGGCTGAAAGGAGGAATCTTTCTTTGGTAGAGCTACAACACATCTTAACTGCTTTTTGTGAAGGCTCTCAAGCCAAAAAGGTTGGGAACCATTGGTTTCACCTCAGTAGAGTAATTGTACTTAGTTACTTTCACCTCCACTGATGAGAGTGACGCAGTGACCTTCATTACTTGATGCTACCTTGCTATGTGCTGCCTCCTCATTTGCATGCATCATGCTTCAGTACAGTGTTTCTAACGGGCAACTACTAATTTACTTCTGTGAACCATTACAATCAAAATGGTCTTACTTAAGTCAAACCAGCTTTCATAATAGTTCTTAGTTTTGTTTTTTAGGGCACATATTATTCTGTTTTCATGGTTTCTTTTACAAATGCAGGGACAGTTGGGATAAAAGAAGTTTATTTGTTTTGCAAAATGCATCATGAAAAAAACACCCAGTTAGTAGCACTGCAGTACTGTCAAATATAAAATATAAATGTAAATCGGGGTCATTAGCAGGATTTTTAAAAACACTTAAGTCATACGTCTGAGAGAAGTCTGATAGATAATTTTGTAGACATGTAGCATCAGGTCTATTTTTTTGTTACTCCATCTTTGCGGAAATGGCATGTTTTCACTCTTTTGTTATTTTCACTCACACACACACACACACACACACACACACACACACACACACACACACACACACACAGGCCTGTGATACACGAACATGACCTACACATTCATCATGGTAACAACATACACCAAGTCCGTACAAACTGTGCTGCAGCCCTTTAAATTAGATTACTTTAATTAATTAATACGTTGATAAAAGTCAGGTCAGATAAAGGTCATTTCAGAATGAGCCACTGTGAATCATTTACTTACTGTGAGTGTGTGTGTGTTTTTTTTTTTTCACGGCGTGGCAACGTTCAAAACACTAAAAAACAAAAGACGTTTGCTTTCATGTCAGTCTTCTACACTTCAACATTGTTTTTTAGAACCATATCTCAGTATGAGTCACCAGTACAGGAAGTGACACTTATGATTTCCACAGCAGACGAACATTTCCTGACAGGGTATAAATGTGGCTGTCCACACTTCATATTTTTAATGCCAGTGCACTAAATCAGACATCAAACAGCTTCAAATCAATTCATTCCATGGGCTTTCTGATTAATCACATGGATTCTTGCTTTATATTATCTCTACATGTATTGCACTTGACGTAACGCTGTCTTCGTGTAGCTGTCTCTGTGGTCTTCTATCATTGCCTTGAAGTTCCTGACACATGACACGCAGCTTCAAATCTTAGACAGAAGTGTGACATGCGAGAGAGAAGCATCAGTTAACAGAACTGAGAACTTCCTGCTACCTCAGATAAATTAGTTGTCAGAACAGCAGGACATGCAGAGCAGCACCACCAACTCTCCATCAGTGAGGTAAGACGCATATTCTGCAAATTAATACCTGTAAGATCTTAAAATATGACAGCTGAACTGATACAAAAAGAAGCTTCTGGTGAATTTTACTTCCTCGTTGATGCTAGCTAAAGCTATGGGTTTCTAAGGGAAGTGTCTGTCTTAACAGACTTTTTAAAAAATGTTATATAGCTGCTCAAAGTGTGAACGTTTCCTGTTTCCTCTATAAAGCAGTGTTGCAGTCAGCATGCCAGCAGTCTGAGGATGTTCTCCCAGAGAGGCTGAAATGAGCTGAACTCAACTTTTATCAGATTTTTTATCCTCACATCCACCAGCAGCAGCAGCAAGGTAAGACACTGACATGTGTCTCTGAGGACGCATTTTAAAGCTTTGTTCTGGTCAAATGTGGCTGGTTTGGGGATCTACTGTATCCTTTCAAGTAATGTTTTTTTTCTCACAGAGGAGGTTGATTTATCTATTTGGTTTACTTCTTACCTACCTCTGAATCCTTTGCCGCAGTGTGAACTTTTCTCATATAGAAAATAAAAAGGACAGTTTTAGATTGACTCTAAAAGTGCCACAGTTCTGTTTTTTTCCTGTGAAAACGTATGGGTGTGGTGAAAGACGCATGATGGTTTCATCATAAGATGCCACTTGCAGACACATGACACATTGATTTTTTTCCCCCATATGCATGTCTGCTGTTAAATCACAACTGTGTAAAGGGGCAGTTCACCCTGTGGTGCTATTTATCCATCTGGACAGGAGCTGATCTCATTACAACTCTGGGGAGGCCAGTTAGAAGCAGAAAGCAAGTGGGTTTTAGCTTCACTCTGTGTGGTACTTTTGCTGTTTGCGAGGTTAATTATTAGAAGATAGGTCAACTCAATTAATGTGAATTATTAATATTAAAATATCCTCTGCTTCCAGCGGTCTCAGAAGTGGACAAGCTGTTAAACCAAACTCCAGTCTAAAAACAGGTCTTTTATGGTAGGGGCCTATTTTTTTCACAGCAAAAACTTAAGTTACACCATCACTAAGGCTCTTTTCTGATTTGCTTCGACATAATTTGCACGCATTATTTATTCAGTAACATCATTAACTAACCTCTGATGAAGTGTTTGCTACAGGAAAGTGACGTATGTAGTTCATAACAGTGATTAATATAGATAGGCAGGGGCATAAAAAAAAAACTGAAAGTGTTGTGTTTATGTGTGAATTATTTCAAAGGTGAAGACAGCCTCTATTAAATATATATTTTCAGTTGCTTCTTACTTTTGGAGATATTTGCCGTAGAGAAAACTGCCTTCTCTTGAATATGCTGTAATAGAACTAAATTCAACTCAACTTGTGGTGCTCACAGTGGCAAAAAATACAACTGAAAACTCCACAGCAATGTCACTTTCCAAAATCAATTACTCAAGATAGTCCATAGATCTTGTTGTGAACAGTTTTAATGTGGGAACTATTGTCTGTCTACCACACTACATCCACCAACTGTATCACTACACTAGCTAACACAGAGGTGCTAACATTATTGCTCAGTCGAGGAGGACAACATTAATGTTGTGAGCACGGGCCTATCGTCCATGAGTAGATGCACGCTTCCTTCTGCACAGTAATATGGTTGGTGGGTGTAGTTTTGTAGAAAGAAAATAGTTGCTGATAGCATGAAACTGCTAACCAAACAAGGACTGTGGATTATCTTGAGCCATGATTTCTGTAAAGAGACACTGCCGTTGAGAATGCCAAGTGCCATGTAGCTCCATTATATTTGAGAGAAGGCCCGTGTTTACAAAACTCAGCAACACGCACAAAAACAATCTAGATGAATAAATAGCACTACAGGTAAGAGGAAAAACACAGATTTTTGATTTTGGGAGGTGAACTGTCCCTTTAATACATTCAACAAAAATATAAATGCACCACTTTTCTTTTTGCTCCCATTTGTCATCGGTTTGTCAAATCCTACATTTTTTCTGCAACCACAAAAGTTTTATTTCTCTCAAATTCTGTTCACAGATTTGTTGAGTGAACACATCTCTTTTGCCAAGATAATCCACCCACCTGACAGATGTGGCATGTAGAGATGCTGATTAAACAGCATGATTATTGCAGTGGTCACAATAAAAAAAACAAAATGTGCAGTTTGATCTTGAAAAAGACAGTTATTAGGCACTTAACTATGGCTATTCCACATAGATACCTTTCATTTCCCAGGATGGAAAAGTCATGACCCATCTTACTCTGCCTCTGACTGGCTAATTCTCGTTGCCCGTGTTGGTTGGGCTGGTTTATGTTTGAGGAGAGACTGGTTATAGTTAGGATAAGAATATCTGGGTAAGCCAATCAGAGGCAGTCCCACCTGTATTGGAAAAGGAGAAGTACTCACTAAATGTGTAAAAAAAATGAGAGAAATAAACCTTTATAGAGGAAGTCAGAAGTAACTCATGAAAAATGAGAGCAAAAACAAAAGTACTGCATTTTATTTTAGCATATTTTTAAAAGGTATAATCTGTTACATTACCCAGAAGAAAAGAATATATATATACTCATTTGATATAATCCCTTTCAGTCATCACTTATGACCCACTATAAGTATGTGGTGGTGGCTGTTTTTACAGAAACCTTGCCCTCTGCCTGTATTTCCTTATTTTTTCTCACTGTCTGGTTGTGCTCATGCATTTCACCAACCCAAAACATTCATATTCACAGTCCTAATGCTTTTAGGAACAGCTCAGACCAATCCAACTGACTCAACCTTTAACCAACTTTTTGCATTGCATTCGGTGAATTTGATTTTTTTTTTGTAATTTCAGAAACAACAATGATGCAACTCAGCATGAAGGCATATGTGGCTCTGCTGTGGGGAATATCTGCTTTGCTTTCTATGGAGTCCATGAGTGCTTCAATCCCAGAAACCAGCAGCATGAACTCAAGCGCTGAACCTGACACGACGACCAAGCAAATGATTACAGTACATGTAGCTCATAATGAAGCAGAGACAACCGGGCCTCCAACTCAAGAACCTGCAGAAGTCAGTGTTGCTGCAAAAGCAGCAGAGGCGGTTTCCTCTGTCACACCCACAGTGATGTCAGAGGAGGTGTTTGCCACTTACAGATATGACAGCTCAAATGACGCGCGTGATTCAGTTGCCATGACCACAGCAGCAGCAGCTGCAAGCAGCTCAGGTCCAGGATTGCTTCATACCTCTGCATCAGTGACCACAGCTGCAGATGGAGCTTCCTACAACATGACAAACTCAGAAACAACAACACCCACAAAGGATCGGTTTCATCAACAATCATCCACTCCTTTGACTGACACGACTTCTTCTTCTGCAACAACCACAGCAGCATCTTTAGCAGCAGAGACTGTGCCTTTGCCACAGTCTACATCCACCCCTGAGCCTGAAGTTACATCCAGCTCATCTTCCACCGCCTCTCCTGCTAATTTGACTCAGACTCCACTCTTCATCCAGAACCTCAGCAGTCCCTCGGTTTCTACTGCAACCACAATAACAGCAAACCCGACCTCAGAGGTGGCGCCTCTGACATCTGACCCCACTACTTGGCCTGTCAAAATACATGAGACAACCACCAACAGCACTGAGAATTTTTCAACATCTCAGACCATTTCTGTGACGCAACCCCACACCTCCACACCAGAGTTTACAACAGGCTCAACTTCTACTGCTGAGCCTCCAGCTGTTTCAACCAATTCTGCCAACGCCACTTTCACCACCACTCCCACCACTGCCAACGTCTCCACCACTGCCAACGTCTCCACCACTGCCAACGTCTCCACCACTGCCAATGACTCCACCAGTGCTGCAGGAATCTTCATCCCTAATGTACCCAAGAAGCTGCCGATCCCAACGACCAAATCAACTCCTACAACCACAATCTCAAAGAGCCCATCCAGCAGCACGGAGGTCCAACCCTGCTCCACCCGCGGCGTGGTAAAGCAGTGCCTCATCGCCATCGCCTCTCTGGCGGGGTTGGCCACCATCTTCATGGTTTCTACCATTGTCCTCTGCACCAAGCTGTCAGCGAGGAAGTACAAGGTGAAGAAACCTCAGCCGGCCACGGAGATGATGTGCATCTCGGCCCTGCTGTCTGAGAGGAATTACACCTACACGAGACAACGCAATCCAGTGAGTAACGGAGTCCTAGTGATGCATGGCGGAGGAGACAGCGACGAGGATGGAGGAGATAACCTCACTCTCAGCAGCTTCCTACCAGATAATGACCGTTATGTTTAGGTGGATTATTATTGCCAGATACATACGTACATTTCATCAGACATCAGATTGGACTGATCTGTCTGATGTCAGCAATGTGGAAACAGTTGCTGTTTGAATAAACTCGTACTTCCTCTTTGATGTCGGTGGTTTGGCTTCACTGCACGCCCTATTTCTGTGGAGGAAGAGATATAGAAACCACAGGAACAACAAAACACAGTATTGTTTCATGCTCCTTTGTATTTGTGTTGTATTTTTGGTGAGAGTAAAGACTTTTTGCATATTCTACACTTGCCCTCCCCGAGACTTTAAGCCAGGATGATCAAAGATTTCTTCTTGAAAAACATCCTGAGCTGGGACCTGATGGCGTTTCACTTAGCGGCGGGGGACAGGAAGGCTTGTTTTGTCAAGGGATTACTGTTCTTCACAGACACCGCTCAGTATACAAGTGCTATTCTGGTAGCAGTGAGGCGTAATTGTATGAACACTGTAATCTGATAAATGGCAAACTTTGTGTGACTCTGTTTATGTGGGTGTTTGTGTAGCTATGGAATGTCTGTGTTGGGGTAATTTATTAGATTAACATCTTATTCAACAGGTTGGTAACTATTTATTCTACAGGCCTGTTGTTGCCAAATAATTTCTAGAAAGAACTATGTGATTTTAGTACCAGCTTTGGGGATTGCCCATTGTTCCGACTAACCATCGCACTGAAAACCCAATAGCTCAAAAAATGCCCCACTGGACCAAAAGCCCATTTGTTCGAGGGTCTTCTTGTCCCAAAAACAAAAGTCTACAGCTCTGAAGGCCTGATGTCCCTATAATACAACATGTCATGAAAAAAAATGAAAAGGGGTGAGAGAGTGGGGAAATGATGGGCAACAAGGGGTCGTAGCACAGCCTCAATACCTGGGGCAAATGCTCTACCAACTAAGCTACCAGGCCACCACACACTGGTCCTTTAAGGTCTTAATGTATTTGATGTTCAACATCAGATGACATTCATCAGGTGACCTTTCTCGTTATGGTAAAAATTGTCTGGTGGCTACTGTCATAGTAAGGCGACTTTCAAGTTTGGTTAGCTTTAGACAACAAAATTACTAGTTTAGGTTTCAGATAAGATCATGGTTTGTGTTGAAACAAGTATCTTAGTTACATGAGTAAGTAACATGTGTAAGTTAATGTTGCATATGGCATAGTAAGTTAAATGTGTTGCATAAGTTATACCAGGCTGATATTTTCAGAGCAAGGCCCTCAATGCAATGGGAGTTTGTTTTCAGGATAACAGGCTGTTGGACAAATGGGCTATTGTGGGACATTTTTTCAGACAGTTGACCCTTCCTAAGACCGTCCTCTGTTCTCAGTGCTCCAGTAACAGCTGAGCAAGTTTGGTACCTGACAGAACCACAGTCAACATTCTCCTTTGCTGTTTCCTGTACTTGGATATGTGGTATGCAAGGCTTGTCTATGTGGAAAAGAAAACACACACACACACGTGTGTGTGTATACCTTCCCAGGATGTCAAATACCAACATTTTGGGAAGTTAAAGCATCATAAATACAGCACAATAATGAAAAAACCACACACTTCCAGTGGGTTGTGGGTGATGAATGAGAGGTATTCTTTTAAATGAGCATTGTTTTTTGGTTTTGTTTTTTTTGGAAGATTCTGCATAGTTTGCCTTTAAGTTAGTAAATGTTATCAAAATGCTAGCTAACTGACCAAGTAACAATCAGTGTATATTAGCTAGCTAGTTTTTGCTAACATTGGCAATCAGATGTAACTGACTAGATAACAACTGATGTAGATTAGCCACCTAGTTAGCAAGCATTTTGCTAACATTAGCTAACTGAAGATGTGATATGTTGCTTTTACAGTTCCCTCAGCAACACATTTTCACTGTGTTCAATCTTTGTTTTTGTTTTTGTTTTTTTGTTTTTTTAACATGGACAAGCCTAGCACATAGCTTACAGTACAGGAAACAGGAAAGGTGCAAGTTCGGCAAGGTTCCAAAGGAGTGGGACTATGGCAGCATCAATAAGAGTAATGGCCCGCCAGTGGAATAGCGTGGCACTCCAATTTTAGGTAAAATTGAGACAAAGTTCAAAGACTATTAGTTTAGTTATTTGTCTTGGGTTTAAAAGCAGCTGCTAATTTCTAGAGTTGTTTCTCTGAAATGATTTTCTCCATTTAAACTAAGAAAAAGATCTTTGGTTACACAATCTCAGCATTTAACTGGAACTGATTACTTGGTAGTTTACCAGATGAACACATTCTGTATTGTTTCTTCAAATAGGTACAACACAATTCAAGGAAATTATTAGAGGATGATCAGACTTTACAGACCCGTAAAATAAAGGATTACCAAAGTTTTTCTTACTTGTTCCCTCAAGATAGCTGTACACTGTAAAATTTAAAATAGAAACAATTCAGATAAACTCAAGTGAAAAGGGAGTTTTTGTTCCATGCCCCCATGTTTCTCTAAATGGTTAACAGTCAAAACAAAACTGGCTGCTCTGTAGAGTAAGATAGTTCCCTTATTTATGAAAGGCTTTATAAAAGGCTTTTCTTCTACCCTGGACTGGATTTCATATTCACTTCCCTTCCTGCAAAAAGAAAACAGAGCCCTGAATGCTTATTAGGGCTATGAAGCCCATGTTTTTTTCTTCTTCAACTTTTTTTTTTCTTTTCCACGTTCAGCAATGTGCAACTGAAACAGACTGGTTGGTGACTATCAGCAGAGCCCAGACAAATGTAAACCTGGAGGATGCTGGACCTCATCTCGTGCTCCTGATGACCATATAAAGCTAGACTTGTCTTGACTGATCACAAACACAGTAGAGTTGCCAAAAATGCATTCACACACACGCGCACGATCACTCGTAGGCTCACTCATACGCAGTCACACTCTCCCTAAAGTGGTCACACAAACACGGTGTGAGTTTAATTGCTCGCCTCTGGAGAAAAATTCCCGTTGTCCTGGCTGTTACAGACTGTTTTGTCCACACAGGAAACATTAACCTCTTCCTGCATTAGCTGGTGACTCTGACTCTGTTCGGCCTGCTGTTAGTCATCTGTGTCAGAAGCTGAGGTTACAGAGAGGGTCAGACTGTCAATCAGCAGCTCCTGCTGCAGAAATCATGGAGACGAATTTTAAAAGAGAACATATGTGGCTGATAATATTCAGGATGTTTTTATAATAATAAAGCGTTCTTTTCTTCATCCTTTTGGCCGTGTACATCCAGTTAGCCGCACAGGAGAGTGGAGGAGAGGTCCCAGCCCCCACACCACATTATAAACTCCTACCTAACAAGAACAATCTGTGTGCAGGCCGGCCAGAGAGAGCAGACACTCTTGGGGAAACTGGAGGGGGGAGGAGAACAGTGGAGAGGCAGAAGGAGGGATTTGTCCTCATGGTTAACGACAACTTTTTTTTTTTGCACCATCCAGACAAACCTCCAACCTGAAATCTGAAACGGCAGAAGTGGCGTGGCTCGCCGAGCATTTGCCACTCTCTGCTGTGCTCTCTGTCTCAGTTCACTTTTTCCAGACACTCATCCTCCATCAGAGGTGATTCCAGCAGAGACACTTTTGCCACAGTGGATGGTGAGTTTTGTCACTTTTTCCTGAAAATGTATCGGCAAGAGGCATTGTGGTTTCTTTTCAGCCCACGTGAGTTCATATGACAACTGAAATGGATGATATGACAGCATCATGATGCGGCATCCAGCCTCAGAAAGATTTAGAGTCTTTTGTGTCAGTTTTAGACATTACATTAGCTAAGCATTAGAGTTGCTGAGATTGTGTGCGCATATGTCCACCGTATGTGCGTCTGTTTATGTGTCTGACTGCACAGGCATGTGTGTCCGTGTATATTTGGTCTGGGGTGAGCGTGTGATTAATTCATCCCACCCCCCCGTTTTCCAGAAGAGAGGAGAGTTGCATGTGGCCCAGCTTGCACACAGATGGAGCTGAATAAGGATAAAAGTGTGGGAGCTGCTGCCAGTTGACACAGACTGAGCGGAGAGATGACTGGGATCCAAATAAATAAGTAGAGCAAATCAGAACCGTGTTTAAAGGGTCAGTTCAACCAATTTAGAAAATAATATATTTTCCCATAAAATCGTTGTGGTATCTAGTCATGCAGATAGTTTTATTTGGACATAGCTGTTTCTGAGAGGACTGCTGCCTCCCCAATACCCGAAGGGGTTTTGATCAATCTCGTGAATTTATAATGTATGTCACATTCGTATTATTATGCTGACATGCAGAATTTGTGCATCACACATGCAAATTATGTTTGAAAGTCAGCTGACAGATATGCATTGCACATATATGTACAGTATGATGCACTTTACATGGAGGTTTCCACTAAATGGACCTTTGCTTCTCAACATAACTGTGTATATGTTAGTATTACACTCATGTTATAGAGCTGAGCATCTGTTTTGCCAAAATCAGGGAGGCCTTCAAGAACACCTTTTGCTTTTCCTCCAAGAGTTTTCTGTACAAGTGGATGAATATTCTGTTTGCGGTCAAATAAAAAAAATATATATTTCAATGACTATATAGTGACTATATTAAATATAAAAACATGAAAGATGTAGACTTTAATTTTGACAAACCACTATAACGTGACTCATAGACGTAACAGTGACTCTGGTAAAGGAGGCCACAAGGTGGTGACAGCATTCAACCTCAAAAGCCAATTGTTTCAGTCTGCCAAAAAGCAGTGGCAGTATTGTGCATGTTTGATAACCATGCAGGAGCCAGATGGGAAATAGACATGACAAACACATTTTCACCATAAGGTAATGCAAAAAAAAAAAGAAAAAAAAAAGAAAGAAAAAAAAACACAAATGCAAAACAAACATTCACCAACATGCAAGAAATGAGGTGTTTGACCTGGGGAAGCCCCACCTAATATATGTTTACCTATCATGTGGGTCTTTTTTCAAAGATCACCAGGATGCATCACAGAAACTTCTTAAGTTTTTAGGATGAGAAAACAATATGATTTTTCCCAAGTTAGTATTAACAGAAGCAAAAGTTTACAAACTTTAGGATTCCTGTCGTATCTTACTTCATCTTATGTTATCTCAGGTTCGGAAATCCTAAATACTCAATTTACCATCGCTTATCAACATTTATGTCTGTTACCTGGCAACGGACACTACTTTTCTCATCTCACCAAGCTAAACGTCTTTGCAACCGTTGTTTCCTTCATTGAAATATACCGAAAATACACAAAAAAAATTAGCAAAAATGACGGGCCGTTAACTTCAGGACAGATGAGTTTAGGAAAGAAGATAAAAGAAAGGAGACAAAAGCGAGAGAGTGGGCTAAGATAGAAGATCAACCACATCCGGCATCAGTTGAGTAAAAGCAATAAAACAGATTAAATAAGCTAGTTTACGCTACTGTTAGCTGCTATTATCTAACACTACAGTTAGCTACTGCCAACGAACACTTCAGTGAGCTACTGTAAGCAAATACTACCGTTAGCAAACACTACCATTAGCCATTGTTAGCAAAAATTATTGTTTGCTACTGTTAGCAAACACAACCAATAGCTATTGATAGTGAACACTACCATTAGCTACTGTTGGCTAGTTAGTAAGCTAGCTAATAATACAGGTATGAGGGAAAGTGAAAATTAGAACAACTTAATGGGTTACTTTAAAGTTAGGAGAGTTTATTCAAGACTTTGGGAAGTTAGGATGCTTGTTAATGCATGATTCTTATCTAGGATCTGTTCACCTGTAATGGTTTTGCTCTTAAACCAGGTCCTAACCCTAATTACCATGGTTACCAAACAGTTAAGGTTTCAGAAAAACAGATGCTTAGCTTTGTGACTTAATGTAAAGGTAATAGATGAGAGGCACAAACTGTCTTCACATATGGCTCTGACATTTACTGTTATTTACAGATCCTGAGGGGAAACGATGCTCCCGACGGCCCTTCATCTGATAGGTCTGTGCGCTGTGTTTTGCATCAGCAGCAGCTCAGCCACACCTCTGCCTTTTTACAGCTCTCTGGAGGGAAGCACAGACGAGGAAGAGCTTGGTAACTTCACTTTCTTTCTACCCACCGGCAGCACTTCCTCCCCAGAGTACCAAACCACACCTGTTGGCCCCATGTATGTGGAAACGGACTTTCTGAGTCAAGCTGTGAACTTTCTGGCGGAGAACATGCTCCTCACCCTTGTCGCAGGCTCTTTTATCTTACTTGTCTTCCTCATTATCTGTGGAGCAATTTGCATGAGCCGCAGGCGCAAAGTCAATGCCTACTACCCGTCCTCCTTCCCCTCCAAAATGTATGTGGACCACAGGGACAAAACCGGAGGTGCTAAACCCTTTAATGAGGTGCCAGAGAAACCTGCACCTGAGCAGCAGAGTGAGCCGGTAGTGGACTCTCACAAGCAGCTCCAGGCAGACATCATGAGGGCTGCCAAAAGCCTGCGCACACCAAATAAATCTTCTGATGCTGCAGAGGGGAGTGACCCTGGTCAGAAAGAAGCAGACCACAGTCCAGAGGACAGCTCTAAAGCAGATGGCAGCATCCTGGACCAGGAGCTACCAAGTCTCCCTGAGGAGAAGGAGCAGAGTGAAGTCTCTGACAGTGAGGCGGCTGCAGCACCAGGCAGCCCTGAGCTGAACCCTCAACCAGAGCTGAATCTTCAACCAGAGCAGCCTCAACCAGAGCAGTCTCAACCAGAGCAGCCTCAACCAGAGCAGTCTCAACCAGAGGAAGATGAGTCACAGGAGCCTCAGACTGGCAGGAGTCTGCGGCCCTCCTCTCTGCACATTCACAATGACTCTGCAACACTTCAGCTCATTGCAGGAGAGAAAACTGCCTTCTAACTATGTTGAACTCTGTGACCCACTGAATTTATTTTTTAATGCTTTAAACCCATAGGTGGAAAATTGTCCAGTAAGCCTTTTAGAAGACTCCAAAGGAAATGCAGAAAAGTAGCTTTTGATATTACGTTTACATTCAGTGCAAGGAAGATGCAGCAGCCTGTTGCTTTGCTCTGACATGATCCATCATTCATGCCGCATTATAAACACGTCTCACTGAACATCATAAACATCTGGTACAAAACCGACTTCTTTTTATGAGGTCATTTTTTGTGTTGTTTCAGAATGTCTTACTTAGTGGTATGGTTCTAAACAGTGTCGGCAAGTTACTAGTTGCCTGCAACAATTATATAATTAAATTACAAAATACATGTAATTGTAATCCATTACAGTTGCTGAGAAAAAAAGTGTAATTACATTTCAGCTACTAATCAAAATGTAAATCATTGCAAAGGGGTCACATCAACATTTTCTGTAAAAATCTCATATGTAGAATAGAAAAATTATCTTCAGTGTGGGAGCCCTGGTCCCCCTGGGGACCTCCAATAGGTATTGGGGGGATTACATTAAAAAAAGAAAAAGATAATTATTATAAAATATAATACATATTGATATCTCATTTGCTGTTCCCATCTACCTAACTGCCTTTCATCACATCATAAACTGTCGGTGGTGACCTAGATATTTTTAAAACAGGAAAAGACTTGACAAGCAGATCAACAGCCCAGCTGCAAAAAAGTGCAACTACAGAAAATCCTTTTTTTTTTAAAAAAAAAAAAAAAAAAGACTCCTTGCTAGTAAAACTCACATGTATAATCCAGCACACATTAAGTATGGACTTAAGGGTTTTTTTCATGGCAGGGATATTGATATGAAGAAGTTCATTTCAGAGTCAGGGTGCTACTATTGGGCGTTTTGGGTCACAGGAAACACAGGTTGCTGTGAAAAAAGCTCTATTCAGGCCAATCAGGGTAATACATTGCACTCAAAACAAAATCTCATTTAGGATACTTTTATTGCAGACTTTTAAGGAAGCATTACTAAATTATTATAAATGACACGTAAAACCAGTGGACCCTTTCAGTGTTCCAAGCCACTCTTTTTATGCTTGCATATCAAAAGGTCAGTGCTTTAGGGTGCAGGTAAGATACTTTAACAGCTCTTAGCTTTAATCTCCATTACACCTTTGAAAATCAACACTCCTGGAGCACAAAATCTTAAATATAACACAGTCTCAATAATAAGGCTCAGCTCTGTACCAACAACCCAAACAGTGCTTACATTGTGCGTATACGTGACAGGCTAAGAAGGTACAGTATAGAGGGTTAGAGGATCACAGACTAATACATGAAGCCTGGTGTTACACTGCTACATAAGGTTGACAACGGTGCACTTGTCATCAACATTAGGTGTGCCTCATCAACGCTGCAGGAAAGTGAGGTGGTGATGCTGGACTACTGCTACTTCTCTTCTTGGCAGCAGGAAGCAAACAGTGGTGCCCAACTCAGAATAGGAGTGCTCTGTTTTAATTGCTGGCCCGGACTGCCTCCTGCTGGTCGTCCTGTTGCTTGAGGCGATAGTCAGCCAGGGCGGCCTTGATGGCGTCCTCTGCAAGCACTGAGGACAAACAATTAAGAGGTTAATTTCAAGTTTAAAATAAATACATATGTGGAGCAGTTTGGATTAGAAAAATTAACTGAAAACTTACTGGAGCAGTGAAGTTTGACCGGTGGAAGACACAGCTCTTTGGCAATGTCAGTGTTCTTAATCATCAGAGCTTCGTCCACCTGGTAAGAAAAGCACAAAGCTCCAGTAACCACAAGAATCCTTTCCGGTTAATGATAACACATGAGCAGAGCAGAATAAATAAGAAGCAGCGAACTTAGTATCACATGTGCACACTCACAGATTTGCCCTTCACCCACTCAGTGGCCAGAGAGCTGGAGGCAATAGCAGAGCCACAGCCAAATGTTTTGAACCTGGCATCCACAATCTTCCCCTGCTCATCCACCTCAATCTGTCAAAATGAGAGATAAGATTGCATAATTTTACAACTCGATGACAATGATCCAGTCCTTAAAAACTACAAGAGGCTATTTCATTTTCAATGAGTGGATTAAAACAATGGTTCCTACTACTGTTCAAGTAAGTATTTCACACTGCATTTTCCCTAAAATATCAGAAGTTAAGATAGAATTATGAGTTAAAATCATAATTATGAGATAAAAAGTTGAAATTCTGGGATAAAAAGTCATAAAAGATTAAAAAAGATGAAATTATGAGATAGAGAGTTATACTAACGAGATTATACAGTCATAACTATGGGATAAAAAAAAGGTGAAATTATGATTTTAAAAGTCATAATTATTAGATATAATTCAAAATTATAAGAATCATAAGTATGAGATAAAAATTATGAGTAAATCTGCAATAATTATGAGACAAGAAGCAAAAATCATGAGTTAAAAAGCCATTTATCTTTTTATCTTATAGTTTTGACTTCTTGTCTCACAATTTTGATTTACCATAGGGGATGTTTTGTTTTGTTTTTTCTTACTGGTATAAAGGGGCTTCCTTACAAATCCACCCATGCTTAAACATACCTGCAGTTTCATCACATCTCCACAGGCTGGAGCTCCCACCAATCCTGTGCCAACATTCTTTGATTGTTTGTCCAGGGTGCCCACATTTCTCGGGTTCTCGTAGTGATCCACCACCTTTTGACAGAAAAGAAAGGACACACTATATTAGGAGGAAAAAACAGTGCATCAGAGGGGGTTTAGGCAAATTGTTGAGATTATTCCACATTACTGAAATAAATGTGATAGTGAAGTAAAACAAAAGCAGCATCCAGGGAGAATTTTTGCAGACTCTCAACATCAGAAAACGAACGTGTAGAAATCTTGAGTATCACCGTTACACAAGTACAAATTTCTAGCATTACGTAAGAGACACTGAAATAAACAGATTAGGACTGGATTTCATTGTCAACTATACCAACTCCTGCATCCTGCCGTACCCCTCCCCCACCCTCTCCTCCTCCTCTCTGAATTGCTGAGTCATTCTGACCACAACAATATGAACTGTCTGGACTATTTCCCAAAAAGGATTATATTTAACACGTAAAATTGCATGTGATTTGAAATTATAGCATCTTTCTGTTTGTTTATTCTCACATCGACATATTCACATATATATGATCTTTCAGCATTTAAAACCAATGATATTATATGGTATAGTTAATACCATATAAATAAATATAGGTTTTTAAGGAATTTCTTGGTGTACAACTTAAAGGGAAAGCAGATGCATAAGTGGATGCTTGCCAGTTAATAAGTCTGTGGTTACAGCGCATCACAGGCAAAAACTCCCTTCAGGAAAAGATATATTAATTTTTAAGTCTTTTAAACAACCAGGGAGTTCATCTGTTTGACAGCATGGACCAACTTAACTTGAATGTATGTATTGATTCTGACTGCCACAACCCTGTGTCTCCATGTTGCATCAGATGATCACGTCACAGTCATACCAAAACACTCAAACTGACCCCTGAATGCGGTTGTTGTGTTAAAACTGATGCTGCATTCTCATAAAATAGGGTGTAACAGGTACAACAGAACATTTAACAGGCTTTTAAACACACCGAGCTCCTTAAAAGCTTATTAATCAGCTACAATTTAATTAAAGCTGTAGCTGTGACAAGCTGGGGGACAGATTACTTTATGGATTAAAATAAATGTAGCTAAAATCTTTTTTTTTTTTTTTGGTCTTAAAAGTTTTAAGGAACTTTTTGGTGTTCATCTCAAAGGAAAGCAGATACTGTACAGCACTGTAACTATGACGTATTTGAGCATCCAGTTGCATAACTGGATGCTCAAATACCTCATAGTTACAGTGCGTCACAGCCAAAACAAAAGCCTTTCAATATAAGGCGTATTCGGTTTTAAGCCATTCAAACCTCCAGAGAGTGCAAACCATCTCTGTTTACGAGTATAAACAAAATTAACTTGAATATATGTTTGATTTTCAGTGCCACAACCACATGTCTCAATGTTGCATCAGATGATCACATTTCACACTAACACCCCAACTGAACATTTTTCTACTGTTCATTATTTTACATTATTAAATCAGTCATTACATCCATTTTACTGATGATTATTTATCGAAAATCTCATTGATCTAATATTTTATGAAAGCACCAATACTCATCCCCACAATATTGATATCAAGGTATTTGGTGAAAATCAGGGAGCAAAATTAACTTTTTTGTCTACCAGCCACCTAATACATAATCATTGTTTTTTGTCTAGTAAGTGACGCACATCTACCAGTCAACTGCAAGTTTTATAACATTTAGATGGTGGCTGGCACTAATTTTGTGCCCCTGACAAAACTATTGTGATATCTAATTTTGTTCAGGTAGTTTAATCAACAGCAATGCATCATATTCAATAAGATCGTCACTTTATTACACTATTTGAGAAATGCATTTCAGAGAAAATATGTGTAGCAATGTATATATTGCCAAAAAATAGGGATATTAGTTAAGCCATATTGACCAGCCCTAATCTGAATATGAAAAACCCAGTTCTTCCACAGGTACAACAGAACATTTAACAGGTTTGTAGCACACTGTGCTCCTTAAAGCTTATTAATCTGATGTGATTCAATTAAAGCTGTGGCAGTGCCAGCTGGGGCACAGATTAGTGACGTTATTCTAGTCTCACTAGCAAGTTAGCATGAAACAAATAATGTTAAATAATATTAGTTAACGTGATGGCGTTTCATGAGTGCCTGTTTATCTATTTCTGGCACACTCTCCTCGGCATTAGATATGTAGGTTAACCCATGTGAAGGCGAACTGATGTAATATCTATGCTATTTGTACAGTCAACCATGTTTAAACTAGCTTTTTTATGGTTTCCTTGAAATGACCTGGGCCCTGTGGTGTTACCTACTTATGATGCTCTTATTATCCACTCAAAGCTAACGGCAATATTTGTAAACACTAAATAAACAGCAGCTCTAACACTGTGTCACGGCCTCCTTTAACAAAATTGTGACAGGATAATGTATTTTAGATGTTTTACCTTCTTGTGGTAGCAGCACTGGGTGATGAACTCCGGAGCAGAGAGAGTCCTGGTGAGGAAAGCCAGAGGACTGAGACACTTGTTCGCCACTGTACCCGCCATGTTGACAGACACGAGAATGGCGCAGTTTCAAAGAGGAGAGCAGCTAGAAGCCTCCAGCGCACGTCACTGACAGGGGGAGGGGCTAATCCGATCACATCTGCGCATGCCCAGTTTACATAAACCGGGGGAGGAGGGTAAACATCTTTTCATAACACAGAACAGTCATGGTAAATGTTGTGCATGCATGTAATACGTCAAAATAATTCGTTAATGTCTCAAAATATTGACAAACTTTCGTCAAAATAAGGACTACTAAATCATAATTTAAACACTATCTCATTTTTTTTTTTAATGGCATTATTCTAAGTCATTATTTTGTACCAGAGAAAGAAAAAAACAGACCAGTATCATGTTGTAACGTGTTTACTGATAGAACAAAAAGTTTTTCACATTAAAACGAGATATATTCACATTATTATGACACAGAAACTCATCATGTTACAACAAGCAACTTTTTATGTTCATATAATAGCATACTGTTTATCTTGTTATAACGTGAAATGTTTCATGTTATTACACGATAACTTATATTTTTGTAACTAGAGATGCACCGATACCGATATCAGCATCGGGTATCAGTCCGATACTGATACAACTCTGATATCCTACACCCGATACCACATCACAAAAAGTAGCCGCTCGATACAAGTAAACATCTAAAGAACCGCCACGATGCAGAGGTCAAGGCGTTTGCCGAAGCTTAGCTCTTTTTTGGAAGCACTGTCACCTCAACATCATCCACCAGTGACCGCAGCGACTTTGGAAACACAACATAATTTATAATACTAAACTCAATTCTGCAAGTCCATAATAATATTGTGAAATTATTATACTGAAATATGTCACATACACAGTAAACTGCACAGCTTAATAGGAACACAAAATCAGTAAAGTAACTTACTACAAATAACCTAAAAATGTAATGTGTATAGTATAGTAACTATGGTTACACTTGTAGCACAAAACAGCAACAATGATTTGTTACATTTAGTAAGTGACCATCTAATGAAAATAAAACATGTTTTAGTTAGTGTCAGAACTTTAATGGCATTATTAAGTACTCGTATCGGTACTCAGTATTGGCAAGTACCCAAATGTAAGTACTTGTACTCGGTCTGAAAAAAGTGGTATCGGTGTAAATGACTTTTATAAAGGTCTGTATATCTGTTCATCACTTTTGGCAAGCCTTTGCTTTCCTGGTGTTAAAATAACGGTTCCGTCCATGCTTTTATTTTGAAGGTGTATTTAAATGTTGTGGGCTTTTATTTTGGCGCCCTTCCGGCAGCACAGAAAGTGTATATCTAAGAAGCGGATTCTTGACATGAGGGAGACACTTCCAAAAAACAGTCCTAAAGTTTATGTACATGAACTTTTGGACTTTTTTGAAAGCAAGGAAAGGAAAAACGGGTTACACGCTGTTGCTGTCCAATGTGAAGGATTTATATAAACTTACAGGCACCTAGCTGGAATGGGAACAAGGTATTTGTGTAATTTAATTTGTTTTATGACGGTTTTCTATGACGTGAATTTAACTGTGAAAAGGTGTTTATGTGAATTGTTGCCATAGCAGTCAAGCAAATGTTAGCTTCTTTTAAGTGTTTATGTGGTACTGCAAGCTTTCTATTTTGGCATGTTTTTGACAAAGGAGTGCTGTATGTCAGTAATTATGGCTAATATTTTCACATGTATGGGTAAAGTTCTGTTAAGGTGATATTTGTATACTTGTAAGGGCTCATTCATGTTTATTTATTTTTTATTTTTGGTTTATGTTTATCCTTCCTGTAGCTCTTACGGTGTTTCCTGAGGAAAAGGGAAAAGGCCAGGAAAGTGAATTTATGCTCAGAATAAATGCCTTGTGAAACATCAGTACGCTTCAACATTGTCTGGCTGGGATTTGCTACAATCGGTGCATCCCTAAAATTTACTGACTAATTTTTTCAGGTCTAATATCAAGAAAAGAAAATTTACTTTCTAATGGTAACACTGACTTTTATCAATAGACATTATCCATCCTAATATGTAGTACATTTACTCAAGTAAGATAAGCTTTTAAGATGGGCTACTTCTACCATGAGTATAAATGCTGTTCATCTCTATTCTACAACATTTCAGAGACAATCTGAAAGTAAGCTGTATTGTTCTTGATAAACTCAAAAGTAGAACTCAAAAAAAAAAAAAATTACATATAAGAGACTCTTAGGTTGAAGTAGCAATACAGTGAAAATAATCAACTACTGGTATAAGTTCTGCATTAAAATTGTGCATATATAAAATACAAAAACAACTCTAATATGTTGTATCTGAGGCTAATTCTAACAACTTTATATTCTGTTAGACTGTTTATTCTTTAACAGTGTATCATATTTTATAACTTGAACATGTTTGTATGTAAAATCTGGCACAGTAGTTCAGCAAAAGTTACTCTTCATCTCTGTACACTACCCAGTTATAAGTTAAAGTACATTGTGGCTCAAATTCACTTTGTTGGTTATTTGTCTTTTTTGACTGAAAATAATTTACCCAGCTTTTTTTCTGTTACATAACTGCATCATATGATTTTTTTAGGGAACTGCACTTACTTACAACAACACAGTCGATATTAAATGACCCTGCATACACAGAAAAAACAGCTGCATTTGCAAATTCTAAGTCAGATGACCATTAGACGCCTCACACAACCACTGCTTCATGGCCCGTGACATGATAGTAATAAAATCTCACTGCAAACATGTCATGCTTTCAATTTATAACAGAAAAACTGCACTAACATTCCCAAATATAGAAAGTTTTTAAGTAATTTTAGTTAATCTAATCTGCCTGACATACTGATCCTTTATCTGTTGGAGGTTTGTGCAGGTCAGACTCTGTGGTCCTGACCATGGCTCTGAAATATCAGCAGCTTAACCTTGCTGTGTATTGATAAATCCATGACACTGTCCGTGATGCTGAAGTAGCAGACAGATTAGTAATTACAAGTTTTTCTCTGAGTCCCTTCATCCCTTCATCTTTTTTGACCAAAAAAGTCGCTCATGAGTCTGTTCACTAGTTGCAGGTGAATGAAAGGAATCAGGTTCATCCCCCTTCTTAAAAACTTAACAAATGTAAATTATAATGAAAAAAAATATCTTATGTAATAATAATAACACTTCATTCTGCAAGTCAAAAATAATATTGTGGAACAATTTCAACTGGAATACATGTATATAGCCTTGTACAGTATACAGTTTACCAACGCGTTACCAACGAGATGTGGACTCGAGTCTCAAATTTGATGAGTTTAGACTCGATTTGATAAGATAAAAAAATTTGACAAAGACATAAATGTCTCATGACTTCACTTGGACTTGAGCCTTTTGACATGAAAATACTTGAGACTTTCCAAGTCCAAAGATGAAAAGTTCTGTCATTTAAGTGTCTTGGATCAATTAATTGACCTTAAATTCTGGAAAAAAATAATGTTATTTATTCTCAAGACAGTTAACACATTTTTAAACCAATGTGTCAGAGAACTATAATTACATTACTGAGCTTCAGTGGGAAATAATGATACCAGAGATAATTTCATTTGCATTTATTCCACCAAAACCAGAGTTGGTGACAGTGGTAAGACGAGCCAAGACATTTTTGGTCAGTTTTATTCTGTTCGTTGAGTTTGAATAAAGCACGTTTTGCGATGTCATGCAATATAAAATTACTGTATTTGTCAATGGTGAGCCGAGGCACCCATTTGTTTTTGCGTATGACGTTGTTGCTTTAGTGCGACACCTAGTGGCAGTGAATTTAGATCCTTTAAGCAATTAAAATGTAATGTTTACAGTAACTAAGGTTACACTATTTAAAATTAAGTGCATGGTGGCTTTTTTGATTTTTGACATTTTATCTTTTTAACTACAGCTCAATAATCTAAAATTAAGTAATTTATTGTTGACACCGACTGAGTCACAACAAACACTGGAAAAAGGAACTCACCCTTGACCTGAGTTTTTGCAAACATTGCATTTCTGTGAAGACGGTCCTTAGTTACACCCTTTGTTGAGAAATGTGAAATGGTGTTTCGTCTTTAAGGGGATCTTCTCTCTGTGATTGCAACAGTCTTTATAGGCTGTCGTAAGTCTTGAAACACCCATCTAAAAATATCAGAAAACTTGATTTTTTTTAAAGTTATTTTAACCTCTGTAACCAAGTGAACCCTCTTAAACTTAAACTAAAAATGGTCTCACCTGCAAACACAAAATATGGTTTTATAGGCAAGAGGTGGGCAGACTGTCATTTGTTCCATGACAAATCAATTCTCCCGTTTATGTCACTTTCGTCACTGACGCTGCCCAGGAAACAGAAGTGAGAAGTTGAATCCAGTCACAACGGAGACAGGAGGAAGGTACTCTATATTGATTGGCTTCACGTCGAGACATACCGTGAGTACTTGAGTTCATTTTCTGTAACAAACTAACATATATTTCTTGATAAAATTATGAACTGTTAGAATCATTTATGTGTATATGTGTATATGTTTATAAAGAAAGACACTGTGCTCCGATTTTCAGGAAAAGTAGCCAGCATGGATTTGGATTATGTTGAATATGAAGATTATACTCCGGGAAATGAAACTGAGGGCAACTCCACCACAATAGGAACACTGAATTTCAGTACCTCTCAAACTCCTCTGAATCATGTTCTGGTGGTGGTCAATATCCTGATATCTGTTACTGGCCTTGGTGGAAATGCACTGGTGATCTGGATCTGTGGATGGAAAATGAAGAGAACAGTCTTCACCATCTGGTACATCAGTCTGGCCATTTCAGACTTTTTGTTCTGTGCCTTTTTGCCCCTGGAAGTCTTCTACATGATCACATCACACTGGCCTTTCGGACTGTTCCTGTGCAAGCTCACCTCCTCAGCCCTGTTTCTCAACATGTACAGCAGCGTGTTTCTGTTGGTTTTAATAAGCACTGATCGCTGTATCATGATTTCCTTCCCTGTGTGGTCACATAACCACCGGACAGTACCGAAGGCTTTTGGCATTGTTGCTCTCATGTGGCTCTTTTCTGCACTCCTAACGCTGCCCTCACTGATCTTCAGACAAGTCACAGTCCACGGCTCGGTCACTCAGTGCTACACCGGTTACATGGGCCACTCCAGACACAAGGCGGTGGTACTGACTCGATTCATCTGTGGCTTCCTGATTCCTTTCCTCATGATTGTGTTCTGCTGCTCAGTGCTTGCTGTGAAGCTGAGAAGCTTGACCATCAGGTCAGCAAAGACAAAGCCTTACAAAGTCATGGTGGCGCTCATCTTGTCATTTTTCATCTGCTGGGTTCCCTATCATAGCTTTGTTCTGTTAGAGTTAGACTTGAATAACCACAGCCTGGATGTGCTTAAAACTGGCCTGAAGGTGGGGGCCACCCTGGCTGCAGCAAACAGCTTCATATCTCCATTTCTCTATGTGTTCATCGGGAATGACTTTAAACAGATCCTAAAGCGGTCTTTGACATCGAGGATAGAGGAGGCGATGGCGGAGGATTTTCGTACAGGTGGTCTCAATCACTCAAGGTCTAAGTCAATGGAAGTGATCTAAAATCAAGCTGAAACCTTTGTTATCAAAGACAAGGAACGTTTCACAGAACCAAGGATAAATACAGGGCTGGGTGATATTGAATCCTATGTCATTACATGTTTAAAGTTGGGTGTAAATAGTGGGGGAGTGGATTTCAAACTGAGGTCCAGGGACCAACAGGGGTCCTTGAGAGGGTTTCAGGAGGTCACCAGAAAAAGAAGGAATAAAATATTTAAACTTTTATCTAATTTTCTGGAAGTTAGAACAACAAACAAAGATTTTGATTGATAGTAATCAATTGTGATTGTGAATCATCTTGAGTCATTTTAAAAAAGAGAACAGTCCAAATTCTTAAATTTCAGCCTCTCAGAAGTGAATATTTTCTGGTTTCTTTACTCCTCACAATGAGTCTGATGTTGTAAAGACCTTATTTTAGAAGCACATTTTTGTGTGGTCATTCAGTGGGCTCAGAGTGTGGTTTCTGGGTTTAACAAACAAAGTCTATGACAGAAAACTGAATATCTTTAGGTGGTGGGCCAAAGAAAGACATTTGAGGACATCACCCTCGGCACTGGGAAACACGTTTCACCATTTTCTGTCATTTTCAGGATCAAAAAACTAATCAAGTTATTTGGGAAAATGATCAATAAAGTATTAATAGATGATGAAAATAATCTTTACTTTCAGCCTATTTCAGCCAATTATGAAGGATATATTCAAAAATAAAAATAAAAAATATGCAGAATGGTCTAATGTGTATCTCGGGATCCTTGTAATGATGAAGTGTGGGAAACCCTGTAGTAGAGTACACAGACTATACAAAATTTCAAACTTGCACAGCTAAATGATTGAAAATAACATTTGGTCATTTGGATTCTGTTGGTTCTTGTGTCTTTCAACTTGTAAATCTTTCTACATGTTACACTCAGATATTATGTATTTTAATGCATTTTGTATTTTTATTTTTGTGTGTGAATGAATTTTCTATTTGTTTTTGTGCTGCTGTTTTTGCAAACATTCTCAAATTGCCCCATTTGGTATGAATTAAATATTTTGAATAAATAAAATGTATCATTTGCAATTAATTTAATAATTGAAGTGAAACATTCCTGTGACATGCATCATCTATTAAATGTTATTGAAAAGCCAATATTTCTATTCTTAATCTTTTTATTGGAATTGATGTACGTTTAACATTTCTGAAGGAAAGTAAACATATCAGTTATATTCTTGCATTGTTGTAACTTGCTTCTGTGAATAAGTACAGAGGTTTTTAATGTCTTATATCTCATTGTTTTGGTTTTACTTGTCACTGTCAACCATAGACCTTTTGCACAGCAGCCATTCTGACATTAAATATCAGGGTAAACATGGATGTCAGTGATACTAAATAAAGTTTAGGTCGGTGTCGAGGTGCTGGAAAGGTTTTGCTGACACTGGTTACACCTGGGGGTTCTCAAAGTGCAGTCTGCGGGCCAGTGGCAGCCATGAAAAACCATAATGTGCCACCCTTGTAAGTATTAACATGCATTAAATTTTAATCATCTGTGGTCCACTTCAATACCTTTACTTTCAATAGCCTACATTATACTCTGTTACAGACTAACAGGCCAGACTAATTTGCGTGAATTATTTGTTAAAGCAAATGAAATACGAATTAAGAAATAAAATAAAATAAAATAAAATAAAATACGAGCTTGTCAGTTTTATCTGGTTCCCAGGCAAGGTGGAGGCTAAAACAGCGCTTAACAGTGAACTTACATTCGTTTAGTGGACAAACACGGCTCCAAATGAAGAATAATGTCCCTTATTTTTAGGATGTGTTTGCTAAAATGTTCTCCATTTCAACTTTACAGTCTGAAAATGTATTAGTGTTGTGTTTTTCTCTTTTTGTAGTAATTTAGAAAGGTACTGTTTGATTGGTTGTCGTGAGCACCTGGCAGACTACACTGAGGGCAGCAGGATTCCCCGGTTCCCAGTGTAGCCACGCCCCCTGCCTCCCCCCAGGATGTAGCGTTAGTTGTTGCGGATGTGTGATGCAATTAGCTGTAAGCATATTCCCTCAACTTCACAACAAGTTTTGTTTTCAGTTAGAAAATCACTTTCTGGACGACATCGTGATTTAAAACGCTAGTATTTGTTATTCATTCCCGTTGTTCGGACGGTAGCTTTTTAAAACGGTCATTTACCCCCGTCTTCTTCTCTTGCTAACGTTAGCAACTCCGTAACGATTTTTACATGGAAGCTAGCTAGCACGGGGTCGTTTATTTCTGTTTCACTTCTGTTTGTAAGAGTCATTTGTGTCCGGCTGACGTCTGACGTCTTTTCCTCTTTGTTAGCTACAAACCTCCACCCACTGGGCCTCCCTATGTGTTCATTCTGAGGAACTGGGTGCCAGCAGAGTCACCCTACCTGTACCTTCCTGTTGAGTGGATCTGTCTTTTAAATGGCCACCGCTGCCCCCCCTCCAGCCTCTGGCTCTACTACGGCCACTGACAACACGAGTCCCGGATCCAGCAGCTCGACTGCGACCGGCGGCGACAGCGGAAACCAGGATAGCACCTTCGAGTGTAATATATGTTTGGACACCGCCAAGGATGCAGTGATTAGCCTGTGTGGACACCTCTTCTGGTAAGAACTACTGTCTGTCACTCATGCTTATGGTTCTGCATTATAATCCACCTCATCTCTAGCTCAGTCTACTAACTAGTTGATCTTACTTTGCATATTATTGAATAAGAGGTGAAGTGGTTATACCCCAGTCAGTTATAAGCTACATCATACTGGCCAGTATCTGTTTCAAAGCCAGAATTTGTAACCAGGTAACCACCACACGGTAATGGTGTAAAATAATTAAGGATGGAACTAAGTATTATTTTCATTATCGATTAGTGTGTTAATTATTTTTGTTGTTTACTGTAGTTGTTTTAGACTATAAAATGTTAGAAAATGAAAAAAAGTATATCAGTGTTTCCCAGAAACCAACATGACTTCCCACATGTCCACAAGCCAAAGATATTAAGTCATAGATGAGTAATGAGAACAGAAAATATTCACATCTGAAGGGATAGTTCACTCAAAAATGAAAATTCAGTCATTATCTTCTCACCATCATGTATATCAATGTTCTAGTTTATGTTGTTAGTCTGCAAAACACTGCTGGAGTTTCACAGGAAAACAAACTGAACCTCACAAAAAAATGTAAGTCAGTGGTAAACAGTTTTCAAACAAAAAAAAAAGGAAAAAAAAAAACATTAAATGGCTCCATACTTCTTGTCTGGCATAATCCATGTCCCCTAAAGTCAAAGTTGACTAAAGGAATGTTATTTACATCATTTTTTAGTCTGAATCTTTGCAGTGGATCTTTAGCATGGAGTCACATTTATGGGCGCATGCACTCTGTCTGAACTGGATGTGTGTGGTGTGACGGTCCACAAACAGTATGCATGGGAGATTCTGCGACACTGTTTTCCTATGAAACTCCAGCAGTGTTTTGTGGACTAATAAAATAAACCTCCCTTTAAGAAGAAATATCTTTGTCTCTTTGGTCAGATTTGGCAACACCATAAGCATGAGGAGGCATTGGTGTATGTTTATTGAGACTGGGATGTCTATAAAGTGTCGTGTTTGTATTTTAATTCTTATTCTGAACTTCTTAAATCTTGCCCCTGACAAATACCCCTATATTACAGTTTAAAAAACTAAGATTAACACTGGAACTAAATCTAAACTGAAAATAAACTTATTTAAACAATAAAACCAAACTGAAACAAGCAAACTCATTCTGGAAACTAACTAAATTGAAATGAAAACAAAATAAAATAATAAATAATTAAGAATATATAACCATAATCAGTCTGCTTTAGAATAAAAACATTGTTAATAGTAGTTATTACAAGAATTTTAGTAGTTTTTCTAACTTTCTATGATAATACTCCCAAGTGTAGGCTTAATTCTACATAAGTATAGTCTAAATAATAGCCATGGACTACTGGTCTAACAGTATTTGTGTAAGCAAACCTGTTTTGATTTTATCTTCTTGATCCATACCATAGAAACTTCTCAGCCTCTATGGCCAGGCCCATCCCTTCACATAACTCCTGCCAACATGTGTCCATTCAGGACAGGTCAGGTCTGAAGCATCTTGTCTGATGACAGTGGTGACTGACAGTCAGAGCTAATTTGTTTATTCATTTCCAAAGACAAGATAAATCCCATAGCAGCATTTGTCTTCTGTTTGAACCTCTCCCTAGTAGCTGAGCTTATCTGGGAAGTGATGAATTGTTTTCATTTGTGAACATGGAATATACAGATACTTTTTTTGGTAAATGTACATTTTGCAGTCATGCTCTTCTAGGAAGCATAATGTTTTACTAATCAAACCTCTTCTGTCCAACACCTCAACTCTCATCTTCCTTTGTATCTTCTCTCAGTTGGCCCTGCTTGCATCAGGTAAGCTGATCCTGTCTTTGTTTTCACCTTTTTCACCGTTTCCAAATGACAGTGCATCATTGTTATTGAAAGTGTATAACTGATGCAGACAGTCAGGTCCTTAATGACATGTCTTTGTCTTTATGCAGTGGTTGGAGACCAGACCCAACAGACAAGTCTGTCCAGTGTGTAAAGCCGGCATCAGCCGAGACAAAGTTATCCCCTTATATGGGCGGGGAAGCACAGGTCAACAAGACCCCAGGTGGGTCCTTAAATGTAGAGTTACAGATCAGGCTGACTCTAAACTTTTTGTTTTATGTAATCACAGTGTTACCCAGGATTCTTTAGTGTTCCATTTACATCTTGTAATCCAACATTTAATATTACTGGTTGAGAGTAATAACTCAAAATGAGCATTTTTCTAAAATGTTATGAATGCATAAGCAGTGCATATCATTGTGATGATGGCTTTAACAAAATGTTGTTTTGTTTTATAGAGAAAGAACACCCCCTCGACCACAAGGGCAAAGGCCTGAGCCAGAAAACCGTGGTGTAAGTAGTGTTCATGCACAAGTATATTTGCATGGTAATAATAAAGTATTTGATTCCATAATTTTGTGCCAGATCCTGATTTCAATGTATTAGGAAGCTTTATCTAGTTTTCAGCACACTGCCAGCTTCTGAATAGTGCATTCATGATGAAACCATTACATAGGATGATGTAGGTGCTGTAGTGCTTTATCCATTAACAGAAGAACATTTCCCAGTGGGATCTATTAGATGCTAAGCACTGCAGTGCAGAGGTGTCTCTTGACGATGATCACAAACTGCACTGGCTGTTGCGTCACATCTCATTCACTGTGTTGAACTGTACCTCATATATTGTGAATACATGGCTAGACATTGAATGGATAGTTTGGATTATTTGAAGTGGGGATGTGTTGGGTACTTATTGATAGTCAGTGTATTATTTTACAGTAGATGATGGTTGGCGTGCATACAGTGTGGAGAAGCAGGAAGGAATTCCAGCACAGAAGCTAAGCAATATGCTATTGCGGACAGGGTCAACAGCAAAATGTATAATGCTCACTTAAAAAGATCCATCTAAAAAAGGATCAGTATCAGTTTAAGTGTATGCTATATTTAAAATATTTTCACTGCTTGACTTTGCTTGCCTTTTCCAATGGAAAACCATCTTTATATAAGCCAAATGTGTCTCTCTCCTTACCAACCAGACTCCATGTGAGAAATCAGTCATTTTACTCAGCAGAACACAGGAGTTGCTGGTCTACTGCTGCCTCAATCAGTTAGTTTGTTTGTGTGACTTTGGTGTTTGCAAAAGTTGGTCGAGATTCACTGAAGTCACACAATAACACAAACAAACAGACTGAGGCAGCAGTAGACCAGCAACTCCAGTGTTCTCCCAAATAAAATTACATTTGCCAATGATGTTTGATTGCAAGAAGAAAGCAATATTTGGCTCATCCAACAGTGGTTTCCCATTGTCTGACAGCAAAGTAAAGCAGGGAAAATATTCTAAATGTAATGTACACTTAAACTGATATTGATGGGTCTGTTTTTTTTAAGTGGGCCTTTTCTCAGGTGGCTAAACTACATTTTGTTGCTGATCCCGTCGACAACAGTACATTGCTTAGGTTCTTACACTGAGACTCCCCCAAACTGGTGGCATGCCAACTACCATCTACAGTACATAATACACTGGACAATCAATAAGTACCTTGTATAGCCCCACTTCAAATAATGTACACTATTCCTTTTAATATCCCCTCAAGAGAACCCACACGTCTTCACGTTAATGATGAACTGCTTGTTTCACAGGGCTTTCAAGGGTTCGGTTTTGGAGATGGGGGTTTCCAAATGTCATTTGGAATCGGTGCCTTTCCATTTGGTATTTTTGCTACAGCATTTAACATCAATGATGGAAGACCTCCACCAGGTATTAATGTTTTACACACTTCACCATGCCAACTCTCTGTGCCTTTTTATCAAGAACATATCAAATAACCTCTGTTCAACAATTTCTCCAACAGCGGCCCCCGGGACACCTCAGCACATGGACGAACAGTTTCTGTCCCGACTCTTCCTGTTTGTCGCTCTGGTGATCATGTTTTGGCTGCTGATCGCATAAATGCACGGAAAGACGACATCCAAAAGATCTGACTGTTTGTTTGCACCAATAAGGTTTCTGCCTTTATACATTTTTTCCCCTCTTTCACACAAAGATGTGAGATTTGAATGAAGCAGGTTTTTCCATATATGTGCTTGATATTTGTGATAATCCAAGGATAACAACTCTCAAGGTGAACCGCATAACCTTGGATTCCCGTTTCAGCTCAGTTGACTAGTATGCTTGCAAGGCAGCACACCAAAATTCATTCCTTTATTTCCATCAATCAGAATTCACACTGCTTGATATCTTTTGTTTTGTTTTTAATCAGACACATACAGGAGGTCACGTGAGAGAAAGTGGAGGAGATCATTCTTGGTGCTCTTTCACAATGCATTTTTAATTCAATTACCTTTTTTGTTGTTGTTTTGCTACTATTGCTGTATTTAAAATTATATTCTGTTTAACAAAATAAGACCACCAGTGCTCTGCACTCATTAACTTTATTAACACTTAAAATCCCATGTGTTTTATGTGGTCATTTCTGTTCAGTCTATATTTGGCTCGTGTTACCCTGGTTAATCCCTATAAACATTTGGGGTAGATTTTGTTGAAAACTTAGGTCAGCTGGCTCTACTCTTATTAAATGGTCATAGGAGGAAAAGCACAGGTGTTACTAATGGTGTAACAATAACTGTTGATTTCAATTGTCCTATTAAGTCATGACAGTCTGACAGGCATCGTTAATTTTATTCCCACTGTAACGTCAAAATGTCTTCCAGGGTTAAGAAAGGCCCACCATAAAGGCCTGGGTTTTTTTGAATTGCAAAATATCTTTTAATTGTTGCAAAGAATCCTTCTGAATTGCACACTGAATACAAATGTGTGCCTCCTCCATGTCGTGTCTCTGTTCATTAATTTACTAAAACTTGGTTCAGACTGCTGGCAAATCAGTTTTTTTTTCTTGAATCAAATTTTGAAGGCAGACTGTCTGTAAGTGATCAGATCAGATTTGTGCGTGCGAGCATCACCAGCCTAATTGAATGGGTTGCTGTGGTAACAATGTAGGATGATGAAACAGTTTTCCAATGGGGAAGTAGGTTCCTTCTAGCTTTGCCTGTACAGAAACTTCCCCATAAAGTGCCAGCAGCAGCAATTTATTTCGCCCTCTGTCCATTGACTGTTCTCTGTGTTGTCCTCCACAGTGGTCTGCTGGTAGTAGGGATGGGTATCAATAGCCAAAGTGCTAAATTGGTACAGAATTCTGATTGGTCAGTACAGAAATATTGATAAGCTCCTGGACAAACGGTGCTGCTGTCCGTATTTTTGTTATTTAAGTGCTACAACTACTCAAGCCAAGTTCCTGCTTCTTACATGCATATGAAGGGGGCTTTCTCAGAAGTCAGTGACAGCTTTTGCCCCGGCTCACGTAAGGTGGACTGACCCTTAAGGTGGACCAGGCCAGCTATTCTCATTTTAGTGACAAGCTGCTGCTCCTTTGCTCAGGAGATGACCACAGCCCTTTGGCCAAGTTACCCAAATTAATATATTAATTGGTTGAGTTTTCACATCTTTACATGTCATGTCTTTATTTTTTGCATCAAATTATGGTAAGTAGTATTGATAAGAGTATGGATAAGTATCAGTATCGGTATTGATAAAATCCTAATGATACCCATCCTTAGCTTTGCAGCAGTATGGATTCCACGCAGCCGCTCTGATGCACCTTTGACTTTGTGATGCACATTATATGTGGGTTTTTTGCTTTCCAGACTTCCTAAATCAGTCTGGAGGTGTCATTATTGCATATTATATAGAAAACCAGATCTGAGCTAACAGTCTGAACAAGTTCTAAGAATGTTGTTTGCCGTTTTTATCGAGTTGTAACTGGTCTTACAAATTATGCATCCCATTTGCTAAATTTACTAAAATCATACAAGTTTTGTGGAATCAAATTTAATATCAGACAGTCTCTTTATTTTAGATGAGATTAAAAAGAAAACGCGTTGATGCATGTGAGCAACTGAAAAATTAATTTATGAAACAGTATTCTCCTCCAAACTGTAAAGTCTTATTTTTCTGAGTTTTCTCTGTCACTGTAATTAAATGTAAAATACTGTAGATTATTACAGAGTTCAGATGAAGATTGGTTGAACACGAAACCACTTTTCTAAATGTGAATTCACTCTATTGACAGTAAAACTATGTAAATAAAGATGTTAATCTTGGTCTGTCTGTTTGTCTGCATTAACATATAAATTCTCCCATAAGCCTTACTCATCTAATAAATATGCAGATAAAGACACACCGAACCAGAGTGGTGTGGAAAAATATGACAATACTGAGATATGTTGAAAATTAAATCAAGTTTAGTCATTAACTTTAAATATTTCACATGAAAAAAGGGATGTACTTCAACCACTGTGTGCTGTAAAAAATAGATATTTTGGTCATTTTGTGGAAGAGGTTTTTAGAAAACAGAATAAAAAAGAGTCAGTATGGCCTAGTCCTGTGTTTCTGGCTCTGTCTGTTTATCTTCTGGCTGCGCAACGTTGAACTCCGCTTCATACATAATTTGCTGGATCTTCATTTTTGTCTCGCATCTTTTCTGTGGAGCGAGTCGCTTCAGAGCAGGGACAAAGCTCAGCAGGAACAGTTCGTCCTCGTCCCGTGGCCTGTTGGGAAATGGGGTGCCATTGTCTTTGACCAGCCATTTTGTAGGGGACGGTGCACTTTGAGAAGAAGACAGCGAGAGTGAGTCCTGCATCAGGCGCCGTTTCCGTCCAGGTTTGCTGCCAGGACTGATCTGTGGGCCCGATGGCATTTTGGCCAGAACAGCCAGCTGGGCCATCTGTGCATCTGGAGACATTGGAGGGAGCTGCGTCACAAACGTTACCTGAGGCTTGAGGTCAGGTTGACTTACAGGGACCTTCACAATGGACTGGGGTGTCTTGACCGTCTCAGACGATGTGTTTTCTCCCTCCATGCTCCCAGATTCATTGTCAGGGTTGTCGTGGTCCTCGTCGTTGCCGCCACAGATGTCTGCCACACCACTTCTTGAGCCAGTGAAAGGTGCAATAAAATTCATAAGTTGTCTGTATTTCCATCTACTCTGCACAATCTCTCCTTGCTTCTTGCTTTTGATCTCCATTCGGACTTCCTTCAAGTACCTGTCTCGCATGTTCTTCCATTTTCTTTTACATTCCTCAGCTGGAAAAGTAAAAAAAAACAGAGTGTAAGAAGCGATAAATTACATAAAAGAGGAAAATTTAAACAATGTGCACTTAAAATAAAAATACTTTCCCCAAAATTACACTCCCAAAAATTTTCTGCAGATGAGTAGTCTGCAGCACAGGTGTTACACTGAATGGGTAAACACACCTAACAGACAAATATTGGTTATGAAATGCACCCAAATATCATGCTGAAGCTGTTGTAATAACACTTAAATGATAGCAGCAAATTGTAGTGGTCTTCAGATCTGGTCCATGGCATTGCTGGGGTTCTGTTTCCCTGGTACAGAACTCTCCAGGACCCCAGCCCCAATTCATTACTGCTCAGTGATCAATAAATTCAGACAGACTAAATGAGGATGTACGTGTGTTTAGAAACACAGCAGAATGGACAAAACAACAGCTGTGCCTTTCCATAAATTTTGGGCTATATAAATAAATTGGCTACTTTACAATGCAAAGCAGCAGATCAATGCAATAGCACATAAGCTGTTCCTCGGGGAAGTTTTTTTTTTTTTTTTACTTTTGAGACTATCAGACTATGGCTGCAACAAAGCCTACTTATTATTTTCATTATTGATTAAACTGCCAATTATTTTCTTGATTAATACATTCATAGTTTGGTCTATAAACTGTCATATATGGGTGGGAAAATGGCCAATGTGTTCCTGAATCTAATCCAAATCTTCAAATTGCTTGTTTTAACAGCCCCAAACCCCATTATATTCAGTTTACAATACAATAAAACATGGAAATCAGTAAATCCTCACAATTACAAAATATTAAATAAATAATGTTATGTTTTGTTTTTTAATTATGAACTGATATTCTAATAATTACAGACTATTTTTGTTGACTGATTAATCAACTAGCCTAATCACACTCTAGCAGGGGTGTTAATGATTCATCATTTAATTGCCATGAGAATTTACAGGTAAAGTCAGTAGGATTTGCTCAAGATGTTCGTAAATGCATCAGAAAGATCATCGATTGCTGAGATTCATTCCCATGACCTCAGATACCAGCATTTTAGGTTGGTAAAGCGCCCGAGCACAGCAGGATAATGAGAAAATAAGAGCATATGAGCCAGGGGTTGGGTCTCTGCTGATGTAGGCACTGCCACACACTTCTTGTGGGCGTGGGTGATGATTGAGAGGGTTTATTATATAATCCTGCATAGTTTGCCTTTAACTCATTAAAAATGTATTAAAGGATGTTAGGTGTCCCATTTCTCCAGAGCTCCTCCTATGACAGTAAACAGAATATATTTGTGTTTTTGACAAAAGACATTTGAGGACACTTTGGAAGACAGTGATTTTATAGACCAAATCACTTATCAACAGATTATGAAAATAATTGACAGTTGCAGCCCTAACCATGTCCATGATTAGTTGAATACTACACACACACTATATGTATTTATGTTTATGTGTACACACACATAATGTGTAGTATATAATGTGTCTGTCTCTACTGGATTGCATTACATTGTTTGTCTAATGAAGTGAACAGGAAGTGTCTCATGTACAGTAGCCTTTGTACTCTATCAGGTTACTTTATTTATATCAGAGGGTAATACATAAAGACGGCCTGTTAAAATGTAGCAAAACTAAACTTTATCTGAGTAAAAATGAAAGTAAAGGCTTTTGTCTTTAGTTTGTCCTCATATGAGTCTTGTCACGGCGGTCACGACATGTCTGGAGGTCACTGTCGGTTCAAGCCGCTCCACCATGGACCGTGACTCCGTGCACCTGATTTTATTTCAGGCTGGGGCCCTCCGACCCCTGCCTCCGACATATTTTATCCAACACACCGACATCGCGATCGTGCTACCGACGTTCCCACGAGACGTCAGGAAGCCTTCAGTCCGTATGGAGCTCGCGGTGTTAACGGGAGAGACGGAAAAAGCACGCGGCTCGGTGAGCGTGTTTCCTCCTTCGCCTGCCGTGCTGGACACGCGGCTGGCGGCACGGAGGCAGACACGGAGCCGGACGGAGCAGCGGCCTACGGCGAGCAGCGAGCTGCGGCTGCTACCGCTAGCACGGTGGACGCGGCTGCTACCACACACCACCGGTCCGGGAGGCAGACGCGCGGATAAAAAAATAAATAAAAGCTACAAATTACATGTAAGATACACATAAAGTACCTCAACCTCTCAGAAACATCTACTGTTTTTGTCTGTTTAGTCGGTCACGTCCAACCTCGGCTGAGCAAATAATAACTGTCAGTAAAGTTATGATAAACAAAAAAAAAAATCAAACACTCACACGGCATACCCAGGACGATACTTATGTTTCTCCAAGCATTTGCCCGACTTTCTGTGCAACGGTAGTTCGGCAAAGTGACATTGTATAGCTCTGGATAATTAAATACAGCCAATATTAACTTATCGTCCATTTTGCCCTACTGTTGTGTCTGTGCTGCGCTGACGCGGAAGCGGCAGTCTTCTCCCGCCTTTTCCGCCCCAACGCGAGTTATCGCGAGTGGCGGGCTGCCTGCCGCGCTGTGCCGCTCCGCTGTTCAACGGTGGGCATTGTAGTCATTTGACACAGGGGGGCGCACGACTCAGCGTTGGCCTCCATCACTGCACTGCTCTACTGAGAGGTAATATTAATGATTATCCATATTCTGTTATTGTATCCCGAGGTAGGCTTTTTTTTTAAATTTCCATTAGTTTTTATTGTCATTTCGTTTTTATTTTTTAGTCATAATTCAGCTTCGTTTCAGTTGGTTCCCAAACTGGGTTTACTCGTTTCAGCTTATTTTTTATTATTTAAAAATGTTTAGTTTTTATTGTTGTTGTTAGTGTTAATATTATTATTGTACTTATTTGTCAGGGGAAAGTTCAGAATAGGTATTACAATACAAATCTTACCTTAAAATAGTTTATACAGACAGAATTGTGAACCTTTCAAGTGATGTATTGTTTGTCAAGGTTATTGCTAATATATGTAGGTAATATGCAAACAGAATCTGTTTGAGTGTATATTTTTGAAACTTTGCACATGCTCATTTATTCTATTTTTATTGTATTTTTTACCTACATTTCCCTTCATGCTGCTTCTTTTTTTCCCTTGCGCTGCTTTGCCAAATTGAATTTCCTTTTCAGCGGATCAATAAAGAACATCTTATCTTACCTTTAAAAAAAGTTGTGATTGAGTATATATAGATGCTGCCATGTGGGAGGTACTATTTGTCTTTCTTCTTAGAAGCATAAATACAGTACCACTCCTGCAATAAAATATATCCGTATTAGTATGTCTTTTGAGTGCACTGTAACATACATGTTCACTATGGTATGAATGCTGAAGCCAAACAATTAAACACCAGATCTCAGAGCTCATTTTGAATTTCCAGGAAAAACATATGAGAAAAAAGCAGAGAACATAATATTTATAGTATACAGCTATTAGATAGTTTCCTCAACTACAAGGTGGTTTTCTTGATTCCTGTCAAGTCTCCAGGGTATCACTCTCTCACAAGTGTTTTCTGAGCAAGTTCACATACAAGCAAGTGTAGAGCAAACAGAGAGGAAGGTTGAGACTCTGCATTTCCTGGTCACACAGCTGCAATCTGCGATTCCCCAGGAGGTTTCTGGCCCTGGTCCAGCAGTGAACAGAGACACTGAGCTTTTTCACACATGAATCGTCTGATGACATGTGGGCTTCTCTGCTCATTTATCAACAGTAAGTGTATGTGTGGGTGTATTTATAATCCAGTGACTTGATTTGTGTCCTTTATTATTCAAGATTTCTTTTTTTTTCTCCCACTGACCTGCTGTTTGAGTCACCATTTTATACGTCTGATGAAAACCAAAAACCCAGAGGGCATATTAGTCAGTGACAATGATACAGTAATGTATCTCAACACCATCAGAACAATGAAGTCTGATTTTATAAGTGTGTAATATTTTCTAGAAGTGACTGTCTTCAGAATGCAGCCTCACATCTTGATTAGGAAAATAAATTTCTTTTTCAGCCTCAGCTTGGTGTTGACTTGTTTTTTGTCACTATATCTGAGCTGGTGTTTGGTTGAGTTTTATTCTGCAGAGTGAGAAGGTAAAAGAAATCAGTATTGTCAATTTTTCCTTTATATGTCACTTCAGGTTGTGTATTTTATGGAAACCTGTTTCCACCAATGTAATGGGAAAAAAGAAGATCACTACAAAGATAAACTTTCTCTACATAATGCCTTAGCATCTCAAAATAATGAGAAACTGTCAAAATAATGGGTTAGATACCATCTCATTATTTCAACATCGTAATTAATTATTTTGAGGTACTATCTACTTTTTGTTAAAGATACAAATTACTTATTTATAGACACTAACCCATTTTAAAATACATAACTTTTGAGATACTAATTCATTATTTTTAAGATACTATCTCGATATTTTGTGATACTATGTCATTATTTTGAGGGTCTAGCCCATTATTTTAGCTACTAAGTCATTATTTCAACAAATTTTCTTTTTATTTTGAGATACTAGTTTGATATTTTGAAATACAAAGTCATTATTCTGAAATACTACTTTTGAGATACTAAAACATTTTGAGATAAGTAACTCAATGTTCTGAGAAAAGAACTTTTTTTTGGAAATACTAACTAACTATTTTGAGAAACTAGACATTCTGAAAAACTTTTTTGAGACGCTAGTTTCTCATAATGACTAACAAGATCTTTGTCTTCATCACATTGGATTTAAATGGGTTTCTATAATATTTGAAGGGTTGTAGTGGGCCTTGTAAAATAATATGCTGGTGAATGGAACCATTCAGAACCATCAAAATCACTTTAAACTGAAGACAGTAGTCCAAGTAGCGCCTTAAAAACCTAGAAAAACTATATCAGTGTGACAGTGCTGGCTTTTCTTTACTTTCCCTCTTGTACCAAATATTGCTCTTACTACGGCAAAATGAACCTTTATCATTCTAATCCCCAGTAATGAATTTTGAACTGTTTTGAACCAGTGTGGATGTGGTACAATTCCTTCTATTGAGAACCACAATAACTGCAGATAGCGATCTCACATGCTCCGCAAACTATACATCAACAATCTGGGCGCTATTAAATCCAAGTGAAAAGGATGGGATGGTGTTTATTGTTATCTGTTTTCAAAAGCCCTTATAAGAGGAGCTTAAGACAGATTGTGGAAATCCATTAATTCTCTGGAAGAAAAAAAAGGTGTATTGCCTTGTATGAAATCACAGGATTTGTTGTGGGGGGATGAATTTAACCTGTAATAGCTTTACCTCAGCTGTGCACATTGTCAGAGGAGTGAAACTGAAAGACTGCAGCACACAGATAAGACACACGATGCATGATTGTGAATACAAAGCACAAGTTTATTAATGCCGTTTGTGTTTATAAATACAAATGTATTAGTGTCACCGCACACGTCACTCATTTATCCACAGCTGACTAATTACTGTGTGCAATCAGTGACACCTCAACTCGTGTCCTTTACTGAACATATCTACTCATTTTTTTTTTGCACAAGATCATTTGTTGATAAAGCTAAATATACAAGTGACATTATGAAATAAATTTAAGAGCTAATCCTTAAAATTCAGCATACACAAGTCTCTGGCCACACCAAAAAACGTTCATCTTTAAATCCAGGTTTCTAATACCAAGCAATCCCCTTTTCTCTAAAACCTCAACAATAAGGATCTTAGGAGCTCTCCACTTCTCATTTTATGCAGTGAAATCTGATTTCTTTTGGAGAAAGGAATGAAGCAAGATTAACTGAATCTGCCGTCCTCCCTAACCTCTTCACAAAACTGCCCAGATTAGCTAGGAATTAAGTTTCAACCGTTTTATGTGTCTGGTCCATAGGGGGGATTATAGTTTTACTATTTTTTTTGGCCTCCCAATTTCACTATAAGGGGCCTGACACGCTGTTGTAGAGAGAGGAGACGCAGAGGAGCAGCTGAGCCTGAACTATCGGAAAGTGTTTTGTGTCAAAATCCCAAAAAGATCACTGCTTTTTGTGTTTTATCGGACATTCTTTGGGGATGGACAGAGTGGTTGGGATGGAGAGACAAAAGTTTCCTTTCACCATTGAGAACATACTGAGCAAATATCCAAACAGTGCTGGAGACAGACGGTCATGTGGAACAAGTGTTGCTGGGCTGAAAGAGAGGACAGTGAGTCCTGTTGGAGGCCAGACAGAGACTGTCCATCGTGCCTGTCTGTGCTGCTGCTACTGCTCCCACTGTGGAGACATATTCCACACTGAGTTCATTCATGAAGGTAAGACCAAACCCGTTCTCCTCATGAGTAGAGTTACCGCTGCAGAGCCGCAACAATCAAATCAAATAGTTGTCAACTATTGAATTAATTTTCAACTATTTTGATAATTGATGGATTGTTCATTTTTTAATAGGAAAAATTCTCAGATTTCAGTTTCTCAAATGTAAATATTTTCTGGTGTCTTTAGTCTTCTGTGACAGTACACATTTTACATTTTTAGAAAATAAGGGTTCCAAAAGGGTTCTTCCTGAAGGGGTGAGGTTCTACCCTTTTTTGCAGAAAGGGTTCATCACTAGTTTTTTGTTTGTTTGTTTTTTGGAAGGCCAGGGGTTCCATTAAGAACAATTTTCATCCAAAGAACCATTTTTGAAGAAAACAGTTCCTCATTGATTGTTGAAATCCTTGAATCTTTCATCCAAGGTTCCACAAGGGTTCTTTGTACCATAATATAAAAAGGTTCTTAGTAGAACCCCCGTGGTTAGGTTATAGATAAAAACCTTGGAATATAAAAAGATTCTCAGTAGAACCCCCTACATGGATTCTAGATAAAACCCTGGGAAACAAAGTTCTCCATAGAACCCCCTAGATGGATTCTAGATGATGGTTTAGATAGTAACATAAAAAGGTTATCTGTACAATCCCTCAGGGTGAGTTCTTGATAGCAGCCTTAGAATGTGGAGAAGTCCTGGATAGAACCCCCAGAGAGGGCTCTGGGTGGAACCATTACACCATAGAAGGGTTCTTTGTAGAACCTCTCCATAGGAGTTTTGAGTGAAAGCTTTCACAGATGGTTCTTGCTTTAATCCTTTATGTTTCTGTTGCAGCCCTACACCTCTATTTACACATTTTAAACTGGTTTTGACTTCAGTGACACTTTGTTCACTGACCTGAAATCAGATGTCGTTCCTGCAGCCTGTCAGTATGGATGGTCCCCAGCGATGCTCACAGACCCCTGCAGGCTGGGAGAAGCTCACAGAGAGGAGCAGCAGACAGTCGGTCAGGTGCAGAGGCGAACCAGGCGTCACCGCACTATCTTCACAGAGGAGCAGCTGGACGCACTGGAGGAGCTGTTCCTGCAGAACCAGTATCCAGATGTGAACACGAGGGAAAAACTGGCACAGCGCACTCACTTAAGAGAAGAAAGAGTGGAGGTGAGACCGTGGTGTCACAGTCAGCCTTTTTTAAAACAAATAATAATCCTGTTTCCACAGTGATTCAGGGTTAGATACAACTCAAACTGCTCTGGGTGCAGAATTGTGTTCAGCAGATGGAGAAACACTTGATCATCTTAAAAAGACAGTTTCAAAACAGTTCTTCTTGAGGGGCTGAGGTTCTACCCACAATAAATTGCTCAGAAGAACCCTTTTTTTTTGAAGAAAGGGTTTGTCAAGGGTTATTTATAAAGCTGGGGGTTCCCTAATCCTAATCCCTTTAAATCAAAGAACCCTTTTTGGAGGATAGAGTTCTTCAAGGACTATTGAAATCCTTGAAGACTGTCAAGGGTTCTTTGTACTATAATACAGAGGGCTTAAGATAAAATACTTGGAACATAAAAGGGTCCTTGACAGAACCCCTGGGCAGGTTCTGGATAAAATGGACGGAATAAAAAAGGGTTCTCGAAAGAACCCCCCGGGTGAGATTTAGATAATAGGTTATCTGTGAATCCTCCAGAGTGAATTCTTAATACCAGCCTCAGAACATGGAAAATTCCTAGATAGAACCCCCAGAGAGAGCACTGGGTGGAACCATTACACCATAGAGGGGTTCTTTGTAGAACATCTCCATAAGGGTTTTGAGTGAACGCTTTCAAAGATGGTTCTAGCTTTAATCCTTTATGTTGGGTTCTACAACATTTCCAGAACCAAAAACAAACATTCCCATAAAGTTTTGGTAACCAAACTTTTCTAGCTGGGTTTTAATTATATGCCTGTGTTTATAACGACACACCAGGTGCCAAATAATATACAGTATTTCATTAAATAAATTAACTAATACAACATTTTTTCTGCTGACAGGTTTGGTTTAAAAACCGAAGAGCAAAGTGGAGGCGTCAGAAAAGATTATCATTTGGAGTGGGAAACACAGAAAACTGAATTTTCTACCGTATATATGGACCACTATATTGAAAAGACACTTGCATATGTGTGTGTGTGCTTGAGTTACAAAAGGATTTTTTCATGCTATTGTTATCAAATATAATACACAGACAAAACCTTTTTATTACGGAAAATAGAAAACCTTGTGACTCTTGACAGTTTTGAAGCCTATTTGTGAATCTGATTGTTTGAGTGCATGAAAGAAGGACTTCTTTGACATATATGCTAATACTAATCCCGAAAGTCACATTTTGAATCTGTAAATGGATTGTTATAGTTTGCACTGGTTGTTAAAAAAGTGTCCTTGAGAACAAATAAAGTGAATTTGTGGGGAGACATGGAGGAACCTCATTTCTTATGCATGTTAAAGAATCATAGTAATGGTCAGTCTGGGTGCTCAGGAGATAATTAGTGGTTACAAGTTATTATTATTATTGTTCTGTAGGTAAGCAGATACAAAGAAACAGAGTGAAACCTCTGGGTTAATTTTTACCTACACAGATTATTATTATTTAGGATAATGAATATACTGGAAATGTCTTGAAATGCAGCAAACATCCAATATCAACTTCATTCTGAAGAATCAAATAGTATATTGAATATTTTCCCCCAATTACTTTTTCAGTAAAATTGGTTACTTTAAATTTCACTATGTCCTTATTCAGTTGGAAAACGGGCCAATTAACTTGATTAATATGTCAAATAAATATCAAAACTCAAATATATAAATTTTTAGATCATTTTAGACATTTCAAATGATCAAATTCAAATCATTTATGTACTCTTTCCTTTCCCGTTTTTGTTTATATTTTTACATTTCTTGGATATTTAATTGCATTTTTGTAATATTTTTATTCTGTGAGGTATATTTTCAACTGTAACAACGAAAAACTGGAGAACTGCGTGGTTTATGACATCCTGTAAATAAAGTTGAAGGAAAAAACGTAAACTTCCGGTGACGTAACAAATCAGCCTGTACGTACTACGTTGTGTGTACGCCTCTTGTGAAATTACGGTAAATAGTAAGACAACTGGTAACAATTAGTGACGTTCAAGCCGTCTTACATGTCTAACTATATACTATATGTATGAAATACTTAACGCGTGTTTCTCAAGTATAAAAGCTACATTCCGTGTCGATCCAGTCGGTGTTTTGTCGTAGAAAGAGCACCGTTAGCCGTTAGCCTGAGAGGCTAACAAGGTCCACAATGGAGGGCAGCGCCAGCGTGAGGAAATCGCTGTCCGGGACTCTCGTTCCTGCGGCGGTCTCAACAGTGGCTATCCTGCAACAACCCGAGCAGAATGACAAGGGGAAGCTGACGAGAAAGGTCCTCGATGAAGAGGAGTACATCGAGGTATTTAAATGATAGATTATGATATGAGCAAGCGACGGGCTGTCAGTAGTCACTCAGCAGTGCTGCTGTGTTACGTTAGCTCGGTTAATGCTAGCAAAACAACTTTTTAACAGACGGTTACTGTAACAAACACTATTTTTGGTGTTTGGTGTTGTTTTTTAAATTAGGGAGTAAATAATTTACTAATATCAGAACTCTTCAGTGCCCTTAAGTTTGTGAAAACGTGACGTTTCAAATTAGAGATACCCCACCTCCTGTTTCTTTTAGGGACTAAGTTGTCTAAGATAATGGCTGGGACACATTTTCAGTGTGTAGGGAGTTATATCATGGTATGAATAGATATGATCAAGAATTGTTGGCGATTGTAAGAATATGATTTAATAATATTAGGAATTTTGTATAATATAATGATACTGTGGTACAGTGTTGGGTTCAAAAACTTCCTAACCTTCCCTACCACATGATACCATCCTGTAGTGCTGAAACTATTAAGTTTTTGATTATGGTAATCAATTAATTAAGTGACAGAAAAATAAAAGGTTACAATAGTTATAGATTTGAGCTGCAGTGATCAGTCAATTTATTCATTAAGTGTAGTCAACAGAAAGAAAATTAGTTGCCAGCAATTTGGATAAATGAAGAATCATTTCACTTCTAAAGGATTTGCTGCTGTTGTTTGTCATTTATGATACTAAATGAAGATGTACCTACCTGTCTCCTTCTAACAGAGTTTAGAGAAGATCATCCAGAGGGACTTCTTCCCAGATGTGACTAAATTGCAGGCACAGAAGGACTATCTTGATGCAGAAGAAAATGGTGACCTAGAGAGAATGAGAGAGATATCCATAAGATATGGATCTTCTTTAACAAAATCTACGCCGCGGTCTTCTGCACCATGTGAGTAAACGGAGGAGTCAAAATGAACACAGTAGTTTCATGTTATTATACTGTTCTTACAGAATTGTAGACCGCCCATGTTTGTTTTGCTTCTGCATGCCAATGATGAAAAAATATACCTTGAGAGATACAAACTAAAGTAACCAGGTATTTAGTCTGAATTTGCTTTACATTCATTTATTTTTTCTTCCTTCTCTCTGTATGTAAGATGTGACACCGGCTAGTTTTGAGACACCAGTGGGCCGCTCAGCGTCTCCCTCATCCACGCATGCCAGTAAACCTTTAGATGGGGGTAAGAATCTAATGTTTTTTTAAGATAAAGAAAAGACATTGTAATATTCTGGCCTTCAATTGTGTGGTTATATGAACTCTCAGATCTGTGTTCCACTGTAAAACTTATCTAAATTGTGTTTGGCAGTAATTATCTAACAAATGGGCTTCCAAATGTAGTCAACAGTTATTTAACCCTGTTTGTATCAATTATTATATCCATAGAGAGCAAGGATGCTGACAAGGAAGAGAAAGAGCTGCCCTGTCTGGATCGTTTCCTTGCTAAAAATACCAGTGAGGATAATGCATCATTTGAGCACATAATGGATCTGGCAAAAGACAAGGAGAAGCTGAAGCATTCGTGGTTATACGAGGCCGAGGCTGAATTCAAACAGGTATATAAATGTACATAGTTAAAGGATACGTTTGGTGTTTTTCAACACGGACCCTATTTTCCTGTGTTTTTGTATCTAAGTGACTAATGAGGACAACAGTTTTTGAAATTAGTCCAGTATTAAATAAGCTTTGCAGCCAGCAGCCACAAAAGCCGGCAAAAACAAGCACTTGTATATTAGCATATTTTGATGGTTCCCATGAAGATTACACTGTAGTCCATTTTGTTTCTCCATTTGTCACTAAAAACATGGAAAATAGGGTCCTGGTTGAAAATAACTTAGCCTTTAAAAGCTTTTATTAAATTCAAAGCAAATGAATGAAATGCTTTGATTGATTTGAGGTGTGCTGAGTTTTGAGGGTTGCATGATTTTGTTTGCAGTCGCAGTCGATCAGTGGTACGCAGACTGTTATTGGAGAAACTGTGACATCCATTGATCACATTTAAAATATTTATGAATACTTCTGATATTTTTCAGCGTCATGAGGACAACCTCGCCTTACCATCAGTTGAAAAAGCAGCTCTTGAATGTGTCAAAGCTGGACTTGAGACGTGGGAGTACAAAGCAAAAAATGCCTTGATGTATTATCCAGAAGGTAAGAAGACTAAACTTTTGATCAACATCATGCATGTAATTAATCAAATGTATTTGTAAGGGAAAAGGTGAATTTATTTATTTATTTTATTAAAATCAGGTGTTAAAGACGACGATGCTTTATTTAAGAAGCCACGGGAGGTTGTTCACAAGAATACTCGGTTTTCTGGAGACCCCTTCAGCAAAGCTCTCAACAAAAGCCAGATTCAGCAGGCTGCGGCCCTCAACGCACAGGTAAATTTTAGGAATATGGTATATGAAAACCAGAAGAAAAAATATTTTGAGTTGAAGAAGACTGTTCATTAATGAATATTGTATTTTCTGTCCAGTTCAAACAGGGTAAAGTCGGCCCTGATGGGAAAGAGCTCATCCCACATGAATCCCCAACAGTTAATGGATATGGTTTTGAAACAATGCCTTCCCCTGCGCCTGGTAAGTGATGTGTAGGTTCATAGTTACAGTTCTGAGATCCATGAAACTAAATGTTGCATTACAAAAAAAAAAAACAAAGGATTACTGAAGGCTGTTTTCTATTCCCTCAGGTGTAGCAGAGTCACCTCTGATGACCTGGGGTGAGATTGAGAGCACTCCATTTCGTCTGGATGGATCAGACACCCCGTATGTTGAGAGAAATCACGGTCCATCCTTTAAGGTACTGAACCCTCAGTGGTAGCTGAAATAATATCTCTGCCAGGCGTACGTTTATTTTCATCTTCAAGGACCTCTTGTGGGTGCAGTGATTAACAGTTTTTGAAAGACATATTTCAGTGACTGCTCTGTTTTATACAAACAGCTGGTATGGGCCGCAAGTTATCAACAACTGCTTGTCTAAAAACAAGGCTTACCTAGTCTGGAGGCCACATTTTTGTCTTTGTCTGACACCCTGGAAAAGTTTTGTACCATCTCCACATTAATTCCATACCTGATATGTTATGATCCACTAAACTTAGGCACAAACAAGATGAATAAATCTTTGTTTTGTTAGCTTCTTCGCTATGCATCTGTGTGCCCAGCATATTGGAGCATTCAAGGTGCATGACTAAACAAATGAGAGAGAGACTTGACTACAGAATCAACTGTCACTCCCTTTGTTGTGACTGGGTTTTCATGAAATTCGGTTTGCTAGAACCAGTCTAATCAGCTCTATGCCAAAACATTAACCCTCTCAGTAGCTACAGTTTGCATTGGATACAGACTACACACTTTGAATAGCAAACATCAAATGAGACGTATTCAGCTTTTCAGTTTATGCAAGTTTCTCCAAGAATTTACATTTCTCTATCTATTATATTGTTGTAAAACCACCTGATTGCTTTTAATGTTTCAAATAAATAACTTTGACAATTTGTTTAAATTGAGAAGTTTGGACTTATTGTTCCATTTATTGTTCTTTATTTATTGTATTCTGAAATTTAATATATGTTGTTTGCAAAAGATTCCAGAACCAGGCAGACGAGAGAGGCTGGGTTTAAAAATGGCCAATGAAGCTGCCGCTAAAAACCGTGCGAAGAAACAGGAGGCGCTGCGAAAGGTCACAGAGAACCTTGCAAGGTAAAGACTCTTTATTTTATCTGCCTCTACAAGTAACAACAGCTCACTGCATCTCTTAACTCCTGTCTTTAAAAGAGAAAGTTGAGTTTAAAGGGATAGTTTGGATTATTTGAAGTGGGATTGTATGAGGTACTTATTACCTGCAGTAGATGCTGGTCAGCTTGCCCCCAGTTTGGAGAAGCAGAGAGGGGCATCAGCACTAAGCAGTGTGCTGCTGTAGACAGAGTCAGTTGCAAAAAGTATTTTAGCCACTTAAAAAGATCTACTTAAGATTAAAAAATTAATATCGGTATAAAGGTATGTGATAGACCAGCATCTCCCATGTTCTGCAAAGTAAAATTACTGATTCCTCCTATGATGTCTGGTTGGTTTGCAGAGAGCAATATTTGAAAAGGGTTTTATGACGGCAACGTACCTCATATTCCTCCACATCAGATAATCCAGTTCAAAAGATCTGTTTTAATTGTTTAAGTCCAGTTTTGAAGGATTTCCCACCATTATAAACTAACTGATCACATTCATCTATGTGTTGCAGTCTTACACCTAAAGGACTGAGTCCGGCCCTCACCCCGGCACTGCAGAGGCTCGTAAATCGGACATCTAGCAAATACACGGACAAAGCACTACGAGCTAGTTACACCCCATCGCCCTCACACAGAGCCACTGGCTGCAAGACTCCCTTTGGTGGCCCGTCCACTCCCTCAGGAACACCAACGCCAAACAAAGCCAAGACACCGGGCTCTCAGGACCTTACATCACTTACAGACAATCTGCTGCAACTTCCCAAGAGACGGAAAGCTTCGGACTTTTTCTGAGTAATAGATGCCGTTATCTGCTGGGATTGCACAAAACAGACTCATTGTGAGGCGGAAAACTTGATTATGAACCCTTCAGACTCAGTTTTCTAAAAATTTAAGAGCACATCTCTCAGCTGGATGACTGGATAAAGAACTGTATAAAGGACTGAAGAATTTTTATGGATTTATTTGTTACATTTTTGCGCTGATGGATCACTGTGATCCATCTTTGTGTCCAAAGTCTATTTACTTACTTGTGTATCTTATTTTGTTTCATCCCAAATGCAGGGTTTCATACGTTTTATTAAAGCCGAGTACCCAGCAGCACATGTTCAATCCAATAGTTAACTGCCCATCTCGCCACACATGCTGCTAAGGCATTTCAGTAGAAATTGACAACAGACAGGGCTTCAGTGAGACAGCTCACTGATTGTCCGTGTAAATGGTGAATGTTTCTTTTTGGCCTTTATCTTCTTAATTTGAAGTTGGGGAATTTAAGCATCCTAAAAAATCCTTTTTCTTAAAATTTACAATTAAACATTTTTGACTAAAAATGTTCTGCAAAAGAATATAAAACTATGTGCCACCAGATGACATCCTTCTGTCCTATGTCCTCTGTCCTATGTCCTACTGGCTGTGGAACAATAACAACTTTACACCTCTTTATTTTTTTTTAGAGCGAGCTTCCAGTGTACAGGCCTAGTCATACTGGGAAAAACGGAAATAGCCAGAAATAGTCCAATATGACCTCTATCTGTTTTTTGGAGCCTAAGAGATTACAGGGTCTCCTAATGCCAGATTTGTTATCAAGTGAGGTTCATGTCCTGTTGTGTGGGGACGTCAACACACACACTGCAGCTTGATTTACAACTTCACCCTGTCATGGGAGTCATGGGTCAAAGGTCAGTGTTTTCATAACCAGGCATGTTATCCAGCAGTGGGTCAAACATAATTTTGACACAGGTGTGGACATTAAACTTACACAAATTGAAGTTTTTAATTCAGTGAATGTTTAAGATGTGTGTTTATTTCATGCAAGAAAATGTTTGATTTGGGTCCTGTCACAAAAACTAGTTAAAAGATAGGTATGCGTTTTGTTAAGGTGGTCTTAAAACAGTACACTGCAAAAATGCCCGCATTTACATGACTTTTACTGTGCGTCAGTGGTGAAATCTAAGAACCATCTTGTCAAGTGCAAATCTAAGGTATTTATACTTGATTCTAGTATTTCCATTTTATGCAGCTTTATATTTCAACATTTCAGAGGCAAATAGGGGACGTTTTTTCAGATTACAATTTCTCATTCCTTTCATGTCCACTGAAAACCATGTATCTCCAGATTTAGTGATTTGGAATTGTAATTTTTCTGACAAACTGAAGGAGTAGGTGTTCCTTTATGGATTGAGAATATTATCCTACTCCTCAAAAAAAAAAAAAAAAAAAAACTTCAGCCAGGTCAGCTGTAAAATGCATTTTCATAAAGCTGTAACCAGCTGTTGTCTGAGCTCATGAAACTTGACTTTTTAGAGATATGGTTCTGACAGGACAGCAGTGCAACAAACATGATAATCTCATAGAAAATGATGCATTGCTATAGATTAAACTATCCAGTAGTATATAAAGTAGTTAAAATTGGTGCGACTGTAAACAACTGTAAAATGCAACATAAACATCGATGCAGTAGTAATAGTAATCCAAACACATCATATATATTATTAAGACACTGATAGGGGCCATTTTTCTGCAGAATGAGCACTTCTACTTTGGACATGTTCATTTACTTACATAATTTTACTTGAGGTTTTGAATATTTTATTGTTTTCACAGTGTGTTCTTGCTACTTTTACTAAAATATAAATAGTTCTTCCACCACTGCTGCACCTTAAGTTTGCAAACTCTGGTGTTGAGAAATAAGATTTATCTTCTAATATGCTAATAAACAGGAGCCATAAAAAAAAAAAGACAGGGACTCACCTGTTATGATAATTGCGGTCTTGGTCTCACAAGGTCAGGCCATAAAATAGGGTAAACTATACAATAAAATTATGGTAGAAATGCATGTTTATGCATTTTTAATACAAAGGTTTCTCAATAATCCAAAACGAAAAAGATTAATTAAATTTTTTGAATTATTTTGTGGAATAATTTGGTTTTAGAATAGGTCTCTGCTTAACTGGAGTGATAGATTATATGAATTCACGTTAAACTGAAGCTGTTATTACATCTAATAGACCTTTTTCAGGCATTCATACTGATAAAATAAAATAGCAGGGTAAACAGGTGTTACCAAATTTACTAATTAAGGTCTTGTTCCATTTAGTGTAGTATGGCCTGTCCAGTAGGCAATAGCACAATACCAGTACCCTGATTCTGTTTGACCTAAATGAAACAGAACCATATTAGTATAATCATTAACACCTGAGTTTACCCTACCATTTCATGCAAAATGGCTGGTTTGAAAAAAAAAAAAGACTATTAGCTTTTTTTTTAATTAGGACAATCGCTGTTCATTTTAGTCTTCTAATATGCGTAACAACCGGAAAACACCGTCATGTGTGCCAACTCGTGAAACTGCGCCAGTCATCAGCACCGCCCGTGTGTCAGTGCCATCCGCTCAACACAACCAGTGATATTTTGGGTTGGATTCATCTCATAATAATCTCAACGGCAACACACACACACACACACACACACACACACACACACTGGTTATCGTGTGTCACACTCAGTGTAATCTGCTAAACTCCGCCCCGACTGCTCCTCGAACGGTTTGTGTACAAGGGAACCCCAGACTCGCGAATGATCTCGCGAGACTGACAAATTTTAAACTGAAACATAATCCTTCTCGAACTTTAACTAAGTGTTAAACGTCCAAAACCCTTTTCAATTTCAGGTATCACACTATAAAACATAATTTTTTGTACAACGTGTACAATAAAGAAACAACGCGGGCAAATCTCGCAAGAGCTTCGCAAACCTAGGTTTCCCTTCTGGACACGACCCTCCTCCAGCTGATAGCCTGTGTTCCATGTTTGGGATTGTTGTGATGGGAGGCCGCAGCCATCTTGGATCAGCGCCGCTCCACACCGAGCAGCAGAAGAGGCGGACGGGACGACGTTAACGGCAAAGCCAGTTAGCTAACGTTAGCTGCTCCGTCAGATTAACCACAATCTGTGTCGCTGTGCGCTGCGACTATGCTTCGTATACATTATTTTTCTTCATTAGCGTACGCTTCGAGTGCATAGAAATGGGTACTATACACTGTGTAAAGCGTGTAACGTTATAAATCAGGAGAGGGCGGCGACGGTGCAGAACCTCTGTATATTTTTTAACATTTCTGAATAGAGGAGTTACTATGAATGGAGGATAAATGTTGCCAAAGGCTGACAGCAGCAGTTTCGTCCTCTTCTCTCTCCTCTTCGTCCTCACGTTAACGGACCCACCACGGGCAGGTAAATAAATCTTAAGTTGTTTTTTTCCTTTGCACACATCTCCCGTGGGCTCTGCTCGGAGGAAGAGGGAAAAGCGGAGATTACAGCTGGAAGCAGAGAGCTGCAGGTCAGGCGGATAAAGGCCTGCTGGATGAACCAGGGGACTCTGGTGGTTTTTAAACCGCTGCTGTGCTACTGCTGGACGGTGTAGGGGACCGCCTTCGTGTCGGCACTGAAACAGCAATTTGTTTTTTTTAAAGTAGGCACACTAAAACCTCCATTGGGAGTTATTAAACCGCAAATACCTAAAAGATTTATGTCGTCCGCATAACCACGTCAATTTCAGTACAAATTTGTCATTTAACTATTTGTTTTTCACAAGTTAAAGCGGATGCGTCTTTCATGATTGTCTAATTCTGACACTTATTGATGTGCCTGTACTGAGAAATTGTGTCGTTAAGATTTATTTAGACTCCTATAACAAAATATAGGTATTTTAATAGAGCACTGCGCAAAAAATTCAACCCAGGTTTGTGTTTACCCTCCATTAGTTTGTGTCCGCTTTAGCCGTGAAGCTGTAATTTGAAATGCATGTCAGAGATTCATGCTCCTGCATCACTAAAGCAGGCTCTCACTGACTCATCCTTTAGCTACACAGTTAAAAGGACAGTTAACTCCTAAATTAAAAGAAAAAAAGAAACGCATGTCATTCGTCCTACCTGTAGAGCTATTTGTCTATATACATTGTTTTGGTTTGTGTTACTGAGTTTTGGAGATTTCTGCCCTCCTTCGAATATAATGGGAGATGGTGCTCAAATACTCAAAAGCAATGTCTCATTTTTCTTTTTTTCTATGGTAAAAGGAAAAATGGTTCCTACATCTAACTGCTCACAACAAGGTCTATGGATAATCTTGAGTAACCGGATCATTATTGCTGGAAATAGATAATGCTGTTGAGTTTCTCAAATGTATTTTTTGGTGCTTTTTTTGAGTGCCATCTAGTTCCATTTTATCAAAGAGAAGGCAGACATCTCTAATGCTGATATCTCCAAGAGTCCACACAAAACAATTGGATGGATAAATAGCACTACAGGCTAGAGAGAAAATATGTTTCTTTGGGGTGATCTGTTACTGACATCAGAGTGATAAACAAGACAGTAAAGTAATTGTCTTGGCAATGTCCTCAATATGCTTTGGGCTATAGTTACATGGTGACAAATGAAAATATATTCTTCAGATTTTAGGATGAAAATCACTTGTCACAAGTGCAAAACATACTCCAGGCAATTTATGACTTACCAACACCCCTAATAAGAAAATGCATAGTGTGCATGTTTGTTTAAAATAGCACTACACTGGCACACTAAAGTCCTGTTCAGATAGTCACTTTTGTCACAAAATGTTAGAGTTTTTATGAACTAAACAAGGAAATGGTTTCATGTCATTTGTCTCAGTTGAAAGCCTGTACTTGTGCTTTAAATGAAACACTTCCCTTTAAGCATCAAGAGGAAAAATGCATCTTGTCATCCAGCAGTTGTGGGGATTGGAAAAACTGTTCTTGGTTCAAGCCATGGATAAACACATTATTGTTTGGTTTAATCCAAAGAAGTAACCTCCTGCCCAGAAAACCCATTGCACTCAACCCTACTTGCACCTTATTGTTAACTTGTGTAGAGGGTTGGTTCTTGGGCAAATATTAAGTTCATGTTAGGAGGCTCTTTGTGATTCATTTGAACACATCAATAGAGTATAATGAAGTGCAATTATTTATCTTTCAAAAGGTGAATTCATTATTTACTCTGTTAAAGAGTTAACACCTTCTTATATAACTTGACTGGGTTTTTCAGATTGTGTGTGGACATCTTTTTTGTTTGAGGGATACTGTGGCCTTCATGCCAGCAGTGCACCTACCTGTGTTATTGTATTTTTGCACAGGCTGTGCCACAGAGGGTGTGTTTTTGTAGAGCATGTTGTTGCACATCAAATACAGGCTTCCCAAACCTTGCTGCCCTCATGTCTTAGGCATTTATCTTAAAAATAATTCAGTTTGCTGAAACATAATTCAGTTAAAAATGTTAATGTTGTTGTGAGCATGAAACATTTTTCTGGTCACGCAGGAAACATCTTCTAGTGTCTCTCAGAATTTGAGTTTTACTGTCTTGCTGATTAGCATCATAAAATGACCAGTTCAGACCTTAGGAGTCTTATATTTAGCATTCATGTCAGACACCGATTTGCCCTTAACCTTGCTAAATTTAAGACTTTTATAATTGACTTACCTGATTTCCATCTTTCACAGCAGGCTGTACCAAGCAAGATGAGCGTCTCATAAAGGTTGAGATTTTACTCAGCTGTGCTTGAGTTACTTGACACAATGCTGCATAATCGTCACATTTCTAAATGGCTCTTTGGTAAAAGCTTTCTGTTTTGTACAACCAGGTCTCAATATTTGCCAGTGAGCTGGGCAACATCAAAATCTCAGATTCTTTTTTTTTTTTATGTAGTTGGACTTAACATGCTGAGTCTCCATCCAACAGAGAATGACAAATGTTTGAGGTGCTTTAAATTAGAAAAAAGTAAACAGTGTGTCACCACAGGTTGCTTGTGCAGGTATGTTTTGCATTATGCAGCAAAATATTGGGAAAGTACGTGACAAATGTAAAAACAGAACTGGATGTGATCATATACACATGACTGAGTGTGGTGTGTGGTGGCCCCTTGGTTAGTGCACTACAGAGATGTGCATGTCAGGTGGATCGTAGACCTTAAACCAAGTGTGTCCGTGATCATAATTACGTTGTCCACCTGATTAATGTGGCCACTTGTCCACTGTGTTTCTCAACTTATGTATTTGAGACGGCACAGTAGATATGAGTCGCCTATAGGCCACAGACCCTGTGTCAGACTGAACTGTTTCAATGAAAAACCAGGCAAAGTTTGCAGAGTCTGGTTGGGCTCCTATATTATCAACATGCCCACAGCTCTGAATCTAAAATATTAAGTTGCATTTGACCATGATCTTGAGCAACCAGTCCGCTGAGCTTTGTTTGTTGTTAGTGGGCATGAACAAACCATCTATGTAACACTGGCAGCTGATTTATAACTATTTATTCTGCACAAATAAGCTGGCCACAGTTTGACATGTGACAAACATCATTTGGCAATTCCCAGCCAGGTGCTTTTGTTCACCTGACATCCCATTGACAAGACTACAGCAGTTGATTGTGAACTTGCAGTGACCTAAATGGAGAACACTTGAAATACTGCCAACAAATTCTTACAGTGATGTACATTTTATGAATGACTAATCCTTGAGTGGGTTATTGGCTTGAAATGGGAGAAAAGTGATCCACCAATGATGAAAGTGTTTAATAAGTATTGAGTTTTTGATAACAGTAATAATTAGAATTGGTAAAATAATTTTTCTGCTAAGTAAAGTATCTTAGGAGTAATATTTTATCAGCTTTATCGACCTAAGAGCAATTAGAAGTTACAAGAATTAATTATTTCCTGCTACAGGAGTCTGTGATGTAGCCCTGACCCTTCAGATATTTCTGGCTCCAGAAGAAAATTTTTTCACCTCCGCACCTGAAACATTTTGCAGCATCTTGCTCAAGCTGCTGTCCTGTATTTTTGAGCAGGTGAAAGTGTGTGTTGGGGAAGTGTCAGGTTAGGAGACCGACAGCCCCGGGGCAGAGAGATTTCAGTCAGACTGACAATACGTTTGAAAGCCACGAATCTTGTACTTGATATCCCACCAACCACCTGCATTGTTATTTTATGCTGTATCTCAGTGTTCAAGTCAAGTTCATATTATTGATATAGCCCTAGTAGTTACTCTGTGTCCCCCCCAACCAGCCAACCAACCCCTCCCTTCACCCCAAGGCTAAGCTAAGCCTGAGTAAGCTTACTCAAGTTGCTAACACAGTTCGTACAGAGGAAACAGAAATACAAAAAATTAAACGGCAATGAACCTTGAGAATGGAAGCAGGAGTTTAAGTATCTAGATTATGACACAGCTAAAGGTTTAATGTATTGCAGTTTTTGCTGCCAGTTTCCTCAACGAGCCAAGAAATCTAGCTAGTTTTTCACTGGCAACGATGCCTTCAGGAAACACCAACGAACACGCAATTCAGAGAGAAGTGGATTGTCACAGTTGAAGAAGGTTGTGATGCATTAAATTGCTTTTCCTGTTTTGTTTATTTTTAACATAATTAGCCTACATTTGGCCTTCCAAAAATGTATTTTGTCCTCCATATTTAGGGGCTTGGTGGCCTGTGGTGCAAGGGCTTAAAAATATCAGAGTATATCCCTGGATTATGCACTAATGAAAATGTGCTTATAAATATTATATTTCATCTCTGCCATATTCTGCCAATAAATTCCATAAATATTTCACATTGGAGCTTTAAAAAAAGATTTCTATCCCTGAAACACATATGATGTGTAAATAATGATGTGTAAATAAAATTGCTCCTTAGGTATGTAGGTATTAAATGATAAGATTTAACTTTTTCTCCTAATATGGTGTTAGAGCTCTGTATTTTATAGCAGCTCTGTTTACCATTTTTAAGTATTGACATTCTTATTGGAGCTAAAGAGAAACAAATGTCAAGCCTTTCACTTTGGGCTGAACAATTAACTGAAATTGCAGTATGTCTAAGTGCAATATCCAAATCGAAGGATCTACAGTTTTTTGAAACTGAAAAAGGTCCATTTTGTCACAACATACCATTGTAAATGGTATTGTGGTGCTACAGAAATGCCCCAACCTACAATATTGCTATATTTTTACTGAAAATGAAATACAAAAATTACCATTCCCACTCATATCATGACTCATATCGCAATAAAAATAACAATTAGATGGATTAGATATAGATCGTTTTTGAATATTGTTGTACAGCCCTACTTTCAGTGTAACACAGGGAAAACAAAACCAGTTAAAAAAGCAAAAGTGACACCTGTTCAAATTAATTTCCTGTCCCAAAAACTACTTATGTTTTTCCTGTACCCGTCTAATGATTTACAAACCAAAGAGGTTGGTTTGTGAAGGAATTTGACCTAGAGCGCTTTCATCCAGACAGTGAAAAGAAGAAGAGATATTGCTTTTAAATGTGAGGTGGTATAAAGGAAAAATGGACTGAATGCCCATACCCACTCACTGCTTTTAACAGTGCAGCCTCAGTGTTGATGTGAATCATCGGTGGCTGGAGATGATGCAGTGCGTGCGAGCACAAGGCCAGTTCACTTTGCCGTTATACTTTGGTGGGACTAAGTTGGGGCAGTCTCATAGCCTTTATCGTATTTTCCCACCGGTTATGTAAGAGATGCAGAGGCTCACTTTTCTCAGGGTAGCCTGTGTTCACTCATATTTCAACTTAATGTCACAAAATCCAAAGACTGTGAGAGAAATGGCCTCAATAAGTAGGGATGCATGGTTTCAGCTGATACAGATAACTGATTATGACCGGCTTCCCATGGCCGATACCGATAGATAGCTGGTAATTTCACATTTTTGTATGAAAATCATATATAGTTTGTGCACTCCTAAGGATAAGAATTGTTAAGATGATGCTAGAAAAGATGGATGATTTTATATTTTATAGCTCTAACTGACAACAAAAACAAAGAACAGTTCTAACTCTTCAAATGTTCTGCAATATTTTTTTTCTAGTAAAATACATTAAAAAAAAACTTCACAAACATACTGTAGCTTTTGTAGAACATTTTGGCTACAAATTTAAATAAAATTCTTTGACATAATCTGTCACCCCAGATATTATAATTTCATTATTGGAATAATAAATAATAATATAAAATTGTCATTATCTGCAGATAAGTTATAGACTCAAATATGTATTATGCTTTTGTAGAATATATACCTAAACACAAAGATCAAGCGTGATTTACAGTTATCAATAAACTTTATTGTCCTAACAGGTAACTGAAACAGTAAACTTTTTATGGTATTTTAACTTTAATACTGCTCATTACAGTGCAAAACATACTTTTATGAGCTTGCTTTTTATTCATTTTTACTTTTTTTTATTGTTTTATAGTTGTTGTATCATGGAAAATTGTTTTTTTTTACCATAATTAGCTTTTCATAAACACTATCATCCAATTTTATTTTCCTTAGGATTTTATTTTAACTCCTTGTGTCTCCTATTTTTAATGAAAGTGTTTTTGGTTGTTTTTCCTCCTGTCAAACACTTTGAGCTGCATTTTATGTCATGAAAGCTGCTATATAAATAAAGGTAATTATTATTATAAAACAAACACATAGAATTGATAAAAACAGGGAAAACTCCTAATTCTTTTCAATCTATCACAAAGATTCAGAACTTGTGATTCGCATTAACGCAGAAATCTCCAGACAGGTGCAATGTTTAATACACAGCAGTAAAATACTGCAAGGGTGCATACATGTCAAGCACATGCATCAGGCATGTTCTGGTTAATTATTATTATTTCTTCTAGCTTGTCTCAAAGCAAAAATCCTTAACCTCCTTATCAAACGTGCAGTAAAATCTTTTTCTGATGGAGGGAGGGAAAGAAAGATGAGTTCTTAGGCAGCTGTTAACCACAGCTGATTCAGACACTCCATCCCAATCAGCAGGAAGTTCAGATAATGACGAGGGAAGTGTACTTCAACTTGACGCTGTTAGAGATAGAGGCTCTATTTAAACCTGGAGAAGCCCAAGCTGTGCCTTCAAAATGTAATATCAGATAACCTTAAAGTAGTAGGCTAGTTGTATCTGAATAAATTCTACTCTTGAGAATTTTCCAGCAGCAGGTTATCAGAAAAGCACAGAAAGAAATGAACACTGATCTGTGCAGGCATCAAGTCTTTATTTCTAACCCCGGGCAGGAACTAGAAAGCACAAATCAGGCATGTATTTTCTAGTCCTGAGCGCATGCAGATATAGCTTAAAAAGAGTCAGCTATGTTTTTAAATAAACACTCACCGGCTGGATTTGGATTTTGGATTTGTTACATCACCTGGCAGACGTGTACAGGAAGGAAAAGGCTCAAATCTCCCTCTGGTGAAGGTGTTGAAAGCTCATCAAACAAAGTGTTACTGTCTATAGGAAATTGGCAGACATATACAGGGCGAGAGTTTGAGTTAAATATGATAGAGGTATCATATTTTTACATAATTATAATATCTTGCAAGGCACAAACAAGATTGATTTAACATCTTTGAAAACATCTTTTAACTTGGTCTATTCAGGAGCAGTTATTTTATATATATGCTTTAATTATTAACATCACAGATGCTCTAATGGTCTCTAATGTTATCCATCACTTTGTCATGTATTCAGGCTCAATGGAGTCAATGATAATGCACTCAGTCCCAGGAGACTGAGATGGTTCTGTAATGCGTCTCAATCCACTTAGCATTAACTAAGACAAGGTGACGCTGGCTGTGTTAGAGGCCTCTTAAAACACCTTTTGGCAGAGTGAGGGCGATTTGCATTGAGGTCAATCTTACAAAATGGGCTCACTGTGTTTTTTTTTTTCAACACAGACCTTATTTTAAAAGGGTAGTCTGGATTATATGAAATGGGCCTGTATGAGGTACTTATCCATAGTCAGTGTATTAGCTACAGTAGGTGGTGGTTGGCTCACCCCCAGTTTGGAGAAGCAGAGAGAAATACCAGCACAGAAGCTAAGTGAGGTACTGCTGTGGACAAAACATTTAAGCCCATTAAAATAAGTCCACCTAAAAAAAATCAATATCAGTTTAAGTGTGCTCTATATTTAGGATATTTTCACTACTCCATCTTACCATCAGAGAGCCTTTTCCAACAGGAAACCACTGCTGTATGAGTCAAATGTTGCACTCTCTTGCTCAACCAGACTCCATCAGCAAACACAACAATTTAGCTTGGAGATTACAGGAGTAGTTGGTCTAGCGCTGTCTTGATTGGTTGGTTTGTTTGTGTCATTTTGTGACTTTGGATGTTGCTTTGACAGCAAGACAAAACAGTGGAAACATATTAAATTTACTGTACACTTTAAGTGATAGTTATTTACTTAGTGGGCCCTTTTTTTGGTGGCTGTAATATATTAATGTTAAAATGCAGTCCAATGGGGGAGTGGTTTAGGCCATCAACAAGCTCACATCATAACTAAACTAAACTAAAAAGTGGAAACAAACAAACAAACACCTTTTTAAAATTATACTTAATTAACCTCATTACACTTGGCTATATCTGTGACATACAGTAAGCAGGATGTTGTACAAAGGGAGGTCAGTACAACCTGATAAAGCAAACTTTGTGACCTTTGCTACAGTAGAACATGAAAAGGATACATCTAGTGTAATGTGAGATTCCTGTTTTTGAAAATATTATTTATCATGTTTTTTGAAGGTCTGAACAATCATCCAGTTGGATCAACCCCAGGGAGAAGCTGACGGAAATTGTTTGTTTTTGAGGATAAAGCTATTAGTGAGGCTGCACTATCTAATGTGATGGTAAAAAATGGGAAAACCTGTATTTGCTTTTAGAGCTGTAATGATTAGTCGATTAATCAAACAGTTGTCAAGTATTAGATTAATTACTTTACTTAATATTGATAACTCATTAATTGGTTTGAGTCATTTTTCAAGGAAAATAGTCAAAATTCACTGGTTTTAGCTTGTTAAATGTGAATATTTTCTGGTTTCTTTACTTCTTTATGCCAGAAAGCTGAATATCTTTGGATTGTGGCCAAAATGAGACATTTTAGGATGTCATCTTAGGCTTTGGGAAGTACTGTTCAACATTTTATGGACCAAGCAACTAACTGATTAATCAAGAAAATGACCGGTGGATTAATCAATAATGAAAATAATCTTTAGTTGCAGCTTTATTTGCATTTGGGAAAAAAATGTATCCCTTGAGGGTTATCTGAATTTGTCAGAGCCACATGCCCACATTTGTTTTTTAATTTAAGATTAATCATCATTCTGTGCCGCAGTCAGAACTCTAATATAAATGAAGACCAATTTAATCACTGTATTAAAGCCCAGTGTAGGTTGTGGCCGCGCTCTGTGGGAAGCTGAAAGTCTGGTTTGTGTGGGTTAATGTCACCTGGGGTGGTTGGTACACACATGAAACAATAGTCGCTTGAAATAGCTCAGAGCTTCTTCTTTTTTTTCTTTTTTTCTTCTAAATAAAAATAGTGTTGCCATATTTGTCAGGTGAGTGTGGGTGGTCCAGTCCAGCTCCACTGTAGGTAAACATAACCACCTGTATCCGAGAACAGATGGTAAGATGCACCCACTACTGGGCAAGCAACTGGGGAAATCACTGAGAATTGTTGAATAATAGATTTCCTCATAGACACCTTAATGAGCAGCACAAACAGGATGGATATTTTCTTTTTTTTTTTTTTTTTTAAATCACACTAGCAAAATTTGAATTTAAAAGTTCCTTCAAGACAACAGGATAGTCACTCTATTGTTTCTATTTGTTTCAGGTCCGCGGCTAGCTCTGGCAAGATTATTGTCAGGTAAGCAAGCAGTATATCTTTTAGTGTAGCAGCTGGCTGATGTTTTTGTTAGACTATATCAGCAGCTCCTTCAGTTTGAACCATTACTGACCTTAAATATTATTAGATGGTATCAGATGGTAATGAGGTACCACCCTTAAGCCTGAAAACACCCATAATTGTCTTATTATCTCAGGCTGGGTTGCACCAGCAAGGACTGATTTTGAAACCTGATTAAATCATGGTTTAACTATAAATTATGGTGCACCAAAGTTTTAAACTGTTAAAATAAATAAATAAATAAATTTAAGCCTACACTTGAAGAGGTTTAACTTGTGAAATCGCTGCCTTCTTTAGATGGATTGAGCAAAAATAATCCCATTCTTCCAAGAAAGTTAAGGGACAGACTCAACATGGTTGAGTTGTATGATGTGTTTCTTCTTTCTTTCACTGCTGTTGATCCAGTGACACAGTCTGCCGGGTTTTTTTTGTCCTGACTGTGCTGTTGTCTGTTTTTCAGTTTTCTATGATTTGGCCATATTAATCCAGTAATTCAGCCAACAAGTTTTTCACAAAAGGAGGTGAACGTAGAACTTCTCTGCTGAGCCATCATTGGGAGGCTAACTAGGCTAATTAACTTTTTAGCTAGCTAGTAAACAATGTAACCTTTTAAATTTTTACACAGATAGCGAACAATATAATAATAATTTTAAATAAGGATTTACTCATTTCAAACCTAATTTTGCTTAACTCTTATTAAAGATCATTTTAGATTATATTAATCTTTGTTGGTGCAACCCAGTCACAATGTATTTGCATTAGAAGCACTTTACAACAGAGGAAGTCATCCTGTAATAGTCTAAAACAAAATAGTAATAATATAGTTTATATTTTAACCTCAACAAGAAGAGACAAATAAAAGCAAGACAATTGTCTGAACTTTCTTTTCTCTTGTGATCAGTAACTTTGTTGGGACCTGTTTGAGTCTGCTTATAGACTTTCATCACATGACAAAGGCAGGACACAGGCAGCTCAGATGTGTCTGAGGCATCTTTTATGCTTATCACATTTGGCGTGGAGACCCAGTTAACACAGGCTGTGTTGCTGAAGGATATTAACAGACAAAAAGCCCATAGTGTTGTTTATTATATGTCAAACGTGAACTCTTTCGAGTTGCCCTCATAACTGAACATGCTCACAAAAGTCCTCTTTTATTTTCAGTGGTCTGATTTTAGTGGATACACATTTCTAAGACATATTCAGTTACCAGCTGCTATAGATTTTTCTCTGTCCCCAGGACACTTTTTCTTTTTGTCCCCCTGTGCTGTCTTAGTATATTGAAGTGTGTAGAGTATTTCACTGTAATGTTCAGTATCTGCTGATTAAGTTTAGTGCTAGTCTTACTGTGATTTTCTCAGTTTGCACCCAGTTGCTATCAGGAAGAACATTAAAATATTCTGTATCCCCAAATCTTCAGCTCATCACAATATAACGGGGTGGCTGTAGGTCCTTAAAAGTCCTGAAATGTTTTAAAATCCCATGTATTAATTAAAGTTCTTAAAAAGTATTTAAAAAGTTCTATCTGGAAACGTTGTAAATATTTATTTATTGAATGCTGTAAGCATGGTCCAAAATTCATTCCTGAATGTCTGGACCTTTAGTCTTTCGCACAATGCCAGGTAAATAATTGTCCAGGTCCAGTAATATCTGGACAAAAGATTAGCTATAAAAGTGGGGCAATCATGAGTCCAATCTACACAAGGAAGTTGACTCAGTCCTTTTTTATTTAAAATCCATGTATAAACTCTGAAAGAGAACAACAATAATAATACAACATTTTAAAAGATCTTCAGCACAATATTTATTCAAAAGAGAATGCCTTTAAATTAATATTTAATGTTTTGTTTTATTGCAAATTTGGCCTTTAACTTATATTTAAATGTTTGCATTTAAATATCTTACATTTAACGTGCTGGTATATGTATACACTGTATAAGATCTCTTATTTTATCAACTGCCACGAAAGCTTCACGTGGCCTCATTCAGTCCTCTGCTGGACTTAAAATGTTTTTTTTTTTCCTCTTTTTTGGAAAAGGGCTCAGTCACGTGCAGGTTTGACCACACAAACTCTCTTGTTATGTTTCAGAGCAACGCTGCAGCCCCGGGCAGTTTGCCTGCCGCAGTGGGAAGATGCAGTGTATCCCAATGTCCTGGCAGTGCGACGGCTGGACAGCATGCGAGGACAAGAGTGACGAGATGGACTGTCCCCGTGAGTATAGCTCACTTAAGCCCTTTTACACCCACTCTGTTACCTAACACCCATAACAAACGATTGATTTCTGGAAAGAGTGGCGACACCCAGGACCTTTTGGCACTCGGGCAACCGGATCACAGCCGGACGGTTCTGAATGCAGGTGTGAATGCACCCAGGGTAGTTTAAGGACTTGGTGGGGCCTAATCAAGCAGCATTCAGAGTTCAGCATGCTGATAACATATGAACAAAAGTGGGTCTGTAACATAAATTAATTTCTGACTGAACTGAATAAAATCCCCCAAACACTGTTCAACCCAGCTGACAGCTCAGACATGGGTTTTAAGCCTGCAGGTATGGAAAAAGTCCTCCTAATCCACCGCAGTGAGTCAAAACACAGGAGTTCCAGCAGCTCTGGACTGACTGACGGCGTCAGATGGCAGAGGGGGGCAGAGTTAAATTCTGAGTGGCTGCACATGTGTCTCTGTTTTTGTTTAGTGTTTGTTGATCTCTTCAACACTGCATAGACGTTTCAGTGCTAAGCCTTTGACCAAAATCCTATTGTTTTCCCCTCTTAAATCCAGCGAGACTTTATCCCCAGATCTCTGACCGCATAATAGGAATTATTGAAAGGATTGAGTACAGCATGTGACCTCCATACAGCAGTGGCTGTGCATGCTTGCAGCCCTGCCAACAACACTGTATACTGATTGAGGTTTTGCACTGGAAACCACGTTCACAGAAGAGGCAATAAAGGCAGGAATTGTTTGTCAACAGATTACCAGCAGCACTGAACACTGAAGTAGAAAGTCACTCTTTGTTTATTCACCAATGAAAGATACTTACCACAAATCCATACACAGTATATTTTGTATATTCAGAAGCATCGCTCTCGAGCTGAACATCATGTTTATACTCGTTCCCCGTGTTCTGCCGAGAAATGCAAGAGAAACCCAAACAATGCCCCCACATGTCTCAGTGAGGGCTTATTGTCAGCTAAATCAACAGCGTGCATGGAAATCAATGTTCTTGTTTGGGATTAGTTCTTTATTGAACAACATGGCAAGGTGGAGAAATCCTTCACACTAATAGCAGAGGAGAACAGTGAACTGTGGGACTAAAGCAGCAGAGGAGAACCGTTCAACCATGTAACTTCAATGCAGGTTAAAGAGGAAACTGTATTATACAAATATCCATTTGGTAACCAACACATTGCAGACTGTACAAAAGTAAAGCCAGGTTGCGAAGACCAGACGCAAGACCAGGGTTCAACTTAGCTAAACATGGTAGTCATAACCATTTAATGCACAATATTCGTCTTAGCTGCTAATAAAACTGACAGAAGGCATTGAAGCAGAAAACAGAAACAGAGGCAGATTTCAAAATAACTGGTGAACCTAAGCATGCAGACACTTAGCAGATCACAGGTAGTGAAATTAATTAAGTAGCAGTGTATTAGAGACATTATGAATCATTAAACAGCATTATACATTTTACGAGTGAACTGTGGGACTAAAGGAGACATGAGCAAGTAACAACTCTACAATCAAAACCATTAAAATAAAAACTACACCATAAACACGTTCATTCTACAGTGGTGCCTGACAGGCTTTGTACAGTATTTACTGTACTCACATTGTCCTCTTAAAAAGGACGGTTATGGTTAAGGAAGGAGTCTAACTGTGGGAGGTGTGGACAGTATTTCTAACATTTGAATGTCTTCAGCTCAGTTTGTCTTAATTTGAGGAGCTTTTTTCCTCAGTAATTCAAAGCAGAGGGAACTCCTGCTACAGTCTTGTTGTTTTTATTACCTGTACTTCCTTCTTTTCTGTCACAGTCAGAATTTCACAAGAATCAAGGGAACGCTGTTTGTTTTGGTTAATCGGCCGTTACATCTAAACCAGTACTAGCAAGTTATTTTCCAGCCTGTCAGTGATAATAAATAACAACCTGCTTCTGTTCCGTTTTTAATTCCTTCCCTTTTAAACTTTTATTTTTGAGTATTCAGTGCTGTAGAACACTAGTGAAGGTTTATAGGTAATCACACTGTTGTTGTAGTATCATAAATATTACAACAGAATATCACATAAATGCGGCCATTAGTATTTTGATTTTGTCTTTTATTGTACAGTTTCTTTCTTAATGCATTTTCTTGCATAAAATAGAGGTTGAGATAGAGCTAGTCGGGGTCCTGCATGGGTCCAGTTTTGCAAAACTGTGCCGGCAAAGCAGGGCACCAGAGCCACCCACACTTATCTCCATGCGAAATCTGGACCCGCCCAAATACAAGTCCATACACACTCATTTGTCTCTCTGTCTTTTTGGAAAAGTCTCAGACAATTGCTGCAGCTGTCTGTGTGTTTCCTGAGTGACGATGTGCCTAGTTAGTGGCTATCAAAAGTTCATACTTTTTAATCAGTTTTTACAAGCAGATGAGGGGTCGTCAGTTGTGTTGTGGGCTTTCAAAATAAAAGATATCACAGTGGGTGATTTGGTGTGATATTATTAGCCGTTTTAAATGTTAAATATAAAAAATAAACTAAACAGTAATTTTAATTTCTGACTTTTCCAGGAAAAAAAACATATTGTGTGGGTGACAATAGTGTTCTAAGTATTGCTGGACTCTGAGTTACAATTTTTGGGTAAAATATTCACAGGACATTTATCCTGATCTAAGTCTCACTAGAAAAAAGTCTATATTGTGCTGCTTGCTTGGATTTTGGATTATCACTGTAACTAATGATACTTGCCAGAAGAAACGGTCTGCTTTGCTTGAATGTTAAGCAAGTCAGGCTTTGGTTCTGCTTTTGTCTTCTTCAAATCTGTATCAGCTTCCTTTTTGATGGTTTAGATGGTTGTTTCTAAATTCTGTTTCTAAAGTTTCTAAATGAATTGTAAATGTGGAACTGCAGGACAGAGCTGGTGCAGAAACAAGCAACACCGACAGTTCATGGGTTTAACTTTTTATCTATCAGACAAATGAAAAAAGATTCATTATGTCACCAGATTTGGACAGGTTGCGTAAATACAGATACAGATAGGAAAAAACTCACCCACACTTGTTGACCCTGAATCATTTTTTTGCAGCTATAAAGGAGGAGAGGTTTCGTTTCGGCAACGGATATGACCAGGTGGAAGACGTCATCGGTGTGGCTCAGCCTGTGCGCTTCAACAGTAAGCATCTCCCTTCATTTTAGTTGATTGTAAAGTTGGTGAATCGTCATTATGACTGCAAACCACAACATTTAAGTTTCTTTTTCCACCCACAGAGAAGTGCCCCAGTGGGTGGCACCACTACGAGAAGACGGCCAGCTGCTACAAAGTGTACCTGAGGAACGAGAACTACTGGCAGGCTGTGGACACTTGTCAGAAAGTCAATGGCTCACTGGCTACTTTTGTTACCAACGAGGAGCTGCAGTTCATACTGAAGATCGAGGTGGACTTTGACGAAAAAGTCTGTGAGCGCAGAGACCAGTGCAAGTGAGTTTTTACTTAACCGTTTTTTTGTTTTGTTTTTTTTTTCCCAATGTAGCATCAGTCTGAGGTTCCTTCACTTATTGGATGTTATTTACTAAGCTTACTTACTTCTCTAAGCCAACCTCTGCTTGTTCCTCTTTTGTTGCCTTTTTATTTTGGCCTTGACATGTACAGACCAGAACAGCCTGAACACACAGACTTGCCAGAAAAAAAAAAAAAAAACTCTGCTCAGTCCCTGGAGATCAAAACTTTAAGTTGCAAGTCTACTTTTAACTAACTCATTGTGTGAAACAGAACACACAGTCAGATGTAGCAGCATGTTCCAGCAGAGGTGGGGGTGTGATGGGGCTCTGTCATTGGTTGCAGGCCATCTAGTGGCCGATAGTGGCAGTTTAGTAGCACAAGACAAAATGAAATGTCATATGCATGTTTCAGTTTCTAAATGTACTGGAATTCCCAGTCTAATTATTATTGTTATCTTTTTCTGTTATTATTATTGTTATGAATTCCTGAAGGGATCCTAGAAATTATATGTTGTCTCATTTTTATTTATTTGACTTGTTTTGACTAATTGTTATTTTGCATTTATCTTGCCATGTCCTCATAATGTCATGTGTATTATTAGCTTTTAATAATTAAATTAAATTCTCTTTGTTTTGAAGGTTTTGGGTGGGCTACCAGTATGTGATCACCAATCAGAACCACTCCCTGGAGGGCCGCTGGGAGGTAGCATACAAAGGTATTCAGCTTTATTTGTTCTTTTAAAAAAGACTAGAACGTTATCTGTCATTCTGTAACTTGATTGTTTTAATGCCTAAAAATGTGTTTTTCCCACAACAGGGTCAATGCAGGTGTTTCTGCCACCTGAAGGTCTGACCAATTTTGGGGAAGCGTCTCCCACGCAGGACAATGTCTTCTGCGCCCAGCTGCAGCGCTTTCAGATCAAAAGCATGAATGAGCGAGGCCTGCACAGCTGGCATGCTGAGAACTGCTACAAGAAGTTCCCCTTTCTCTGCAAGAGGAGTACATGCTCATTTAGTCTTTTCCATCAACCAAATAATGATTATTTTTTGGACTGTCTTGATGTGACATTTCCCCCAACAGGGCAAACATGCGTGGATATAAAAGACAACGTTGTAAACGAGGGCTACTACTTCACTCCCAAGGGGGACGACCCATGTTTGAGTTGCACGTGTCACGACGGCGAGCCTGAGATGTGTGTGGCTGCGCTGTGTGAGCGTCCACAGGGCTGCCAGCACTTCCGCAAGGATCCCAAAGAGTGCTGCAAGTTCACCTGCCTGGACCCAGGTACCTGTCACAGCTCACTGGTTCACGTTCAGCTGCTGCATAGAAACCTTAAGCAGTCATTCTGGGAGATTTAATTTATTTTATATACTCTTTATTCATTAATTTGTCATCCCTACAGCAGTTATTTCTCAGAAAAAACGATAACACAGGTATCAAACAACTTATCATTATGCAAGGAAAATGCACAATTTCTGTATCTCTAAACATTTGTGTATCTCTCACACTCAGGAGCATGAAATCAGCAAATTGTGTTCAACCAATGAGCTCACAGCAGGTGATATTCTTTTTTTTTTTCCTCAGATGGAAACAGTCTGTTTGACTCGATGGCCAGTGGGATGAGGCTGATTGTCAGCTGCATCTCGTCCTTCCTCATCCTCTCCCTGCTGCTCTTCATGGTGCACAGACTCCGACAGCGGAGACGTGAACGCATCGAAACTCTGATCGGAGGAAACTGTGCGTAGTAAGCCTGTTGGACACGCGCACACACACTCACTACTCACTATAGGATAATTATTTGGTTATCTAATTTGCAGCTTTCTCTTTATTAAATGCTGCAATACACAAAGCTAGTACCTCAAAAATATTGAGAAAAGCATCTTCATCTTCCTCTCAGACTATTTCTATAAAAGATCAGTCACATAAACTCTGTCCTTTGTCTTGCTGGTTAAAATTCTGCTGTAAATGAAGTTGTTTGTTTGTGAAGTTGTTGTTTAGCACTACTTTAACACCCCCCGTCTGTGTCTGTCTGTTTTGATTTGCTCAGTGCACCACTTTAACCTTGGAAGACGAGTCCCAGGATTTGACTACGGCCCCGATGCCTTTGGCACCGGCCTCACTCCCCTGCATCTGTCTGATGACGGAGAGGGAGGCGCCTTCCATTTCCAAGAGCCTCCTCCGCCTTACGCCGCCTACAAATACCCCGACATCCAGCACCCCGATGACCCCCCTCCTCCGTATGAAGCCTCCATCAACCCAGACAGCCTCCTCTACGTGGACCTTGGTAGGCGCAGATCCTGTTATTCATGCATCTCATTATGCAGCTTAAAATGGATAGTTTGGATTTTTTTGAAGTGGGGTTGTATGAGGTACTTATCAGTGTATTACCTAAAGAAGATTACAGTCGGCAATATGGGTGTTTGACGTACTTTCCAACCTGGAGACCTCAAAAATAGGAAGGATTTTCATACCAAAAAATTTGAGTTTCAAAGACTTTATTTTCTGTGTTTTAGTGACTTTTAAAGAACTATAAAACAAAATAAGTACACTGCAACGGCATTCATTTAACTTTTAATTCTCAGGAAAGAATGCAGAATAATTTGCTCCTCTGGCATGAACTTGCTTAAATCTCTGGCTTAAACTAATATTCATCAGTTTTCTTTCATTCATTTATTTTTTGCCCCCGTCTCTGAAAATTGATTTTATAAAATGCATTCCCAAACTTTATTATTGTGTGAGTGAAAACGGTAAAATTTTAGAGGCATATAGGGCTTATACACAGTGAAATAAAACGGTTGTAACAATGAAAAGGAGGAGAGGGCGTGAAAATCTGTCAGAAATTATGAGAAACGCAGGAGAACTGTGACCCTAGACTAGACCCAACTTCAAATTATTCAAACTCTCCCTTTTAAGCTCTCAGCTTCATTTCCTGACTCTGTTGTCACCTCTAGGACACACCGGGGTCTCCATGGTGCCGAGCCAGATGAACGCCATGGGAGACGGGCTGCAGGCCGATATTATTCCCAACGCCTCCGGTCCCGTGCCAGACTCGGCGCCGTCCTCTCAGGAGCGGGAGGACTCCATAGATAGCAGCACCCTCCTGGTGGGGCCTGACACCCCGACAGATGGCCACGCCCCCGCCTCCATGCCTGCGGACTGCACCTCTCTCAGCACCGTGGTATAGGACTGTGGACAGACAGCAGGGAGCTGCATCCGGACATTACCTGCTGCTTGAGGAAGGTCAAGGAGTGCGTTGGCGCACCGGGAGAAGACGCAGCAGACTGTTGTGTCATTCAGGAGGAGATCAAAGTTTGTACAGACATATCAGAAGCAGCCTGAGGTCTCTCTCCTCTTGAAGACTCTTCTGCAGTCGGATTTCTGAGAGTTTGTTTGTTTTTTAAGACATCTGAGGGAGGCGAGAGGACTGTTTCTGTACAGAGATTAAAAACACTACATTGAGGCTGAGAAGCAAAGCTTTTGAAACATCTCAGAGTTGGCCTGATTGGTCGAGAAGCCCTGATGTAAATACCCCCCTCAGGTCCGCGCCGGTCAGATTTGTTATACTTGTGCATCACAGTCCGGCACAAGAGTGACAGACGGACAGTGAAGCCAGCTATTGTTTGTTGTGCATTTTTGTTTGCATCATACTGTCGTTCAAACGGATCTGTCAGTCTCCAGGCTACAATAACGTCGTCATCAGCTCTCATCTGTCACAGCATGTCCCAGATCTCGATTTCTACTCGCTCATGTCCCCCTCAACTTTCTTATTAGTCTGATACATGAAGCTGTCTTCCAGGTTTATAGCGCATATTTGCAGCGAAAGTTTTGTACTTAAGAGGTTTAACCTTGCAAGAAGGTACGGTTAGCTCTCCTGCTGTAGGGTTTTTATTAGCTGACAAAAGGCGTTAATGTATCGAGGAATGTCGTGGTACTGATAAATATAAATGAGTTTGGTATTGTTGTTCTTTTTTGATGCTAATTTATGACTGCAGGCTGTATTCTTGATTGTTTTCCTGTGGGACGGACGCAGTCTGAACTCCCCATTGATCAGTGAGCGGAAGCGATGAACCTTTTCAAGTGCATGTGTGAAGATTAGGGATGATGTCCTGTCATGAGGAGATTGATTTATTTAAGAATAACTGTTCCAATCATGAAGTCGTTAAATCATGCAGACGGTCCCATTTGTTGTTAATTTCTTTGCAGGATAGTTGTGTATTTTGCTAACTGAACCATGATTAGTGACTCAAAGCTTAATGTTTTGCACGTTAATCTCTCGATGAAATCAGTTTTTTTTGTTTGTTTTTGGAAAGAAATTTTTTGGATGCTGCCCCTCCATTCCTGATGTGTTTTGTACACGCGATTCTTCAGGCGATGACATCTTGTTATCTCAGTTCTCGAAGTCGTTTTCAGCTACTGATGATGAAGAGAACGTCAGTGACTGTAGCCGTGAGTCTTTTTCTTTCTGTTTTTTGGTGTTGATGGGTCTGTTACTGTTCTCTGTTTTCTCAGTGGGATCGCAGTAAAAAAAAAAATTGTAATAAAAAGAAATGTGTAAACTTGTTTAGACCCCTGTTATGATGACAATCGTTCGATTCTCTCAAAGATGAATTTTTTAACAAAGAAGAAAGAGAAGTTGGATCAGAGTTGACCCACAACCACCAGCATTCAAACCGCCTCAAGAAAACCAGCTGTAAATGTGTCTGAGTGACTGTGCACGTCTGTGTAGCTCATGTTTGAATGTACTGTATGTTTTAAAAAAAAACATTTTTTGTGTTTATTAAGCTCATGTTCCCCATTTTAATTTTTTTTTGTTTTGTTTCTTTTGGCATTGACAATCCACAGTGGATTATCCAACAAACAAAATTTCATAAATCGTGGGAAAAAGTAATGTGTGCATGCATGTTTGGATTTTTCTTTTTCATCAGATTTGTTTGGTTTTATTTTTTTCAACCTGACTTTTTTTTTGGACCTGCGGTGCATGTTTTATTTTATTTTTTTTTTTATTCTTTTGGCATGCTGAGAGATTTTTCTTTTGATGGAAACATTTTTAGCTCAACAGTCTGTCCTGAAATGTACAGTAGGTTCAAAGTCTCCTGCATATAGTTTAATATCTCTGTATGCATTTAAAAACCTGCCCATGACCCCCATGAACAGCTGCATTTACACTGTAGTTTCTGTGCTAGACTATGGCGGTGTGAGAACTAATTTTACTGGAAATGTTTTATGTATAATACAAGAAATGCTTCATTTCATTGTCTTTTATTTCAGAGCCTTTAAATTTAAAAAAAAAAAGCTTCATTCAGGAGGGGGGGAGCTTGTGTTTTTCTGAGGTAGATGTACATCTAATCAAATGCCAAATAAATTGCACCATGAAGGACAACTCATGCGTCAGTGGGTATGAACACAGCGGCATGTTGAACTTCATCAGTCACGACATTTAGCTGCTCTGCCTTGTCAAGGAATTTCCTCCACCAGCGGTGAGCAAATGTCAAAGAGGATTAAGGTGGGATGCTGGGAAATCCCCCCCCCCCCCCCCGCCCCAACAGTGAGATGTGAGATTGAGGTTGCTGGATAAATCCAATCTAGAGCAATCAAAAGATTCAGATAATTCAAAGAAAGCAGATATAGTGACTCATAAGGCAGCAGCGGAGAGGCCGAGCAGAGATAGTGATACCCTGCTGGAAAGCATTGTCGCTGAAGAAAAGAGGCTTTGTTCACACGGGCCAAGTAGTGACAGAATCACATGATCTATTCCTGGATGGGAGAGACGTAACACTTAACGCTGAGCTGCTCAGTCAAGACGATGATTGAATTTATTAGACTGCGGCGAGGAAATGTAACATCACCTTTTTAGGTTCATTGCACTTATATCTGAGAAGAAAAGAGATATCAGACCTTTTATATGTCAAGTTGAGGATATTAAGTGGTATCAAATGTGCCACATAATTAGATCAACATCAAATATTTCAGGGTTTTTTTGAAAAGTACTACTGTTTCAGGTGGAATACATGTGCAAGACATTGATGTAAAAGCATAAAATTCCAATAATAACCTTTCCTGCCAGTAAAAGAAAAAATATACCCCTGGTAAGTCATAAATATGACATAAGAAGTTGAAATTATGAGATAAAATTTTACCTTTTATCTCGTAATTGCGAAACCCAGTTCCAAAAAAGTTCAGGCATTGTGTCAAATGTAAATAAAAACAGAATGCAATAATTTGCAAATACTTCTCCGCCTATATTCGATTGCACACAGTAAAAAGATATTTAATGTTCAGACTGATTAGCTTTTTTTGTAAATGTGAACTCATTCATAATTTGATGCCTGCAACATGATTCAAACGATTTGGGACAGGGGCAACAAAAGACTGGGAAAGTTGTTTACCTGTCGAACGTTTGAATGAAAATTCAAACAGGTGTTTTTTGTTCCCAGTCCAAACATGTTTGAAACATGTTGCAGGCATCAAATTCAGGATGTGTGTATGCTTAAAAGAAAATAAAGTTTATCGGTTTGAACATTAAATATCATGTCTATCTTGTCTATCTTTGTATTTTATTCAGCTGATATAAGTCAGCAAGTTTTTGTGAATCATTGCATCCTGTTTTTATTTACATTTTCCACAGTGTCCCAACTTTTTGGGGTCTGGGGTTGTAATATTTACGACTTTAACTTCATGTTTCATAATTTTCTCTTTTTATCTCTTATAGTTTCAACTTTATCTCATTATGACTTTTTTTTTCCTTTTACCGGCAGAAATGGGCTTCCATACTAATCAGCCAATTATATTCAGAGTTTTTTTCTGATTTTAATTGTGAAAATATACACAGATGAAGCACACATTTGAAATAAAGAGTTTCAGTGCCTCAATATCACTGTGATGGACAATAGTGGAATTAAAAGGTAGACCTAATGAGCTCAGAAAAAGTTATTTCACAAAATGATATGATGGATTCTTCTCTTTTACACATTTTTTTTTTAACTACTCGTAGTTATTTTTACAGCCTCCTTATATGAAGCCATATATATTCTGTTCCCTTGTCATTCAGCGTGCTGCACATCCTCTCACTTTCCCATGAGATGAATGGGTCTTGTTACTGGTCACTGTGCATCTATGCTGGCAGCAGCAGCAGGAGGGTGGGGAGGGGACGGGGGGACGGGGGGGGGGCGAAGCTGTCCTGCATCAATGAGCCTGTTGATCAGAAAAGACCACTAGACTGGTAATGACACAGTTCACTGATCAGACCAGGAGAAAATAAAACTCAGCTTTCACCTCCACTCCCTTTTTAAGCAGGACGTACGTTCACGCTGATCTCCAGTCTACCTCAGATACCGACACCTGTCTGGATTCATCGAGCTGCTTCGACCCTACGATGATTTGGACTGCTGCTGCTCTCCTCATGATTGTTGTTTCTTACGTTAATTCAGGTGAGGGTCCTGAAAAATTTTATCTGTATTTTTCCAAAATTAAATTCAAACAAATTAAAATAAGAGTTTAAAAAAATTGGTTATCAACATTTTGTTTTATGTTTCAGAAGACTACTGTTATGATGAGCCACACTGTGGTAAGTGAAGTTTTTTCATTTTAAAAGATAGCAGGTTAAAGAATATGATCTCTTATTAAAGACAAATATTACCACCATGTGTCCACTTGTTGCTGAATAATTTACCAACTAATGAGAGACATTTGTAACAAAAATAGATAAAGTTCTGTTTTTTTTAATCATTTTTAAACTGCAGCTGTTTTTGTTTGGTGACTTTAAAATGAATGAATGGAGGTTGATGTGTCTGGATATGTGTTGTGAGCAAATTGTCTCTTCTAAATCTCTCAGAATGTGTCATTTAAAAAAAAATGTTTACAGCCTCAGGAGGTTTTAGTGTGGGGAAAAAAGCAAAGATTAGAGAAGTCAGAAAAAAATAAGAATTGGAGTAGCGCAACATTTTTTTTTCTTTGACAAAATCTCACCACGAGGTACATTTAGCAGCTGTTCTGGAGTTTTTGATCCTAACCAGCAACCTTCCTCAGCAGATGTTTTGAGACAGTTTGCCCGTCCTTCACCTTGAAAACATCCATCCATTCAGGGTAAACCATTAAAACCAGCTACCTAATATTGTAATATTGTTTAGATCCCCCTTGTGCTGCTAAAAGAACACTGACCCGTCGAGGCATCGACTCCACAAGACCTCTGAATGTGTCCTGTGGTATCAGACAACAAGACATTAGCAGCAGATCCTGTAAGGTGTGAGGACTTGTTTTTCAAGCACATCCTCCAAAAGCTCAATCAGATTAAGATCGGGGGAATTTGGAGGCCAAGTCAACACCTCGTCACAAACTGGAACATTTTGTGGTGTATTTGGTTCTTACGTGGTTCCTTCACCATCCTCAGATCCTTACGCGTGGGGAGACATGTTCCCGTCTTGTCACCCCTTACTTGAAGAGCATCACTCTCCCATCAATCTTGACCACCACATGACCAGAAACGAGTCTCTGGGACCTTTACATCTGGAGGGCTTTGATGCAACCCAAACAGGCCACTGGACGCTTCACAATGATGGACACTCTGGTGAATATACAACACATACTATCAACACTACAATACATGTGTATTTTTTGTGCGTTTATTGTTGGTGAATACATGTTCCCGGTTGCCTCCAGTCATGCTGCAGGTTGGCAGCGGCATGTCAGTGAGTGGCGGAGGTCTTCCAGATGTGTACCACACCATCCAGCTGCACTTTCACTGGGGAGGCCCGGCTACCAACGGCTCAGAGCACACGGTGGACAGACGCAGATACCCGATGGAGGTACAGTATGGTCAGTAGACAGCTTTACACTGTCATCAACCAACTGTTACAGCAGATTGGAGTCTTCCCTTAATGTCTTTTTTGTCTGTATCTAGATGCACATAGTTAACATGAAGTCCATCCATCCGAATCTGACAGCAGCCTTGGACGATCCAACAGGACTTGCTGTTCTTGGATTTTTCATTGACGTAAGTTTAAATATATTTGCTTTATTTGCGCTGTATATTCAAGCATTTGCAGTTACTTCCATACAAATTCATCTTGATTTCATCCTTTCTTGCAGGTTGTTTATGCAGAAAATGTGCACTTTGGACACATATCGCAAAAGCTGTCCTCAGTTGCTTATAAAGGTCAGAGGACACTCAGAGAAAATTCATGCCTGCCTGCTGTTTTGTGTCGATTGTAATTCCCGTTACGTCTGTGCCTCCTTCCCCAAGGCCAAACTACCAAAGTCAAGCCATTTCCTCTGATGAGCCTCCTGCCGAAGCACAACATGAGTCAGTATTACCGTTATTATGGCAGCCTCACCACCCCGCCATGTTCTCAAGCGGTTGTATGGACGCTGTATGAAGTCCCCATCTATATCTCATGGTCACAGGTGGGTCTGATTTAGAATATTTTCACCACTTTAACTTGCCGTCAGACAACCTTTTAAGACAGGAAACTGCCGTCATATAAATAAATATTGCTCACCCTTGTGCAACCAGACTTCATTGGCAAAAACAATCATTTTATCTAGCCTCTATCGGTTAGATAGATAGGATCGGTGAAACTGAACAAACGCTTTGTTACGCCAAAGTCACAAAATAACACAAACTAACAGAGTGAGGCATGTTAGACAAGTGACTCCTGTGTTTTACAATGTGAAATGACTTTTTTTTTCCCCAAAGGAGTCTGGTTGCTTTTAGGAGAGTGATATTTGACTTATAAAATGTCAGTTTCCCACAGCAAGGTAAAGCAGTGAAAATGTTCAAAATATAGCTTACACTTGAACTGATATTGTTCTTTTAGGTGGGGCTTTTTTGACCTTTTTTTTTACATTGACACTGTCCACAGCAGTACAGACTTTAGTTTCCTACAACAGTGCTCCTGCTGCTTCTCCAAGCACACCGACTATTGATATGTGCCTCATACAACCCTACTTCAAAAAACCCAAACTATCCCTTTAAGTAATTTCTCTGAAAATGTGTTTCCTGGGTGCTGTGAATAAACACGGTATTCATATTTTGCTCCTCAGCTGGCTCAGTTTACCTCACAGATCTTCTCCACAGAGGAGGATGCAGAGCAGGTGACACCTCTGCAGAACAACTTCAGACACATCCACCCCACCTTCAGTCGCATCGTCTCTGTGTCCAAAGACGCCAAACTCCTCACAGGGACGGCTGCTCGTCCCCTCAGGTCAGCTGTGTCGCTGCATCTGCTTCAAATCATTGTGCTGGGAAGCCTCATCTCTGGACTTTAGCGTTGAGTCAAAAATCATGAAACAACACAAACAATAGTGAAGTCATGTTTCTAGATGTTGTTCTGTGGTCAGAGAGGTTTCTAATTTGAACCTGAGGTACAGTGTAGAGTTCTCACATCTGTAGAAATGCTCCAGCAGAGAATAAATATAAAAAACTGTGAAGAAGAGTACTGTAAAACATTGATTTGTTAAGTGTCTCATGATTGTGCCCTGTTGTCTCTGTAGGATTAACTCCATTAGTGCATTCAAAAATGTGATAAAAGTATGTCTCTTTACTAACAATTTAAAATAATGTGAATTGAGAAACAGTAGCATTAAAATGTGTTTTATGATGGACCCATGTTCTCTGTGCATTCATGACTATATGGCTGGTACAGG